>NC_065573.1:32185000-36985000 GCF_937616625.2 Mercurialis annua | reverse complement strand
TAGTTCTTTTAAAGAGGAAAACTGAAAATCCATCAACAACAACAATTTAAGTTTCAAAGATTCATTCCTAACCAACAATTTTAGTTTCAAAGATTTACACATTTTCAAAGATCCTAGAAAAGTTTAAATGTTTAAGTTGTTCACCTGAATATATAGCAAATGACTGAGAAATTCTTAGGTAGACTCAGTCCACCACGTCATCTATGGACTAAGCGTATCACATAATGACACGTCATTAAAATGATGGCAATCTTGTAATATTACTATTTAAAAGTGTAAATAAGTAATAAACGAATTTACAAGATCACCATCATTTTAATGACGTGTCATTATATGATAGACTTAATCCACGGATGACGTGGTGAACTGAATGTACCTAAAAATCTCTTCAAATGACTATATATTTATATCTTTAAACAATCTCCCCGTTACTCTTTTGATTTGAGAAAAGAGAACAATCATGTTTTTATAGTTCAAGTCTTTGAACTCTTTTAGTTTGAGAAGAGAGTCATTATATTTATAATCTTCGATATTCAACCACAATCTAGAAATCTCACATGCTATAAATTTAATTTTTTTTTGTCTTATTTATTTAATTTTGTTATAGATATTTTTGATAGCAAAACATATATACTAGTCAATGTTACAAAAATAATTCTTTGTACGCGGTTTTCGCATGAAGCCACAATAGAATCTTAATACTTTCACATCCAAAAATGATAATATTCTTGTCAAGCCACAAACACAAAACAAACAAACAATCAATCATTTTTCTATAGTCTTTGAATTCAAGAATTTTTGATTTACATGCAAAGTTGGCTATTCTTTTTAACTTTCCTACTTACTACTTGCTAAATGTACCTGTGGCTGTGGAGCTCTGCCTCAAACCCATCAATTTGTTCAACCATAAAAAAAAATCTTTGCATTCTATTTTTTGTCACGTTTTATTTTGGTTTATTAATAATACTAATAATTAAGTAAAAGATTAAGTAGTAACTTTTTGTTGGAAAAAGGGTCAGCCTATGTTATGAATTTTGGATTAGGAATTATTTATGTCTTTATATTTTGAAAAGGTGAAAAAAAAAATAAACAACTACTATTATTTTAAAATGACTCTTTCAGACCACTAACGTATTTTAGAAAGGCGAATGACATTCAGTGTGAGGGTCTAAAAAAGGCCACTTAAAATCTTTAGTGGCTTGTTTGCATTTTTTCACACTATAAGTAATTTTTTACCCAAACATTGAAGGCATATGTGATCCTTATCTCTTTTTTATTTTTAGATTCGATTTTTTAGTGAAATATTTAGTAGTAAAATTTTAATAGTTTACCCCTGGTAAATTTTTCCAGTTCGTCATCAATCTCCCATAAAAAATTTAATGCATAATACTTGTCTCTTTCAGATAATTAATACTATATATCTAGATATACGCACAAGTCAAAAAGTTCTAATGTCAAAGTCATTCCCATGTTCAACACAGTTTGGTTTTGCATGTTTACTTTGTTTTTGTACGATTTTTAATGAATATGATTGACCTAAACCTTTTGATTAATTGTTGATTTTGCATCAATTATTTAGAAGTGGGATAATTTTATAAATTTGAGGTCATTCTAACGTATGCATGGCGAGAGACTTAGTAAAATGACGCGTTTTTCATTATTAGTTCCTTGTTGAAACTAAACTGAATTTCTCCTTTTCTAGCAATAATAATCAAATGTATTGATATAAATTACTTTTTAGTAGATTTATAGTATTATATTATCATTTGAGAAAGAAATGCATAGTGATATTAGTGACCCCTGGCCAATAATTAAGTTGGAGAAATATTTTTCTTTCAAGGTTAATGAATAATAAGCAAACATGGTATATAATTTTAAATAATTTGTTTCAGTGTTGTCCCACTAATATTTGTTTCTAGGTGGGCCAATTTGTTATATATACATATGAAGTATTTCTAATTTTTATTGTTTTGTACAAATATAACTTAAGGTTTTAGTTTTGAACTGAGATATTCAGATTAAAATGAAAATATTTGGCCTAATGATATAAAAAATATCAACTTTGTGTAAATTTATAAATCTACAATAATTTAAGTATAAATTTTTAATTAATTTAGTTATACCAATTTTTCGTCTAAGTACAACATGTTTATCTTTTTGGTTCATTTTAGATAGGCTTAATCTTTTAAAAATATCCCACCTTTTTGATATTTTTTTTGTTTATTTCCGCCTTTTAGAATTTTTGATTTTAGCCCATTTTTTAATTTTCAACTTAAATTGTAGTTATTTATTCAAATTGGAGTGGAAAAAAAATTTAAAAATTCCTTTTAAATTACTATATATTATTTCAATTTATATTTTTATCATAAAATTTTTTAAACATGAAACAATATAAATATATATTTAAAAAATTTGTCACTTCAATTTATATAAATAAATATAATTGAAACTGAAATTAGAAAAATCTGCTATAATTGAAAATTTTAAAGATTAGGTCATAGAGCTCGGCCCAAATAATAAGAAGATTGTCTTCTTTACATTGTGAATATTTGAGCCAAGCCCAACTGTTTTCTTGATCATCTGAGCCAGGCCCAGCGCTCTTTTTGTTTCATCTGAACATGTTGAGTAAATTTTATAAGAATACAATGCATATATTTTCAGTTTTAAATTTACTAAGGGTATTTACATAAATATTAGGAAAATTAAAAATATTTAAAGAAATATTATTTGATTATATTTTCATACAAATATAAATTTTTTTAGAAAAAATAATTACAAAAATATTATTTAAAAAAATATTTGCTGATATAATTTTTGAATTTTTAAATTTTGCATATATATAAAGTTCACATACAATATGAATAATAAACGTATAATTTTTTTTAGTTTTTTATATATTTAATATACAATTTGTATATAATACAAATAATATATTGTTTTAAAAAATAATTTAAATAAACTATAATAACACCTTTGTCTTCTCTTTCACAGCAAAAAAAAAAACTAAAAAAAATAGTAAACAAAGAACGAGTGATCTGAAATTAAAATTTAAAATTCTAAAAATTCTAGAAAATAAGCTCTAAATCTATACATACAACAATAAATTAACTTCACAAATTTTCAAATTGAAAGAAGAAAAAAAAATTAATATTTTCATATCTGATTTAGTGTTCCGGCGAACTGGCTTACAGCTGACAAGTGGTGGATGACGAATGATAGAGGTTTGGCTGATGAGCAGTAGAGGCATCTTACGGCTGACGAGCGACGCCGATAATGGGACGGTGACAAGCTAATGTCGGTGGTGGTAAAATATTTTTATAAATATAAAAGTATGTAAGTGCTTTAGTAAAAGTTAAAAGTTAAAAGTTAAAATTATAAAAATAAAATTGACATACTTTGTTTGTAATTATTTTATAATTTTATAGTATATGAACTAAATTTTTCAACTTACTAATATATAGATTTTTAAATTTTTAAATTACCACCCAAAGTTGATGATGGGTGTTAGTATAATAGATAGTTATAGTTTGTTTTTTAGGAAAGATACTTATAGTTAATTTAATAATTTTTTAAATCATTCATAGAGACTGATTTTCATATTTTATAGCAAATTTATTTTCAAAATGCATCAATTGGGAAGTACTTTTTTTTTTATCTTTTATTAAACTCAACTTTATCCGAGTTGAGATCGAGTAGTTCGAATGTCATTTAACTTCAACTTCAAATTTATAATTAAAAGCTAAGTGAGGCCGAACTCAAGTTTGAGGTTTGTATAATATGTTCAAGTTCGACTTCAATCTTATCATAACTCGAGCTAGTGATGGAGGGAGGGGGAGGTATGGAATGATAATGACCCCTTCTATTTTTTCAAAAATATTAAAATTAGTATCAAAACTTTTAATATTTTATCATATGCCCCCCAGTTTTAAAATTATCTCCTTCAAATAATATATATATATATATATATTATAACTCAGCCTTCTTACTATTGTAATCCTGCTTCCGTCACTGAGTCTCAAGCCCCAAGTACAGGCTCGGCTTAGCTCGGCTCAACTTTTTTACCGTCTCAGTAGGAAATTTTTTACAAACCGTGCTTCCATACAGGTTAATTTTCTTTCCACTATCCAAATATTTAACAAAATGATATCTTGCACATCTACAAATAAATAAAATTCCGAGGACAGCGGTTATTACAAGAACAATAACAGAACACTTAACTGACAGACGAACACAAACATAAAAACATTATACTTTTACTGTCTTTCAAGTTTCCTTCTTTCCTTAAACTTATCAATTCTTTAGGGTTCCATTCATTAATTTCTACTACATCTTCTCAAAGGTTAAATCTTTTATCTTAATGGGTTTCTTTGATTCCATTCTCAACTGGCTCCGCAGGTACTCAACCCACCGCTTCACTCTATTTTTATGTTTTTTTTACTGCTTCTGTTTTGGTGGGCTGTTGTATGTGTGGTTGCTGAATTATGGTTTGTTTCGGTTCTGTTGGACATAAAGATTAGTTGAACTTTATAAGTTATACTACAGCTTAATAGATTGGTTATCAAGTGATTAATTCAGTATGTTTCTTGTTTTTGTTTGTGTATAAAATCTTACATTTGGTCTTCATTTTATCAATGCTTCTGGTGGTTGAGATATTCAAATTTTGGTTGATAATTTAGATTATAGACTGTGGCAGGCAAAAATTGATTGCAATTCAAAGTTCTAGGATAGGAAATGTTACACTTTATGTTATTTAATGAGGTTTGTTTTTATGTCTAATGGGACAATTTGTTAAAAAAAATTGTTATAATGAAATTCAGGAACATAGAGATTTAACAAGTGAACCTATGTAGCTATTATATGCGAAAAATGTTTAAAAGGGAGTTGTTTTTTAGCTGATTAGCTTCATTGCTGGTTGCTGATAATACAAAAGAAAATTGTAACAGAAAATGTTGAGTTGCATTACATGTAGTCGATTACAACAATGCGTCTGCCTATTACTAAGGTTGCCTTCCTTGCTATTGTTGAACAAGAATTTAGACGATTTATGTTTGCTTTGCTGATGTGTAGTTCGTTTCTCTTAACTTTTGTGAGGGAAGAACTTGAAGAACATATAGATATTGGTTGATGACATAGTTGAAACAGGCTTTATGTTCTAACTACTTTTTAGCTTGTAAATTTATAGATCTATTTCTCTACTGTTTCTAGTGTAATTCTTCTTTGCAGTGGACTAATTATGTTTTGATAAACTTATTTTCCAACCATAGTGATCCAAAGTTGAGAGATTGATCTAATGTCAAATATCTGGATTAGCTAACTAGTTTCTAAGTTACGGAAATTCGTTTTGTGTAGTTTATGAAAATGTTTAGAGTTATGTAATGGGGGGATTGTCTTTGTTTGAGCTTCTTTGCACAAGATGGAATACCCAATTTATATCATAATTTGAGGACTCCCCACTTTATGCATCTATCCGAGTTAAGCTAAATGTTAATAGCATTGTAAATTTGATAAATCTAATATGTATCTAATATGTTTGCAAATGATTAAATTCTATGTACTGAGCTAAAAAGAATACTTTGGAATGCATAAAACATCTTTGTATGACTAGGAATAGTTGTGGGTTTATTTATGAGCTTATCAGCTAAGTGATGTTTGCCTAGATGACATGGTTTTGATGTGTCCATGAAGAAAGGAAACTTGTTACTCTTCCCAATGCATTTCTAATTATTGTCATACAATGCTTTTCAAATTTCTGCTGCAATTTGGATTGGTGAACTTAAGTTAAATGCAGCTTAAGGAAATGTATTTTCTATTCGAGTTTCCGTGGATAATACGGAAGTTATTGTAATGGTTATAGTTTAGGCTTATAGTCCTTCACTAGTGAAAAGCTATAGAATTTGTATTGGCCTTCTTATTTCTTCAGTTTCACAGTGAATATGCAAATGACTCCATAAATGATGGTCATTTGGCAAACTATATAAACTTCCTCGTGCTCATTTTCTTTGTGCTTATTCTTAATGCCGGGTGTGGACATTCATGTTTAACATTGATCTGTTTTTCATGCCGATCTAAATTCTTTTTGTCTTCTTGGTTGTCGTGGAAATTAATGGCCGCTGTATCTGTTACATTGTCAATGTTGCCAGTATTTTCATTGTTGAGATATCCATATCTGTGATAATATGTGGTGAATTTTGGTTTACTTGATCTACTAATTTTAGCAACTTATAAATTAGACATGCAATGATTTTAACTTTTATATGAGAATTTTTTAGCTGTTGGTTCACACTTCATATTCATTTAGAATGGTGTTGAGTATTTTAAAGACACCAGCGTCGTGATTAAAAATTCATGCACATGCATATTCAAGTGTTTTGACCCATACTTTTTAAGCAGAAATGCGCTGCAGAGAGAAGAAATTTTCACAGTGCATCAAACAAAAGCAATTTTTATTTGTGAAGCTAGCTATGAGCCTATGACTATATATCTTGTATGAGTTTCTTAGGCAAAGGATTTTTTTAGCTGCAATTGCTTTCATTTGTGTTTCTTACGTCATTGCGTACCGTAAGATCCCGATAAGATTAGTCCAGCTGTGCATTGATTTCTGTTTGTTTTCAGTTTATTCTTCAAACAAGAAATGGAGCTATCCCTTGTAGGCCTTCAGAATGCAGGAAAGACATCTCTTGTTAATGCAGTTGCTGTAAGTAAATATATACCATCCACCTTTGTATTCTTTTGGGTTAATTGCAAGCGTGTTTTGCAGATCCAACACGAAGTTTTAATTTCTACAAATTGAAACACGAACTTTTATTTTTGTGCACTTCGAATCACTAATTGAAAATTTAATGAATCGGCGCTGATGTGGACTATTTGACCCATCTTACCATTGGATTGTTCGAGCAATGGGTTCTGGCGTTCGAAATCACTACCAATTGATTGAATTTTAAACAGTGATTCAGATTGTAAAAAAAATAAAAATTTGTGTTTCTAATTGTAATGGAAATTACAAAACAGATTATAGTTAATAATTTTTTTTGCATTTAAGCAATACTATTTTCTGGTATTTATAAATGGTTTTCTCTTGACATCTTTTCATCTAATTTTCCAGACTGGAGGGTACAGTGAGGACATGATTCCAACTGTAGGTATCTTTTCCCTGTACAAAATCCATACAAAAGCACTATATCATATTTATAACATGTTTATAATGTAATAAACTCTTACATGATGGATATCAGGTTGGGTTCAACATGAGGAAAGTCACGAAAGGCAACGTGACCATAAAGCTCTGGGATCTTGGAGGTCAACGGAGATTCCGTACCATGTGGGAACGCTACTGTCGTGGCGTCTCTGCAATTCTGTAATAAAATCTTAACCGATTTAATTCTAAATATTTTTTTGCATTTTTTTGTTTATTGACATGCTCTCCTGTTTAATAATAAACAAATATCCTTTATGCAAGGACAGGGTCTCACATTGACTTCCTAGTCTACGTATATTTTTGATTGATGCACAGATATGTAGTTGATGCTGCTGATAGAGACGGTGTTCCCATTGCACGAAGTGAATTACATGACCTCGTAGTAAAACCTTCCTTAACTGGAATTCCGTTGCTTGTTCTTGGAAACAAAATAGACAAATCTGAAGCTCTTACTAAGCAAGCTTTGGTGGATCAGCTGTATGTTTAAAAATGCTCGGAGAAATTTGTTTTCATTAGTCGTAAGTAATTGCAGCAGTTATTTAAGTTTTGTTTTGGAATTTTTTCAGAGGCCTTGAATCAATTACAGATAGAGAAGTGTGCTGCTATATGATCTCATGCAAGGACTCGATTAATATAGACGTCGTTATAGATTGGCTCATCAAGCACTCGAAAACTGCAAAATGATCCGCAACTCAAACATATCATCCTAGTCAGTGCTCTTGCTTCGAAATCGACGGAGGGTAAGATTCTAAGCTTGGAAGCACAACTTGTGAAATAGTAATCCCTAATGGGGTAATACTTCATCTGTTTGTTCTTTTATCAAACATGTTGTACAGCTGCAGAACAATTTATCCAAGTTCTTGAGGCATTGTTTAATTTATTTATTTTTAACTCCCATACTTTCTTTTATGCTTCTCTCTAAAAATGCTCATTTTATTAAGGGTTAATTACATATAAAATCACCACCTTTACATGATTTTTCAAAAATAACTCGACTTTTAAAACGTCTCAATCCAGGACACATTTTTAGGTAAAATTTTGTTGACTTGGACACCCAATGGGCATGCCACGTCAGCAAAAACGCCGTAAAAATTGCCGATATTATTTTTGAAAAGAAATGAAAGGTGGTGCGCTAAATTGACACGTTTTAAAAGTCGAGTTATTTTTGAATTTTCGTGTAAAGGTGGTGATTTTATATGTAATTAACCCTTTTATTAATTTCTTTAATTTCTTGAAGAAGTTATTGGTTCGATTATTCTTGTTTTAGTGTGTTTAGTGTTGCTGGAGTTGAAAAGCTGAATGATCATTCGGTATATGCGCTTGATAGAATTCTGTTAAGATCATGGGATGAATTCTTCCCACAAGCACGGAAAATTCCCTCTCCCCAATGATAAAAGGAAAAGGAAAGAAAAGCTTGTGTTTGGTCATCTTTAAAATTTGTTATGCATTGAGATTATTGGTCTCCAAGATTTGCATTAGAATTTCAGTTAATTTTAAAAATATATACTCCTTGCGGTCCAAAACGATAGTCCACTTTCCTCTTTTTTTTTTCTCAAATAATTAATTGTCCATGTTCCTAATAAATCACAATTTAAAGTGTTGATTTTTCCATATTGTCTTATTTAAAGTGTAACATTTAATGCCATAAGCCTAAAAAGTAAATTAGTCATAATATATAATAAGGATATGATAAGAAAAATAAAGATAAAATTGTGAAAATCTAGAACAGGTCGGTTGTTTTTCTCTATGGAAGAACAGTTCGGGCTGTTTTAACGAACGGGTTCGTCCCGTTCGTCTTCTCCGGTGATTTTTTTTATTATTTTAATTTTTTGTTTAATTTTTAGTTGGAATGTTTTTTTTTTTCAGAGATTGTAGATGTGGTTTTCGGTGGGTGTTTGGGGGTGGGTGGGTGAATTAGATTTAATTAGTTGGATTTTGAAGCATTTAATTAGATTTTGAAGCGTTTAATTGGATTTCAAAGTGTTTAATTTTGTTTCGAAATATTGAATTATGTTTCAATTGTTTTAATAAATATTTTAATTTTAAATATTTTTTAATTATTGATATTTGAATGAAGAGGATGAAAATTGTTAAAAAAATTGTAAGTATAAAATTGGTAAGTATTTTAAACATTAATGATTTTTTTGAATATTTTTCCTATGTACAACGTCATTAGTTGACAGAAGAAACTAAGAGAGTCAAGTTTTCGGTGTGATGTGAGCCGTTTTAAAAACTACAGAATGTAAAGTGAGCAACCTCGACATTAGCAATTTATTATTCTTTTAGTCTGATTTCAGGGGTTAAAGTGAACTTTTTATCTTTAATAAAATAGTTAATGTTGTGGATATAAGAAAATATTTTATAAAATGATTAAGTTTTTTTCTAGGACCTTATTTTTAATTAAGAAAAAGGTGCAAAACAATAGAAATAAAATTGTTGTCCACCCCAAAGAAGTGTGTTTTTGTACTGTAGGTGGCAACCATGTTGAACATAATATATATTTATTTTGCCAACCTGGGTCAGAATGTCCTTTGAATCACAACACAAAGTTACATTAATTTAATTAAAAAAGTTTTGATGATCGATAATCAATAATCATATAAATGAATTGCTAGGTTGGCTGTGACATTGCATATCATGTTCACTCTTGTTATTTCAATTTAATGCCACCACGTTATGCCATAATGTGCTATAATGTGCCAAGTCAAGAAATCATGGGCGTGGATATTGAATAAAAGATACAGTGTCATATAAATTATATCATTAAAAATTAAATACATATTAACTTAATTAGTATTCTCACTTTCTAAAAAATGATGAAGATTTCAAAATTAATCCACATATGATCACATTAATTTTTTAGATAAAAAAATATCACGATATGATAAATGTAAAAAGAAAATGAGCTATTTTTTATTGTGTGATTCAAAACAAAGATTCACATTTGTCTGTTGTTTGTATTTTATCACATTAGTGTGTGACTCAAAACAAAAATAAGTACAAAATAAATAATTAAATAGAATTTTATTATCTGTTGGTCCACATTTTTATTTTTTTTCTTAGTCATTTTCATGTGATATGAGTATGTTGAGTGAGGTAGTTATAGTTGCCTTGTTTTTATGTTTTTAAATTTTAAATTTCTGGGCCTATTAAAAAGCACAGTAACTTTATGAATATTGTTAACTAAATAATTATTACTCTATTCCGG
The DNA here is from genome assembly GCF_937616625.2 of Mercurialis annua. Classification (NCBI taxonomy): domain Eukaryota; kingdom Viridiplantae; phylum Streptophyta; class Magnoliopsida; order Malpighiales; family Euphorbiaceae; genus Mercurialis; species Mercurialis annua. The sequence goes on along the minus strand of NC_065573.1, from coordinate 36,974,597 downwards.
AAATATTATTATTTTCCAAGATCATCATCAATTTGAGTGAAGTATAGCAATTTGTTTCGGAAATAATTAATTAAAGTTATTTGAGTAAAGTAAAGCAATTTGTTATTGCTATTATTATTTTAAATTTTGTGACCTTCAACATGATTCAGCTGATGTGAAGCAACATGGAGCAACTATTTAGAGTATTTACCATTCAAAAATTTTAGAGAAAAAAAATAATTCAGTCATAAATTCAGTGCATAAAATAATAAAAGTAATTAATCAACCTATTTATTTTATGTTTTTTTTAAAATAAAAACCAAAACCTTGACAAATTTAACAAAAAGAAATGAAAGACACACTACCTAATATATAAATTCTGTTAACAGTCTTAAAGATATCTTAATGTCTTGGCATCTGATCTTAACAAAAGGGAAAAAGAAAGACTTATGTCTGAAACCTCAAGAAATGTGAACTAACAACTCAGTTTCAACAAATTAATTTTATCAAATAAGCAATTGCAATTGGAAATATATGACCTAATTCACACTCATTAGACACATATAGAAATTTATTGTAATCCTTTTCAAGTAATTTATACAACTCTGTTTCAACAAACCAAAGTTCCAACTCAATCCAATTTTAAATTCCAACCACATTAGTGGGTCAATATCGAAAAAGTAAAATCTGGGTCTTAATAATTTGATGTATATTTTTTTTCTAAATTTATGATAATTTAGTTTTGAATTAAATTGATTTGATAATTTAAATCAACGGAATCATATCTTGATTAATAACAATAACTAAGAAACAACGAGTATTTGTCCAAATAACATACCATGAATTGACATTTAATTGCTTATCAAATTGACTTAGCACCTGCCCTAATATTATGTCTCTCTTACTACATAATTATACCTTCATTTTGAACATAACAATAAAAAGAATAATAATTCAAAAAATACATATGCAAAAGCAAAGTCGCGCAAGAAAAGTCGCACGAAGACATTCTTTAGTCGTTGGATCCAAAATATCCTTTTGTTAACTTAGAAATTAATTTAAATTCAACGCCAAGAGAGCGTGTAGAAATTAATTTAGATTCAACGGCTAGAGAGCGTGTTCGCCTGATTTTAAATTGGAATAATCAATTATTCAATATATATCATCTGATGAGCAAAAGTTTAAGAAGAAAAAGAATTAAAGCAAAAGCCAAAAAAGTTACTTAATGGAGTTGTTAAGGATTTGAAAGTATTAGGCTTAATTTCTTAAAAAACCCCCACCTTGCACTTTTTTTTCGTTTATACCCTGACCTTGTAAAAACACCATTTGTACCCAATTTTGGGTTTTTATGTTTCATCTCTACCCAAAAGTATTAAATTGTACTCTTTTCATTTAGAAAAGAGTTAAAACATACTTTTTTCTATTTTTAAAAATACAAATAAATCCTTAAACTTAAAAAATGATCAAATATATCCAAATAATTAATTAATTTTTTTAATTATATAAAATAATAAAAAAATTAAAAAAATTATTAATTTTTTTTAATTTTTTTGTTAGAAATATTTTTTAAAAAATTAAAAAAATTAAAAAAATAAACAAAAAATTCGGAATTATTTTTAAAAAAAATTAAAAAAAAATTATTATTATTTTTAATTTTTTGAAGAAAATGGTATTTTTGTACTCTTAATAACTTTAATATATAATTAGTATATAAGTTAAAAATGAAGAATTGATTTAAACTCTTTTTCAAATGAAAAGAGTACAATTTAATGCTTTTAGGTAGAGATGAAACATAAAAACTCAAAATTGGGTACAAATGGTGTTTTTACAAGGTCAGGGTATAAACGAAAAAAAAATACAAGGTGGGGGTTTTTTTAAGAAATTAAGCCAAAGTATTATTATACATCAAACTAAAAGAACATTGCTAATTATTCACATTTCACACCAGCAAAGTGAAAAAATAATAATGTTGGAATCCACCTTTCACACACAACATGAAAGGTAATTAAAGTAGCATGTGCACAAGTAAAATTCTCTGCTATAATTAAAGTAATTAAAGAAGAAAGGAAGTAGAAGCAAAAAATGAACAAAAATGCACCAGAAATAAACAAACAAATTGAAGCACTACTAATGTAATGAAAATATCAAACAATTGAAGATCAATGATCATTCTTTAGTCATTTAAGCAGATGGTGGTGCACCTGAATCGACCGAAACTGTCTGTAATGTATCCTCGGTATCATCATCATGCCCGAGTGAGCTTGAACGACAAAGCTCCTCGAGTTGATTTCTCACTTCGGCCATTGACGGGCGATTATCAGGATATTGAGTAGTACAGTTGATTGCAAGTTGCAAGAGCTGAACCATGTCGTCTTCTATATTTTGATATCGAAGAAGCTCAAGATCAAATACCTCGGAAGTCCATTCGTCTCTAACAACGGATTGAACCCATCGCGGAAGGTCTACTCCTTCATCATTCAAGTGGGAATAAGTTGGAGCCTTTCCGGTAAGAAGTTCTAATAGAAGTATTCCAAAGCTGTAGACATCCGCCTTTTGTGATACTTTGCGGGCATCTGTTACTTCAGGAGCTCGATAGCCATCGATACGGTTAGGTGTTGGGGTAGGACCAGCAAGATGAGCAAGGCCGAAATCAGAGACACGAGCTTCATAGGATGTAGTGAGTAGGATATTTGATGACTTTATGTTTCCATGAGAGTTTGCTTTGCCTTGGGAGTGGAGGTGTGCGATTGCTCGTGCAGCTCCGAGTGCAATGCCTGACCTCGTCTCCCAATTCAACGGAGTCCTACCGGATCCTCTATTTCCTGCAGTTAAACAATACAATGATCTAGCCTATTTCCTCTAGCAAATTGAAAAAAGATCAATTGGCTTCTATGTTGCACGGAAACTTATCGAATTCTACGAATTGACATTTAATTTTTACTTTCGAAAATACTTACGGAATTAACTTCAAAATTTTATATTTATGACCTAATCTTATCAGAAGTATCATTTCGTCGTTTCCCATTTCAGCATTTAACGTTTAGCATTTCTATTCCCGTGCACACGACGCAAAAACAGAAAGAAATTATATGCAAAGACAATAAGTACTGACCATGTAAGAGAGCAGACAAGCTTCCCATAGGCATGTAATCATAAACAAGAAGCTTTTCATCTTTGTTGAAATAATAAGCCCTCAATGCAACCAAACTCTCATGATTAATCTTCCCGACCGCCTCGATCTTCTCTCGGAAATCCTTCTCGGACACGGTCACATCCTTCAACCTTTTCACAGCTACAGCCATTCCCATCTCTAAAGTAGCCTTATAAGTAGTCCCAAATGTCCCCTTCCCAAGAACCTCTGCAGAAGCTCTCAATAAGTCTTCCAAATCAAACACTCTTGGTGTATTCCCAAAAAACACCAAACCCTTATTACTCCCACTACTCTTAGCCACTGCTGCCGCCGCCACGGCAGCAGACCCTCCAAATCCGGTGCTGCTAGCATTACCACCGCTATCCGTGGCTGGCTTATCGCCCGGAATCTCAATTTCAACAGGCTTTGGTTCGCGGGTTGTATCCGAAACACCAGCATTCTCTTTGGTTCTCTTTTTCCGACACAAGAAAATCAGAATCATTAAAATCAGCAATAACCCTATAACACAACCGATCACAATCCCGGCAATTGCTCCACCGGACAGCTTGTCATCGTCACCATTACCACCATTTGAAGTACCATTGCCATTACAAGGTGGCAAAGGCTTCCCACAAAGTCTAGTTCCTAAAAAGGAATTTGCAGGCTTGGTAGACAATTTCTCAGGAATTGGTCCACTTAAATTATTAAAAGAAACATTAAACTGATCGAGTGAATTCAAATTCAAATCAGGAATAGAACCGCTAAGCTGATTCTCTTCCAAATACAGAGTTGCAAGCCTAGTCAATTTATTAAAGTTCAACGAAATAGCACCAGTAAACTTATTATCAGCCAAATTAAGCCGAACCAAGTTCTGCAAATTGAACAAAAACTCAGGAATCTCACCGGAAAACGAATTATGCTGCAAATAAAGATTTCTAAGGGAACCAAGCTGGCCAAAATCAGCAGGAATTGTCCCGGAGAGTGCATTAAAACGAACAGAGAGAGACTGTAACTCAGTTAAATTTGCAAGACCTAAAGGAAGCTGACCAGAAAGTCCCATGGCAGGTAAATGTAGCTCAACAACCCTGTTTTTCTGACAGTAAACACCGACCCATGAACATGGATTACCGTTGGATATGTTCCAGAGTAAAGATCGCCCACCAACTGCTTTTCGAAGAGCTTCAAGAGCTAGCCTGTCTGCCGTTAGATCTGAGTTTATAGTAGAACAAGAATCAAGAAAAAGAATGGTAACTAGAGAAACAAGAAAGTGTAGCAGTTTCTTGGGTTGGCGTTTCATTTTTCAATGAAAAACCAACCACAGTTCTTGAAGAAGAGTGTGGTTGTGTTGTATGTTGTGTTGTTGTGTGTAATTCAAGAATCAAGAACTGAAAATGTAAAGAAAATATGGGAATTTGTGAATTCTTGAAATCTTGAAATGTTAATAAAGGGAAAGGGAGAAATTAAAGAAGCAGAAGGTGCTTTAAAAATTTGTACTGTTAGTTTTTTTTTTTTAAATAGTACTGTTAAAATTTAGAAATGAAGAGAAGAAAAAGAAACTCCAAAAATCTGATAAATTAATGTACTTCGGTTTCTGTTTGGCTAAACCTATTTTGGGTCCTTAAATTATATAATTTGGTTCATTAGATCCTTCAACTTTTATTTGAGTCTAATTTTAATTTTTTAGTTTATTAAATTCCTAAAATTTTATTTTTTGATTCATCTGTTATCTAAATTTTTATTTTTTGATTCATTAGATCCTTAAATGGATCTCTGTTTAAGGACCAATAAACCAAAAAAAACTAAAATTTAGAGATCTGGAAAAGTTAAATAGAAATTGAGGGATCTAATGACTTAAAAAAATAGTTTAAAGGCTCAAAATGAATTTAGCCTTTCTGTTTCTATTAGTTTTTGTTGTGTGGACTTTACCGAGGAGGGAATGGTAGACTGCTTTGGCCTGCAGATAAAAGTGAGTGCAGTCGCGGTTCATTGGATTGCCTTGTTTTCATGCGGGTCCCAATCTTGGGAGGCTTTGGATTTTCTTGAGTGGTTAGGGTTTGATTTGAGCTCATTAACAGTAAGGAAAAAATGCTATTACCTCCCTGAAGTTAGATTATAGTAATTATTAGTTCATATTTTTTTAAAACGAAATATATTCACCCTCTGTCGGAAAGTCATTATTTAGTTTGAAATATAAATTTAAAAGGGTCATCAAACTATATATTTTGTTTCCAAAAGGGCATCAGACTACAAATTGTTTTTCAAAAGGAGTATGAAAATATAAATTAACTTTAAATGATGTGTCATCTGGAGTTAAATATGTCAGCAAGTTAGTGACGCTTTTTCGGTGAGTGAACTCTCATCGAAATGAAATGATAACTTTAGTATAAACAGTATGTAATATCTATTTTATAACTAGTTGAATGTTCAATAATGTATAAAATTATACCTTTGTATTAGTGTGGCGGAAATTTTAAATTTGATCGTAATTGGTAAAGAATGCAAAATTTTAGATTCATAAAGTGAAATACAAAAGCCAGTGTACAATTGTAGCAAACTTTTTGAAATTAGATATAAGTGTAAAACATAAAAGAAATTGATTGCAGTTGATACTTAATATAGAATTCGGATTAAAAAAAAGAACTTGACCAAAAATAATATATTCTGAATTTATGTTCAACCTTATTTTCATCCAATTTTTTATAAACAAAGTATACATAAAAAAAGTGTTTAAAATTCATTGTAAATCCGACCCATTGCTAATCCTACCCACAAACTGAAACAATTAAAAAGTCAGCAATTATTTTAAATTAGAAAAGTTTGGTATATAAGGTTGTACGCGCCTGTTTTTTGCAATAAAATATATGCCAAAGGAAAAAATCATTTGAAATATTCGATTATGTAAAAAGGTGTTGATTATATGGCTGGAGTAGTCTGTCTTGTGTTTTTATACAAAGTACAAGCACCGACTAACACATTAGCCTCTCTATCAAAATGATTTTTGCCTTTTCTTGTTTCCCTTCCAAAATCTGCGTAGCTGTCTATTATCTTTCAATTGTTTTACACTTATAATTGATTTTTCTTAATAGTATTTTATGTTTAAAGTGTAACTAAGAATATTTTTTTAATGTTTATTTTAGAACAATTCAAATAACTTTGTTTATGTTTGTAGAACAAAAAAAAAGTATATACTAATATTTAATGATAAATAGCTGTCTAGTATAGAGAAGAGGATATATTCAATTAATTTGGATTGAAGTTGAGATCATTAGGAAAAGCTTAATTATTTCAATAGGACATGGCAGAGTCTTATTAATATTCATTTTGAGAGATACTAAAAGTGCAGACTGGAAGAAAATTAATTAAGATTAAAAAGAAGCTGACAGATACTGATACTGTCATAAGTATTACTACTTAACTTATTATAGTATTGTCCTCTTAGTCAAATTGTAGAATATTAAAGTAATTAACAGAAAAGAAGAAGAGATTCTTAATTTAATTTTAATAAATTTAAAAAAAGGGTTTACTTTTGCTAGCTTTATTAATTTTGACGATTGCCGAGATGGTTACACGTTAGCTTTGCCTCGCCAAAATAATACTCCCTCCGTCCCATTTTATTTGTTCACTTCCTATTTTCACACATATTAAGAAAACATTAAATACTAACCATTCTTCCTTTTGTACCCTTTTTTAATTCTTGAGAATTACTATATTGAAAAAAAAATAGTCAATAAAATAATAGCAACATTAAATGCCAACACAAATGTAAGAATAATATCCTTTAATATTAAGGGTAAAAGAGGAAAATATGTGTATAAAATACAAATGTGACAATTATTTTGGGACATCTAAATATAGTATAGTGGACAAATAAAATGGGACGGAGGGAGTACTATATCAAAGCATCAGTTAAATAAAAAGATGCTCAAAGCAAATTCCCAGCAATTTTTTTATTTGCCATTCTTTCAATAGATAGCTATATTATTCAGTCAGACTATTAATCTATTTAAAAATAAAATAAAATTTTAACAGTGTAAATAATTTGATAAATTTATAATATCATTAAAAAAATTCCTAGAAACCATTGCCAAATTATTTCCCACAATATCCTAATATTTCTTTTTTATAGAAAGCCAGATTAAATTCATGTGGACCGAGAGATTTGCCATTATGCATACTAAAATTGGCTGCTCTAACCTCAACTATCGAATAGGAGAATTCAAAACATCATTATGGATTTCTCGAATACAAGGCACAACATCAATATGATCAAATTCAACTGAATCTGAAAATAATTATAGTAAAATTAAGAAGAGAAATTATAAGATTGAGAAGAGAAGAAAATAAGTTAAAAAAACAAGGAGATTCATGCAATTCTTGTTCAAATCTCCCATTATTTATACTACTGACTACATATAATATAGTGTTACAGTTGGAAATTAACTACTACTCCCTCCGTCCCGTTTAAGAAGGGACATATCTCAATTTTTTTTGTCCCACATAAGAAGGCCAAATCATGATTTTTGTGCCATTTTACAAGAAATTCTCTTTTATACCCTCATTTTCTCTTTCTTTAATTAAAGCAAGTATTCTACACACAAACTATAAGACAATAATTAATAGGGGTAAAATAAGAAAAGCCAAGAGTAATTATTATTTTCTTAATCTATGTGTAAATAAAAGAATCTGAAACCTTTGAGAAAAGATTGAAGATTGAAGAAAAGATTGAAGGAGAAAAATGAGTTATTTTCATTAAGTGAGAACTGTACTCAGCTCTCTTGATTTATACAACGAGAGAATTGACACCTGTCAATTCTTTAATGATTAATGACTAACGGCTATTTCTGTTATTTCAGCTAACAGAATTGTTGACTGTACAACCACTAACTTATTTACTAACAAACTAACTTCCTATTTAACAAACTTAAATTAACAAACTTTAACAGATTTGTTTAATTAAAGCCTCTTGCTTCTAAGCTTGATTTTGATGCTCTGTTACCCCCCCTCAAGCTGGAGTATATATATCATGTATACCCAGCTTGTTGAGAAGGTTCTGAAAAGAAGAGGTAGGAAGAGGTTTTGTAAAGAAGTCAGCCAATTGTTGATCTCCTGAGATTGGAAAGAGATGTACCAGTCCTGATTGAATCTTCTGTCTGACTATGTGGCAATCTATTTCGATATGTTTGGTTCTTTCATGAAAAACTGGGTTGTGAGCTATGTAGCATGCAGACTGATTATCACAATAGAGTTTTGCTGGAGATGTCTGTTCTTCTTGAAGATCTTTCAGTAAGAAAGTTATCCATTGAAGCTCACAGACAGTGTTGGCTAAAGCTCTGTACTCTGCTTCTGAGCTTGATTTTGATACTGTCACCTGCTTTTTTGTTTTCCATGATACTAAAGCTTCTCCAAGAAAAACACATAAACCAGTAATGGATTTCCTGGTATCTGAACATGTGGCCCAATCTGAATCTGAGAAGGCTCTTAGAGATAGACTGTTCTTAGATGGAAAGAAAATACCTTGTCCTGGTGATTTCTTAAGATACCTTAATATTCTGGATATTGCTTGAAAGTGTATCTCAGTTGGACAGTCTAAGTACTGAGAAAGTTGCTGGACAGGAAAGCATATATCTGGTCTTGTACTGCAGAGATAAATTAGTTTTCCAACTAATCTTCTATAAGCTGTTATGTCTTTATAAGCTTCAGAACCACCCTCCTTAATTAGCCTGGTTAATGCAGTCATTGGAGTTGCAGATGGTTTGGATCCCAAAAAACCAGTTTCTGTGAGAAGATCCATTGTATATTTTCTTTGACACAAGTTAATTCCAGATTTAGACCTTGCTACTTCAAGTCCTAGAAAGAACTTCAATGATCCTAAGTCCTTGATTTTGAACACATTATCCAGAAAAGTCTTGATACTATCAATCTGACTTTGATCATTACCAGCCAGAATCACATCATCCACATATACCAATAAAGCTGTGAATGATTGATTTTGCTTCTTTAAGAAGAGAGAGGAATCTGAGGCTGCTTGAACAAAACCTTGTGAAACTAAAGCCTCTGTTAACTTCAAATTCCACTGTCTGCTTGCCTGTTTCAATCCATAAAGGGACTTTGTTAATTTACAGACTTGATTTGAGTTAGATATAGACAAACCTGGTGGAATCTCCATATAAACTTCTTCATGTAACTCTCCATGCAAAAATGCATTGTTGATATCCAGTTGACTTAAAATCCACCCTTTTGCAGCAGCTAAAGCTAACAAAACTCTGATTGTTGTCATCTTTGCCACAGGAGAAAAGGTGTCTGTATAATCCACCCCATTCTGCTGAGTGTATCCCTTGGCAACTAACCTTGCCTTGTACCTTTCAATAGTCCCATTACTATGATATTTTATTTTAAAAACCCATTTACAGCCAATAGGAACTTTATTTGCAGGTAAATCAGTTAATATCCAGGTTTTATTTAGTTCAAGAGCATCAAGCTCTTTCTGCATAGCTTCTTTCCAACAAACATGTTTAATAGCTTGACTATATGTTTTTGGTTCTACTGTACTATCAACACTGGTTGAAAAAGCTTTATGAGATGTATTCAATTTATCATAAGACAAAACTTGAGAAATTAGATGAGGTGTAGTCCTAGATTTTTGACATACATAGTCTTTTAGATGAACAGGTTCAGTAACCTTCCTATGTGATCTTCTAATAGGTTCTATAGTCTGTTTACTAGTTCTTGTATCTAACAAAGGTTCAACCTGATCACTTATATTCATAACAGACTCATGATGCATTTGAACATTTAAATTGTCATTATCATGCATATTTATATTCATGACAGGCTCAGAATGTAAATTGTTAGGCATAGCATATGGCAAATGATAATCTATATCAGGTACTTCAATAGCAGCAGGCAAAACAACAGAAGTATTGGACAATATAGACAGGTTTTTATAAGGAAACAAACATTCATAAAACTTCACATCTCTTGATACAAAAACCTGTTTAGATTGTAAATCATAAAGTCTATATCCTTTTGTATTTTCAGGATAACCAAGGAAAACACACTCAATTGCTCTTGGTGTAAATTTATGCCTGTTATGAGTAAGTGTAGATGCATAAGATAAACAACCAAATACTTTTAAATTATCAAAAACAGGAAATTTTTTATAAAGAATCTCATATGGTGTTTTATTTTCTATTACAGGAGATGGTGTCCTATTGATAAGAAAAGTTGCATGAGAAACACAGTCAGACCAAAAACATAAAGGAATAGAAGATTGAAATTTTAAAGCTCTTGCTACATTTAATATATGCTGATGTTTTCTTTCTACAATTGCATTTTGCTCAGGAGTATACACACAAGTAGTTTGATGTATAATACCTTTAGAATCATAAAAACTGGGCATATTAAACTCTTGACCATTGTCTGTTCTTATACATTTTACTTTAATAGAAAATTGTGTCTCAGTATAAGTACAAAAATTTTGTACCAACAACCTAACACCAGATTTTGATTTTAACAAAAACAACCAGGTATATCTACTTTTATCATCAACAATTGTCAAGAAATACCTATGTCCATAAATTGAAACTGTTCTTGATGGCCCCCATATATCAACATGTATCATATCAAAACAATTATTAGAAACAGAAGTACTTAAAGGGAAAGAAAGTTTCTTTTGCTTTGCTAAATGACAAATCTTACAATGAGAATCACTAGGCAATTTTATTATAGAACATTGATCTTGCAAACATTTCAGTCTAGAATTGGCCAAATGTCCTAATCTATTATGCCACAAAAAATCATTAGCAATAGGTTTTGCATTTACAGCATTAATAGAAATAACACTTCTATTCTCAAATTTAGATTTATCAAGTTGATAAAGTCCTCGAATCTTTCTAGCTAATCCAATCATCCTCCAATTGATAACATCCTGTATAATACAGACATCTTTATGAAGAATTAAGCAATATTGATAATAAGATGTTAATTTGCTAGTTGAAATCAAATTAAAGAAAAACTTAGGAACAAATAAGACATCATGCAATTCAAACTCTTTACTAAACTTAACAACACCTATATGTGTAACACTTATTTTCTGAGAGTTTGGCAATGTCACAAAAACATTATCAACAGGCTTATAAGAACTGAAATAACTCATAGAACAAACAATATGATCAGTAGCACCTGAATCTATAATCCAACAATCATTCTCAAAATTAGTATAAACAGAGTTAATATTAGAGATTTTCATACCAGCATCAAGGTCTGTTGCAGCAGAAGTAGAAACAAAATTTGTTGATATTGTATTAATCTTGTGACCACTTGTTGATGCATTCTGCTGTAACATACTCATGAGTTGTTTATACTGCTCTTGTGTAAAGACAGGTGCCTGTTCCTCTTCTCTATGAATATCCTGATCTTGACTCATAACACAATTCCTTTCTGCCTTTTCATGCTCAGCAAATTCACCATTATTATAACAAATCTGCTCTTGATCATTATAATACCTTTCTTGTTCACTTTCAGCAATAAACTCACCCACTTGATTGACATAGCCTTGTATTCTAGGCCTAGGTTTATATCCAGGTGGATATCCATGTTTTTTAAAACATATATCCACAGTATGTCCACTTATACCACAGAAAGTACATAATGGTTTATCAACTCCAGAAGACCTATTCACAAACATTCTATTACCAGTAAAATTTCCAGGTCTATTGTTATATCCAGAAGGTCTTGCAAAATTCCCAGGTCTATTAGTACCAAAATTATTACCAGTAAACTTTTTCTGAAAATTAGAATTTCCTTGAGTTGCAAAAACTGCAGGTTCAACTATTTGTAAAGCAGAAACAGATTCTGAAAAACCAATCCCCATTTGTCTTTCATGTTGCAATACCAAAGAAAATACTTTATTAATCTTTGGTAAAGGCTCAACCATTAATATTTAAGTTCTAACAGTTGCAAAATTTTCAGTTAAACCTTTCAAGAAACGAATTATATAATCATCTTCTTGCTGAGTTTTAACAATCTTTAATGCTTGACAAGAACACTGAGGATTACAAGTACAGGTCGGAACAAATCTTAGATTCATATACTCATCCCACAAGATCTTTAACTGAGTAAAATAATCTGTTACTGACAGATTGTTCTGTTTGAAAACATATATTTCCTCTTGTAAGTCAGATATACGAATTGCATTACCTTGAGAAAACCTGTCAAGAAGATCCCTCCAAGCATCTAAAGCTGTATCAATCCAAAGAATACTTTGTGCAATGGAAGGTGACAAGGACCTAAGAATCCAAGAAAGCACCATAGTGTTACAACGTTCCCAAACAGCATAAATCGGATCTTCCTTCATCGGAACAGTAATGCTACCATTAACAAACTTCAGTTTGTTTTTAGACATTAAACACATTTTCATTGATCTTGCCCAAGAATGATAATTTTGTCCATTTAAAGGAGGAGAAACCAATATTAAAGATGGGTTTTCACTAGGATGTAAGTAAAATGGATTTGAAGGATTATCAAATTCTGAGTTAACATAAGCCATGTTTTATAAGAATTTTAGGGTTTCAAGAAAAAGAAAAATCAGAAAAGAAAAGAAGATGATGAAGAACAAAGTAATAAAGAAATTGATATTTGAATGAAGAACGAATTGAATCAGATAAACTTTGAAGAACGAATTGAATCAGATGAACTTTGAAGAACGAATTGAATCAGATGAAAAGAATTAGAAGTAATTTGCAGCGGTTTTGATTATTTAAAGCTCTGATACCATAAAAGAATCTGAAACCTTTGAGAAAAGATTGAAGATTGAAGAAAAGATTGAAGGAGAAAAATGAGTTATTTTCATTAAGTGAGAACTGTACTCAGCTCTCTTGATTTATACAACGAGAGAATTGACACCTGTCAATTCTTTAATGATTAATGACTAACGGCTATTTCTGTTATTTCAGCTAACAGAATTGTTGACTGTACAACCACTAACTTATTTACTAACAAACTAACTTCCTATTTAACAAACTTAAATTAACAAACTTTAACAGATTTGTTTAATTAAAGCCTCTTGCTTCTAAGCTTGATTTTGATGCTCTGTTAGTAAAAGGGATATGTCCCTTCTTAAGTGGGACGGAGGGAGTACATTCCTATAATAAAGAAGGTGCATATTTACACATTACATGCTAAACTTAAGTACCCGCTACCTAATCAGATGGAACATAATTAATAACTGATGACTAACTGTTGAAAATAAGAAGATTCGCGTATCATTTAGGAGCTGAAATGGAGTTAGTGTTTGATTAGTTTTAGGATGAGTAAAAGGGTGAGTGTGAGATACTCATATGCCTTGTAATTCTGATAACACTGACTACTGTAGAACAACACTAATTTGATCCAAGTTACACTTATGCCGACCACAACTTCATTAACATCATTGCAAAATTCAGCAATAAATTGTCGCCAGTGTCCATTGTCAGATCTTTCGCTTTGATCCCGGTTGATACGGTTAAGAAGAGAATCTCTAATATTAATTTTTTATATACTATATTAATAAAAATATTAAATATGAATAACATTATTTTAATTATTTTTTTAATATTAACTTTTATTTTATTTTATTTTTATAAATAATAATAATAATAAATATTAATTTATCTAATTTTAAATTAATTTATATATTTACTTTTTATATTTAAAATAAATAATATTGTACAGTCGACCCTCTAATAATTAATATACACGGTGGGCTAAAAAATTATTAATTATTAGAATTATTAATTTATTAAATATCTTATATGACATAAAATTGAAACTGGTTCCCTCAAATTGTATTAATTATTAGAATTATTAATTTATTAAATATTATTATTAGAGAGTCTATTGTATTTTAAAATAAAAATAACTAACTTAGTTTCTAAATTTAAAATCTTATCATTTGAAAAATAAAATAAAGAGTTAAAATGATGACTCTCATGTAGAAAGTTATTTTCATCATACGGAAATCAATAAACACACTGACCTTTTCATTTTTCTTAGGAATCGGGAGAAAATTTGTTAGCCACTCGATAACAAGTAAAATGAAGATAATGCAACTTTTTCATTTAGGAGGTGATTATTTAAAACAAAATATTCATATGCATTTTATATTACTTTATGTTTGAAATTGATGATGATAAAAAAAAATATGAAGCAATATAAAAAGCGTGTTTGAACTCCTATTCACTCTAATGATCAGATGACTACAATTGAATCTCAAAAAGAAAAAGAAAAAATAAGCTAAAATTTAAGATTTTAAAATTGTGGATTATAAACAAAAAAAATCAAAACGGTGAAATAAAATTATGAAGTTAAAAAAATAAATCAAGCAAAAAAATTACTATTTTGAGGCTATTAACAATATTTTTGAGGCTCACGTCATGAGTAATTAATTTTTTTGGAAACATAATTTTCTTAAAGTATATAATTTTTGCAAAACTTTAAAAGATTATTCTATAACAATCTTAGTATTACTTGTTATACACGCAAGAATCTTATTTATAAACAAATAGCTATATCAAATACGAAATATTATTGTCAAACTCATACCATACTATAACTATATAGTATAATGAATTCAGGCAAAAAGTCTGTGAACAGCTTATCTGCGAAGAAAAATCTGTTTTTCCGGCGCCATCATAACTTTACACATAGAGATGATAAACCGGTCAATCCTGAAATATGAGCTACATTTAGCTCAACAACTTGCATAAATGCTGCTCAAATAATGGCAAGAGACACTTGATTCAACGAACCGAATATTTTCATTCAATAATTTAACAAACCTAATGTTGCGATGTGGTCATACAAATACTCCTGGATTATCCCTAGGGTGAACAAATGGCCGGTTCGTGTTATAAATCATGAGTTGGCTTAACGAAAATTGAAGAATTAATAAAATTTGAAATTATCATCTTTACACTAAATTATATTCCTGTCGCGTTCTTCAAAATTTGTCATTTTATTTAGCACCTTTTAATTATGTTACAATTATATCACTGTTTGAAAATTCGGCTATTAATAGTTGACATAGCGATCAAAGAACGACGCGACTTGATAAATTATATTTCACAAGTAATTGCTCACAATTTGAATTGATATTTTGGAGCATAATTTATACTCTTGGGAGGAATGCTATTGTTGTCATTCCATAAGCATTAGTCTGAAGAAATGTAAAATGGCCTCAGCCTAAATAGAAGTCCGTCAAAACTTTCAAAACTTTAGCTGGAACAGCCCGATGTAGCATTAGCCTAAGATTAACTGGGCTGTTTAATTTGGGACTTCATTCATCTGCTTACTGGGCCAGCCCAATTTACACATGTGGAAATTACACTGTATATATATTTTCATATAAAAATATGTCTTTTTGACAAAAGTGCATTTTTAACTTTTATTAATAAAATATGTTCTTACAAATTCTATTAGAAATCTACCAAAAGCGTATTTTATAAATAAAATAAAATTATATAAAAAGTAAAATGAGTGTCTTTCTGCAAACAGTTTCACGAAAATAAAACATTTTTATATGTTTTTAGTAATCTATGATTTTTTTTAATAATTTCACATTTATGTGTTAAATATTAATGATTCTTATTATACTTTAACATTTTCTTATTCTTTTCTCTTTTAAAATATTATTAACTCTTTATACAACAACAACAATTATTCTGTAACATAATAACAATTAGAAAATTTAAATTTTTTATTGTTAATGAAAATTTATATATTTATATATTTTTCTGATTAAGATTAAAATCTTTATATATATATATTAATGTTATACTTTTTAATGAGACAATTATCATAAAATGAGGTTTTAAATAAAATTGTTATAAATTTAAATTTGGCTTAATGTATAATTCGACTTATAAACTTGTGGTTATTCACCTATCTAAGTTTCCATCTTTCAGTTTAATTTTTTTGGACATCTCGACTTTTCAATGTTATCATCCTAACATTTGAAATAGAGAGTGACAACAAAAATATTGTTGTGTCGATGCCACCTAATTTGGCACATTATGAAAACTGATAGATAAGAGGTCGGATGTGTTAAAACTAAAAGATGACTAGTTAAATAGATAAAATAAATAATTTTTTTTTGTTAAATATATATTATTAACTGACTGAAATATACTTATCAAAATTAAAAAAAAATTAACATTTTATAAAGATTTAATTATAAATAAAAAAATTAAGTATGGTTGAGGGATTAAGTTATTGAGAATTTAGAGTTATTTGTACGGCATATTATTATAACTTATGAAAAGGATAAGTAAGTGAGTTTTACTTTCCATCAGAGGGTCGGCGGGCATGATGGCTCTATAATTCCAACCCTAGTCTTAATCGTGGTGGATGTGTAATAAAAAATATATGAACTAGAGATGACTATCTCCTAATGGAAAATGACATATGGATTAGCAACGGATTAGGAGAACGAAAATACATGCACCGAGAAAAAACTGAAATAAATTAATTTAATATTATAAGTTTTTTTAAATATTTTAGACTTAGTTTAATTTTAAACTATATAATTTTTAATTTAATTTTAGTACAAGTAAAATAATAAAAAACCGAACTAAAAAATAAACCAAATCAGCTAGTAATTTAATTTTATCTGAATTGAAATTTAAAAATAACAAATTTTTAATTAAATTAAATGCATACCACTGCAAGCACCTTCTACATTGAAATTAAAATAAATTTATTATATTTTACATTCATAAATCGGAAAAAATGAAAACAAGTCATTTTAGTATTTTACTAGTAAAAAAAGACTTGTGCTCAACTTTCTTCTTGAGTGGCGGGTAGGACCATGCTAAGTGAAAGCTAAGTGAACTTTTTACTTTCAAAACCTTACTTTTTGTATAACTAGTTTCGCATTACGTGCTATGCACGTGGCTCGTAACGTGACTCGTCAATGAACATATTAGTAAATTTATTATAATTATATCAATTTTTTATTTATAATTAATATTAAATTAGTTAAGAATTTTTATAAAAATAAATATAATATATTCGGTTATTAAATTTTTTCCATATTGAATTTATTCTTCTTTTGGTTTTATAATAACCATAAATTAAATAATTAACTTAATTTTATTAATAATATCTTTAAAAATAATAAGATAAAAATTTAATAAATTTTTTCCATACTGAATTTATTCTTCTTTGATTTTATAATAACCATAATTAAATAATTAACTTAATTTTATTAATAATATCTTTAAAAATAATAAGATAGAAATTTAAATAATAATATACTAACCAAATACAGTATTTTAATTTTATAGTTCAATCAAACTAAAAGATAGATATTCCTACTAATTTGGAGACAATTTAGTTATTTTTTACATACTAAAAACTAAATTGAAGATAATTTAGCTATCTATTCTAATTAGGATTTTAATTACAATAATGATTAATTAAATAAGTAATTAGTTAATGACTATAAAACCTTTATTTAGTACTAAACTGAAAAGGATTATTCAGTAAATTTGCCTGTCCCCCCCCCCCATCCGTGCTTTTATATATAGTATAGATGAAAAGGATTATTCAGTAAATTTGCCTGTCCCCCCCCCATCCGTGCTTTTATATATAGTATAGATTAAGGTAAAATTCATGTGGAGACCCATATACTTTACAATTTTAATTTCAGAAGCTCTTGTATAAATTTATTCGCATCCACGTCCTTCTACTTATCCAATTTCGACAAACACCCTTAGTTAAACTGAAATTAGCAAATGTGTCTCACTTGTGTCATGTGAGAGTGAAAAAAACAGTTATGGCATTTTAACTTTTAATCTCCATAAAATTTGCATAAAATAAACATAAAATATTCAATATAATATTCAACATATATTTTCTTTCTCTTCTTTATATCTTTTAAGGGTTATTAATAAAATAAATTTTAGCGTTTTATTCTTATAGTGATTTAATCTCATCTATACTATATATAAAAGCACGGATGGGGGGGGGGGGGAGGACAGACAAATTTACCGAATAACCCTTTTTAATTATAGCTAAATAAAGGTTTTATGGTTATTAATAAATTAATTATATTATAATTAGAGTTCTAATCAGAATATAATTGTATTATGTAATTTAGATTTACCGTAAATTACAACTATTTAATAGCTAAGACTAATTTGATTTTGGATAAAAACAAATTCTCACATAATTGCTTCATCATTATCAATCTATACAATTCTTATTCGTATATAACACCAGAATGTTAGGTTTCGACTTACCTTTTTCATAGCTAATCTTCCATATGCATCCTTATCAATACTAATTCACTTTAGCAGAATATGTAGTGCTATTTAAGGCAAAATAAGTAATTGATATTATAGTTTAATTGTTTTCATAGCCAAGGACATAACAGGTTACTATTAGTATAAAAAGAATAAATTGACGTTAAAAATCATTTATTTAAAATAAATAAGACTAATTTATATTAAAATTTGACTATTTTTCTAACCAAAAAATAGCCATTACTATTTAGGATGAAAACAAGACTAATTGATTTTAGTAATTATATATATAATTATTAAAAATATATAATAATAATTCTAATTATAAATAAAATATATTGATATATTTGTAATAAATTTAATTAATATAAATTGAGAAGTCACAACGATCCACATGCATAGCATGTGATGCAATAAAGTAAATTACTTTCAATAAATTACTATTTAATTATTATTTGACATTTTCTATTCAACTTTTCTATAATTATAAAATTTGAGTATCAATTAAAAATGTTAAACTATTTAAAAATCATCTAACATATAAAATAAGATAAACTATTCCTAATTAACTATTATTCTAAACATTATTTCATAATTTAACGAGTCACACTACGAGCCACGTGTGAAACACGTAAAGCGACACTTGTATATATAAAAGCACGGATGGAGGGGGAATAGGCAAATTTACTGAATAATCCTTTTCAGTTTACTACTAAATAAAGATTTTATAGTCATTAACTAATTAGTTATTTAATTAATCACATTGTACTTAAAGTCCTAATTAGAATAGGTAGCTAAATTATCTCCTATTTAATTTTTAGTATGTAAAAAATAACTAAATTGTCTCCAAATTAGTAGGAATACCTATCTTTTAGTTTGATTGAACTACAAAATTAAAATACTGTATTTGGTCAATATATTATTATTTAAATTTCTATCTTATATTTTTAAAGATATTATTAATAAAATTAAGTTAATTATTTAATTATGGTTATTATAAAACTAAAAGAAGAATAAATTCAGTATGGAAAAAAATTTAATAACTGAATATATTATATTTACTTTTACTATTAATTATAAATAAAAAATCGATATAATTATAATAAATTTACTAATATGTTCATTGAGAAGTTACGTTACGAGCCACGTGCATAGCACGTAATGCGAAACTAGTTATTTAAAATGTTACAAAACAAATCCTAATTTTTTTTTTGCATTTTGTAATTCAAACTGATTTTCGGAAAACTAGAGCTTTTTTGAAGCCATTTTCATTTCAAAGTGTTAAAAGTTTTTGGAAATAATAAAGAGAAGAAAGACTTTAGTAGTAAATGAAATAAACATGTAAAAAAAAAAAAAAAAAAAAGCAAACAAAAAAGTAAAAATACTTAGATTTCTTAGTAATTAAACTGAAAAAATTAATTTTTTTTTTAAAATAAGATTGACAAGATTTCTCGAAAAGGGATAAAATGAGGTATTGATAACATGTTAGTTTTATTGAAATTGTTTGTACGAAGAAATATTTTTCAATCCAAAACATTGTTCAATATATATACAATGTTTTAGGTTCAATTTTATACTGGATGTATAGATATAAATTAGGAGTATCCATTATGTAGATATAAACAATACCGGTCAAACTAAATAATTATTTTATTTACTTTGATTCTCGATTAATTTAATTAGATTAATTAAAAATTTGGTTAATTTAGTTCGTTCTTCAGTCTAATTTTTTTGCATAAGACTAACTAACAGAACTGTACATATATCTTCTTTTTTAAATTAAGATACAATTATATTCCGATTAAGGTTTAATATCAATTTATCTTCTAAAAATTCGGTAAAAATTGTTAACGTGTCACTATCTAATTTTATGACGTTGTTAATTTTCACCGGATTTTTAAACGGTATATGAATTTGAGAAAAAATTAATAGTTTTTGTATGGAAATAATAATTTTTAAATGGCATGATTAAAATAAAAAAATAGTATAAAATTTGTGAATTTTTATGATATTAACTCGTCTGATAATCTAAAACAATAGTAAAAATATGTAAAATGGAAATGATGCTACAATAAGCAAACAGTGTCTTTTTCTTCTTTCTTTTGATAATAAAAGCAACACTACTAGTGGGCACCAAATGGGAGACAACAAGGACATAACCAAAGTGGAAGAACCACCTAAACTAAAGGGTTGACAATTCATCAATGTGATAGCTCAACATTAATGCTTCTTTTTTTTTTTTTGAGATAAAAATTTCTATTAATCAAAAGCTGATTGATCAGCCAATACATAGAATTTGATAATCGGAAGGACATGCCCCAACCAATTAGATAAACTAAAATAGTCATATGCTACCACATGAGATTTTCTATTAAAACAACATTTATGCATCTCAATTAAGCTAAAGTAGTCATTTGCTATCAAACTGATAATATTACAAAGCAAAGAGTTGTTGTTGAAGGCATCCATTACAACCTTTAAAATAAAGGGAATTAGATTAGCTTCGCTTGCCATGATAATATTAACTTTAATCGCACGACTGCTACAGCTAGCAGTTATAACTTCATCGTTAAAGTACTTAATCACATCTTCTGTGACATATCTCTTCTCTTGAACATTAAAGACATCATCGATATTGACGCAAAACATACCGATATTTGGTGAAATCCGTCGTAAGATGGTGGCTCTAACTGTTTTAGAGATCCAAGTCGCTTGCATCGCAAAAAACAATTTCATCTCTAACGATGAAAAAAAACTACTCTTAATTTCGATTAGATCAGATCTAATGAAATTAAGATACTAGAATAGAAAATAATTTCTAGATCTAGACCATAAATGGCCAAGAAAGAAATTTTATTCAAAATTAAAGACAATAACTATGGAAAAAAGCTAAAAAGACTGAATATGAGAGATTAGGGAGGTGATTTTAGGCCAAGAATGACCAAAAACCACCTCCCAAATGACAAAAAGAAGAAAACTTACTAGGGTTTGAGAGGTTTCTCAAAGAGAGAGACGGCTAGGTTTTTTTTAAAATTACATCATTAATGCTTCTTTTACATGGGTAATACTACTACTAATATTTGAGTTGAGCCGATTCAGTTGAAATACTATTGATTTCAATCTTACGAGCTTTAAAATTTTAAAATTCAAATTAATTAAAATTCGCTTGAATTTTATTTTTAAAGCTTATAGTTAATATAATACTTGAAAAGACCGACTCAAAATGGTTATTAATATAACAATACGAATATTTTAATATTCGAATTGAGACTGATAATTTACTCAATTTGATTATGAGTGTTCTTTTTTAAATTAGTTTTGAATAATTTGTGAGTTGATTCCACTTAGCTATACCAAAAAATTTCAATACAATATCTCAAATAAATTTAGAGAATGGAACTTCTAGTTAATGGTATGTATTCTTCGCTCTCTCTTACTTATTGTCTACTCAAACTATGAAATAAATAGAAACAATACAATGTAGTGAACCTTGAAAAACATTAGAGTCGCCACATCTAAAAATAGAACTAACATCTCTTGCATGAAAGTACATTGTTAAAATCTAAGAAAGATTTTGCTCTAAATTAGTACTCACTTAAAGCATAGTTACAAACATGACAAATGGCAATTTTAGAGAAAAATTCTCTCTTTCTTTCCTCAAAAAGAAACAAATTTCCCACTTTCTTTCTTTAGTAATTGTCAGAAACTAACTCAAAAGACTGTCACTTCCAAAAATCTCATATCTTCTATCACTCTTATGTGCTAAACCCCATCATAAAGCTTCCAATTTTTCTGCATTCATTTAGCTCATAAGTTCCGACAAAAACAAAGATTATATGATTATGCTAATATAATTATCATTTATCAAAAATAAAAATGTATTTTGAAGTACTAAATTTTCCGAGAATCCTAGATTGTAATTTCCTTTTTTTGATGAATTAATTAATAATTTCTTATTTGAAAAAAAAAATCAATTTTGCAATAGAATTCATATTTCGAAATCAAATAAATCATTTTTAAACTTTTAAACTCATCTTCACCCATCTCCATTTTAAGAGGCAGAAGAATGTAAAAGTCTTCATCCATCCTCATAAGAGGCAGAACTACATAGAAGGATGAGGAGACAATCGCCTCTCAAACTTTTCTCTATTAAAAACTCCTTCAAACTTTGAATTTTTGTATAACTAACCCTTTTTGTTCAAACTCCTTTAACTTTTTATTACTAAGCACCCCCCGCTAAAATCTAATCCTAATTTCGCCCATGATCCTCATTCATTAATAGAACAATTGATAGATTCTAAATTCTAACACAATTGTTTAGAATGTTACTTCCCCTTCTCAAATTAGCACTCTTCTATCATTACATTTGTTACAATTCTTGTACTATGCATATATGCATTACGTTGATTATACTCTCTGCTACTCAAATTACACTTATCACCATTCCCATCAAGAAAAACCAAAACAAATTAACCAAAAAAGAACTAAACAAGTTAATAATCATTGATTAATCACAAATTAATATAGTACACTTATACTAAACACAAAACTTTAAAAAAAAAAAAATTAAAACCCTCCCACTGCCGAACCCTAATCACCTACCTTGAATTGCCACCACCACCGTGATGAAACCCACCTGAGCCGTACACGTGTCCTTGATGATGATGATGGTGATGACCCATCATCATCATCCCACCATACATCCCTCCACCGCCAGCTCCACCATTGAACCCCCCAGAACTAATTCCACCGCCACCCCCGCCACCACCGTCAGCGGCGCCACCAGCACCACCAGAAGAGCCGCCACCAGCGCCGTCTTTCTCCCCTGGTCTACCCATGGTAGTCTTTTCACCCTCCATCTCTCTATACTTTTGTAAGTAAATCTTTAAAGGCTCAACATACTCTTCAAACCCAAGTGTAGTCATAGCCCAAAGTAAATCATCGCCGTTGATTGTCTTCCGCTTTTCACGCTGACACTTGTCAGAAGCTTCCCCTGTAATAAAACTAATAAATTCCGACACGCACTCTTGTACTGTCTCCTTGGCATCCTTCGAGATCTTCGCGTTCGCCGGCAACGCTTTCTTCATGATTCTGCTTACGTTTGCAATCGGTAGAAACCTGTCCTGTTCTCTTGCCGACAGTTCGCTACAGTTCGCGTTGTTATGCCCTCCTGATTCATTGTCTGAATCCGCCATAACTATAACAATCTTCTCCAAACCTGTACAGCTTTGTTTTCAAGACAGAGGGGTAATTCGGGAAAATTCGAAAAAAATATCGCCGGCGGAGGAGTAGGAGAGTTTGGAGGGAGGGGAGAGAGAAAACGAGGTGGCGTTTGTATGTGTGTGTGTTGGGGAGGGGATAAGATCCGTTGGATTAGAGGGGTAATAAGATATTATGTGTGACACGTGGCTTTATACTGGCCGTTTAATTGTCGATAAGAGGTGGAAAACGTGGGAGTTTTAGGAGGGTTGGATTGAAAGTGGGGTCTGTTTGTTTGGACGGTGGAGCGAGTTGACACGTGGTAAAGGTGAGGGTGTTTTTTGTTTGGTTTGGAGGTATCAGAGATTCTTTAGGCGGCTGCTGCGGCTTGGCTTGGTGTATCAGCTGGTTAGTGTTTATTTATTTAATTTTGTTTCTGTCGTATCTGCCGTTGGATCAGACATTTGATTGTCGGCAATATTCAATTACATAAAATCAAGCCTTTAGAAAACATAAAATCAAGCCTAAAAAGCACTATTAACACTTCTAGGTTGCATCTAATAAAGTTTATACTGCTTCTTTAAGTTGGATTTAACCAATCTCAAAATTATAATTAAAAAATAATGTTATTTTTCATATAGATATTTTGAAGTAATAATCATCAGCAAAAAGATTTATCAATTTGTTTTTCAAAAAATAAATTATCGTATAATACTATTCTCTCAATTTGTTTTGACACTATTGGAAAAAATTGAGGACTGCACTCCCAATGTAGCGATTCTCAGATTTCGGTATGACTTGAAGTTGAGTGTTTATCCCACATAACGGATGTGTCACGTTATTTTACAACAAACCAACAAACATTTACGATAGGAAAATTTTATTTATTTCTTATTTTTTTTATTATTAAATATTTACACATGACTAACGCCTCATTAGTTTGTTGCACGAACGACGTGGCGCAACCGTTGCGTTGTATAATTATTCCTGGCAGTTGCATTTAAAATTGTGTGCAGGGATTGATTCAGAGGATGGTTGCATTTGGACTCCATTTATAGCAAATTTATGGATACCCATAAGAAGCTGTTTAGCTTACAACTGAAATCAATAAACTGAAGAAGGTGATAGTTCAATTAAATGAAGAGACCAAATGCCACACTTTTCCTTTTTCTTCTTCTTCTTATACAGATGTTAGTTTTGATTTCATTTTGAAAAAATACAAACGAACAATGCAGATAGGTTCCATATGAATAAAAAGACTTATTTGATCATTTGCAATAATTCATTCGGAATATTAATGTGAACACAAAAATATTATGATTTTAGTAATCTTAAAGTATAAAATAAATATAATATTTTGAAATTAATAATTAATTCAAAGATTTCATATCAAAATTACTCATATACCATTAGATAAATATCACAATATATTTTTTGATGAATATAATTGTCATAATATTAATTGCATAGTTTGTCTTTTATATGATAAGTAATCAAAACAAATCACAAACCAATACTATTAGTTCACATATTAATTTTGTGACAATGTTCATTTAACAATTCAATGACTATTAAAAACGTAAACTCTAAATGCCACGTATATGTTGCTGGACAGTTTTTTTTTAAGCCCATTCGGTTTTTAAGGCTTCGCCCTGACTAATCCGGATCCGACCTGCATCGCGCACTTAGCATGGTGAGTGAGTCTACCAGTGGGGATTTTCTGCATTCACAAAACTCGAACCCAAAACTCTGTTTAAGCGATATCAAACCGCTTACCACTTGGATCAAACCTCATTGGTGTTGGGCAGAAATTTTTTTGTTGAATAAAATTAAAGTTTGATAATTAAATTGATAGTACAAATTAAAGCTGGTCACGAAATTGAAAATCATTGTGGGTACTCTTAGAATTAGTTATCCATTGATTACAGCTATAAGTTAGAAATATGATCAGCTATAGTACATATTAGAAAATTAAATTCTCACAATCAAATACAATATATAAACATCTTATTTATATCTCTCATTTCTAGTACGTTGCTTACAGAGTAGGAAGAAATATAAAAAGAATAACATAATATGCTTTTTCAATTTTATTTTTGTTTTTATACTCTTCATGTTTCTGTTTTGTATCTAAAAAATACACGCTGTACCTTATGTACTAAAAGTTTATCACCAATATATCTTAAGTATTTGATATGTATTTATGATATATTTTTATATTTAAAATGTTCAATTTTTAAGAATTGGAAAGTATTTTTGTATAATTTTGTGTTTTTCCCTACAAAATATTCATACAAAGTATGTTACACATCTATATTTTACCAAAATTGATCAAATTTTATGTTTTGGCATATAGCTGCATTTGTCGATGACGAATCTACCGAGAGTGATAGGTTCAATCTGGACCGCCGTCAATAAATTTCAGAAAAAAAAAAAGAATTTGTAGTAAAATCATGACCAGAAGGAAGTTAGGTTTGATCTGCCGAAAGTCAGAACTGGACCAGCTATTTCACAAATTTTCATTTCAACTTTCGTTTTTATGCAAAATATAAGTGCACATAAAAAAGAGAAAAAAAAAATGAAAGGATCACTTTTGCAACTATAAATTGAGGGTTGGAATTATTTTGCTGCTTACTGATTAGTGATTAGGAAGCTTCGTAAGTGTTTGAAAATGAAGTGACCATTCTGTAATCATAATATGAGACAAATTAGTCCTTTGTAAACCTGTCAGGTGTCTAGTTAAATTTTAAAAGAATATCTGATGCACAAAACTACTTAATTTTCTGCTAGAGGATGAATGCTCGTTTTGAAGAGAAGCAAAAGGGTAATAAAGTGAAAAAAAATCAAAGATATAATTTCATATCAATGAAGAAAGTGCTATCAAGTAGCCCCGTTCATGAGTCTGGATATTCGTCCGTCCGTCCTCTTAGCGTCGGGCTTGACTATAACTTTTTATCTAGAGCCCTGTCCGAGCCCGACCCTGTATATTATGTACAGATAACTTCGTTTTTCTTAACCTTTTAAACTTAAAACTGAACCAAATAATTTTTGAATTTTGTTCTCAGAACAATTTTTTCCTTCAATTCAAAACGGTTCAGTTTTTCATTATAGATCAAGTGCAAGTAGGTGCAATTCTCTAAATTATGGTTCTTGACAAACCTTATTCCATTTCTACTTTTAAGCTATGTAACAGAATACTGACTCAACAAACCAAACCCATTATTCTCACTACAAATTTGGACATTACACATAATTTCGCATTTCAAATCTTGCTTGTGATGTTAATATTTCTGATTTTAGACGGCTTAGGACTGGAATCCTTAGGCACCATTATAGTAAGAAGTCCATTCTCCATCTGAGCTTTAATCTGATCCAACTTCACATTTTCTGGCAATTCAATTTGTCTACAAAAGTTCCTTCTCCCCGTCCCTCTCTCAGCTACGTGCAATACTGTCTCCTTTCCTTGTTCCTCTTCCTTATCCACCTCTGCCTTTATCTGCAAAATGTTCCCTTCTTCCACCGCCACCTTTATTTCCTCTTTTCTGTAGCCTGATTGACAAATATAATTAGCTCCTACTAAATAATTTTTAGTTATTGTGTTAAAATAGACACCGCGAAATGATGTTATTTTAAACTTTGCTAGGGTAAAAATGAAGTTTTATATTCGAAACGCCAAATTTTAAGCACGTTTATGTTTTCGGATTGAATGAAGTGTTCGTGTATACCTGGAACATTGAGTTTGAAGATATGAGCAGAAGGGGATTCAATCCAGTCCATGAGAGCAGTTGATCCGGACCATTCACGAAACACAGGGGGATTCAAGAAAATTCTCCTGAAAGGATAGCTGAAAATACCATCAGCCATTGATATTTGCAACAATTGATCTTAGAATTTTGAGTTTCAAAACGCTGTTGTCTATTGGTAGAGCTGGAAAATTGTTGTAGTATATTTAAAATGGAGAGCTTTGATATGATGTGAGTGAATCCAGAAGGTTCTTTGGGTTTTATCTTCTCTGTTTCTAGGGCTTTCTGTAGAAGGTCCATCGTTAGAAGATAAGGTAAGAAGACAAAAGTGTTTATCATAAATTTCTAAAAACTATTTATTGCAAATTGAAATTTAAAAATACGTAAACATTACTGTTATTCTGAGATTAAATGTTAATACTATGCCCGTACGGATTTGGTCTAGTGGACTAAACCTCAGCCATCTGGGCGCCAAAGGTCGCGGATTCGAACTCCGGCTACGTCCTTTCTTAATATAGAGTGGTTGAGTTGGGTTGCTGGCCATTATAACCCAGAATTATCAGGTATGTGGGATTGCGGGCGATCCACATCCCGAAATTTGATAATGATATTGAATTTCGTCTCAGTACAGTGAGTCCTCGTCGCCAAAAAAAATGTTAACACTATTCTTTTATTTTTAAATAAATAATTGAAACTTTTATGAAATGTAAATTTTAATTAAATAAAACAAAAATGAAAAATAAGTAGTTAATTTTAATAATTATAAAATATAATAATTTAATTTTAATTTCAATTTCAAAGAGTTTGTAAACATTAATTATAATTTTTTATTATTATTGAGTTCCATGAATTTATTTTAATTTTTTTAAATATTTTTTTATCTGATTTTAAATATTAACTCTTGTAGGAAAACTCAAATTATAAAATTTAAATTTTTATGAAATAAACTGAAATTAAATACACAAATTAAGTAGATTTATTAAATTTCTGATCGACATGTTGCTTAATGTACACATTTTCTTTAGTTTCTGAAACGTTATTTTTTTCTTAATTTGGTTATCTTTAAAATTTATAAAAAAATTATTAAATGAAATATTTCACTAATAAAAATAATAGATATACAACATGCATGGTTTTGGTTTAGTAGTCTAAATTTCATCCATTTAAGTGCTACAGTAGCGGGTTTAAATTCCGGCTGCGGCCTTTCAAATAATTAGAGTGTTGCTGACTTTATAATTCGAAATTACCGAGTATCTATCTTGCAGGCAACCTTGATTCAAAATTTAAAAGTGATTTTGAGTTTCGACTCGGGAATAAATATACAATTTAATCAAGATTAAACAAAAAGACAACAAGTAAAATTTTAGAAAAAATAATCTAAAAAGGAAAAAAATTTGGTATGTTCAGAATAGATAGTAAAAAAAATTTATAGAAAACACAGTATTTTATATGAAAATTCCAAATTTTTTCATATTGGATCGCTTAGTTTCAACATGGACCTTACTCTAGCCCATCTGATTGTAGAGTGTGGTGACCTGCTTCAAAAGCCCACAATCCACATGCACACAATTCGCCTCACATCCTTCATGATTTTTCCACACTTCATGATTAGAAAGAGTGGAATATAGAGGGTGAATATATTCTCAATCCAGAAAATGAACCACAACCACATTGCCAAACACCATTCTAAATTTTCATTAAACATATTAATCATATAAATATTCATATCTTTTGTTTTATCAAATCACATAACCAAGTTATAAAAAATTATTTGGAGATTTTTATAATTTTATGATTTAAAAAAAAAGGTTTTGGATGAAATTAAATTTATATTTTGACTAAAAAATTGACAAAAGAGGTAGAGGTAAACAATTGATTTTTTAAAGATTATAAGAAACTAGTAATTATGATTTAATGTCGGAAAAATTAATAATTATCTCTATTCATTAATCTGAAAGTAGTCTGATTTAGAATTTTATAAGTCTCAAATGTGAATTATCATACAATCACATCCATTTATTTTGATTAAAATTTATCACATTTATGATAATTAAAATAATACTCCCTTCGTCTCGTTTAAGAAGGTACATATACTTTTTTCATATGGGTTAAGAAAATATTAATTAGTATTGTATTTTCTCATTTTCCCCTATTAATGGTGGATTGTAAGTTGCGTTTAAAATTATAGTCATTAATTTAAGAAAGTGAAATGAGGATAAAAATGAAAATTGAATAGTATATATTTGTACGGAAAATTCGATATGACTTTTTTATATGGGACATCTAAAAATATAATATGTCTATTTTTAAACGGGACGGAGAGAGTAATAAATTTCTATAAATGTACCTCCTCAACGTCCATTGTATCTTCAACATATTAAAGCAGTTAGTATGTATTTTTTTTTCTTTTTTGATAATTAGTTAGCATGATAATTAAGTGCATAAAGTTAATGTAATAGTATTTTTTTTTTGCTTTACAAATTTCCCAATGCAAGAGGAAACATAGAGAATATAAAGTTAGGAAACTTTTTTTTCGTCTCTGCTTCCTTAACCTATAAGCTCCTATCATCTAAGGATGGACCAATATATGAGTGCATTATTGCTCCTTTTGGCAATGCAAAAATGATTGATTGTAAAGAATTAAAGTGGTCTAGTCATACATTATGTCAAATCCCTTTTTGCTATACTATCCAATTTTTGATCCAATTGGAAATGAAGCTCCTTTACAATCTCTATCAAAACTTTAGTTTTATTAGGATCATAAGAATCACCAAAATCTCTAATTAAATAAAGGATTTGAGGATATACTTTGTGATTCTTCATTTTTTGCTTAAAGACAAAAAAAAAAGAGAAATTGCTTTTGTGCATCTCTACATTATGCTAAGCTAACATGTAATCCACTTCAATTATGTCTTTATTCTTAAAAGATGGCAATTTCATCCCTAATTTGATAGAAACATGGCCCTCCTTGCCCAAGGTCATGCTTTATATCTCATATTTTTTCTTTTGTTATATGATGAAAATATAAGGTTCGAATCTAAAAGTTTAAGATAATATTTTCATCACATAAGAATATACTTGATTATATTTATGTAACATAGTGCCCTTTCTCATCAAATGATAATAGTGAGCTACTATTAATAGCTAACGAATTGAAAAAAAATTTACAAACCAAACCAAACTGACTTAAATTTTAATAGCATCACGCCAACCAAAACTCATTAGCTCGTTGGTTAAATCGGTCGGTTGGGTATTTTGCACCCCATACTAATATGTCATAGAAATAATTTAAAATATTGAAATATATCTTATTTTTCTCAATTAAGCCCTTTATTTGTTATTAGATTTTTGAATAGGCGAAATGACCAAAAAAGACCAAATCTTTCATGAAAACTTCACAAAAGTCCAAATCTTTCAATTTTATCCAATTTGTCCTGAAACACATGATTTCGTTTGAATTTTGTCCAACTACATAATTTTATTTGTGTGGCGTTGATGTGGGGGGCATTGCCATGTCAGCGCCATGTAGGCGCCACATAGACAAAGTTACATAATTGGACAAAACTGAAACGAAATCATACATTTCAGGACAAATTGGATAAAAATAAAAGATTTGGACTTTTATGAAACTTTCATAAATGGTTTGACATTTTTTGGATATTTGGCCTTTTGAATATAATGAACTCAAAACACGAAATTGCATGGTCAAACAATTACATTTTTTTATTCATGATATATTCAGAATTTTTATCATAGATTTGATTTTGATTTTGTTTTTGTTTTATTTTTATTCTTAATTAATTTATGTTAATATTATTTTTAAATATCTAATTTTTAATTTGGAGAGCTCAATATATTTAAATTATATTGTTAAAATAAAGTTTGAAAACTATTTTTACGAAAAGCTTTGCCTCCGATCTTCTCCCTTGGCTCCTGCCGCCTTGTCCCCAACGAAAAAGGCTTGAGATTTTCTAGTAAGGTTCTCACGTTTAGGTGTTTAGTGAGAAAAGGAAGGGAAAATGAAATGTAAAAGTGGCTTTAGTTTTAAGAAATGATGCACTGCAATTTTGGCTCGAGATCCAATTTTATTTCTCAAATTTCGCATGGCAAACATTCTTTTAATCAAGAAAATACCAAATTGATCAAAAATCGAGAATAATAGTATTTGCTGTAAAATTTGAAAGTATGGCGACCGAAAGCATGTTGATATTTATTTTTGAGAATAATTTTAAAATATTAAAATAATGTATAGTAAAATATAAAGAAATTTAAATGATTTGACACACATTTATTAATTGTAGATATTCATCTTTTTATTCAAAATTCAGAAAAATATATTGATGAGTTCATTGATATCCAGAGAAAAAAAAATTCAAGTTTAAGATGATCAAATTTTAGATATAGATTTAACTGATAATTTTCTAAAATTGTAAGAGTTTGTCCAACCTTTGCACTACTTGGCTGAATTCAATCGATAGGGGAAAGAAGAACCATGAATAGGAGAAATAGAAGTGTTTTGTATTCATAATGCTCTATTTTAAAGGAAAGTAATTAGAGAGTTGTAGTTACAAAATGAGTGCAAGTATATGTAATTACAATAACTTATCACTTAAGTAATCCTATTTTCATGCCAACAAATTATAACTCAAATATAATAGACGTTGACAACATTCTGCTAAAATTATAAGTTCAATTTCTCACACACGCATCAAGATTTTATAGCAAGCATGAAATATTAAATATTTACAGCAATTTTAACTAATTTAATAAGTAATACTCTGTTTTCAGCGCTTTGATGTGGTGTGGATACCCGTGGCCACCGGTTCAATCGGTTTGATCACATGTCGAATCGTTCAATAAAATAAAAAGTGTTTATAATTTTATACAATTTATAATACATTTAGATATAAATCTTTTATATGGACTTTTATAATTTTAAAATAATAAACTATAACAAAATCCATTGAAATCAACTTATTTTTGCCAATTAATTGGTTTCATATATTTTTCCATGCAATTTCTTTGATTCAAAATAATTACAGTGATTATTTTAAGTAAAACCGAACTAATCCGGTTGAATCCACCAGTTACATTCTTAAAACACTGATAAATACAAATATCACACTCATTTTTAAAAATAGTAAAATGTTTTGTGTCTTACCCAAAAGATAAAAAAAAACTCCAGCTTAATAAATAATTAAAATAATAATATCATCATCTTTTTACCTTTGCAAAAAGAATCATAACATAATTTTTTTTCATATTTTTTGCACAATTGGACAATACAACTTTGTCAAGTGAGAGACTGGAGAAGATATTGGAATCTTAGCCTTCTTTATAACTTTGATCTTTTCTGATTCATGCATGGCCATATGTATTCTTTTTTTATTAATATTTTAAAAAACAAATCTTAACAAAAGAGAAATAGAAATAGAAGAAAGTTGAATTAATTAATATCAAGAATTAAAAAGGCTAGCAAATTTAAAGAGCTCCTAAAGCAAATCACTTGAGCATTGAACTGTCCCAAGAGTCTGAAAAAGTTGTAGTTCATGTTGTGTTATTTACCTGCATGAGAAAAGATTTTAACAGTCAAAAAAAATCATATTTTTTACCCTGTGTTGTTTTTGGACCTAATTAATTTGAATTAACATAAAATAATAAATGTTAAAAGGGCAAAGATAAATTGTGATTTTACCTCCTCCTTCACAAATCTTTCTTATGAAAATGAGGAAAATGATAATTAGAGCTACTCCAGCTAATAAGCCAATGATAATTGCAAATGTCTTCTCTCCCTCATTGATTGATTTATCTGCATTTACAAACATTGCTTAATAATTACTATATAAATAGAGGTAATATAATTTTACACATTTATATATTTGACCAAAATGAAAAATATATCTTTGATCTAAATTTATGACAATTTGATTCGTCAATTTTGAAATTTGTAACAGATATTTATCAAACTCGCAATTCAAAATTGTTCTCAGATATAATCATTCATGAGATGAAAAATATATTATCAACTATAAATAAATTATGAAAATATATTTAAACTGAGGGTTAAATATATTTGTCACAAATTGTAATATAAACGGATCAAATTGTCAAATTATTCTTTAAGAATATATTTATTATTTTAGACAATGATATGAATATATAAATTAGTTTACCTAAGCGCCAACTTAAGTCATTATGATGTAATGTATAATAGTATATGTTTATCATTTGCTTAAAATGAGTATAATTCTGAAATTTTCCCTAAGCACTTCAACACTATATAAGATCTAGGGTTTGCTTGATTCATTTTTTTACAGTTCCTAAAAAATTAAAGTTAATTGCTTAGTAAATTATTATTCAAGAAACAATATATACATTTTAAGAAGTTGACTCTTTAAATTCATTAAAAATAAAGATAATAATATTTTCAAAAATAATTAAATAAAATAAATATACAAAAATTACTGGATAGACAATTTAATTTAATTCAATGACAAATTCAAGAAACTAAATCCCTTACCATTATGAGTCTTGGTGTAAACATGAGCACCACCGGTGGAGTATCTAGCATAGCACTTAGCCAAGAACATATCACCGTAGACGGCGGTCCCGCAATCGGATTTCAACCGTCCGATGGCCTCGGACAAACAATCCTGACACTCTCCGATACTCAAATCCCCAACACATTGAGCCAAACCCTGAACCTGGCCAGACCCACCAACCCGATACGGTCCACCGGTCCGAACCAGGCCCGTGAGCACAGCATCTCTAATAGTCATAGAATCCGTATCATACCCAATGGACGGCCCACATTTCTTCAACACAACAGTCTTATCCTCCACACCCAAAAATGTAGAATTATCATACTTGACATAACAGCCTTGAAGCTGAAGAGCACCCCCGCATGTATTGGAGCATAAAGAACCGAGTTGACTCACTGCTCGAGCTACGCAGGTGGCGCAATCTGGCATGGAAAGGTCGCCGCGACACTGGAAAAGGCCGTAAACTATGTCCTGAGGGGTGGAGCCCATGATTGTGAAGTTGTTGTAGGAAGTGTAGGTGGCCGAGTTGACAAGTGAAGTTAGAAGCGAGTTGATGTTTGACTCATAAGGTGAGTCCGGTGTGTATACTTGTTGAGTGCAGCCTCCGAAGACGAATGAATCAGTTGAAGAAGAAGATGAAAGATTGAATAGAAATGTAAAGATTAAGAGGAAATAAAAATTACATGTTCTTGTTGCCATTTCTTGACAAGCTGTATGAAAATAGAGAGAAAAAAAATGTACAATCAAATATGTGCGGTTGGTTCTAATGTTTAAATTAGTTGATCAGCTTAATATAAGCATTTCTAGTCTCATCCTTTAAAGTTTCTTTTATAGAAATACCAGGGCAATTGATTATAGGAAGCACCAAATTTTCAAGTTATTTTATTTTGGTCACTATATTTTGGTGACTAAATTTTGATTTTAATAAGGTCTTTTAGTCACTAAACTAATAAATATCGAGTTGAATTTTGGCTAATCATATATTTATATAAAATATGAGATATATTTTTACATAAATAATCTAACATTAATTGCAAAATAAAAACATATCTTTGTCATTGAAATGAAAAGTTAATTCTCAAATTGAAATAATTTAAAGTCGAATAATCAAATTAAAATATAGGCAAAGTACAATGACAACCCCAATCTATTAACTGAAAATAAATACCTGCTAACATGGACATCAAAATATATAACCACATCAGCGTTTTCACGAAAAATAAGTTGATGTACCGAACTAGTGCCCGATTTTGCCAAACTCTAAAGTTAATATTTTCTAACAAATTATGTTAAAATTCATAATTTGATTTATTTAATCCTTCAATTTATATATGGTTAAAGTTATAGTATTAGTTCTCTAAAAAAAGTTATAGTATTAGTTCTCTCAAAAAAAGTTATAGTATTAGTCTCTAATCATGGCATGCCAATGTCTAAGTTCAAATTAATTTAGTTTGTTTATAACTATGCAAAAGAAAAAGTTTAAATGGTCTAAGACACCATAAAGACTAATTCTTTTTTATCATATAATAAAAAAAAGCCTAATTCTTAATTTAAAAAATAAACATTATATAAATATTGGAATATGCCTAGAATTCTAATTCCTATTTGTATTAGGACTCTATTAATGAAGAGTTTGGGAGAAGGATAACTTTATTATGATTGGCTAACTCGGAAGTATAAATCCAATTAGGATTAATATTCCTAATGCCATATAGACTATTTATTCACTATATATACACTACCTTATTCACCTTTTAAAAAACACCAAAAACCGAACACACAATGTAGACATTGATGTGAATAAGGGAAAAAGGGGTGTGTGTGATGTGAGGAATATAAGTTAATTAACCCTTTTGGGTACTTTGTTGTAGAGAGAGAAACACTTTGTGGGTTTTTCTTCTAAGGGCATATTTACTAGAGATGTTCTCTATTTGGTGATTCTCCACCAATTTTGTACTCCTTTTGATGATTAGTGGATGGCTCGAATCTTTCGCCCGTGGATGTACGCCTTAAAGCAGAACCACGTAAATCTCTTGTGTTATTTATTATTTTGCTATATTGTTATTTGATGATCAAATCCATTATTAAATACCTACCGAATGGTTTCGATTTCGCTGTGCATACCAATCCGGTCACGAACCGGTCACGACAATTGGTACCAAAGATTCAACAATCGGTATCAATGTTACAACAATAAAATTATAGAATTAGCTAGGTAGACAAATAGGTTGGGTACATAAATAGGACGTATAATAATAATGCAATTAGCTTTTGCAAGTGAAGACACACAAAACAACTGTGCCCATCGCATTTTAGGCTTCACTCTCTACTTTAACACCCTTTTGGGTAAAAGTTAAATCAAATCGATTTGCTCAAAAAAAGGCTAATTTGAAGGGAAAAATATATAAACTGCAAAATAAAAAGAATTAAAACAGATAAACTGTAAAGTAACATAAAATAAAGGGAAAGAAAAGAAAAGAAAGTAAAAAGGAAAAAAGCAAAGGAAAGACAATACGTATTCTGTTTAGTTAAAAAAAATATGAAGTCAATAGACCCTAAGTAATATGTACTAGATAAAATTATGTAAAATTCTATTATTTCATTTACCTTAAATATGGATAAAAATATAATGTATATATTATATATAAAACAATATAAACCTTGATTTAAATATTAATTATAACTATAATGCACTACTTTATTTTTCTTAATAACAAACATGTATATAACTACAAAACAAAATATATATCAATGAAAGTTAATATACCTACTAATTGAATATATAATATACAAATATTGAAAAATTTAATTTCCAATATGACAAAAATTATAATTTTCAATATTGATAAAAATTGACTTCTTAAAATTACATTGTGGGGGCACTTTATATTGAATGTTACAAGACAAACTTTAAAATGCTTGGTGAAGGTCTTTCACAAACACAAAGAAGCAAATGTTGTTTGGTTACAATTTCTTACATGTTCTCAGCTTATATGCTATAATTTAATCATCAAAAAAGAATGTCACATTCAATAGTGTCGTTTAAGATTAATGGAAGTTTGTCTTTGTCTCAGTTTGGTATCTTGTAGCCTTCTTAACTGATAATTGCTTCTCATGAACTACTCAAAAGCCCCATGTGATTATGTGAGCCTTCAAATTCTTTGGGATGAAATTATAATCCAGAAGTTTGTCAATCAAGTGACTGTTCTGTTCCACTCTCTGCTGTTCATGCAATTTTGGCCAACATTCTCTGAAATCTGTCATCAATTTTATGGAGTTTAATTATTTGCTTGTTATAAAATTTATCAGATAATAAATCTACATATCGTGGTGAATAGTAGGGTAATATCGAGTCTAATCGAGTCAAATCAGAATCTAACTTTGAGTTTAATTCGACTCAAATTTGAAATTTAAAACTCTACTCGAACTCGAACGCAATTGAATTTTATTTTAGAAGTTTAAGATCGATTAAAACTATCAATTCCACTTGACTCAATTATTTGTATAAAAAATTTAAATAAATATTTTCATAAGTATTCATGAATATTAAAAAAATAGAAAATAGATTAATCGAAGTTTTATCAGATTCACGAGACTTTAATTCGTACTAGGTATAATGATATTTAAATTCAACTCAGTTGACGTGAATAGACCCGATGAGTTATAGATCAATTGGTATAAACGCTCGATAATATTTTATGAAGGTCGTGAGTTCAATTTCTCATATAAGCGCTCCCCCTTTTAAATATCAAAAAAATATGGACAAAATAGAAAATGAAAATATAGTTACAAATTAAAATTTATGGATTATAATAAGAGAGAGATGAAAATTAAAAGGACTGTCAGTGAAAATTATCCCTTAATAGATGGGGTAGCACATTACTTTATACATTAACTTGAAAATTATGAAAAGGAAAACGAATGAATAAAGAGTCAACGCCTCTTAAACTTGTGATACGGGGTCATCTAACTTAATTTATATTTTTTAGCAACTAATCTCAAAACTCTTCATTTTTGGATCAAATAACTCCATAATTATATTTTTAAAACGCGTAAAATACAAATCGGAGGTGAGGGATGCAAAAAAGTAATTAGATACTTTCTTAATAATTGCGATATAATTATTTTAAATTCATTTTTTTAAAATAAAAATATAAATTATGAATTTATTTGATCAAAAAATGAAGAGTATCGGGGTTAGTTTCTTAAAAAAATATAAATTGAATTAGATAATTCCGTATCACACGTTCAGGGGGCGCGTTGACCCTTTGTTCGAAAACGAATAGGATAGTTGTGGATTATGGCATCCATCTATTCCTCATAATCCAAATAAAATAAATAAAAAAATCTAATCCACCCAATATAAGAAATTTGGAATTTTAGTCCAAAATGGGTTTCCTCGTAAAATTCGACAGTTGGGTAATGAATGCACGTGTTTATGGGCCGAGTTTGTATTGGGCCCAATCCAAAATTTTAACGGGCTTTTCTATTTTTTATGTAGCGTAAGTTCAGCCTGAATCTGATTCGAGCTTCATATTTGTTATCCAAACTCAGTCCTTACACATTAAATATGTGGGTGCAAGTCGGGATCTTTGGGATTCACATGAAAATCATATAAAATAAAAGTTTGAAACCGCTCTCAAAATAACAGGTTTTTCCGGATTCGGGTCGAATTTCAAATAAACTAAGCCCGGTCTAAGATGTACGGACCTGCATGGACGTAGCGGGTACTCAGGCCCATGTACATGCTTAGGAATGAGCAATTCAAGTAGATTGGCCCAGATTATTATAATTAAAAAAATGAGTCAAACTAATAAAAACTAAATATTGATTCATTCATTTAACATAAATATATGATTAATTTGTGATTAAATAAAAAAAGTTATAAGAAATTCATTCAGTTTTATGTATAGGTTCACCTTTTTGTTTATTAAAACATATATCTATATCTATCTATACTATATATAAAAGCACGGATGAGGGGGGGACAGGCACATTTACGGTAATACCTTAAATATTAACTAAATTAAATTACTAAATATTATGCAAATTCTTATAGATAAACTCTTAGTTAATTTGGATTACAATACAAACTCTTAATTAGATTAGGAATATTAACTAAAGTAGTTTTTTCCTATTATAACTTAAACTGCCGACTAAATTACTAAATATTATACAAACTCTTTTAGATAAACTCTTGATTAATTTTGATTACAATACAAACTCTTAATGAGCTTAGAAATATTAACTATATTAATTTTTTCCAATTACAGTTAAAACTACCTATACTATTAGTAATTCACTCAACTAAAATGTTTTTTAGATATAATTACGTTTCATAAGTTACACTACAATGTAATAAAAGCTTCAAAAACAATCAATAAACTTGCTCCTGTGTAATAACAAGACGAGCTTCAAGTTTTTTTAACATGCCAACTCTAAATTTTTGCATGTATAAATTGTACCAATCTAAATTGCCTTATTAAACTTTTTTAACTTATAGGTTTTTGCTCTCTTTTCATGGTTAGCAAAATGGACATTGACTAGATAAAAATAATAGTAATTATGGTAACTAAATTAAATAAATATTATTGATGTGAATTGATTTTTAAAAATAGTAATAAATTAAAATATAACTATTTATTTCTAATAAAAACACTAACTAATTTAATATTGATTATAATTAAATAAAATAAATATAATAATAATAAAGTTAGTTAATACATAAATTGACGAATCACGTTACGAGCCACGTGTTTAGCACGTAATGTGAAACTAGTAAATTATAAAAATGCAAATGAAATGAACTTGACCTTTATATACATTAAACTCAAAAGAATATTAATCCAGAAAAATAAGAAGGTTAAATATAAATCTACAGAATTTATTGATCATTTGTAAAAATAAAGTGGCTGCAATTTTTCTTGTATTTTCTTTTGGGACTCGTCAACATTCTTTTGTATTTCTTTTGTTTTCATTTTCATATGATATCAGAAATTATGAATAATTTTTAAAGAATCTTGCAGCAAATAATGAGTTGTTTAGTTATTTTGTAAAAATATTTAGCTACTTAATTTTAATTTTTTTTTTTTGGACGTAGATGCACTTTGGATATATTATACAAATATCTAGCCAAGAGTGGAACTAGCTTTTGTGAAATGTAGGGCGTAATTATATAAACTTTTTTTGTGGGGGCAAAACGTAAAAAAATAAAAAAAATGAAAGGTATTTTTATTAAAAAAGAATTTTGCAGAGGTAGATGCCCCTCAGTCTATATGTCTGATTCCACCCCTATAAAAATAATTCAGTGTCATGACTCATGAATGTCTTTATTTATTTAGTTTTCTTAAATGATTTTATTTTATTTTATTGATTATTATTTTTAAAGAAGGATTTTTCTTCCTTAATAATAGATGATCAGTAATTCAAATTTTATTCCGATTAGCCTTATTTTAAGGATGCAATGGATTATAGTTGAATGTATATATTGTGTAGAGAGATTCTTAGGTAGATTTAATCCACCACGTTATCCGTGGACTAAGTCTATCATATAATAACACGTCATTAAAATGATGACAATCTTTGTAAATTCGTTTATTACTTATTTACACATTTGAATAATAATATTACAAGATTGCCATCATTTTCATGACGTGTCATTATATGATAGGCTTAGTCCACGGATGATATGGTGGACTAAGTCTACCTAAGAATTTCTCATATGTGTATTACAGTTTTGGGATTGCATCCGAATTCAAAATCAGGATTTACATCTGATTATATTTTCTTCAAGTTCTCTAATAAAGTGACGCATCACAAAAATATTAGGTCATATCAAGCTGTTTAGCAAATCTCATCCATACGAAATTATTTAAATTCGAATTGAATGGTAATAAATATGAGTAAACTCTCAAGATTACAATTTAAGATTTTACATGGATTAGGAGTCTTTTATTTTTCAAATTCAAATAGGAAAAAGAACCAAACAACATATATAAATTCGGTTCTATCATTCAAATAAATTTCAACAAACAAAAATTTAAATTCTCTAATAGTTTAAGGTAACTATGAAAACATTCAAAGAAGAAGGTCCATTAATGGCTTGGTGTACTCATTGTGGCAGATTTGGCAAAACACAATATGATGGTGATTTCAAGTAAGTAATAGTTAGCATAATGTTGTGATAATTACAACTAAATAAAAATATCCTAATTTTCAATTGCTGATTTTGTTGCAGATGCTGTTCGCAGTGTGGGAAAGTGTTAGCTGATGCGAGGCCAGAGAATAGAAAAATAAGAGTATTTGCGAGATTCCGTAGGAGGCACATTAAGAAGAAGCATCTCAAGAAGAAGACAACTTCTTCCTCAATCATTGAGGAGAATTACCATTCTGCATGAGCGGGGGCGAAGCGAAAAATTATTATTAAGGGGGTCAAATTTTATAGTTTAATATAAAATAAAAGATTAAAAGGGTCAATTTAACGAGTATAATTATATGATTTGGATTAACATCCAATTAGTATAATTTGTTTTGCAAAAGGTCCATGTGCTTTTTCAATGTATATGAGAATGCCATCTATTTTTTTTTTTTTGAGTCATTGTACCATTATTTGGTGAAGATTGAATAAATGACGGATTAAATTGATAAAATTCAAAGATCATCATATATTTAGCAAAAAAACTATAGTTGTAGGTAGATAAATTCATTTTGTCTCTATTTTAACTAAAAATTCAGACACAAAAGCGTTTCTTCTTAGCTTGTGACTAGTTTTCCATCCCTTTTGATGTTTGCAAATTTGGATCGACTCATAGCAGATTTCTTTTTTAGCATTGCGGTAGTCCGTCCAATGTAGTGCTACAACAGAATCGAGCCAAATCACTTTTATTCAAATTGCTAGTGTGGGCCTAACCTAGATGGTTAAAACGTCTTCAAATGTATCAAGAGGTTATGCGTGTGATCTCTACCTCCGTAACTAACTACTAACAAACTGTGACTCTAAGAGTCGTACTCTATCTTTGGTCAAAAAAAAAATTATTCAAATTAACTCGCTTTGAGTTACTCGAGCTAAATTTTAATTCGAACTCAAACATTTAAGTCTCAAAAAGAAATTATCAATTTAATCAAATTTGAAATTATTTGCTAGTCTATTTTTAATGTTTATACATATTTACACTTATTTAAATATGTAAACAAATATCTAATAAATCGAGTTGAATGTCTTAATAACAAACATATATAGTAAAAAAATTATTGTTAATTTTTTTTATTGAATTAACCCACTCAAATCGGAATTTCTTATAATCAATCTCATTAGCTTGTTGAAGTTGAACTTGAATTCTAAAAATATGGTTTCAAATTCATGTAGAGTTTTCGAATTTTAAATTTTAAATTTTAGAATCTACAGGGCTAAGATTGAAGAACGAAAATATGCAGCCTTGTC
Organism: Mercurialis annua; assembly: GCF_937616625.2. Lineage (NCBI taxonomy): Eukaryota > Viridiplantae > Streptophyta > Magnoliopsida > Malpighiales > Euphorbiaceae > Mercurialis > Mercurialis annua. Next base: position 36,932,283 of record NC_065573.1, on the reverse strand, counting down.
CTAGTAATTATTGAGTTCTAGAAATACACCCGATTTTTTAATGTGAGTAGTTTCCGTTTCGGTTTTGAATATCAATATCTTTATTGAAAGAACTCTGAATCTGAATTAAAGAAAACAAAATTTTATTTATGCAGAAGAAGCTTCCATATATAAAACCTTTGCTGTCAATTTCCATACAGTTATTGCAATATTTCAATGTCAAATTTAAAAGATTATAAAAAGTCCAAAGATATTTAACCGACTTTCAAATTCAAACAAATTTGACAAAGTTTAGCCTTCCAAAATTCTTCGCAATTAGAAAACCATGTTGTAGTACAATACAACAAGCAATTCTTATTCTTGATCCAACTCTTCTTTTTCTAGTTTTCCCACTACCATAAACCTACCAATAATGCAAAACTGAAACTCCAAGAAAGAGACAGACTGCAACAAAATCAACAACTCTTTCTTGTGCATTTCAATTCCATCTGTTGCTCTAAAAAGCCCTCTAATGCCAACGTTTTATCTTATTTACAAGTTAGCTTTACTTTGGTAGCTTAACGGAGTAACGGATCCTACTTCTACCGACGCTTCACGTTGTTGCTGAGACTCTAGACGACGAACTAGTCTATCTAAAGCTTCCTTCATCCACCAATGTTGACAGCAGTCTCTTGCATCTGCCACACTCATCTATTTAACATAAAACATACAATAACCCTAAATCAGCAAATATTATTACGGCTATTTGATCAAATCGAAAATATAATAATTTTGTCAAAAACTTGCTAATAGATGAATGCATACCCATATTCTTTGACGGGCATTTTTCTCCGGCCAGAACTCTAGTATTTCTTGAACATGTAAAGGAAACATGTACCCTTCGTAATAGGTGTCATGTGTTTTGCTCTTGAAACTCCATTTTCCTAATTGATACTGAAACATATTGAGAAATTGGATAATTAATAGCATTCAAGAAATGAATAAACTTCTTTCTTTTACGGAAAATTAGCTCGGAGTAGCAGCCACGAGCTCAAAAATGACAACATTAGCTCGAAGAGTGCACTGATCAAACAAGTATTTTATTAATCAAGTTCAATTTAGATTCAACTCCGAAGATTGTATTCGAAAAGATTATTTCCTTTATTCCGAACTACTACATTTCCGTATTTCATTTCTAGTTTCTGAAATACTTCTTAAATTGAACTCCAAAACACTATTTATAACCTATTTTCAAAAAGCAAAACTACTTTTTCCGTTTTCCGGCATTTTCCATTTCAATGTTTCTGTCTCCGTGCTACATACGTAGTTACGTACTATCGAAATCATAACAGAGTAAGTAAAAGAACAAACCTCAACGATGCCTCGAACTCCAGCTTCCTCCATTGTCTCTCTTGAAGCTGCCTCTTTAATGGTTTCATCTAATTCCCAACCTCCCTGAATCAAATTGAGAAAATCATATCAGTTTCAGAAATTAAAATAATAAACCAAACACACAATTATAGTCTTAAAGTATGCACACCTTAGGAAATAACATTCCTTTTCCTTTCTGTGAACTAATAACAAGAACTTCTAAACCGTGTTCAATCTCCATGCCTTTTTGATTCCCAGTTTTATATCTATAGGGTACACACCTGTTCAATAATATGCAAGAAATCAGTAACAAAATCAAGAAATTATTGCAAGATTAAACTAAAATTAACACAATCAAGAAAATTAAAACCCCTCCTTCAACTGAAAAAATTAAAGAAAGGTAATTCAAGATTCAAGAATCAAAATCAAGAATCGAGAATTAAGAAAGAAAAGGTAAAATTGAGACGAACCCAACAACTTGCCGTCGACCGCTTTTAGAATAACGCTGCAAATGCCGGCCGGTACGGGAGACCAAAGCAACATTAACATTTTCTTGAGCAACTACAGCTACCATTTTATTTCTGATGAAATTGGAAATTCACAAAAGCAGTTGATAAAGGGGATTTTGATTGCGTGGAATCAAGAAACTAGAGCAAGATAACAGATCTATTTATAAAAACAAAAAAAGTGAATGATGTGGAAAAAGAGACGATATTAAAAATTTAATTGCGAACAAAGGTTTTTTTCGGTTTTAAATTTTATGCTTCAGAATCAATAGATTCACATTTAAGTATTCTAATCAATAACGAAAATATTTTTTTAGGTTTAACTTAATTTAAATAAAATTGTGTAAAATGAAAAAAATTTAAAACAACAATGGCTAAATTTTATTTTTAATTGTTATAAAAATGAAAATTGTTGTTTTTCATTATTTAAACGGGTAATATTATAAAAATTCGAAATCTATATTTGTTTTTTTATTTAAACATAAATTTTAAAACGCCTCAATTATATACAAGAAGTTTCATTTTTTTCTTAATTCGATACACAACGTGTTGAAAATGATATTTACCTCGGCAAATTCATATCAATAAGTGATTGTCACGTTATCACATACATTGAAAAAACAAAATTTCTTATAAACAATTTAAAAAATTAAAATTCATGATTAATTTAAAATTCAAAATTTCTTATAAACAATTTAAAAAATTAAAATTCATGATTAATTTAAATGAACCGATAATAATGTTCAAAATTCAAATTCAGAACTATTACGATGAACAATTTGTTCATTAAATTTCTGCTAGTGGTTATGATGAGAGAAAGGGATAGGTTTGGTAACTCTTATTAATAATAGCTAAAAAGAGAGAGAGAGAAATTGAGAGGATGGGACCATTAAAAAATAGAAAAGTCATTTAGCATGCACCAAGGGTTACGTACTGCTGACTCTGATTTTTTCGTAACCACTCAATATTCTATCTACTGTAATCAAACCCAATGGATACGGTGCATTATTACATTTTTTTTTGGTAAGCTCATCCGGTTTTCAAGACTTCGCCCTGACTAATCTGGATCTGACCCGCGTCGCGCATCTGGCATGGTGGGTGAGTCTGTCAGTGGGAATTTTCTGCATTCATAAGGACTCGAACCCGAGATCTTACTTAAGCGATATCAAGCCGCTTACCACTTGAACCAACTCTCATTTGTTCCATTATTACATTCTTAACTTTACTATGTCGACTCTTTCATGAGTGTTTATTCCACATAACATTTATGCTATGTTATTTTTACGACAAATCAACTAACATTTATAATAGAGAATTTTTAATTTTTATTTATTTTTTTATTATTAAATATTAGCACACGACTAATATTTCACTGGTTTGTTGCACGAATGACGTAGCGCAACCATTGTGTTGTGTAATTATTCCTCTTTTATATTTAGTACTTTTTCTATTTTCTCATAATTATTATTTTTCAAAAGAAAATTATTCCAAAATGCATTCGATATAAATTTCAATGACAAATTTATAAAAATATTTTAATCGTTGCTTTTTAGTTTAATTAATAAAGTAGAGAGAATATTTATAAATATATTAACTTCTAATATATCTATATAAATTTAGTTATTTCAATAAAATTTTAATAATTTATTTAATATATATTTTGTTGAAAATAATAATTAAAAGAGAATAGAGAGAGTATTCAATAAGTTAGTAATTTTAACTAACGAGTTATATTCCAATCATATAAGCGCTAAACAACGTATTGTCAAGATTGTATGTTCAATTTTTCCAAAAACGCTCCCTCCTATCCGATTATAAAAAAACTTAATTAATTATTTTAATAACTATCAATAAAATTTAACCTTGACAAATTATTTTTGTTTTATATATAATAATAAATTATTTTATTATTTAATAATTAATAAATATAAAATATATATTATATACATATTCATTATTAAAATAAATTCTTTTCAAAAATATATACACATACATATTGAATAAATTATTCATTATTCATTTTTATTGTGTTGTCCGTACTTGTTTCTTTATGGAAAAAAACTTTTTTTTATCTATTAAGTTACTATCCACCAATTATTTATATTGGTCATATCTGAAGTGTTCTGGACACTAATTTCTTTAGGCCAAATCCATGTAGAGACTCCTGTATTTTACACTTTTTTTCCGTAGGTCCTTATACTTCATTTTTGTATTATCTAGTTCCTTTACTTATCTATTTTTTATTTTCAGATCCTTTTTGAGTTTTTTCTAGTCCTTTTGTGTGACTGGAGGAAAAAAAATAAAAAGAGGGACTGGAAAAAAAAAAATTGCAAGTACAGGGACTGAAAAAAACTCAAAAAGGACCTGAAAATCAAAAATATGTAAATAGAAGACCAGATAATATAAAAATAAAGTATAAAGACCTATGGAAAAAAAAGTGTAAAGTACAAGAATCTCTACATGAGTTAAGCCACTTCTTTGTAAACACTTACCAAGCTGGCAAAGCGCAATACAAATAAAATGAACGCATTCCCAATTATTGTAAAGTTTATCAATTTTTAAAATATAATATAAATATCAAGTTAACAAATATGAATTGAATTGCTTGATATTTTAATTTCATATTTTTACTATTTTCTCTTTATAAATTTAATAATTGTTAAATTTTTAATTTATCATGTATATTATTCATTATTAGAGAGTATTACACACTTAATTCTGGACTAATTTCCTGGTTAGGTCCTCCAAGGCTCCAACTACAAAAGACTTTTTAATAATTAATATTTAATAAATTAATAATTTTAATAATTAATAAAATTTTAAAAAACCAATTTTATTATTAAGCCCTATAAAATATTCAGTAAATTAATAATTATAATAATAAATTTGTAATTTATCATGTATATTAATTAGGGTTAGCATATAAAATCACCACCTTTACACGAATTTTTAAAAATAGCACGACCTATAAAACGTGTCATTTAGGGTATAACTTTTTATTTTTATTTCAAAAACAACATGAGTACGTTTTTAGATAGAATTTTGCTGACTTGAACATCCAATGGGAGTGCCACATGTCATGCCACGTCAGCAAAAACGCCACTAAAAATGTGTACATGTTGTTTTTGAAAAGAAATGAAAAGTGGTGCACTGCATTGCCACATTTTAAAGGTCGTGTTATTTTTGTAATTTCATATAAAGGTGGTGATTTTATACGTAATTAACCCTATTAATTATTAGAGGATTGATTGTACATTCGAGAGATTGCGAATTTAAATATGGCCTCTACAGCTTATTGTTTTGGCCTAATTACTTAAAAAAAACTCACCTGATAACATTTATTCGTTTATACCTGACCTAGAAAAAAGTTCATTTGTATCCTTTTTTTAATTTTTCATTTTCGTCTCTACCTTAAAGAGCTAATTTGACCTCTTTTCATTTGGAAAAATATTCAAAATGATCCTTTATATTTAGCTTATATTCTAATTAAATATTAATATTATTAATCATTTATAATGTTTTCATCTTTTAATTAATTTAATTATAAAAAGTTTAAATTTTAGGGTAGAGATGAAAACGAAAAATTAAAAAAGGGTACAAATGAACTTTTTCCTACGTGAGGGTATAAACGAAAAAATGTTATAAGGTGAGGTTTTTTTATGTAATTAGGCCTATTGTTTTTGCTGAAGTGAATTAACATTCTAACACCATATAACTGATCTCTGTTAAAGAAATCTATACTTATTTTTAGATTTTAATATTTAAATTTAATCCATGTCGACTGAATTTTATTTTATAAATCTAAAACTAATTTTGATAGAAAAATTAAAAACTAAATCAACTTGAATTGAATTGATTTTATTATTTATATAATAAAAATAAAATTAGATTAAAAGTAAATATTTTTATAAATACATTTGATAATAAATTAAAAATAAATAGTTCAAACTCAATTAGATTTGTAACTTGTCGAATTAAATTCTTCATGTTTTGGCTCACCATTATTCCTTATAATTTCATTAAATTTATATATTTTTAAATTATTTAAAATAATTTGCGAGTTATTTGATTTAAGGCTTAACCCATATAAAGGTCCCTGTACTTTACACATTTTTTTCCATAATTCCTTATACTTCATTTTTGTATTATTTTATCCCTCTACTTATCTATTTTTGATTTTCAGGTCCTTTATGAGTTTTTTTCGGTCCTTTTGTATGGCTGGAGGAAACAAAAATTGTAAGTAGAGGGACTTGAGGAAACAAAAATTGTAAGTAGAGGGACTGAAAAAAACTCACAAAGGACCTGAAAATCAAAAATAGATAAGTAGAGGGACCAGATAATACAAAAATGAAGTATAAGAACCTACGGAAAAAAAAAGTGTAAAGTACAGGGACCTCTACATGGGTTTGGCCTTGATTTAACTACACTTTTATTAAATATAATTATAATTTTAACATGGATATGTATCATAAATTTAAATTTAAAATTAATAATGAAAGTGAATTAGTTTTATATTAATTGGTTGGTGAAATTTTTTATATTTGCTATTTTTCTATAAAACAATTACTATCATTTTATTTATTTATTTATTATCATTCGACAAATAGTTATTATTTGTATCTAATAATTAAATTGATAAAATACATTAAAAATAAACCAAGCCTATGATTTTTCTTGATTTATGAATTTGATGGTTGACTCCAACGTATGATTTGTATCGTGTTTTCTTCTTATTCTAGATGATTTTAAATTTGTCTTTTGGTAATTTGGTTTATTTCTACACTAAGAATTAATTGCTGCCGCCGAAAAGCACCATTGTTTGTTTCTTTGCTATAATAAATAAATGAAACGTATGCAAGAACTGGTCGTCGTTTTCATTTTCATTTCATCATCTCTAGTGGGATTTCTAGAACAAAATGCTAAACTTCATATATAGGGATTACTAAATTTCAGTTTGATTTATTTCTTTAAAATTATTTAATTTTTAATTTGACAAACATAAGTTGGTATATTAATAAATTATTGGGACTTTTAATTTATTTCTTTAAACGTATGTGCGGCGAAGTGTGCTTCGCTCCCATACCTAGAAAGTTGGCACTTGCAAGCCTGTGATGCCCTTACACGCCAACAAAAGTTGGCGCCCGCGAGCCTTGGAGTTCGCGGGTGCAAACTCTCAATATTTCTTTAGAAAATTTGATTTTTGACTTTTTACTAGAGGAGTCTTATAAATTTTATGAGTGTTCTGTAATATTCATACACACTTATAAAAAATGATTAGAACACTTCGTGTCGATTGATAAAATAAAAATTGAAGAGATATTGAGTTTGATTAAAATTCAACAAATCTTATTGGACCGTAGCATATTCTTTAATTTTATAGAGTCAACCTCTCCCAAACGATGTGTTCATGATAATGAGCGATCTATTGTTCTCCATCACCAAAATCTCCTCAAAATATCTCCTTATTAAAAACTATTTCGACAAATGGCACTTAAAACCGATAGTTTCTCCCTCTCAAAATAACTTCTACAAATTTTTTTTAGAGTAAATTATTCTAAGGTCCCCCAGTTATACTATAATTAACAGTTTGATAATTCTTATTTCAAAATCTTACTTAATAGTGTCTCAATTTCAATTTCACTAACTATTAGACCCCTCTGTTAGTTTCAGCATTTACTTTTAAATGATTCGGTATCCCACTTTCAATTTCGTTAACAATTTGGTCCCTCACTTTTAATTTTATTAACGATTTGGTACTTCACTTTCTATTCCGTAACGATTTGGTACTCCAAATTAACAAAAAGGCCTAATAGTTAAAAGAATTGAAAGTGATGAACTATTAATTACGATTTCAAACAATGAGTATCAAATTGTATAACATTTGTTTTTTGTCAAATGTTTTGCTAACGAAGTGCAGTTTTGGATCAAACTCCTCCACCTCTCTCAAACTGATTTCTGATATCAATAACTACAATCATGGCGTCCAATTCAACGCCACTCGATTTCTAATAATTTTATCTCTAATAATTTTAGTTATGTTCTTAACACTTAGATGACTTTATTTACGTTGGTGCTTATGTTGATTGCCTATAAGTTTTTATCTATAAAATTTGTTCCATCATACGTATTCATAGTTACATGGATATAGAAAGCGAATGATTTGCATTTGTGATTATCTTCGCGAGTTAAAAAAAAGAACTAAAAATTTTAAAAATACAGTTTACAATAATTATTTGTTACTGTATATATTTTCGATAAGTAATTATGTTAAATGTCTTATAAAAAAAATTAGATGTAATGAGATGTTGTTCACACAGATTTGCCAAAACTGCGGGCACAAAATGCGGATAGATCTAGTTTATTAAGTCAATGGAACAACCCATACAACTTATCTAAGCAAAAAACTGCCTTATAAATTTTCAATAATGAGAAATCGTTTAGACTAAGACCTTTAATTAACTGAAAATGACATTTTACCAATAGTTTAACAATTAGTAACATTTATTTGGAAAAGTCTGTTTATCATTTTCTCTTCATACAATTTCAACTCTTCATAATTTACAATATAACAATATACATTTTCAATTCTTCATAAGTCTTTTCATCGTTTTCTCTTCAAACATTTTCAACTCTTTATAATTTGCAAAATAGAGATAAAAGTATGAACAAGGATCAATTCACTCGCAGAAATTGGCAACAAATATTAAAAAAAATCAATTTCAAACGAAAAATCAATTTCAAACGAGTCAGATCACTTTTATCCTGAATTTGGTAGAACCGGATTATTAACCCTAAATAACCCTAACTAACTCTATTTAATTAAAAATTCTTAATAACTCTAATTAATTATCCCTAATTAACCTAAATTTACCTAAAATAGCCACTTTCTTCCTCCTTCAACAATTGTCGACGACCACCATAAGATGGTGAACCGAGCATTAGAAATGAGATATGTAATAAGGATCATTTTAAATTTTTCATCATTTTCTAATATGTGTTTCACTCTTGGTGTGCGACTGAAGAAAGGATTTCTTTTACGATTTCGTAGAATTGATTTTTTTTTATACTTTGTACCAACTTCAGGAGGTGAATTGATCTTTGTTCATAAGAGTATAGTAACAACCTCTTATTTGGATAACTTAAGTAATAAAATATAATATTAAATGTATGAATAATAATAGTTTAATTAAATAACTCGCATATATATATATATATAAAAAGGATAATTATATGGCTGTGCCACATCATTCGTCTAACAAACAAATAAGACGTTAACCATGTGCTAATAATTAATGACAATAAAAAAATAAATTTTTTTATCGGAAATATTCATTTGTTCGTTATAAAAATAAGGCCTAATCACTTAAAATCCTACACCTTTAAACTTCTTTTCAATTGCACCCTGACGTTGGGAAACTCTCTCAAACCCTCCCACCTTTAAATTCCATTCCAATTGCACCTGATGTAAGAAAATCCTCTCAAAATTCCTCCATCTTTAGATTTTTTAATTTCAATTGTACCCTAAATTGAAGTTTTTTTATAATTTTAATTTTAAAAAATTATTGGATATAATTTTAAGAAGGATGATTTTTTACATTATTAATAATATTAGTATTTAATTAAAATATAGATTATAAATGAAAGATTATTTTAAATTTTTTTCATGTGAAAATAGGTCAATTTAATAATTTGGAGTACAATTGAAAATTAATTTAAAGGTGGGGGTTTCTAAGAGAATTTTCCTACGTCAGGATGCAATTGAAAAACCGTTTAAAAGTGGGGGGGTTTTGAGTGATTAAGCATAAAAATAACGTGACATAACTATTACATGAAATAAATACTCATAAAAAAAACTCATTGATTTAGCAGATAGGAGTGGGCATGGATCCTGGATATCTCCAAAATCGAACTAAAAACCGGACCGAAAATATTCAGGACCAAAAAATATCGTTGGCCATTGATTTTTCCCAAACCAAACCGTACTGAAAATTTTATTGATACGGTTCTGGATCTTTTATAAATAACTGTACCGAGAATCGAACCAAACCGTACCGCACCGAAGTACCGAACTTATACACGAAGAACCAAAATTATTATTATTATATATATATATATATATATTGTTATATGTTTAATTTAATTATTATATTCATATTAACTTTGAATTACTAAACATTAAAATTATTTTATAAAATTATATGAATTTGTCAAATATTTAATAATTATTAAAAATATTTTTTAAAAAATTGATATGAACAATTTACATATTCATTATTATCTATTATTGACCAAATTACATAATTTTAACAAAAATGATATAGTTTAGACTTGAAAATAAATAAAAGTACCATTATCAAATAATCAAAAATTTAATATTAAACCAAACGATAATATACATGTTGTGCCCTTTTATTTAATTGATGATTATTTATTTGTGATAGTTGAAAATATAAAAAAATGAATGAGTAGCTAATTAATTTTAAAAGTCAAAATAATATATTATAATATAGTAGAGATTATATTTTAAATAAAACAATATATGTGGTTCTAGTGATATCCGTGCTGAAACGTACCGAACTATTAGAACTGAATTCCCGTACCGAACCGTACTGAAAAATAAAATTTCCGAACCGAATCGATTATTGGTACAAATTCAGAAATTTAATTTTCAATATCTCTGATTTTTAGTTTGGTTCCGGAGATTTGTCAATTTTCGGATTCTCCCAACCGTTCTCACCCCTAAACAGAATATAAGAAAAGTTTAAAAATTGCAATTTATTGGCCAATCCTTTCTTTTTTGTCTATGAAAATTTTGGGATAAGATCAACAAAGTTAAGTTAATTCTTTTTCTTTCTTGTAAGTTAATTTACACTTAAAATACTAACTATTTTTTTCCGGACTTTTTTGCTAAAGCCAGTGTTCCTCGCTCCAAGGGCAGATACATCGATATAGGATGAAGAGGCAACCGTCTAGGGATGGCAATAAGGCGGGATGGAGGTGAGTAAGCTATTCCCATCCTTGTTCTCGTTTTTATGAGGAATCTCTATTTTTGTTCGTATTTATTTGATGCGGATTAATTTATCCCAATCCATATTTCTGTGGATTTTCCATCCCATGACATCTCCACATTCCATATAATTTTAATATATATATTTAAATATTTTTATTATATTTATAAAACATTTGAAAAAACAAATATGAACTATTCAATATCAATGATATAAAATATTGTATTAAATTATTCTAAAAATTAAGTAATCATCTAAAATATTCAGTAATTTTAAATATTAAAATAAAATAAAAAAAATAAAATAAAAAAATTCCAAATTTTTTTATCTCGTTTCGTAAGTAATTAAAAGTCTTTTTCAAACAAAAAATAATAATTTTTTTTAAATAATTAAATTATTTAAAATTATAATAATATATTAAAAATTATAATATAAATTATATAAAAATAGACCGCTCCCCATGGAGATGGGGATAAGGACCCCCATAGAGTGGGGACTACATCCCCGTCCTCTTTCTATCCCCGTGGATGGGGAATAATCTTCCCCCATCCCCATATCCGTGTGAGCAATTGGTGGGGATTTCCCGCCTCATTAATGGCGGTCCCTATGGGGATCGGGAAATCCCTCTATTGCCATCCCTACAACCGTCATTTATTTTTATTTTTATTTTACAGAATACAATTTTAATTACATTTTATTTTTCAAAATTTATATATTTTTACAATCATTCGCTCAAGTTTCTTTTTGTACAATCAAATTTTTCCAAATAAAAATTTCTGGTACGCCATCCATGAAGTCGCTCTTCATATTTCTTGACATGAATTTAATACTTAGCCTTGTATAGGAGAGTTTTCAACTTAACTATAGTTTTTTTCTTGTAAAATTATTGTTAATACGATGTAAATATTTTCTACAAAAAAATACACGAAGACCTTGCCTAATTCTAAGGGAAGACTCTACAATATTTATTTTATCCTTTTAAAATCTCAACGCCTTGAATATTTAAATGCACCTAACTAATAATACTATTTCTTTGCAATTATTTTCAACTTTGTCATGTGTGATTAAACATTCTACTAATATTATATTTCTCTTAATTATTTATTTTATGTTTTTTAGCAATTAATTACTAGTTCTTTGGTGCATGCTTCATGGAAGAACAGCATGGACGGTGATTTGTCGGCCTAACAAATGCTTTGAATTTTGTTGGTGGTTTTATAGTTCCGCAAAGGGTTTGAAAATCTTACTTATATTGATTAAAGAAAATGAACGCACCTACAGTTTTTTAATTAGGGTTAAGCAGATTATATCGTGATTTGCAAATAAAATTAAAAATTAAAAATTGGTAAAATCAGTCAGCAATTTTTTTTGTTTTGGTAAATTGAAACTCGAAACTATTTTCCGTTAAGAAACACTGACGAGTATGCCATAAAATTACATTCACACAGTCACACACTCAATTGCGTATGCACACATAATAATAATTTTTATATTTATGAAAATGACACGGGTTTATAATTAAAATCTTAAACCGAGTTGACATAACACACACAAAACTAAACATATTCACGGGTCATAATTGGCAGTGCATATCCAAAAATATTATATGATGAGATCCATATTAAATATTTAAATTACAAAAATAAATTTTTAGTTATCTAATATTAAAATGATAAATAAATTTTAAAAATTATACTTGACGAGTTTACACATCATGAAGTTTGTTGAATATTTTATTATTGTTCATTTTTTATTGATAATTTGAGAAGAAAAAGCGTTTAAAGATTTATATCACGACTTAATAGTTAGATGTCCAGCGCTTATATCATTTCAGCTATAACTCATTGGTATTATTATTCATTATTAACCGAGTCTTGTTGGCAATTATCAAATACATTTTAAATAATCGAGATTGCTTAACTAAATTTCGACATTTATAGATTATCATATTATGTGAACTTATACATATAATATGATAACATCTGGTCATAATTTTTTTATTTTAGATTTTAAATTCTTCCCTTACTAAACATATATAGTAATTATAGTTTTAAATTTCAGCTGAAAATAAATGAAAACGTATTTATAGGCCTCATAGAATGTATCTCACTCACAATCAAAAGAAAAAGATTATGTGTCATCATCAAGTTTTAAGTAGATTTAATCACTAAAAAATAATTCATCCTTTTCAAAAAAAAATTAGTTTATCGCTCAACTTTTCAAAATCATTAATTTTAGCTATTTTTTAAATTTTAATTTCAATTAAGGCCATTTTGTTTAAATTGAAGTTTAAATATATGTCCTTCATATTTAAAAAATTTAATGATAAAAATGCAAATTGGAACGATAGGAAATAATTTAAAAAGAATAATTAAATTTTTTTATCCACTTTAATCTGAATAAATGACTATAATTGAAATTAAAAATTGAGAAATAAGATAAAAATTGACGATTTTAAAAATTTGGATCACGAACGAAAAATATGGAAAAATTTAAATATTTTTAGATGATTAAACTTTTAGAGTAAAATAAAAGGTCATAGTACCTTTTTGAAGCAAATGAACCATTTAGTGAACTATAAGAAACTATCCGATGAAAAACAAAAACTATAGAACTGGTCCCTTTTTCATGTCATCTGTCATCTTTGCTGGTTCTCTATACATTGTCACCGTGGATTCCGATCCTTCACATGCCCTTTCAATGTTAAAACATTAATTCGTTTGTAATTTTAACTCTTTATTTAGTTCAATTTTGATCTATATTCATTTCAGTCGTAAATATGTCTGTGTTAATAAATAAACGTTGGATCATGCATATTGATTATTATTTATATCCAAATATGTAATTCATAAGTGATTTGTAATTTTCAATGTATCAATTTCTTTTGCTTAAAAGTAATGTAAAATATATTATGTCAAATAAATGGTCCTAGCTAGGAAGATATTATTAATTTTCCTCTGAACCAACGTATATAGTCGATCATTGATGAATAATTGCCAATTCTGCTGACCAGATCAGCATAACACAATTCACTCCGGAACCAATGATGGAATAATGGGAGTTCGAGAAATATGAAGAACAATATATATAAAATAATAAGTATCAGAAAAGAGAATAATTCTTATATTGAAACTGTTTTAATTTTTAGTTCGGTCGATTTGTTTACTCGGTTATTTTAGTTTTGTTTATGTTACAACATAATTGAAAAATTTATGTTTAAAATCAAAATGAACCAATAGAGAAATATTTTTTTAATAGTATCAAACCAATCGGTTTGGGTTTAAAAAGAATTGATTTTAAAGCTCTGTTTAAGAAATTTATTTGGTCGATTTGTTAAAAAAATTGTTATTTTGATTATTTTATCAATTTTTAGAATTTTCCAATAGAAAATGGTTTCATTGGTTTAAATTTTGATCAGACCGATCGTAATTAATATTATTAAAATTTTAAATTTTTTTCTCCTTTCAAGTTAGATTATATATCGATTTTTATTGAATTACCTAGATTGTGTAAGTTATTGTAAAGGCAAAGTAATTTTTTATATCCACAATTTTGGTTATTTTGCAAATATATTTCTAGAATACAATTTATAATCTTAAAATTTAGTGTCTAAAGTAAAATTAAAAAAATAACATAAAAATTTAATGATTTCGAAAATTCGATACCCTTATCTAGATCTATATATGCATGCCCCTGACTATGTTCAAAAGGCCAACCTAGCTTCCACCAATGAACATGCAAGAACAGAAGCACCACAAGTTTGAAGTTAGGTATTACAATACATATCACAACCTAACTAGAATGTATTTAAGGACATATACTAAGGATGCCCTACTCAATTATATGATAGCAAAGATGCATGAGATTCAAAATATATTTGTAGATTTTATCTTCTGTTCATCACTTTAATTAATTAAAGCAAACCATGGATGAGAGCTAAAAGCATGTTATTTCTCTTTTTGGGTGGTCTCCACTATTTAAAACCCTATTCCTTTGGGTTGGATGAGGTTGAAGCATGTTATATATTTTCTGTTCATTTTAATTTTGAAAGACATAAACAAAATTGGTTCTATTTGACTTTAAAAATGAACAAAATTTGGTTCAGATTGATTTTCTATTATTAAAAAAAATTGGCTTTACCATGAGTTTGATTTTGGATGTAAAGTAATTTTGTTAAGTTCTAATGGCTCGATAAAAACGCGGTTTGTGTTCGCTCATATTCTAAACAAACCGAGGTTAAATTTGATTTTATGTTCGTTCATTTAAACGAGCCGAACATGAACATAGTGGTGTTCGGCTCGTTTACGTTCATAAACAGTTCAATTAGTGATTCATGAACGAGCTAGAATAAGAGTTCGTGAGCTCGATTAAGAGTTCGTGAATCGTTTAGAAGCTCGTTGAAGTGTTCGTGAACTGACTCACATTTAAGTTAATATATATAAGTATCTTATATGATTCTAAAATTACATAGGTCTAAAAAAACTGCGTAGTTTTGATATAAGAAATTAACGTATTTTTATGCTTGTGAATTTTATATATGTTTTAGTTGTTAAATAAACGGGCTCGTTTGGTACTTATCGAGCTTGTTCGCGAGCTTGTTTGTTTAGCAGATATACGAACGAACACGAGCTAAACATGACATTATAAAATCTAAACGAACCAAACACGAACATTATAAATTCTAAACGAATCGAACAAGAATATATCGTTCAAAGCTCGAACGAACATGAACCGAATATGAACACTCTATTTGCTAAACGAGCTGAACATGAACACTTACAAATTCGGCTCGGTTTATTTACACCCCGACTACGTAGTAGTTTGAAATTAACTTTTTCAAAAGTTCTAATTTAGGTTTTAACTAGTTTAAAATTAAATATTTTCGAGATAACATTTTTTCAATATAAAATTTCTAAAAAATAAAAAATAAAAATTACATGATTCTTATTGATTAGCTTTCTATTATTAGTAGTTCTACTTTAAATTAATTAATTTTAAAATCAAATACTTTTTTGACATAATAACTTTATAATAAGTACACCATGCATCCGAAAACAATAGTCTACTTTCCTTTCTTTTTTTGTCCCAAATAGTTGTCCACATTCCTTATAAATCACAATGTAGAGTATTGAATTTTCTATATTGCTCTTATTTAAAGTTTATCATTTATTTCTATTAGCTTAAAAAATAAATTAGTCATAATATTTAATAAGGGTATATGGAAGGAAAAATGAAGATGAAATTATGAAAAGATAGAGTCTTAATTGTATTTTTTAAACTGTTTGAAAAAATGAAAATGGACTATTGCATTATATTATTTTCAGAATTAAATACTTTTAAAATAAAATGTTAAATAAAATTAAAAAAAGTAATTTATATCATTGAGAATTAAAGAGAATAAAAAACACGAACGATGACATTTTAATATACAACCATGTATTGTTGCACGATTAGTTGGTGTACCATTGCCAAAAAATGAAAGTTGATTACTGACGTTGTCATGTCTCAAAATTCATATTGTAATTACAAATCACTTTAAAATATGTGATTTAATTTGCAATTAATTCAAAATATTTATAGTAATTATAAATTCATGAAAATATTCCGTAGATCATGGGAATCATGTAAAGATATGTAGATTGAATGCCTATTATTTGATAATAATATCAATAAGAATTAACGTTTAATGGAATATTTAATCTGAATTTGGTTCATCATCTATAAAAAGGGTATGCAAAACGAAGAGGAAGAAGGAAGATCAGGAAATAAATCATGGGTTTAAGGAGGAAGAAGGAAGATCAGGAAATAATAGTAATAAAAATAGAGATGCAGCAGCCAGAAGTAAGCTTAAAGATAAAGAAGAAACCAGAAATGATCTCTTAAGAAAGGCACTCAAGCGTTTGCAAGAATTTCAAGAGGATCAAGATCAACACAAATGAAGATGACGATGAAGAAATTGTTGAATCATATATAGCGAATTTCTGATACTCAGTATCATTCGCGTTCTTAATAAAAGTTTAATAGATTGAAAAATAATGTCATGAAAATGTTAGCTAAACAAAGAATTCACATCACAAACCATACCATGCAAGCAATTAGCATTATAGTCATTCGGCTATATAAATGAAAATATAATCAAACCACCAAACATACCCTCAACTCAAGAACATATTTGAATACATTTAGAACACACATTTGTACCTAACCAATCACCATGAAACATAACCGAGCAAAACGAGAAACTCGATTCACATTTGCAATAGAAACAAAATCATAGCATATAAGATTTTAGAAAAATAATCAAAACAAATGGTAGGAAAAATATCTGAGCTACAAGATGGATGAAGAACTTGTCCATTGGAAACAAAACCATGCAATTGAAATATAATGCAAAATTCATTGTCTTCAGAAGTTACTCTCAGGATATAAGCTACACTACACTAGAAGATCAAATCAATTCATTCTTTGTGCAGCTTCTTTTGCTAAGACTCGTTCCTTAGCTTTAGTCTTGGCTTGAGATTTGGATCCCATGATGCCACCGCCCCACCTCTTGCGGTGCTCATCGAATTTGTCATTGAAGTTGGCCTAAAATTAACAGGAAGGATTGTAAGATTAAATTAAAGAAAAAGGAGTCAATGTCAATAACAAATTGGCGGTCTTCACTTAATATGCAGCAAAAAAAGAGATATGCTTGTTCCCAAATACAGTGTCAAATACAAGGACTTTTAAAAACCAAATCAGAAATCACCAGCTAGACCATATTAAAATGCTAACAAAGATTACCACACGGGTTTGATTTATTACCTTTACTGCCTCCAAAATCTTGCTAAATTCCATTTTATCTTCATTCTTTACTGATGTAAGGCACAATGCGGCAGCAGTCTTTTGGTGGACAATCTATTCGTTGTTAACAAAAAACATTGTCAGTTTTCCATATTAAAGTAATATAAATACCATTAATAAATGAAATGGTGCAGAAACTTTACCGCTCCTAGCCGAGACTTGCCCTTGACAATTGCATATGGCACCTCCATTTTGCGGCACAAGGCAGGCAACCAAACAACAAGCTCAATTGGATCCACATCATGAGCAATAATTACTAACTGAGCCTTGTTCTACATGAATAACAGAAGGTTTGGTTACAACAAAGAATTAGAAAGAATACAAGATGAGCCACAATAATCATAAAAGTACATCAGCAGCGAGCAATATTATAATCAGTAGTTGATTGAGGAAGTGCCAAAATAATATAATCATGTTCTTATCAAGGTGAGGAGAGAACACAAAGGCTAAATGTAACAAGTCCAAAATATAATTTTCAAAATATCCTGATGTGGTCACCTTACCTACAAAACTCAACTATTAATCTAATAAAAGAGCTGTCAAAATTTTGCACCATCACTCAGTAAAGCCAATGGGCAGAGAGTTAAATGTATACCTGCTCGATGAGGTAGGTAACATGGTTAAGCCCGTATTTAACAACTATAGGCTTCTTTGATTCCACAGTTTTCCCCTCAGCTTCAGCTTGTGCTCTGTGAAGAAGCCTTTCCTTCTTAGCTGCCTTGTCTTCAGGTCTGTACTTGAGCAACAGCTTGAAGAGTTGGGTAGCTGTAATGTTAAAATCACGAACAAATATTAGGACAGCCAGGATCAGGAAATATAACAGGCAGTTGATTGAGATGGTAATCAAACAACAAATTTATCAAGGGCATTATTGATGCTACATTAACATTCACGATTCTAAAATGATACATAAATCAAATAGAACTCCAACACAGCAATGAAAATCATACCAAGGTTCTTGTCGAGCGTCTTAGTGAACTGGTTAACAGCAGGAGGAACCTTCAAACGCTGCTTCAAAATTCTCCTTTGCCTCTGAATGCGAACAACATGAGGCCACTTGACAAACCTGGTCAAGTCCTTCTTAGGTGGCAGAGCCCCACCAATTCCAAACTGCTTTGGCCGCTTTTCAAACAAAGGATTCAAAACCTTTTCCTGCATTATTGAAGGTATGCACCAATTAAAATCACGAAGAAACATCATGCCGACTTACAATTTGAGTAAAAAAATCTGCATTTAAATAAAAGACTACTCACCGTTTTCTTCTTCGCCAATGCCGGGGCCTTCACACCTCTTTTCGGGGCCTGTAAAAAGACAAAATAAGTGGCCAAAAGAGACAACTAAAGTACCAGCATACAATTCAAATGGGAAAATATCATGAAATTCAAGTCAGACCTAGTTCTGAACTCAGATCATTTTAGTTTTATTCCACATAAAATTAATTATTTTATCTAAACTCTTATAACTAAAGACAAGCTGAAATCTAGATAAGCAGCGAATTAACAGCTACCCAATCTGCTCTATATCTAACATTTACATTAGAAAAAAGATCAATATAAAATAGCAAAAAAAATGGAGAAATTAAAAGGCTTCATGTAAAGAGAAAATGCGATACCATGGTAGCGGAGGAAATGTTCAGATGGAGAAGGAGTGTAGAACGTAGTAGAGAAGAGCAGCGGTTTGAGAGGGTTTTATTTGTCTGCTGTAACTCGAAAGGAAACGATGCCCAAACCCTAAAATTGTTAAAAGAAATAGGCTTAATATATTACTTCATCCCTGAACTTATAAATTTTTATCGTTCTGACCCTTCAATTTCTCAGTTTAACCTCTTGGACATTTCAATTTCTAAGTTTTACTTTACCTCTTTAATCTATTGGTAGAGAGACATGCATAAATTTATGTAGGAAAAAGATAATGGCTGGACTGTCAAATAATTTAACACATTATTAATATTAAAAGATGGAGGGTCAAATTGGTGAAGAGGTGCAAAAGATAAGAAAAAAGTGTAACGTTTTTAACAAAAAAAATACGATAATTGGAGTATATGAAAAAATCAAATCAAAATTTTAAAAAGAAATGAAAGCATAATGTTATTTTAATTTAAATATTATAGATCAGGTGTTTTTTAGACTTGATTTTGTTTGTTTATAATAAAAAATAAAAGTAAAAGTAAAATTTAAGAGGTTTTTAATTTTTTATTTAATACATTAATTTATTTTTTCTTTATTTTTGAAAAAGAAAGAAGAGTTTAAAAATAATTATTTTAAAAATTAAAAGCTCATTAATTTGATATAAAATAGAAAGCTATTTTTTAAAATTTTCAAAATAAAAAATATATGATACAAAAGTATAGAAGCTGATGCTAAAGAAGCTGAAATGAAAGATCATATAAATAAAAATATACAAATTCAGAATTTAAAATATGCATTACACTTTATCTTAAAAACATATATTCATGTGCTTCTTTTGTTTTGTAACTAAACGTTGTCCTAGATAGACAAAAAAATAGCGAAATAATCATAAAATTTACAGTTTAAGAGATTAAAAAAACGAATTTAAGAGTTGGAATGTGAAAAGTTAAACCAAAAGATGAAAGGTTTAATGGGTAAAACGATATAAAGACAGAGGTCAAATGATATGTTAGGCTTAAAAAAACGTTGATTTTTATCCAATTTTCTCACTTTTGTAAAACAAAATTTATTCATTATTCCGCGCTTTTGGACTTTATTAATTCTTTTTTTGTGTGTGTTTTTCTATTATTAGCTTTTATTTATCAGTAAGTAAATTTAATATTTTGTTTTTATTTTTTATTTATTAACATATTATTAATAATTTTTTTATAGAATATACATGAAAATGATACCATCTTCTATATTATTTTACATTTAGTTTTAGTTTTAGTTTTGAACAAAGGGTTATCGCAATCTTTGAATCTGTACATCAATGTCAATTAACTAGCACTTAAATCTTTATTTTTAGATCAATTGAAAAGTAGAATAAGCTTGTGTCCAGATTTATTACATGAGAGTTAGGATTTACACGTTAAATCCATGAGGAAGACTTTTGATTTTATTTTAGTTTCTTTGATTTGATTTGATTAGATTTGTTTTGATTCATTATTCAGTTTGATTATAAAGTACAAATAAAAATTGATAAATAAAAAGAATTATAGTGTCACGAGCTCTTTATTTTAATTGGGAGAGGGGTTAGAGCATCTCCAACCAATGGACTCTTTAAAATTGTCAAACTCTTTAAATTAAAGAGTTTGATAATAAATTAGAAGTCCAATGGACTTTCTATTTTTTATATTTAGAGTAGAGAGTGAAAATGGCTCTCCACATGTAGAGAGCCATTTTCACTCTCTACTTCATTTTTCAAATAATAAAATTTTAAATTTTAAAAAATAAGGTGGTTATTTTTACTTTTAAATATTATATTTTTACTTTTAGTAAAAAAATTGAATAAATAAATGAATAAAAAATTATTTTATTAATATTTAATATTTTATTAATATTTTTTATGAAAATAAAATAAAATTTAATATTAGAGAGGCAATTAATTTAATATTATTATTATTTAATACTTTTTATTTTATTATTAATTATTAAAATTATATACAATAAAAAACTGATATTAAAGAATCCATTGGAGTAAAATTTTAAATATCACTCTTTATCTTTAAGATGTTTTTTATTTTACAAAAGATGCTCTTTATTTTAAAGAATATCATTGGGGATGCTCTTAGACTTGAAATTCAATTGTGCAAAATGAGCTACCATTGAAATTTGGAAAAGTTAGACCATAGACGGAAAAATTCTGAAAGTTTGAGATATATTTTAGTTATTAAACCTTATAAATATTGTTTAACGAATTATATTTTATTCTTTGCAATTAAATTGATATTCATAAGCTTAAAGAATTTTTTTACAGAAATTATCAAATTAAAAGAATGCTTAGTGTGTGCAATATTTTCAGTAATGTTTGGAAAAATTGGATAGAGAACTTCACTTTTTATAGGTTATGTTGTCACTTTGAAATAAGAACATAAATAACACAATTAATTCATTAGCAGGCATACAAATTTCGGTAATATTTCACAAAAATATGTAATTCTAACAAAGGCTAACCATACAGGCAGCAATGCGAACCAAAATCCTAGACATTTCGCTATCTATACAAATTAACTAGAGAAGCATACAACACTAAACAGCAAAGCTGAGAATTCATAATCCATTCCGCAGAAATAAATCTGCTACATGCTCATTCGCTATCATGATCGGTTTCATCAGAATTATCTTCTGATGTCACCTCTGAATCTTCTTCCTCGTCATCACATTCTGCTATTCTAACGACTCTATTGGCGGTTATTTTGGTCAGGGCGGCACTTTTGCTCGCTCTTTGTGACCTGGTACCAACAGTGGCTTGAGTAGCCTGAGCAACACAAGTGGTGGAGGTGTCTTCATCAGAGGATGTCTCGTCTTCAGATCTCGCTCGTCTTCTTGCACGAGTTGGTCTAGATGGCCTTATCGGGGCCGGTGTTTGAAGGATTGAAGAAGAGCTACTATCAATATCCAAGTTCAACTCCAATTCCAACCTCCCTGTCAACATAAACACAATGAGTACAGAGGATAGCGAGGTAACATGACAAATAGTTTATATTTTGCAACGCAATGTAGCAAACGAGGTACCAGGCTACCATTTGTTCGAATCATATCGTATCCAGAGAATGGGGATTGACAAAATCCAAACCAAATTAACGAACTCGGTTCAATTACAAAAATAATTTGATTTTTTGGTTAAGTTTAATTTTACAAGTAAAAAATTGTCAATTCACTTTTGGTACAAATCTAGCCAAAAGAATCAAACCGACACTGGTGTGGTTCAAAATATTTATAACTTGTACAAAATTGGTTTGGTTCTATTATGAAAAAAAGTTACAAATGTTAGTTCAGTCTGGTTTGGTTTGATTTGGTACTCCTACCATAAATCGCCACAATAAAGCAACTAATCATTCCTCTTCAACATTCAAATAAAATTTCAAATTGCTTGAAACTTTCATTTATTTTTAAAATAAAGGATCATCATGGTCTCTATACTTGTATATCATGGTCGATTAACTCACATTTAGCCATATTAATCCATTAAGAATAGCATTGTCTACTTTTAGGTTAATTAACTTCCAAATTGGATCACTGCGATCCATGAATTCATTCATTTTGTACAATTTGAGAGTTAATTGACCTAAAAATAGAGACTACTGTCTTTGACTAATTAAAATGGCTAAGATTGAGTTAATTGACCCTAACGCACAAGTTTAGGGACTCGAATGACCCTTAACTCTTTATTTTAATGCTTCTATGAATACCCATATAGCTGAATGTCCCAATATATAATAACTTTCCCAAGGCTTTTTCAGTAAAAGGGACTTACCCAATATAAGTTTGATTTGATCATCCTCAAGTTCCTCCTCTGGCTGGCTATCTAATGACTTGAGATGCTCAGCCATTCGCTTCAACTCCTTTATAAGATCTTTATCTGCGGATCCAGATTCAGCTACGTGATTCAAAAGCCGCCTCATTAATTTTACTGCTCCTTGTTCTGACATTCGAAAATGAAGCAATACAAGTATCCTGCTTAATGCCAAGGTGTATGCCTTCTCAGCAGCTGTCTTCTTAACTGAAAAACTTAGCACCTTAAAAAAGCACAAAAATAGCCAATCAGATTTGCCACATTAACAATACACAACATAATGCATAACAACATGGTACCAACTACTGGATAGTTTCACTTTGAAATTAACTGCCGGAATGATACAATTCTAAAATTAACTTATTCTGTTTCTCTTTAGACTGGAAGAAACAAAAATATGGTAGCTAAAGACATTATTGGGTCCGACAAATAGAACAAAATGATATCAAATGTCAAGATTTGTTTTAGTTTTGACAAATACTAGGAACTTTCAGTTTTTGATTTACTTTTAGTTCACTATACAAGGCTCTCATCTCATGTCCGGCTTCAGCTGGACTTCACACTCCATTGATTCGTTACAGCTAGCAAAATTCATTGGAAACCAAA
Source organism: Mercurialis annua (assembly GCF_937616625.2). NCBI lineage: Eukaryota > Viridiplantae > Streptophyta > Magnoliopsida > Malpighiales > Euphorbiaceae > Mercurialis > Mercurialis annua. Next base: position 36,908,525 of record NC_065573.1, on the reverse strand, counting down.
TTTTATGGTCAGCTCTCCATGTCCTAATCCATTCAACCAAACCACTCATACCAACAGGCAATAAACTTTAAACCTTTACCAGTTTTTTTGTCACCAAGTGCAAAGTGTTGAACAACTGAACAAAAAACAAGTACCCAAATGCCCTCGAAAGTTAGACAACTCAGAGCATCCACTACAATTAAAAGTGCCTTGCCTCACGAACAGTTCTTACTTCTCATAAATTAAAGATCAATATATCACGAGAAACAAGCTAAGGTAATTAAAAACACTTCCGTTTCAGGAATAAACCATGCAGGCTACAGCTTGAAGCAAACTATACTTTAAGAGGAAAATGGCCTATCAAAGGACCAGCAAACTGCTTCAGATGATGAAAAGCAAGTTAGATATTAGACTTTGAAACTGATAATTCATGTTCTTAACGATTCATGTATGTAGAAAGAAGAATAAAGCTTTTGTTGCGAAAGGTCACCTCAGCAGCTATACGTATTGCAAGTCCCTCCTCTCCGCATTCAAATGAAGATTGCTGAGAACTATCTGTGGTTTCTGGTAGCTCTGTACTTCCATTTTCATCGTTAATTTCAGTCTTTTTGGAAAACAAAGGAGCCTGAATCATTTGTAGCATAAACCGTGAAGCGTTGACTGCCCTCTTACGCATATTAGATACCAAAATGGCAGCACCTCCAGCATTGCCATAGATGCCAGGCCACATGGAACGTATGACTGGAACAAAGGCCTTGGATAAACATTTCTACATTTGCGGCATTGAAAAATTAATGTAATTATTGAAAAAAATAGAAGACATCTCTGCTAAAAAAATATATAAAACATCAAATACAATTAAATGTTATGCTTACCTTATGATTAGCTGAGAGGGAGGGATAATGCTGGAAGAAGACAGATAAACACTGTTTCAACCTGGTGAAGTAGGCAATTATTAGTTGAAGTATTATCTGGAGAAGATAGTAGAAATCATTAACAAGGGCATAGAAATTCTACCTCTGTAAGTCTTTTGTTTCGTTACTGAAAAAAAGAATAATAAGCTTGGCTAAGAGCAGAGGCAGTAAAGAAGTTGGTATGCTTGGATAATTCTCACTGAGGAGAAGAATTTTAGCAAAACCCTCACCGAGAACACCTTGCACCGTCTCATTTTCATCCCCTACTACAGATTTTGTCCAATCGTTTCTGTCAAGACCAGCATATAAAAGATCTAGTAGCTGAACATCTAAGCAGTCATCAGGATCAGAAAAGTTAACGGGGTTAAATACAATCTTGGATTCCTGAGATTGAGAAGCATGATCAAACCCAAGAGCCTTGTCAACTTCCCGGGTACCGTGCCACATGCCAAGATCAATTAGTGTCTTACACGCTACTATGCTAATTGAAGAAGGACCCTTAACATAAGAAAGCCTCAGCTGCTTTACTAGGTCTTCACTTGGTTTCTTCTCTAACAAGCCAAAAAGACCAAGACACCTGATGGCAACTCTCTGGACATCCAGATGAATATGTTTTGCCTGCATCCATTGTTCAAATCACCAATCAATATCAGAAAAAGCTTTAAAAATTATAAAGTGGACACAATTAATTGGACGCATAAGACCCATTTAATTTGAATGCAGAATAATGAGTCCATCTTGTCTGAACTCAAAAACAATCCTAATTTTCTGAACAAAGAAATTAAGAAACAAGATTCATGTGAACTGTTCCTCTACTTTCTTCACTTCCCCAGTGGCATATATACCATCATAAGTACATACTTTTGGAAAACTTAAAATAGTCACAATTTGACCATTGAAACGACAGAAATAATCAGACACTACACAGTGACCTGATTTAAACATGGATGCAAGACACATCAAGCACTCATTTCTAAGTTCAACAGAATCAACTTTACAAAGATAAGTCCACATTAGAAATAATTGGAGTCATTACAGGCATGACTACTACTATCTAAAACCAAAGAGAGGAAAGAGAGGAAAGAAAAGGAAACAAATAACAGAAAAAAACATCAAAATCAAATACAATACATATTTACCCCAGGAAGCAGTAAAGATTGAAGCAGCTCAGCAGGTTCAATCGCTTTGCCTTGAAGCCAGTGTAAAGCTTTCGCATTTTCCAAGAGAACACCAGTAACTGCGAGGCAATGCATCCACTGCATATAGTCTGCCGTTCTTTCCCTACAAGGTCGAGCAAGCTCTTCTATGACCCCAAGAACAATCTCCTCAAGCTCACCAGTAGCAGCATGGACTTTCCTAGCTAAACTGGACACTGCATCAGCCCATTCTTTGTCACCACCGACGTTTATTCCATCTCCTATCACAACTTGATTTCCTTCATCATCCACTTCATGATCAAGTGGCTTGTGCAATAGTTCCTGCACAAACAGACTTGCAACTTTTCTGCTAGTAGAATCAGAAAAATCAAGCATTGCACCAAGCAATAGTAGCTGCCGAGATGCAAAGCGATAATTTGGTCCTGAGAATATAAGGGTACTTAGAGTATGTAGTGGCAGATAAACTTACTGAAACAACAAAAAAGACCTACCAGCATCTATATGAGCTTTGACTAGAACTACATAATCAGAAACTGTTGCAGGGAGTATCTTTTCCAGAAGGTCATTGCTATCTGATGCTTCAGCTGCATATACTGCAGCTTCAGTGCCCATTGTTGTGGCAGCGTCAGAGCCTCTTTCCTGTCCAGACACATAACACATATCAACCAAAGGGCGCAAAATTCATTCTTATATCTTCAGCCACGATAACTTTAGTTAAAAATCAGCATATCGGCCATAATGTCAGACCTATAATTGTATAGTTATTTAGGCCTGAGGGTTAAAAATAAAAAAAGGCTTGGCTTATTTGCACGACTTTACTTCAGAAAATGATTCGTTAGGAATGGAAAGATAAGAAATCATCCAAGAGAAGTCAGAATATAAGAAAACAGGTGTAACCTTGTATATCAATGAAGAAAGCTAGTGATCAAAATTTTGATATTTAAGAAACTCCTAGATCAAGTGAGGTCAATAACACAGGAAACAAAAAATATTAGCAGTCTACTAAACAGGCTTTCTGAAAAAGAAGCACCATTAATTTTATTACCAAAGCCACACCACTTCTTCCAACCTCAACAATAGAACAAAGTAGATAATGACAAAAATCAAATATCCAAAATAACAAAGAGAATAAACAAAGAAAAATTGACAACAAACTAACTCACTTGTGCTTCTGTCTGCAGGTGTTTGCAAACTGTCTTCCAGTAAAGTGCAAACTCTGGCTCCATTAAACGGATGCTTGCATTGGAGTTTGCTGACTCTCCTGGTATCAGTATGAGAAACCATTATGATGCTGATTTTACACAAGCAACGCAAAGAAAGATCCTGCAGAGGACTAAACTACTTAAGCCTCTACCAAGACACTAATTTGAAAAGAGCTATGTGGCATAAGGAGACACACAATCTACCACCAAACAGATGATTTAGAATGTTACAGGAACAAGTCGCTGTATGAATAGTAATCAAGATGACTATTACTAAAACTCTTAATACTTTCAGAACACTGAATAAAAATGCAAAAGAAAGCAATAACAATAAAAGTATCTTCCTATAATTATAGAATCGCTTTAAGTGAAGATAACATTTCACTGTACCCCATTAGATCTTTCCTTCTATGAAATCTCACAACTCCATTAATTCTTTCCCCTTTTTGAATACAGTATCATGTTTCACCCAGTTAAAAATTGTTGCAACACTGAAGAAAATGTAAACATGTCTCTACTATGAATCTTTACTCGGAGAAAAGTTTACAGCTTTAAACAGAGTGGCCAAGTACAATGATATTTCACTGTCCCCGTTTGCATAGTTCCAAAAAAAATAAAATAATTGATAATTCTTGAAAACCATCAAATGCTTGAATTGTCATATTAATAGTGCTAATAATCAAACAACAAAAATCTTAGGTATTCTCGATTGAGAAAAAGATAAATAGTGGAACAAGACTCATGTTGGAAGCTGCAGAATAGTGCCCATCACAGATATACAGTAGAATTGGAAAAAACAATAAAATATTAATTGCGAAAGAATGAGAATGAATGAGAAACATTTTCTCAAAACCATTTGACCAAAACGAAAAGCTCCACTAACCTTCCATATCACCATTGCTCAACGATATGTACTGCCGGATACTTTGACCATCACATAACTTCACTAAGCCATCTTTTAACAGAGCAGCCATCACAGACTCCCCAACTGACTCATATGTTTCTACATCAAGGAACCTCAGAAGTTGTACAGGATCATCATTGCAGCACTTAGAAAGCCACTCATCTCTCATTAATTTTAAACATTCTCTTAATACAGCTACAGAACGATCCGCAAGGCCTCTCTGAAGAATAGCTGTCCTTAGCTTTATGCTACCAAAATAATTATATAATTATTTTATAGCAATTTGCAATACAATGATGGGATATTAGATCACATTACTCTTGAAAGCACACTATAATTAGCATCAAGAACAATAAAAACATTATCTAAATTAATTTTGGGTTGAAAACTGAAGAATATTCAGACAATACACTAGAGTGTCAAATTCACCTGAGACTTTGAAGAGGAAACTTAGCAGCTAGAACACAATAAGAAGCTTTGCGAACAGACTCACTCACATCCATAGTAGAATTGATAATAGCTAGTGAGGTTGCATTAGAAGGTGGCAGAGCTAACACAATTGTCTTCCGAACCTCCTGTTAAAAAACATGCACAAGTGAACCATTCAGCTCATAAACTCCCTTACATTACATTCGGAAATTGAAATTCTAAAAAACAAAATCAAATTCAGTCCATCCTAGTCGATTTTCATGTTCGCTAATTGCAAACTTCTCTAAAAGCCTAAACTACAAATATATTCCAAAACAAGCCGTTTAAGATCAAACTCATTAAGAAGAAAGGATTTCAGCAATCAAAACTCACCGCGCTAGGTTCTTGAGGAAGCATATCAAGCAACAAATCAAGAATGTCACTATTCTCACTATCATTAGCAAACCGCGCGAGAGACCTAATTGCGAAGATACGAACAATTGGAACCTTGTCAGTAACTCTTAGCTTCATACATTCTATCACTTCATCCCATACATCATCACTGACTTCCGCATCATCCGGTAACCTCATTATTATCTAACATAGTGAAACAAGCAAACTAAATGTAAAAACAAATATGTTATCCAAGCGCGAAAACAAAAACGAAAATAAAGAATCTAACCTCGGAGATGATATGGCAAGCCCTAGACCTAGCGTTTTTGTTAGCGGCAACAGCAGCAATGAGTAAAAACTGGATAAATTCTTCAAGGAAATCATTGTGAGCGGCGGCAAAGAGTGAAACAAAGCGGATTACGCGCTCAACGGAGGGAATACGGCGCTGGATGTGGAAAAGAGGAGTTAGGGTTTTGAAGAAGGAAGCTGAGAAGGATGAGTGTGATTTTGATCGGACGGTTGAGAGTTCTTTGAGTTTTCGAATGTGTGTTGCATTTGTGGTCTTGATTTCGTCGAGGATTTTAGCAATTTTTAGCGTTAACTGTTCTTGCTTGCTGTTATCTTCTTCGCTCTCTTTGGCCTCCATTTTTGCCATCTCTTGTTTTCTCCTTTCTCTCTGAGCAAAAGGATAGATCTCTCTGATTGTCGTTTTGGTTTGGTTTTTTGATTTTGCGCTTTTGAATTCGAGCGGGAGCTTTTGCAAAGGTAAGTGATGGGCCTCATGGACCAGGCCTGTGTTTATCTTTTCATGGAACAAGGTTTTTACACTGGGATTGTTACAAAAATATCAGATTATTTGTATTTCTACCAACCATCATCCTATCACTTAATTTTTTGAATTAACTCATTTTTAAAGTCTTTTAACTTTCCCTTTTTTAGTTATATGGTCCATGAATTTTATTTTCATCTTTTAGTCCCTAAACTTTAATTTTCGCTTTCTCAAGTCCTTAAACGGGTACGGGTCACTAAATATTAACGGATTAATGGTTTAGGATATAAAATGGTGTCATAATTTGTAAGGTCTATTTTTCTCCCAACATTGTAAAGAGAAATGCTAAACAACACGAAGTGGTTAAACACTAATTACACTATTTCTTGGCAAGTGAAGGCAAATTAATACTTAATTAATGGTTAAACTTCTATTACCTATGCTTACGTGTATAGTACAGGTTGGTGTTGTATTTACACTTAAGAAGCAAATTTTCAGTTTTTCTTCTTTTTATTACTATTTGTTATTTATTTTTTAACTCTATATTTTATTATTTTATATATATTATTTCTGTGGTTTATTTTATTAAAAAAAATCAATAAAAAAATTATAAACCTGATTTTTTGTTTAAAAAAATCACTTAGTCGTGAGGGGTGAGTTTCACATGCGGTGTGAGAATAGGCGAGGGTGTATGAGGGGTGTGTTTGACCCAGTTTGATATTTCGTGCCAATTGAGAGGTTTTTTTTATTTTTTGTTCTTTTATTATTGATTATTTATTTTATAATTCTTAATTTGTTGATTTGTAAAAAATTTAGTTTTCTTTTTCTTGATAGTATTATCTGTTAATTATTTTATAACTTTTTATTTTATTTTTCTTTATTCTTTTTTAAAATTAATTATAAAAACATTTATTTTAACTAATTATAAAATTAATATTCACAAAATTTAAAGATAGATGACTAAGTGATTTTTTAAACAAAAAATCAGTTTTATATTTATTTTATAACTTTTTATTTGATTTTGTTTGACAAAAAAAAACCACAGGACAAATATATAAAATAATAAAACAAAAAGTTAAAAAATAAATAACAAATAATAAAAAGAAGAAAAACTGAAAATTTGCTTCTTTAAGTGTAAACACAATACCAACCTCTATTATACACGTAAGCACAGGCAATAGAAGTTTAACCATTTGGTATTAATTGCCTTCACTTGACAAGGAGTAGTGTAATTCGTGTTTAACCACTTCGTGTTGTTTAGCATTTCTCCATTGTAAATGAACGAATGAAATAGAAGGGCATCCATTTGAGGACTTGAGAAAGTAAAAATTTAAAGTTCAGGGACCAAAAATGATGGAAAAAAGTTCAAAAACCGGACAATTAAAAAATAAAATTTTAAGGGACTTTAAAATGATTTAGACCTTGATTTTTCTATCTCAACGTGCGCTAGTCTTTAAAATTTTATTCTTACGTCTTTTTTCCTACTCGTATTCTCAATTTCTCGAATCTCATATTTTGATATAAAACCGCTTTAAACAGTTTTCTAAAATATAATTTGCAATGCTTTTTAAAATAATTAATAAAAAGATTGCATACGTTAAAAAATATTATTTTTTTGATAATTAACAAAACAAAAATGTTAAATAGCATTTGCGCAAGCTAGCAGTCCAGCCATCAACCCAGTCATCTATAACAAGTCATGTTGCAATGTCACCCCACAATTTCTCTGTAATGCCAATCCCATAAGGCCCATTAACCCACACCAAATACTAGTAGATTTGACACACATTCTAAATTTATAAGAATGGAAAACAAATTTAAGTGTGCTACATCATCTTGCAATAAGCAAAAGCGCTTTCTTAAACACTTTTTTCCTTACCTTTTGGAACTTGGATGGTTAAGGTATTTGAAATGTAGTAATATTTGTTAATTAAGTATTGGCCCAAAAGAAAGAAAAAAGTGTTTCCACTATAATTACATTAATAATTCTTTTTCATGAATATTATCACGTTTAAATCTCTAATTATATTATATCTTCAGCATGGCTTGAAAAGTTGATTAGTTGATAATTTTTAAAGAACAAAGTTTTCCTTCAACCCATATTGTTGGAAAGTTATGCTCCTATCAACGTGGTGATTCTAGAGGGGTCCTAGTATATAATGTGCCAAAATTTGTAAAAACTTACATCTTTAATCCTCATACTTTATAGCATGTTGTATTTTAATTGTTTAGACTTTATTTTATTTGTTGTATGATATAGTATTATGTTAATATTTTATCATGCATGGAAAATTAAATTATTGAATTTTATTCGTATATCAGTATTAAACTTTGCATTACATTGTATTTTGACAATTTAAAAGTTTCTATCACTTTAAAAAAAATATAAGTCTAAGTATTCAGGCCATCATTATAACAAATACAACATATTTGGAATATAAATATACTAAACTTTATCAAAAAAAAATATATACTAAAACCAATATTATTTTTATAAAAGGATTAATTATGTTTTAATTATAGGGATGTGCATTTTGTTGGAATCAAACTGAGCTAAACAAACTTCTTTTCTGAAAAATTCAAACAAATAAATTTTATTAAATAATTTAATAATCTAAATTAAAGTAAACAAATCAGTTTGGTTGGTTTTTAGAAAAGAATAGTTTGATTTTTCAATTCAGGCTGTATCAAAAATCAATTAACATTTTCATTCTTAAAATCATCTCGAACTAAACAAATTACTCCCTTCGTCCACAATGTCATCCCACAATGACTTTCTTTATGTATCAAGAATTCCTAAATGTAATCTTATATCCTTACACAGACATTTCACATTTTTATTATTATGCAAATTTTATACACTTTATATATGAGCGGAATTTTTCATCTAGACCGTCTCTTTCATAAATCCCTCTCGTAAATCTTTAATATTTTTAAATTATAAAATCCACTCATATAAAAGTCGGATTTTGCCCCCAATTATCAACAAAAAAAAGTCGGATTTTGACACGAAGAACATATGCCTTAGAGGCATCATTGCGTCTAAATTTCAAACATTCCCTTGTTTGATAAAATCGTGCACATAAATCCCTTTCTACGTGAGAAAGAATAATTAAAGAAGCAAATTCATAGGAACCATTGGTTTAAAAGTATACACAGTCACAGACACATTATATGGAAAAGCATCAAATTTACAATCTTTTTTGTTCGAACAAAGGCGATTGCTTCGAGACCAAAACTCTCTTTATCGTCCAATACACAACATTGTTTTTGGATAATACTAAAATGACACTTGCAATTTTATGGAATAGAATATGTTCTTTGTTCTATAATTGCAAAAAGCATAAAATTGTTAACAACTACCCTTTGTAACTATCATCATCCAATGTGGGTAGATTTTATTTTGGAGAAAGAATCAAAGTAGCCAAATTGGCACTAGATGCTACTACCATGTTTATTTTATTTAGAATTAATGTAGGCTTCATTATCTAGTGATAGTAAGTTAATTATATCACTTAACACAAAATTAATGGACAATTTTATTTACAGTAGTCTCGCTTTACGTGTTTAACACGTGGCTCATAATTTGATTAGTCAAATAATTAAATTGTATTCAAATATTAATTATCAAATAATTATTGAAATAGTAGTTGTTTACGCCAAAATTAAAAATATGGCCCGAAGGCCATAAATCCCATATTCTATTAAAAAGATAGAAAAAGCTACGTGGAGAATTTAATTCCAAGAGATTTTAAAGATGACTTTTCCAAGAGACTTCAAAGGGATTTGACTTTTCCAAGAGATTTCAAAGGGATTTGACTTTTCCAAGAGATTTCAAAGGGATTTGACTTTTCCAAGAGACTTCAAAGCGATTTGACTTTTTCAAGAGATTTCAAAGGGATTTGACTTTTACAAGAGATTTCAAAGGGATTTGACTTTTCCAAGAGATTTCAAAGAGATTTGACTTTTCCAAGAGATTTCCAAGAAATTTGATATTGAGAAGTTAATCTCAGAGGTTTGCTTTTGACACCTTGGAGGAAAAGAGAATTTTAGAATCAAAAGGCCAGAAACCCATTAGAAGCTGAAAAGGAAAAAGCCCAGAAGTTCAATTGGCCAAGGTCCAGGAAGTCACGTGCTTTTTGTAAAGCAATGTTTCAGGAGCAGTTTTTAGAAGTTGTGAAGACGTGGGAGGCAGTTATCATCAGGCAGTTTCTGCAGACGCTATAAAAGGGAGAAGAAGACAACGATTTGAGGCCCAGCCAAATTCAACAAAAACTCAATACTCTCAGGAGATTATCAACACCAAAAGCTTTTATTTTATGCAATCCTTTGTAAACGCTTTACAGCTTTCGCAATTTCAATCTTTTGTTTTTAAACATTATTTCAGCAGTAGTTCATTTACAGTGTTGAATTTTAGATTTTAATTGCAGAAGTTTATTCTTGTTTTCAAAGTTTCTCTAGGAGTTTTTCTTTACGAACGTTTAGATTTTTTACGTCCTTTGAAAATCTGTCACAATCGCTTGATCAATTTTTATTTTCAATTTGAGGTCCAACCTCTGGCACGCCCGCACACACTTCAAAGGCACCAACCGTTTTCTTAAAAAACAGGGAAACAATTTGGCACGCCCAGTGGGACTATCAAAAGATGGCTCCAAGGACTCGCAGTATTTTAGGGAAAGATGTATCCGACTCTCAGGAGGAGGAAAGCGCGCCTGCAACAGCAGAGCCAGGAGGAAAAGTTCACACAGTGGTTGAACAGTTTGAGAAGTCACTTGCGCCTCCAAATAATGAAAATCAAGAGGCGCTACAAAATGTCATTCCTGTAGTAGGACCTGTTACTGCAGAAGAAAAAGGAAAGGAGAAAATGGTTGAGGATTCTCCTGAAAGCATCATGGCTCACATGATGGATTATTTCAAAAGAATGGAAGTAAGACAGGAGAAATTTGAAGAAGAATCTAGGAAACAAGCCAGGAGAATTGATGAGTACTCCACAAAAAGCAAGGCACAATACAAGATCATGATTGATACTGTGGAAAAAATGCAGAAGAGTTGGGCTCAGAAGGAGGATTCTGAAAAGAAGAGTTTAAAACGAGTCGAAGGGGGGCATGTATCTGGAAATCATGTTCAGGAGGTAGCAGAATCAAGTTTTAACCATATGGGAAATAACTGTGGTGGAATCCCAAGAGGAAATGCTACTCCAGTGCCTGTGTTTCAACCTCCTGTGATTCAAAACCAGGTGGATATTGATGCTGTGAGAGAAATGGTTCAAGAACTCTATGGCCCCGGCTTAAGGCAAGTGGGAAGGCCAGAGTTTCAAAAGCCATACCCTGAAGCAATTGACAGAGATAACCCATATCCCAGAGGTTATAGAGTTCCTGACTTTTCTTTGTTCTCAGGAGATGAAGGCCAATCAACTTTGGAACATGTGGCAAGGTTTACCATACAATGCGGAGAGTTAGCAAATGTTTTTAATTTTGCAAATCTTAAACTGAGATTATTTCCTAATTCACTGACTGGAGCGGCATTCACTTGGTATGCCACCCTTACTAGAAATTCCATTTTTGCTTGGCAGGAGATGGAAAGGCAGTTTCACACTCAATTCTTCCGGGCAGAACCTGAGATCTCAATTGCTGAAATTTCAAGAATAACTCAAAGGTCCGGAGAACCTGCAGATTTGTTCATATCAAGGTTTAAGAAGCTGAGGAGTCGCTGCAAAGTGTACTTGCCAGAGACTGAGTTTGTGAAGCTGGCACAGAGGGGTCTAGACATAGAGTTGAGAAAGAAGTTCCAAGGGATGGAGTTTCGTGATTTTTTCGAACTTGCTGCAAAAGTCACAGAATATGAAGATCTCTTGAGGGAGGAGAACCACATGAGGAAAACTTCCATGTGTACATATTACCAGGAGATGAGCCATGATATTGCTGTTGCAGATTTGAACTCCTCAGGATCTTGCATCTGCCCAATGTTAGTGAAAAAAGTACCTGACATGTGGAAAAAGCCAAATGCCTCAAGTGCACAGTCGCAATATACTTTTGATGTTTCAAAGACTGGAGAGATTTTTGATTTTCTGGTGAAAGAAAAATTCATCTCTTTCCCAGAAGCTTACAAGGCGCCTTCAAAGGAGGAACTCAAAGGGAAAGAATACTGTAAGTATCATGATTCATGGAATCATGCTACTAATGTTTGTTGGAGTTTCAGAAATGTCGTCCAGGACAGGATTAACAAGGGAATTTTGAAGTTTCCTGAAAAGAAAGAGGCAATGTTGATTGATGATGATCCATTTCCACCTATGGCGTCTGTGAATACCACTTCTTTTGATCTTAGGAAACTCCTAGATCTTAAGAGAATCAGAGAAATGGAAGGTGCTCCTGAACAAAAGGAGAAAATTTTCAAATTTCAAAAGAAATGGATTTCAAAGGTTCTGGGCAAAATACAGAAGAATAAAAGTGGAGATGTGAAATTTCAAGTTCAAAAGGAAAAAGAGGAGATAAATGCAGTAGGACTTGTTACTGCAAAGGAGAATGTTGAAATATAAAAAATAAAAAGAAAGGCCGAAACCACGGCCATAAAAAAAAAGGCCGAAACCACGGCCATAAAAAAAAGGGCCGAAACCACAGTTGAAGAAATTAAAACGTGAAAAAGTCTGAAAAATATAGATTTGAAAAATGGGAGAAAATTTCAAATTCTCTATAATACGGCCAAACTATAGTAGGCATGTTGGCCACCTTTTTTTTAATTGTTGTTGGAGTTTTTGTAGCTGCTAGAGGGCTTGAAGCTCTTAAAGCGTCTGGAAGCTGCTAGAGGGCTTGAAACTCTTAAAGCGTCTGGAAGCTGCTAGAGCGCTTCAAACTCATAAAGCGTCTAGAACTGCTAGAGCGGTTGCTAGAGCGCTTGAAACTATTGGAGCGGCTAGAACTGTTAGAACAGCTAGAGCTCTGCTAGAGCGCTTGAAACTGTTAAAGCGTCTGAAACTGTTAGAGAACTTGGAAATCCTAGAGCGCTTAGAACTACTAGAGCGTTTGAAAATGATAGAGCACATGAAGCGTCTAAAGAAGCGTCTGGAGCGATGGGAATTGCTGAAGCGGTTAAAGCATTTGAAATTGCCAGTTGAAGCGGATGCATCATATAAAACAAGTATGTATAAGTTGAGTTAATTTTGGTTAAGAAAGATCATGTATAAATGGCTTTATTTCTAAAGTCATTCATATATGGGGGGCATTGTTTACGCCAAAATTAAAAATATGGCCCGAAGGCCATAAATCCCATATTCTATTAAAAAGATAGAAAAAGCTACGTGGAGAATTTAATTCCAAGAGATTTTAAAGATGACTTTTCCAAGAGACTTCAAAGGGATTTGACTTTTCCAAGAGATTTCAAAGGGATTTGACTTTTCCAAGAGATTTCAAAGGGATTTGACTTTTCCAAGAGACTTCAAAGCGATTTGACTTTTTCAAGAGATTTCAAAGGGATTTGACTTTTACAAGAGATTTCAAAGGGATTTGACTTTTCCAAGAGATTTCAAAGAGATTTGACTTTTCCAAGAGATTTCCAAGAAATTTGATATTGAGAAGTTAATCTCAGAGGTTTGCTTTTGACACCTTGGAGGAAAAGAGAATTTTAGAATCAAAAGGCCAGAAACCCATTAGAAGCTGAAAAGGAAAAAGCCCAGAAGTTCAATTGGCCAAGGTCCAGGAAGTCACGTGCTTTTTGTAAAGCAATGTTTCAGGAGCAGTTTTTAGAAGTTGTGAAGACGTGGGAGGCAGTTATCATCAGGCAGTTTCTGCAGACGCTATAAAAGGGAGAAGAAGACAACGATTTGAGGCCCAGCCAAATTCAACAAAAACTCAATACTCTCAGGAGATTATCAACACCAAAAGCTTTTATTTTATGCAATCCTTTGTAAACGCTTTACAGCTTTCGCAATTTCAATCTTTTGTTTTTAAACATTATTTCAGCAGTAGTTCATTTACAGTGTTGAATTTTAGATTTTAATTGCAGAAGTTTATTCTTGTTTTCAAAGTTTCTCTAGGAGTTTTTCTTTACGAACGTTTAGATTTTTTACGTCCTTTGAAAATCTGTCACAATCGCTTGATCAATTTTTATTTTCAATTTGAGGTCCAACCTCTGGCACGCCCGCACACACTTCAAAGGCACCAACCGTTTTCTTAAAAAACAGGGAAACAGTAGTTAAGTATAAATAATTTATTTTATTTAAAGAAACTATAAATATCAAATATCAAATAATAATTAAATTAATAATTTATTGAAAGTATTTTATCCTAATTAAAATTCTAGATGAGTAAACAATAATTAAAATAAATAGTCTATTTTAATTAATACTCTACACAGTCATCTCAACATAGTAGTGCAAGTAGTTTATTTTAATTAGTGTAAACGAGTTGTATCTTAAATGGTATAACTGCCTGACAACAAACTGTCAATATCATGGGTTTAAATCCTTCCACAAGCGCTTCCCTCCCTATTTATCAAAAATAATAATAATTAATTTTTGAGAGCTAGATAGTTGAATAAACGAACGCATTTATCAGTGGAGGTTAATGACACTTAGCATGACCCAATCAATTTTAGGATTTTTTTTTAATACTAAATCTTTGCAGATTTTGTCAGTTATAATCAAATCTTTTAAAATCGTCGGGAATATCCAATTTTGAAATATTCAGAACCTTTTCTGGCCATTTACGCTAATTTTACATGTAATAAGTCAAAGTTCAATTTTAAAAAAATGGCTAGAATAGGTTTTTAATATCTCAAAATAGGCTAATCTTGACGATTTTGAAAATATAAAAGAGTTAATAATTTCTCAATCAATATTAAAAAAACGACAATTGATCCAGATTTATGATTGCAATTGAGGAAAAGTGTGGGATATATCATTGAAAATTTCACATGGAATAATTAAGAGTAAGCAAAAAAATAAATTACAAATAAAAACTAATGATACTTAAACAGTTAATTTATATTATATGAATTTCAACTCCACTATTTCTAACTTAATCTATCACTTTTTAATTCATAATCGCAGGATGATTAACTAGTTATAATTATTTTTCTATTTATATGCCTAAAAAGACAGTTTGGGCAACAAATGACAAATTTCATTAGCATATGAGTCTGTCTAAATTGGTTCAATGTTTTGAAAGTACATCTATAATATGAAACTATGTCCTAAAAACATTCATTGTCTATATCTAAATTGAAACAAGAAAAAAGCCTGAATAAAAAAGAAAAAAGGCTTGTTTATTTATTATAACCGAAATGGAAAATTCGAACCTATGACATCTTTATTTGAACATTACATCTCTATCACTGTATTGAACCATCTTCTGGAAATAAAATTGGACTAATCTTATTGATCAAAAAAAAAATGGACTAATCTTACGGGAAATAGTTTGTCGATTCCATTTGGATTTGGGAAATTGAAATTTTGAGAATGTGAAGTTATACGAAAAAGAGGAGTACATCCAAAAGATAAAAGACTATTTTAGGTTTGAAAATTAGTCCTGAAGCCTATGATATTCATTTTCTTTTTTTTTGGACGAGGGAGTTCCGGCGGAGTCCGACCACCTGGATAAAACCTTAGAGGGGCTAGCTTCGGCATATCAATGCACAGACCTTTCATTTAATACGGTCCTTAACAACTTATGCACAAATGCTTCCAACAATTCCAATTTTATGAGATATAGAATCCGAATATGCAATGTTCTTAATCCTATGCTCGTTGTTCAGACTTAAAACCAACTGAACCATCTCGTGGTCGAATGGACAATACCGGATAGTTCAACCGATTAAATTTCAAATCGACTAAATGCTCTAATTAATTCAAAAATCAAAAATCTTGTCCAACATGTTTGAACCATAATAACGGAATTGGATCATTGATTAAGCTGGCAATTGAGTCATGAACTATATAAGCTAAGTTCAATTTATTTTTTTTAAAGAATTTCAACTGGTTGAATTGGCGGTTGATACGGTTCGCCGACCACACTGTTTCGGTTTTCAAAACACTTCTAGCTTTTGTTCCACTTTTGAAAGATCCTGTGTTATATTCTTCGATCTCGATTTTTCATATATAAATTGTTCAGAGTAAAATTTACACCAAAATATAGTATAAAATACACCAAATTTGCTCCAGTATATAAATAACACCAATATTAACATGACTTAAATGCATCAAAATTACCAACTTTCGCGTGTTTTTAGTATGCAACATGAACTTTTTTGACATATTTAACATAAACTTTCCAATTTTGCAATTATGCATTACGTTTGCATTTTTTCATTCAAAACAGTGCCGTTTTACATACAAAATTGCACCGTTTTACATACAAAATGGCACCGTTTTACATACAAAATGACACCGTTTTACACCCAAAACGGTGTCGGTGTTATTATTGAAATTTTTTAAAAGTTCATGTATTTGTATGCCAAAATAAAAAGTTCATGTTAAATACAAAAAACACGTGAAAGTTTGTATTTTTTATGCATTTAAGCCTATTAACATTGATGGATTTATATTATTTATATAATTTCCATCTTCTTCATTATTTATTTTATAATACACTAAAAAAATTGTCGTTGGGTGATGCAATGTAGAAAACATTATTTTGGAGTAAAATATGGCTTAATGATGGAGTCATGGAGGACGAACCAAATGGAATATGTCATTTTCTATTGGCGATGACCTTACAATGAAGTATATAAAATAGCATGTTAACTATAAATATTAGTATCTTGAAAGTGACAATCAAAAATAATTATAGATGAATATAACAAAAATAAAATATTAATAGAAGGAAGCTTGACAATTTTTTTGTCCATAATGGTTCATTATAATTTCAAAAGAGAAAAAATTAATCTGAAAAATCTAAATTAGAATATATCACCAAGCTAATTTTATTTTGACATCATTTTACATTAAGAACTGTTACAAAAATATCGAGTTTTAGATGAGAATTGTGTTACCAACGAGGTATAACACAGATAATATAAACGTCTAATAATATTATGTTAAGGTCGTGGTTTATTTTTTCCAGCAAACGCTAAAAATCTACCTCCTCAATCAAAAAAACAGACTGCTGTTAAGTGAGAGCAAAATTGAACAAGTCTAAACCATATTCATAAACAAGTTAATATCTGAATTAATTGAGTCTTAAGAGATGTTGATGGGGGGATGCTCCCAATGAAGTCAAATGTTTTCTGGAAAGGAGTAGTTGACCATTTGCGTGCCTTAAAAGCTCAGCAAGTTAATTAAGGCACAAGTTTAAGTTAAATTAATACTTTCTCCGTTCCATTCTAATTGGATAAATTTTCTATTTTGAGTGTCCCATTCTATTTTGAAAACTTCTATTTATAGAATACTTTTCACACTACTTTTTTTATTTTGCCCTCCTCAATTAATGCATTTTAAAAGTACTATATTTTTAAAAAGTGTGAAGCATTTAATGTAATATGAGGATATAAAAGTAAAATTACTAAAATTATTTAAAAAATGTACAATGAATTTTTTTTCAAATGTTTTCAATTAGAATGGGAGAGTATTTAACAACATACCTCAGCTTAATCATTTACGTGGCTTCTAGCCAATGTGAATTCCTAAAAGACAAAGTTCAAGGAAGGGCCAATTTGAAAAAAGAAATCACTAAATTTTAAGGGGCACAATAATGATATGAATGATTTTTATTAGTTTCCATATCCCATAAACATAGATTTCTTTACCATTTTTTAAACTTGTATATAAATTAAAAAATAATGTTAATACTTAATATTGTTTATAATAATCTTAAATGACTACATTTACAAAATCGATATTAGTCCATAGTAATATCCATAAAAATAAATAAGTTTTTTATTAAAATCTAAACAAAAGCATTTAAAGTACATTTAATTTAATTTACTAATATTAAAAAGAATGACAAGAATAGAATGTTAAATGAAATAAAAGTAAAAAATGATATCATTTGATCATGAAACAAGAAAAACGAGTGTGAAATATGTTATATGTTAGAAGTATCGGAATAATTTCTTCTAAATATTATACTTATGATAAAAAGAATATTTTTCAGTATTAATTTGAAGAACATCAATTTAATTAAAAAGTTATTATTTTTAAATATTTTTTTATTTAAATTAATTTCTTTTTAATGTTTATATAATTATGAAAGTATTTAATCTATTCTAATAAATACATTTTAACTGGTCAGAATTAAGATATTCATTGGAAATATTAATATATTTTTTATAATTGTGTTTATGTAAAAATGAATCATGATATTTTAACCAAAAGTCTGAATAAAAATATTTAAAATATAATTTAAAATATTTTTTCTATATATTTTCAAAACATTCAAAATATAAATATTTTTTATATAAAATGGAGGGAGTTTTTAAAAGAAAATACACAAAGTATTCTCTTTATTCATTGATCGTCTAAAATTTAACACTCTGTAACCATTTTTCTTCCGATATAAAAATGTCGTTTTGACAAATTTGGTGGTGTTTCCAAAAATTCAACAAAATCCATTAAAAGACTTGAGATCTTTGAGGTCTGACTTGGAAAAGTCGAATGGCCATATAGAGTTGGGAGGGTCGTTCTCCCTCGTCGTTCTTTGTCCCTCCCCCGTTTTAAAATGTTAATACGTATTTTGACTGATTTTAAATTTTTATTTCATAATTTAAGTCGTTAGTTCTTTTAGCACATTTTTTAGCTTATCCTCTGATAAAAAAAAAAAATCACCTTCTAGTCCTAATTTATTTGCATCCTCGTGTTGTAAACCACTAAATATATTTAAATTACGACCTTTTACTTATAATTGCACCTTCAAATATTAAAATATACACCTTTTAATTTCAATTACACATTAAAGTATCAAATTGACTTTTTTACCAATACTTCAAATTTTAATAAATATTCTAAATGATCCTCATATTTATAATTAAAATAAAAAACCCTTAAATTTTAAAAAATTAGTAATAATTTTTTTATTAAATATAAACTAATTAAATATATTAATTAGTAGTATTTTAAATATAAAACAACTTTTATTTTTTAAAAAATAAAAAATATGTTAACAGGTTCGTCTCGAGGAAGACGAACCATGTCTTCCTCAAATCTAAGACCTTGAGAAAGACGCGGTTCGTCTACCTTAAGATCCGAAGAAGACGAATATGGATTAATCTCAAAAAAGACAAATGAGTTTTAAATTTTTTATTTTGAAAAATTAAAATTATTTTATAGCTAGAAAAATTATTTTATTTTTAAAAAATAATTGAATATAAATTTTTTTAAGAGGTCTGATAGTGGCGACAAAATCATTTAAATGTCGAAATATCATGGCGTGGTTGCGGATATGTATTTTTATAAATTGAATATATTTATTTATATTGAATATAAAATTATTGTTAAGTTTTATAATTTTTTTAAAAAATAGTTTACTTTTGTTTTAAATATAACATTAAGCCCTATTTGGAATATATGTTAAAATTTAAATTTGATTTCGAGTAAAAAGAGATCAATTTAATACTTGAGGGTGCAATTGAAAGTGAAATGTCGTAATTTGGATATAATTAATGGTTTTACAACGTGAGAGTGCAAACGAATCACATAATTTGATAGTCCATTTAGTTGAAGATTTAATGACATTTCAATCAGTTAAAAAATATTTAACTTTTGTAATTCAAATTGTGACATTGTTAATTGAATATATCATTTAAGGTCAAAGGTACAATAAAACTTCTGAACTATTCCAGAAAGCATATGACAGTCCTTTAATTTATTTTTGGTATACATCGACCCTCAAATTTTTAAAATTGAACAAAAAAGCCCTTTTATCCAAATTCTCAGTTAACTAATGACGTGGCACATATAGAAAAAGTTTAAAAACAGTCTTAATGTTTAAAATACTTAACAATTTTATATTTATAGATTTTTTAACCATTGTCACCCTCTTCTTCACTTAAATATCTACAATTGAATAAAATTATAAATTAAAACCAATTGAAATCAAATTAAAACAATTAAAATCCGATTAAATTGATCGAAACCTAATTAAACACTTCAAACACAATTTAAAAAAATTGAATTCGATGTGTTTAAAATAATTAAACATATCGAAACTCAATTAAACAAATCAAAATCTAATTAAGTACATCAAAAACCAATCGAAAATTAATTTTTTTTTAAACAAAACCTGGAGGAGAAATTTTCGGTCGCCGGCCGGAGAAATATCCTCCGGCAGTCTGTTTTTCAGGATCAGACCAGCGGATCTGTTCCTCGAGAACATACCTCTATATGTCTGTTCTTGGTCTGTTCTTCATGAACAGGCCATTAAAGGTTTATTAATGAAGAACATACCAGCAGGTTTGTTCCTCAAGAACAGACAAGCAGAAGGAGACTTTATTGGTGTAATTCGCTGAGCTGGATGTCATTTTACACCAATAAATGAGTGCCACCTCAGCACCGTGCATGAATTTGAGAAAAAGCGGTAGTTCGTGTATGAAAATGAGAAAATTTAAACTACGTGATTAAAATGGGAAAACGTGTAAAGTTTGTGATTTTTTTGACATTAGCCTTAAAAAAAAAATAATTATCATAATAAATAATTATAGCACTGATTTTAACATTTTGCATTGGAGACAAAATTAAAAAATTATACTAATTTTAGCATTTTGTAATTTTCTCATGCTAGATTTAGCATAAAAAATAGCACTCCATTGTGGATGCTCTTATTAGTTGTTAATTTTAATTTTTACCACCGAATCTAATCTTAGTTTTATTGCTAGGCAAACAAAGGTGAACTAATAGGTGGATAAAGTAATATCAGATTTTATTATGTATTACTTGTGACTGTTGCGTCTGTTATTTTTTTCTTTCGAATTTTGCCTAAGAGTACAACAATTATGAAACTAAATAAAAATAAAAATATAATATATATTAAGAAACTTATCATATATAATTTAATATCAAATGTATTTCATTAAATAATTCTTAACATAGATGTAATAATAATATATTTTAAGAAACTGGTATTTAAATTTAATATTATATATGAAATTTTATCAAAACTAAAACAGATATATCATTAATTAAGGTATAGATAAAATTGGATAAAAATAAATATACAATTACATATATTACTTTTAAAAAAGGTGATATTTTTTTCAATTGTATCTTTTGTTTCAGTTGAGGTCTAAGCTCAATTGTCCAAACAAAATAAAATTTGTCTAATTTCGTTTTCAGGATGGTATTTGTTCCCTTTTAAAAATATCGGGGCTGTTTCTACCTTTTGCCTCCTTAAAAAGGCGCTGTAAAGTTATTTGCGAGGGTATGGTTGTAATTAGCATAAGTTCTTATTCCTGAACAGAAAAAAACCAGCAAATTAATCTTATTGGGAATTTCGAAGTTGGTAAGTGGGACCCATGCCTGATAAATAAAAGACACGTGTCGGTAATTTCGATGCCTCGTTTTAAAAGTTAGAAGTGCCTCACGTCCTTCACCGTACAACCGCATGCTTTATTTGACTTTAACCGGCTCAGCAGGTACTGGATTTTCTTCCCACCAACCCACCAACCAAATATTTCTTTTAAACTCATTTTAATAACAGGTTTTATAGTCATTACAATAACTAATTAAAAAGAATTATTAAAAATAGTGAATTTTTATTAAAAAGTATGGGATATTGACACAATAAATTCCAACGTTTTACACTTTTAGCGATTTACTTCCAATATTTAAAATATTATAAAATAAATATAACCCTTTCTAATTTTTATAAATAGGAATCAAATTTCGTTTCCAACCAATTTTTGCATAGTATCAAATTATAAAATTCTTAAATTCTACTGAGAATAATGTGAAGTATAAATGACGATTGTCATGTAGTAAAAATGTCATCTGATGGACGTGTGTCGTTTTGATATCATAGATTGTTTAATTAAATGCTTTTATTTTAAAAGCTTATATAAGTACATGTTTGATGTAGAAAACTTATAAACTTTTATGGGATACGTATTATTTTTAAAAACTTTGTTAATTGTATGATTATTTTATGGAATTTATAAATTGTCTATCGTGTGAATTTTATATTTAAACTCAATATGTGATCCGAAAAAAATGAGTTACATATTGAACGTCCATAGACTGTGTGATCACAAATATCGACGAGTCTAGGCGTCTGTGATCAATTAAATGTGATATAAATTATGAATTTTCATGGAAAGAGGAAAAGGAGGATAATATGTGATAGACACGAGGTTAAACTTAGTGGAACTATTTCGGGACTCGTGTCTAATGGGTTAACTCGGTCGAACTATATCGGAACCCACAATTTAGGATTAAGAGATGATTGCGGTTAACTCGGCGGAACTATCTCAGGACCGAACCACATGAACGATATGATCGAAAAAGTTAGTATCGATATATTAAGCAAGTCGTAGTATTTGGATATAGGATTTTAAACGGATCCGATCTTGGAATCATTAAATAATATTTTATATTTGATTATATTTAATGAAATGTTTACTATTTAAGTATATATAAATGTAATATATTAAAAGGTATGTTTTATCGTTAATGCGATCTTATTTTAATTATAATACCGTTGGTAAATTATGAACTCACTCAACGTTATCTGACTCCCCAACAGTGTTTCCTTTCATGATTAATATATGACAATGCGGTCGAGCTTCCATCCGTTGAACCGGAAATCTCAGTTATGGAAGGTCCTATTCTTCTTAAAGCTGCGCAGTAGTTATGATAGTAGATCTAGTCGGAGCAAACAATTATGTTTATTTTATGTCTTGATAGAATGATGTATTTTGGAAAAGTGAATTATTCATAAATTTGATATTTGGTTATCTGGTATTTTTATACAGGGTGGTTTGTGTTTTAATAGGTGTGGTTTATTAAGTTTCAGACGTAATATTGCAGTTTTTTTAAAAATGGTTTTACTAAATATTATAACGATTTTAAAACGCGACAAAAGTTTTTAGTGTTCTAGGCTCGCTGCGGATATCAGAGCTACCACTCTCATTTCCTACCGCCGGTCGCGGCTCATAATTTGGACCGTGACACACAGGTTCAATTCGTCTCCAAACACTCCTCTTTACTAATTTAAAATGCAAAAATTCAAGAATTCTATATATAGAAAAATATAAAAAAACATGAAAATTATAAATTCCTGTTTTAATAGAAAATACAATAAATATGAAATATTACTATTCACTAAATAGGAAAGTAAAAAAAGTACAAAAACATATTTTTATCATCTTGTTTTTATAATAATCATCTTATTGTTTTTACTTTTAAATGATATAAAAACATACTTGATGTTTTAAAATTATAGAAAAAGTTTGATTCTTTTTTCAATTTAACACTGACATATTAATTATGTGAAAGCACCGTTCAAATTAATAATTTCTATATATTTATAGAATATAATACCTATAGATTTATAAATTACACTGTTCGAATTGAACACTTAAAATAATAAATTTAAAGTTTTTCAACATTTGGAATGAAATTCCAAATAACTTTTTATTTTTCAATGAGTTTACACAACTTTGTATCATATCTATATCTATATACTTATATAATTGAGAGGACTAACGGAGCTCTCTCATTAATTCTCACAAAATAGAGCTCTCTCATTGATTCTCACAAAATAGATTTTTCTCATTAATTCTCATTAAATAGAAAATTCTCATGAGTTCCCATTTTTTTTAAACTACTTAACCAATTATGAGTTTTTACTTTTTAAAAATTACAAATTTACTAGATAGGAGTTTTATTTTAAATGAGCTCTATTTTGATTTAATTAATACAAAACTAACTATATTAAATTGTTTAGTGAAAAACGTAATTTTAATCATTATGGACTAAATCTATATAGTGCAAGTATTTTCCACCCACTAAACTAGAGAGTGTCAATTATATTTCAATACAAAAAGTTAAAACAACCTTTTAATTACTTATTTAATTAAATTTTGGTCATCGTTTTTACTTGATTCAGTACTAATACCGTTAATTTATTTTCTCTTCATATATATTATTTAGTTTGAATTGATTAATTTTGTGTACATCTTCACATATGTACTAAAATAAATAAAATGACCAAGTTGAGGATAATATTGAAAACTTTTGTTAAAGAAGTAATCATAGTTAAAATATATAGTAAATTGATCATTTCTGCACTATCGTGCTTTTCTATCTATTTATAAGCTAGGACCTTAAGTATATCTTTTCTCAAATTTTAATGAGTTTATACCACTAATTTTATGAGCAACCATATCCCTAATTATATATGTTCAAAAACATTTATCACGGAACAAAATATGTCATAGTATTCTTATATTTTTATACGTTTGATTATTAATTTAATTGATTGTTTTTAATATGATTAACTATTGTTTTGAGTTATCGAACTCATATTTATTATGTTAATTAATTTATATATGTACAATTATACATACAATTAATTTATAGACAAATAACTTGCAAGGAAATCAATAGCTAATAAAAAAGAAATTTTCATAATCAAAAGAGGTGCATTCATATTAATTTGTTATATTCGATTGTACATAAATATAAATATAAAAATATAAATATAAAAATTTCATAAAAATTTAAAATTTAAATTTCTTTATAAGTTTATTTGTAATGTTAAAAAATCATTATGATATGATATTAAAATATAAGAGGTTTATTATAAATAAACTCACAATTTTTATATGATATTAATTGCAATTATATCATGTCACTTAAAAGTTCATAATTGTATTCACAACCAATTTTTGTTTTTACAATTCTATAATGGTTTCAAATTCGATGATTTTTTATTATATATAGACAAATCAACATAAAGTAATGAGAATTATGGTACTCGATCATAAATTGCATGTACATTTGTGAAGAGATAAAAATATATTCAATAGAAAGATAAAGATAATTCTAATCATAAAATTATATAAAAATATAAAATATAAAAAATATATCATATCTATTACTTTAAATAGTAAATTACTATAATAATTATAATAAAATTTATTTTTCTTATGAATTTGTATTATTAACATATTTGGCATTATTTATATAAAATTATTTTTTAAAAAAAGTTATTTCACATAAATATTAGTTAAACTCCGCGCAAATGCGCGGATTTACGACTAGTATATTATATAATTGAGAGGACCAACGGAGCCCTCTCATTAATTCTCACCAAATAGAGCATTCTCATAATTTCCACCTTTTTTAAACTACTTATTTTAATATTATTATTTTTAATGAGTTTTTCTCTTATATAAACTCTAAACAAAAACAAATCTATAGCAAAGCATTCTCATAGTTTCCACCTTTTTTAAACTACCTTATTATACAATAAAAAATACTTTATTATTATTTTTAACGAGTTTTCACCTTATATAAACTCTAAACAAAAACAAATCTATAGCAATTTAGAATTTTTATTTTTTCATAATTTTATTTTTATGTCATAATTTAGAAATTTTATTTTTCCATAGTTTTATTTTTAGTAGAATTAGATTCTTGACATATAATAATAAATACTGTTAATTTTTAATTTAATGATTGTTATTCATATTGTTATAATATGATAAAGTTATATTATGAAATCGAAAAAAATTAAAAATTAATGACAATTAGTCATGTGTTCAGTTCGTAAAAAGAGTTCATAAAAAGTTAATATTCCGTTAGATTATTATGCTATGAAATATTAATAGTATAAAAAATGCAATTAAAGTAAAGTGAAAGATAATAAAAGGATTTTATAATAAAAAAGTATTATTGATATTTCTAAAATGTAAAATGGTCCCCCATTTCAAACGGTACTGAATGTATAATTCATTAGTTAAGATCACTGTATATATGAACTTTTTGCTTCAAAGATTTTTCCCCCATTGTCGTATTAGTTTCATAATGAGTTTTCAATTCTTGGTAAAATCATAATACAGCTTAATAGTTATTTCATATAGTTTAGGTGTCTAAATGGATTACAATTTTCTTAAATAAATTTTAACAAAAATAAAATTAAAATAAATAGTTTTAGAAAGGTGAGAATTCATAAGAAAATTCTATTTGGTGAGGATGAATAAAAAGGTTATATTAATCCTCTCAATTATACAGTTTGTTTTTTTTAGGTTAGCTAACCATATAACCTATGTAGCACGGAAATGGAAACGACACGAAACGGACATGGAAACACGACAAAATTTTAAAATGAAGGACACGAAACATGAGGGAAACGTGTGAATAATAAAAATCTAGGAATATATCTATAATATTAAAAATTGTAAAATATTACATAATTTAAATTTTATTTATTTATTTATGCCAATTAATAAAATAAATTAAACATAATTCAACCCAACAAAAATAAAAAGATAAGTTTTATTGTAGATAAAGTAAACAATAGAAATATTGGATAATCGATTCAAAAAAATTATTTGTTGATAATTTTTTAGATTTTTTTTATTTACGGAAACGGCCCGAAACGTTTCCTCATGAGTTTCCGAGAGTTTCTGGAAGTTTTCGGTTTCCGAAACGTTTCTGAAACGGGACACGCAATTTCATTGAAGTTTCCGTGCTTCTTAGCATATAACCATGAAAAAAAATTAGATTAAAAGAAATAAAATTGTAAGCATAGTGGTCGATTTAATTTTTAATAATTGAACTTTTATAATTTGGTTAATTAGACTTAATAATAAAAGATCTAAAATAATTTAATAGGAATAATTTGTTTTTTTTATACCGAACTGATCTAATACTCACCCCTATATGGCAAAAAATCTAAAATTTATCTTTGAGGGTTATGAAGCACATGTTTCTTCTATTTGTCTATATAATATGATACTAAAATATAAAAGTACAAAAATAAATATGCTCTTTTTAATTGCAAAAAATTATACCACATAGAAAGATTTGATTAATATTAAAAAACATGGCACCCGATCAATATTTTATAATACTTAAAATTTTATGACGATTCATTATTAGGATTATTAGAATATTTTTACATTTTATTTTGTTCTATTAGTTTAAAAATTACGGATTTTTAAAAATTATCTATTTTAGTTTTTTTATTTAAATTATCATTTAAATTAAACATAAATCTAATTTCGCGCAAATGCGCGGAATTACGACTAGTACTTAAATAATTGAGAGGACCAACGGAGCCCTCTCATTGATTCTACCAAATAGAGCATTCTCATAGTTTCCACTTTTATTAAAATACTAATTTTGTTTTTATTATTTTTAATGAGATTTTTTAAGCTATTTATCTTTAATATTTATCTTTTTTATTCTAGAATTACTACGTTTAGAGTATTTATATTCATCCGGGACATCCAATCCTATTAGTATAGGAACTTCTCCCAATTTCTGATTTGTACTTTATAAACTTCTCTCGATTTGTATTTTATAAACTTCTCTCGATTTGTTCTAAACTTTTTCAATTTGATTATTTCTAATTCACTTAAACAAGTGAATGGTTGTCTTGGGGCTTATACCCAGCGTCCACTTCCACTCGCAGATTGTGATATTAAAATTTAATCTTAGTCATGTTGAACATAAATTATATATATTGCTGTATAGATTGATTAACATTTTGAATTTGGTAAGATGTATGTGTAAGTTTTCACCTTTCCAAAAATACTCAATTTAGTTCTGTTATCTTATTGAGTTTGTAATTGATGTAAATTTATTTATCTATAAAATTAAATTTATCTTCTTTTTCTTTTTATTTCGCCCTATTTTTAATTATTTGTAGCTGATTTCTTAAACACCGGCATATGTATTAATGCATCATGGTGTTCTAATATATATTAACTTTTAATCTCTACAAGTTATTTTATTGAATATTTACCATTAAAAATAAGTTAACCTAGAATTTTGAAAAGCTAAAATTTTATATCAAATATTTATTAAACTTTTAATAATTAAATACTATAATTTATTTGATTTTTATCTAATATAAAAATTATTAATAAAAGAGTGTTAATATTAGATATAATCAATACTTTCAAATAATTTATTACTAACATTAAAATAGATTTTAATTTTATTAGTTTGTATCTGATTTTCTTTTTTTTTTTATGTTTTTCTATATATATATTTTCTACTAAATTTATTATCTAAATAAATATTAATTTGATTCCGCGTAAATACGCGGGCTTACGACTAGTTAAACAATAAATTAAATTAAATTACTCGCTTGTACTTAACTTACAAATTTGAGATTATTTTTCAAATATTTTTTTTGGCAAAATATTTACGATATTTTAGCCTACTGTTCCTTTATTTTCTACGCTACCTATTTTTCTAACTTATTTACAAAACCCACTATATATAGAAAACTTATCTCATTTTAAGTTAAACTTTTATATAACAACTTTTTTCTCTTTTTTCTCTCCATCTTCCCTATTCTTTTTTTTTTTTTCGTTTGATTTTCAGTTTGTCTCATCCGGTTATTTTTTTGTTCGTCTTTTCAGTTTGTCTACTTCCGGTGGATTTTCCGTTATTTCTGGTCGTCTTTCCGTTCGCGGTAGCCCATTCGTCTCTTCTGTTTCCGCTATGGATTTTTCGACTCGTTTTTAAATTTGTGTAATTTTTTTTAGATTTTTTAATGATTTAAACATTTTGTAAATAAGTTATTGTAGATCTATAATTTTTTGTTGTCTTTCTCTTATTCATAGATTTGTTTATTGCTATTGATTTTGTAAATAACAAATTGATTTATGGTGCATTTGTAGTAATTTTATAATATATTTACGTTTTAGTGTATTTTTGGTGTATTTATAGTGTATTTCTGATATTTTTCGGAATATCTATATTTTTGGGTGTATTTCTGCCGTTTTTAGTATATATATGGTGTATTACAATGTTTATGGTGTATTTATAGTGTTTTTATGGTATAAAAACACTACAAAATATCATAAATACACTATATATACACTAATCTTAAACTATAAAAGCACTATATATACACTATAAAAAAATAAAAAAAGATATTCCAGAAAAAAGTTTAATTTTTTTTATTAAAAACTGAAAAATAGGGCTGTGCTATCGGCTGGTTCGCCCGACCAAATCGAAAAAACTAAAATTGGAAACCGAAAAAGATATTTATGAAATTAACAAAAAAAATTCTCGTTAATAAAAATAAATAAATTAATAAAACATATATTTTAAAAAATTACCACTATAAAATTTGATCATCTAAAATGAGTCAATATAAATAGTGTCTAATTTCTGTATGTATTTCCTTTTAAAATGATTTCCAGCACGTAAGGAGTTGTATTGATTTGATTACTGCATTATTAAGGTAAGTGAGTAAAAGGGATAATGAATGAGTCAATTAGAAAAAGATAAAGAAGGAAATAAAACGGTTGTACAATTAATCGGTTAAAACGAAGGTAGGGCCCTCCATAAGATTCCTTACACAAGCAGAATCCCTACTTCATTGAAACAGCCACTAGGACTCCCACTCTCTCACCACCTCATCTTTATTCACCTGCCTCAACATTATTATTGCCAATACAGTCAACCATTTAATAGTTAATATTCTATAAATTATTAATTTTAATAATTAATAAAAAATTAAGAGAACCAACTTCGTTCCACATTGAATAATTAATAATTTTATTATTTAATAATTAATAAAATTTAAAATATATTCTACATGAATATTAATTATTAGAGAGATTTTTTTAAAAAAATATATAACAATTGATGATTTATTTGAGGCAATACTATCCTTAATTCATAAAGTGAAAGTTAAAATACCATCAAATTATGACTTTTTTATTCTTTTGAGAAATTTAAAAAAAAATTATTAGATAAACAAATTAAAATAAGTAAAGTATCTTTAATATAAAAATATTAAAAATTATTTTACTTTATGAATACAACTTTTTAATAATTATTTTTTAGTTTGATATCAATTAATATTTTTTAAATTGAATATAAAATTATTTCTTTTAAATTGAGTGATTATAGAGTGTATTTAGTTAGTTTTTTTATAATATAATATTAATATTAGGTCTATTAATGTAAATGCTTTAAAATATCTTTTATAATTTTTTTTTATATAAATTCAATAAATTAATAAATTTTTGATCCACCATGTGTATTAATTATTAGAGGGTCGACTGTATCATAATTATTCTAAAACCTATTATAATTATTTTTAAATTTAACTAATATTCAAAGACTTTAAAATAATTGTATTATTAAATTTAAAAAATAAAAATAATTTTGTTTTTATTGAAAAGTAATATTAAATTAAATCATAAAATATAATACTTATGCCGGTTCATATTATTTATCATTTTGAAGGAAATATAGTAAAAATAATAGTGATTAATAATAAATAATTTAATTAAATAAAAATCCATAAGGATAAAGATTTTTCTAATTTTTTTAAAAAAGCGGAAAGCGATAAGACGATAAATATTATGGACCGAAAAGAGTATATATGTTATAGTAATAAAATTTCAAAATTCCGTACTGGGGTAAAATATCTTAATAAAAAGGAATTGTTTTATAAGTTCAACACTGAAACCAGCACTATAAAATAAACACCCAGAGCCTCAAATCTCTTCACGTCTCCCTCTTTTCTTCATAAAATCATCCTCTGCAATTGTTTTTGTAGTCTAACATCAGAATTTGGTGACAGTCAACATGGCTCTACTCACAGATCTTATCAACCTTGATCTCTCAGACAACACCGACAAGATCATCGCCGAGTACATATGGTCCGTTCCTTCACTTGCACTCATACTTACCCTTTCACTCTGTTTCATTTATACGTCAATATGTATGTGTTTTCTTTATTGGAATGATATTCTTTGTTCATGTCTGATTAATACTGTATCAAGTGTTTGATAATTTTGTGTTTTTTCAGTGTTTTGATTTTTGGGTTCTCGGATTTAGTAAGTTTTTTTAGTTTGGGTTTTGGTTTTGCTGTTGATGAACTCTTGCCGTTTCTTGAAGTTTTTTTTTATTTTTATTTTTATGTAGATCTCTCATCTCTGTTGTTTTTAGTTGTTGTGCTTCTTAAGTTGATGAATTTTTAATTACTCTTCATTGAGCTATTTGTTAATTCTGATCTTTTTATGAGATAACAGAGCATTTTTTTTTGTAGTTGGAATTGAATTAGATATTTTTTCCGGTTAATTTTCTCTTATCCTTATGTGTCTGCAATGTTTTCTTGGTACCTGCAAATATTCAATTTGTTTACGTCTTTTCAGCCCATGCTTCTTGAAATTGTTTCTGATCTTTATTTTTTGTATTTTGGCCAAATTATTGAACAGGATCGGTGGATCTGGCTTGGACATGAGAAGCAAAGCAAGGGTAAGTAAACAAATTTTCCACAATAATGAATGAACACAACAATCCAAACCTTAAAGTTGACTTTTTATTTGCTTTATTGATTTTGTGTTCCTTTTCTAATTTGAATTTTGTCTTGTAGACTTTGCCTGGACCAGTGTCTGATCCTTCACAGCTACCAAAATGGAATTATGATGGATCCAGCACAGGACAGGCTCCTGGTGAAGACAGTGAAGTGATCATATAGTAAGTACAAACTTTTCTGGTGTATTTGATCTTCAGTTTTTTTTCCGTCTACATCCTTTTCTAATTACAAATCTTGATCATCAGCCCTCAAGCTATTTTCAAGGATCCATTCAGGAGGGGTAACAATATCCTTGTAAGTAATATAATTGTTAGCATATATTTGATTTTATTTCGTTTGCTTGTTTTTATTGTGAATTTTATTTCATTATATGGTGGCTTATAGAAGTTATTTTCTTTAGGTCATGTGTGATGCTTACACACCTGCCGGTGAGCCGATCCCAACAAACAAGAGACACGCGGCTGCTAAGATTTTCAGCCATCCTGATGTTGTCGCTGAGGAGCTCTGGTAGATGTTCTAATCTCACTATTCATTAAATTTGTTTTCCGGATTAGTTATGTTTTTTGTGGATTAGAATTTTACAGCTTGATGCTTAATTTGCTATCTTATTTGTTAAAACAGGTATGGTATTGAGCAGGAATACACTTTGCTGCAGAAGGATATTAAATGGCCGGTCGGCTGGCCGGTTGGTGGTTTTCCTGGACCTCAGGTACTTCTTAACTTAAACTCCAACGTTCAGAGGTTTTAGCTGTTTTTCTGTGTGTTAAGTATAACAGATTCTTATGGATTATTTATGTTGAGAGAGATCTCAGTTTTCAATATATGTACTGCTTTTATTTGTTAATCCCAACCCTAACTTTCTGAATTTTCGCAAGTGATTTTTCTGTTTATTGATTCTTATGGAATGTTCTGAATATTGTTATGTGGTTCAATAGGGACCATACTACTGCGGTGTAGGAGCTGATAAGTCCTTTGGAAGAGACATTGTTGATGCCCATTACAAGGCATGTCTTTATGCTGGGGTCAACATTAGTGGCATCAATGGAGAAGTGATGCCGGGCCAAGTAAATATACCTTCATTTCTCCATTTTCTTTCTCGCCCTTTAGCTATTAGTACAGTTGTTTCGACTCTTGTGAGTTCTCAATACTAAATCCTCTTTTTATGTCCATTAGTGGGAATTTCAAGTTGGACCTTCAGTTGGTATTTCAGCCGGAGATGAATTGTGGGTCGCTCGCTACATTTTGGAGGTAATTTGACATACTCGACTTTAAAAAATACACCGCCATCATAGTTTGCATTGTAGTCGAAACTCTAATGTGTTTTGTTGTTAACAGAGGATTACCGAGATTGCTGGAGTAGCCCTTTCTTTTGATCCCAAGCCAATTCCGGTCATACTCCGTTCGCTTTTCTTTTTTGATTTATATACAGTTTGCGTGGTTTCGTTTCTCATTGGTTTTCTAATTGTACAGGGTGATTGGAATGGAGCAGGGGCACATACAAATTACAGGTATAATTGATAGCAGCATTCACTTATATTGCTTCCTTGACCTCTCATAATTGAAGTGTCAATTATTAAATTATTTTATGTTGTTCTTTTGTAATTATGTTATAGCACCAAGTCCATGAGAAAAGATGGAGGCTATGAGATCATCAAGGAAGCCATTAAAAAATTAGGGTTGAGGCACAAATTACACATTGCTGCATATGGTGAAGGAAATGAGCGTCGGCTCACTGGACGACACGAAACTGCCAGCATAGACAACTTCACATCGGTAAAATTTCAAATTCGATTACATTACATTGTACGATTGTTTACTTGTTCTGTCTACTTATATTTGGATTCTTCGAACAGGGAGTTGCAAACCGAGGAGCATCCGTTCGTATTGGCCGAGATACTGAGAAGCAAGGAAAAGGATACTTCGAGGACAGGAGGCCTGCTTCGAACATGGATCCATATGTTGTGACTTCCCTGATTGCGGAAACCACCATGTTGTGGAAACCATGAGCTGATTTTCTGCCGGAAATTTGAAACTTTGTTGCTTCTGATAGAAGGAAGTGTGTTTGAGTAGGTGAACTTTCAAAAGTGTTTTAAAAAAGCCAAGGTTGTTTGGTATTTCTCCTGCTATTTTGGCAGTTGGCCCTTTTATGGGAGGTGTAGCAAGGTTGTTGGTTTATTGCTTCCTTGAATTGTGTTGAATAATTTAATGGTTCAGTATCTAATTAATAACCATTATTGATGGCAAATTTCTACCTTTTATTTTTGTCTTGCAATAGCGTGCATTTTTCTTGTTTTTGATGTGCTGATCCAACCTATTTCAAAAAATAAAAAAGTTTTGATCCAACCAATGTGAGAAATTGTCCTTTTTGGAATCATATCTTTTGTCCTCAGCTGGATTGAGGTCGGTGCTAACTGACAGATTTGATTTTAGCATATAAATATGTAAAGGAAAAGTATTCGTTTTTTAGTAATGGAGGGCGAATCAGAAATATTGCATCAGAAGGGAGCGCCGAAGAGAATGAGAGCAACATCGTGCTCGGATTTCGTTGCATCACGAGGTGTTGTCTACGAGTTGGGTTGTTTGGGATCGTAGTTTGCATG
Organism: Mercurialis annua; assembly: GCF_937616625.2. Taxonomy (NCBI): domain Eukaryota; kingdom Viridiplantae; phylum Streptophyta; class Magnoliopsida; order Malpighiales; family Euphorbiaceae; genus Mercurialis; species Mercurialis annua. The sequence continues at coordinate 36,874,760 of NC_065573.1, read as the reverse complement.
ATCGATCCAAGATTGCTACAAGTTTCTTTCTTTTTGGTTAAAGCATGTCAAAATTTCCATGTTCACAAGATTCATGGGAAGTTACCTACAAAGTGGAAAAAGAAATGTAACTCAGAAGAATACTAACTTATTCTGATGTAAATCCTATACTAAGATAATTATAAATTTACTTGGACACCTAATATCAATTTAACACTAAGAAATTGTTTGCTTTTATTATTTTTTGTCTTTTGAAATTTTAGTTTGTAGTTTGTACCTTTGACATTACTTATCCATGTTAAAAAAATTAATTTTAGAGCATTTTGTATAATAGTATCTTATACCATTTTAAATAATTCATATTTACCAGTATAAATTTTTAAAAGTTATGATATATGCAATTTATACTTTTTTTACTCACTTATTTATCTACAATTAATAACGACTATTATTTAATTAAAAATAAAGAGTAAAAATATTTTTTCACTCATGGGTTAATATCAAAAATTAAATTAATAAAAGTTAAAGTTTAGATTTTGAAATTAAAAAAAAATAGATCTCAAAATTGCATTTTTTATAGAGATTAAATTTAAATATTAAAAAAGTTTGAAGTTGGTAGAAAATCCTGATTTAGCTTTAAATTTGGCACTCCATTAGAGTGAAAAGCGACTGCAAGGGCTCATAATATTCGGCAAGGGCTTCAAATTAGATCTTGTTAGCAACATAAATTGCATGCTCATGAAAATTGTGCTTGACATATATCTTATGTTCCCCAAAAGTACTATCTCACTCTTTACTCTTTCCGGACCGCAATGCTTTTCTTTTGGATTTTTTAATTTTTAATATTTGTTATTTTATAATATGAAGATGCAATATTTTTTTATTAATTTATAGAAAAAATACAATAAAACAAAAATTGAGTCAATCGCATATATTAGTAAGTTTCAAGACAAAATTAATTTAATTAAAATATTTATAAATTTAAAATAGTTTTTAATTTTTTAATTTATATGTTAAAGGCTAAAATGATGAATATAGGAAGGAATGAGTAATATGTACATTCGGCGTGACAATATCCTTCAATTAGACTATGGCCAAATGACCAAAAAAGGCCAAATCTTTTATAAAAGTTTTATAAAAGTCCAAACCTTACAATTTTATCCAATTTATCCCGAAATGTATGATTTCGTTTCAATTATGTCCAATTATGTAGTTTTACCCATGTGGCGCTGATATGGTATACATAAGCGCGACATAAGGAAAATTGTGTAGTTGGATATAATTGAAATGAAATTATGCGTTTCAGGACAAATTGGATAAAATTGAAAGTTTTGAACTTTTATAAAACTTTCATAAAAGGTTTGCCCTTCTTATATCATTTGGCGTTAGATTATACTCACTTGAAGATAAGATTAGTGTGTAATCCTTAGAAGCAAAGTAACTTTCCAAGTAATTTGTAAGGTTATATATTCTTTGAGCATTCAAGGTGACTAGACATGTTCATGGGTCTATGCTAGTCTGTTTAGGCCCGTCTGTTTTGATTCGAGTTTAGAGAATTATTTCAAGTACGGTTTGAATCCGAGTTTGTAATAAGTTCAAAATTTTATAGATGGATTAAAGACTTTTATTGTTATTTAACTTTTCATATAAAACTAAAAAGACTGATACGAACTTGTACATATCGTTTAAGGATCGAGCTTATACCATATTGCACTTATATAAAATAAATGGAAAGTCCGACTGGCTCGATCCGAGCCCGACCCACAAATTGGTGTAGATAACAAATGCAACTAATTTCCTTCTTATTAAATTTAACATTGATATTATTATCTACAAATGGAGAAATTCTTAGGTAGACTCGGTCCACCACGTCATCCATGGACTAAACCTATCACATTATGACACGTCATTAAAATAATGGCACTATCGTAATATTATTATTCAAAAGTGTAAATAAGCAATAAACAAAATTACGATAGTGCTACTATTTTAATGACGTATCATAATGTAATAGGTTAGTTCACGAATAACGTGATAGACTGAGTCTACTTAAGAATCTCTTAAATAAATGATACTATCATGTTAAATTAAATTACTATTTTTTCTTAATATTTAAGCTTTTTGATATCTCAATAAATAGATTAAAATAATAGAAAAAATTATAAATTGTTAAAGATAAAATAACAATAATTTTGAATAATTTTAACAGCGTGATAGTATTTTTTTAAAAATAAAATGAAAAAATAATTACTTTTAACAGACTAAAAATAAAGATGGTAAAAAAAACCCCGTAGTTTTAGTAATTTTTTTTACTAAAAACGAAAGGAGGAATGAACAAGAAAATCAGGCCCAAGGGTTTAACAGCAACGAACATAAAGAGAAAATTACACCATATACCTCAAAAACTGAAAAAATTATATTAATCACTCAATTATATTTTTCTTTCAACAATCCCTCAATTTCAGTTTTCTGTTTTCACGTGTACCTTTTTATTTTTCCCTTTCCTATTTTATCCTTAAACTTTATGTCCACTACTGTGTGCGTATTACACACAATTATTTCCCTTGTCCCTCACTTTCTTCTTCTCCGCCTTATCTTCATTTTCTCCTACTTCTTTTGAATGTACAGGTAGGCAGACTTTTATGATTGGTAGCCGGAACGCTAATCTGTGGTGGACCGCCGGGCCTTTATATTCTAGATTATTAGGAGATTAATTTATATGCGAGAAAGACGGGTGAAAATTATTGCTTTTTGATTGTTGATGAGGCGGATATACAGAGACTGTCCCCCATTAAATTTTCATGGCTTTTGGATCCGGCGGGATGTTTGAGCAGTATTATCGTGACTATGTGGGCAAGAAACAGGTGCGCAATCCACCAAAGTAAATTAAAATTATTTTTTTTATTCAATAATTAAATATTTGAAGTGATTGTAAGAATATAAAATATTCTATTTGTTATTTTTTTTATGAATACCTAATTGTTATTTGGTATTTTTATGAATACAATGTTTTAAAATTCTTTTTAGTTTTCTATTTTTTTTGTTATTTTTGGTTTATTTATTACTTTTACTTTTATATTTAGATATGGAACATGAATTTGTGTAAAATGTATTAGACAATCTATAAAATTGAAAATTAACCTGATGTTAACTGGATGTGAACCTATATCAACTGAACTATCTTAATTCAATTTTTAATAAAATTTATCCTGCTGCTCTTTAAAATCTCAAATGACAATTTATAAAGAGAAAATTTTGAGATTTGGTGTAATCACAAGTTGAATATATTTTTTAATTGAAATATATTTGACAGTCTATGCAACCGAAAATCAACCTGATGTGAACCTGTATCAACCGAACTACTTTAATTCATTTTTTAATAAAATTTATCTTATTGTTCTTTACAATCTTAAATGACATTTTATATAGAGAGAATTTTGAGATTTGGTATAATCACAAATTGAATATCTCTTTTAAGTAAAATATATTTGCCAGTTTATAAAACTGAAAATCAACCTGATGTGAACCGAATGTGAACCTATATTAACTGAATTACCTTAATTCATTTTTTAATAAAAATTGTCTTCCTATTTTTTACAATCTCAAATGACATTTTATATAGAGAGAATTTTGAGATTTAGTGTAATCACAAATTGAAAATCTCTTTTAAGTGACATATATGTGACATTCTATTAAACCGTAAATCAACCTGATGTGAACTGGATGTGAACCAATATCAACTGAACTACTTTAATTCATTTTCTTTTATAAAATTTGTCTTGCTATTCTTTACAATCTTAATTGACATTTTATATAAATAAAATTTTGAATTTTAGTGTAATATACAAATTGAACATCTCTTTTAAGTGAAATTTATTTAATAGTCTATAAAACTAAAAATCAACCTAATGTGAACCTGATGTGAATATATATCAACTGAACTATCTTAATTTATTTATTTTATAAAATTTGTCTTAATGCTCTTTACAATCTTATTTGATATTTTATATAAAGAAAATTTTAAGACATGGTCAATTATAAGAATTGAATAACTGTTTTTAAGTGAAATGTATAAAACTCGACGTCGACTCAATGTAAATATAATGTAAATCCGAAGTAGTTTTTTAGTAAATTATTTTAATTTTGAAATGTAACTTAATATCAACTCAATGTAAAATTAATATCAACTCAACGTCGACTCAATGTAAACTTGATGTAAACTATATTTCAACTCAATGTAAACTTGATGTAAACTACTTGTCAATCCGAAGTAATATTTTAGTAAATTATCATAATTTTAAAAATTAACTTAATATCAACTAAATTATTTTTTTACTATTAAAAATAAAATAATAGTAGATTAAAAGTAAATTATCTAAGATTTTTCATGGTGATTAGTGTAAATTTAATGTCAACTTAATAACGACTCAATGTCAACTTAATGTAAACTTAATATAAAATAAATGTCGATCAAAAGTAATTTTTTTTAGTAGATTATTATAATTTTAAAAATTAACTTAATATCAGTTCAATGTAATTTAATATCAACTCAACGTCGACTTAATATCAACTCAATGACGACTCAATGTCAACTCAATTCAATAAACTTAATGTCAATTCAATATAAATTTAATTTTTATGTAATTAATTGTAAATTTAAAATTAATTTATTTTAATAAAATTAGTTTGTTATAAATTACACAATAAAAATAAATTTACAAAAATATAATATAAAATAGAAATAAGACGAAGGCAAATAAAATATAAATTTTAAATAAATTTAATATGATATAAAAAGTGTGAATTTTAAATAAATTAATCTAAAATAAAATTATTTTTAAATTAATTAAAAAACTCTGAAGCAAATGAATTTTTTTTATAATTTGGCTAAAATATTATACTTATCTGAGCAAAAATAATAGAATGATGCTTAAAAGAGAAAACAGAGAAATCAAAAAGTTAAAAGAATTAGTAGCTCCTAATTAGTAGCATAAGTAACATTAAGAAGACCTATTATTCCGTTTCACATGCCACGTGTGCCCACATTCATAATAGCAACAAGAGAGCTCTCCCTATCACACTCTTGGTGCCATTCACGCGCGCACTATATTTATCCAACCTGTTCTACAGGTTTGTGCGAGAAGGGCATAACTGTCCTATTTGTTCTATTTTCAAATTTAATTTGGGTTATGAGGGAATTTTGCAAAGTTTTTTATTTAATTGGGAGATTTCTGCCAAAAGAAAAAAGCAGAGGTAAACACACAAGACAATAGTATTTTTGAGGGATTTTTGTAGATTACCCGAACATAAACCCCGTATCGTTTCAGCTTTTTCATTTGAGAATTCAGAAGAATCATATCAAAAAAAAAAAAATGTACGTGATGCGACGGGTTACATCAAATTTTCTAAGAAGGATTCGAATTCCTTCTCATCAATTTATAAATTCTCATGGAATTACAACCAATTATTCTGTCAATTCACTCTCAAGTACGTATTCTTTTAATCAAATTTTCCATAATCAATTATTTCAATGATAACTGTTAATTCTTGCGAATTATTTCATTTTTCTCGCTTGCATTAATCACAGGTAAATCAAGATTTTCCTATAGTAAACACGGTTATGCAGAATTTAAAGATTCGCATCCTTGGACTATTTTAGCTGGACCAGCTGGTAATTTTCTGTTGCATTTTAATATCTATTTTATTTATATATGTTTGAAATATAATGCGGTGAATTTAATGATGCAATTAACGTTGCTTCATGCTCGTATCAGCCGTATTAGTTGATTAGATTTCAGATTTTTTATTATCAGTAAGAAATTGCTGATGTCATGGTGAGATTTTTCTATTTGCAGCAATTATTCTGGGGATCAATGTCAATCCTGTATTAGCATTAGCAGATACACCGAATGAAAGTGGTTCTGGAACCGAATCAAAAGAGGATAATTTAATTGGATTACGCAAAGTTGAGGATGGTTCTGTGATATCCAATGAGCACACTTCTAAATGGAGAATATTTACCGACAATGGGAGGGAATACTTCCTTCAGGCAAGCTTAGTTGATATATGCTGCGAATTATTATTTATATTAAAGTATATATTGTGTTACACTCTTTGGACTCTACTTATCTATAGGGAAAGGTGGATGAAGCTGAGAAATTCTTTTGTTCTGCTCTGGAAGAAGCTAAAAAAGGTTTTGGAAATCAAGATCCTCACGTTGCATCTGCTTGCAACAATTTGGTGGGTCTACTCTCTGCTATTGATGGACCAGTTTATAATGCACGCATTTATATTTAATTCTACTATACTTTGAAAATCGTAATAATCTTGGTGATGCAACTGGATAATTTTTTTGTGATTCATATATGACGGTCTTTTATTTATATCCTTTTTTGTATTAATGTGTATAAGACTAAGAAGGAAATACAAGGTTCAAACTGATTTTGGTATTGAATTCTGATGCAAAGCTGTTCCTATTTTCTTTTTATGTTTATTAAAGCAATAGTTTTTATTAGGCTATTATATTTGTCAAAGTAGTTTTGTTTTTTACATGGACTGGAAACTTTTCCCCTTTTCTTCGTTGGACCTACTAAGTATGCTATTTCTGAAGGATCTATGATTATTATCATCGCTCAAAATATCTATAATATTGCTGAGAGTTGGCCGCATTGAAGAGGAAGAGGGCAAGAGTGGGGTGAGATTCTGTTAAATGCTTTACCATTTTTCATTTGTTAGTTACTGGTGGAAACGTTCCCTTGTAAAGGCTTATCTCAGCATTCGAGTGAATTACTTCTAACAATGGGGAAGTGAAGTTATTGGAGCCTAAATCTTAACTTGCAACAACAGATTTAGTTATTGAGGCCTAAAGTTATTTTTTAACATAGTAAGAATCACTGTCTAGTTTGATGATGATTTATGAATTTAATAATGTCTGGTCACAAAGCAAATGGATGCTTGCTCATAATTCGAGGTTTGTTTTACCTTCAAGTTTGTGTAAATTAAATGCTTGGTCCTGTGGTTTTTATTGATCTGGTCGATGAGAACTAAGAACTATCCTCAAGACAGTCATGGCTGGATTAACCTAGTAAATTCATTTCATGTAGATCCAGAAATACACAACAGTTTAACTTTTTTAGATCAAAATATAGTTATTTTCTCCCCATCCTTTGATTAAAATTAGATGTGTCTACATCTCAGGCTAAACAAGGAGATTGGAGGAGAGTGGACTACTGTCGAGATTTTGATCAGTTCTTAGAGCAACTTGTCTGCCATAGTGGTTTTCCCATTTTTCGCAATTAGAGTAGTGTAGGAGATAGGAAGAGAATGTTGATTCCAAAGGACATCTGGTTTGTGAATTCCTGACTAAAGTATACACTTTGTGTACCATGATAGTGATTACGCTAAATGAGGTGTCCGTTCTGCTAGATATGGAGATCTCTCGGTTGGACAATTAAGTGGATGCCTGATTTTATATGCGATGAGTAGCTGGTACTTTGAAGTTGAAATCAGTTATAGAAAAAAGTTCAGGTAGAGACTATAAATATCAGATTATAATGGCTAATTATATGTTATGGAGTCATGGGGGGCCTCTTTTCTTTGCTTATGACTTCGGGGCTCAAGTTTCTTTATCTACTATGAACCATTATGCTTAGAGATTACAGTTTTATTTTAGATGTCCAAAAGGAGGGGAGTATAGGAGCATTATCTGAAATTTTGAGTACCATTGTTTCCTTCTTTAGTAGATTTTTTAGGTGTGGAATTGCAGTGTTTGAAGGGGTTTCTACTGATTATGGAAGTATAGGCATACTATATTCTTGAAACTTGTGCTTCTGTTTGAATTGGCTATTCCAGATTCTTTTTGGGTGTTCCTGGTTTTTTGAACTTCAGTTCATTATTCTTTTCTTCCTAAATCTCGTTTTTTTATTTTCTTAAATCTGTTGACGATGTTTTTCTTAAATGCTGATTATAAACCACAAAGAAAAGCCTTTGACATTGTTTAATTTACTACAATTTATTTAGCACGGTTTAATTTACTACAATTTATCAGTTGTGACAAAGATAAAATAGACATCAAATGGTTCCTACAAAATACTTTTCCAGATTATGTCTTTCTTGAAAGACTAAATAAGAAGTGTTAGATTCTGCTATTCTTTCAGGCAGAGTTGTACAGAGTCAAGAAGGCATTTGATAAAGCAGAACCTTTGTATTTGGAGGCTGTCAAAATATTGGAGGCATCATATGGTCCTGATGATATACGGTATGTGTTGTTAATAGTTTATCAGAGTGAAATTGCTTAATGTCAGCTTCAGTTGTCATAATCATCAAATCTCTTTAAATATTTGGAATTGATTGTTTTTTTTTGTATCAGTTTAGTTTGTTAAGTAATGATCATTAAAATGTTGTGGTCTTCCCATCCTGTAGAATATCTGTTGAGTGAACTGCAGGTTCTTAGGATGAGATTTTTGGTTGAAAGAATGAAACTTAGTCTTCAATAGGAATCTCCAAAAAAAAAGGGTCATTGGAGGTTTGCTTACAAAGTAGCATATTTAGATTATATATTTGTGGGTGATAAAGTTGATGTGTGGTGTTGACAGTGATTGTTGGTGCTAACAAGAAAGTGTGATTCTCTTAAGTATGAAAAGTGATCTTCTGAAGGTCTGAGAGGTGCAGACCTAGACTCCACATTTTCCCTTCACTCTTTGAATGTTTGAGCAATACGATTCTTTTTTTTCTGTTTGGTGGACATGTGCTAGTCAGACTGCTCTCCATGTGACTTGGGGGCATAGGGCATAGCGCGGTGCTTAATTGTTGCTCTGATGTATTTTATGATCAGTTAATGGATTTGAATGCGAGACACATCATTTTGTCCATGAGAAATGAAAATTTCGTAGAATATCTGTATATGGACCCATAGACACGCACCTGCAACATTCCTACCGAATAAAACTACGTAATTAGTTTAAGGTAACAATACGACCATAATGCATAATGCATCGTCAACTTCTCCACGCTCACCGTTTTCCCTTGTTTTGGAAGTCTGGACAAAAATTCCTGACAACTAGTAAAAAACTCTTTTAATGAAGAAATACATTAGGTCTTCTGAAAATATACAAGACTCTAGATTAAGTTGACAAAGTAGCCTTGTATTCCGGATGCATGCATTATTTCTATTATTTTCATGTTTATGAAATAAGTAGGGATTTCGAGTTCAACTCACAAAAAACATTCATCATTCCTTTTTGCTCTTCTGGAGGTTTCTTTTAATTCTTGTCACCTACTGTACAAATGGAGGTAAAAACCCCTAATTGAAAATCTAATTATATACTAAAATGTTCACCTTATTACCTATCGAATGATGCCAAGAATACATGCATTTAGTGTTGCTAGAGAATCACGTATAAGATGACCCCAAACTTGTCCCATTTGAAAATTTATATGAGAATATGCAGCATTTCATACTTGTATACCCATGGATCAATGACTATTTTCCCTTCACGCAATGCTTAGTCCTGGTTTTCCACCCTTGTCAATTTTGATAAAATTAGAACATTGTATCTTTTTGTAGGCTTCTACTTACTCTGATTCAAACACTTCATGTATGATTCTGTAGCATATATGCTTCATCCATTAACTTATGGCTTTTATATAACTGAACAGCTGTCTCCAACATTTCCGTGATTGTTAAAATGGAAGCAATTCTGTTTTTTTGCAGTGTGGGGGCTGCCTTTCACAACCTTGGACAGTTTAATTTTGTGCAACGCAAACTAGAAGAAGCTCGTCAATGCTACGAGGTAATGGCATTATTATTTTTATATTTTGTGCATATCATACATTGAGTCACAACTCAATTACCTATTATCTTATTACCGAAGATTTCGACTGGGCATGAATCACATAAATCATAGTAGAACAAGAATCAGAATGCATGTAATAACTTGCCTTTTTAGAGATGTAATAACTTGCCTTTTATAGTCATATGGTAAAACTTAAGAAGTCAGCAACAAGGATATTACCCTTTGTTTTATATGCATTTTTAAAATTCTTTTATCTTCTTTTATCTTTCTGTGGCTTTTTACGAGCTTGTCTCTATTGACTGGATATTTTGCGGTATTATTGAATTCTCTTGCATTGAAGTGTTGAGCTGTGCAGGAACTTAATAACATTCTGGAAATCTGTATTTGTGCAATTGATATCTAGTCTGCTATTGTATTTGTTCTTTTAAGCGCAACCAGTAGTATTCCTATGGCCAAGGAATATTATTTCAGTCTATTACTAAACTTTGCATAAAAGTCTGATCAATTCTCTTATTTTTCTGAAAATTGCTGAACTGGTTCTTTTTCCTTTGATTTTTCTATGGGCAGCGCGCTTTAAAGGTACGGACAAGTGCTGTTAAATATTTTTCAAGATAGCCATTCTGAGATTGTAAATTTGTTTCTTTTTTCAGCTTAGTTTAACTTGTAAGCTGTAATGCCTAAAATTGCATTGTATTCTTTCAGATAAAGAGGCGTGTTTTAGGACATGGGCATACTGATTATGCAGATACAATGTTTCATCTTGGAACAGTAAAGTTCTTTGCTATTTTTTTTTCTGTTCTACAATTGTTGCTGTTTATTTATCAAGATTATTTACTATTGTTTCTATACTGCTCATTGTATTTTGCAGCGTTAAACAAATTGCATTTTGCAAATAATTGAATGTTTATTTAAAGCCATAGCAAAGACCCAACTTCAGACTCTGGGAAAAGTTGCTTTATACAGTCTCATCATTCTTTATGAAATACAAATGTTGGAGAAGAATAAATCAAAGATCACAAAATACATTAAACTTTTATAGGTTACCACCAAAACAAAATTCTTTAATGCCCATACCTGAAATTAATCTAATTATCATATTGTGTTGGTCTGCTTATTGGATTCTAGCTGATAAGAATTTGGATTTTGAGTGTTATTATAGATAGCACATTACTAGATATGATTCTTCTCTGTATTAAAACCATGGAACTGTTGGTGGTTTCTTACACTTATGTTGTTTGATTTGACAGCTTTGAGTTTGATAAATTGTTAGTCATGGATTTATTATTAGGTTCTGAAGATGAGGAAAACCAAAATTTTCAAGGTTTTTCTCTGGCTAGACAAGTGAAGTGAAAGAGTTAAATTTGATTAATGAGCTTTGCTTTGCTATAAATTATAAATTGTAAATATTCACATAGATTTGCTGAACATTTTGTCAAATTCATAAAGAAAACTTCTTTGAGAGTCAGCTTGAAGTACTTATTGTCAAGATGTAATTTCATATGCACTATTCGTTTATAAGTACAATTTTTTCCTTCTCATAAGTATTTATCATAAACTAAACTTTGTATGAACTGATAAATCAATCTTGATTTTTAGCTCCCCCCTATGAGAATGTTCCCTTAAGTCACTTTAGCTGATTGATGTGTTACTACTTGTAACAATTTTAAAGTTTACTCTAGTCTAAACATCACTATTTTTCCCGACTGTTTTTTGTGGCCTACTTAGCCCACCTGATTAGGCATGCTCATTCTGCTTTATCTTTTACAGCTCCACTCTAAAATTTAATTGGTCGTAGAGATTATGACAAGCTACGCCACATCCTCTACTTTTTCCGTTTTAGTTCAAACCAAAGTTAGTAACTTATGTCCTTGTAGTAAATAGAGATATGTTATTTGTGATATCAGCAGGTCAATCTATTAATATGCAAGCTTTGCCTGTTGTAAATTTGCTTTTCTTTTAAACAAAAGAAAACTATACTTTCTCCACTTGCATTAATGGTTATGTTAAGACTTGAATGATTGAAATTTAACTAAAGAAAGGCCTTGTTTTAAGGAGTTTAGTGGCGCACCGTCTATATTGGATTCATTTGTTTTACTGAAACATGTCTAAAATTAAGGGAACTAGCATAGAGACCATACAGTCCATCATATTTCGCATCATGGTCCAAATTTTCACTTCGTAGTATAGAATGCAAGTGTTTTTAGAAGAAGTACAAAACTTGACATTGTGATTGCAACGGGCCAAATCAGTCGTAAGGTCCAAAAATAAAACTCTTCTAAGAAGAATTTCTTCCTCCTTGTTATCTATATCTTTTGATGTTCTTCCATTTTATGCCTTCTTTCCTTTTTATCACTTTCTAATCAACTTATAAATTGCTCTATGATGACAAGGTGCTGTATCTGCAAGGAAAAGAAAAGGACGCTGAAGATCTTATTCAAGATTCTATTCAAATATTAGAGGTCCTTGATCTATTGCTCAAGCCTAATTTGTGGTATTGCATTTTCTTCTGATTTAATGGTACTGATATGCTTCCATTTCACTTTTGGCTATACAGGGAGCTGGCCAAGGGGAGTCAAATTTGTGCATAAGGAGATTGCGATATCTCTCACAGGTTCTATACTGACATGGTTCCTTTTTTATATGCAAAATACAATGTCCCTCCATGATGATTAAAGCTCAGTTATAAGAATTCTTCTAACAGAGATGAAATCAAATACATTGGAAGAAATCATTTGGAGTAACCAACATAATATGATATATTTGTTTGAACCACGTTTATTGCCCGTCCTGAATATTTGTTCAATCTTGGTCCGAATATGTTGGTAGCATTTTCCTATGAAAGAAACTGGATAAAAGTATTCCCCAAATATTTTTTTCTCTAAATTTTGGTCTTATTCAGATGTATATGAAATCCAATCGTCTTGCTGAAGCTGAGAACGTGCAGAGAAAGATCCTGCATATTATGGAACTGTCAAAGGTTTGGCTTATTTTCTTTCTGCAAATAATACTTTTCTTTTTAACATCTATTTTAACGGGGACATGTTTCAACGTCAGAATTCTCCCACCTTCTATATTCTTCATGTTACTTGTAAAAGGCATCCACATCCTTTGCGATTAAAACTCTTACATCTAGTCATTTGCATGCATTAAGCAAGTCAATTACTTAGAATATCAGCCCGAACACCCACAACTCTCTAAAGGAAAATGGAACTTGTCAAATAATCAATTCACCTTTTAGCTCAAGTTGTTGGGTGAAGCTTCAACGGTAATTTTATCATCTTAATGCACCCCGACATGTAAATATCAATTGGGCTTGAAGCATGAACAAACAAGCACATATGCCCACCTCAGCTTGGGCTCAAATATTTTAATTAACCAAATGAGGTTGCCAAGGATCAAATTCTAACCTTTTCCATCATAGAGGCTTTGATACTTATGTCAAATAACCAGTTCTCCTAATAGTTGAAAATGTTGGGTAAGGCTTCAATTATTATTGTTATCTTGCTCAGAATTCAACTTAAGAAAGCCTTAATCTCAAGTTACCTGGGTCGGATAACCCTCAATAGAAAAAAAAAATAGATTTTCATCCTTTATTCCGTTTCTCCACTAACCTCAGACAGTTGTTTTTTTCTTTTATAATTTTTTCCTTTCTACAGATATCATGTGAACTTTCTTCATCAGACCTGATTTTCATATGGAGTTTTTTGATGTTTTGCCTTTCAGAGTTGAATACTTAAATTTATCATTTCTTAAAAATTTGGTGGTCTCCAAATTTTCCTTCTTCCATTTTTACTGGGGGAGTAGCTTGTAGTGGTCCCCGTTCTTGGGTTCAACCGATGGACATCCTTTTCGAATCAAGAATTGAAATATTTTATTTTAATTTCAAAAATGTATGATGGTTGTTTGCTTCTTGATCTATAATGCTCAGAAACAAAATACTCAAGTATTTTTTTGTGCCGTATTTTCATAAAGTCAATTAAGTAATTTAAAAAGAGTTCAATTGAATAGCTCTGCTGCATCATTCAAATCCGTTTGGCCTTTTATCTTATTTTTTCACTGTTAGATTGTATCCTTATAGTTATCTGTGGCAGTCTTCAGTTCATTACTTAAATACCTGTCTTATAAGACAGGGATGGGATTCTATGGACACTGTAATAGCAGCTGAAAGACTGGCCTTGACTTTACAAGGAGCTGGTAGCTTAAAAGAAGCAAGAGAGCTTCTAGAAAGGTACTATATACTGACACAGTAACCATGTAGAATGAAAGACGTCACTATCCAAGAGTTTATAATATTTTCTGTTATTTAGGTGTTTGGAGACTCGGAAATCTAAACTTCCTGAAGATCATATCCAGGTTTGACTTTTGGATGCGCTTTAATTCAGAAACTAATATTTACTGAAAAAAGAGTTGATTTCATTTGAGGATAAATTGTGACACTGGGTTCAAATTCATTTCCCCTTATCAACTTTTTTATAAAAGCTATGTATCTCTTGAACAGTCACAACTCTCAAATGAAACTTGTTCTTTCTCCATGGGCAGATTGGTGCTAACATGCTTCACATTGCCAGGGTGGCAATGCTGAACACAAGTCGAGTTAGAGGGGTTTCCATTTCTGAAACGGTTGCTGAGCTTGATAAGGCCAAAGATCTTTTGCACAATTCAACAAGGTTTGTCATTTTCATATCCTAAAACTTTTTGGCAAAAATAACAATTAGAGTATTAATAACATTGTTTTATGTTTTTTTAAATCATTCTATTCTTTCTCTTCCTTGCGTCTTACCAAAACTTGGAAGTTTTTTTTCTCAATAATTCCACTGTACTTGGAGCTATCACTGGTTAAATGCACAAATTACTATTACTTAGGAGGCTAAACTACGAACAAAAAGGATTGGTGGTTGACTGAGGGTAATCATTGTATTGTTCAGTTTTACTCTTGTTTACTCAAAGGAGAAACTTAACTGAGTGTTATCAGCTTGTTTTACCTGTGGAACGCCTATCAAGATGGCGAAACTGGTGACTGTTTTGATTATTCTCCAATCAACTATGATTTAAAAGTCACTAGATTATGGGCTATAAATTGCTGAAGAGGTTTACTTTGGAAAGATATCAGATGCAGTCTTGAATATCTTGTTAATTAGTATGGTGTTTGTGTTGTCTAGTTTTAAAGGGCAGTGGGATTCCAAAGGGATTCTATTGCTTTCATGACTGATTAGATTTTGGGACTTCTACTAGCACTGCTGTCCTATCATAGCATTTCTTAATTTGGCTCTCATGATTTGATTGTAGCTGTGTCTTGGATTGCCTTTCCTGGCACCATTCTTGTATGCCATTACTGTGCTAAAATCGCATACACCCTTGGCTATGCCATTAAAATTTTGTTTGAAACTACAACAATATTTCCATCAAAATCGATGACACATCCATTAGGAACCCCTTAGTGGAGTTGATGAATTAATGGTTTTTAGGAGGTGAGAATAGTTTCAAGAAATCAGGATATCCTGGCTTAAAGCATAGTGCCTTTTTGGGAGAGGTTTGTTGAACTCTGGAGTAAGTTTCAATAGCACAATCTGAAGATCTGTCTTTGATATCAATAGTTTCTTCTTCTCTCATTTCTTTTTCTATTTCAATTTGAGGATCCTAGAGTTTTAGTGTCCACTTTACCTTAAGTTTTTGATTCTTGTGAACATTACTTTTCATTCTTTTATCTCATATTTGTAAATTGGAAAAGGGATGTACCATTAGTTACTATACACCGGTTTTTCCAATGTATATCATTAGTCAAATTTGTTTTAGTGATTTGATCCTATCAAAGTTGATGTTCACACCATTTTCATGAATCAAAATAATAAACTCAAGATAGGAGTATATACAGTTTTCTATTTTTTAGAAAACAGCTGTTTTGTTATTTTCTTCTTCTTGAATTCATATTTCTTCTGCGCATATTCTTACAGACTAGTCATATGCAGTTCTCTTTGCCTGATAGGATAGCACAGAATGTTTTATATAAATTGGAAAATCAGAAAGGCAGAAGGAAAAAGAATATGGCATCTGAAGGTTCTAGAAGAGAGGGGAATGCAGCACTGATAATTCTGGTTGGTTCCTTCAATTGATCAAACTCTTGCACTTTTAGTTTTTAGAAATGAACCCTGTGGTAGGAAAACCAAGGCTATCTTGTTTAATGTAACGTGAAAGGCTCCTTTTCTGATTAATTTTAATTTCTTCACTTCTTAAGCTATGTTTCAGATGGAATTCTTTTTATATACCCCATCATCCTTGAGGATAAAAATAATAATTTCAGAGTTACATTTTTTTCTTTACCTGGAGGTTTGTTATGCTGGAGGTTGCAATAAATTTATGGAAATTTTGTTGTCGCAGATGCAATCACTAGACTCTCTTGGGCTTTTGGAGATCAAAAAACAAGAGCTGCAAAAGTCGACGGTTAGTGTTTGAAAGATAAATCTTTTTTTTTTTGCCAAATTTGAAAGATATAATTGATGATAAACCAATTTAGAATTTCGTACATACTTCTGTTTTTATAAAAGAACTTCTCATTGAGGTGTTGGGCATCACTGTGATGGTTAAAATTTAAATGATATTTTGATGGAAATTTTGGCTACGCAGCAAGGATGTGTTAATTGTAAAATCGTGCCAAGAGTAGAGAACGTATATAGGGATTCTCCGGGCATAATGGAAATTCTTCATTGGAATTTCCTAAAATAAGGATAGCGAAAAATACAAAATGGCTCCTAACAGCATAAGTTTTGCATGAGTCCTGTTTTTTCCTAAAGACCTGTTGCTAAAAAAGAACCTTTTTAACAAGATAGATGGTCTCTCCTTTGTTTGTTTCTTCTCTTATTTTCGTTCTGTGTATATAGCACCATTATTTTTATAAGGCTTCTATTCTTATTACATGCATCTCTGTTCTATATTAAGTTGATATTCTTATCACTTGCATCTCTATTCTACACTCGGTGACACAGTGCCTTCACTCAAATATTCTTTTAGATATTTTTCTGATACATGGATCTCTGTTCTATATTCAGTTGCTATTCTTAATACTTGCATCTCTATTCTACACTCGATGAGTCATAGTATTAACAAGTCTACTTTGTTACTGATGCATGTTTTATCTAAGTATCCCATATTAAGTTCCTCATATTAGCATTAGAAGTTGAACTTTTAAATCAGTGATTTAGTTTCTATTGCTTCCAATTTGTATTTGCAGCCATGTGCTGCTGCTCATTCTTTTCTAATTGTTTGTCTCAGCTTGATGACATTGTTTGTGTTCTTGTATTGTCCATCAGGAAGAGCATCAATTTACAGTTGGAGCTGAAAATGCTCTTCTCCGATGCATTTCTGCTTACAAAGAGGTATTTACTATGGTACATGGCCGTTTATTTTTATTTTGTTGTCAAACTATTGACTCTACAGTGAGAGTGTTACGATTGTTAAGCTTTTAGTCCTGTTTGGGTTCTTTCAATCTTGTTTTTTCTTTTCTATATGTCCTCCATTTATGGGTTTACCTATGAATTTCTTCAGAATAGTGAAGGACTTGGGTGCCAGTTGTAAAAATCTGTCTTTTTCTGCATGTTTTTTAAACATGCAAATGAAGAATCGTACACCAAGGAGAGTATGTATAAATCTAGCAAACAGTTACATAGTATATCCTTTGATATCGATCTCTGTGATATTTCTAAAATTGAAATCCGATTCTGGTTTTTATGTTTGAACATTGATTTTTGGATGTTCCGTTTAGTTTGTCCATTCACACTATTCGCCTGAATGTTATGTGCTTCTCTTGTTTTGTAACAATGCCTAAATTATGGTTGAACAAATTATTCATTTGACGAGTCATTGATAGAAATACCATTGGTGATCTCATTTGATAGTGTACTCCTTATTTAAGAATGCAAATCATGAAAATTAAATTACTCTGACATTATATTTCATTTTTACAGTTCAATTCTGAAAGACCGATTTTTGATTCCCCTGAAGTAAAGGTTGAATACCTATCATGCTTAAAGCGTCTTTCTAGCTTGTATAGTGAAAATGCTGTCAGAAATGTAATACTATCTGGAAAAGTCTCCTTGGCAGAGGTGAATGATGAAATCAAGCACGTTGAAGGTGAAATTTCTCGTAGTAGGAAACACAAGTGATCTTGATCGTAAACATGGTTCAAGCTCAGATACGGCACACCTCCTAATTTGATGGTTACCTGTTCTATCATAACATTGGGAATTCAGCCATATTCCCTTCTGTTGCAATTTCTGTATTTTGGGTTAAATTTGTTAATGTGTTTGCATCCTACCCATTATAAGGGCTGGAATTTGAGAAGTTTTGGGTCCATAGCAATATGAATGCTTCTGACCAGAACTTCTTTCAGCTCAAATGAGAAAATGTTGGAAAAATTCATTTGTACCATATATAATGAAATTCTAGTTAGAGACATACTTAAATGGTTAAGTTTTTAGGTTAATCGATTATTTGATATATATCAAAGTTTCTATGGTCGACTTTATTTCTTAAAGAACTTTCATTTGGCTAATTAAATATTTGAGTGTAGTCTTTGAATGTATTATCGACAATGAAGATATAATTAGGGTTTCATGTGAAAGTTAAATTCTGGTGGTTGATTGATTATTTGTGAGTTTACGGATATAATTATATTTTTTCTATTTAACAATTTATTTGAAAATTCTAACTTGCATTTAAATTTTTATAGATTTTTTTATATAATTACACTAAATGAATATTAAAAAATAAAATGTAGAGTAGACTTGAAAAAAGAGAGGGAAAATTGCCCTCGACACCTCATTTTTTGAAAATTTTGCAAAAATTTTCTTTTACCTCTAATCTACCAATGAGTTACCAATAATCTACTAATAAAGTATCAAAAAGAAGTATTTTAGCAAAAATTTCAAAAAGTGAGGTATATTTAGAAAAAAATCCAGAAAAAAAGAGGTGACAAAAGTACTAACCAAGAAAGAACTTAATTAAAAAGACTTCTGGTGGTTAATGAATTCATATCTCATTTAACTTCTTTTATTTTGGTAAAAACACTTTTATCATTTATTTTAACATTACTTAACCGTTTTGTATTTCCTCTTTACAAATCTTTTAATTTTGTGATCTCTTCTTATCAGTGATAGATGACTATATTAAGTGATAGAACATAATGATAGTGACAAATTAGACAACAAAATAAAAACTAATACGTAGAGAGGTATGGAATTTGAGGACGGGATTGGTCTTTTCCTGACCATCAATTATCTCGGTTGTTTCTTTATTCCTTTCATTATTATTTTCTTCTTTAATCGTATCATTTTATCTCTGCTTTTCCATTGGTCAATACATTTTTCCACCTTGGTGATATAATACAAGAATGGTACATTATACCAATATTTTAGAGACCGAACCGGTGAGGCCATCGATACTCAATTCAATAAGTTTAACGACTTGAGTAAACTTTTTTAATAAAAAAGGCATAGCTTGTATGAGTCCCTCTTAACAAATTTAATGGCCCAGAACCAGAAAATTGAAGACAAAATTGTTCAATATCAAGAAATTCAAGGTAAAATTGTCAAATAATAAATAATTGGCCGGTTCATCAGTTTTTTGAAACTCGATCAGTCCTTCTCTGACGGTCAAATCCTGTTGGACTAGATTTTCTATTCAATATAGTCCAATCGGAGTCGTTCGAATATTCAGTTCATAAAGATTAGTTGGACTAGATAACCGGTTGGTCTTCGGTTCAACCGGTTGAACCAGCAGGTTCTTTGATCAGTGCATTATGCAACTTGTACTCCTAGAACCCTAACTCTCACCTAACACAAAGGTCATTAAATTACAGTGGGGGGCCAATTCCTTATTTTGCAAATTGAATGATCTTATTGAATTCTTGACAACACAACTTACCAATTTTCAACCAAACAATATTATCCTTCCTATAAAGATTAGATACCTTCCTTCAATAACAAAATTTCACACCTAAAACACTAAATAGTACTCCAACAACTTCCAAATTTCCCATCTATTGGCGTGGAGCTCAACATTTCCACACATTCCAACAACAATATTTCACCATGCCTTCTCCTGCACCTTTCACCGTTTTCATGGAGAAAAAGAAACGCAGAAGTAGCACTATTCTTGCTAATGATTTAACTGTTGTAAAGGCAGCTGCATGGGCATGGTATCAACATGGTTCCGGCTCGGAAGGCAAATCAATACGCGAATTTGATGTAACAAATCATCATCATCACCATAATCAAGCTTTTAGGCCATCAAGATACAAGCTAGAAGCGGCGAAAAAGATCAAAGAATATTCGAATAACCAAGAATCGTCATCAACATCATCGCAAATCCCAAGTCCGGTACATACGGAGGATAATTCTCTTCTTGATGCATACGAAGTTGAGAGAATTTCGGAGCAACTCGACTGCCTTTTAGTGTCGAGTAGCAACAAATTCTATACCAAATTATTTCAGAGAGATATTGATCGTCAAAAGATTAGTAATACTACTACTACTACTACTACTACTACTACTTCATCATCATCATCATCAAATATTGGTTTTAGTAATAGTGTAATAAGAAAGAACAAGAATTTCTTGAAAAGGTTATGGATGGGGCATTCAATTACTTGTGGCACAAGGGAAGATGTTGATCCACGAGCTTTAGAACGGATTAAACCTCGGCCACCTCAGTTTCCGGTGCCCTAGAGGCATGTTCCGGCGGTCAGAATGACAGCATGTAGGCCACGGGCTGCCCATGCCTAGCTAGCTAGATAGCTAGTCAATGTTCCACATGATATTAAATTGTTCAGCTACTACAACAATTTTAATTGTACTATTGCTACAATTATAAATAGCGGAACTAGAAAATGCAAGATGTGCAAAAGCTGAAAAAATATCCGGTGATCGGAAGATAAAAGAACAATGTCGGAAATAGATAATCAAAGGCAACAAGTGCTGGACGGTCAAAGAGGTGGCTGTCCATCTTATTTTCTTAACTTCGTTGATATGTTAGAGATATTATAATTGTAATATTAGAAGGAGGAAAAAAACAAATTTTTAATTTTGTAGGGGACAGAATTTAATGTACTATCGTTAGCTAACCAAGAAAATAAATGCTGCAACATAGTGACATGGGGAGTAAATTTTCCCAATCCCTATTCTTCATATTTATGCTAATTTTTGATACTATTATTATTATTCAAATTGCACTTTCCTCAATTTACTGTAACATAGTGCTGTCCAATTTTTTTATACTACTAAATTATACAGTAAATCATATGTTACAATACAAATTCTTAAATTAATGCCACATTATATACTTGTTAACGAGACATTTAATGTGTTTAAAATATAAATTTTATTAACATCAAGACTATAATTAAGTGGTTAAATGAGAATCGGAATAAACATTAGGATCATTTTTGTATCTTTTTTCTACCGCTTTTATTAAAAGTCATGCCCCGTTAGAATCTTATGGCAGAAAAAGAGTGCGATATCCAATTAGTTAATGAGAATGGATCTTTCCGCAGTATCATGTGTTCTTTTTGTTAACCGAAGAACAACGAGGGTCATAAATGAGATCCGAAAAAACATAAACGAGCCAAATGAGATTTGGGGTAAACATTATGGCCTTTTATACCTTTTTCCATATTTTGACGTCTGAACATCAAGGCCAACGTAAATGGGTCAGCGTGTTAACCTTATCCCGGCCCATTAAGCCCGCAGTGTAAACTATATCTATAAGAGCGAAACTCAAATCGAAACGTTTAAATGGAACTATGAAGTGCTTAGCGGGAAAAAGGGAAAAAAACGTTCTATTTCATTAAGGTATTTTTATCGTCATTAGTTAATTTTTCAGTGAATAATAAAAAAAATATATATGATTTCATGATCGTTACTTCTTAGAATTCCAAACGTAATTATATAGCATGATCACTTGATCTTTAAGCTTTTAATTCACATTATCAGGTATATAATTTTATAAATGATGGGTTAATATATGTGATTGTTTTTTTTTTTTTTCAATTTCAGGTTTGAAAATAAAAATTGAAAAGAATGAGTGTGATAAGTGATCAAGAAATAGATTCACTTCTCTCTAGTTTTGATCAAATCTATGAGGTAATTTCTTTCTCGTTTTTTTTTTTTTTTGTGTTTGGTTGTTGAGAAAGTTAAACAAATGAAAACAAAAATTTATGTTTGGCTGTTGAATTGAATGGCATTTTGATTTTTGGGGGGTTCATTTTTAGGTATGTGTTTTATTCGAAGGAAAAAAAAAATCTAATTGAAACATTTGGGTTTTCAGGATTTCAAGAGTGGAATCACAGAAACTCAATCTTTGAGATCAAATTGGAATGCAGAAATAAAGAAAAGAGAGGCTCTTGAGCTTAATTTTCTAACTCTGAAGCAAGGTCAATTGCTTTTCTACTTGTTTTTTTATTGAATTAGAAATGCAAGAATTTAGTAGAATTGAGTTCTTATTAGTCAATTTTTCATGTATGGAAACTTTATATTTTGCTAAAATATATTGACATTATTTTGAAGAGTTCAATTCAATTGAATAGAATTGCTGTACTCACATTCATTTTAAACAGTCCCGTAATCTTATCATCTCTAAGTTCTTATATTCTTACCCCTCTAGAATTGCATTTCCAGAAAATGAGCGACTGATGAAGCTGTACACGGAATCCTTTGATAAAATGGCTGAAGAAGTATGCAATGCATAGTTCTGTTTATCATAATGACGGTTCTAATTTTTCTTTCTTATATTGCTCAAATTGTGTAGTTTTTTTTAATGGATACAGCTTAATTGCCGTATCAAATATCAAAGCTTGAAGGAGGAGGTTAAAGGACTGAATGATGAGAATCATAGGAAAGAAGAAGTATGTTTATTTTATACTTAATTAGTTTTCCAATAAGCTTTTCTGATAAATTAGTCATTCTTGTATTATCTATAGACAGTAAAGTATCTTAAAAGGAAAAAGTTATCAGATTATTTTCTTTTTATAAAATCTGAACTTTTGTGGTTGGAAGAACTTCATGTATTAAAAACACAATGGAAATGCTGAAACGAAAAACAACAGAACTATATCTTTTACAGGAATAACTTACACATATAGAACCGAGTTTTAGAAGCATTTCCGGAAACGTAAATGAAATCCGTTTAACGTAGATTATAAACTTTGGCTGGTTTCAATGGCTGATACACTCAGTAGACCTTGGTTAACAAGTGTGGATAATATATAAGCAGGAACATAAGAAGGCTATGGAATTGCTGAAACGAGAATATGAAGCCAAGGTTGGAGGCTTAGAGGACCAACTAAGGTGTGTGTGTTCTTAACTACGATTATGTTTGCCATTCATGTTCAGTTCTTTTCTGATCAATGATTATTGTGTTTTGTTAGAGGGTTACTTGTTGAGAAGGCAACAAGTGAATCAAGCATAATGAGACTCCGTCAAGATTTAGCAGCACATAAAAATCATGTGCAGACTTTAGCCAACAAGTTGGAACGAGTCCGTTTTGATGTGGAATCAAAATGTGAGATTCAGAATTTGAGATAAAATTTTTACTTTAATAATTGCGTTATATCATATTATGTTTGAAGATTTGTAGGCTCATTAGTGATAATGTGACAGATAATCTTGAGACTCAGGATTTGAAGGATTGTCTCCTGGTTGAATATGAAGAGAAAAATGAGCTGAGCAAGAAACTCCAGGATTTGCAAAAGGAACGTGAGTATATGATCCTGTCACGCCTCGTTTATCTAATTGATTCTGTATGCGTTTATTATTGTATTATTATAGGAAGTGTAGTTTGATTCAGGTTAATCGGATGTTTGAGGTACATGTATGAAGCAACAATTATATTTTTTCTGTTATAACAGTTTGAGTTGACATGACTATTTCTATTTGTTTTCTGGTAAATTGCAGTGGTGATTAGCAGAACAAAGCTGGGGGAACAGAAGCAAGACACATCTTCAAATCGTCTTGTTGAAACACTCAAAGGAAAGATTATGAAATTACGGAAGGAAAATGAGATTTTGAAAAGGAAACTTTCTCATTCAGAAGTTGGATTAGATTGTAGCAACTGAATATGTTGGTAATCTTCCAATTTTTATATCTTTTTGCTATTGATGTTCATTGTACATACAACTTCCATTATCCATTCATTGATCAGTTCAAGATTTTAACAGTAAAAGGGCTGATAATTGAACATTATCAGAGTACTACCGTATTGCTTTAATGATATTTTGGTTGATGTAAATGATCATAGAGAAGGTGAGGCAAATTTCCTGTTACTCTCAGTCTCACTCAGCCATATTCTTTTGGTTTGAAATTGTTTTCATAAAATTGAACCAAATTAATTTTTAATTAAAAATTTCAATTGGATTTCTTTTTTAATTTTTATTCTCGGTTGGTCGCTTGCCTTGCCAATATATGCCGCCAACCAATATAAGCACAAACAAGAGAACTCACTCACTTGTGACTTGTGAGTTATGGCTGTCCTAAAACTCCTTAAACCCAAAACCTTCTCTTCTCCACACAAGCAAGAGAACCTCTTCCTCTTCTCCACTTGGTACTCTCCACCGTCACCATCATCACCCCACCTTGAAGATCCAATTCTCTCAACTCTCTCAAATGCAATCAATAACATTGAAACAAAACCTTTGCACATTTCTCTCAGTAAAATCCTCCCATCTCTCAAACCCACTCACATCATCAACTTAATCAATCAAAATCCCCACTCTTTATCTCCACACTCCATTTTTTCTCTCTTCAACTTTCTCTCCTCATGCCCAACTTATCGCCATACAATTCAGTCCTCTTGTGCAATGGTCAATTTCCTCTTTAATCATCAATTGCACTCTCAAGCTCAGTCTTTACTTCAATTCATTGTCTCTCGTAAAGGTAAAGATTCAATATTTTCAGTTTTTTCTTCGATTCTTGAAATAAGTGAAGATACCCACCTCTCAAATTATGTGTTTGATGGATTAATGATTGCTTACATTGATTTGGAATTTATATCTGATGCTATTCAGTGCTTTAGGTTGGTTAAGAAGCATAATTTTAAAATCCCAGTTCATGGTTGTAAATATTTGTATGATAGAATGATTAGGAATAGTTTGCCTATTGTTGCTTGGAGATTTTATTTGGAGATTTTGGAATCTGGGTATCCACCGGATGTTAAAAGTTTTAATCTTTTGATTAATAGGTTTTGTAAAGAAGGTGGAATTAATGATGCTCATATGGTTTTTGATGAAATACGAAAGCGGGGTTTGCGGCCTACGGTTGTTAGTTTTAATACTTTGATTAATGGATATTGTAAGTTGGGGGATTTGGGTGAAGGTTTTAGGTTGAAGATGGTAATGGAGGAGTGTAGGATATTCCCCGATGTTTTTACTTTTACTGTTTTGATCAACGGGTTGTGTAAATATCGTAGATTGGATGATGCTAATTGCCTGTTCGATGAAATGTGTGAGAGAGGATTGGTTCCTAATGATGTTACTTTTACCACATTGATCGATGGGAAATGTAAGAATGGTAGGATCGAATCAGCCATGGAACTTTATCAGAAAATGTTAAGAAAAGGTCTCAAACCTGATTTGATTTTGTATAATACGCTCATTAATGGCCTTTGTAAGGTTGGAGATCTAAAGGAAGCAAGAAATGTAGTTGATGAGATGAGGGTGAGATGTATGAAACCTGATAAGATCACATACACCACTCTTATTGATGGGTACTGTAAAGAGGGGGAGTTTGAATTGGCTTTGGAGATTCGAAATGAAATGGTTAAAGAAGAAATCGAGCTCGATAACGTAGCGTTTACAGCTATAATTTCAGGACTATGTAAAGAAGGAAAGGTGGTTGATGCAGAAAGAACGTTGAGGGAAATGTTGAAAGCGGGTCTTAAACCGGATGATGCAACGTATACGATGGTGATGGATGGATTCTGTAAGAAGGGTGATGTGAAAACAGGGTTTAATCTGCTCAAAGAGATGCAGAGAGATGGGCGCATACCCGGAGTGGTGACTTATAATGTGCTAATGAATGGATACTGCAAGCAAGGTCAAATGAAAAATGCTAATATGCTTTTAGATGCTATGCTCAATTTGGGTGTAGTTCCAGATGATATAACTTATAACATTCTATTAGAAGGTCATTGCAAACATGGAAACCTACAAGATTTTCATAAACTACAGAGCGAAAAGGGAGTTGTAGCAGACTATGCATCTTATAAATCACTTGTTAGTGAATTAAGTAGAACTTCTAAAGTTCGCCGAAGCGGATGATTGGCAATGAAAGTTCGCTGGAAAACCTCAAGTAAGCGAAAATTGGCAACCGGAATGAAATTAAATTAGAGGTAAAATGTGCATCTTGATTTGTGTTAACGGTGTGATCAGTCAGATGAACTAAAACAAACATGTACAGCATATATCATTAGTGAAACTAAACCAGATGGTAAAATCTAGCGGATTCATTTACACTCTCCGGTCATGCACACCATGGAATTTGAAAGCATACCTATTCTGGGAGGTAACAGTTGATACATATTTGGATCTTGTCGTTTAATGTTTGGGGAAGATCAAATAATTTAGTTTTATCTCTGATTTATAACTCACCGAGTCTGTTACAAGCAAAAAAAAAATGAATTGATACTGCTTCATGAAGCTTGGGGTAATTTTGAGTCCAAATTTTCATAAGGTGATACTTAGGGGTGAGCAAAAACCGAGTCGAACCGAAAAACCGAGTCAAACCGAACCGAAAAACACCAAACCGAAAAATAAATGATTAAAACGGTTTGATTTGGTTTTGTATTTATTAAATTTGCGGTTTTCGGTTTCGGTTTGGTTTTAGTGTTCGGTCACCGAACCGAACCGAAAAAACCGAATTAATGGGAAGGTCATTTCAGTCATTTTTATATAATACTATATATAGTCTTTTAATCCCAAAACCCTAATAATTTACCCAGCCGCACTCTTCCCTCATTCTCACCCTCACCAAAATTCATGTTCTCACCCACTATTTCCTTCTCTTACGTATTGTTTGGATTAGGGGTTGAGATAGGAAAGGAAGGGAAGGGAATGGTTGTAAAATTTCAACCCCTGTTTGGCAAAATTTTTTTAAAGGTTTTGAGGGGTTGAAAAATATTTCCCAACCCCCCTCAACCCTCATATGCCAACCCCCCATATTGGGGTGTTGGATTATTTTTAACTGATTTTTTTTATAAACCCTTCATTTACTTTATTATTTTCCCAAACATGGAAGGGTTATGCACAACCCTTACCTTCCTTTACCGTCCCTTACGGTACTTTACTTTACTTTAAAAACCCGTACTTTACTTTAATGCCTTCTCTTCCAAACAAAGCCTTATTCTCTTTTATCCTAAATCGAACCTAAACCCTACTATTTCATTATTATCGCCGACCGTTGTCTCATGGGTTTTGTCCACCCGTGTATACCAGGGAAGACCAAACAAGATCGGATGATGATAATATGGTGGAGATCGGGCGTTGCATATATCGCCGGAGAAGTTTGTTGATTTCTCTTCTGATTTCTTGGGTGGATGTAAAAAGCTTGCTGTGAATTTATTGTTGAAAGTTAGTCATATATATAAGATGATTTCCTAGTGATTTGGTTTATATTTTCTAAATTTGTAACTGTGAACAATTTGTTTTGAATTTATTATTGTATTTGTATTGTTGATTTCATATTTTTGTTTTTATTTCTGCTTTAGAATTTTTGAAACTTTGATCTGCTTCTGAACTTGGAAAAAAAAATCTGCTTCTGAAATTTCGGTTCAAATGACTCGGTTCGGTCGGTTAAACCGAAATTTCGGTGTACCGAACCGACAAAACCGTTCACCGAAGTAGGAGGTTTGGTTCCTATTAATTAGGGGTGGTTTGGTTCGGTTATGATAAATTGCACTCCAAACCGAACCGAACCGAACCGTGCACACCCCTAGTGATACTTATAGAATCTCAAATATTCAAGAAGATTTATATTCTCTGAATTAAAAAGGAAGTGAGAAGTATAAGAATTAAAATTGATATTTTCCATTTTCAATTCTTCAAGACCTTCTTATCAGAAAAACCTAACTTTAAGAAAAAGATATATTATAGGGATTTAATTTCAACAGATAAAAATACAGGGACTTAAAAATATATTATGCCTAAATAAATGGATATAAGTTAGGTTTTTATAGACGGAGCTCACACTAGAGACTAGATAGAATTTCAAAAACTGCCTTCATCGTGAGTCTTAAATTTTTAAAATGGACAAAGTTTCATTTCGCCCCCTAAACTTACCAGAAAAGTTTAGAAAGGCAAATTTACGGATTTTTTTAAATCCATATATAGTACAGAAAAGGAATTTCCCTGTTTAATTTCATCAAGACTTTGATGATGGAGTTTGTATGATTGAGCTAGATTTAAGTTCGGTAAATTAAAGGTAGATGAATCATGAAGTAGAGAATTCGTCTACAAATTTCAGTATAAATAAATATATCTAAAATACAAAATTTAAAGAAAGTATAAATAGTTGATTTAAATAAATTTTGTAAAATTATGTACGCTTTCAATATGTTTTAAAAATTATACTTATAAATATATGTAAATATAATTTATTTATGTAAAACATTGTATTTTTAATTTCATAAATTTGATATTATATGTATGAAATAACAATATAATTGAATCAAACAAAATCAGCATTGACAAAGTATTCCACTTGTCGTATTGACTCAGTTTCATACAATTATTTGAGTATGGGCGACTCTTCCATAAACCAATTATTTATTTTCACCAAGTTTCCTTCAACAAAACAAATTCAACAAGTAGGTCAATTCAGTTCAGAAAAAAACCTAATAGGTAGGTCAATTATTATAGATATTTTATTGTTATAAAGTAAAAAGACTAGTGCAAGCTCGGAATAATAGAATCTTCAACGATATGGAAAGTTCTCATGAGTCTCTAGTTTACTTGTGTATTAGTAAGGCGGTTCAGTTTTATTCTTCCTTACATCCTCAATTTCCATATAACGGAAACGATGTTTTTAGATGTTTAGACACTTTGGTTGTTTCCCGATGATTGAGCTTTTTGGCTTTTTGCCTTCCACGTCTTGTGGTAGTGCTTAATTAATTATCATTTATCCAAAAAAAAAATATTGCTTTCAATTCCGATCTCTTAATATATAAATTATAAGTTCACTCACAAGAATATATATATATATATATATATATATTCTAAGAAATTCAGAGTTTAATAAGTTTACAACAAATTCAATTTTATTGATTTAATTTTGTTTTTTTGTTTAATTAAGAAGATGGATTATTCATGTCAAGTTTAGATAATTGATAATAAAAAACCGTATAAAGATAACAGTTTCATAGCATCGACCAATTTTTAAAAAATAATAATTAAAAGATCTAGAAAGTTATTATGCAAATGATTATCGATCAGATGTATACACTTAAAGGTAAGTAACTATCACATAACAATATTGTAATATTTGAGAATTTATTAATTGTTAAATATGTGTGTCCTATTATAAACATTTGTTGATTGCAAGTGAGTGTTTGGCCTGATGGCCAACTCACAATTGCATTTGCAGAGGGCGCGGGTTTGACCTACCCCTCTGCCAGCCAGTGGGCTGAAAAATGAATTTTTAAAAATTAACACTAACAGCTAACATCTAATCTAGTGTAATTCTATCTTTGTTAAAAAAAAAACCTTAGTGACTAATTAAATAAAAAAATCAACATGCCACATCTCTTGTATGAGATAAGTACTCCATAATATCTTCAAAAGAAGATGCATACATAATCCTTCTGCACACGTTATTTCCAAATAACTTCAATATTTCAAAATGCACGAAAAGGTTATCATGATAAACTAAATAAAGGCTGGAATTGGTTGCATTGCACACTAATAAAGAAGAAGAAAAAAAATGTAGGGGACCATATATGACTATATGAGTGAAACTATACTGGTATTAGTAAGTGAAGATTTTTGTACTTGATTCATCTTTATGAATTTTTATTTTATAATTTACATAATAAATTTTCTATAAATGCGATATAAAAAGATTAATTATATATAAAATTACTACTTTTACACAAATTTATAATTTTGTCACGATTTTAAAAATTGTCAATTTAATTCGTCATCTTTTAATGTTTTACAGTTCTATCGCCATTCAAAATTCCGGCAATTTATAGCTTATGTGACGATAAAAGAACGATATGGTGTACAAGTCAAATGCCAGAAGTAATTAATTATAATTTGCACTAATTTTTGGAGCAAAATTTGCTGTTTTGCATATTTTTTCTCACAAAAACATGTAGTCTTAAATCAGATTTTAAACTGAATAATTAACCTAACAACATAATCAATTACTTGTGACATTTGATTTGTCCCACCATATTAATTTCTATATCGTCATATATTCAAATAGTGATAGAATTATAAAAGATTAAAAGATGGCGAATAAAATTGCATTTTAGTATAAAAATGGTGAACATATATAATTAACTCAAACAAAATCAAAAAATATAATTCCCTGGTAGGTAAATGAAATTCAAATAAAAGTGTAAAATAGCTAGCAGGCTGCACTAGCCAGGCAAGAAAATAGGAAAGAGTGTGATGTTGAGTTGCTTTCTTTTCAAAGAAAACGGCCATCATTATTTCATGCTTTGATTTGGTCTTATTTCGCAGAAAGTGAGATTCTTGTATTTGGCTGCTATATATTACTACTTTATTTCTAGTTTTTCAGAAAAATAGTGAAAGTGATACCATCAATAATATCGCATTAAAAAGTCAATTTACCCCTCAAAATTTAATACTATACAAAAAACAAATTAAATTAAATTTATGGCTTTGAAATAAAAGCTGAAATATCGTAAAATTATCAGACAATTTAAAGTTAAAAGAATTCATCAAAAAAAGAAGTTAAAAGAATAAAACGAGTCTTAGATTTTAAGATATTCCTTTTTTAACAAAATGACAAACCTAATTTTATCTTGGTTTCGTTTGGTTCAGCTGTTTTTTATAACTGATAGTTGGTAGCTGATATATAGTAGCTGTTTTATGAAATCTAATCAGTTATTTTTGTTGATATGTTAATTTGTTTTAAAGGGTAATAATAAGTTTTTTCTTTTTTGTATTCATAAATAAATTATACTATGTTTAATAAAAAAATTTATGAGAAACAACATTCAATTTAAAATTATTTTATATCAAAAATTTACAATCGATTAAAAGATTACTTAATTGTAGCTGCTATAATATAAATAAGCTAATTTTATATAATTTAAAAATAATTAGATAATTTAAAAATAATTTAAATAATTTTATATACTATAAAATTATATATATTAGTATGAATAATTTTATCTAAATAAAACAACAATCAGTTATTGGCAAAAAAATACAAATTAAAACTTTTCTAAAAGTTGTTGTCAGAGTCTCAAAAAGCTACTAACAATTTTTCAATTTTCTCAACAAACAATTAAGTGGAATTTTTGAAAGAAAAAAAAAATTCAACTGAAAAATTGAACTAAATACACCCTAAATTTTTGTTGTCAAATTCAAAGAGTAAAAAGAATAATTATCAAATAGTCTTACATAAAGAATATTTAAAATAAATATTTGTGTTTAATATTAACAATAAGGGTCTAATTATGAAAAAAAGCTATATTTATATATGTTTGCAATTTAACTAAATTTTTTAATTTTTATAATACTATTCTAATATTATTATTATTTATGTTCAATTTATTTCTAATTAATTTAAGTGCCACAATTTTCAATAGAATTTATATACTAGAAATTTGAATTTTTTTTTCTTTCAAAATTTCAAGTTTCATTGTTGAATTAAATAATGTTTGAATCTAAAAATAATCTGAAAAATCAAATAAAGTAAATATGTATTCTATTGAGGTGAATTATTGAAAAAAAATGAAATTGATTGAAAAAATTAATATCAACAAAATTATCAAATTGGAATAATATTAACAAAATAAAATAAAATTAAATTACAAACAGATGATTTTTTTTACAATTAAACCTTAATATAATTAACTTTTTATATGATTTATCTCAATAGTATTTATATGTTTTTCTTATTAAAGATAGAATCTAATTACGTAAGCAGCTAGCGGTTTGTAGTTAAATTTTTTTATATTTTAAACTAGTTTTATTGGTATTCAAAATCGAAGCATTACAAAACATTAAAGAGCCTTAATCTTAATCATTTGGATTAGACCTTACTAGTGCTTTTCTGTACTTATTTACATGAAACAGTTAACTAAGTGATAAAAACACAGTAATAAACTATAATTTTTTTAATTTTTTATTATACTTATTGTGTCTAATGCATCTTCAAACTTATCAAGATGAAATGCAATTGTATTACGTTACTATTTGTATATAAATATGGATTGGATACGATTATAATAATTTTTTATATTGTGAAAGTGTGGAACAATCATATAAAAATTAATTAATATTAATAATGAATGTAATGATTTACATTTTATTAATCTTTTTGTCTTATAAATTCCAATGAAATATAAAATTTTATTTTTTTATAGATTGTTACGCAAAAATAAAATACTCACACCAAAGACTTGTCTTTTTGTAGGTGGCCAGCTGTTGCTCTCTTTGTATTTGCTTCTTCCCATGCATTAGACCATGCTTGCCTCCACGTGTTTGGACTTTATACAATTCTATTTTCTTTAGTAGGAGTAGATTTTGACTGATAGCAACTTGTTTGTTGTCGTCTACATGTCAATGATGATTCATTTTACATGTATTTGCTAATTTGAAAATTCAATTTGTTCAAGATGTAGATTTTCTTATAAAGATTTTATTATTCATGAATTTTAAAATTCACTCGTATAAAAAAAAGTAGGTCTAATGGTAAAAAAAACTCAAACCTTTGTAATTTATTGTAATTATATCCAAATTTTTTAATTTTTGCAATAATATCCAAATTGCATTTTTTTGTTGCAATAATATCCAAATTGAATTTTTTTTAGTAATAATAGTCAAATTGATTGCTAAATTTGTTGTTTTCAATTAAGATATTAGACTATTATTATGTTTTGATGTATAATAATATAGTAAAAGTCCCAAAAAATGGCAAAAAATTCAAAAA
This sequence comes from Mercurialis annua, assembly GCF_937616625.2. NCBI lineage: Eukaryota > Viridiplantae > Streptophyta > Magnoliopsida > Malpighiales > Euphorbiaceae > Mercurialis > Mercurialis annua. The sequence goes on along the minus strand of NC_065573.1, from coordinate 36,841,822 downwards.
CAATTCACATAAAAAGTGCAATTTGAATATTATTGCAACAAAATAATGCAATTTGGATATTATTGCAAAAATTAAAAGGTTTGGATATAATTGCAACAAGTCGTAAAGATTTGGTTTTTTTTTGCCATTAAACCAAAAAAAGTAATGTATAGAGAATTTTATATAACATAAAAAATTTATATTGCTAATTTAAGGTTATGCTTAGTAATTACAAAATAATTGAGATAATCGGCATATTGACGTATAGAAAGACAATAAGAAATGATAGTATTTTTTTCTTTTACTATCATTTATCGATTGATTTTATTAAATATAAATTTAAAGTGAGAGTAGATGAGACTAGAAATAAAACTACATTCCTTATTCCTCACTAATCGCTATAAGTGTATGTGAAAGGAACAAAAATGATCCTCCCTCCGTCCCTCTTAAAAAGTCACATTAGTTTTATACACAGATTAAGAAAATATTTATTATTCTTATTTTTTTATGTTTACCCTTATTAATTATAGTGTAATTTTTCAAATTGTTCTTTTAAAATGATTAAAAGAAGGATAGAATATGGTATTCAATGGAACAACAATATTGGTAATGGAACTTTTTAAAAGGGATATTTCAAAATAGAATATGGAAGTTTTTAAACGGGACGGAGGGAGTATTAATTTTTTTGGTTTCTATTATTTTGCTTTTAGTCTATTAAAGAGATTCTTTCCTTTGAATTAAAGACTTAACTGTGAAAACTTGTAACCCAATTTTTAGATGTGCGACAGATTGGATGAGTCAACTCAATATTTGCATGTCAAATGAGTACTGAAATCTATCACTATAATATTAGTGGCAGAATTTAGTAAAAATAATTTAATCATATTTTTCAATTATTTATCGTGTAAATAACTAAATCAACAACGTCATTCTCTAGTCGTTGGAAAGACCCATGAACTTAAAGAGTAATCATTAAAAAAAGGATTAGTTATCATTATTTGAATTAGGTAAAAATTAAGGAAAAAACACTTTTAACTATAGAGGCGGCCAGAAAGGAAGAAATATAAAAGTTGAAATTAGACCGACAAAATCACAAATTAGAACATATAAGTGACACGTGCAGAGGTAAAATTTAAAAATTTAAAAATAAAAGAGACAGAATTAGTAGTAATATTATAATGTTAAAGAAACAAAGCATATTAAAATGATATGAATGTCGGGAATTTGAGGTAACAAAGTTTAGGATTTAGTCGGCGAAAGTGTTTGAATAACATGTTTTCTACTTCCCTTGCATCCCAACGACTCAGTGGTTCCCACCATTAATCTTGTCTAAGTTTAAATCTCACATGGACAGTTTTATGATTAACCTATTCCTTCCTCAATTATCATTACATATATGGTTTTCGTAAATCATAATTATGTATGTGGGTAAATATGATATTATGAGACTTTCAAACAAGAAAGACGATCTTAAAATTATCGATCTATTTAGATCGCGGATATAAATACTAGTCCGTAATCTCCACTCCCTATAATTTAGAATGTGGATTTATGCGCTTTCTATGTGAATTATCTTATGTAAGATTATAAGCAATGTCATAATCATTATGTTTTTTTTGTTTGGACTAATAATGTGTGACAATTTAGTTTCTTTTTGATCTTCCGATATAGCCGAATTTAACCTCATGTTGATCTTAGTTTCATTACGAATCCTACTTTCTTCTTTTGAAACTCTTAGAATGACAATTCGAGCTAGAGCCTATCCGAGTTCTTTGGTGGTTAATTTCCTCCTAATCACTACTATGTCATATGCCTATAAATATAAAAGAAGAATGATTAATGGATAATGCATTTCAATACATTAAACACTAGCCTTATTTTTATTACTATTTACTTTGATCTTGAAGAAAATTTAATTGACTTTAACATTGTAGTGGTTTACATGCAACAGAAATATGAATCCTTCTAGATGTTATTATTTTGTAAAAAATCGCAAATTCAAGATCATATTACTGCTTGAGTCATAACAGGTGCAAGAAGAATAAAAGAAAAATAAAATAATGGGTCTCTATAAAAAAAAGTTAAATACTAAAACAAATAAAAGCCAATATTCTAAAAAAATCAAAAATAGTTAATATGATCGATAATTAACAGTTTTAGAGAGAGTCGTTCGTCTTACTCCTTAATTGTTCTTCTGAATATATAAACCAAATAAAAATAGTCTAATTAATTTTTACTAGCACGTCTTAATGCAAACAGTAAGAAATACAATTCGGAAAATTATAGTAGTATTATATACATATCCTCTGAATTTTTATATGCCAAAAGATTTGTATAATTCTTATATATCCATTCAATTTTATATTCTAAATTAAATAAAATTTGAACCAAGATTCTAATCTACTTATGGTGTATGTTTTGCCATTCATTTTCTCATACAAAATGACTCTATTTTACATACCAAATTATTAATAGGCCTAATTACTTAAAAACACCCCACGTTGTAATTTTTTTTCGTTTATACCCCGACCTAGGAAAATTTTCAATTGTACCCTATTTTGGATTTTTCGTTTTCAACTCTACCCCAACTAAGGGTACAATTAATAATTTAAATATTTTAAGGATAAAAACGTTAATAACAATTAAATAGAAGGATTTTACCATATTTTTTCTTATTTGGAAAAATACAAATAAGTCCTTCAACTTTCAAAAAGTTTAAATAAGTCCACATAATTAATTGTTTTTAAAAATTTATTAAAAAATTAAATTATTAAAAAAACTTTTCGATCTACCATCATACTTCTCCGATCCATCACTAAATTTAAACAAAAAAATTAATTTTATTTATTTTTGGACAACTTCGCCGGAGCCGCCGTCCCCTATCCGGAAAAGGAGGAGCAGCAGCTCCTCCTTCATGTTCCTCCATGGAAGGAGGAACACTATTCCTCCATCCATGGAGGAACTGATCTGTTCCTCCATTTGGAGGAACAGTTCGTTGTTCCTCCATTTTGGAGGAACAGATTCTGTTCCTCCATTTTGGAGGAACAGATTCTGTTCCTCCATTTTGGAGGAACAACGAACTGTTCCTCCAAAATGGAGGAACAGCTATCTGTTCCTCCAAAATGGAGGAACAGATCTGTTGTTCCTCCAAAATGGAGGAACACATCTGTTCCTCCATGGAAGGAGGAACAGTCACGCGGCGGCGGTGGACGACGGTTTTTTCGGGATTTTTAATTTTTTATAATTAGTTGATTTTTTTTAAAGAGATGGTGTTCTTGTAAATTTAATAACATTTATTTTTAATTAGAATATAGGTTAAAAATGAAGGACTATTTTAACTTTTTTTTTTAGATGAAAAAATATTAACTTAGTGCTTTAGGGTAGAGATGAAAACGAAAAATCCAAAATAGGGTACAATTGAAAATTTTCCTAGATCGGGGTATAAACGAAAAAAAAATTACAAGATGGGGTGTTTTTAAGTAATTAAGCCTTATTAATATCAGAAATAGGCAAAAGAAAAAGAGATTTATGTTTCCAAAATTAGCTTCATTATATATTTTACAATCTCTACTTAGAGTACAATATAATTTTAGCAATATATCTATATATTACACCTACTTTTTTTACACTACACTCACATTACATTACACATCTCTCTACTCTCTAGCTAGCTATTATTATCAACACACAAAAATTATCACATGTTACCACAAACACACACCATTTCCCGTGAAACTTATGATCATCGTCCAACCAAGCCATCAAGATGAGCTTATCATAGTTATCATATGGACCATTGTACTTGATCACTCACAACCAACCACAAGAGTCAAGACACCTCTCTCTTGATATTTTCTTCTCCCTCTTTGTACAGTCTTTTAAATCAATAAAGATCTTGATTTAATTTCCCTGGCCAGATGTCCTTCAGCTGGGGGTCCACCTTTTTACTGCACTGATCTACTACACTCGGCTTTACCCAAACCTATTCTACGATTGGGTAGATCATACTCCACCCATAGATTTTGTTGATGAATGTTGCCTATTATATTACTGGCTGCTCCTAGTATTTCTGACCGTCCGATCGCAACGCAGTGGACCCCATCTCCAACGTCTGATAATACTCTTTCTTTATCAACCACTATCTCTGCTCCCTTCTCGAACTCCAACACCATGTTGCCTATCAGCCGTTGGATCTCTACAGCTTTACTGCTGTCGAAACACATGTCTGATACTCCACCGTACACGTAACCCCTCTTTAATTTGGGCCCCACGAGTCTTACTATCTCTGCTCTCACCTTGTTATACGCCTCATCAACCAAGTACGTGAATTCGGAGCCTGAGTCAATTATAGTTTGACCAGCTCCACTCGGGTCGGGTTTAAAGACAGTAGCGGGTATGGCTAATTTCTTGTTGCCGATTCGAATTCCTTGCATTGGAAGAGTGTAAGCCAACGGGTCTAAATTGGGTGATCGTTGACTTTGAGCAAAAGTTGACATGTTAATATACTGAAACCGACCCGAATTGGGATTATCACCCAGGTAAAAAGAACCGGTATCTGACAACCCGACCCGAGATTGCCTGGTTGGCACACAGTAAGAGAATTTGGAAATCTTAGCTTGAGAAGCAAAAGAACGCCGCCCAAGATTCATACCCAAAATACCCTTCTCATCAGGGGAAGCCTCAGCACAACCGAGAATCAAAGGAGGTGTAGATTGGGTAGAGGAGAAAGTAATTTTTTCTCTGACGAGACTACCCTCGGCATAAGTACCATCAGCATAGAAGTAAGAATAGTGACACAACCGGTTCTGGTCACAAGTAGTGGCGAGGGTAAAATCGGGAATTCGCGGCTTACAAAGAGGGTGATTGCAAGGCAAAACAGAGAAAGAAGAGGAACGAGAAGGATCAAACGACGCCGTAGGCGGCTTTTTCGGGACGGTTTTTTTATGGCACTGAATCCAGGACAGCTGTGAACCGGTGTCTAATACCATCTGCTGGGCCTGTGGCGGCGTACCAATCGGTAGAGAAACAATCAGAGCCATTGAATATTTAAAAGACGATCTATAATTATAAGAAGGTAATTTTGTTACTGGGTTTTGTTTGGGTAATGAAGCTGCCAGCGAAGAGGAGAAAGAAGAAGTAGATTTCAAAGGGGATTTATTCGGAAGGGAATGGAGTGGAAAAGAGATGGAAATCGGATTAGTGTTTGTTTCTCGGGAAAATGAGAGGGAAGCAAAGAAAGAAAAGAGGAGAAATGTTTTAGCAACAGCCATTTTGGTGGAGTGGTGGTGTAGTAAGAGTGTAGGGAAGGGGTTGCAGAGGTATTTATATGAGAAAATTTGAAATGAAAAGAGAAGGAGAGAGGAGGGTGACGACAAAAGAGGGAAAATTGCGAAGTGAAAAAGAAGGACGCGTTTTCTTAATTGAGCGGTTAGATCTTATGATGGACTCCACACTGTACACATTTTTCAAATTTGTGTTTCTGTCTTTCTCATTTTTTTTATTTTTTTTTGGCTTTTATCTATAAACCAAAATATATATTAAGAAAAATAATTTCGATTAAAGTGTCAAGGAAAATGAAGTATTTTACTTTTTATTATATCTCATTTATTTTTTATTTTTGATCGTCAAAGAGAAATTATATTGAAAACTCAATTTCCGAAGAAAAATCTTCGGTAATACAAAGACGAATGTGATTAGGAACATCCTCCATAATCACTACATCTTCAGTAATAGATAAAGCCCATTGTGCTAGAAAATGAGCCGCCTTGTTGTTTACTCGGGGAGTATAAACAAAGCTGATACTAGTAAAGCTCGGAAGCAAATTAAGAATGTCCTCTATAACTAGTCCTTGATACGTCGGGTCAGCCCTTCTCTTCTGCAACAGCTGAATAGCTGTCAACGAGTCACTCTCCACAATAATATTCATAAACGCACAATCCACCGCCACTAGCAGTCCATGCAGTATAGCCAAGCTTTCTCCTATAGCCACTGATTGAACCATCTCCAGCTTTTTCCCTGCAGAAGCTAAGACTTCACCACCACCATCCCTAAATATCACTCCCAGACCAGCTTGACCATTCCTTGAAGAAACCGCAAGGTCAGTATTCATCTTCACCAAACCAAGCGCTGGGGCTTGCCATCCGGTGATATCAACGCGCACAGCAGCTGGAGCTGTTTCCGCCGGTGTCTGAAAGTTGAGGCTGTCGTTGCATCTGTTCAGGAAGGAATCCAGGGAGTCCTCCTTTCCCTCATAAATTAATAAGTTGCGTGAATACCACAACTGCCACAAAATGATAGCAAAGTAAGCAAAATCATTCCTGCTCAACTCCTTCTGCATTTTCTCAATCCAAACAAAGATGTTTGGGACTGTTATTTCCTCCACCCGCAGACCCATCTGAGAACTCAACCATATTCCTCTAGCCCAGTCGCATCTCATCAGTACATGAATGATTGACTCACCTTCCACGCCACACCTAGGGCAAACATCATCTATATTAACCCCTCTCGTTTTCAAAACCTGGTAGCAAGGGAGAACATTCTTCAAGACCCTCCATATAAAATGCTTCACCTTGGGCATAGTTTGTATCTTCCATACTTTATTCCATATCTCAGAGCTGGAATAAGCAGAACCTCCATTCTCTCTTGCGTGGAAATGCATGAGCTGCAATGCATGATATCCAGTTCGAACTGAATACAACCCATTCTTCGTGTGTTTCCAAAATACTCTATCAATATGAGGTCTTGTGCTGAGGGCCATTTTGCAGATCGTTTCCGCTTCGAAAGGGAGGAAAGAGGCTTCGATAACATCACGTTTCCACATATTAGTAGCAGGATCAATAAGACAACTGACTTTTGCATCTTCAGGCAGATTTTTAACAAGCAACGGCTTCTCTATGGACTCACCACAAATCCATCTATCTTTCCAAACCCGCACCATATCACCATTCCCAACTCTCCAACATCTCCCAGAATCAATAAGATCAAAAGACTCACGAATGCTTCGCCAGAAGTAACTTGGTGAATACCCGTCTCCAGCTTCCAATATGTCACAACGGGGGTGGTACTTAGCTTTTATGATCCTCGCACACAAAGAGTCCGGATTGGTAGCTAGTCTCCACGTTTGCTTAGCTAACAAAGCTATGTTGAAGGAGCTGAAATTTCGAAAACCCAAGCCTCCTTCAGATTTTGGAACACATAAACGTTCCCAACTCAACCAATGGATCTTGTTTTGTTGCTCATTATTTCCCCACCAAAACCGACTGACAAGGCTTTGAATTTCATCACAAAAGGTCTTTGGAAGTAGGAAACAACTCATTACATAATTAGGAATCGCTTGTGCTACCGCTTTAATGAGAACTTCTTTGCCTGCACGCGATAGCGTTTTCTCCTTCCACCCCTTAAGTTTCTTCCAGATACGTTCTTTAAGAGAGCCAAAGATCAATTTTTTAGATTTACCAATGAGAGTTGGTAATCCAAGGTATTTCGGCAGTTGACCTCTTTCCTGAACATTGAGCAGGTTCTGAATATCCAGTCTTCTCGCAGCAGGTACTTTGGAGCTGAATGATATTTCAGATTTTTGCAAATTGACCTGCTGGCCCGACTCCTCCTCATACACACTAAGAATATCGCCAATCGCCCTACACTCCTCCATCGTCGCTCTCGTAAATAGAATACAATCGTCGGCGAACATAAGTTGTGAGATCCTAGGACTCCCTCGGCAAATCTGCACTCCATGAATCTCATTGCGTTCTTCCGCTTGTCTGATTAAGGATGACAAACCTTCAGCACAAATGAGAAATAGATAAGGCGAGATGGGGTCGCCTTGTCTAATTCCTCTAGACGGTTTTATATATCCCTTAACCTGGCCATTAATCAGAAAGGAAAAGGACACTGATGAGATACACTCCATTACCAGCTTTGTAAAGTGACTCGGGAACTCCATCTTGAGCATCAACCGCTTAATATAATCCCATTCAACACGATCATATGCCTTGCTCATATCTAACTTGAGAGCCGCAACTCCCTTCTTGCTTTTGATTCTGTGCTTCATGGAATGAAACGTTTCAAAAGCTATGATAACATTGTCTGTAATCAGCCGTCCAGGGACAAAAGCACCCTGGGTTTCATGAATAATACTAGGGAGCACCGTTTTCATCCGGTTAGCCAACACTTTAGATATCAGCTTGTAAATCACGTTACACAGACTGATGGGGCGAAGATCGTTCATAGTAGCCGGCTCTTTGATTTTTGGTATCAGGGTAATGAACGTGTGATTGATGTTTGGCGGCATAACTCATGAGTTCAAAAAACTGAGAACAAAAGTAGTAACGTCTCTTCCCACAACATTCCAGAACTTAATAAAAAACATAGCAGACATACCATCGGGTCCTGGAGATTTGTTTGGGTGCATTTGTTTCAGAGCAGCCAGCACTTCTTCGGCAGAAAATGGAGCGGATAGCAGTTCAACATCCAACCTACTTATTGATTTATTCAGAGCCGAAGTAGAACGAGTACACCCAGGTGGATTTGTCGAGCAAAACAATTTCTTGTAGTAGCTACTAACAATTCCTTCTATTTCAGTTGCTGAACTCTTCCATTGTCCGTGGTCATCTTTGAGTTTGGAGATAGTATTACGCTTTCTCCTATTAGATGCTTTCGAGTGAAAAAATTTTGTGTTACGATCACCTTCCGCCAACCACACCATTCTAGATCTCTGCCGCCACATGACCTCTTCTGTTTTCAGTAGCTCGTTAATTTCCCCATGCACAGCCCTACGTCTCGCTGCAACTCGGTCAGAATTTGGTAATCTTTGAAGGCTGTCCAGCTGTTTCGATAATGAGCGCTTCCTTTTAAAGATGTTCCCGAAAATTTCAGCGTTCCAATTCTCCAGGCGAGAAGTGCAGGCTATAATTCTGTCAGTAACAGTTCCCCCTTGACCCAAGTTCCAACCTTCTTTTATTATCTCACCACAATCCGGATGATTCAACCACATAGCTTCGAAGCGAAAAATTTTCCTTCTGTTCTCCTCCCTCATAACACTACCCAGCGTGAGCAGAATGGGACAATGATCAGAAGAGATTCGAACAAGATGTGCAGACTTGAACACAGGAAACAAATCCCTCCATTCCATACTAGCAAGAAACCTGTCCAACCGTTGTCTAATATTATGATCTCCAGTGCGGCCATTATCCCATGTGAAAGGATTGCCAGACCAACCCAAGTCAGTTAACCCGCAGTCATCGATGACAGATCTGAACGCTTCCATAGTTCGCGAAGATTTCACTCTACCACCCCATTTTTCATCGCTTTGGAGCACTTCATTAAAATCCCCGAAAACAAGCCAGGGGAGATTAGAAGTAGCAGCCAGTCTCCGTAATAACTCCCATGTCAATACTCTCGCCCCTGACTCAGGCCACCCATAAATCCCTGTCCCACGCCACATTCCATCCTTCTCCGGTATCTCACATTCGAAATCAATGTGATTTTGTGAGAAACTCAGAATACGAACATCCAAATCTTTCTTCCACATCAAAATAAGGCCTCCACTACGACCCCGAGCATCCACTACAAAGTAATTAAAACTAGAAAAAGAGAATTTAAAAAAATTAACTTCAAAATGACAAAGACGAGTTTCCATAAGAAAAACAATATCGGGGTTTTGATCACCAATGTATTTTTTTAACGCTCTAACCGTCCAAGGATTCCCCATACCTTGGAGGTTCCAACTCAGGGTTTTCATAATGCTTGGCGAGACTGACTCGCAGTCTGCGCCAAAATAGAACCATTATGATCAAGTCCAGCAATAGAAGCTTTCGACTTCTTTGAGCAAAGATCTTGCATCTCGACATCCTCTGACTCCTCTTCCATCAATTGAACCTGGTTACTAGATTTTCTCTTTAGCGTTTTTAGTGTCGGGTCTTTGTCATTTGGATTATCAGAAATCTGGATATTACGCGCAGCAACTTTCAGATTCTTCCCACCTTTTTTCTTAAAACCTGTTCTCTGGGTTTTCTGGACACTATCTCCAATCACTCCTGGGGAAAAAGTGGTATTCTCTTTTAACATATTGAAACCACTGCTTTCTCCCCTTTGCAGCGATATTATTTTCTCCAATGGCCTTCCTTCTGTGCTATCCTGCTGCCCTGAAGCACATTCTATACCACCTAGAGGGAGGTTTGATACTGCCCAAGTCAACTCATTAATAATCCCCTCTTCCTCAACGATCAACTTTCGCCTAACCTGTGCTTCAGTTTTTTCACCCTGCTCACCCATAGTAGATGAAGCATCCCCATAACTATTAGTATTTGAACGAACGCCCACTGATCGACGGAATGGGGAGGCTCTCAACGCCGGACTGTATGGCCAATTTGTTTCTTCAACATTCTCCGGGAGAAGTTCACAATCATCATGAACATGTCCTAATCTTCCGCACCAGTAACAGAAATTAGGGAGCTTTTCAATATATAATGATAAAAATAATTTTAGTAAAATTAAAAAACAATATATTAATAAAATAAATAAAAAGAGTTAAAATAATAGTGTAATCATTGCTGAACTCTCTCTCTCTCTAAATTTACTCTCCCTTCTCTCTAAACAACTTCTTCTCTAAATTATTCTTTTGAAGGGTGGGAGGAGATGATTTTCCAATTTCAATCGGAAATCATCCCCTCTCCGTCCATAAAAAATTAATTTTTTTATATAAACTTAAATTTTATTTCAATAAATACCCATTTGATAGTTTTTTCGGTGTGATTTTTAGTGTTTTTGGGCTTGAAAATTTATATTTTTATGGTTTTATGGTGTATTTTCTTAGATTTATCAAGTATTTATAGTGATTGTTCAAGCTTCATAGTCAATTTCTTATAGATTTAACATTTTTTGGATGGGTATTGTTCTAACTTTGTAGAATTTCATTGAAGATGAGGATCGGAAATACTAAATTTCAACGGATCAAGCGGATTTCGGTCAAATCGGAAGGACAAATCGAAAACCCGCTCCAATGGAACTTCGCTCCGAAGTTCTCGTTCAGTCCTTGATACGGAATCGATGTTTAGATTTGCCTAATTTCGATTTTATATTATGCTTGTATTTTGGATTATTTGTTAGTATTTTAGATCAAAATTGAAAGATCATATATTAAGCTTTGTTATATGACTTTTCAATTGTAATTTACTCTTCATCAATGAATTATATTTTTGATAAAAAAAAAAAGAGTTAAAAGAAAGTACCATTGGAACTTTTAATGATCATTATTTTAAATATATTAAAAAAATCTAAAATGAAATTGAGAAAGTACCATAAATTAGAGGAATTTTCAAATTATAATATAAAATTTTACTAAATTAAATTTAGAGTGATAAATGAAATGAATTGTGTTTTTATTTTTGCTGGCAGTATGCATTGCATTTGCATGTGATGGAAGTGAGATGATGATTTGGTCCATCAAATTTAATAGTTTTAAATTGATGGAAAAATCTGATTTATTGAACTTATACTATTACTACGGGTTTCATTTTTTAAGCTAAAGTCTTATAATCTCATATTGAATACTAAATCTTGGCAAAAAAAAAAAATACTAAATCTAGATTGATAAAAATCTTTTATTTTTTATTTTTTGGAATAATTATTATAACTCTTGTGATTTTATAATTATTAATTTACGTAAATATTCTAAAAATCAAATATTAAATCTAAGTCGATTTAAAATTTAACTGATAAAAATGAAACAGAGTTTAATCCCTTAAAATTATCATAATATATCCAAAAAATAGTTTTATCAATTATTTAGAAAAATAATTACAGTAAATTTAATAATAAATAGCTATAATTTTATTAGACATGATGAAAAACAAAACAGTTAAATTATAATAATTTTATAATAATCAAACTATTATATTAAATTGAAGAAAAATATTTAATGAATTATCAAATTATTATAACTATATTGCAAAATTTTTAGCTTAAAATCATTTTTACTGAAAATAAATTGAAGAGTTGAATTTAATTTTGTTTTTATCGATTGAGTTTTTAAGCGACATAAAATTTAACATAAATTATAAATAATCTGAAAAGGGCTGAAAAATGTACAGTTCTCCACAACTTTTCATGTTTTTCAAAACTCAACAATGACACTCATGTTTATAAACCTAGTGAATTCACTCTCTCTCTAAAAAAAACTCTCCCTTTTTTCTAAAACTTTTTCTTCATTTTAATCTTATAGAGGGTGAGAGAAGGTGATTTCCGATCTTAATCGGAAAATCATCTTCTCTCCGCCCAAATTATTACTATTTCTACGGCTTTCTTTATATTTATGTTTTTTTAGATTTATAAATTTTTCTAAATCTAAAATTTTATTACGACTTGTTAAAATTTTTGTTGAATGTTTTTGATGATTGAAGGTGTTGTGAGGTAAAAATTTATCTTTCTGAAGATAAAGATCGGAAAACATGAATTTTCAAGAGGTCTAGCTTTCAAAAATCAAGCGGTTTCAAGATCGTATTTTTAATATTTATGTATTTGGATAACCTTTTAATGGTTGGAAAAGTCCTATTTGATGACTGTATCAAACAGCTCTCATCATTATTCTGGATTAGCTCTTCAATTTGTTGAAGAATTATTCATTTATGTAATTTTTATTTTATCAATGGAAATTTTTAGCCTTTTAAAAAAAAAATGGCTGAAGAAAAAAAGAATGGTCAAGCAGACATTGATTGAATCCCAATGACCAAAAACATTAACAAAATCTTAGTTTCTCATGAATTTATGGTGTTTACATATAGAGATTTTTTTATCAGACAACAAATTTTACTTGGGGAACTACCCAAACATTATAAAGTTTCATTTTTTATATAAACTGCAGATAATATATTTATATTATTAATACTTTTTAATTATGCAACTTTTTGATTAAATTCATATAACCTTTTTTCTATAAATATTTATTCATGAATTTATTTTAACTCAATATATCATTTGACCTTTAATTTAATTTATTTATTTTCAAATTTTTAAGCTACACTACTTTTAATTACTCCCTCCATCTTACTTTAATTGACAAAATACTAAATTACAATAACCAATACAAACTAATAAATGACATAGAGAGTTATTTGTATACCCTTCTATTGATAATAGAGCATTAATAGCTAATTAATGCTATTAGTATATTAGTCAAATTTTTATTAAATATGCACCATTTTTTCATAAAAGACATGACTTTAAATGAGGGTAAAGATGGAAAATTAAAGGAAAAAATTATAGTTATGTTAGTTTTGTCAATTAGAATGGGACACCAAAAACTCCATATTTTGTCAATTAGAGTGGGACGGGGGGAGTATTTGGTTCTTAAACTAAATTTTATTCTTTTCTGGTCTTTTCATTTAGCAAAATGCATTTTCAAGTCCTTAAATAGCGAAAACGGCACCATTTTATTCTATTTGAAAATCTAATTTTTTTTACCCTAGATAGCGTCATTTTCGTCACTCGTGAACTTAAGCATGAGTTTTCGCTACGTTAAAAGACGAAAAGAACATAATTTAGTTTAGGCTTAATCACAAAAAAAACTCCATCTTTTAGCCCTTTTTCAGTTGCACTCTGACGTAACAATTTTGTCAGCTGCACCCTAATTCGCATCTTTGGATTTCAATGCCACCCTCAAAATTAAACTGGACTCTTTTTCATTCTGAAAAAATTCATACAAACCTTTATAAAGTACTCGTTTGAACTCTTTTCCACACAAAAAGTTTAATATGGATGACTTATTTTAATTTTTTTCAAATGGAAAAGAAATCAATTTAGTACTTAAAGGTGGAAATGAAAACCAAAAATGCGAATTACGGTGCATCTGATAAAATTGTAACGCCAGAGTGCATTTGAAAAGGGGTTAAAAGGTGGAATTTTTTTTGATAATTAAGCCTTTAGTTTAAGAACTAAAGAATTAAAAGTGGTACAGTTTAAAAGTCTTAAAATAGGTTACTCTTAAATTTTATTTAGTTTCACCCATTCAACTTTTTATTTTCACTTAAACTTTTCTGATATTTTAATTTTTATTAACTTTTAAAATTGTCATTTTTGAGAATTCGTGTAAAGGTGTTGATTTTATATTTAATTAGCCCTTTAAATTATTATCTTTTGGGAAAGTATGAAGAGAAAAAGGAAGGGTCCTTGATTCTATCTTTCTTTTTCTTTTCATTTTTGTAATGTTTTGTTATATCTTTTGATTCTTTTCTTCTCTTGTTAATGTATATGTAATTTACGGTTAAAGTTGAGCTAAGATCATTATTTATTCAAACGTTTTTTTGGAATGAAATGTTCGTTCATACCATATTTTCGGATTTGTTTGTATGAAAACATAACATTTATTTTCTCAAAGATAAAATCTTACAAGATAGAAACTATCTACTTTACAATGTGGAGTTTACAAGCATCAGGTCGTTTATGTTTTATACACCACTTGCAATATTTATTATTCAAAGATAGTTTTTAATCTTCAAATCCAATATGCCCTTTCTTATAAATATTCAAATATCAAATTTTAGGGTTAGTTACAAATTAATAGACGAACTTTACTTGATTTGCAATTATAACATGAATTTTAAAACTTGGCAAATCGGTACACCAACCTCAGTTTTTTGGCAAATTGATACACCGACCAATCATGCAACAACACATGATTGTTTATTATAATGTCCAGGTTAGTAATTTTCTAATTCGGTGTACCAATTTGTCGAAAAATGAAAGTTGGTATATCAATTTGTTAAGTTTTAAAATTTGTATTGTAATTGCAAATCAGGGTAAAATTCGTGTATTGTATTTATTAAATTCCGATTGATCATATCCGAATAAAATATAAGTTAATCAGAATATGAATCAATCCGAATCTAAAAAAACCATTACTTTTACTTGAAATAGCATAGTGTATTTTTTATTTTATTAAACTTAACTTCACTATTCTGGAGTAGTATTAAAGACTGTCTGGATATAATGATTTTAATTAAGGTGGACCAGCGTAATCAATACTCAATATAACCAGCTGTATATATTTCAGAAGAAACATATAATTTTAACAAGTTGTTGAATTTTGTTAGAGTACGCACATACTGCCACTTATTAGTTTCGATCTCTTTAAACATCACATGATCATTATTACTATATATAGTACGCCTTGTAGCTAATCATGATTTGTTTTTCAAGAAAAGTCACTCTTCCTTGATTATTTTTTCAATTCAGGATGTGCCAAATAAAGTTGTATATAATGAGATACTAATTTAAAATTCTTTGCTGTTAATGAGAGACTAACATAGATTTGAAATTCTAATATGAATACAATTACAATTAAAGGCTATAACCAAGGATGAAGGATGTAGAAGGAAAAAAATAGATAGTTGGGAGGGGCGAAGCTAGAATTAATTTTAAAGGGGGTCAAATTTTTAATATATCATAAATTAAAGTATCAGTAGGTGTAATTAAAAGTACAAGGTGGTCAACATATTAGCAAAATAAAAGTTAACAAATAATTTTATAGAGATTTATGAACTATATTACTTAACAAAACAAAACAAAAGGTGGGCAAATGGCCATCTTATGTTACATGTAGCCTCGCCCCTTGGGAGGAATATAAAAATTAGATTTTTTTTTATTTAGACAAATAAAAAAGCCAATTTTTTTTAGAAGGTGATTTTTTAATAAAAAAAAAAAGGTGAAGTAGGGGGCGCTAATGCCCCTACTAGCCCCTTTCTCCGTCCTTGGGTACAACTTATTGAAGCGTTGCTATTTAAAATTACAGAGAGAAAAATAATACATAACCAATTTTCGGGGGTGGGGTAATAGACACTAAAGGTACTCAAACTATCAGTTTATCATTTTGGTGATTTTTTTAATTTTGGTTACTAAATTTTAACTGTCACCGAAGTTTACTTATTTTTTTGAATAATTTGACCAAAAAAATTATTTTTAAATTAAAATGATGCATAAATAATAGCTTTTCATGACAATAAAAGCAAAAAACGGTTGTCAATTGGTAAATCTAGCTGCCACATTATCATTTTGGAGATTTAATACTGTGAAGTCTAATTGAAGTACTTTTCAAAAGAAAGTCTAATTAAAGGATATTCATAAATGAAATAAATTAAAGACTTATTTATATATAAGATAGTGCTCAAGATTTTCTCGATTTGTTTTATGTTTTGCATAATTTTTATATTTTAAATGTTATTTTAGATAAAACACTAAATTATAATTTATTATTTTAGTTTTTAGACATTTATTTTATTATGACATGCTTTAATTTTGTCTCAATATGATCTATCTTTGGCAACAAAAATAATCACACAATAAAAGTCTAACAACTAAAATATAACATAAATGAAGTTTATCATAGAAAATGATAAGACTGATGATATAATCTTTTAATCATGTCATTTTAAGACAAGGAAATACTATGTTAATACTTAATAGCAAGACACCGAACTAAGACGAAAATTATAAGAAGCTAATCATGTCACCTACTTTATTTAATTCCTTGATTGCTGACTCCTCTTGTTTGATGGATGGGTCGCAATTTTTTTTACTAACTGATGAGTAAAAATATATAATAATATTGACATATTTTATTATAAGTTTTACGAAGGTATGTAAAATAATTTTCTTAGAGTAATTATAGTATTAAATCATTTATAATAAAAATATTTTAAAAAAAGTTTTAAAAATTGACAATTATCTACCATTCTAGGAACTTCTTAAGTATAAATAATCAATTTACTTTTAGTAAATAATGATTGGCTAACAAAAAGTATAATTCAAATTCTGGAACGTACTCTAACGAAGCCACTATAAAAATAAAAGATTGTGTTCTACACGGATTAAGAAAATCGTGTCACCTATTTATCAGGTTGGTAGAATAGATTAGTGTATAAGGTATTAGACACTATACAATTAAGAATTAGTATTAGCAAAAGGATTAACCCTAGCTAAATCCATGTTACATTGGAGATAATGTTTTTATTAATAGTATGCATATTTTAATTATTTGTTGGTTGTACAAGCTTGTAACTATTTTATTAATTCAGTGGATATATGTGTTTAGAAAAACATTCTCAAATCATGGGATAATGTTTTTAGATTTAATTAATGACCCATTTTTAGGTATGGCTTTAGGTGAGGAGAGAATATTTATGTGAAGGGCCAAGAAGAGTCTTTAATTTATTTATTATTATTTTTATGAGGGAAGTTCTAGAGACTTTATAAAATCAATTTTCAGTTTTCGATTATTTACCATTTGAATGATGTAATGTTTTTAATTTGATAATTTTTTAATCTTCTCAAATCATTTAAAGAATATGAAAACCTAACATCGGCTAGAGGTTGAACTATCTTATAGGATGAGGGCCAACTGTCCCCTTAAATTTTACTCCCTCCGTCCCGTTTAAAAAGTCCCATATTCTATTTTGAAATGTCCCATTTAAAAAGTCCCATTACTATTTTTAGAATATTTTTCCATTAAATATCCCATTTTACCCTTATTTAGTTATCTTAAAAGAATTTTATGGAAAATTCCACTATCATTAATAGGGGCAAAACATGAAAAGACAAGAATAATTAATGTTTTCTTAATCTGTATGTAAAGTAAAATGGGACTTCTAAAGTGGGACGGAGGGAGTAGTATTTTATAAAAAGTTCTTTCAACTTTTTAATTTTTGTATAACTAATCTTTTAAAATATATATTTAAATTTAAATATTTATACAATTAGTTTGTTCTAAATTTAAATTTAGTTCCGCCTCCATGTCGGCTAATAGTAGCAATATGTTTTATCTTATATTAAAACAAAAATATATATATATCCCTCTCTCTCTCTCTCTCTATATATATATATATATATATATATATATATATATATATATATATAGTCGATCCTTTAATACTTAATATACATGGTGGATCAAAAAATTATTAATTATTAGAATTATTAATTTATTGAATTTATATAGAATAATTATAAAATATATAAAATATATTTTAAACCATCTACATTCGTAGATTTAATATTAATATTATATTATAAAAAAAATTAACTAAACACACTTCACAATTATTCAATTAAAAAAAAATTATATTTAGTTCAAAAAATATCAACTTGATATTAAACCAAAAAATAATTATCAAAAAATTGTATTCATGAAGTAAAATAATTTTTAATATTTTTTTATATCAACAATACCTCCCTTACTTTTACTTGTT
Source organism: Mercurialis annua (assembly GCF_937616625.2). Classification (NCBI taxonomy): domain Eukaryota; kingdom Viridiplantae; phylum Streptophyta; class Magnoliopsida; order Malpighiales; family Euphorbiaceae; genus Mercurialis; species Mercurialis annua. The sequence goes on along the minus strand of NC_065573.1, from coordinate 36,823,607 downwards.
CATCTAATAATTTCTTTTAAAAAATTAAATAAACAAAAAAGTCATAATTTGATAGTATTTCAGCTTCCACCTAAATCATCAGTTGTTATGTATATTTTAGAAAAATCTCTCTAATAATTAATATTTCTATAGAATATATTTTAAATTTTATTAATGATTAAATAATAGAAGTATTAATTATTCGGCATGAAACGAAGTTGGTTCTCTCAATTTTCTATTAGTTATTAGAATTATTAATTTATTGAATATTTATTATTAGAGGGTATATATATATATTTTGAAATCAAACGAAACTATATTTAATAGTAGTTATATATATAGATTAAAGATTGGAGAGACCCACTATAAAAGCTACTTGAAGGAAACATGTTGTTCAACGAGCTGAAAAGTAAGTCAACAAGTATTCAAATAATTAATTATATGCATGAATAATGCTCGTTTAAAAATAATGGACCACCTAAGAGATGTTACATTTTATTTAATAGTTTTCAAGTCATCAAATTGTATGTATGCCCATACTCAATGGACCACGTTGACAAGCTACCCATTTCTTATGTAGTTACACATCTTAATTTGTTAGTATCCCTCCATACTTCTCTACTGTATATTTAAAGACATCAACCCAATTCAATTAAGAAGAAAAATGTCCCTTTTGCGTATATAATTGTAACACAATGATTTTTAAATGTGAGGTTTTTAGTTTGGTGATGATAATGGCGGAAAAAAATAAAGAGAGAAAAGAACATCAATCGGATAAAAGATGCGGAATAATATGATTAAAAAAATATAATATTGAACAAAATATAAAATAAAAATGATTGTTTATCCATCCCTTAATAAGTATGCTCACATTCATGAGAAGTTAATTTGGCAAACCACATATAATAGATCACTACATTATAACACTTTTAAATTGAGTCCCTCCATTTTATTTATCAAAAATAAATTATTAAATTTTAATTTTAGGTCTATCCGTCATAAAAATAAAGTGCGTGTACTCCACATGCCGTTGTTGTGACTAAAATAATTTTTTTTTATTCATTTGAATTAGATCTCTGCACTTCATTTTACTGTCCTTGAGGCGGGTTTGTATTTGTCTAACCGTTAATATTTGTTTATGTAAGGGACCTAATGAATATAAAATAAAAAGTGTAAGAACTAAATGTACAGAAATTGTAGTTGAGGGATCAAATTTAAAAACTGTAATAATATATGGAACCAAATAATGTATTTTGCCAATTAATAATGAATGGTTTTGTAGACTTTTTGTTTGTTGTTGTTGCGTGCTTTTGATGGTGAGTTTTGAGCCAATTATTCAAACACATACTAATTAACAACTTGATCTTGCATTAATATAATCCGAATTATAAGTTTAATCCCAACTATCAAATTATAAGTCATGATATATCCATACAATAGCGGAAATCACTATATTTTTCTTATATATTCTAATTTAAATCTACTGAGCTTTATTACCCGACCAAATTAGATTGAACTTATATACGTATACTTTACCAACGATCTATTTAAACTTGTCCTAGAAATCTGACATACATATGTGTGAAATTCGACCTCAATGATTATGGGTATGAATTGTTTTCACAGTTCTGATTTATTGCTTTAAAGACACAGCACATATGGGTCTCTACTACTACTTTCATTTTGTTTTTTTTGGAAGATTTACATGCATATGAGACCCTAGACACATACATCAAATATCATTTTATTACAACTTCTGACCTAGAAATCGATTACACAAAGGATGTCATGTGGGTATCTTAGCACTTTTTGAGCATTATGACAAACATGAATCAACCCTACTTTTTTTGTAATATAACATGTAATATCTTCTTGTAAAAGGACTTTTTAACCCCTTCTTTGTGATAAAATTGTATACTATAATATTTTAAGATGATGTAAAAGTTTCAAATAAGCGTTATTTAATTTTACAAGGTAGAAAAGGCAAAAGATGAACATTAAGAAAGAAGAAAAAACCCTAAAATGAGAGGATCTTTAAGAATAGTCAAAAGTAGTGAAAATTGAGGATTGAAGTGTGAAAGGTTCACGGATATTTATCAACATATAAGTTACGAACTCATCACGGACTTTCACTATGCATGGGTTGTGGATCGTTCAAACTTAAATTTATCAAACAATATGATAGATGAATTTAAGCCTTAATTATATTTTTTCCCCAAAAGTTAGAATCCATTAAAACAAGATTAAAATACAATCAAGAAAGTCATACGACAAACTTTAACAATATGATCTTTCCATGCACTCTACTTTATCAAAAATTTAATAAACAACAAAGGAATCAAGCAAAATTAATCGAAGATGAGAAAACTCAAGCCGTGGATCTCGCTAAGGTTGCCAACTTCGGCCACAAACGATGAACAAAGTCTCGTTGTGTGCGAGGGTCTTGATTATAAAACACTTCCGATTACACCTTCAAACCGCTAGATCCGTTGAAGTTTAGTATTTCCTATCATCTTGTCAATGAGATTCTACGAATAGATAGACAACCCTTCAAAATTTTAGATTTACAAGAAATTGACTATACAGTCCGAACAATCGCTATAGATTCTTGATCGATCTAAGAAGACAAACCATAAATAAATAAAAAACTATAAAATTTCAATCAAGAAACGATAAGATCCATCTTGGAAAACTACCTGAAATAAAAAATAGATCTAGAAATTATTTAGTATTTATGGGCGGAGAGGAGGTGATTTTCGATCGAAACCGAATAATCACCTCCTCCCACCCTTTAAAGGATGAAGATGAGAAGAAGTTTTTTTAGAAAAAAGGAAGAACAAGGATTCTAGAGAGAGTAATGTTTTCGGATTTACTTTGTAAGTTGGTGGTATACAACCACTCTTCAGGGTTTTTGACATATTTGTTCCCCCTATCAAGGGGGAATTCCTATTTTGTGCCTGAGGCATATCCAGCCCGCGATGGCTAATTACGGGCTGGGTACCAGCCCGCAATTAGCCATTGCGGGCTAGTATTAACCAGCTGATTAGGCCTTAATCAGCTGGTTAATACCAGCCCGCAATTGCTAATTGCAGGCTGGTCTCTCCCCATGATTGGGGAGAGAGTAGATACACTCTCTCCCCAATCATTAGGGAGAGATAATTAATTTTTTTTATAAATTTATTCTTTTTAGAAAAATAATTAAATTATTGACCCAAAAATTTAAATTTTGCATGATTAATTTCTAAAATTCTAACAAAGAATAGTAATAGAAAAGAAATGACAATTAATAAAAAGGATGATTTTAAAATTACCATAAATAAAAGAAAACCATTGAATAAGGTAAATAATAATACACCAAATTCTTTCACCATAATTTATGCATTAATTTTAGAAGCCTCATAAATAATAATAGAAAAAATGGCAATTAATAAAAAAGATAATTTTAAAATTATTATAAATAAAAAAAAAGATTGAAAAAGATAAGAAATAATACAATAAATCATCCTGTTTACGCATCATATATATAAATTAAATATTTCTATAATTAAGTTGGAAATAAATATCACATTTGACATAAATTTGAAAAACTACTATTTTTAAGTCAATTGGCAATTAAAAATATTTATCAAGATTTCATTATCAAATGTTAAAATAAATAAATAAATGACATATCCTATTAAATTTTAATTAAATTATTTAAATTAAAGTATAATCATATTTCTAAAATTACATATAAGATTTTACCTTAATAATTCAAAAATTTATGAATTATTGCAGGATTAATGTTAGAAGCCTAACAAGTAATAATAATAATAGGAAAGAAATGACAATTAATAAAAGAGATGATTTTAAAATTGCCATAAATAAAAGAAAAAATTGAAAAAGGTAAGAAATAATACAATTAATCATTCCACCATAATTTACGCATCATATATATGTCCACATTTGTATTCCTCATAAAATTAGGAGAATAGTCAAATTAGGTAATAAAAAGTTAAAATTAAAGTGGGCCAAAAATAGTAAATAAATATTATCATATAAATTTTAAATAAAGTAAGTCAAAAATAGAATAAGATTGAATAAAAAATTCAATTTTATTAAATATTAAAAAAAGTCACCATTTTAATTCAATTAGCAAATTAAATTTAAAATATAATTATATTTTTAAAATCGTTTTATGCAATCTTATATATAAATTAAATATTGCTATAATTAATTTGAAAATAAATGTCATATTTGATTTAAATAATGATAAGTCAATTACCAATTAAAATTAATTATTAAAATACTACACTCATAATTTATTTTTATTATAAAAATATTTATTAGAAAAAATTATAATATAAATTTTAAAAAAAATATTAATTATCTCTCCCCAATGATTGGAGAAAGAGTGTATTTACTGTCTCCCCAATTATGGGGAGAGACCATCCCGCAATTGGCCATTGCGGGCTGGGTGTGCCTCCCTGAGGCACAAAATAGGAATTCTCCCTTGATAGGGGGAACAAATATGTCAAAAACCCCACCCTTCACATTCTTTAAAGCCTTAATTATATGTTAGATTATGAAATAATATTTCCTCTCTATATATGTGGTATCACAGTTAAACATACTCTCATATTATCAGTACTGGATAAATTTAAAATTTATTCCTACCAATAAAAAGGTTTTTTTAATAAAAATCTTAGTAATTATTCAACGCAAATCAATTCATCAAATTAGTTTTCAATTTCAAACTATGTATAATTCTTGTAAATCATGATAAACCAAGAGTGACACTCATCATATGTAGAATTTTTTTATCAAATTTAGACTGAGTTGTACAATGGAAGAAAACTATCTACGTTTACACATATTAAAGCAAATTTTAACAAGTTATGGAATCCGAACTCCCGATCCCTGAATGAACCGTTGCGGTTTAGCCATTAGGCTAGACCATCGCGTAATTTATTTAGTTGCAAAGATATTTCGAAGACATTTATTCGATGACTATATTAATCCGATGATCGTGTGAAAATAGGCGATAAAACAATGATTTTACAGTCTCCTGTTTCGAAAATCGTTTAGTTTTTTTTATGAAGGGGACAGGGCATATAGGGTTGTGTAATTAATGAGGTTAGAACCCACAAACATTTTCTGGTTAAGGCACAACACGTGCACATGCAAAGATACCCACAACAGCAAACGGCAATATCTTTAAAATCTCAACTGCCATTATTTATACTTTTTTCTCTTCATCACTGCCTTTTTGAGATCTTAACTTTCTTTTACTGCTATAGTTTTATCTTTTGTCAACACAAACAACCGTGAAAATAAGCGACACCAAAGGCGGTTGTTTTTACAGGAGCGGATCTATAAAAAGTGTATAGTGTTCCCTTTAATATTTTTTTATTTTATTCTGTCCACATTAAAATTTATATAGTTTGTTTACCTCTAAAAACCTTATAATAATATAACAGCATTGTTTGAAAAAATTGTGGATTTTCTGTTGGCTATATTCATATTTTTTTTCAATATTGTTTTTCAATTATCTCATCCCGTCTCTATTTTAAGTTTTAATCGTTTTGCTCTATCCCGCTTCTCACATTATTATTTTCTGATTTTTCCACTAAATATAATTAATAACCTAGCTTTATATGGAAGTGATCATGATTCATATGAAAGTAGATATTGATTAACCTTTGCATGACTATTAACAGTGATTAGAAGTGTTCATGAGATCATTAATTTTAGTACCCTTTATTTAATGTAACAGTTAAAAGTATTGAAGAATATTAATGAATTTCCCTGTTAGATTTGATGTAATTGTAGTACTACTGCTGCTACATTGCATGTGATTTCATAGTGTTATTAATTGCCTTGACCCCTAACAAAACAATTATCATGTGATTTTTTCTGTTTTCATTTTAAGTACGTGTCTGGCTTTAGAATCAATAAACATACTAGCAAACCTCAAGTCGTAGGTGAGTTGGTAAGACACTCTTCTAATTTAAATGAAATCGCGGGTTCGAACCGTATTCATGTATGCAGCTGTTTAAAATTTGGGGACAGAGTTTTACCTCTCGCAAGGGACCTACCCGGCTCGAGTGAGATTTAGTTTGAATGAGAAAGGTTTAAAGGTGCCGTCTCATAGTCGGACCCGTTCAGAACACCTCATGTATCATGTACCAAAAAAAAAACATAGTAGCAGCTTTAATGACGATACGTTTCCATACCGTGGAGTTAAATGAATGAGAAATTTTAAGGGTCAACCAATACATGTACTTGCAATTCAAATCAAATAATTTATGGGTAAAAAAAAACCGAATAATTTATTTTTAACTATTTTGATCAATTAAGACATACTTTTAATTGTTTGATTAGTTTAAATATATTTTTTTATTTTTATTTCAATTATAAAATAGGTCATTTTGATATTCAAATAATTTGTTTATATTGCCTCTAATAAATTCAAAAATAGAGAGTATTTTTTTTAATTATCAAATATCAAAAAGTGAGCAATTAAACTGTTGTTCTTAATTATTCAAATAATAAAAATTCAAAATAATATATTTTATCATATAATGATATAAAGTAATAAAAATATTAAATTAAATTAGTTAAGTCATAAAGTATTTATTTTGTTTTACTGTTTTTTTTATATGGTCCTTCAACTTAGCAAAAAATCATTTTTCAATCCCTGATTGACAAAAACGACACCGTTTAGGGTATCAATTGAATTTTTGAAAATAGCGCGAAACAACGTCATTTTTATCATTCAAAGACTTGAAAATGCGTTTTCGCTTAGTTGAAGGGACATATAAGAATAAATAATAGTTTAAGGACCAGATAAATAAAAAAAATATAGTTTATACGTTTCGAAATGAGTTATTCCTTAAAAAAACTGACTAAAGTTGAATATACATGTTTTGATGGATTAGTTAATAGATTTCATTAATATTAACTTATAGTAACTCAAAATATGTCTATGTAGGAGATCACATTTTTTTTTTTGAGAAAAATATAAAATTCATAAACGTAAAAGAAAAGAAGAAAAAACAAAATCATTGGTACTTGGGTTGTTGTGTTGACCATAGAGAAAAAGACATGAGATAAAATGGTGCTAGCTATAGGGAGATCAACATCGTACATTAAGTAGTTGTTTGAAGGACTTTGTTTTCAAGTCATCAAATTATGCACGTCTACCTCCTCTCTTAATCCATATCTAATCAATGCTTATCCTCAGCCATTTAATTTGTTTGGGTGAAAGTTGAAAACGCTATATATCACATTCGACCCGACATATAAATTTGAGTAATTAAAATAAAATACTTGACATACATGTGGATATATGGTCCAATTAGTGTGGCCGTGATTCACAATTTAACCGGTAAAACAGTATATAATTTTAATATTTATAATTTAATCATATATATATAAATTGAAAAATTAGTAAATAGATTGTTTCGATAGTAAATAAAAAATCAAGTGGTTTTATGACTTAACTAATTGATAACTTGTAAAACGGCAGCGACACTCTGATTCGATGGCAGCTTCACAGCTATACCTGAAAGGCACAGCACAACCGTAAGAAGGATGCCGAAAGGAGATTCCGGCAAACCACTCCGACGGTCTAGTCAATAGGTATTTTAGTGAGAGAAAGAATAAGAAGTGAAAGTGAGTTAAGAGTTGAGAGAAAAAGAGAATTAACCCTTTTACCTACCTTTTCTTACTCTTTTTATACTATCTATTTTGTTCCTCTTTGTCTGGGCCGACAGATCTGATTTCATTCTCTTTGTCTGTGCAGATACTGTTTAGAATGTCAGGGTACGTTCTGACAAGTTTGTCGTTGTGTTCAGTCGAAGGTGAGTTCGGGTGAAACCGAGATGGTATTTTATGTATGCTGTTCGGTGTGACCGAGATGGTATTTCCATGTATGGTGTTCGGTGTGACCGAGTTGGTATTTCCATATATGGTGCTCGGTGTGACCGAGATGGTATTATTTCTACGTATGCTGTTAGTTGTGTGTTCTGTTCGGCTTTTTCCGAGATGATGATGTGATATGTTTTACTCGTTTGGTACGAGATGGTGTTGTTTGTGTTTTGGTCGGTTAGTTGGGGTGATTTCATGGTGTGCTTTACTCGGTTTATTTCTATTTAGGGATTGTTCATTTGTGTTGTTATCACTAATCAAATGATTTTATCCGAAAAAGTTGAATCATATTTTTATTTTTAAGAAACAATAGGACTAGACTGATCTTTGATCCTGATTATATTGAATGATTAGGTTTAAGCATATTTTAATGTAGGCAATACTCACTCTACTATTCATCCAAAAAGAAGAGTAATCTTTTTACTTTTTTCTAACAAGACCTTTTAATTTTATTAATTGTATCTACGTACTTTTTATTTTAAAAAAGGTCAATTTGATTACAATTTTTTTTTTGAAAAATTGACTTTTTTGGATGAATGAATTATTAAATTTGATATATGGCTATAATTAAAAGTTAAACTATTTAAAATTAATTTTTTTAGAGGTTTGGTTGTAATCTACTACACTAGATTGTTTTTATTTTCTTATACATTATATGTCTTTCTAAATTTATTTGAAATAAATAAATTTAAAAGTCAAAATAGATTTAATTTTTGTCCAATTGATATAATTATATTACAAACAGGGTAATAATAAAATTGATTGAAAATCAAAAAGAAATAAATAAGTTTCATAGGCCGAGATTGAACATACTCGAACCTGGCCCAACATGGTTAACTACATTTCAAATGCAAGTCCAAACAAGGTCCATTTGGATCTCAAATTCATACAGACTTGGAGCGAGCTTTTTTGGTCCTACTTGAGCATATCTACAAGGGCCGATAACAAAAATATAGATTTGCAACATTTATTTGCAAAATAATTTCATTTACTTTCCCTGCCCTTATTGCCAATCGTTTACTGTTTTTTTACTCTTATTTGTAACTTTGTAAAACTAATAGTACCTTTTATAAAACTAGTTTCGCATTACGTGCTATGCACGTGGCTCGTAACATAACTCGTCAATGAACATATTAGTAAAGTAATTATAATTATATCAATTTTTTATTTATAATTAATATTAAATTAGTTAAGAATTTTTGTAAAAGTAAATATAATATATTCGGTTATTAAATTTTTTTCCATACTGATTTTATTCTTCTTTTGGTTTTATAATAACCATAATTAAATAATTAACTTAATTTTATTAATAATATCTTTAAAAATAATAAGATAGAAATTTAAATAATATTATATTGACCAAATATAGTATTTTAATTTTATAGTTCAATCAAACTAAAAAATAGGTATTCCTACTAATTTGTAGACAATTTAATTATTTTTTACATACTAAAAACTAAATTGGAGATAATTTAGCTACCTATTCTAATTAGAACTTTAATTACAATAGTAATTAATTAAATAACTAATTAGTTAATGACTATAAACCCTTTATTTAGTAGTAAACTGAAAAGGATTATTCAGTAAATTTGCCTGTCCCCCCCATCCGTGCTTTTATATATAGTATTTAGTAGTAAACTGAAAAGGATTATTCAGTAAATTTGTCTGTCCCCCCCCCATCCGTGCTTTTATATATAGTATAGATTATTAGAAAATTTTGTGATATATTATAAAATTTTGGGGAATTAGATATAATTTAAATTGTTTGTCTCAATTAAAAAATTTATTGAACTTTGTAAAACTAGCTGAAATCTAAAAGTACGACTTCCTCCATAATTTATCTTTTTTATCATGTTTTTTTGTTAAACTTTGTAAAATTATACTGAGATTAATTTTTACAAACTCACATAAAACCTATTTAAACTAACTAAAATCTTATGAAACTCAATGATTTTACTGGAAGTAACTTTATTGATCTTTATGAAGCATTTTCTCCAAGTAAACACGCTAAAATATTGTGAAATGAAATGATCATTTGAAACTAAAAAAATTAAATTTTATAATACTAAATGAAACTACATGAAATTTTGTAATTTTTTTTTCACTCACCGATTTTAAAGTGTGTTTTTAACTCGTGACGAACATCCAATGAAGGATCAAATTTAATGATAAATAATTGTTCAGCGACAAGATGAGCGAAATTGAAAATCATGAACCAAATAAATAAAACATGTATAATTAAGAGATTTAATTGTCAGCTTATCATACTTTTGTTGTTATTGAAGAAATATATATTTGTTGTACTATGTAAAGTAAAATAATTTTGTCACTTCTCTTATTTTTTAAATTAAAATAAATTTTAAAACTAAAAAAATTAGGAAACAAATTCAAACATGAATAAGTATATAAAAGAATAAATTGACTGCCAAAAATAACTTTAAAGTTTTAAAATATATGATTATATTAGCTATATAAATGATTTATAAATATATAATTTTATTTTAATTTTTTTTGATAGTTTATAGTATTAAACAATTTTTTTTAATAAATTCTAGTTTTGAATTTAAAGATATAAAAAAACTAATTAAATAAATGTAAAATTATAAAGATTTAAATATAATAATTAAATATAATATATTATGAGTTAAGTATCCGGCCGACCTTTTAAAAGAGAAATTCATATCTTTTTGAAATAGAAGTTAAAAAATTTACCTTAAAAGTTAAATAGATCGAAAACTATATCCATTAAAAATAAAATAGGTTAAAAATATATTTTTCTTCTTTTATCATTTAAGAACGAGTTCATAAAGATTTCGGATTCTCTTAAATTCATTTCAATTTGCGCGGGTCAAATTTACGATTTACACTATTTCTTACTAAATGAACGGTGTAGATCAATTTACTTAAAATTGTACTTTTTTAATCTACACCATTCATTTGGTAACGGATGATATAGATTCATTAAATTGGACCCCTCAAGTTGAAATAAATTTAAGAGAATTATAATCCGTTCATAAATCGTATGAAACCTAGTTTTGACAAAAAAAAAACACAATTATATGAAACCTACCGCAATAATAATAAATGGAACTATTGAAGTAGTTGTTGGAGTGGAATCAATATCCATGTCGTCGTGCTCTTGTCAAGAACGATGTCAAGCAATAGACATTGGCAGAATTAAAAAATCTTGATTAGGTAAGATTCATAAATTCAGAAATGTTACTGCTCATATATTGTAATTTGTACACTTTTAATCAACCACCTATTAGTTATTTAACAAATAAAACTTGTACTATGTGTAACATTGTAAGTAAAAAGACAAAATTAAATATGAAATTCTAGTATTTTTATATCTTATCAATGTTTTGATACTTTTATTATTATTCATTTTGAAAAATATAAAGTGTATTTATTAAATATTTTCTTATTTGTCTAATTCTTTTTACTCATATGTTATCAAAGTTTATTTCCTTCATATTTGAATTTACATAGAAATTTAATATCAGACAATTTTTGTATGACATAATATAATTGAATTTTACATAAATAAAAAAACAAATATATATTATTAAACAAACATGCATAGCATGTATGGTGTATAATTTTTCACCTTATAAATTACTATTAATATAAATTTTTTAAAATATCTTATCCAATTTAAAATTTATATTTTCCGGCTCGTATATATAAATTTATAACAAAATATAAATTACTTTATATTTTAACTTACCTTAGTAAGAAATTTACGAATCTGCCAGTGGATCATATATTTATGATTGATAAAAGTCTGCGAATAGCTATTTTTTTAAAAAAGGCTACTTATTTCACTTAAACCAATCAAATAGTACAATTTAATTTTTAAAATTATAAATGTTAATCATTATTAATATTATTGAAAAAAATGAGAATAAAAATTTAAAATAAGTAGGAAAATTAATTGATTTGTATTTATTAGGGTTTAAATTCGAAATCTTAAATTCTGAAAACGACCTAATTGGTTATAATTTTATCTTCTTTTTTTGAGAGGGAGTTATAATTTATCATTGTAATGGAAATTATTGATAATACAGGACAGGAAGTCCATAACTTGACTTGAAAAGAGATATATTTGAGACTTAACTCACTTCCTTGCCACTGGAAGTCATCAACTGATCATTATCTTTCTTTCATGGATACCTTATTTTCGTTCTCCATGGCCGATTTAATTATTCCTCTTGGTCTCTTAGGTAACCAAAACTCATTTTTCTACTTTATGCTATTTTATAATCAAAATTAATTAATTAGAAAAATCTTTATGTTTATTTGATGATCATCCCTTATCAGGCAACATCACTACAGGACTAGTCTACCTTGCTCCCATGTAAGTATAAGCTCAGAGCTTGCACGGAAATTTTCCGAATTTTACATTTTGGCGTTTCGTTTCATTTCAATTTTCGAATATACTTGTGAAAACTTCAAAACTCTCTATTTAGAAGCTATTTTTACTGGAAAAAAAATAAGTATTATTGATGAAAAAAGATTTGATTAACAATTGCAGAAAGACTTTTTGGAGAATTGTGGTGAACAAATCAACTGAAGAATTTGAAAGCATGCCTTATGTTTGCAAGTTACTAAATGCATATTTTTGGGTTTACTATGGAATTCTGAAGCCAAATAGCATACTTGTGGCTACTGTTAATGGATTTGGTGCTGTTTGTGAGATCATTTTTGTCATTCTGTTTCTACTTTTTGCACCTCCAAGAATGAGAGTAAGTTGATTGGTTAAATTTGTCATTAGAAATTTAATTATGGTCACTAAAAATGTGTTTTTATTATAGTTTATTACAGCCATATTAGCTGGGGTTTTGGATGTGGGATTTCCAGCAGCAGTAGTTGTAATTGCCCAGTCATTCTTAAAAAGAGAAGCACAGATTGATGTTGCTGGATTCTTCTGTGTTTGCTTTAGTTTGGCTGCTTATGGTTCACCTCTTTCAGCTATGGTAAGTTCATATTTTACACTTTTTTTTTTGGTACAAAAGAGGAGACAAAAGCCTAGGAAAACTTAGCAAAGGATATTACGATCATACGTAATTCCTTGAACATCATGCATAAGCCAGGGAACCAGGCTGTCCGGGGGTTCGTTATGCCAATCAACACCAATCTCGACATTGGGTTCTTCATTGTTGCATTTTTATTCATCGCCAACATGGGTCTAATTTGAATAGTTAAGGCCCTCTAAGTGCACTGAGAGGCTGTGGTTTAAAACTCGACTTCGTAACTAACAATTAATATTAAACCTGATGAAGGACTAGTGGCGGTCTTTTGAACATGAATTATTGATTATTTTTTATTTTCGAATATGTTTCTTAAATAATAAAATTTTATTATTATAACTTATTCGTACAAAAAGATACCAGTCTATAGTTTTATGTTTAAGTTTTTGTAGAATATAGAATAAAATTGAAGGGCTAAAGTGGCGGTCTCTTGACCGCGAGTCATTGATTATTTTTTAATGTCTCCCTACTAATTTTTAAATGTAATTTTTGGAATTGTATTCATTCACTGTTTTTCTCTCTTTTACTTTTACTTCATTTTCTTTTTGGTTACGCCATTTTCTTTCTCGTTCCGCAACTAAACTTTACTAAATAATGATTAACCGGTAATAAATTACTATTAACAAAATTTATTGACAAATGAATAAAACCGGTATTGAATAAAAACATTTTAAGAAATTAAGAATATTGGCTGTGAATTAATAATATCCTATTCCTGAAATGTACAGAAAACAGTGATAACAACAAAGAGTGTAGAGTACATGCCGTTCCTTCTCTCATTTTCCCTTTTTATAAACGGGGGAGTTTGGACTTTCTATGCTATTATCACCAAAGATTGGTTCATTGGAGTAAGTTTCTCAGCAACAACATAATATATATTTACAATTTTTTGTTAAAATAAAATAAACTATGTTATCTATGTTTAGATAGAACTCGTTGAATTCTAAATCATTAAATAATAATTTTAGTTTTTTTATATGATGCTATTTACTAGGATTAAATCACAAACAAGTTAGTGATTTGTACAAATCATAAATTTTGAAATTTGACAAATTTAATCATTCATTTATGTTTTGAAAAATCGGAACATTAAACTATTTTCCGTTAATAAAATATTGATGTGAATATCATAATATGCACTGTTTAAATAGTCACATCATTATTTTTCAACAAAAAAATAGGTCAATATTTTGATTTTTTCGAAAAATAAAAGTTGGTGATTGGTTTTTAAATATTTAAATTTTTATGATAATCACAAAACACACTTAAATTCATATATGTTTTTAACAATTAACCTGATTCACTAATATATATATAGAGAGTCAAATTTAAAAAAAAATTGAGTCAAATTCCAACAAAATAACAACAGCTCCAAATCAAAGAAACAGCAGAAAAACAAAAGCTAATCTGTAAATATTGATCCCAGTTAGGAATATCACTCTCTTCCATCTCGACAAGAATGACATTTTTTGCTAAATCTAATTTAAATTCCCTGAACTATACAATTTTGGTTTATTAAAATTCTCATTTTCTATTTGACTTTCTCAGACCCTTAAACTTTCACTTCTTCATTCATTTGGTCCTTAAATGGATCTCATTTGGATCCTTAAGAACTTAATGAACTTTAAAGTGAAAGTTTAAAGACTTGAAAGAGCCAAGTAGAAGATAAGGGACTTGGTAAATCCAAATCGTAAAGTTTAGGGATCCCAAAATGGATTTAGCTTTTATTTTTTGGGGACAAATAAACTCACACATCAGCCGTTAGGGTGAAAAGTGAATAAAGTAAGTTTTTTATTTTTTTTTAAATTAAACATGACATAAATTTTTTTCAAACGATTTTATTTGATCTTTTAGAAAAAGTAAGGGTTTTTTCATACTTTTTGTCTTAAAACTATTGCAGGGTAAAATTTTCCTAGTAAAAAATACGATAATTGTTATTTAATTTTTTTGCCAATTATAATAGTGGTGCATTAACAATTAATTGAAAATTGAAATGTTACAGTTACCAAATGGGACAGGATTTGGTCTTGGAACAGCCCAGATGATTCTATATGCAATGTATTATAAGAGACCTCATCAGCCACACAAAACATCAGAAAATTTAGAGGCAAATGAAAGTCTTATTTCAGAATCTGATAGAAATGCTCCAAAAGTTTAATGTGTTTCTTGGTCTATTTAAATTTTCTCGTGATGGTTCGAAGACTACATGCTTAGATTTGTTGCTTAAAGAATTTTTTGCTGTAATTTAGATTAATCTATTGCGAAATTTTTAAGAATCAAAATTATTTTAGTCAGACATGTAAGTGGCATGAACATCTTATTATATTTCAGGTCATCATGAATATCCTGCTATCTTATAATTGTGACTGTTACTGTTTGAGAGATTGATTCATAAATATTTTTTTTTTAAAAATTTCTTTTTAATTAAATACAAAAAAAGTTAAAAAAAATTACTAATGTCTGGAGGGTAAGAGCAGCTATCTTGAATGCATATACTGCCATAAAAATAGCATCCACATAATCTGCTTCAGCCGTGAGCCACATGTATTTTGCATATCGGAGCACCATGTATACACTGTAATACTGCCATTAAAAATGTGCATCATATTTTGAAACCAAACAAAATTGCTACACGCAAATGAAACTCCCTTTTCAGACTGTGTGACAGTATTCCAACTATGCAATACAGTCCATGCTCTACAAGTTTCTGTACAAATGCATCCACTAATGATATTATAATTTTATTCCTGTCCAAAATTTAGTTTTAATTTATTTTTAAACTCTTAGCAACACAGACTTAACTCTTTCTAATACTGAATTCATTATAAGTTTTTTATTTTTAAATGATTCTTTCAATGCATTTTACTATTACTAATAAGGATATATATGATAATTCAATATCTAAGATATAAATTAATATTTTAAAATAATGTCTATTAAGTTGGGATGAAAAAAAGTATAAGTAGCTTTAAATTAATCCATTAGATTTAGTCAAGATTTCACCCTATAATATAATAAATATAATTATATATATATATATATATCCACATGTTAATTAAGTAATTTCTGAGGTTGGACTAATATTGCTATCAACTTTTAAAATTGGACCATAATTACCAAAAATAATTTTTTAGATAAAATTATAAAAAGTAAAAAAGGTGTGAACTTCTGTATCCATTAGGCTAAACATTAGATAAAAGGTTCAAATTTAGCAAACAAATAAAATAAAACTGCAACGCCAACTTGAACTTTTGAGAAAGACGAGGGGTGAATCGAACTCTTTTACCACGGCTAATTTATTCTATAAAAAATGAACACATTACTACACTAGCTCTTCATATGTACACACAAATAATTCAAGATAAACATTTCTAGCTCTGCTTCCTTCAAAATTTTCTCCATCACCGATTAGCAATGCATTCCCAAGCCATTGATGAGCTTCACTTCATCTTATTTCCTCTAATGGCACAAGGCCACATGATTCCTATGGTAGATATTGCAAAACTATTAGCTCAACATAACATTTTTGTCACCATAGTCACTACACCACTTAATTCTGCTAGATTTACATCAGTTCTTGCTCGTGCCATTGATTCGGGCCTCCGAATCCAAGTTGTGGAGCTTCGATTCCCGGTGGAAAAAGCCGGACTGCCGAAAGGGTGTGAGAATTTTGACAAGCTGCCTTCTCTTGAATTGAGTGTCAACTTTTTCAGAGCAGCTAGTGAGCTTGAACAGCCAGTGGACGAATTGTTCGGAAGGTTAACTCCGAAACCAAGTTGTATAATCTCTGATATGACTCTGCCTTGGACTATTAACATTGCTAAAAGATGGAAAATTCCAAGAATTTCTTTTAATGGATTCTCCTGTTTTTGTATGTTGTGTATGAATAATGTTTCTGTTTCAGGAATTTTAGAGACTATAGCTTCTGAAACAGAATATTTTGTTGTTCCTGACTTGCCTGATCGTATTGAGATAACAAAAGAGCAGCTTCTGAAGCCGTTCGTTAATATGGAAGACTATCACGAACAAATCATCGCAGCTGAACAGGAGAGTTACGGATTGATTATAAATACATTTGAAGAATTGGAGAAAGCTTATGTTAGACAATACAAGAAAGCAAAAGGAGATAAAAGAGTTTGGTGCATTGGTCCTGTTTCGTTATGCAATAAAGATAGATTGGATAAGGCTGAAAGAGGCAACAAAGCATCGATCAACGAAAACGAGTGCTTGAAATGGCTTGATACTTGGCAATCAGGTTCTGTCATTTACGCCTGTCTCGGAAGCCTCAACAATCTAAGTCCTGCACATATGATAGAGCTTGGTTTAGGCTTAGAGGCGTCGGATAGACCATTTGTTTGGGTTATAAGAGGGGACGATAAGTCCAGAGAAGTAGAGAAATGGATTGAAGAAAGCGGATTCGAGCAGAGAATCAAAGAAAGAGGACTCATTATTCACGGCTGGGCACCACAGGTGCTGATCCTGTCTCACTCTGCAGTTGGAGGATTCTTGACGCATTGCGGTTGGAATTCAACACTTGAAGCAATAAGCGCCGGATTGCCTATGGTTACATGGCCACTTTTTGCAGACCAATTTTTAAACGAGAAGTTGGTTGTTCAAGTACTGAAGATTGGTGTAAGTGCTGGAGTGGAAGCTCCAGAGAAGTGGAGAGAGGAAGAGCAACTTGGCGTATCGGTTAAGAGGGAAACGATTACGAGGGCTGTCGATGAGTTGATGCGAGAAGGAGAGGAAAGCAAAGAAAGAAGAAGAAAGGCTAAACAACTTGGAAAGTTAGCAAACAGGGCAACTGAAGAAGATGGATCTTCTTCTATTAACGTTAAACTTCTAATCCAAGATATTGTGCACCACAAGAATCACGAGCAAATTGGTGATATCGACATACTGATCTAAGACATACAACACTGATCATGATCGAGAATCCGAGATACCATGTTCATTTACAGTCTGGAATAGACCGTTTTCTATATTAAATCTTTGATGTATTATTGGTTTAAAGCTCAACTGAAGGAAATTGATTATGCTGCAAACTCCAGCATTTCTTGAAATCTGGCAAAATATTGTAAACAAATGAGAGTCCAAAGTTTTACAGAGTCTACAGGGAACTGCTTTTACATTTGTAGAGATGTTACAGTGAAACAACCAAAATCTAAAATAACTTTATTTGGATGTACTGCGAACATTTAAGTTTGGCCCTTGGCCAAATAGGGCCTCACATAGCTCAATAAAGATTTAAAAGAGAAGTCAAATCTGCAACTTTATTTAGAAACTTCAAAATATAGCACTCATTTCTTCAATAGAAGTGCACTGCATTGTGCCATTATCTTTGATGCCCTGGTAATAGCATCAGTCATGTAAAAATTCTCTACGACAGACTTAAACGGTGTCGGGCTTATTTTCTGAGTGCACTCAGGCTTCAGTGAACCCCAAAATGTAGCTGGCTCTCTCTCATCTATGCTCAATAGGTTTGGTGCCACAGTCTTAATGCGGGATCGGATGGCTCCGAGTGAATTATAGGGTAAGGGTGCCCCTGATACCTCAGAGAGAGCTCGGATTATCTTCCAATCATCCCTGGCATCACCAACTGTAGGAACTGCAGGCAATGTTTGTTGTGCACGCCCCTCGGTATTTACATAAGTCCCTTCCTTTTCACTGAATGCTGATGCTGGTAAAATGACGTTGGCACGATATACACCAGAGTCCCCATGGTGACCCTGGTATACGACGAAAGCATCATTTGGCAGCTTGTCCAAGTTCACATCATCAGCACCCATCAAATACACAAACTTAGCAGACTCGATATTCTCGCCAGATTCCGGTACAAGTCCAAGGTCAAGGGCAGCAGCTTGGGCAGCATGGTGAAGTAATACATTGAATCCATTCCAGTCAGGTCTTACAGCATTAGCCTTCTTTGCAATCGCCTCTACAGCAGAGAAAATTGCATCCTTGTCTTCTCTCTCAAAAATTCCAGCACCGACAATGATCGCTGGGTTTTTAGCATTTGAGATTGCTGAGAAAAAGGGATGGCGACCCTCAGCAATTTCAAGAAGGGTTTGAGGTCCAGTGCCCAGATGCTGACAGTCATAGTTGAAATCGGTGGGAGGGCCAATATAACCAACCTTAGCATTGGTTGCACAAACTGTCTTGCGAATTCTTGCGTTAACCATAGCAGCTTCTACTCTTGGCTGGCAATTCATAAGAAAAAGTGAGACTTTTTAACAGTATAATTGATCTTCACATCATAAAGAAGCTGTATATCTAGCCAACCACCATATCACTGCACCTTAAAGTTGTAGAATTTCAATGGGAAGTTCTTTGATTTTTTTCCTAGAAGCTACAGCTATTATAATTATGACTAAAATAAATGTGTTCTCAAACAAAAATTAAATGGAAGGAAAAAAATTGTAAATGCATTACCTGGGTGCCAACCAAAAGGAATACATCTGCCTTCTCAAGAGCACTAATGCTACTGTTCATGATATATCCAGATCGAAGATCAGCATTCGGGCTTGGGCCATTTCCTTCACACCGCACATTATTTGACCCCATTCTGTTTAAGAAATCCTTAAGTGCCATCATGGATTCAGCATCAGACAGCTTTCCAGCAATTCCAACAATTTCCTCTGGTTTAACTTGATGCATAACTTCCGCAACTATGGCAAAGGCATCACGCCAGCTCACAACCTTGAAGCGCCCATCAGCTCCACGAATCATGGGATCATTTAGCCTCTGCCTCTTCAAACCATCATAACAAAACCGAGTCTTATCTGAAATCCATTCTTCATTGATGTCCTGAAATATATCAATTGGACAAGATGAACCTATAATTGGGGCTTCGGATGTGCTTAAACATTGAAAAGGATAACATACATAATGCAAGACTTAAGTCTCTCAATCTATCAATGCTTCCTAATCCTTGTGTTCCAAAACAAGAAATTCTATCATATTTAAGAAATATCCAGAACATAATTAAACTTGAATAGCTTACAAATATGTGCAATAATTTAAGGCAACAAATGCAGGAAGCAACAAAAACAAAATACAGAATAGTGCAACTAAATGCAAATCGAATGACATCATCCACTTAATAGTAATTTCTCATTTTTGTCGAGCAAAATAAAAAGATGCTTAGGCAGACTATTGTGTGATACTAATTTGATGATATCTTGGCAATTCCAGAAAACAGAAAACTAAAGTCTGCCTTACCCATAATCATTTACCAAAACATGAACGGCAGCAGTTTCTTTTATCAAAGTTTTAATGCTGGTCCTGACTCCCGAATGATAAAACGCATAAAAGAACTTCTAGAGATTGTAATTTCCATAGTCTATCCAATATAAGAACCTTACAACCAGTTTAGTTTCTTCATAAAAGAAGAAATAATAGGCCTATCTTCTCCTAAAAAATTTAGGCACACCATGGCACTAAGTCTTAAAAAGGTGGTGATTTGATACTTTGACAAACAAAACTAAGAAATTACGAAGAAAAAACAAAATTGACCAACCATACGGCCTATATAATATATACCTCGTTCAGCCGTGGAAGAATACGCATGACCTCTGGACCTCTGCTATCGATCCGAATGTTGGACCCAACAGCATCAGTGACATCAATGCTCTCTGTTCCTTTCAATTCCCAATTTCGGGCTTTAAATGCAAAAGGCTTGGAGGTAAGGGCCCCAACTGGACAAATATCTATCACATTTCCAGAAAGTTCACTTGTCATGAGCTTTTCAACATAAGTTCCTATCTCTTCTCCACTGCCACGACCTAAAACGCCAAGATCTTGTACTCCGGCAACCTCCGTTGCAAACCTAACACACCTGTTGGGCCAAAAAATAATCAGTTTATTCCAGAAGCTTACAAAGCATGTTACAAGACTAGACCCAAATTCAAAGAGCAGTACTTAAATCAAAAGTGATCTCTATGCCCCATTACTCTGAATTATACAATTTTATTTGTATGCTTAAACATGCTAAATAGTTTTAATAAAAAATCATCATAAGTACGATTCTCTGACACTAGGTTAATGTTCATGTGACTGAAAGAAATCTATAGAAATTTGAATATCAGCTAAGGATTAATACATCACAATATAAATTACAAAGCCAAACTTTGTCACGCTTCCAACTAAAATCTAATATGCCACCTATCAGGCGCAAAGGAAAGAGAAGTTCTTTGTCAAACATAACAAGTAATTGAACAGGTAAAAAATTTAGATTTAAAATTCTTAACCAAGGCTCTTATCCTCATTGCAAAGAGAAACCCAATAACCAAGCACACTGGAAAATCATTTCGTCTAATACAAACAATCGAATGATTTAAAAGTCCTCCACATGTAACATGGACCTATGAACGCAATAAAAAGCATTTACACATAAAATTCAAAAGCACAAGTTATGGAATATTGGCCAATAATCAACATATTGAAAATGAGGAAAATACATATGAAATGAAGCAAACAACCATCTTCTCATTCATCATTAAGAAGCTCCATAGTAGCATGCGCAGTTTCTTTTTTGCTAAGAAAATAAAGTATTTTTCCATCGCCACTAACACCTACGGTAAAAGATGGCATAGATAGAACACGAATTTGACACTATATGCAGCCAACTAAGACTCAATTGTGAAATTATCAGATTAATCTTCGATAATATAAGAAGCAAAAGTTATAGTAAAGTTCAAACCTTGTGCATTGAATACAGCGAGTCATGACAGTCTTGACCAAAGGACCAAGATTCTTATCCACAACAGATCGCTTCATTTCAGTGAAACGTCCGCGATCAGATCCAAATGCCATAGACTGATCCTGAAGATCACACTCTCCACCTTGATCACAAATTGGACAATCTAACGGATGATTCATCAGCAAAAACTCCATTACCCCTTCCCGTGCTTTCTTCGCCACAGGCGTGTCGGTCTTTATCTTCATTCCTAAAGCACAAAACACGTCCAAGAGATTAAAATTTAATTTTACAAAAATCAACACAATTCCGAAAAAACCTCACCAGGAAGAGCTGGCATAGCACAGGAGGCAACAGGTTTAGGAGATTTTTCAACTTCAACGAGACACATACGGCAGTTACCGGCAATTGAAAGCCGACTATGGTAACAAAACCTAGGAATGTCAACTCCGGCTACTTCACACGCTTGTAACACCGTCATTCCCTTCGGTATTTTCACCGGAAAACCGTCAACGAATACTTCAATCGCATCCTCGGGATTTTGAAAGTGCACACGAGCGCCGCCTACTGGCGTTCGCGGCGGAAGATCTGGAGGCGGTGCGGGCTCGGCGGCAGCTGCGGCGGATGCCTCAGGGGATTGGAGTCCCGGTTTGGTAACGATTGAACGGAGGAGGAGGAGATTTCTAGGGTTTGCTGTGGCAGTGTGGGGTTTGATGAGGCGTGAAGCTAACAACCCTAACCCCATTGATCTCTTTCAAACTAGAAAATTTGGAATCAGATTTTGAAAATGATATTAGTGTAAACGAAGACTAAAGAGATGAAATGTTGTTGCAGAGCGGGCGTGTGGTCGCGTTACTCACCACGCAGATAGATCGGGTTGACGGGTTAATCAGTCGGTTTTGACCGACCCGGTGTTGTTCTTTAGCTTTGGTGTAGGATGGATCGTGACGAGCGGATATAGACTGACATACATGAAAGTATGAAACACCATACGATCGATAAGCCAAATGTTTGTTTAGGCCCCTTAACTTTAACGTTATACACTTCTCAACTTTCATTATATCCATTACTAACCAAAATTTAACTATAGCCTAATGACTTAAAAAATCCGATCTTTTACTTTTTTTTCAACCACACCCTAATGTTAAAACTAGTCAATTTTACCATATGTTGCATTTTATTATTTTAATGGTATCCTAAAATTTTAAATTAACGTCTTTTTTATTTGAAAAATATTAAAAAATGTTCTCCATATCTGCCATATATTATTTGTATGAGTTTAAAATTTATTTAAATTTATTTAAATTAATTAAAAATTTAAATTAGCTGAATTTTGATATAGTTTTTAGTTAATTTTTAAAAATAAAGGAATTTTTATACTTTTTTGAACGGAAATGAATTTAGGTTTATCTTTACATTTAGTTAATTGAATGATTTCATCATTTACGTTAATAAATTGACAAAAATTAAAAAATTAGGGTACAATTGAAACGATAAAATGCAAAATATGATAAAATTGACCAATTTTCAACGTCAGAATAGGATTGAAAATGAGTTAAAAGGTTGAGATTTTTTTTAAGACATTAGACCTTATATTTAAACATTATTATGATAAAGTAAGAGTCATGCCCCAATTTATCACTTGAACAATTTATGTTTATTTTTATTAAATACTGTTTGATAGCTCAAAAATCCAACTTAATTTATTTATTGAGTAAAATTAAAATCATTTAAAATGATAAATTTAAATTATTAATATAAAATCTATACTAAAAAATTTAATTTTTTTTTAAAATAGTTAAGTGACTTTATAATCTAAAACTATTAGTAAAGTATCAATAACATTTTTTTTAAATATACACTTTAATCATGTTTTGACTATTTTACTCCTATATGTAATTATATAGATATGATTAATAATGTTTATACAAATACAATTATAATTTTTAGTTTATATTTACAGCTATAAATTATATTTTAATGATTAGAAATCAAAAAAATAATTAAGACATGAAAAAGTTAATATTTTTAATTTTTAGAATTATCAAACATGATATTAAATTCAGCAATTAGAAATTTCAATGTTATTATATTTAAAATATTAAGTTTCAGCATTTAAGTTTCAATTTTATCAAACTCCACCTTCCTTATTGAATAAAAAAATAACTAGCTTCCCAAAATTTTCAATAATCATAATTGATGAAATTTTAAATCTTTCTGATAAATTAAGTCAAATATTTCATATTTATTTTATTTTTACACACATTAATATCAGTTCACTTGCAAAATAAAAAACAACTTAGCTTCCGAAACTTCTAATAAATGATTAAATTGATGA
This sequence comes from Mercurialis annua, assembly GCF_937616625.2. NCBI lineage: Eukaryota > Viridiplantae > Streptophyta > Magnoliopsida > Malpighiales > Euphorbiaceae > Mercurialis > Mercurialis annua. The sequence goes on along the minus strand of NC_065573.1, from coordinate 36,799,648 downwards.
AATTTTATAATTTGGAGCTCTAATACATTAATTCCATGCACTAAAGTGAAATAAATATACACGGATGCGTATTATCAATTGCAGCATCCCGGCTAAGCGCTTCAAAATCAGAGTGTCTGCCTATGCAAAAAACAATATGATGATTACAAATCAGTTTCTGCAGGGCTTCAACAAGAACCCTAATTAATCAATCCCGTTTCAACGCCTTTGTGATGAAGGCTCTCGTAATCACTATTGCTATGTAAGACAATACAGTGACAGCAATACCTAACACCAGCACAAGATTATCAAAAGTAGAATTCTGAACTTGATATACTCGAAGGCCAATGGTGTCCCAGTTGCTCTCCGTCCACACAGGGTCCACCATCCCCATTGGGTCCGAAGAATTCGAAGGCAGAACATTCCACATACCGGATTCAAACTTCAACCGGGTTGAATATGCTGGAACATATCTGCGATATAACAGTCAACAGTTAGATGGCCGGAAATTGTAATCATACTCCTTGGCTAGTAAGGCATCGAACCTATGTTTATCATCCATAAAAAGTTAGCACTTAGCAGTAAATGAATCACACCAAAATTTATCATTGACGGCCATGATACCTTTGCAGATTACATATGTAGAGACAATGTTCTGCTTTAGATTACAATTTCTGAAAGACTTAAATATCCATTTTCCCTTCATAACGTGTACACCATGGACAATTCACACCAAAATTGACATTTTTATCAATTTAGTCCTTGAATTTCTTATCTTTAATCAATAAACCCAAATTTTGATCAATTAGTCAAAATATTTGGTCAATTAGCCTCTGGGGTTGTTTTTAAATTAATGCATTTGGTCTAGTGTTTCCATTGCATACATTTTCAGAGGTTAAATTGATACTTGAGTCATTTCTAAGGATCAGTTTAGGCCAAAATATTATGCTGCATCTGGGGCACAATAAAGCATAAGTTCTTAATTCAGACTTGGCCTACTATAGCTAGATTTGCTATAAAGTATATTACCTTGTTGTAGAGAGAACACAAACTCCCTTCCCGTTTGTTTCTTGCTTAATGCAGACTTCGCCTTTATTGCTGCAATCCTTTGAGCAATTAGAACTACTATTCTCCTTTGGAACAGAAGTTCTATCAGCCAAAAAGTTCCATATAAACCTCGAAATATCATCAACATATCCAAGGTTCGGCGTTGATGAAGGTTCTCCAATAATGACACCAACATAATGACTTGGGCATGCAGCAGATGGGGATATGTATTTCTTCACCAGCTCGCAAGATAAACCCGGGTCACAGTCCAATAAACAGCTCATTAGTTCTTCAACTAACGAAGCATTTACATTGATAGCGCTTAGAGCCAAACTGCTTAAATTTGTACTATTACTAGCAAGGATGTAAAGAGAGCGTGCAACAAGAGATGCAGCTGCCACAATAGCTGAAGAGTTTATATTTGCTGCAATTCAAAGACCAATCACAGATAAATAGCAGTTTTTCAAAAAACAACAGATAAATAGCAGTTTTTCATTAAAAAAAAAACAGGTAAGTAGCAGTTAGCACAGTTAAGTTGTTATCATTATTGTTCTACTTTAATGGTGTGTCTGGTTCAAATGAATTTCATAAAATTTGGTGAAATTTATTTGTAAATTAATATGATTGTGTTTGGTTTGTTTAGAAATCATTTGATAACTAAACTTTTAAGTTTTGTAGAATTAGTCATGCTTATCACAAATGCAATAAAATAAATTCATTTGTAAATGAGTTGAATCATGAAGTAGAACTGAACTAAAGAAGAGGTAAATAACAGAAGTTGCAGGGAAAGCTAACAGAACGCAAAGCAACTCACACTTATCATCGAGGTGACTGTGGTAGAAGTTGTTAGAAAAAGCACTGTCAAAATCTTCCAGTACTACCCCAGGGATTGATGGGTTCTGCCAAGATAGAAAGAACTAAACACTATCATAAAATTTCTAAGGTGCCAACTATCCGTAAGAATCTGAGAAACAAAAAAGATGCCAATTCACTAATTGTGGAACTTTTATCAGCAAGATATGAAAGCGACAAAGAGATACAATCTATATCCAGACCCATCCACAAATCTGAGAGAAAGAAACGACTGGAGAGAACAAAGAATCCTTCGGTTGTAAATCTATCTCCAAAACACGAGTTCCAAGACCACAAAGTACAGTTCAACTCGTCAAAAATCTAACTCTATATATTCACATCAGAGGTGATGGAAATAGACTACAATCCTTTACTCACTCACTCTGGCAGAAACTTTTTAAGTCACTTCACTCAAGAGTCAAGACTGAAGAGTAATATAAAAACTGACATTCTCTTGCAACTCTAAACATAATTCCACAATAACATTATTTCACCTAATAATATCTTAGATGGAAATTGGAACCTCAATGTCAATAGTCCCCCACGCTCAACTGTCTCCCAAGCGTTCTTTTGCTCAAGGGAATTTAGAACAACTTGACTGCCTTAATAAAATATTTAACTTTGTGCTAACTTATGAAACCAGAAATAAGATTGTATAAAAAGAAAATACACTAGTGACTATACATTAACTGCTTCTAACCTTTCTCAAAAATGCCATCAAAGATGATGGAGGTATTCCAGGATTTGAAGCGCTTGCTGAAGCAATTGTAACATTATTTAATTCAAGTGAATCTAGGGCAAGTTTGAAAGCATTGAACATTTCTTTTCCGCCTGGAGAACCCTACATCAATAAAATTACAATTACACAAAATAAACATATCTAAGGCTGATTATCAGTGTGTCAGTCATCACATAATAAATACTGATAGTACAACTGAAGGAACAGATAGAATGCCAACTTGGCAGTTTAAGAAAGACGAAATAACAGCATTTGTGTCTCCATTAAGATTCTAGCATATAAGCTCAGGCAAGAGAACTAAATATTTATCTCATTTATAGGATTCTAAATCACAAAGAAGGACATGAATCAATCAAGCACATTAATTTATGATATCTAAATTGACGAGAACATGAAGCAATCAAGCACATTAATTTATAATATCTAAATTGACTAGAACTCCCATCATTTATCATAATATGGAATTTTTAGATGTAAATACTAAATTTAGCATCCACTAATAATAATTATGTTTGATCTATTTGGATCAAGAAGTTGCAGTACTACTAGGATCATGAACTTGTCCTAGAAACTTTTGGTATAATGGATGTCCCATCCACCAACAGCTAGCTTAGTGTCAGACAAGTACTCGGGAATCAGGATGCATCGCTTGATAAGTAATATAAACATCAAAAACATATTCACAGGGTGCTGCCACCATCACCATCTAAAGCTGCCAACATTTTTCAGTGGGATTTACCAACACAACAGCTTACTACTGTTACTTCATGTTCTCTGTTTACCAACACAAAAGCCTTGTTCACATGCAGAAATATAGAGATTATGATGCAATGAAGGCAAAAGAAGAAAAAATTGTAATGTTGATGATGGCTCGAATGTAAATGCACATCTTCCAGGTGTCACAACAAATTTCATGGAGAAAGTAGAAGAGAATCTAAAGAGTTCGCACCCCTGCTGTATGGGCAAAGAAGGTTTCATTCCCTGCATTGAAGCCCCTCCCAACAGATCCAATATCCATGACCTATGTAAGTACACGAGGAGTTAGTCCTATAAGTAAATAAACCAAAGATTACAATGTGATCTGGAATCTAATCAATTAAAACAATGGAAGCCGTTTTAAATGAAAGCAAAGCATGCACAATATAAAAGGTACACAACAGAGTTCTTCTTTCCATATGCTGCTGTATTTTAATTTTTTTGGATAAGTGCTAATGGATATTTTTGTTTGCATCATAATTCTGTAGTGTGTAACTGTGTATAGCAACCTAAATAAAGTGAAAGACAACATAATAGACAGCCATCTGTTTTAAATTAGATTCATCGGGAATAAAGGAATACCATCTCAATTAGAGTGTTGTTTAGGCCACTGACAGACTCTGTCTGCAAATCAAGTTCAAGCAGAAATCTCCTGCTACCAAGATATCCCCATGCCTCCCCAGTGAAGACTGAAAAAACAAGCTGCACCAAGATTACTGTGGTCAGCATTTTATTCTTAAACACACATCAGAAGCATGCATGTTCTCACAAAATCTCTCATGCATACCTGTCTACTAAGATCACCCAAACCATCCACACGAGAAAGTGAATCAACTGCTGCTAGCAAGGAAATCAATCCCTAAAATGTACCAAAAATAGTTTGCTTGATGATTTAGGAAAGAAGAAGATTACTAACATTTAAAACACTTTTACAATTTTTACTAAATTTCATTCAAAAATCGGAACTTACAGAAATAGAAGACTCTGCACCTAAGCTTTTGTCGCGGAAGAAGGAAGCAGAATCCATAGATGCCACTGCTAATATAATGGGCTTGGCTTGATCTGAAGATGAGATATTAATTGGCGGGAGTGATGACCAAACACTGCCTTTCACAATTAAGATCAACAATTAAAATTTAAGCAGATATTCAAGTAAAAGATGGTGGTTTGATTCTTAAGTTACAGCCATCAAAAATGTATTTGGAATAGATTAAGGAATAGAAGAAATAAATAGAAATTTAGAAAAAAAATTATAGTAAAAATAACATTCTTCATAAACATATAAAACAGTGAACACGAACAACAATAATAGCCTACCTGTATCCACCTAATGGAAGGCAAGTCTCTTCTCTCAAACAAGATTCTGAATCATGAGTGCCAGACTTAGAGGTCTAAAGAGAAATCCAAGCAACTTAGATATCATAACAAGCAATTGACATACTGAATGTTTAACAAATTTAAAATGATCACATATTGAAGCATCATAATCCAATACCTGCATCACTAAATCAAACTCTACAACGTTTGCAGTATATGAATTCTTTTTCTCCTCATTCTTCAAAATGACCTAAATTTATATGTGATGTTACAAAATATCAATTAACTCAATCAGAAATCTGCTCATGAAAAAAAAAAGATAAAACCAATAATCATCAAAATAAACTTGCATAATTACAAATGGAGGCAATGACACTTGGGCAAATTAATTGTTAAAAAAAATCACAGCTTATAGATGCACAAAATGTTTTCACATTTTCACACATCCATGTGTCTCATCTAACTCTGGAGCAAGCATCAATTAGGCTTTAATTTTCAAAATTCTCATCTTGTAAGGAGAATTTGATCAGATGGCTAGATACTAAAAAATGCTCCGCTATTTAGTACATAATATGCTTAATGACTTTTCCCCATTACAGGATTATAATGATCATATCAAGGTGGAAAAAAAAGACCCTCAAAGAGGCTATGCCTAAAAATTAATAGAGATGATACAGGTTTTATTGGAACAAAGTAGCAATCTAGCAACATGGTAAGCTAGTACGTTCCCAAGTTCACAACCACAGCCGAACAAGACCTTAAAATTGCAATAATATTCAAACAACTAATATATAGTGACATAATTTCGATCAGAAATGACTTTAGCATCACATGTTTGATACAAAAATATCACTATCAAACAACCATACGGTGCAGAGGAAATCTTATAGCTAAAGACTATGTTTTTACCTCCTGCATGATATCACTGCTATCATTGGAGAGTAAGAATACAGGAAAATTGTAAGATTTCTTCATAATACCAGATCCCTGCAAACAAAAAGGGATGAATAGCAAGTTAAGCTAATGTAAGAATGGAACTTCAAAATCTATCACTGACAAGAGGGGAGCGGCAAAATCAATTCAATGACAGTTGGCAGTCAAAGACATTTAAATATTAAGAGTTTAGAGCAACAAAGGGGGATTTGATAAATCAATAATCTCATATGAATGCAGGTCAATGAGGGAAACTTCTTTTCTCATGCAAGGGGCAAACGCTGAGGATGTTTTACTGAAAAGGAAAGAGGTTGTAACAAGGCTGAATAATACTAAGCAAAGACTAATAACTCATAGCATACAATTGGGTTCCATTCATAATTGATGTTGTGATAAGGAGCAAATTCAGCTTCAGGGAACTTTGGGGCAGGAGAAAATCCTGAAATAAAGAGGAATCCCCACAGTTAACAATTGGCACACATGGTACAAATAAGACATTAATATAAAGGTAATTAGTAGAAAATCACAATTACCTGTTAATTTATTTTGACTGCTGGTTCCAGACTCGACTAAAACACCGCCTATGTTCTCAGCAAAACTTGGATCGTTTGATATTCTGATATTATGATTGTAAAAAAAAAAAAGAATGTCTTCAATGAAGATCCAAATCAAAAGAAGGATATATAATAATAAATTACCAATCAATGATACCAATACAAACTACACTACACATAAAATCTTCAACTATGAGTTTTACAAGCAAGGGAATAAAGATTGTCATAAACTGATGGAGAAGTCCATATTGCATTACAATAGTCTAACTGGGGAGAAAAACGGGAAAAAAACTGTAATATTTTATGCATTCATATTACATCCATTAAAATTCGATCCTGATTGAGTCTAGGTGTTATCCAAGTAGATGCATAATCATCTTTAGAAATCTAAACTTCTTCCAAACCATTTTAGTGACACATAAAAAATGAATTATTGACTATGTTATTAATCATTAAATCTTTTTTATAAGCAACAAAGCCGACCATGGGTCAATATATACACATTTTGGAGCCTATAAACATCGCTATATTTCTTCTCAGAATGAACCAATTGCTAATTTTATTTCAGTTATAATTCCTATTCAATGGAATTTTTCTTAACATTCACTTTCCAAAAAACTCAGCACGGTTTGCTCTCTTTTCCTCACTTAGGCAAAGTTAAACCATGCATATAAAATCCATCTCAGAAAATTTTGTGATGATGGTAAAATGATTTATTGCAAACTCACTTTTGAAATAAAATAATAAAAATTCAAAAAGAAAAGAAATAAATCAACAAGATATTACATGCCTGTCAAAAAGCTGTTGAACATCATGTAATGAAACCAAAACTGCAGATAAACCTGTCAGCTCATTACCACTCTTGAACTTTACAACTGGAGCTGCAATCTTGTTTCGCCCGGGATCTATAAACCAAACACACATTCCACAATAAAAATATTAGATACTATAAATAAAACCTTCTGCGTCATAAATAAAATAAATTACAAGCATTTAGAGCATCTTACTAGCACAACCAATCTCTCCAGAAAGATTGAGTAACCGTACACAAGGATAACCATCGACAACCATATACATTGACTTCTGAAGATCAGGAACAGACTGCATTGACTTCGCCTCTTCTAAATTGCCTCGATCAGCAATGAAATAGAAAGTTAATTACAGATTTTAAACTATAATTTTAACCTAAGCAGCAAAAAAGTAGCAGCTTCTACTTTATTTTCTCAGTAATAGCAGATAAAACAGGATGAGCAGCATGAAAACATTAATTTTCTCATTAATTCATAATTGTTAAAATATGTGAATCAATGCACAAACTAATAAAAATAATAAAATATGAATCAATAATAGACAAAATTGAAGTGAAATTTAAACAATCAGATACAGTATCGATTCAAACATTGCTATAATATAAGAAGTGAAGTGTTACAGAGCGACTTACCGGAGAAAGAGAGACGAAACTGAAAAATGGAGAGGAAAACTAGAAGATACAGACGAAGCTTAGCAGCCATGGCGTAAGTGTAATAGTAATGAGTAGTAAAGAGCAATGCCCGACGGATTATTTTTCCTTAGTATCAAAGAGGTATAAAGAAACCTAATAAGCCATAACCATAGTCAAACTGAAGTATTAAACAGTTTTTGAAGACATAAATTAAGTTCAAAATCTGCTCATTTCATCTTTTGCAAGATGAAATCGGGTCGTATTTCAAAGAGAATTCGGGTAGGATCCAGCGAGCCAGAAGTTTGGGGGTGTGTATATATGGTTGGCAAAATATAATTTAGCTTCTTATTATTTGTCTTTTATCACTTTTAGCCACAGTGGTTTATTGTCGTGTCACTTAGGTAAGTTATAGGGTAATTGATCCTGACAGTCACTATACTTTTCAAAAATTTCATTTCAGTCACTAAAGAATCTTTATTTCCATTTTGATCACTCAACTTCAGAAAAATTTCACAGGTCTTATGTCCTTTTTTCTGCAAACGTGGCCCTCTTTTCTCAATCAGAATTTGCCATGTCATTATTTTTGACACATTAGCTAGCCATGTCAATTAACCTTCTACCATAAAATAACATGTTAATTTTTTTAACATTTAATCTACTTATTTTCTTTTATTCTCTTCACCTCATTTTGCCGTCAACCCTAATTCTACACTCTTTCTTCATTTCAAACCAATTCATGGTAGCAATGAAGTAAATGTAAATATTTGTTGCACCGACGAATCTCCTTCATGGGTTTGCCTCTGTCCACGAAGTTCTAAGAACAGCAACTTCATGACAATCACAATTTGGATGAAAAATCTGGTACTCCATGGTTTGGACGGTTTGAAGTCTGAAAGTAAAGAAAGATGAAGAAATTAATGACTATTTAAAGAAGAATTAAGGAAAGTCTTGGTGAAATTAAAAGTTTCATCATCTAGATTTATAATTTTAAAAATTAGGGTTTATATTTTAGAAAAGAAGAAGAGAATTGGGGAAGGTAATATATTTGCTCGTTAGTCAGCTTCAGAGAGTGGGACCCATGGTGGAAAAAAAATTAATAGAATATTAGGCTGACATGGCTTGCTGATGTATTAAAAAAATGACATGGCAAATTCCAATTGAGAAAAGAGGTCCACGTTTGCAGAAAAAGGATATAAGACCTCCCAGTGAAATTTTTCTGAAGTTGAGTGATCGAAATGAAAAAAAAATTCTTTAGTGACTGAAATGAAATTTTTGAAAAGTATAATGACTGTCAGGATCAATTACCCTAAGTTATACTTGGGACATTCACAATACTTTTCATACAAATGATAGATGTAATTGATTTTTTAATATTCAAACTATTGTTTTATTTTAATTTAGTGAGTAAATTTTGATTGGTTTTATTTTAGTTTAGTGAGTAAATTTTGATTGGTTTTATTTTAGTTTAGTTTACTGAGTAAATTTTGATTGGTTTTATTTTAGTTTAGTTTACTGAGTAAATTCTGATTCATTTTATTTTATTTTATTTTAGTGAATAATTTTGATTCCTTTTATTTTTATTATCCAATTTTAATTTAACAGGTCCTACTAAAAATGCATGTGACAATCATTTTTTTATCAGAAAAATTGTCATATATGCATATTTTAGCCTACAAATTTTCTTTTGTAATAAAATTTGATATGTGCTTCATCGATAATTGATAATCCATCAAAAAAATAAAAAAATAAAATAGTATAAAAAAGATGATTATCTTCGACAGTAAAAATAAACCATTAACAGTAGCTAAAGAGAAAATAAAAAAATTATAAGCGGTGAAATATTTTTGGATGATTAAACATCTTTTTTTTTTATAACAAGTTCAAATAAAAGTGAATTACTTTTGTCCAATTTGAACAGAATGCTACGTGTATGCCATTCTCGTCCACATAATCGGAGATAACGGAAAAATATAATTCTATTAAATGATAATCCATTTTTTTAATAACATTAGATACCACTTTAAAATAAAATATAATTATTAAGGTTCAAAATAAAAGCCGAGTCTAAGAAAAATTGAATATAAAATTTTAAAATAGTATAAATTATAAATAATAAAAATCACATCAACCGACATTAAATTATATATGGTTCATAAATTTAGAACTTATTTAACAATTAACATACTCTTTACTATTGTAATCATATTTATTCACTCTACATTTTGTAAAACTTTACGGTATTGGTTGATCTTAATTATGAATTTTATAATCGTTATAAATTACAGAAATTGCATTTAATTAAAATAATAAGTATAGATGACATATACTTTATAATTAATTAGAATAGTGCCATTGTATTATAGCACAATTGAATATAATATATAAAATTTTCCATTTGATTTACTTAATAAAAGAATATTACATGGTTGAAAAAAAATTATATTATTTGCGTCAAATTTAAAATTCATAATAAAATTATAAATTACACAATAATTCATAATTCTTTCTACATTTTTTATTATTTTTATTTTTCTACTCAACTAAACAATTTATAGAATCAATCAATTTTATTTTCATTTTTATTTTTTACAACTATATAGATCCAAACAACATATAAAATCAAGATCTAAAATGCAAATAAACTTATAAAAGGTTAGATGTTTTGCAATTTTAATAAAGAAATATTTGTGCAATTTGAGACATCAACATTCATTTTTTCTTTTTGCAATCAAAATCTTCAATCAAGATCCGATCAACCAGTAATAATGCAAACGTCGGAATCCATCTTATTATACCTTTTATTTTTGAATTCCAGCATTCCACACTTCATATTTTAAATGCATGCATCATACTATTGTGCACTCAGCTCAAATAAATCCCAATTTATGTAGCCGTAGGCAATAAGTTACATCGACTTTGATTACATACCATGTATGAACTTCTACCTGAAATAGAAGCCATTTGCCATATTAAGCGAAGGACCAAAATTGAAACGCTGAGAACTTCATTCTACTCTACCGGTCGAGAAGCTATCACATCTTCATCAAAATTGTAATGGACCAAGCATAGGTATTCACAAATTAGAAGTCCAGCTCAGCGCGTTTCAAAACAGATGCAATCCTCTCAAAAAATTCCGGTTCATTTTCCTTAATTTCATCGAGTGTTCTTGGTTCATGTTCATCTGCCTGTGAGGGAGGGGAAAAGCTTCTGTCAGTATCTGAATCTTAATTTTGAGTGCAGGCACAAGATCATACCGCTTTAGTCCGCATACGAACGAAGGAAATATAAAAGAGCAAGCTCTCGACAGGTAGCATAATTCACAAGAAGTATGAAAGAAGAGTAACAGCCTACTTATTTGAGAACAAAACGAAAGCAGATTAATAAACTAAGGTTTTCCATTTATGTCAATGGCGGCTTCTGAGTCTGATAATGCAGTCTCTAGGACATAGTTTTACGGAACTTTAATACAACATTTATTAAACCAAATACTCCATGATTCTAGAAAGGTAAAGGAAATAATATCAGTACACTTGTATTAGGATCTAAACTCATCCTTCCCTAATGAAATCCGAACTTCTGAATTGGGAAATTGCCGGTTAAAACTGTTAAAAAGCAAATCATCATAAATCAATCTCTATGACTAAAGATTCTAATTAAATACCAAAATTATCACAAACAGTAAACTCTAGAAGAAAACCTTCACTCTTCATTTTTTTTGATACAACCTTTACTCTTAAATTAAAAACAAGTAATATGCTCATTCTGTACATACCAGTTTCCTGAATTTATCAAGCTGTTGCAATCAAAATTTTAATCCTAGAAGAAAAATGAAACTAAGCATGCATTTTCAGATCACATACGCGCATAAACAGGAAACAACCAAAATCTTGCTGAATCAATGCCAAAATATGAGAACCGTGTTGTTTTCAGAACAAACTAGAGGACGATTATGTCTGATATGATTAATTAACCATACCTCTTGAAATTTTAAAAGAATTAAGTTTGACACAGAAGCAGGCTTTGCCTTGTCCCACCTGAAAAAGGAGTGTTTTTAGTTTGTAAGTTGTCCAGAATTGAGTTCAGAATCATCATTCATATGGCCCCTACAAAGTTTGATTTACAACAATAATATAATAATCTTTTGCATCATGCAAGAAGTCATATCAGATAAAAATATAAAATTAGTAGGGCTCTTGAGCTCTGAAACAAAGCAACCAAAAGGAACGTCACCAAAGTTTCCTGTGTTTGCTGTATATACCTGACAAGCATTAACTCATTAACAGATCGCCACATTCCACGTCCAACATCTTTTGCAAACTCTTCCCTAGCACTTCGTCCATGCCATAACTCCTTCGCTATATACTTTACTTCTTCAATGTCTACCTATAGCACAGTAACGGCAACCAGTATACAATGTAAGCCAGATATGTGTCGCTATGCCACAAAAGAACAGCATACCAACAACCAGCAAGGAAGAAAAAATTGGCTGCAATATGGTTGCAACTATTTGAAACTAAAATACTGAATTTAACATCAAATCACATGTAGTGAAGCTTAAACAAAAGGCCAGTAGTTTCAGTTTGATTCCTAAGCCTTTCCATGGCTGGATTATATAAACTTCAGCTTGGAGCATTCGCATGGAAATTCTGATACACTTTCTGTCAGTTCGCTTGAATATTTGCCTCGCTTTGTCTTTAGCTAGAAAATCAATTAAGCTAAGATTAAAAAGAAAAAAAATCTTTGGAAGCATCTTTAGGACAATAACCGATGCGGTTCCTCTCAGTCTTATTTTAGTTGGGAAGGGGGCGGAACAAATGTTAACCTTATTATTGTCTCATAGTGATAGCAATCTTAATTACACTTGAACCTACAGATTCTCCATATTTGTTCATTTGTGATGGTAGAAAAAGCTCCTACAAAATGGAGAAATTCTTACATGAACCTAGTTCACCACGTAGGATTATGAACCATCCAATTATCGAGTGAAATGTGGCATTAATAAATGCATGAACCAATAAATAAAAAGTTTTAAATGATAGTTAAATTAAATACCTATTAATATGATATTTATTGATTGTTTAATACCACGTGTTACAAGATAAATGGATGGTTCATAATTTTACGTGGTGAACAAGGTTCATGCAAGTATTTCTCCATAAAATGACATCAAGAATTCTAGAATACAACAAAAAGCTCTCTATTTGGCACCCATAATTATAACAGAAAAACTACATATTCTTCCCCTTCAGTTTCTAAAAAGAACAAAGGAAAACAAAATGAAAAAAATAAAAACATACTCTCTGAATCCTTTCGTCTGCATAAAGCTTGTTTGCAAAATGCATATATTGTAAAAAAACTACTTAAACCGTAACCAAATCATTATACAGTCTTACTAGTAGAAAAAAGACAAAGTGGAAATCAAGGTGGCTAACAAGGACTACCCGGAGGCAAGCATCATATTTCATAGAAGAGCAAAAAGAATATTTTAAAGGATGAGTCTCATACCTGGACTTCCTCGGCTGTCCCATATAGTGATTCTTCATGCTCAATAAGACGTTGATGAAGCACCCGGTAATGATCCAAATCAAAGTTTACCACAGGTTCGGTTTGAACTTGAAATCCGGCTAGTTGTGTCAAGACATATGAGGCCATGACCTGTCCAAAAATCGCAGGGATGGTACCAAGAACAGGTATGATACGAACCCTAAAGCCTGGGACTATCTGATATGATTATGAGAAGTTAGAAGCAGTTTTTATTCGGTTAGATGTGTTTGAAATACTACTCATTTTTCATACTAATAGATCTACTTTTATAAAATGTATAAACATTTCGCAATTTTTCATGCAGAGCAAAACAATTGTAATACTTTAGCCACGGTTGATTAGCTAACCAACCACATTATTCCGATCTATGTTAGTAAAATTATTGAATAGGCCGTCTAAATATTCAGGGAATCAGTAATCATCATCACCTGATAATCGGCAGGATTATCTTCTTCTCCACTTGGTCCCTTAAACGGAAGTAATTTAACTTTAGGTTTTTCAAGAGAGAATACAACAGGGATGCCACCATCAATGCCATACTCTTTCCTCAGGCGGTGTCTTACCTAAAAAGAATCTTATTCAAAATCAAGTGCCAGAAATACTACCCAGTGAAGCATATCCACTAAATACAATGGAAGACTAAATGAAACATTATGCTCTGCATATTGATTCTTACAGTAATCTAAGTAGGTAAGAAATTCTGTATTTACTAGCCAAAGAATTGGGGATCCAATGAAGCCAGCAGCAAGATTTTTGAATTCTTTATCTTATATAAAACTTTGAAATCAAAGACAAAATCTGATTAGTCATATTAGTTTGCCCAAATAACCAAAACCTAAAAAGAAAATGTTAAGACAGCAGAAACAACAGACATGTAGAGGATGATGCCTCTTAGACCAGATATCAATAATTGATGGGATAGATAGTATAGTGAAAATTCTGGAATTTTGGACAATACTGAATATAGACCAACAAATAAAAAATATGATAAATGACCAGAAATCAAGAATTGATAAGTTACACCAGTGCAAATTCTGAAATTCCATACAATTAATACCGAGCAACAGCAGAAAATGTGATCTATGTAGCATATAATGGAACCTTAAAACACCATTTTAGTATTAAAGCAATAAATCAAAGCCTTATCACTTCCTTTTCATTTGCTTTTCAAATGTATAACTATGTATTAACGCAAATAACTTTGCAATATAGAATACTAGTGGAAAGAAAAAAGTATGTAAAATGAAAGCATGGCCAATATTTACGGAAAAGCCACATAATTCTCATGCTAAAGGTGGGTGTGGAGAATGGGCTGTGATATGTGAGGACTTGTAATTAGCTGACTTTCCCAAGTTAATACAATCTCTCTTCAAAAATGTCTATAATATATCATAAAGAAGCTACTTGGTGTTGTTTCAGACAGTTTATATAGTAACTACAGACCAACTTGGTCCCATTTTGGAATATGCAACCCCGTTTTTCTAAGAGAAAAGACAAGAGATCAATCTTGATATTTAACTAGCATCGGGTTGGTTACCATTCTTAAGAGAATGGACTGAGATCAATCTTGATATTAAAAAAAGCAAGAACATTTGATAAACATTTTAAAAATTAGCAATGCTTGAATAATTGAATTTAACAGGAAGCAAGAAGGATTACCGAACGAGATAATGGATCATTTGTTGACTCTCTCAAATCAGCAACACGTATTCTTGTTGGGTCAGCTCTAGCACCAGCTCCAGTTGCAGATAGGACCTTTAAACCTCTACGCACACATGCAGCAAGAAGTGCAACCTATTGAAGATGAAAGTATAATGATTTTAAAGTTGGATATCTTACATAATCAAATCTCAAATACCAAATAACACCAAAATACTTGAAAGGAATTAGAGGAATTTTTAGCGTTAAAACATGGGATAGATATTTATCATGACCTATGATCTATACAACAACAACAAAATTAAAGGGCTCTCATTACACAATACTAAACAATGTATATAAGTTTGGACTATTTGCTATCCCAACATCTTTCTATAAGTCATAATAGAGAAATAAATATTATCAAATCATATACCTGCAGCTGGCAAATTAAGAGCACTAGGATGTACCTTTGTGTCAATGTTATCAATGCAGTCCAAAACAAAGTCAGGGTTGCCAGAAAGAATTTCTTCTTCGGATGATGCATCATATAATAGTACTTTTGCTTCTATACGGCATTCTGGGAAGATTGTTGAGAAATGCTTCTTCAGGCACTCAGCTTTAGAGATACCAACATCTGCTCGTGTCGCAACAGCATGCCGATTTAAGGATGAGAGAGAAACCTTTTCGTTCAAACAAGAACAAGCATCTTAGGTCACCATAATTATTATAAGTTTAAGACTTTCATCCTTCTTAGGGAAATTTCATACTTTTCTTTTTTTCTATTATATCAGCGCATTTTCATAGTTCTAGTGACGCTTATGTGCCAAAGACCCTTTGAGGCCTTGGCACAAAGTGCTGACATGCTTTTAAAATAAAATGCATGTTGACTTACATATTAAACAGCTATAATTAAACCCACAAACAATGGGTAAAAAGGAGAGTTGCATGATTTTTCAGATTACTAGCATACTATCCTTCCTAATTCAGATCTTTCTTTATGCTCAAATTTCAATTGGATAACACCTTGACTGATTTCTCAATCCTACCTTTGCCTTAAACCCTAAGTTCCAATTTTTAGCCAAAATTTTCACTCAATCCTACCTTTGCCTTAAATCCGAAGTTCCAATTTTTAGCCAAAATTTTCACACAATATATGGACTATATGTTAGTCAGACCACCATGAAAAGCCTTCATAATTTACCACAAATAAAGGTATAAAATTATGAGTGCTTCAGTGAAGTCTAAACCAGAATAAATACTAGAAGCATGGAACAGTCTTAAATGCCAAAAGAGTAACAGAAAAAATGACATAGAGAAACATAAAGGAAAAAGAAAAATCCAAAATTCAACATTACCTGGTCAAAATCCACGAGGAGGAGTCTCCCAATTCCTGATCTAAGAAGCATAGATGCAGCATGACTCCCAACACCTCCAAGACCAATGACTACGACATATGATGCAGTCACCTTGCACTGAGACTCATGACCAAAGAACTGAATGTTCCTAATATTGTGGACAAATATTATATGTTACTCTGAATATTTTACTAAGACCAATATGCAAAGAGCGAAAATAGGAATTCAAGATTCAAATGCTAGCTCTAGTCGCTGAACGATTGACAAGGGCAATAATGCTTTCGACTTTAAACTAGCTCTAATACAAAACTTAAGCATTGAGAAAGTTACTATAACTTGATGTTGATAAACAAGGAAAGGGAGATTAGATTACCTTACCTGGTCAACTGTTCTGCAACTATGTCATCTGTTAAAAGGTCCGTAGCAGTCACTTCACAATTCCTATCTCCATCGACCCTGCAGCTTCCCAAAGACGGTTCAGATACAATTTCTTTACCTTCATTTTTAGTAAAAAAACAGGATTAGAAACCATTTGTGCATAAGTTCATACCATTTAAAGTATCATTTTTGGTCATAAGAATCATACCATATAAAATATCAATTTTACTACTGCATTGGGGAGTGATTCTTCTGCTGCAGGAAACACAATCGATTAAGTTTCACTCAATAAGTATTATTTTTTTCTATAATAGATATGATTAATTCAAAAAAGAAAACAAGTAGAACAAATTTGAGCTTGCCTGGGAAGATGATTGAGAAAAAAGAGGGTAGAAGCAGAACCCAGAAGAGCCCCAGCTCCTACTAATGCCATCAATTTTACTTTCTCCTCCATTTTTACTGCCTTTCGCTATGTATGTCAAATATGCGCGTACAGTGTCGTGACAAGGGTTTTCCTGAGAAAGTATTCAGGCGGGGTTTATCAAAGTAACAAACTATTCTTCTTGCTGTTTGGTCCTTAAGGTTTTTGGAAACATTGCATTCTCATCCCTTAAGTTTGGTTCAAAGTAACACTTGGAAGTTGTATCAGTATCGTATCCAATAAATGTCATTTTTCCCCTTCAACTTGTTCAAAACACCTAGTTTGAAGACGGTTTTATCCAAAATGCTTTTTGTAAGGGTGCTTTTTTCTTCCGAAGAAGGGTGTTTTTGTTGAAAATTATGAATTGACCTTATTTGATATTTGGTTTCAAGTTGAGGGGGGCAAAACGAACCATTGTTAATATCGATACATATAATTTGGCAATTTTTTGCAAACAGTCCCTTAAATCTTTATTTTTTTAATTTACATCACATAAAAAGAAATTTTCGTCAAATTTACACTAACATTACATATCGGAAGGACAGCAACAGAAGCAAGTGGAAGATGGATACAGAGAAGAGGAAAGCATTATATCGTGCGAAACTCAACGCCCAGAAGAAGGAAAAGCGAATTAATTCTCCTCTCGTTAGGTATCCAATCCATTCCATTTTCTAGGGTTTTCAGTTTGTTCTTGATTGTGTAGTTAACTAATTAGAAACAAATTGCAATTATACATTTCCATGGAGAGCATCTGTTGCTGTTCTAAAGTAGGGTAAAATTGATGCGCTTTTACTTACAAAGAGTAGATATTGAGTCCTTCGAATTGAATGGGTTTATTGTGTAATTTTTCTTTTCTTCTTTATATGATGATATTCAGGTACAATGAAGCGGACCAACCTGTATGTAGGGTTTGCAATGTAGTTTTGAAATCTGAATTCTTGTGGGATGCACACCAAGCTTCTCGTAAACATCATGAGGTCATTCATAACTTATTTACTCTCTCGTTAATTTCTGGTGTGGAATAATGTAATACATTACTTGATTTCCATTGATTTGGAAATATAATAGTTTAAGAGCTCAACTACCATAATCTGCACATGTTTAGTTTCGGACATGGAGGCAGATCAGTGTGCTTCTATGTTAACCCGTTCGGATTAAATGATTTTCTAATTCTCCTTTATAGAGGTGTCCCTACATTGCATATGCAGAAATTAATCTAAGATTTCTAACATGGTGTCTTTATGTACATCATTAAACATTTTTCACCATGTCGATGAGCTCTGTTTCTCAACTGCATATGTTTTAATGATAGTAAGATGCATTTTTTTTTTGGTTGCATTCCGAGTAGTTTAAAATCACAGGGGATAGGCCCAACCCAAAGCTGTTTAATACTCAGTTAAATCTCCTGTTGACGCTCATCCTTTATTTAATAGATTCATACAGATGATTTTGTTAAGGATGAAGGAAGAGAGAAGTAGAACCATTTGAGATTTATATATTCTACTTTCTAAAAATCAAAGGACATAAAAGGGTTGCAGAAAAAACAATGTTTGAAATGTTCTCAGCTCAAGAAATTCAATGCATCATAGTTTTGCTTTAAAGGTTTACTGTTCTTGAGTCTGACTGCTTTATTTGTGGTAATTTCTAACTCATGGTTTCATTTTCTGTTCATGTTTTTTTTTTCATTAATTTTTTTCTAACATGAGGATTATTCTGGTGCAGGCAATAAATAATCTCAAAGCCAATGCAGCTGGACGTTCACATGTTAACACTACAAAACCTGAAGCCAATACAGAGTCTCCTACACCTTCACATACAAATAATTCAAAATTACGTGACACAGGTGAAGCATCAACAAAATTGACCAAGCCTCAGTCATCGTCTGTGCTTCCTGCAGATTTCTTTGACATCCATAAGACAGAATCAACTTTACCTGCTGCTGCACATTATTCAGAGTTGGGTGATAAAAATTTGGAACCCTCAGAAAAATTATCTAAGCGCCAATTATCATCTGTCCTTCCTGCGAACTTTTTTGATAATCCCGAGTCCAAGAGACAAAAAACAGGTATGCACTTTGTTTTATCCTCCTGAGTTTCCTGGCGTAATTATTAGTAAAATGATGAGATGGCTATGTTCTCTGCTGGTTCTTATATAGGTTTTAGATACTTAAACTTTCTGTCCAAATATTTGCAAATGAAAAAGATTTTTGAACAAATCAAACAATGTGTGCTATTCAGCCTCTGCACTGTGGAGGGATGTCTATGTTACTTGTATATTCAATAACAAGAATAGCAAAAATGCATCAGTAGAGTTAATATTAGACTGAAATATCTAAACATTATTGACATGATTAAACCTTTGACTATACTGGGGTTTTGAACTATTATGCTCAAGAAGTCTTATACCTGGTATTATACCGGGGTCTTGAATTTATTTTTCTTTCTCATTTTGTGCATTGGTAGATTCTTAGGCAAGTTAATCTATGTGATATTTTCTTGCAGGGCGGCAAAGTTCGTGGTCTTCTATTAGGAAGTTCTATATTTCTTAGACTACTTTTTTATTTTTACGCATCAGTAATCAGTTTACTTCATCATCCCAATGTCAGATTTGTCAGACATCTTAGTGAAGAGAACTATCAGGATAAGAAAAAAAAACTTTTAGGATGATCCTTAGATATGAGGGATTGGTGGACAGAATTTAAAACATATAAAGAGTCCCAACAACATGACGATCACGTGTTATTAGGGAATTGATTACAGTGGCCATTCTATGTTTGTACTTGTTTGACTGTACCTAACTTTAATTTTCTCATAAGAAGTTCCTTATCTTAAACTAGTGAGGATAGCATATCTTGCTGTGCTAAAAGTTAGAATCCATTCTTTCTCTGATTAAGATGCTGCTATAGTTGCAAAAACAACAACTTGAAAACCACTTAAAAGATCCAAAAAACATGTTAGGCTGATAGCTATAGGAATGGTACTACTGCTATTATGCTATGCTTGCTAATGCTTTGGGTTCATTTTTTCCTTTTATGATTTTCATTTTTCTTTATGTCTTCGTTTTGATACTTTGGCACATATAAGCATCTCCAGCTGCAGTTTTCTTTAATGTCACAATCTATTGCATATATGGTTCTCTAATGCATTTGGAATCAAGTGTTTTGGTGAGGCTTATCATTATTGATTTTTAGACAGTAATTTGTGATTGTGTGTGTAGATACAGAAAAGTCATTAAACTCGAATTCCTACAAGAAGTCCGGCAGTTTTGGTCAAACAAAGGTGGAGACTTTCCTAGAAGATGAAATTGATGGGGTACGCAGTGGTAATGATGTGCAAACAAAAATCACTGGGAATAGCAGCGAATCTAAACAGACACCTGTTACAAACATGAAGCAAGTAAAAGGTGCTCTTCCTGAAGGCTTCTTTGATGACAAGGAAGCTGATTTGCGTGCTCGTGGGATTAAGCTTGTCAAACCAGATGTCAAGTAAGTTCCATATCTTATTCTCTCACCTATCTCGTGCTTACATCTCAAACATTTTTCTTGTCTAAATTACTCTGAAGTCTGACTATGAGTCTAACTTTCTTTTGGAGTACATTTGTTGAACTGAAATTTTAATATTCATTTTCCAAAAAATCTCGCGGACCAAATTTGTAAGAATTTAAAATATTTCAAACCGAACCGAATCAGTTGGTTCAATCAATTTTTTTGGTTTGGTTTAAACCAAAAATGAACTGAATTTTTTTTTACTTTCCAAACCAAACCAAAAAATCAATTTTTTATTGCTCACAATACATATGATTAATTATGGTCAGGGATGAGTACAAGGAATTTGAAAAGTTGATTCAAGAAGACATGCGGGAAGTGGATGATCGTCTGGAAGAAGAGGAGGTCAGTGCTATCGGTCACCTGAGAATATCTTCAAAATTTCTATGACTTAATTGTCTATACCTAGAACTTTTGGTTACAAAATTATGTTTTGCATTAACTGCAGATTGATGCTGCTGAGACGATTGAAGAGGCTGAAACAGAAGAACAAAAGTAAGTTCAGCTTGTCCAGCAATTTTTAATATGTTTGGTTCTCAGGAGTTCTCATTAATTTTATTTTGTCAATAATTACCTCCCCTTTCCAATTTCTCTCTCTATCATACCAGGAACTATAGGGAAAAAGTTGAGTTTTTGAGAAAGAAGAAAAAGGAGCTGATGGCTGCAAGGTCAGCGGCCAAACGCGACATAGATTCTAGGGATGCTAAAAAGTCATCAACTAACGAAGAGTCATCTAGTGATGATGACGACGATGATGAGAATTTCACAGTCGATTGGAGAGCGCAACATCTTTGAAACCAAATGGGCAAAAACAATTTCTTCTTCAAAGATCATAACATAATTTGGTATGTGATATCACTTCTTTATGACAAAAAATGCAAAAATTACATATGATGTGGTTCTCTTGACCTTTTTTTTAGCAAATTAGTAGAAGTGTCATTATTCAAATTTTGCCCTAGAACACAAGACAATGATATAATAGGCTAGAGTTTTCAAGATGTTATATGAGTCCCTGACTGGAATTTTTTATGATCTATATTCTGCTAATTCCCCACTAACTGTTTCCTTTTAGCTTTTGTCATTTTTCCCTCTTTGCAGTTTTTAACTTTTTTCTTTTTTTTTCTTTTTGAACAGTTCAGTATGGAACAGCTTTTCCAAATCAGTTTATGACTTTCGTAATTTTGAAAGAAGTTAGAAATTTCAGTTTCTTTCAGAAGTGACACTTCTCTGAATCATTAATCCCTAATCCAAAACAAACTCTTAATTTATTCAATTAAGAGAGTGATGGCTCATAGCTTTGTCATCAGTCACTTCCACATAGACTTAAAGGAATCTCATGTAGACTTGGGTGATTCGTTGGTTAAATCAAATTAATCAATATAACCAAACCTATTTTGTTTAATTTTTTAGGAAATAGCATTTATTCTTTGCTTGGTTCACTTTTTTCATTCTATCTTTTGAGAAGTTGAGCGTTGGACTAGGAAAATGACTTCCCTAAAAAAAAATTAGATAAGTCCTAGTATTTCTTTATTTCTAAATTTAATTATCTTTAAGTTATTGAGGTATTGGAAAGTTGGTAAGTAAACCAAGAAAAGTTATTACATATTTTGTGCATAGAAATTCCCGAGTAATTAACTTTCTGGAAAGTTTGTATAGTTTTTAGGCCTAATCACTCAAAAACCCCTCACCTTTAAACTTTTTTTTCAATTCCACCCCGATGTTGAAAATTTGTCGATTTTACCCACTTTTGAATTTTCCGTTTTCAATTGTACCCCAATATTTTAATTTTTGTTAATTTTTTTACTTAAATGATGAAATCATTCAATTAATTAAGTCTAAACATGAAATTAAATTCTTTTTTATTTAAAAAAGTACAAATAAGTCCTTTATTTTTAAAAACTAACTAAAAACCATAATCAAATTAACACTAATTTAAATTCTTAATTAATTTAACTAAATTTAAATAAATTTTAAAAATATACAATCAATATATGCGAGACATGGAGAATGTTTTAAATAAATTTCCAAACGCAAAAGACGTTAATTTAATTTTTCAGGGTACAATTGAAACACAAAAATGCAAAATAGGGTAAAATTGACAAATTTTCAACGTCAGGGTATGATTGAAAAGGGGCTAAAAGGTCGGGGTTTTTTACGACATTAGGCCTAGTTTTTAAGTGAGGCATTGTAATTTTATAAATAGCTGAATCAGAGAAACACCTAAAATGAAAACGAAAGAAGTGTCCCTTCCTAACCAAAGGGGACAATAGCAAATGAAAGGACAATGATAATAAATACCAACTAAATTGTGTTTGTTCAAGTTTGTCTGTGCTCCACTTATATAAGTGCTATGTTCTTGTGGTTTCTATTGGTTATGCATTACATGTTTACATTTACTAATAAATTAGCTTTACCATTCTCAATAAATTAAATACTTGTAAACATAGTACTACTAACTATTTAAATAAGTGGTTATATATCTAATAGTCAGTGCAGTCTTATACAATTATACAATTTCAGTATCAAAGACATTTGAAAATTTATCTTGTGCTCATTTCTAGGGTTAATTCCATATAAAATCACTACATTTATACGTTTTTTTAATTTTAACCACGTCTTTTAAAAAATGTCAAATAAATTCATCATCTTTCATTTTTTTGCAAATCTATTACGAATGTAAAAATTTGTTGTATTTTTGTTGACTCGACAACCGGAATCAATAAGAAAAAAGTAAGAAAAATATATTTTTTGTGTTAATTAGGGTATTAGTCAGATTATGACATTTATTTAGGAGAAAAAAGGCACTGTATTTTCTCATCAGATTTGAAAAAATAAATGAAAAGTATAATGGTTTTATTAATTCCTTCTTGTCACCAAATATGTTTTGGTACCACGTATTCATGACCAAAGGAAAAGTACATACAATAAGTTATTGTTTAATGTGAGAAAAAACTTTCATTATTGGAAAATAATATTATAATTAATTAGGACTAGTAAGGGTAGGTTCAAGAATTGCTAGTCTTGGTTTGGGATCGGGGATTCACGGTTCAAGTAAAAATTATACTATAGTATTGTTTACTTTTAATTTAAAGAAGAAATTGAAAAACAAAGGGCTTGAACTCAATTTCCTTACCAAAATTAAATTGTCTTTGTATCCTCTTAGGGCTTAGAGCAATCAAAGCTTAAGTAGTTATCTATTATTTGAAAAACCAAATATCCTATAATTACTTTATAAGCTGAAAGTTGTAGTGCCATCGGATATTGATATCAAATGAATCATCGGCGTAATCTTTGACAAATTCTTGATCTCTTATTGCCTAATTCTTGATCTCTTATTGCCTCTTACTTCAATTATTTACGCAAGTTTGAGCTTCTAAATGATTTGAGAGCCACATTTGAATGTCTTTCATTCAAGATACGTTCTCACTCACTAAAAGTTTGTTCCACAATAACTGTTGATATCAGACTTGAGAAAACATATTTTACATCTTTTATAATGTTGGGAACACATCTTGGTGATAATACCACCATTCAAGTATCAAAAAGTCTTTACATGCTTTACGCGTTAGATAAATCTCCAATTCAAAAGATGAACTAAATGATCTCCCTAGTATTTTATGCATTTGATAACTAATCGATCACTCATATAAATTTTCTTGGTTCCTCTGGAACTTGATCAATTTCAAAAATAATTGGAAGAATCAGTTGGAGGTACTCCATAAATTGACCATCAAGTTTTCATATTTACCACTACAATTTGAAATTTTGTTAAAGAATTGCGATAATGATAATGTAAACTAGACTTGAGAATTGTATGAGGATAAAATAGAAAACTAAATATATCAGGAGAAAGTTTTATTCCTAAAAAAAAGAATCAGGGGAATTTATAGAATTGAAATAAGTAAAAGATAATTGAGAAAAAATTGAGACATGAGAGTATACTATAGTGATAATTGTTTCCAACGGTCACATTTTTAACATATACTGCGCTGTATCATGCAGTGCAGCTTATGTGACAAACGGTCACATACAACGGTAATGAATATAGGTTTTTTTATTTTTTATTTTAAAATTTGAGCTGTATCAGTAGTATGGGATAGATTAAAAATTATAATCAAGTGGAACTGCAATATTGCTGCTTTGTAGTTAGTGCAGTATTCTTAAATTAAACCAGTATGTGGCTCGTGACATGGCAAATTCGCAAATTAATCAAGTTTTGTGGTTTAGGATTTATTCAATTTTCTTTAACCTTATAGTGCTTTTGTAAAATAATCAACTAGTGCCACGCATGACACCAAAACCTCAGCATTTTAATTAAAATTTTCATAATTATCAAGATGATGAATCACCAATCTTATTCTTATTAATTACAAGAAAACATAATGTGCTAATCATGCACTTAAGTAATTAGGGTAATTTAATTGTAGTTCAAGTCCCAAATGACTAATTTTATCAAGAAAAATACTCGACAGTGGCTAAGATCATAAAACTCATACTTTCCAAAGAAAACATCTTAATCAATAACAATAATCATTAAGGATAGTTTAGCCATTATAATAAAACATCTTTCATTTTTTGAATTTATTTATATATTCTATTAAATTTATTATAATTTAATATAAATACAATCTATGGAATTAGAATATGAATTCTTGTAACAATATAAACGTTAATTTTGCAAATTTTTTAATTGAAATTCATAAACATTATAAATTCATTTTAAATCAACAAACTCTAAAGTTTATTAAAATTCAGAACAAAAATTATATTTTCATCATTAAAAAATAAATAAATTATCTATATTAAGTAAAATGTTTTATTTTTAACCATTGCATAATCAATAGACTGTAAACTATATAAAAAATAAATTACTCCTCATACTTAGATAAATGTGATCCGTGTAAATTTTGAATTCCGTTTTTTTTATAATTGAGGGAAGGGGGAGCGCTTGTGGGAGAAATTAAACCCACGATCTTGACAATTTAGTGTCTAGCGCTTATACTATTTGAGTTATAGGTCATTGGTGTGTAGAATTTTGGATTCTAAACATTTACTATACAAAATGAAAATGATGAGTAGGCTATACTTTCTGATTAGCTATAAATAAAGATGTTGTAATTATCTAGTTTTTTTTTTGTCAATGTAAATATCTAGTTAGGTCACCGAAAAAGTAAAATCTGAATCAAAGATAATAATTGGCAATTTTAAAATGAAGACCACCAACTTCAAAAGCCAATAACCATTACAAAAGTACATGAGAAAGAAAACCTGCCCTTTTCTCCAATGCAACAATTTTCTGTTGTTTATTTTTGCTGCTTTTGTTCAACTTGTTTTTCTTTATTTTGGCCTTAAAGTAGAAATTTCTATGTCAATTAGATAAGCACTCTTCCAGATCATTAACTACTCTTTATCTTTCCCATTTTCTCTCCCAAAGTGAGTTTCTTTTTCGCCTATTTTTCGTCCATATTAATAGATTTATCTGTTTTACACGTATCAAAACATTTAATTTTTTTAATTAAAAATATACTTTATCAAATAATTAATATATTCATCATTTTAATACACTTTATAAATAGTATTCCAAAATGACTCGTAAAATGTATATACAATTATTAAAAATTGTTGGTATCAACATCATTCAATTAAGAGCATTTTGACTGCTATTTATCTAGTTAATCAACTTCTAAAAATAAAAATAAGCCTATGACATGAAACACATAAAATGAGAATGAATTTATTAATTATTTTTTAATTAAATTTGTATAATTTCTACTATATATTTATAACAAATCAATATAGTTTTTTTATTACATATTTATACTTTTCATATAAATTAAATTATATGATATAAATAATATCTTGAAGATATATGTGCATTTTATTGATTTGTTCATTCTATTTGTTTAGAACTTTGATTTTCACTTAATAAATTTCACTTTCAATTTCAAATTACATTCTTACTTCATAAAATATTACCGCAACTTTAGTATTTTAATAATTTTTGTTTTTCTTGTTTCAATTAAGGAAAATATATTAAGCTTTCTAATTGATAAATGAATTAAGATGATAAATATTATTGTTTTATGGTCTAAATTTAACCAAAAAGTTCATAGGATTTTATCGAAATATTGTATTAAAATTTGTAAATTAAAATATTGACTTGAGGTGAAGTTAATTGCTTAAGCCACTCATCAAAACAATTGGATGATTCGAATTTTACATTTGGTGAATGGTTGGTATTACAATCAAATGTTATATATTTAAATCCTTGCAAGCTGCACCTGAGACATTGAATGAACAATTTTATTTTTTATTGTGCTATAAAAATGTCAACTTAAACGTGTCAAATGCTCTTAATCGATCAAGATTATACATTGCTGTCTATACCGTCATAGACAATTATTAATTTTGAGATTATAATGACTAATCATACCATTGACTGCGTATATTATCTGGGATTAAATTATGAAGGCTGCTACCTATTTTCGGCGGTTTGATTTTTTTGGTTTTCGCTGTCCTGATCAGATTGATAGTATATGCGACTTATCCATAAATTTTCAATATTTGAATTTCTATCTCTATCCCAACGCGGTACCTATACTTTATTTCGTAACTACAATATACACGAACTAAAATTTTGTAATAAAAAGTACTTGCAGTTAATAAATTTTCGTTCCATCAAAATAAACTGGCGCTAAGATTCCGTGAATACAATCATTTTTTTTAAACCCTCAAACAACGAAATTAATAATCAAACATATTATACCTCAATACCCCAGGCTCAGTTACTCAGTACCTAAACTATAAACCTTATAGTTACCATATAAATCATACCTCAATTCTACCACGCTGTAAAACTTTTTATCTGGATTTGTTGAACTTCAGAATATGCACACTTTTTATTCTTTTATGATTTTCACTTTTTTGAGGGTCCGCACGACAGAAAAGGGATAAGAATGGATGTTTTTAAATTGGCATATATAGTTAATTTGTATTTGTTCATGTCATATTTGATTTAAATAAAAAAACTGAATTACATGAAATTGACAACACTTGTGGAGTGAAATAGACAATTTATTTTTCTCAATTTTATTAACGTCCCTCTAGAAAAGGATTGTGTGATGAGAATAAAAAGGTTAAAATAGCTTTTAAAACAAAAAACATTAATAAGAACCAACACACAATTTTTATAATAGTTGAAGCACTAAAGACTGGGTTTAGCCAAAAATTTCAGTACAATAATTTTGTCCAATTGTTCACCAAAATATCCATCATGCAATTGCAAAATTATGTCTTCAAATAGATAAATTTGCTTTAAAATATAAAACTGAATTTATATAGATTATATATAGAAATCAATTTTACGAAATAATTATTTTGGTGAGAGGTTTTAAAATTCAATTTTATACGGTAAAAAAATCAATTAAAATACCTTAAAACTCAAAATTTTAATACTAATATTTTTTTATAAGATTTATATTTTCAACTTTTTTTAACCCACCTGACACTGACATGGCAATAAAAAAGTGTACACATTAAAAATAATTTTTTGAGATATACGCTTTTAGAGGGAAATTGAACGAATAAAATACTGACACGTACGAGGGACATTAAAAGTGAAATAAGATAATAGATTAAATAACATTTTTGAAAATATTTTAGTTTTTGTTAGTCAGAGAAATTTGAAAGTATTCCAACACCACTAATAATACAATCATTTTATCGTAATGAATATTAAAAGGCAACACGCAAAAACACAAATGATTGTGAATTATCTGCACAGTAGTCTATAAATTTTAGCGTCGCTCAGTTTCAGATCTCAAAAACAAACACTGGTCTTAAATTTTCAGAGACCGACGCCATATTATCCAAATCCGCCATTTTTCTCGTGATCAATCTTTTTCTTTCCTTTTTCTCGCCAAAGTACCGTTACAGCATCCATTTCTCACCGTCAACTGACGTTTAAAATCGATTGATTATCACGGACAGATTCTATCATCCTCTCGAACTCTCTCCATGAATATAGCATTCCTATAAATACAACTGAAATCAGCTTACTAAAATGGATGACAGAGAGATGAATAGAGAGAGAAGGCACAGTCATCGCCACGAGGAGGAGGTAACGCTAGATAAAGAGGAGGAGGAAGACGACGGAGCAGATGAGTATGAATATCGTAATGTAAGAGATCGAATCAAATCGTCTCGTGGAAGCCGGTTTAATTTGATCGAGAATGAATTAGGACTTCAACCGTGGCGGACGTCGTCGTCGTCGTCTAATCGGAGAAAATTTAGCCGTGAGTCGGTGATTAATGGTTTTAATTATTTATCTCAAGGTCTCGTTATCAATCCTGATAACAGGTAATTAATCTCTTCAATCTTACTCTTCTTTGTTCATATTTGTTATACAGTAACAAATAGTACTTCTATTTACGCAGCCAGTAAATTTTATTCTCTCTTTGATCTAAATTTGGAAATTTTTTAATTTTAATTTAGTTTTTTAGTTACTCACGCTGTCTTTATGTCCCATCTTTCTGGCCTTTTTATTTATTTTAGATAGAGAGTTTATTTAATTATGAAAAATAATTATTTATACTTTTAAAATTTGACTCGAATCAAGTAGTAAATTTTTAAAATCTAAAAAAATTTAAATATGTCCTTAATATCTTAAAATATAGACAAATAGACTTTCAACGTTTTATTTATGAGTCAAAATCGGAGCATCGTTGTTCACTTTTTAAGACATTAGGGGCATGTTTAAACTAGAATCTCACTTGATTTTGTGGATAAATTTTAGCTGCATAAGTGATTACTTTTCCTTAATTATTTATATTTTTTAGGTTAACGTTAGGTTAAAACAGGGCGCCGTCTTTCCCGCCATAACTTTACAAGTGGCTGAGTTCTACTTGTTCAACTGTCAAACTCATCTGACTTTTACTACTTAACTAACGGCTCATATTTCTCCAGCTAATATTTGTAGTCATCAATAGAAGAAATTTCTTTATCAATAGTGAGTGTACTACTGTACTGTATCATCCGATTATAAAATTTAATGTTAAATTTAAAAAAATTAAAGTATAATTTAAATAATAAGATGTATATTAAATGTTTAATAAATATTTTGAATATGCAAGTTTGGCATAACCGCTAAATAAAAAATAATTATTATTACGTTAATTGGATTTTCTAAATTGAATAATTAATTTTTGACTACATGAAGTTTGAAAATGATGATGATAATAATAATAAAAATAGCGATCACAATAAGAAGAATGTTTAAATGATGATTACTTTCCGTTTCAAATACTAAATATTATCCCATACTTAGATAATAATTTTGCAAAACGTATAAAATTAATAAATATAAAAAAATTATTTAAAATTGTTGACTTAATCTTGTTAAAAAAAATTTTGTCTAAAAATCTTAATAAAATTGAGAATATAGTTATTTGAATAAATGGTAAAATCTCTCTTTAATTATCTTCTAAATATATAGTTACGCGACTATACGTAAAATTGTATAGTTATATTTGTCATAATTGGTTCTTATAAGCAGTAAATATAAAATAATTTAATTAACAATATTTGCTTACTTTTTTTATTTGAGATTAATTAATATTGCCGTGCTTGATATAAATAAAATAAAATGATTGATTGTAGAGGTTTTTTTCTTCAATTTAATTAGTAGATTAATAAATTAGTTTTTTAATCAAGTAAACCAGTAACAACTAACAAGTGAGGCAAGACTTTTTTTGTAGATCATTAATTATTTTCAAGCAGTTATTAGTTTAAGAATTCAGACTAAATGCTTAAACAATTATATGCTTCACATTGTTTCTGAATCGTTTTATAAATAAAAATAAAAAATACATAATTACTCCATCAAAATATGAATCAAGATTCTCACTCCCTGCATGAAAATAGGACAAACAAAACTCGAAACTTAGTGCACTAAAATTAATTAATTATTATAGTCGACTTAATTTAGTTGTTAAAAAGATAAAAGATTCATCTGTTTCACTAATATATATATCAAAATTTATATATTATTATATCTATTATTGATGTGTTTGATTTGGATAATTTATTTATCAAATTATACAATGTAAAATTTATCTATTTTGTTCTAATTTTATTTTAAATTTTTATTTCAAATTTAAAATCTAACTCAAACTTTTTTATTGATTAATCATAATTCAACAAAGATTCGTTTTTCCCTTTCAACTTGGAACAAAAGATCAAATAAGGTCAAACTCGTGACTTTAAACAAAAATACTCTCAAAATAGGCGTTTTATCTCGTTTACCCCGTTCCATGGTTTGTTGTCAAATCATCTCCACTTACTGAAATCATTTTTTTCCATCTCGGTTAAGGGATATAATTAGGTAAATTAACCAAAATGCGGGTGTTTTTGTCAAAGTCATGAACTAATCCTTCGTTTATTTATTTTGCTAAATGAGGGGCAAAATGAACTTTTGTTGAACTATAATAATTATATTTATTTTATCAATAATTTCAATACCATAAAAAATATTATACTTGAGAAAAAGGCATACAATTTTTGATGTTATATCTTCAGTTGCCGGTCTTTTTTCCCTTTATGTTTTGGGTTATGAATTCTTTGTAATATTCTTTCTTATATAGTAAGTAATATTTAAATTTTCATAAAAAAGTAGTAATATTTAAATTGGTTGTCACTTTTATTTTGATAATTGGAGAGGGGAAGCGCTTATGGGATGTTGTACTGAGTTATGCCACTAAAATTTGTTGTGATGCTGTATTTATAACTTAATCTAGTCCGAAGATGGATAGACTTCTCTGTAGTATGCTGAGATTCATTGTGAATAAAGAAAATTATCTTCCTTGACCGTTTCATATGAGCTTTAGCTGATGCTAATTATGTCTTCAACTTAATGACAAATATTAGCATTTTGGTGGATTAGGATGCTGCAGCATCATTAAGGCATGTAACTAGTAACGTTTTTTTATTCTTAATTTAATGTTATTGCTTGTTATAATAAATTTGAAATGAGTGAACACCTTTTCAATTAGTGCAGATGGTATAGGGCATGGACAAAATTCATACTGTTATGGGCAGTGTACTCATCCTTTTTTACACCTATGGAGTTTGGTTTCTTCAGAGGATTACCTGAAAACCTCTTCATACTGGACATCATTGGCCAAATAGCTTTCCTTTTCGATATTGTTTTACAATTCTTCATTGCCTATAGAGACAGCCAGACATATCGTTTGGTTTATAAACGCACTCCTATTGCTCTACGGTATATATTTTACCTTACTTTTATAGTTTTTTAATGCATTATAAACTATAAAGAAAATCTAATTGTGAATTCTTTTACTTGTATTTCATTGCTCATATGATCAGTTGGTTTCATGAGTCCAACACATTGTTGTAGCTTTTAGCTATACAATATTGTGAACATTTTATAACTCTGAACGTGCAGTGAGTTAATTTATTTGGCATTTACATGTGCCTTGATAATTTATCTATTGCTACTAGTCACGTGCTTATTGGCTCTTGCAATTCAACATGATGAGACTTGCCATATGTGATAGTGGAGCTCTACCTCTTTTGCTCGATATTTTTTTTATAATAGAACTATAAAAAATATATTTATATCTGATTGGTGCATACTCTGTCATAGTTAATTTCATATCTAAGTTTTTAGGGGAGGGGCACAATTTAATTTTTTTCATATTAATATATAAAATTTAAAATTTGTTAAAAATAAAAAGGTCAATATGTATTATTTTCTTAAATAACGTGATATATTTTAAAAAAAATCACTTGAAAATTTTGCACTTTTTAGAAATTAAGAGGGCGGATGCCCCTCTTATACCTCAAATAGCTATGCTTCCTACAAGTTTTGCTTCATTAAGTGGAATGATATTTCGGATAAATTCATAAATTTTTACGGCATAAATTTACACAATTTCTAATATGCTAATGATTTGTCTTATTGAACTCTGTTTGTTAATAATTTAAACAGCTAGATTATCCATTAATTATTCTTTTCTTGTTGTAGATACTTAAAATCTCATTTTGTCATTGATTTACTTGCCTGCCTGCCTTGGGATCTGATCTACAAGGTATTCATTTCTTTGAATTGCCCAGTTACCCTCGCATCACTAACATAAAATTAAGTCTCACCCTTATTTGTTTAAATCTTATGTTTTAAATGCATATATTAGGCATGTGGACATAGAGAAGAAGTAAGGTATCTTTTGTGGATTAGGCTATGTCGAGTGCGCAAAATCATCCAGTTTTTTCAAACAATGGAGAAGGATATACGAATCAATTACCTCTTTAGCAGGATCATAAAGCTCACCGTTGTTGAACTTTATTGCACACACACGGCAGCCTGCATCTTTTACTTCTTGGCTACCACTCTGCCATCCAATGAAGAGGGTTATACTTGGATCGGAAGCTTAAAGATGGGCGATTACAGTTATGCCTCCTTCAGAGACATTGATATCTGGAAGCGATACATAACATCTTTATATTTTGCTATTGTCACTATGGCTACTGTTGGTAAGTTCCCTTTGTTACATATTAGTTAACATAACATCAAACATTATAGAGCTCTTGGCTTTATTTATTGCATAAGCGTATAGTTTGGCTTCATAACAATTATATAATGCTTAAAGGATGTGAAACTGTGTAAAACATATCAGAAAAACTTATGGTTAGGGCAAAAACATCAGATTTACATATAAGGATCATTGCACATAATTATAAACATTAGATCAGTAGCTTTAACACCTAACAAGTTTACTCTTTATGCCTCAGGTTATGGAGATATACATGCTGTCAATTTGAGGGAAATGATATTTGTTATGTTCTACGTATCATTTGATATGGTTCTTGGAGCTTATCTGATAGGTAATATGACAGCACTAATTGTAAAAGGATCAAAAACAGAAAGGTTCAGAGATAAAATGACGGATCTTATCAAATACATGAATAGAAATAAACTTGGAAAGGAGATCCGTAATCAGATCAAAGGCCATGTGCGCTTACAATATGAGAGTAGCTATACTGAAGAATCTGTTATTCAGGATCTTCCTATCTCCATTCGTGCTAAGGTAAATTCTGTTTAAAGGAGTCGTTGCAATTCTGTTTATAAGTTTTTTTTTCTTTTGAAAATGTGCTTCTAGATAAACAAATGATAAGAGTTAATTAAGGGGAAACTGTTCTAGAATTTAACCTTCACAAGCCTTTGTTTCATAAATACAACATTTTGGACCTAAATTGTTTT
Source organism: Mercurialis annua (assembly GCF_937616625.2). Lineage (NCBI taxonomy): Eukaryota > Viridiplantae > Streptophyta > Magnoliopsida > Malpighiales > Euphorbiaceae > Mercurialis > Mercurialis annua. The sequence goes on along the minus strand of NC_065573.1, from coordinate 36,765,871 downwards.
CGATCAAAACTGCAAAGTTTTGCCTTGAATTTTCTGAATCTCTTGAAAATAAAGTAATTCTTCAATCACAAGATAAGCATATTGCCACCAGGAAAGGGCGAGGTCGGGCGGTCGCCTGGCTCGCCAGCGAGAACACCAGGGACCAATTCCATCCCCTGGCCGGCTGCCATGCTCAAAGCAATAGACTACTGCAACCCTAAAATAGTTCCAAAAATTAAAGGGCACATTTTAACCATTTAATTTTTGAAATGCTTTGGGGCAAATTTCTAGCCCGTATCTTTTAATTAATAGCAGTTTAATTTTTTCTTTAATTAATAGCAGCATATTCTTTTAATTCTTTGGGCCAATTTCTTTTAATTAACACCTTATTTTTTTCTTAATCCACTCAATTATTAAAGGTATTATATTTTATTCTCATTTGAGTTAGTTTTTTAAATTTTAGATAAATTAATTTTTTTTATTAGAATTGTTTAACCATTAGCTTAAATTGTATTTCTTAGGTCATTTACATTGGTGAATTTAAGAAAACTTCAACAAATAAATATTTTATAATTATTGTTATTTTATTTTATATTTTTATTATTAAATGAACTAATTGGCAAATTTTATTCAATTTTATTTTTTTAAAATATTAATATATTTTAATTTTTATTTGAGATATGCCTCATTTATTAATAATCGTCGCCCTTAACTGCCACTAAACAAAAATATCTACTTAGAAATTTCTTTTTAAAGAGGATAATAATACAACCTTACACCTAATGCTTGTCATCCAAATTTGTTGCTGTTATTAGTATCCACTACTTAATTATGTTGATGGATTTTGAAGCCTTAATTATTTTTACAAACATATTTGATTCCCATAAAAGAATCCCTTTGCAGATTTCCCAAACTTATCATGATGAGTTGTCTCTTTTGCAGATTTCCCAAACCTTATACATGCCATACATTGAAAATGTTCCTCTCTTCAAAGGATGCTCTGCAGAATTTATCAGTCAGATTGTAAGTCATTCTTTAAATCTTTTAGTGGGACACTGTCTTGTACGTCCAGCAAGGTAGAAAATGAAGTTCTGATCACTACAATCTGTTTTAAATCCATCTCGGGTTTCCTTCGGAAATTATCTTGATTAATGAACTTCACAGTTAGCAACATAAACTTTGTGTTAGGCTGTTAGCGTTAGGTTTTCTTTTATTTCTTTTTTGAATTATGTTTTGCATGGAGATGTATATACGAGAGGTGAATGTAATGAAGTATTCCTAAAATATGGGGAAAACATTGAAAGGACATCCATATGTAAGTTCAATTTGCCAATTCTGAACCCTACAGAGGTAGGCTAATGGATAGCTTTTTGCATGACTGGTTATCTATTATAGCATATTCGATTCTGCTAAATCATTCATTTCTGTACGTTTCCTGACGCCACAGGTTATTAGGCTCCACGAAGAGTTCTTTCTCCCTGGAGAAGTAATTATGGAGCAAGGGAATGTTGTAGATCAACTTTATTTTGTCTGTGACGGTGTGCTGGTATGGTTCCATTTTCTTTCGTCACGTTTACCATTTTCTTGTTATTGAAATATCTTGTCAAGCTGATCAGTTTATCCATGGACATATACACCATTGAATCTGAAACATCATGTGTTACTTCTGTTAGACATAATGAGAATTATCACTTAATAACTTGAGCTTTTAGGCAGACTGGTTATTTGAAATATCATGCCAGTATTATAACTAGTCAGTACTAAATTATCACTTCCAATGTGGGCAGGAAAACTGGACTATGCTATCACTTGGCATACTTGTTAAGTTTTATTTCTTGTCGAATCATTATTAGCTGTCTGTTCCGAGAAGTGTTAATTGATGAAACTCCCTTGGCAAGGAATGCTGTTGTTTGGATGACTTCATTTCTGAGAAGTTTTTGTAAATAGATCTATATATTTTAAGCATGCAGAATACATAACACAGCAAGATATTTTTTTTGACTTATTTGCAGGACAAAGTTGCCTCAGGTGAAAACGAATCAGAAGAGGCTGTCTTGCAATTACAACAGAACAGCTCATTTGGAGAAATCTCTGTTCTCTGTAACGTTCCTCAGCCGTTTACTATTCGTGTTCGTGAATTATGTCGGCTTTTACGGATTGACAAACAATCTTTCTCAAATATACTCGATATATACTTTTATGATGGACGTAAAATAGTGAACAACATGTTAGAGGTAAGACTGTGTCCCTGCATATTGCATACCTGTATGTTAAGTTTACTCAGAATTATCATTTCTTAAAAGAAACTTTGTTTAACATGCTGTTAATCTACCAATATTTGAAGAACTTTAATAAAAGGTGATTAAATTAAAACATTTAATAAAGATGTCTGAAAGTAGAAAATCTAACAGGGAAAAGAATTTGGTCTTCAAGATAAGCAACTAGAATCAGACATTACATTTCACATTGGAAAGCAAGAAGCTGAACTTGCTTTAAGGGTTAATAGTGCAGCCTATCATGGAGATCTTTATCAGCTAAAAGGCTTTGTCCGAGCAGGTGCTGATCCAAACAGAACGGATTATGATGACCGATCACCATTGGTATGACTAAATTAGTGCATTATGGACATTCATACATTTATTTTACATCATTTCATTACATTCAAGCAGAGGCGGACCTAGGAAGAGCGTATGGTGGGCAACTGCCCACCTTATAGTTTTAAGTTCCTTTAAAAAAACGTTGATATGGAATTGAAAAATATGATTTTATCACCTTAAATTATATAATTTGCCCACCTTAAAATTTATTTGTTGTCAATTTTACTTATCTTATAAAGTTTCATTATAATTTTGACCACCTTATAAAATATTTCTGGGTCCGCCATTGCATTCTAAGTGCTATAGTATAGCAAAACAAAGTAAATATTTCCGTCTAAGAAAACCCTTTGTTTTGAGCAGCATCTTGCGGCATCAAGAGGCTTTGAAGACATTGCACGCTTCCTCATTCACGAGGGAGTCGATATTAACATCAAAGGTAATTTGCTCGCCATACAGGTTGCGTAAAGTTAAAACTAATACCTATATCACAATCTGAGTACTAGTTATTTGTTGATTAGATAAATTTGGAAATACACCATTACTGGAAGCTATCAAGAATGGACATGATCATATTGCATCTCTACTCGTTAAAGAAGGGGCGGAGTTGAGCATCGACGATGCTGGTAGTTTTCTTTGTTCAACTGTTTTAAAGGGCGACTCGGATCTTCTGAGAAGGACTTTGTCCAATGGGATTGATCCAAACTCCAAAGACTATGACCACAGAACCCCACTTCATGTAGCTGCCTCAGAAGGACACTATATTATGGTAAAGATGTTGTTGGAAGCTGGAGCCAGTGTTTTCTTCAAAGACAGGTACATCTGTAACATTCATAATAATTTTTAGAACAAATACCTTCTTACAAATCTAATCAAAACATATAATTTCAACAATTTCTGCCCAAATTAATTCTTTCTAGGAACCAATACACCAAATTTAAAGAGGTGATTAGAGCCGAGTCTTTGACTGTATGCAAAACAAGTGAAATGAAAGAATTTCATGTCTGATAAGAATTTTTTTATCTTCTGAAATGAGTGTAATGTAAAATCTTAAAATATTATGAAATCTAATTAGTGGAAATTGTGTTGTTATTTAAACTTATTAGATGGGGAAGAACTCCACTTGATGAAGGTCGAGTGTCAGGAAACAAGAAATTGATCAAGCTACTAGAAGAGGCCAAATCTGTCCAGCTATCAGAATTCTCTTCCCACTCCCAAGAAATTATAGGTATTTCCAAGGAACTGGCTGCTATCTTACTAATTTTCTTGACACTCTCACCGGCTATGTTGCACCAAAACTTATCGAGTCGTATATTTGGCATTTCAATCTTTTTTTCAAAAATATTTTCAAACCCTGAAACCTTATCTTTATAACCTGTACTATGCTAGTAAAAATGACGCTTGCCGTTTCCTATTTGAGCATTTTCGTTTTTAGCGTTTTCATTTCTTTGCAATATAGCTCAGCAGCAAACCGGTTAGAGTGGCACTCTATGGGATTTCTCACTGGGAGTTAATATATAACAGCATAGTTTCTGTTTTTAACTTCAGATCAAAAGCACAGAAAGAAATGCACAGTTTTCCCCTTCCATCCATGGGGCCCGAAAGAAGAAAAAAGAGCAGGAATAGTATTATGGGTTGGTAATACCATTGAAGAGCTGATAAAAGCAGCAGCAGAACAACTAAATCTTGGAGATGATTGTTGTATACTAACAGAAGATGGAGGTAAAATTCTTGACATAGAAATGATCGACGATGGAGCAAAATTGTATTTAATCAGAAGCCAAACACATCAGCTATGAACAAATCACATTTTTGTACATATTGTAGCGGCTGAATACATAGTTTGACCCCTGAACTTGTACCCTTTTACCCATCTAACCCCTAAACATAACGTCTCATCTATCGAACCTCTGAACTTGTCAAATAATCCGATTTGACCCCTGAACTTGATAAAAACGTAAACATTGAACCCCTCCGTACACAATTTCTTCTAGAATGTTTCAAGTGACAGGTGGCACGGAGGGGTTCAATATTTACGTATTTATCAAGTTCAGGGGTTAAATCGGATTATTTAACAAGTTCAGGGGTTCGATAGGTGAGACGTTAAGTTTAGAGGTTAGATGGGTAAAAGGGTACAAGTTCAGGGGTCAAACTATGTATTAAGCCTATTGTAGCTCACTCATGTATCATCTATGTATTCATCATGCTCATACATATGTAGCATTTTTTAATAAAATAATTTTCTGGTTGTGTAATTCTGCTGCTATTGGCTTGAATCTGAGTTCAGATTTGTTCTTTAGCTTCAACCTTAACCTTCACATAATCGGGTTCAATTTACTGGCATAATGGTACCGATGATAATCACTAAGTACTTCTTCTATAATTATAAAAAGAGGATATAACTCTATATAAAGCTCACTTCTCACGAGTACTTACTTCTTACAGGATGAACACAATCCAAAATATTAAAGGAATACTTATTATACAGATCATAATAATTCATTTATAGCGTCTAAAGTTTCTGTATCATAAAACTATAAATTATAATTTCATTCTAACATAGCAGCTAAGTGAGCAAAAAATGTATGACATGACAACCACATAAGTAAAATTATATTTGTCATCTTAGCTCACGAAATTGAACTATAATCAGAATGAAACTCCCTAAATCATGCTAAAACTATAAATTTTGGTTAGATAATGATAAAAGTCGCAAAAGTTAGCTTTCCGAACTATTAAACATATTCCACTAATTCAATGACTCTACCAGGGGCAGAAATGCTATTGACTTAAATCATCTAGCAATGATATTGACTCAAATAACGCAAAATTGTAGAATAATACACAAACTTAATTGCCTAATGCTAACATATAATTCTCCAATAATATTTATCTGATCATATAATAAAATAAAAATTAAGCGCCATGAATATGTTGGATTTGCTTGAAATGCTTATGGGCGGCTCTGTTATTAGCAACTGCTTCATCACTTGATGTTGACTGATCGGATTCATCGAAGAGTTGAAGTAAAGTTTTTAGGACACAACCCAGTAGAGGAAACATGAGTATGGCCTGTTTCAGATGCATGGTTTGCATTGTGATGAAGATGATGAATAATTCTTTGAAATGTGAAGATGAGCATTTATATTGACTCTATTGCTTGGGAATCAAGCTAATGGAGAAGATTTTATATTTGTTTATAAGGACTGAGTCTTTGCATTTGGGTGAGTGGAAGACCGGAAATGACAAGCGACAATGACACCACCAACACATTTGTGTAGTATTCCTTTTACTCTGTAGATCATACGAATTTTCCCAAGAGTTATAGCTTTTAGCTAGGCCTTATTTATGACTCACATGGCGGCGATCGAGCAAATCTTCATTCGATTAATAACTCATCGATTTAGCCAATATCAAATTATCTCTAATTATTTTATGTTATAAAAACAAATTGATAAATAATCAATTTTAATTAAAACCGATTTGATTATTTGTCTTTTATGTTCACTTTTAGCTTCAATTTTGTTTTTTTTATTTCAACCATCGAAAATTAAAAAAATTAGAATTAGTATAATAAATTGTTGATGTGAACTCTAGAAACCGCTAAACAAACGTAAACGCCGCAACAACAGTATCCACGTCATTAATTTGCAACAAATTATACTTCTTCCGCCTCTTAAAAAGAAACATATCTCTTTTATACAAGAATCATGAAGACAAAAATTATTTTTTATTTTATCTTTATTAATGATGGTTTTGTAAATTGTATTTAGAGTTATATTCATAATTTTAGAAAGAAATGAAGGGATAAAGAGAATGTTTCGTGTAAAATGACACTATCAACATAGTACCATTTTATTAAATAACTATACTTTATAAATTAAAAAAGTAAAATATACTATTTTATAGTTTAAGTTTTAATTAATAATTAATCTAGAAAATTATTTATAATAATTTTTTAATAAAGTAATTTTAGTTTTTATATATGATTCTATTGAAGTATTAATAATTGACTTTATTTTAAAATTTGATGGTAGTCTAATTTTAATAATCAAATAACTAATTAAATCTTATAATATAAACAACAAATAATTATAAAATATTTCATAAAGTGATCAATTAAAAAGAATAATTTAACATATTTGTGTGTCTTCTAAATTAAAATAGAACTCGAGTTTTAAAAATATGCAAAAATATGATTATGTAAATTTCTATTTCCTTTTCTTTTTTTCTAATTCATAGTTGAAGTTGTGAATTGACTCCAAGTCAACTCAGCTTCAAAAAAAAAAAAGCAACTCATTTGTACAACTCAGCAACTCATCCACGTCAGCCAAACGACTCGCGGCCGCAACTTGCCGCTTCTCTAACTAACTTTGTAACCGATTTCCAATCCTACCGTCCAATTAAATCTTCAACTCCATAATCTCATACCAGCCATCCGATCAACAACGAAATCAGCAATTGATCACACAAAACCGTAAATAACCTAATTTATCAAGGGCAATATCGTCTATACAGGTACACTTTCGAATGCAGCGCCAATTCAGTTAACGTTCTCAACTAACACAGTAAACCGAAACCCAAATCAGTTCCCACTCTCTCTCTACAATCTTGAAGTGTTGTATCTAGAGAGAGAAAATCAAGAAAAGAGAATTCAAGAATGTCAATACCATTTCTTGAAACCAGCAAAATGAGAAAAACAAAGCCAAAAGTTCATAATTTCCATAGTTTTTGTGACCCTTCAGTAAACCCTACTGGTTTTGGTTCTTCTTTTAGAGACAACATCAGACTTTTTCTTCAAGAATTTGCAGAGCCTGAAGATTACAGTGTTGATGGAATGCCTATTTGGTGCACTCTTCTTCAAACTAAGAGCTTCGTTTTGCCTCTCTACACCATCGAAGAGGACGTTACCTACTCCCCAGTTCCCTTTTGTGATCGCTGCAGATGTACTGGTTAGTTACTTAATCCGTTTTTTAATGTGTTTTCGCTGTTGGGTTCTTGTTTTTTGATCTGGGTGTTTGTTTTTAGTGTTGAATCTTGGTTCTTGAATCTGTTTTGATAAGTTGGTTAATGGGTTTTTGTTAATCTTGATGAATTGGGTTTTGTGATTTGATTAGGTTGGGGTGATAATTTTGTGTCTAAGAGAAGATATCATGTGATTATACCAATTGATGGAGAGTGGAATAAGAGACTTGAAGAGGGTGTTTTTGATGTTCATACTCATATCTTACATGGCTTGATTCACTGCAATGGGTTTGGTCATTTGCTCTGCATCAATGGCATTGAAGGTGGCTCTAAATCTGTTTCCGGAAGAGAAATTATGGATCTTTGGGATCGTTTCTGCGAAAATTTACGCGCTAGGTAACCTATGAGATTCTAAAAACATATTGATTTCTATAGGAGTTGGTGCATTTTTCATTTTTTTTTTCATTTTCTGCAGAAAAATCAGCGTCGAGGATGTTTCGAAGAAGCGATCGATGGAGCTTCGATTACTTTATGGAGTTGCATATGGTCATTCATGGTTTGGTAGGTGGGGCTATAAATTCTGCCGTGGAAGTTTTGGTGTTACAGAGCAAAACTATAGCATTGCAGTTGGAATTCTGAGCTCTTTAGAGCTTGATAAGGTCATTGAGGATTTCAGCAGCACAGATGATTACAAAGAACTGAAGCAGATGATTGATTACTATCGAAACTTAAGCGAAACTCGATTGATCACATTCAGAGAGCTTCTGAGGTTCCTGCTCACCATCAAATCCCGCCCTTGTGCTCAGATTAAACTAAAACTGGCTCCTAAGATTCGTGCTTCTCCAGCTGAAATTGTCTCAGCTTTTGCTTCGAAGCCTACTCCTCGCGTAGCAGCATTGCGAAAGAAGGTTGCAGGAAAAAAGAAGATTCACCATTTAAAATATAGAAAATTTAGTTCTATGATTGATCATGCAAACTCTAGATGGCCTGCAAGAAGACTAGAGTTTACAGCTGGGGTGATTGTGGATACCTTAAAGGCCAAGAAACAGGAAGATGAGTATGGTGATGGAGGAATGACTAGGCAAGATGTGAGAGATGCGGCTCGAATGCACATTGGTGATACTGGTTTGCTGGATTATGTGCTGAAATCAATGAACAATGTGATTTTTAAAAATCATGTTGTTCGTCGCAAAGTAAATCCGAAAACCAAGCTTTTGGAATTCTCACTTGATGATGAGATTGGTAACAATGTGTTTGTTAAATTCACTAAATCAGAATACAAAGCTGTGCTTCCAATGGTACGGCAACCTACAGTTCCGGGAGCTGATTTATATGCGGATTTGGGTTATCTGTACTCGAAAGTTCTGATGAACTACCCTGAATCAGAATTGGTTGAATTAGCTACTCAGACAATTCTTGACACGAAGCATTTTGTTAAGGAATGGCCTTTTAAAGACGAAGAAGATCAGTTATTGAGATTCATGTGCCAAATTCTGCCTGATGTGATTCAATTAGAAGATGACTTGAAGAACATGAAGAAACTACCTCCTGGAGAAATCATTATTCTTCCGCTGCACGCGACAGTTGCAGAGCTGAAGCAATCTGCAGAAAATGCATTGCGGGATACTTACTGTATCCTTGATAATCTTGAGGTGACAGAGATCGATGGGATGGAAGAACTAGCCGATGAAGAGTTGCTGTTTGGAAGTATGGAATCTGGTGCTGAAATTTTTGTTAGAGGGAATGGAATAGATTTGAATAGTGAGCTGAGGTATGAGAGTGGACCTGATAACTGGAAGGTGAGATGCGTCTGTGGAGCAGAAGACGACGACGGAGAGAGGATGATCGCTTGTGATATATGTGAGGTGTGGCAGCATACTCGGTGTAATGGAATTGATGATTCTGAGACTGTGCCTCCACTTTTTGTGTGTAGAAGTTGCTGTGATTCTATGACGGATTCAGGAAATAAAATGAGAGTGGAAATTGGGAACTGTGATGATGATCTGTTGATGAATCCAGCAGGAAAGTTGTTTACAGACTTTGCCAGAGATGGTATTGGAATGTTGATATAGGATGATGAGGCACTGTATTTTCTGATTCTGTTGGCATTTCTCTGCAATCATTATTGTTGAGACTGTAAAGTTTTTGTGTGCAACAATCAGATTATTGAGTCATGTTCAATTGTTTAGTAAAGGAAAATGTATTTGTATATTCAATGAGTAAAATCTCCTTCAGGCCTCATCTGCTTTGCTCTAAAATGGAACCTAACATCAAGTTTGATTTGTGATATTTCTACAAGTTCTTGTATATGGGATGCATAGTTCTAGGTATTCGGGCCGTCCAAGCCCGCCCATCTTGGTTCAGGGTTGCACATTAATATTAAGGTATAAGTCAGTCTATTTCGGTTCGAGTTTGAAATAGGTCCGAATTTTCAATATTGTTTAATATAAAGAAATTAAAAAATTTAGTTCATAAGAATTGATGTAAGATCTTAGAAGAAAGGTGCCCTACAAGGTATGCCCTTCCTTTTGCGCTTTGGGTGCTCAGGTTTTGATTCTTTGGTTCTTCTGATGCTTTTTGAAGTAGTTGAAGTGTGTTGGATGCACAGAAATGGAGGGTCCATTTCACTTGACTTCCTTGCAAATGCTGTCACCTGAAAGTTCATTTCACCTTTTCAAATTTAATAATAAAATTAGTGTTTTAGAAACCGAACTGGACTAATCCGCTGAATCGGCTTAACCAGAAACCGAGAAATGATCCCGTCTAGAATGAGTAAAAGTACCTTGCAAGAAATGGAACAGTAACTGTAGAGTTCAGGCTCTGCCAATCTTCTCTTGCAGACATCACAAACTCCAATATTCAATAACGGACCACAATGTGGCAGAGGATTCAACGATATCACCAATCGCTTGTTGCACTTATATGGCTGCATTCCATATCATTAGAAATCTTATATTTTCAGTTAGGTAAAATGAATTAATATGTTTAAAATTATAACGAAATTGATAAATACATTCAGAATAAATAGTTGTGCTAGTTTGCTCTAATAATTTTACATTTTACTATTAAAAATTATGAACCTTTTCTTTAAATATGGACTAATTTCTTTATATTAAAAATTATTTTATTTTTATCAATCAAATCTTCCATTTCTTTTAGATATAATTGATACCATACAAAATCACTGAACCGAAGAGTAATAAGTTTTAAAAATTTCATCATAAACGTACCTGAATTTGAGAACAATCAAGATACTTTTCCATAGCACCAAGAGAGACCACATCCTTATAAACATGCCTATATATTTTGAGTATCTTATGGTGGCGATGAATTGGCGACGACATGCAATATTGGCAAGCTGACAAATTGCAATTGATGCAGTATCTATTTCTTTCATTTCTTCTAATTGGGTGAGTTGTGCATGATTCAAAGAATGTTCTTTCCAAGAATTGTTCAATCCATTCTGGTTTCTTCTTCTTCTTTTGGCTTATTTCTTCTTCAACCTGGACCATTATTTTTTTTATTTTGGTTAGATATTAATTCTTGGTCAAGATTAAGAGTATTAATAATCATATGTTTATATGTTCAACAAAGTCCAACTCCCAAATCAATTTAGGATTTAGAGTTGAGGTTCATGGTATAGGGTTTAATTTGAAAACACTCTTAATATATTTGTTTCCTAAAATCAATAATCCTCATGTCATGTGATATATTTGTTTTAAACATACCCTTAATTTTTTTTTAATGGCTTAATTATATCATTCTTATGAAACAGAGAGTTAAGACCGTTTGAAAGAGGGGTATAATTTAATTGTTTTTTAAAACTTTAAAAGGAGTATTTAAAATATACTATATTTTTATGAGGGCTTATCTATATTTCGGTGTAATATATGAATCTAAAATTATAATTGTAAAAGAACTCGACTACCATACTCTTATTTATTTTTTTATGTTTTGGGTATTTTTTTACTAAAAAACTTAACATTTTTCAAATCGAATTTATATGAATCTAAAATTATATTAGCGTATATTATATATATTTTTAAATAATATGAACGTAGTGGGAATTAGAATTTATAGAACTCGATCAAATTAAGTAGATTTTTTTATCATCAAGTTTTTGCATTATAATTTATAAGTGATAACTTTTATGATAAAGAATGAATTGAAAAATGAATAAAGAAAGAAAGAAGAAGCCAACTGTTGCAAATAAAGAATTACTAAAGCATTCCATTTTAATAAAATAAGAACTATGAGACTAGAAAAACAAACAAAGAAAAAATAACATAATTAATGAAAAAACATACCTGGCTGTTTTCTTTGGATGAAGATTGACTCATCATATACTTCTTCTTTCAAATTGGAAAAAAAATAAAGAGAGTCCAAATTTGAAATTGATAACTAATTTGTTAATTAGGGAGTGAAAATACAGATAAAGAGGTGATTAAATATTGTACTAATTCTTAAATAAGAATATTAATTTATTTTTCTTAAGATTTCGATGAAAACTAAGTGCTTAAGCCAATAGATTAACATTTAGCTTTAAGACATTCGTCAATTTTTGCAGAAGAGTTTCACTTATCTTTGACCACATAAAACAAATATATTTGTATTATTATTAGTTAAAGTAATTATCATCTGTCTATAATGAGAAAATATAAATTATATAATGTAACCTCTCTTTTGTGAGAAATAATTGTAAATAGTAAAAGAATGCAAAAGATGCGGTATATAGACTATATTATATAGTATCACATATGGTATGTGCATTACAATATCAGATAAAGAAAAAAGAAAATCAACTAAACCAATTTTAGTTTCTTTTATGATTTATATACTTGTTTATTTTCAGCAGTCACATGATGTTTAATAGGACTGAGCAAAAATATAACTAAATCATATATGAAAAAGATCATATTCATACCAATAAGGCAACATTTGAATTAGAGTTGTTCATGGGTTCGGATATCCGTTCAAGCCCGACTTCTAGAGCTGGTTTGGACATTGATTTTTTATTTTAAATCCGGTCCGACATCAATCTCAAAAAAGCTTACCATAATGAGTGGGCTCGGACTTTTATCTATATATAATTTTCATGTAAAATTAAAAAAAAATATGTCCGATCTCACATATATAGAGTATAAAGACCAGATTGGATAGCTTGAGCAAGGCTCGAGTCGGGCTTTAATTAACATAAAAAGTTAAAAGAACACGTTCAGCCCAACTCTGGCTCTAAACTTTTAGAGTTTGAATTGGGAAGTTTTAGAGGAACAAAAGTTATAAATTTTATGTATGTTGAAAAACATAAGTATTTATCATTCTGAATAAAACCTACAATTTGAAAGATTCTGGTGGTTTGTGTTATCTGCTGTGAATAGATCAAAACTGTATATTTATATATTTAAAATAGTTAAAGCGTGAATGAGAATTTACATTCAAAAATGCACGCCTTAAATAAAAAAATTCAAAAAAGTTACTCTCATATTTTTCTTGTTTAACAATAAAATCAATAAATTTTAAAAATTATGAAAATCCCTCATCTCTACAAAAATTCTCATTTAATATCTTACCTTCTAGATGAGAAAGTTTAAATCTATTATTTTTATAAATGACGGACGGTAAAAAATTCAATTATTTAAAAAAATATAAAATCCATGATTGTATGTAATACAAACAATGAAATTTATATAACTACGAATTTCATGTTCCATGGATTTAAAATCTATGAATTTAATAAAATTTATAGATTTTATAAACACTAATCCAAACAATATCTAATATAGCTTAGATTAAATTAAAAATTTATTTTGGATCGGTTAAATGACTAAAAATATATATTAATTTGAATGTGAATTACTAAAAACTTGATTTTTTATTTTTATAAAGGTTAATTCCAATAAAATACTAAATGTTTGCGGGTTTTGTCAGTTATAACAAAACCTTTCAAAATCGGCTAGTTTAGACCATTTTGGGATATTTAAAATATTTTTTTAGCCATTTGTGAACTAAACCGAAAATTTATCATTCGTGAATGAGTTAAACTAGCCGATTTTAATTGATTTCGCTAGAAAAGGATTCAAATATCCTATATCATTCAAAATCGGCTAGTTTAGCCCATTCACAGATGTTAAATTTTTCGATTTGATTTATGAATGGCTAGAAAAGATTTTAAATATTTCAAAATGGAACTGATAAAATCAACATACGTTTATTATTTTGTTGGAGTTAACTCTTTTTATAATTGGTTAACCGAACCAATGGAAAAGTTAAACTTTAGAAAGGTGTATTATGCTCTTTAATAAAAGTAAAAATGACTTAAGTCCATTATGCATTGCTCGTATTGCAAATCTTTTGAAAAAAAAAGTGGCAACAGGTACAAAAACTCTTTTAAGTTATTCATAAGAGTGCATAATTTGTTTTTGCCATTTAAGCTTCCAATATTTTTAAATGGTGCAAATAAATAACTATATTTGAAAAACAAAATCACATAAACAAAATAAATTAATCGGGTTTTGGTGTCTTTTCAAAAATTTAAAGGCTTTTTTTCAACGTTTAAAAAATATTGAGGCCTAAGTGACCATGAAAAACTAAAAGAATTTATGTACTCTTTCCAAATAACTTGAAGGATCTTTTATATCTTTAGATAAACATATTACAAGTTCAAAAACATCTGATACAAACTTTTATTTCAAAAAACATAGGTACAATTATACAGTCTAGTTTCCTCATGAATTATTTGGACAAATAAAGTAGAGAATGAGTCATAGTATTTCATTTGTAGGGAAAATAATAAAGAAAAATTCCTTGAAAACGAAAGAATGGGAGTAATTTGTAGTTTGTCGCGAAATTAATTGGGCAAAACATAGAATTTTCGCAACACTTATTTTCCAATTATCAGTAATTAATCAAAGCATGCCTAAAGATTTATCAAATTAAAGCATATGCATGCCTATCCATCAACCCCTCAATTTATTACATCACTTTCGAAGATTTTATCTCTTTTCAATTATCTATTTACTACCATATATCAATAAGTAGTTTCGCTATAAATTTACAAATCATAACGCAAAAATCATTTGATTATTAGCAAGTTCAAAAGAATACTGAAAATAAAATTAAAAAAATGTCTGAATTTAGTGCCTCTAGAGTTGCTATTCTGGTAAGTATAGGAATACTTCTCATTTTGATCGGCACATGGGCACTTTACGATGGTTATAAGAAAAGAAACGAAGAGAAGGAGCATACAGAAGCAAAAAAGGAAGAAAATGAGCATGCGGCGGCGGCGGCACCACCGCAAGAAGCAGGAGAAATAACTCAGGAGAACCCGCCTGTGTAGTGTAGCAGCTGCCTCCGCTCATTTTAATGGTATTAAATTTTTAAAAGTCACTAAATTTTTATTTTATTTTATTTTGGTTTAAAAAATTTAATTTGTTTCAAATTAGGCATTAAACTTCAAAATTATAAGTAAAATCCAATTCCCACATAGACTCAATTTAGTCTGAAATTATTATGAACTTTCCGTTTGAAATTTTGAAGTTTAATGCTTAGATTGAAATAAACTAAAGTTTATTAATCAAAATAAAATGAAATAATACAAATGTTTAGTGATCTTGAAAATTTAATACTCAAATTTCATTAGCATGATTTTTTTATATTTGATTAAATCTTTACTATTGAGCAAAAAAATGTGAGAAAATAAATTTCCGGCTTTCAATGAGGGATACTATTAATTTCTAAATTTATCTGGTGTCAAATGAGATTTTTGGTTTAGTTTCATTAATAGTATATGCTTTTCTTTTCTTTCCAATGTATGAAACTGATATTTGAACCTTAATTTTTATGCTTTCAATAACTTGGATTCATTTAATCAAGATGGGTAGGCCCATCAGATGCCACATCATTTAATGACATGGCAAATGAAGAAGCATGTTTGAATATCATATTAATTGGCATGAATCGGATATAAAATTATTTGCTGATGTAGTTATTGATATTGATGTCTGCTAGATCGTGAATTTAAATCTTTCTACAAACGCTACCTCTCTCTAATTATAAAAAAAAATTGATAAGGCCCAAAAACGATATAATTTGACATGTTGTACAAAGTTTGTACAACAAATCAAATTACGTGAATTCAGTTTTGTAGGTTTTTTGGGTCAGAAAAGTTGCGAATTCAGTTTTTAGAAGGAAAAAAAATAGTAACCTCCAGTTTGCGGTCGAACCAGCCGGTCTAATATTTAAAACATTAGTTTTTCTTTTCCTAAACTAAATTTGGTATAATACAAAATTTAATATTTAAAATGAAAGATCAGCAACCATAAAACTTCTCAAAATAAAGAAACAAAAATAGTAAAAATAAATTCTCTAGTAATTTAAAGATAATTAAGAAAATGAGTAGAAGAATAAAATCACCAAGAATTGATCAATGGCTTCTCCAACAAAGCAGAGAGGTACATCTCTCTAAGCTCAGGCCCACGATCAAGCTTCCTACCAACAACCCATTTCAACTTATTGAATCCAATACTCAGAATCAGAGGCTCATAAACTTTCTCAAATTCCTCACCAACACAAAAAAAATGATCCACCCAAAACAACCCACCCGGCCTAAGCACTCTATACACATCGAACATCAAGAAATGAAGCAAATTTGTCGGAATCCAATTGCTCAACACATGCATGGAGTGAACTATATCTAATGTGTTATCAAAAAATGGAAGTCTTTGAGATATACTTATGTATAACGGTATAACTCCTCGTGATGCAATGAAATTATTGAACGGACCGTTTAAATTCATTGATGTGGTTATGATTGTTATGTTTCTTTCTCTCATTCTTACTGCGAATGTTGCTACTCCTCCGCCGATGTCGAGCCCGATTCGGATCGTGCCGGGTTTTTTCGTCGCTAATACTTCATCAATGGTAAAATCTAGTGATCCTGGGGTGGTTTTTTTAGCTGACCAGCGAGTTTTCTCTCGTCCGTTGAGATCGAAGCAGTCTTTGCAGTCGTCGAAACCCTTCTGAGTTTTGTATCTGTTGATTAGACATGCGTAGTTTTTGCATGTGTAAGCTGTCCATACAACGGAGGAATCTGGCGGTGTAGTCCATAGGCTTTTAGGGAGTGGATACGGTTCGTTGGAGCTCGGTTGTGCGGCTGGGCGGCAACGGCGGCGAGGGAGTGGCTCGCAGCCTTTGAGGAGGAGCTTTTGTGCTAGAATTTCATCGTCTGGACATGATCCGTTGACTTTGTAGGTCATGAAGCGTTTAAGTTCATCAGGGAAGAGAGTGCATGACTGGCCGACCGGTGGGTAGATTGTGTCGGAGTCAAAATTGGTGTTGAAACCGAATGGTAGAAGTTGGCCGGAGGTGAAAGCGAGGAATTCGGATGGGAGGTCTTGGGTTGAAGAGGTGTCAGTTGTTGTGGTGGTGGTGGTGATGGGGGCGGAAGCAATGGCGGTGGTGACGGTGGTGAGGGGGTTGAGAGTGCAAGAGGAGGAGGAGTAGAAGGCGGAGGAGAAAAACAAAGTGAAAAGATTAGTAGACAAGAGAAGGAAGAAGAAGACTAGATTTGTGGAGATAGACTTTGGTTTATGAGGTGAATCCATTTTTCTTTATGGTTTGCTTTTGATTGAAATAACTTTAAGATGAAGAAAATAAAGGACTTTAATAGTAGTAGTCGGAAGTGGGTGCATGGTTTTTGTTTCTATTCTATCTATATGCTTAAAATATTTTGAGTAGATGGACCAAATAAATTTAATAATTGTATTTGTATATGATACTTGGAAGGGTTGAGTTTAATATACAATAATAATATTAATTTGAGTTCAATTTAATTTTTAAAAGTTTTAAATTGATAAAAAAAATATAATTATATGTCGAATATATAATACCAATTATCTACATTGAGAAATTAATAATTCTACGTGTTGGACTAATATTAGTTTGAAAAATAGTAGAAAAGGTAATAAATAAGCGAGTAGATAGACGTATAAGACTTTCGAAATTAATTAATTAATTGATCAAAAAGTAGAAACTCAAATAACCAATACATCTAAAATTTCAAGCCGATAATGTTTTTATAATAATTATCAATGTCTATAATTTATCCCCTCGCGCAAATATTCATCGAATTTGAAGTTTATATATATATATATATATATATATTCTAATATTGCAAATATCGCATTGATTTCTTGTACAAATGACTGTGATATGTGCTTTGCATATATGATTATTCTAACAGAGAAGACATGTGAGATTCTCATTTAAATCGAATTCATGAAAGTAAACAGTTGGTATAATTTTAAATTTTCAATATTCAATCACTTAGATTTATGTATATTTATGTTAATATTTTTTTATTTATATAGGAAAAGATGATATAACATGGTACTACAAGTCTACAATTTGTGAAGGTCAAACAAATTAAGAAACGCTTTATATAAAAGTCCAAGTTGTTGGAAATCAAAGCTGTGATAAATTTTGTAATGTTCCCATTCACGAAGGCAAGTGCTCAGACTCTTTATCATCAGTAGATCCACATTAGCAGGAAAATCTAAGAAAAATAAAAGCATTATAGTAATGTTTTTAACTCGATGCATTAATCTTGTTTATAGGAATCCACACCCATTCACATGCAAATCCAGGATTTTTGCTTACAATCTACTCTTCACAAAATGATAAAATTAATGAACTTCTTTTCTACTTGTTAATTCTGCTTTACAGTATAATTGATGAATTCCGTATGGTGAATCGGATTTATAGTATGGATCGGACGTATATAATGCGGGTGGAAGAAATATTTGGAAATTAGAATGCTTTGAATTTTTAAACTCGAGATCTCTCCAGTACTTAAATTAGTAAAAAATAACATTAACGATAAATATACATTAAAAATTAGCTTATTAAATAATTGAAAAATTATCTTTTATATTAAAAATTTATATATTATCGATGTAATTTTTTTAGTGAGGTACCGTCATTAATTTTTTTTCAGTCTTGCTTCATTTAAATGTATATATTTAGTTTCTGGATATATGAAGGTCCTCTGGTTCAAAATGGATAATTCAAGTTAATTTAGTAGTCAAATGTTAAATTTTATAAGCCAATTAAATCATCCTCACACTTTTGATGTGGGATATTATATTCATTTCCCATTGCATTCCTAATATTCCCATCGCGACTGTCCTCAAGTCTCGAGACTTAGACAACACTCAAGTGTTTAATTTGGTTCATCGGCACCTCTGACACACCACAAACAACACTAGAATCGGTTCTAATACTAAATATAACAAATCCAAATTTAAATGGTCCAAATTAACTATTAGGTTTAATTCATTGGTTTAAAATAGTTAACACAAGTTAATTTAATAGTTTCATTTTAAGCATTATAAGTCACTTAAACGATCCTTCCAATTTTAGAGAGCGATGTTAAAAAATGAGTTCGTGGGCTTGGTTATCCGTCCAGGCCCACCCAAACTCGTCTTTTAAGGCTAAGTTTGGATAGTGATTTTTCGTCTCAAGTCCGGTCTGAGTCCGAGCCCCAGAAAAGCATGTTATTTTATGAGATTCGGGCTTCCATTTTTACATAATTTCCCATATAATTTTTAAAAAGTCTGATCCAAACCTGCATATATAGAGTTTAAAGGCTGGATTTAGGTAGATTATTTGAACTCGAACCGTTCTCGGCTTTACATAAAAAAGATAAAAAAAGTTTAGCCCAAACCCGGTCCATTGATATAGTGTAACTCCAAAAATAACTTTAAAGATGGTGTAATAAATTCTTATTTTTATTGTCGGCCGCCTTCCATTCCGGATTTGAAGTGAAAGTGGAGTTCCTTATAATTGATCTTACCCGGGCGTGGATTCATTCGTCCTAAGAGTGTGATAAGATAGCCTCTTTTCTTTCTTGGACATGAAAGAAGTTTCTTGGCTTCCCGCCTTAAGAAAGAAATTTTTAGGATAGACAGGCTAATGCATAATTAGCGAATAAGATCTCCAAGTTAAACTAGAGTTTCTCTACTGTCAATTTAAAGAAACATGTTCAATTATATGATGCAATGCAACAAAATTTTGATTTAATTTACCGGTTGACGACTTAATAATTTTCGTTACAGTTCTTATTATCAATACATTATTTTAAATTTTAATTAATAACAAAATCGTGATGTCTAACATTTTGAGTTTTCATCTAATCATGTTGTCAAAGCGAGCCAAACTTATTTTATATTGCAAATTTCAATAA
Source organism: Mercurialis annua (assembly GCF_937616625.2). Taxonomy (NCBI): domain Eukaryota; kingdom Viridiplantae; phylum Streptophyta; class Magnoliopsida; order Malpighiales; family Euphorbiaceae; genus Mercurialis; species Mercurialis annua. The sequence continues at coordinate 36,746,092 of NC_065573.1, read as the reverse complement.
AATTTTGTAAAACGTGCAATGCCAAATAGTTGGTATCAATATAATCTTGTCGAACTTCTGATCGTAAGCAATTTATCGAAAGTACTCGTATATTTTTAAGACAGAAGATCGATGTTTTAGTTTGATTGTATCAATTGGAATTAAGCACATGAGCATAAAAAATTGCATTGATCACAAGAAATTTATAGAAATTTTGAATCTTTGAACTAAGAAATACAAAACAATTGCTAAGTGTTTTAAGTGATTTTGAAAGCTCTAGATCGGGAATGATACCAAACTATGAAAAAGTTTCAAAAAAGCTACCAAATAATTTTTTATTACAAAATGGATAGTAAATTTAGCGAAACGTTCGTAAAAAGAAATTTCAGCCACTTGTTTCACACTAATTGGACGAAGCAATAAGCTATTTCAGCGAAAAGTGGCTGGGCAAATCCTCCTTTTATAACATTTTGCTAAATTTAGTATCAATTTTGTAACAAAAAACTGTTTAGTATTCATTTTGAAACTCTCGTATAATTTAGTGTCCTTCCAAATTTAATACCTGATTTTTGAATTGAAATCGTCATTCCTTCTTCTTGTTTTTCACGTTAAGCATGTAAAGTGTTTTGTTGGAATTCCATCTTCATCATAAGTTACCAAATTCCACGTAGCTTATGTAGTAACTTCTATAATATCCATGTTAAGTATCATTAGTTATTCAATCTATAACTTCTAACTTCTGTTTTTGTTAAGGTATAACAGTTAACTTTTATATGGCAACTCTCAACTCTTGTCTTTTAAAACGGCTGATTTTGAGTCACTAACTTTAGATTCTTGCTGTATGATTTATGCTTTTACAGTGTATATCGGATTGGCCTTTCTTAAAATTCAATCATACCACAATCAAATATTTAAGGGTTAATTTTATATAAAATCACCACCTTTACGTGTTTTTTCATTTTAATCATATCCTTTAAAAAGTGGCAAATAAAATCATCACCTTTCATTTTTTTACAAATCTATCACGAATGTAAAAATTCGGTGTATTTTTGTTGTCTTAACAACCGGAATCAACAAAAAAAGAGTAAGAGAAATGTATTTTGTGGGTTAATAGGGCATTAGTCAAATTAAAACATTTATTTGGAAGGAAAAAGACATTGAATTTTACTCATCGATGATAGATTTGCAAAAAAATGAAAGGTGGTGATTTTATTTGACACTTTTAAAAGAACGTGATTAAAATGAAAAAACGTGTAAAGGTGGTGATTTTATATGGAATTAACCCAATATTTAATATTTGTCTTAGTTCCATGTGTGCATGATAATATAAATATTACTATAAATTAATCTAAATGTCCATAAAATCATCATATTGTCATTTTTCCAATTATTACTTATTGGAGAGTTAATTAGAAAGAAATTTAAGAGCTATGACTAATGATATAAACGCTAGACAATGTCCAATTAAAATTTTAAATTTAATTTTTTCCAAAAACGCTCTACGTTCTCTAAAGTGAATTAATTAAAAAAAAGGTATATGTATGAGTTTGTTCATACACGAGAAAATTTCAAATATTAATCTCTATATAAAAAATTTGGTCATCAGCTAATAAAATGACAAGTATAAAATTTGGTTTAAAATATAGATATTTAAATTATTTGTATAATTAAATATGATCTCACTAGTTTTTTTGCTTTGGAAGATTCTCATCTTAAAAGTTTTTTTTTTTTTTTTTTGATGAACTCGTCTTAAAAGTTAGTAAAACATAAAGTATTATTTGACGAAAAAAAAAACCTTTAAATTTAAAAAAAAACCCAAAAAAATCCTTAAACCTTGTATTTGTAAACCCCAATTAAACCCTCAAACCCCAATCCTTTCTCATTCTTCAAAAATCTCAAACAATGGGGGAGATCATCACACAATTGGAAATGGAAGTTACAAATTTCTCAGCACAAATGCAAGATCAAGCATTTCAATTTTTATGCTCAAATGACATCAAACCAATGGAAACCCTGTTCTCGTTTCTATTTTCCAATCAACAATCACAAATATCTGAAGCGCATAATCTACTCCTCTGCGCTAAACACCACCACCCAGGTCTTCTGTTCATCAAGCTTCTCTTCATCCTTAGATACGCTCCTGAAATAGACACCCGTTCAAATTCTGCTTATGTTCTAAGTTTCTTTAGAGTTCAAAACTTGTGGCCTAAGTTAACTCATTCGGCTCAAGAAAACATGAAAACCCAGGTTCTTGATTTTATTAAAACAGAGGATTCGATGCATGTTTTAAGGGTTTCTTGCGGGTTTGTGGCAGAATTACTAGGTGAAGCTTATAAATGTAACGGTGAATGGCCCGAGTTTCTTGAATTTTTAGAAGGGTTATTAGCTTCGGGTATTGATAAGTTTCAGGAAATTAGTTTATTAGTGTTTGCTAAGTTGCCTGATGAGGGTAGGAGGTTGATCTGTGTCGCTTTATTTTCGCGAGTTGAGGTTTTGTATAAAGGGGTTTTGTCTTCGTTGAATTCGAAAAATGTTGATGTGAAGATCGCTGCTTTTGGGGCTGTGATTAGTTTGGTTCATTTGTTTTCTGTTTCTTTAAATGTTGATAGGTTAAACATTTTGTTGTGTAAGATGATGACGGAATTGTTTGATTTGTTGAAACGTAGTGAACAGGAATCTGCTCGACAGGGTTTGCAGGAATTTGTCAGATTGGCGAGGGAAGAGCCTCAGGTTTTGAAGTCTTGTGTGAATTATTTAGTTTCGGGTATGCTTAAGATAGCTGAGAGCGAAAATCTTAAGGCTGAAACAAAAATTTGTGCATTTCAGTTTCTGACGAATGTACTAAAAGTAAAAGATTTGGCATTAGAATTGCTGATTCTTCCTTCTGAAAGATTGTTTCTTATTGCAATGGAAATGCTACCTGGTACCCCTTATGATGATTTGTGGTCTGAGATGAGAAGTTTGGAGGATGATACTCCAAGGGAAATTGGCACATATAGTTGGGGAATCAAGTTCTTGAGCCAAATGTCAAACGTTTCAAGTCCCCAAAACATAGTGTGTATTGCTTTTAAAATTTTACCAACTTATGTGAATGCATGTCAGTGGCAGAAACGTGAAGCAGGAATTACTATGCTTGCTGTGATATCTAACTCTAAGGAGTGCTCGTATGAAATTGTAAGAGTAGCTCTCTGTTCCTGTTTTATGTATTGCTTGAGCTGTAGTTGATTTTGCTTAGTTCATCCTAGAGTCGCATCTTTTATTTTGTTTCGTGCTAATATATGAATAAGAGAAAAAAGTGCAGACAAATTAGTTTCTAGAGAAAACATGGCATTATGTAGTTACTACATGTATATTAGAACTTTGATAGTGGCTCATGTGTATATCTGAATAGTAGTTAATAAATTGATAGGATGAGGTATAACTCGACGAATCCATCAACTACTAAAACTATCAAATGAACTGTATACACCACTGTAAGAAATATACTAGCTAATATGCCCACATTTCTATTTTTGAGGAACATGATTATGATGACGACAACAAACTCAAGAATATTAATTTATGGACAACAATTAAGATATTCGCACGGATGGTATAGTTGCTACTATTACATAAGAACCTGTTGATTTTTTTTTACAAGAGAAATTACCTTTGAATTTATCATTGTATCTTTTATACTTTCATATTTCCACAGGCACTAATGGGAGATTACTTGAACCAAGCTGTGAACATAATCACGAAATCATTTAAAGATACTTCTCCCGAAGTTCGCTTAGCAGCTTTTCATTTTATGCAATTACCAACAGATTTGGTTGGTGTGATTCAAACTATTCATCATTCAAGGATTTGGCCTGCATTTATTGCTGCACTTGACCGGTCACAGGTTTCTAGAGTAGAGGTATGCATATTGTAATTTATTTGTTTAGCAAGCTCATTTGACTACGATTGTTCTTATGGTTTGATACCAACTTCTTGAAATAGTTGCTCTGATGTAGAAACATTCACCACTGCGTCAGAAAATGACAGCTTGCAAGTAAATTCAAGATAATTAACTTCCAGAATGTGTTTCTCTTGAAATGTCTGTTACAGGAAGAAATTGTCTCTGCAATTCTCTGTTTTCTAAAGAGTATCCCTCCAAATTGCTTGGCTGGCTTCACCAATCCAGATGTTTTAACGAGAAGATTACTTCGGTTGCTAGAGGTACACACTTTACTATCTTTTAGTAATTTAATATCAATCTGACCTTAACATGCTTGGAGAAACACACTTATCTTCTTGTAACACCGAGTCATTGACTATTGCACGTGCATATATATCTTTTCATATGTCTAAATCATTTGCCACTCTAGACCTTATAAATGCACAATTTAAAGTTAACTCCCAAGAGAAAATGAAATTATAAGTTCTCTTGATAAATGCACAATATAAAGTTTTTTTATACTTTTTTGAAGTGACAAAATATGACTGTTGAAACCTTGGTTTGCCCTTAGAGTTTCGCTGACTTGCCCACCTTTTTTATTTCTACCAGAGGGGTAGAAACAAAAGTGCACAATGCAGAGCCATTGCAATGCGTACTTTTAATACTCTGGCAGCACAGCTGGATGGAGTATGTCTCGAGTAAGCTCTCAACCATTGTGATCATTCTTCTCGAATTTATGTAAATGGTGTCATAAATAATGTTTTCCCCTAAAACCATTACAACCTAATTTTCCTTGCAGGTATTGTGCCCGTTACCTTCCAGTCTTGTTACAAGCTTGCAGCGATACGAAATCGGAGCTTAAAAAGGTTCTCATCTTTCATCAATCCTTGTTTGAAACATCCATGATCTCAAGTTTCTAGTCTTATTTTTAATATATATTTTTCTGCAAAAAATAAATCAATTCTTTTTCCCACTGTCATAAATGTAGGAAGCTATGTATGGAATTCGAATTTGTGTAGAGTTTGGTGGTGCTGCTTTCAGACACCTTATCAAAAGTATCTTGGTCAATCTTCTTTTATTTCAGAAGTCAACTCATTTTGGCTCCAATAAATTTAATAGATTATTGCCAATTGCAGATGTTCTTATCACACTAGGCAATGTGATTGCATATCCTAATCAATCATGTGTGGAGGATTTGAAGGCATCTGACATTGCTGTTAGTGCTGTTGGAAAAATATTTGAGTTTCATCAAGACTTCATAAATGAAATTGAGGTAGTGATCTGCACTTCCATCCATCATCAGAAAAAAAATACGGATTTTGACTAGTGATAAGGTTGTTGAGCTTTTGCAGATTTTCTTTTTAGCTTTCCTCGATTGAATGTTCTCGACTTTAGATAGTCAACTATTATATATTTTTAGTGCCACGCAAGTAATTTTTTAAGTAATAAACATTAGTCTTTATCAAATTTGATTTCTCTGTATGATGCCTTTGTAGAGTCATTCATTTCGATTTCTTCTCATATATTTGTTTGTCTACTGCATAGACACGTTCATACTTGAATGTTATCTTTTATTTAATTTCTTATATGAAATTGATTTATCGATGAAGTTAACCTTTAACAGCTAGTTCCCATCTGGTTAAACTACTTGCCTCTCAAAAATGATTTAACTGCTGCCAAAGATGTCCATGATCAGCTCTGTTCAATGGTTGAAAGGTATATATTGCATTTCTTTCATGCTTACATACTGTAAACTTCTATTCCATTTGTGTCAAAATTGAGGACAACAGTTCCATTCAATTTTCAGATCAGAAGGGCAGCTTTTCAATTCCAATTATGAACTCCTCCGAAAAATTCTCTCTATTTTTATTGAGGTAAGTTCTTGGTTCCTATATCTCTCTTATCTGGATGATCTTTTGGATAATTGTGTGCATCCAGACGTTAAAACATTTTTCATGTTCAGAAAATAACTCTTTGCTTTCTCCCCTGTAGGTTATTAGTGAAGGAGACAAGTTAGCCACACTGCAAACCTTGGGCAGAATGAGAAATTGGCTAAAGCGAATGTGGGTGACATATCCAGATACTCTGTTGAATCCAATTATATTCTCATTACCTGCCAATCATCAGCAAGTGCTAATAATGGAAATTGGTTCTGCGAATTAAATATCACAGAAGTATGTTTACCCTTCCTTGACTTGGTATATTTTGCATACACAGGAGAGCTAGACGATTTTGTGAATCTAAATAGTATATAGAAGAGCTTTTGTTGCACAAATTTTAAAGAAAAAAAGGTCATACATGTAGAGACTAGAATGAATCAAATTTAGTTGTGCAGTTCTTAGATTACAAGTAATACTTATATTGTAGAGAAGATAGAAAGGAAGAAAGAATGGCAAGAAAATGAATGTTGTAGGATGATACCAATGATGCAATCTTAATGATTTCAATGCTTATATAGTAAGTTCTGTTATGACTGATTGTTCAGTTTTTGTACTTCTTTGATCTCTTATGTGCTGAGTCCATGAGCTTTAAAAATGACACATGCTGATCCAAACTATTTTGGTTTCCTTTATTTATCTGCTGGTCATCTCATGAAATGCAGTATTTGTTTGACTACATATGGTTCCGATTATTTGTCTTAAAAAAAACGTAATAAGAACAATAGTTATGCAAATCCTAATGCATGCTTAAATTTTACAACTTGGTTCTAATAGAAGTATTTGTGATGCTTTGATCAGATATGTACATTTATATATATATATGGTGTATAATCATTATTTATATCTTGAAATTATACATTCAAAACTGATTGCTAGATGTTAACTAGGAAAATTCAACCATTATACAAATATGAGTATTATATCCATTTGCTACTACTAATTAGCCTTTACCCTTTATTTGGTTCAATTCCATGCATTTTAGTAATTCATTTGTTATAAACATAATCGTGTTTATGAAAGTTAAAAAAAAAATTACTTTATGAAATTATGAAATTTTAAATATATTATAATTAACTATATTCATTTACAAATGGTTTAAATGTTTTCTATAGAATTCATTTGAAGTTATAGAATTCGTTTAAACCAGACATACCATTAGCCTAATGCTGCGGGTACTTTGGTACTCGTGCTAGAATTCGAATAGGGACTTAGCTTTTCCCTTTACTAAGGTTACAAATTAGATAAAGAAATCCACCTAAGAAACATGCTAATCGTTATAAGATAGTATATTTTGTATCGTAGACTAGTAGAGTGGGCGGATCCATTATTGTTGAATTGTCAAAGGATTATCCGCTCACTAAGAACTTCAACAATTCCTCTTCTTCAAGAAAGAAACCAAAATATAGAAAAATGGGTGAAGAAATTAGCAGGAGCCATAAGCTTAGCTCCCAATTCAATTCTCTATGCAATAGCTAGTCTTTCATCGGATAAAGCTAGGCAATTTGCTACTGGAAATGCATTGCCTGACAACATCAAGATTTATGGTAGCTATGAACAACTTGTCGATGATCCTTCTATTGATGTGGTTTACAAGCCATTGCCTATTAGCCTTCATCTGAAATGGGCAGCTTTGGTTGCCAATAAAAAAAAGCATTTGCTAGCAGAGAAGCAAGCAGCACTTGATGTGGGCTAGTTAGATAAGATTTTGGAAGCTTGTGAAACTAATGGTGTGTAATTCATGGATGGTTCTATGTGGTTGCATCATCCCACAATTGCCAAAATCATGGAAATTCTTTCTGATCTCAACCAAATTGGACCACTTCATTTTGTAAGTTCTCCCTTTTCCTTTTCCTTTTCCTTTTTCTTTATTTACTTTGGTTATGTGATCAAACTGACAAATTTGGTTCAGTTCAGTTTGAGACTATAAAAAAGATAATGTTTTAGTTTGGTTCGGTTTGAAAAGTAAAAAAGTTTCTTTCAGTTTGTTTTTGGTACAAACTGAACCAACTGGTCCGCTTGGTTTTGCAAAAAATCTAAATTTTGGTTCTGTTTGGTCTAATTTAACATTCTTAGTTCTTGTAAAGATCTTGATCCAGGTTTGCTTTATGATTCTCAGATCTACAGCTCATCAACATTCTTAGCAGCTTCAGAATTTGTAGACAGTGATATAAGAGTTAAACCAGAGATGGATGGTCTTGGTGCACTTGGTGACTTAGGTTGGTACTGCATTGTCTCCATCTTATGGGTACAAACTACCTGATATGGTCAATGACATTACTAAAAGCTCTTACACTATGAAACTGACAACACAGTAGCTATTAATTATTGCTCTTTCCTCTCAGATTCAATGATGGAGTTGAAACTAGTCGGTACCAACGGATCGGTCCATCTCATGGACTTCATCATACCATTTCAAGAACATGCTAGCTTTAACCACTCATTGGAATGTGAAGTCTGAAAAAGCTGGTGGCTAATCAATTAGCTCAAGAGGCTTTGATGGTTGAAGCATTTGCTAGGATTGTTCAAGGCATTGAAAAATCTGTCGCCGGACCGGATAGGAAATGGCCTGAGATTAGTAAAGATGCAGCGAAGCAGTCTTTTGATGTTGGTTGCAAACCTGTTTATTTGTAATTACTGGTGAAGTTAAGAATGAGCTCATTGTTATTTTGTTGCTGCACAGATAGATGATAATTTCACCTTTTGATTTGTAGATTCATTATCTCGAACGGATTTTGTTGTAATGTACATTGAGTGAATATTATTTAATAGAAATTATTAAAAATGATAATTTATAGAAAAGAATTAGTTTTTGTTTTGCTGACATGCAAGCTGATGTGGCTAGAGTGGATGACACAATGACACATGATTAGAAATCTCAGGCCAAGTTGAAGGGGTAAAGTATCCTTTGTTCGAAAAAAAAAAAACAATTTTGTGTTTTAAAAATGGGTTTAGTATCGAAACTGTGAAGCTGTTTAGTAAACTTGTTGGATAGGTGAGACTCGAGGAGTCGCTTAATCATAATCAATGAAATTATTGCAACCTTTTCTCAGCACAACCATTTATGTATTCTAATTTTCAAAATGTAATGTATTATATATGTTTGTATGTTCTAAAATAATTGTAATATTGGATGAAAATGTAAAATTTATGAGATATGTAGATGGAGATAGAAAAGAAAAATTGTTTGCGAAGTTGTCCTTTCAATTTTAGGGTTTCAAAATATAATCTAATATTTTTAATTATATTATATTCTATAATAAATCATAAAATTTAATTTATATTAATATATTGAATAATTTACATTTAAATACTTTATAAAAATGGAGTAATTTTTTAATTGATTTTATTTTAAGTTTAGTTATAGTAAGTTAATAAATTTTACTTAAAAGTGCATCTTAATTTTACATTACGGCACCGTTTGGATTGAAAGATTTTGAAATTGATAGATTTAACAAAATCAATGGATTTAAAATTCATGGAATATGAAATTGGTGGATTTGTAAATTCCATCGTTTGGATAGAATCTAAAATCAATGGATTTATAGGGATAATTTTGGAATAATAAAATATTCTAACAATCCATCAAGTATAAAAAATGGTGGATTTCAACTTTCCCACCTCCTAGGTGAGAAATCAAATGAAGGATTTTGGATTCTAATTACTTTTTATTATATCATGCGATGAATTTTATTCAAATTCATGGATTGTGTAAAATCTATGGATTTTGATCATCTGAATTCCCTCAATCCAAACAATTACGTATATTTAAACTAATATATCTAATTTTTTTATTTATAGTATTATTATTTATATTATGAAATATGAAAGTTTTTGTATTTAATTACTTAAAATTGAATTAAAAGAATTTTAAAAATTGTATCGTCATAAAATCTGAAGAGGTTTTATTGATGCTTATATTATTCATTTTACAACTAATGAATTGGTATTTTTATGTAATTATAATTAATTAAATCAAAGTTTAAACTAATTAGAGTTTAGAAATTTTGTTGTCATAAAATTTAATCATCAAAATCATGTAATTTAATTCATATAAATTATGTAATCTAATTTATGTTAACATATTAAATAAATGAATTTGATGTAAGTTATAGATTCGAAGTAAATTTTAAACCAACCAATTTTCTTGTTTTAAATTTGTTTTGATTACATTAAATTAAATATTTTTATATAAAAAGTACTTCTTATTTGAATATCAATATATGTTTAAAATTATATTATATTTAATTCAATTAGGGGCATGCTTAAGCTAACTGAATCATATTCAATGGTTTGTCGGCCATCACAATCACATTAATGATATATATCGCACAAGATACCAAAAACATAAGTATCCCAACACCACCTAAGTGTCTAGAAATACGCACAAGATATTCTATGCTTCCGAGAATATCCTGGCACCGAAGTGCCCTGCAGATCTTTGATCGTATCCTTTATCTCAGTATTTCACAATTTAATCGTTGCATCTCTAAACCATTGGATATAATTAGTCCTAGGTAAGCAACTGTCAACTTCTTTAATTATAATTAAAATTTAATTCTCTAACTGCCTCATCGAATGTAACTAAATACTGACAAACATGTATGCAAAATATCCATCAATTTCACCGTCACATAATCCAATTTTTATTACACTCAAAACAAATACGGCAACAATATAATCAATGCATCAACTAACATATAATTTACATATATCGAAACACCAATGCCAACTATATAAAAATTCACGTTTAGCAACCTAGTTGAGATGCTCGGGTGCAATTCCTGATTTTCCGACTACAATTTTATTCAAAAAATAACGTGATAAAATAATAATAATGAAACCTCTTTTTTTTGTGTCCAGAATCAATTATAACACTCATTTTCTCATAATCCATGCTCTTATTAAATACATTATCAATTTTAAAAAGACATTTTTAAAACACTGTGTATACAAAATTGACTTTAATATTTCAGATAATTACATTACGTTATCATAAAAAGAAAAGAATGGAAATTCAAGTGTTCAAATACCTCAATAGCTTGTTGATATAGAAATTAAACAGTAGGGAAGGACACCAATACGGTTGCATGTTTTTTTTTTGTAAGCGTTATATTTGATTTAAGAGATTAGGGTTTAAATATTTATATGATACAAATGGTTTAGGGTTTTATTTTAGAAAAGGTGGAATATCAATTTTGTCCCTTATTTTATTATTGAATTATTTATTTTTCGGATGTTAAAATTTCATTGGATATTCTAAACGGTCCAAAGGATATATATTCTATTGTCCAACTCATAGCACTAGGATTCACTACTAGAAAACACTGTTTTAGCGACGGATTTTAGTGACGGACTCTAAATCCGTCGCTAAAACAGTAATTTTGCGACGGATTTTGCGACATAATTTCAATTGGTCGTTATTGTGCTTAGAGGTAAGGCGGGAATGATCCCGCCAAATTGGCGACGGATTATCCGTCATTAATCCGTCGCCAATTTGGCGGGCTTTGGAGGGAAAATATTTTCAGCCAAAATTAGCGACGGATTTTAACATCCGTCGCTAATGTTGGCTGATTTAGAAACGAATCGTTTTATTTATTGATTTAGCGACGGATATTGTCATCCGTCGCTAAATATTTGCGACGGATGCTTTAGCCCGTCGCTAAATCAACGGATGAAACGATTCGTTTCATTTAGTTCTAATTTAGCGACGGAAAATCCGTCGCTAAATTAGAACTACATCTTCTCCAGCAGAGCCCTTTCTTTTCCATTTTCTTTGTTTTAAAAGAAAACCGTTCCCGCCGCCGCACCCCTTCTCTCTGCAAATTCTGACCGCCGCCGCCGCTCCCCTCCACTCCTCTTCCTATTTTCACGTTGGGTCATCAGTGGGTTCGTTTCCCTCCGTTTTTTTGGCGTTTTTTGTGCGTTTTTTTGGCTGCCCTCCACTGCTGTCCGCTGCCGTCCGCCCACTGCCACCACCGTTGCCGGCGCCGATCTCCCGTGCTGCTCCTCCGGTTAGTAATTGTTTTTCTTTATTTAATATGTTAATTGCTGGATTCTAAATTAGTTTAGCTAATTATTAAATTAGATTTGATTATATATTAGATTATAAACTAGGTTAGTGGATTGTAAAATTAGATTATTAGGTTAATCTAATTAGATTTTAGATAATTTAATTAGGTTAATTCAGTTTATTAGATTATTATTTAATGTAGGTTAAATTAATTTAAAATTATGTTAGTTAATTAGTGTAATTACTATTAGGGTTTATATTAATTAGAATAAATATAATTGTTAATATAATTTTAGTTTAAATAATATATATATATATATATATATATATATTAATTGATAGTATTTAGGTTAATTGTTAGGTTAAATTAGATTAAATGTAGTTAATTTGTATTAATTTATTAAATATTTTATAATTGTGTAATTAGTATTAATTGTAAGCATTTTTATTAATTGTTAGATAAATTAGATTATTAATTAGTTAATTGTTTTAGTTTAATTTAAATTATATCAGTTCATTAATTTATTAGATGATATTAGTTAAATGGTGTAATTAACGTATTAAATGTTAATTCCAGTGTAATTGTATTGTGGTTTTGGTTTGCACGTTTTGTAAATTGCTTGCAGGACTTACCTGAAAAATGGGTGATGCTCATTTTTAGGGGAAGTGCTGCCCAATTTTTTTTAGAAAATGAATGTTTTTATTAATTATATAATAACAGAAAGAGATACATGGTGGATATTAATAACAGAAAGAGATACAATAAGTATGAACCATTCATCTTAGCTGAACAGGCCGACCAAGTTCATTACCTGTCATATCCAAGTAAAAGAAGGGATAAATTAAATTGGTGGGCAGTTTGCAGAATAAAGGCACGATCAGAACTCGACATGCCCGAGGGGATTATCTCGGCCTTTCAAGATGAGATAGAAGAAAATCCTCTCGTTGTTGCAACAGACGAAAATCCGACATGTTTAGCTGATCAAAATGGAGAAGCTGATGAAGATGCGTTGTTCGTGCCTCCTGAAGAAGAAACAGAATTAGATGAGTTCATCGCATCCTCATCAGACGAAGATGAAAGTGAAGAACTTTAGTTGTGTACAGTAGATTTTATGTATTACATTGTTTCTTAATTATAATTATGTTTCTTAATTATATTATTCAAGTGTACCTTTTGAATTTGAATTCATATTAATTATTAGTTATATGTTTCACGTATGGCTGTATAATTGTACTGTTATATTATGTTGTCTGGTTGTGGACAATTAAGCTTGACATGTTTACAGGTATGAGGGGAAGAGGCTCAGGCAGAGGTTCTGGCCGGGGATCAGGCCGAGGACGTGGACAGGGAGACCCTACCGAGCCCGATGCCGAGGCGCAGCAGCAGGCGCAGGCTGAAGGACCTGTTCAGCCTCTTCAGCAGCGCGAGCCTGGCGAGCCACAAGCTATTCTGGACGACCAGGGTAGGGCGTTGGTTCGCCCGGACCGTAGCAGGTTTGAGAATAAATTTTTTAATTTGTAATATGTAATTAATATGTGTTGAAAATAACATTACGCTTATTACATCGCAGGACATTGTTGCTGGACTCTGGGCCTGTTTCTAGGGCTATACGAGACATTTTCAGACAATGCTGGTTCGAGACTGGATCAGCATGGCGGTTTCTGACAGCGGACCAGAGGGAGTTCTATTTTCAAGAATTTCAGGTAATTAAATTTTCAGTTTCAGATATTTAAGTTGTGATTTCTGTGGAAATGCTAACTCACGGCTCATGTTATTACTTTTGCAGAAAAAGTTCTGGTGGGATACGTCGGCCTACAGCGAGAAGCTCATCAGACAGGTCTTCATGACCCACGCAGCCACTCGGTATAAAGACAATATCCATAAAATGAAGAAGTTGAAAGCTAAGCACACATCTGTGAACCAGGAAATCTGGGAGTCCTGGAATGCTTTCTGGGACACAGAGAAAGAGAAGAAAAAGTCAGAGATAGCCCGGGCAAACCGGATGAGCGAGCCGGCAGGCGCTGGTTCTGGACCTGTCCGCCATACCGGGGGATCTCGCTCCGCTATCAAGCTTATGGATGTGATGGTTTGTCTCTAAATTCAGTAATTAAATAACTTAATAACGTATTTGGTTTTATTGTAATACAAATGAAATTGTATTTTTCTGATAGACTAAGGAGCTCGGCCGGGAGCCGACTGCGACGGAGCTGTACAGTCGCCTTCACTCAACGAAGGCTGACAAGAGGCCGGTCGACAAGCGGGCCCAAGACATGACTGTAAGTCTTTATCACATTTGAAAGTTTATAAGTTGTGTAAATGTTTAAGTGTTGAAAACATTATATACTTGTTAAATATATTAGGTTTAAATGTGAAATTATATAGGTTGTATGGACTTAACGTTTTTGTAATTAGATTGAAAGTATTTGGTGGCTCTGTTATATATTGTATTTACTTGCAGGACTTCCCTGAAAAATGGGTGATGCTGATATTATAGCGGAAATGCTGCTGAAATTTTGTTAGAAATTAGGATTATCTAATTTTATATACTTTTTTATTTGTTATAAAACTAAATTGATATGTTTGATTTGTAACTGTTTTGTAGGATGCCATCGCTCAGAGGCTCGCTGCCGCGACACAGTCGCAGACCGGAGAGGGTAGCTCTGCGAGTCCAGGGGAGGTGAACGAGACCCAGCTGTTTCTAGACATTGAGGGCGTCAACAAGAAGCACCGGGTGTACGGCCTAGGTTCGGCGAGCAGCAGATATGCAGGCCCGAGCAGTAGGACACAGCGAGGCAGCTCTTCCAGGACGTCCCAGCAGACAGAAGAGGACATCGATCGCCGTGTTCAGGCCGGCATTCAAGAGGGTCTGCGTGAGGTTGAGCAGAGGCTAGCAGAGAAGCAGAGACAGGAGCTGGCGGAGCAGCTGGCAGCTGCGCGGCGTGAGCAGCAGGAGAGCATGGCCCAGCTTATCCGTGAGGAGATCGCGAGGTTAATGCCTACCCTCCCTTCAGAGCATCGACCACAGTTCCCCCCTCCCCCGCCAGACGGCGGCGACACTACAGATTTGTAGTCTTATTTTCCGAACAAATTAATTGCGGGTTTTAACTTTCGGATGTTATATGTATACTTTAATATTACTTATATATATATATTCAGTATTTGTTTCAATTTATTGTGATTTATAAACGCATTAACGTCACTGTATTTAAAAGGTGTAAAACAACAGGAATAAACGGAAAAATCGGCTGCAAACCGTAAAATTCTGCCAAAATCAGTAAAATTGGCGACGGATGGATAACGATTAGCGACGGATTATCCGTCGCTAACTTGTGCCATTTCTGTCTCAGAAATGACACAATTAGCGACGGATTGTGATCCGTCGCTAATATATTATAGTTAGCGACGGATAATCCGTCGCCGAATGTGGCATTTCTGAGACAGAAATGGCACAAGTTAGCGACGGATAATCCGTCGCTACTCGTTATCCATCCGTCACTATTTTGTCTCAAAATCAGTCTCAACCGGTTGACAAATAGCGACGGCCGTGGAAAAAGTAGCGACGGATTGTCCGTCGCAAATTTTGCCACGGAATTGGAAAATGGTCGCAAAACTTTTTTGCGACCATTTCTGTTGCGACGGACTTAGTCCGTCGCAGTTCCGTCGCTAACCTGTGTTAGCGACGGAATATGGGCCATTAGCGACGAATTTGTCCGTCGCTAATTGGCTTTTTTCCAGTAGTGATTGTGGAATCAAGAAATGCCAAATATCTTAAAAATGACATGATCAATAGGAGGGATCATTTTCAGGATTCTATTTCTGAAAATGGTCATGTTGATACCCAAACTTCCTCGTTGATTGATCAAGTCAATATTAGAAGTGTCCCTCAAGTTCAAGTGGGCAATGAGAGACAAGAAGAAATTCCACATACTGATATTGATCTAGTATATTAAGTTGTTCGAGAAGAACCATAAATAACCGAACAACTAGTTGATCAACACGATCCTCAAGAGAATGTTGATACAATTTTAAGGAGATCTACTAGAATAAAGAGACCAGCAATACCCAGTGACTACTATGTGTATCTACAAGAGTCAGAGTTTAATGTTGGAGCCGAAAATGATCACGAGACGTTTTCATGACAAGCCATGAGTAGTAATGAATCAAGCTTATGGCGTAATGCTATGAATGATGAGATGGATTCTATGTCATCAAACGGGGTATGGGACCTTGTTGAGTTACCTGAAGAGGCGAAAGCCATAGGGTGTAAATGGGTCATAAATACAAAGGAAGACTCATCAGGTAACATTGAGAGATACAAGGCTAGACTCGTTGCTAACTTATTCACTCAAAAAGAAGAAATTGATTACAAGGAGACGTTCCCTCCTGTATCAAAGAAAGATTCCTTTTCAAATAATCATGGCATTAGTTGCATATTTTGACTTAGAGTTGCAACAAATGGATGTGAAAATAAATTTTCTAAATGGAGAACTGGAGGAAGAGGTATACATGAAACAACCAGAAGGATTTCCTTCCAGAATAGGCGAGCACTTGGTTTGCAAGCTCAAGATTTCAATATATGGATTGAAACAAGCCTCACGTCAATGGTATTTGAAATTTCATGATGTTGCATCTTCATTCGGTTTCGAAGATAATGTTGTTGATAATTGTATATATCAGAAGGTTAGTGGGAGCAAGATTTGTTTCTTAATTCTATATGTGGATGATATTTTACTTGCAAGTAACAATATGGATATGATATTTGAGGTGAAACAATTTCTCTCGAAAAACTTTAATATGAAGGATTTAGGCGATGCATCTTATGTCATTAAGATTAAGATACATCGTGATAGAGCTCGTTGTACTCTTGGTATGTCTCAAGAGACATATATCAACAAAGTTTTAAAGAGATTTCGGATGAAAGATTGTTCACCTAGTGTAGCTCCTATTGTGAAAGGTAACAAGTTTAACTTGAACCAATGTCCGAAAAATAATTTCAAACGGGAAAAAATGAGAAACACTCTATATGCTTCATTGTTGGAAGCTTAATGTATACTCAGGTTTGCACAAGACCTGATATTGCATTTATTATCGAAATGCTGGGGAGATATCAAAGTAATCCAGGCATTGAGCATTGGAAAGCTGCAAAGAAGGTATTGAGGTACCTTAAGGGGACTAAAGACTACATGCTCATGTATAGGCATTCAAGAAACTAATTAAGAAGTAATTGCCTACTCAGATTCATACTTTGCTGGCTGTGTTGATTCACGTAAATCAACTTCCGGTTATATTTTTATGTTGGCTGGTCAAGCTGTTTCATGGAGGAACGCGAAGCAAACTTTGACTGCTACTTCTACTATGGAAGCCGAGTTCGTGTCCTGTTTTGAGGCTACTTCTCAGAGTGTATGGATTGAGAGTTTTATCTCCCAACTTAGAATCATGGATTCTATTTGTCGACCGCTAAAATTATATTGTGACAATTCAGCTGCTGTCTTCATGGCTAAGAACAACAAAAGTGGTAGTCGAAGCAAGCATATCGACATTAAATACTTAGCCATACGAGAACGTGTGAAAGATAAAGCAGTGATAATTGAGCATATAAGTACTGATAATATGTAGCTGATCCTTTAACTAAAGGCAGCCACCAGAAAAATTTAAGGATCATGTGAAAGGTATGGGACTTGGTTCCTTGTTGCGACCTTTGCGTTATTAGAACGATGTTATTTATGAAACTCTTATTATGATGTATTCTCATTTATATCTGTGTATACATTTAGTTATATTATTATCTTAATTAATCATGAGAATAGTCAAATTAAGTTAGGACCAAGAATAAACATCAGATTTATTCATTAAGTTATTTCAGTTATTAATAAATAATTTAATGCATTGTGACACATGGAAGATAATACTTGCTTTTCAAAGGACTTTTCGCCATTATTCATATATTTTGTTTCTTATTGTTGGGCATTGAGGTTCATATAGATTAAGTGGGACAATGTTAGTTATTTTCTCCTTTAAGTGATCTTTGAACAATGCACCCATTTAAACTGATGTCAATTGCAACCTTTTGTAATAGACACATACATAAACTTTGATGGGGTGGTTATGGAATATATTGTCTATTATATCTTTGGTCCCCAAGACCAATTCAACACTTTCATAACATTTTCTCATACACCATCTAGAGAGAGAGAGAGAGAGAGAATTAGGATTTAGAAGATCAAAGGAATCATAAATTTACAACAATTTCAAAACTTCATTTCCGTCAACAATGGCCGGAGGTACGCCGTTCTTTGCTTCCGCTTTTAGGTGATTATATGTTATATTAATCACATGAAATTCAAACTAAAAAATAATGTAAATACTGTATTGGTAAAACATACAAAAAAAGCTCTCGTAGTTTTTACAAATATACAAATCAGTTTTTTTATCTTTTTGGGATACAAAGCCCTCTATATTTTTAAATAGACAAATAACCCTTTTTGTCGAACACCATTAAAAACACTTGTTAATGGCTGACATGTCTCTCATAATTATATAGGAAAGAAGCTCAAAAATAATTATAGCGTTTAAAATATTTACCGAAAATTTTAGGGGGTAAGTGTTCAGAAAGTAAATTAAAATGGTTTATTTGTTCGATTTTAAAATATGAGGGTTTAATTGTTCAATTTTAAAAGCATGAGAGCTTAATTGTACCCAAAAAAATAAAAGAAATAATCTGTACTTTAAAAAAAAAATCGAGGATTTTTTTTATATCTTTTACCTACTATACTGCTTTAAGTGTGGCTATATTTGTTAACGCTGTCACTACAGAACTTCTTTAAAGAATTGGGATAAATATAAGGATCATTTTTATATCTCTTTCCTTAAATTTTAACAAGGAAGTTTATATATGTCAGCTTTAATGAGGACAAAAGACCTCTATCTGCAATATTCGGTGGTTAAAAGTTACTTTTTTACAGTGTTGCAAGTTAATTATCTGCAAAATAGTTGCGTAGGAGTCACTATATTAAGAACAGTGACAAACTACCATACACCTGACTTCACTTCCAGTGATTACAGCAAAACCAAAAACTATGACGAAAAAATGGTGTGTTTATTTGATCTATTTTAGGCGCAAGTAGGGTGAGAAAAAAACAAACTGAATTGGACCAAAATAACATAAAGAGGATTGATTATAGGTATGTTATAGATAGGGTTAGGTTTATGATGAATAACAAACAATCCGCGTACTCCAAGTAAGTATTGCTATTAAAATTTGAGAGTTTTACAGCTTAACAAATTCTAATAATTCTTGATTTCAAAAAACAAAAATCTAAGAATTAACCCAATAATATGCACAGTTAATTGTAGGAGATGGAACATGACAATAATTCCTTTCCAATAAGGAGCAGTAATTTAATTGGTTCGTTGATTTAATCATTCCCATTAGGTTTAGGAAAAGGATATGAATGCATATATAAAGGGCCATAGTTGATTTTGTTTTTTGATAAACCAAACCAAACCAAGCCAAGTTCGTTCGTTCATAATGTCAAGCAATATCATCAGCAGAAAGTTGGCGATAAGTTTCATCAACCACTCGTGTTTGTTATTAGGACTAGCAGCTTCGTTTTCATGGCTATACTTTGGCCAGCGCGTGAGTTCTTGGGGAAGAGCTCTTCATCCGAACCCCCTCGTAGACCTGGGGCTATTATCGTTGGCTGTATGGCTCTTTAAGAAGATGACGTGCTGGTTTTTTCCGAGTCGCAAAACAAAGATAACCAATTTGATTTCTCTGGCCATGCTTCAAATCCTCATCATGATCATCCTGGTCATGGGTTATGCCATGGTGGTCACCCATAAGGGAGAAGGAAGGGTAGTTCCTGGAAAAGCCTACAAAGAGTATGATCGTGGGGACTTTTCCAAGGAGTTTATCAGAGCATGTTCATCAGGAGAATCACAGACGGGTCTTATGTACGATGCGGCAGCAGATTCCGGAGTTTGCACTAGATTTGGAGAGCAATTCAATCATCTTAATGAGTTGGAGTTCTACAATACCAATTTGACTCCATTACAGGTTTCAAATATTTTATTTTCTTCTAGTAGGAGTAATATTTATACAATTATTTAAGATTCATAACACTGAATTATATATTATGCATAGTTGAAGTTGAAATTATGTATTTACTGGTATTTTGTATTTTTCCTTTTGCAGTCAGGTTGCTGTAAACCGCCCAGCTATTGTCCTTATGAGTTCAAGAATGCAACAATTTGGAAAGAAAAATACCTCAGAAAATACTTTTTCAAAAAAGACTGTATGTATTGGATAAATGAAGGTGAAAAAACACTACTGGATGGGTACTGTTTCTATTGCGATTCGTGCATGGGTGCCATACTTTTCAACATAAAGTCGGAATGGAGACATATGGTCCTTACCGATACACTTGTATTTATATCATTGCTCCTTTTCTACTCATTACGCCGTCGTTTTTTTTTCTATTTCCATTAAATTGTCTTTGTATTACCTTTTAAAATTTATCTGTAGACATTTAATTTTATTTCAATTTTTAAATTTTCAATTTATTTTTTTATATGTTTTATCTTTCTTTCTATTCTAATGGTACTTTGCAACTTACATGCTATCTACTATAGTCAAATTTCTACTTAAGTGGGAAATAATCTATATTATTCAACATAAATATGGATAGGAGAAAAAACGAATTTCCTAAATATTAATTTTTCAATTTCTTACAAATTGATTATTTAATTATAATTTGTTTTAATCATTAACTAATTAATTATAAAATTAATAGTTATATTATTGTTGTTTCCAACACACTTCTAAATATCCAGCATTTACACGTTGTAGGTATTGAAGGCATTAGATCATGTTGAAAGCATTATCTTACACAATAATATCAAATGAAAAGTATAAAGCAAAAGAATTAAACTCACCAAAGAAATGTAAAATATTTAAAATTTAATAACGGCCTATTACCATAACTATTAAAATTGTTATAATATATATATATATATATATATATATATATATATATATATATATATTCTTTATAACAGGCTAATAATCATGGACGGTCCTCGACCTTTGCACTAAGCTTCCCTAAACCCCCTCACCTTTCAAAAGCTTCACTAAACCCCCTGACCTTTATGGCGGCGCCATTCACGGCCCTTCTGAAAAAAAAAAAACACAAAATCGCGGCGCCGCCAACGATTTAATCGTTTGCATGCGTTTTCCTCGCCACCTGTCGACCCACGTGACCTGTCCTCTGTCAGTTGCAACAGTCCCTCTCTCTGACATGCCGGTTGACTTTTCAAATTTTAAAATCAAAAAAAAAATTAACCGCTCGGTAACTTTTATCTCTCTTTCATCTTCTTTCTGACATACTCTTTCATCCTTCTCTTCTCTTCCCTTTTTTCTTCTGAAACTCATTCTCTTCCCTTTTTTCTTCTGAAACTCTCATTTTCACACCGCCATTGTCTCGTCGATTGCCTGTTCATCTTCCGTGCTTTCTGTGTTTTTGCATTGTGAAGAAGAAAAAATAACGAAGGAACAAAACATAAATTTAGAGTGAGAAAGATTGATTTTTACTCTTGTTATCTGGTTCATGTGGTTTAGGGTTTGATTAACGTGGTGTATTTACGCTCTCTGTGTCACAGGTTTTTATAGTGAAAGAATTACAAAAATGAGAAAGAAAGGAAAAGGAAAATCAAAGGAAAGAGAACGAACGGGACCACCTGGAACTGCTGGATGGGGTTTAATGGATGAGAGCGATAGTGACGAAGTGGTGGAAGGTATGTAGGACCACATAGTACTTTGGTTTCTGTAAATGTTTGTTATTCTATGCTTTGATTTATTAGCCGCTTTTGGACATAGGACTACAAGTTGCTTTATGTTTGTTTACTGTTGTAGGACCACTAGTTGGTTTGATTTGTTTAATCTTTGTACGAGTTGTTTATTGTTTTCACGTTTCTGTTGGTTGGCATTTACTATTATTTTTGTGTTGCTTGATGGTTGTTGGTGTGTTTAAATATTTGTCTGTTTGCAGTGTCACCAGGTTTTGAATTTTTTCAAATCAACCTTCACATTAATGGGGCATTGGGGGAATGGGGTTACCATGATGGGGAAGTGTCCATCGGCGTTTATTCTGTGTCTGGTATGACTATGAAGAAATTAGATAGATGGATGAAAAGAGAAAAAGTTGAGGGCTTAGTTGATTATTACTGGAAAGAAAAAGACAAGGAATTTCATGATTGGATTAGACCGATAAATCACGACGATGATGCTATGGAAATGGCAAGTGCTGGGAAGAGGGACGGAGAAGTGGATGTCTATGTTAGGAAACTGACCGTTAAAGACATTGAGGCTTTAGTCCCTCCGCCCCCCTCGCCCCCACATGTTGTAATTGAGGAGATACCAAATCCCAAAGATTTAGCTTATGTGTATCCCACTCCCGTGAAAAAAGTAAGGGGTAAACCATTGGCTACCAAGGCTGGTGGGAGTAAACCACTGGGTACCAAGGCTGTTGGTGAAGGTCCTTCAGAAAGTGGGGGGTCATGGATGAGTCCATATGTAAGTGAATATGTAAGTGAAGGGGCTTCTATGGTCCAGGGAAATACGCAGGCTCAGGGGAATGAAGGGGCAGATTTTTTGGGACAAACTGACACTGGGAATGATGAGGTTGCTGGTGAGCGGGCAAATGAAGAGGCAAGCGTTCAGATGGCTGATGAAGATTGCCATGATAAGGGGGATGGGGCTGCTGAAGATTGCCAACTTAATGGGGCTGAGGCTGGGGCTGTGGATGGGGCTGAAGCTGAGGCTGGGGCTATGGATGGGGCTGAGGCTGAGGCTATGGATGGGGCTGAGGCTGAGGCTATGGATGTGGCTATGGATTTGGCTGAGGCTGAGGCTGGGGCTGCTGAAGATTGGCAAGTGAATGGGGTTGAGGCTGGGGCTAGTGAACAGCATGGGCCACAAGAGGAAGAAGTTCCAATTCAGGGGCCACATGAGGAAGCTCAGGATTTAGGGGCTGACGATGGGCCGCACATGGATGAGGTAGAGGGGTTGCATGATAAGGTGAGGGCAAAGTGCTACTCAAAGAGCAAATGTAAGTTCTACGTGTTTGCCTCAAAGCTGCACCTCAAAGAATGCCTTCAACAGCCAACGGAGCAGTGTTGACGATGGAGCTCCGTCCCAACCTATCCCGACGCAAGCTGAAAAAGGAAAAGGGAAGCGGAGAGCTAAAGATGTTCCCTCTAGATACATGAACATCCTGAGGAAGAGATCCAAAAAAACGTAGTGCTGGAACATGGATTAGTGGTAGTTATTTTGCTAATTATTATTGTGGTGCACATAGGCAGTATTTTGAACCATGCTTTTGATTGTTTTGAGCCACAATGTTGTGGTTGTTTTAGGAATGGAATGTTATGAAACTTAGGAATGTTATGTAATTAATTCTTGAATCAGTGTACAGACATGAAAATTCTTAATATAAAAGTACTCTACTAAAGACTTCAGAATCGAAATTAACACCAGAAAAGTTGAGTTACATAATAAAACGATCAATAAGACAAGTTTCACAAATGATTTATAAGCCTTCAGTTCCCCTATTATTTTCTCTAATCCGAGCAGCTGTGAGTTCATTCTTCAATTCTCTAATCTCCATCTGCAGTCCCCTATTTGCAGCATACAAGTCTGTTAGCTCCAGCTCCATCCCCTCAATTTTGTTAGCAGCTTTAAGAAGCTCGTCCTCCACTTCAATTGCATCAATTATACTTGCTCTGTCAATCAAATGCTTCAGCTCGAATACATCTCCTCTGAGCTTTTCCCCTTCTTTCTGTAGCTCTCCATTTGATCTCTTCATAGTATACAACATGTGCTTCAGGTGAGGAGCATATTCCTCGTCATACCACATGAAGAAGGGGCATCGATTCACCCGCATCTATACACAACAGTTGGCTTTAGAAAATGCCATATAAAAAATACAAACACATTGAATAAAACCCTAATATCCAAATGACTCAAATCAGAAACCCCAAAATTACCGTTTTACAAACCCTAATATCCAAATGACCCAAATCAGAAACCCAAAAAATTGTCGTTTTACACAAGAAGAAGAATTTCATACAACTAACCTTAGCATTTGGACATCGAAAGAATCGCCTCCCAGGATGCTTTTCAGTCCAACACACCATGACCTTCGCCTCCAATCCGCATTTGCATTTAGGAACATTGCACACAGGGAATCCATCTACATAATCCTCTTCTGAAAATCCTTCGGCCATAATTAGGAGATCGACACAAGAAAGAACCCTAAAATCGACACAAATGGAAAGGTGTCACGTCTATAACAGTTTATAACAGTTTATGTTTGTCTATTGTTTTTTAGCAACGATAAGGTCAACATTTTACATAATCACCTAAGGTACTTATCCTATGTTTTAAATATCGTCCACGGTACTCATTCTTTTATTTCAGGATCAACCATGGTACTTCAACTTTTAATGAACTATCACTTAAAGTACTTAATCTTGATAATTAAAACAATAAAGGTTCGTTGGTAATTAAAAAAGGGACATCTGTCACACCTGACAACGAAAAGCAAATCTGAACCCTGCATAAATGAAGGTGCAACACATTATTCAACTGAACACTCAACCCCTTTCTGAAAACCCTCGTCTCATTTTTTTTCTTACCAGCCTTCCCATAGATCTCCACTCCCAAGACACAACGACAATGGAAGGACAAGCTAAACAAGTTGTGTGCGACTGTGGAATTCCATGCCGTATGCAGATTTCCTCCACCGAACGAAATCCAGGACGGAGATTTTACGGCTGTTCGAAGAGAAATGTAAGTATTTTAGATTTTACGGCATTTCGAAGAGAAATGTAAGTATTTTTTTAAAACTTAATCTTCATTTGTTGCCATTTAACTGTCGTTTGACCTACACTACACAGAATCAATGCGATTTTTTTGCGTGGGTGGATAACGACATGGCCTATCAGATGACGATGGTCAGGAATTTGAAAAGTGAGGTTAATGGCATGACTGAAGAACGCAACAAAGCTCTACTGGAACTAGTTCATGCCCATACTCAGGTGGCGGCTAAAACTGACGAACTGGAGCAACTTAATGAGGCCTTCGAGGGATTGAAGGAGTCCATTGAGATGTACCACGAAGAAAATGTGCTTATGATCCAGGATAGTGGTCTGCAACTTATGGAGATAAACACTCTGAAGAAACACGTCAAGCTGATGGAAGTCAAGTGCTCAGACATGGAGAGGAAAAACAAGATCATGAGGCTTGGTTTTTTTGTGGCATTTACAATTGCCGGTTGCAGTTTATCCGTTGCTTGTTTGAAGAAAAAATGATGCATTTTCTATTAAGTGACAATGGCTTGTGTTTGTGCAGTGTTGTTAGTAAACTGCGTTCCAATAATTTTTTGTATTATCTTAAACTCATTTAATTTGCTTGTTGGGAAAACTTTGTGTGATTCAAAAATTTAAATTACAGTACTGTCGTTGATTACATAATTTAAGTGCAGGTGCTGTCTTTCATAATTAAATATAAGTTCAGGTGCTGTCTTTCATAATTGGTCGAAATGTCAAGGGCTATATTAGACTTCACAGAGAAATAAACCGCCAAAAAAATGAAAACTTAATGGCAAAGATTAGCAATGGGTTTTCCAAGAAACCCTTTCATTACACCCGTTCCATCAGTTGTATTGTTCCAATGCAGCCTCTTCGTTAACCACAACCACTAACACAAAGGGCATGTAAAGAAATTGAAGAGTCATGATGGTAACTTATTTAAATAGGCAACCACAGCAACTGATTCAACCATTTCAGATTACACAAATTGTTCTTATTCTCAGAAAAACCAGAAGATGTCCGATAATATTGTTGTGTCTTCACTTAATATGGAACTCATGGATTGCCCAATATGCTGTGAACCCTTAACAACTCCAATTATTCAGATTTTTACCCATTTATTTATCTTTACCGTTTACTGTTATTTATTTCTGTAATTGTATTGTTTAATAATTGTATTTTTTTCTGTAACTATATTTAGTGTGAAAATGGGTATGCAACATGCAACTCATGCTCGGAGAAGACTCAGAAGTGCCATTCTTGCACCCTGCCTATCAGAAGAATGAGGAACCGGATTCTTGAAGATGTTGCTGACTCTTTGAGAGTTTGTTGCTCGTTCAAGAATTATGGATGCCCAGCAACTGTGAGGTACCCCGAAAAGAGCAACCACGAAAAGTTCTGTTCTTTCATAGAGTGCTCATGCCCCATTGAAGTTTGCAATGTTAAGGGAACCTCTGAAATGATTTATGCTCACTGTAAAGTGATGCATAAAGATTTTGTGAAGCCGTTTGTTTTTTGTCGTAAATTCCCTGTTTCTGTTCGGCTGAATGATAATTTCTTTATTCTCCAAGAGGAAAACACAGACATTGTGTTTGTTCTGAACAACACAACGTGTTCTTATGGGAATATTCTTACAATCTGTTGTCTTGCACCGTCACAAGCTGGATGCTGCCCCTATGAAATTGAAGTGAATGCCAACTCAAGTCACAAGTTTCACAGTACTACCCAGAACATTCAAGGCACCGGCAATTACTATCGTTCTTTTTCAGGGTTCCTTCTTGATAGTGACCACGAATTTTTTGCTGACGGTATGATCAAGATGGAGTTTTGTGTTTATCGCGCACCGGAGCTTGCTTAAGAGGATGACCTGTTTATGTAGTCTTGTTTATGTATTTTTTGGTTAATTTTGGTGAAGATGGATATTTTTGTTCTTGTTTTTGTTCTTGTTCAGGGTTAATTTTGGTGAAGATGGATGTTAATGTAATTTTTTTCTAAACGTTCTGAAATGTTTGAATATTTAATGAAGTCAATTATTAATCTTACTTTTATGCTTGTTTATATGTCTTTACGAATTATATTTTACATGTTCTGTAAGTAGTGTAAGTAATGTATGTTCTATATGTTTTATGTATATTTTTTTGTCCAGCGTAACAAATATCAGGGTCCACTACTCAATCTATTTTAAAAAGTCAGGGACCTTATGTGAACAAAAGTATAAGAATGAAAGACAGTGGTCATGCATGAACCATACGTATTTCATTTCTCTAAAAATAAATTTATAAAATTTCCAACATATAAGTGTCTTTGAATAAAATAACAACATATCAGGAAATAATAAACAATGCTAAATTATGAAATAGCACATATAAAAAACATATAAGTGTTTTAAAATAAAATAACAACAATATCCGGAAATACAAAACAACGCTACATTTATTTGTTCTTTCGTTTTTATTTGTTCTTCTGTTTTTTGCTGCACCCTTCTTCTGGACCTTCAGCCACATCAGATGGGCCTTCAGCAGCAGCAATCTCCACTTCCAAGGCTTCTACTTGGCCCTCATCTTCAGTGCCGTACCACTCTAGCAACAATAATTCATCACCTGGACCTTCTTCAACTCCCGCGGCATCTTCAACTGCCTCCACTGGACCATCTTCAACTGGCTCAAATGGACCATCTTCTTCAATTTCTTTCAATTCTAACTTGGGTCCACTCTCAGGCACCAAATTATGCACATCATCAGAGGTTAAATATCGAACGTAGACATCAACCACACCTTCTTTTAGTGCAGCCCTTGCCATCTCCTCAACATCTCTATCATGTTCAAGAGGTTTTATCCCTCGATGATAGTCCAACTCTGGCTGCCTCCAATAATACATAACCAGCCCCTTCACTCCAATTTTTTTGGCCCACAAATCAAGCCTATTCAGTGACAGTTGGGAAATGTCAAAACATCTTGCACACACGTCGCCCCACAAATAACCACCTTCTCCAAATTCTCCATCATAGTGCAGAACAATTTCCAGGATCTGAGAATCCACTTCCACAGTACGGGCTGTTCAAACAAACAATATGGAGACATTCATTCACAGACATTATGCAAAACAAATCAACAAATTTTACAACCAACTTGAGAATAACTCCCCCCAAAAAACATACCCATAAACCTAAAAATTTACAATAAACCTAAAATCACAATTTCAAGTACCCAAAAACACATACCCAAAAACCAACAAAATTACCCTAAACACTAAAATTAAAATTCGAACCTGGCCGTTTCTTCCCTTTCGTCTCATCACTGTCGAAGAAGATCTTTTCTTTTCCCATTATCTTCTTAGCCTGTTTTACCATATAAAGATATCAATACCAAAAAAGTGTGCACATGACAGTAACTTTACAAAAATTGATCAACCATTTTTTTTCATACCCGGATTTGTTCTTCCTCGAAATGCAACGCAGGCGAACTACAGAACGAGAGAAAATGAAGAGCAACCAAACGACGATGACAAACGTCTAGGTCAGAGGAGATGGGAAATAGAAAAAGACTGATTATTCAAAAACAAATATAATGAAGAAGAAAGAGTATGTCAGAAAGAAGATGAAAGAGAGAGAAAATTTACCGAGCGGTTAATTTTTTTTTTGATTTTAAAATTTGAAAAGTCAACCGACATGTCAGAGGGAGGGACTGTTGCAACTGACAGTGGACAGGTCACGTGGGTCGACAGGTGGCGAGGAAAACGCATGCAAACGATTAAATCGTTGGCGGCGCCGCGATTTTGTGTTTTTTTTTTTCAGAAGGGCCGTGAATGGCGCCGCCATAAAGGTCAGGGGGTTTAGTGAAGCTTTTGAAAGGTGAGGGGGTTTAGGGAAGCTTAGTGCAAAGGTCGAGGACCGTCCATGATTATTAGCCTGAAAAATTGAAATAAAACAATATTAATCACCAAATCCTAATATATGGATATAAGTTTAATATCCTTCATATATGAATCATGTAAACCCCATTTGTAGTAGGGTAATTTCTTCTTTCTAAATTTTAATAAATGCCTGTGAAGAATACCAAAAACATAATTTCTTCTTTCCAAATTTTTTGAATATTAAAATTATACTATGGCCTTAAGAATAACATAAGAAACAATATAGTAGGTACTAGAAATTACACAATCACGCTTGGCTGCCACAAGCCAGTTATCAGTAGAGTAAAACTAATTAGAATCATCTTTATTATAATAATAACAATAATAATAATAATAATAATAAATCATTATTTATAGCAACAGTCAACTATTTAATCATTGATGTCAACCTTAAATATATTAATTTGATATATTTAATTCAATTTTATTTTTCAAAAATATCAATAATAATTATTTTGATATCAAAATAGAAGAGAACCTAAAATAAGAAAAGTAAAGTAAAGAGTACAATTTTTTTGGTTAAAAAAAATGGTGAAATTTCCAATCCTACCCAAAAATATATTGTTGGACACACATTACCTAAAAAGCTACCTAAATTAAAAAAAATCTAAATTAGTACGATCTATTTTTTATTTATGAACATCAAAGTGGACTCGATCGCAAGATCACAAAGAGTTAAAGTTAGAACTCATTGCACGATGAAACATTCTATAGCAACAAAGATAGTTATTGAATCGTTAGCACCGTATAAAAACATTCCTCCTAATACGACTTCTTGAGATACCTCAACTCCATTGATGAATCAGGACAATCATCTTTAACTCTATGAAGATTCAACATCTTTAGCACCTCTTTAACCTTCTCCTTTGTATTTTCTCCACAACTAACTTGCAATAGAATCAATAGCTTTTGAAAAGCACCAATTTTAAGTTCAAGTGCTTCAGCTACAACACCACCTTTTTTCCTCTGATCATTCTTGCAAAGCTTCCATAGAATTGAAACCGAGAAATCTGATGAAACCAAAATCTTCTGAAACAAAACCGGAACAATTAAAGCATTTTCATATGCTTTTTCTCTCCCTTCTTTTGAATCACAAATATGATCCAAAACACCTAAGGCTCTCTCACTTATTCCTTTGTTTCCTTCCACAAGAATTTCAACAATCAATGAGACTAACCCGAGTTCAACGAATGTCGATACGATCTTTTCGCTTATTGAGGATGGTGATAACATGTGGAATATCACCATTAATGATGCTTTTGTAGCGGAAGGGCAAATTGGTTTCTTGATTAGGTTAACTAGCTCTTGAATAACTCCTTCGATTTCGGATAATGTACTTGCATGGTTCTGATCTAATGAAAGAAGCTCTTTTAGTACTATAACTGCATTTTGTATAGCTGAAAGATCTCCATTTCTTAATATCCATAACATGCAACGTAGCGATATCATCGATCCGAGCTTCGATTGGCCTTCTGTACCGAGCGGAAACATCCATATAATAACGGATAGAATCTCCACTAGTAAATCTGCGTGTTTCTCCATTGATAAACCTGCGAAAAACTCGAAAGCAACCGACAGAACACAGCCGACTCCGTTCTCTGCTATGCATTTCTTGTTCCGTTCGCTTTCTTTTCCCCAGTCCTTGATTTTTTCAACTAATTCCGTGCATTTCTTGAAATCCCCACGTTGAGTAGCAGCCGTAATTCTCTTACAAATCTCGGATATATCGTGAGGAGTGACGGGAATCCGAGGCGTAGGGATTCGTTCAACTCCGAAAGAACGATTATCTACGCACCAACTTTGAATCATCTTGCGAATTGAATGGTTTGGTATTTTATCAAAAGTTGGAATGACTTGATTAGTAAGAGGACAAGTATTGTGACCCGATTCGATCCATTTCTCGATGCTTTCTCTATCGTAGGTGATCCCCGTCGATAGGGTTACGGGATCTTTCATCAACTCTAGAGAAATCGGACACTTAAAATGCGTCGGAATCATTATATCCATCTCCAAGATTGCACCATTAGAAATCTCATGAAATTTTTTATTTCTTGCACTAGAAGTAGCTTTTCTTTTTCTCCAATATAACATCATTTTTTGAGGAATTATGTGATTAAATGTGGTTTTTTTTGGTAATGATGTGATAAGAGAAAGGTGTTATATATATATATATTAAGATTGAGATTATATAAAGAGATGATATGATTAGGAGAAGATTAGGAAGGTTTGTTTGGTAAGGGTGATATATTGGAACTTTGACCGTTGAATAGTTGACGGCTGACTTAGTCTGAGTCATATCCTGGGTGTTCACTGCTGTGCCCACTTTTTATTTTGCTACATCCACCTCCATTCCTGACTTTTTACCCTTCATGTGGTTCAAAAAGTTTCAATATTAGCAATCATTTTTAAATGGGATAATTATTTTTGGTCAAATGTTGTAAAAAGGCCAAAGTTTTCACAAAAGTTTCACAAAAGTCCTGACTTTTCAATTTTGTCGATTTTGGCCAAAAATTGATTATTTGGTTTCACAAAAGTCCGGACCTTTCAATTTTGTCGATTTTGGCCAAAAATGGATTATTTGGTTTCACAAGAGTCCTGACCTTTCAATATTTGGCATGCCACATAGGCGTCACATAGGCTCCACATAGGCAAATTGAAATTAAATTGAGAGTTGGCCACAAGTGAAACCAAATAATTTGTTTTTGGCCAAAATCGACAAAATTGAAAGGTCAGGATTTTTGTGAAACTTTTATGAAAGGTTTGGCCTTTTTAAGACATTTGGCCATTATTTTTTATGACATTAAGTCGAAATTATTTATTTCTGTTTAATTTTTAAAAATGATTATTTATTTATGATAAAAGGTCATCAATATTCTTTTCTTCCAGTTAAAGAATCTTAGTTAATAATAGTAACATTTAATTTTGCCCCTGAATTTATTTATCTTTTAAAAAAATCTATAAAATCATAAAATAACTTATAATTATTTTCTTTCAAGAAAAAACTTATGATTATTTGATAAACAATTAACTATTTATATAATTCTACTGAAACTGTTTTTAAAAATAAAAATCAGTTAAATATAATATATTCATGGTTCGATTCTATTTCAAAACAAAAAAAAAGAAATCCTAAAATTTTAATAGTTTGTTTGAATATATCAATATATATATTTCTAAAGGTTTAGGGATTCGATTCACTTATTGTGGAGAGGATTAATCGATTATTTGATAAATAAACATCAATCAGCTGAACTTTATCATGAAAAGTTTGTTTACTATAACACTCTGATTAATCAATTATATAGATAAAGTTCTTATTTATAAAGGACATCAAATTCTAATGAAATTACCAACGAGTTATAACTCGAATTATATAAGCGTTGAGCAGCAAATTATTAGGTCATATATAAAAAATTTCTCACAAATGCTTCTCTTTTCAATTATAAAAAAAGATTAAATGATTAAAAAATAGGCAAACTTTTTATAAAAGTTTCACAAAAAAGTCAAATCTTTCAATTGTATCCAATTTATCCTAAAACGCAGGATGTCGTATCAGTTATGTCCAACTACGCGATTTTACTTATGTGGCGCTGATGTGTGTCAGCATTGCCACGTCGGCGCCATGTAGGCACCACATTAGCAAAATCGCGTATTTGGACATTATTAAAATAAAAACCTGTGTTTCAGGACAAATTGAATAAAATTAAAAGGATTGGACTTTTGTAAAATTTTCATATGAGATGGTCCTTTTTAGAACTCGTTTGGTTCGTAATTATACACTTTCCGGAAAATAACTTTCCAAGAAATTAATTATTTAGGAACTTAATTACTAGAAAAATACTAAAAAGTTATTTTTTTATTTTTATACATTAAATGATAAAAAAATAATTTTTTTGACAAAAACAATTAAATAAAAAGATATTATTATATTTTATATCTATTTATTTAGAGAAGTACTATCTAAATTTTGCTAAGAAAATTACTTCCCTAGTTAAAGGGAAGTTCATCTTCCCGGAAGTAAGAATAATTAAATGAATCAAGCAAATGTATTTATCATTTTCAAAAAAATTACTTTTCTATTTTTTTTATTAAAGGTTAAATTTTTTATTAATAATAATAAAAATTATATAAATGAATGGTTTTTTAACAATTTAATATTTTGTTGTGAATTGGTACGCTTCTACATCCTACCCTATATAAAGGGCACGTGGTATTAATGCTTAAGTATTCTCATTACTCTGAATCAAACTTTCAAACTATAAATTATGTATGAAGAGCCAATTTAAATATCAGATTGCTCATCAGATCAACTGTCTAATGGACAATATGATTGTATGGTCTCTAGCTACTAGAAGTTTAATTCTATCAATTATATGAAATACAATTTTTTTATTCTGTTTAAATTGACCTTTTCTTTTCTAATTTAGTACCTTCATGAATCATGAGAAATAATGAAATGAAATTAACAGCTGAGTAGAGATATATTAGACAGAAACATGGAAATAGTCTATGATAATAAAATAATTTAAAACTATGATAAAATATAGCTATGAATGAAATTTTCCGTATTCCAATCCAAAAAAATATTCCGTATTTTATTAATATAGTCTACATGTGTTTCTGTATGGCCTAAAAATATTTAGCCTTCCATTTGACTGAAAAAATTAAGGAGTTCAAGTTTGATATGTCAAAAGATTTGCTACCATGTGATAATATAAATATGAACAAAGGGTCAACGCGCCCATGAACTTATCATACGGGGTCATTTAATCTAATTTATTTGTTTTTGAGCAATTAACCTCAAAACTCTTCATTTTTAGGTTAAATAACCCATTTTGTTTTAAAAATTGGATTTAGAATAATTATATCGCAACAATTAGGGTAGTATCTTTTTTTTTTTTGCATCCCTCGCCTTTGATTTGTATTTTATGCGTTTTAAAAATACAATTATGGGTTATTTGACCCAAAAATGAAGAGTTTTGGGGTAATTGCTCAAAAAAATATAAATTGGATATGATGACCCCGTGTCACAAGTTTAGGGGGTGCGTTGACCCTTTGTTCATATAAATATATATAGAGAGAGATGGGCAATTTGAATATTTTATTTAATTATAAAAATGGAATTTTTATTTAAATTATTTATAAGTTTCTATTCTTAATATTCTTGACTGAAAGAATAGAAAATTATATTTATTTATATTTAAATAAATGAATTTTTTTATTTAAATTATTTATAATTTTTATTTATTTAAAGATAAAAAAAATTATATCTTAATTAGATTAAGAGTAATCTATTTATACTATATAATAGAGTATTTTTGAGTTTATTAATAAAAATTGAGAAGAATTTTTTTTTTCAATTTTTGATATCCTTTTGAATCCAAAAACTTTATTTTGAAGGCATAATTTTTTGTAATCAATTGATTCATTAAGTTAATAGAAGACTGCAACTAATAATCTTAGGCAATGCATTAATTTTGCAGTATATATCCTTATAATTATAAGCTTTTGTTGCATCAGTTACTCTCTGGGCCATGTAATTTGTTCATGAACAGACGAATAGAATAACAACAGCAAATGAACAGGATAATCGAACAAATTATTGATCCTTATAATTTTTTTCTTTTACCATTTATAATATTGATGGCTTTTAAAGAATTACAAAATTTAATACAAGCAATCTTGGTTAATGATGGCTAGCAAAGTGAAGCAGTTTTTCAAGGATGACAAATGAAGGTGTCAAAATCATTTCAGTAAAATTTGCATCTAAGTAATCTCAACCTGGTCATGTTTCAGTTTTGGTTTCGCTTTCGCTTTCAGTTTCGCTTTCAGAATCGGTTTCAGTGTCGCTATCGCTTTCCGTTTCCTCAAGCTCGAGGACAGCATTAAACCCGAAGTCGTTTCCTGGTGTAAACAACTTTTTGAGTTCTTCTGCCTCTTGTATGGTGGTAACTTTATTCTCTTTCACCTTCAGATTTTCCTGTATAATTTAGAGAAAATTCATTCGTAAGTATAGAGTTCTCACAATAGTATGCATACAATGAAATGACTTGCCTTCTTCACATAATCTGCGACTGAGGAGCTAACTATTTCTTGAATCACAAAATTGGTGACACGCTCCTCGCCAAGAATCTGTAGAAGGAATTCTCGAGGAACCTGTAAGAATTTTGTGAAAATTAATTCGGGCTCTCCTTCACCATTGTAATAAAAGAAAATTTTTTGAGCTTGAATCACTCACCTTTGATGTTTTTCCTGCATTAACCCCAATGTACATGCAGATAACAAGAAGAAATCACCATATTAGACTTCATGAGTTAGCACATCCACAAGATAAACATCTATAAAATTGATGGAGGAAGAAGCTTAAGAGTTGATGATATAACCAAACAAATGCTATTTTCACTGGCCTTATGCATAAGAAATCCGAATTTGAGTTCAATTGAATTGAATTCTTGAAAATTCATGTCAGAGTTCATTTCTTCCAAATTCTTATTTTCATGTAAAGTTGGAAAAAGTAGAATTATATTAACTATAGACTTTGCAAACACAACTTACTAAACAAACTCTATGTTGCATGCCACCTTCTTGATATCTAGAGTTTCATTTCTGTTTCTAATAATATAATCTTAACTCCAAAACTCTGTATTTATGATACATTCTTATTGAATATACTGTCCTGTGTTTCCGTTTCCGTGCTAAGAACAAAATTTAACATAGTTGAACTCGAATTCATGCAAATGTTTCAAGCACACACCCAGTTCATAAGCTTCAATTCCTACATTGTTCTCAAGCAATAAGACCAATTAAGCTTTGCTCTTAAAGATGTAATGGGCTCAAGAAAATTGAATTTAGTTCAAGGAAACAACAATCCAATGAATTTCACCTCTTACAGACAACAATAATCAAGATTAGGAAAATGTACGACTAAAATTACCTCCTTTTTCTCTCCTAAACCCCGGAACTGGAGGAGCTGAGCGAGCCAAATCCGCCAAAACCTTACCGAAAACCTTTTCAGTCTCATCTCCAGGCAAGTCCACCCTTAGCTAAAATCACAGAACAAAACAAATTCAAAACATTTTCATCGTCATCATTGATAAATACCAAAAATTAAAACACAAATTCCAGCACCTGAATCTTGTTTTCTTCCGCGGACTCTACCACTACTTGAGCTTTCTTTAGTATTATTGCATTGTCCTTTGCATCAGGAATTGTTGTCTCTAACCCTAATTTAACAAAAAAACCCAAATTGTAAAGAGCAACATAAAATAAGTTACTCTGAGTAACAGATTGTAATTTGGAGCTGAAAATGAAGAATTACCTGAGCTAACTGCAGATAGTGGCTTGAATACATGTTTAAGTACTGTTCTTCTTGGTACTAGTCTCAAATTGAAGCTTCTTGTAGAAGCAGTAATAGCAAAGAAGGAGTTGTTTTTAGGGTTCGAAATGTAATTGCAAGAAGAGTAAGTTCTGACTGAGTTTGTTGCCATTGAAATTGATGTGGAAGCCATTACTGTGCTGTGCGGTTCCTTCTTAGTTTTTCTGTATGGTAACAGAAAATAACCACCTCTTGTGGGTGAACCAGTGGATGCAAATCCTGGAAACGATGTCGTTTTTATACTATACAGAGAATTTAAAACGGATAGAATTTACATTGCTTTTGAAAGTAAAACGACGGCGTTATATGATCGGCTTTGTTATTACTGCTAATTGATAATGAACAGCCATTGATTACTACAGTTAGAGCATAGAAGAAGCACAGATGTTTAACACCTCCTGTTTCTGCTGTACTATCAGGTTTGCAAATTGGCAAGTTTTAGGATATTTTTTCATTAATTTTCTTTTTTTCTCAGATTTTAATTATTATTTTACTTAAAATAAGCACACAGGACGTTGGAGTTTCTTCTCCTTGTCAGTTGGAAGAATTCTCACTCAGTAATGGTGGCTTAAAACCTTGTTGCAAAGATATGATTTTTTTTTATTTTTATTACAAAATCAACCAAAAAACGATTAAAAAAAATCTACCAAAAGCTTATTTTTATAAAAATCAGACCAGGCAATTTTAGACACGATAAGACACGAAATTAAACGAATTTGGGTTTGATGTAAACAAGTTTCGGTCATAACGGGCCAACCCGTTTATAACACGATTAATTTCGTGTGTAAATGGATTGTACACGCCTAATCCGTTTAAACACGATTAACTAGATTTATTTAAGTATTATTTATTTTTATAATTTAAATGCTATTATATTTTTAATTTTTATTTAACTTTTTATTATATATAATTACAGTAATATTTATCTCAAAGTATAGTAATAATCCTTTCAATATTATATTAAATAAATTCAAAAAGTATTTAAATGATTAAATAGGTTTAAACGTGTCATTTTAAACGGGTTGAAGCTAACATATTTAGATAAACGTGTTTATACGTGTCGTGCCATGTAATCCGTATAATTTTCGTATCGTATTTGAGTTTTATATATTTAATCCGATTAATAATCATTGTTGTGTTTGTGTTTAGACTAATTGTGTGCATGTCCAAACGGGTTTGATCCGTTTCTGACCCGCATACACGAATTGCTAGGTCTTTAAGCCCTAAATGAATGACAGATCTATTAAATACGCCAATGCTTTTTCAAATTCTCCTTTCAAACGAAAAGCAAACACTCTTACAACAAGTCATCCAAATCGAGTACTGCATCATGGTAATTCAACTTCCCATCTATTTTTCTTAACCATATATAATCTATGTGTAGTATTCATATGCAATCCGAGGTTTTTGCTTAATCAGACTGGTCATTTATGTTCATCTTTAGATCATCAAAATTGAAAAAGAAAGAAAATTGACATACATTGTTGCAATCTTATCGTTGAAATTTCATTTTAGATAATTCTAGGTTTTTGTTGTTTTATAGGTTTTATTACAACTAGACCCGTTCCTTAACGAACTGACAACCATGTTTGAACAAAGTACTCAATCAGGCTCTGTTTGGGTCACTCTTAAACGATGTGAGTATACTCAGTATGGATTTTATTTTGCTGGGTGTTTCGTT
Source organism: Mercurialis annua (assembly GCF_937616625.2). Taxonomy (NCBI): domain Eukaryota; kingdom Viridiplantae; phylum Streptophyta; class Magnoliopsida; order Malpighiales; family Euphorbiaceae; genus Mercurialis; species Mercurialis annua. The sequence continues at coordinate 36,708,408 of NC_065573.1, read as the reverse complement.
TGAGTGGTGAATTTGTGATTTACCTGAAAGTATTGTTTGTTTATGATTTGGTTTTGGGTTTCTTTTAGCATCATTGAAGTCCAAGGTGCAGAGGAATAAAATGAACACGCATGGTGAACCTATTGAGTATAGGTGCCTCATTCGTGCTACCAATGGCAAGAAGACTGTCTCTACTTCGGTATGCGCCTTTTTTTCTTTCTCGTGTTTGAATTTTTTGGCTATTTTGTTTTCTACACTAGCGATTGAGCAGTATGATGCATTGATATGTTATTATGGTTAGGGAATATGTACGATTATGACGTTAAGGTTACCTCATTTCCTGCATAAATACTTAATGTATTTGGAGTCGCATTTATGACTTCAATGTTATCAAAGACAACATTTTAAACGCCCACATAACAACAGTAATGCTGTCGTTAACATGGCTGATTCCTTGTCTTTCTCACTTGAATCACGCTGAGATGACATGCACTAACCATGATAGTTTACTCAAGATGAGTGTATTATATCCATAGTTGGATTTTAAGTATAACTGAAAATAGATAACGAGTGGACTATATCCATAGTTGGATTGGTTTGACACCTGAGCTATTGTTTGGTCTTTACTGGGTGTTCACTGAAACTCTTAGATGTAACCAAGTCTTCAAGGACAGACTCTCTTAGGTCCGAACTAGTATTTTATTTTTAAGTTTATTTGTAGGAAATTTTTAAACATTAGTCTTAACTGATGAAGAGTTTGAAGCTATAAAGGTAATAAGCTCTTTGATGATTTGCTAACAGAAAAGTGTAAATCATGAATATCTGATCTTTGTTCTTATAAACAAATTTAAGTTAACGATTACTATTGGGCTGTATCGTAACCATTTAGAGATGCTTGGATTTGCAGAATCAACATTTGTAAATACATACTGTACAGCACCAACCATTTGAATTGGCCAATCCCAATTCACAAAAATGTGATGCATGCACTCATTTATAAGGTTCCTTATTTCATACAAGCTGCTTAATGTCGGAGGGTTGCATCCGGTAGCTGGCATTCTTGATCCATTGCTTTTTCTTGTAAGCTTTAGTTGTAATTTAGATGTCAGTGTTTCTTGCCTGTATATTTCTTGTTAAAAAATGATTATTGCTCTTAAGAAAGGTTTCAATTTCTCGGGTATCTTTTCTATCGTAATCAGCAATTGAGACTTAAATGCATTAAAGCATCCCGCTAGCACCATAATAACCCTAATTAATGTAATGTACTACTTTAATAATGGTTAGGAGTTAAGTATCTGACTGATACACTCATTCAACAAATTATTTTTCCTTCTTCAGATAATTGTTTTTCTAATGCATGGTTCATCATTTATCAAGTTCTGTAGTATTTTTTGATGGTACTACATGGGTTCGGATATATGTGATTGTTTGCACTTAATAAATATTTTCCCTTACAGTGGTTGATGGCTTTTCCTTGTTTGTTCTTCAGGTTGGGGCAAAGGATCACCAGCGGTTTCAAGCTTCTTACGCGACCATTCTCAAGGCGCACATGACGGCTTTAAAGAAGCGGGAGAGAAAGGACAAGAAAAAGGCAATTGTAGCAGATAAAACAGAAGCAGGCTTAAAGAAACCAAAGAGAGCCTGAGCCAGCAAATAGCTTTTGAAGCCTGTGTATATTGGAATTTGGAAATGCTGTCATTCACGCCCCTAGTTCAAGGACATGAGAGGTTTGTACATCTTTTATCCTTAAAGTAGCAGAATCTTTTAGATGTTGGGCATTTACTTAGAAGAAGGATGGTTTTTTGTTTCACTGCCTTTTCTGGATATAGCTGAAAATTTTGATAGTAAGAAATTGTTCATGTCTTGTTCCCCCAAGTTTATATTGGTTTACATATATTGATCTTGGATACTGTCCAAAAATTTGGCCTTCACTATGTGCAATTTACCCATATAAAGTTTGTTCATACTGATCTTAGATTCGACGTTTATTGGGTTTCTTTGATGCTGCATTTCGACATCAATTATGTTCTTAAAAAACAGATTTTCGATTCAATTGCTTTGAACCAGAAAAAACTGTACAAAAGAGACCACCATGATCGTGCTACAAAATCTCATGATTATTATAAAATCATAATAATGTCACAAAATCTCCATCTATTATTTTTATTAGAACTCGAGGTTAGAATAAAGTTGTCATTAACTATGATTAAGCTGGTTAAACGTACTTCATTTCCGTGATGGGGAGAGACTAATCTATAAAACTAAATGTATAGGAATTCAATGTTAGCAAATAAAAATAGAGGTATTCAATGTGAAAATATAGACAAATACAGGGACATAAACACGCATTTTGCCATAAAAAATGGGTAAGGGTAAGATCATGAAAATAGGTGGAGATATGGGACCACAGAGATATGAAGGCAAGTGGTAAGGGGAGACAATTACAGCCTTACACTCACATGCTTCCGCATACAACCCGACACTTATCCTCCATCTTAGGGTTGTAACGTAGTCTAATCAACATAAAAAATATTTTATTTTTATATTTATATTTATATGTAATACTTTAAATATTTATACAAATGACGGAGTCTAAGTTCAAGTCTAAATTATTTTATTAAATTCAAACTCGAGCTGCTAAAATGAGACGTGAATTATAGAATCGAATAGAGTTTTTAGAGTTTTGAATTATAGAATTGAACCGAGCTCGAATTTAACAGTGTTTGGACTCGATTCGATTACACCATCTCCTCCATCCCCATACGCCTCTCCTCTTTATTTATTTATTTCAGTTACATGAAAAATTGATTGAATAAAAATAACTTTCTTGGAAAAGAAAAAGCAATATCTTTATCCTGCCCTAATTTCCATATACTATTCTCTTCTTTATCCTATCTTTTTTATTGTGATAAATACAACAAAACACAAACAGAAATGGTGTCACCAACTGTTTAACTTTCATAAACTTTTTGATGAATACATTTCCATTTCATGATTGATACCAGATAATATGTACATAAACTAAATTAAAAATCATATGTTCATCCTATCCCCACCATATGATGATCAGAAGATAAATGGAGAATGCAAAAGTTTCGACACGACTTTCTTTCATTTCATCAAGAAAATCTAAAAAAAGATGAGAATTCTTTCCAAATTGTGAAGAATGTAGAACGAAAACAGAAATGTGCCGAACTAGAAAACGTGGAAAACAAAGAAGAAATGACAATAAGTGTTATAAATACAGAGTTTCGTAACATTTCGAGAACAGAAACGAAATGTCAAAACTTAAAACTCGAAAAATTTACGTACAACATAGGCTACCACCACATTTCAGTGAAATGCCAAAACCTTGTAAATATGTGGGGGAAAAGTCCATTGAGAAAATAGTAGGAGACTAGACATGAATGTACTAGGAGTCAGGTAAATAGTTAAAAAAATAATTAATAGTAGAATAAAATGCAAAAAGAATGAACATAGAGAAATCACCACCGCCGTTATTTACAGCTTCAGCTCCTCATCTTCCGTCTGCTGATGTAAACGAAATGCCAAATCCATTAGGTACATTAGGTATACTGGTCTGCGTGTTATCCATACTCTGGCTATATGATGGATAATCCATGTTGCTGCTACTACCTTCAAATGCTTGCCATTTCTTAACGACCTGTCCCAATGACATATCAAGATCAATGCCATATACATCTTCCGGATTTTGATCGGACGGTTTCCAGAGCTCGACGAGAGAAGATAGCACATTGACAGCGTGCCCCATGTCTGGCCTTTGATATGGTTCTCTTGCACAGCAGTGACCTGCCAACTCAGCAACTGTGCTGATACTAGCAAGAGTTTCCTCATTAAGATCAATCAGAGGGTCGATGGCCTTGCGGAAAGACTCCTTGTTTAGCTGCACCCTGCGGAACCAAGTTACAAGATGCATGCTTTCCTCAGGCTGGCTATCGTCAAGTGCTTTTCTACCAGTTATGAGCTCCATCAATATCACCCCAAAACTGTAAACATCAACTTTAGTTGTGACCCGACCAGTAACTGCAATTAGATCACCGATTTGAGCTCAGCGTTAGAAACATCTTATAAGAATTTAGTGAAAGTCAGAAATATAGACTATGTGATGCAGTTGTCAAATAACCAATTCATCCAAAAGTTCAAGTTGTTAAGTGAGGCTCCATCAATAATAGTCTCTAAGTCTAACACAATTCCGCACGCAAATGCAGCTGTCAAATAACCGATATGTTTTAATGCAATTCAATGAAGTGAACTTACTATTACCAATAGAAATTTAGATGTCCAAAATTTTGTCAATGTGAAAGAAAAATTTGAAAAACAGCTATTATCTTAAATTAGTAAACTCCCCATCTCAGCCAAGATAAACTAGAATTCTATATAGCGATTTCAGAGTTGAAGTATAGCTCATCATGAAAATAGTCTTAGCATCAATCAAGAAGCAAAGCAAATAGCACTAAATTACCTGCATATTCCGGTGCCAAGTATCCAAAAGTTCCAGCAATTCTAGTCTGAATTGAAGCTTTACCCTCAGGTGCAAGGCGGACAAGACCAAAATCTGCGACTTTGGCCCTCATGTCATCGCCGAGAAGGATATTTGAGGGTTTCAAGTCTCTATGTATGAAACTTTGATGCGCCAAACTGTGCAAGTACTCAACACCTCTCGCCACATCCAACGCTATGATCAACCTCTTCGTCCACTCTAGAGGTTTTAATCCATTCTTTGCCCAGGATAAAAGATGGTCACTTAATGTCCCTTGTGGCATGAATTCATAGACAAGAAGTTTCTCATTTCCATCCAAGCAGTAGCCAAGAAGAGCAACGAGATGCCGGTGCCTAACCTTATTCAGAACAGCAATCTCAGACTGAAATTCAGCAATCTTAAGGAACCCAGCATCCATTCTCTTGACAGCAATCTTTGTACCATCATGTAACTCGCCTTTATAAACTTTCCCAAATCCTCCTTGCCCTAGCACGTTTTCCTCGCTAAAATTGTTAGTAACATTCCTTAAGACTTGAATGGAAATGACCATGTTTCCTGATTCGACCATTTGAATGTCACTTTGTTCACTTGCAGGAAAAGTATGACTCTCACTCATTGCACCCACGCTAACACTTGAACCAGCAACTGTTATCTTTACGCTATCATTATCAGATCCAGAAAGCCGAGGGTGGATAACCATCGCATTTGGGCTTTGGACTCTGCAAAACTGCTTGTTTTTCTTCTTGTAGATGCAGAAAATCAACAAACCAATCATGCTTATCACAAATACACCACCAAGTACCGAGAACAAGATTACACCGACATTACTGGAAGAATTCTTACCATCATTTCCAGAACTCTGGGAACTCGCATCAGCTGATGGAGCTCCTGATGGTGAACCATGAGAAGTAGGAATGATAATATCCTTCCCGATATCTAGATTGCCATTAGTATTCACCATGACAGTACTTCTAAAAACTGGAATTTTTCCAGAAATTTGATTGTTGGACACATCAAGTTGCTTAAGTGCAATTAGGGTAGTAAGCTCCTGCGGAATTGTACCAGTGAGATTATTATTATCAAGAATCAATCTTTGCAACGACTTGAGCGAAGCAAACTCGGGGGATATTGTTCCATTGAGACCCATCTTCTGGAAGTTCACAACTGTAATATTTCCTTCATTACAGGTAATGCCAACCCAATCTGCACAAGGATCATTCCCCTTCCAACTCTCAGCAAACCTCCGCGGATAACCCATGGATTTTGCAATTAGAAGCAATGTGTTCACCCTCGAATCACAGTCACCAGGACTCGGCAAACAAAAACTATTCGTATCCTTAGTCATATCCACAGAAACCGGTCTCTTAAACACGGGCATTGGACCTTGAAACAAATTATTCGACAAATTCGCAGACTTTAAAGACTCAAGAGCTGTCAAAGACAAAGGAACAGGACCGGTAAACAAATTATCCCTTATACTAAAACTCTCCAAATCATCCAAACCCGAAAAGTCCGGTAAAGGACCCGAAAACGCATTAGAATGCAACCAAACATCCTTCAACAAAGTCATATTCTTTAAAACTTCAATACTACCGGTCAGCTTACCTTTACTCTTTTGTCCATTAAGCCACAAAGATTGAATTTGTGAGCTAGAAAATGCATCAGGCAATCCACCCTCAAGCTCATTAAAAGCCAAATGAAGTATAGTAAGACCCGGAAAAGAATCCGGGCCCAAAAAACCCGGAATCGACCCGGACAAACTAGCACTATTTGCAGAGAAATTTTGCAAAGCAGAAGCATTTCTAAGAGTTTCAGGAATAACCCAAGTAGAAAACGGGTTATTATCAATCTCCACAGATTGCAAAGAGGTTAAACCAGCAAAAAAATCATCAGGAATTGAAGTGAACTGATTATCAGACAACATAACAACTTGTAATGAAGACAAGCCACTTAAAGATGGTAAAGGACCTGAAATGTTGTTCCATTGAAGCTCCAAACGTTCAAGCTGAGCCAGCTTTTGAAGATTTAAGGGTAGTGTACCTGAGAGACTGTTCCTACCAATCTGAATACGGGTGACCCGGTTTTCATCAGAGCAAGTAACATGGCTCCACTTGCATGGATCTGGGTCAGACCAGCCAAGTGAAGCGGGCACATTGAGAGTTTTCTTGAGTGCAAACATTACTGGTGCATCTTCACTAGGGTTTGCTTGAGAGTCAACAGTTTGCAAAAACAAACAAAGCCCAGATAGGAAAATGAGTAAGGGTTTGAAGCGAAAAAAAACAGTGTTCTCCATTTTGAGAGAAAATTTGGAGGTATTTTTGAGAATGTGTATGATATAGGTTAGTTAAAGAGAAATGAAGAGGGTGAGTAAGTAGAGCAATGAATGATGGGGAAAGCACATGGGATAGGAGGACAGTGGGGCTTAAAAGAGAGAATCAAAATGGCTGTTAAAGGCTGGATCAGCAACCATCATTTCTGGCTTTTTCTTCATTTGCTGGATTCTTTACATTTTCATGTCAATTTAGTGTTTATTGTAATTTGTATTTCTATTACAGAAATACCAATTTTGGCTGGGTTGGGTAGTCTTGGTTAAGCTTCTTGCTGAGTGTTTGTGTTGTTTCTTCAAGCATTTGTGTGTTAACCATGTGTTGCATTTTGTTACTCTTTTACTCCCATATATGTTTGGCTGATATTATTTTTTCAAAAAAAAATAGATTCACTAATATTTTAATTACAAATGAGGAATCTGTCAAGTCGTCAGTTCGATTCTTTCCGTAAATGTCACTTTCTTCAATTATCAAAAAAAGAAAATTTCGGCAATCTCTACTTTTTTTAGTTAAAGTTGAATAGTTATGGAAATTATTTAAAATAGGCTTAATCAATCAAAAGACCTCCATATTTTAAAGTTTTTATTATTTCATCATCCCGAATATTTGTTATTCAATATGTTATTATATTACTTGTTTTTTATTTGATAGATCTTTTTATAGACGGAAGTGATGAGTGTGTAGTTTAATCGTCTTTAAGTGATTAACAGTTTACATGTCAGAAATGACAAAAGGCCTCCATACTTTTGAATTTGTGTTTTTTTATTCAATAAGTTCATATACTTATAAATTTTTGTTTATTTAAAACCTCTAAAAATTTGATGATATGACATATTTTACCAACATGTAAAGTCAGTTAGACATTTAAATTCGGTCTCACATGTCAAAATAACTTAAATTCAAGGACTATAGACAAACGTTAGGGGAAAAAGAGAGATAAATTTTTAAAATACAAGAGCCTAAAGATGGAGTTGGCCTTTAAAAATATAATTAAAAGTACATAAATATAATTTCTAATCTCTATTAAAAAACATGTCTTTAACAGAAAGATAAGGATTTTCCTTTTTTGAAGTGAAACTTGGAAATGGGTGAGGTGTCATATGATGGTAAGACAGAGGGGAAGAGTGTGGAGTTAGAACTATCTCTCTTGCACATGGATTCCTCGTACACTAGTTTGAGTTAATTAGGGCATCTAAACAAACTCTCCATCTTAACTTCTTAATTAAAAGTTAAGAAGTTAAGATGCAGAGAGAGTTTCTTACAATTTTAAAGAATTAAAATACTGATATTAAAGTAATAATAGTTCATGCACCAAAATAGCAATTTAAAAAAAATTAGATACTGCGGATATCATTTATCTCAATATAATTATCAATTATTATATTTTCACATAGTTTGCAAAATTATATATTTTTTGTTATATTTTCATTGTGTACTATGGACTATGATTAATTCACTTTATTGAGATAGTGGCAATAAACAGTGGATTTTTAATAAAAGTAATATAAAAATTGCAATTCACTTTCTTGTGTTGTTTTATCATGTCTGACAATTTAGAACGCGATAAATGTTACTAACAGAACACATTAACAAGTTTGAATATTGTATGATCTAAATGTTTAATTTTTTTCATCATAAATTATAGGGGTATTCTTATTAAATAGCACCACTTTTAGTGTTTTTTGCGATTTAAGCCACTACTACAAATTGTCTCAATTGTTAGCCCAAGCTTTCCAATCTTTTTAATTATTAGCCCAGGTCTCAATTCCGGCATCTGAAATCCCACGTGGCTCGCCGGATTGCCTCGTCAGCGCCAGCGTGGCCTCTTTATGCGACGTCGTTTTGGATTATTCCTACCAAATAACACGAACTACCACTTTGTCTCAAATATTAGCACAACCTTTTAAATATATTTAAATTTTAGCCTAAAATCTGTTTTCGGCTATTGGAATCCTATGTGCACATTTAAGAATAACTAGTGTCGTTTCATGTGTTTCACACTTGGCTCGTAGTTTGACTCGTCAAATTATTAAATAATATTTAAAATAATAGTTAATTAGGAATAGTTTATCTTATATAATACTTTGGATGATTAATTTTAATAGTTTAACATTTTTAATTATATATAAAGAATATAAATAAAAAATCAAATAATAATTAAAATATTAATTTATTAGAAGTAATTTACCTTATTTAGAATTTTATATGATTTACATATAATTAAAATAGTAATTGTTAAAATATTTATAATAGTTTATTTTAATTAGTACTCTATACAATTATCTTAATATAGTAGTTTAATTTAATTAGTACTCTAAATTAGTAATTTATTTTAGTTAGTACTCTTTTTCTAATAATTATCTCAATAGTTTTTAATTAATAATTATATTTTATAAAGTGAAGAGGATAATAACGTAAATGTGCCTGTCCACCCACCCTCCCCCCCCCCCCCTGTGATTTTATATATAGTACTAGTGCGGTCTCATCTAATGATGCTTGGTTTATGGAAGGAGACTTTCATATTCTCGCTGAAACTCATGAAAAGCTTGGATTCAAAAACCTGATAATAATGCGATGCTGGAATTTAAGGAGATGATTCACGCCCCTTTATGCATGGGACATGTGGATATAAAGGCAGCAAATACACGTGGTGTAATAACCAATCTGGGAATAACTGTATTTTGGCCCGTCTTGATAGAGCAGTGGTAAATATGAGCTGGGTCAAGCGATTTGCCAAGATTTTCGTTGAGCATTTGCCCAGAACTTGCCCCTTACTTCTATAAGGCCACTCCCCTCTGCTTATCTCCATGGTGGAGTAGCCAGTTGTCACGCAGCTGGAAGAAGCGAGAGGAAGAGAGGGACGAAGTGACTCGACTGAAAGGTACGTAGTTGCTCGAACGAAGTGAGAGGGTCGATAGAATTGAACTCGATTGGAAGGAGAGGGAGAGTTTGGGAGAGGATGTGAGAGATTTGGTACGTAGTCGCTTTAGCGAAGGGGAAGTTTCCGTTTTCTTTTCCCTCTCTCTTTCAAGCGCTGCTGCTGCTCCCCGTTGAAAGTTTTTAGACAATGAAGCAGTTTTAAAATTTTACTTGTCCAAGAGCGCCTGTATTGTTGCTCCTGTAACCCATGTACGCCCATTCTAACAGCTAGCGGATGCCGCCTCTTCGCATTCGACGGGTGTACTTGTAGTGTCGCAGCCGGTTGACTATTGGTTGTAGTCGTTGTCGGCACGCCGCAGTAATAACAATATAAATAATTAAAATGAAAAAGGGGATGGTGGGTGCAGGCTTAGAGAAGGAAGTAGAAGCATTCGAGTGAATCTGATGCTCTCCGCACCGAGGAAGTACATGCTAGCCCCACCAGTCCAAGGCAAAAGCGGATTTCCAGAGATACATCAAAGAATTCCACCCGATCCCAGAAAAGATGTAACCTTGGAAGTTGGCCAATAGTTTCAAATCGAATGTTGATTCCTTTGCTCATCTCATTTTCTGTCTTTTTTTATGTCTTTGAGCACGTTTCAAAAGAATCCACTGCACCTTAGTATAATAAGCCCCCGTGGAAAAAAAATCGCCGAGGATCACGTTTTTCGGATGAGTTTCAATGATATGATATTTCAGTATAGCATCTAATTTATCCTAAATGTGTAATTGGTTGAGGGTAATGAACAACAATGTACAAAAAATCAGAATATAATAGAAATTAAAATTATTATTATTATTATTATACATTTTTGGTTTAATAAATTACTATAGAAATCAAATTAAAAATTAAATTAATTTTTAATGTTTATTATAATATGTAACATTAAAATAAAACATGACAAGTCTTATAATAATGAAATTCTTTGTTTTAAACATCAAAAATACTATTATATTTATTAAAATATTTTATATTTCTACAATTACAGTATGAGTATATATGATTTTTATTAAACAAGTTTAATTTAATTTTAATAAAACGAAAAGTTCATATTTAAAGAAGAGGATAAACTTGATTTATTTTCGTTCTTAAATAATTTTTCAGTGATGTCTAAATTTCTGTATATTTGTCTACTAAGAGCATCCACAGTAAACTCTTTATAAGTCCAAAATCTTTATTATAAAGAGTTAAATTGCAAAAAAGCTATTCCAATAGACTCTTTATTTTTAAAAAATAAAATAAAGAGTCATATTGGCTCTCTACATCTAGAGAGCCAAAATAACTCTTTATTTTAAAAACACAACGTGCAAATATCAATTATCACTTCCTCCACTCTTTCCTTAATTTTAGAACAACAATTCCCTCAATCTGCTAGCTCTAGACGTGCCTGTCAAAAACATATCATATTCACTATTTTTCTTTACTACTGCTCAGCCATTTTTTTTATTTATCAACATGAATTGGCAAGTCACTGGAGATGGAATTATTGATATCAATTCCAACCCAATTCCTGATTTTTCAACTCAACCTTCAAATTCTGATGATATTTCTATGTCTACCAATAACTCAGACTTTGTTTTTTCTGTTCCTCCGGAAACTAATTCTAAAAGATCACGTAGCGTTAATTTTAGTGTAGAAGAGGATCTCCATATTGTGTCATCGTGGCTTAATATTAGCATTGATGCTTTGCAAGGGAATGAACAAAAGCATCGAACGTATTGGACACGATTATGGGAATACTTCCATAGATACAAGAATTTTGAATCGGAACGTACACAAATATCTTTGATGAATCGTTGGTCAACTATTCAACTAGCTACAAATAAATTTTGTGGATGTTATGCTCAAATCGAATCAAGAAATCAAAGTGGAATTAATGAGCAAGACAAGGTACGTATCGTTTTATATTATGAATTTAGTTTTGGTTGCATATCGTTAATTTCTTGTTTTTTTCCAGATTGCTAATGCAAAAATTTTGTTTCGAGAATTGAACAAAGGAAAATTTCAATTTGAGCATTGTTGGAATATATTAAGATTTCAGCCAAAATGGTTAGAAGATTGTGAAAAGAAAAAACCAGTGAAAAAAAAAGACAAGATTCATATTAATAATCCTGCAGAAACGGGGTTGAATTTAGGAGATGACAATATGACGGGTACAAACTTTGTCGACTTAGAGAGACCTCCGGGAAGAAAAGCTGAAAAGGAAAAAAGGAAAAGAAAGCATAGAGAGATGGAAAATGAATCGTCCGATTCATATATAAATATATTGCAGGAAATGAGAGAGGAAAAAAAGCAATTCAATGAAAAAAAATTAGATTTATTTGAAAAAGTGTATGTTCAAGGACAGGAAAGACTTATTTATGAGCAAGAAAAGCTTCGATTAGAACAATTAAAAGAAGAAGAAAGAATAATGACAATAGATACAACCGGAATGTCTGAAGTGGTCGCGAATTTTTATGTTCGATGTCAAAGTGAGATCATTGAAAGAAAATTTAGAAATTGTTAGAGTTTTAGTTTTTGTATTGAATTTAGAATTCTGTTCTTATTTGTTTTGTTTGTTTTTTTCAATATTTTGGAATTTGAACTTTTATTATGATAGTTTGTAAGTTTTCTGTATATTTTAATAAAATTATTGACACTGTCTACTTTCATGCGTTTTATGTGTGCTCTCCGTTTGGTGAGTCTTGTTATTCAAGAAAACTGCATTTCAAATACAGACTAAGTTTCATATTTTTTTACAAACTCAAACTGGAAAATTTTGGAAATAATGTACACTGGAAGATGAATATAAAAAATGATTGCAACTATGCAAGATCAGATATTAAATTGCACTGTCAATCTGTCATAAATTTAGTAGTATTGAAAAAATAGATCCAGCAATTTTAAAGATTAGTGGAGATGAATGTTTGCTAATTAAGGAATTCTCCATGCATTTCAATCAGTTTAGTTTCACTTGTACTTCTGATAAGCTTCTTTAAACCAGGACTATTTAATCTACTCTTACTTGTCCTTGAGGGATTTATATTTCAAGAAATTTAGTTATAAATGTTTTGCTGTATATGGTTAACTAATAATAAGAGTCTTGATTTTTACAAGAAATAAAAAATAAAAGAGGTCATTTGCAATAGAAGCAGCTAATGTCCTCTAGAATATATCTGATTTTTTGAGTATATATAATAGAATATCTGATTAAGACTTTTAGCATCTTTGAAAAGATGGTTATCATTATTAAGATGTGCAATGGTTATAAGAGGATGTCTCAATGCTGCTATTAATAACCAATTATGATGGATAATGGTGTGAAACAGTCTTGTATTAAACAATTTAGCATTGGCGTTTACTTGCCGAAAGGGTTAGTACTAGATAGTGATCGTTCTTTTAAAGTTTCGAAATTTTATAAACGATCACTTACATGAATATTATGTGGTTTGAAAAATGGTGAGATTTTGATGGAGTATAGGAGTAGAGCTCTGGTTATGAAAAAAGCCTATATTAGTTTGATTTATGGCATTTTTCGTGCAGATTGTTGGAGTTTTATTAAATGGTTCTTCTCCTGGAGTAGTTGGAGTTGCTGCTGCTGCTGCGTTCACTTCTATTTGTCCTAATAATTATTCTTTGATTGGAAAAAATTACAGAAGGTTGTGTGAGGTTCTTCCTGATGTTGAGGACTGGGGTCAGATAGTCTTGATTGGAATCCTTCTGCGCTATGCGCTAGCAAGGCATGGACTGGTAAAAGAATCTCTAATGTTCTTTTTACATACCATGGAGAGTTCTCAGTCTGAGAAGGATGGTTCAGATGTTGAATATTCATTAGAAAAAGAGATTGTACTGCAAGTTGGAAATATGACTCTGAGTTGGCAAGTATGGTCTCCAGGTGTTATATTGAAGGTTCTAATGAATATTTAGCACGGACAAGTTATGCCGACAGGACCTCCTATGAATTTCATAGCACAAAATTTACTTCTGTCAGAAACTTCGAGTTTGTGATTTTTGAGAACTTTGAATTTTGAGCTTATGAATTTGCAAGAGATATACTTACTTACAGTAGAAACAGCATCTGAACATCAATTTATTCACTAATTGATTTACAAATTACAAGTGCTTTATGCTGGACTGAATTAATATGTTGAAAATCCATTCTGATGCTATGTCAGTTGTTCAGTTCTAAGTAACCAAACCAAATTGAGATTTTTTTTTCTTAAAACCGAAATGAATTGAATTTATGAGGGTATAAAGTTTTTGAAATAATCGAACTAGAAGTGTCATTGACAGATTGACAATCTGTTTCAAGCTAATCTCTATCCTGAAAAGCCTCAGATTGATGTAATCTAAGATAAACTCCGAAATGAAGTTAATAAATGAACAGCAGAATCTCTTATTGGTGTTAATTGCTCTTCAAAAAAGAAAAATAGTCTGTAATATTCATAGTTGGGAAGCCTGCATTAATTAGCAAGCATCAAAATTTTAAAACAAAGCAACTGAGTAATTTTAAAAACCCAAGAACATATAAAATAAAAAAACAAGCATGTTTCAAATGTCAAACAATCAGTATACTAATTAGTACAAAGCAACAAGGAAGCAGAATTGTAGTGAAGTAAAAGCAGAACATAAATAAAACAAGAAAAAAGAGTTTAAAAGGCTCCATGATATATCAATCTAAGCAAATATGGACCTTCATTGATGGACCAACCATTTTTTCCAGGTAACAATCCACGAAAGTTTGCTTCAGTCCTTGCTAATTCCATATTCACTTGAACAAACCGAATCATGCCAAAAATACTTGGACCCTTGAACTTAGAAACAACAGCAGACACTGAAAAATCTGACCGGAAAAACAAAACAGAAAATTATTTCAAAAACTACAAAAACCAAAAACACAATGGCACAGCCAAAAACCATTACGAACAAACAAGCAAAATCTAAGAAACACTAACAAGCTACGATTTTAGAATCAATAAAACAGTAATATCAAAACATACTATCTATAGTCTATACCATTAAAACTTCAGAAGTTACTACTTGCCCTTAAAATGGAATAAAGGTATTAGTATACTTACTTGCAAGTTCATCTAAGAAATTTTCAGAATGTTGAAATTCAGTTATGACTTCCGTGAGTATTCCATATATGCTCTATTAGATCTTGTTGTAGTTGAAAGTGAGTATCTCTGTCCCTAATCCGACGATGACATTAAACAAATTCCAAAAAATCCGCTGAACGCTCTCGCGAGACTGATATATCAAGATTGACATCAAATGAATCATAATTATAATCTTGATTTTTAACATGTCTTCCGTCTTCCACAATCATATTGTGTAATATAATGCAAGCTTTCATAATGCTTTTGAGAGTTTCACGATGCCAAAAACGGGCTGGCCCACGAACGATCGAAAATCGTGCTTGCAACACTCCAAATGCGCGTTCAACGTCTTTTCTAGCTGACTCTTGAGCTGTAGCAAATTGTTTGTGCTTATTAGATTGTGGCAATGGAATTGTTTTTACAAATGTTGACCATGAAGGATAAATACCATCCGCAAGATAGTATCCCATGTTATATTCATGACCATTGACCGAATAGTTAGCCGGCGGAGCTCGTCCTTCGGCAAGTTCTGTAAATAAGAAAGACCGCTCCAAGACATTAATATCATTGTGCGATCCTGGTAATCCGAAAAATGCATGCCATATCCAAAGATCATATGAAGCGATAGCTTCAAGAACTAACGTTGGTTCACGAACATGACCAACATACATCCCTTTCCAAGCAACTGGACAATTTTCCCATTTCCAATGCATACAATCAATACTTACTAACATTCCAGGAAACCCACGACTATCCCCTTCTTTTAACAATCTATCAGTATCAACCTTTGTAGGAGATCTCATGTATTTTTCTGAAAAAATTGAAATTATTGCCTCAACAAATTTTTTGAGACTTTCAATTGCAGTGCTTTCACCTATTCTAACATATTCATCGACATAATCAGCTGCAACTCCATACGCAAGCATCCTTAATGCAGCGGTTATTTTTTGGAGAGAAGACAGCCCCAATAATCCGGCAGCATTTCTTTTTTGAACAAAATATGGGTCACAAGATTCAACGGCTGATTGTATACAAATAAAAAGAGATCGACTCATTCGAAATCTCCTACGAAATGCACTTGGAGAATAAACAGGATTTTCTCCAAAATAATCATTATAAAGTTTAAAATGGCCATGTATTCTATTACGCCATATATAAGTACGACTGTGAAGTAACCTGGGATACAACGTCCTTTTTTTATTGAGTGACTCTCCTATTGTAGATACTATCAACTCTAATTCATCATCAGAATCAGAATCATCAAAACAAAAATTAATTAAATTTGTAGAGAGCATGTTGTTGCAGAAAGAAAGTGAAACTCACTTAGCAACAAATAATAGAAAGACCAACTGCTGCAAATGGAGATTTATGGCATGATACTTAAAGATGTTGATGTAGTTTTCCTCCACCGCAAACTTTCTTGCTACTTTTAATCTCAAGATATTTAATTTGATTCTAATTTTTGTTGTATTTGTACAGGTTTTATTGTGGAACAAGAAATTGGAAGTGAAGACATCGTGAAATATGAGAGGGAAAGTGAAAATAGCAAAGATAAAAAAAAGAGGGAAAGTGAAATAATAAAAAATAAAATGATTTTGAAGAGCCTACTGAAATTAGTTTAAATTTGAACTCTTTATTATTAAAGATTCTCTCTATTTATGTAAAGATGCTCTCCAAATTTATAGAGGCTATTGGAGATGCTCTAATAACTGTATTTTTTTTCTTAAGATCGATAACAGGTCAAATTCGGATTTAAATGGGCTTACTTTATCAACTCAAATAGGCCCAATTACATTTGGAAGAGCTCAATACATTTCAAATGGTAATTGAAACCAGAAATGATCTCAAATAGGCCCAATATTACTTCTTTATGTTACATAAAATGGGTCCAAGGTTGGACGATGGACCCATGAAAGATAGCACATTTTGTCTGCCCATTAACATGTATGCAAATTCAATATATTCAGAATCCTTAAATTTTAGAACTTTTTGCATTTTGAGAAGCGATGAATTGAGCATCGTCTAAAGACTGGAAAAAAGTGATTTTTGAAGATAACGCCCTCTAGGTATCCAATTTTATTAATTGTTATTGCTTTAGCCAAATAGGGCATTTTTTCCGATAAAGATAGTATGTCTGACGGTGAAATTCCTTTCCCGATTAATGAACTTGTTAATTATTCTCTTTGATTAATAAAATTTAATCTTTCCTCTCAAAAAAAGAAGAAGAAGATAATGCCCTCCAGGTATCCAATAATATCGTTTTTAATATGTAAAATATTGTAGTTTGTCAAGATATTTGTGCTGACATTTGGCGTTTTCAACAATCCTTTATTAACGCTATTTTTAATACGTATCCGAAAATACAAAAGCTCACAATCTAACTAAAATTTTTAATTTTTTTTTGGGTTAATTGCAAATTAATAAACAAATTTTATTCTAATTTACAATTACAACACGAACTTTAAAATTTGTCAATTACCACACCAACTTTAATTTTTTTTTGACGAATTGACACCGACCAATCATGCAACAACACGTGGTTGTATATTACAATGTCCACGTTAGTGTTTTTCCAGTTTGGTGTACCTATTTGCCAAAAAAAACTCAAAAGTTGTAAGGTGATTGTTAAATTTTAAAGTTTGTATTGTAATTATAAATTAGGGTAAAGTTCGTATAACTTGCAATTAATCCTTCTTTTTTTAATTAAATTGTGTTTTCAGCTTTAATAATTGTTGGTTTATTGGCCAGATTCTAGTAGTATTTTCTATCGATATAGTTTTCTACTTCTGTTAAAAAAAAATAAGTTGTTTTTTGAGTATCTTTAAATTGTATTTTTAATTTGTCATTATTCAACTTATTTAAGCTCTTTTAAATTTTTTATAAAAAATTGAGTTACGACCTACCAAAATGTTGCTAGTGTTTATAGTATTTAAGTTATAAATTATTGGTTAAAATATTATTAATCCAGTGAAAGATAATGAAGGGAGTAATACTTTGAAGGGTAATAGAGTCCATATAGAAAGCAGGAGAAAAATAATGGCAGAAAGAGTGATGACGAGGGAAGACATAGGGAAGAACAAGTAGCGGCGCAAACGTGAAACTGTCGGTAACTTCCATCACTATAACTATTTTTGTCCTTTTTATTTATATCAATGTTAGAGATGAAGAATGGTGTTACACAGTAATTCATTTTTTTTTTTTGATTTCATTATAAATTTTAATATTGAAAATTTATTATCTTCTATATTAATATAGTTCAAATAATAACATTCAGCTTACTTCTAATATTAAAAGATATGAAATTATACTAATTTTAAACAACAATTTAAAAAAAGTATCCAACAATAGTATAACATAATAATAATATTTTAATAAATAAATAAAATAATTATAAATTTATATTTAACTCCATATTTTTATAATAGATATATTTTAATACTTTTATGTTTCTGTATTAAGTTTAAAAGTATATGTATATATGTATATATTTATGTTATTTATTATTAATTTTTTTACGTAAATAAATTATATATAGATATATCATATAAGTATTGAATTAATTATAAATATAATGGTGCAAATATTTAAATGATATAATATTAGTAAAAAAATATATTAAAAATATATTTTTGATATGAAAGTAGCATAAATAGTTAAAAAATGTATCATAGCGGATAAATTTCAATGTAAAATTTACAATTATATTGTAAATGGTTAGAGATGACTATAAAGTGTTATTTTTAGAGGAAATTAGACATAGTACTTATTCTTTAAAAATAATCACAAAAATACGTGATTAGCATTTTTTTTGAGGTAAATGTTTAAAACTTATGAGCAGCACGCTATTTTCAAAATTATTCTCAAAACTATGTGCTGCCTTCCAAAATTAAGGCAGAGCTTTTGGTTTAAATAAACACGTGGTGGATTTTGCTTTATTGCACAAAGCACATGATTTTCTTTTTTATTTATTTATTTTACCTTTTCACTCAATTGTTATTTCCTAACTTGTGACAGTCAAAAGCTTCCAAAAAAATCATGGCCTTGGAATTCTACCCATCAAGGAACTTTGATAAGATTCACACTGTAAAAAATATTATTTTCAGTTTTTTTTTTTTAAATTTATTTTTCAATTTTGGTTTTTAAAAATTTATTTTTCTCTTTCTGCTATGACTGCTCTTGATGGTATCGGGATTTTTTTTACTCTAATCTTTCTTTTTTTCTCCAAGTACAGTTTGTTACTTCGGTTAAGTCACGCCGTGTTCGTCTTTCATCAACTCCTATTTTCAACTCTCCTGTTTCTATGTTTACCAATCATTTCACACTCTCATCACTTGTAATTTAGTTATTGCCTCATGTACTTTATTTTCTTTCTTGTAATTTAGTTGGTTCTCTATAAAATTCACAGTTCTAGTCTTATGATGAATATAAAATTTGACTTTTAGTATAACATCCGTATAATTTGTGATTTCAAAATAATCAGTTCTAATATACTATTAGGTAAAATTATAAGTATACTTTGTGTATATTTTATAAGAAATAATAAATTTATTCTATGTATATTTGTGTATTTTTTTATATATTTTATAAAAAATAATTAATATACTTTGAGGTATATTTTATGTATACATTATAATGTCAAAATAATTAGTTTTTATATATTTTTATAGAAAATAATAACTATATTATCCGTCACATACCATCTTTCCTTTTCAAGTTCTATCTTTTTGCTAAATCAAATGCTATCTATTTGTCCTTTTAGGTGTTATCTTTTTGTTAAGTCAATTGGTATCTTTTTACTAATTTGTATATTTTTAGTATACTATCCATATATTTTTGATATACAGTTTTTATACTATTGATATATAATAGCATAATTTGTACAGTTTTGGTATACTTTTGGTATACTTTTGTATACTGTCCGTATGCTTTTGGTATATTTTTTATATATTTTATGTATACTTTGTAATGTCAAAAAAATTAGTTTTGATATGTTTTGTACACATTTGATAAACAATAAGTATATCTTTTTTAGAAAATAATTCCTATACTTTGTGTATTTTTGTGTATACTTTGTATATATTTTATAGAAAATAATAAATATACTATGTATGCTTTATGTATTTTTTATATACTTTGTATATATTTTATAAAAAATAATAAATATACTATGTATACTTTGTATATTTTTGGTGTATACTTTATATATATTTTATAAAAAATAAAAAATATATTATATATATTTTGTGTACCTTTTGTGTATACTTTATAGAAAATAATAACTATATTATATGTATATTTTGTATATACTTTATAATGTTAAAATAATTAGTTTTGATATATTTAGTAGACAATAAGTACTTTATAGTACATTATTTGTATTTTTTTTGTATGCTATCTATATACTTTTGGTACATTATCCCTATATTTTTTAATAAAAAATACATATTATTTTAAAATAAAAATTTACATATTTGAAGTATACACATTTAAAAAAAATTGTAATAAGAAAATTTATTAATAGAAATTGCGATTCAAACTTACTCAAGGAGATGAACAAGTATATCGAAAATATAAATAAAATATATTAAAAGTTTATAAACATCATACTAAAAAAAGAAAAAGGAGAACTAAAATTATATGTCTTTGCTCTGCAATACCAACATACAATACATTCAAATTAGAGTATACACCATCCATTAAGTCATAATCATACTCATCCAAATTACCTTCCACACCCTTCTTCACTCTGCCATCTATTAGTCACTCTGCCATATTTTACTCTGCGTACCAACATTTCCTTTTACCATTTTAATTTCCATTAATGCCCTCCTCTACTATTTCAGCCTTGTCATGAGCTTTACCACTTGCTATTGTGGTCAAAATTCTATTTTCACTCAAATTTTTTGATAATTCTGAATACAATATAGAGTGGAATTGAATTGCAGAGATTTATATGACCCATTTAGCCTAGTGAACAGGTGAAGCTTGTGGAGTAGAATCTAGGAAGCTCTTGCCGTCTACTATGCAACGAGGGTATTTTTTGGTTGCTTCTGCTTTAATGGAGTCTCTGTATTCTTCAAATTCGGAGATGTTCTTTGTGAGTTGTGGACCATGAAGCAGCGGTTCCGCTCTAATCAAATTCAGCTTCGATTTAATCAAATTAGTTTCAGCCAAGCTGAAATTGATTTCAGATGACATCTATTTCAGATCTTGTTTTTAGATCTGAGAACTTTAAAAATAGGTTTGTTAAATTACAAAATTGAAAAAGAAGAAGATCGCTCAACGAATTTTTCCTGCTTGATTTGAGAATTTTGAAATTAGGTAGGATTTGTGTTTTTCGAAATCAAGTGTTGGGTGAGAAAGGTTTGAGAATATAAGTGTTAAAAGAGATTTAGAAACTTAATTAAGTATTGACCCCAATTAACGAAAAGCATCCGTGTTTTTGAGATTAGTTTTGGCTTTTTAGATAGTTTTCAATTTTTCCCTTATTTTTAACTCTGATTGCATTTCAAGCTACTCACGGCAAAGTCCTTGTCCCTTATGCTAATTAAGTTAACATTCATCTTAAATAAATCATTATATCAAAAACAAATGTTTAGTAAATCATACATTAATTCTTATGATTTTGAGATCTTATATTTTTTACCACGATTTGTTTCTGAGTTCAAATCAAAAATTTGTCACAACTTTTAAATATGGATTAAGGTTTTCTTAAGTTTTAATGAATTTAAAAGGTCAAATTAATTTGATTTATATCCTTTATAAGAAATGAACAGTGTACATTAAAACATTTTTATATACAATATTTATCTTTTTATGAAGAGTGGAGATTAAATAAACTTAACCTCTTATAGAGAATTTCAATCCTCTAAATATAGCCAACTCTTATAAATCTGTTGTTACACATTGACAATATAAAAGTATTATACTTAGCTAAAACATTTAGTGATTTATATTCTAAGTGTTACATTCTAAGTGATTGAATTATTTCTAGAATTCGGTAGTAAGGAATTATTTTTTGTATAGGTTGGTTTAGAAATACCTATCACTATTCCGATTATGTTATTTAATGCAGATGTTGTTGGCGGCGAGTTAGAAAATTCTATATACACCAAAAATTGAAGCGAGATCTAATATATAATTATTTTAGTGAAATTTAAGAAAACACCGAATAATATAATTTATAGAGCGAAAGAAAAGATGAAGCAAATGAACTTTACTCCTAACCTTTCTTTAGACTTGCATTATAAATAAATAAATTGAGTAAGCTTGCACTTTGAACATTTTAATCCTAAATAGCATAAATAAAAGTTCTTAAAGCTTTCTTTGTCTAATACTAGCTAGAACTTGATCAAACGGTTTAAATAAAAAAACTCTAAGGTAGTGAGCAGTGTTTTAAAAACCGGACCGGACCGGCCGGTCGGACCGGTTGAACCGGGAAGCGGCCAGTGGTCCGGTCTGAAACTGCGAAAAACCGGATCTTTTGGTTGGACTGGGTTGGACCGGTTGAACCGGATTAAACAACCGGTAAATATCCGGATGTTGAACCGGATTGAACCGGTGAAAAACTGGGGGACCAGAATTTTTTTAATTTTTTTAAATTTATCAAACCGGTTGAACCGATTATTGAACTGGTTCAACCGGTTGAACCGGAAACCGGTGGCCTCACCGGTTCGGTTTTTAAAACACTGGTAGTGAGTTTTTAGAACTAACCCTTATCATTCATTATGCAACGTACCTATGATACATTATTATAATCTCCAAAAAAAAAAAAGGCATTGGTAATGGAAATGAAATGGGAATATCAAT
Source organism: Mercurialis annua (assembly GCF_937616625.2). NCBI lineage: Eukaryota > Viridiplantae > Streptophyta > Magnoliopsida > Malpighiales > Euphorbiaceae > Mercurialis > Mercurialis annua. The sequence goes on along the minus strand of NC_065573.1, from coordinate 36,685,794 downwards.
CCATCTTGGAAGAATATGTAGTCTCTATTTTCTTGACAAATGGACTCATTTTTGATACATATAAAATTGTTTTATCATTTGTTTGTGTATGTAAACATTGTTTAATCAGACAACGCTCGTAACCCGAAATGAAATTAGATGGGAAGTCAGAGATTAATTTGGTTAGATTAAAGAAGTTGTACGGCTTTGCTTATCTCTAATCCCACACTTCATTAGCTTTAAGTATTCCTACTAATATTATATTAACATGTGTCTTAGGTTTCTGATGCCCCTAATTCATAGGCATGTCGTGATTGCATGACCCTATCTATAGTAGCCCTCTAGCTTGTCTCTACGAAACAAATATAGTATGGCATACTATAGTATGGGTTTAGTAATAATATTTGTGTTAATTATAATTAGAGGTTGAATAATAAACTTTATTTAGGTGGGGCGTAATTCTTTTTATCAACGATACGCCATTCAATTATGTTTTTAGATCGAAAGACATATTATATGACATTTTTTAAATTGTTTTAGACTAAACGACATTAAAAAAAATATTTGATCCATCTACAATTATTATTCGGTGATCATTATTATCGAACACCTTGAAAATGGTAGAAATTATCGAACATCTTAAAAATTATTTCTGCTACTGATATAATCTCTTTATTGAGGATTCACACATATAAGGCACCTTCGAAGCAAAAGACTGTAGATGATGACGTATTTGGATAAATCAAACCACTCGATATAACATAGAAAGGATACGAGTAAAATGAGAGCTCCAACAGATCTCAAGAGTTGAGAACAACGAGGCAAATATTTTGGCTAAGGTCGCAGTAGCCGGAGAACATGTATCTTTTATCACTCAACACAACCCGTTAGTTCGGATGCCATACTTATGTATATCTTCAAACTTGTTCAACAACTTTTGACACTTTAAATTGATAGTTTTTCTTCAAAACAACTCTTTTGTTAATCGTATTAAAACCAATGTGGATATGATACTAGTAAGATCAGTTTGTTTGTAAAAAAATGAAAGAGAATAAATATAGTAAAGATAACTTTGATGCAAAAGAATATTTACACAAACAAATGATACTAATAGTCATAATTGGTTCCTACCATGAATATTTTACATGGACTACTACACTTTGAAAAGCAAGCAAAACCATATAAACACAAAGATCCTCTTTAAATTACAAAAAAATAATACAAGAATAAAGCAACAATAATGCAGAGTAAAATAATAGGTAGAGGTGCAAGGGACATGTGCCTTTTGAATTTTGGTGGGTTAAAGAAATTAAAGTTTACATCAAGAAAGTAGAAAATAAAAATAAAATACAAAAATAGGCATGGCATTATATGCAATAAAAAAAATATTGTGATGATCAAAGGTAGAAAGAAAGGTGATGGTGGTTCTGATGAATAAAAGAGGTGACCCCATGCACTATGGAATTATCTGAAAATAAAATTGGAACTTTTTTAGAGTGGAGAGATTGAGAATCTTTTTGTGGGACTCTTTTTTTTTCTTTTGTGTATGTGACTTGATGTTCTTATCAAACTTGTAGTTGGGGATATGTGTGTTTTCCGGTCGGTTCGGTTATTGATTCTAATCGAATCGGATTAAATATAATCAATTTTATTAATCAAAATCAAGATATATGTAATATGAATTTTATAATCAATTGGCTCGGTTAATTATTTTGATTAACCAGATAATGATTTTTTAATATTAATTATTAAAATAATTAATTTAGTGTTACATTCACAATCTATAAATAGAGCGCAAACTAATATTTAAGTCTTACCAAAAATCTAATGAAATTGATTTATCTAACATTTTTTTTTATTTTTTTAGTGAAAATCAAACTAAAAAAAGTAAAAACTAAATTTTCAATTGATTAATTCGACTATATCCGAATCTCAAGTTGGAGAAATGGATGGTACTTTTTTTTCTTTGTATTGAACAGTTGTTATCTTGTGATTTGTTTTGGCTTGCAAAGTAAACCTGACCCTAAAAGATGAGCTTAAAGTTTGGGGAGAGGGAGAGTTTGAGTTTTCTTTTTCAAAACAATTGGAGACTATGATGTCATATTCTTTGCTTTTGCCTTATTTAGCTTTACCGATTCAAAAGTCATATTGTTTTAAGAATCGAACCGAACCTAACCAACCTAACTAACCAATTTATCTCTTTGAACCGAAAAAACTGTATAAACAAATTGAACCTCAACGACCAATTACTTTTTTTTATACATTTACTACTTATTTATTTTTCTTTTTTAAAACTGCAACATTTATATTAAAATAATTACAAATTAAGCAATTCACGAATTATTCAAAATTAAATCCCGAATTATTCAAATTTAATTTCAAACCAAATTCACTTATCAATTAAAGCGACTCGTAGAGCTCGTGAATCAAAATGAACATCTAACACATAGTAATGATTTTTATTATTATACTAATTTTGTATATTTTAAAATTTAGATATATATTATTTATATCGGTTGAACTTTATATTTATATTATTTTTTAAATTACATTAAACATGTTAATTTTCAAGTTTTTTCTAATTTTTTATTACATTCGATTTGAGTCGAGACTCGAAATCGAATATCCGTCGAGCTTGAACTGAAAATTTTATAAAGCCCAATTTTTCGGTTTATTATGCGACTCACCCCACTTTCTTCTTAATTACCTTTGGTTTGCCAAAAATAAACAAAAAAACATAAAAAGCCACCATTCTCTCGCAGTTTATCTGTCTTCATTTATTTTGCAAAAACAAAAGAAACCCACAAGCCTGCCTACTTTGTCTTTAGAAATGATGAGAGCTTAACTAATTTTAAAAGCCCCATTTGGACTATTGTCTCCATTTTTTAGGCACTGGGCATCCTCCATTACACAAACCTCTGTCTGTCAACTTCACTTTGCTGTTCAAGAATGGTATGAAATGAAACCTCTATCTACTCTATTCTTACTATTTTTGCTGTTTTTAGCTTCAAAACAACACTGTCTTAATGATTTAGTGTTTATTTCTTTAAATGTTTGGTCTTTTCTTTATATATTTTATATTCTTTGTTTGGGTTTTAAGTGAGGGATCAATTCCTTGTTTGATCATATGTTAGTTTTTAACACAGATGTAGTGTCTGTTTGTTTGTGGGGTTTTCTTTTCCTTTCATTTTCATCTCATTCACAGGTTTACTTATATTAATTTACTTTAAGAGTACTTAATTACTGGAAGATGGATCTGTTTATGTTTCAGTTAAACTATAAACTAAAACAAAAATGGCCTACATATGCTAAATTTCAAGTCTAATTTTGGGTTTGGTTATGTAGGACTTGTTTTGTTCATATCATATCTACTACCATGCAGTAACTATATATGCTGGCTACTAGTGGATTAGATTAGAGTCGAGTTCGAACTTGACAGTGTTACGACTCGGCTTGGCTCGATAATATGTACTAGAGCTTGAACTTAACAGTATTTTGACTCAACTCGGCTTGATTACACCCCTAGTTAGTGTTCAGCAGTAGTAATTTTTTACATTTTTGAATCTGGAAATATTGAATTAAGTTTCATCAGTGCACAGACAGTACAAAATTAATTGTCTGATTAGTACTTTTCAACTAAAAATAACCTTCTAACATCTGATTTTAGGAAATATGACATGAACTCTTGAAATTTTGATTGTTCTGTTCTGCACACAGACTGGACTTGCTTAGATTAGGATTTAGGAGGGTAACAAAATAGGTCAGGCCCCTATTTTCAAGCTTTAATAGAGTGGAGAAGTGCATAACCCTAGCCCTCCACCTTTGATCATTGAACAACTAGTATTTGTTACCATATTAATCTTTTAGAATTTAGAAAACATAACTAGCATACTGTCTTTACTTTCTTTTTTTCTGTTTTCCTTTCTTGAAGTAGATTTATGCTTCACATTACTTTTCAAATTCTACTTTTTGGTGTTTCATTTTCATTTTTGGAAACGCTTCTGAAACTCCGAAACTTATCTATATGTATAACCTATTCATGTAACAAATGTTGTTTTGTCGTTTCCCATTTTAACGTTTCCTATGCCGTGTTGCTGTTTCCGTACTACAATAGGATATTAGTTGTTCTTCATACTTTATCCGTGTGAGGATTTGCCTTTCCTTTTAAGAATGTTGGATTTTTGCTATTATCCCAACCCTTTTTCTAATGGTTTGTTTGCTATAATGGAAGGCAGTTCACAAAAACTAAACTTCGAAACAGCAAAAGCGCTGATCTTGCCGCACTTTTTCAGGTCGAAGATCATCTAGTTTCAATACTTGAACAGTGCAACCAGACTATTTTCTCAAAAGCTCTAGAATGCTAAGTAGATTCTCAGTAAACCATTCAACTTCAGAATGAAACCAACCATTGATCTTGAAGTGGAGGCCTCTTCAGAAAATGATTCTGAGATTAGCAGCCAAGTAGCTTCCAACTTATCCACCCACGAAACCTCAGCCGGTCCCTCCAATGACAGCATCACTAATTCTTCCAATTTCACAAATGCCGTAGCTGCTCATCAATCCGGTTCAGAACCCGTTTCGCTCGACTTAACCCTTTGCTTCAAGAATGACGAAATGGGAAGAAGGGACTCAGCAGGATTCTCATTGTCGAGCACTAGCGAAAGTAGCAATGAACCTCCCTCACGTACTACTGCAGCAGCCATACCGCGAGTCTTTTCTTGCAACTACTGTCAACGAAAATTCTTCAGTTCACAGGCACTTGGTGGTCATCAGAATGCACATAAGAGAGAAAGAACACTAGCGAAACGGGCAATGAGAATGGGTATATTCTCCGCCGAGAGGTATGTCAGCTTGTCATCTTTGCCGTTACATGGATCGTCATTCCGAAATTTGGGAATCAAAGCACACTCTTCAGGGCATCAAAACTTTGCATCGTCCCTAAGGCCACAAGAGATTAGAAGTAGTGCTAGATTCGATCAGGGATATCTCGGTCTGCCAATTTTCGTGGACGAAGACGAGGCAGAACTATTATGGCCGGGTAGTTTCCGCCACGTAGCTGCAGCGGATAATACACATCATCCGAGCTTTTTACTCACAGGAAACTCAAATATCAATTTTTTGGAAGCAACTCCATCAGCAGAGTTGGACAATTCAACACCAGACCTGACATTGAAACTGTAGCTCCTTGAGAAGACGAACACTCGACTTCTCTGCTCTAAAATATCGTCTCTTTTGTATAGCAGGACGCAGAACCACCACGGATCAGCTTTTTAATTCTTATAAAGCAGTTAGTTTGCTATCTGATCTTGACTTTGATGTTGTGATATGCAATGTTAGTGTATAAGAAGAGCCCTAAAGCTTACAGGGATAAATTTGAATGTTTTATAATTGTTATGAATTGAAGAAGGGGTGCTTTTCATTAATTTCCTGTAATTGTTCTCTGAAGCTCATTGCTTGATTGATGGTAATCAAGTTCCACACAGAACATTGTTTTACATAAATGTGATTTTTTTTTATCTGTATCAGGTCTATTATACATAACGGTAGAATTTAAAATATAGTTTATGTAATGGGGAAAGACTAAACTTTGTTTTTAGCATACTTTGTCCATTTCACCATTGAATAAATGTGATGAATTTCATCCAAGGATAAAGAATGAACCAAGCAAGGTTTACTTTGTAAAAAACAAAGTAACCATAGAATAGAATCATTTTGTGCTGGATACCAATACAGATTAGGGAGTGTACATATCTAAAGAAGAAGAAAAGATTAATATCAGTTTGCCTCTTGAATTTAAGGCAACTAATAACAAAATAAACTTTTTTTATCAATTATTTCCATACATATATTTATTTGTATCAGTTAGCTCAATTGTTTTATTATTTAATCCAATTCGTTCTTCAATTAACTCCTATAGTTGTTTCCAAAGTTGAAATATCGGTGTAATTGGTAAAAAAAAATACTGTTAAGGACTAGTTGGTACAAAAAAGATAATTTTGGAGTTGATTGTTCATTGCGTGCAAATTTAAGAAGCAAATTGACATTTAAGTTAAAAAAAAGTAACAATTTTTCCCCTAATTTTCACTCAAATCCCTAATTTTCACTCAAACCCCAAATTCCCCTCAGTTTCATCTACTCTCCGAAACCCTAAAACTAAAATTATTCAAATTAAAGACATGAAATCCGATGATTGTGGTCTACCAAGTTGCAGAACTGTAATGAAGAGTGAAGACATCAAAAGAAACTCAGCCGCAAAAAAATATATAAAAACCACAACATAATTCCTGAAAAAGCAATAAAGAAAGCTTTATCAAAGAAAACCAAGTAATTGACAATGGTTAAATTGTGGGCAAGCAGAAAAATTCAAGAGAAAAAAAAATTGCATCTAATAAAAACGAATTGGGGAAAAGAAAGAATTGCAGAAAAGGAAAAATATTTAACAAAAACTCGAAGATGGTTAAAAAAACAAAAGGCACCAAATGCATCTGTTTGTTGCTGTTATAACTTCCATTAATTTTCCCTTCAATTTATAATTCCCAAGCGTCACCATGTCTTTTCAATCCAAACTCCATATTATACACACAAATACATAATTATAGATTAAATACATAAATATATATATATATACAACACAAAAAAGGTTTGATAGTTGGTGGTTACAAATTTTTCAAATTCTGATTCATCATACACACAGGTCAATCTCTCCCTTCCTCTGTTTCTGCATGCATGAATTTCTTTTTGGGTCTTCAATGATCTTCTGATGGGTATTAATGTGTTATGATTTCTGTTTGTTTCCTGAGAAAACCTTTTTTTTTTTTACTTTTCTTGTTTTTCTGTTTTTGTCCAACAGTTTTTTTAATGATGGAAGAAAATAATTAAGTTAGAAGCAACTTATCTAATCATTTTCTTATAAATTAATTTTCGAATTTTCCTATACCATTTTAAGAAATGATAATTATACCAAAATTAGGCTATGTATCTTCCAGTTTTTGCCTTTCTTGAGGTTAATTTTTCCATTTTTGAATTTGCTAAACTGGTATTAAGTTTAATTTTTACATTTATTCTTGATTTTAATTGGAAAATTAGATACATTTAATCAATTAAAATAACGAATACGTTACATCAATGATGAGAGAGTGTTATTGGTTGATTGTAAAGTTTATTCTCTCTTAAAGTCCATACTTAAAAGAGTTAATTATTTAATTATATTCATTGCACTCTCCTTACTTCATAAGTTTCTATTTCTGTCTTTTCCTTATTTGATAGCAATATTTACTTCAATATTTTTTCAATTTCAAAAGAATCGGCTTCGCACTAAAATTTCTACACATATGGTTGTTTTTTTTAACTTTTCTTGCACTCCAAGTCTCTCTTTAACTATATAAAACCTAGCTAATCTGCTTTAAACATGCAGGCTCTAGGCAGGAAATAAAAATGGGTAAGTATTTTAAGGTTTATTTTCTGTTGATTTTAATGGCAATTTCTCCGAAGTGCATCCAATCATGGGGATGGTTTTCCTCTTCATCAAACAACAACCCGTCGGCCGATACCGATAATTCTTCAGGGAGAAAATACTTGTATGGTAATTCTGTAGCAGAATTTTCAATTGATGGACTTAAAGATGAGAAGGGAATGAAACTTATTGAAAATGCTAAGAACAAACTTCAAGGTTCAAATTCTTGTTGGCAAAATGCATATCAGCAGCTTTTTGCTGGCTGCTCTCAGATTCTTGCTGTTGAAGAAAAAAGATCAAGATTGGCTTGGCATCTTAGTGATTGCTTTCAAAAGGATTCTGGAAGGCCATCTTTTCCTAATTGTGACACTAAATCTTCTATGCTTAATTGTCTCAAGAAATTAAATGATAATGAACATAAAGTTTACCTTGAATTCGCACTCGAAACCAATTCCATCTGCTATCAGTTACAGTTAAGTATTCGAAACACCAATCATTTCAATTAAAATTTCGTATTAAAATTGTAAAATTTGCTACAGTCCATGAATTTATGTACATATATAATTCTTCGTTTGATGTTTTATTAGTTCTGACAGAATTTGTTTATGAATGTTTTCCAGGGCACATTCCTTTAAGCAGAAGATGGAAAGCCTAGTGAATGATCTTAAAGATTCAGCAGAGCTTACTACAGATCAATTACAAGTTATACATGAAAAAACAGAATCTTTGTCGAAAAGCTCGGACGAGATTCATGAAACCCTAATTTCAGTTGATGTTCATGTTCATAATGTAGCTCAAGCAACAAAAGATGTAAAGCAGAACGTGGATATTCTGTCTACGCATACAGAATCTGTCTACAAGCAATCCAAAGAGATAGCAGATTCGCAATCCGAGCTGCGGAACGAACAGGTGAGGATGAATGACAAGCTGAAGGAAGGAATGGAGACAATTCAAGATTCTTACAACAATTTAGGGCAACAAGTGGATAATCTAAGGAATGAAGCAGTTGAAATAGAGAAACAGATTGGTGTAGTTGGAGAAACGATGTCGTTGAAGATGCAAAGTCTGCAAATTTCGGCTGATGAGATTGAGGTTAAGGCAGAGAAATCCTTGGATAAGCAGCAACTTCTTATAGATGGACAATCTACTGCATTGAAGGGCCTTCAACTTATTACTGAATTTCAATCAGAAGCATTAGAGGAGAGCAGGTAACATTTGAAAACAAATAAACATAGATAATTTAGAAGCGTTTTCAGTAACGGGAAATGAAATGTCGAAACGTAGGACTCGTTAAGTTTTCATGCAACATAGTAGATCACCATACTAACTGTATGCATGAATCTAATATGATCTGTCAAATTACAGGAGTACACTTCAAAGTTTTGCAGAATACGGCCGTAAACAGCAGGAAGAACTTCTCCAGAGGCAACAGCAGATTCAGCAAGTCCATGATCATTTGATTGAAAACTCGAAATCAATATTGGCTGCTCAGGTTTGTTAATTCCATTAAATTATTACTTTATTGACTTTAAAATTTTATAATTCCATAATTAAAAAACTTCCATATGTTTTGCAGGAAGCTTTTGAATCAAAACAAGAAAGCATCTTCATTGCACTAGACAAACTGTTTGCTTTGCATAATGCAATGCTCCTCGAATCGCGAATACTTAAATCTTTTTTCATCTACTTTATGTCGATCTTTGTTGTCTACATGCTCACTAGCACCAAGCAAACATATAGCATAAGAGCCAGGCTTTATATTGGTATGTTTTCAATCTTTTCTAGTCCTTCATTTTTCTGTTCTTCTCTAAATTCATTTCTGAAATCTTTATTTTGTCCTTGGCAGGTCTCATTGTTTCATTCTTGATAGAAGTTGTAGTATTTAGATCAACAGCAGATAACATTGAGAAACCAACTTGGGCAATTAATTCTGTCAGATTGTTCTATGCAGCTTCTGCTTTCAGTCAGTTTGTATATGCCATTTGCACATACAAGTAAGCAAAAGATTTTGTGATTTTAGATTTGGTTTAAATGATATATTTCGAATTGCGTATCACTTATATTGCACAAAAACTTTTCAATTCCTACATTTCGGTGTTTCCTTTTCTTTTTCATTTCTAAAAACGCTTTCTGAAATTGTGAAGCTGATTCTGATGAACCTGTGCAGGGACTTGGAAGTTCTGAATCATCATGCTATACTAGAAGTAAATGAAAAGGTTAATGCTGTGCTAAGGATTTATAAACAGTCATTATGGGATGATGATGAGATAAATTGGTCTTCATTTGTTGAAACTGAGTTACCAGATGAAGTTGATAGATTGGAAGATCCTGATTTCATTATGCCAGAAGAAGTTGCTGAGAACTCAATTTCAAGTTTAACATCTTTAACAAGAAGAAGATATGATCTTAGATCTCGAAATCGTCAGCTGCAGAATTATTGATTTCTGTCTCTCTCTCTATATATAGTCTAATTATTAATTTGGTAGTATATATAAGTATTTTTTGAACATTCTTTGTAACTTGCTTGTAACAAATATTTCTGATAAATAGTTGATCATAATGTATCTTTTTCAGTGAACATTTTTTGATTTTGCTATTAATATTAGTGATGGACTTGAAAGATAATGATTTTTTTTTTATTATAACGGGAAAGGGAGAATCGAACTAGAGACTCTCAGGTCGAATTACAACATCCCTACCAGTAGACTATGCGTGCGGAAGTTGAATGTAATAATAATAATATGGAAGTTTAAGTTATCTATGTTCTATACTTACTTCACAATCTCTGTTTATATAAAGAAAACTGAGTTCTTTCACGGAATAGATAAATACTGCAGATGGTTCCTTTTAAATTGTTCTTCTGAATCTGTAAGATACATACATATGAACTTGTTCAAAACAGTACTGCAGATGGTTCCTTTTAAATTGTTCTTCTGAATCTGTAAGATACATACATATGAACTTGTTCAAAACAGAAATATAGTGCTATGCCGATGCACGAGTAGATTATTATAGCACAAATTTTAGTTACAAGATCAAAAAAGAAATAGTTGTATTTGATTTACTTAAAAATTAACTAGTTATGTCTGTTTCAAATCAATTACTAATGAATCAATAATGGTTCTCTTTTTTGATTATGCAACACTTTCTAAAATAAAATAGGCTTAATACATATGCGTGTCCCTGCACTTTTCTATTTTTGCACATAAGGTCCCTACACTAAAATATCCATCATTAAATCCCTGCACTTTAACTTCCATCATCGCCAGGTCCCTCTATTAAGGCGAGTGTTGACGCCGTTAACGCACTTTCAGTTTTCTTAATTTTAGATCCCTGCACTTTTAATTTTTTAATGTTACGTCCCTGCACTTTTAAATGTTGAGATTATATATAAATATGCATTAATTTTTAGTTTAATAAAATTAAATTTAAGTATAAAATATTAAAACCAATAGGGTACGAATTTAACATATTTAAATAATAATAATGTCAAAAATTATATCTTTTAGCTATTATTTTATTGAAAATTTCATTCATTCTTACTGAATGTTTAATGTATTACTATTCATCTATAAATAAAAAAAAATTATTTATTTATTTTATTATGTTGAAAATAAAAGTGAATTTAATTTTTTTAACAAATAAACATAAACTTAGAGAAATAAAACGAATTTTAATATTTTTTATTAAATAATTAAAATAATATTCTATACCGATAAATTTTATTTTTTAAATAATATGATAACATCGCACTTATAGGTGTAAACGGACGTTGATCTTGATATATATCAATTTCGAAGTTGAGTATGTTATATAAATTTACAAGTTCGAGCTATCTACTTCCATTTTTAAAGAAGACATATCAAACGGAAGTCTGAATGAATTTCTAATTTCTTAATAACTTTTATGTTACTTTTAATTTTTTTTTTAAACTAATGTTGAATATTTCTTGAGTAAGGGCCTCATTCACGAAATGTACTTTAATACTTAAATCATATTTATTTTGATAAAATGATTGTTAATATAATTTTATTAAATCTTTAAATTATAAATTACTTAACTTTAAATAAAAAATAAAATTAATTAATTCTTTAATTATATTAAAAAATAAAAGTGAACTAGATTTTTTATTTTTTAAAAGTAAATATTAACTAACCTAAATAAAACTAATTTTAATAGTATTTATTAATTATTAAAATGATATTTTATACCAATCATTTTATTAATAAAACTAATTTTAATAGTATTTATTAATAATCGCACTTACAGAAGTAAACAGACGTATTCTCAAAAAAAAAGTAAACAGACGTCGATCCTCATATATGTCGATTTTGAATTTGAGTGTGTTATATAAACTTACAAAATAAAGCTTACTGCTTCCATTTCTAATAAAAAATAAGAAATAATAATATTTTTATTAATTTAAAAAATATTTTTATTGTTAATTTAAACATTATAAAAAGTTAATTAAATTACATTAACATCTTATATTATTATTTAAAAATTATATATTTTTTAAAATAGATTTATTAAAATAGATTTTTATATGAAAACAATTACAAGAACTTTGTTTACATAAATTAAAGTGTAGGGACCTTATTTGTATAAATTAAAAGTGCAGGTACCTTATTTGTATATATCAAACTACAATATTTAATACTAGTCTCATTAACGGCGCGTGTACTGCACGCGCTAACAGAACCTTAACAGAGGGACCTTGGGATGATGGAAGTTAAAGTGCAGGGATTTAATAATGGGATACTTTAGTGCAGGGATCTTATATGCAAAAATAGAAAAGTGCAGGGACACGCAGATATATTAAGCCAATAAAATATTCAATTTTGAAGACATGAATGCACCAAAAAAGTAAATATCTAATGAAGTTATTAAGAAATTAACATCAAACAAATTGTGTGATTTTAATTAAAAATTCAAAAATTCATGACTATGAATTGAAATACAAAGAATTATGATTTGTTTTAAGAACTAGAAACCTGGATATGAGCATTTACTTGTTACCAGAAGGTAGGAGACAATCTATCAAACTTCAAGCTTCTAGAAATAACTAGAAAACCAAATTCCACTTAAAAGCAATCAAAAATACATAGCCACTCTGATCAAATGATCATTTCAAGCTAAACTTAAAAACATCAACTTAAAACTCATTCCTTCATGCCATCGTCACCTTCATTATCGCCGTCATCTTCCATATCACTTAGATCAAGATCAGCAAGCAACTCTTCCAGCGGAACAGTCGGTGCATCTTCCCCATCGGTAACAGACGCCATCTCTGACGGCTGATATTCTTCATTGCGATACAACGATACATTGAACCTCAATTCCGGGTTCTCCTCCAGATCCCTCAAGAACTGTTCATATTCTGTGTCTTGCTTTTCTTGGTCATTTCTTCTCGAGTCATCGACTTCCATGTTGAGGGACTTCAACTTCCAGGCACGAGGCTTCCCACGTTTTCTCAGGCGCTTCTCTTCGTAGCTTTTCTTTATCAAGATCACTTCTGGAAGGACTAGACCTTTGTATTTGTCAAGCTCAATATCATTAGTATTAGCACCATACAGGTCGTAACCAAGGGCTTGATCGCCAGGTTTCAGAATATGGCCAAGATACGTTTTTACAAAGAAAATGATATCGTTTTTACCAAAATCTGATATGCGAGCTACTTGGGCATCAGCCAAAGCATACCTTGTACCACCAATAGTAACTTCAGGAGCAATAATTTCAATATCTAATACAATATATTCCACAAGCTGCCTGCTAGTAAGTAGAGACTTAAAGGATGACCTCCAGTACTGATCTCCATCCAAGTAGCAGTATCTAAGAGTTAAGGGATCCAATAAAGCTATATTGTTTGTCACTTTTGTGCAGATCACAAGAGGACCAAGATTCCCCAAACTATTTGCAGCTTTTGGAGGCAGACAGATTAAATCTTCACGGCAAATTGGGGGGATTTCAACAGAAAACGTATATTTGTAATTATAGTTGTTGCTCTTAATATCATGAGATACAAGCTTTTTATCAGTGCGATACTTGGTAGGAGCAACTTTACCCACAAACTCAACAAATTTATTGCCATGACTTCTACTTCCAAAGAAAAAGTCAATACCTTGATCCATCTGCTTAATCTTAATTGCACGGGCAGCAGCATCATGCTTCAAGATCATTTGCTCCAAGTAAAAGAACGTTCGTCTATGAGAAACATGCTGTCGGAGTTGGACAGAAGCAACCCACTGATCAGGGTTAGCCTGAACTCTTGAACAAGAATCACACATAGATTCCTGCTGAACAAACTCAACAACATACGACTGCTCGAGAATTGCACCAGTAAGAACCTCTTTCCGAACTGTACACTTGAGCTTGATCCTCTTTGAATGAGGCTCCGTCCAAATAAACTCTGGATTAACTAAATGCACACCAGAACGCTTCAAGTCCAACGTTCTAATACAAAATGCCAGCAGCTCCTTGGATTCTAACTGGGCCTTAATCCTCGTATAAGGCGGCTGCAAATAGGTGTCGCACTCATCACAATGTCTAATGATGACACGCTTCTTCAAACCTTCCGTAATGTCAATCTCGGAGCGTAAACACTTAACACACATATTAGCAGCATTGGGCTGCATCGGAATGCCACATTTACAGCATAACACACTTCCTACGGTCTGGCGAACCATAAACATGCCTGCTTCTTCAGCCATGGCTGGAAAACACAGCATAAAACAATTAAAAAACAAATACAAACATCTCTATATATCAGTGTAGTCAAAGGCGCTTAGGCGACTGATGGCATCTCTAGACCATCCAGTCGAGGCGCCTTCAGTCAGGAGAGCGCTTTATGCGCCCGAAAATTTGAAAAAAGCGTGCTCTTTTTTACCTTTTTTTAGCAATCAGACACTTCAAGACCAAAAATCAGAAGAAGAAGAAGAAGAAGAAGAAGAAGAACGTGCGGCGCTGCTGTGTTTAGGGTTAGGAAAACTGGAATAGGTTAGGGAAAGAGAATAGAGGTTCCCTTAATGTAATTTTCACGTTCGAATTATTCAAAATCCTAAACCCTAATCTCCTTAATTAGATTAATTATCTTCAAATTAAGCACTAACAGTAACTATTACCAACAAAATCAATTACTGCTGCTACAACAACACTTCAAAAATCCAATAGCAGAAAAGAAAATTAAACAGAAATAGAAAATTAAGCAAAATAAGATCAAACAAACAACAAAATCTCAGAGAAAACAAGAATAAATTAATTGAGATGTTAAGGTTGTACCTGATCGAGTGATTGAATTAAGGATCAAATTTGAGAAAAAATAGAAATAGAGGCAGCTCTTGAAAGAGGCAAACGAAAGACAAATATTTAGAAGAGATATAAATACCCTATCAACCGACTATCTTCTTAGGCTTACAAGTTATGGGCCTTTATCTTATGTTAGCAATGATGTCACGGCCCAATATTATCTCAAACAGAACTTTACGCATTTACTTGTAATAGAGGGAATTATGCCTTGTAATTGTAAGCTTTCTTTTTTACAAAACCATGCTTTGATTGTTTTTTATATATTAGTTTCGCATTACGTGCTATGCACGTGGCTCGTAACGTAATACGTTAATGAACATATTAATAAATTTATTATAATTATATTAATTTTTTATTTATAATTAATATTAAATTAGTTAAGAAATTTTGTAAAAGTATATATAATATATTCGGTTATTAAATTTTTTCCATACTGAATTTATTCTTCTTTTGGTTTTATAATAACCATAATTAAATAATTAACTTAATTTTATTAATAATATCTTTAAAAATAATAAGATAGAAATTGAAATAATAATATATTGACCAAATATATTATTTTAATTTTGTAGTTCAATCAAACTAAAAGATAGGTATTCCTACTAATTTGGAGACAATTTAGTTAATTTTTACATGCTAAAAACTAATTTGGAGATAATTTAACTATCTATTCTAACTAGGTTTCTAATTACAATAGTGATTAATTAAATAAATGACTAATTAGTTAATGACTATAAAACCTTTATTTAGTAGTAAACTGAAAAGGATCATTCAGTAAATTTGCATGTCCCCCCCCTTTCGTGCTTTTTTATATAGTATAGATAAATATGCTTTTTAAAAAATTACAAAAACATGTTTTTTTCTCACTTGTCAAAATTATAACAAAAATCTACTAATAGTCTATCAATGATTTACATTTATTCCTATTAAAAACGTATCTAAATGCGTATTTTTGTACAAAAAACAGAGCAGAATTTTTTGCAAATAGTTAGACGAAAATAGAACTTTTTGTAGAAGTCTGTATTTAACAAAAATACATGTTATATATTTATTTTTAATTATTGTTATTGGTTCTGTAAGAATATTCAAGAGAGAGAGGATAAATTGAGCATATAAAAAAATATACTTTAAAAATTATTTTGATTAAATACTAGATAAATACTGCTAATTTAAAGAGAACATAAGATAAAGAAAGCAAAAAAGTTAAGTATTAGAAAATAGGGTTAATGTCATAAAAATACACTAACTTTACACGTTTTCTCATTTTAATCACGAAATTTAAATTTTCTCATTTTCATGCACGAACTACCACTTTTTCTCAAATTCATGCACGGTGTTTAGGTGTCACGGTTCCATTAGTGTAATTCGCTGAGGTGGAGATCATTTTACACCAATGAATGAGTGCCACCTCAGCACCGTGCATGAATTTGAGAAAAAGTGGTAGTTCGTGCATGAAAATGAGAAAATTTAAACTGTGTGATTAAAATGAGAAAATGTGTAAAGTTCGTGATTTTTTTTGACATTAACCCTAGAAAATAATCACAAAATTTTTTACAGTGTTTCAGCAACTAATTACTCCAACTTTCCAAAATATCCTCACCTTGAGTATTAATAGTAATACCAATTTTATTTCGGATCAGAAAAAAAAAGCCTTACAAATACAACATTAAAAACCAAAAAAATTGGTCGAACTTGTTTGGACTGGATAGAAACGGACAAATCAGAAGTTGAATTGGTCAAACCGGTCAAATAGAATTAGTAATGGAAAAATTCATCGCTAAAAACCTAAAATCTGTAGTTAAATTTAAATATTTGTATTTAAATTGAATTGGTAAAATCCATCGCTATAAACCTAAAATTTATCGTTAATTTTAAATATTTTTATCTTAAAAGAAAATAATTGAACAGGTTGAACCGATAACTTCACCGGATCGATTTTTAAAAACACTATTAAAAACTAATATTTTAGCCTAATTTTACTTTCTTTGACTTTCTCAAAATCCAAAAACTTTACAAGTGGTAAACTACTCACCTATGTATTTATAACACTTCTCAACAATAATATATTCTTTTGGTGTAGAAGAACCTCACAAATACATATTAACTTAAAAGTATGATGAGTTTAAGAAAGACCAATGAATAGAGCTTAATAAAACATTGATTCAAAGATCAAATAATGCATAAAAATATTTCTCACTATAAATGGATTTTTTATTTTGAAATTTTGTTTGAATTTTTTTGTTGAAGTAGGTGCACTATTTATAGGCAAATACCAAAAATGCTTAAAAATATTTTTCAAAAAAAATATTTTCAATCCACGTTTGTTAGGTCAGAAGACAAACCAAAAGATTATAAAATTTTTAAGAATATATAGAAGAACAAATACATGTGAAAACCCGTTATTCATTTTTAGCAAAAAATAGTATTTTTTAAGTTCAATTAGCTTTTTTTTTTGTACATGGACACACTATATGACAATCAATATGATGTAAGCGAAGTTTTTCCAAATTTTTCTTTAACATAATTGTATAAAGAATGTCATAGATGCATATAAAACGTTTTTGAACTTCAGCGATTAAAATTTATTAAATTCTTATACCTTTACAAAGAGGCCTAACACAATATGATTATTAGGCCCAGCTTGAATAAAGTTTGGATTAGATCTTCAACTCCATACTCCTTATATTTGTTTTAACTTTTTTTATCTAACATATTAGCTCCTACGTTATTCAAACACCACTTAAGAGTGAACTTTATTTATTATTTAAAATTATTGATCATCAAAATTTGAGATAGCCTTTTTTATATTTACTATCTCTATTGTTTTTTTACTTCAATTCAACGATACCCAAATGTTGAAAGATACTTCTAGTAAATTCAAAAGCCAAATTCGTACATTAATCTTCACGCAATAAGTAAATTCATAAGTAATTTAAAAAATTGCACTGCTGATAAATTTCAGCACAAACACTCTCCATTCTTCTTCTTTTTTTGCCCTTTATATATTGATGCTAAAATATTCGTTATTTGCAAAGTCAATTTTCATGTTCGCATTTACCAGAAATTTGTACATATATTCTGCCGACAACAGATAACAGTCTATGACACAATTAATTAAATTAGACATTATTGAGATAGAAATAACTTCAAATTAAATTTATTTATTATTAATGATATGCTATACAATTATGACTACATATAAAACTGGGGAAGTAATTTATGTAAGCATTCTTCATAAATCAGTTACATCATTAATGTATGGTAAGGCCGGTTCAAATATTTTCTTAAGGCCCATGTATCTATTTTGATTCAGTTGGGCTATAAAAGAAGTAAAAGCCCAACGAATCTTTAAAAGGCTAACAAAATCCCGATGTTTTCACACTCCATCTGTCTAGGCTCAGACATCAGTTGCTTCCCTAAACTTGGCCAATCCGAAAAAAAAAGTGATTATATGGCATTAATTTTTAATCTTAATTTTGAGCTCATAAACTCAATTTTGCAAGGAATTACACCATTACGATTGGAAAACAATAACTTAAATTAACTGAAATTTGAATTTGTTTCTTTAATTTGACGCTTTAAGAAAATTTCTAGCTCCGCCATTGCAGAAGGTGTCTAATTTTTATTTTTTGTGTCCATAATTGAAGCACAAAACGTGTACATTGATTTACAAAAATCTGTGGCAGTGAGTTGTCTATGTTTTCCCCCCATATCCCATCCCATTATAAAGAAGAGAAAATGTGTGTATGGGAATTGACAAAGACCATACATTATATACACATTATAGAGCTTTAACACCAAACAAAATTTTAAGTAGCAAACAATAGGGTCCACATAATACACAAATACTCTTTCACATATATAGAGCCAATACCCTATAATAAATGACAAATGGGCAGCAACTTAGAAAACGATAAAATGAAATGTGCGGATATTGGTTCAAATGGTATGATATAAAAGTTTCATTAATTAAATTTTTTGAATTCAAATCTTAAAATAAGAGAAAACAAGTGATGAAAGAGTTTTATTCGTTAATTTTATGTTCAATCAGAGGCGAAACTAATTAAGAAGTGGTAGGAGAGCGTCAAGTGGCTATCCTCACGATGGTAAGTAGGAATATGCAAATTTCATATATACCGAATCGAATTACCGAAGTGAACCAACAACTCTATTTTGATTAAATAATTTTTTTCTAAATTAATTCGGTTTTAAATTTAAAAAAATAGACAAGTTTTGGTATAAGTTAACCGAACCAAAAAAAATTGAACAAATCAATAGAACCGACTAATTTGATTCGAAGAGAGTGCAAACTCTTCGATGCTATATTTTTTTAATCGTCCAACTCCGACTCTCTTCTTTCGATCATATATAATCTATTATTCTCATTTCTTAATTATTTTTTATCTGGCCACAAACAACATATATACAACCTGGTTCTTATTAATTAGAGGTGTGAGTATAGAATATTGATGACAAATAATACTAATAAAAAAGAGAAGAAGAGAAGAAGTAGAATTAAGACAGAGAAAAGAAGAGCTCCCCTCCCCCGCTTTAAATGCGGGACAGACAACAGTGGTCAGCGACTTTGGTGTAATGTAGGATGATGTGAAAGCTCAAGCTCAGCCTCTCTCTCTTTCTTTAATATGCCAAATTTTCATCTTTTCTTTATCAAAATCAACCCTATTATTTTGACTGCCTAGAACCAGTGAAAAATACACTATTTCATAATTTTCCATACAAGAATTAATAAGACACATGCATGCATGGAATATAATATAATAAAATAATGCACAATTTCACATGCAAATTTTTATATATAATGATATAGTCATGATAGCCTCATGATAGCTTCTTTTGTCTCACTTTTGTTTTTCTTTTGTCAGCAAAGAAGATGGGAAAGGTGATAAAAAAGAGACCCAATTTAAAGCTTTGAGAGCTGAGACTACAGTACAGTAGACTATGTAGAGAAGAAGTATTGGAATTAGGGTTTCTCTAGAAAAAAGAAAAAAATGGAATCAATCATAAGTAATCGATTACAAAATGATTTGCTCACATCTCACATCAGACCATCTTTTGTGTAGAGGCAGAAAAGTGGATTTATGAACCTCTTTTCGAGGCCCATTCTCTCTCTTTAACAAATTTGCATTCATATGTCTACTTCACAGCGTACAACTTTGTTCTCACTGTCATTGTGTAATTATTTCATAATTATTATCACTCTCTCTCTCTCTTCTTTTCATTTATTTGCATCATATTCAAATTGGTACCATATTTATTCATAGAAATTACAGATAAAATTCTCTCTTTATATGTTTCATATTAGACTTATTTAAAATAAAAATAAACTTAGACGCTATACTTTTAATAGTTTTTAAATTTATAAATAGCGGGTCCATAATTTTTTTATAAAATGAGTAAGATTATATTGAAAGTTTTAAAAGATAGACAAAATTGATAAAATATAAATTTTAAAATGGAAAATTTAAAAATTATAAATTTTTAAGATGGAAAAATCATACTATTCAATTCTATATTGAGCTTTTTTAAAAAGATTAAAAATATAAAATAGATCCGTCCAGATTTAGTATTTTACTTTTTGACAATAAGTATTTTGACCAAGTCAAGTGATACTGCTAGAATGAAAATTGATAAAGATCAGTAAAAATTGAATTAATTACTTGTAAAAAATTTGAATCAATTAAAAAAGTGAGATGGGGATGTGAAGTGTAGGTGAGAGAGGACATAAGAATGAAAGAAATTTGTTGAAGGTAGTTGGGTTTTGCATGTAGTGTCGGTATATTTGGGGGTCTCACATTACATTCTTTGCTCTTTCACCTTCAATTTATTCGCTTCTCATAGCATATCAAATATTTATGGAGCCCATTGCTACCTATTTTCTTACCTTTAATTCTTTCTTCTCAACCCTTCTTTTCTATGTGAAAATATAAAATACTAAAACATATGATATGAAACAATTCGTACGATACGATATGATACGATAAAATGCGTTACAAAAATAAAAAAAACCAAATTCTAGAAACTCGCTTTATAAAAAAAGTAGTACTATTATTTTAACTTTTAAAGTTTTAATTTCAAAAATCTTTTCTTTTTTTAATTCTAAAGGTTTTTAAAAAGTTTTCTTTTAAAGAAAAACAAAATCTGACACATAAAATTGACAATAAATATAAAATTATTAAATTATTTTCATTATAAGAGAGGAAAATATATAAAAATCTCCTAAATAAATCTCTCTCTAATAAATGAAATTACTATTGCATGCCTTACAATCCTACCTCTTTATCTTGTTGGAACTTGTTCATTGAATCTTTAAGTAAGAGGATGTAGGGTAGATGTGATGCATTTAGGTCAAGACATGATTTTTTAGGGGTGAGTTTGTAGTGCCACATTCTTATTTCTATTCTATATTCTATTCTATTTAATGCACTCTTCTTTAATTCCATTTCATCTTTACTTTTTCAAACCATTCTTTTTGAGTTAATTGCTGTCTACCTTTGTGTTTTGACCAGATACTTTCTTTTTTTCCCTTCTAAATTTCTCTCTTTTCAACCAATTAATTGCTTCCTATATATTCTCAATTTTTCTGAGCTAGAATTCAAATACTCAATTCAATACCTACACAGTATTCATGGATGAGTCAGATGGGATAAAAATATATTAAATTAATATAAGGGGTTATAAATATTAATACTATTTAGTTGCAATCCTATGGCCTCTTCAATTGTTTATGATGCACGACACGAGTAAAGGGTCGTCGGTAAGATCCGATGCCAAGATAGGGCCTCCGAGCCTAAGCAAAGATCGTCATAGTGACTGTTTGCTTCAGGCATGTCGAACAACAACCGAGCATGAACCCCTCATTATGTCAACTATAGCCTAAATGTTAAAATAAATTTTAGGCAAAATTATATTTTCTATACCTAGCTTTGATCAGTTTGTCAATTATATCCCTAAAATAAAATTTGGACAATTTAATCCTATAAATATACAAATTAGAAAAGAACATATATTTAGAATGTATTTGGTTCAACATGGACTGCTTACGTGAATTTATTTGATTGATCAGGTTAGAAAAGAGAATTTTCATAACTTTAATTGAATTATATTGCAACTATTATGCATTTGCTTCCTGATCAAGTTAGTCTAATATGTTGATGATTTACTGCACCGAAGCTTAGTCCCTAATCGTAGTTTCCGACTTGATCTTGATTTTGTCGTTGCTGCTCGATCTAATTACACGTTCAGTGCATATTGCCATGTTAGCATTCCATGTCATGCTCCTCTCCCTGTTTTCTGATCACGCATTCAGTGTGGTGTTGCCATGTAAACACTCTGTTATTAGCGGTTTCTTTTTTATCTTTATATTTAGATTAGATGAAGCTTTGTGTAATCGTAATCAAAGAATTCTAAAAAAATCAATAAAGATTTTCCCTGATTTCTCATAATGGAAGTTGGATATTATTGTTAAAAATTATAAAATTGACCGAGACCGTACAAATCTGTTTTTAGGAAATATATTGATAAAATGATCAAAGTTATGGATAGAATTTTCAAATCTTAAATATCAATTAAGAATTCCGGATACAATTTCTTCGCTTATTATAATAATATAAAGTTGTTTAGTTATACGACGTGCTTTGTAGACACAAGAAAGTCTAATTTTAAATTAATGGTTTAGGTTAATACTAAGCTGAAAATTCAAATAAAGTACGTATAGTATGGTTGTCCTTAAATAATATGTGGTCCTTTCTCTAATTTGAAAATGAATGTATAAACATGTGAAGTGTTTTCCATAGTTATACAGTAAAGGATCAAACATTCGTTGGCATGAAGATGACCAAACAACAAGTATACTACCAAATATTGGTTAAAGAATTGGCATTTTATGCCATACTTTAAGTCTCCTCATCTTTGTATATATAACAAAATGAGAGTTGTATTTATATATCTTTTACCCTTTTTTATAGCTTTCCTTTCTGTTTTGTCTTTTATCTTCCTTTTGAAGGCAACAATTTTAGACAAGCAAAATACTTATAGAAAAAGAAAGTATCTTGAATTTAGTAGTGTTTTAATTTGAAAGGACTTGACATGAAAGAAAAGTTAAATGTGTATGCATGATGTAAAACTACAAAAAAGAAAATGAATGGAATTATAATTCAACTTCTTGTAGATAATTTTGGATAATTCTTTTGTATTTATTTTTTTTCTTTTAAAAGTTCATTCTCATCTTCTTTTTTTGGTACTATAAGGAAAAGGAAAAAATCAAATCTAAAATTTTCATATTTAACAAATTTCATTGATATCACTAAATTAAATTTATGGGGTTTACAAAAGAACTATTAATTTGTGCCGAAAATCTAGCCAGAAAAATTAGTGATGAAAAGTTTTGTTTTAAATTTTTTTGACAGCATTTCTGTTATAATTTTTTCATAATTTTTTTTAAAAATTGTCACAAATTTATGATAAGAGTTATGCAACAAATTTGGTAGTTACAGATTATAGTTTTTTTGGTGATCATCATGTTCTAATATGTATTTGAGATATGGAAAAAAGGAAGGAAAATTGATAATTAAAGATGTGAGAGAATTAAGTTTAATTAGTTTCCTCACTATATAATCAATGGAAAGGGATGGGTTATCTACCAAAAAAGATGAGGTGATTCAATGGGGTTTGACAATGATTCAAATCTTTTGATTTAAAGGGGATATATAGGAATATTAACTATAGAAAGTGAAGAAACTAATATATATTTTTTTGTCAAAAATAAAATTAAACTATAGCCCAATATTAGGCTTTTTGGGCTGTGCACAATTTCATGCTCATCAAGAATTGAGCATACTCCAAAGCCTAATAACTTTGGTATTAGCTTTATTAATTTAGTATTTCTTGTTTCTAATCATATATCATTCTATCAGCATTGTTTGAAAATAATGGAAATTATATTACCTTCAGGTGGAACTATACATAGAACATTACTCAGTTTAAATAATTTTAAAATATAATAAAATATAAATTAGATATTTTTTACAAGAAAAAAAAACACATTTGATCAAATTTAATTTCTAAATTTATTTATAATTGGCACTTCATTATTTTTGTTAAATTTTTATAATGTGTTTTAATTCAATATTATTTAATTAAGGCTAAATCCATATGAGATCCGTCTATTTTAACATTTTATTCAGAAAGCCCTTAGCTCAAAAAAATTATTTTTCTGACTCCTTCATTTGTTATTTTTCGTGATTTTGATGCCTTATATATTCTATGTTTTTCAGGTCCCTTTACTGTTAATTTTTTTTCACTCATCGAAAAGGGCATGAAAATCGCGAAAATGATAAGTGGAGGGATCGGAAAGATAAATTCTTTGAAGAGAGGGTTCTGAATAAAAGTGATAAAGTACAAAAACCAAAGGATTAGTTTCTTGCCATTAATTTATGATTCTTAATTAATATGATGACATAATACGATGATTAGATAGAGAACGAATATAAACAAACTGTTAAAATATACTGTAAAAAATTAATTTTAAACCGAAAAAAGAAATTTATAAGTATTACCCTACTTTTAGCTAATCCTGAACTTGAAAATCCAAGAATGTAAATTGGACAGTAGAATGACAAAACCTGAGAACTAGTACTAGGTCGCAAGGCATTTGACTTTGAGAATCACGTGTCATTCCAATTTAATTACATGCGCATTGCATCTCAATTCTCAACTGATTATCCATGAAACCCGAATTAAGCAAATTTATAATCTTGGCATTCAGGCATCATTATAATTTATATGCAAAATCATACTTTAATATCAAAATCCAGAAAAGCCGACGACAAATAATACGTTTCAATTAAATGAAAATAGCAAACACAAAAAATCAAATGCGTATTAAATAATTATATCATCATTGTGAAATTTACGCTCGAAACAAAACAATGGAAACAATAGTACTTTATCAATCACATTTAAAAACATAAATTTAACGAAATCTTCAAAGCAGCCCCAAAAAGAGATCTCATTATAATAAAACTCTAAATTAGACTAATCACATGCATATTATTGTGATTAATATAAAGCACAAATAAAATAAGTGGCACGTGAAAACAATAGTAATGTCACGGGTATGTATATATACATCTGCTGCTAGGGTCGGCATGAGTATAAACTAGTATATCTGATATTTCTGATATATCCTTTCCAAATCTGTCTAAAACGACACAGTTCAAATCTCCTAATTCCTCTATGACCCATTGGGAAATCAACTGTTTATGCCTGCCAATCCTCTAGCTATCTTCCAAATACATACTGTCTTGTTTACAATTACATTTATACTTTAATCTTTTATTATACTAGCTATATGCATATATAATTACATCAGATTGCAAGTTTTAAAGTTTAACAAACAAAATTAACATTGAACATAAATGTACGTATCTTTAAATTATACAGGCATGATGGACAATGGCGTAGTGAGGAAAACGGAAACCCTAATACTAAATTCAGATACAAAAATTATAATCGATAATTTTTTCATATCAACCATTGTAAAAATTCTGGATCGGGATTCTATTTAAAGAAATTTGCGTCTCCGACCAAGGCGAACGCCCAAGTACTCTGTCTAGCCATAGTTTCGCCGCTTCTAATGAATACAAAAATCTAGACATTTTTTGGTCTCTTATAAATCTAACTAAAATTTTTAATTTGGATAATTTAGCACAATTTTAAAAATTAGTACAAAAAATTATAGCCCATTTAAAGGATTAGTTAAATAACATGTAATATTATGTGTTGAAAAATAAGATTTGAGAAGTTATACATGTAAAAATACTAATACATACATATAATTATTTTTGCCATTTAATATATTAAAAAAGCAAAGTAAAATGAATAATTATTAAAATTGATTAAAATTTTAGTTAATTATTTAAATCAAACTAAAACTAATAAATTTAAGAAATCTAATTAGAATTTCAAAAGATGAAAACATTTTAAACTACAAAAAGTCTCTAACTGACCTAACTTTTAATATATATATATATAGCGAGTTATAGCTCTAATGATATAAACGTTGGACAACATTCTATCAAGGAGGTTCGGTTCGGTTCCTTCCACAAACGCAACCTCTCCTATTATTAAAAAAACTTATAATACATATAGACTCAGAATTTTTTTCACTTTAATTATCTGATACTTAATTAAAACTGTTAGCGTCAATTAATTCATAAATGAGTCGTTTGACTATAATAAATATCCTTTAAAATTGCTGATCAAGGGAAGTGGTAGTTTTCACCAGGATGTGGACTTGTAGCAACCATAACCTCAAATAAAAAAAATAATGCATAACTAAAATATTTGAAATAGATGAATAAATAGTACTTACTTATTTTTTACCTCCCTCAAAATAAGGAGATAAATTGCATATCAGTCACTTTTGTCATGTTACATCTAAAAATGAGTGGGTCCATAATACCAAAACAATGAAATAAAAGAAAAGGAGAAGGTAAAAAGTAAAAAAAGTAAGAGAGATTGGTCTTACTGTTACACAGTTGTTAGATCAGATAATGTTTTTGGTTCTTGCTTTTTCATACCAGAAAAGACAGATTGAAAATATTCCTCCATGCAATATTCAGAAAACAAATCAATTGAGAATTAATTAATTTGTTTTATAACTTAAATTATTTTTCAAACTATATGAGCATAATTTTTTTATTTTATAAAGTACCTACTCAATCAGGATAAGTATAGTTTTGGATTAATTACTAATATATCTATGAAATTTCTTTAGAAATACTAATTTTCATATAATTTTTTTAAAAATATTATTTTCCCCTTCGTATTTGAGTTTCTCTTAACTTAACACCCTCTTTTATAAGTGGGGTTTCAATTAACTGAAATATAAATATGAAAGAGAAAACAGTAGTATTTTTTTTAAATTTATGAGAAAAATAATATTCCATACCTAAACACATGGGGATAATAATTAGCTCGTATAGTTTTAAAAATTTAACATATCTATATTGTTTTTTTTTCTCCTTTTTTTAGTAATTTTATTTCTTTATTTTATATTATTTGCATTCTTTTTTACTAATCCGTCATAAATTTATAAATGTTCTTATGACAATATAATAATTTTTTCACAATTTTTTGAAGACATTTAATGTTCATCATAAAATATTATGTTGGGTAGTTTCCCTTATATATTTTTCATTATTAGTTCAAAAAATTAATAAAATTATTTTACACATTGCGAATTTCTTCGCAATAGCATTAGTCTCTTATAAATTCTTCATAATTCCATTCATTACGATTTGATTTTTTACTTTTTTGTAGTGGTGTTGATTTTGTTAAGGGTGCGAAACATAAGGATTTTTCATATTTTAACATTATGATGAGACAAAAAGTCGTTTTGAATTGACCACTTTTTTAAAAAAATGAACATTAAAATATGAGAACATAATTTTATTCAATCCGAATTTAAGTTTGAATTCCTCTCAATTAAGAAGTTTGATTTGAATTAATCAACTCCTAATAGTATATTTTACTAAAATTATAAGAAAAGTGTGTTTTTAACGGCTCTTGTGAATGGGAAGAGATGAATTGGTGAAAATGAAAGCATTTAATTTACTAAAATCAGAAGAAAAAAAGAGAGAAGAAATTTATTTACCCAAAAGAAGTTTAGAGTGTTTATGGAATCAAGAAAGTTGATAAGATCATCATCTCTTTTTATTTCTTACATATAAAAATCTCTGCAAATATATAAAGATTTTTCCATTGTTGTAATACTCTATACCATACAAGTGGGTCCATTTTCAAAAGCTTTTATTTTCATTTTACACTTATAGCTTCTTACGTATATATATTTCTTAATTTCGCATTTGGACCCACACACACATTTTTCTTTATTTCTTCTGATTGTATTATATATAGAGAGCTCAAATAGAAAAATAAAGATATTGTCATTAAGATTATTATTGGCAGAATCAACGGAGACTTTCATTCTCCAATATATTCCTTCACAAGTTTATGTTATATATTATGCTTCGACAGACCCAATTTATGAGATTGCTCATTCTTATTCTAAAATATTCGATTTCGTTCCTTCACAATTACTTGTTGTGCCACTATATATTTATAAATTAATTCAAAACGCTCTTAAAGAAACTAACCAACTATATAGCCAATCATGAATTTTAGATAATAAAAAAATATTGTGGATACACGTCAGCATTTTTATCAAAAAATTGCTCGGTACTCGAAATTGTAAAAATTAATAGCCCGTGTATGACATTGTCAAAATTTAAAATTCTTATTATAATTGCAAAACATGCTAAAGGTCTTGATTTGTTTTGCAATTAACCCTAAATTGGGTTAATATTTTTATTGTTCCAGCATCCACGTCATCATTTAACCCTAATGGATTCTTTAAAATTTTATTTTTTTATAAACATAACTAATTTTAATGATTGACCGTAATAATACTTTTATAGTTTTAAGAATTATTTATATGGCATATGATACGATATAATGAAGAAATAATTTTTAGAGACTATATGTATAATCTAGTTGGAATTTCTTTCTTAATTCCTCTTTGGTTGGTCTCCATCTTATTTAAAAAAAAAAACAGAAAAATAAAGTGAAACCGTACAAAAATACGTATAAGAATTTCTTTAATTTATCATTAATAATATCAAACACACATCTCAAATTGAATATTTATAAAATTAGGCTGAAATTGTTAAAATTTAAAATTTTGATTAGATTTACAAAAAAAAAATGATTTTTTTTTACAGTGTAGAAGTGTTTTGGTAACATAGTGGAATTGTAGAAGGATTAAGTGTTGAGACTTGATAAATCTCTATCCCACATGACTTCCGGGAATCTAGCTAACTCTAACTTAAACCTTAACATAAACATCATCACTACATTCCTTATCTTTCATTACACAAAAACAAACAAAAATTAGAATCCTCACGTTCGTACTTTTCTGTATATTATCTTCAGTTTTATATATCCATCTTTAGAAAACTATTGTTTAAATTATCAATTTTATTTTAATATTTAAATTCTAATTGATGTAATAAAATAAATGTTGTAAATTTATAAAATAAATATCACTGAATAAATTTTTTAAAGAATACTATTTGGATTTTGATTAACAAAATTGTGGAGGTTGAATCCCTGAAAAATAACAATCCTTTGTTGCAACTCACAAATATTAATCTCTTTATTTATTTACCTGAACAAAAAGATCTGAAACCCAATGGATCTTTACTTTCTTTTGACTCCAAAAAACACTATCATTACTCAATTATTGCTTTACAGTTCAAGAACCCTAAGTGAGGGACACGTGGCAGAAACCCATTCGGATACTACCGTGTTACTATTATTTTTAATCTAAATTCTTACATGCTCACTGTCACCCAGCATTGAAGTGCTCTTTTGCTTGCTTTAATTCCATTTTCGTACCCTTTTCTTTACTTTTTTTGTGAGTTTAATTCTCTTATTTCCTATTTGTGCCCTTTCTTTTTGACAATTTTTTAACAACATTTTAATTCCTTGCTAACCTTATTATTTTTAACAAATGTGAACTTGCGGATGTTAAGTTCCTGTGGTTACTAAAGTATTCGCTTATTACAGTTTGTTGACTAAAGTCTTTTTTGTTTCATTTTGGTCACTAGTATTTTATTTGAAAGGAGTTTTATGCATAATTTTAGGGATTATTCTGTAAAAAGATGATAATGTTTTTCACTGTAATGTACGAGACAGAAGGGACAGTACTTTAATTTAAAAGACGAGACTTTCATTAATTACATAAAAAAGATGAATTCTTGCTTTTGCATACATACATTCCCATCAACCTTTACTACTCCATTTAACATGACATACTTACTGTTCCCACAAATAAACTTTCCTAGTGCCAACCACCCTTATCATTCATCTTTTTACTATATATCTCCGATTTTTTTTCCACTTCAATTACTATGATTTTTTCTTCATTACATCATTAGAATCTTTCTTTAACTATATATTAATCATAAATAATTTATATGTTAAAAGAATTTACGGAGAACTTAGATTTTTTTAAACTGAATTAGAAGTAGTCATATATGTGAACCTAGTGGTGAAGGCTTTCTCACACACGGAGGAAAGTTTTGGGTCCAAACCTCCACACCTATATTTTAAAAAATTAATTTTTTAAGAGACACACGTGGAGTTCCACACATAATGTGGTGGCTTTAAACATCTAATTATTAACACTTGAGACTCTAATAGTCTATTTTTATTTTAGAAAAAAAATAAGTGGGTTTTCTAGAGTCAATTAACTTATCTTTTTTCCTACATTTGAAGCTGATTTTTAATTCTAAAACTATATCTAGCAATTTTCTAAACATTTCATGGTTCTTGAAATTGGATTTATTTGTTGTCTATAATGGAGGAAGAATAAGCAACGTCAGTATGATACATCAACTTTTTGCCCAGTCTTGAATTTGGAATGTATATCTACATATATATAAATTGTCAAGAATTTGGGTGTAACTTGCATACTCAATTGGGTCACCAAAACAAGCTTTATTTAACTGTATAGAGTAAATTATACAATAATTCAAACTTAATAATCACATTGTAAAATAAATAAAGTTGAAGAGTTTTTTGATTTGATTGATTTATCTTTTATTCAATAAATAGTTTATATACACATAATTTTAATGAATTTTAGATTACTAAAGTTAAAAAACAATTAAGTACCAGAAAACATGGATTATGTGTTAAGAGGATCAATCTCTCTAGATTACTTAAAAGCTTTTACATATGTAAGCATGCATGGTTTGGATTCGTACGTTTTACATAAAATAGCTAATTGATTGTCTTTTAAGTCCAAAAACACTTGAGAATGTCAATCAAAGAGCCCACCTTACGCGCATATCTGCAAACATAACTGTCACATATCTGAAAATGTTACTCACCTAAAGTTGGAAAGAAAAAAAGATGCTACCTTTATATCCAAAAATATATACTATGCATATATTTCAAAAGCATGTTCCTATCGTTAGATATGATTATCGTCGAATTCCGACCGAATCCAATCAAGTTTGATTTATTTTATATAAAAGTTTTAATTTGGTACCAGCCTAGTTTGGATCTAATTTACATTATTCAAATTTGATTTATGAAATTAACTTTATGTGAACTTGGATTCGAACTCATAAAAATATAGTATAATGCGGATGGAGGGATTTGAACGGAGCATATGTATATCCGGTCAATTGAACAGATCTATGTATCGCTGAAATCTTAGATTAGCTCATAAAAGATGTGTTAATTTAATTAGAGATCTCAAATACTAATACTAAATATATGACTGTGTTAAAATTTGATTGATGTTTTTTGTAGTTTAGATCGTTCTTTCTAATTTAAATTTAAATTAGTCGGCATTAAATATTATATGACGATTTAATTCTATCCAAAAAAGGCGTGCCCCTTTTTTTCTCTGGAGATTGTTGAATATATGCAAATTGCAATATAATAAAACTTAAATGCCCTATTTTCCTTGTACAATATGCATATATATATATATATTTGATATGATAGGTTGAATTTCTTATAACTAAGCTTAAATCATACAAGTTAACACTCTTTTTTAAGTTGGTGTATAAAAATTGAATTTTTGTATATATACATGAGCTCTTATTTTGGTGCATTTCCATCTAATTTTAAAGGTATAGAGAATATGGTGAATGGGGCTTTTATGACCCTACGAATGTTATAAAATATTGGAAACTATATATAGTGACAAGACTTGTTTCATCTAAGTAGATATACAACCAAAATATATAATAAAGAGAACAACTTCATGTCCATCTTATTCTCCCTAATATCTTATGGAATAATTTGACATATTTCAAAAAGTTTTTCTTTATAATTATGCTCACATGCAAGGTATTGGTGTTTCCAAATTTGAAATTTTAAGTTTTTATAGAGTGTTACTTAAATGTTTCTCAAGAAAAATAGTATATTGTTTGGGCCATCGACAACAATAATGGATATTATAATTTAAGTAAGTAGAGCAAATGTAATCATCGATAATGACAATTGATCCAACATTGCCTTTTTTCCTAAATTATTATATTTATCTATTATTAATAATAAAAATCACTATTTCCATCTTATTTAGAAAAAATCTTATTTAATAAGACATAAATTATATTTTTCATTTTATTCTTATAAAATATAGAATTTTAATAATTAATTTTAGTCAAATAATTGAATTTTGAAAGGCTTTGTTATCTTTCATTTATAAAAGAACAATCTGTACAAAACTAAAAAAATTTAGAATTTTCGAATTTTCTAAGTTATAAAAAAAAATTCTACAGGTATATTATTGGTTGAACTATTTTGAGAAAAAATTTCATTCAAAAAAATAACAAGAACAAATTATTATGAGCACTTTATCATATGTCACAATTCATAATTTATTATTTTATATTTAAAATTTAAATGATTTTATATCTCACTTTTAATGACATAAACAATTCCAACCTTATAGTTTTTTGTATAAAGTCATTGACAAAATTGAAAATTAGGTATCAATCATTTGAAAGTGATACTAAATCGTTAATAAAATTAACAGAAATTCCCAATTGCTAACAGAATTGAAAATGGGATATCAAATCATGTGAAAGTGAGTACCAAATTGCATAAAAATTAATTAAGGCAAAGCTCATAGTGTCAAAAAAACCCTTTAAATGTGATATTCTATCGATGTCAAAATCATTTCTAAATTTGATCTTTTCAGTTTTACGGCTTCACCTCTAAATTATTTAATAATTTTTTTGCCACATCATATGTAATGCTTCAATTATTTTCATCATATGAGGAAGTTAAACCAATCAGAATAATAAATTTGAGGACATCTTTTTTTTTAAATAAAGTGTGATTTTATTTGATTTTTAAAGACATTTTGAAAGGACAAAATAAAGTGTGATTTTATTTGATTTTTAAAGGACAAAATAAATCTATGTTGAAAAAAATTCCAATTTTTTTTGTGGTAAATTTTAATAAAAAGAATGATTAGTTAATAAATATTAGAAATATAAGATGGTTTGACTCAAAAGAGGACTATGGAATGTGTGAAAAAACAAAAACTTCTTTTATGGTTTGACTCTAAACTTTGAACTCCCAACAAATATGGGTAACCCTTAATAAAATAATGACTAAGTAACAAGGGGCATGGTAAAATCCAATGGGTGGAATTAATTGGAATCATGCAATTCAATTAATTTTCTTACCTTACTATTTTATTTTGGGACCCTTTTTCTACCCCTTGAAGAAGAAAGCTAGGAACCCATATGCTAAAAATACAATCAAAATTGAAATTGGACTAAACCTTATACCTATAAAGAATATAAGATTGAATGTCTTGAATATGAAATATCCCCTTACAAGAAAAATTATACCCAAGTCATGTAGGATTTTGTACCATCATCATCATTATCAATCTTGATCTTATAATATTATCTACTTATGCTCCTCAAGACAAACATGGTGCATGAAAGCTAAAAGTCATGCCTAATAACTAGACATATCCTAGTAATTTATTAACATTGAAAGTTGCAAAATTGGTGGTTGGGATGTGTCACTCTCAATTCTAGAAAACAATTTATTTCTTTATTAATTTTGTAAATAAACAAAAACAGAAATAAATGAAGAAGAAACAGTATTCCTAATAAGATTATATATCTCTGTAGATGAACTATTAGTATAAATCAAACATATTTGAAAAACAAATCAATAAATTAAGTATTTGAATGAATATTAATTGAATGAGTAAATTGTATTTTATTTATGTCAATTAAGTTGTTCAACTAATCTTGTTAATAAAATTAGATAATTTTTGGTAGCAATTCATTTGACACGGTTCATTATGATGTCAATCTTTTTATATATCTCTAATTAAATGAAGTAATCTCAAAAAATAATTACTAGCAAACACTAGCAAATTGCAAATTGACTGAAAATAATTACATTCTGGCAAACATTTAAGGATGAGAATTATCCATGGATTCCTTTACTTCTGTGTGCAATATATATCAGCAACAATTAATAAAATGATAGGAATAATTAAATACTCAATTGCCCAGTTGTCTTAGTAGGGACAAAATCAATTTATCTGCTTTGACATGACATATGAGTTCAATCAAATTTATTGTACTGCTAGGTGGTTTCATCCTCACTTTTCCATCCATTTACTATTCTTTGTTGAACAAATAAATCAATACACTCTGATTTTTTAAAAATATTTAAATACACCAAAAATTATCAATTTTCGTATGTTTTCGGTATTTAACATAATTTTTTAATTTTAACATATTTAATATGAATTTTTTAATTTTTTTCAATTAAAACCACATGTATATTTGCTTTGAAAAATAATTTTATTTTACATTCAAATGGTACCGTTTTACATCCAAAACGGTGCCAGCGTCTTTAATTGTAAAATTTTGAAAGTTCATGTATTTTTTTGACAAAATAAAAGATTATGTTAAATATTAAAAACACGCGAAAGTTGGTGATGCATTTAAGCCTTTAAAAAAATGGTCTTAATTGTTTTGCACAACTTTTCATTTTTAGACTAGTAAAAAAGGATCTTTCACAATAAAAAGACTAGTAAAATAAATTGGGTGCAGAATTTGTTCATTTTTAATTTGCTAATTAATGAATTCTTATAAATGTTTGGGTACTAAACTTAGTTTATTACTACTCCATCATATCTATAATATCAGTTACTTTAAATAATTGCATATAAATTTAAAAATAATAAATATATGTTTATTTATATATATTTTTATTAAATTATCTATATTAATTAGTATTTTTGTGTTTGACTATTTTTTAGCCCCACTAAAATATTTACTAATGAGAAATAAATTTTAAAAAATAGTAATAAATATTCTCTTAATATTTTGAGCAACAAATACTATGTACCAATTTTTTTGTCAAACCAACTAATATTATATACCAGTAAGAATACATTTCAGATAAATTATAATTGGTACTAGTGGAATTTATCCTCTTAATATAATACGATACTAAAAATTATACAATTTCAAATTTAAAATTTAAATTTCATTTTTTAACTCATTTGGGCTTAACCCATCCAAAAATCTCTATACTTTTAGCTTTTATTTTATTTGATTCTAACTAATTTTTTCATTTTTAAAGAGACGTTTTGTTAATTTTATGTATTTTTTTGTATTTATTTTATCAGTGTCTAATGTATTTTCATCTGAAGAACAACCACAAATATAAGACTTTTTAAAACTAAACAATTTAATAAGAATCAACTAATATAAAAATTAATAGTACGATGACTTCTTGATGAGTTAGGCCTTTTATTTTTTGATTAAAATGTTATGAATGAGTGTTAATTTTTCTTTTGATTAATGGATCATATAAAAATAACACATGTCATTATATATTTTTCAAAATTTTATTTGGAAAAGAAAATAGGAGACATTTATATGCATATTGTAGTAGTTATGAAGGGCATGTCATGAGAGGTTGATGTAGTACTACCAATGAGAGAGATCCTCAAAAATGAGTTTCAAAGACTCTCAATGTTCCTTTTAAGGATTGGGATTCCCTCAAGTTCATTTTCAACTTGAGGGGGTCATGTTTAAATCTACACCGTTCATTATAAAATGAACGGCGTAGATTAATTTAATTAAAATTGTATATTTTTGATCTACACCGTTCATTTTATAATGAACGGTGTAGATCTGAACATGACCCCCTCAAGTTGAAAATGAATTTGAGGGAATCCCAATCCTCCTTTTAAATACTTGTTACTTTCACCTTTCATACAAGTTAAGTCTTATCACTTCTAAAAGGTAATAATTTAATAATACAATCAATATAGGTTGATGGAGGAGATATAAAGGGAATGAACAAAGAATTAGTATTAAATTCTGAAGCCTGAAGGGGATATCTCAATTTTATTTTGTGAAAATTACATCCTATGTTTTAATTTTATAATTATACGTTAACGAGTTAAAAATTAAAAAAGTGTAAAAGAATTTCAATTAGTTTGAAATTTTTTATTTATACCTCAAAATATTTTTAACTCTAGTTTACCTCTTATCAAGGCTTAATAAAGCAACGGACTATGTGGCGGTTGGACCAAAAATGGTCTGACTGATTGGGGATGGTCTGAACGGCTGGAGGATATAAGGGGTAAGACTGGCCAGTCAACGCCGGTCTCGGTCAATAATGGTAAATGTCCGGTAAACAGTTGTGGTCAACGGCAATATCACGGTGATCGATCAGTCAACTATAATGGTCATATTTTAAAAAGAATCAAATAAAGCGTAATTTTATTTTCAGTGGGATTTGCAACAAAGACATCTCACTCTTTCTCTATGTATTTAATCACTAAGGCAAATTACTTTCTAAGTTAATAATAATAAATCATAAACCTTAAATAAGAATAATATAAAAAATTAACATTTTACAGTGTGATTACAAAAAATGTGGACAGCTGTTTGGGACATAAAAAGAGAAGAAAATGGACTATTGTTTTGGGACAGAGGGAGTATATTATTATAAAATACTAATAAAATATTACACTTGTCAAATTTTAAATTAATTTAATCTAATTAAATTAATATTAGTGCAAATTAAATATTAATTTAAAGTAAACTAAATTAAAATATTTTTTTATTAAATTTAATAATAACTTAATCTTATTAAATTAATTAATTAAAATTTTATATTATTGATAATTAGTATGTAAAATGATATATAAACTATTAAAAAATTAAAAATAAATTATCTAAATTTTTTGTGGTGTCTTTTAAAATTAATATATTGAAAACACATCAAGTTAAATTCAATTCTACGTAAACTCAAAATAAACTCTTTGAACAAGATTGTATATCTTGTTTTATGTCAGGTTATTAAAAACGGTAATATCTATTTTAAATTTTTACACTTATAATTGTTTGAAATTAATGAAAAATTACTTTTTACATAAAAAAAAGAGAGTAAAGACACACCATCTATCTAATATAAATGATATTTTCTCAATTGTTTCATTAGTCGAATATTAATTATTTTTATATCCTTACTGATTTAAATATCAAATTAAATTTAATATTTTTATATCCTTGCTGATTTAAGTATCAAAGTAAATATTTTCAAAAAATGTCTACTCTATACAACACCATACGCCTAAAATTGTACTCCCTCCGTCCCACTTTAGAAGTCCCATTTGACTTTACACACAGATTAAGAAAACATTAATTATTCTTGTCTTTTCATGTTTTTTCATGTTTTGCCCCTATTAATGATAGTGTAATTTTCCATAAAACTCTTTTAAAATAACTAAAATAAGGGTAAAATGGGATATTCAATGGAAAAGTATTGTAAAAATAGTAATGAGACTTTTTAAATGGGACATCCCAAAATAGAATATGGGACTTTTTAAACGGGACGGAGGGAGTATTAGAAATAGACGTGGCTCACCAGATCATAATGTATCTATCAATAATTAAAAATCCAAATATATCAAAGAATCTGAATTTTTGTCCAAATCTAACCACTTATGTGGCTGAGCTAATAAAACTATAGGAATATTAGGACTTGGAGGTCAAATTTCTTTCCATCATACAAAATTCTTAATTCTTTATATATGTAATCACCTAATAATTTTAAATTCCTTTTAATCTCTAATTATACTTATTTTTATTCTGAAAAATAAATTAAACGTTGATATGATGAAACAGATAAGATGCCACCCATCAAATCTCTAGCCCCCATTCTAAAATTAAATACCACAGCAATATCCAGCATGATGGGATCCTCTAATTTATTAAGGACAATCATTCACTATCTATATACTATTAAAAAACTTGTTTAATAACTCTTATATACAATTATATATGCAGAAGACATACCTTTATTTTCATTCATTTTTAATTTCAAAATCGTATATATTTTGTGACAAACTATTATGGATCGTTTGCCATGTCAGTAATTAAAATCACGTTGCAAAGCAGATAATGTTATCATAATGTGTTATAAAAAAATAAATCAAGTAAGTAATGCTTTTTATTAAAATATTTTCATTACAGATGCTATAGGCACATTACTATTAGTTCAAAAAAAAGTTTACTTACTCGATTAATAATATCAATCGATTAGCTTTCTTTAATGCAAAAAAAAAAAACATTTTTAATTTCAACTACTCAATCACTACCATCATGATCGCCGTTACCCTAAAAAGCACGGAAACTTCGATATTGATTGTCCCGTTTTAAAAATTGGAAAGTCTCGGAAACTAACAAAGAAATGTTTTGGGTTGTTTCAGTAAATAAAAAAATTAGACAATTGTAGCACCTAAATAATTCTCAACAAATATTTTTTATTAATTAACTATACACAATTTTTATTGTTCACATAATTTACAATAAATTATATTATCTTTGTAATTTTGTTTGGATTAATTATTTTTAATTTATTTTATTAATTGACATAAATGTATAAATAAAATTAACATATATGGCATTTTATTTTCAATATTATAAATATATCCTTGTATTTTTATTATTTACACGTTTTTCTTACGTTTCGTGTCCTTTATTTAAGAAAAATATCATTTTTTTGTGTATGTTCCATTTTTCGTTTCCGTTTCGGTGCGACTTAGTTGTCACCTGAGAAATTGATCACCATCTACATCAAGAATAGCAGTGATATCAATGGTAACATCACCATCTCACATAAAATTGTGCTCAACCGTCTCATAATAATTGGTTAGGTGTTGGAGGTTGAGGAGTGGTGACAGTGGAAGTGAGGAACGGGATGAGGAGTTCATGTTATTGTCTCTCCATTCCGGTTGTGATCTGCTGGTTAGCAATGGTGTTCATGGATTGGTGGCCATGCTCAAAGAGAGGTGACGATGGTGGTGGTAACTGACTTGAAATTGATTCAAAAGATATTTAAAAATACCGATTTCATATAATTGAGACGAATTCAAGTTCAAACTATTCGAGTATTCAAATGTGGAATCATTTCAAACATCAAGACACTCAATATGATAGGCTTGCAAGTCTAGTCGCGTTATGACTACTTACTTTATTTTTTTATAGTATATAATAATCTTATATTTATATTAATTTTAATTTTATTTATTTTTAATAATTTTAATGAAGTTAAACTTGATTTTTAAATATTCTATTGCACTCAAAACTTCTAAAAGAAACTCTATCAAGTTTGAATTCTTAAAAGAATTTCTATCGAATTCAAATTACTAAAAAAAGAATTTATTGAATTTGAGTTGAGTTTCAAACATAATTGTTTTAGCTGATTTGATCACGACTCCACTCTATTATACCTCTAGTTAAATAGAGCAGAAGTAATTTGGTACAAATTATATATTTTGTTTAGTAATTGTAACTAAAAATTATGTTTACTATATTAAATTTAATTTATAACCGCTGATTTATAATAAATATAATAAAGTATTTTATGTTTTACCTTTTGATTGGGTACTTAAGTAGATCGCATTGAAAGGATGGGCTTATTTGCTACAAATGTTGTGTAATTTAAGGGCTTGGATATCTTGATGCTAAATTTGGAAACTTAAGTTAGAGAGTAGAAAAAGTAAAGTGGCTTTTGTGCACCTTTTCTCTAATGTCTCTAAGAGCCATGGATGGGGCCACGACACAAAGACATCGAATGGCTGAGATTGATGGAATGAGTATGGTATATATTAGGTGTAGGAAAAAGAAAATAAATAATCCAAAATCTGGACCATACATTCTTGTCAAAAATACTGAGCACCAATAAATGCGGTACATGTGGGAGTGTATGCGTATATCATTTTTCATTCTCTGCTCAGATATTAATCATAGCCTTATGATGATCAAATCTGCCATTTTTTGATTAATTTGGAGTTTTATGTTTTGTCAACTTTAACACTATGCAATGCCCCCCGTGGTCCATTTCTATCCATCTTTTCCTCTGTTTTTTCCAAACATGCTTTTAAGTTTTGATGGAATAAATGGGGTAATTTTTTTTTTGATAATTTGAGGAGGGGGAGCGCTTGTGGGAGAAATCGAACCCACAACTTACCAGTTACTTTTTTAACTAAACTTTCATTTTGTTTTATTACGGTACTTTTTGGCCACAAATGCTTAAATGACAATTGGAATTTCTTTTACCTAAAAATTTATCATATATGCTTAATTTGACTTAAAAGCTCATTTTTAAAATAAAATTATGCACATGCGATAGATTTTCGAATAAAATTAGTAAAATCTGGTTGCCATATATCAATTTTCGGCTGTCAATTAAAACTTTTGGCCGAAAATCCTATTAACGACCAATCTTAAAGCGAGTCTCATGAGCAGTTAGGCGAACTAACATGAAGTCCGCCTAACTGCCCACTAGCGAACAGGAGTACCGCTTCCACCTTCTAGAACGTGTGATCGTGGGGTCACTCGGTGATTCTCGCTGGACGTGAATAAACCACGACCATCGGTTATCTCTCTACTGGGCACTATAAATATTCTCATTTGGACACCGAGCAGAAGTTAATTATTTTTTATACATTTAAATGCTTACCTTTTACCTTTAATTAATCTCTCGCATAGTGTGTTGACTTTACCATTTGAGTAGTTACTAGGCTAATTCAGTCTGGTTACTTCTCACAGTGTAATTGTGCAGGTGCTCGGTTAGAGGCCTGTACATTTTGAGAATTATAAATATATAATAAGTATTAATTTATTATTGGATATAAATTATTATGCAGTTTCCAATGACCTTCTACTTCAATTGGCTAGAAGTGAGGTTTAAGGCCCTAAACATCTTGAGTTCAACTTCCTATGGAGACAAAATGGTGGATATTGTTTGAAGATTGTGTGAAAGGAAATGTTCGGACTTTAAGTTTGCAAGAGAAGGCTACAAACATCACAAGCGTCGGCTGCAACATCGTTCTACCATGATGCGAGTTTTGTAGTTGATGCATTCAATGTAAACGACGTGGATGACGTGAATGATGTAAAATTTTATACATATTTATAAATATATATAAAACAATTGTATACGTCAAATGTTTATAGAATTTGTCTTATATATTTCTAGTAAAAAAAATTGTTATTCGGGTTTTTAAAATAATGTGTCATAGCCCAACTAAAAAAATTAGATTTTTCATTTAATGCTAAACAGGTGAAAATTTTATGTCTTTAACTTTTTTTCATCTTTAAGATTCAAAGGTAATTAACAGAGCCAATATCTTTTACTAATTTAATTTTTAAGATTTTTAAGTATGAGTTTAAGAATGAAGGGTCAACGCGCCTCCTAAAATTATAATACACGATCATTTAACTCAAATTTTTTCTTTTTTGAGCAACTAATCCTAAAACTTTTTATTTTAGATCAAATTATTTCATAATTTATATTTTTATTGTTAAAAATAGATGTAGGATAATTTGATCGTAATAATTAAAAAATTTTCTAATTTATTTTTTATATCCCTCATCTATGATTTATATTTCATGCGTTTTAAAGATATAATTATGGAGTAATTTGTCTAAAAAATAAAAATAAATTGAGATTAGTTGCTTAAAAAATAAAATATGAATTAAATGATCCTATGTCAAAAGTGTAGAGGACGCGTCGCCCCTTTCTCTTATTAGTCTAAGATCATCTGATGTTTTTTTTTTAAAAACATCTGATGTTTAGTTATTTGATATTTTAGGAACTCCATAATTTGAAGTATTGGGCCAAACATCAACAAAAACTGGTTAATAACAGAATCGTAATACATTTAATATAGAAAAACTGAATTTATATATCCATTGGTGAAATCGATAAACTTATTATGAATATAAAAATTGATACTCCCTCCGTTCTTTTTTAGTTGTCCATTTAGCCAAAATTACACATATTAAGATAGTGGGATTTTTATCTTACATAATAGGAGTAAATACTAATATAACCCTACTATATAATAAATGCTTTGTAAATTGAGTTATAGAGTCATTTATTAGGAAGGGTTAAATTTGGAAGATAATAGCTAATGTTATCTTGAAATTCTAAATGGACAACTAAATGTAGACAAATTCATTTGGTTAAATGGACAACTAAAAAAGAACGGAGGGAGTAGTTTAGTAATCTTATGTTTTAGTCGATAATAAAATATAAATAGAAAAATGAAGATCTAATTAATATAAATAAAATATAATTTAATATTTAAATTATTTTCAGAAAAAATTAGTTTATATATTTATATTTAATGACAAATATATTCTTTATTTTCTAATAATATCCATCCATTTTGTTATTTGCAACAACTACGTAAAATTCTCAATTTAAACAAATTTTTTGTATAATTCTCACTTTAAACATATTTGTCGTATAATTCTCAATTTAAACTGACTCTATAATTCTTCCTAGCCTAAAATGAAAGATTAACTTTGTAAAATAATAATTTATGAAAACAAAAGTTAAATTATCAATCATAAGAATAAATTTAAAAATAGACTTAAATTAAGAGTTGATAATTCATATAGTTAGGTCGTAAAATTGACGGATCAAACTGTCACACTATTTTTAAGGTTATTTTTATTAATTTTGTAAAATAATCGATTTATAGAATTATGCTGCCTTATTTTTAGGCCAAACCCATCTAGAGGCCCCAGTAGTTTACACTTTTTTTCCGTAGATCTTTATACTTTATTTTTGTATTATCTGGTCCCTCTACTTACCTTTTTTTTTCAGGTCATTTTTGAGTTTTTTTCAGTCCGTTTGTGTGACTGGAGAAAAAAAAGCTTGTAAGTGGAGAGACTGGAGAATTTTTTTTTTTGTAAGTGCAGGGAGTAGAAAAAATTCAAAAAGGACATGAAAATCGAAAATAGGTAAGTAGAAGGACCAAATAATACAAAAATGAAGTATAAAGAACTACGGAAAAAAAGTGTAAGGTACAGGAACCTCTAGATGGGTAAAGCCTTATTTTTATGATAAATTAACATATGTTTAAAAAAAATTAAAAAATATTTAATGCAAAAATTGTTTGATAATGATAATGTACAATTTTTTATAATAATATGTTTTTTTTATAAAATTTAATAGATAATTTTAAATATTTTATGTTTGTTATTAAATAAATTATCATAAAAGTAATTGAATAGGCTTTAAATATATAAATATTTATCAATTAGATCCTTCATCTCTTTAATTTGCTTCTTAGATATATATTAAATATATATTATAAAATTGTTGGATTATATTGTTGAATTATTATCAGAATAAATTTGACAAATAGAAAAAAAAATGACTAATTATACATTACAATTAAACTCAATTTATTTGTGTACTATGTGTTTTTCCTCTATTTATGTTTCATTTAGTTTTTTATTTAACATGTGAGCTACTCATATGTCCAACATCGTCACTCGAAAATTAGATAGAATGTATTGGATAATTAATCTCGAGGGTTGTTGAATTTTTATTTTTAACATTTCAGTCATTAAAATTTATGTTTCTTTTTAGTTACTGAGCTTAATTTTATTTTCAAATGAATTTTTTGACAAAAAATGCTTAAGTGACAGTAGAATTTTTACACGTGACATCCCAATTTTGCTAGTTTTACCTTAAAAACTAACTGCATATATAATTTCACTTTTGAAGGGAGTTTTAGGCTAAATTATGCATACATGACAAGTTTTCAGATACAAAAGACAAATTACGGCTACTACCTAAGCATTTAAGCCCGAAAAAAACCAAAATGAAAAAAATTGAAGTTCAATGACTAAAATAAAAAATTAAGTTTAATAACTGAAATGAAAAAAATGAAAGTT
Organism: Mercurialis annua; assembly: GCF_937616625.2. Lineage (NCBI taxonomy): Eukaryota > Viridiplantae > Streptophyta > Magnoliopsida > Malpighiales > Euphorbiaceae > Mercurialis > Mercurialis annua. Next base: position 36,642,189 of record NC_065573.1, on the reverse strand, counting down.
TAATTACCTCCAAATCAATTACCAAGAGAAACCATTTGAATTGGTGAATTTTGAAATCTATGAATTTTATTATATCCATGGATTTTATCAAATCCCTGGATTTAAAATTTATGGAATGTAAAATTTATAGATTTAAAGATTCCATCATTTGGATAGAACCTAAAATCAATAGATTTATATGGATAATTTTGAAATAAAAAATATCCTAAAAGCATCAAGTATAAAAAATGGTAATTTTCAAATTTTTCACCTTTTAAGTGAAAAATCAAATGAATTTTTTTAAGTTTGGTAAATTTTAATAATCTTTAGGCTCATATTTTGTCATATAAAATAATTGATGTTTAAATTCATAAACTGTATAAAATTTATGAATTTTGATCATTTGAATTTCTTCATTCTAAATAGTGCTAGAATATATAAGTTGAGAGGACTAATTGCAAATTGAGAGGACACTTAGTTTAAAAGTTGAGGAGGCAAATTATAAATTTGCGATAAATTGACCATAAATGTCAATTTTATAATTAATTTGACCATAGAATATATTTGTATATTTATTGTCTATTACTTAGAAGACAAATTGCTACTTGAGTGTTTTAAGAAATGTAAGTATCAAAATTCATATATTGAAACAGTCAATTTATAGTGTAGAAACTTTAAGTTTTAACTTCTCTATATGTGCATAAAAAGTGCACATGCAAACCAAATGTCAAATTATTTGATAACCTACAGGTAAATGGTTAAATTTCACTAGTAACCACGAATTAACCAAGTTTTGTTACCAAGCTAATTTTTTAATTAAAAAACAAACTAAGTCATTAATTCAATTTTTTTACTTTTTTATAGTCTAAATTTTTAAAATCATTAATTTTTATTTATTTTTTTAGATTTCAATTTTAGTTCAGCCGTTTATTTATATTAGAATGAAAATAAATGAAAATATATATTTCATATTATTTTATATTGTTTCAATTCGTAGTGTTAACATCAAAAATTTCAAGAAGATGTTTTGAATTGTTTTTCCACTTCAGTTCAAACAAATGATTATAATAAAAAAATGAAATATATATTTTTCAATAATTAAATCTTAAAAATCATATAATTAGATTTCTACTAAAAAAATGAAAACATTTGAATCCTTCTTATATATCCCCAATAAAATATATTGAGAGGCTTAAGATCTTAATTAAGTGGAAGCTGACACAATGCTCTACATGATTATAATTTTATAATTAGACTTAAGTATATTTTGTCATTGAAATCTCTCTAGAGACATGCAGCAATTAAAGAAAGGGGTTAGTTCCCAATATAAGTGTAAGAGATCCAACAATAAATTAAGATTAATGAAATAAATTAATCCTAGGGTTTTGAAACCCTAGCTAAAAGAGTCAATGGGGTTTTAGTATTTTTGGAAGGTGTCATGTGGATAGATAAATAATCATAAGAGACATAATAAAACCCAAGCCAAGAAACCCCATGAAATAATTATATATAGACACTAAGGTTGTTGAAAGATTAGAAGAAGGGAATATTTGGGAGAGTATGAAAAGGAATTATAAGAAGAAGGAAGGAAGGTTATATATAAAATAATAATAATGTTGAAAATGAAAATTTAGGGTTTACGATATGTACACATGAATGCAAACAAAATACCCTTTAGTGGCTCTATCTCTCTCTAACACCAAGGTCAATGCCTCTATGCATATTTTAACAATTTTTTTTGTATTTATAGGATAAATGTTATATATCCCCATGTATATAATTAAAATCTCCTCTAACACTGTCCTCTATTTTTAATATATTATTATAGATAAATTTACATTGAGCATGTAAATAATTAGTAATTTTATAGATTTAAGTTTTTATATAATTTAATAATTTATTATAATATTACTCATTTTTATAAAATTATAATAAAATATTTAGTAATATTACCAGATCGGCGAACATATATATAGGCAAAGAATTCTTTTTGCCTAAACATGTTTTATATTTTGTTACAAACTTAACCATATATATTTTATATATCTAATTAATTTTTATTATGCAATATTTAATTAATGTAGATCTATAAATAAAATATAAACATGATCTAATAAGATTTTATATATATATATATATATATATATATATATTTATACATACATGTAAATGTACTTTGGAAAAGGCTAGAATGGCCTTTTTAAGCATAGAAATGATAGGCAATTGTGATGTTATAATATTGCGAAGAGAGTGGGGGAGAAAGAATCAAACACAAGACACTCTTTATCTCTCTCACTTATTACAACCCGTTCTCTCCGGGCAATTCTATTACCAATGCTGCCTTTTTTTTGTAAGCATTTCAGATACATTCCATGTATTTTCAACTTTAACTAATTTAAAATCCATATTTTAACTTATATTTCTCATTTGTAAAATTAAAAATTCATTTAAATAAATAAAGGGAGTATATAATTTATACCAATATGTGCTGTTTTTTTTAAAAAAATAATCCCTCTAAAAAATTATTAATGCTAATTATTTAAGTTTAATCTAATTAATATTTTTTTTTTGAAAGTTTTGACTAAAGAGAGATAGAAGTTGTGTGTTTTTCTAGTGTCATTTTCCAAGATATACTCTCGAGGTGCACCACACCTAAATCCTTCTCTCTATTTTATTTCCTTTTTATGCACTTTCTGGTTATCTTTTTTAATTTTATTTTTCTTGAAATTTGTTGTATGAAATAATATTATTTAAAAATGAAAATTGATTAGCTTGACAACACACATGCCTTCTCTTAAATTTCATCTCTTTCTAAAACTCATAATCTTTCTCTATCTATCCACACCTTTCACTCATTCTCTTCTTTTTTCTTTCTTTGAAGCATGTTTGTTTCTTCAACCAAATTTTCTTTTCTTTAGTTAACCACAAATCAAGAACATTTCAAATCTTTTATTTTCTTCAAGTGGGAAAAACAAAAGATTATTCAAGATTCAAGACTTGCACTTAATCTTTAGTTTTGTTGGTACCGAGTTGAAGTGAATTAGATAAAAATGCCCTTAGAAGGGGTTATAATTGAACCCTCTTCAACCCCAGTTCCTGATCTTTCTTTACAAATTAGTCCTCCTAATACTACTTTTCTTTGCATCAATAGTACTGCTACAACTAAAGCTTCAGCTGCTACAGACACAAGCTTCAGTCTCTTAACCAGACAAGAAGGTAATAATAATCTTAAATCATCAAAAACCATGAGATTAGATTCTCAAGCTTACACTGAGCTATCTCTAGCTCACCCAGCACCAACAATAAATGTTCTTGATGATGAAACAAGAATCAGAAGGAATTTCTCAGCTTCTTCTTCAACACAGCACAGTAACAACCCTTATCACCAAAATCTTCATAACCATAACCATCATCATCGTCACTTAAATCATATAAACCATGGAGTATCTTTGCTTGATGTATCAGACGGTTTAAGGCCAATAAAAGGAATTCCAGTGTATCACAACCGTTCGTTTCCTTTTATGCCATCATCAGAACAACAGCATCATCATCAACAGTCATCAAGAGAGAATATTTTGAATACTAATAATAATACTAACAATCATATTAAAGATCCGAAGATGTGTTTTTACCAAATGCCTCATCCCGGTTCTTCTTCTTCTTCTCCGTATTATATTGGAGATCCAATGGCTATGCTTAACTCATCAGGAGTACTCTCAAATAATCATCACCACCATCATCAGTCTGTTCCGACGTATAACCGGCTAGCCGCGACAGCGAGGTTTAACGGGCTGTCAATGGATGCTTTTAAAACACACCACCATCACCACGGCCACCAGTATGGAGTCGGATCCGCCGGAGAAGCGTCCCATGGTTTGATTAGATCAAGATTTTTGCCTAAATTACCTACAAAAAGAAGCATGAGAGCACCGAGAATGAGATGGACTAGCACTCTTCATGCTCGATTTGTTCATGCCGTTGAGCTTCTTGGTGGCCATGAAAGTACACATCCCTAACATTTTTTTTCCTCCTTCTTTTTTTTCCTGTATAATTTAATGAAAATTTGGGGTTTAGATAAAAAATTCTTGATATTTTAAAAATTTGGATTTTCTCTAGTTTATTATTATATAGTTGGGTGGTTCACTAATAATTTTATAATTTTTTTGAATTAGGAGCTACACCAAAGTCAGTTCTTGAGCTTATGGATGTTAAAGATCTTACATTAGCTCATGTGAAGAGCCATTTACAGGTAGAGTTGAGCACAGAAGAATAAGTATTAATCTCTCTACTTTTCTATAACTCAGTCACTTTTTTTTCCTTAATCTCTATGTTTTCTTTTAAAAAAATGCACATTAGCCAAAGAGAAGTGAGTGAAGATTAAAGAAAAAAGAAGAAAAAATATGTCTGAAAGTTCTGCAAAATGTTTTTCAGACAGACAAGGTTTTGCTTTTGAATAGAAGAAAAAGAATGAAAACAGACAAAAGTAGTCATCATTTCACAATAATAAACCTCTCATTACCAAACTCATCAAACATCAACCTCGTGATTAATGATGACTCTAAAAGCCCACAGATATACACTTTCAAGAACATCTTTAAAATAAAGAAAAAATAAATAAAATTAATTAATTTTTTTATACTATAGTCTTAATTTTAATTTAATCTGTTTATACTATGTATTAAACTGAGTGGTATATAGCTAAATGTTGATGAATGACTTATTTTCTTTATTTCTCTCTCTTTGTGCAGATGTATAGAACTGTTAAGACGACTGACAAACCTGCAGCCTCTTCAGGTAATTCGTATTGCTTAGTCTTCATCTTTAACCTTTTCTGTTTTTCTTTTTTAATTTTATTTTCTTCTCTTCTCTCTCTTTTTAATTCTAATTTTACTGCTCTAATTTGGAAAATTATGTCTTCAAATTCTTATATTATAATACTAAACCCTATTAGACATAGTACATCCATCATACATACATGCATGTATATAATTAGCATGCTAACTGAATATAATATACTTATATCTTAATTAATTATTTGCATGCATTGTTTAAACAAAACTAATAATGTTTCGTTTTGTATTTTTCTTGAAAGGTCAATCAGATGGATCTGGGGAAGAAGACATTTCCACCATGGGTAGCGGAAATGACCGTAACGGCGGCGGTTTACGGAGATTTTCCGATCAAAGAGGAAGTTTAGAAGGGTCAGTGCAACAAGAAATGGATTACCCTTGTACTGCTACTACACTTTGGAGTAATTCTTCAAGGTATTTTTTTCTTCTTAAAATTTTCTTGATTTTCTTGCATTATAGATTTGAAATGCAAGCCCACGTAATGCACCATTTTTGAAATTCTTGATGAAGAATAAAAGTCTTGTTGCTGCAGCTTTTGCTTTTATTTTAATTTGATTAATTTGTTTTCTTTTTAAGCTTTTTGTTTGTTTGCGAAGATTTTCTTGGCTGAGATTAGATTTGTAGGTATAGCTAGCTTTAATGACAGTATAATTATTAAAGAACAATCTTTTAATGAATTCCTCAGCTAGGAGTTTCTTTTTGTTTCTTTTTCTTTAGAATTTTATATCATCTTCTCATTATTAAACTCTTCTTAATTTGTTCTTATTCCTTCCACAAGGATATTGCATTTACTAAATATATAAATTAATTTTTGCTTGTCATAAAGATTTTCTAAGTGCTCTTCTTTTTCAAAGATCAAAATTAGATATTACCATTAATGTTCTTAATATTCCTTTTGTTTGTTCTTCTTCCTAATTCTCCTCAAACTTTATTTATATTTGTTTTGATCAAATCACTTGCACATAGCCACTTAGGAGTATCAATTTTTGGTGCCATATACATATATTTAATTCTCTACAAAATTGTATGCATAATACTCTTACAAACTGAAAAATTGTTTGGTAACTTTTATTTAAAAAAAACATATTATATAGAAGTGATATAACTATGTATGCAAATATGAGGTTTAGTTATGATGTTTGTATTTCATGCATCAACTACTACAACTCATTTGTTTCAAAAATTTAATTTTGGTCTCATTTGCTCCATGTTGTAGTCTAGTTAATGGCAAAGGCATTTCGATTATTTTGGATTTTTTCCTAATTTGATCACTAATTTTATTAAAAAAATTAGATTCAACAAAAAATTGTGGATTCCACTTTTTCTTACTATTATTTTGTTCCCTTTAACTACATTTCATTTAAAGATTTTGTTTTCTTAGATATATCTTCTGAAGAGTGGAGTGCAATTGACTTGATTGATAGATGGAAATAATGTATGCATATTTTGCTCAAATATTGATTGCACTTAATTAGTCTTTATGTCTCATTTAAAAAAAAATCATAACTTGTGTTGTTAATTATTGGAAAAAATTAGTATTTTTCTTATGCTATGAGTCATGATTTTAATTAGTTATAATTCACATAATCTATTTAAAATTGTAACTACTAAACCATCCATATATAGAGAGAGAATATGGATTGTGTAGATTAAATATTTACTCCATAAGCATAGCAATTTTTCTTAATTTAAGAGTCGTCATTATTTAGATAATATATAGTGATAGTTTGATCTATCACAATCTGAATATTTTCCTTCCAGTAGATACGTTAATTAATTAATTCTTTGCAGATTAGAGTATTGCTTAAATGTTGCTTATGAAATTTAATTTAGCAAAGGGTGATTGCTAATGTTTTCCATTTTAAAATACTAACCATAGAATATGTAAGTTATCATAAAATAGAACTAGGCAACTCTAAAACGTATTAAAAACATGTAGTGATAAGTAATCAAACTTTGGAAGCATTATTCAATTAATGTCTTGGATTAGCCAATATTATATCTCTCTCTCAACTATATTACACAAGGGGTTAGCAATTTACATCATAAAACGTTAAAACTAATGTTCATTTTTTTTTGACATATATGGCTCATTTGGAAACGCCTTAGTATAAATTTTGGATTTTAACAAAAACTGTGATTGGTAGAATTCATGAACTTGTTTGCACGAGTATAAAACCTTGAGAGTGTTGCATCCATGGACAAATAATGGAGTTGGAATCTCTTGCAAAAAACTAATTAAATGTTTTCTACTAAATATTATTAACTTCCGCGTATAAATTACTCCACTTAATAATTCAATATAATATGTTAGGATAATTGATTCTCGAAGTTACTAAACTACTATCTTAGCATAATTGATATTTGCTAAGTGGCAATCCGTTTTTTTTAATTATTTATTTCATCATAAAGTTTTTAGGCCAAATTAAGCATATGTTGCATAACAATAAGCAAAAATAGATTTGTCATTTTTTGTCTGAAAAACTTTGGTCGAAACGGAATTAAAGTTAGGTCACCGAAATGAAATAGACGATAGTTTATAATTTTAAAAATTAGTTACCCTAACATGTTGTTTACGCCATATGATCTAGTAAAATTTATCAAGTGTCAAAATTTTGAAGCTATTTGAAAGAACATTGGCAGATTCATTCAAGGGCTTCCCTAGTAGAGAGGGGAAGATGTTATGAACTTATGATGAATAAAGAGAAAAAAAGATTGAGATACATACATGCATAGACAAAAATGTAGATTTCATAACCCTAACTCACCTACCAGAAACTGGACAAACATACTCTTAAAAGAGGAATATACTATAAATATAAGTTGCCTTCAAATAATAATAGTAGATATATAAATAAATGGATGGTGTCTTTTTCTATTTATTAGAAGAGTCAGCATCACTACAAATACCTAATTCTTCAGCTGTTTTCTTCTGTTGACAATGAAATCTATAGCTTTCAATTCAAATATATTTTCCCCCTTCTCTTGGTTTGTATATTTTCTAACTAATTTACATAGAAAAATGAAGTAAACTTTAGTAGGGTAGGTGCCATACTCCATTCACTAAACAAATCTTTAGTAGGGTAAATGACTAAATGTAAACTGAATTCTTAGATTTTGAATGAAGGTGGGAAGATGGAATAGGCTAAAAAAATTTGATGATATTTCTAATCTTTGAAATAGCTTGAAATTTTTTATTACAAAATAGAGATTTGAATCTTATAGTTTTGAGGCTGGTTAAGTGAGACTCTAACAATATTGTTAGTATTATATCTAGTACATTCCACACGTGAATGTCTATTGGATTTGAAGCGTGAAAAATATAAAAGTTTAAGCTAGTAGGTGAGATTCTAATGATATTATCTCTAATATACTATTTTACCACTAGACTATGGCAATTGAATTGAAATAGCTTGAAATTTAGTGGAGTAAATTTTATTTTATTTTATTACAAAAAATTCATTTCATTTTTTAAGAGGTAATAATAAGCATTACTGAAAACAAAATCATTTGTTCCTTATGCAACTTGAGATTTTATTTTTCTTGTTTTGTGGATAATCTAAGTATTTCTATTCTCACACTTTTTTACCTTACTTTACCTATATGTTTCACATTAGTTTGACCCAAAAAAACATTCATAGTACACATAAATGTGAATTGTGTGATTTCATACTCTAAAACTTTTCCAAAATACCCATAAAAACTAAAACTATTCCCATTTCATATATCATTCTCTCCTACTCATGAAAAATATTACATACATATCCTTGCAGTTGCAAAATTCTTCCTATTTTATGCTGATGTGTAGCCACATATTCTACTATTTCTTTCAATTTTACCTTTTACAATTCTTAATGCATTATTGAAAAGAATTGAGTTATAATATATAATAAGAAAAGGAAACTAGTACAGATAGTTATGGGGCAAAAGGGCTCAAAAACTACCGAGCTTTCAATTTTTTTTCAATAACACCCTCACCTTGTAATTTTGTCAATAGCACCCTATTTCGTATTTTTCAATTTCAATAGCACCCTAATTGAGAAAATTAGATGATTTGATTACTATAAGGATGAAAATTTTCAAAAGAACTAAATTTAAAGGTGAAATTATACTTTTTTCTACTTGAACACATTTAAACAAGTCCTTTTAACTTAAAAAAAATTCAAATAAGTCCTCGATAAATGAGTTTAATTTGATGATTTAGGGTGCTATTGAAATCGAAAAATACGAAATAGGGTGCTATTGACAAAATTACAAGGTCGGGGTGCTATTGAAATCCAAAAATACGAAATAGGGTGCTATTGAAAAAATTACAAGGTCAGGGTGCTATTGAAAAAAAAATGAAAGGTGGGTAGTTTTTGAGCCCTTTTGCCTTACTTGTTTGCAGTGACTTTAAAGGAAGGGAATGCAGTCTGTTGCCTTATTGGATGCCCTTTAAAGGTTCTGCACTGAGTTGATATTACATCAGATGTTAAGCTTCTTTTCACACTCATTCTCTCTTTTATTCAATTCACTCATTTCAACTTTTCTCAAAGTCATCAATCTTACATGTTTAAAGCTTTATATATATATAGCTTCCTTGTAAACATATTACATGCCTACAATCACTTTCCAAACAAAAATTAAACATAAATGACTTATAGTAACCGTGGAGAACTGTTGTTGCTGAATGTACAAATACCGTTATCTTAGATCTTTTGTTGATTTTATAAAATTGAAACGGCTGATAGCTATAACTTTTTCGTTATCTGTGTATATATGGGTGCGCGCGCGTGCGTTATTGCAATAGTTTTGAAACTGCTACTAAATTGATGTTGTAGTTGTGGCAACTATTGTGGTATTATGTAGTACTGAGCAAAACCTAACTAAATATTTTATTTGTGTTAATGTTACTAGTAGAGAAGCTTGGCTACAAACAAACTCCAATGACACGGATGGGATCAGAGAAGCAACATTTCAATCACAACAAAGATCTGGAAATCCAATTCAGGTATCCAATTTAGAAGTTTGTATCCATATCTTTAGGGTAATTGATTATAGAGGTTACCATGCTTTTCTATGTCTGATTCTCGAAAATTTCAGAACGTTACAAATTGATTCTTTTACAATACCTTTAGTGATTCCAATGAGTTTTTTCAATAAAATCTGGTCAATTTATGCCTACGTGGCAGCCGGATTCCACTACGGAATTTCAAATTTGGGAGAAGAGAAAGGTGGTATTTTACGGTAAAGGAGTGTGAAGTGTCTCATGTTTATGTAGCTGATGTTTAAATGAGAGGAAATTAAAGCATAAATCGGCTACCGCCTAGGCTAAATTGGCCTTTTTACATTAGTTATTTATTAGAATCACTAAAAGTATAGTACGATAATCAATTTGTAACATTTTGAGATTGGTAATCAAACTATAAATAGAACTAAGTACGATAACCACAGAATCAATTATCCCATATTTTGAAGTTGAATTTTTAGGGCAACTTTTGGTTTATGTGAGACTCATTATTGGGAATAGAGCTAGATAAATAGTGTTTGAAATGATATTCAAAGCATAAACAATAGCTAACCATATAAAATTGCAAATTTTGGTGCAGGAAAGCAATTCAAATGGGCAAAAAAGGTACATAGGGAGTAGTATGGATTGCAAGAATCCAAGCTTGGAGTTCACATTAGGCAGACCAGACTGGCAAGGAAATGAACATTAACTCATATCATAATTTTACTATAATCTTAATTTGTTGTCTAAGTTCTTTTAATTGAAATTTAATTACAAATTTCAAAAAATCAGTCTTGACCATCAATGAGAAGATATATATAGATGTGTCAAAGGTTGTTGCCAAGGAGGAATTTGGGTTTTTTATGTTTTTTTTTATTGAAAACATATAATTATCTCAAAGGTTTTGTGAGTGGGGTGGGTGACTAGCTAATGTTGCAGATTTCATGAGAGTTTGTAAATTTAGGAAATTGAGCTAATTAAATCTTCACTTGGTTTGTTGAAGATTATGGTTATTTGTCAACTCCAGCTTCTATAATGGAGAATGTCGCATAAATTGCTTTCTTTTTTTTTGGGTTGATTACCTTATACTCCCTCCGTCCCGTAAAGATAGAAAAAGTTGCATTTTCACAAGAATTAAGAAGTTAGTTAGTTATAGTTAATTTGTGTTAAAATTTCTAAATTACCCTTTTATTTTTATAATGGTTTACAAAAACCAAAGCCACTACATAAATATAGTCCAATGAAATTTCATATGTTTAAAGTCACACATGGGAACTATAAATTAATTAATATTGATATAATCAATTCTAAGGGTATTTTAATAATTTTATATCTAACTTACACCACTTTTTCTATTTTTATGGGACAAAAAAAGTGGCTACTTTTTCTATCTTTACGGGACGGAGGGAGTATCATGTACTTGTAAATCTTAGTTTTCTCTTGAAACTACATTTCACTATTTTTTTGAGAAACGCCTTCTTCTCCTTATTAATTTATATTCAATTCCGACTAAATTTTGAATTCTAAATCTCCCGGTACTATATTATTCCCCTTTCGGCTTCACCTTGTCGCCGGGGGAATTATCCCTAATGCTTTTGGAATTTCGGACCGATTCGTGCTTATAGAAAGTAAAGGCAGCCAAGTGAACTAATTCAGAACTGCTCCAATTAGTCACTTCTATAGCGGTTCAACTCCTAACCATGTTAATATTGTATAGTATAGGGACTAGACCGTATAATAAACCAATACCTTGTGGTCCTTAAAACATATACTTATTTGGGTGCAATTGGAATGGGATAAAAGATAAGGTATGGTTTCTATCTTTGGAATTATAGAACCCCATCCTAGTGTAATCGCTATTTTGAGTGTTAAATGCACTGTCGTTTTCAGCTAGGCTAAATGAATGACAGCTACTTCACATACAATACTTAATTAATTTCATTATATTTTGTGAATAATGTCATGAAAATGTGATAATAGGCATATGTCCATTTCAATGAAAACAGTTGGTTGGGTTCATTTAATTACAAAACATGAATCTTAATTGCTTACTTTACATGTTTAGATTAGTGAAAGTAAGCAGCACCATTTTTTTGCTGCTTTATTAGCCATTCTGCTTATAGCTAATTCTGCCTTTTTTTTTCTTAATTTTAATTTTGTTGTGGAAGTATTATGCTTATTGGACAATCATCTAACCGTATTTTTTCGAGTTCATATCTGTCAAATAAAAGAAACCATGACATAGATTATTTGGAAAATTGAATTCACGATCTTAATAAAATGTTATTCTTCATTTATACTATTCAACTATAACTCATTTATATCAAAACTTTTTTTGATTTTATTAATTCTGGTTAAACTTTTACATGTTTGTCTGATTTGAAGTGTTTCAATTCAATTATAATGTAATTATATAAATAAAATGAGACGACCATGTAACTTTTTTTTTAATTATTGAGGAAGAGAGCTTATGGGAGGAAAGAAATTCACTACTTAACGGATTGTTGTCAAGCGCTTATACCATTTAAGTAATAGCTTATCGGTATATAACTTTTCATTTACATGTCTGTCATTTTAGAATAAATTAACAATTTATCGTTGAATAAGTATAACAACAATTAATAAATAAAATAGTTGATATTTTTATTTTTCCGAATTTTGTGCACTCGTGGCAAGAAATAAATTAGCAGGTCTGGTATATTTAAACAAAATAAGTCAAATACAGCAGCTACGTCAATATAGATATCCCCTTTATTCAAACTTTGCAACTAATTATAACTGAAATAAAATTTAAATTATATTAAAATAAAAAAATTGCAAAATTGCAAAATTTGATTTTTATTTTAAATAATGTTTTTTATCAGAGATAAACCTGCTTTAAATTAGTTGTTAGCAAGTTAGTTGTTAGCAGAAATTAGCGGGAGTTAGTGTGCATCTTTCAAATTTAAACCAGGCATAACACAGCCTGAGGAAAATCAGAAGTTTGAACTCCCGACCTCATGCAATGGAAGGACTTGGCTATTAGGCCAAGCCTTCACATGCTTATTTTAGATAGAGAAAATTAGGAAAAATACTCTCTTTTTAAAAATAATAGGATTTCCTACCTCAAGAAGGAAAAGATAGAGAAAATACCTCACCCTTTTACTATAATTATTTTTTTACTCTAAGACATATTTATATTATAATTATACCTACTTTTTATTATTATTTTACTCTAATCATATTTCTTTTACTCTAATCATATACTATCTGTCACTTTTTTTTTCTTTCTCTTTCCTTTCTCTTTCTTCTTCTTTCTCTTCTCTGCTTTCTTTTTTCTGCGCCATTTTTCTTCTTCTTCTTCTTCTTCTTCTTCTTCTTCTTTATTCTTCTTTTCTTCTCCATTTTCATTCTTTTTTTCGTCATCGTTCCTTCATCGATCCGTTGTCGCTCCGCCATCGTTTCGTCGTCGCTCTGCCATTCTTTCGTATTTGATTTTAACGATTTTTTCTTAATTCGTGGTGATAAATACAATTCATTTTAACTTTCAGATCTAAATAAATTAATCTTGATTTTTTTCATTTTTAGATCTAAAAAGCTGCATGAAAAACGATTTTATGATGAAAAAAACGATTTTCTGCAAACAAAACAGCATCTGATTATCATATGAGTATCACTGCATTATCATCACATTATCATAACACTGCAGAAAAAATTATTTTTTTTATAAAAAAACAGCCTCTGATTATCATATGAGTATCACTGTATTATCATGTAGTTATCATAACATTGCGGGGAAAAAATTCTGCATAAAATAATGTTTGATTATAAAATCGTTATCATAATATTATCATATTTCGTTATCATAACATTATCATATGATACCGAGATGGTGATATTTATGGTATCAAGATGATAATGTTATGATAATATCTATGATTATGTTATGATAAAACAATATTTGATTATCATGTCAGTATCAGTATATTATCATGTTGTTATCATAACACTGCAGTAAGATAACTAGATGATAATGAAATATGATAATGTTATGATAATATCTATGATTATGTTATGATAAAACAATATCTGATTATCATCTCAGTATCAGTATATTATCATGTTGTTATCATAACACGACAGTAAGATACCTAGATGATAATGAAATATGATAAGATTATGATAATTGGATGATAACGTGCGCAAAAATATAATTACAGAAGGATTTATGATAACCAGATGATAACGGAGTAAAATCATAAATATTTTTAAACCCAGAGTAAAAACATAAATCTGAAAAAAACGTGAGGTATTTTCTGCAACTTTTCTGTGTTGAGGTAAAATGTGCAAATATTTTCATTTTTGGAGTAAATACCTAAACTTCCCTTTTAGATAATCGTATATGAAGGTTTTAGTAATTGGCATTTTTGGACTTTCAGTCACCACCAAGTAAGAAGAATGTTCTTTTTTTTTGCTGTAAAACAGCAAAACTAGAACCAGCGAAGCTGTGTTGATTCCATTTTTCATGGGCTGGTTCTCGTTCTGGTTTTGGGACAGAGCTGGGCTGTGGCCGTGTCTACTCAAACTCTACGCAGAGGTGTAAATAAGCCGAGCTAAGCAGGATTAAATAAAGTACGAGCTCAATTTTGAATGACATTTAATCTATTAACATGGTAGAAAGTTAAATTTAAAGATATATAAAGTTAATGTAATAAAAAAGTTATCATTTAATGTGTGTACGAGATTTGTTTAAACTTGCGAACCTAACGAGTCTTTTAGATCTGATACTCGAGTTCGACTAGAGATTAAACTCGAGCAGCTCAAGCTCAAGTTCGGCCTAAATTTTTCGGGTTGATCTCAAATTCTTTTCGAGTTGATCTCACTGACTCGAGTAGCCAAATATTGCACCTTTATCTATACTTGAACAGACATTCTGTTAAATATCAGAGAATCGTAAATAAGATAAAATCTTCATACCTAATAAGTAGTAAGCAACAAATATGACAAGCTAATAACACTCCATGATGATGATGATGATGACGACGGCGACGGTGACCACCACCACCAGTAGTGAGTCATCATGATTGGAAGGTGGCGTTCTAGGTGATGATGTAAATCATTTCTAGGAAACTACTCTGCATTTTTTACGAGTAAACTAGGCCATTGGTACTTGCTAAAAATAACAGAGCAAGTCAGACAATAACCGGTTTTCTCTACTACAACAGGCAATGAAAACTGCAATCCGTCTTCTTTGGTTAAGGATCACTACATATATCTCAATCACATTCAAATTTTTGTTACTAACAAAACATAACTCGGCTGATTTTACATTATTCTACAGTTACAACATAAGTGATACTAATTACGAATTTAAAGTGTTTTAAATTTTATGAATGATTTGCAGTAGCTCACCAATTCAAGTTGTCGGATTATCCCTATTTCTTTATTTTCGTTCTTAATGTTTTTGCCAGCAGTTAACATAATTGTTTTCCTCACTCCATATGCAACTAGAGATATTAAACAAGTATTTGAAAATTACAAATTTCAAGTTAAAGCTATTGCAATCCAACCTCGAATAACTGAAAATCAATGTACGAAAGTGGAGTAATAAGAGAATTATTAGCTTAATCACCTTAGAAAGCATATGAAGAAATGTATGCAACTAATCAGCATCATGAAATAAACCACCAAAAACATATAACAAATAATCCAGATATCTAAATAAGCATGGAAGGAGAAGATCTTAGATAGATATTGCAGAATCAATATCCAGTATTACCTAAATCACGCAACTAATGCATCATCTTTAATTCCAAATAAGCATTTTTGATGAGCATACAAGGATTTTATTCAACTCGGAGCAGATTGTTTTACCATAAGGTCGCACATCCTTCACGAAATACAACATTACATCACGTGGAATGGGGAGTAGAAGGCGAAATATCAATTAAAAAAAAAACAAACATGATAGCAAATGCAAGCTGCAAACTGATTACAACAAATACTGACTTGTCCTAATCATATGTGTTTTTAAAGTGTATTACTACAATCTCCCAAAAGCTTTGTAATTATAAACAAGCAACAATCAATGATACTGTGTATTACAATAGTGCAGTCTCAAGAAAAATGCAGCAACGTGTATCCAGGTATAGAAGAATGTCTACATACATGGAGTTGGATGCATCGTGGCTCACTCTGTCACCTTATTTAACTCATGATTGCGCTGTACATGCCGAGAAGAAGAGTATGCTGAAATTGCTGATCCAGTCACGTGCAGCGAGTGCTTGGCCACACCCATGCTTTTCTTTGTCAGCAACCAGACAGTCCATAAAAACCCAATCCAACCTGATTTACAAAAAGTTTTCAGACACCGTACAAGAATATAGCGGATTCACTTGTAACCTCACTAATCATTTTATATGATTGAAAGATTCTACATGATTCAATGCTTGTTATAGATCACGTATTATAGTGGCAAGAATTTTAACATTTACAGTCGCGACTCGCATGTGAACATGTCTAAGCACATTTAAACGTGTTAACCATCAATATCAATAAACTAAAATCAAAATTCCATTCGCTAAAACAATAAAGAAGCACTATGCATTCCCAAGATCCACTGCCCAAATTCAAAGAACGAGACAACTAAAACACTTGTTGCGTTGAAAACTACTCCTATCATATTATTGTTCATCAGAAAACATAAAAGTCAGTGTAATTCTAGTCTTCTCGTTCTATCACTGCATAATTTTAGTTAAATACCCATAAATGAACTACCAAATACAACTCTTCTTCAATATCTTCTTCAAGAAAACAATTAATGTTCCGAGTTTTAAAATTATCACTCAAATTCATTGAATTTGATTCCTAAACCATATATGGAACTGGACCGACAAAATCTAGAATACATACTAATATACTATGATTTAAATTGCAGTAACAAAAACCAATTTTCTCGTACCTGTAGCTATTGAAACAGCTACAATTGCAGAAATTGTTGCAGTGGATATGACAAATACAGCAACTGATAACGCCCCAATATATATGGCAGTTAGACAAGCCAAAAACAGAGCCAAGAACCCGCCCGCGGCCGCCAAAGAAATGAGCAACGAAACAACAATGGCATTGACAGTAGCCGCCAAAAAGAACAGCATAAATACAAGCAATCCTGTCAATGTAAGAAGTGCAATTGTCCCAACCTCCAAAACAAAATAAAACAAACTAATTTAGAAATCAATTCATAATAACAATAAATTCAGTCCTTAAAAATAAATACGCCAAATTAGGGTCAATTTCGCAATTATTCGAAAATACAAATGAAAGTAAACGAATCATTGTAACGGAACTCACAGCGATCACCAGAAGTGCTCGGAGGGAGCTTCCACGACGAGTCCAGAGCATAATTTCCCGGCCAGTGTTTCTAGAAGCATCCTTAAGACGCGGTACGTTCTCCGATAAAGAAGTTTTGATTCGCTGCATCACCGGTGTAGATGCACTCGAATCATCAGGTGCTAAGATCATAGCAATCATACGGTGGAGCACGCTGTAGAGTGTCTTCTCCTCCGTACTCGTCTTTTCGCTACCGCCAACTCCGCCGTTAATTCCTTCCGTCTCGTCGTTAGGTCCGTCCATTGGATTATGAAAACTTTCCGTTAAAAAAATCTGAGATTATTTGGATTGGTAGGTTTTGCAAATAGTTGAGGATTGTCGCTAATAATAATTCAGCAAGTATTGTATGCTGTTTGGGAAATAATCAGTTGATGTGAACTTGTGTACAACTGTGACTATGTGCTTTTGTTTTTTCTATATTGACAAATCACACTTAAGTCCCTAAAGTTCTGATTGTGTTGCTAATTTGATTATAAATATCAAAAATTAAAATTTAGCACTAAAGATTTAGCTTGAATATAGGAGTTTAATCGGTTTAAAGTGTTGAATATTGTACTCTCTCCGTTCTAAATTAATAGCAGTTTAGGACAAACACATATATTAAAAAATTAGTAAATTTATGCAAAATAAAAACTTACGACATTTGCCCTTAATTAATAGGGTGTTGACTTTGTTTTTCAGTGGATGTTATTCCATTTTCAATGTAATATACTCCCTCCGTCCCACTTTAGAAGTCCCATTTGACTTTACACACAGATTAAGAAAACATTAATTATTCTTGTCTTTTCATGTTTTTTCATGTTTTGCCCCTATTAATGATAGTGGAATTTTCCATAAAACTCTTTTAAGATAACTAAAATAAGGGTAAAATGGGGTATTCAATGGAAAAGTATTCTAAAAATAGTAATGAGACTTTTTAAATGGGACATCCCAAAATAGAATATGGGACTTCTTAAACGGGACGGAGGGAGTATTATAGTTAATGAGGGTATATATGTCATTTAAACATTCAAGCAATAAATTACCGTTTATAATTTGGAACAAAAAAACTTAAAATAGTGCCTATCAATTTGGGGACGGAAGAAGTAGCATTTTAAACGGCCTTCAAATGTAGGTAGTGAACATTGAAGGACTAAAGTGATAAGTATGTTTACATTCAGGGAGGTGATGAGGACGTTTCTCATTTTCATCAAAGAAAATGTGTTCACGTATGTATGGTGAACTCAGCGAGCGCATCATTTGCATGTTCGTACTGAAAAACAACCCGTTTCATAAAATACTAGGCTTTTTGACTTGTAACACGTGGCTTAAATGGACTTATCTTACTAATCTGGCTCACTATTCAATTTTATTATTTGTACTTTTATTGTGAGTTGCATTTGTCATGTCAGTAACTCTACACGTGGAACCCTCTCATTAGATGAAGGAATTTAATATTTTTAAAAAATAAATAAACGGATCAATTCGGAATAAAATAATGACAAATTTATTATTTGAACTGAAATTATAAATTTAATTGATTTTACATGTAAAATTTAATTCAATTAATTCAACCACACAAATCTAAGATCAAATAATTCTCTAAAATATTTTAATTGATTTTACAATTAAAAGTATGACAATAATAACAAATTGATGACTGCATTTCTTCTTCTTCGGATATTTCAATGTAAAATAAGAAATCAAGATTGATGGAGTTCAAATATGTATAGTTTATAGAATTTACAATTATTCAAATGCAGGTAGAAAAAGTAGCACCAAATTTAAGAAGTTCAAGAAAATCCTTTCTGGATTTTTACATTAGTAAACTGAATTGTATTTTTTATTCATATTTATAATGCTATTTATAAGCTCTTATCTTACTTAGGAAACTGGAAAAAAAATTCTTTGTTGAATTATTCACATAAATGGAAATTTTTTAAAGTGCCGTTTAGAATAAGATTTTTTTTTAAACGGAGATATAATTCATTCCACGTAGGCCGAAACTAAATAGAATTTTAAAATAAAGAGTATCAAGCTATTAATTACGGTATAATTGAGGAGTCTTAGAATAATTTGATCTTTAAATTAATTAAGCTATTGAATTTCATAAAAAGAAATAAGCATATTTGGATTAAAATTTCTTTCAAGCAGAAGAAAGCAAAACCAAAATAAACCTATAATAGTTATTCCAAGACCTTCAAAAGAAATATCATAAGAATTGTTATATTTAGTTTCTATTTTCAAGTGAGCAATTTTCACAAATAATAATTTCTTATAATGACTTCAATTCTTCCATGCCTTAGATAACTTGGAATTGCATACAACTGAAGCAAATCAACATAAGCAGCAAATAAAAGTACTTAACAATGGAAGATTAAATTCTGCAATTAGCAACAATGTTAATTTAATATGGGAAGATAAAATTCGATAATCACTTATGCCTACAGTTTTTAATTTTGAAAACATTAAAATTAGTTCATACTAATTAGCTAAGGTTATCAAAACATAAACATATCACAATTTGCTCCAATTCTGAATTTCCTTGTCCGTTTCAGCTAATACTATTCACTCAAAAACTTCAATATTAGGGTAGCTAAATAAAAAAAACACATACCACATTCAGCTAAAACAAATTAAACAGATAATTAAATGATACCCTAATAATTAATAATTTAAAGTTCTACTCAAATACTACTATTTTTCTTTCGCCGATAGTATAATAATTAATACATTGGTACTAATCTTTTCTATGCATCCATTAAGTAATTTGGCTTCCATACTGACAATAACAAGATAATATTATATACTCTTCTTCTTCTTCAGCTGCTGCTTCTTTTCGCGATGGCTCGTTTTTTCTTGTCGACGAAACACCACATCTCCGTACACAAAAAAAGATAATAAGCATGCTTCCGATCCCAGCCAAAAATACAAATAAAGTTTCCGTGGAAGAATCCATCTTATATACTCTATGTTCCTGCAAAATATAATGCAAATCAAGATATCAAGATTAATGGAGATTTCATAATTTATTCATATGCATATAGAAAAGATTAGTACCCAAATTAAAACTAAATCCAAGAAAACACTTCCTGATAAATTTTATTAGCAAGCTGAATTGTAATTTTCAGAAAACGATGTTTATAATCCTATTTATAGTAAACTAAAGCTCTTGTCTTAATTAGGATATTAAATGAAAAAATGTATTATGCTCCTGAATGGGGAGATGCCTAAAATGTTTTCTTTAGTCTTTCCATTAAGCAAATTTATAACAGGAAAGTACAATAAAATAATGGAATCTACAAAATAAAATATTTAATTACATTTTTTTCCATTATGCCTATATGTGATAACTTATGCAATAAATTCACACTAAATTTTATATATTTAAAATGCAAAATGCTACGTACATAAAAAGAAACAAAAAATATGCTGTTTGATCCATCTATTTCAGCTAATAATCAAGCATGGTACTTCAATTTAGGGTACCCTTACACTAAACTCCCTAAGTTAAAAAAAATACACTAAACTCCCTAAGTTATCGGTTTTATCAACAACACCCCTTTTATCCTAAAACTACCCCAACTCAAAATATAACCAAAATACCCCTAAAAAAATAAAAAAATCAAACCAACTCAATTTAATCAAATCTAAAAGGCCAAACTCATGTAGAGGCCCCTGTACTTTACACTTTTTTCGTAGGTCTTTATACTTCATTTTTGTATTATCTGATCTCTCTACTTATCTATTTTTTATTTTCAGGTTCTTTTTGAGTTTTTTCCAGTCCTTTTGCGCGACTGAAGGAAAAAAAGATTATAAGTAGAGGGACTGGAGGAAAAAAAATCGTAAGTACAGGG
The DNA here is from genome assembly GCF_937616625.2 of Mercurialis annua. Lineage (NCBI taxonomy): Eukaryota > Viridiplantae > Streptophyta > Magnoliopsida > Malpighiales > Euphorbiaceae > Mercurialis > Mercurialis annua. Next base: position 36,621,166 of record NC_065573.1, on the reverse strand, counting down.
ACTTGAAAAAACTCAAAAATGATCTGAAAATTAAAAATAGGTAACTAGAAAGACCAGATAATACAAAGATGAAGTATTTTACCTATGGAAAAAATATAAAGTACATGAACCTTTAAATAGGTTAAGCCAATCTAAAATCATCCATATGTCCAAATCAAACATAACTCATCCAAATCAAACTTAAACCATCCATCTGTCCAAATCAAACATAACTCAATTGTATATGAGTTATGTCTGATTTATTTAGATTGAGCTGATTTGATTTTTATTTTTTCAGGAATATTTTGGTCATTTTTGGGTTGGGGAGGTTTTGGAGGAAATTGGGTTTTGTTGATAAAAACGATAACTTAGAGAGTTTAATATAACTTGTTTTTGATTTAGAGGTTTAGTGTAACGGTATACAGTGCTGATAGTAGAGATAGAAGCGGTTTTAATAAAATTACGGTTTTTTATTTATTTATTTTTAATAAATTTAATTATTCATTTAATTTTTTTTTGAATGTTTTTAAAGATTAAGATCTCGTTTGTATTTTTTTTTCAAATAGAAAGAAATATGATATTATCCTTCTATTTAGTTGCTTTGAATTTGTCATCTTTAAAGTAATTAAATTGACATAAATTTTTAATTTAGGGTACACTTGAAATATTAAAACATAAACTAGGATAAAATTAGAAAAATTTCTATGTCATGGTGTAAAAAAGGGGCTAAAATGGTGGGAGTTTGAGTGATTAAACCTTAAGTATATTTATGATGGGGAGTTACAATTAAATGAAACCTATATAATAGGGTATTTAACATAATCTTTTTGCATTAACATGCCAATATATGATTTAATCTTTAAATTTATATTTTTAATATGTCTAAAAAAAGTCACATTATTATGCGAGTTTGTGAGTTGACGGTTACAATTTATTTTTTAATATTTATCAATATTTTTAATTTTTTTTAAAATATTTTTTTAGTTTAATTTTTTTAGTTTGATAAAACTAAATAAAATAAAAGATTTTTTCTAAAAAGTAAAAATTAAATATAAATTTATTGATACATTGGATTTTAAAAATTTATAATTTTTATTTCATATTTGAGTGAACAATATCTACTATAAATATCCTATAATTTTTATTTTTATTTTTTTTAGATTTGTTTATAATTGGTAAAAACATAGAAATTTAAATTTAAAATATATTTAAGCCAATATTATATTAAGCTATAGTTTTTTTTTATGTCATATTATGTTTATATTTTCATAAAGATATAAATAATGTCAAATACCCATTCAGCTCAAACAAATGAGCAATTAATTAAAGGATTAACTATAAATAATACACAAACTTTATTTTAATTTACAATTACAATATAAATTTTAAAATTTAACAATTACCACATCAATTTTATTTTTTTGACAAATTAGTATACCGACCATTCACGTAACAATATATGGCTATTTATTACAATGTCCACGTTAGTGTTTTTTTAGTTCGGTGTACCAATTTGTCTTGGTGTGGTAATTGTCAAATTTTAAAATTCGTGTTGTAATTGCAAATCAGGATAAAATTTATGTATTAATTTGTGATTAATCCTTAATTAAATGAGAGTCAAAATTTCTACTTTTGTTTCATTGATAATATAGTAACTAATACATTGAACCAAAAAATAATGCATTTATTTTATCCATGCATTGAGTAATAATTTGGATTCGAGAGTGACAATAAAGAAAAGAAACAGTACTCAATTTCTTTTGAATGCATAATAATAATAATAATAATAATAATAAATAAAAAAAATAGAAAAAACAAATAGCTATGGCTGATAAAATAATGGGAGCTACGTTTGTGCTGCTTCTGCTTCTTTTATTTTCTTCTCACAAGCCTTAGCTATCGCTACACAAAAAAAGAACGCAAGAATCCCTGCGACTATAGCCAAAACAAGAACTGTAATTCCTTTTAAAACCATCTTTATATACTCTATGTTCCTGCAAAATATAATGCAAATCAAGAAATCAAGATTAATGGAGCTTAAATATGTAAGTAATTTATAATTTATTCATATATGCATATAGAAAAAAAGTAGTACCGAATTTAAAAACGAGTTCTGATAAATTTTTTTGGTAAGCTGAATTTCATTTTTTTGAAAATGATGTTTATAATCCTATTTATAATAAACTAAGCTCTTATCTTAATTAGGAAACTTGAACAAAAAGATTTCAATAAGAGAAAAAAATTCTTGAAATGTATTAGTCTCCTAGATGAGAGATTTTTAAAATCTTTTATTTAGTCTGCCTATTAAGTAAGTTTACAACATGAAATTACAAATAAATGGAATCTTTAAATTAAAATATTGAATAAGATTTTTCTATCAGAATGCCAATATGAGCATATATGTTCACAGTATATTTTCTACATTTAATTAAAATATTTAATATGATTTTTCTGCATCAGAAAACACTTTCTGATAAATTTTATTGGTAACCTGAATTGTATTTTTTAGAAAATGATGTTTATAATCATATTTATAATAAACTAAGCTCTTATCTTAATTAGGAAATTTGAACAAAAATATTTGAATAAGAAAAAAATTCTTGAAATGTATTATTCTCCTAGATGGGCGATTTTTAAAATCTTTTCTTTAATCTGCATATTAAATAAATTTACAATTGAAAATTACAAATAAATGGAATTTATAAAATAAAATATTTTATAAGATTTTTCTGCATTAATGTGCCTATATGTGATATGTTATGCAATAAATTCACAGTATATCTAATATGCAATAACAATTTTTTATAATTTATAGTATCAATTATAGTAGATGTCCCGGTGAAAAATCAAGAGTCAATTTAATAAAAAGGGTTAAATGCAAATTCATACACCAACTTTAACCTAATTTGCAATTACAACATAAACTTTGAAACTTGGCAATGTCAGTAACCAACTTTACACTTTTGGCAAATCGATACACCAAATTTAAAAAACACTAACGTGGACATTATAATAAATCACCATTTGTCGTTTTATGATTGGTCGGTGTACCAATTTGCCAAGAAATGAAAGTTGGTTACCGACATTGCCAAGTTTAAAAGTTTATGTTGTAATTGCAAATTAGGTCAAAGTTGGTGTATGAATTCGCATTTAACCCTAATAAAAATAAAGTATATTGTCATCGTCTAACTTGTTTTTGTAATAAATGATTTCTTGATAGAACAAAAAATTAAAATAATCTGACTCAATTATTAATGCATTACATGTACATTGCATGTAATTATAATTTTTTTTAACTAAATTAATTGATAGATTTTTTTTTATTTATACCATGATATAGAAAAAAAATTATTTGTACTCTTTTTTGGATTTTTATGTTTCACCTATACCCCAAAATATTAAATTGACTTCTTTCATCTGAATTTTTTTTAAAATAATTCTTCATTTTTATCTTATATTTTAATTAGACGCTAATGTTATTATCAGTATAAAAGGACCTTATTCCTAACAAAATTCAAACAATAATAATCATTTTTTTGTTTAATTTCTATTAATTATTAATAAATTTTTAAATTTAAAAACCGTAAAAAAACACCGTTTATACAAGATAAAATTGACTTATGTTTCCTAAAAAAATAATATTTCCGAACTCACTAAAAAAGAAGCAATCTGCTCCTCCTTCCATTTCTTTCACTGAAGGAGGAACATATTTTCCTCAGAGATCTCCTTCCATGGAAGGTGGAACATATTCTCTTCTTCCTTGCATAGAAGAAGAACGACAGTGGCTCCTAGGAAGATGGATAGTGGGTCCGAGAAAGAAGGACGACAACGCTGACGGTCCGACAGAAAGCGTTTTCTTTTATTTATTTATTTTTATTAAAATTTAAAAAATTTATTAATTAATAGAATTTATTTGAACGTTTTTAAAGATGAAGGGCTTGTTTGCATTTTTTTAGATGGAAAAAAGTACGATACAATCCTTCTATTTAGTTATTTTTAATGTTTTCATTCTTAAATTAATTAAATTATTTAAATTTTAAATTTTTAAGGTAGAGGTGAAACATGAAACCCCAAAAAAAGCGCAAAAGATTTTTTTCCTAAATCATGATATAAATCAAAAAAAGTTTCAACATCGATGGTTTTTAAGTAATTTGGCCCTAAAAAAGTTTGTATTTTTTGGTTTTTATATTTTAGCTTCACGATATTAAAAAGTCAATTTTTCGACTTTTTATAAATAATCCACACTTTTCAAAAACTATAAATCTATCACAATTTGTCTTTTTTTAAAAAAAATTATTTAATTTTTCAAAATCGATTTAATATTTTTAACATCGATTTATCCGAACCATGTGGCATTCCAATTAATAAGTTTTTTCTTTTCAATTTAAAAGAAAAACACAAATTCAATAGCAATTATAGGCATAAAATAAATCAATTTTAGAAAAATTGATGCATTTACAATAAAATTATAAGATTTGTATAGATTTACAATTTTTGAAAGATTTGAATAATTTTTTAAAAAGTCGAATAAATTTGACTTTACAACACCATTAGGCCTTACATGTTTATAATTTTCACAACTTTTATGAAAAATATTTAAGAAAATTCATTAGTTTATAACATTTTCTATATTTATAATCATTTATTAAAAAAATCACATATTTAATAAAGGCAAAATTATTCAAAAACCATTCACCTTAAAACTTTTTTCAATAGCGCCCTGATGTTGAAAAAAAAAATTGTACTCTTTTTTGGTATTTTGTGTTTCACCCCTGTGTCGTAACAATGCCGTTTCAAGTGTGGTAAAACTTTTATAACGAAAAATAAATGCATAAATATAGTTCGCAATGTAGGATTATAAACTATCTACTTATTGTGTGGCACGTGACAACAATAAATATATGCAATTAATAAATAACACATTAATTTACATTAAAATATAAGTAATTAATGTGATATTTATTGATTGGTTAATAGATTTATTATTGCCACGTGTCACACAATATACGAATGATTCATAAAAAGTTTAATTCCTTAAAAAAAACCACCTTGTATTTTTTCTACGTTTATACCCTGACCTTATAAAAACACCATTTGCATCCAATTTTGGGTTTCTATGTTTCATTCCTAACCAAAAGCATTAAATTATACTCTTTTCATTTGGAAAAGAGTTTAGAACATATTTTTTTTATTTTAAAAAATACAAACAAATCCTTAAACTTAAAAAATAATCAAATACATCAAAATAATTAATTAATTTTTTTAATTTTATAAAATAAAATAAATTAAAAAAATCTGGAACAAACAAGGAGCCGCCGTCGCCGCTCCTTTTCCAATTTGGAGAATGAGTTGCTGCTCCTTCTCCACTTTTTGGAGAAGGCCAAATTAGAGAAGGAGCGGCGGCCGCTCCTTCTCCGATGAAAAGGAGCGGCGGCCGCTCCTTCTCCGATGAAAAGGAGCGGCGGCCGCTCCTTCTCCGATGAAAAGGAGCGGCGGCGGTTTCTGAAATAATTTAAAAAAAAAATATTATTATTTTTAATTTTTTAAAGAAGATGACATTTTTGTACTATTAATAATATTAATATTTAATTAGTATATAGGTTAAAAATGAAGGATTATTTTAAACTTTTTTTCAAATGAAAAGAGTACAATTTAATGCTTTTAAGTTGAGATGAAACATAAAACCTCAAAATTGGATACAAATGGTGTTTTTACAAAGTCAGGATATAAACGACAAAAAAAATATAAGGTGGGTTTTTTTAAGAAATTAACCGTTCATAAAATTATATGGCGAAATAGATTCACCTAGGAATTTCTCAAAACAAACACAACTGCATTATCTAAAAATTCTTTTTTTTTTTTTTGAGAGAGATCTAAAAATTCTTTAAGAATTGAATTGTTTGAAGGCTCTTCATTAAACATTTTTGGATGCATAACATAATAAAAAGATGGGAAATTTTATAAAAAAACTGAAAACAGAAACAAGAATTAATCTAGCTATAGGTAGATGTTAGTGGATGCATATAAATAGCAGAAGCTACACTTTTTCTTCTTCATCATCAGGTGTTGATTCCTCAGCTATTTCGGCTTCTTTTTTTCTTTCTGCTTTTTCTTTTTTTGCTGCTTCTTCTTTCTCTTTTTTTATTTTAATTCGGCCATCATATATTCCCCAACAAAGAAAAAAAACAAGAATGCTTCCAATGCCTCCCAAAATTAGAAATAAAGTTAAATATCCTTTTTTCTCCATCTTCTTATACTCTGCAAAATTTAATGCAAATCAAAAAAATTAAGATCAATGAAGCTATAGGTTTTATATTTATTTAAATGCATGTAGAAAAAAGTAGTACCGAAATTGAAGAACAAGTTCAAGCAAACACTTTCTGAATTTTTTTATTGATTAATAACCTGAGTTGTATATTTTTTACAATGTAATTTATACACCTATTTATAAACTAAGCTCTTATCTTAATTAGGAAATTAAAACAAAAATAGTTCTTGAAATGTATTACTGTCCTAAATGGGAGATCTCTAAATGTTGTCTTTAATCTTCCTATTTAGTAGATATCTCACTGCAATGAGTGGTATCGGAGCAGGACGGTCAGGGACGGTTCAAGAAAAGGTCGAGCAAACGATCTGGGATCGCAAGCACGCAGTCAGGGACCGTGCAGAGTATTGGTCAGGGACCAAGTAATTTGGTTAAGTGGAGAAAATAACCAAACAAATGGCGGATTTTTCAACATCGGTGAGTATCCTTGAAAAACTCAATGCTAGTAACTATAGCACATGGAGTACTCGTATGCAATTTTATTTGCTCGGTCAAGATCTCTGGGAGATCGTCGGAGGGAGTGAAACGACACCCCCGACAAATCAAGATGACCTTAAAAGGTGGAAGGTCAGGACCGGGAAAGCTCTATATGCTTTATCGATATCAGTGGAGGACGACTTGCTACAACATGTCAAGGATGCGAAAACGCCCAAAGAGGCGTGGGATACTCTTGCAGGAATATACACTCGGAAGAATGACGCCAAACTCCAACAACTCGAGAACGAGTTATTGTCGATAGCACAAAAAGATTTAACGGTGAGTCAATACTTTTCTAAAGTTAAATCTTTATGCCAAGAAATTTCAAAGTTGGATCCAGATAATAAAATCACGGAAACACGAATGAAAAGAATAATCACTCACGGGCTACGTCCAGAGTTCAATGCTCTCGTGACCGCAACCCGTGGTTGGTCAAAGGAACCAACTTTGAATGAGTTAGAAAATGTCTTGGCGAATCAAGAGGAATTAGACAAGCAAATGTCTAAAACCTTAATCAAAGAAGAGGAGAGAGCCCTCTTCAGTAGTAAAAATGGTAGGGATCCACAAGGGGTGAGATCCAACGGAGGAAGAACGCCAATGAAAGAAAATTGGCGAAGACGACAAGGAAGGAGTGGCCAGCAAGGGGGAGCACAAAAACAAACCAACAATGATCAAGCCGAGACGAGTCAACGTAAAAGTAATCAATGCTTCGTTTGTGGCAAACGAGGTCATTATGCTTGTGATTGTTGGTATAAGAATGTCGAAGGAAACGTTGCATCTGCACACCCACTAGTAGAAACCGAAGAAGAATGGGACTTTGAAGTTCAAGCTTCGTGTGCACTTGAGGAATTAATAAAAGACGATGTGTTTGCGGAGCACTGTGATAATGAAAATGAGAAGAATTCACCAGCAATATTCGCGATGTTAGAGCATTTCGAAAAATCATATGCAAGTGAAGAAGAATGGAATTTAACTACGTCAGAATTTTATGCAGATTCTCCAGAAGAAGAAGAATCCAAATTGAAAGAAGAAAAGGAGAAAGAAACAGAGAAAATACTCCAGAGTATAGAAGAGCAGATAAAGAATGAGAGCGAGTCTGTCAAAACTGAAGAAGAATTTCTGGATTATTCAATTAATGAAGAAAATGAAGATCGGATCGCTACATCAAGCGAGAAAAGCAAGCGTATTAAAACGGAAAACAGTGCCGATCACAAGAAACAACATGTTAAAGGCAAGTCACAGGGAATGATGGATGACAAGAAAACCACAATTTAGGGTAAAGGAAACGTCGATCAAGACGGACGTGAAATTCCAAAAATATAGAGAGTAGTCGTTGAGGGGAGTGTTGAAAGGACACCGACATACTCTCTAAGTGTCTCTAAATATCTAGTGTCTTCTAGGATTTATTATCAAAAAGAAATTAAAAGAAATACCTAGAAAATAAAAGAGTGGATTAGGAGAAATCTGGAAAGTATTCCACCGACCTATACTGGCTATGAATATGGGATAGTCTTTGTATAATATATGTGAAATAAGAGAGAAATAGTGAAGTTAGTGGAGTCTGTGCACGTGAGCACATTAGGAAGAAATAAAGTGAGGTGAAAGTTGTACTAATTACATATTAGTACAAATAATAAAGAGTTTCTTTCAATTAAGTCCTCCTAAATAACTAACAGGGAACGGCAACAATCGACTGCAATATCACATGATACCTTATGTTAATTTCTATTTGGAACTTCCATTCGATTATTGAAGGTAATTTTTTTGGGTGGCGATATTTTCAGAGTAAATTTTGATATGACGAAAGCACGTTTTATGATTTGGACATTACTGTCCTTTAGATTAGTTAACTATTTCCTTCTTTAGATTTTATATTTTATTACTAAATTAGCTTTGTTGTTTTTAGGAAATAACTAATGCAATAAAAAAATTTCTTTACATGACGTATAATTTATTGTTCTGTTTTTTTCTTCTTTGAGTTCTAATACTCATGACAATCTTATGACTCCTGAAACTGAGATTGATCGTCAATTGCAGATAATTTTTGAGTTTGGTTTAGCTAAAGTTGTTATCTTGTTAATTTTGTTTTAAATTATTGGATGATTGAGACGAAATTTTCACAAATTTGTTTAATAGATTACAGTGTTATGCGTAGATTATTTAAATTATCAGTTATTTTAGTTGAATTTTGTAATGGGTTTTTTAGTAGAAAAGCTATAAAATTTACAGGTTTTATTCAATTTGCTGTATAATTTGAATGGAGTTGACCATGTGATTCCCATGACACATCTTAATGTTTTTATTGTTTATTTTTGGGAAATTCTTATTTCCCAAAAACAACAAAGCTAATTTAGGTATGAAAATATTAAATCAAAGGAAGGAAATAGTTACTAATTGTGAAAGGAAATATTAAAGAAAAATTATTGCACACAACCGTTGCGCCACGTCATTCGTGCAACAAACCAATTGTGCGTTAGCCATATGGAAAATTGAATGATAAAAAAATAAGTAATAATTAAAAGATTCCCTATCGCAAATGTTCATTGGCTTGATGTAAAAATGACGTGGCGCAACGGTTGCATGGGATAAACACTCAATATTAAATTAAAAAAAGGAAATAGTTACTAATTGTGAAAGGGTAGTAATATCCAAATTTTAAAATATGTTCTGATAATATCAAAATTATCGCCACCTGTTTTTATATGACAATTTTATGAAATTTTAGATTTATGAATTGTTAATGATAATTAAATATAATCACTTATTTGCGTCTCACGTCCGTTCTCTTCGGGAGCCACCCTGCATTCCACCGTTGGTGGGGAGATCCTATTTCATCTGTGTCTTCGCTCGCAATTGTCCATATTCTTGATTTTCTTTCTTTCTACAGTTTGGCACTCCTCTTGTGTTTACATCTTGGCTAAGCTTTGGGCTGGCTTTGTGCGTTTGTCGTTGTTTTGTCCCGCTTCTATTAATAGAATTTATTTTGAGAACTGAGTTCCTATACAGACAGCACCAAATGATAGATTCATAGGTTTATGAATGGGTTATGATATAGATTGGACTGAACGGTTACATGCTTTTTTGCCTAATTCCATATTCAGATGTTACACACTTGGCCCTTTAATGGCTTAGGACTGAACTATTATAGGTGAGCGCCCGTTTATCAATTTTTTTTTTGGCGATATGAAATTTCTGGCCTGTGGGTTTTATAATCATATTCCATCCAGTACAACTGATCTTTTTTCTATATTAGGGTAATATTGAAATAAAATTTCAAAATGGGTGGTTTTTAAGTAATTTTATCTTATTTTTAAATGGTTGATTGTATGGACTCTTATTTAAAATACTGATCAGTGCAGCTGATAATTAAGTGATTGTATATGTTTTTAATGTCATTCAACAACTCTATAACATTATAAATAAAAAATACAAATAATCTTGGACTAAATATGAGGGTAGAATGAGGCTATTAATCATCCATAACATCTGAATTTAGCTCCTTTTATCACAAAACTTCTTAAAAAAAAACCTTTCAACCCTCTAAATTTACCTAAAGGGTAAGTTAAATCCCCTTTGCACCAACACCGTTCTGAAAAAACTGCTTCAAATTTATTTTTTCCTAAAAATTGACCAAAATACCCCTAAAATCTATAAAAAAAAATAATCAAACCAATTCCATCTAACCAAATCAAAAGTCACTAATCCATCCAATCAAATCAGACATAACTTATCCATCCAAACAAATCAAACATAAACCACTAATCCATTCAACTAAATTAAACCACTCCACCGGAAACCGCCACCAACCGTTGCCACGTTTTTTCGATCATCGCCTTCTATCCATCGCTGGCAAAAAAAATCCGATAAAAATTAAATAGATAATTATTTTTTTTAATTTTTTTCGTTCAGAAAGACAGACGGAATAAACCTGTTCGTCTTCTCAGGCGAGGTTTGTTTTCAGACGAATCCATATAAATGCAAATTAGATATCTTTACATTGAAGATAATAACAAAAAGAAAGAAACTAGACAAATCAGAAATCAATTAAAATTGTGTTGACTATATTCATCGTTCATAGTACTAAAAGAAATTCCCAAATCAAGAAGCAACCTATGAATCTCTAACAAACTTGAAAAGGCTAGTTTCTCACTATAACATCAAGCACCAAATTTCTTCAAAAACAAGACAAAACATCTGTCCTCAAATCTCTCTTTCTACTTATTTAGTTAAAAAAAGTCCACGTTGATTTGCCTTAATCAAGAAAAATTAGAAAATAAATAAATAATTGTCACTGCATTTTCTTTGTAATCTCTAAAACTTATGTTAAAAGCATTTGCACATGATTTATGTATTAGTAGGTCAATTATCCATTCATGACCTAACTAACTACATGACATGCCTCTTACCCTTGATAAGCCAAATAATTAATCATTTTTTTGTTTATTTTTTTCATTAACTTATAGATTTTATGATGATAATTTTTCATATATGTAGTTTTTGTTTTGTTTCTTGGTTAGATAACGGATTTAACAAGAAAGAATTGAAAGTGGGTGGTTAACTACCTTATGGTCACTTTTTTACTTTTATTAGACAGTGGAACTAGGTAGTATAGTATCAAGAGATGAGGAAAAAAAATCCGGCCGGCCAAATTAACCGACCGAACTAATGATTTTTGATTTTTTGTCGGTTTAGTTTGGTTAATACTTTAGGTTTGGTCGTTTCGATTTTAATATAAAAAATGTTTATTTTTTCGGTTATTAGTTCGATTTGAATTTTAAAATATTCTAATTAATCGAACCGGACGAATGAACCAAAAATTTAATATTTTTAAATTTGTTGTCAGTTTTAACCAAACCGACTAAATCAACCAACTTATTTGATCGGTTCGGTTTTTTTACTTTTTTACTCGGCCGGCTCAATTTTTGGTTAAATTTTCTTATTCGATCGGTTTGATTTTGACAATTCGGTCGAACGATCAATTTAGCTAAGCAGTTGTTGGTTCGATTTCGACTGAACCGACTAAATGCTCACTCTTGTCGAATCTAGTTTAATTTGAAAATAAAATTGATTTGGCTTTAAAATTTAAAAGAACTAAATTCCAAATTTAGTTCAAAATGTAATTATATCTTTTCTTATCATAAGATTAAATATGAAATACATAATAAAATAAATTGCATAATTATATTTACTTTAATTTTAGATTTAACTATATATTTTACTTTGTTGAAATACTTTTATATATATAGATATATTATTTACCTTTATATTTTTTTCTTTAAATTTTTACATAATTTAATAAAATATTATAAATTAAATTTTAGATTATTTTTCAAATATTTTAAATTTTCTCTAAAATCTATAAATTTTCCCATGAATATATATTTTTAAATTTTTTCTTACTTTAATTTATTCTCTTTCATTTCTAAAAAAAATATTCTCTCTTAAGTTTTCTTTTAATCTTCTGTCTCTAAAATTATATCTCTGATAGTTTCTTTTTCCAACATTTTATATCTCAATATACTTAGATTTTCTCTCTTTAAAATTCATTCTCACTAAAATTTATGAATCTTCTCTTAAAATTTTGTGATTTTTTCTATAAAATTTATAAATTTCTCTATATTTTTTTATCTCTAAGATTCCAGAATAGAATCGGATAGACTGGTTCAACTAGTTTTGAGCTATTTAGTCAAACTAATTCAACATTGCACCAAAAAACAGCAATTGAATCGAATGAATTAACAGTCAAACCGGTGTTGAACCGTTGGTTGGACCATAAACTATACAATAGTCAGGTCTAATTTCATTTTTTACAGTTTTATTAAGTCGATTTAACATAATCAGTGTTCAAACTGGTTCAGTTATTGATTTGATTTTTCTAAAACATAATTCTAATTTCTAAAGTATATAAATTTTATCACTCTAAAAACTTCTCTTCAAAAATTTCCATCTAGAAATCTCTCTAAAACTTTTCAATTTCTCTTTAAAATCTATAAATTTTTTCTTCAATAAAAATTATGAATTTTCTCATTTAAAAAATATTAATGATTTTCTCATTTAAATATTTTATATTTAATATCTCTATAAATTTATGAACTTTCTACCTAATTGTTTTATCTCTTTAATTCTCTCTCTAAAGTTTTATATCACTAAAATTTATTAATTTATGAAAGATTATACAAGGCAAATTAAAACTAGATTAAATTTGATATGTTTCTAAAATTATTTGAGATATTTTTATCATTATAATAACGATATTCATTTGCGAATTTTATTGATTTTGTTAGTATTTGGAAACAAAAATAACCCAGTAAATCCAAATCGGCTAAATGTACGTATTGGACCATCACGTTTGGTTCGGTTTTAAATTTAGATCCTAATGAACATTTTTTTTTGATGGAGGTACTTTACGTTATAAAAAAATTCACATCGAACCCTCCGAATCTAAAATGCCACATGTCGGTTAGAGACTGTCTAATGTGAAGCATCGAACCTAATATGTCAATGTTGAATTGGCCAGTCATTAACGGACATGTGGTATTTTAGGTACGGAAAGTCCGATGTGAATTTTGTTTATAACATTAAGTACCTCCATCGAGAAAAAAAAAGTTCATAAGAATCAAAATTTAAAACCGAACCAAAGGAGAAGTTCCAATCTGTTCATTTGGCCTTAATGTGTTTTATACCTTGTAATTTCAAATTAGCCAAAAATTACAATTCTCAGGAGATCACCGTGCGCTCCGCTTCAACGAGTCAGTATAGTCTACACTTGTGAAATTTGACATTTTAGAATTTCATAACACGGTAGTGTCCATATGAGAGGAGTTCATGTGAACCGGAAAAACTAGACGAAAAAAATATTATGTGAGTAAATAATCATAAAACTTAATTAATTTGTAGTTAAACAAGAACAATATATAATAAGAATCGAGGTGGAGTTTTAAGTCAATTTTGATTAAATTAGTTACCGGGAAACATGAAATCTTGGATCAAATCATTGATTGATTGAATAGGAAGAGGAGGAATGAAGAAACATACAGAATGGGGTGGGTCTGGTATGATAAATAAGAGTGCATGAGAGGGAGATTTAATCAGAAAGTTTGGTGTAAGAAAGCATGCAAGTGCTTCAGAATTAATGTTGGTGATGTTGTAACAGAACCCAAAAATATTTTAGACAATTACAATTCTCCAAACTCTTAATTTTTTTATTATTTCTTCACTCTATAAATTCACTTCAATATGTTCATTCTATTGCATCGATCTTTCTTTAATATTTAGCTTAAGTTATTTTAATTGTTATTCAAGAATGGAGAAAGCTCACACAAAAGCTGCACTTAAGGTTTCTTTCATATTTTTTTTTATAACTAAAAAAAGAGGGAGCGCTTATGGGAGGAATTGATCTCACGATCTAGCAGATTACTGCACAACGTTTATACCATTTGAGTTATAACTCATTGGTTTTCCTTTCATATTTTTCTTTTCTTTATATATAATTATTCATTGCATTCATAAAAAAAAAGTATGCTACTTTTTTCAAATTGTTGTCTAAAGTGAATTTTATGGATCCGATTTAATTAAAGAAAAAAATATGTCATTTTATAGTATGTGTATTCTAATTATTGATTTAAAATATTAAAATCATATTTAATTTACTGTAATGAAGTATAATATAATCACAACCTATATTACTAAGGACTTTTAATTGCTAACGATTCTTCCTTCCAAGTAATTGTATTCTTTGAAAGTGTCCATCAATTTTAATTTAAAGCTTAATATCAAAAAAATGTTACAATCATTGCTATCATTGAAGAATATGGTTGGATGGTAAAATTATTAACAACTTTATGCATGATTGAAAGCTACCTTTTCTTAAATTCATTTAACTAGATTCTAAATTAATTAAAATTCTCAATATAATAACCAAAGACTTCTATATCAAAAAAAGTATACTTTTTTATGCTAGGGATAATGGATTAGATGTCAATTTTATCCCTATTATAAAAACTGACTTCTAATTGTTGAAAAAATATTTTATATGGAGTAAAACTTTTTTTTCCATTTAAGCACCATTTTTCTTGAGTAACTTCATTTTATTTATTTTTTAAAAATTGTATTTACCTAAGACCTGAGTAAAACATGTTGACATGCATGCATATGGAATAAAATGAAGGAGAAATATAATTAACTTAATTGCTAGTGAAAATAGCAAATTATGATCTATCGAATTGTCCACTTAATTATACAAGGAATATCCATACGTCAAAACATGGTGTTTGATAAAAAAGAATATGTCTGATCTGATATTTTTAAGCTCATTATTAACAGAACTGCCAATGTTTTTGTCACAGGTAAAAGATGAACTCAACAAGGATATTCTCTATGACAAATTCAAGGTACAATTCAATACTGACTAGATAGAGCCTCAGCCTCTGCTGCATAATTTTAAGGAAAATTCCTTAGTTACTTAAATTATCATTTAATTTTTTTTTATTTCTCGGTTAACTGAAATATCTTTTTGGAATTCAATTTTTTAGTATTTAAATATTGAAATAAATAATAAATTTTAAAAATTTAGAAAGAAAAAAGAAATTGTATTTAGATTTGTTAAATGAGTTGGGATAGAATTGAACCGAATTTAGACACTTAAATTTTTCCATCTAGTCCAATCTGAACTCGATCATATTAGGACTGTTTTTTTATGTCCGGACCAAAAATAATTTCTTTAATCAAAATTTTAAGAGTTTTTCTACGTTTACTTTATCTTTTACAAAATAAATCTCATTTTATTCACTTATCACCGTTTGATGATCAAGTTTTATCACATCCATCCAATTGTCAAATGAATAAAGATAAAAATAAAGTAACCGTACGTAAACTTTTCCAAATTTTAAATAGGTCAAGAAAAACTGATATGAGTACGTAACAAATGAATTCATGAACTGAACTCTTGAGTACAAAAAAACTTCTTACATTACAGACTACTCAGAAACCTGTTGCTAAGGAACATACGAAGCCACAAGAATTTAAACTCCACACTTCTCAAAGAGCTTACAAACGTGCTATGTTCAATTATTCTGTAAGTAGCTTCACTTATAATTATTATGGATTCAATTTTTTTTTTAAATCATTTCTCTAATGCTACAAATAATTAATATATATTTTTAATGCAGGTTGCAACTAAGATTTATCTTGATCAGCTGCAAAAGAAACAAATAGAGAGGGTCAAAAAGGTAGTGTTTATGTAAATCATATATTGGCTAACCAAATGGGCATATTTGGGAAAAAAAAACAAATGGCATATTTGATGCATAAAAAGTTAAAAAGTGACTTGCTAATTATTTAGTTTAAAGTAAATATAAATTTTATGGTTTGGTGTGAATAAAATATTTCATGTTTCATATTTTTCTTCTTATTATTATTATTATAAAGAGAGACTACAACTTAGCATTCTAAATTAAAATAGAATCTTAATACTATTGAATTATAGCTAATTAGGTCTGAGGTAATGTTATTTATTATTTTTGTATAATAAAAATACATTTTGCAAAAACAAAATCAGAATTTAAATTAAATATTTTTTAATAACTTCTTATTATACCCTTGACTGAGTAATTTATATATTTTTAATATTATTAATTATACTTTAAAAATACCAATTGTTATTTTAAAATTATATTTTATCGGATAATTAAAAATAACTAAAAATAATAACATAAACAACTAAATTAAGAATAATAAATTATTGGAGCAGATAATAGAAGAGGAAGAGGTTCGCACGTTGAGAAAGGAAATGATCCCGAGAGCTCAGTTGATGCCTTTCTTTGATAGACCATTCAATCCACAAAGGTGCATACATTTAACAAATTTGGCAACTATTTCAAATCATAATTTGCTATGAATTAGGCATAAATACAAACAATTTCATATGCAAATTTGGATTGAAATGCAGATCAAACAGGCCTTTGACCATACCAAGAGAGCCAAGTTTCCACATGATAAACAGCAAGTCTTGGAATTGCCACTCAGCTGGAAATGAAGTCTACCATTTTCAAAGTTGGAACTATTAATTCAATTTGTTTCAGTTTTCATCCATCTTTGTACAACATATCTAGCCATAGATTTTATTTTTGTGTGAATGTGTTGTAATGTAGTATATATAGCTGCATGATTATGTAGATCTTCTAGCTGTTGGTGTGATTAGTTGGCTTTTTAAAGCCATATCAAACCCCCATTTCAATGGGTTTTGATCAGTTCTCTTAATTTTCACAATTGAATAATGTGAATTGTGTTTTGAATTTGATATTTTCTGTAATCAAAACAAATTTTGCATCCATTTTGTTTTATGATCTAATGACGTTATTTTGCAAATTTTATTTCTGCTAATATTTTAATTTATCTATTCATTTTTCAGTGTGTTAATTAAGTCTAATGACTTATTTAAGAAAGCTAAATTTTTAGTTAATTTAGTCTTTAATCTTTTTTCATATAAATATAAATAAACATTATATTTTTATAAAATATAATTATAACTTTATTTAACTTTTTTATATGTATTAATATTTTAAATTGTAAAAGTTTTTTAGTTTCAAAAAGTGAAAAAAATGAAAATGAAAAATTAATAAAAATAAGAAAAACAGTACAAGATTCATTAAATTATTAAATTTCATTAAAAATATTTTAAAGAATAAATACATGTTTTGATTAATAGAGTTCTAAACCATTTTAAGAGAAAAATGATTATTTATAATGGAATCCTCAAAAAAATTCATAAAAATCCTTATAAAGTACTTATTTGAACTATTTTCACTCAAAAAAATGAATGATTTTTTTGAACTTTTTTCGAATAAAAAAAATCAATTTAGCATTTAAGGGTGAAACTGAAACTCAAAGATGTAATTTATATATTTTTAAATTTATATCCTATTTGAATAAACTATTTGTATATGTATTTAAAACTAATTTGACTTCAATTTTAAATATATGTGCAAAAGATGGTATCAAGAGCTCATTAAGAAAGGAAATGGGCTTAATATATAGTTTGACCCCTGAACTTGTATCCTTTTACCCATCTAACCTCCAAACTTAACGTCTCACCTATCAAACCTCTGAACTTGTTAAATAACCTGATTTGACCCCCGAACTTGATAAATACGTAAACATTGAACCCCTCCGTACAAAATTTCTTCTAGAATGTTTCAAGTGACAGGTGGACACGAAGGGTTCAATATTTACATATTTATCAAGTTCAGGGGTCAAATCGGATTATTTAACAAGTTCAGCGGTTCGATAGGCGAGACGTTAAGTTTAGAGGTTAGATGGGTAAAAGGGTACAAGTTCAGGGGTCAAATTATATATTAAGCTAAAGGAAATGAGAGCTCATGGACAATAATGAATTTTTGTTAATTTTTTTATATAATTAATAGCATGTATATATTTATAATAAATTATATATAATTTAGCTTGAGGTGAAAAAATATTATGGCTCGGTCACTACTAATACAGAATAAGAATATCGATTGTAAACAGTTGGATAACGTAGAGTTTCTTTATTAAGAAACTTGTGTCTCTAGTTCTTGATATTTCTCCAGCCGGGGGCGGCCGCACGGGCTCACCCCTAGTTGCTGGTTTCATTTACTTGCATTAATGGTACATGATATTTATCGAGCACTTGGCATATAAGTTTCGTCTATCTTTCCAATAGTGATGTAAGATAGATATGCAAAATTATATTTTTACATGCCATCACTAAATGGTCGAGATCTCTAGTTAGAAAATAGTTTTGGATGGCCTACTAAAATCAACAATTATTTATGCAAGTCTCTTCAAAGTTGCTACTTGTATCAAGAAAGTAATAAACAATAATACAATGATATATCTAGATAATTAGTTTAAATCTCATTAAAAAAATTAAAAAACCATTATTTTTATTAGTAAAAATTAAATTTATCTTGAAATTTCATATTTATTTCAAAATAAAATCCATCCCCAAAGTCGATTATTAATATATGTAAATTCAAAGTTGATTATTTCTTTTACAATACCGATATGGCCGTTTCGAACGACAACATGCAAAAGAGTTTCTTTTACAACACCAGTAGTTATTATTATGGCAACCACTATAAAAGACTCTTTTACTTTCTCCAATTCAGCTAACACTGTATTTTGATACTTATCATTCTTCTCATGTCATTATTCATTGATAGTTATTTTTTCAAATGGTCCACAACCGAGATCATTCTTCCATTCCAAAATTTCTTCCTGTCACAATATTTGAATTTATATTAGTTAATTTGAACATGAAAACCATTATAGATTAATATTTAGTTCTAATTTAGTAAGTAATAAATATGTTTTACCATCTTTATATCCGACTGAATGAGAAAATTATCGGACGCACTGTCTCGGTTCTGAATAAAACGCAGCACATACGGAAAGCAAATGGAAAACAACCTAAGAGGAGTGCACCCTTTGATATATGACGCATTCAAAAGATATATCAACGACGGGTCTTCGAAAATTAATTCCACTGCTCTTGCGCTTTTACTGATCAAAGCGTAATAAAGAACATTCCAACCTTTGTTATCAACTAGTTTGTAACAGTCAGAACATATGGATATATTATCTTTCATTACGTCGAAAGTATCTCTAGAAACAACCAAATGAAGAGCAATTAACTTTTTCTCCGTCTCACCGACATATGCAATCGATCTATCCTTTTCCAATAAAGTCATCGGCGCTATAGGATGACCAAAAGAAACATATGCAGCATAATGTAGTGGAGTCGATCCATATTCATCTACTTCATTTGTTAAACCACTCTTTTTTTCAAACAATGCATTCATTTTCTCTAAAGCAAATTAGATCAGTATATAAGTAAATATCAGTTATTTTCATTTAAATATTATAAAAAAATCAAAATTGTATTTTTAAAATTTTATTAGACGTCATTTTAATATTATTAATAATATGTGTATATCTATCGTAAATTATATATTATTTAGCCCTGGGTGAAAAAAGTATTATGCTTTAATCACTATGAATATGGAATAAGAATTTTGATGTTACGATTGTAGACAATTAGATAAGATAGAGACTCTCTGTTAAGAAAATTGTGTCTTTGGTCCTAGAGACTTCTTCGGCCTGGGGGCGGCCGCACGAGCTCGCCCATTGTCGTCGGTTTCATTTATTTGCAGTAGGAATACATGACATTTGCATACTCTGTTTCCATTCTCTAACACTAGTAGTCTTTTGGTGACATACCCTAAGTCGACACCGAAGCTTAAAAAATTGAAGTAAATTGAAAAAAAATACATTATCACATCTATCTATTAAATTAAAAGTTTTGAGAAATATTTACATAGAGGATTTCTAAACAAAACAAATTTAAGAGACTGAAATAAGGATCTGCCACTATCTTTTCTTTGATCACACATAATAGAATTCCCTAGAAAAGATTTAAAGACAGATGAAACCAATGAAAAGAATAACCCAACGATATTTGTGGTACTGTCAGTAATGATAACATCAGAAAGGGATAATATCACATGAATTCTTTCGATGAATGTAAACACCATTGCTGACATAGCAAATATAATAAACCACAACGCTGTCTTAAGAAGAAGACGGTATTTTCGCTTATATCTCATTGCTGCCATGAAAAAATATAATAACACCCCACTTGATGATAGCATCAAACAAATTACATCTGCGATAAAAAAAAGTTTTTAAATTTATATCTTTAATTAGAATTAGATTCCCAACATCTTTTTTTTAGGATCACTTATCAAACCGCCGGGTATGATGAATCCCACTGCAAAAAATCCAGTAGCGATTAATGTGGCAACCACTATAAAAAAATATTTTCCTTTCTCCAATTCAGCTAACACCGTATTTTAATACTTATCATCCTTCTCATGTCATTTTTCTTTGATAGTTATTTTTCCAAATGGTCTACATCTGAGATCATCATTACATTCCAAAATTTCTTCTTGTCACAATATTTGAATTTATATTAGTTAATTTGAACATTAAAACCATTATAGACTAATATTTAGTTCTACTTTAGTAAGTAATAAATATGTTTTACCATCTTTATATTGAATGAAAAAATTATAGGATGTACTGTCTCAGTTCGGAATAAAACGCGGCACATACGAAAAGCTAATGGAAAACAACATAAGAGGAGTGCACCTTTTGATATACGGCGCATTCAAAAGACATATCAATGACGGGTCTTCGAAAATTAATTTCACTGCTCTTGCGCTTTTACTGATCACGGCGTAATAAAGCACATTTCAACCTTTCTTATCAAATAGTTTGCAACAATTTGGACATATGGATATATTGTCTTTCATTACAACGAAAGTATTTCTACAAACAGCCAAATGAAAAGCATTTAATTTTCTCTCCGTCTCACCGAAATATGCAATCGATCTATCATTTCCCAATAAAGTCACCGGCGCTCTTGGAAGACCAAATGAAGCATATGCAGCCTAATGTAGTAGAGTCCATCCATATTCATCTACTTCCTTTGTCAAACCACTCTTTTTTTTAAACAATGCATTCATTTTCTCTAAAGCAAATTAGATCAGTATATAAGTAAATATCAGTTATTTTTCATTTAAATATAATAAAAAAATCAAAATTGTATTTTTAAAATTTTATTAGACGTCATTTAAATATTATTAATAATATATGTATATCTACCGTAAATTATATATTATTTAGCCCGGGGTGAAAAAAGTATTTATGGCTTAATCACTACGAATATGGAATAAGAATTTCGATGTTGCGATTTTAGACAGTTAGATAAGATAGAGACTCTCTATTAAGAAAATTGTGTCTCTAATCCTTGAGACTTTTTAGGCCTGGGGGCGGCCGCACGAGCTTGCCCCTGGTCGTCGGTTTCATTTATTTGCAATAAGAATGCATGACATTTGCATACTCTGTTTCCATTCTCTAACGCTAGTAGTCTTTTGGTGGGCTAATAATCACCCATGGCCCCTGACTTTAAGGGGTACGGGCGCTAAACCCCCTGATTTTTAAAAACATGCGCTAAACCCCCTGATCTTTGTGGCGGCGCTCACTAAACCCCTTTTGGATGAAATATGACCAAAATACCCCTGGCGCCGTTTTTTCTGGTCAACTGACATTCTTAAAAAAATAATCTGACACTGTCACATCATCTGCCACATCAGCAAAATACCCTGAAAATTTTAAACCCCCAAAATACCCCTAATTTAATTTAGAAAAAGACAAAAAAAAACCAACCCAATCTGATCTAAACCATTCGAGTAACCCAACAACCCACCCAACCACCACCCCCACCCAACCACCGCCGACAAATTTTCCGGTCATCTTCTCCGATTTGAAGATGACCGGAAAATTTTCCGGCCCTCAATTTTTTTTTCTCGAAAACGTTGTTCTTCATGGATCTGAACTCAGATCCATGAAGAATGAAGATCTGTTCTTCATGGCTCCATGAAGAACAAATCTGCTGTTCTTCATGGACAGCCATGAAGAACAGATCTGCTGTTCTTCATGGCTGTCCATGAAGAACAGCGTGTTCTTCATGGGTCTGAACCCATGAAGAACATCGTTCTTCATGGGTTCAGATCCATGAAGAACGAAGATCTGTTCTTCATGGCTCCATGAAGAACGGATCTGCTGTTCTTCATGGACAGCCATGAAGAACAGAATATTTTTTTCATGGAGCCATCGGCGGGCGGCGGCTCTTGCTGGAGAAGATGATCAGCAGACGGCGGCGAGTGTTTGGGTTGTTGGTGGATGGGTTGGCCGAATAGTTTAGGTTAGATTGAGTTGGGTTGGATTGAGCTGGGTTGGATTGAGTTGGGGTATTTTCGGTATTTTTATTATTTTTTTATTTTTTGATGACGTGTCAGATGATGTGGCGCTGTCAGATTTTTTTTTTTTTTAAGAATATCAGTTGACCAGAAAAAACGGCGCCAGGGGTATTTTGGTCATATTTCGTCCAAAAGGGGTTTAGTGAGCGCCGCCACAAAGATCAGGGGGTTTAGCGCCCGTTTTTAAACATCAGGGGGTTTAGCGCCCACACCCCTTAAAGTCAGGGGCCATGGGTGATTATTAGCCCTTTTGGTGACATACCATAAGTCGACATACCCGAAGCTTAAAAAATGAAAGTAAATTGAAAAAAAATATATACATTATCACATCTATCTATTAAATTAAGAATTTAAGAAATATTTACATAAAGAATTGCTAAACCAAACAAATTTGAGAGACTGATATAAAATCTGCCACTATCTTTTCTTTAGTCACGCATAATGGAATTTTCTAGGAAATATCCATAGACAGATGAAACCAATGAAAAGAATGACCCAGCGATATATGTAGTACTGTCAACATGATAACATCAAAAAGGGATAATATCACATGAATTCTTTCAGTGAATGTAAACACCATTGCTGCCATGGCAAATATAATAAACCACAACGCTATCTTAAGAAGAAGATGGCAATTTCGCTGATATCTCATTACTGACATGAAGAAATATAATAACACTCCACTTGATGATAACATCAAACAAATCACATCTGCGATAAAAAAAAAGTTTTTAAATCTATGTCTTTAATCAGAATTGGATTTCCAACATCTTTGTTTGAAGGATCGCTTATCAAACCGTCGGATACGGTGAATCCCACCGCCAATAATCCAGTGTTTCACAGACTTCAACTTCACCCAAATTTAGAAGTTTATGAAATTTTAGCTTTTTCATGGTTTTCAATTCCTGGACCTTGTAATAATTCATCATCATCATCTTTCAGACTTCTCCGGCCAGGGGGCGGCCGCACGGGCTCGCCCTTGGATGTTGGTTTCATTTACTTGCATTAATTATGCATATAGCATTTGTTAAGTATTTGGCGTACATATTTCGTTTATCTTTCCAATGGTGTCGTCACTAAACGGTCGAGATCTCCAGTTAAAAAATAATTATGGATAGCTTAGCAAAATCAACAATTATTTATGTTAGCCTCTTCTAAGTTGCTATTTGAATCAAGAAAGTAGTAAACAATGATACGATAATACATCTGGTATTTAGTTAAAATTGTATTCAAAAAAATTAAAAAAACCTTAATTTTTTTATTAGAAAATTAAATTTATTAAAATTATCTCGGAATTTCATATTTATTTCAAATGAAATTCATCCCAAAATTTTAATATCGCCATCCTTTACTTCCGCCGCTCTCACTCCGGCCACCGCCATCTCATACTCCAAAGACACAAATACAGGCAGCTAAATGAAGAGTATTTACAATATTCAATAATTTTTCACTTAAATATTGTAAAAACAATTATTTACTAAAAAAAATTTAAAAAAATTATATAAAAATAAACAAAAATTAAATATTAAAAAAAAGACGGAAATTACAGCTGCACCTTTATTATCTCACCTTTATGCAACCAATGAACGGGTGAAGAAGAAACAGCAACCAGTGAGCAGGTATAGGTTGACAGAATATGGAGTTGGTAGAAGTATGTGTTACCGAGGTATAAAACAAATTTTGTAGAGTTTTTTTATTTTAATTTTATAAATAATTAACTTTCAAAACTAATTGATAAATTCTCTTTTATTTTTTTTAAGAGTAAATTCTCTTTTATAATTCTATTAATTAACAATTAGATTAAGGATACATTTTATCAAACATTACATATATTTAGTTTAAATTTTAAAATTAAATTATGATATCAAAAAGATTTATTTATTACTATATGCTTAAAAAAGTGAAGTTTTTGTAAAATTTAATTTAAAATTTTGTTTGGCCTAATTTAAATGTAAAATCTCTAATTTATATGTTCATACCTAAGTCTTTATGCGTAATCGCTAGATGCAAAGCTGTTACACCTTTAATGCCGCCACAATCCACTGATTTGCAAGTGTTTAAAATGTGATAAAAATGTCGACATTGTGATTATAGACAACCAAGTAAGGTAGAGACACTTCAAATGGGGTTTTTGACGGATCTGTGCCTACGGGCTTTTAAAAATTCCATTTTAGTGCTTGTGTGGAAATTAATTCCACAATTGTGCCTGGGACCACGTCATCCGCGATTTAATATCGCGGATTGCCATGTCATCCGCGATATTAAATCGCGGATGATGTTAATTACTCAATTCTGAGTAATTAACCTAATTAGATGCAATCCGCGATATAAAATCGCGGATTGCATCTCTCCCCAATGATTGGGGAGACAGATTACTGTCTCCCCAATCATTGGAGAGAGACATGATTGAGTATTATTTACCCAATCATTTTATTTATATTTTTTTAAAAAAAATTACTATAAAATCACTAAAATTGTTTTAATTAGCGTTTTTGAATAAATTCCGTATTTTAGATTTTTTGTTAAAATTCTAATAAAATATAAAAACCGTTTTTTAGTTAGCATTGTATATTATTTTTTCTGTTTTTACTAGTTTATACAAAAATTACAATTTGCATAAACAATATAAAATGATGAACGATATAATAATACGGAATAGTCGATAAAATAAAGTAGGATTACAAAATTTAAAGTGTCTACAAAAATAACAAAATCATAAATAATCTCGATATCTAGTGTTCTTCTCCAGTTGAGTCCTCATATCGTACCCCATATCTTGCCTGCGGCGCAGACTGCTCTCAGTAAGATCGCGATACTGTCTATCACCCGGTCTGTCACCTGGCGCGCCCTCGCTCTCGTGATCATCGTCTAGGGATAGCTCCTGATCATCTGCAGCCGGTGCAGTAGTCGGTGCCTCCTGTGACTGCGGAAGGAGGCTGAAGGACGGACCCGAAAACTGAATACTACCGGACTGTAACGCCTCGAAAGAGCCCCCCTCCCCGAGACCTGGACTGTTCAACCAAGCCTCTGATATCGAAAAAAACATCTGCGACGGATCCGCGACCGGGGTGGAAGGGGAGGGACGCGAATGTGACGCTGACGGTTGATCGAGCCAAGAAAACACGGGCCGGTAACCCTGATCAGAGGGGGTAGAAGGTTGACCATGCTGAGGTGCCTGAAATGGGGGTGGTGTAGCCTGTCGATACTGAGCCGGCTCTGTCAGATGAGTGGTATACGGCGTCTGTTCAGAGGAGTAAAAGAACGGCCCGGATGACGGTGGTACCGGAAACGATGAGGTCGGAGGGACCTGTAATAAAGAATAAAATTAAAAATATAAGAATCAACATTTATTAACTTGTATTTTAAAATAAAGTGAAACTGTTATGCAAAAAAACATAATAAAGTACGCAATACCTGCGAGTGCTGCTGAAACTGTGAACCGTCACCCTGAAACTGAGTAGGCCCGCAATAGTTCTGTCGTGTCTGCGAGCTCTCTCCTGCATCGTAATGATAGTACACAGGGGGCGGTATAGGCTGATCTGGACGCTGGCGAGGCTGGCGTGGTGTAGGCCGTTGTCTACGACGACTGTGAATGGAATCCAAGTCAACCGTCAAAGGAGGGAGAGGAGGCAGTACAAATGCCGGGACTGCTGGCTCAGGCGGTGGAAGAGTGACATCCCGACGATCCTCCATGTACGCCATTTGTGAACTGCGTGCAGCGGACCCAATTATGGAGTCACGGCTAGATCTCCGGACGTGGACCATCTCCGCCAGATCACGCTATACAAGGGAAAACAGTAATCGGTAAATATATAGAAAGTAGAAAATGTAATTGTAAAGTTGTTAAAAAAAAAGGTACGTACACTCGAACCGTCAGCTGCACCCTGCCAGGTAATCCACCTCCGGGTGTGTCTCCGATACCACTCCATGTACTGGGAATGGTAGTGTGGTGGACGCTCAAAACGGTAACCGCCAACGACATGTGACTCCCTGTGGAGCCAAATTAGTACGTAATACCCGAGGATCTCCATGTAGTTGTTGCTGCTCTTGTAAAGGAGGGAATGGAGGCGGTGATCCTGCACTGGGGCCAGAGGGATAGGCTGAATAAGCCCAAACTGCTGCAATACTCTATCTGGCTGGTGCCACTCCACAATGTTGTAGTAAATCAAGGGTACCCGAGCACGCCAAACTTCTGAACCCGCAAGGTACTGGGAGGGTATGGATCTGAGGAGATCGTCGGTGTATGGCTGCCAAACAATCTGCACAGAAAGAATTAGGTGAAAACATAAACTAAATTAAAATGAAAAGTATTGAAAAAAAAAATAAACTTACATCACCGTAACGCAGCCTGTCAAGCAAGAGTCTAAAGTAAGACAGATCGTGTCTGGGGGCCCCTCGGACCCGACGCTCCCTAGGGCCCGCCCATCTGTCAATTAAAAAATTTAAATGTCAAATTCATATATAACTATCAAATAAAATTAAACGTTATAGTAAATACCTGTCGCCTAAAGGAAGATGCTGTGTGATGGGAAGCGCAGCGTAACGGGGACGTAACGGCGTCAAACGCTCAAAAGCCCAAAGCTGCAAAATCCAAAGGGCGCCACCGATGTTACGTCTGTGCTGTGAAGCCATAGAACAAATGCAAAGCTCGTGGTACAGGTGGGCAAGCACGGCTGATCCCCAACTGATGGATCGCTGATCCTCCAAATCCTCCAAATGTGGAAAAAGCCATACCACAAATGCAAAGCTCGTGGTACAGGTGGGCAAGCACGGCTGATCCCCAACTGATGGATCGCTGATCCTCCAAATCCTCCAAATGTGGTGGAGTGAGCGGGACGACTTCTGGTTCTTCGTGGGTAGGGACTGGGTGGTTATTCGAGCAGTTCCGTCATTTTCGAGAGTTAGACGACGACGTTTCAGATATGGAGGTGGAGTGGGCTGTTCGGGCATATCTCTGGGCCGCTTTGGATGGGCTGTGCTTCACTGATTTGAACAGTGGACATTTGGGGTTGAGGATTTTACCACATTTGGAGGATTTGGAGGATCAGCGATCCATCAGTTGGGGATCAGCCGTGCTTGCCCACCTGTACCACGAGCTTTGCATTTGTTCTATGGCTTCACAGCACAGACGTAACATCGGTGGCGCCCTTTGGATTTTGCAGCTTTGGGCTTTTGAGCGTTTGACGCCGTTACGTCCCCGTTACGCTGCGCTTCCCATCACACAGCATCTTCCTTTAGGCGACAATTTACTATAACGTTTAATTTTATTTGATAGTTATATATGAATTTGACATTTAAATTTTTTAATTGACAGATGGGCGGGCCCTAGGGAGCGTCGGGTCCGAGGGGCCCCCAGACACGATCTGTCTTACTTTAGACTCTTGCTTGACAGGCTGCGTTACGGTGATGTAAGTTTATTTTTTTTTTCAATACTTTTCATTTTAATTTAGTTTATGTTTTCACCTAATTCTTTCTGTGCAGATTGTTTGGCAGCCATACACCGACGATCTCCTCAGATCCATACCCTCCCAGTACCTTGCGGGTTCAGAAGTTTGGCGTGCTCGGGTACCCTTGATTTACTACAACATTGTGGAGTGGCACCAGCCAGATAGAGTATTGCAGCAGTTTGGGCTTATTCAGCCTATCCCTCTGGCCCCAGTGCAGGATCACCGCCTCCATTCCCTCCTTTACAAGAGCAGCAACAACTACATGGAGATCCTCGGGTATTACGTACTGATTTGGCTCCACAGGGAGTCACATGTCGTTGGCGGTTACCGTTTTGAGCGTCCACCACACTACCATTCCCAGTACATGGAGTGGTATCGGAGACACACCCGGAGGTGGATTACCTGGCAGGGTGCAGCTGACGGTTCGAGTGTACGTACCTTTTTTTTAACAACTTTACAATTACATTTTCTACTTTCTATATATTTACCGATTACTGTTTTCCCTTGTATAGCGTGATCTGGCGGAGATGGTCCACGTCCGGAGATCTAGCCGTGACTCCATAATTGGGTCCGCTGCACGCAGTTCACAAATGGCGTACATGGAGGATCGTCGGGATGTCACTCTTCCACCGCCTGAGCCAGCAGTCCCGGCATTTGTACTGCCTCCTCTCCCTCCTTTGACGGTTGACTTGGATTCCATTCACGGTCGTCGTAGACAACAGCCTACACCACGCCAGCCTCGCCAGCGTCCAGATCAGCCTATACCGCCCCCTGTGTACTATCATTACGATGCAGGAGAGAGCTCGCAGACACGACAGAACTATTGCGGGCCTACTCAGTTTCAGGGTGACGGTTCACAGTTTCAGCAGCACTCGCAGGTATTGCGTACTTTATTATGTTTTTTTGCATAACAGTTTCACTTTATTTTAAAATACAAGTTAATAAATGTTGATTCTTATATTTTTAATTTTATTCTTTATTACAGGTCCCTCCGACCTCATCGTTCCCGGTACCACCGTCATCCGGGCCGTTCTTTTACTCCTCTGAACAGACGCCGTATACCACTCATCTGACAGAGCCGGCTCAGTATCGACAGGCTACACCACCCCCATTTCAGGCACCTCAGCATGGTCAACCTTCTACCCCCTCTGATCAGGGTTACCGGCCCGTGTTTTCTTGGCTCGATCAACCGTCAGCGTCACATTCGCGTCCCTCCCCTTCCACCCCGGTCGCGGATCCGTCGCAGATGTTTTTTTCGATATCAGAGGCTTGGTTGAACAGTCCAGGTCTCGGGGAGGGGGGCTCTTTCGAGGCGTTACAGTCCGGTAGTATTCAGTTTTCGGGTCCGTCCTTCAGCCTCCTTCCGCAGTCACAGGAGGCACCGACTACTGCACCGGCTGCAGATGATCAGGAGCTATCCCTAGACGATGATCACGAGAGCGAGGGCGCGCCAGGTGACAGACCGGGTGATAGACAGTATCGCGATCTTACTGAGAGCAGTCTGCGCCGCAGGCAAGATATGGGGTACGATATGAGGACTCAACTGGAGAAGAACACTAGATATCGAGATTATTTATGATTTTGTTATTTTTGTAGACACTTTAAATTTTGTAATCCTACTTTATTTTATCGACTATTCCGTATTATTATATCGTTCATCATTTTATATTGTTTATGCAAATTGTAATTTTTGTATAAACTAGTAAAAACAGAAAAAATAATATACAATGCTAACTAAAAAACGGTTTTTATATTTTATTAGAATTTTAACAAAAAATCTAAAATACGGAATTTATTCAAAAACGCTAACTAAAACAATTTTAGTGATTTTATAGTAATTTTTTTTAAAAAAATATAAATAAAATGATTGGGTAAATAATACCCAATCATTGTCTCTCTCCAATGATTGGGGAGACAGTAATCTGTCTCCCCAATCATTGGGGAGAGATGCAATCCGCGATTTTATATCGCGGATTGCATCTAATTAGGTTAATTACTCAGAATTGAGTAATTAACATCATCCGCGATTTAATATCGCGGATGACATGGCAATCCGCGATATTAAATCGCGGATGACGTGGTCCCAGGCACAATTGTGGAATTAATTTCCACACAAGCACTAAAATGGAATTTTTAAAAGCCCGTAGGCACAGATCCGTCAAAAACCCTTCAAATGTCACTAACAATATATGTAAATTCAAAATCGATTATTTCTTCTACATCACAAATATGACCGTTTCGAACTACAAATGCAACAAAGCTTCTTTTTTTTGTTGACCACAATATTGTTTTTTCTTATTTTTTCGCTGCTTTCTAGATCAGTGAGAGGAGGAAATTCATTGACAACCAATTTAATTGCTTCTAGATGACCATATGTTGTTGCAATATGCAACAGAGTGTCATCGACTTTATTTACTTGCAATAACAATGCATGACATTTGTCAAGCACCTGACATATAAATTTCGTTCAACTTTCCAATGGCAATAGAAGATATATATGCAAAATTGTATTTTTACATGCCGTTACTAAATTTTCCAAATCCACTACAAATATTTAAATTGAAGTAATAAATATGTTTTTGTTAATTATTTTTATAATTAATAACATGAGTATATCTATCGTAAATTATATATATTTAGCCTGAGGTGAAAACAACATTATGGCTCAATCACTACTTATAGAGAATAGGAATGTCGATGTTGTAATTGTAGACTGTCGGGTAAGGTAGAGACTCTTCAATAAGAAACTTATGTCTCTAGTCCTTGAGACTTCTCCGACTAAGGGGCGGCCGCACGGGCTCGCCTCTGGTCGCCAGGTTTCAATTATTTTCAATAAAAAATACATGACATTTATCGAACACTTGGCATACATTATTTCGTTTATCTTTCCAATGGTGATGTAAGATGGATATGTAAAATTGTATTTTTGACATGCTGCCACTAAATAGTCGAGATCCTTAGTTAGAAAATAATTATGGATGGTTTATCATAATTAAAAGTCACTTATGCAAACTTCAAAGCTGCTATATCAAGAAAGCAATGAATAAGGATACGATAATACTACTTCGAGATGACCATAAGTTGCTTCAATGTGCAACGAAGTGTCGCCGGCTGTGGCGAGCAAGAGTTGCTACGAATGGGGTGCAAATTTTTTTATCAAATCATATATCATTTAATTTTTTTAGTTTTTTATATGTTCGATTTGTGCATATTTTAAAAATAATAATTAAAGGTTTAAATGCACCAAAAATCACAAACTTTTGCGTGTTTTTAGCTTTTAAAATAATCTTTTAATTTTGGCAAAAAATACACGAACTTTCAAAATTTTGCAATTGAAGACACCGACACCGTTTTGGATGTAAAACGACACCGTTTTATATTAAAACTACGCCGATTTAGATGTAAAATAACACTATTTTTCAAAGAAAAACACACTTAATCTTAATTGCAAAAAATTGAAAAGTTCATGTTAAATATGCTAAAATTAAAAGATTATATTAAATACCAAAAACACGCGAAAGTTGGTGATTTTTTGTGCATTTAAGCCATAATTAAATGCCTTTACAATATTAGAAAAATGTAATATTTACCTCATCTATTTATATAAGCTCTTAATATATCTAATATTAAATTAAAAATTTAGGTTAGAAAATAGAAGGTATGTCAATAAATAAAAAGATTGGAATAAAAAATATAACTATAAAAAATAGCAAAATAATAATATAAATAACATTATTTTACTAAATAAAATATTTTGTTGGATACACATTCTCTAAACGAATGATGCGAACTAATTTGGTCCTCTTCCATAAGGTACCATAGTTTTTTTATTTATATGTTATTTTAATTTTTTTTATAATTTTATTTTTTATATGAACAATTTTTATAATTTATCGTGTTAAATGAGCATGAAGAATGGCCGAAAAATCACATGACACTCATGTCACATGCATGCACAAACGATATATTTCTTACTAATTGTTGGTAGAAGCGGCTAACATTGGACAACAATAGCGCTCTACCAATTAGGAAACAATTATGAACGGTGTAGCAAAATCAACAGTTATTTATACAATGATACATTCAAAAATAATTCTCTAATGATTACAAGTTTTATGACATACTGGAGGAACACCACTACACATGTACATGAAGAGGGCTATACAGTACACATACTGAATATATTTTTTAAAATTTAAACTAGTTATTCATAATTTGACTTTTTATTCTATTTTTCTTATCACAGTTTTAATTGATTTTTTCTAATACCGATGTTGAGGCAATGATCATTTATGCTTTTAGGGGTAAAATAGTTGAATTTCAAATAATACTACGACAAAGAGGCATTTGAATATTTTTGTATGATTTAAATATTTTTGAATTTATATTTGTATTTATTTAATTTGAATAAACTATTTGTATATGTATATAACACTAATCGATTTCAATTTTATATATAAAGGCAAGAGATGATACAAAGAGCTCAATAGCTTATTGAGAAAGGAAATTATACCAAGAGGTCATTGAATAGCAATTGAACTATTTTCAGATGACCATATGTTACTTCAATGTGCAACGAATAGTCACCAACAATGGTAGAGTCAAATTTTATGAGTAAAGGATCAGAACCCTCTTGAACTTGGCACAAAATATGAAATACATCCAAATATGTAAAACCGGATGAAATCACTTCAAAAATTGGCAAAACCGGATCAAATACACCCCTCGATTATTGTTGCCCACTCTCAACCCACGTTTGAAACACACTCTTCATGGTAAAAAATTTAAAATAATCTATGTTTTTCTTTCAATTCTTCAAATTAATACTTGAAATTTTTGTTTTTTTTTTTTAAATTATGAAAATAAAATGATTAACCAACCATCACTGCCGGTGAAAAAATAAATTCATAGGAGTCAAAAATTTTGTTCCTCCGACAACTCCGGGTTTTTTTTAATCCGACTGACCCATTTGGATTTGCTCTTCATCGTTGAAGAGTGAGTCTGCTCTTTAACGAAGAACAAAAAATAATAATTGGCCGCCATATTTGTTTTTGACCGGAGAGTTCATTTTTCGGCGGGCTCAGCAATTTTCCGGTGAAAATTCCAAAGTTTAGGTGGGGGTGGGGGCGATATCCCGCTCTCTTAAAAAGGTTTTTGAAACAATTTATCAAATTGTGGGTCTGTTTGATCAATTTTTAAAAATTTGAGTTTATTTGATACTTCGTGCCAAATTCGAGGTTTTTTTTATCCTTTCCTCGAAGAAAAAATAGCAAATTCCAGAAATTAAAACAATCTTTGATTGGGCCTAAACTTGCAAACTGGGCTTTGGTTTACTAAATCCACGAAAAAGAAAGAAGAATCGATTCGCTTCTTTTCTCTCTGTATGCTGCTTCCTCTCTTTTTCCCCCTTCGCAATTAGGTTTCTCTGTCGTTTCAGCCATCAAAATCCCAATTTGCCGTCTCTAAATTTCAATATTTCGTTTCCTCTCAGGTAAAATCAATTTCTTCTTTACTCCTTATACGTTTACAATTAGGGTTTCTATTCCATACTTTTTAATCTTTCTAATTAATCCTTGATTGCAATTTTTTTGATGTAGGAATGCGATTAATTGATTGACGAATAAATCAATAACAATCATGGAGATACAATCAAATGGAAAGCCGATTGATTCTTTGCTAGAAAGAGTTCTATGTATGAATATTTTATCATCAGATTATTTTAAGGAGCTTTATAGGTTGAAAACCTATCATGAAGTTATTGATGAAATTTATAATCAAGTTGATAACGTTGAGCCTTGGATGACTGGCAATTGCCGCGGCCCGTCTACGGCTTTTTGTCTTCTGTATAAGTTTTTTACTATGAAACTCACTGTCAAACAAATGCATGGCCTTTTAAAGCACAAAGATTCGCCTTATATTCGTGCGGTAATTTCACTATCATACCCTTATTTCAACTTCTTTTATTGTAGTTCTCCTATCTTATTGTATATATCATCTTTGTGTCATATATTTGCTGTTTTTTAATGGATTGCGTAATGGTGTCTTGATGATTTATTTGTCATGTTCATCTTAACTCATGTTATAGTTTTTACATATACTTGCAGTATATATGTTGGTGCCGAGGGTAACGCTTGTGCTCATAGTTAAGCGCTTGAGCTGAATGCCTGACATAGAAGTGTAGAACTTTTGATTAACGTTTAATTGTACAATAAATGATGTCTTTTGAGTTTTTGTTACTAGATTTGTTTTGCACTGGATGCCTTACTCATATGTGCTCAACTTTGTGTGTGCATGTCTAAATTTGATTGCATCTGTTTAGTTTGTTATGTCAACGTTTTTCGAGTCAACAAGATAACATTTTAATTTAGTTAATGATATATTGTACTTTGCTATCGTCAGTACCTTTCACTGTTCCTGCTTCCTTTAAGTACATGAAAGTAATTTAAATTGGATTTTTCATGTCTCGTTTATTCTATTAAAGGAAAATTTTAGAAGATGACTAATTTATAAGAGTTGATTTTTTTTATTTGAAATTATATTTATTCATATTGATTGGCTTTTCTGGCTGTGGAATGTCCAAAAATAATAGAGCCCGTCGCTATAGAGGTAATGGACAAAATATATCTGATCTTGGTCGTTTTAAAATCATTATTTGATGCTATAATACATATGTCACACATGATAATGCCCTTGTTTTTCATAGCAGATTTCTACAAATCCAGGTTGAGCTGTTCTTGTTTCTTTGAGTCGCTAAGACTTTCTCACTCCTACATAATATTGCCTTGCTTTGCCGAGCAGATAACGCTAAACCGAGGTTTGAGGCGTCTTATTTTTGATTCTAACTCCTGGATTTATCTGATAGTCTAATATCATTATATCTCTGGGAATGTGTTAACTACAGAACCAGGGTTGTGTCCCTTGTGTATGTCCAATGTCATGTTGCTATCGTTTCAGCTCTTTGAAGCTAAGGATAGGGATCTGGTATTTTTTGGCAACAAATTCTTAAGAGGTTCACATTTCATTACCTGCGTGTACATCATTTTTTCTTCTATGTGCTCACTGATACTGGTGCTTGATTGTGGGCTTTAATTTTTATTGTATGACTTAGTGTTCCATTTTAATTTTTGGGTTTGTCATTCTGGGGTTATATGCCTTTCTCCAATTTTGATTGCAGGTTGGATTCCTCTATTTAAGATATGCTGCTGATCCAAAGACACTCTGGAATTGGTGTGAACCATACATTAAAGATGATGAGGTATATTACATATCCGTAAATTGGCTTTCAAAGCTTACAGCTCTATGTTCCTAGGTGTATTTTACTGTTTCTTGAAATTTTTAACTGTTGTGTACCAAATGGTTTCTAGTCTTAAGGCATCACAGTAAACCTCTTTTTCTGGGAGATGCCTTTAATGAAAATTAAAATAAAATCTAGAAAAATTATGGGTTCATTTCCCTTTTGAACTTTTTTCTTTTAAACTTCATTTTAGAAGTTCTCAATTTCTGTTTTTTGCTTTCTATTATTGTGTATTATGGGAATCTGCCTGCATTAATCTTATCATTATCGTCGTTGACACTACCCTGCCACTAGTTGCAGCCCGATAAGGAGTTTGAAAGAAACATGCATATAATCATGTCACTTTTGGAACTTTTACGAGATAAAAATCCCGAGTTTCAAGATCACTATATCATTCTCATGCAAAGGTCTGCCACTAAAGCCATCTTGTTAAATGCTGGGCTAGTAGTGAAGGAGAGGTATTTTAGAAAGATCTTGGTTCATCTTAAACTTCATAGTCAATATAGCGAACAAACTTTAAATGATAGAATGAATGGTTTTTGAAACATATATCTGAGGCTTATAAGCTTGTAGACCCTAACTTAGTTTGGTCTCTCTTCTCATCTACAAACTTATGGGGGACTCTAATGAAATTATTGATACTCCAAAGACCCTATTAAAAGGGGCAAGGGTCAATAAGACATAAAGAGGTCTTGGAGATTAGGCATGTCCTAGAGAGGTCATGATCAAATTTCAAAAGGCTAGCATTTAAAAATATTCACAGTTGAGATCTAATATTTATGAAAAGATTTATGATCAATGGTGGTTTAAAATGGAGGGATGCTTTGCCAGTTCTGGTGGTGGTCTGATAATATTCTGGTGATAGCAACAGTAGTTTCCATTAAATTTTTGGCGTGTTAGCACAATAGTTTTGGTAGATCAGATAGTTGCATTGAGATTCATAAGATTTTGATGGTCTTGCATTGGAGATAGTAATTCTAGTTATTCTAGGATGTCAGTGGTGGAGGCATGTCTTTCCTGTACATTGTGCTCGGAAGAAGGCACATGCATACACCATAAAGAACACACCACATACCCTACTTTTGTTTACAGAACACTTTGGCTTGCTTTTCAGAATGCCTCATATTTATGTTTTTCTAGGTTGGGAAAGCCAAATTTGCTGGCTGTTCTCCTAAGATTAGATGCTAGCGAATGGTAACAATAAGTAACAGTGTTTATTTATATATAACAGTTGTATTTGTCTAGGGTGGCTCTATGCCCCACACATTTTAAATCATTGAAATGTTAATGAACTTTGGTTGTTTTCTATATGCCGGTTTTTCAAGCTCAATCTTATATAGCTTACATTAATTTTTTTCTTTAGGGTATTCAAGTAAATGATTTGCAATGTAAGGGGTGAATCACTAATTCGTTATTAAAATGCACTATCATAAAAAGAGGCTTTTGCTTGTGCTAAACTGAACCCATTTTCTATGCAAAAATAGACATGGTATCCTTTGTAGTTTGTGCTAGTACCTTTCTTCATACCACTAATTTTCTCTATCAAATGCTCGTGCTTGTAAAAAGCCAATTAATAGGGAATTTCGTTATCCTTGATTTAGTATATTTAGATCACCTCAGAACATCTACAGTTTTGCATGGGTTTTAATTTGTTTTTATAATAAAATGTGTTCAGGAATTCTGTCCGGCTTCTAACAAACGAACGACTACTACAATGGGTGTATATGTGCGTGATCTGCTTCTTGGACAGGTTAGTTGCAATCAACTTCTTACAATTTGTATTGTATTAATGCGCCATATCTGTCTTGGGTCAAAATTGATTTTTAAATTCTATTTCTTTGGCTCTTGCAGTATTATTTTGATACCCTTTTCCCCCGAATTCCTGTCCCTGTATTGAGGCAGATTGTGTCTCATCTTGAGAAGATGAAGCTTCCCTCAAAGCCCTCAGGTGCAACAGGGGACTCAGTTCGCCATGGATCTGATGACACTGCACGCCGGCCACCATCTGTGAAGGCTGCACTTTCAGTCTCTTTTGGCCAGCGTGCTCCCCATCGTGCATCAACAAGGGACTCATCACCTGTTCGTCGTACAATACCGCCGCCCTCTTATAATAAAGACAATGAAGATCCAAGAAGATCTCCTAGCAGGCGTCGCAGCCAGAGTCGTGAATATTCTGACAGAGAATATTCCGATAGAGATAGGGATCGGGGAAGAAAGTATGATGAAGATCGAGACAGGGACAGGGATAGAGATCGAAGATATGACTATGATAGGAGGTCGAGATATTCTAACAGGGAAAGCAGAAGAGACTATGAAAGCAGCAGTCGTGAAGGTATTAGACAGTACAGAGAAAGCAGTTCTCACAGAAGCCGCAGTCGAAGTAGGAGTCGTAGCCGAAGCAGGAGCAGAAGTCGAAGTATACAGGCTGGTGCTTCACCATTTGGTCGTCATTCAAGTCCATACAGGGAAGGGACCAAGGAGAAGACATCTGCATCGATCAATCTGGCAAAGCTTAAGGATCTGTATGGTGACTTGAGCAATCAGAAAGGGGATGATGGCATGGAAAGGGTTCCTCGAAGAGATAACAGTGGCGAAGAAGTAATTCGGCTTGGTGGTTCTACTTGGAAATAGTTAAAAAAAATTAGGCTGTGGTGCCGGGAGCACATGAGATGTATTATTTGGTTCTCAGATAGCTAACTTGTTGGTTCAAAATCTAGGAAACAGTTGGTTTCATGAGCGTTTCATTTCTCTGTAGGCATTGTAAGAGATGACTCACATGGAATACGTGTGCCAATTCAGAGGGATATATGTATTTTAGACTTATCAATTGTTACATTCAAACAAATTAATGCTTTATGATGCTGCGCTTTTTCTGTTGCATAATTTTTAACACATTTATGCTGAAGAGTGGTCATGTTGAGGAGACGGAACTTGCTAGTATATTCAGTTGTGGTAAAGATCAAGTAGCGCCGGAGCAGACAATGAATGCCCAATGGGTTTGCGAAGTAGTAGTGGTTGCAGTGATCGTCCAAGCTTCAACCTTGGGAGTTGAATAAGTTTAGAAATTAAAAATTAAGGTGGTGTTTGATAAAACGAAAAATTAAATAATTAAAATTACATGTTGAATATTAAACACGGAACTGTCTGAACGTAATAATCACTATTAAATTTTCACGTGCTGAATTTAATATTCAGTTCGATAACTTTAGCCATTGCAAAATATTGATATTTTTTACTAAATATGTATTGATATTGGAATTTAGTAACAGCATAATTATAATAATATTTGTATAGAAATATTATATCTACATAACTAAAATAGACATAAAGGTAAGAAAAGGTTTCTAAATAATGATTTGATAGTTAATTATCAAATTAAGATTGTGGAGTCATTTTAATAAAAAATTAAAGAAATTAATAATTTAATATTTTTTGTAAAAAATTTAAGTCAGCATTTATGACTTATAATTTTAAATAGTTTTTGATTTAATTAAATAAATTAAGTTGAATTTAATATAGCTATCTGAGAACCAAATAATAGTGTCAAACGACCAAATGCCAAATGGTGTAAAAAGGCCAAAACTTTAGGGTTTTTGTTAATTAACCCTGAGAAAATAAGTTGAAGTATCTAACGAGTTATATAGAAAGTTAAGAGTGTCAAACGACCAAATGCCAAAATTTTAAGGGCTCATAAATATATTTGGCCTTCAATAAATTCAAAGGAAAAAAATAGCTTTCCTACGCACTCTAGACGCTACCCGAAGAAGCCGAACTGGTCCTGCAAATCCTCAAAAACCAGAAATAACTTGAAACTCAGCTGCGTCTCAATCATTAAAACGACTTATTTACCCTGCGAGCAGCTGGAAAACGACAAGTAGTAAGAAGAAGAAGAATAAGAAAAAATGGAAAACGGCAGTAATAAGGAGCAAGCAGTTGACGTGAGATCAGTGGTGGAAGCTATTTCTTCCGCCGCCGACGACATTGATACTCCTCGTTACGAAATTGAAAGTCTCTGTATGCGCTGTGGTGAAAATGTAATATTGTCCTGTGATTTATATTATTTAGTTAAATAGTAATATCTGATTTTTAGTAAAATTAGATTCTGAAGTAATTCTGTGTTGCAGGGAATGACCAGGCTATTACTGACAATAATTCCGAACTTTAGAAAAGTAAATGCTTCTATGTCTCTTCTAATGTCATATAATGTATTGTAAATTTGTTTAATATGCTGATTTTATTGTAAATTTGTTACTAAGTCTTCAATTTATATGTTTAATATGTTAATTTTTTCATTGTCTGCAGATATTGTTATCGGCTTTTGACTGTCCGCATTGTGGCGAGAGGTAACTTATATTCTTTGTGTTATAAGATGTTATAAATGATGTGAGTTTTTAGATTAGGTAATATTAATTTATGTTTTTCTGTTTTCAATTAGGAACAATGAGGTCCAGTTTGCGGGTGAAATCCAGCCACGGGGATGTTATTATTGTTTGGAGGTCCCATCTGGCGATAAGAAGGTGATCTCGTTACAATTTATGATGTGGTCATGTATACTTGTGCAACAGTGGGAGCTAATTGACAATCATTTTTGTTTTGATAGTTACCATTTAGACATTTCATTGGTCAGGTCTCTGGACTCTAAATATGTCCTTTAAAGCTATTGTTAGCTCTTGATTCTTAATCACATTTCTATACAACTGACATTATTTGTCAAATACAGACACCCTTTCAATTATTAGAGTTGCCAATGTTTGTATTTTGAGATTATCTTGTTTTCTGTCTGTGCTCAATAGTCCATACTATACGACCAGTGGTTCATAATTCTTCCTCTGCATTTACTGTTTTGGAACTTGTTTTCCACTGCTTTGTATAGCATGTGAAGTTTGTAAATCCATTATAGTTTCATTACTATCACTAAAATTGAAGGAAGCCGTCTCAGATCCAAACGTTCTTGTTTGAAATGCAGACGTTTGATCGACAAGTAGTGAAATCTGAATCTGCCACCATTAAGGTATGTTTTTTTATACTTGCTCTCTTTGTGCAAGAATATGCGTTTGCTTGCAATTTTCATATGCATTCTTCACATGATTTAAGCTTTGTTTATGCAAACAAATATCTATGAGCATTGGTACACTATAATTAGATTGTAATTTGTGGAAGCTGCATTGGATTAGTGATCAATCATGCACTTAAGGCCTAATTTTAGCGCTGTGATATCTTTTGCATGCTCTTTCCCTCTTAAAGGCTTTGCTTTTCTTCTTCAATGATCAAGACCTGAATGTATGAGCTTGTATTCCGTAATTGCAAGTCCAGTTTTTCTAATAGGTTTAGCTGTTTACTCACAGTGAAATTAAGCTCATTACTGTGGTTAAACACATTAATTTATTTCTATACATGTAAAATCTGCTTTTGGCACTTGAATTAGCGGTGATCATTGTATGGCCGAAAAAAATTAAACTACTGGAGGAGATATGAATTAGTTATTCCAGTTGCGAATTCTGTTCATATAGAGTTTTTCGCTATTAGTTTGTTTTCCTTGATAATTTTTTCCACGAAAACCAACTTCTCTTGTTAATAATGTTTATTAGTGTATTCAGTCATTAATTGTTTAAATATAACTTGAGAGTATTAAATGGCGGTTGATAATTTAAATTATGTTTCCTTATAAGTGAATAACTGAGTTGAAATATATCGGTTTGGTTCTGTTAGGTGCTCAGATAATGGCTAATTGCTTCAGAAAATACTGTAACCTCTTTGCGTTCTTATTTGACTTGTAAAACTTTGTATTTTTATCCCAATTGCAGATTCCAGAGCTGAACTTTGAGATTCCGCCGGAGGCACAGCGTGGAAGTTTGTCTACAGTATCTCCTTCAACTCTCTGTTTTAGTTTCCTTCTTTTCTTATAACTGAAATTTAATTCCTGTTGCTTTAGTGACAATTTGCTGGTCATTCATTATGGAAGCACTGTTAGGTTTGCATGCTATACCTGTAAGAGTTGATTTTGTTTATTAGTGTTAAGACGCTTGATATGCACTAATAACAAAAGAAAGCAGAAAAAGATGTAAGACTTAAATGCACAAAAAATCACCAACTTTCGCGTGTTTTTGGTATTTAACACGAACTTTTAATTTTGGCGTAAAAATACATGAACTATTAAATTTTTGCATATAAGACCAAACTTGCATTTTTTTCAAAAAACGATGTAGTTTTAAGGCAAAAACGGTTCCGGTTTAGGGGAGAAACGGTGTCGTTTTATGTCCAAAATGATGTTCATGTTATTATTGCAAAAATCAGATAGTTCGTGTATTTTTATGCCAAAATTAAAAGTTCGTGTTAAATACTAAAAACACGCGAAAGTTGGTTATTTTTTATGCATTTAAACCAAGATGTAATGAAAAGAACAGAAAGAATAATACATAAAATGAATATTTGGAATAGAAATAACAAGCATTCAAAGGATGATAAGTTCCTAATTAAATGAAGAACAGTGGCAAAACAAGAAAATGTATCTTGACTGTGAGACACAGCAAGGGCAATACAACTATACAAGATAAGTAATGAGTACCTGGTAGTATCTAAAGTCCTTTTAAGCAAAGACGTTCGAGGAAAAACTAGATGATTTTTAACAGCTTGCCCTGTTAATTGGTGATGTTCAGAGTTACTGGATCAGGACATCAGAAAGTGCTAATAGTTCCATTCGAGCTTGTTTCTATTATATTTTTTGTTTTAGAGCATATCTTTTGTCAAGGTGTTTGTTCTTCTCAATAAGTGTAAGGCTGCAAATTATAGCTCAGTCTAGCTTGTGCATGGTTCATTAGTTGTTGAACTGAGCCTGTTCAACTACCTCTGCTCTATTATGATATTCCACATTACCAAAGTAACAAGAATAAAATGAGTTTGTAATGGTAAGTGGTCAACCATCCAAAATGGCCAGTTCTAGTCATTTTAGTTGAGGTTGGATCCAAACCATTCTTATGTATGGGATCTCTATAATTGTTTGATCTTTGGCATTTTCCGTTTGCTTAATTAATTATTTTAGAAAGATAAAGTGGGTATGTCTGTCTTGATTGAACTTACGGCCGAGCCAGGACTTGTCTAAAAGACGATAGATTGATTATTTGACATGAATAATTCGAACATGTTCAAATATGCTCATGATCCAAAATGTGGCTTTTTTTACCTTATAGATCATAAGTTGATCAGATGGCTCGTCAATTCATAAATACAACAAAATAGTCATTTATAAAGTCATTAAAAGAAAAATTCAGCTGAATCTATGATTTTTAACGTTTTATACCATAAAACAACTGATATTTTGTCTGACAAAACATTGATTTTACTCTAGTAATTATGTTCAGATAGGTATATATACATGTGTATTTTGAACGATCTTATTCAATCTGAAAGATGATATCAGATTATTAGTGCATCTACTTAAGATCTAGCTTAGAAGCCTATAAATGAGCTACCAAGCAGGCTTGAGCCTAACTGCGCTGAGCTTTGCCTAGCTCGTGCCAGGCTCAATTATTACACATGCGCAAGGAAGTAGTCTTATTGAGCCAAACTCTGAGCAGATCTCAAGTGTCTTAGCTCATTTGCAGTTTATGAGTGAAGATTTTGTTGGTACTGTTTAGGTAATCAACTTCAGAAAGGATTCTGACAGTTAAAAAATTGTTGTTTCGCTTGTAATTTGATTTTCAGATTTAGGAGGCCCTGAGTTTCTGCTTTTCGCTTAATTTCTAGTAATTTCTTTTGTTGTTTGTGTTGCTTTGTCTTGTTGATAATGGTTGAATTGTTGTCTTACGTTCCTATAGTATTTGTTATGAATCTTTGAATTATATAACCATCTCATACCTGTAATAATTTTTCAGGTTGAAGGGATTTTGGTACGAGCTGCTGATGAATTGCAGGCACTTCAACCAGAAAGGAAGGTGCATATTTATTGTGGTTTTATTGCTTTGTCTTTTCCCTTTTGCTTTTAATCTTTTGCTCTTCTTTTTTTGCTATGCAGAAAGTTGACCCTAAGACTGCTGAAGCAATAGACCAATTTTTGTTTAAATTGAGATCTTGTGCAGCAGGAGAGACATCTTTCACCTTCATCTTGGATGATCCTGCTGGAAACAGCTTCATTGAAAACCCGTAAGAGATTTGACTGGGAACATTTCTTTGCTTCAGTAATTGTGTGTGCATGTTTCGAAGAATTTTTATCTCATACTATCTCTTTCTCTTTCTGCTCTCTATCACGTGCACACATATATTGGATAAGATTCTGAATTTTAACCTCTTCCATTTCTCCAATTTTCTGAGACAAGATAGCTGAATAATGCTTTTTGGATTAACATAGATTGCTTTTATTTTGTTTATCTATACATCCTGTTTCATACTTCTTCCCCTTTTTTTCAACTTTTCATAAGGACATAATAATATGCAGGTTTGCCCCATCCCCAGATCCATTGTTGAGTATTAAGTTGTATGACCGATCTCCA
This sequence comes from Mercurialis annua, assembly GCF_937616625.2. Classification (NCBI taxonomy): domain Eukaryota; kingdom Viridiplantae; phylum Streptophyta; class Magnoliopsida; order Malpighiales; family Euphorbiaceae; genus Mercurialis; species Mercurialis annua. Next base: position 36,577,298 of record NC_065573.1, on the reverse strand, counting down.
GAGCAGCAGGAAGCTTTAGGCTACCAAGCTGATCCATCACAGTTAGGAGAAGCTGGCCAGCGCTCACCATCAGAATCAACAGGCAGTATTTCTGGGCAGATAAGACATCCTCATGGATCAATTGGAGCAGTGTCTGGCCATCGTACTATTGCACAAAGTAATAGTGCAGAAATTGCTGAAGCTTTGTTCCATTACTCTGCACCAGAGGAGGTGATGCATCCTAAACAATATATTGTGTGTTTTATTTATTGTTTGGCTTAATTCCTTAAAAAAAACCTACCTTGCACTTTTTTTTCGTTTATACCCTGACCTTGTAAAAACACCATTTGTACCCAATTTTGGGTTTTTATGTTTCATCCCTACCCAAAAGCATTAAATTGTACTTTTTTCATTTGGAAAAGAGTTTAAAACATACTTTTTTTATTTTAAAAAATACAAATAAATCCTTAAACTTAAAAAATAATCAAATACATCCAAATAATTAATTAATTTTTTTAAGTTTATAAAATAAAAAAAAATAAAAAAAAAATTATTATTATTTTTAATTTTTTTGTCGGAAATATTTTTTTAAAAAATTTAAAAAGAATTATTATTATTTTTAATTTTTTGAAAAAGATGGTATTTTTGTATTATTAACAACATTAATATCTAATTAGTATATCAATTAAAAATAAAGGATTGTTTTAAACTCTTTTTCAAATGAAAAGAGTACAATTTAATGCTTTTGGGTAGAGATGAAACATAAAAACTCAAAATTGGGTACAAATGGTGTTTTTACAAGGTCGGTATAAACGAAAAAAAATGCAAGGTGGGGTGTTTTTAAGGAATTAAGCCTTATTGTTTTGTGCCATAGCGTCATATTTCTTGATGCATCTTTTACAGGTCATGACTTTCCCATCAACTTGTGGCACTTGTGCAAGCAAGTGCGAAACTCGAATGTTCAACACTAGTATCCTGGACCCAGTTGGAGGTGTTTTTCTCCTGGATAATATTGCTCAAATATTTACAAAATCTCCAATTAAGAATGATTTTTTTATAATTGTCAACTGTAAGTTGAAGAACCCTTTTGAAGCTGTATTAGTTTTACTCTATAACTAATTACTTTGAGCTTCTATTTCATATACCCGATTTTTTTATGCATCTTCATACTTTCTAACTTGAATGATATTAAATACATATAATGAGTAAGGTTGGGGGCTTTTTAAGCTGTTTAAATTGTTTTCAAGATGAAAATCAACAGATAAAAGACCTCTCGTTATTGTGAAAACCAAGCAGAGTTTCCATATCATCCTTTTTCACCCTTCATGTTCTTGACTATTTTAGACATAGTTCCTAAGCGTTGCAAAATGTTAGAGAGTCTCACCTAACAATTTAATCTTTTAGGTTGATTAGTTATTTGACATAATAACATAATTTCTATGATCAAAAGTCTAGAATCAGATAGGTCTGTGCTTGTTCACGCCTTAAGCTCAACGGGCATCCACGTGCTGTGGTGTATTAGAATAATAAAACTATAGTTAAGACTCACTTGACAGCTTAAGTTTTTGAGTTGATTCGTTATTGATACTATCTAATGCCTTTTATTAACTATTTTTAGTAAACACCCGAGGATGTTTCTCCATTTAAGAGATATGTGTAGGGCAGAATCAGAATAACTCATTAAGGTCACTCCTGTAATTAGATTTGCAAATCTTACGTAGCAGGTTATGTTGGGTTCGAAACAACGTATATGTTGCAGGTAAGGGTCATTTGGTTTGTAGGTTTGATGTTTTTAACATCTTATACTTATGCTGTTTGCTCCAAGACAAAAAAGGATTCAGAGTTGAAACTTACCTTCTTCTTTTTTCTTTATTACCTCAAGATGATGCAACTCTCTAATATTACTCAGAGCCAGTCAGAAATTTGGGATACAGACATCTCAAATTAAAGAAATTCTTAAAAGAGTTGAGTATCATGATTGTGAATATCATTAGCATGATGATTGAGAAATCCATTTAAAGGACTTATGTACTTTACTTTATTCATCTAATTGGATTTCTAGTAGGAGATTTGTAGAAGTTCAATTCTGTCTTAAGGCAGAGGCAGTTTTAGTGTGATGATTCGTGGTCAACAGATTTACCTTTCTATGATTTCATTTGTAAGTTAAGACTTGTGACTGCAATTTGTTGAGAATGTTTATTTCTCCGAGTATTATAATTATATAGCGTTAACCCTGTGAGGATGGAAAAAGTACATGTTATCTCATTAACTGCATGGTGGCTTAAGATGCTTCATTTGATTTTTTTAAGGGCATGGCATGAAACACAAGCTCTTGGTGTGTAATTGAATTTTTGGTGCAAAGATGTCAAAGCTTTTGAGGGTAAAAAAATGGTGGATGATTAGGTGGAGGTCTTAAGTAGGTGTTTTTTTCCTTAGCAATTTCTTGCTTAGTCTGTTATAGACTATCAAGAAGTTTGCGGTACAGCTAAATATCTGTCACACATTTGCTCCTATTTCTCATTTTCTCCTTATATATTCCTCATTCTTTTAAAATTATAATTTGATTTTCTTTCCTAGCTTTGAGTTCATCTTTCATGGTGACGAATCAGAGAAGAAACTGTTGCATGTTAAAGATACTAGGAAGAGATGAAGTTGCTCTTCTTCTTAAGGACTAATCAATTTCAAATTTGATACATTTTAAGCATCAATCCTTTAAAATTATGCAATCGAACACTTTGGCCTTGACAGTATGCAGAGATTCCTTACTTCCAAGAAGTAATTGTCATGGCATCCACTTGTGATTCATGTGGTTACCGCAATTCTGAGGTCCGTACTTTTAGTAACTTGATGATGCTTTGTTGTGCTGTTTCTTTGGTGTAATTGCAATTGCTGCTCTCCGTGCAGGTGAAACCTGGCGGGCGCATTCCTGAGAAAGGAAAAAGAATCACTCTGCATGTGCAGAACATTAAGGACCTAAGCCGTGATGTTATAAAGGTTGGTCTAGTCATTTTTACAGCATGTAGAGTTTCTGTGTAAGATACAGCACATTTCCCTTATTACTATTTGTATGGCTAGAAAAGAAAAATATAAATGCAAGGACACAGCATAACATCCTCGTTTCTTACTTTATTAACTGTCATAGGATAATATCTACTTTTTTTATAAACATTGCTGTAAAATTTATTTGAAAGTGCTTGTGGAAGGAAGAGGGGAATTGCTAGTGAGAGTGAAATGGATATGCACATATGTAATTGAAGAAACCAATTTCAGTTCGTTGCTCAAATTAAACTGGTTACCTGAAATTGATGGTAACAGATCCTTTTGCATAAGATAGTTTTCCCATTGTGTAAGAGTTTGGCAGGTAAGCACATGAATGTCTATGCTGCCATGGTTTGATGGAGAATGAACTGAACTAGATATTAGGAAATTTCTGTAGCTAATTAGAAAGGGAAGTATGGATATATATTAGCTTTAGTTAAGATAGGAGAAGTAATCAGTATGCTTTTGAGGCCTAATCTGGCTGCTACACAGGCGCACACTTCTAATCCTGTTGCCAGTCTTCTTTTTGTATAAAATGGTATAGATGCTCGACCAGAGAGTAGGCCTGATCCTGTAGTTTATGGGTATTGTCTCGAAACTTAATTTTGAAAATTCTCTTATTTACCCTCATTATCATTCACTCTTGTTGAAGAACTTCAGATCATAAGCCTTGACCTGTTTGATATAAAACTCTCTCCTTTTCTGGTATAATACATCATGAACTTCTATACTGATGATGGGCTCCTTGTTTGCAACAAGCTGAAAAGCTGTGATTTTCCCGAACATTGTCTCATCTCATACGCCTTAGAATTATGAAAATCTAAATTGAACTCTTCTGAATTTGTATTATTCTATATAAGCTTTTTTCGTAAGTCATAGCAGGCGAGGAGTGGACTGTGGCCTCTTACATGTGCAGTCAAACAACTCGTATCACGAGATATAAGTAGATTTTTATTTTCTTTGCTTCTATGTTCTTCAGTTTAACTTTTAAGCTTTAAATATTGTAATTAGGTACTGGAAATTGAATGGATTTTCTCTAAACTTTTAAATAATATGGATTATAGATATATCTAGCATAATGTCTGCGGTTTTTTTTATTTTTCTTGCTACTCTATTATTTTACTGCATATTGGCTTGAGATTGGAAAAATATGTTTGTTATTCTCCTCCTTAGACATGCTCTGTAATTCCTTATTTGTTTTGGTTGCTTATTTTCTAATAGCCATGTGCATTCATCAGTCAGATACTGCAGGAGTGAAAGTCCCTGAGCTCGAGTTAGAGCTGGGTAGTGGCACACTGGGAGGAGTTGTCACAACTGTTGAAGGTTTAATTACAAAAATAACTGAAAGTGCGTATATTCTCTCTTCTGCCGTTTCTAATATGCTATCTTCTAATCGATGCATTATTACTTGTCTATGGTGTTATATAAGAGTTAATTTGAAATGGAATATCCCACTGACTTGCTGGCTATAGTATGTGCTGGGGAATAAATTATTGGTTTTTGAACTATCTTGAAAATGTTCATGATGTAACATGTCAAAGATGTGTTAAAATGTCGAACATTTGTTGAAGCAGTAGTTGTTCCTTAAAACTCTGAAGAGGAGAAATAGTTCTGTCTTGCTCAGAATTTAATGGTTAGAACTCATTTATTAATGGAACAAGGATTTTGTAGAACATATATATACTAATAGGAAAAAATATGAGGGTTTTGTTGTCTTGCATGATAGCTTCATGTTTGAGTGATTCACTTGGAGTAGAAAATCAGGTTGCTTAAGAAAATTATTTGTTGCTTTAGACAATATTATCTTATGGCATTCAGAACTAGAATCACGTTCTTGGTTTTTGGACTTTGAAAATTTAGCACCGCTCCTAGGCTTCTGGCAATTAAAAAAGTCGTTGATAAGGAAAAAAGTCGAATATGAAGAGAATTAGCTATACCTCCTAACATAAATTCAGCAAAACAGAATAAAAAATTACAAAAAAATCAATAGAAAAGAACTTCTCAATTACATTGAATGTTTGGAAAAAGAATGATGGATAGTACTAAGGAGTAGATCTACAAATAATAAATGACGTGGAAGAATTTCCAACCAAGAAAGATTTACTCATGTGCCCATCCTGATGCTTGGGGCGTACAATCCTATCTCAGACTAGCAATGCCTATTTACAATTCAAAATCCCTACAAATGTTACCTCCTAAAAAGAAAAAGAACAGGACTTCCCGTTTTTCTTTCCACAACATTTGTAACAAAAGATAATTCTGAAGATTATCTGTAGAGCTCTTTACTCACTAAGCATTGCAAAATGCATGCTAAAAAACTTAACATTACAGAAGTAGATGTCAATGATTTTAACAAGTATCATAGAACATAACAAAGATTGGAATTAAGAAATAATGATAGTATTAATATGCATTTAGTATAAAAAAATTAAAATGCTTATATCCTTCTAGGAACTTGAACATAAGCTTTTATTTCGTACTGGATTCATACACTTCAAATATTTAGGAACTATGAGAATATACAAAATTGAATCAAGCAGTAGCCGCCAGTAATGATTTTTTTCTCAAAAAAATGTAAGGAAAGAGAAGTGCTATTTTGGCACCTTAAATATTTTATATTTTCTCTTGTTCTTGTTTTTTTTCATAGCATGAATTGGTGTTTAAATTCATAGTTTTATGTACAGGCCTTGAGAGAGTTCATGGATTTACGTTTGGAGATAGTATGGATGATTGTAAGAAAGGCAAGTGGCAAGATTTTAGAGAAAAGCTAAAAAAGGTTTGATATCTTTCCTTTGGTTGGACGTGGACCTCATTTTCTTTCTGTTTAACCTCTATAGAATGTTTGGATAATGCTTTGTATTCTACCCTATGTTTTGTTATGATTGCGCACACACTTTATGAGTTGGATGTGACTTTGTTTCAGCAAAAATCCCTCAAGTGTTTATTTCTGGTGAAAGTACATTGATTATTTAAGAAAGGAAAAACAAAATGAAGCAGAACGTGTTTTCTTCTTCTTATTATTAGTAGTAGTAGCACTAGCAGTAGTATCTCTTTGTTGACAGACTCCTGGCAAGTAATGCTAATTATAATGGTAGAGGATCTTTCAGTAATACTTGTGAAAATTTTACAAGTTGAAGACTACTCTGTTTTCTTTTGGACAACATGTTTATGCATTTCTTTTTCTCATTCTTTAGCTTTTGAGTATGGAGGAACCGTGGACTTTAATTCTGGATGATGCATTAGCAAATTCATTTATTGCACCGGGAACGGATGACCTCAAAGACGACACTCAGTTACAATGTAAGTTCTTTTTGATTTTGCTGTCCTGGTTGGTTTGAAAGGGAAACATTGAATTGAAAAAAAGACGAAACAATATTTGTTTTAAAAATAGGTTATAAATATAAAGTTTCGGAGTTTCCTAAGTATTTTTTTTTTCATAAAATGGAACTCCAAAATGTTAGACTCAGCGAGTTTTCATGTAATATAATGATTCGTGAATAAATAATTATACTAGCTGCGCTATGAATGCTGCATCCTATTTTGTAAAACTGCCAAACCACCACCAACCATCTGAATGGCTTTATTGAATTTGTTGCTTTCAGTCGAGGATTACGAGAGGTCCTGGGAACAGAATGAGGATTTGGGACTGAACGATATGGACACTTCTTCAGCTGATGCTGCTTATAACTTGACAGAGGATAACTCAAATCAGCAGAAAGATGAGTAAATCGCATTGTTACATCCATATGTATAATGATGGCATCCAATCTTTTGGACCGAAAAGAATTTGGAAAAAGAAACACATCACTTGTGCATTATTATAAATCGTGCATTTTGTTCTGTTGGCATTTTAGAAAAGAAATGAAAGTACTGTATCCCTATAGTGGGTTGAGGTAAAATTTAATTTTGGAGCTCTTGATCTGAAATTTGCAGTGTTTGTTAATTATTTCTTATTATTCCCTATTAATCTATTATTATTCTCTGCAAGGACTTCGATGAAACTAAATTTGATGAGCTTGCAATGAATCACTGACTATCATTAGAGTATCTCCATTATGAAAAGCCACTTTATAGCTGTTGAATTTAAAATTGAAGATTGGACTAATTATTATCTGTGAATTTGAACTTTTTGATATTTTCCGTTTCTTGGGATGATTAGAGATCCAAATGGTAGTATAATAACCCGATCTGGCCAATTATCTTTTCCCATCTTAGTTTTGATTAATAATCTGTGTATTTTATTCTATTGGCTTAGAGAAAAGAAAATATGAAATCTAATCCATTAATGCTTAGGCACAAAATAAATTTTCAAAATACCAATAAGGCTTTATAAGCGTAGTCGTGAAAGCTGCGAACAATATCCATTGTATCTCTCAAAATAAGTTTATATCTGGGTTAGTTTTGAAAACATCTGATAGATCAGATGTATGCAGTTTTTCAAGAAATACACATTTGGCTTGACTGGTTTCTATAATTACATACAGTTTCACATAAAAAAACTTCTCTGAAAACATAATTAAATTTCTAATTTAAATCTACTTGAATGATACTTAAAAACACACTAGATAAAATTTATATGACACTTAATTAGAACTTGCTGAAACTTACTAAATTCTTTTAATATTTGATTGGAACTTACTATAATTTAGTTTATGATACTTACTGAAATTTAACTGTTAAAATTTACTGAAAGTTAATTGATACTTTATTAAAAATTTATAAAACTAATTATCAATTTTTTTTTATAAAACTCTACTGAAATTATATAGAAACTAATGCAAAGATACTGAAAGCATGCTGACAACAATAATTAATGTACCGAAATCTAGATGCAGATAACAAAAAAACTTTATTGATACCCATTGAAACCTATTGACACCCTGCTAAAACATCATTAAAATAATATTGAAAGTAGTCCAAAACCATTGAGACATATCATCAAATATGATAAACCAATTGCAGACTTGAACTAAAAAAATAAAATAAAACATACAAACAACCAAAAACAGTCAAAATTATAAACAAAAAACTCAATTTCCATCTTTATCATTTATAGTATTATTGCTACTAAACAAAATAATCAAATACTAGAGATAAGAGATGAAAAACAATAAAAATTAGAATGATAGAGGGAAAAAAAGAAGACAATAAAAAAAAATGAGATGGGATTTAGCGTAGAGAAAAAGTCGAGAGCAAAAAGAATATGTAGGTTAATTTCCTCTTTTATTTTTCCAAACAAAATTGAAATATTATAGATCTCTAAAAGCCAGAAATGTTCCATTCTTCTAACAGTACTTCCATCTCACATGATTGGATTTTGCTTTCATAACTAAATGGCATAAAATAAACAGAAATTGATAATTAATTATTCGTTTTCAATCTCGGCCATAAACTTTTTGTAAAAAGAAGATTCAGCAGAGCAACTGCAGAGATTCCAGCAGAGATAACACCACAATATAACCAGACAGGCCTTCCAGAACCTGAAGCTGACATATACTTTGGCACAGAAAGCGCTCTAACGTTATAATGAACCAAAGGTAAGACCATAGAAACATTACTATTTTTCAATAGAAAAGTTAAAGCACAAGAAAACTAACACCTAAGCACAAAGTCATAGTAAGATTGGCAATTCTTGTCAATCTATTTGCCCCGTATCAACTAAGCTCCTAAGCTAAAGATCAATATGCTGCCAGTTCTTAAACGTCCATATAATGATGAATCTGCTAACCCCATTTCATGACATCAAACCACTCCAAGTCAATGCTGCAAATTCCGGGAGGGGGCAGGTTCAGGTCACTCCACAACAATTATAAAAGAAACATTACGAGTAAGATAAAAAAATAAAAAAACCCAACCTGCCTCAGTTGCAGACACCATATAGCTTTTCTGTAGTGGAAAAAGAACAGCATCAGCAATATAAGCCACATCTTGCTACCAAATAGATAAAGGAAAAACCACACCGAAAAAGACGAAAGAAAGGTAAAACAAACTATTAGAATTTAGAGCATAGCCGCTGCATGAGATACTAGGTTTAGCTTCTTCACTCTCCTGTCAAAGAGTATGCTACCTACAACACAACCTACTTCTTGCAAAATATCATTCAAATCATTACATATACCAAAAATAAATTTGCAGCAATAAAAGTTAACATGAGCTAACAAATTAGATCCACAAAAATGAGATTAGAAGTCCAATCAAATGACCAATTTATGTTCTGGAGACCCAACTCCAAATGGAAAGTAGTTAGTGAGAACAGATGGCTTGCTCTGCCTAAGCAACAAGGAAGTGCTCTAATTTCCCATTGCCCTTAAAGAGAAACTCGCCAAGATGCTGAATCTGTATTAGATACCATGGACCATCAGTCAAATTATAACAATTCAAAACATCAACATGCCATGTAAAATAACCTATACAAGTTCAACATAATCCAGCAAAACATCAAAGAAAAATGACCGAGTCTCATAGCAATATGTGATTGCTCTTCCATTGACGAGATAGTACTAAAAGAAAACCTCAAATGAGGACGTGAATGAACACACTTATCGCTTTCTACCACCACGCTCTCTCAAAGAAAGAGACAGCATATCTCCTGCCCCAACATTGTAGTACGCAAGTGACATATTGTCCTTAAGAAAACCAGCTTTTCCGCTTAGTTTTTGCTTGTTAGCAGGAAGTTGGATCTCTCCAGCAATTTTTTCTTTCAAGCTTCCAATATTTTCAGACAAGGACTGTACTGTAATCTCCAGAACTTGTCCTTTGAGATTTCCGTCATCAACACTTGGTACAGAAACAGTGATTCGTACAGGTCCCTGCAGGAAAAAGCGCACAGTAAGTCTAGTGATCAGCACACGTTATACATAAGAATCAAACTAGGTTAGAGCATAGCACAAGGAATTAAACTGCAAACACAGAACAATCTACAAATTTATATACCGGATGTTGTGCCAAAAACTGGTCTTCTGGGATAAGCAGGAGATCATCAAGCCTTTGTCTCTTTGGCTCTGGTTCATCTGGAAGCGGTGGAGGAGCGTCCTCAGGAGGAGGTGGCGGAGGCATTCCAATAGGCAAAGGCGGCGGTGGAGGCATCATAGACATAGATGGAGGACCAGGAGGCATAAAAGGACGAGGGATTGGCAATGTAGTAAACTGAGAACCTGGCGGAGGTGGCACAGGCATACTTGGAGGATTCATTGACATGGATGGAGGCATGGGGGGTGGTCGATTCATCATGTTAGGTTGCTGTCCCGGTGCCATTGGCATTGGAGGCTGTGGCGGACGAATTGAGGACATCATGGGCATGCCCGGTGGCCTTGGTGGAGGTACAGAGAATGCACCAGGATGTTGATTAGAATATTGGACTGTGTTTGGAGGCATCCGAGGGAGGTTCAGAGCTAGTCCCGGTGGTGGAGGTAGAGGACGAACTGATGGAAAACCAGGTCTCGGAGGAGGAGCTGCAGGACCGGGAAGAGTCCTGAAGTCAATGCCAGCAGCTTCACTTTGATCCTCTCCGTTCATATTTTGAGACATAGCTTGATTTGCTGTACGTCCAATACTTCCAGTGTGACCATCCCAAATGACCTGCTTCGGCTGGTCATCTTTCATCTTCTCAATTTCTGCCTTAACTGCGTTTGAAACTTCTTCCTCTGTGGTACCAAATATATCAGGACGAGTTCGTGCAAGTCCCACAATGTTTCTAGAGATCTCATCATCTTGAGCAAGAGTTGTTTCCCGAATCTTGGCAAACATTCTTTCCTTTTGCTCCTTGTACTTGGGATCGATTAATGAAATCCGCATATGCTCGGACATCTCATTGATGGGAATTAGCTCACCCGTAATTGGAGAAATAACAAACTTTGTAGGGTCTCTCTCTGCAGGGATCCTATCCTCGGGTCTCTTCCAGTTCTTCACAATTCTCATAGGTTCTTCATGCTCATCGTTTGACTTCCTATCCCTCTCGCCGTCATTCTCTTCAATACTAGCTGCCCTCATTCCTTCCTCAACAAGTTGCACCTCTTCTTCATCCATTTCCATTTCAACCTCTTTTCCAGGCTCAATGAATTCATCATCAGCCATAGTAGTTATCTTGCTCCTCCTCACAACCTCTTCAAGGGTCATAGGAGGGGGCAAGTCTTCATCCTCATCATCTGCAAAGTCAATTGTTTCAACAACAACAAATTCATGCCAATCAATCATAGCCATTTGAAGCCTCTCTTGCTCAATCTCATCCTCAGCTTTTTGCCTCGCCTGCTCTTGAGAACGCTCCCACTCCAAACGATTCAAGCAACGTTCAAGAACAGATGTCATATCAGAAACGCTCTTAGTCAACTTCTCAGTCAATCCCTTGGGAGGCATCAAAACCTTCGAATACGCATCGGCAAGTCCAGTAAAAAATATGAACATACTATGATTTGGCTTCATAAAGTGGAATTGGGGATTATTCATCTCCCTATTTGTCAGGCCATTCAAGAATGATTGCCCATTTCTTGCAACAAATTGCGCTGTAAGCTTAATAATATCAAGCTCTTCCCCAGTAATCCCCTCAGGGAGACGAACAGTATACTGCTCAGCTTCAGGCTGTTCAGGAGCTTTCCGAAGAGGTATTCTAAACTGCGCAGCAGGATCAACCTTTGGAGCTACTGCCCCACCAGCAGCTGCTTCACCCCCATCAGCAACAACAATCGATTGAGCCGACTCAGAAGCAGCTTTATCTTCGTTCTCAGAAGAAACCTGCTGCGAAGAAGATTGATTCTGTGCGCGAAACTCAGCCAAACGATGTTGATAATATGCGTGATAAGGATCTGCAGAATTCAAGAAGTTGAACTTCGCATTGTTGGCATTATTAGCCATAATCCTTTTCTCAAACTCAGGTCCATTCTTGGAAACAAACTGAGCAGTTTTATCAACAATGTTCCTAATATCAGGCGGCGGATGAATAATCCCAATAGTTCTGGTGTGCGTTGCAACTGGCGCAGGCGCCGTTGCTTTACTCTGCTGGTCAATTACCATTCTATCCTCTTTATCCTCCTCCTCGGAAAGCCTTTGCTGCCGCGGTGAGGTTGAGCCATTCTCGCCATTAGCTTCTGGAGCCGTAAGACGCAGAATTGGCGCTGTGCTAAGCATTGGAATCTTCTTAGGGTATTATATGCTAATTGGATTGTAATCAACTAAAACAACTGCAAATAAACAAATTCAACAGCAACACCAATTATTAGTGAAATTCAAAGGTAATTAATAGACGAATTAACAAAACTTGCTGCAAAATTTCATGCGATTTTTTGGAGATCTGTAAATAATGAGCTCGCAGAAAATTTCAAAGACAGGACACTGAAATTTAAACTAAAAAGAAAAGGCAATGAAGATAAATCACACAAATAAAATCAGACCTCTTTAAAAACCCTAACCCTAACTTTTCAACGAGTAATAGAAATTTGAACAAACCTCAATCACGAGACAGTTTGGAACGGCGCCTGGCTAAAAAGAGAGAAAAAAAAAAGTTTAGAGGGGGCTGGTAGTAGTAAATCTGAACTAAGGTTTATTTTACCCTCCAATTTAGTATAGTTTAAAACAAAGAATTAAAAACTTAAATTTTGGCTATATATTTTACCAAACAATTATTTAACCCCGTTAAAAATGAAGACATAAATAGGCCAGTTTTAAAACGTCAGAGGTGTCATTCGGCTAAAATTAAACGTAGGAGCAAATCCGGATTTTGGGAGAAATATTAGAGGCATAAACAAATCTTTTCTGTTTATATTTGTATATGTTTTGATTTTTAATTTTTGTAACAAAAAAAATCCTGTCGTCAATTGCTTGCTAAATATGCTGCTTGTAGCTGACGTTGCAAACATTCACACATCTAAAGTACTAACAAAATTTAAAATTTCCAATTTAAATGTCACAACACCAAAACAAAAAATGTCATTTTAATTAGGCCTAATAATAATATAAATTTTTATAAGTTGGTGTAATTTTATTAAAATCTTTTAACTTTTGTAATAGACTAGTTTCTACATTTTTTTGCATTTTTAATCAATTTTTTGAAAAATTTAATTGCTCTAATATTTTAATTGAATTTATAAATTAACTCCGTAATTAACAAACTCTATTTTTAAAATTTCAAAATTTGACTTGCAATATTAAAAAAATAAAAATAATATTAAAATCTAACAATAAATTCTCTAGCTTTTTTGATGGTTGAAAAAAATAACTGAAAAAATTAAATAAAACTAAAAGGTATTGTATTGAGGTGGAAATTGAGAAAATTAAATTGTTTGAAAAAAATGGCTAAATTTACAATGAATTTCTGAAATTATGTTATTATTATAAAGATTATAATTTTTTTAAATAATATATAATAACTCACAAAAAAAATTATTTACCTTTAGTCTTTTTAATTAATAAAGATAAAGAAAAGAATTGTTCTTGTCTGCAACTTTTTTCCTTATCTCACACACTACCTTTGGCGAATATTTATAAAGAGAAAAACGGTTGCACGCAATCGTTACATTATGTTATTTATACAATAAATTAATAATGTATTGGTCATTTGAAAAAAATAATAAAATAATAACTAAATTTTTTTTTATAACAAATGCTCATTAGTTTATTATAAATATAACGTGACAGATTACCCTCAAACCTATCCAACAAACCGCATAGGCCATAGGAATTCACTTAACAGTTAAGAGAGAAGTAAATTCGGATGTGAATAAGAAGAAATTAAGAGTTGAATTCAAAATAAAATAAAATAAGAGTTATGAAAAATATTTAAATTGATATTTAAGGCGTAGAAAGAAAAACATTAATGTTTAATTATATATAGTGGTTCGCTCAAAATTAATTAAGCTTCACTCATCAGTCTACAATTGCTACTCATAAAAATATAGGTATTACAAGGTGTTCTACAAATTTATTCCAAACTTTTACAACAATTATAGTAGAATAATCTTGTTAATAGCTCTTTACATTATACGTCATTTGATTAACTGGTTTTTGAACTAAATTTTATTTTATTTTGATCCCTGAACTTAAAAAAACTCGTCTTTAAGTTTTTCCGTTAAAATGTGTGATTCACGCTAAAAATAGTGAAGTACTTTAAAAAAAGCCACATAACTAATATGATTTTTTAATAGAGATTTATTGAAGGATTTGAAGACACATTTTTTTTTAAAATTCAAGGAACAAAAAAAGATAAAATTTAATTTATAAATCAATTAAAAATATATAATTTAAAAATTTGATAATCGGTTAAGTCATGAGAGAAATTCTTAGATAGACTCAGTCCACCACGTCATCTGTGGACTAAACTTATAACATCATAACACGTCATTAAAATAATAGCACTATCGTAATTTTACTATTTAAAAGTGTAAAAACGTAATAAACAAAATTACGATGTTATCATTATTTTAATGACGTATCATAATGTGATAAATTAATCCAGGATTATATTTGATTCACATTTACACCTTGCATAAGAATTCAGTCAAATTGGTACATTTATATCTTCATGATGTGAAGGGTCAAATGAAAAAAAGATCAGTTTTTGAATTTTAGACAAAATAAAAGATTGTTTTTCTCTTTAAAATTTTGCTCTCCTATTCTAAATTTTTTCTTTGTCATTTGGTCTTTTCAGAGGTGGGAAAAGACGGGTTTCCGGTTTTCATCAGAAAATCACATTCTCTTATCTCATACTAATATTTATTTTATGGTTTTTATCTTTTATTCAATAAATATTTCCGACATGGAATTTATTTTATGTTTAAAAGAATATCTGTAATTTCTATTTGCATATCAATTTTTTTATATTATTCAATGACCCTTAGTGATTGTTCGGATTTGAATTTAAATTATTAATCATTCAATATTAATAATGTCAATCGAAAAATACCAGATTTCAATAGAATTTTTTGCTTCTAGTATTTCTTCATTGATATCAATTCATAACGTTTGCTCTCTTCAGTTAAAGATAAAAAATTAATTCAGTTAATTTATTTCAAAAGACTTAGAGTTAATTTTAATTAAACCGGTCAAACATTCACTTCTATTTGTGCACATTAACTTTTAAATTCAAGTATTTACCAACCTAGCCACTATATACAAATAACTGAATAAGGCAAATGAACTTATATATCCACAATTTTGGTGTTTGTGTCAAATATACCACGATTTTTAATTATTTTGATCCATCATCTTTTTAATTTTTATCAAATATATACTCATAATTTGTTTAGATTAAAAAATAACGGACCAAACTGAAGTGGTATAATTGATAAAAAAAAAAAAATTATAGATAGATATGTTTATTTTATCTATAAAAATAAATATGAGAACAGTTTTACAATAAATTTAAAAGACATATATAACTATTGAAAATTTAAAAAACTTTAATCTAAATTTGTTAAAGAATAAAAAAGTCGTACATACCTTGAACTGGGAGGAACTTACTTTTGATAAAACTGAAAATACAAAGATGAACAGTAAACACAAAATAATTGAAGGTCTAAAACAAAAATAAAAACAAAACAAATAATACTATAGATGATAATTTGCATGACCTGTTTATAATTTAGCAAACAGACCAAACTGCACAGCATGATAAACCTTTGGAGCTACAGCTTCACCCGCATCTGCGACAACGATTGAGCCAACTCAGAAGCGGCTTTCTCGGAAGCCAAGCGATGTTGGTAATAAGCGTGATAAGGATCTGAAGCGTTCAAGAAATTGAACTTTGCATTGTTGATATTCTGAGACATAATCGTTTTCTCAAACTTTGCTCCATTCTTGGAGACAAACTGAGCAGTTTTATCAACAATAGACCTCATATGATCAGGCGGCGGATGAATCATCCCAATACTTATGCTGTGCGTCGGAACGGAAACGGGCGCCGCTGCGGCTGCTTTATCCTCCTCCTCAGTTGCACTAAACATTTGATTCTTCTTAGGGTTTTATTATATGCTGATCGGATTGCTGATCAACCAAAACAACTGCAAATAAACAAAATAGAACAAGAAATTATTAATAATTTGGTGATTACAAGTGTGTGTGTGTATATATAGATATATAAAAAAGAGTTTCCACGATAGAATAGGATAATGACTTCTAACTTTTCTATATTATGGCTCTCTTTAATTATAATGTAAAGTTGTAATACGAACATTATTACAAAAAGGAAAACCTAATGTAAATTATTAACCTAAATTAAATATTAGTAATTCCATAGGACTTCCAGCATAACAGCATCAGTAAACTTAAATTAGGACTCCTTATGTAATTAGGTCTACTTCTAAAATGATATGGTAAACTTTAATCAGGACGCCTAATGCAATTAGATATACTCCAAAATCATATTACTATATATAGACTATTTTAAAATAGTAATCAATCTTTTTTATATTTTTATTTTTCTAATGTTGTTGTAATCCAATTTTTTTTATTAATTTTATTAAGGAATTATTTATATATAATATCCTACTTTTAGAACTTTTTTTTGACTTCTTACTACTTTTAAAACTCAATTACGACAAATTCATTTCACGCGCGCGTAAAATGAATTAGTAAAATTAACAATATTTTGAAATTTATTTATCCAATTAGTCGTGTTAATTAATGGTAAGTATTGAGCTATAATTTTTAATTACTCGTATCCATACCAATTTTTTTAATCATTTGAACCAAACTGAAATTAATTTTAATTTAGTCTGGTTTGAATTAATTGCACAAAATTATAACTTACTGCCTATTCAAAAATTTACCAAAGGTAAGGATATTATACAACTACATCAACATGCATCACGGCAAGACATGTTATCAAATACTTTTTTTTTTATGAATGTTATACTTGATCGATAATTGTCGAATTACTGATCTATTAGGAAGCCAGCTCAGTGCCTATAAAACCTTATGCCAAACTAGTCGTAAGCCCGTGCATTTGCACGGAACAATTAGTATTAATATTTTAGAAATTTATTCATATAAAATGACTTAAATTTAGTATTTTATAACTTATAAAATAATACATAAATATTTTATTCAAGTTTAAAAAACTAATGACAATACTTAGTAATCATAATTTTTTTAAAAGAAAATAAACATTTTATCTAAATTTAAATTTAAAAAAAAATACTTATTTAGTATTATTCAAATTGGAAACTAATTAGAATTATCTATTAATCACAACTTTAAAAAATTAAATAAGTATTTTATTTAAATAATTAATGTAAAAGAAATTAAACAATGATAAATTTTGCAATCTAAAAATTCATATTCATTAGAAACATTCAAGACAAAATAAATGACTCATAGTAGAAATTTTAGTCCCTAAAGATAAAAACTATTGGGTGATCATTAAAAAGTTAATAAATGAAAATAAATATATTAAAAATTGATATCTATTAATTTGATCAATTTTTTTTAAAAAAAAATTAACCACTTAACCGAATCAAAATATTTTATCAATTGATTCAAATTAGCCAAAACCTTTGATCCATCTTCACGACATTATCTGTTTTGTTGCTTTATACTATATGTTAATTGTGATGAATGGTATATTGAAAAGTTATCACATTCAGACACAATAACTGTGTAGTATACCTATATTATATTATGTGTCTAATTAATATGCTTTAAGTAATTATACCATTCTAAGAATAATTATTGTGTGTGCATAATCTTATAGCGATTTTTATACATGATCTGCATTTATGTGGAGAAAATAAAGATTAGAATAGAACTAAAAAAAGATTATAAAACTATATAATTTTATAGTTTGAACTTTGAACAATTACATATTTTATCAAACTCTTCCTCATTCAACTAACTTTTATTTAAATTGTAATCCTACTGAAATTAAACTCTTATTAATTATTTATTATTTAAAAAATACTTAAATAAATTGATCTTTTATAATAATAATTATCTATTAATAATAACTTTATTAAATCAAATAAATATTTTTCTAAATTTAAAATTCATGAAAATACTCTTTAAATCCGCCATATATAAATTACCAAATTCATATATCATATATATCAATGATTATCTAGTAACAACAACCTAAACAAATTAATTTTTTATCTAAGTTGAGAATTCATGAATTAAAATAATAAAAAAAAATTTATTTTAATGTTAATAATAGATTATTTAAAAATGCTGAGGTTCTTCAATATTGATACTCTTTTAATAGTAATAATTTTTATATTAGGTAAAAATCAAATAAAATATAATGTTAAAATAATAAAAATTAAACAAATATTTTTATAACATGTGAGTTTGTCAAAATTCTAGATTAATTTTATTTTTTAAAAGTTAATATTCAATAAATATATAATTTGTAAAAATTAGAAATTTTTACAAATTAATATGTATTAAACACTATAAAGTGTAGAGGAGTTATACTTTCTTAATTGTTTCAATTGGAGATAAACTCGTTTCAATTAATTTGAAAGTATTTCTTATTTATTTCAATGAGTGATCATGAAAAGGTAAAAATTAGTTTTGCACCAAAACCCAACTCTTCAGTATTTCAGAGTCAAAATCCATAAATGAAAAGTAATAAATATATATAAAAAGATTATATCATACATTTAAATCTAAGCTATAAGCACCTTCCACTTTTCCTGTAACATGCCACCTGATGATAAAAGTAAGCAAATTTTAGATTGCAATAAATCAGGATATAATGAGTAAAATATCTGAAAACTCAACAAAAGAATAAAACAAACTGTTTGAGTATATAACTAACTAAAAGAAAACAATAGCCGTGATAACAAAAATTAATGAGCAAAAGTAAAATCCTAGAAATAACAATGCTTGAAATTATAACGTGAAAAGTATAATGGATATTATGGTGGTATTTATATTGACTAGTTTCACACTACGTGCTACGCACGTGGCTCATAATGTGACTCGTCAATATTAAATATTAATTAAATTCATATCAATTTTATTATTTATAGTCAATATTAAATTAGTTAGAGATTTTATTAGAAATAAATCTAATATTATAATTTATTAATTTCTAAAATTAATTGATATCAATAATATTTATTGATAATTTATTATATAATCAAATTTATTATCAACATATTTATATATAATTAATATTTTTTTTGATAATTATATATAATTAATATTAAATTAATAATATATCTACCTTACTATTTAAAGTCAAATTTATTATCAACATATTTATGTATAATTAATATTAAATTAATAATATATCTATCTTACTATTTAAATTATTAATTTTCATAATTTACTATTTTAACTAATAATTAAATCTATAATTATATACTATATTACAACGTAAGAAATATTATATGGCTGAATTTATAAAATACCCAAGTAAGATTTTAGTAAAAAAAGAGAGTAAGATTTTAAGACTATTGTTTAAATATAAGGGTTAAGGGATTTAAACTTGATAAGTTCAACAATTCATTGTGATTTTCGTTATTGAACTTTGATTGATGGCATAATTTTCCAACTGCTAATATTGTTATTCAACCACTAATATAAAGAAAGAAGATAATGCTTGATTATATAAGACCTAAAATTGAGTTATCAATTAGTTATAACTCATCGAAGTCTATGAGATAATTTTTGTTTTTACTCAAATCAAACTCTTTCCTTACCTTTTCAAATCAAATTCTCTAATTTTTTTTATCTACCTTTTAGTGAAGAAGATTTTTAGTTAGCCTTTTACTTTCCTAATTAAATCAAATTCATCTCTAGGAATTAAAACGTAAGAAAAAAACAAAAAAAGTAGGAATGAGATTCTTTGCCAATCTAAACATAAAAAGAGGAAAAAAATTAGGAATAAGAAATTTATATTATGATATGATTTTGTTCTAATTAGGACTCTAATTATAATATATTTTTAGCTATTAATTAAAAAACTAATTAGTCAATGACTATAAAACCATCATTTAGTAATTAATTTAAAATGATTATTCGGTAAATTTGTCTGTCCCCCCCCCCCCTCCGTGCTTTTATATATAGTATAGATATAGATATAGATATAGATATATTAGGTAGCTCATCTAGATTAGGTTGCCAAATGTTATGATAAACTCTAATTGAACTAAGTATTTTATAAAAGGTGGAAACTAATGTGATTATCTATTAATATTGAATTTTAAAATTAAATAAAATTGAAGTAGTTTATAAAAATTGGAGACTATGAGAATCTCTATTTTATGAGAATCAATGAGAGGCCTCCGTTGGTCCGAACTAAATATCTATATCTATCTATACTATATATAAAAGCACGGATAGGGGGGGGGGAGACAGGCAAATTTACTGAATAATCCTTTTTAGTTTACTACTAAATAAAGGTTTTATAGTCATTAACTAATTAGTTATTTAATTAATCACTATTGTAATTAAAGTCCTAATTATAATAGGTAGCTAAAAAAAACTAAATTGTCTCCAAATTAGTAGGAATACCTATCTTTTAGTTTGATTGAACTACAAAATTAAAATACTGTATTTGATCAATATAATATTATTTAAATTTCTATCTTATTATTTTTAAAGATATTATTAATAAAATTAAGTTAATTATTTTATTATGATTATTATAAAACCAAAAGAAGAATAAATTCAGTATGAAAAAAAAATTAATAGCCGAATATATTATATTTACTTTTATAATTTTTTTTAACTAATTTAATATTAATTATAAATAAAAAATTAATATAATTATAATAAATTTACTAATATGTTCATTGATAAGTTACGTTACGAGCCACGTGCATAGCACGTAATGCGAAACTAGTTTTATAAAAGGTGGGAACTAATGTAATTATTTATTGATATTGAATTTTAAAAATTAAATAAAATTGAAGTAGTTTATAAAAATTGGAGACTATGAGAATTCTCTATTTTATGAGAATCAATGAGAAGTCTCCGTTGGTCCTCTCAATTATATAAGTATATAGATATAGATTATAATGTCGAGCCACCATAAAATAATTAAATTATACACCATCAATTTCTGGTATATGATTTTTTTCCAAACACAATTCTTCGTGCCCACTAAAAATAAAACCTGAACCTGCAATTATATTAAAAAGCCTATTTGAAACTAATGCAGCCAGTTGAGGTTACAAAATATCATAGTCATGTTCCCATTAAATGATAAATTGTACTCCCTCCGTCCCGTTTAAGAAGTCCCATATTCTATTTTGGGATGTCCCATTTGAAAAGTCCCATTACTATTTTTAGAGTACTTTTTCATTGAATACTCCATTTTACCCTTATTTTAACTATTTTAAAAGAGTTCTATGGAAAATTCCACTATCATTAATAGGGGCAAAACATGAAAAAACATGAAAAGACAAGAATAATTAATGTTTTCTTAATCTGTGTGTAAAGTCAAATGGGACTTCTAAAGTGGGACGGACGGAGTATGAATAAGTCATCTAGTTTTTGCGATAAGTTAATTCTTCCATTAATGAGTGAGACACTTGCCGTTATTGCGAATATACTCTACTTTTTTCATTTTTAATACTTTTCTGATATAAAAACAAAAAAAACAAAAAGTGAAGTTCCTCAATTATCCTTCTTACACTCCTTTTTTCACTTCTTATATTCAACTTTTACTCACAAAAACATAGCTTCTGATATGGAGAATCCAAATATTCCTTTGCATGTTGGATCCCCACATGCGGATACTCCTCCTGTATCCAGTCCTCAATCTACTGCTATGAATGAAATTATCCAACGTACGCATCAACTGGTGGTTTCTGAGCCAGAACTGGTCTTGCATGCAGCCCCAGAGGCACCCCCAGTGCTTCAAAGATATATATTGGTGGGTAAAATCTTCTCTACTAAACGATTTAGCTTAGCAACTATTAGGGCTAAAGTGGATGAGACATGGCATATTAAGAATCATGTTCAAATTGATAAGGCTGAGAAGGAGTTGCTTACTTTTGAGTTTGTCTCTAGAGAAGATTATGAGTTTGTGCTTGCAGAGAGACCTTGGTCTATTGTCAATCAATTAGTTATTTTGAAGGAATGGCCTTTACATAAGGCTATCCATCAAATAGACTTCTCTACTGCGCTTTTCTGGATACATGCAAAACAGCTTCCGTTAAATCAGATCACTCGTGCAAACGCTGAAGCAATTGGATCCCTATTCCCAGCGTTTGTGGAGGTCGATTTGGATGAAAAGGGTCCATTTTGGAGAAATCAATTTCTTCGTATTCGAGTGGAGGTTGCGGTGGTTTATCCTCTTATTAAAGGCTTCTTCAATAATACAGATCCTGCTGCTAAGACTTGGATTCCTTTCAAATATGAAAAATTACCAGATATATGTTTTTTTTGTGGAATGATTGGTCACATGCATCGACAATGTCAAATGAAGAAGGAACAAGAGGAGGCTGGGGTTTATTATACGGACAATTTTGAGTATGGTTTATGGTTAAAGGCACAATCTTTGCCTCACTCTTCACAGTTGACTAGATTTCCATTTCAAAGATTTTCTTCAGCAGAAGGATCAAATTCTCAGTTTTCCAACCGCCAATCCGCTACTCGCACTAGTCAGCCTTTGGTTTCTTCAACCATGTTCCTTTGTTCTGAGGATTACTCTCCTATGGTGTGCCATCAAACACATGGAACAACTGTTAGGGAGCTGGCTGAGAGGTTTGTTTCGATTTCTGATATACCTGGTCCTTCTAACTTACAGAGGACAGTGGTTAGTGGCACTGTATCACATGTTTTACCCACTATATTTCCAGCTGCTGTAGAACCTCCACTTTTTTCTACAATTATACATGCTCAAGTTCCTGTTACTAATGATCATTCTAGTCCAATGTCTTCTGCACCTTTGGTGCTTCAACAACCGTTGGTTCCTAATCATCCTCGACTGTTTCCTTGGTTGTCTCCTGCTTTACAAGAAAAATATGCAACCATTGATAGAGATGACATTTTAACATTGGATCAAAAGGTGGAAATAGCGGTGGATTTTTTATATTCTGATGCCATACTCACATCTACTGTTCCTGCTGACTGTACTGAGATTGATAGACAGGAAATTGCAAGCTTACTTCAGGAAATCAGTGACTCTGATATCCAAATCTATCCTGTGCTCCCTAAAGCAACTTCCATTTCAGCTTCTCTTGAAGATAAACATGATAAGAAACATACATGGAAGAAGTTGACCAAGATTTCTGGACAAAAGCCTACACTTATTATCAAAGATCCAGTGGAGTTTGTAGGACACCAGAAGAGAAAAGTTCCAGAGGTTCCAATTATTTCTCAAGACAGGGCAAGAATTTTTAAAGGCAAAGCGGTTATGCAAGAGGCCAATGAGGATACTGATTCCCAAGAGGAACAAATTTGGATGCCAAATTTGCAGCAGTGGTTATCTACTTCTATTCAGGGCTCAATCCCTATTGCTAATCCTTTTGGTGAATTTATTTCCACAGGGTCAACTGGTAGTACTCAAGTGAAGGATGATAGTGGATCTACAGAGGCTATCAAAAAGGGGCTTATGAAGGCCAACCCTGAGGGGCCTTCAAAGGATCCATGAGAGTGTTATGTTGGAATTGTCAAGGTCTTGGGAGTGCTTTGACAAGGAATCACTTACATGATATGTGTAAGACTCACTCCCCCTCTATAGTGTTTATATCAGAAACTAAAAATAATATAATCAAAGTAAGGAGATATGTAGCTGCTCTTCAGTTTCAAAATATGTTTTGGGTGGAGCCTGAGGGTTCAGCAGGAGGTTTATTGTTGCTCTGGTCTGAGGATCAGATTGTTAATATTCAGCAATACTCCTCTTTTTTTGTTATAGCTTCTGTACAGCAACCTGATGGAGCTATGTATGATATTATATTTTGTCATCTTCACACTAATGTAATGCTTAGATACCAACAGTTTAATCAGTTATTAGCATTGCAAAATCATGTACTAGATAGGTTTGTAGTGTGTGGAGATTTTAATGATATAATATCTCCTTCTGAGAAGGAAGGAGGGCTTGCTTATGTTTCTGCCAATCATTTACATTTCATGCAATTCATGGCCACTATGTCAGTTCAAGATTTGGGTTATTCAGGGAATCATTATACTTGGTCAAATAGAAGAAGTTTTCCATCACTTATCCGAATACGACTAGACAGATTTCTGGCATCTCAACTTTGGTTGGGTTTATTTCCACAAGCTCATGTTTCTCATTTACCAGATTTAGGGTCAGATCACTGTCCATTGTTACTCAATACCACTGCAGTTATTCCTATCAGGCATTTTAATTTCAAATTTGATCAAAGATGGAGTAACAATGATGAAGTAAAGGATATAATTACTAGAATTTGGAATTCTTCTGTAGCAGGATCTTTGTTATATCAAGTCTTTATTAAATTAAAGCATACCAGATACCAGTTAAGGGAATGGAATAAGCTACACCATCAAAATTATAATAAACAGATTCTATCCCTTAAAAATAATCTATATCATCTTAAACAACTTCCTGCACAAGACATTGACTGGAATCTCATTAGATCCTTAGAATCAGATTTGCATCACCTTCATACTCAAGAGGAGTTGTTTTGGGCACAGAAAGCCAGACAAGAATGGTTGAAGTGTGGGGATCAGAATACTAGATATTTTCATGCTAAAACAAAAGAAAGGAACAGAAGAAATACAATTACTGGTTTACAGAGTACTTCAGGCTACTGGACAACTGATTCTCAGGAAATACAATCTGCCATTTTGCAACATTTTCAAAATTTATATCACACTTCACATCCAGTTGGTATTGCAGACTGTTTGGAGGGTTTTCCAGCTTTGGTAACTGCAGAAATGAATACCATTCTCATTCAAGATATCACTGATGCTGAAATTATTCAAGCAGTTTTTTCAGTTAATCCTTGGAAGTCCCCTGGGATAGATGGTTTTACTGCCTTTTTCTTTCAACATTACTGGTCTGTTATTGGAAATTATATTATTCCTGCAGTTAAATCTTTTTTCAGAAAAGGCAGGATATTGAAAAGCCTTAATCATACTGTCCTGGCTTTAATCCCAAAGATCAAATGGCCTCAACAGGTCAGTGATTTCAGACCAATAAGTTTGTGCAATGTTTTTTATAAATTCATCTCCAAGATTTTGACTTCCAGACTGCAATTGATACTTCCCGAGATTATTCATCCTGCTCAAAATGCTTTTGTGAAAAATAGAATTATTTCAGAGAATACATTAATGGTTCATGAAATTCTTCACCAATTTCAGCATCAGAAGGGACACACAAAGCAACATTTGGCTTTAAAATTGGATGTTAGCAAAGCTTATGACAGATTAGAGTGGGATTATTTATATATTATTCTGCAGCATTGGGGTTTTCATGGAATTTTTATTAACTGGATAATGCAGTGTGTTACATCAGTTTCTTTTTCAATACAAATCAATGGCAAAGTTCAAGGGTATTTTCATCCATCTAGGGGAATCCGACAAGGTGATCCCTTATCACCTTTGCTCTTTGTTTTGTGTGCACAGGGTTTATCTCATATGATTGAGAAAGCCATAATTGCTAATCAGATTTCTGGGTATCAATTGAACAGGAGAGCACCTCTGATTTCTCATGTTTTATTTGCTGATGATTCAGTAATTTTTACCTCAGCTACTGCTGCTGCTGTTGGCAATATTCATACTCTACTTAATCAGTATGCTTTAGCTAGTGGTCAATTGATTAACTTTGCAAAATCTGGAGTATTTTTTAGTGCAAATGTGCCTATGCAGTTGAGAATATATCTAGCAGGTTTATTGCAAATTCAGCATCACAATTCCCCTACTATGTATTTGGGTTTACCTTCTTTCATTGGAGCATCAAAAACAGATACATTTGCTCATATTATCCATAAAGTTCAACATAAGTTGCAAGGTTGGAAGGAAAAATATTTATCAATGGCTGGTAAGGAGGTATTACTCAAAGCTATCATCACAGCAATTCCTATATATACTATGATGAGTTTCAAGCTTCCTGTTTCTTTATGCAAAAAGTTACAACAAATGATCTCAGCTTATTGGTGGGGTCAGCAAGGTGAGGAAAACAAAATTCATTGGATTGCTTGGAATCAAGTATGTCAGAGTAAATTGCGAGGGGGTTTGGGGTTCAAAGATCTTCAAAGTTTTAATAAAGCCTTATTAGCAAAGCAGGTTTGGAGACTTTTGCAATTTCCTGACTCTCTCCCTTTTCAACTCCTTAAAGCTAGATATTTCCCTCATTCAAATCTGCTTCAAGCAAGTATTACTTCTCATCCATCATGGGGTTGGAGGAGTCTTCATTTTGGAATGCAGCTTTTAAAAAAGGGTATTCTATGGCATATTAATTCTGGTGCTACTGTGAATATACGTTCTGATCCCTAGATTCCTTCAACTTACCCTTTTACTCCAAATTTTCTGCCTTCTGTCACATCTTCAGCTATTCCTGAGAGAGTAGCTGCTCTTAAACATATAAATTCTGCATCTTGGAATGAAGCCAGCATTCGTAGCCTTTTTACTAAAGATGATGCTGATCTGGTTCTTTCTTTACCTCTTTCTATTTTTCCAATTGCAGATAATTTGAGGTGGTTTTACTCTATTTCTGGAGAATATACAGTCAAGTCTGGGTATCATGTAGCTTTATCTGAAGTTACACATAATCCAGCTCATTCTTCCTCTGTAATGTCTTCTCAGCACTGGCAATTATTATGGAATTTAAAGATTCCAAATAAAGTTAAAATTTTCATCTGGCGTGCAATTCATAATGGTTTACCTACTGGTATGGCTTTACAGAGAAGATTGCAATCTGAATTTTATTGTCATTATTGTGGGGAAGAGGAATCTCTCTTACATCTGTTTTTTCATTGTCCTCTGGCTTCGAAGGTATGGTTTATAAGCTCTATAAATCTTAGAGTTTCTTCATTGCCTGTGGGATCTTTCTCAGATGTTTGGGTTTATTTGAGTTCTCAGCTTTTAATTATGGACCCAAGTCATAAAAGCTTGCAATTGTTTTGCTTTATTTTATGGCATATTTGGAAAGCTAGGAATAAACTTACATTTGAACATATTATTCCTTCTTTTCAAGATATCAGTAATCATAGTTTTCAGGATTGGTCAGAATTCTTGTCTATTCCTAAATCTGCTACCATCAATCCTCCAAAACATTATTCTCAGATTCTCCAGATACATGCTGCTACATTACCCTCACCAAATTGTTTGAAAATCAATTATGATGCAGCAGTTAATGTGCAGTTGAAATTTGGTACAATTGGAGCTATTGCAGTGGATCATTTGGGACAAACTCGAGGTACTTTCACTGCTTTCTTTCGCCATATTTGGGATCCTGGTTTACTGGAATTTTTAGCTTTACGGGAAGCCATGGTTTGGGCAATTTCCAAGAACTGGTTCAATGTGATATTTGAAGGAGATGCGTCTAATGTAACTCAGGCTGTTAATCACCATATTATTCATCAGGCTCAAGCTTGGGGCATTACTCAGGATATTCTGCATCTTAGGTGTTGGTTTCATATATCACATTTTGGTTTGGTTTCTAGGAAGTTTAATTTTAAGGCTCATGATTTAGCAAAGGATTGTAAGGATTTGTATTCTAGTTTGCTAAGTCAATGAGTTTTATTAGGATGTAATGGGTTTTTATCTTAATACAATAACCTTCTTTGTTAAAAAAAAAAAAGTTCCTCAATTAAATTTATAAATATTTAATATTGTTCATATAGTTTGTTATTAATTTCAATAATAAAATTGGTTAAAATTGCTGTTTTTAAAAGCCAAGTTAGACACGATTCAGAGTTTGACCAATTCTGGGCCAATTCATGGGTCAACCCGGCCCATGGCCACCTCTACAACAAGTTCTCTACAGAAGCCAGGGAGCTATACTCCCTTCAGGGCCTTCCCAAGTTCCTACAGGCTTAGAACTACCATCAATCATAATTGCATTTGCATAAATAAGGTAACAAACAAAACAAAAATCAGCAATAATCTACCACACAATAACAAATTTAACGCAGTACAAGGATCTCGAATAGAAGTTCCCATGTTCGGATACTGTATGCATTCACTGTAATAGAATGCAGAATTTTTGGTAGTTCGCCATTTGATTGGAGAGTAAGTTCAAGTTGACAATATAGCCTAACTAATACCTGTTGGTAAGTAAGCTGTATTATGCAAAAGCATATAAATGGATATGAAGGTAGAAAACAATGTAAGAAACAGAGTCATGGTCAGGTTGGATCATGTCGACCACAAATAAAAACAAAACAAAATTTCCTGCATTAGCCAATCATAATAGGATTAAACAGTTAGAAGATACCTTGATGGTCATTTGCATCACCTGTCTAGAATTTAGCAAAGCAACCAAACAGCAAAATCGAATTTGAGAAAGTTTACCAACAGAGAAAACCACGATTTAACTAAAAGCAACAGGTTTGATGATCAAGAGCGATCTAGAAGGAAACAGCCTTTAACTTCTTTGGCCTTCTGATGACACCAGTTATTACTTTTCGGCCATTCTTCAAAGTTTTGATCTTCCGTTTTGGCTTCTTAGTTGCAGACGGCATCTCCCTAATAGGACCTGCAGGTATTCCTTGTTTAAGTGCACTTCCTCGAGGAGTCACAGATGGCGGTATTCTCACACTCTGTGGAGGTAAAGGACTATGAGGTTTCCACACCAAGTTGTTTTTCATCGAAAACCTCACTTTCTTTGAACTCTTCTCGGTGCTCTTTCCCGTTTCAAAGCCATCATCATTTGCCTCGTCCGTTGGTTCTGGATTCTCAGATTTCTGTACAGCCTTATTTTTAGATCTCTTCCGTTTCTTAGACACAATACCATTTCCAGCAACGTCTGTGACATGACAGGCACTCTCAACATTCTCATCCAATAACCCAACCTCTGCAGCAACTTTCTCAAACTGCATCTGAAGGTTTGATATCACAGACTCATTCAATGTTATCGTATCAGGGTCATTACTGTTTTCGTCATTTGAATTGCTACCATTTGATACAACCGCATTACCATACTCTTCAGTCTCACACTCAGAACTTCCATTACATATGTTTTTCTTCGTATTCTTATTTCCGCTGCCACCAGACGCTTTCTTTGCCTTCTTAGCCTTCTTATTACTTTTCTTGCACTTCTTCAAATGACTATCACCAGTCGTATCAGCAACAGCATTCAAACCATCAACTTCCATATCATCAGCAATAGGAACCAAAGTGGGTACTTCATTATCATTGTCCACATTAGCCTCAGGTAAAGAAACATCATTAATCCCTGAATTATCAAAGTCCTTCTCTAACTTCAAAAACTGCTGATGCAAACCAAACACAAATTTCCTGTTCCCCTGAGGACACTCAGCAGCTGAACCTAAGCCATATAATTTACTCGAAAAACCCAAACACAAACCTATAGGACCCAGAACAGCCGCATCATCTCCCAAATCAATATCACCTCCGCATTTCTTCAATTCCAACAACTTATCCCCCGTTTTCAACAAAACATCAAACACATTACTCTTAATCTTCCCTAACAAAATCTTATCTTGAACTACCCCAATAACATCAACAAAATAATTCAAAACAACACAAACAACGTCCTTACTCAAAGGCAAAAAAGCCCTAAGTTCCTCAAGAAAGACAGAAGCAATGTGATAATTAACACCATTGCCCGACAAATTGTCATCAGCTAAAAAAGTATTATCAACCAAAACACCCATCAAACACTTGACAATCTCCAAATCCCACGAATTTTTCTTCAACAGAACGAAAAAATTATGCAAGAATCTACGGATCAAGTAGTAAAACTTATCTAATCTAAGCCCATCAATCCCCGACCATTCGCGACGCATAGTCACTAAAAAAACAGTGAAATACTGAACAGAAACACTGAAATTAAGTTCAGGAATTAACGAAGACAAACGGTTACTCAGATTAGTTTGAACTGGAACCTTGTCAGCATGCCACACGCAGTAAAAAATACCTTTCCAGAGCTTTTTCATCTGCTCATCCGACAGATTTTGGGTTTGAGCAGGAAGCCATGTCTCTAAGAGATAGCTTAGGTTTTTGGTGCGGATTTTGTTGTTGCAGGAAGCTAACTGCTTTATTAGCGACAGCCCTTCTTGTACTGCTGCGACCATTTCCTTTTGATTAAGCGCAGGAATTGGGGTTTCTCTCTGGTTTTTAGGGTTTTGTATTTGTGTAAAGAAGGCGAGTGTTGTTGGGTTTGATTCTGGTGACACTTGTTTATAACGTTTATGTTAAAAAGGCCCCTGTTTTATTGTAAACTTTGCAATTTAGACCCTTATAATTTGATTTTATTTGTCAAGGTTAAAGATTTGGAATTTGTTTGGTGTAGAATAAATTTGTTGTATATTTTAAGAAATTTAAATAAGATTTTATAATATTTATAAGCTATTTTTAGTTTTATTAACTTTATCATACTGAGTTTAAATTCAAGTAAGATTGTTAAAAGTTAAAATAAATCATAAAGTGTGATTAGCTATTTTAATTATAATAAAAATAAGCAAATAATGATACATATAAAATTTATATAATGTTTTTTTTAAAATAACATACAAATTTAAATTATTCTAAGTGGGATTTTGTATAGAATAAAGTTTATGTTTTAAGAATATAAACATGATAATTAAATGATATTTGCAAATTGACATGAGCAAACATTAAAAAATGGTGAAAGTAAAACATCCTAACTAAATTTTTTAAAATATTATTTTTAGCTAAATTTTATAATATTTTCAGTTTTAGACAATCACTCATTCTTTCAAAAAATAAATCACATTTTTTATAATATTTTTGATTCTAGCCAAGTCGAACCTTTTTTTTTGTGAAAATTACTTATCAAAATTATAATATCAATTATGAAATGTTTATATTGAAATAAGTTAAAAAAAATTGGTATTTTTTGATGAGCTAGGAATTAGTTAAAATTGAAATGTATTTATCGAAAATAGGCTAAAATTGGTGTTGCTGAAAGTTTTGATTAGAATTGACTACATTCGAAAAAAAATCGTATTTTTAAGACATTAAATTTAAAACCTATAGTGTATACTAAATACCATAAGTTATAACAGTAACCATTACAATAATGGACAAATAAGATCAATCTGAATTTGTAATTTTGATTTATTTGTTTAATTTGAGAGCATTTTTACGCACATCAGAGTAATAACAACCACCACATTAGACTAAAGCAAAAGTGAAGAAAATTAAACAATTCTCTTCAGGTTGTGGCACTAAAATATTTCAGAAATGAAAATACTTTACCTTAGAGATGCATTATATTTTAAAAAGAAAAAGAAGAACTTTACATGGAATAATTGCTTGAAAAATGCTTGATGAATTGTTTGATCACTACGTATAAGGTATTTGATGTCATTCAGTGATTGACTTAAAGATGAATAATGTACACTAATAATAATTATATTATTTGATGATAACTCTTGCCTGTGTTGAAATTAGACATGTTCATGGGTTTGAATATCCAGCCTGTCCGTCCAGATCCGTCCTTTTAGGGCCGGGTTTGGACATTAATTTTTAGTCCTAAGTCCGGTTCGAGCACAAATTCGAAAAAAGTCAATTTTTTTATGAACGGACTCGGACTTCTAATCTATATCTATACTATATATAAAAGCACGGATGGGGGGGGGGACAGGCAAATTTACTGAATAATCCTTTTCAGTTTACTACTAACTAAAGGTTTTATAGTCATTAACTAATTAGTTATTTAATTAATCACTATTGTAATTAAAGTTCTAATTAAAATAGATAGCTAAATTATCTCCAATTTGGTTTTTAGTATGTAAACAATAACTAAATTGTCTCCAAATCTATACTATATATAAAAGCACGGATGGGGGGGGGGACAGGCAAATTTACTGAATAATCCTTTTCAGTTTACTACTAACTAAAGGTTTTATAGTCATTAACTAATTAGTTATTTAATTAATCACTATTGTAATTAAAGTTCTAATTAAAATAGAAAGCTAAATTATCTCCAATTTGGTTTTTAGTATGTAAACAATAACTACAAAATTAGTATGTAAATTAGTAGGAATACCTATCTTTTAGTTTGATTGAACTACAAAATTAAAATACTGTATTTGGTCAATATATTATTATTTAAATTTCTATCTTATTATTTTTAAAGATATTATTAATAAAATTAAGTTAATTATTTAATTATGATTATTATAAGACCAAAAGAAGAATAAATTCAGTATGGAAATTTTTTTAACTAATTTAATAATAATTATAAATAAAAAATTGATATAATTATAATAAATTTACTAATATGTTCATTGACGAGTTACGTTACGAGCCACGTGCATAGCACGAAATGCGAAACTAGTATTATAAAAGAAACAATGTAAGTCCGTCCGAATTTGGTCCGAGCCTGTAAAAATAGTACATTAAAACCGGATTTGCATAGTATATTTAAAGCCGAACCGGGTTTGGGCGTGCTTGAGCTTGCCTTTAAAAAAAATCAAGCCCGCCTACGACCGGCCCGAGCCCGCCCAAGTCCGACCCATGAACAGGTCTAGTTGAAATTCAACCCTGTAAATATAGCAGTGATATTTACAATAGATTTTTTGTTTAATAGTAAATTACATTTATAGTATTTTCTAATTTTTTTAATGTTTGTATTGATAGTCTAGTTTCAACATTTTATTATTATTTTAGCCATTTTTTTACAATCAATTTTTTTTACCTTAATACAATATTTATTAGATTTATTTGACTTTTTCATTTTTTTATTTCAACCATTGAAAAGTTAGAAAATTTAGAATTAAATTTTAATAGTATTTTTTTTTTAAAATATTAAAAGTTAAATTTTGAAAATATAAAAATTAATTTTTTCTAATTACATAGTTAATTTTATAATTTTATCTAAAAATTGTAGATTAGAACAAAATTGGCTATAATTATAATGAAATAATAAAACGGGCCAATACTATAAAAATTTAAAAGTTTGGATAAAAATACAACCAATCATCAATTTTTAAATTTATTTTGCTATATATTTTTTTACGACAAAAACAAAAATATGAAAAATGACAAAATTATTTATAAATAAAGATTAAATCTTTTAATTTAGAATATATATTTTTGACTATTATTTTTCGAATAATTATGTAGTTTTTTCATTTTTAGTTAAATTAAAATTATTATTTTGGTGTCATTCATTTATTTCCTTTCTTTCACCAATCTTCCATATTTTTTTTGCCAAACCAATTTTCCGTTCATTTCCTAGGAAACAAACAAGTCCCTTAAAATAATTTTTTTTTTGCCAGAGCCCTTAAAATAAATTGAGAACCTACTTTTCCTTCAAAAAAGAAAAAATATTTGTCTCAATTACGCATCACCACTACCACCACCACGACGACGTCTGAACCCTAGCCAACCTTGCCGGACACTGAATCGGTAGAAATCCCTAACCACCGTCACCCATGAACCGTCCTATATTAATCTAAACCAATTATCGTTTCATTTACCCTTTTCACTGCCGCTGATGTAGAGAAAAAAAAAGTAAAATCTTTTCACATTTTCCGTCAATTTTCAAAGTTCCGCTCAGTTTTTAATTATTGGTGTGATCGCTATCAGTAGCAAATAGTAAGCTTCTGAATTTTTTTGTATTATTCTAGAATGTTTTTATTCTTGTTTGATGGCTGAGAAATTTAAAATTTTATGCATTTTAATTATTTTTGTTAGTTTGACTCTGAGTACTGCAATTTTAATTTTAGGCTTCCAATTTCTACATTAAATTTAAATTTTTTTGAGCATTTTTTTTTTGTATTTTTCTAGTAGATATTAATTGCTTATTATTGCAGTGGAGTTTGGAATTAATGGTGATGCTAATAGTCTCATGGTGGAAACTGTTGAGGTGGACAGTAGCAGGGCAGGTGATGAGAGTGGCATTGGTGTAAGTTCTTGTGAAGGGGATTTTCAAGAAGATGAGGACGATAAATTGGATATAGAATTATTCAACAAGGATAAAATCGGAGATGAAGTTCCGTATGTAGCTGCGGTTCCTGCAGACGAGCCCTTTGTGGGACAGGAGTTTGAATCTGAAGCTGCAGCACATGCATTTTACAATGCTTATGCAACTCGTGCGGGATTTATCATCCGTGTAAGTAAACTCTCCCGGTCAAGGCGTGATGGAACTGCTATTGGTAGGGCACTGGTTTGTAACAAAGAAGGCTTTAGAATGCCTGATAAGCGTGAAAAAATTGTAAGACAGCGTGCTGAGACTAGGGTTGGCTGCAGGGCAATGATTTTGGTGAGAAAAGTTACCTCTGGTAAATGGGTTGTAACAAAATTTGTAAAAGAGCACAGTCATTCATTGACACCTGGCAAAGGCCGAAGGGATTGCATTTATGATCAGTATCCGGTAAGGTTTTTTTTTCTCCTGCTGTTATACTTTCTTGATTGTTTTTTGCACTATTAGATTGTATAGTTTCTTTTTTTTTTTATATATAATTGTGGTCTTTAATGTTGTTGAAGAATGAAAGAAGAGGGACATTAACGTGATAGGATTCACCGCGGTTCATTCTTGTGATGCGAGATGCTAGTGTATGGAATAGTCTTTATATTCCCAAATATGTCTCTGAATTTTAAAGTTACAAAGTAGATAAATAGTTAGGATCATTAAAGTACTTTTCCATTTAAAATATTGTAGCAGGTAAAGGTATTTCATTCAATGATGAATTTGCAGAAATGTCGAAATAGTTTGAAGAATCAGCAGCATACCTAGGCTATGAGAGTTGCTGTCACCCAAATTGCATAGTGTATATATAGTTTTAAACCCTCAATAACCTTAAAAATTTACTGCAGATTCAATGTATTTATTTACCTTGCTTTACTTTCTAATTTGTCGTCCAGAAACTTTGAATGAATAACTCTGTGAATGATTTTGACAAAGTATTAGCACGGATGCATTTTCCTAGCAGACATGCAGGGTTGTGCTTTGTTTATTTAGTATTTGATAGTATTGATACTAGTCCACTATTCTGTAATCTATGCAGTTCAGGCTTTAAATGTCTATGATCAACATGAAATTTCTATTGATCATATGATATTTCTTTTGATTGCTGTTAGCTCTTTTTATATGGATATTTCAAATGGTTTTTGGTAGAAATGACTGACTGAAGCTAAATTCTATTAGGTTCTTGAATTTGGTTTAATTGTGATGTTAAGAATACTGTTGAATGTTGTGTTCATAAGAACAACTTCTGTTTTTTACTGTTCGATAGTTTTGTTTTGAAATTTCCTAACTATGCTATGGGTTTTAATCTTGAGTTTATTGAATATTTCAGTTGGCTTACTCTAGTCCTCAACTAAAATAGGTCTTTAAGTCTTTTTGTCATTTGGCAGCTACAACTCTCATGATAATTCTCTATTGATTATATCTTGGATCGACTCCAAACTTATTCTTTTGTGCTATTGGCAAGGTTCTCTTGTTAGCCTTGAGTCCTAGATCCTACTGGTAGGAGATCATCTTATTTTGGTTGCTCAGCTTTCTTTGCAATTATGATCATGATATCATCTGTTTGTTATCCTTAGGTCCTGACCCTATATTTAGATTAGATGAGTTTTTCCCTTGGCGTCCTATATCAATTGTTTATTGAATTTTACTTGGACTATTTTTATTGTATATGGTGTTTATCAAGCTGCAATATGAGCTGGTCTAAATAAAAATGTCAACTAAGAAGCCTTATGGCTATTAGTTGACATTTGAAGGATAAAGTTGGAAATCAACTTACTATATATGAACTTTCAGTAGGTATTCCATCTGATATGCTAAAGTGTTTAGAGCGATGTCAACTACTGTGTTGCGTAATCATGATATTGATGGTATTGCAACTTAATTTGTAGTCTAATTGTTGGCAGAACGAACACGATAAAATTCGGGAGCTATCGCAACAGTTGACTATAGAGAAAAAGAGAGCGGCGACCTATAAAAGACATTTGGAATTATTATTCGAGCAAATCGATGAACACAATGAAAGTTTATCAAAGAAGATCCAACACATAGTACAGAGTGTGAGAGAGATTGAAAACCAAGAGCAGCAGAACGGTGTATAGTTCCAGCAATTTTGTTTCATTTTTTTTTGGAAGTACAGAATCCACAGTCGATATACAAGAAAGAGCAGCCGAGTAGAGTAGATGTCGCATTCTGACTGGCTCTAGTTTGTTAGATATCCAGATAGTTACACAATGTGAAAAATGTTGAGGGATAGCAGAATTCCTTGGATAATTGGTATAGTAATGCTCCTATGTTGGGAGCACATGGTGAGTAGGAGATGTGAGGTTTGTGTATAGTTCTCCTATCCATGTCTGCACAGTCGGGCCAATTTTATCTTACTCAAGAGGAAGGGGTTAGCTTAAGCTGCAAGGAACCTGAACAGTGCATTTTATGCAGAATCTGGTTTCAGCTTCTGGTTTTGTATAGGATGAACATTTTTTCCTTTTAAGATATTGTATTTATTTTACCCTTTAAATTCATTTATTGTCTCCGGATTTGGAACTTGTTTTTGATTTCCCTAACAAGGATGTCAGCCACTTGTGGCCATTCTGCAATACCCACAATCTGCTAGGATGTCAGCCAGTTGGGCGTGTAAAATATGAACCAGGCCAATAAATTGAATCGGTTGAATAGAAAAAAAAATGTTGGGTTTGGATTTTGGTTATTTGATATGTTTGCAACTAGAAATATTTAAAAATATATGTATATTAAATATTTTAATTATATAACAATTTTTTGAAGGGATCGAGATGTAACTCCTAATTAAATAAGGTACCAAATATGTTTTCTATTTGACTAATTTTTTATTCCTTGTATTTTTATAAATTAGAAATAAAAATACACCCCTTCTCAGTTCTTATATCTTCTATGATTGTAAGTCAATGTGGAGAACAATCAAAGCGTGCAATTCTATGTCTCTTAAGAAATTCTAAAGGTAAACACAAATTCTAGAAATACATTTTCAACTTTAGAAAGTAGAAAATTATATGAAATGATCTCCAATAGCTTAAATGGTATAAGCGCTGGGTAGCAATTTGTGAGATCTATTCCTCCCACTGCCCAAAGCGCTCCCCCTATCCCAATTATAAAAAAAATATATGAAATGATCGAAAAGTTAGAGCATGGAAAATAAAGTTAAATACATTAGATTAGTGTTTCTTTTAGAAATTGGAATAGTGGTTTAAATACCAAAAACCAGCAAGATAGCCCACAGTTTAGCAGCTCATTATATTCTCCTCAATTTAGCTTTTAGGCCTAATGCTCAACATCTGGAAAAGAAAAAGTCGAGCATTATGCCCCACCTAATTGATTTATTACCATATATGTATATTTATGGACCTCACAATCAAGCTTACTTTACATTTTCACCCCCCCAAAAAATCAAGATTACTTACATTTTCACCCAAAAAATCAAGATTAGATACACTCATGTTATTTTAGGTTAGTTGACAAACTTAACTATCAAGTATTCAAAGCACACAGGATTAGAAAAATTAAAATCTGATATATTTTTCCATTTAATAGACCTGTTACTAGCTTCTGTTCTGTTCCTTCCATTCCAAGTCTTTCTTTCTTTATACGACAAACAGTTTTTAAAGAAGCTAGCACCTTCAAGAACCTCCAAAGCTTATATTATATATAAGCCTGGTAAGTTGGTAGCAGAGCTTACAAATCTAAAACAAAGGCTGAGAGAGATATAGAGAAATGGAAAACGCTCGTAACGTTGGGATAGCCATGGATTACTCTCCGACTAGCAAGTTAGCTCTCCGTTGGGCAACTGAAAATCTGATCAATTCTGGGGATTTGATTATTCTTATCCAAGTTCAGCCGCCTAATTCTGATCATACCAGGAAGCTTCTCTTCGAAGCCACCGGATCACGTAACATTTCTTTCAGTATATATAATTGCTGATCATCTTTTTTAAAAAAAAATTGGTTGAAATTTAATTTATAGTATTTGAAGTAATTTTGGTTTTTTTGACGAGTTCAGCTTTGGTGCCTCTTGAGGAATTGAGAGAGATAAACTATTCAAAGCAGTATGGCCTGACTCATGATCCTGAGGTTCTTGATATCCTTGATACTGTCTCCAGGACCAAAGGGGTACGGATATTTGTCAAATTTTTATATTCAAGTTTTATTTTAATAGAAAAATAAAATTTCTACCTCCGTTCCATTTTAGAAGTCTCGTTTTCCATTTGAATGTAAAAGTGAGTTTGGTTTTGGAGATGCAGGCTAAGGTGGTAGCAAAGGTTTATTGGGGAGATCCAAGGGAGAAACTGTGTGATGCTGTGGATGATCTCAAGCTTGATGCTCTTGTCATTGGAAGCAGAGGTTTAGGCCCTATTAAAAGGTACCAAAACTACGCAAAATTTAATCAAACTAAATTGATATTATTATTTTTTTAGTTCGGTTTGATTCGATGTTGATAAATATTTGGATATGACAGGGTATTACTTGGAAGTGTGAGCAATTATGTGGTGATAAATGCTACATGTCCAGTTACTGTGGTTAAAGGTGCACATCCATCCAAACCATAAATTATTACATATGCTTATGCTTTGAGAGCTTCGACAAATTGATGTGGTTTGAGTTATTGAGTGAAAGCTATGGTATTGCTTGAGATATTTTTATATATAATGAATTCAATGTGTGGTTTTTTATAATTGGCTAAGGTCTTTGTATGACTTGTTGTCTTTCTTTTGGCATTTTGCAATTATTGTTATGAAAAAGATAAGTATTGATCAATCATCATGCTATTGCTAACCACTCCATCTCTAAATTTATGAATAATTACCATCACTCTCTAAAATTAGTTAAAAATATTGATGAATTTTCTCTACATTAAAAAAATGCACTACTTATCCTAAAAAAACACCATTTTCTTCTGTAATTTTAATTTTATTTAACTAAAACAATTTCAGTTAGATATAAATGAAATATAAGAAACAATAATATCTAACAATTAATATTAAAATGTAATAACATTGACAAATTAATATTTAAATTATTTAGATTTTGTTCATCAAACAAAAACAAAAAAGGAGTTCTCATGAATCAAAATTGTGGAAATAAGCAATAAGATTGTAATAACATAGAGAATTAGTTCATGATTTATAGTAGCTAGGTTGATGAAAAATGTTTTCAACAAACACCATTCATCTTCTTCTTCTCCATAACAAACTTCCTCCAAACCATGGTTACCTCTCTTTGAGTCTCTATAGCAGTTTTCTTGACAACTACTTTATCATCTGCACTTATTGAAACCCTAGTCTCAAGTCTCGATGGCAAAGAATCAAGTTCATGTAACACTTTCCCTATATCATTCAAAAGACGTTCCGCAAGAGTTCGAGAAAAATCTTCCCTAATCACCACTCGAAGCACCGTCACATGTTGTGCATCCGGTGGCATGGTGTACGCCGGAATGATCCAGCCATACCGCCGGAGCATGTCGGTAAGCTCAAACTCATTGTGTTTGCTGTTATCTTTCAAAGAAAATGCTACCAATGGTACTCCGATGTCTTTCGATACAATGTTGAATCGTCCTGTTTTCTCCAATCCGTCTTTTAGTACTAGCATGTTGTCTATACAATTTTCCATTACATTTTTGTAGCCCTAGAAATTACATTAACATGTTATTGTTAGACTTTATATTTGTTCGTGTCGCACCTCTAGGTCGTGCCGATATAAAAAATGCGGAAAACAATTAAATGTTAGACTATATATGTATAGGGTTGGAATTACCTCGAAACCCAAGCGAATCAATTGATAGTATTGAGCAATGACTTGACAAGAACCTGTAATGAACCAAACAAGCTTTTTCAATTCAAATGTAAGGTTTGACGCAAGTGAATTTAGAAAGGGAATAACTTAATATTTTGCAGAAGTTGATTTTGCTATTTAAATATATATACCTTTAGAGAAATTGAGAGTGAAAGTAGGCTGATCAGCTCCAAGATAATTAATATGGAAGATGAGATCTTCAGGCAAATCATCTTTGCTTCTCCAAATGACCCAACCAATACCAGCATAGACAAGTCCATACTTATGACCACTCACATTAATACTCTTCACCAATGGTAATCTAAAATCCCACTCAAGTTCTGGATGCAGAAATGGTGCAATAAATCCACCACTTGCTGCATCTACATGAATTGGAGTATCCCATCTGCATAACACAATTCCATATTACTAAATAAGGCATAATGTGGCGGAAATAGAAAGTGTTTTCGTGAACAAAAACAAAATGTTGAAACATAGGACTCAAAAGTTCCCAAGCAATTAGCAGCTTCCCATTATAACTAGTTGATTTTTTGCACATAGTGTATATGCTCATATAGGCACACGCACACGCACACGCGCACACAACTAAATGAGCGGAAAGAGACAAGAGTAGTTTACCCAGTTTGGCTGTTCTTCTCAACCAAAAGATCATTCAAACGCTTGACATCTTCAAACTCTCCATTTAAAGTAGATCCAAGGATAGCAGCTACACAGATTGTGTTTTCATCAACCATTTCCGCTGCCTGTTCGGGGTCCATCACATAATAGCCTTCCCTTAGTTTCACCTCTTTCAGCTCCACTTCAAAGTACCTTGCAAATTTCTCCCAGCAGACCTTCATAAAAAAAATGAGAATCACAACCAATAAAATCTTGAGCTATAAAACTTTATTGATTTGAGCATTGGATTTAAAGGCCCAAACTAATTCTAACTGTCTCTGTTATAGGTCCGAATCACACCTCCGTCACATCCTAAACACCGGCTCACCAAGTCATACGAAATCCATCGATAAAGAACAGTATGGAAAAAAATACCTGAACATTGGCACCAGTGACAATGTTAGGATTATCAAATGGTTTTCCCTCAGATTTTCTCCTGTGCTGCCACTTCCTCTTGAAAGCTAAACCAGCAAGCATTATTGCCTCAGAAGATCCAACAGTCCCTACTCCAACTGCTGTCTCCGACTCTCCAAGTGGCGCATTAAACAGATGTGCTATCATGTTTACACATCGGTTCTGTTCCACCATGACACAAGTTTCCGAATAATTAAAAGATAAACATAATCATTACGTCAATAAATCAATTTATACCCACTATATATTACTCATAATTCATATGATCATACATGCATAACGGACCTAATAGGCATATATAAATTTACATTTTACTAATTTTTCTCATATTATAAACTTCCAGTGCCCATCTTATAGAAAAAAAAAATCTGTCATGAAAGAAAAACAAGGTTTAGAAAGCTCAGGACGAGTACTAGCCTGCAATTCAGTGGTGACAGGATACTCATCCATGTCAACATAATTCTTATTAATAGAAGCCATGATAAGCTTATCACACTCAGGTTCCATCCATGTCGTCACAAACGACGCGAGGTTAAGCCTTGGATTTCCATCCAACATTAGCTCATCGTTTATGAATTGAAACGCTGCCTCCTTCGGAATAGAATTATCAGGCATCCTGAACCTGAAAAAATCAATAAAAAAACACATTATATATTTTTAATCTATTTTTTTTAAGAAAAAACCATGGATGTAAAGAAGCAATGAATGATGATGATGACCTGGGAAGGGAAGTTCGAACATAACGAGAGGCGAATGTAGAATGAACAGAGCCATCTGAGTCTATACCAGCCCTGGAGAGAGCCATAGTTATGTAATAATCTGAGTTTAATTAGCAAAGTGAAATGTGATTAAAATTATAGGAGGATGATTAAAAGAGATCGATGATTAAAGTGTTTAATGTTAATAGTTTCCTAATGAATCGGAATTAAGAGTGAGTGATAAGCATGAATATCGGTTTTGTTTGATCAGTTCTTTGTGTCCGCTTTGGTTGGAATAATAATTGGTTAGAGCGGATCATTTTTGTTAAACTTCAAACAAAGCTAAACTTGGTATAAACTGTAACTATGCTTTACTGTAACGCACACGTGTGTGCACGTACGCAAGCGCTTGACACGTTATTGTGTGCACTTGGCACTTGCTGCTTGGGTAAGTGGCAAGAGAACATGCCAACGTGGCTAAATCAGCATATTCACTATTTTTAGGAAAAAAATTACAAAATGACACTAATATTTACCTAAAATCTCACTTTAATTTTTTTTTCGGCTCTCAATTATTACTTTCATATTTGTCTCCTCAATTTGTAAAAATTTGTTAAAATGGGACTAATTATCCATGATCAGCGAATTCATAACTGATTTATCTACACAATTAATTTATATATTAATTATCCATTATTTATAAGATAAGGAAATAAATTGCTACTTAAATTGAATTGCCGCCTATTCATTTGGCATGTGAAGTAGCTCCACTCTTAAAAACCCAAAAAACAGCTTTATTTTATTATGGAAAAGTAAAAAAAAGCTGAATTTTATTTAATTTCATGAAAATATATATAAACTTGTATTTAATGAAACATTGTAAAACTATAAATCTGAATAAAATATTCATTTTATGAGAATAAGAAACTAACTAATTTTATGAAAAATGAAAATAAAAATAAAATAGTAATTATCTCGTTTTATTTTAAAAAAATAAAAAAGATTGGATTTTATTGCATTTCATAAAAAGATATTTGGGTTTAATTTTCAAAAAAACATGTTTGATATTTGTTTATTTTTTGTATATTTATTAATGTTTTCTATTTTTAACTATAGAAGATACTTTTTTTAGTTTTTAGTTCTTTTTTTATTTTAAACATTAAAAGAAATAAAAAAATTAAGAAAAACTAAAAAACAGTTTAAATTAGAAAAATATAAATTGAAGAACTCTTAAAACGATCTTGAAAGCCTCTTGCATTGCGGAGAGAGCTACTTCAGTTTGCAAGGATTCTCCAACAATTTCATTAGGCCATTAAATTTGAAAATAAATTTTTTATTTATATTTATGTCAAAAATACATTTAAAGACTAAACTAAAATTATATTTTTAATTAAATTTCTTGAAGTAGTTGATTAACACTAAAATGAATAAAATTAAAATATTATCGGAAATAACAATAAAAGACCGTGCCATTTGATTTTTAAAAACGAAAAAAAAACTATAAACTACGACAATATGGGAGTAGTGTTGGAGTAATTGCTCTTACTCTCTTAGTAAAATAGTATGATCACAAATGTATTACCCATAAAACAACAACAGATTCATAAGATTCAAATTGGTTCACATATAAGTTTATGATACTTAGATACTATACATGAAAGTTAAGTTATGTAGCCACATACAAACACATAATATAATTTGCTCTCATGAAAAATCCATACAAACGATACAACAAAAGTGATACAAACTCATACATAGATAAAAAGAAATCATCATCATCA
This sequence comes from Mercurialis annua, assembly GCF_937616625.2. Taxonomy (NCBI): domain Eukaryota; kingdom Viridiplantae; phylum Streptophyta; class Magnoliopsida; order Malpighiales; family Euphorbiaceae; genus Mercurialis; species Mercurialis annua. The sequence goes on along the minus strand of NC_065573.1, from coordinate 36,533,920 downwards.
TCCAATTGAAAATAAATTACCTCTTAACAAACACCATTCATTTTCTTTTGAAGAACAAATTTCTTCCAAATAGTAGTAATCTCCTTTTGTGTTTCAACTTCAGTCTTCTTCCCATTTTTATTTTCACTCTTTGCTTTGTCTTCAAGAATTGCAATCTTTTCAGTAATCCTAGAAGGAAGAGTGTCGAGTTCATGCAGAACCCTTTCGATGTCAATCACAAGTCTCTCAGCAAACGTGCGAGAAAAGTCTTCTCTAATGACGACGCGAAGAACAGTAATGTGTTGGGCATCGGCAGGCATTGTGTAAGCAGGAACAATCCATCCGAACCTCCTTAGCATTTCCGAAATTTCGAATTCGTTATGGCAGCTGTGGTCTTTTAAGGAAAATGCTACTAGTGAAACTCCGACATCCTTTGAGACTATGTTGAATTTTCCTGTCTTTTCAAGTCCTTCTTTTAGTACCATCATGTTGTCCCTGCAGTTTTCCATTATGCTCCTGTATCCCTGCAAATGATTGAATACTTTCCGAGTCTTACATTTTGGCGTTTTTATTATATTATATAAACGGTTCTGAAACTACTAAAGTTTAACCAAACATTTTCTCATCAATAAAAATCCACTTATATACTAAGTAGGAGTACGCAAAAATCGAACCAAATTAGTTTTAACCGAACTGAACAAGTACTAATGAATTTGGTTTAGTTCGGTTTGATATTTTAGAAAGCTAAGCAAGTCTATATCAGTAATTTATTTTTATAAAAATTGCGGTTTCGACTCTTTTCTATGTAAGAAGCTATGATTGCAGAATAAGCTGAATATGAATGTTGGACTCACCTCATAACCCAACCGAATGAGTTGATAGTATTGAGCAATGACTTGACTAGAACCTAAAAATAGACGCACATAGAAAGGGGAAAATTAAGGATTTGATTGTAAAGAAAAAGAAGGGTCTGAAGAGAATGATAATTAAGAATAAATAAAAGTACCTTTGGAGAAATTGAGAGTGAAGGTAGGCTGATCAGCTCCAAGGTAGTTAATATGGAAGATGAGTTCTTCAGGCAAGTCTTCTTTGGTTCTCCAGATGGCCCAACCAATACCAGCATAGACAAGCCCATATTTGTGGCCACTAACATTGATGCTCTTCACCAATGGCAATCTGAAATCCCACTCTAGTTCTGGGTACAGAAATGGTGCAATAAATCCACCACTTGCTGCATCTACATGGATTGGAGTATCCCATCTACATAATAAATATTTAAAGATATGTATCAAATAAGTAACCAACCCACTTCAAGAAATTCATAAATCTATCCTACATAAAAAATTAAAAATAAAATACAATTTGGGTATTAAGTTCTTTTATGACAAATTAGTCCATATTTTTTTTAAAAGAATATCATAATTTATTTGATAATTACATAAAAATCTATAAACAGGTTTGATCATAATATAAATATTTTTATAAAATTAGATAGGTAATTTTTTTTAGAAAAATGATAAATTTTCTCTAATTATAAACCTGTTTTTTTTTATAATTAGAGAGTGGAAGCGCTTGTGAGAAAATTTATTTTTATCAATTAAACATTTTTTTACTATATAAATATAACTGAGATAAATTACAAAATTCAGACGGGAGTTGCACGATGTTTTGTTCATTAATCCATTTTTTCCAATAAATAAATATTAGTCTAAAACTTTGTGAAAGATTTGAATCAAGTTGTATTATAATGCATCAAAATTGGGAATAAAGAAGGAGAAAAATACCCAGTTTCTTCGTTCTTGGCAACCAAGAGATCATTCAAGAGCTTGACGTCTTCAAATTCTCCATTAAGGGTGGAACCAAGAATAGCAGCAACACAAATTGTGTTCTCATCAACCATTTCAACTGCTTTCGCTGGATCCATTACATAATACCCTTCGGTCAGTTTCACTTCCTTCAACTCCACTTCAAAGTACCTTGCAAATTTCTCCCAACAAACCTGATCAACACAAGTTTAATTTAATATTAGACACTACAGGCCTCTAATTAGGAGTGTCATCATACCAAATCGAGTTGAAATATTATCAATGTTTTCGAGCCAAATTATATTTAACATTTAACATTTAAATTTGATACAGGCAGTTTAGCTCATGTACTTTGAGATAGAGATTGACTCAGATTAATATCGAGTCAATCTCGAAAAGCTCATGAATTGGCTTGACTCGATTACACCCTAGCTCGAATGAAATGAATATGTATACCTGAACGTTGGCACCAGTGACAATATTCGGTTTATCAAAAGGCTTGCCCTCAGCTTTTCTCTTGTTTTGCCACTTTCTTTTGAAAGCCAATCCAGCCAACATAATAGCCTCTGAGGATCCAACAGTTCCAACTCCTACTGCTGTCTCTGACTCTCCAAGTGGTGCATTAAACAGATGTGCTATCATGTTTACACATCGGTTCTGTATCCTCAAACAATCATAATAGTCAGCTCCATGCTCATTTTTTTATGGCTACATGATTCCATGCCATTCTAAATTACCATATATTCATTTTTTTCTTTACTACAAATTTTATATGCAAATTCACAACATGATAATATTATTATTTATGGCATCTATTACAAGGTTAGGATAGCTCAGTTATACTGCATGATCTATCAATATAGGCAAATTGTGGAGGAAAAAAAACATGGAACTTTTTCAAAAGTTATAAAAATCAGCCGTAAAAAAATTAGACATTGTTCGCGAGTTTTTCAACATTTTGCCATCAATATAAGTATCACTAATTTTAAAAAATTATTAATTGAAAAAGAGAGAATACTTGTGAAAAAATTTAAATTCATGACCTAATAATTTACTACCCAACATGATTATCCATAATTAATTCTTCATTTCATCTGATTCCTATGAGACTCTTTTATAAACTAATTATTTAAAATTATAAATAGTGAAAGTACCAATCAATATAAATTTGGATAAAGATGTGGGTAGATATGACCAGTTGAGTTTAATTCGGTTAAGATACAATTTCTTTTATTTAAATCCAATTCACGAATTTGATTCTTATTTTATATCATTTTAAAAGAAAAGTTTAAAATTCTAATTTTAATTAAAAACTCAAATTAAAATTTATTTCAAAACAGATTTAAAATAAATAGAAACTTGCATTAAATTTAATAATAAGATTAAGTGTTTTAGTTCAGTTTAAAAAATATCTAGTCCGTTCAACATGTCTAGATGTCGGCAACAAATTATGAAAAACTATCGTTTTGTCAAAGACCATATAGACCAATACAATGATCACTTAATTTCCCTACAAAGCAATTGTGAGTACTGACCCACTTTGCACCATAATTTAATAACAATATTCTCATTATCTTTTTTAAAAAATTGACCAATTAAATTAAAAATATAAAAAAATTAAAGATAAAGTTGTGAAAAATTAGAGTGTTAATCATATTTCTTAAACTGTGTGAAAAAAAAAATTAACTATTATTTTAGGACGGAGTGAATATTATATTTCAATTTTTATGTATTACTTAATAATTTTTATTAGGGTATTATTAATATTTTTGAATAATTTGAAAATATATATTATATCAATTAAATAAGAGAATAAAAAATTAAATCTCCAACGGCAAAAAAGTAATTTTAATTGACAAGTTGTTTCTTCTAAAAAAATGTTTTTTTTTTGCCAAATCTTCTAAAAAAAAATGTTACTGAGAGGTTCATGCATGTCCGTCGTAGGACCAAAAGAAAAGACAGGCAGGTGATTGTTGACTGTGGGATGTATTTTAAAATCGCAAGGCTAAGCTCAAACCATGTACCGTGAATTGACCACACCAAGTTGATATAATAGTATAATAGTCTATAAAAGTCTCTGTATTTTTATCTGCTTACAAGTTCTATCAATTTTTTCTATTTCAATTTAAAAATTAATATGCATAAAATTTTAAATTTCCATATCTCACAATTATTGAAATAGTACAAGCATGTGAAGCCATTTCCTCAAAACAGGAATAATAAAACAAAAAATGCACCTCGACAAGGATAGATTGCTAAAGCAGCAAGTTTTTTTCTTAAGGAAATTCACATATGAATGTTTAGATATAAATAAGCCTCCTTTGATTACTAATTAGTAATTAATTACTACCATAGAATAGACGAATGATTCATAAAGTGACTAAGGTTGCTTTAAGTCCAATCAACCATATAATAATGCAAAAAGATATTTCAAAACAACCCAACTCCTAGATGAAGATGGGTATTAATTGGATATTGTTTTGTACATCTATAGTCATTTTCATCTAGAAATCTAAAACTATATATATTTGATTTGTAACTTGTCAAGAAAAGTAAAAGGAAGAAATAGTGTGGAGCTACAAAAAATTAAAAATCTAAACCATCATTATTTGAGAGTGATATTTTTACTTTAGGCTATAGATTTTGAGATCCACTTGTCCTTGTTGAAAATCTACATATAATAGTAATACTATATCAAAGGGCATCAAAACGCGTGAATATTGCAATTAGGCAGGCAGCTAGCCAATCAGCTATAAGGCAATTACTTAATTGATGGAGGTAATCACTTTAAATCATGTGGTTGCCATCGCATATTACCCGATTTTGATATTTTAAATGAATATTAAAATTGTTTTCATTTTATAATATTATATCAAAATATCATTTTATTAAATTCTTCATTAGTGGATATCATTAATTAAAAATAAGTACTAGTACATACATAGAATATTAGCATCTTATATTAATTGACAAAAAAAAATTAATAGAAATAGAAAAGTAGATACTTAGGAGTAGATGAAAGATTGTTTTTAAATATTTTTAAAATGCCAAGAATAGATCTGTGTAATATATTAAATTTTAGGGAGTTTTTAATAATAACTTACTATAAAAATGGATTAAATTTTTAATCTTTTGGAAAATATGAATTTATAGCGTTTATAGAAGAATTTAGCACCACAATTTGAGAAGAATGTTGCTAAATATATGTATTATCTGAGTTATAATCCGTTCATAATAAAATGGACTTTTAGCATAAAAAATAAAAACAAAAAAAAAGTTTAATTTGTTTTTTAAAATTAAGTAAGTCTAATTAAAAAATATTTTATTTGGAATGTAATGGATACTAAACTATTGTAGTCTTAGTTAAAACTGCGGGAGGTAACATCTGGTGAATTAACGTGCAAATACTAACCTGCAAGTCGGTAGTGACAGGATATTCATCCATGTCAACGTAGTTTTTATTAATACCCGCCATTACAAGCTTATCACATTCAGGTTCCATCCACGTCGTCACAAATGACGCCAAGTTCAGCCTCGGATTTCCGTCCAACATTAGCTCGTCGTTTATTATCTGATACGCTGCATCTTTCGGGATCGAGTTCTCCGGCATCCGAAACCTAAAAAAATAAAAACAAATTTAAAAATGCATTCCACGATTCCAGCGGAGATTATAATTAATCTAATCGGACATAGTCAGATACTAATTAAAATTAATTTAAAAGAAATTAAAATAATTAAGCGTTGAGTGAGGATATTGTACCGGGGAAGTGGAGCGCGAACATATCGGGAAGCGAAGGTTGAGTGGACGGAGACGTCGGATTCGGAGACTGTTTTGGAGAGAACCATGGCGGAGAGAGAGGAGACAAGTGGAAGAATGAGTGAAATAAAGTGGGAGTGATGAGGAGGGTGAGGAAATGAAGTGGTGGGCTGGGTTTTTATAATTTAGAAAGACATGTGAAAATGGAAGGACAATAAAGAAATTTAACATTTTTCAGTCATTGTATTTGACTATTTGTAGTTTTGTAGTACTCCATATAAAAATATTTTGACATGGGATATATGGTGTAAAAAATTTAATTATATTTTACCTTGAATTTTAGGTATTTCATTTTATAGTAATAACTTATAAATAATAAAAATAATTGATGACCGACGATTTAAAAAATCGTACATGATTTTCTATCATATACTCCCTCCGTCCCGCTTAAAACGGTACAACTATTTTTTACACATAAATTAATAAAGCAATAAATATTAATATATTTTTATCCCTATTAATAGCGGTCTTATGCATAGAGTAAAAGTCATTAGCATTAGAAAGAGAATGAGGATATAAGAAAAATTTCATATAAAATGTCATAAAAATCATAATGTGGCTTTTTAAATATCCAAAAATGTGATATGTTCCTTATTAAACGGGACGGAGGGGATACATGTGTTTGTCATATATATATGTATGTGTGTGTATATATATATATATATATATATAAGAGTTAAATAATAGTGTTGATACATAAATTTCTTATTTTAAATATTTTATTTTGTTTTATTTTTTTAATTAACGTTATTTATTATTTCAAGGATTAATTATAATAAATTTTATTAATGGTAATACAATATATTAATAAAATTAAAAGAGTAAAATATTATTTTCATATTAAAAGGTAAAAATGTGATATGTATTTAAGATTGACTCATCTTTTTATAATTTAAATATATATTTTAGACGGGAGGAATATAAATAAAAAGCTAGGAATGTGAGAAGAAAGAAAGGGGCTGAAATTGATTAAACTCTCTAATAAATGGTGGAAATGAAAAAAGAATGTTACTTCGGTTTACTTTTTGAATAATCAGTTTTTAAAAAAAAAAAAAACAAGTGGGACAAAGTAGAATTGTTATGCCATTTTTAAAAATTTAACATGTGAATTTCATTGATATAGTTAAAAATAAGTAGAAAATAAAAACCCTTGCCGCATAGCATCCTCTCCCAATAAAAAAACAAACCCTAAACTTGGTTTTTTTCAAGACCACCACCGATTAATATTTTAATCGGCGGTGGTTTCGTTTTTTTTAATTCAATTTTTATTTATATATTTTTTATATATAATCGTTGTTTTTGCTATTTTATGTTTTATTTATGGTTGTTTTTATCTCTCCTTTTATGGAGTTTATATTTTCCTCCGTGAAAATTGTATATTGCCCGTTATGGGATTTGATGTTCACTTTGTGGATCTTCTATTGCGGTGCAGATTTAAATCGTTTATGATGGAATTTTTATTTTAGGTTTTCAATCAAATTCATTCAAAGATATAATCCAGTTGAACAATTTAGATTGAAACTGTCAGAGCTGTAGATTGTATTTTGATAAAGTGCAATTTGAATCTAATGTCCAGTTGACGAAATTCAAATCAGTTGCTTTCAAAAGATATTGTGATACTTTATCAACAATTTGCAATTGTCAATTTTATATAGCTATCATCGGGAATTATTATTTTATTGATTTGCACAAGAGGGTTACAACTTTTGTTATTTATTTATCTTTTAATATATTCGCAAGAAGCTACATGCATGAGTTGTAATACTTTTTCTAGTGTTGCAATAAAATCTTATATTTTTACTCGGAAAAAAAAAGTGAATTCCATTGAAATCGTAATACTATTGATATTCGATTCACAAGCTACAATAGTTGCAGAAACTCAATTTTATAAAAATACAAATAAAAATCTTCTAAAAAACAACTTCAAATCAAATACTTTTAATTTTTTTCCCATCATGATAGTAAAAATTTAGTTTTCCTAAAAGATAATAATTCTGATATCGTTTATACAAAACAATTCCAGCCATTAGATCTAATTCAAATATAATCCAACAATTAAAAATATAGTCATATATTTAATTTTTATGAAAATGAATTCTGCTCTCAAAACGATTGCCCTTTATTTGATCAGGGTAAACATATAAAAGATCATTCAAGTTATTCACAAAGAGAAGATAAGTCTTTTTAGTCCTTTTTAGCATTTAAGCCTTCTAAGTTTTTAAATGTTGCAAAAAATCTTTTAAATTTTTCAAAAAAAAAGCACTTTAACCCTTTTAGTTTATTTATTTGACATTTAACCTCTCATATCTTTAGTTATTTATGTATTTTTTTATTTCCAAACATGAAGTATATTTGTATCATTTTAAAATATTGATGGTCCAAATGGCTAAAAAAAAACTTAAAAAATGTACGTATTTTATTTAATTATTTATATAAAAAAAATTAACCTTCCGCCTTCAATTAATATCAGCCACTTTCTTCATCCTATTATCTTGTTTATATTTAACATATACCTAAAAAGAATAAAGGATCAACGTGCCCTCCTGAATTTGTGACACATGATCATTTAATCCGGTTTTTACTCTTTTGAGCAACTGACCCAAAACTATTCCTTTTTGGGTCAAATTACCCCATAATTTATATTTTTATTGCAAAAATAGGTTTAGGATAATTTTATCGCAATAATTGGAGAATTTTCTAATTATTTTTTCACATCACTCACCTCCAATTTGTATTTTGCGGGTTTTTAAAATACAATTATGGGATAATCTGACCTAAAAATGAAAAGTTTCGGAGTTAATTGCTTAAAAAAATAAAAATTAAATTAAATAATTTTATGTTATAAATTTTGAGGGCGCGCTCACTTTTTGATGTACCTAAAAATAACTAGGTTAGGAATGTTCAAAAAGAAAGAAACATGATGTTGGGCAGCAGGAGTGACCATTATCCAAAATAAACTAAATTATGCACTATCGATCTAACCTATTTCCTTAAATTTAAAAGAATTCTTTCACATCATTGACATAATTTTATTATTAATTAAACCCTACCTACTTAATTAGTATGATTTTTGGAATAATATGATCAAGTAGGTATATATCACAACTAATATTTTAATTGCAAGACATCAACATGTGGTGCAATTTTAAAAAATCCAAATCGAACATCTACTCCATAGTGCATTAGCCATGGATGGACCACAACAATTTAAGTAAACATTAGCCGCCATCACCTAAGACTATTGATGCTTCCGTTTACAACTCTGTGAGCTTCCTTTTCTCTCTAGGTATTTAAATCCAAGTTGAATTTTTTATAGTAAACAAAAGTTAATTTTACTTCATGAACTTGGCACAAATAATCGATTAAAGCCAATTTTATAACTTTAGAAGAAAAAACACATTAAACTTGGCATTTTGGATAGTTTTACCTTTTTAGTTTTAAACTGGCAATAATATTACTACATCAGTTTTTTAATTTTTTTATTTTTTTAACAGAGATAAATTCATATTAAAAAAAAGATCAAAGTACAAATATGAAAGTCATACAACAACAAACAAATATATGGTCTTTCAAATACTCTAATCTAATAAGAAAATATGAAATAATAAAAAATACAAGCAAAAGATAATAATCGAAAAAGAAAAATTAAGAACCAAATCCCGCTAAGGTGACGCAACGAAGAACAAAATTCCGTTGGAGCGGCGTCTTAACTTGATTCTCGATCGACTATACCGTTAAACCGCTTGATCCTTTAAAACTTCAAATCTTGTAGGCACATTCTTCATCATGAATTTAAAGTTAGAAAACCATCAACAACCATCAAAGCATATATTAAAAAATCAAACAATTAAAATAAAATATTGAAGAAAATCTTCAATATTTAAAGGTTCATGGATCATCATCTAGACAAGAAGTTTTTTACATGCAAACCATGAAAAACTTCAAAATTTCTTCTTTGGATCATGGAGAAATTTTGAAGTTTTTCATGGTTGAAATAAAAACAACATAACAATAAAAATTAAAGAAAAGGGTGGTGGAGGAGGTGGTTTTCCGGCCAAAAGGCCAAAAAACCACCCCATCTAAGCTAAGTTTGTTGAGTTTTTAGTTTAGAGAGAAGGGGGAGGGTTTTTTTAGAGAGAGAAAGGGTTTTTCAGCTTCAACATTTATATAATGTTTCGATTATTTGTTGATACGTCATCTGAGGATGTAAAACAAACTAAATATCAAATTAATTGTGTTTTTATTCCTTAAATTTGACCTTAATTTATCTTTTGTGCCAATTGTAGGCTTTAAAATGAACCTTTGTTGTTTGTATAATATATCAAGTTAACTTGTTAAGTTTTTATTTTCTTTTTATTTAGGCCAAATGTTGTAAAAAAGTCAAACCTTTCATAAAAGTTTCACAAAAGTCATGACCTTTCAATTTTATCGATTTTGGCCAAAAACTGATTATTTGGTTTCACAAAAGTCCTGACCTTTCAATTTTATCGATTTTGGACAAAAATGAATTATTTGGTTTCACAAAAATCTCAACCTTTCAATATTTGGCATTGCCACATAGGCGGCACATAGGCGCCACATAAGCAAATTGAAATCAAATTGAGAGTTGGCCACAATTGAAACCAAATAATTTGTTTTTGGCCAAAATCGACAAAATTGAAAAATCAGGACTTTTGTGAAATTTTTATGAAAGGTTTGTCCTTTTTACAACATTTGACCTTTTATTTATTACACTAGCAGAAAATGAGATTTGCGCATACCATTTTTACATTTTAAAATAATTTTACTATTAGATTATACTTAACTGAATTTATTATTATGTTATATTAAATTTGCAACAATTAATATAAAATTTATTTGTTTATATCATTATCAGTTACGGAGCTATAATTTCTACATCGGAAGGGTAAATCGCTGTATATGATATATGTGGAGAGAATTTTGTTTTTCTTTAAAAAATAGAAGAACAAATCGCAAAATATTAAATTTACAATTAAGTCGATTCCACATGTCATGGATTAAAAATCCATAATTTAGTAAAATATATAAATTTTAAAAACACTCAATTCAAACGGTGCCTTAATTATTTATGCATATTGTTTTAAGAGAGGTTATTAGGAATAATTGTATACTTTTACTAAATGCCTATACTTATAACTAATGGAAGATTTCTTTTATCTCAGCATAAAAATCAAAGGTTAGTTTTTAAAAAATTGGGTCAAAGGACTTAATAAATAGTATTAAGAAATAATTACTACTGTTTACATGAGATTTTATCAAAAATATTACTTTTTCTATAAATTAAAAAATGATAGTATTGTTTCCCCTTTTACAAGGGGTATAATTAACTGAAACATAAAAAAAATATTTTTTAAAATTCATTGTATTTCAGACAAAATCTAATTGGAATAGTAGTAATTCTTAGAATTAAATTTCATCTTAGTCCTTAAAATTATTTTAACACAAATATAAATAAAAGTTATATATTTACAATATTTAATAATTTAGTGAATTTATTTTTAATACTTTAATTAGTTTAATTTTTTCAGTTTCAAAAAACAAGAATAAAAAAATTACAAAATAAAATAAATAAATTTATTAAGCCATTAGATTTCATATAACTATAGTTTTTGTTTGTATTTATATAAAAAATAAAGTTAAATATTTTTTAATTATACCATTTAATTTAATTGACTTTCATTAAAAAATAAATGGGGTATTGGCGAAACAAATCCCAACGTTTCATTTTTTTAGCGATTTAAGCCTAACGTTTAAAACTTTACGAAACAAATCCTAACCTTTTCAATTTTTGTAAATTTGTAGCCCAATTTCTAATTTTAGCCATTTTGTCATCTGTTTTAGGCTACAATTTGCAAAAATCCGAAATGTTGAGATTTTATTTGCAAAAGTTTAAAACGTTGGGATTTAATATACCAATAATATGGCTGCCACATAAGCAAATAATGGGTTTGGGCTACAAAATCAAAGATTGGAAAGGTTGGGATTTGTTTCGTAAAGTTTTAAACGTTGGGCTTAAATCGCAAAAAAAGTGAAACGTTAGGATTTGTTTCGCCAATATCTCAAAATAAATAATAAATTCAAAATATTAACAAAAACAACAATGAATAATTATATCGTTTGATTTAAAAATAGGCTAATCGGCTGGGAAAAAAAATCCTAACCTTTATTTTGGTTTTCAATTTCACCCCGGCATAGCAATTCTTTCAACTTTATCCTATTTTGGATTTTTGGTTTTCTATTGCACCTTAAATCATTAGATTGAACTCTTTTCATTTGAATAGTATTTAAAATAAATTCTCATATTTATCAAATAATTCAAATATTATTTAATGTTATAAATTATAAAAAAACCCCATTTTCTTCATAAAATTAGAAATATATATATATTTTTATTTTTTTAAGTTTTCGGAGGACCGGCAGCTCCTCGCTTGAGGAGTAGCAACTCCTCAGGCGAGGAGCTGTTGCTACTCCGGCAAGGAGCATATCTGCTCCTCAACGAAGGAGCTGTTGCTACTCCGGCAAGGAGCAGATCTGTTCCTCAACGGAGGAGCAGATTACTTCTCGGAAGAGGTGAAGCTCCGATTGAAATTAAAGAAAAATAATAAAAAAAAGAATATGTTCGGTGGTTTCTAGTGGGGTGCCGGTGGATGGTTCGAGCGATGGTCGATAACGAGCAGAGTTTGGTCGCTGGATCCGGTGATGGCGAGTCCGATGAAAGCGGAATGGGACGTAGTGAAATTTAGTAATTAATTATAATTAATGGTTTTATTTAGAATTTATTTGGAACTCTTTTAATTTTTTTGATAATTAGAAAGGGGGGGTGAGACTCGAACACGAGACCTCTTACCAAGATATCTGTGGTTATTACCACTGTGTTACAAGAGCACTGGCAACGTTTTCAAATTTTAAGGCTTGTTTAAATTTGTCCAAATGAAAAAAAATATGAAATGATCCTTGCAATTGTTTTATATATTTTTATTTTTATAATAATAAAATCATTTAATTTTTTAATTTGGAGTACAGTTGAAAACCAAAAATTTAAAAACAGAAAAATTGAAAAATAATTTCGCCGACATGGAATTGAAAACTAAAATAACAATGAGGGTTTTTTCAGGCCATTAAGAAATGAAACCGATAGAATTATATCGAATAAAGAGTCAACGCGCCCCCTAAACTTGTAACACGGGGTCATCTAATCCAATTTATACTTTTTTGAGTAACTAACCCCAAAACTCTTTAATTTTGGCTCAAATAACCCATAATTATATTTTTTAAAATGTGTAAAATATAAATCGGAGGCGATGGATGCAAAAAAGGTAATTAGATATTTCCCTAATTATTGAGATATAATTATTCTAAATCTATTTTTTAAAATAAAAATATAAATTATGTGCTATTTGACCCAAAAATGAAGAGTTTTGGAATTAGTTGCTCAAAAAAATATAAATTGGGTTAGATGACCCCGTATCACAAGTTCAGGGGGCGCGTTGACCCTTTGTTCGAATTATATCAAAGTAATTTGCTGATAAACCTATTCTCATTTTACTGGTGCCTTATTTTATCCTTGGAATAGACCAACTGAATTCCCAAACAACCTATGAACTGTTATTTTGGCGCCTCCTAAACTACCAAAAGAATCTACAGAGACGGCCAACAAAAAACCCCAAGCCCCCTAACGAACCCCAAAATGACGACGTTTAGCTCAAGTTTCAAGTTTCCCGCGAAGCCAAAAACCGCTCTGTACCTAATAACCGCCACCGGCCTCACCTTCTACACCGCCAACCGCCTCAATTTTATCCCATTCTCATCGCACGACGACATTAGGGCTCCATTTCACGCCGTCGCTCGCTCCTCCCGTGCAATATCCGCCGTACGTTTCTTCTTGTTCACTTTACTGTTATTTTTTCAATCTAATCAGTTATTTGACAATGCATTTTATTTGTATTTTTGGATTTTGGTAGATTGCTTTGACTGTTGCAGATTATAAGTACTCTTTGCGATCGCTGCCTGAGAACTCAGACAAATATGGTCACACATTATCTGAGGTTAGTTGTTGACTATTTGATTTTGAGTCTTTGTATTTGAATTGAATGTTTACGATGATACTGAAGTAGTAATTTATAGCTTTTCGTAACGAAATTTGCTCACTAATTAGTTAATATTACATGTTTAGAAGTTGTCATGAGTGTTGCTTGTAGGTTTGTTTACAAATTAATCATTTACAAAATCTTAGTTTCATATCATTCCATTTCTTTAATATCTCTTGATATATTCTCAATTGAAAATTCCGAATTTTACGGAATAAGCTTTTAAAAATTCAGAGTTGATTAAGTTGAACCGAATTGAACTGGCTTCTTGCATAGACTTGGGAAGAAAAGTTAAAAAAAAAAAAAGAGTCAGAAGACTTTGGTGCATCCCGTGCATCAGGCAGCTTCTAGATTGTAGTGCTAGCTAACTGAGGATTTGATCGTCTTTTTTTGATTTAGATTCATCTACGTTCAGCTAAGAGAATGCTGAAATTATGTGAAGCAAATAAAGGTTTCTATGTGAAAGCGGGGCAATTTGTTGCTGCAATGCGGCAAGTTCCAACAGAATACTCTTCAACACTTTCCTCATTGCAGGATCAGGTTTTAATTATATATTTTATTTATGTTCATTTTTGTTTCCTGTTACACTAGTTTTAATTTATCATTTATGCAGGTACATTCCAAGTGCTAAATTTCTTTTCAATATATTTGTAGGCTGTTCCTTGTCACTTCAAAGCCATAAAAGAAGTATTAATCAGCAATTTCGGTCAGGATTTTACAAAGATGTAGGCATTTCTTCACTAATTGTTTTTCCTATGGAGGGAAAGGGAGAAGCAGGTGTTATTGAGTTTATGTGCTTGACCATTAAGCTGTTGGCTGCATAATTTTTTTTTCCTTCTATGATTCAGCAACTACCAATATCCTTGTTGATTTTCAGTTCTAATGATATCTCATCTTAAGATGGTTATGTTTCGGGGCTAAATTTGTGTAAAATTATTTGTTTGAGAAAAACTGTGCATAATTATTTCTTGTGTATTTGTGTTAGGCTTTAATTGGTCGATGGAGGATGATAAACCTTACCTTTTATTTGTTTGTTTCCTTTTGTTTTTAATGGAAATGATTTTTTTGGTCTTCGATCTAATACTGTTTGCGTACCCTTTGATGCCTTCATGCTTCACATCATAATTTATGTGCGTCTGTTTATTGTACTAAACTAATAGTATCTTGCTTCTTAATTGAAGCTCTTTTACCATGCAACTGCAATGCCTTCAAAACATACTTTTAATGAATTAAATTCACTGAAGAAACAAAACAAGCTGTTTCTTTTACTATGGTCAAGACATAATTTTATCAAACAAGAGTTTATCATCCTAACATTATTGTATTTTAGGTTTCGGAATCTAGGATATCAATTTATGTTTATGAAATATCAACTTCAAGCTAATGTACTTTCCATTTAGTCTGTCTTATGTTTTAGCTGTGGTATGATATAGTCCTGGTAAAGTGGTAGTAATTGATTGATTGACTAGGGGTCAGATTTGGTCTGTTTACCCTTTTTATTCTCTTGTTTCTATTGAAGGAAATTACCAGTGTTTTATCTTGTTATCTTTTCCAAAATTGGAATAGCTATCTCATATTAGGTATAATATCTGTTTCGTAATAAACTTAATAAATTCTATATATTGGCTTCTAGATGTGTTAGTATACTGATGTCTTCTATGATGATAAGTTTGCAGCTAGCATATATTGGTGCTCATTACTTTTGATAATCACTACTTGAAAAGGAGTCTTATGTGCTAAAAACTTTTGTCAAAATCGTGTTGATAGATTTTGATCTGTCGCATATCTTATAGATATGTGCCATTTTTTTAGCAAGCAGTCTACCCTTCATCCTGATATATCCTCTCATTAAGACAACGTTTGCATATCAGAACAGCACTACCTTTCATTAAAAAATGATTGCAAGTCAATGGCTAGAATGAACTGATGACCTTTTTAATCTTTTTCTGAACGTGTTAGATTTTTATCATTTGATGAACGACCAATAGCTGCTGCATCTATTGCTCAAGTACATCGCGCCATGCTGAAAGATTCTCAAGAAGTAGCAGTTAAGGTATGTTTGTAAATTATACTCAGTTCAACTATCTTGTTGTTTTACCAACTTTTTTTCTTCTGTATGGTTATCATTTGCAATTTGTGTTTACATATTGTGAGGAGAGTTTTGTATAAAAAAATACTTGCATTAAAATGCGCATGCACACATTTTTTTTGGAATCCAATAATCCATTTGCGAGTATATAAAGACAAGTACACTTTTGACACAAATGGCACACTCAACTTGCTGCAAATAAAAAATCCACATCTGTGACAAAGATTTCACACTCTGCTTATACATGTTTGGTAACATGGCTAAATGTTTTATACAATTAATAACTACAATGTATTATTTCACACTCTGCTTATACATCCTTTTTTTATGATATATTTTATCGGTGTTATACACTACACCTTTAAATATTTTAATATTTTTTGTTATCATTTCTAAATTTGGATCTTATAAAACAATTTTTACATTACAATAATGGTTTTACTATTTTATTTGAATTAATTATATGTTGAATATTTTACAATGATTTTCTTTATGAATTGAATATTTTACAAAAAATACTATAACCATTCATCTAAATTTAATTGAATGATATTTTTATAATATTCACATTATTTTCTTTTACTAATCCATACTTTATGGATACTTTTCTCCCAAACAAGAAAGAGTTGGAAAAATCCAACCCTTAGTTTACCTCCCTTTACTTTACTCATATATTTTCCAAACACACTATTAAAATTTAAAGTATTATTTATCAACTCTTGTAGAATCGCCTGATTATTATAGTTTGAGAAGAAATTAAAGGTGATATGGCAATCAAGAAAGCTATGGTATCATCATAAACCAATAAATGCTAACAAAAAATTCTAATGTTGCTGGTGTGTTGTTCACAAATCACTATCATCTATATCATAATCATCATCATAATTTTATTCTGCTATCTTATTTAATGATCTTTGATTTTGCTCATGCGTAATTTTCATTGGCTTTGTTGCTCTCGTTTTTGCACACCCATTTTGTTCCTCATTAGAAAATCTTTGATGCTCACAGACCATTTTAATTGTGATTGTTTTTTCATTCTGCCCGTAGGTACAATACCCTGGGCTGGAACAGCAGATGGCAATTGACACGACAACCATGTCATTCCTTTCAAAATCAGTTGCATGGGTGTGTGTTTGTATTCCTACCATTCGTCTTTGCTTTTTTGTTAATGCACCATTTTATTGTCATTGTTTATTTTGTTTCTTAAACGATTTTGGATGCGGACGAGTCTTTTCATGATTGCAAATGAAGCTGTTATCCTTCTTAGTCTTTTGACATCATAAGTTGTACCTATAGGTTTATAAAATGGGCTTCCAGAGGATAGAAAATATGGGATGAGGTCTCGAATTTATGCAATGCATCTTTTTTAAGTGAAAGTAATGAGTTATTTTTTTCTTTTTGGAATTGCTGCCTTTATAAGCAAGTTTATTTCCATCGTAATTATTGGGATTTCTATATCACACTGGAATCTTATAGGTATTGCTGTACAATGTTTCTATATTCACACTGAGTGTTCTGAAGATTCATTTAGAGGGAAAATTGAAAGACCCTGAAAAGGATGAAATTGTTGGGTTATGTTTCTGTGTGGTTTGAAGTTATTGGAAAACAGAAAAAGAAAGGGACTATATAACTAGTCATGATTTAGAGCAGTGATAACTGCAAATCTGCAACTGCTAGCACCTATACATCCATAAACTTTGTTTATGCAATTGTAATGCATTGATTTTCAAGGGGAACTACCAGCAAAACTTTCTCTAATAGGCATCATTGTTATCACTTGTTGGATTCAATTGTTCTTACACATCTCTCTCTCTTTTAATTTTTATTTTCCTAAATATTTTAAGTTTAACCTTTTCTATTTTGGATGCGGCTCAACTACTTTATTCATCTTAATTCAGTGTTCTATCTTAAAATCTTCTCTCTTCAGTTTTTCCCTAATTATAGGTTTGATTGGTTGGTGTCAGAGTTCACAAAGGCTATTTCTTCAGAACTCGGTGAGTTGTAGTTATGCATGTTTCTATTATCTTGTACTATTCCTTCAAAACCTTGGAAAATTTGTTGGTAATTCTTTTTTTTTTTCTGGTAGATTATCTATTTGGTAGTACCTATTTTTAGTTCGTTGCTTTCATTCCTTCCGCTTACTTGGGAGTTGAGACCATGATGCTGATTACATCTTTGAAGTTGTTTTGAGGACAAATAAAAAGGCCATGCCTTATACTTTTCCATGGTTCTGCAGATTTCACGCAGGAAGCTAGAAATTCTGAAATAACTGCCAAAAATTTTAAAACCAAGAAGATGGTCAAGGTTCCTCAAATATTTTGGGTATGCTAGATCACATTTGAGGTTCTTGCTTTCGTTATTATTTTAATCTTCTGTCAATTGTGTAAACACTGATATGCTGTTGAATCTTTATGCATGTTTGGCCAAGCTGACTGCACTTTTCAATTCTTCTAGGATTTGACAACAAGACACGTTCTAACAATGGAATTTTGTCGTGGACATAAGGTATATGAATATGATATGATTCTTATTTTCATCTTCATCCCTTTGAGGTTGAAAAGATAAAATATAGACTGATTGAGTATCACGGCAGAACTAGATAGGCCCTGATCGAAATCCCTGGCTCATATTGGTAAACTAGTAATATTGATATAAAATCTTGTGGCAATCCCTCTAGAACAGCCACTTTTAGGAAGTCCAAAAAGTTGATGTCTTGTTTGATATTGAGATATAACTCTTAGTGGTCAGGAATTCTGTTGAACTTCCAACTTTATCTTCCAATTTGCAGAGCAGATGTATTTTTAGTTGCACTGTAGATCCAAGATTGAGGACATCAAGGTCCTCTAAAAGTCAGGTTTGTTGGGTTTATAATATCAGGGTACACTTAATAACTCACTAACTTATAGCAAGTCAAAAAGCCATGTAAAACCTTTTTCTTTCCTTTCATGGATGATAATGTTGCTGTTACACAACCACACATATGCAGGGGACAACCAATGGAATTTTCTGTCCATTGCTCCAAAACTTAAACCGAATT
This sequence comes from Mercurialis annua, assembly GCF_937616625.2. NCBI lineage: Eukaryota > Viridiplantae > Streptophyta > Magnoliopsida > Malpighiales > Euphorbiaceae > Mercurialis > Mercurialis annua. The sequence continues at coordinate 36,515,085 of NC_065573.1, read as the reverse complement.
GCCCATGACAACTCTACAAAATAGATGCTGTCTTAGCGTGAAAACTATTGCTTTTTGTGGTAAAATGATGGAAACTCAAGTCCATATTTTGGAGTGTTATACTACATAGCACATGTTAGATTGGTTCGCATGAGGAAATTATTTGCTGAATAAGGACTTGCTTATATCAAGTTCCTTGGAGTTCTTAGGAAAAGTTCTTTCTGAAAAACATTGGTCAGTGTTAGTTTGAACTGTAATATATTAGGATCAATTAGTAGCTAAACGACTAACTGATTATGATTGCTCGTAATTGATTATTTCCTAGATCGGGATTTCCTTACTTGAATAGAGTTTCTATACTAGTATAAATACCTATGTAACTGTTGAACATAATACACGAGAAATTCATTAGTGTTTAAGTTAATTTTTAGATAAATAATAAAAAAAATCAGTTTTTTAATCAATTCTAATCGGTTCGATGTAATCCGAATTTACAGTTCGGTTCGGAAATTTAACAAACTTCGGTTGGTCAGTTTTTGGCTGTTTCCGAACCGAACCAACCGATGCACAACCCTAATCATAGGAATGAAAGCTCCATGGTCTGTTACATTCTAGATCACTTTAGCAGAATACTATAACAAAGAATTATTAAATAATATAATTCAGAGGAGAGCCTTTTCTTTTGTACATTAATTGACCTTTTTACATTTTTCGGATTTTTTTATCTAGTAGCCATTTGATTTGACAGGCTATGCACCATTAACAGAAAGTTTATTTGATTTCAGGTTGATGATGTGGAACTTTTGAAGGAAATGGAAATAAATCCTGTAATGGTGAGTTTGTTTAAACTCTTTCTGCTTTTGCTTATGTAAATTTAAAATTACTTGGTTCCTGGAAATTGAATTTGTTCCCTATTGTGAGAGAAACTTGGATTGATGGATCCTTGGACTTCGTAATACTTGATACTAAATTATTTATTCTTATCACTCAGCAATTTGGCGTATTTGATCTCAGTTCAATTATTAGTTAGTTGTGTATTCTGATTATATCTTATCTGCGAAGTGTTTGTCATGAATAAATAATCTAAATTTTCTTTCATGGCTTGTCATCGCTTGGTTTGGGTTGTAGGTAGCAAAAGCATTGGTTGAAGTCTTTGCTGAGATGATTTTCGTACATGGGTTTGTCCATGGGGATCCACATCCTGGTAACATATTAGTTTCTCCAGAGGGTTCAAATGGCTTTTCTTTGGGTATGTCAAGATCACTCTGGTCAAGTGGAATTATCTTTTATTAAAATAAAATGCAGGATTTTTATTAACTATGTTTATGTATGAAAATCATGAAGTTCTTCTTGATCATGGAATCTACAAACAATTGGATGAAGGATTTAGACAGGACTATTGCAAGCTTTGGAAGGCGCTGATTCTGCAGGACTCTCATCAAATAGAGCAGCTTGGTGAACGATTTAATGTTGGGAAGTATTCTATGTACTTCCCTGTAATTTTCACAGGAAGAACTATTAACAGGTGAAGTTTGTTTATCCTTTCACTCTGTGATAAGCGAATACACTTTCCTGTGAAACAGTCAAGCTCTGTGCTGAGTAATATTTCTTTATAGAAGTATAAAAGATGTTTACATGGATGAATGATCACAGAGGATTCACAACCACTGACAAGAAGTCAGCTGTTATTGTTAGCACAACGACAGAAGTGCTTCCCCTTCGTTAGTGTAGAAAATACAAATTTCTGATTAATTTGACATTTAATAAGCAACCAATTAATGGATATAATCTGGCTGGTTGCTTCTGCTGATGAATATTAACAATTATGTAACTCTTGGAACTTGTGTATTGTCAACAGTAAATCAGCTCTCGGAAGAGGATTGTCAGCTGAAGAGAAAACAATTTTGAAGCAGGATCTGAAGTCCTTAAAGATGGAGGACATATCTTCATTTATGGAATCTCTACCTTCCGACTTCCTCACAATCTTGCGTACAGAGTAATTCAGTTATCTTAGACCACTGGATATTGAATGAAACCAGTGTTTGAAGGCTGCGGCTGTTATATGCAATCCTAATAACTCTTTAGTTATCATTTTTTTGCAGCGGGATTCTGAGATCAGTTCTTAGCAAGTTGGGTGCTCCACAACAAGTCAGACTGTTAACATATGCCAAATATGCAGTATATGGTCATTCTTTGAAACTGAATCCTGAATGTGGTAAAAAGCATCAAACTTATAGTTCTTTATTGTGTATTTTTCATATACCATTTTGTTTGTAACTAGAAAAAGCTCAACTCCCTTTGAGGTTAGGTCAAAATTACTATTTTTCTCATGAAATTTTAAAAACTCATTGTTCACTCATACTTTTAAGTAAGATAATAACTAAAATGTCCCTTGCTATATGGTCTTGTTAATTGCTAACTTTATGCTTTCAGATTCTGCAATGCAAATTGCTTTCTTCAGATTAAAGACAAGCGTTAATTACCTGCAGCTGCGGCTTATTCTTGGTAAGAGAGCATGTGAGCTATTGTTTAAACCTATTAATGACATCCAAATTTGTAGCATAATGAGTAACTTCGTCGTGTTTCCATTTGTAGAGGTAATGGAGCTGTTTTCTTGGGTGAGGGAGGTCAAGCAATTTCTTTATTCCTTTTGTAGAAAAGTTTGGGTGTGATGGCACTATAGGGGAGTTCGCCTCAAGGAAGTATTGCTGAAGTAAATACTGAAATTGAAAGATGAAAACATGCATCTATTAAATGGCTAATTGTAATTAAAAAAAGAAGAAGAAAGGTTTTTCATTTTTTTTACAGGTTCTATTGAAAAACTATCTTTTCCCAATTCAATTAGGTTGATTTGATTGTAATATACAATCATTCAGTGATTACTAAAGCAAAACTGGTATCAATTAATGAAATTAGACAGATTTGTCTACAATTTAAATAAAATACTTCCATGCAGCAATTGGCAACTGGCAATTTTTGTTAGGATTGATAATAACGTAAACATATGAATTTTCTAAGTTTTACTAAATTCTACATATTTAAATACATTAGTTGCGGTTAGTGTGTGCTTCATCTCACCATACCTGTGCTATACTGCTATGTAGTGGGAATGAATTCGTAAGATGATACACAAGTATAGAGATACCTAGATAACTCGGCCTACAAAGGATTGCTTGTTTTGACTAGCCATTAGGAATTTCTTGCACCACTCAGTAGGAATTTCTTGCACCACTCAGTAGCAACTCGCTCAGTTGCTTCTCTGCCTCAACATATGTTTTTCGTGGTTAATGCTATCAAAATAATTTCTCATGCATGTAAGGTGAAACCTCAACCTTCAAAGCATCTATACTATATTGGTAACTCATAAGAATAAACCAATCCTATTCCTTTAACCAATAACATCAGGGGGAAGTAGAATTAGCCATGGCACAAAAGTTGGCAGAAAAAATAAAAATTAAATAAAAGCTTCAAGCGTATCGTTCATGAAACAAAAAACATTAAATTGAAGTCAGAACATGAGGGATCTGCTAAAGCAAACAAGAGATACCGAACTGAGCCCTGACCCCTCTCCCTTTCTCCTAAACCTTTATTTCATCCCAATAGATTTCATTCTTCACACCCTTGGCGCGCCCTACAACCAAAAGTCAATTTATAAGTTAGATCACCTTCATAAATCATTCAATCATGAAGCAATTTATAATACATTCATTCTCATTTAAGTAATGCAGGCGGGTCGGTGATAACACGCTCATAGTGGTGTCAACTTTCATCACAGCATATTTTTAGTGAGTCGTTAGCACAAAAAAAGACCCGACTAATCAGATAAGCAGACTTACTAGGCGGTCATTGATTCAAATTGTCGAAATGAATTTTCCATAAAGATTTGTAGCCAATATTATTTTGTAGGGAGCACATGATAACAATCATAGACCGAAGTTAATGGATGTTAAGGACAATGCCAGGATAGCATAATTAGAGCTAGTCCATTGTCATGCATAAGTAGAGATGTGCATTCGGTTCAAACTGAACCAAAAAAACATTTTTTAGAAGAAAAAAAACTGAACCGAACAAAATTTACAAGAATTTAAAATATTCCAAACGAACCGAACCGAGCTAGAAAGTTCAGTTGGTTTATCAGTTTGAATTGGTTTGTATCAAAAGTGAAATGAACTTTTCTACTATCAAATTGAACTAAACCGAAAATTCATTTTTTTATGATATCAAACCAAACCATATTTATTGGTTCGGTTTGATTCGATAAAAACCCCTACATAGAAGAGAGTTTTCACATACAATCATGCTTTGCTGAGTTTTGATGTCAGCTCTGCTGCAACAGCATCAATGAACTCTTCAGTATTGAGATACTGTTCTCGCGTAACCCTACACCGCAAATAAGAAGAGTATTATTAATACTCATATGGAGGAGCAAAATAAACTCATGCAGAGTACATGGAAAAAAAATCCTAGCTTTAAGATAGCTTTTGGTTTTGTAAGTGGTACATACTTGGATCCATGAATAAGCAATGCAAGGTCCTTAGTCATCTTTCCAGACTCCACCACGCCAATACAAGCTGCTTCAAGCTTCTCAGTGAAATCCAAGAGTTTGGCATTGTCATCCAACTTGGCCCTGTCAATAAGGACATGATCAAATTCTCAATTAAAGTTTATTGGGACAAAATTTTCCAGGTTTAACAGGGTTTATTCATAATATATAAATAATAGTAAAAATAACCTACCTGTGTGCAAGACCTCGCGACCAAGCAAAGATGGAAGCTATACTGTTTGTGCTGGTCTCACCACCTTTCTGATGAACCCTGTAGTGTCGAGTAACTGTACCATGAGCTGCCTCTGCTTCAATAGTCTTACCATCTGGGCAAACCTGAACCCATAAATAGCTTTATTGAGTTGAGGATGATAAAACATGCAGACACACACAAAGTGCCGTAAAGAAAAGTTAATACGTCCATTGACAAATTTTACTGCACTCAATGCAGCATGAAAATAAAAAACACTGAAACAGAAAGAAAAAATAGGAAACAGCGTAACGCTTATAAGAATATGTTATAATAATAGAGTTTCGAAGTTTCATAAGTGTTTCTGGAAATGGAAACAAAATGCTGATACGTAAGAGAGGAGAAATTTCCATGCCACGTAGGCTGCACTACATACTTCAGAAAAATTCATTATTCTTTTATTTTCATCCCCTTTTCCTCAGTACTATCCACACCCTAACCTAATGAACATGCAGACCTTTACTAATCATTTCATGAAATGTGATAAATTAACAGATGTGAATTCAATTCTAACACAAATGTATCTAGTAAATAAGTCTTGATAACGAAATGAAAAATCGTTATCATAGAAAAAGGGTCATAGGGAGCTTACAGATTAAGAAAGCAAGACATCTATCTATTCTAGAAAAGAGACAACTATGTAATAACATATTTGAGTATAGGTACAGAACAGCGAAATTACAACTAGACCAACGATGTGAAATTTACCAGAACAGATGTCATCAATCCAAGTGACCCAAAACCTACAAAAATCAAAACATGATTTAGTTGTTACAGTATTTATTGCAACAAAAAGAAACATAAAGTCACATATCAGTGATCACACGCAAAGGTATTATAACGGCAAAAGTAGTGCGTTCCACTTTACAATGGACTGATACAAATTACAGAAAGTTCTGTTAGCTTATGGCTGCTAAAAGTTTATTACACATACCTTGAGCTAAGAAATCACTCTGCACATCTCCATCATAGTTCTTGCAAGCCCAAACGTAACCACCTTCACTCTTGACAGCATAAGCCACCATGTCATCAATGAGCCGGTGTTCATACCTTTGTTCAATCATATAAGAAAACTATAAATATAAACATTTCCATAACCAGCATATTTCATCAACTTAAATCATACATGTTTACTCACCAAATTCCTGCAGCCTCATACTTTGCTTTCCAGCTGGCTTCATAGACTTCCTCAAAAATGTCCTTGAATCTTCATAAAGTAAAAAATTGATAACAGATATTAGTCAGATAAACAAGATTGATAGAATTGATTTGGTTAAGCCAGAGTAAGCTAAGATCTGTATACCTTCCATCGTACTTCTTAAGGATGGTATTTTTTGTGCTAAGATAAAGAGGCCATTTCTTCTCATATGCAACGTTCATAGAAGCATCAGCGAAAGAACGGATGGACTGCATTTTCAAGACAAGTGACAGAAGATTATTGACCTGCAATCTTAAGCTCCGGGACGATCATAAAAGAAGCAGAAACAAACCTCATCAGTGTTGTACATAGCCAGCGCCACTCCCCCAGCACCTTTAAAGTCAAAGATCTCTAACTCTGTCTTCTCATCTTTTCCTTCAGGCACTGCAGCATGATACCGATGAACAATAAGAAAACCGAGAATTCAGCAGAATAAAAGTAACTTTCCAACATTTATCAAAGCTAACGAGCAGCAGAAATGTGCACCAAACACCAATTTGAGTTTGCCAGCTCCTTTAATAACTGCATCAGTTGCTCGGTACTGATCACCAAAAGCATGTCTCCCGATGCAAATTGGCTTTGTCCAACCTGACAACAACAGCAATCAATTAGCTCCAATCCATTTATTAAAGTACAGAACTGCAAGATTAGCACAATTAGAACATACCTGGGACGAGCCGGGGAACGTTCTTGCAAATAATTGGTTCTCTGAAAACAGTGCCTGCAGAAAGTACAAATCAGAGAATCCATTGCTAATCAAACATTAGTTACATTTAGATTGGGAAGTGAAAAATAGCTAGAAGGGCAACCATGAATGCATGTTCACTAACCATTTAAAATATTCCTGATTGTCCCATTTGGACTCCTCCACATCTGCTTCAAGTTAAACTCCTTCACACGAGCTTCATCTGTCATCACACAGCTTATTGTTATTTTTGTAGCCACACGCTTTAGAGAAAGATTAACTAGTGCACATAGTATCCAATGAACATGTGCCTATTTGGAAAGAAATGCATGCATACCTGGTGTTATTGTCGCACACTTGATTGCTACATTGTACCTAAAATGATTTGCAAGAATCATAATGAGTTTCAAATATATCAGTTAATATTAGTATACCCACAAAGATAATAAGGATAGCATAAAAAAGAAAAAAAAAAGTATGATAGGACAAATACATATACTATTGTATAAATATCACTAACACACATCATCTTTCCAAATTCCTTACAAACTAAATGCCCATGTCGAACAAAGAAAAAACTACATAATGATTATACATGTTCAACCATGTAGCATAAGACAAAATAAACACAAACAGATATGTACAAAAAATCATCAGTTGTTTCAAAAGCAGTTGAAATTAAGAGAAAGAAGCTAAATCTTACATTCTGGGGAGCAGTTCTTGTTACAATACAATTTAAATAGAAATGTATAAACACTTACTTAAGAGTAGCCTCCGCACTTTCAATTGTAACTTTGTCATCAGTGGCATCACGATAAGGAAGGCCGAGGTCATAGTACTTTATGTCTAGGTCCAAAAAGGGGAAGATAAGCTGCAGATTGTTCAAAAATAAATAATTAAATAAGTAATCAGGAAAAATTAAAAGTAACCAAAAGAATAGATTTAAAAGATATGCACATGCAGTATTTAATCACCTTGTCCTTGATTGATTTCCAGAAAACCCGAGTCATTTCATCTCCTGTAATACATGATTAAATACATTAGAACAGGACTACAATAATGAACTTAATACACATATTTAACAAAGAAAAAAACAAAGTTAAAGTTATCTTCCCAGATTCCATGACATGTAATGAATAAGACAATGTGATGAAATCCATACGCGGATTCCATTTTATTCCAATTATTGTGGTCGAAACTCCTTAACCAATGATTACATTTAGAGATTCATTATCTAAACGGCTTGAAGCTAAAATCCATTCAGAGTCACAAGACAAAACAGAAAACGAAAGAAAATCAACATTTAAATCACGCGAACATCTCATCTCAATTGTTTTTAATCAGCTTTGCATTTTTACCAATATCACTTTCTAATCATATGAACATAAAGAACTCATTATATAGATTCTCCTTAAGGCAAGCTACTTTGATTAAAAATATTAACTTTAGAGGCAGATCTCAACTAAAAACTTTATATCCATGTCATTCACCATTAACAAGATCCAAATCCAATTTTACTACAGAAAAAAAAACAGTAAAAAAAACTTGGAATTTATATGTTTTTACCAAAACAAAATTATATCATCATAACCTGCAAAGCTAAGCAGATCCTTCTAGAGGACCCACCAAACAAAGATCCAAACTTCAAATATATCTAAACCAAAATAAATGTTAAAAACCTAACGAAAAAGATCAAAACTTTATTATATGATGAAATCATATAATAAAAACATGTACTAATATTATATGATGAAATCATTCAAAAGATAAACAAGCAATGAACTTTATATAATAAGATCAATCAATAAGATTACAACACAAAATAGTAATGATTATGATTAAAAATGGTCTCACCATCCATCTCAACGATGGGGTTGGCAACCTTGATCTTCTCAAAAGCCATAGCTTTTTTTTGGTAATTTGAGGTTTGATTCGTTCAAAAAATGAGATGGGTATTGATTTTCAGAGATGAAAATAATGGGAGAACTTTTTTGAATGGATTGTGTAGCAAAAAGTTGAATAAAAAGATGTGGAAAATGGTGTGAATGAGCTGAGAGTGAGTGAGAGCCAGAGGGTAGCAGCCGGCATGTGATTTCACAAATGTTTCTGAAATATTGTATTTATATAATTATTTTATTTGAGATTCCATATTTTTAGTCCATTTTATTTTTACCATTTGATGTTGATAAAGTCATAAAACAATAATAATAAACAAATTTATTTAATATTTTTCATTTAACTACTCAATATACTTTTTTAGCAAAAAAAACTATATTTTATATTAGTTGCCAGCAGAAGTTAACATGAATTAATCAGTATTATTATGTATTTTCTAAACAGATAAATTGCTGTTTGGGAGAGTTGAGGGTCGAATTTCTGACCTTATACACTGGCGAAGGATTCGATCATTAAGCCAACGTATTAATATTAATTAGTTTCAATTTAAATTAAATAGAATTGTATTTTATTATTATTGATATATTTTAAAACTGAAATTCGAGATTGAGAGAATTATAGGGACCATAATAAATAAATATCATGGTCTATCCTTTCATGTTTGTAAGCAAATGATATTGGAAAATGATTATTGTGTAGTTGAAAATGATCCAAATTAGAAATCTAAATTGATGGCCTATGATGATGATAATGATATGATAGGCCATAGGATAAGAGTTTCCCATTTTCACCTAACACACAACACTAACCTAACTCCATCCCTAAAATTAAAAAATATCACATTCATGTCTTTTTCTTCATTTTAGTATTTCATTTGAAAAAGGTTTAAATATGATCTTAAACTTTTGATTAAATACTATTGATATTTCTAACTCTAATTTGATCCAAGATAGTCCTTAAACATATAAATTACGTGCAAATCAGCTCTTCATATAGTATCTTTGGTATTCCATCAGAAAAGGGGTTCATTTGCATCAATTTTATAAGTTTAAAGATTCGGTTGCAGCAAGTTATAGTTTAAGGGTATTAATCTTCCTTTATTAAAAGGTTAAGGGTGTATAAAACCTTTTTGCCTGTATATTTCTTCTTTGTTAGTATTTCAGTGGGACGCTGTCGTTTTCTTGGCCTGTGCTCTTTCCTTTTAGAGGAAATTAAACAAAAGACTCTCTTTTCTAATTTATTTGCAATGAATACCTCAATTTTAAAAATTTATTTTTTTACCTCATTTTTCTATTGTTTTTAGTTGTACTCCCAACTTAATTTAATTTATTTGTATTTTTACTCTCCTTCTTATACACACATGCACACCTCATTTTTCTTTTATTTTTCTCTCTCTTCCTTTTCACTCTTTTTCTTTTCTCTTTCCTCTTCTTCCTCCTTCTCCTTCATCTTCGTCTTTTTCTTCTTCTCTTCATCTGTAACTTTTTTTTTTCATTTTCTTCCATTGAATATCTTAGCAAATTCTATTTAAATTCCCTATAATTTATTTAATATATTCGATTTATAACACAAACAATCAGAGATCTAAAACAAATAAGAAATCAAAGATGAAAAAATCCATCGTGTCCGTCTCAGAGAATTTGAAGCAACAGAATATTACGCCATCGTCACCGTCATATCCTCTTATTCTGGATCTTCTTCTTCCTCTTTCTATTTTTTTATGTATTAATTTTTTGTTCATACGTTTGAAACTATTGTAAACTGTTTGAAACTGTTTTTAAGAAATCGTTTTAAATTGTTTGTTTGAAACCTTTATAAACTGTTGAAAACTTTATAAACTGTTTTAAACTGTTTTTATAACTAATTTAATTTTTTTATGAAATGTTTGAAACTGTTTTTAAAATTCGTTTGAAACTGGTTGAAACCATTGTAAACTGTTCGAAACTTTTATAAACTGTTTTTGAAATTTTTGTAAGTTGTTTGAAAATATATATTTTAACTGTTTGAAACCTTAGTAAACTGTTTGAAACTGTATTTAGATAAAGGTTGCAAATTGTGTTTTATGAAACTGTTTGAAACGCTTGTAAACTGTTTGAAGCTTTAAAAAAAAACTGTTTGAAACGCTTGTAAACTGTTTGAAACCTTTGTAAACTGTTTGAAGCTGTTCTTTTGAAACTGTTTGAAACACTTGTAAACTGTTTGAAACCATTTTATAAACGTTTTTTAAATGATAATAAAACTGTGTTTTAAAAACTTTTGGAGACCGTTTGAAACTGCAATTGCAACTGCATTTGAAACTGTTTGAAACCGTTTTTAATAAATTTTTAATGAGAACAAATAAATTAATAATTTACAGTTTTCTTTGTTTTTGGAGAAAGTTATGATCGTTGGATTTGAATTCGAAGTGAAATTTGAAGCGATTTGATTACGAATTAAACATTCAAGCGGATCGGAAACTAAATTTGGAACTTACAATAAATGTTTAAAAAAATAATGATAGAATTAGAGAAGTCAGTTTGTTTAATTGTTATGAGCTGAAGATTTTGAATTAAATTGCTGAATTGATAGTTATTTTTTTTGAATGAGTTGAAGAAGAAGAAGAAGAAGAAGAAGAAGAAGAAGAAGAAGAAGAAGAAGAAGAAGAAGAAGACGATGACGAAGAAGAAGAAGAAGAAGAAAAGAATGTAAAGTACAAATGGAGTATAAAAATAAATAGGAGAGTAAAAAAATAAATACCTGATATGTTAGAGTAGAGAAATCAAGTTGAGATTTTTTAGTTAACAAATGCAAATATTTTCACTATTTAGGTATTTTGCTAATTATCCCTTCCTTTTATTCTCATTGGACCATCACATCTGCGTGAAAGAGTGGGAATTTGGCCCACTTCGTGTTAAAACTAGACTTATTATAAATCTCTTTCGGATTAGTAGATAAACTGTAAATAAATAAATTTTTTATTTAGTAAAGATGTGATTGGGGAGGTTGTTGGCAAATAATCGCAAGTGTACGATATCGCTCAAGTAATATAACTTGGAAGACCAAGTATCGATCCCACAGAGACAATGGACTTAATCACTAATTTCAAATATTCTTTAATCGGCTAGCTAGAAAAATCAATAGGGTTTTGTAATTTAATTAAACTAATATAAACTGAAAACAAATAATAAAATAGGGTTTAAAACAATAAGATTAAAAAGTTCAAGGATTGATAATCCCAAATAAATAAGTAAAATTATGGAATAGGATTTTTTAGTGATTTTATCGCGAATCGAGCTATTCTAAAGCACCGAATCCCGCCCTCTCAAGCCTCAAAGATCCGAATAAAATCACAACCTAATTAACTAACCAATTATTAACTCGCTCTCACGATATTAAAACTGAATTAAATAATCAAATTATAATTATGAAGCAAACTCAACGACTACCTAAATTCCAACCCGCTCTCACGGCGTTTTTCTCTAAGTTCTTAATTATCTATGTCTATTTAATTAACAATCTCTCAATTAGTTAACTAAACACAAAATCATGAACTAAGTAGCTAATTTAATCCAAGCAATAAGATTAATAATTAAGACACGAATTAACACTAATCCATCCAATCCAAGTAATTACCAATTTATAAGTTCATATCAACCCTCGAACAAGGGTTTTAGTTACTCATATTAAAACTGAAACAAAACAAGAAGGATGATGAAGAAGAAAGCATAATTAAACAATAAATACCGGAGTTGTCAATCTCGGAGAGAATCGTCTTGATTAAGCTTGAAATCTTCAACAATCGTCTTGCAGAAACTAATTATAAACTACTTATAAACTGCTGAGAAACAGAAAACTAAAACGCTAATCTAAGAGAAAATAATTAAAACTAATGTATTCTAAATTATTCTACATTATTCTACATATTAAATTGAGGCTAATACAAGGTCTTTATATAGTAGGAGAAGTTCCGGAGTCTTCTAATTTGTATTGCAAATCAATTTGTAATAGGAGTTGTAATTGTGAGTTGAGGAAGAATTTCACTCCAAATCAAATCCTGAAGCATGCGTGTTTTACTCTTGTTCCGTTCGGGAAGCCCTTGGTTCCGTTCGTGACATGCCTAATTTTCTTCTTTCCCGAACGGAACAAACCATTCACGTTCGAAAAAACTGTAGACCGAAAGCTTTGATATCAGATTCCTTCTTGAGTCCCGAACGGGACAAGGCTTTTCCGTTCGGGACACAATTTCAGCTGCGAAACTACTAACTTCAAAACTTCATAACCCGATGTAGAAAACTCCAAATGAGTCGGTTCTTGAACCGCTGGAAAGCTTAGGATGTCTACTTTATTTCTTATGAAGAACATAAAGTCATTTGAAGTCATTATCTGCTCCAAAATTGCCAATGAATGCGCCGGGGTCAGATTTTCATGTGTGCAAATGTGCTTTCTTCATTCCCAAGCTTCACGACCTCGATCTAATCCACGATTTATACTCTTTATTGCTCAAAATGCTCCATAATCACTAAATAATCCTTGAAACACTAACACACACCATAAAGCATAAAAATACTAAATAATGTATGCATAATACGATAAAAGTGATTAAATACGCTTAGAAACGACTCGGAATATAGGAGTAATTTTACTCCTATCAAACATCCTCACACTTACCCTTTGCTTGTCCTCAAGCAAGAAATAAATCTTACTCTACAAAATATGTTAGAAAACTTAGCACAATCTTAAAAATATATCAATAATAGAAATCCCCAACCCTATGAATAATATGAAAAACAACCTTCTAAAACCAACAACTAAATAGTGATGCAATCAAATAACAATAATAATTTTATGACATAATTCAATATAACAACGGTTACTAACTCATTAGTACAGGGTCAAATTGAATCTCACTTCAAGCTTTACTATCACTTACGGGACATGGAAAATAATCAATTTCTCACTTAGGCAAATCATAGCACAATTTAGTAAAAACTAAGCTAATGGCATCAATATTTCAACAAGTAGGGTATATAACAAAGAAAGCTCACAATTGAAAACATGAATACTCACCATAAGCTTGCTCATAGTCCCGGACTCCGCTACTTGATTCGGTAATCAACAAAAATCATATGGTCTTTTATTGGGTTGTAATGTGGCTAAGGTAAAGGGTAGGTAACAAGGTTAAACAAAGGCTAATTATCAACTTAATATACTATTTATTACTACTATTAACTTCTAGGTTGATCTAACTCCGGTTTTGCGTTTATGTGAACTTATAACTTTCTTTTATTTTTGAATTTACGCTCTACTCATTGCTTTTTGCAATCTCAGAATTTTTCTCTTTTTGAAGCTTTTTGTTTGCAAATTTCTATCTTTTTTTTTTTCTTTCTTTTTCAAGGCGTAACTTTATCTTTTAAGCACAATGTAGTTCACTTTCTCTTTTCATTAATCTCGAGTTATTAATCACCTATATTTATCATAGTCATAACAAATAATATATAAAGTCGATAAGGTAAACAAAAGAGGTAAAGCATAGAACGGTAAAGGGTAAAATACGGTAAAAACAATAAAAAGGCTTAAGGCTCAAATTGGTGTAATCTAAGGGATAAAGGGTAGTCTATTTAAGTGGTTTAAAAGAAAGGTTATACCTAATTGCCATAATCATCTAATTGTTGAAAACTCAATCGTGTAACTTTAAACGGACACCGAGCAAGTTCTAGGAATAAAACATGAAATCAACACTCACAACAAGAAAATTAAGCTCAAAACTCTCAAAAGTGTGTAGTGTTATGCCATAAACTCAATTCCTACTTAAATTATGCTACTCATGCCAAAAGTTAAAAAACGACTATAAAAATAAACAATCAACATGTCATGAATCCGCATCAAGTTATTCAATAATGTTTCAACGATTTGAACAAGTCTAAATTTTGAATTCACCCTTATTTCATCGGATTATGTCAACGAATTATTAAGTCATTAAGCAAGCATCGCTTATTAATTGTCGAATTAAGAAATCGCGTTCATACATTCATCGATTCGGGAAAATCTAAAATTGACAAATTTAAAAGATAACACCAAATCAACTAACACTTTCATATTTAAAAGACAAAGATTTAAAGCGATACAAGACCTTGAAATAAACTAATTTAACACCTAATACAATCTACTAAAATACAAAAACACAAGAAAAACAACAATAATAAAAAAAAACACAAACTAAACCTAAGAAAACATAAATAAAGAAACAATAATAAAGAAATAAAAATCCTAACTAAACGATATGTTTTTCCCCCATCCTCACACTATTTCATGCAATGTCCTCAGTGTAATGAAATAATAAAAAAAATTTGAAAAACATGAGTGTAAGATGAAAGGAAAATAATACCTCTTGGGATTGCCTCCCAAGTGCGCTTTAGTTAGAGTCTAAAGCTTGACTCTTCGCGTAAGGTTGCTAAAAATACAACCTAACATGAGGAAGCCGTCTTGGTAGCATCTTCTTCCTCTTTTTCCTTGTTGGCTCCTTCAAATAAAACTCGGATGATATAGAGTATGCTTGTACTCTATAGTAGGGAACATGAGGAGTATGAAGCATATTCATATATTTAGTATTATTTCCATCATACTCGGAATCAAACCCTTCTAAGAATGGATCTTTAAAATCAAAGGTTTTATTAAATTCCTCGTAGAGTACCGTAATACCAAATTGCTCTCCACTTTCATTATTTAAGCTCATGGATGTTGTAATTGGGTGGAAAATCGGAGTTTCAAGTTCACCATCCTCACACTGTTCTTTTTCGGCATCTACATGTACCTTTGTTGGATGATGTCCAACTAAGGCATTGACATATGGAGTTTCAGCCATCTCATCGTCACTATTGATCGGCACATCGTCAACTTGAACCACCTTCGTAACATATGGATTGTCAAGTGATTTTCCGCTTCGAAGCTCAATTACTTTTACTTGCTCTTTTAGATTTGATTCTGTTGTAGATGGTAGACCATCTTGAGCTATATTTTGAATCAAAATAGCCAATTGAGAAATTTGCGTCTCAAGACGGTGGTTGACCGCGGCTTGATTTTGGAAACCGGTTCTCATCTCCTCAATGAATTCGTCAATCTTGCTTCCTTCATCCACATTCCAATTTTGCTGAAAATCCGGTGATTGTTGTGGTTCATTATCAAAGTTGGAATTGAAATCCCATTCGTTTTGATGTGGATGATAACTTGAATTAAAGTTCAAATTTTCATTGAAGTTCTCCCAAGTATCGTTCCAACCATAAGTTTCACTAGCTTGCCATTGATCACCCATATAGTTGGCATGTCCATTCCAATCTGGATAGAGTACATGACAGTCAGCTCGAGTATGACCAAAATCCCCACAAATTTCACAGTTATACTGAAAATTTTGGTACTGCATATAATTTTGATTCCATGCCATTACTCTTTCCAAAATAGGTACACCAAAAACAAATTGAGGAAAAACCAACAAATATCAAATTTCCTGCACACCCAAAAACAAGAACACCCCACGTAAAATCCAATAAACACAAAAAAAATAAAAATAAAAAACAGAAAATAAAAGCTAACACAATCAAGAATATAATACTCTTAATTTATTAAATACGCAATTGTCCCCGGCAACGGCGCCAAAAACTTGTTGGCAAATAATCGCAAGTGTACGATATCGCTCAAGTAATATAACTTGGAAGACCAAGTATCGATCCCACAGAGACAATGGACTTAATCACTAATTTCAAATATTCTTTAATCGGCTAGCTAGAAAAATCAATAGGGTTTTGTAATTTAATTAAACTAATATAAACTGAAAACAAATAATAAAATAGGGTTTAAAACAATAAGATTAAAAAGTTCAAGGATTGATAATCCCAAATAAATAAGTAAAATTATGGAATAGGATTTTTTAGTGATTTTATCGCGAATCGAGCTATTCTAAAGCACCGAATCCCGCCCTCTCAAGCCTCAAAGATCCGAATAAAATCACAACCTAATTAACTAACCAATTATTAACTCGCTCTCACGATATTAAAACTGAATTAAATAATCAAATTATAATTATGAAGCAAACTCAACGACTACCTAAATTCCAACCCGCTCTCACGGCGTTTTTCTCTAAGTTCTTAATTATCTATGTCTATTTAATTAACAATCTCTCAATTAGTTAACTAAACACAAAATCATGAACTAAGTAGCTAATTTAATCCAAGCAATAAGATTAATAATTAAGACACGAATTAACACTAATCCATCCAATCCAAGTAATTACCAATTTATAAGTTCATATCAACCCTCGAACAAGGGTTTTAGTTACTCATATTAAAACTGAAACAAAACAAGAAGGATGATGAAGAAGAAAGCATAATTAAACAATAAATACCGGAGTTGTCAATCTCGGAGAGAATCGTCTTGATTAAGCTTGAAATCTTCAACAATCGTCTTGCAGAAACTAATTATAAACTACTTATAAACTGCTGAGAAACAGAAAACTAAAACGCTAATCTAAGAGAAAATAATTAAAACTAATGTATTCTAAATTATTCTACATTATTCTACATATTAAATTGAGGCTAATACAAGGTCTTTATATAGTAGGAGAAGTTCCGGAGTCTTCTAATTTGTATTGCAAATCAATTTGTAATAGGAGTTGTAATTGTGAGTTGAGGAAGAATTTCACTCCAAATCAAATCCTGAAGCATGCGTGTTTTACTCTTGTTCCGTTCGGGAAGCCCTTGGTTCCGTTCGTGACATGCCTAATTTTCTTCTTTCCCGAACGGAACAAACCATTCACGTTCGAAAAAACTGTAGACCGAAAGCTTTGATATCAGATTCCTTCTTGAGTCCCGAACGGGACAAGGCTTTTCCGTTCGGGACACAATTTCAGCTGCGAAACTACTAACTTCAAAACTTCATAACCCGATGTAGAAAACTCCAAATGAGTCGGTTCTTGAACCGCTGGAAAGCTTAGGATGTCTACTTTATTTCTTATGAAGAACATAAAGTCATTTGAAGTCATTATCTGCTCCAAAATTGCCAATGAATGCGCCGGGGTCAGATTTTCATGTGTGCAAATGTGCTTTCTTCATTCCCAAGCTTCACGACCTCGATCTAATCCACGATTTATACTCTTTATTGCTCAAAATGCTCCATAATCACTAAATAATCCTTGAAACACTAACACACACCATAAAGCATAAAAATACTAAATAATGTATGCATAATACGATAAAAGTGATTAAATACGCTTAGAAACGACTCGGAATATAGGAGTAATTTTACTCCTATCAGAGGTGAAACATAATATTTGTGATATTCTAGTTTATTAAAAAAAATGAAAATAATAAAAGTTGAAATTCTGAATTCCTATCGAAGGTGGGAAGGAAAAACTAGTTAAAATTGTAGCTCAATCTGTGCTAAATTACATTTCGAATAGTCTTCTCATTGTTTTATAGTAGTATATATTTGTGATGAACTTAAAAGGATATGAATTCTTGTTTATTAGTAAAAATAATCAAGTTTAGAATATGGGTATAAACTGGGTTTAATAGGATTAATTTTGCGTTCCTTAAAAAATTAGTGGAATGAACGCCGTGCTCGTGGCTTAATGTTTCCATTTTGGCTAAACAAACTCGAAGACTTATTAGTACGAGGGATAATGTTGATGTGGGTGTATATGCGAAATTGGATTTTTTTTAATAAAATAGATCGATGATCTGGATAATAACAGTTTTGTAATTATGTCCAAATTGAAAATGTGCGAGTTAGACGAATTTTTAGCCCAATTTAGACCTATTGTCTGGAATTTCCTTATAATTTTAGATTAAGGTTTTATTATTTTTGGTATTTATATTTTTACTATTTGAAATAAGATGTAAAGATTTGGTATCATTTTGGCTAATAGTCCGCATATATATCAATGCAGAATGTTTTTATCATCGCTCATCGGGATTATTTTATAAATATCTTAAAAATGTAACTAGTACATTTCATATGATACATTTGATGATTTCAAAGAAGAAAACGATACTATACTATTAATTACATACATTAAATTCATAATAATTATCCTCGCTAGTACCAATTTGAATTTTATAGTTACCCATAATTAGTTCCTTTACCCTAACATCCTTGATTGTGAGCTGCATTAATAGTTACAAAGCTCATTATTAACCTCTTCATTCAAAAGACATTGATGGAACCATTTACAACTTAAATATACTCCTAATTAATTTGATTTTCAATCTCATAATTTGCAATTTCTCTAATATTTAAAAAGAAATTTAAGTATAGCTGGAAGTCAATCTTTGTTACATTCAAAGACTAATTAATAGTAATAAAATCCAATTAGAAATTCTTTTAGAAATTCATAATAATAAAAGGTAAGCAAATTAACTGCATATTTCTTTCTTTATTTGTCCTAGCACTTGGCTAACAAGTAAAATTCAAAAGCAAACCACCAATTAACTCAATTTCCCTCTAATTTTCCTCCAATTTTTTCCAAGCCAATAATCAATCTCAACAAAGGAATCCTATTTCCACTAGTATGGAGATTATTTAAAAAAAAAGGTTAATTATATATAAAATCACCACCTTTACACGAAATTGCAAAAATAACACGACCTTTAAAACGTGGCAATTCAGGGCACCACCTTTCATTTCTTTTCAAAAATAACATGGGCACATTTTTAGTGGCGTTTTTGCTGACGTGGCATGACACAGACACTCCCATTGGGTGTCCAAGTCAGCAAAATTTTATCTAAAAACGTGCTCATGTTATTTTTGAAAAGAAATGAAAGGTGATGCCCTGAATTGACACGTTTTAAAGGTCGTGTTATTTTTGAAAATTCGTGTAAAGGCGGTGATTTTATATGTAATTAACCAAAAAAAAAGACCCATTAAGTACATAAAGAAAAAAAATACAAATTTATGAGCAATTAAAATTAAATGAAAGGAAATAAGTGCATGGTACTCCAAAAATTGGCTAAATATTAAGTCAAAATGTTAAACTTATCACCCTAAGGAAAACGGAATAATTAGATACGGATATGACAAAAACAATATTATTATAAAATTTTCTATACTAAAAATGAAGTTTTGTGCCTGAAATGTTAAGTTTTGACATATTTCCGAAACAAATATTATTGATCGAATGAAATGTCCATACTGCCCAACTTATATCAAGGAAACCGCGTATTTCATAAGAATTTCACCACTCTTCAATCATAAAATACTAGGGTTCACTCATGTGAGAGCGGTCCACGGAAACCGGCGGGCCCGGTAAGAAATTTTGCCAAAATTGGTAGGTTTTTCCTTTCATGCAAAGCATATCTGAAGAATTGACTGTGTGATAGGTACTACGTGTGATGCAGTTGATGGGATGAAAAAAAGAAAATAAAAAATGAGGAGAAAACTAGAAAGAATCCAAAGTGTAAACCCAAAAGAGGAAAAACTGAGATTCAGATATCTCAACTTTATTGGGTTTGATTTGGTGTTCATTTGTTGTCCTTATTTGGAATTCTTCTGTTACTCCTTTTTTTGTTAATAAATTCTCATATTACACACCATTTTCATTACAACCTTTTTTTTATATATTTTATACAAAAACAAGAACTACACAGAACAATTAGAATGGAGTTTGCAATGGGGAGCTATGGTTCTGGTGCTTCTGGTGATGAACAAGATACTTCCAACTCTAGAAGGGGCAAAAAGAATTATCATCGCCATACTTCTCGCCAAATTCAGCTGCTCGAAACGTATGATATTAATCCTTTTCCCTATTTTTTTTATTTCAGTTTTTTTTTAATTTTTTTGATCCTGGCATATGATGTTTGCTTATTTCTTGCATATTTACTTTTTTAATTAAATTTATTTAAAAGTGTGTTTTAAATAAATATTGAACTTGCGATCGTTTTTGATAGTATCGGATTGTTATCGTTGTCGTTTTCTTTATGAAATACATTTTTTTTTTGAGAAATTGATTTTACTATTACTATGTGAATGTATGTCTACTGCCATCAATTCTTTCTTAATTATCTGTGATTCTGCTGTTGTGTTTCTGAAGTTACCAAGTTTTGTTAGCTTGTAATAGTGCATTAAATTCATTCTTTGTTCATAAGCATAAGCGTTCATGTGCCTTAAATTTACTCTTAAATGTTGTTTGGCTCATGTTCTTTATGTTTTTTCATTTTTCATTAATGTGTCTTTTTCTTTTTTCTTTTTAGGAAGAGTTTATTCATGATTCTCAATGCATAATTAATTGTAGGTAGTTTATGTGTGGACTACAAAACTAAATTACTAGTATTATATTATCCATCTCCTTCCTTTTATGTTTTTCTTATTTTATTATAACAACTTAATAATTAAGTAACTGAGTAATATTATAAATTTTATTTTCTATAATTCAAAATTTTCAATATTGAATTTTCATATATTCTGTATTTGGAATTCTTCAATAACAATATAATATATCTAAAGTTTTTAATATTGTGACCTATCTATTAATTAATTCAATTGCCTTGATATAATATGTTAGGTTAAAGAAAGGCAAAACACATTTATGTGGACCCTTTTCAAAATTTGATCCTTCTATTTTATTTGTCAATATTGAATCTTTACACTTATAATTTTTTAGACATTAGGTTCTCTGTTATGAAAATGAAGTGTGTGTATTTCACAGTTCACATTGTTTACATTAAATTTTGTTAAAATTGAGTCTCTACACTTCTATTATTGTTTAAATCTTTTAATCGTTTTTTGTTGGTTTAACTAGACATTATTAACACTTTTTGAGGCGGATGGACCTAATGTCTATCAAATTAAATTACAATCGACTCTCTGATAATTAATATACATGGTAGATCAAAAATTTATTAATTATTATATTATTAATTTATTGAATTTGTATAGAAAAATTATAAAAAATATAAAATATGCTTTAAAACATCTGCATTCATAAACCTAATATTAATATTATATTATAAAAAAGCCACCTAAATACACTTCACAATTACTTAATCCAAAGAATATATAACTTCGTGTTCAATTCAAAAAAATTCAACTTGATATTAAATTAAAAAATAATTATCAAAAAATTGTATTCATAAAGTATAACTTCTAATATCTTTTTATAATAACTTCTCTTAAATTTTCTCAAATGAACAAGAAAATTATAATTTGATAATATTCAGTTTTCACCTTACGTCAGGCTAGTGTTGCCCAAATAAATCATCAATTGCTATATATTTTTTTTAAAAAATCTCTCTAATAATTAATATTCATATAGAATATATTTTAAATTTTAAATTTTATTAATTATAAAATAATAGAATTATTAAGTATCTGACGTGGAACGAAGTTGGTTTGCTCAATTTTCAATTAATTATTAAAATTATTAATTTATTGAATATTAACTATTAGAGGTGTATGTAAGGACTCAACTTATTCAATTTATAATAGAGGGACCCAGTTCAGAAAAATATGAAAAAATAAGGATCCAAAAATGCGTTTTGCCAAAGAAATTTAACTCTTCTTTTAAAGCTAGTGTAACTAATTTATCTTGAATGCCAAAGTCAAATTTCTATGCTAAAATAAGGGAAATTTATATACATTGTGTTGTAGATTTTTCAAGGACTGCCCACATCCAGATGACAATCAAAGGCGGCAATTGAGCAAGGAACTTGGTCTGGAGCCAAAACAAATCAAATTCTGGTTTCAAAACAAAAGAACTCAAACAAAGGTATATGTAAATATATGTGTTGGCATTTATCTATTTTTACACAGGTTCATGAAAATTGTGAGCTGACATGATTGATCAGACTCAGCATGAAAGAGCAGATAACTCGGTTCTTCGAGCAGAGAATGAAAGGATTCAATGTGAAAATCTGGCCATAAGGGAGGCACTCAAGAATGTTATTTGTCCTGCTTGTGGAGGTCCTCCTTTTGGAGAAGAAGAACGCCAGCGTAGTTTGCACAAACTTCAGTTGGAAAATGCACAACTTAAAGATGAGGCTAGTTCTTTTATTCTTTATTTTATCTTCATATATATAGAGAGTGAACATTGAACCAGATTCGAGTCCAATCGAAACACCATTGAACTCATCTCGATTTCATTCTAAAAATTAGAGACTTGAACCTCCACTCGAACTCGATTATCAATATACTCAAGGATTTCAGAGTTCTGATGCTTTGTCAGGATTATTTTTGCAGCATGAAAAAGTATCAGCACTTCTCGCGAAGTACATCGGAAAACCAATTCTGCAAACCGATCCAATGCTTTCTACACACGGATCGCCCTTCGAATACATGGCAACAGGTCTTCCAAGTCAACGAATGCAAAGTCCTTCTCTTGACCTTCACCTGAATTCATCAGCATTTCCTCCTGACCATTTCTCAATGCCTTACCGATTTAAAGGAATTTCCGAAATGGAGAAGGCGCTCATGTGCGAAACTGCAGCTAGCGCCACCGAAGAGCTACTCAGGCTCTTGCAAATCGACGAGCCTTTGTGGACAAAATCCCAGTCTGATTCATCAAAATGTGTTATTCATCGCGACAGCTATGATAAAGTATTCCCCAGAAGTAGTCACTTCAAAGGCTCAAATGCACGGATTGAGTCGTCGAAAGAATCAGGAATTGTGGCAATAAATGGAATTAATCTAGTGGAAATGTTCCTGGATTCAGTTAGTACCGATTTCAGAATTGGTTATGATATTAAATTATTTTCCTGGAAAATGGAGTAGTATAGTAAACTGAATCAAATTCTCTTATACTGCAGAACAAATGGGCGGATCTTTTTCCGACACTTGTTACGAGAGCTAGTACAATTCAAGTAATTGACACAGGAACGATGATGTCGGCAAATCGAACTAGTTCCTTGCAACTGGTATGCAATTTTCACTCCCTAAATACTTTTAATGCAAAGCTAGCCTTATTAGTTTATATGGTACCAATAATATATCATTCTGATACCGAAACTTTAATTTATATCAAAATGGTATCGTAAATTTAATTATATTTCTAGCGATGCTCCTTATACAAATTTAGGGGGATGCATATCGATGTGGTATATGCGAATTGGAAAAATAAGTATTGTGGAGCAATGTGTGGAACTAATTAAAGAGATTGAATCGCAGCTGTATGAGCAAATGCATATACTATCACCGTTGGTTCCACCAAGAGAATTCTACATTCTTCGACATTGTCAGCAAATTGAGGCTGGCATGTGGATTATTGTTGATGTATCCTATGACTGCTTCAAAGAAACTATTCCTTCGGCTCGTGCTTGGAAGCTTCCTTCTGGATGCATGATCGAAGAAATGCCTAACGGTTGTTCCAAGGTAACTAACTCACATTTATGAACTATTTCAGTTCTATCTATGTGGCTGTTTAAAATTTATGATTACTGTTTTATCTCCCGTAAGAGATTTATCCTGCTTGAACAGGAATTAGTTTGAATGTGTCGGCTCATTATTAAAACTCTTCAGGACACGTCATGTACCTATAGAAAAAGTATTTGAATGGTACCTAAATTTAATTATATATTTCAAATAGGTATCTAAACTTTAATTTATATCTTTTAATATACCTCATTTCAATTTCTGGAGAAAACAACTCAATATATTTCGACGAATTTAAGATCCTGTATTGACAAATCGGCTGAGGCATATTTTAGAATATAGTGTCACATTGGTTGTCATGCTAAAGTCACTTCAATACATGACAATATGACAACTGACATGATAATATATTCTAAAAATATGCTACAGCTAATTGTAAATTGATTAAATTTGGTCGGAAAATATTAAAGTACATTCACCTCAGTCAAAGTAATTTGAAATATAGGGTTAAATTTTGATACTATCCATCCATTTAACTCAAAACCAATTAGTTCATTTTTGTGGAGCTAAGTATGATGAATAAAACCTGAGGAGTTACTAATTTTGGTTATATTAAATGCAACTGAATTATATCATGTAATGATCCAAAATACAAACGACAGGTAACTTGGGTAGAACATGTGGAAGTAGATGACAAAACTCAAACTCATAGACTCTTCAGAGATCTCATATGTGGAAGTTCTGCATTTGGTGCTCAAAGATGGATTGCTTCCCTACACAGAATGTCCCAAAGGTTGGCTCTCTCCTTCAGAGAAACTTCGCCTACTCAAGAACTTGGTGGAGGTAATTCATTAATCTAGTCGCAGAGAAACTTATCGAGTCCTACATTTTAAACTTTTCATTTTGTACTATACGTAAAGTTGGATTTTCAAATTTATCGAGTTCTACATTTTGAACATTACATTTCGAACTTGTTGGATGTTGCGTATACGTAGGAATTACGTCATCCGAAGGCAGAAGAAGCTTAATGAAACTATCCCACAGGATGGTGAAGAATTTCTGTTCCATGTTGAGTATGTCATGTAAGTTGGATTTTCCACAATTGTCTGAAGTGAATAACAGCGGAGTTCGAGTTTCGGTTCGTAAAAGCGTCGAACCGGGGCAGCCTGGAGGCACCATTGTGAGCGCTGCTACCTCTCTTTGGCTTCCTCTCCCGCCTGAGGATGTTTTTGATTTCTTCAGAGATGAGAAAAATAGAGTTCAGGTCAGCTTCTTAAATTTGGAACAATATTATTCTTTTTTTTTTTGGTACAAGAAAGGAGGCAAAAGCCTAGACAAAACTAATTAAGAACTCTACGCTCATAAGAAATCCCTTGCATATCATGAAATAACCATGGAATAAGGCTAGTAGGAGGCTGTTCATGCCAGTATATACCAATGCTATTATCATGCATCATAGAAGCAAGGTGGTCTGCAGCCATGTTTGCCTCTCTGTAAACATGTGTTATAACAACTTCCCAGTCCAGCTTAAGAAGACCATGGATAGAAGCAAGGAGGCCTGAATAACCAGCTGCATAAGAACTAGAATTGATCTTCTCAACTACCAACGAGTTGTCCACTTCAAGGAGAACTTTCTTAGCTCCCAACTTCCACCCAAGCAAAAGACCATGATAAACACCTCTAAACTCCGCTCCAATGACCGAATCATTGCCGATGCACATCATAAAACTGCCGAGCCAATTACCGAGCGCATCACGGGCTAACCCTCCTGCTTTCGCAATCTTCGTCAACGGGTTAAAGGCCCCGTCGGTGTTAATTTTAATCCAACCATTATCCGGCCTCTTCCAATTGATAGACACAATTTTATAATTCCTCAGATGATTAGTCCGAGTCTTGCTGCTAGTTTCAGCCTTGATAATGTATTGGACCATATCATCAATCTCTACAATCAGAGAAGCAATGGAATTCCTATCCCCCTCAAAGATAAATTTGTTTCTCCATTTCCAAATTACCCAAAGAGCAACTCCAAAAACAATATTATTCTTTTAATTGCGTGTTTATATATATATATTGAGAATTTAATAATGGGTTTTTTGGTTATAATTGTGGTAACAGTGGGACATTCTGTCCAATGGAAACCCAGTTCATGAAATTGCACATATCTCCAATGGAGCTCATCCTGGGAACTGCATTTCCATCATTCGGGTAATTTCCAAAACACTTTATAATATCATATTGAGCGGAACCAAATCTAGCTATTTAATTATATTAGTATTAGATTTGGTTCGGTTCGGTTCAGTTCGGTTCTTGCATGCCATACTCGGCAGAACATCTAGTAAAAATTAATTTAATTAAGGTGGCGGGTTAATTATGAAACAGCCATTTATACCGTCGGAGAACAACATGCTGCTACTACAAGAGAGCTGCATAGACCCATTAGGATCATTAGTAGTATATGCACCCATCGACATCCCGACAATGAACATAGCAGTCTCCGGCGAGGATCCGTCGATGATACCGATTCTTCCGTCAGGTTTTGCAATATCCGGGGACGGCAGACCAGCTGACAAAGCAAATGTTGCCTCCACAAGTACAGGAAGACCATCAGGTGGCTCACTTCTAACGGTAGCATTTCAAATATTAGTTTCAAACCCTAATTCATCGTCGTCGTCATCTTCTTCCATTTCTACTAAGGAGATGAATATGGAGTCTGTGGCCACTGTTAATACTCTTATTAGCTCTACTGTTCAGAAAATTACAGCTGCTTTGAATTGCTCTATCTTGGACTGAGATTTTATTTTTTAAGTCTTTTTTTTGTTGTTGTGGTAGTGATTTGAGTTTATTACATGATAATAATAACTAGCTAGGAAAAGGAAACTAAAGTGTAGTTTATGAAATAAGTTTTTTTTGTAGTTTGATGGGTGTTTTGTAACTCAGATTGAATTCTTTATTTGGTTCAAGTGTAACATTTTTCTAATTTCTCATTATATTTTATCATTTTCATATATATTTTTTCCCACCAGTTTAGCATCTTTAAATTATTAGAGCATCTACAATGCAATGTTAAAATGGAGTTTTGATGCTATAATTTAGCATTAAGTCTTAAAATACAACTCCAATGCAGTGTTATAAGAGCATCTCCATTGCATGTTGTATTTTTTATGCTATTTTTAGCACAAAATAAGATAAAATGCTATATATATTACATATTATTGAAATTCACTCCATTGCAAAATGCTAAACTAAATGCTAAATTTATAATTTTATAAATGATTATCATTATTAATGGCAAATCAGTAAATAATTTAGATATAAACAAATTTGGCATATGCTAAACTTTCTAACAAATTTGGCACAAAGTTTAGCATATGCTAAATTTAGCACATGAAATATAAGTGCAATGGAGATGTGTTTTTTATATTAAATGCTAAATTATAGCATTGTGAGGTATTTTAGCACTAGAGTAGAGATGCTCTAATTTGTGCTAAATTTAGCATATACTATATCACATGCTAAATTTAGCACAGACTATAACATATGCTAAATTACAACAACCAATAGCATTTCTTTATTAATTACAATTTACAACGGTTATTTTTTTTTTGCATTTATTATTTTAACATTTTTTTACCATTTTATTTTCTTCATTTAAATTTTGTGCTTCAATTTAATTTTACAGTCTCGATTTGATTTTTTTAATAGTAGACCATATATTAATATAATAAAAAAATTTATATAAAATATTTTTATATAGTTCATCGATAATTCGATTTTTTTACTTATTTCTTTTGAAAAGCTCATTATAATATCAAAACAAAAATTACATTAATTTTTTTTAAATTATAAAATAATTAGGAACTTATAAAATTCAGAATAATTATCTTAATAAATGATTATAACACTTATTTTTAATTTTGTACATTGGAGAAAAAATTAGAATGCTATGTTATTTATAGCATTTTAGCACTTTTTCATGCTAAATTTAGCATAAAAAATAGCACTCCATTGGAGATTATCTTAGTTTAGTAGGAGAAAACAGCTCTTATAAGCACATTGTCAGAAATTTAGGCCTCGCTTGGTTCGTTTTATAGAAATTTCTGGAAAATATAGTTCCTGACAAGTTAACTTCTCAGGAAGTTTCATAAATGTTGCTTGTTTCGATTTTTACTTCCCGGGAAGTACGAAATTGATTTTAATATAATATACTAAATTTTTAATTAAAAGACATAAATGTCCTTTGATAATTTTTATATTGTTAAATAAATAAATATTTTTTAAATTGATCAATAAATAATTTAATTTTTGCTGATTAACTCTTATTTTACGATTCAAGTACTATTTGAGAGAGTTTTTAAATATTAAAATTTAATAACTATATTTTTTTTATTTGAATTTTATAATATAAAATATTTAATAAAAATATTTAATTTTATTATAAATAACAATTATAGAATAATATAAGTATATTTTTTGAAATAAATAAAATTATTTATATTAGAATTTTAAAAGAAAAAAAAGAAAGAGATAAGGTTAAATTTGGAAAATCAAATAAAAATATTAGGGAAGTTCTACTTACTTGAGTTTTGCTAGGAAAGTTACTTCCCTACTTAAAGGGAAGTCAAACATCCAACTTCCCGGAAAGTAAAATATAAAAATTGAACCAAACAAAAATAATTTGCTACTTTTCGGAAAGTAAAACTTTCCTAACCTATTTATCCCCAACCAAGCAAGGCCTTAACTTGCAAAATCACTGTGATAATACAGTTTTGAGAAATAAAATTAACAACCACAAATAATATGAAGAAAGGAAGTTACTTCCAATTTTGGATTAATTGCACTATCAATATCCAAACTTTATCTAATACATCAAATTTAGATAATTTTCACTAACCATTTACAATCGTGTCCTTATTAATTTGTATCTCAAGTATTTTAAACTTCTACTATTTAATAATTTTATTGTCTCCACCATAAGTAAATTAACTCTGTTAGTTTTTTCCTATGTGGCATCTGATTTAAAAGTGCATTCGATGACATGTATGCCCATATTATTATTATGGCTTAATACATAGTTTGACCCCTGATCTTGTACCCTTTTACCCATCTAACCCCTAAATTTAACGTCTCACCTATCGAATCTCTGAAGTTGTTAAATAATCCGATTTAACCCCTGAATTTGATAAATATGTAAGTATTGAACCCTTCGTGTCCACCTGTCACTTGAAATGTTCTAGAAGAAATTGTGTACGGAGGGGTTAAATGTTTACGTATTTATCAAGTTCAGGGGTCAAATCGGGTTATTTAACAAGTTCAGGGGTTCGATAGGCGAGACGTTAAGTTTGGAGGTTAGATGGGTAGAAGGGTACAAGTTCAGGGGTCAAACTATGTATTCAGCCTTATTATTATTAAGAGAAGTTATTTTTTTTAATTCAAAAATCTCCATATTTATAAACTTTACATTGAGAAATAATTTTTTAGCTATATGTAGTCATACATGTCAACAAATATATATATTTTCTAACTCAAATTTTATAATTAGGCTATGACTGAAACAAAAAAATAATCAATTAGATTAAAATTGACAACATTAAAAATCTCAATTATAATTAATAAAAATCATTTGGATTTTTTTTATTCATTAGCTCCTATTTTATTTTTGGACCTCACTGATTGATGATGTTATACATAGGTGTATTCATCATATTAATAGAAGAAATTTAGTTGTTTAAAAGGGTTTAGAGTCGAATTTGGTGGAGGCATGACTTTCCATCAATAAGATGGAATTCATTAAATTCCAAGTATTGTTTATAGGTGATGCTTCGATATGCAGGTGGGTTAGTCTCGTCTACAAGATCTTGGGCCAGGCTCACCACTGTGTTCAATGACGGGCCCATAAACATTGGCAGAGTCACCCTTCTTGCTTCGTTGTTCACAGTCACTCGATGTACTACACTCTTGTACTTGCCATTTGTTAATATCTGTCCAAAATTAAGTATATATGTCAATCCGAATTGTGGATTTTATAATTAACGGTTAAATTGAATTTACAAGCCATGCTTTGGGTAGAAAAATGGGTAATTTACACAAATCCCTCAAAAGTGGTCTACTCTAACATTTTTATTTCAGCTTTTTATTTTTTGCAAAAATCACTCAAAAAAATAAAAAAGTTTCTATAAATCCCCCATAACCCAAAATAAGTTGGGTTTACCATAAAACATGACAAGCTTACCCTTATATATTTAACACGTCAACAATTACAACTGCCAGTATAACAGAATACATGCATGCAGCATACTTGTTAATGTAAGTGAATGCATGCATGCGTGACATGCTTGTTAGTTTAACAAACTCAATAAAACAACTATCTTTCTAGTTATACTAAATAGGTTGAAAATAATTAAACAAATTAAAAAATTATGAGTGTGCATTCAATTATATCAAGATAAAAAATATATTAAACATATAAATAAATAAATACTCGTTAAATATTTCAATTTATTTTTTATAGAGTAAATTTTTAATTAATTAATTTAATTTAAATAAATTACTTTTAAATTATAATAAATTTATTAAAATTTTATTTTATATTATTTTACTTTAAATTTACATTTAGTTAATATTAAATTTATATTGAGTTTAAGTTAATTTTACATTCATTTAATTTTAAATTTACATTTGATTTACATTCAACATAAATTCAATGTCAACTTAATGTAATTTTTTTGGTCAATTACTATAAATTTAAAATTAACTTGGTGCAATTAAACAAATTTATTAATATTTAAAAAATTATAACGTGATAAATAAACTAATAGTAAATTGAAAGTACACTGTCTATTTTTCCCGTGGTGTTTAGTGTAAAACTTAATGTGAACTTAATGTGAACTCAATGTGAACTTAATGTGAACTCAATATGAACTCAATGTCAACTCAATATAAATTTATTTATAAATATTATAAATTTAAAACTAACTTGGTGCAATCAAATTAATTTATTAATTATTTAAAAATAAATTTCTAAAGTGATAAATAAACTAATAACAAATTGAAAGTAAATTATGTAAGTTTTCCGCGGTGGTCGGTGTAAACTTAATGTATACTTGATGTGAACTTAATGTGAACTCAATGTAAACTTAATGTTAACTCAATGTGAACTTAATATGAACTCAATGTCAACTCAATATAAATTTATTTAAAAATATTATAAATTTAAAACTAATTTGGTGCAATCAAATTAATTTATTAATTATTTAAAAATAAATTTCTAAAGTGATAAATAAACTAATTATAAATTGAAAGTAAACTATGTAAATTTTCCGCGGTGGTCGGTGTAAATTTAATGTAAATTTGATGTGAATTCAATGTCAACTCAATGTAAACTCAATATCAACTCAATGTCAACTCGATATGAACTCAAAGTAAATTAATCTGAATTAAATTTTTAGTAAAATAATTATAAAATTAAAATTAACTTATTTTAATCAAACTAATTTATTAATAATTTAAACTATCAAAAATAAATTTATTATAGCTTTAAAAATCTGATAATAAATTTAATTTAAGTTATAAATTTAAATTTAAATTATTTATTTATAATTTATACTATTTAAAATAAACTTTTAAAATGACGAATAAACTAAATTGTTATCTAAAAGTAAATTATCTAAGGTTTTATTGAAATTAAATAGAAAATACTGTTAGAATAAACTTAAAATAACCATAATGTAATTCAATGTCAATTTAGTGTCAATTTAATATAAACTCAAAGTTTACTATTATTTTTAATGATTGTTGGTATTTTTTTTTCGTGAAAAAAGAAGAAGAGCATGTTTGACAAATATTTAATGAACATTTGTGGGGAAACAAATAGCAGGTAGGGGACCATGAAAAACAATTGGTGTGCAGGTGTGAACAAAAATTAAACGAGCCGGTAAAAATTAAATTAGCATGTAGGGACCATGGGTAATAATCATGTGGTAATACTTCATAAGCAAATAGAAAGAAAATAGTGGAAAAATAGACAATATGGATAAGATAGGAATGACATTTATAAAAAGGTAGCATGAATTTGTTTTTGAAAAATTGAGGGATTTTTGCAAAAAAAAAAAGTTGGGTGATTTATACAAAGTTTTGAGTTTTTGGGTGATTTGATGTAATTTTCTCTAGAAAAATTACATGGAGTGAATGTTTCAGGATTAATTTCTTTTAAAGAATTACACAAGTGGTGTATGAACTTTTTATATTTTAGTGTTTTAATTTTTTTTAAAAGCCTGTCAAATAAGTGCTTTAGCTACTCTTTTTTATCACCGGATTATTAATAAGATCAAAATTATTTTTTATTGTTTCATTTTTATAAATATAAGTGTAATGCATTGTCATTTTGTAATTAATATGACATAAAAAAAGTTTTTTAAAAAAACAAAGCTTATTTTTTTTATAACATGTGATAAAAAACGGCTAACATATCGATTAGATACATTTTGAAAAATTGAAACACTAATAATAAAAGTTTACACCACTGATGTAATTTTTTCTCTTAAGAAGATTGGACTCTTTGCATAACTAATACTCCTACGAGCTATGTTGCACGTAAATGAAACATTAACGAACAAAAATGATAAAATAATAATTTTTACAAACATATAATTTTAAATTTTAAATTTTAGAAGTTTTTTAGAAATAAAAATGAAAATTGCAAGTATAAGCATTTACAGATATACCTCCAGATGATCAGCAACATTAACCAAAATCGAACCCGGCTTGAGATTGACATTGAGCCACTTGCCATGGTGCTGAACTTGTAAACCGCCGCTCACATTTTCTATAATGAAGACGAGCAGACTTGGATCTACATGAGGACCCTGCCCAATATTTTGTTTCTCATAATTTTGGAGTGGTGGATAGTCATTTGCTGTAAAGAAATCATACCCTGATTTCAATTTTAATTTCTTCTCTATATAATCTTCTTCAAGTCCCAGTCCTCTTAACACTAATGATAGAAATCTTAAATTAGATTCTCTCATTTCTCTGTATTTTTATTTATTGTGATGTGCGAATTTGGATAGTATAATTTGTGATGTTTAATTTCTGATGTTTAATTTGGATTGAACTAACTCACATCTTCGTAAATCATTTGACTGCTACAATGCGCTAGAAGATGATCTTGATTATCATAATCATGAGTACTCATCATTAACTTTTGAAGAAGCAGAAAGTAATTGTGACGAGGACACCGATTCCGTCCGCCGTTCATTATCCATTGCCGCTCGCCAACAATATCATGCAAAATGAACCCATTCGGAAGAGCAACCACCATCCGTTAGCAAAGGCTACAGGATCACATACAGAAGTAGCATGTTCTCCACTGCCTGCGCATCCACCCACAGTCTCCTGCATCTTAACTAATTTGACAGGTTTATTAAAATTGATTTGTGAGACAAAATTATGCATGCAATTGGAGTATTACAGGTTTGCTCCACTATACTCATTTTACTTTATGGTTCTATTTTGGATTTTTTTAAATGCAATTCACCAAATTAGTCTCCTGTTTGTTCATATGATTGTTTGTTTTTGACTTTGTTTTTGTTTTTTACTATTGAAATTATAATTATTAATATTGGTAATGCTAATGACTATTATTGGATTCAGTTTTTTAAATCTATCCAATTTCTTACTAAATTTTACAAATAATTTGATAAAATAATTTAGATCTGATGAAATTATTTGCTAAACATATGAATCAACATTTCTACGAAATAGTAACTTTTCAAAGAGGTTAATGAATTTCAGAGACTATCTTTTTGTTAAAAACTCATTGTTTGAAACAATTAACCAAATGATTTGCAATTTAGATCTAATCAACATTACAGTTCATATATTTCTATGCTTTGATAAAATTACATAAACAGTTTTTTTTTAAAAAATAACCGCCATCTTACCAATTGTTGTTTCTGCCTTTTGCTAATGTCCAATATTTTATTTCATAATTTAATTTAAAGTTGAAGTGTTAATTATTCAACTCATAGTTATAGAATTTTATAGAATCTGAACTGGTTTTTGATAAGGAAATATATATTTCTTATTAAGTTTTACCTATTAACCAAAAGAACAATTTCAAAATTGCTACAAGTTACAATTAACAATTTGATTTAATTGGATATTTCATATCATTGCCAATTCTTATCAAGTTGATTTTGATAATTTGTTGTTTCTATTCCATCCCCAATTGGGTGTTTATTTTCTCTTTATGAATAAAATATCACATAGAAATACTATTTTATAAATTATAATTGCTAATATTTTCTTTTTTTTTGTGTTTTTTGGTGTTTTGGACATGTACATCTAAAATGGGATCTCCAAGCATTCATTCTCTCCATCGTCAATTGATTCAATCATGTGTTTCTACAAATCAAGGTGATATTTATATTATGTCATTATATGTCAACAGTAAATTGGTTTTTCTATAAGTAATTTATTTATTTTTGTTGCTACCGTTCGTTTAGCAAATTATGCAAGTTTTGCTTTTTAATTTGTTAAACGAATGTGTATTTGGATGGCTCAATTAGTAGCCGTGAAGTCCACTTTATTTTCCTATGTTTAAGAATGGTTCATCACCTTCATGAGGTGGCCATTCTTCTCATTGTTATATATTGTTATCTTTGGCAAAAAAAAAAAAAAAAGTCCCAGTCCTCTTGAAATCCCTCTCAGTAATTCCATTCCTACTTCTCTCACTTTTTGGCTATATTCTTGTATAGTTTCACTGTTTTTAAATGCATTAGAAAACAAGAATTGGCTTCATTAATTTATCAAAAAAAAAAGAATTGGCTTCATTAAATTAATATCATGCTTGTGGATAATAATTTATTAGTTTTAGTGGCGGAATCAAAATAATAAAGAAAGATTCGGTATATTAGGGAGGGACTAGGGATAGCGTATACGATATGGTACGTTTTCAAGATGAATTGAGGGTAAAAATAGTTTCTAACCGGAAAAAGATGGTGTGAGAAATAAAGAAAAAATGACGCCAAAGAAAAAAAAAGATTATAAAAAACAATCATGACTTACAACACGATTGATCCGTCATCTTACCTCTTAGTTCTGATACCAATCATTTTGGTGAAAATGATTAAATTAAATTAAACAACCTTTGATTAAGGTCATATGTCTAAATTAGCTCAAACTTTTTCGATCTTGAAAATTTATAAATAATTTATTCATATAAGTAGATGTAAGTTATATGTAAAAAAAGATATCCATTACACTAAAGAAAATAAATTAAATCATAAAACCAACCAAGTGAAATTTTATATGTTGCAAGTTCAACTTTAGAGAGTAGATATCCAAGCCAATCATCATTTGAAAAATAAATTTCAAATGTACAGCGAGAACTTTGGTAAAAGAAATAACTTTGCCAGAAATGTCCGAATTTTTGATAGTTTGATCAAATGCCTAACGAGTAAAAAGTATTTACAAAATGATAAAGAACCATAAAACTATTGCAGGAAAATTAAAATTATAATCAAACTTCTCGGGTATCTAGGCACATTTGGAAAATTGAAGGATGGTAACGCCAAAGGTTGAAGCATAAGTTTTCACATAATACTGATATCTAGGAGTTGTAAGACAAACAGAGTTTATAAGATTGTATTTATAACAAAACAGGTCATGAATAGTAGCATGACATTTAGTACTCAGACACAAGAAAGAAAACCGCTCTCCTTATTCTCCGATCAAAACTACATGGACATTGTAAGATGGAGATGCGACTCCAAGAAGAGTCTCGATGCTCGATGCATTCACGGGCCAGGTTTCTTTTTACAGGTCCTCGGGGCCATTGATCACCTGGAGGGAAAAAAGATTAAATGAATTTTATTGTTACAAATCAAAGAAAAGTGACCATGATAGAAGAGAAAAGTAAGTTGAGGGACTGTTGGTACAAATTACATGAAGGCAGCTAACTGTTTTGAGAATTAAAATTTAGATAATGAAAACATATACCTTGTCCTCAATTGCAGCTTTATCAGGTATTTCCAATTTCACACCAGACTTTGCTGCAACGGTCACTTTACCCTGCGAACAAATTAAAGGGAATAGATTATAATTGTCCATTTATAAATTGAAGCAGGTTAAGCATATGATTACGAACAAATGTTTAGACCACTCGTACGTCAAGGCGCATGTATCACGTACCACCATATACAAATATAGGGAGGCCATCTTTATACACGACTGAATTTATAGATTTTGGTTTAATAGCAAATATCTAATCAAACAAATAATTGTTTATATGCAGTTATTATGTTCATGCATTCAAACATTAGGGTAATCGAAAGAGAGAATGGGTAATTATCATAAAGGGAATAAGTACATATAAAAGAAAGGGAAATCACACACCTTGTAATTCAAACAAGACTCGGAATAATTAGAGGATCGTTAAGCTTGATTACGGTTTTTCAAAGAGGAAAAAAGATGTTACGTATAGGGCAGCCATTATACACTACTTTATAACTACAGTGATGCTTTCGAATATAAGAAAAGAAATATTAAAAGCAACGGTGGTGCATGCAATACCTTGAGTGTAACGCCAGCGCCAAACCATACATCACCAGTCACCTTAAGGCTGTCAAGCTCAATGATGCTTGGAATTGACTTAAATCGACTCAAGAAATTGGCAACCTACGAAAAATAA
Organism: Mercurialis annua; assembly: GCF_937616625.2. Lineage (NCBI taxonomy): Eukaryota > Viridiplantae > Streptophyta > Magnoliopsida > Malpighiales > Euphorbiaceae > Mercurialis > Mercurialis annua. The sequence goes on along the minus strand of NC_065573.1, from coordinate 36,478,519 downwards.
AAGAAATCAAATGGTTTCCGAGATTAAATTTGTCTAGATAAAAACCAAACTAATCATTACCTTCTTAAATTCTGGACCCAATTCAATAGAAGGATTGGCAGGATTTTTCCTAGCTTTATTTCTGATAACAAAGCCATCTTCCAAGGTGTAAAGATCAGACTGCCAAAAACGATAACACGGCAATTTAGGCGTGTTCCAAACCTGGAGTAGAACTTGAATACAACAAATAGAAAAATAATGTTAACCTGGACAAGAAGTAAATCGGAAGTTGCCTTCACTGGAAGGAATCGGGATCGAGGAACATTAATACCAATTGCATGATCGAAAAACTGAATGATAAAAAGGGTAACATTAGTATCACAAAGAAAAAAGTCACAATGTCAAACTATCATAAATTTATGTCATCATGTTGTATGTGTAAAACGTACCCTAATAGCTGCACCAGCCGCAGTTTCAAGCTGAAGAACTTTGACTCCATCCACTTCCTGGAAATGTCAACTATTAGATGAGAGATTTGGACATCTAAAAACTGCAATAAGGCATCAAACAGCAGTCGAAAAGAAGCTCTCGACCAATAGAGAGTTATAAATAGAGATATACCTTTGGGTTAGGAATTATCTCCATCTTTAGTGCATCAGCTTCCACAAGCCTTTTAATTGCTGACAAGTTCACCCACCTATAAATAGCATAAATTATTAGTGCTTCATCAATGACTAATGACCAGTATTACATTAGAGTAATGATAGAAAAGTTGACTTACAAGTTGTTGGTATTGAAAATTTTGAACTTCTCTATTGACTTGAACTCGTCAACCTGTTTCAACATAATAAATTAAATTTCATAAACCAGGAAAACATATTCTACTAAAATATTATGAAAATGAAACATTATCTATAGAGGTCAAGGTACTTCTCCTGCTAAATTAGTACCACTTGCCCTTACCCACAAGCTGAAGAAAATAAATTGTAACTAAAATACTGCTAGATTTCCAGCGTAGAGATAGAAAGATAACATGATAGAACAAACTATCTATACAAGTACAAAGATAATGTCACACTTACATGCTCATTAGGAACCTGTGCAATTTCCAGTAACTGCATCACATAATCAGGAAACATAATTAGTCAATGCAAATCATCATGTGCACGGGTCTGCTAGATTAGATTATTATAATTTAAGCATTTGTGAGCAGATAATTCTCAATGATTCAATTTTTTTGTTCCTGATTTAATGAATGCCTGGAACAGCTTTTCAATTGTCTCTTCCCCATATCACTGTATAGCTACTCCTTTAATATATCCAAATTACTTCTATTTAACCAAAAAGCCATGGATGCCTAAGTAGGCTGCATTTTGCAATAGAAAAATAAAATGTAAAATAAATACTAAATGACATAAAAATTATATTAAGTTTCTAAGTAAAATTCAAGTTGAAACCATTCCTAGAAGAAATAAAACATGGGAAAACTACAAAAAAGAAAAAAATCCTGCAACTGCTAGGACAATGAGAATCATAAATGCAAGTAAACACTTAAACACTAACAGGAAAACCATGCAGTTGAGTTCTTTAAAATGTTGTGATCATTCAGTAAGCTCTTGGGATGTGTCAAAATTTATGGATGTTTTACGAACCTTAGTTTGTGGCTTACCGTGTGACATGTGGCAATTCTAAAAAAATATCATGGTTGATAAAAAGTTAACAACATATTCTGATGGGCTATGAAACAGCTTTCTACCTTAACTACAATTAAATTTTGAAGTTAACATGATTGAGAGTTTCCAATTCCTAGCTTGTCTTCAATGCTCTTGTATAAACTACCTTAAAAATAATACTATAAAATAAAGGAAACGTTCAAGTTTCAACGAAATTAAATTCTCCTAAAAATGCATGGTGGAAGAAAGAAAGGTTTTGGTAATGCCCGAGTCTCTTGCACTGACCGTAAGCATTCTCCTATTCACTACAATAATTTCTAGAAGTGCAGCATCCAATTACAATAAAACATGGGCTACAACCTACAATTTTTATTTATTTTTCAGATTCTCTCACAGTTCTAAAAATATATAGCATCATATTTGGAATTTAAGTTTAATAAAATTGAGAATATCACTCATCACGAGGTTTATATACAGATAAGTCCACTTTTTCTAGATTTATAAAAAAGCAGGAAGTAGAGAAATATTTCATGAGAGATACATACCTGAACCTTCCCTTCGTAAGAGATGAGGGTACCACCCTTTACATCTGCCAGGGTTTTGGGTGTCACCTACAAGAGTGTGAAAATATAAGAGAAAACATATTCAAGACATCAACAGCAATTAATTTGCTGAAGTCATCTCTCCTTACCTCCATGCAATACTCATTCTTGTTTCTGATCAAGTGATTTAAAATTTCTGTAGCATAGAGTCAAGGAGAATGCTTGAAAGACATAAGATCAAACATTTTCATCATTTACATACATCAGTAGAGTACAAAAGTAAATGGCAGAAACTGAACCACAATGAATTGCAAATCAGGATACTCAAATCAACAAGTGCACCAAGGTTATCTGAGTTGGCAACAAACACGTACTCTTTACCCTGTCAACCAGAGAAAGAAAAACAAGAGAAGTTTAAGTATGCTCGAGCAAAAGCTACTTGCACGCATCACAAAGGGTCGCGTATACTGTATCGTTCACCAACCTGAGATAATAGAGCATCAAGCTTGCCACTGTTCTTCAAGGACGGGAATACATCACCGTGTCCAGGAGGATACCTTCACGTACAAATTAATATAATTAGCATAAACAAAATAGCACTAACTAGGATATGTCAAAAACAAGATTGAAAAATACTTGAACAGTCCACAACTTGTTTGAGCCACTAACAGTAACATTAAAATACAGAAGGTGAACAATATAAATAGAAACTATACCATCCATCCTTGCCACTCTGTCCTTTCAATGGCAATGGTTGGAAATCCTCAACAACTAGGCGAGGATATTGACTCTGCATAGATCCAACACATACAATCACAACTCCATTCTTTTCATGTATGTTATTACTAGCATGGTCAAGTATTAGTACTATGTACCTGATTAAAAGTATGAATATCAACATTTGCTTTTGAGTACTTCTCAATGATCTAAGGAGAAAAAGACAAAGTTAATCCAAGGGTAACAACTATTAGCGAAAGAGTTGACGAGAAATGGAGTAAAGATCAAGATCTGGGACCTTCTGTGTATCATCGTGAGTGTTGAATGAGTTCATTAAAAGCAACGGAACATTGCACCCATACTTGGAATTGAGAGTCTACAATAATGTCAAAGTCAGTTGCAAGAAGTGATGAAACAACCCACGGATATAAATAAAACAAATTAAATTAAAGCAGAATAAAAAAGAAAAATCAACAACCTCTATCTGAATCACAATAAGATCAAGGAATGTCAATCCATTACGAACTTCAATGACAGACCTGCATAGCCAAAAAAAAACAAATTACATAAATTAAAACCACAATTATCGTCCATCACAGATCCACAAGCCACTATATTAGAAGAAAAAACCCAATACTTGGGTCCAGTGCATCCCATTGTTGTTCCGAGTCCTCCATTAAGCTTCAAAACAACAAGTTTATCCAAAAGACTCTTTGTTTCAGCTGGATCACAACAAGCCAGATGACAATTAGACATTTTAAAAGATAAATCAAACAGCAAAAAATTAAAAGAACATACAATTCAGTTCAATTGAATCGAACCGAATGATTTAAAAAGCATATTGATCTTAAATTAATGCAGTCACCTTCAGAAACAGGAGCCAAGCTATCATAAGGAACAACTACTTCATCAGTAGGTGTTTGAATCTTACTCCATTCCACCTCTTGTGCTTCCCCGCTTTAAAACACACAATCAAACAGTTCAAAAACAATAACTTAACAAATCTAAAAAACATTGATTAAATCTACTATAAACCTCGAAATCACTAGTAATTAAATTTAAAATTTAAATCCAAATCACCTGAGATAGCGAGCAACGAGATTAATGCATCCATTCTTCTCACTCTCACTACAAAAACAAATCAAATTCAGATCTAACACACATAAATCAATAAATAAAAAACTGATAATACATAAAAAAAACTGAATCCAATACCTGATTTGATTGAGTCCGGCAATAGAGGACTTGAGCTGAGTGAGCTTATCAGTAGCAGTAGCAGCCATTTAGAACTGTGATCTAAACAAACAGATACAAATATTAAAATGAAATGAATTACAAAGGTGATATGATATATGCGTACAGGATACACCAATGCTGCCCGAAATTCAAAGGAAATGTGTACCTGGCAAAATGTTAAGATTCAGAAGCGGACAAATTGAGAGATTGGATCGTGGCGAGAGTTAACGGGTGTGGACGGTGTTAGGATGAAGATGCTGAAGAGAGAATATGCAAATCGAATATAACGCACAGCCCATGGTAAAGCCTAATATATGGCGCCTCTTTTACGCGATATCGGACAGGTTTCGCTTGGTCTTTGGGTTGTTTTTATGATTTTTTTTTGTTGTCCGATGAAATTAGTTTTAATACCAAAATGAAAGAGGTTATATTAATTATAATTCGTTTTAGTTCATTCTAATTATTTTAAGAGCAAATTAATAAAACTCTCCGCATATATCATAATTGACATTTTGATATTTTTTGTTCTAAATTTTTATTTAACTATCTATCACTTTTAATTTCATTAACTATTAGGCTCTTATGTTAATTGGGGGTATTAAATCGTTAACAAAATTAAAAGTGAGGTATCAAATCGTTTGAAAGTGAGGAAAATTAATAAAAGTAAAAAAGTGAGGGACCAATTCGCTAATGAAATTAAAAATAGGATACCAAATTGTTTGAAAGAAAGTGCCAAAAATTAACAGATGAGTTTGATAGTTAACATAACTGAAAGTGAGGGAGTATTAAATAAAATTTTGAAACAAAAAGTATCAAACTGCTAATTATGATATAATTGAGGGGCTTAGAATAAATTATTCTTATTTTAATTAGGAATTATTATAAATCTGGTGCGTGAACTAGTTTAAAAATAAAAACTTAGTGTTTGAATAGAAATATATTACGATTTGGTGTTTGATTGTTAAAAAAATTAAAAATTGATGTTTGAACTTGCTAAAAAATTATAAATGAGTTTTCCCACCAAGTCATCTTTATGTCACAGGTTACCACTATAAAAAAGAGTAAATTTGGTTCATATAGTTTTTCAGAGAGCCGTACTGATTAGTACAAAAAGAAAAAATATTTTCAATTTACTTCATCTCTTTTAATTTTCAAATAAAAAAATAAATTTTTGAAATAGTATAGAAAACATTATTTGAAAAATAATTAATTAAATTAAGTTTAATTAAATTAGTTTAATGAAGATTCCAACCGACAATTCAGACTCTAATCATCTAAATTTATAATTATCAATTTGAACAATATCTATTTCAGAGTATATAACTAATAATGATGAACTTGGTTTATTAATGTCAACTCTCGATTGAAGTATTCATTAAAATGGCTTGATTAAAATTAATTTTATTAATTATTGTTCAAATAATATTTGTATACTATTTCAAAAAAAAATTGAGAATTAAAAATGATGGATTAATTTGATTTTTTTTTTTACTTATCGGCATGACTGCCTGAAAGTCTAGAAATCAAACTTATCTTTCTTTATATTTAAAAATCAGTTTAGTAACCTGTAACTTAAAGATGATCTACCAATGGGGGTTGGTTCAAGTGGTAAGCTGTTTGGTATCGATTAAGCAAGGTCTCAGATTCGAGTCCTTATGAATGCAGAAAATTTCCATTGGTAGACTCACCCACCATGCCAGGTGCGCGACGCGGGTCGGATCCGGATTAGTCAGGGCGATGCCGTAGAAACCGGATGGGCTTACCAAAAAAAAAAAAATTAAAGACGATATACTAAAATGACTTGTTTATAATTTTATAGCAAGTTCAAATGTCAATTTATAGCTTTTTAATAAGTTAAAACATCAAACCGTAATAATTTTATATTCAAATACTAAATTGTTATTTCCAAACAAGTTTGCACACCAAACTTATAATAATCTCTTTTAATTATATCTTTCACATTATAATTTATTTCTTTTTAGAATAATTATGACAAGAGATCTTGAGTGTCCAAAATAACAAAAGTATGGAGGATTGCAATTGAGTAGAGAGGATATTGCGGAGGTAGGTGATGATGTTAGAGCCTTAAAAGAGGTCCTTTTATAGCATTCAGGCTTTAGAATTAAAGCTCCCATAAAAATAAATATGCCCTCAAATGCAAAGATTAAGGAGACCAAAAAATATATTTTCTGACATTTTTTGGAGCTGGTCTCGAAGTGGTGTGAGCATACCAAAAGTGGTGCACTCGCACCATTTCTGTTGTGGAACTCTCAGTTAAGCTCACACCAAATGGTGCAAGCAGCCCAAAATTTAAGTTGTCCTTGCACTAGAGCTAGTGCTTGGTGCAAGCACACTGGCTTCGATGATGCCCAACTTCAAATTTTATAATCCTCAAGAGACACCTCATAATGAGTCGGTTATCACTCTATGGAAAATTTAGAATGTCTACTTTATTTATTATGAAGAACATGAATTTAATGGAAGTCTTGAAGTACCCTAAAATCTCCAATAAATATAGAGGGGTACAAATTGCAAGTTGGCACTTGAGCTCTCGATGCCCATCTTTTTCGGCAACCTCCAAAATAATTCAATTAAGTTCAAATATTTTTGATATCTTGCGTTTGATCCTGAAAATACTCCAGCTTAATAATAAGTTCAAAATGCTCCAAAAGATACCACAAATATATAATTATTAACGAAAAAAACACCTAATAAATAGGAGTATTCCTACTCTTATCAATGGTCATGTAATCTATTATACTTATATGTTCCATTAGATACTCATATCTTTTTAATACGGGATTTACATCACACTTGATATTCAACAATCTCCCCTTCAAATGCAAAATCTTTCCACATTAGATCGCTTCTCATAACTCGACTCTAGTCCGTGGGTATCCGGAGTGGCTAGCAAAATTTTCCGTGCTTTATATTTGGAGTCACCTTACAAGAGAAGAGGGTGGTATTGTTCAAAGTGGATTAAAGTTAGACCTGCTGATAATTTTTTTGGCACAGGCCACTTAGCTTCTTTAAGGGATGATCATATCATTGGATTTACAAACATGATGCTCTTCCAATTAGTTTGATTCCTTAGATTATGTATGATTAATGACTTGCATGAAGATCCTTATAGATGAAAGGTTCAGAATATAGCATAGTTTATATGTTTATCTCGATTGATGATTATACGTCACACATTAATAAATTATATTTATTATAATCTTTTAAATTTATAAATAATTTTTTAAACTTTCTTTTTCATTTATCATTATATATTAATGTCTTCGTTCCAAAATGACAAGCCATTCAGATAAACAGATGATTAAAAAAAATATGTATGATTAAGTTAGCTAAAATTTATTATTTTGTCTAAATTTTTATTCATATCCTTTAACATTTTTATAGATATGTAAATAATATATTGATGAATAATTCTTTTATTAGTGTATTTTACATTGTTATTAAAGATGATATATATTTTATGTTGAAATATGAAGCAATTAATTCTATTTGAAGATAACAATTCATATTTATTAGGGATGAGTAAAACTTTAGTTTTAAAATATTATTTTATACTCCATATAAAAGGTGATTTATAATTTGAGACGTCAAAAATAATAAAGTGTTCTATCTTTTTTTGTTGGGACGGAAGGTTTATTTTAATTTGACGCCGTCATTTAATTTTTTATATATTAACTTTTAGTTTCAAATATAATATTTATTTTTGATTGATTTTATCATGTTTATTTTATACAGTGAAGTTCCCGTGTTACAAGATAACTATTATAGTGATGTTTGCACTCAGATTTTATATTGTACTTTTCAATTAGTAATTGTTAATATGGTCCGCAATGACAACAACAATCAACGCCATTTTGGTGGAATGGTAGATGGCGAAACACAGGATTAATCTGGTCCTTCAATTTGTAATTTATGATCAAACAGCTCATTTTCAACTATTTTAATCAATTAATGTTCATATTTTCTATATTTTTATCGATTAAAAATAAATTGTGCAATATAAATAAGTTCGGAGACTAAAATGCCTCAGATTTATCCTTAATTAAACTAAAACCACAAACTAAAAATCGAAAATATTATTTTTAATTCAAAATAGTTAAAAGTAAGTTACTTTATCATGGCTCATAAAATTTAGAGTATTGTTATTAATGGGCAAATATTCATTTTTATCGGTGAAAAATAGTAGTAATATAATAACTTAACCCACGGCTAACTTATATTTTACTATGTTCTTATTCGGTCTTTAGATTCTAAAAAAAATTACTATTAAATTTTAAACTTTTTTGTGAAATGACGACATCAAAAACAATATGATCTTAGTAAACCGAGGTAGATCGTTTGTTCATGCTTCAAACGCATTTGCATGAGTTGTGTTAGGATAATGTTAATGTTGAGTCTCATCTATTAATTTAAACTTTTAACTGAATTAATTATTTGACATTATAAAATTAAAATTAAATAGACTTTTTTAAAATTAATTTTTTATTGAAATTACATTAAATAAAATATAATAGTTGGAGGATTTTTGGGTGGTTGTAGGTTTTTTTTTTAGAAAAAATGTTTGCTCCCTAGTTTGATAGTACTTTTTGGTCATATCTGGATCCTCAGATGATTTCATTTAGTTCTTAATCCTCCATAAAAAAATTCCAAGTTTTGATTTGTACAGCAGTCGTGCAAATACCGGTTTGATCTTTAGGGCTCATTCTTTTTTGAAAAAAATATTATCTAATCATATTAAGATATTGCTGTTTTTTAATAATTTTTAAATATTGCTGTTTGTATCCTAAATTGATAAATACTTTTTTTTTCTAAAAAGAAATATGAAAAGAATTATTTTTTAAATAAAATAAACTAGTTTATTAAAAAATAAAACATGCTGCTGCTAATCCATCTGCTGCTGCCACTTGATAGAAAATGAAGTAAAAAAAATGATAAAACGTGTAAAAACCTTCCTAATTTTTATTTTAAAATTGATTTGATATTTGAACTTTTAAGATATTTAAAATCATTAAGTGACAATTCAAAAAAACTTTTTTAATATTTTTGTGTTAAGTTGATGGGTGAATTGATCTCTTGTTCATTATATTAAACATTTAATTTGGGCATTGTCTATGGTTAAATTACTAGTTCAACAAGGGTATTAGCGGATTTAACAGTGTCAACTATTAGGTCAATTAGGTCAAATATTGACTCAATCAAAAATTCAGCCAAATTTTATTAGTTCAATATGATTGATTTGTATTTTCAGTTTTAAAATCAATTGGACCAGATAACTAACTAATTTTAAAAGAACAAAGGGTCAACGCACCTCCCTAAACTTGTGTCACTGGGTCATCTAACCCAATTTATACTTTTTTGAGCAACTAACCCCAAAACTCTTCATTTTCGGGTCAAGTAACCCATAATTGTATTTTTAAAACGCTTAAAATACAAATCGGAGGTGAGAGATGCAAAAAAGTAATTAAATACTTTCCTAATTGTTGCGATATAATTATCCTAAATCTGTTTTTTAAAATAAAAATAAAAATTATTGGGTTATTTGACCCAAAAATGAAGAGTTTTAGGGTTAGTTGCTCAAAAAAGTATAAATTGGGCTAGATGACCCCGTGTTACAAGTTCAGGGGGTGCGTTGACCCTTTGTTCAATTTTAAATTCAATCGGCCAATCTATTTTTTTAAAAATTACTTGAATTAAAAGATTAGTGAGCGTCCATCTATTTGGAATAAAAGTGGTATAACAATTAATTGAAAGTTAACAAGAGAATAGTTAATTTTAAATTATCATAAAAATAATTGATTTAAAAAAATTATAATACTAATAATTTGGACAAAGATATTGAAGATGATGCTTAGAAATTATATGCATCGTTCAAATATTGACATGCTTCCTTGTTTATTGAATAGTGTGGTATCTACAATTCAATAAAATATGAGCATGGTGCATAGTTTTTATTTATTAAAATGATATTAATACAAAAATATCATAAAAAAAATCCCACCCAATAAAATGTATGAATAAATGAACTGAAAATTAATAGGATAATAAGTCAATAAATTTAAAATAAAAAATTAAGACAATTAATATAAAGAAAATAACGAAAAATGAGAGCCACAACTTTAAGGTGACTGGCCCTGTGACCCATACGCAAATAAAGCACAGAAGAAATATGGGACCCATGCCACACCATCTCCCAAAACAAACTCAAGCAACATATCAAGATAGATCTATATTCTACATCTTACCTTTACGTTTTTTTCTTCTTCTTTTGCAACGATAAATTGTTTATACAACACACAAATTACATCGTCATCAATATGACGAATGATATAATATAATATCAACATTATATTGTCTCAATTTTTTTAAATAGTTTTAGTAATTCTTTAAATTTTTTAATTGTTTTTCAATTTTGTACCTCATCTTTGACCGCTAGAATATAAGATCATAAATATCTCACTATTATTATATATTTAAAATAATTATTAAAAAAAATGGACATGATCATGTAATTCAACCGGTTCGGGCATAAATTAATAGTCACATTAGTTCAATTTTTAAAAAAAAATTGAAATAACAATTCAATCGGGTTGAACTGCACAAAAATTATATAAATTGGTGATTCCATGAATCAATTAAACTGTAAAAGAATTAGGCAATTTTATTGATCTTATTATTATTTATTCGAACAAATTATAGAATTTAATATATAGGTTTTAACTGTGTTATTTATAAATATTGTACATTTTTTTTAAATATATATATTTAATAGGTTAATGCTATCATATAACACAATTTTTCGCGTTTTTTTATTTTAAGTACAAACTACAATTTTCTCATCCATAAGCACAATTTTTTCAAACTTTTCATTATATATCCCGATATGCATTTTATGCTTTATTGTTTTTTGTAAAAATGACGTCATTTTTTTGCCCTGTAAATGACCAAAACGACGTCGTTTAGACATTTGTACTATATATACCACATAATGAAAGAAAGGTTACGCTATTAGGTGAAATGAGACGTTTTGTAGCTTGTTTAAATCGAAAAAAACGTGATCGCTGTATGATGACATTAATGCTATATAATATAATATATAAGAACATAATTTTTTTATTTAAACCGTTGAAACGATTTAATTGGCTAGACCTTGAAAAAATAGTTACTCCAATTATATTATATGTTCTAATTTTAAATTCATGGTTATAATAAGGGTTAATGTAATAAAAATTCACAAACTTTACACGCTGACGTGTCACTCATTCATTGGTTAAAAATGACTTACACCTCAGCAATTGTACCAATGAATGAGTGTCATGTCAGCACTGTGTGTGAATTTGAAAATAAATGAAAGTTAGTGTATTTTTATGAGAAATTTTAAATAATATAATTAAATCAAAAAAAACGTGTAAAGTTTGTGAATTTTTATGATATTAGCCCTTATAATAAGTTAAGTAACTAATATTATAAGAATTATTGTCCCTTTTATACTAAATTATTCATATTTAAAAAGAAACCGAACTTTTCCTTTTTTATTCTCCCTATTTCAATATGTGTAATTGTGAAATCAAACATCATTTATATTTGACCTAATCACTCAAAAACCCCTCATCTTTAGAATTTTTTTCAATTCCACCCCGACGTTGAAAAATTGTCAATTTTACCCACTTTTGAATTTTCCGTTTTCAATTGTACCCCAATTTTTTAATTTTTGTTAATTTGTTTACTTAAATGATGAAATCATTCAATTAACTAAGTCTAAAGATGAAATTAAATTCTTTTTTCTTCAAAAAATACAAATAAGTCCTTTATTATTAAAAACTAACTAAAACCATAATCAAATTAACACTAATTTAAATTCTTAATTAATTTAACTAAATTTAAATAAATTTTAAAAACATACAATTAATATATGCTAGGCATGGAGGATGTTTTTAAAAAAAAATTCAAGTAAAAAAGACGTTAATTTAATATTTCAGGGTACAATTGAAACACAAAAATGCAAAATAGAATAAAATTGACAAATTTTCAACGTCAGAGTATAATTGAAAAGGGGCTAAAAGGTCGGGGTTTTTTTAAGACATTAGGCCTTTATATTTTATCATTAAGTTTGAATATGAGATTTGCATAAATGTGTGTTATCAATTTTATGGCTCTGGTCTTATTCTGTCCCGTTTAAAAAATATATTTTATATTTATACACGCATTCTATCCTAAATTAATAGGTATTATTTTAATTTCCATTTATCTCAAATTATAGGCATCAGATATTTATTTTATTAAGTAATTGTCAAACATACCCTCATTAATTATATAAAATATCTTAGAAAAACTATAAAAAGTTAAAAATAAAAATTGTCACTATATTAAATGAGGGCATGTATGATATATTTTTATATATTAACTCATTTTATTTAGAAAACCTAAATTTCTTAATATCCGTATTTATCCTAAACTGCCTATCAATTTGGGACGGGAGGAGTATCTTATTTAAAAATTTATATAATGTTTTAATGGAATTTTATATGAGACTTTTTTTATTTTTTTATTTTTAAAATAAATAAACTAAACAATAAATACAATGTACAAATCATCATTAATAAAAATAGCATAAAATAAGAATTTTAATAATAAAAAATCCTCATCTTTTGTATTTTCTTATTTAAACACATAAACTTTTCACTTTTTAGCATAAAAAATTATGTTTTTTATTTTGCAACATTTGTAGTCAAAGTATTTATACGATGTCGCTTTTATCATTCAAAACTGTCAAAACAATTAAAATAAAATTATTTATACTTTAAAAACACTTAAAACGACACTAAACCGTATGATGAGAAATTTGAAAAAGTTGTGATATGAGGTGAGATGTTTGATATATTGTGCTTCAACTGGAAATAAAATAAAGATATTTTACGATAATAACAAAAATTAAGTAATTATTATTATTTTTAATTTATGTGTAAAAAGTATATTCCATTTGCTATCTGTATGAGATTTGTCCGACTTCCATAGAGATTAGTCTGAATATAGATAGTTTAAAGATATCTTGGTAACACAGAATCATGAAGAAACACTGCTGCAACACAGAATTCATCAAGCTGACAGAATTCACCAAGCTGCTACCTTTTCTATTGACAGCTCATTTCCAGCTGGATTACAGCTCATTTAGCATGTGAGAATAGCTCATTTAAGCATGTGAGAAACGGTTATTGTATTTTCTCTATAAATAGAGAATTGGTTTTTGTAATTAGATTTAAGTTTGTAATCTACAAAACTTCAATCAATATAGTCTCTGTTCTCTGTTTGTTTTCTGATATGGTATCGGAGCAGGTCCGAGCCCGGGATCAGGTGTTGCCGCCGGTGTTGCCGCCGCGATTCAGTTTTATTGTTTCTTCTCCGGTTAACTGATCTGGATGTCCAGTCCCAGCAGTTCCGTGATTTTGATTTCAGTTTATTCTCCGTTGTATCGATCTGGATGTCCAGCCCCAGCGATCCGGATTGATTTCAGTTTATGAATTTTAAGCTCTGCTTCGGTATATCTCAGTATTGAATTATTGCTATCAATAATTTCAACTTTAATCTCATACTACAAGTTCAATTTCAAGTTCTTATCATTGCTATCAATGATTTTCGGCTTCAATTTCAGGTTCTTTTTGATCAATTTTGATAAGTTTCAATTCATTATCGGTTTAATTTCAAAGTCTTAAGTTCCGGTTCAGTTCATCGCTATCAATTGAATTTTTTTTATCGTGATTGTCAGCTTCAATCTCAGATTCTTTGTTCAAATTTCTTTTATGTTTCAGTTAATTTCAAATTCTTGTTATTGATCGTTCTTAATTCGACCTGTTTTTCCAGTTCTCATTGATTTGGATTAATTTTCCTTATCTCTTTGTCATCATTTGAGTTTTAATGTCAAATTAAAATCAGTTCAATTTTTGTTCAGTTCAACATTAATTCTCTGTTTTTCAACTTTTCTTGATTCCTGGATTTTCTTAGATTTACATCATTGTTTGCTTTAGGATGTAGCTATAGTTGATTTGCGGTATTCTGATCTAACATTTTGGACAAGCTGTATAAGAACAGAAATTAGAACTTGTGAAACAAATAAGTTTTCAGTCTTGTTCACTTTGTGTTTGATTAAATTCCTCAATGAAATAATACTCACTAAGGCATGAAAAGGCTGCTGCACACATGAGTCAAAATTGATGGAACATTATGGTTGTATGGTGATATGCTGGAAGGAGCTGTTTACATATGGTGTTATGGTGCCATACTTCATGTTTGCTTCTGTGATGCACCAAGCAGAATTTAAAAGGCAGAGTGTTGGTGGTGTGATATTCCAGATTTTCTATAATCTTCTTTATCAAGCTAGGCATATTTGGCACATATGCGCAGCTTGAGGGGGGCTAACAGAGATCAAAGATGATGCCTACATTGTTACGGTTTGATGCCTACATTGTTACTGCCTATTTTCAGCTGCTCTTGTGTGAGTTTTTGCTTGATGAAGATTATTTCTGCTGCCGCAAAACTTTTTTTTTTGTAAAATTGTTGCTTTATCAAGCTAGACATATTAAATACATATGTCTAGCTTGAGGGGGATAACACAGAATCATGAAGAAACACTGCTGCAACACAGAATTCATCAAGCCGACACCAAACTGCTACCTTTTCTATTGACAGCTCATTTCCAGCTGGATTACAGCTCATTTAGCATGTGAGAATAGCTCATTTAAGCATGTGAGAAACGGTTATTGTATTTTCTCTATAAATAGAGAATTGGTTTTTGTAATTAGATTTAAGTTTGTAATCTACAAAACTTCAATCAATATAGTTTCTGTTCTCTGTTTGTTTTCTGATACTCGGCTTATAGTTGAGACTCGTATAGGATGATTAAATAATTATTATTAAATATTATTTTTAATTATTATTGAGTATATTTTTACTCTATGAATTATCTTATGTTTTAGTCTATCGCTATTGTTTTTTTTTTTTTTAGGAATTGCTGTGAAAATTGATGTTGTCATGTTGAGCCTCTCGTTCCAATGTTGACTAGAACCCTCCACGTTCATTGCCACCTAAATGGCTTTATGGTGCCAGCCAGCCAGCCAGCCAGCAGCATTTTCTTCTCTAACTTTCCCCATATTTCTCTTTCTTCTTCCTTCAACTTATTTTGGCTTGTCTAGATGCCAATGCCATCCATATCTTATCTTCATTCCTAATCAAATTATTACATTTACATTTTTTTCTCTTTAAGCTTTAACATTTTACTCCTTGCGATCTCTTAATTATTTTTGTATTACATTAAATCTTTAAACTATCTTTTTCTTATTTAACCTTTTATTATAATTTTCTTTTGCCAATCTAACCACTTTTTGTCTAGAATGATAAACATTTTCAAACGTTTAAAGTTCATGAAGGAGAACTAAATTGTACTAAATTGTACCAATTTTATATATTTTTCAATTTTATCATGCTGTTTATTTTTTTTTTTATAAAAATACATCAATTTTTTTTTTAAAAAATTCATGCACAATATTAATATGGCATTTATGCATTAGTTAACAATGACCTCCAACTCAGCAAATTAAACCAATGAATGGATGTCAACTCAGTACCGTGTATGGATTTGAAAAAAAATAAAAATTGGTGTATCATTATAATAAATTTTAAAATATGTGATTGAATTAAAAAAACGTGCAAAATAATAAATTTATGATATTATGTTTATATTATATTAGAGTGGTTTCTATTTAAATAGTAGTAATTCTCCACTGATTGCATATTCATTTTGATTAGTGGATAATTATTTTTACGGTCCGCCAATGTGTGTTTAACTATGAATCAAGTAAAGTGTTATTTGTTTATTTTTAATGTGTCCTTGTTTGTTGAATTAAATTAAAAAAAAAATCATTTAAACTCCTAAGGTTTGTGTAGGTTAAAATAATTAAAACTTATAAAAATGAATATAAAATCAGTGGAAAACTACTATTTAAATAGACACCACTCTAATATAATATAAATATAATGTCATAAAAATTTATTATTTTGCACATTTTTTCAATATAATCATATTTTTTAAAACTTATTATAATGATACACTAATTTTTATTTTATTTTTCAAATCCACACACGGTGCTGAGTTACACCCATTTATTGGTCTAATTTGCTGAGCTGGAGGTCATTTTTAACTAATGTATAAATCCACATTAATATTCTGTATGCATTTGAAAAAAAAAATTGATGTATTTTTATAAAAAAATAAACGGTTTGATGAAATTGAAAAATATATAAAATCGGTAAATTTTTATATTAATCCTATTATATAGCATTTAAATGAAGCACTCATTGTTAATTTAATTTTTTTATATAAGATATAACTCAAAAGGATCAAAAACCAACAGAGAAGTCACATGGAAATCGACCACCTTTCGTAAAAAAATTATACTAACATTTAGTGTAAATTAGTTCTAATTACATAATTATAGTCATGTAAAAATAATTTTAATAACCAAACCTTTTTATCTATGGTCATTAATAGTTGAATCCATCAAACTAGTATAAACACTGACGGAAGATGGGGAAGATATATGAGAGTGTTATTGCCCCCTCCAAATTTAAAAATTGTTAAAATTAATATCAAAATCTTAATATTTTACAATTTAACCTTTTTAATTTTTAATTTGTCTACTTTATATACTATTGATAGATCAACATTTGATAATGATAAAATAAAACATTTTATTTTAACAAAACACTATTGATAACATAAAAATGGATTCAAATTAAAAAAAAAGAATAATTTTATTAAAATAAAAAATAACCATATTAATTATTATTCTGAAAACAGCACCACCAAATTTTTATTTATTTAGAGTGATTATTAAACAAATGGATATGTTTTTTTTATGCAAGACAAAAAATTAGCTACTTAACATAAATTGCAAAAAATACCCCAATCCGTTCAAATTTAAGTTTGGTTAGACTTAAACCAAGTTCACTTTTGGGGACAAGTTAGGCAATAATTTGAATGTATCATGAGCTTTTAATCTAATCATATATCACTAATCAATCAATGTGCTATTAGATTTGGAGATCAAAATTCAACCTTAATATATTAAAAAAAATTAAATAAAAAAGCACATCACGCTCAACCACTGAAGTACAAATCTAGAAGTATAAAAGAAATAAAAATAAATAAATAAAAAGAGTACATTATAGTCAAATAAGAACGACCCTATTGTATCCCAATATAATAAACAGAAACCCTAAAAGCGAGAAAGAAAATATGTGGCTACAAATATTTGGGGAATAAAAATAAAACAGAATAGAAATAGAAACGAATGGCGTACAATAATCCATATCCTTTCACTTTCCCTTTTTTTCTATACCAAAAAGTACGCGTGGCGGCCTTGATTAGTAAGGGCGGCCAGT
Organism: Mercurialis annua; assembly: GCF_937616625.2. Classification (NCBI taxonomy): domain Eukaryota; kingdom Viridiplantae; phylum Streptophyta; class Magnoliopsida; order Malpighiales; family Euphorbiaceae; genus Mercurialis; species Mercurialis annua. The sequence goes on along the minus strand of NC_065573.1, from coordinate 36,460,920 downwards.
GGATCTGACGTGGCGAAAAGTGCATACAATGTCTACCTGAAACATCTTATCTTTAATTAACAATAGTTTCCTACTAATTAGATAAATTTAATAAAAATATTTCTTTTGTATTTATTAATTTTTATTAAAAATATTTTTATATTTTTTGAAGTGATATTTATAATATTTATTTTTTAATAGAAAGAAAATATATTCTATAATTATCTATTATGAACATGTGTCACCTTCTGGTGTCCCTTTTTGCAATCCAGAACTATTGGTTTGCCTGTTTTCTCTCACTCTTTTGTTATTTTTAAAGGCTGGAGATATTTTAGCTTTTCTCCTAGTCACAAAATATCAAAAATGATTATTTTTTTCATTTCTTTTTAAGATATATACTCAAATAAAATATCCTTATCTTGTTTTCTGTCTATTACCTATACTCGCGATATAGTTCTGCTTCTCTACTCGCGCAGTTACACCAATCATTTTTCGCTTTGTGGTACCTAATCTTCGTTTTGATATTTACGTGTGGGTCACCACCGCTGGATTTCTCCTTATTTAGAAAATCAAGAAATAAATCAACTTTCTATTTATTATAATTGAATATGCTCTTAGTAAATATTGCCTATTGATATGAGTTAGGTTTATTAAATCAGCAATAAAATTCGATTATTTGACATGGAAATTATAAAAAATAAAATAAAAATAGTTACAACATAAATTTTAACGGTTTAATTTTATAGCGATTTAATCATATTATTCAAAATGTTGCAAAATAAATTCAAACGTTTTACGTATTTTCATTTTGCAGATCCAATCTATTTTTCGGCAATTCTGTCCTCTTTTTTAGATTACAGAGTGCAAAAACGTAAAATTTTAAAATTTTAGAATTTGTAATTTTTTTAATACATCCTGAAATTTACTATGCCAATAAGATACATGGCTGCCAAATATGCATAAAGTTGTAAAATGCCAAAAATAAAAAATGACATTAAATCGCAATAAAATTGAAATGTTTGGAATTGTTTTTCCAATATTCCATAAAATAACACATCATAAATTGCACCAAATAAAGTTTAAACGGAAGATATAAATTCTATAATATATGATGCGTTAGTAAAATATAAACTGTTTCACTTATTTTTAGCTTAAATTATTTTAAATATGAATAAATAATTTAAAAAATTAACAAAACAACATAACAATTTCCCTATAATTCAGGTAAATTTAAATAATTTTAAAATAAATAAATATCAATTATACTAAAAGATGTATTTAATAAGAAATATTTTCATTATTTTTTTAAAATAATTTATACTAAATTTTCTAATGGAAGTAAATTATTTATGCTAGTTCAAAAGGATTTTTTAAAAGTAATTTATAAAATTTATTCGATCAATATTAAATATTTGTTTACTTCCTTTATTTAATTAATAATAAATATTTATTTATTTATAATTTTTAAATTAAAGGTGAATCAACTTAATTTGCTAGCTTTTATTCATTTATCTATTTATTTTAATTGATGCTATATATAATTAATATCTTATTTAACTCAAATTGACTAATTCAATGATTTGGTTCTTTTAGTAATTCAACTAATTTGATTTAGTTAAAATATAAATTTTGGCATGTTTGATTAAAAATCTAAAAACTAGAAATTAGAAAAAGTTCCTTGACTTCAATCTAAGCTGACCAAATACAAATTTATAATTAGTTTGATATTCTTCCAGTTTGGAGATATTTTATTATGACTAGTAATTTTACTTTTTGCATTTAAAATTGAGATTAATTAATCAACTCATATATCATGCAGATAGATATTCTATTGACATTAATCATCTTTTACCAAAATTCATTACACTAAAAATTGCTACAAACCTCCAAAATTTACCGCTTCAATGTATTTGACATTATAAGTCGGAGAATATCCATTAGGATCATTGTATTTAACACATAATTTACAAAAGTGAATTTGACTAAAGGCTATGAACATTAGATATAATACAAGTTTATTTTTTCAGTTTAATTAATATCTTTTATTAAATTACTTAAGGAGTAGAGATAATAAAATTACTTTTTTACTTAATTAGTGGCCAAGCATTAATTTTTACCCATGTGAGAAAAATGAGATTTTGACTGTAGACTGAAGCGCAGTTTTCTCACAGCAATACAACTTCTAGAAACATAAATAAAAAAATTTACTGCTTTTACTACAGCAAATTTTACCTTTATCATTTCCAATTAAAAACCAGCCACAAATAAAAATCCACATGAAAAAGCGAAAAATGGACATGCAACGTGTCATTAAAGTAGTGGAGAGTGTAGAACTGAAGGGAGAGTAGCTGCGAGTATAACAAAAACAAAGCTATTTATCGCAATATTTTAAAATAAAAAAAGAAATAATTAATGATAAGGACATAGACAAACGAAACGCCACGTGGAATAGTTGTCTTTCGACGTGAGCCACAAGATTCCACGGAATTCTCCAGATTTCTAAAATTTAATTTCGAAATAATTTCAATAAATATTTACATTCTGACGTGGCATCTTCTCCTTTCTTCTTCACCTTTTTAATATTTTTATTTTTAATTTACAAAAAGCCAAATAAGACTAGAGAGTACTTTACTTATTTTCCCATTACTTCTCCCTTCTCTGTTCCTCTGCTTAAAGCTCTCTGTCTTCTTACAATTTTTTTTACTTAAGTTTCTTGTTCAAAATCTGGGTTCTGCTTTAATTATTTGTTGCTGACTAGATATTATTCTCAGGTAAAAATTTGCAGCCTCTTCTTTTTTCTTGCTTTTTAATCATTTAGAAGTTTGAGATTTTGGTTTGTTAATTTGTGGATAATTTTTTTGGTTGGATCAGGGTGTTTTGACTACTGTAGCTGCAGAAATTGGTTGATTTGAGGAGAAAGAGAAAAGAAAAGGGGACGGAATATAATTAATTAAAGATTGGTGGCGATAAAGGTTATAAAAAAAGATTGTGAATTTTATGAGAATTTGGCTTGATAATGATCTGTCTGAGATTCATAGAGAGACAAGTTTTGTAGCATTTGGAAGTTTGCAAGAGATAAAAGATTTTGTTTTTTTGGAGAAGGGGATCTTGTTAATCTTGTTTGGTATTGCTGCTATCTCCTGCTATGGCTGTTCAGGTTTGTAATTTCACTTTTTATTTTATTTTTCCATTTTTGTTGGTTTAAACAAAAAATATTGGGCTTTACTTATCTTTAGTTATTCAATTAATTTTAAGAGAAATTGATAAAGAGAGGAAAAAAAAACCAGTTAATTTTGTTTTTTTGAGAGAATTTGGTGAAATAGATCTAAAAGCATGATTTTTGAGATTTAATTGCTGGTAATAACTTGTGTGACCTGCTATAAAGTGTTAAAGCATAACTGTTTTGATGATGCTTCATGTTTTCTCAAGATTGAGTGGTCTGTTTCTGTCTATGTAAGCAACTTGCAATAATTTTCATGTGATTGTATTTTTGTTGGGAGTGCGAAAAGAAAAAAAAGTAGCAGGTGATTTTCCTTTTGGTGATTACTGATCTTTATTGTAATTATTTCTGGTCTAGGTTTTTGTAGGACACTGGGATGTTTCATTTCAGTGATGTTTGATTTTTTTAGGTTTTTTGGATTTGGCTAGTATGAATTTTAACTAGTATGCAGTTCTAATCAGTTTACTTTTACACTATCTCAATGAAATGTAGTGAATTGTTTGTGATTATGCTGAAAATGGGTGGACATGTTTCTTAGTTTTGCTGTTCCTTTGTTATTATAGGATCAGTGTGGCGGAAACGGGTCGAATATAGTTATTCCAGCAGGCAATGGAATGTCAGCTAATACTGGGCTGCATACTGTAACTAGTGCTCAGATTAAGGAGCAGTTTAGCTGTGTGGATGATTTCTCACCCAAGGTTTTTATTCTGCGCTATTATACTCGGTTGGCTTTTGTCTAATTGGTGGTGGTCTCTTGAGTCTTTTTCTAATTAATTGCTTGTTTTTCATTGTTGATTAGGCTAGAAAACCTTACACGATTACGAAACAACGAGAGAGATGGACTGAAGAAGAGCATAAGAAGTTCCTTGAAGCTTTAAAACTTTATGGTCGAGCTTGGAGACGCATTGAAGGTACAATCGGGAGAGATGTTATGTTAGTTGAGTGTATTTATGTTCTGTCTTATTGAGTTGCTAATAATTTTGTTTGTTTCCATCACAGAGCATGTAGGCACCAAGACCGCAGTTCAAATTCGAAGCCACGCTCAGAAGTTTTTCTCTAAGGTCTCTAATACCAGTTCCCATTCTCTTCCATAATTTATATGTGCCCTGTATTAAAGTAAGTTCTATTTTCTCAGTGATCCTACGGCGTGTAAACGTTGTTAAAAGGGTTCACCTAAAATGCGTGTATATAGTTCTTAACTCTGTTTTGTGCTTGATATAGGTTGTGCGAGAAGGAAGTGGCAGCAACATAAGTCCCGTTGAACCAATTGAAATTCCTCCTCCTAGGCCAAAACGGAAACCGATGCATCCCTACCCTCGCAAAATGGCGCATACGCTTAATAAAGAACTTGCATTACCAGAGGAGCCATTGAGGTCTCCATCGCCGAACTTTTCCCTTTCAGAACAAGAAAATCTATCTCCAACTTCGGTGTTATCCGCAGTTGGTTCAGATGTACTTGGTTCTGCCGATTCAAATACACCAAACCGTAGCTTATCACCTGTCTCATGTGGCGGTGGTTCTCATCCTGCTGATTTTGCAACTTTTGAACCTAACTTGACTGCTGAAGATGATGGATCGCCATCACTTATCCCATCAACAGCTGATGGTCGCAGTGAGCAATCTCCAAAGGTAGCAGCTAAATCCTTATCAAATCAAAAAATTTGAGCTTCTAGTAAATTTAATTTTTTTTAAAGCTTTTCAGTTTTTTGATTAGTCTTTGCTATTTATTTGAAGGTCACAAAACTTGAATTGTTTCCGGAAGAAATCGACTTTCCTGAAGGTGGTCTAGTCGAGGAAACAGCAACTCGGAGTCTCAAGCTGTTTGGAAGGACTGTATTAATTACCGAATCCCACAGACCATCTTCTCCAGCTATTGGAAATTCCAAGCTAGACGCGAACGACGAAAAACCTGTGCACCCAGTGCCACGGAAATTCGCGGAGACAGAACAACATTCTGGCAACGGAGAATGCAACTGGAGTCGGACCTCTCAAGTAGCACGAGAAGCCCTATACTACTTGCCAATCCAGAAAGAAAACACCAACACAATGGAAGCTGGTTCAGCCACTCCATTGCCGTGGTGGGATTTCTACGCAGGAATCCCCAAGCAGAAGGCTACAAAAGAACACATGGATTCCGATGGCGAAGAAAAAGAAATCCAAAAAGAAGGCTCGGGGACTGGTTCCAATTCGGGATCAGTAAACGATGGGGAGAATGTAGATAAAAACATGGACTGCGAGACAGAAAGCCGACACGAGACAAAAGAGCTATATCCATCAGTAAGTTTAAAAACAGGTTATTCTTCAAATAGAAGTATGAGAGGTTTTGTACCGTATAGAAAACGCGCAGCAGCGGAAAGAGACAGTCAGTCGTCAACAATTACAATGGAAGAGAGGGAAGAACAAAGAATTCGGCTGTGTTTGTAGCAGTGAGATAATCTAACCAGTTGAAGAGGTAAACAAGCTTAACTCTTGAACAATGGCAAATTCAGTTGCTGGATAACTCAAGATAAATGTGAGAGATGAAGAGAATGGAGCTCAACAAGATGAAATTCTCTGCAACTTTACTATTAAATTACTTGCTTCATTTTTACTATTATATTTTTGCCTTCAACTGTCTAAATCTTTAATTACAACTTTTTAATTTTGCCCCCTTCAATTTTTTTTTCCCTTTATGGTTATGTAATCCTTAATATTCTTTCTTTACTTCTTTGAACAGTGAATCCCTTAGCTCCTCTTTTTATTTTCTTGGTCTTTTGTACAGTATTTGCTGAAAAGTAGTGCTCCTTGTAACTCTGAATGCTATTGGTAATGCAAATAAAAGCTAGACCCAATTTTATTATTTGCAGATTTTATTTTTTCTAATGTATTCACCATGTAAGGATCAAGTTACAATTAGCTTCTATGATTAAAATTTATTAAGTTGGTTATCAAGATTCAAGACTTCATTCCAAAAAATAGGAAGGAAGCAAATATAAATGGCTCATATAATCTTTTCCATACCTTTCAAAAAAAAAAAAATCTATATGTTTGGTTGTCAGTTTCTGGATGTGGTATTTTTTGGGAGAGAAATGATGGAAGGTTTTATTCTCTTTTTTTCTTTTTACTTATCATGGGGGAAAGGAATTTAAATTTTCACGCCATCTTTCAGTTTCAACTAAACTTTTTTAAAATTAAACTTGATCAAGTTTTCTGTTTTTTTTATTTATGGATTAAATTTTTAAAATTATCAACTTTAACATATTTTTTAATTTCAATTTCAATTAAAATCAAAAAAGTTTAAATAGTGCCCTTCTAATTGTTTCATATTGACCAATTTGTCTTTCTAATATCAATAATTTCAAACATGAAACAATACGTAGAGCTTATTTAAATTTTTATCAACTTCAGTTTAGACAAATAACTACAGTCAATACTGAAGACTGAAAATAAACTAAATTTATAAAATTTGAAGTTTGTACTATAAATAAAAAAATTAAATATATTTCAATTATAAAACTTTAAAATTTTAATGAAGTTACAATAGTAGAATGGGCAAGTGGCTCATTAATACACTTAGCCGGCCCAGGTAGAAGAGCAACCCAGTAGAATGGGCAAGTGGCTCTTAGCCCACCCTGGTAGAAGAGCGACCCAGCTTTGAGTAGACCCACGTTAAGCTGTCCTTTCCACGTTCCGTGTTTCGCACAGCCACCCCTTAGTGTCCCACTCTTTCATTTCTATTTTATTTTTACATTTTGGTATTTAGAGTTACCATATAATAAAAGAATTTAAAAATTAAAATATAAAATTAATAAACGCATGTTTTAAACGGATTAGATAAATTTAACTAGCTATTTTGATCGTGCCATAAACTTGTTGATCCTTTTATGACCTTAATTCATATGAATCAATCTTCGTTTAATTTCGTGATGTGTTGTTAACCGGTTTGTATTGAAAACTAGCAGTCCTAGATAGGGGGTGTAAATGGGTCGAGCCGAGTCCGAATTAGGTCAAGTTCGAGCTCAAAAAATAACTGAGTTATTCGAGTTCGGTTCAAATTCAATTATTAATTAAATTTTATAATATTTGATGTATTTTAATTTGTGTACTATAGAATATAGTATTTAATCAGTTTAGATGATATACATTTAAATTTAAAGATATATTAATTTAATATAATTAAGAAAATAAACCTTTTGTTAACTTGTTTTGCAATGTTCACTGACAGTTCCATCAACGTTCATGATTCAACGGTAAAAAAGAAAGTAAATCCAAAAAACTGACAAAACGTCACCGCTCAAACCCATCACTCTCTCACACACTTTGTCTTAAAACTATTAGTTAGATTGCACAGAGAAATGTCACCACCGCCACCGCCACCTCGAAATCGCATTCACACTTTCCTCCTCCTGCTACTGACGCTGACCTCACCGGCCACCTCGCACACCCCCACAACAACAGGCCAACCACCGCCATCATCATCCCTCTCCGAATGGCGATCCGCGCACGCCACATACTACGCAGCATCCGACCCACGAGACGCCGTGGGCGGAGCATGCGGGTACGGAGACTTAAACAGCGCTGGTTACGGAATGGCAACAGTAGGACTGAGCGAAGCATTGTTCGAAAGAGGACAGATCTGTGGGGCTTGTTTTGAACTGAGATGCGTTGATGATTTAAGGTGGTGTATTCCGGGGACTTCTGTAATAGTTACTGTTACTAATTTTTGTCCGCCTAATTATGGATTCACTAACGACGGCGGCGGTCATTGTAATCCTCCGAACCAGCATTTTATTTTGCCGATTGAATCTTATGAGAAGATTGCCATTTGGAAAGCTGGTAATATGCCTATTCAGTACCGCAGGTATTGTATTTCCAGTATTCAGTATATTTCCGAGTTTATTAATGCTGACTGTGACTGAGTTCAAATATGATGCAACTCGTGCAATAATTAAACTATATCCCATTAGTTTTTACTTTAGAATGTTAAGATTTATTTTTTAGGTAGAATTTAATAACTTTAGCAGTTACTCCTAGTAGTTAGATTTTTCAGATTTTAAAGTGGCTCTAAACAACTGGTCTTATTAAGATTCGAAACCTAGACCTTAGGAATGTACCGCTTGAGCTAGACCTCGAATTAGTGGTCGAATTGGGTGAGATAGTTGTATACAATGTTGCATTTTATGGATCTGCAAAAACCTGACCAAACTGAATAATCAAATTGAATCTATATATTCGGTTTAAAGTCAAAATTTTAATTTTCAGTTAGGTTCAGTTTTAAAAGTAAAAAAATTAATTCACTTTCGATGTTTGGTTTGATTTTTTAAAAAAAAAAAATTGGTTCGGTTCTATTCGATTTGAACGGAATGCACTCCTCTAAATTTAGTGGAGTGAATTAAAATTCGTTTTAGTGCTTAGTATCAATGTATAGCATCCAAGTTGATTTGAGCATTAGGGGAGCACTTGGTTTATTATGTGGTGAAGAAAATAAAAGTAAGATGAGTTATTAGAAAGTGGGAGACAAACCTTTAAGGCAAGTCCCTATCTCTACATCAAAAGAAGTACATTTTGAATTTTATTGTATTTTGTTATGCATTATAAAGACTAATCTGCTTAGGCTTGGACATTATTTCTCAATATAAGACTATAAAGAGTACTACTATTTTGCATTTTCACATTGCTTTCTATTAGTAAAGTGTTTTATGCTATTCTCTTCTTTTAAAAAAGACTTTAGTAGAGACAAAAACAGCTTATTTGTTTCTTTTTAGGCCTAATTTCTTCGACTTTTTTTGTTTACGGTCCAAACTTTTAAAATCGTCAAATTTAGCCAATTTTTAAAATTTTCGATTTCAATGTAGCCATTTGTTTAAGTTTAAAATGTGTGTATATGCATTTGTTGTAGGCTTTGCATTTGATAAAAAGATGAAAAATTCTTACATAGACTCTCTCTACCATATCATATGTGGGAATAGTCGATATATTATAGTTAACGTCAATTTCTAACTTATAAAATTAAAAATATGTAGAATTTTATAGTATGGTTTCTATATTGTGATGAGACATGTTTCTTATCAGTTATAAAGCATAGTTCTACTAACTTGTTATACACTACGTGTTTGAAACAATTCTGGATTCTTGATATGTAAATTTATTTGAACAGGATCAAATGTAGAAAGGAAGGAGGAATCCGATTTACGATAACGGGATCTAGCATATTTGTTTCAGTGCTGATCAGCAATGCGGCGGGTGCTGGAGATGTAAATGCAGTGAAGGTAAAAGGTTCAAGAACAGGTTGGCTTCCAATGGGAAGAAATTGGGGCCAAAATTGGCATATTAATGCTGATTTAAAGAATCAGCCTCTCTCATTTGAAGTTACCAGCAGTGATGGTGTCACAGTTATATCGTACAATGTTGCCCCTAAGAATTGGGACTTTGGACAGACGTTTGAGGGCAAGCAATTTGAGACCTAGTGTAATGGTGCGAAGGCAAATCATATAGACAAAACCATTTTTTGTATGCTATCTATTAGAGAGCAAGTTATTTTCAAAGCAGGATATAATGTTGTAAGAGCTACACATGTTAATATAATGATCAAATCTGGGTTTTCTCATGTCTACTTATGTACAAGTTGGATTATCCTAGTTTTGCATTTTATAAAAAAAAGAGGAAATGTCTACATTTGTACAAAAATGCCCTATATAATATGGACATTTTATGTATTGGCGTTTCCCATCTGAATGCCAAAGCGATTTGAACATCTCCAAACACTGACCAGTTTCATCTCTGCCCCGCCTATGTTGCACGGAAATCTATCGAGTATTATGTTTTGGTGTTTAGTTTCCGTTTCCAAAAACGCTTCTGAAATTTTAAAGCTTTATATGTATAAACTATTATTGTATAAAATTTCATTTTGCCATTTTACATTTCAGAGTTTCTCATTTCCGTGCAACATAGCTGCCCACCAATGACAAACCAGCATCTTCAAATTGCAATGCGGCAGGATTGACCTCATCTATAAGCCTATGTTGCTCCCATAAAAAGTATCCACTTAACCAGAGCATATATGTCAACATCTTTTTCAGTAAGTAAATAATACGAACAAAAAGCCAAGGATTAAAAGCCATAAATCCTATTCAATGGAAACACCTGACGTAAGAGATAAGGAAAACAAGATCACATGTATTGAAAATGTACTTTAACTTTATCCAAAATCCTTTGCTTTCAAATATTTAACAATCAGTCGAGTAGATTATCCTTCCATTCAAGGAATAACATGGTAATCCTAATAAAAAAACTAACTAAATAAAGAGTACCGCTATGCTAGAAGTGTCATTGACAGATTGACAATTTGTTTCAAGCTAACCTCTATCCTGAAAAGCCTCAGATCGATTTAATCAAAAATCAATAATGGAAAGTGAGTTTGGATGGTGCAGAGGATGAATGCAGAACTAATCAGCTTTAGATATATTTGGTAGCTAGAATTGGAAAAGACGCGAGCAAAGTGATAAGCCTGCATGCTTAGCAATGACAGTTATTATAGAGTCGGAATTCTCGATTAAATTCTCCTTTTATGATTTTTTCACTTATGGAACAGATTTCTGTACCAAATGATAGATATATCACAACAAATAGTATTTTAGATATAGCTAAAACACCGACTCCAAAATGAAGTTACTAATAAATGAACAGCAGAATCTCTAACAAGCTAAATTTGAAAAAGGAATTTAAGAAAAAGATTTTCACAGGATGCTATAGACTGCTAAAAGGCATTTGTTGACCATTGGCAAGAATCTTTCTTCTTTCTGTTGCTCATATAGTACAAACGTAGTAAATTCATTCACTTGAATAGATGAAATAAGAAACAAAAGAATTTTAATATGTGAATGTGTTTATACAAAACTTTACTCCAGAGTTAATCTAAAGGCAGTAGGGAAAAACCTGGAAAACGAATCAAAGATGCAATAAGCTGAAAATTGAGCCTTTCATGCGAATCAAAAGCTTTACGACCGTTGAATAAGCATTTCACGCCTTCCGAAAGTTAGGTGCACAATTCAAATATAATCCGAAACTATTTAGATCCCAGTTTCTGATGAGATTCAATAAGCAATGCATTCAGCAATATATGAATAGCAGCTTCATAAACAGCTAGATCATAGTGCATCCCATCAAGAGTACACCGAGGTCCACAATTCCAGCTCATGGACTGAATATCCAGCAATAGAAGCGGACCACCATATCTACGCAATAATCTACTGTTACGCAGCGCTCTATCATAAGCATGCCACATTTCATCACTCATCCGTTCTCTCTTTGCCTCGGTGTTCAACATCCCATTGATCAACATTGGCATACCAAGCCAAAACAAATGCGGCGATCTAACAGAAACTGAACCTGTAACAGGACCATCAGTCCCTAACTCCGGCGAAAATGGCAACAAAGATACAACAGAACTCCTCAATGATTGCAAATCAAATCCATAATCAGAGGCATTAGTCACATGAAGCATATGCCAAAGCCCTGCTCCCATAATCAAAACATCAGGATAACTTCTATTATGCTTAAAACCCGACACCAAATCGGTTAAATTAACAACATAAGGAGCCCAAACAAAATCCAACTTCAAACCAATGTCATCAACAACAATCTGATAATCAGTATGTCTCTTAAACAAATCACCTTTGACAGACTCCATTCGTTCGGAATCAAGAACCAAACTCAACAAAGACTGAACGATTAACCGCGCTTGCGAATCCCCTGCAACAACAACCCATGATCCATTAAGCAAATCTGACGCATCAGATTTATCCAATCTCTGAAACTCACAAGCCTTAATCTTTCCAACTTTGGACCAATCCCAAATCTTTTCATAGCTCAAAGAACCATTCTTTGTATCATCACTAAGAGAAACACTATCATTAGGTTTAACATCCCAAACAATTTCATTAACCAAATTAATGCAAGAATCCTCACGATTATCAAAAACGACAACGGATTGCACAGAGGAAACAAAATCAGAAACAGAAGGGAAATAAGGAGTTAAATGAACACCAATGGCGAGAGTAATAAAAAGTGCACCGCTAAAGAAAAGCATTTTATTACGGCTTAAATGCCAACCGGCCATACCCATTGGCACAAATAATACAATACAGGCAGCTACAACCCCCAATTGTACTCCTCCGAACATAATTCTTTTCCTTACATAAGATCTTGATTGAAGAAGAGGGTACGATTGGATTATTCTTTAAGTTTTGGGGTTTGGATGATTGAAAAATTTAATTTGGTGGGTTGTGTGAAATTGAGTGAAGGGTTTGGTGCAGAGGGAAATTGTGAATGAAGAAAGTGTAAATTGATAGGAATTGGACAACAATAAACAATTATAACAACAAAATTGTCCTTTTTTATGGTTTGATTTTTGATTCTGTGAAGATGAAGTGATCTTTCTTCTGGTTAAAAACGGTGATCTAACATTTTACCTTCTGAAAACAAAACGGTGATCTTATTTAATTGCTAATATACTTCACACGTGCGGAGTGTTCTAAACTCATGATAGTTATTAGGAGAATTTCACTCTTGGTATTTGAACTTTCTTCTTTTTACCATTATGATACCTAAACTTTAAATCATTATACAAGTGACGAATATTTTATTAATAAACATATTTTTCTGTTATAAAATTTGTAGATCAAATATATTATACAAATTTAAGTTGAAGTAGAAAATTAAGACACTGTAAATATAAATTTCATAATAATTAAATTGGTTATTGTTTTCTAGGATAATTTTTTAATCAAAACTTAGACCTATAAATTATGAAGAAAATGTAATATTTATTTTGAAGATTAATTTGATCTCATGACGATTTAAACTATTTTATTACTATACCTTCCACATTTTATTTTTATTTGATTATATTTTATAACTCATTTTGTTAATAAATTATAATTTTATAAAACTTAAAAGATACATGTATATAATTATGTTTATTTATAAAAAAATTATATAATATAATATAATTCATTTGAACCAAATGAATTATGACTAATATTAATTAGTGGTTAAATCGATATTTTTATTTGATAAAAAAAAATCAATAATTTTATGTTACAAATTAATCCTTGAATTTATTTAAAAAGTATTCTCGAGTACCAGGCCTGTTCGGATCTGGTTAGCTCTCGTTTTGTTATGGGCGGGAAAGGCCCACCCATGGTTACGAGCCATGGTATCAGAATACTGTTCTTAATTGCAAATTAGCATCGAAATTGTCAGAGTTACAAAATCAAAAATCCCGCAGATCGAATCGCCGTGGAGTTTATAATCTCTTCGGCGACTTGAACAAGATTCTTCATTATTCCAGTCGCCGCTATTTCTTTCTCTTTTACTCCGTCGCCATTTCTTTCAACTTTGGGACTATACTATACATGTCCATAAAAATCAGCGTCGCTAAAAAAAATTAAAATGACGGAAGCACAAAAGTACGTATGGGAGGGAGCAATTCCACTACAGATTCATCTCCACGAATCGGATGTAACAACGCTTCCGCCGCCGCCTCCGGCGTTTATATTAGCTCCGAGAATAGGCTATTTGCCTTTGCTTATTCCTCTTATTAAACCTTACTTCTCTACTACTCTTCCTCCTGGAAACGACACTGTTTGGTTCGACTATAAAGGCTTGCCTCTCAAATGGTAAAATCTTATTATTGTTCGCAACTTACCTGAAGTTTTTTTCAACTGTTTTTGAGTTTTTTTGATTTGTTTATTCTTTTGGAAAGGTATATACCGACCGGAGTTCTCTTTGATCTTTTATGTGCTGAACCGGAAAGACCTTGGAATTTGACGGTATATGATTCTCATTATCAGATTTTATTAAGATGTTTTATGTTCAATACATAGTTTTTAATTTCAGTATTAGCAAATATATGAGTATTTTGTTTAACAATGTATGTGTTGTTAGTGCACCAATGGTGGTTTGTAAACCATAATTTTTATTTAGTACCTATAAAATGTTACTTAGGTAGCACGTACATAGGGACACGGGACACTTGGACATGGATACGGCAAAACGGTGTTATTTTGAAGTTTCCTATATAAAAAATGAAGTTTCGTGTCCGAAATATTAAATGTCTGAAACATTTCCGTGATGTCAATGAAAATGTTTCCGAAACGTCAAGTGTCTAAAACGTTTCCGAAATAGGACACGTTGATTGAATGAAGTATTTGTGCTACCTAGAATGTCACTGAACTAATCGTGAAATTATTATTCTTTTGTTCTTTTGGAATTTATTAGCTATAAAATTTGTGGATTTATATACTTATTTATTGAGCTGTAGTGACTTCTAAAATGTACTAATTCAGGTTCACTTTAGAGGATATCCAAATAATTTGTTGATCCCTTGTGAAGGTGAAGACTCTGTAAAATGGAGCTTTATCAATTCATTGAAAGAGGTTAGTGCTAGTTTTTTTAAATTAACTGAGCTGAATTTGATGGTTAATTAGATAATTTTACGAATACACATAATATATAGTCATGTGATTTTATGAATTATTGTTCTGCAATTTTAGATTTTTTATTTGTCAAACTTGGATATAGTTACAGACTGGTCATTTTTTGTAGAAGTGTGAAGGCAGAGAGGTATTCTAAGTATGTCTTAATGAATTGATTCTCTTATCAGTATAAATTTATACATACAGGCAGATTATATAACCAATGGAAACTGCAAGAACGTTATGAACATGTCTCAGTCGGATCAGGTTGAGCTATGGAATTCTGTGATGAATGGTATGTCGATCTTTCTGGTTGGGATCAATACAAACTATACATGTTCATGTTGATTGTTGAATGTTTTTGCTTTCTGGTTTGATTTGTAATGGTTATTCACAAAGCAAAAAAAATGAGGGATATGGTGGTGTATTTTACTGCAGATCATGTGCATCAATGCTTTTTTTTTTCTTCCCCTTTATCAACAAAAGTATGATTTTGTATTTTTCATATGATGATAAAATAACAACAATGTTGTTTGGATCCATTTCTAGTTGCAAGAGTAAATTATTATTGTGTAGCTTGAGTTGATATGTGCATGTGCATTTCTGAGTTTCAGTTCTCTGCTGAAGTTCTTAGGATATGGCGAGTTACGAGCATTGCTTCATTCGTTTGGCAGAATTTTTTACTTGTGTGCCTAAGTTTATAATGACATCTAGACATTCATATTCCCCATTTATAGTATGTTCCATTTGTATTTCAGCAAACTGGTCATCTTATAAGAGGTGTTGCATAGAAGAAGTACGTAAAAAATCAGAAACTGGTAGACAAAGAACATGTTTTATTAGTATCAATTGGGAATAGGAAATAAGGATTTGTATCATGGCTTACTGTTGTATTATGTGATGGGTAAACATTAAAAGAAAGCAGATTGTGAAAGTATACGTTACTTCTATTCCCCCTTTGGATAAGAATGCAACTGATCCTGATCCATAATAGATCTGAAGGCTCATGTAGTTCTGTTGTAGCAATTCAAATCAACATGATTTCTGAAAGATCTTCATGTATTTGATTTTACAATATGACCAATTTCCACAGTCAGAGTTGAGATGAAAACATTGACATTTAGGTTTACCAATATTTCTGTTAGGACACTTTGCATATTTTCATGCACTGATTTCTTAAAATCACTTTTTAGGCTCCTTTGTTATGCAATCTTGTAGACAGAGGCATGCACAACATCATCTTTACTAACTTATTGATACTTATTGCAAGATTGAGTAGTGGTTTTAATTGGTCTTGGTCCTCTTGGATCTTTGAATTTACTAGTTTTGGCCTAAATTATAGTCATGCTATCTTTGAATGTTAGGTATTTTGCTCAACTTACAATGTTCTATGTGGAATAATGCTTTTTTGTGGCAGGTAATTTAGAAGCCTACATGCGTGCATCATCTAAGCTTAAACTTGGAGTAATTGAGGATGAATTTTCATTAAAGTTGGATTTGTGCTCACCAAAATCACGTAAGACCACTAGTGAGGTTGAAATGGCTGGGCAAATGAAGACAGGTTAGCAGAATAATATACTCGAATCGAATATTAATAACATAGCTATGTAATTTAAGTTCAAAATATAGAACTTTGCGAGTGAGTATGTTTATTTGGCTTCATCCTAGTAAGTTAATGAGCTAAATCAGATCGAGAACTTGAAGTAAATCTGAATGTCTCTATACGTCTAGACTCTAGAGTACTTTCTGGTATTATTAAGTTTGTTCATCATTTAAGCATGGTGGTATGTAGCAAAGTCCACTTCATCATTATGGAATTTACTGAACTCCTCCTTGAAGATTTTGCCTCCATATTGAACCTGCTAAAATGAACTATTTTTGCAGCAGAAGAAGTTTATCTTTCTAATTTTTTTTTTCTCTTATGCATTTCAAAGATAAAAATTTAATTTTTTAATGTAACTTCTAACAGTGTTAGCCCAGTTAAATAATGATTTATAAATTTGCAGCAGAAAACTTTGCAATGCATGTGTGTTTAAAGATTACGTAAGGGACATGCATATTTAAACTGTAGTACTCAAAGATGTGACCAAGGGAATAAAGTAATATGGACTATGGCATGATATGCACGCCTGATTGCAAACTTCCATTTCATCCCAACCTGTGCTCTCTTTTGGGAATTGATTTTTCTCTTGGAGTGCTTTTGTATTTGAAATTCGAAGTTTCTTTTAGAATGCTGTACTATTTAATTGGTTTAAAAGGAATTCGGGTGATTGTTTTAATTTGACTGCTAGAATCTGTAAATGTGTGGAATGATCCATTGTTTACCGAATATCTATCAAATGTGTGTTTTCTTTGGCAGATAAAATTCCAGTTCGGTTGTATGTTTGGAGTGTTAGTGAGGTTTTTGAAGATTTGGAAGATATACCTAAAATCGATAGTTGGGACAAGATTTCTTACATAAATCGGCCAATCGAGATTCATAGAGAAGAAGGTAATTCTTCCCCCTAGTAGTTTGAATACATTGTTATCTTTATTGATCATTTTATTCTATGTATTTTAATATTTCATAAACCATGAAATGCCAATATGGTACATAATTTTTTGAAATATGTATAATTTCTATATGCACTGTCACTATCATGCCTTGTGGTGATTTCAGATGAACTTGCTTATGCTTATGCTTATGAAAAACCTTAAAAGAGCCCCTTAAGTCCGTTAACCCTTCAACTGGATGTATTTAACAGGGGGACAAATTAATGTTTGCACAGTGAATGTCCATGTTAGCAGAAGCAATTATTGAAAGACTACTATTAATGTCACATGGAGATAACTGAAAATTACTTAGAGGGATTTTGGTACTGGTAGTGACTAAGAGTTACTATTTTACGACTCGCTCTGTTCCATTTAAAAAAGTCCCATTGATAATGTTCCTTGTAAGAAGTCCACTTTGTAGTTTTAGTACTTTATAATTTAATTTGCTCCTTCATCCATTTTTTTAATCTTAATATCTGAAAACAGTCCACAAGACAATTATTTACTAAGGTCATATTTGGTTCGTGGAATAGAGTACACATGAAATAGAATATAGCCATTCTTGAGGAATACAATAACTATTCCTTTTATTTTATTCATAGCCTATTCCATGAACCATACATATTTTAAGTAGAATTCCAAAGCATTAGAGTAAAATAAGCGTAAATATATCAATTTATTTCTTTCTTAAATGGGATGAAGGGAGTATTTCAACTCTAATTTTGTTGTATGGAGCATAGCATCCAGTTTGTATGTCTGATAGTTAATGTTATGGATCACAAACATTCTTCAAATATCATGATGAAGTTGAAACTTTTGATGCCAGGATTAATATTTCCAAGGGCTTACCAACAGAAACAATTTTGATGAACTGTTGACATATCAAAGTGACAATAAAATCGATGATAGTGGCCTGTACATTTTAGAAATTAGTTGTTCATTCTCACCTATGTTGTGCTTAAACGGAAATGGGAAAGCATGTCTTAATGCCATGTTTCTCGTGTGAACAACGATTGGCCTATTTTTATTCTTTTAAAATGATATGCGTTTGCTTATTTCTTGAACTGCAGGTAAATGCTTCACCCTACATGATGCCCTGAGAAGTCTTCTGCCTGAATATTTGGAGGACAAGTCATTGATTGTTGAGGAATCAGTTCGAGCTGACGATGAGGATGAGCAAAAAGTTTCAACCGAAGAGGTAAGCAGCGACACGAAGGCAACAGAGGGGGAAGAAACTTCATGCCAGTCTGCAGGGCCTTCCTGCACATCTTGTGCCACCGAGATTAAACTTGTCCGCATCCAAGGCATTGAACCAAAACTCGACATACCTTTCTCCTGGGTAGTGAACAATTTGAAGAATCCCGAGCATTTTCTTCATATATGTGTTTGTCTAGCATTTCCAAACGCATAAACTCTTTTTCAGATAGGATAATATTTTTGATTCTTTTACCATTTTTTGGCCTTACAGTTAGTCATGGGCTTTTGCAATTTTAAGATATTGCATTCCCTGTATAGAATTAGAATGTACAGAACAGTTCCTCGGGATAATTACATTCATCGCCCTTAGCTTTGGCATTGTGCGTAGATTACAAAATAGCTTCTTATTATGCTATTACAAAGTTGGACAGAAGATTCAATTGGGGATATAAATGAAATATTAAAATCAATAGTTTTTTATCTCAAACAAGGTACAAATATATCACTAAATAAACCTTAATTTTTTAAAAACGGTTCAAGTCTCCTTTCATATGAGAAATAAATAAAAAACTTATTACTGAGCCAAATATTAGAGGTATAGTTGCACCTTTTACCATACATAAATGGCCACCATATTTTGGTCTGTAGCAGTAGCACCCATGCAAATGAAGGCAAACTTATTTGTCATCATAGATAACACTATAATTGTATCTATCAATCACTTGGTGCCAATGTAATTGTGCTAAGAGGCAATGATGATCACAAGGCGGTTTTAATTCCAAATGGAGCATAAAACAAGAATATTTGTTTCCAATACAAACTTCGGGACTACCACCAATAAGCAGAGCATGTATTCGGTTCGAATTGAAATCAACCAAATTAAAAGTTAATGAACTGATTTTTTTTTAAATCAAATCGAACTGGTTAGTTCGGTAGATTTTTAGTTCTATTTGATTATCCTAATTTAGTTTGTACTAAAATCAATGGCAGAACTAAAATTTAATTTTCAATTCGGGCTATATTTCATCTCATCACCTCTGACATTCCGACAATTCGAGTTTAGCCTCACTCTAGTCCGACTTTACTATAAATTTATTTTCTTCTCTTGAAAATTTTCAAAAATTTCCGATCTAAAATCGAACTGAACTAAACAATTGAATATATTTTTATAAATATCAAACTAAACCAAATTTGCCGGTTTGATTATTTGATTCAGTTCATTTTTACACATCCCTACCAATAAAAACTTCATCTCCTATATAAATTGCTATACTCTCATAACTTGGCTACCATCAGAAACTGAGATTAAGTAAAGAGCAATGTCAAAGGCAGAAATAGTAGTTCTTGATTTCTGGGCAAGCCCTTTCTGCATGAGAGTGAAAATTGCACTGAATGAAAAAGGAGTGAGTTATGAAGCAAAAGAAGAGGATTTATTTGGTGGGAAAAGTGAGTTGTTGCTCAAATCAAACCCGGTCTACCAAAAGGTTCCTGTGTTTCTGCATGATGAGAAGCCATTGAGTGAGTCTACTGTGATCGTCGGCTATATTGATGAGACTTGGCCTACACCTGCCTTGCTCCCTCCTTCTCCTTATGCACGTGCTCAAGCTCGCTTCTGGGCTGATTACGTCGACAAAAAGGTTCATTTCATCTTCAACTTTTTTTTCCAAAAGGTCCAGAAATAGTTAAATCAAGAAACACGGAAATTTTGACAAAGTTGCGTGTCCCGTTGCGGAAACTTAAAACTCTTGGAAACTACACACTCTAGGCTGTTTCGACAAATAAAACTAATCATACAGCTATAAAAAAATCTAAAAAAATTTCAACAATTTTTTTTAATTAGTTGCTCACGGTTTTTATTATTCACACTATCTATAATAGTTTTTTTTATTGAATTTAATTATGTTTGATTTATTTTATTAATTGGCACAAATATATAAATAAAATTTAATATATACAGTATTCTTATTATTTACACGTTCCTCCTTGTTTTGTGTTCTTTCATTTTAGAAAAATATTATTTTCCGTGTCTGTTTCGTGTCATTTCTATTTCCTATCTCCGTTTATGTGCTACTTAAATAAAGGTATAACTTATTTTTGCATGGGAAATAATCAATGGGGCAGGTATTTGATGCACTCGGCAAAATTTGGAGGAACAAAGCAGAGGCTGCAGAGGCAGGAAAAATAGAGTTGATAGAGATAGTTAAGGTACTGGAAGGAGCCCTTGGAGATGCTGATTTCTTCGGAGGTGAAACTTTTGGTTATGTTGATCTCATAACCATCCCTCTAACTTCTTGGTTTTTGGCCGTTGAGAAATTGGCTAATTTTTCTGTTGAAATTGAGTGCCCTAAATTTGGTGCTTGGATCAAAAGGTGCTTGAAAAGAGAAAGTGTGTCCAAGATCATCCCTGATCCTGAGAAGGTTTATGAATTTGTTGTCATGGCCAGGAAGATGTATGGAATTGATTAATTCTATTATGGAGAGCTAAGATGAGGGAAATTGATCATTTTCTTCTGGCTTTGTATTGTATTTTATGCATCTACTTGTTTTATTTTGCTATAATAAATAAATTTTCATGTTGCTCATTTACATCACTTGGTAAACTGATCAAATCTAAGTATGGCAAGTTCATGATTTACGTGATGCTCATATAGTATATGATTCAATATATTTTGGTTTCCACGTTAAAGAAACTTCATGAAATATATTATATTGTATCATTCAAATATAAATGGATTGTTGATTTGTCATTTGATATGATATATATGATTGTTATACTTAGATCAACAAAAATTTGAGCAATTTTTATAAGAAATGCTAGGAAAAAACTATTTAACCCACCATTTTGTACCACTTTCATTGTCCCTCCTTACGTGGCGGCATTTAATTCGTCAAATCCACCTCCAAAAGTGTATATCTTAAATTCCAACTTCTAATTCATCCACTCTTTTAATGCCACATAAGGTGGGTTAAAAAGGAGGGTTATATAGCATTACTCGAAATGCTATCTCTAAAATGTAAATCAAAATTAAATGGTCGAGATAATGTAAATTAAAGTTGGGATATCAATGTGATACATTGTACAAAGTTCGGACACCAACTGTGTAATTAACTCCTTTATAGCTTATCTTTTTCAGTTGTTGGGCTTAAACTTGGCTGGGAAATAAGACCCAAACCTTTGGGTCAAAGCTTGAGCTGGGTGAAAAGGCCAAATGATTATGTATAATTAGGCCCTGGCCTGATTTTTGAATGGGCAATGATTCTCGCTACCAGCCTACCATAGACAGTTATTCAAATTAAGTTATTTCTCAAAACTGGTATTTTATGAGTTTCAATGTCTTAAAATGAAAATGAACATGACAAACATATGTTTAATGTAGGAACGAAGCCATATTTTTGAAGAGAGAGAAAAAAAAATTGACTTTGGTCTAAAAGATAAACAATATATTTCATAGAATAAGTTAAATACAGTCGACCCTCCTTATAATTAATATACATGGTGGATTAAAAATTTATTAATTATTAGAATTATTAATTTATTGAATACTTTATAAGACGTAATATCGAAATTGGTTCCTTGAAATTTGATTAACTATTAAAGTTATTAATTTATTGAGTATTAATCATTAGGGTGTCAACTATATATAAAAATAGTTTAACAAATTAAAAAAAAACTGCTAATTGGTGGATAGTTTTATACATTGAACTTTAAGGTGATTTGGCTCCTTATTTGATGCAATCTTAACCATTGTTAATCGTGTGAGAAAAATATTCAACATTCCTGAAAGTATATTAACGGGATAATACATGTTCCATATACCCTTAAGTTACATTTCTATGCACAAAATGATTGATAAGAGTAATTAGAGATACAAATTAAACCCATCATTTTTTTAATGTGGATGTACAATATTTACCTTCAAAATTTCAAAATATGAATGTGCATGTAGGTGCATAATCATGGGGTGAAGTAAAAATGCATATTTGGCCGATCACCAGTTGTTTTTAATTTTTTTTTTCGCTCTTCCCTCTCCAATTATATAAAAAAAATATCTCATTTTATTGTCTTTTGGTAATCACCAACTATTTCTTTAGTACGGAAATTGTATGTATGGATAATTTCTTTCATTTTTTTATAGTATGTTTTTTTTTTTAATTCTTAGGCTTGAACATATTACACAATATTTCATAAGCAATATAGCCATAAGCCGCACCAAAATAATCTTTTTTCTAAATAATTTTATAATATAAATAAAAGCTCAAGATGCAACAAATGGTTTAGATTGGATGAAATCTTGATTACCTAATCAAGGAATATTACATCCATAATTAAGTGAGGCGATACATAGTATTAGACCATATAATTATGCCACAAAATAAAGAGACAAAAATAAAAGGCACCCACATTAGAATCCATCCAAAAAATTGATAAGATGTAAAAAAATAAAAATGGGAATGATATAAAATCTTAGTTAGAGTTAAGTGCATGGGGGCATAATGGGTGATGTTGAAATAAAGCAATAAATGGCAACTTTGTATGATTGTCTCCTACTACTTGTCAGGAAATGCAATGGTTATGTTTTGTAGCATCTTGGCATGAGCATGTGGACATTAGCCTATGCCATTGAACATTAAATGGTTATATCAATTTGGTTTCATTCATGTTTATGGTGCCCATCCCATTGATGGCTTTAGGGATTGACAAGTCTTTCTTTAGATGTCCCAAGTTGTCCCCCTACTTCATTCTGCTAAACTCAACTTATGTTCTTTGTAATTAGGCCATTCACATGCTCCCAAGTACTTATTATTCTACTCATTGTTTTTCTTTTGCCCTATGCTCTCAGAAAATATATTCTCTTAAGTTGTTTTGATACTAATTTTAGATGGAATTAGGTGAGTTTTATATTGTTTTACTTATACTAATAATTTAGTGGATTTCATATTATCATATTGACATCATTTAAAAAATTGGCGTAGCTTATATAATTTTTTATGATAATGTGCATTTCATGTGAATTGTTAGTTTGATCTTTAAGTTGAAAATAATAATATCTGGTGAACTTGTCAATTGGTAATATCCACCTAAAATTCACTCAAAAGTCACCTATTAATAATAAATATTAATATCTGTTCAAATCAACACTCAACAGACCACTGACGGATAATCCTTAAACCGCCGCATCTAAATATTTAAAAGACAAAATATTGAATGTAACAGTGTTTTAAAAACCGAACCGGATCTGCCGGTCAGACCGGTTAAACCGCAAACCGGTTAGTGGTCCGGTCTAAAATACAAAAAAAAACGGATATTTTAGTTGAATCGGGTTGGACCAAATTGAACCGATAAAAAACTTTTTTTTAATTTTTTTTTATTTATTAAACCAGTTGAACCGATCATTGAACCGATTTAACTAGTTGAACCGAAAACTAATGGCCTCGCCGGTTAGGTTTTTAAAACACAGGAATGTAATGCAAAAAAAAATCACTGTAATTTTATAAATAAATTGGAAAGTAGGTGAAATTTATACATTTTTCAATATTTTTTCTTCCTTCAAATTATATCTTGGCGACTAACTGCTATTACATTAATTTTTTACATGTATTTATTAAATTAGTGATAAATAGTTTTAGTGATATATATTTACTAAGATAAACATTTAAGAAACCCCTTACTTT
Source organism: Mercurialis annua (assembly GCF_937616625.2). Lineage (NCBI taxonomy): Eukaryota > Viridiplantae > Streptophyta > Magnoliopsida > Malpighiales > Euphorbiaceae > Mercurialis > Mercurialis annua. Next base: position 36,436,863 of record NC_065573.1, on the reverse strand, counting down.
TTATAACTACATCATATTCAATAGAAATTCAATAATAGGGTATTAATATATTAGGATTAGATAAGTATTTTCTTCTTTATTAATACAATTTTATATGCATTATCCTAAATCTAACAATTAAAAAAATGAAAGGAGAAGCCTGTAAAGTTAATAAAGTTTAAAGCATGAGATATGCAAAATTCTAATTATTTCAAATCAAGGAAAAATATAATCTTATCCTTAAAAAGAACAAATTCTGCATTATTAACGAGATCTAAATGAAAACTAATAACAGATAATCATGTATATGATCTCAAAAAGGCCAAAAAAATAAACAAAAGGAAAGAATGAGAGACAAATATGTAAGGTTGTAAAGGGAAATTATGCAATAGATTACAATCTAAATTAAGAGCTTTGGTTCTTGTCAAGGTAGAATGATATGTGGGTATTATACTCTGAACCTCCTTTCAATAATTGATAAAAAAAAAAGTTAGAAGTGATTTATAAAAATTGATAAAAATGGCTTTATCAACAAATAATTGTATTTTTTTATAGAAAATTAATTAGGTGTCTAAATACATGGTTATCCTAGTTTAAATGTAACCTTTCATTTGGTTAGGTAGGTGAATATGCTGTCCTCACTAGAAGCATTTTAACAAACTTCTCAAATTCCACTTAAAGTGTCTAATTTATACCAACAATACATTAACTAATTAAAAGCATATGATTTCTCATTAAGTAGCTATTGATGTGTTATCCAAATTTGGCATGACAATGAAAATTAATAACATAAATGTTGTTGATATTCTTCTTATTGTAGTCTAGTAGTAAAAATATTATGTTTAGCCTTAAATATACAAAATACGCCCATTTCTTTTCGCAATTGTAATAAACCACAAAAATTATTATTATTAGTAGGAGTGTACATCATACTGAATCAATTGAAAAATCAAATTTTATCAGACTAAAAATATCGATTCCGTTTGTTTATCGTAATTTTTTTAAATATTTTGATTCAATTTTTATTTTCAAAAACTAAAACAATTAAAAAATATATATGTAATAAATTTATAAATATTAATAATATATTCTTATGTATTCAAGTGATTAAATATAAAATACATTATTATTTAATTTAGTTTTGATCAATATCAATCTAGAGATATGCTTTGAGAGTTCTATAGAGATTTTTTTTTTTTTTTAAGGGCATATACGGTGATTTGTTTTTTGATTTATGGCCAAAAATCATCATCCCTTTCCCTATATGCTTTTATACTCTCTATGTTTGAATAAATTGCTTCCTTATCAAAATTTACATGCAATTTTGGTGTGTTTTGAGGATGTTTAATTATTCTTTTAATTCTTAATTAGATCAAACAAAAATTAATATTTGTTCGAACTTTAAATTAAATCGATTGATGAATTAAAGTTATGTTCACCTCATTGAACTATATTACAAATGGAGCATGGCAAAGATGGAAATTATTAAGGTGTAAATGGTGTAAGAAAGTTTTCACCATTTATATTCTACTTGTTTATTATCACAATTAAAATTTATTTTTTAATTTTTGTTTGTGTTTTATTTTCTGCAATTAATCAATTGTTTGATTTAATTTATTACTTTTATATCAATTGATTTACGTTGTACTCCCATGTTTATTTTAAAATAACAATTCTTTTTTAGGAAAAAGAATGGTTTTGATCACTAATTTTGCACATCCCTATTGGCAAGACCCCTATTGACAAGTACTTGGGCCTACAAAGACTTTATAGGCAAAATACCCATCAAGTGATTTCTAATAAAAGCCCATTTCCATAATTAACTTTTATATTGCCTTATTTTGTAGTACACTTCTTTTTCAGATTTCACCCTGACCACAAAAATAAAGAAGCACACTCATTATTAGAATTTTAAAATAATTAAAAGAAAATCTCTATCTTTTCTTTCAATTCAATTTAAATGCTTTGGGCAGGACATATTTTTACCCTTCTTCATACTTTGAAATCACAGCGGTTACCTCATTGAATTTATGAGTGATAATAATGTTTGTACTTTCAATGACATTTGCTGGACTGTTCTTTTTCTTTTTAATCTGTAATTAAATAATTTTCATAAATATCCATTCTGATTAATCATTATTAGTAAATTTAAGAATTACAGTTTATTTGATTTTTGATAATTATGTCTTCTCACCAAGTCAATTAAAAATAAGAAAATACAATAAAAGAGTATGATACTAATAAATAAAGGAATTGTCAAGAGTCAAAAGTTCATATACATATCTAATTCTATTTCAGATAATAATGATAATTTCTCATATAACGTTACTCGAACCTTCAGGTATGGGGAAACTGCATGGTATATTGTCACCGGATTCCTGGAAATATTTTGCCCAAATGGCTCATATTTAATAGAATTTCAGGCTTTTTAGGCCGATTATAAAATGAAGCGTAAGAGATCGATGTTTTTTCTAAATTGTCAAGAGATTGCTATTCTTTAAAATTCGTATTTAAGCCTCCATAAAAATATTAAGTTGATTAAATTTGATTGGAGATTTAAGAGAGATGCAAACCGATTTTTTTAAAAAAAATTTATATGATGCCGATGTATACATTTAAGAATTGATTTTAAATTGAATAAGAAATTAATGGATTAAATTAATAATTTTTTAATAAAAAATTATAAAAATAAGTTATCACATGAATTTAGCGAGATATTAAATGATCTTTTTTAAAATTATGAATTATTGAAAAACTTAAATATATATCGTATAAACAATGAACTTTATTTATATATATAGATTTCATTTACTTTAAATTAGTTTTTTTTTATATATTTAACTTTATTGACCATTAAATTTAAACTTAAGCATCTAAATATATTTCATATTTTCAATTTTTTCGCTTATGGGCGAAACTTTAAAATCTTCAATTTTAATCTATTATTCACCTTTTAGTTTGAATTAAGCTATTGGTCTGAAAAAACCTTCACCTTTTAACCCCTTTTCTTTTGCACTCCGACGTTGTCAAATCGCCGATTGCACCAAAATCGGCACCTTTCTTTTTCAATTGCACCCTCAAGCATTAAATTAATTTCTTTTCATTTAAAAAAAGTTCAAATTAATACTTTATATTTTAACATATATTTTAAATAGCGCTCAATGTTATATTTAAAATAAAAAATTATTCTTTCCAAAAATTTAAACCCAATAATATTTTTTTATTTAATACAAATAAATATTATTATATTATAAATATAATTTTTTTATTTTAATTATAATATCGAGAACTATTTAGAATATATGTTAAAATATGAAGTATAGAAAAAAAAATCAATTTGATGTTTGAGTACGCAATTGAAACCAAAAGGTGTGCATTTTGATGTTTGAGAATAAAATTGAAACTCAATTAAAATACTAATTTACCAGAGCTAAAAGTTTCTGTCCAACAGAATAGTTTTTTCTCTCCGGTTTTGCGAAACCATTCAGAATAGCTCTTTCCATCCGAGATGGATATCTTGTCATTGTGTGAGTCATTATCTTTATCTGACGATGAGGATATAGTAGTCTGCAATCTTGGTGATGAAGCAAGATTGGTTGGTGAACAGAAGGTTGCACTTTCTTTAGTTGGGAAGATCCTGACTACAAAAAGGGTGAACAGAGAGGGGATTATTAACACTGTTAATTTCTTATGGAGGACTAAAAAACCGTTGGTGGTGGAGGTGATTGGCATCAACATTTTTGTAGTCCACTTTGAATCTCAGGAGGATAAAAGACGAGTATTAGCAGGAGGTCCATGGAATTACCAAGAACAGATTATTGTTTTGGAAATTCCTAGAGGGACTGGCGATTACGCTGAAATGAAGTTTGATACAATTCCTTTCTGGATTCAAATCCATGGTCTGCCTTTGATTTGTTTAAACAAAGAGGCAGGACGTTCGTTGGGATCTCAGATTGGAGTGGTGGAAGAGGTGGACCTGGGGGCGTCTGGTGATTGTCTGGGAAAGTATCTCAGAGTCAAGATTAAGGTGAATATTACCAAACCCCTGAAGAGAGGTTTGAAGGTTCAGGTGGATAAGGACAGTAAGATGGTAGTGACAGCTCTTAGATATGAGCGCTTGCCAGAACTATGTTATAATTGTGGAATCTTGGGTCACCCCTTAGTTGAGTGTGGGAAGACACAAGGGAGTGAGCCAAGTAATTTAAGGTACAATGATCTAATTCGAGCTGGCTCTAATCCGAGATTGGGGAGTAGTAGTAAGAGAGTTAGAAGTGGGGAAAATGTTCATATCGGAATCGGGACTTCCGGTAACTGGAAAAATTGGCCATTGATGAACAAAGGAAGCTCTGAGAAGGTGGAGAAGGAAACAAACGTGGATTCTGGAGACAGGGGAGCCAAATCAGGAACGGTTACGGAAAATCAGGAAATAGATGTGCAAAAAGATCCCCATGACCATAATTTGAATTTGGAAAGTGGGGAAAGATCTGTAACAGAAGGAGATTTAGTTGAAGTCTGTGTTAATAAGGTCTATGAAAATTCAATTTTTGAAAAATTGGCGCGCAGTAAGAAGAAGGGAAAGATGGATGATGGGCCGAAGAGCAGGCCGAAACTTAAGGCTAGACAAAGGGGAATGAAAAAGCCCACTGGTAAGAGTAGCCCAGGAAACATAAAAATTAACGATGATTTGTTAACCTCCATTCCTCTAGGGGACATAACAAATTTGGGGAAAAAATCAATTGGGTTTTCTTGTGACCTAATTGATGGTGCTGCTAATGGAGGATCAAGAGGAGAGCCAGGAGAGCTATCTCAATCTAGAGACTGCAATTTTGGTGAAGATACAAATGTTTTATCGGTGGTGCCTGCAGTGCAGGACCGCCGTTCACAATGAAACTGTTAAGTTGGAACGTTCAGGGATTGGGTCCCCTTCGAACGTTCAACTCTCTGCGGGATCATATCAAGGATCTCAAACCCAAGTTTGTGTTTCTGATGGAGACGAGAATGACTTCGAGTAAGATGGATCAGGTGAGGAGGAGGCTGGAGATGGGAAACTGCTTTTCAGTGGATAGTGAAGGCCAAAGTGGAGGTTTGGCTTTTTTGTGGGAGGACTCGGGTAACGTAACTATACTGAGTTCTTCTAAATTCCATATTGATTGTATTGTGGTTGATGAAAATGATCAGCGATGGCGCTTTACTGGTGTGTACGGTAATCCGATTCAATCGCAAAGAGTTCATACGTGGACACTTCTCAACAGACTCTATGGCATGTTTGATGGGCCGTGGGTTTGTGGAGGGGACTTCAACGAGATCTTGAGGGATCAGGAGAAGATTGGGGGAGTTCCTAAAGCAGATTATCTGATGAGGAATTTCCAAGACACTCTTGATAGATGTAGACTTTATGATATTGGTGGTAGAGATGGCGAGACTACATGGTGGGGGAATAGAGGTTCTGGCATTATTAGAGAAAAGCTGGACAGGTTTGTGCTGAACTCTGATTGGCATTTGTTGTATCCAGACTGTGGTGTTCGCTATTTGGATTACTGGGGGTCTGATCACCGACCAATAGTCCTTATGAGCAGACCGGATAGCCAAACAGATCGGGGTAATAAGGTGAGGAGGAGTAGATACCACTTCGAGGAAGCTTGGACTCTCAAAGAGGATTTTGAAGAGGTTGTGAAGGAAGCTTGGCAGCAAAATCCTCGGGTGCATAGTGTTAATGACATGGCTCATAAGTTAAGCTCTTGTGGGAGGACTTTCAAAAACTGGGATCAGTATTCAGCCGGCAGGCACAAGCAGGAGATTTTGATAAAGAAAGGGAAACTGAGGTCTCTTTTGAACTCCTCTAACCCTAATATCAGTTTTGAGACTATAAAAAGTGCCGAGCAGGATCTGGACTCTCTACTTCATCAGGAGGAAGTGAGATGGAAGCAAAGGTCTAGAAGTGAGTGGTTAGCTCATGGTGATAGAAATACACGGTACTTTCATCTTAAAGCTTCTAAGAGAAAAGCTAGAAATAAAATCAAGGGGCTTCAAGATGAGTTGGGTATCTGGAAAGAAGAACCCGGGGCGATGGAAAAGATAATTCAAAAATATTTTACCTCAATTTTTGAATCTTCTAATCCAAGCAGGTCTGAGGTTGAGGAGGTCACTAAGCATGTTAAGGTTGGGGTTACGGAAAGTATGAATGAGAAGCTGTGTGGGACCTTTGTAGCAGCTGAGATTGATAGAGCTCTTAAGGAGATGGCTCCCACGAAGGCTCCGGGAAAGGACGGATTTCCAGCCCTGTTCTACCAAAAGTACTGGAAAATTGTTGGAGGAGAGGTTACCAAGGTATGCCTCCTGGTGCTTAATAATGAAATTGATCTTAATTGTATTAATGAGACTGTGATTTCTCTTATACCTAAGATTAGTGAAGCCAAATGTTTATCTCACTTTAGACCTATTAGCTTGTGTAATGTGATTTACAAGATTATTTCTAAAGCTCTTTCTAATAGGTTTAGAGTGGTGTTAGATAAGATTATAGATGTTGCTCAAAGTGCCTTTGTTCCTGGTAGGCAGATTATAGACAATGCCCTTATTGGGTTTGAATGTATCCATGTAATTAAAAAATCCAATAAAAAGAGGAATGGGCAGATGGCTTTAAAGCTGGATATGTCAAAGGCGTATGACAGGGTAGAATGGATTTTTGTGGAAGAGATGATGAGAAAAATGGGCTTTAGGGATTGTTGGATTTCTAAAGTAATGAACTGTGTAAATTCTGTTCATTTTTCCTTCTTATTAAATGGGAGTGTGAAGGGTAATATCAAAGCTCAGAGGGGTCTTAGACAAGGGGACCCTCTGTCCCCTTATCTGTTTTTGATATGTGCTCAAGGTTTGTCATGCTTGATTAATTCTGCTGTGGATAGGAATTTGATCACTGGGATAAAGTTTGGGGCGGATTGCAGTATTTCCCACCTGTTTTTTGCTGACGATAGTCTTTTGTTCTCGAAGGCTAATGTTCAGGAATGCAAAGTGATTAAAGAGTTACTCCAAGTATATGGGAAGGCTTCGGGCCAGGTGATTAATTTAGAGAAATCTGCTTTGTCTTTTGGTCGTGGGACTAGTACTGAAGTCAGAGAGGAGATCAAGCTTCTTTTCAATATGCCAGAAGTAAAATGCCACGAAAAATATCTGGGTCTTCCTTCGTCAGTAGGAAGATGCAAGGGCAATAGTTTCAAATCTATCAAAGACAGAATATTACAGAAACTCAGAGGTTGGAAAAGTACTCTTTTCTCTGGAGGAGGTAAGGAAGTTCTCCTTAAAGCAGTTGTTCAATCTATACCCACTTATTTTATGAACTGTTTTAAGTTTCCTAAAAGCCTTATAGGGGAAATTGAAAAGTTGTGTAATAGGTTTTGGTGGGGGAGTAGTGATAATAACAACAAGATCCACTGGGCGAAATGGAAATGGTTATGTGTCTCTAAGTGCAAGGGAGGGTTAGGCTTTAGGGACTTAGAGTGTTTCAACCAAAGCTTGCTTGCGAAGCAAGGGTGGAGAGTTCTTTCTCAACCCAACAGTTTGGTGGCAAGGATGTTCAAGTACAGGTACTTCATCAACAGCTCTTTTATGGAAGCTCAATGTCCTCGGACTGCTTCCTTTACGTGGAAGAGTATTTTTTGGGGAAGGGAGCTGTTGAAAGAAGGGCTGAGGTGGAGGATTGGTACTGGAGAGAGGGTGAGAATCTATGAGGATAAATGGTTGCCTTCTGAGAATTCTTTCAAAGTCCATAGCAGACAAGTGTTTGATGCTGCTGTTACCGTTAATTCTCTTATAAATGTGCAGGGCAGCTGGAATATTGGCCTAATCAACGCATCCTTTTCTTCATCAGAGGCTGCGAGCATCTTGAGCATCCCTCTGGCCCGTACTCGTCAAGAAGATGTTCTGAGATGGCACTACGATGCGAAGGGGGTCTACACGGTGAGGAGTGGTTACCACCTTGCGATGAACAATAAAAATGAGGCTTCGCAGTCGGATCTATCAGATTCATTGAGATGGTGGAAGTACTTTTGGAAGGTAGCGATCCCAACGAAGATCAAGATTTTTCTCTGGAAGGGTTTTCACAATTGGACCCCAGCCAGACTAAATCTTCAGAGAAGAGGTATGTGTTTAGATATTTCCTGCCCGTCATGTGGTCGTGATGTTGAGTCTATGGTTCATGTGATGTGGTTTTGTAAGGAAGCCCAAGTAGTTTGGAAAGAATGGAGTGCTTCTTGGGTGTTGAAACCTGAAACTAATTGGCAAATGCAGGACTTGCTGGTTCATGCGTATACTGAGCTGAACAAAGAGGATTTTGCTATTTTTGGGACTCTGTTGTGGTTAATATGGCATAATAGAAATGTTAGACTATTTGGCGGAGAGGAGAAACCTAAGGGGAAGTTAGTTCAATGGGCAGTGTCTTACATCGATGAGTTCAAAGATGCTAATGTTAATCCGATTGACGCAAACAGGGGTGTTGGTAGAGTTCAGACTTTGGAATCGGACAAAAGATGGGTACCACCACGAAGAGGAGTATTTGCTGTGAATGTAGATGCAGGTTTCGCAGGTAGTCAGTTCACTACTGGTGTGGTTATTAGAGATTGGCGCGGAGAGGTTATCGCAGCAGAATGCAGGAGGTATGAGGGTAGAATGCAGGTGTGCACAGGAGAAGCTCTTGCTATTAGAGATGGCATTACTTTAGCTACCGAAACAAATCTTACTCCTTTTGTTATCAATTCCGATTCAAAAGTCGTAGTGGATAGTTTCAACAACAACAGTTGGCTTGGTAATGACGTTGGTCTTATTGTTCAAGACTGTTTCGAGGTTCTTAATGATAGTAGCTGTGTTGGCTTCGTTTTTGCTCCTAGACAAAGCAATGTAGTTGCTCATATGCTTGCTAAGAAAGCTCATGTTGAGAGTAGTAACTGGTCCAGATGGATGGGAAATGTCCCACCAGACATTATTCGCTATGTAATGGCTGATCAATCAGCTTTGATTTAATATTATTTAGCATTTTCCTCAAAAAAAAAGAGAATAAAATTGAAACTAAAAGATGTGAATTTGGGTGAACTCGGTGATTTTACAACGTTAATGTGTAAACGAAAAAAGATTAAAAAATTGAGGTTTTTTCAGAATATAAACCTTTTAATTATAGCAATTTATTTAAATTATAGTAGAAAAAAGTTCATATATCTTTCATATTACTTTATGTTATTCCAATTTATTTTTTTATCATAAAAAAAGTTCAAACATAAACTTTCTTTCATTCAAGTTTAAACAAATTGTTAAAATTCAAAATTGAAAATTAAAAAAATTGTTGAAAAATAAATTTTAAAAAAATTAAATTATAGACGATATTTTTTTGAAATGTTGGAGTATTTTTTTTAAATTTTAAAGCCTTGAATTTACTAGACAAAAAGTGAAATAGTTTTCTTGGAATGAAATCATATAGCTTGATATGGAACAGCTTTTTGGGTTCACTTATTTTAAGATTTGTTTGTATTATATAACTCACAGATAACTGGTCATTCAGCAGCTTTAAACTCGTTCAAAAGGGCGAAAATAAATAGATTAAAATTCTTTTTTAACTATTCATGACCTTGTAGGGAATTCAATAACTTTTCTTTTTGGTTTTCTCTTCTTTTTTAAACATTGGTATTGCTTTGGCCAAACTAATTTAGAGTTCTCTGTATTTTACACTTTTTTTCATAGATCCTTATACTTCATTTTTGTATTATCTGATCCCTCTATTTATCTATTTTTTATTTTCAGGTCCTTTTCAATTTTTTTCAGTCCTTTTATGTGATTAGAGGAAAAAAAGATTGTAAGTAGAGGGACTGGGATAAAAAAAATTATAAGTACATGGACTGAAAAAAAACCTGAAAATCGAAAATAAGTAAGTAAGAAGGATCAAATAATACAAAAATGAAGTATAAGGACCTACGGAAAAAAAATATAAAATACAGGGACCTCTACATGGGCTGAGCCTATTGCTTTCCATTTATAGTAATAATAAAAGAAATTAATTTCATTAACAAAATATAAGAAGAAGTTATTATTCCACGAAATGGTGGTACCACGTCATTTTTCACAGTAAGTTAATAAATTTTTTGTGATATTGAAAATATTATAGGCGATCCTTCCTTTTCAATTATTAAAAAAATATTAAAAAAATTAACCAATATACTATTTATTTTTAAATATTTTAATATGATAAATATTTTATTGATTTATTGTATAAATGATGTGGAACTACTACTGCATTAAATAATTATTTTTATAAAAGTTTCAAACCTAAGAGCATCCACAATGCAATGCTAAATTGACATGCTAATGCTATAATTTAAAATTAAGACATAAAATTCAATTTCAATGCAATGTTATACTCCATGCTAAATTTAGCATATGCTTTATTGCATGTTAAATTTAGCACTCAATATAGCATATGCTAAAATTGAACAACCAATTAATTTTCTTTTTAAATATGATTCTACTATATTTTTTTGCATTTTTTTTATTTTTATTTTAAATTTTATGCTCTCTTTTTATTTTTACGATCTCGATTGATTAAATTTTTTAATTATACACCGCAGGCAACATATTAAAATATTATTGATTCACATAACAATTTTATTTTAAATAGCTCATTATTATATCAAATAAAAAATAATTATTATTTGTTCCAAGCCGAAAGACATCACTTCTGTACGTAATCGTAGTATATTATAAAAAATTATAAAACATATGATTGAATTTTTATAATATAATAAAAATAATAATAAACAATTATCATAGTAAGCAATTATAGCACTTATTTTTAAGATTTTGCATTGGAGATAAAATTAAAAAATTATGCTAAATTTAACATTTTGTCATTTTCTCATACTAAATTTAGCATAAAAAATAGCACTCCATTGTGGATGCTCTAACCATATAAATTGAGTTAGATAGTACAACAGACCAGAGTTCTTTGACACCTAACGTAAACATCACAATTTAAATCAGAAAACAAATCTGGTTAAGTGAAGAAAAATTACTTTTTTGAGAATCTAAAAACGTCAAACAAAATAGAATAGAGGAAACAATATCTTTTCGACCATTGTTATAAGAATGTAAGTCGTATATTTAATTTAAAATTTGAATTTTTTATGTTATCTATGCGAAATATTAGGTAGTGTTTCAACGAAATTTACAGTTTTTTACTGGAAAACAATAACTATTTTTCTTTCACAAATTAATAGATAAATTGTTACATATATCCTCATTAATTATATATATAATAAAGATATACTAAAAAATAAAAAAATTACTACTCCCTCCATCTCATTTTAAAAGTTCACTTTATTCTATAAAAAAATGAAGAATATATTTGTTGGTTTTTTTTCTCTATTTTACTCTTATTAATGGCAGTGAAATTTTCCATTAAATTTAACATGACTAGAAAAAAGTCTAAAAAAAACTTAAGATAAAATTATTTTAAAAACCCTTTAAAATGAGATATTCTAAAATAAAAAGTGAACTTATAAAATAGGATAAAGAGAATATTATATTAAATAAGGATAATATGATTTTATAAATAAATAGATACAATTTACATAGATAAATTTAATTTTTTATTCTCTCCGTCTCAAAATGATAAGTCATTTGGACAAACACATGAATTGAAAAATAAATATAATCTATCAAATTTAGTTTTTTTTATCTAATTTTCTAATTTAATTATTTTTTAAATGTATAAATAGCATATTATTGACTAGTTTTTTTACTGATACATTTTATATTACAATCTAGAGAAATTTAGGCATTTGAAAATATTCATACAATTTATTAAGAACAAATAAGATTTGTTATTTTTGAAGTATCGGTCAAACATACAAAATAGTCTATTATTTATGACGTAAAAAATAATTAAATTACCTATTAATTGTTTTTCTTTTTGTGATAATTAAAAAGAGAGTATTTACAAGAAAAATTGAGTCCATTATCTATTAAATTACCGTTAAGCGTTTATATTATTTGAGTTACTATATTTTATTGGTTCAATCTGTTAATTTTGATGAGAAGCACTCAACAGTACACCGTTATTGATGGCGAGGACATCCCATTGTGAATGCCTTAAGTATATAGTGATATTATTTGATCACGTGCAATGCGCTTTTGAAAGAAGAAATAGAAAAATAAAGAATTGAAAGATGAATTGTGTTAGGTAATGTTGCATTAGCTTGTTATTAGTAAAATAATTAGCCCATGCCTCCAAGCTAATGGGGATTGGGAAGTACTATTAGATTTAGTTTAAATTAATTACTTCTTTTATTGACTTGTTAATTCACTAATTTGATAAACAATGTTAAGACAAGTTGAACGATCCCATAAGCATTTCACAAGTTGAACAATCCCATAAGCATTTCACCGGTCTTTTATTATATATATATTTTTTTTTGCAAAAGGAGCTTCTATGTAAACTGTAAATAATCTTTTCTTGAAAGTTTTTTTTACAAGAGCGGCCTCACAAACAGCTCTTCTAACTCCTATCTTCTGTCATATATTGGTGGAATTCACTCACTATCAAATAAGATTAAACTGAATTTTTATACTCTCTCTGTCCCAAAATAACAATACACTTTATTCTTTTCACGTAATTTAAAAAACACAATTAATATTCTAATTTTTCACAAATTTATCTTTATTTTTTGAGAAAATCACATTTTTACCACATTAATTAATCAGTATTTCACAAATTACCACCTAACTCTCCTATTTTACATTACTACCAAAAACAATCAAAACTTTTCACCACCACCATCCCTATCATATGATGCCACGTGTAATAGATAGCTCATTACTGTTAGTGAGAATCTACCACGGGATCCGCGCCTTATTTGTTGTTGCATTCTCTTAAAACACGGGTTTCTTTCCTAGCTGATTCAAATAACACTTGATTTTTTCCTTTTTTAAAAGATATCAAATCAAAAACACATCACAAATACACAAAATATACCATCGTCTTCTTCCTCAAAAATAGCATCGTCTTCTTCCTCAAATCTTTTATCTCAAATATTGTATCATCATGGAATCTATTCCAGTGATGATACAACACAAAGGCAATTGGATTGAAGCAAATCAATATGCAGATTTTGAAGTTATTGGTGTCATGATTCCTCAAAATTCTACATATTTGGATCTTCTACATATAATAGCACAAGAAATACAAGTAAATTTGGAAAAACAGAATATTGAGATAAAATATCAAGTAAAGATTCAGTATCCACCACTCAAAATCAGTGATGATTCAAGCTTCAGATTTTACTTAGAAATCAAGAAAAAGGAAATCGACTTCACTATGTATCCTCTCTGCATAGTAGTTATCAGTGATACTAGCCAGATACAGACAATTCTTCCAGATGCAGCAGCAAGTATTTCAACAGCTATTTCAGAATCAAACAGAGACCAAGATACCATATCGATACACGATAGATACATGTTTGATACATTCGACGAAATAGGTCAGTATACAAAACTTCTTGCAATTGATACAATAGACTGTAACGATGATCAAAATCAAGAATCAGTATCAGATCCACTACAAGATATAGATCTGACAGTTGGAAAAACTTTCAAAGATAAAGCTACTCTTCAAGCATGCTTACGACTTCATGCAATCAATAATCACTACCAACAAAAGACAGTTAAATCATGCCAAAAGAACATTTTTGTAAAATGTATCGATGATACATGTCAATGGTATCTGAAAGCGTCAATTAATGTTCACACAAAACAGTTCATCATTCGTAAACAAGACATGAACCACACATGCCCGATAGAGACCAGATTCAGCAATCAAAAACAAGCATCAACATCACACATAGCGGCATCCATCAAAATGAAGTATCTCAATGTCAAAGCAACATACACACCAGTAGATATAAGGAATGATATGCAGACTTTACATGGAGTCAAGATCGGTTATATGATGGCTTGGAGATCAAGAGAATTGGCATTTGAAATGTTAAGAGGAAAGCCTTGTGAATCTTACAAATCGCTGCCTACTTTTTTATATATGCTTGGAACTAGAAACCCGGGATCTAGCATAGACATACAATTGAGAGATGACAGCACATTTTTATATGTATTTACAGCATTAAAAGCTTCAATTACAGGATGGCAGTATTGCAAACCAATAATTGTAGTTGATGCTACATTCTTGAAGGCAACATTTGGTGGCACACTTCTTGTTGCAACAGCTCAAGATGCAGCTGGAAAGCTGTTTCCTCTAGCATTTTCTGCTGTGGATTCAGAAAATGATGACTCATGGCATTATTTCTTCACTAAAATAAAACAGGCCTTTGGAACAAGAGAAGGTATCTGCATTGTATCAGATAGACATCTCAGCATAGAGTCAGCTATTAAAAGGATTTATCCTGAAGCTACTCATGGCGTATGCATGTTTCACCTTCTCAATAACCTCAAGACAAATTTCAAGAGAAATGCCAAGAAACTTAAAGAACCTTTCTTTGCAGCAGCAAGAGCATACACTGAGGTTGAATTTGACTACCACATGAAAGTGTTGGACAGCTTAGATGCTCGAGTAAGACCATTTCTTCAGCAAATCAAATATGAAAGGTGGTCAAGGGTACATTCTCTCAAAAACAGGTATAAAACTATGACATCTAATTTAGCTGAATCATTAAACGCATCAATATTACATGCAAGAGAACTGCCGATCACAGCCTTATTTATGCACCTACATGACCTCCAACAAGAGTACTCATACAAACACAGAAAAATTGCTATCGATACAGTCACAACACTTTCAACCATCCATGAAGATATACTTCTGCAAAATTACATTAATTCACTGAAACTACAGGTATGTAAAACTCATATTAGATAGTACATCACTATTTTATGTTGTATATATTATATATCTGCTTTTCTGTGAAGTTCATAAATTTCTGTCTTTTTTAATGTATCAAATATGTATATAAACGGTATCTTGCTATTGTTTTTATTATACTAGGTGAAACCATCTTCAGATGATATCATAACAGTTCTCGAGAATGGTAAAAAGTACACAGTCAACATGGTCGAGAGAACATGTACATGCAAAAAGTTTGATATCGATGAAATTCCTTGTAAACATGCCATAGCATTTCTAGCCGACAAGAAGATTGAACCTTATGCGTACTGCTCAAGATACTATACAAATGCAGCTATGTTAGCGACATATTCTGAAACTGTATATCCATTGGAGAAGGAAGAAGAATGGATTATTCCAGAACATATCAAGAACATGATTGTCAAACCACCCCAACATAGAACACGAACTGGAAGGCCTAAAAAGGGTAGGTACCAGTCAAAGTGGGGAAATCCGAAAAACGATCCAAATCAAGGGCAATGTGGAAAATGCGGACACGCTGGACATAATAGGAAGACATGCCGAAACAAGCCAAAAGATACCTAGATTATTCATTTCTTTCAGTGTTTTTTATTATAGTTTAAACTTCCAAGTATTATATACAATTCTGATACATTAAAGAGTGATGTATGTCAATTTCTAATTATTGCGTAGAACATACATATCTGATATTATATTAAATGTCAGATACATATATTATACAGGTTTGATACATATATGATACACAAAATAATACATACAGCATCACAAAAACAATTACATATGTATATCTGGTAACATGTTAAATTCAGATACATATATTATACCTGTAAGATACATAAATGATACATTCAACTTAAAAAAAAGTGCAAGTGTGAATAAAAAGGAATATTAAAGTAAAAGATTACTTCATTAATTCAAACAAAAAACATTGTTTACTTCATTAATTCAAACAAAAAACAGTGTTCAAACAAACCTAAAAAATAAAACACACAAAAAGCATAAAAAAACATTGTTCATTCAAAATAACAACTACAGTTTCAGTTTTCCAGCTCGAATCTTGTATCTTTTTGCTTTCACATTCCCATCCTTTTGGTCCTTGTCCTGATAACTCTCTGATTCACTGACAACATGAAACATATTCTTCCATTTTCCATACTTATAAAGACAAAAAGCCAAACGCTTTCGATGGGAATTCACATCAAATTCTTTTGTAAGCTCTTGCTCTCTCCCATGCACAATATATTCAGCAAAAGAGAATGCAAAAACTCCACAATCACTGCATAAAAAAAACACAAAATACATGTCAGATACAATATATATGTAAAATAAATAAAATTACAAAAACTATACTTACTTGAACTGTTGTTCTGGCAGGTCATATTTAACAATCAACTGAAAAGAATCTTCTAATCCTTGACTTGTATAGAACGGTGAACGCAAATCAGAAAAGGGATTATCTTTGAACACATCTAACTTGGAAAGAAATAAAGGAAGATAAGAGGCATAATTATTCCCAATCAGTCTAGTTGACGAAGCACTCAAAGTTGAACGCATGGAATTATAGATTGTGATCGTCCTGAGCTTAAAATCCAGTACTGCAAGGGCCCAATGATTATTTGAAGACACATGGAAAGGGATCAGCACAAATTCACACTCAGCCCATGGAGTATTCGCAATCATACGTTTGCCACGTATATACTGAGAAATTGGATGATCTTCATAAATCAGGTCTCGGTCTCCGGTATCCTTGAAAAGCCTCACAAAAGATTGAAAAGTTTGATCGAAATAATTGTCAGTTGTTGTGAACTTCATTTGTATGCTACTTTTATATTTTCCTTTCTTCCTCAGATAGTAAAATAAGATATCCATGTGCTGCATTAACAAAATGTATTGTAAGTGTACTAAAATTATCTTTAAGTAAAATACATGTATCAAATGTGTATCATATGTGTATCACAACTAAATAATAAACAACAATTACCCGTGTATTCAATGACTGTCCACCATACTCCAGAACGAAAAAGAAATCTTTCGCATCAATGACATCAACACCAAAATTGAAAGGAGGATTGATAGAATTTTCTGTTTCCTTAATAAATCTTCCTCTGCAAACAAAAGATATCAAAAACTATAAAATATCAATAAAAAAAGCTTAAATCTAAACAAAAAAGAGCTTACTCTTTGGCCTTGGGATATCTCAAATGTCCTTTACCAATCCAGTCATGATACTCCGGATATTCATCGCACATTAAAACATCTCCTAAATTATTGTCCAATGGACACAATTTAGGAACAACAAAAGTAGCATTCTCTATGCGGTATTCGTTGTTTCCAGAACTGAATTCAGCCAAGTATGGAGATTTCAATAAAATACTCGGCTTGATATTCCGTTTGTTATCCATAGGAGTAGTAAAATTCTTCTTCTCAGAAAATAGAACCTCATCAGCAACCATTTTCACATCAGCTTCACTTGCTCTCCCCATAGAAAACTAAAATTTAGAAAAAAACAATTATAACATAAATATACATAACTGATACATATTTGATACCATATTGATACACAACATACCTCGCCAGCAGCCATTTTCACATCAGCCATTTCCAAACCAACCTGACTTACATTCTCAACAGGGGCCTAAAAATTAAAATACAAATAAAAAATAAAAAATTAAGCATGAAAAAATTAATTTCAGGAAAGTAACAATTATAACATAAATATACTTAAATGATACATATTCAATACAGGATTGATACACAACATACCTCGCCAGCAGCTGTTTCTAAACCAACCTGATTTACATCCTCAACAGGGACCTAAAATAAAAAAAAATTAAAATATAGATATAAAATGAAATTAAGCATGAAGAAATTAAATTATACCTCAACATGCATCGATCTACCATCACCGCCATCATCATCTTTCTTATTACCACCACCAACACCACCATCATCATCTTTCTTATTACCACCACCAACACCACCACCAACACCACCATCATCATTTCTATCATTATCCTTCTCATCTTCTACATTTTTTTGCTCATCCTCTTTGTCCTCCTCAGCCTCATCTTCTTTCTCCTCAGACTCATCTTTTTTATTCTCAGCCTCATTTTTGTCCTTCTCAGCCTCATCTTCTTTCTCCTCAGCCTCATCTTTTTTATCCTCAGCCTCATCTTTGTCCTCTTCTTCATTTTTCTCATCCTCATCTTTGTTCTCTTCTTCATTTTTCTCATACTCATCATCACCGTCCTCGCCATTATCAGCATCATCTTTATATCCAGTTTGAAAAATGTAATCAGAAACCTGAAATACAGTTTAAATACACAAAATGATATACAGTTTGTATGATACATAAAATATACAGTTTTGATACACGCCATGATACATTAAAATATAAAATAAAGACCTCTTACCCCCATATTATCATCATCATTGGGAACTTCATTTACAGCAACAGACTTAGGAAACTATAAAAAATAGATAAATTAGCTTAAACAAAAACATTAAAGATATTCAAAAAACTATAATTAACAATAAAAGATACCTTAGGCATGCTTAAGCCAAAATGATCGCCAATCACCGTCATACAGTCATAAATGACTCTCACCTCCGTCTTCAAAGAAGAAAATTCAGATTGTATTTTCAGTTGACTTGATTCGATACCATTAAGTCGACTCTTCAACAGATTAAATGTTTTTCTTCGTCTCGAAGACTCAACTTGTTTACATTTGAGGTAATCAGCAAGAATAGCGTCATCATCAGTTGAAAAATCCAAATCTTCAACTATTTTCTTCTTTCCAGTTTGGAAAAAACCAGATATATCAAGAGACATTTTTTCTTGAGCTGTAGGAACAATATTCTTCAGCATCAACTGACAAAAAGAAAACAAAAATACAGTTAAGATACATGAATTATACATAAATGATTCATAAAAGTAACAGAAATTAAATTTCTGTTAAAAAAACAGCATACCTGCTCACGCGTCTGATCAAAAAATGCCTCATTCAGATATTTGATTGTTAATTTGTCCTGACTCTTGAGCCATTTTAGCATTCGAGGAACTAACATTGGTTTAGTAACAGGAAAACATATCTTATTAGTAGCAAAAGGGCAGACTTCATAGAACCAGATTTGCAAAGCCAAAGGGAAACTGTTAAGCCTATAAAACTTGAGTCGTCTTCTTGTAGCAAACCTCTTCTTCATATCAGCAATGGTAGATCGAAAAACCATTATCCCCCAAGGATATGAGTTATAGTCCCCACTATCAACCATATCCATAAAAAAGCGACTTACATTTTGAAATTTAATCTCATTTGAGCACAAATAGCACTCAAACAAGTAAATTACGGCCAATTTAACCGCATCTTCATCCGACTTGAAAACCTTGTTCAGAAATATGACACCCAATCCATCTCGAGTAACTTCACTATTTGGGAAATAGGTATCAATCAACTGATTCTGTAATGGAGCATAAGAAACAGGATTGAAATCACCAACACAATTTAACCCCGTAATCACAGCAAATTCATCAATACTAAACCGCAGTTTATGTCCAGAAACTTTAAACCACAATTCCCTATTATTTGGATGCTTCACTTCTCGCAGCAACAAAGAATGTATAAGCTGAGGCTGATTACACAACGGCGACAAGTCTAAAAAATGACCAAGAAATGTCTTCTTGAAAAGTTCCAGCTGAGTATCAGAAAGAGTTTTCTTGATGTCCTCAATATATTTGAAATTTAAAGGCATAGTCACTCTACAAGTGTAACGATCTTCCGCATCTAACAAGTAGTCCCAGTTCTACAAATATACACAAATGATACACAAAAAATACATAATTAGTAAATCTAAAATACAATATTTGTATACAAAATAATTTTACATGAAAAAAAACATATAAGATGCATATATAACATTTACAAAAACACAGATCTTAGAGCCTACTAATGTAAACTTAAAATGAAAAACACAAATCTTAGAGTCTAAAAAAACACAGATCTAAGATACATATAATATACATAAATGATACAAGGATTAATAAACTTATTTTATAAACTAATCTTAAAATGGAACATGACATTACATATCAAAATACATCTCTTATATATGAAAAATACAGATATAAAAAAAATTACCTGAACCAAACGAGTTGGTTCTTCAATATGCAAGGATTTCTGAACTTTCTGATGATCAGGTACAGCATCAAAAGCCAAACGCCTTTTTTTCAAACCAGTTTCATCCACCTTTTTTCCCTTTACTTTGACATTCTCAGAGGCAGAAGCAACACCACTTCCTTCAACATCTTTTTCAGCTTTTTTTACTAATTTCCGCTTCATTTTTACAGGAACAACAAAATCCTTCTTCTCTTTTGTAGGAGTTGATCTTGTAGAAACCATGTTGCTATTTATAGATAAAATGCAGTTAATAGCAAATGTGGAGCCTAAAACCTAAATGCACGTTACACACTACACTGATAATGGCTAAAAAATAGGAAGTAAAAAGAAAACTGTAAATGAAGAAGGATAAACGATTGAAATCATGAGAGATCGTGTGCGAGAGGGAAGAAGAAAAGAGAGGAATCAGCATAAGTTTGAAAAAACGGTAAAAAGAGCAATAAAGAAGAGAAGAAGTTGAAAATTAACAGAGCACGATACATGTGTGTTTTGCTAGACACGTGTAGGCTTGGGATGAAGGGAGGAAGGTGGTGCTGGCTGAAAACTATTAAAGGGAGCTGGTAATTTGTGAAATTAATGTGGTAAGAAAGAAAAACAATTAATTAACATTGTATTGTCCGAAAATAGAAGGCTTTTTCTTGGCTTTTCTGTTATTTTCTCTTATTTTTTCTATCATATCCTTATTAAATTTTATGAATATACGAATAACAATAAATGATACACTTTAAATAAGGATAATATGGAAAATAAACACTTTAAATTGTGATTTACAAAGAAAGTGAACTATTGTTTTGGGACAAAAAAAATAAGGAAAGTGGACTATTGTTTTGAGACGGAAGGAGTATTATTTTTTAATTAAAATGATTAGATACACTATGCTGGTGTATATTGTTCTGAATGACCCTGACACTTCAGTTCTACATCTACAATAAAATATCAAGGTGATACTAGTAATACTTTAATAGATGCCAATGATAAGTATTTTTTTATTTTTAAGTATTATCGTTGTTTCTTGCTATCGTATGTTTAATAAATTATCCATTATTTAGTTTTTTAATTTGTTAAACAAATATATAATTGGATGACTCGATTAGTAGCCGCTAAGTCCACTTTTGTTTTCTCTATTAAGAAGGCCGTTACTTAAAAAAACTTAGAGCAAGTGTATGAGTAAAATAAATTATTCTATTCTCTCTAATAAAAAATCATTTTTTTAATTTCTCATTTGATTAAAATTATTATTATTAAAAAAAAACTTTAGTTTTCATAATTTATAGTAAGTGTATGAGTAATATAATCTTATTTAATAAAATATTAATTAATTTATATTTTAATTTATAATATGAAGTTTATGATTCATTTTAATTAAAATTTAGGTTTGCAAATTGAACCAAATAATTAATAAATTATTTATGAATAAAGATAAATTTCAAATATAATCGTCAAAGCCATCTAGAAATTTTAAATGGACAAATATTTATAAATAAATATATTTCTTCAAAAAATTAATTTAGAAAAAACCACATGGAGTACTCATTTATTCACTTTTAAGTCATTTCATTATTTATTTTTTAGGACTTATTCGGTAAATTTGATCAAATATGAAAGGAATTTTTTTTAAAAAAAAAGTTAAAAAAATATTTTTAATTTTTTTTTTGTATCCTTGAAGAATGTTGTGTGGAGCAAGAAAAGTAGTGGAAGAGGTAAAATTGGAAGTAATAAAAATGGTCCTACAAGAGTGTCAGAGTAGCATAAGAAATCTGAAATTCTTGGTCACCAAACTGAACAAGAAGTTGAAAAAAAACACAAAATTCATGAAGTGTGATGTTTTTTGATCAGTTTATAAAAGAACAAAGGGTCAACGCGCCCCCTAAATTTATAACACGGAATCATCTAACCTAATTTATACTTGTTTGAGCAACTAACCTCAAAACTCTTCATTTTTGGGTCAAATAACCCATAATTATATTTTTAAAACGCGTAAAATACAAATCGAAGGTAAGGGATGCAAAAAAATAATTAGATACTTCCTTAATTGTTGCAATATAATTATTCTAAATTTATTTTTTGAAATAAAAATATAAATTATGGGGTTATTTGACCCAAAAATAAAGAGTTTCGGGATTAGTTGCTCAAACAAGTATAAATTGGGTTAAATGATCCCGTGTTACAAGTTCAGGGGGCGCGTTGACCCTTTGTTCGTTTATAAAATCTGTGGAGAACAATGGTGACATTTCAAAGCAAATCCCTGTTTTTTCTCTACTGGACTGTCTATCTACCTCTCAACAACAATTGCTGTCTTGTTTCCAACATTTTTTTGGGGCATATTGGTCCTATAAATACCCCAATGTTTCTAAGTCTGGAAACTACGTTCATGATACTGATTATTTCTATCCACAATCATAATTAATTGGTTTTATCTGACACTAAGCTATACCTCGACTTGTTAAATTATCGGAATAGTTCGGAGTTTGGATACGTTCGGTTAATATTACATATTTTGAATATTTTTTAATTTATGGTTTAGGGTAGGGATTAGGAGTTAGTTTGTTTTACTTGCTCATATTCAATGGGAGGGAGATGGTGCAAAATGAAATGGAAATGCAGATCAAGTATTGTTTCTTGAATCTATGCCTTTATGTTCACATAGTAGACTACAATATTAAACATCTAGCCATTTTGGGATACAAAACGACAATGTATTGAGATATATTTGGAAAGTATAATATGTGCATAGATTTGGTTGTTTCAATTTTTCAACTATGCAATTCAGATCTAAATGACAAACTCAATTTTCAAATAAAATGTTATGGGAACTTTTCCATTAAAATAGAATAATGCCCATACTTAGATTAGATCTTTAGTGAATCACATTGTGAAGTCAAATGTATAGTTTAATATTTTAATTCAATAATCAATTTTGTTTTGAAAAATAAAATTATATTGTTATTAGTTTTGTTATTATTATAACAAAAAGTAAAAGGATTTGAACAAACAATATTAAAGTAAATTGAGTATTGAGTGGCTTGATTATTGAACCCAAAATTAAGTCAATCAATCTATACTAAAATGAATCACTTAACAAAAATAAATAACAATCAATGCATACTAGCATATCTATTTATATGCCCTTAATCATGCTCTTAATTTTCTTTTTTTGCTCTCTCAATAAATGCAAATTTATGACTCATACAAATTTTCATGGCAAAGCACATAATTACATTGTTTTTTTAATTTTTTTTTTATTTGTCAAGATTGAATATATGCATTTTTAACTTTATAGAATGAATTTTTTTTCGTAAAGGACATACAATAAAGTGTACTCCACGCATCATCATATAACTGAAATAGCTCTTCTAATTGTTTTTTCTAAACTTTTTGGAATCAGTTTTTTAGTCTGCTAACACTTTTTTTTTTATGATGGAAGAACCTGATATCTACAAAATAAAAAATATAAAAATTTAATAGATGCAAATTATAATTGAGAGACCCAATTCAAAAAAATATATAATAATGCATGAATCCAACTATCACGTTTTGCCAATTTATTTCATCCAATTTTTACACATATCCGAATTTTTTTACGAGCGTATTTAATTTCAAAATAATTAATATAAGATACGATAATAAAAAATAGGAAAAAGGGTCATTTATACCCCTATGGTTTATCTCCAGGATCAATTAAATTCTCAACGTCCGGAAAGGTTCAAATATGCTCCTAACGTCTTAAAATGCTGACAACCAGGCCCCTAATTTTGACGTATAAATAAAACGTTAGGGGCCTGATTGTCCAAATCGGGGCCTGATTGTCCAAATCGGGGCCTGATTGTCCAAATCGGGGCCTGATTGTTCATTTTTTAAGACGTTAGGGGCATATTTTAACCTTTTTATACGTTGAGGGCTTACTTGATCCTAAAGTCAAACCTTAAGGGCATAAATGACCCTTTTTCCTAAAAAATATTATGTACACATTCAAATATAAAATTTTAATTTGAAAAAAAGAAATTGTTAATATTGTTTATATTTTCATTTTAAAAAAATTACTTAATTGTCAAAAAAAAAACGATTTCTATCCGACTAAAAAGTGTCAAATTTCAACTTTTATTATTTTTGTTGTTTTGTGCCTTTTTCTAACCCCTTTTTAACCTCTAAAACAAAAGGGAGACAAGGAAAAGGACAAAAGAACATTGGTAATAATAGTAATACATTACTACTAATAGTATTAATATAAATATAAGTAATTAAAAAAATTAGAAAAAGGAAAAATAAAAAAATGAAAAACTTTGCTGAGTGCTAGTGTACACGTGCACATGGGTGTAAATGACTATAAACATCCAGCATACACAGCAGTAGTCTTCTTCTAATCATCCTTGTCTCTGTGCACCACTTCCAATGTTCAAACATCCACACTTCTGCAACAAAACTCAACACATTCATCCACACATTCAGTTTTTTTAACTGAGATTAAACACAAACCAAGAAATTTAATCCAAAAAAACCAACCAAAAAAACAAGAATTATTGCATTTATAGTTAATTTACTTCAGTTGCAGCAGCAGGGGTACTCTGGTTCAGTAGAGAGTGACATTTTTAAATCCATTTTTTTTAATATTTATGTTATTATTTTATACATTCTGCTGAAGATTTCTTTTGGGGATGTCAACTTCTCCTCACATTCTGCTTCTTTTGTTTCTTCTCTGAATAATTCTTTCTCTTTCTCTCTGTTTATCCAATGTTTCTGTTTTCTTGAAATTTTCTATTTGTTAAAATTTTAAGAAAATGGTAGAAGAATCCTTGCAACAAGTTGTGCCCTTTGACAGAAATGTTGAACAGGTTAATCTCTATGCCCTTTCTTTTAATTTCTTGTTCTTTTTTAATTTTGAAAATGGTGTTAATTCCTGTTCTTACCTTTTTTTTTGACATTAGTGATCTTTCTTTCTACAAGTTGAAGACTTTCAAGTTTTGATGATGCTTTAAATTTATGGGCCTTTTTTATATTAATCACTTGCTGATTTTCTGTGATTGATTTCTTGTTTTTTTAAGCTTTTTGAGTGGGATGGGCTGATTAGCCTTTTCAAGATCATGCCTTGTTTGATTTTTTTGTTAATCAGTGAATGGTATTATATATATATTTCAAAACTCAGAGTTTATTGTGTTTCTTGTGTTCTTGATGAGATGTATAGTGTCATTTGTTTTTTTGGTTAAGTGATATTTTGTAATGTATCCTTCTTTTTCCACTAAAATTTAGCATTTTTGTCTAAGGATTTCAAATTTTCTTGTTAGCTTTTTTCTTTATGAGGTGGGGGGGCTGACAAAAGTAATGATTTTGAATGGCTTGCAGGCAATTTTGGCTTTGAAGAAAGGTGCACATCTTTTGAAGTGTGGAAGAAGAGGAAAGCCCAAATTTTGTCCTTTTAGAGTATCAAGTGTAGGTGCATCTCTCATGAATTGGAATAAAAACTTTTTGTTCAATTGCATGCTTAGTGCCATTTCTTTTTTGTTACTTCACCTTTGCTCATTGTTTCAATCATTCAGTTTATCTTCAAAAGCATGTCTTTTAAAAGCTCACTTTTCAGACCACAAAAGCCTAGGAATTAGGTTTTGGATTATGCTCCTGTTAGTTATTATAACATGTCTGTTAACCTTTAAGCTTCATTATACATTGTTTATCATGATCTATGTCGCACGGAAATGGATATGCTGAAACGGAAAATAATGAAACAGAAAACAGGACCTATTTTACAAGAACATGTTATCAATATAGAGTTTTGGAGTTTCAGAAGTGTTTCCAGAAATGAAAACGAAACGCTCAAGCATAGGATTTGAAAGGTTTCCGCGCAGTGTAGTTTATGATCATTAGGCTTAGTGGTAGCTTGACAGTGCTTGTTTTTCTGCTTGTTGGATTAAAGAGAAAAGATTTGAGACATATTTCTGGTTTAGCAATTATTAGAATGAGAGGTTCTGGCATATTGGTTATCGTTTAATCCACCAAAATGATGTGATGAAGTAGTTTTGTATTTCAGTAGATACGAAAATACTTGAAGGCTTGTTTGTTATACAATTAGCTTGCTCTTTCTGACTGATATATAATGGAAATTGGAAAAGTTTTTTTGCCATATACTGGTAATGCTCTGGTTTACGTTGCTTGTTTTTGGGTTATTGTTTGTGATTTCGCAATTGACTGGCAAAATTTTAATTTGATATCCTTTTTTCAGGATGAGAAATGTTTAGTATGGTATTCAGGACAGAGGGAAAAGCAATTGAGATTGAGTTCAGTTATGAAGATTGTTTCTGGGCAGAGAACTGTATGTAAAAAAAGATGTCTTTTGGCTTAAAAAGTACCCTTTATTCTTTTCCGAGTTGGCTCTTGACTGTTGTTGGTGGGTAATTCGCCTGTTGCAGGTCAATTTTCAGAGGCAACTCCAACCGGATAAAGAGCACCAGTCATTTTCACTAATATATGCTAATGGCGAGCGCTCGCTAGATTTGGTAACTTCTTAAGGTTTTTATGTGCACATATTAGCTATCTGACATGTGTTCTGCATTCTGTTTTTTTCGAAAAATTTGTTAATTAATTTTCCATCATCTTTCATATAGATATGCAAGGACAAAGTGCAGGCAGTTTCTTGGTTTACAGGTTTAAGAGCTTTGATATCAAGATGTCACCGTTCTAGGCCTTTTGCTGCACTTAAGAATTACCGAAGTGCACAAAGTTGTGTCAATAGTCCAGCCGGTTATATGAGAAGAAAGCATAATCTTGGAATTCTAGAGGACAGCAAAGAATTTTCACAGGTTCTAAATGCCAATTCTTTTGTGGTTTCTTCTTAGAACTAATATAGTTATTTGTTTATTTATTACTACATAACTTTATTGCTCCTAAAAAATTTCTTTCGGAAAGAATCGTGTTTTCTTTCTATAAATTCTAGGTGTATTACGTTTCTTTCTACAAATCCTTGTTTCTTGTTTTTGAAGAACATAGATAAATACTGAAACTGGAAAATATTTCTACTTGCCTCACTATCTCATTTTATTATCTGCGGATTGTGCAATCATAAGAAATTAGTTGTATTTATTTGTTTAAAGCTATAAACCTTTTTCTTTAATGTATATTTCTTAATATTTCTACTTTGTTATTGGATATTCATGATTGTATTTGATCGTGTACCTTGTTATTTTATGTCTTTTTGAGTGTTATCAGTTTTTTTTCTTATTCCTTTCCCGTCATGTTACTAATGTCAGATAGTCTTGTTTTTTTTTTTATGTTGAAGGTGCACAGCTTATGCGGAAGTCCTACTCAATCATTTTCAGAGAAATGTTTCTCTGATGGCTCTGATAGTTTTTGTTCATCAGAATCAAGTCTTCTACAGATGCAGAATACAGTTGATGTCCTAGTCACAAAGTCTCCTTATGTTGAACCAACCCTTCAGAAATGCGGATCCAGTTACGCTTTTTCCGAATTCCAAAATGATATATCCCTTAGGTCCATTTCTGCAGCTTGTGGATCTCCACAGCTAGGAAAAAATGACATATTGAAGGATGTTCTGATCTGGGGAGAAGGTGTAGAAGGAGAACATTTTGGCGGTACGGTTCAAAGGCATGGCAACCAATATACGATGCAAGTTGATGCTCTAGTACCCAAGTTATTGGAATCTACTGCCATGCTGGATGTAACGAGCATATCTTTAGGAGGGAAACACGCTGCTTTAATCACCAAACGAGGGGAAGTTTTCTGTTGGGGTGACGGAAGTAAGGGAAAGCTTGGACATAGAGTTAACATAGACATAAGCTACCCGAAAGTTGTTGAATCCCTTAATGGTGTCCATATAAAATCTGTTGTCTGCAGTGAATATCAAACATGTGCCCTGACCCATTCTGGTGAATTATACATGTGGGGTGACAACACAAATGGCATTGCTTTGGCTGATGAGGTGCGAACAAGAAGCCAGTGGTTACCGTATAGACTATCTGGCCCTTTAGATGGTATCACAATATCAAAAGTCGCTTGTGGTGAATGGCATACGGCAATTGTATCATCCTCTGGGCAGTTGTTTACATACGGAGATGGAACATTTGGAGTTCTTGGGCATGGGAATCTTCAAAGTGTATCTCAGCCTAAAGAAGTTGAATCATTAAAAGGTTTATGGGTACAATCTGTTGCTTGTGGAGCATGGCACACGGCTGCTGTCGTGGACATTATTCCCGACCACTTCAAGTTTAATGTTGTTGGAAAACTATTTACATGGGGAGATGGCGACAAAGGAAGACTCGGGCATAATGATAAGGAAAGAAAACTCGTGCCAACATGTGTTGCCCAACTTGTGGATTATGACTTTGTTCAGGTTTCCTGTGGAAGGATGCTGACTGTTGCACTCACCAATACCGGTAAGGTCTACACGATGGGAAGCTCAGTGCACGGTCAGTTAGGTAATCCACAAGCGAAAGATAAAACAATCACAGCTGTGGAAGGAAAGCTTAAGGAGGAGTTTGCTAAGGAGATATCATCAGGATCATATCATGTTGCTGTGTTGACATCAGTGGGAAATGTATATACTTGGGGGAAGGGTGCAAATGGACAGTTAGGTTTAGGAAACGTCGAAGATAGAAACACACCGACTTTCGTTGAGGCTTTGAGGGATAGGAAAGTTGAAAATATAGCTTGTGGATCAAATTTAACTGCCGCAATCTGTCTGCACAAATCTATCTCCGTTACTGATCAGTCATCTTGCAGCGGTTGTAGAATGCCGTTTGGACTTACTAGAAAGAAACATAACTGTTATAATTGCGGTCTTCTTTTTTGCCATATGTGCAGCAGTAAGAAGTTCATAAATGCATCTCTGGCTCCTAACAAAAGCAAACCTTCTCGTGTTTGTGAATCTTGTTTTAATCATCTCCAGAAAGTTACACATTCAGGTAGAGTGTCGAAGCTGGAAATTTATGGTTCGAAGCAGCTTTTATCCCCACATAAGGTATTATCTAATGAGAAAGATGCCAAGAGAGAAGCAACACCTCCGAAAAATCATGCTCGGTCGGCAAGCCAATCATATAATCAAGAAAACCCAGTTAGTCATAGGAAGACCTTTAAAAGCCAAGGGGAACATCAGCATAATGTAGAAACCGGCCGGAACCTTCCAGATGGATTGCCACGATGGGGGAACGTTTCGTGCCCCATATTATTCGATTCATACTATTCCAACAATCCTGTCCCTCCAGTAGAATTAAAATCATCTATTTCAAATGCTATAACTGTAGACGATATCATGATTGAGTCGAATATGATGCTAACTGACGAAGTTCAGAGACTAAGAACACAGGTAATGGTGCCATTCGATTTTGCATTAACATGTTATTAGATTTGATCTCAATCTTCAATGTTCATAAACAAATTGTAAAGATTTTTATAAGAAATGGTTTAAGCCAATATTTACATTCAAATGAATTCTATAGAAAAGAATGACGTATAATTGGGAAACTTTCAGCTCTCTTTCTAAGTCATATTTTCATATGTTGCAGGCTAGAAATCTTGAAATGCAATGCGAAATTGGAAACCAGAAGATTGAAGATTGTCAGGAAACTATAGAAAGAGCTTGGTCTCTGGCTCGAGTAGAAGCAGCCAAGCGCAAAGCAGCAAATGAGATCATAAAAGCTTTGGCAGTACGGGTATGTTTTCTGTCGCGTTGTGCTGCTAGTCGATTATCTTGTTTTATTTACTGTTAATGATTTTCCATATAGCATGCATGGACCAAATCATTTTTTGTTTTATCAAAGACCGGTTATCTTGTTTTATTTACTGATAATGATTTTCCAAATAACTACATGCATTGCGAGTCGAAGGTCTGCTAGATAGACATTATCGAATAATCTGCATATCGTATCTCATGTTAGAACTGTTTGCAAGAAGATTGAACTAGTGTATGATTGTGTCCAGCTGGCCATGTAAGTAGAGTATAGATATCATTGTGTCTGATTTACTTCTTGAGCTAAGCAGAATTTCTTAATTAATTCTGCAGCTTCATGCAATGTCGGAGAAAATGTCAGGCGGAAGAGAAACAAAAGGTGGAGATGAGCAGAATATTTCTCAGGACATACCTGACACTCCACTTTTCAGTCCGCTCGCCACATTGGCATCACTTCATTTGCCTCGTGAAGTAAAATTACCGAAAGACCGACAACCAGATAGTTTATCAAGCTCTCCTATTGTATTCTCTAATACATTAAAGTCCATGGACAGT
Source organism: Mercurialis annua (assembly GCF_937616625.2). Taxonomy (NCBI): domain Eukaryota; kingdom Viridiplantae; phylum Streptophyta; class Magnoliopsida; order Malpighiales; family Euphorbiaceae; genus Mercurialis; species Mercurialis annua. The sequence goes on along the minus strand of NC_065573.1, from coordinate 36,406,577 downwards.
AGAGCGTTGTTCCATGACAACAGCAGATCAGGGGACGATTCTCAAACCCCGAGGACAGACTCTAAGCAAAATGGAGCTAAAGGGTCAAAACCGGAATGGGTAGAACAATATGAACCTGGTGTATACATTACCTTTACAGCTTTGCCAGGCGGGCAGAAGGGGCTAAAACGAGTCAGATTCAGGTAATTTTTTTATGAAGTGACATGAGACTATTTTATGTTTAAATCAGCTAGGCTAACAAAACTTGTACTGGGGACTGTGTTTTGCAGCCGGAAACGATTTGCTGAAAAAGAAGCGGAACGGTGGTGGGAAGAGAATCAAGTTACAGTATACCAGAATTATGGCATTGAAGGATATATCAACTCTAAGCAAAACATGACAGTGAGCTGAATCTGAGTTATTCTTAATATGATTCTGAAAATTGTGCAACTCAGTGTAGGGAAGAGATTAATTATAGGTAGGTTCTCATCCTCACAAATGCATGACTTGCACTTGAAGCTTCATGCTTGTTCATATAGTTATTCAATTAAATGAAAGAGGTATGTTCATCTCTCAATCATGCAACTGAGTGCTTCTCGTCTAATATCTGCAAACATTTGCTATTTTCTTGGGATTGACCCTTTTTTTTTTTTGGAATTTTACCAGCCAAATTCTAAAATTGATTAAATGAAGTAAACTTTTTTAGCTAAATATTATTTCCCTATTTGTTTACTGTGCAAATGCACACACTGTCAACTTATTGATCATAAGCAGTATGCAATCAAAAAACAAAATGAGCAGCACTATAAAGAATATCAAAAATACAATAGCTCCTCTTTTGTATACAAAATTTAAACACAATTTATGAGGTAAATTAAAAAGAAAATCATAATTTTTTTACAATCTTTTATTTTTTAAGTTTACTCATGTTATTTGTATTACGTTTGTAGTTTATTGGTTTTTAATTTAATTCTCGTCAAATAAATTAGTTACTCATGGTTTATAAAGATTTCACATTTAAATTGTACTATATTTTTTTTTTGTATTCGATTGGTACTCAATATTTTAAAACTAGGACGAATTAGACCATATTTCAACATACCATTCAAATGTCTGTTAGAGAATACATGATGTGGACGTTAAGATACTGATGTGATAATAAATAGAATATATTGTGACATGTACATGATGGTCCAAATATAGACCCTCAGCTTTTACAAAAATAAATAAATAAATAAATAAATCATACTATTCCTTTTTATAAAAGATAAATTGAACCTCGCTATATATATATTTAATAATAATTTAATTTAGTAATATAAATGATTAAAAATATAAGTTGCTATATATATATTATACTAATGCATATAAAAAATTAGAACGATAAAGTTAAACATAAAAAGTACTCATCATCTAAAAGAAAGAAACAAAGTTTAGTTTATATAAGAATTCAGTAATAGTAGCTAAATTGCATATATATTTTTTATCAACTTTTCATCATACTCTTAATTTAATTATCTAAATATTTTAAATATTATTGATTATATATTTTAAAAATATCATTAATTTTTAAAAAATTAAAATAATTTATTTTTAATTTTTGTAATAAATATATTTAATAATAATAGTAATTAAGAGAATATAATATAACTAATTAAAATTTTTAAAGGGTAAAATTAATATCTCACGTTAACTATTCTAATTTCAAACTAAAGTAGTAATAAATTTGTCTACTTTTATGAAAAGAAAAGAATATATATATATATATATATATATATATATATATATATATATATATATATATATATAGGAATGTCTACACTTATTTTATTTATCTAAAAATGAAACTTACTGTGTTTATATTAAATCATTAGATGAATTAGTATCACTTTTATCCAATAATAAAATTAATAAAAAAAGCTAAAAATTAAGTAATTCTAAAAAAGTACTCCATTCTTCTATTAAAGCTGTTGGAACAAATTAGCTAAAATCATTAGGGACACTTTTTTTTTTTAACTTAAGAATTGCAAAAATTTATTAGAATTGGAGAATAAGAAAATCCTAGTCTCTTGTACCTTTATTTCTTTGTTTTTCAAGTTTGGATTCAGGTCAAAGTTAGACTCTAATGGGGCATTCACATTATAATTAAAAAGAACAATCATTTACTTTCGGCAATGATATATACACATTATATAATTTAAGGTTCATTTTCTTTCTAATTTTTTTAAGGATATCTCTAATTATGAGGTTTAAAACGTTTCAAAACAAATCTTAACATTTAAAACGTTATGAAACAAATTTTAACATATTATTCTTTTAGGGATTTAAGTCAAACGTTTAAAACGTTACGAAACAAATGCTAACGTTTCACCTTTTTAACTATTTAAGCCAAACATTTAAAACAGTTACGAAACAAATCTTAATATTTCATCCAGTGTTTTAAAAACCGAACCGGTGGCCGAACCGGTGAGGCAACCGGTTTCCGGTTCAACCGGTTGAACCGGTTTAATGACCGGTTCAACCGGTTTGATAAATTTAAAAAATAAAAAATTTCTGATTCACCAGTCCGATCCGGTTCAACATCCGATTTTTTACCGGTTCAATTCGGTCCAACCGGTCCAACACGGTCCAACCAAAAGATCCAGTTTTTCGCAGTTTCAGACCGGACCACTGGCCGGTTCGCGATTTAAGTCTAAACGTTACGAAACAAATCCTAATATATCACCTTTTTAGAAATTTAAGCCAAACGTTTAAAATGTTACGAAACAAATGCTAACGTTTTACCTTTTTAACCATTTAAACCAAATGTTTAAAATAGTTACAAAATAAATCCTAATATTTCACCTTTTTAGCGATTTAAGCCTAAACGTTTGAAACGTTACTAAACAAATCTAACATTTCACCTTTTTTGCAATTTAAGCCTAAACATTTGAAACGTTACTAAATAAATCCTAACATTTCACCTTTTTCGCGATTTAAGCCAAACATTTAAAACGATCTTTAAACTTTCAATATTCAAATTAGTTTCCATTCGAGTCAGATAATTTTTTTACGGGAAGATAAAGTTCTAATCTTAATTTTAGAAGACTATGCATATGAATATAATTTCAATAAGCAGATACATTTAAATTTAAAAGGTGACTTATTATCTCACTTATACCTTTGAAATTCTTTTTAATTATTTTAGTGAGTTCAAACATATATTCTACATTTATTTCAAAATAATAAATAGAAAAAAACCTCCCTTGCGCCACCTAATCATTGATTGGCTTAAATAATAACTATTGGAGTAATAGTTATTTTTAGTTGTAATAGCATAATTAAAAACAAGTAAATGTATGCTACTCAGATTATATTTGATAGTACTCTTATAAGTGATAAGTGTTGCATATATGTATTGCAATAAGGAGCGTATAATAATCTATTTAACTAAAGAGTTATAAATCAAATGATATAAGAGTTAAATAATAAATTGCTAAATTGCGAATTCAGTTTTTTCAGAAACGTTCTCCTTCTTTAATTATTAAAAATAAAAGTAGTCAATTTAAATAATATATACTCCTTCTTTAATTATTATGATATATTATAATAGATTTGATATATGATATTTTTATAAATTTATAAAGATCAAATTACTCTAAGGTACTCAAGTTGTATCATAATTAATAGTTTGATATTCTTTATTCCAAAATTCTATTAAATGATCTCTCACTTTCAATTCCGTTAACTATTAAGCTTCTCTGTTAATTTTGGCACTTACTTTCAAACAATTTGATTTCCCACTTTCAATTCGTTAACGATTTGATCTCTCATTTTCTGATTTTGTTAATGATTTGATACCTCACTTTCAAACGATTTGATACCTCATTTTTAACTCTATTAACGATTTGGTATCCCAAATTAACAGAAGTGTCTAATAGTTAACGAAATTGAAAATGAGAGATTATTAAGTAAAAATAAAAAATAAAAAATAAAAAATATTAAACTATTAATTATGATATATATGGAAAGTCTCGTATTACTTTGCTCTTTTATAAATTAGTAGTATTTGATTTAATTATAATATTGATAATTTTGTATAAATGAGGTAGAATAAACGTAAGAAAAGAGGAAAAGCACAAAAAGATTGATTGATGAAAAGGAAAAGCAGGGAGAGAGAAGAAGAAACAATTTGGAATAGCTTCAAAAAGAATTCCAAGTCATCCCCTTCTGACACGTGTAACCTTTTCTAACGCGGACATAGCTGGCCCCACAGTTCTTTTTTCGGAACTTAGCTGGCCCCACATGGGATCAACCATTTGTACATGTGAACCCTTCATCCAATCCAGTTCTAGTAATAATAGCTGAGCTGTCATCCTACTTTTTTCACTTAATTTAATTTCGATAATAAATTATCAGCAAATGTTAATCTTGCGGCTTGCCTCCAAATTTTGTACATACAAAAAAATCAATTAAGATCATTTTCATAGTTTTAGAAAAACATCATGAATTTGACATTTTGTTCTGTTCTACCTATTCAATTTTAAATTGCACAATAGTATTCTACTATATCAGCTAATGCACCGATCATTTTTTGAAACTTCATCTGCATCATAAAATGAACCAAAATGCCAAGTTTGAAGTGTTTTCCTTTCAAAATCATAAACATGATCTTAATCAATTTTTTGTGCCAAATTCAGAGACAAAATGAACCTTTCTTGCAGGGGCGGTACTAGATTTTACTATGGGATGGCGAATTTGTACAAAATAAAATTTGAAGGGCTAATTGCAAAAAAAGTTAAAAGTTAGTAACCATATTTATAAGGGTAATTTCATAAAAAAATCATGACATTTACATAAAATTTTATTTTAATCACGACTTTTAAAAGTTGCCATATAAAATCATGAACTTTCATTTTTTTTCAAATCTATCACAAAATTAATTTTCAATGTATTTTTGCTGACGTGGCAACCGGAATCCGGCTGATTTGGAAAAAATGAAAGGTAAAAGTACACCGGAAAATAATCGGTGATAGATTTAAAAAAACGAAAGGTCATGATTTTATATGACAACTTTTAAAAGTCGTAATTTTCATTTTAAATCTATTTCTATATTTTAAAGTTAGTCTCCCCTTTTAATTTTATTTAAGTGCATAAGCTGATTAAGTGGCTAATTTACCATTTTAAAACTACTTTTTTCCAATCAGACCTTTAATTCTTTATCTTCTGAATTTTACAAAATAATCTATAAATGTTAAATTATCCATTAATCCAATTGTGCAAATTAATCCATAATCATTGGACTCTTCAACATTCTTTTGCTTTTTTTTTTTTGTGTTCAAACGACATGTGTAAATATATACAGAATATATACGAAGTTTAAAAGAGAAAATCATTCTTGAGTAATGATTAGTGTTAATTCATAAACAATACTCCATTCACACGATTTGTTTGATTTAGCAATACATGATAAGGGAGTAAAATATAAAAATCTGTTCAAAAGAGGGGACAATAGAGTCCCACATTAAAAAAATTCAGAATTTCATTTTAGCAAAAGTTTTATGTTTATGATACCGGTTACTATATATGCATTCTTCTGAAAAGGTGCTTCTAAAAAAATCTACAATTAACTTCGATCAGTAATGAATTCATCAGCAAGCAAATTTTTTACATAATACTTTTAATTCTTATAAAGGTGAAAAAAAGGGTTGGAATTTAAAACTCTTAAATTGATATTGGAATTTTATAAAATTAAGCTATTTCTGGAAAAAAAATTAATTTTTCTATGAACACATATGCTGAATGGACTTAATACGATATATAAACTAACTAATAATACCCTAAGCTAAATCAAAATTGAAATGCTAAACCTTTAATGCTTTTATAACCTTTAAAAAAATTATCTTATCTATGAATTAATTAGTACTGAATAATTGTTGTATTGTATCTATAGCAAGACTAGCGGATTAAATTTTTAGGAGCTAGGACCTACACATTCTTTCTTGCAGAAGCAGTTAATTTACACATCAGGCTTACTAGTGCTATAGCATACCAAATTAAAGAAAGTTAAAAAGTATGACAATGGATCTTTTGTATGCTAACCTTATTATTTGCACATAGAATCATCATCAAGTGAAAATTACTTTAAATATATTAAGATTAGCATACATTTTTATCGTTTTTGTAATAGTAAGAAATGGGAGAAAAATCAGAACAAAAAATTAAAACAATACATGTAACTTCCAGATTATTTATTTAACCGAGTAGTACTATATTAAGTAATTAATACAACCATAAAAAAAGTAATTAATACAAAATTAAGTAATTTATAAGTGGAAGCTATCAGTACTTGTTAGGATTATTCCTAAAATTCTAATTAGTTTAGAACTGTTTTAATTTATTTTAGTATGTGTTAAATATTTATTATGCTAATTATTGGTCTTTATGTAGAAAAAGAGAATTATAATTAGTATTTCTTACTCCCTCCGGTCCATAATATTTGTCGCACTTGAGAAATTTTTTTGTCCATAATATTTGGCATGTTATAATATCAAGAGAGCATTAATTGCTATTTTTCCATGTTTCAATGTAGGGTTAATTTAGTAAAAGTGTAACCAAGTTTCAATGTAGGGTTAATTTAGTAAAAGTGTTTACAAATTAAGACATATTAATTGTTTTCTTAGTTCTTATGCCAAAGCCAAATGCTACAAATATTATGGACCGGGGGGAGTACTTTTTTTGACTTTAAGAGTGTGAGCTAGATTAATGAGACTAAAAATATTACTTCAATTCTTTATTTTGCTATAAGCTTGATTTACTAATTAATTTTCTACTATTCCGATGCTACTAATCTCACAATAATACCATATATAAATGTAAAACAAGTAGTTTTGTGTGAATTTTTTTTATATGATCAACACTTTTTTTCTAAATTTTTTTATATGAGAGGGTCAATCTAATTGAATATGTTAGCAATCTACGCCGGACCAACACATTACAATATAATTATCTCAATTCATAAATTTAACAAATAAAACTATCTAAATTATTTTTAAAAAAAAATTGTCAAACCGATTTTGTAGAACATGTGTTTGGATTTGAAAATGTGTAACTTATCCAATACTCTCTGGCGACTTGATTTATCATGTTTCTACAAAAACAGGTATAATTCCTTAAAAGAAAAAGCAGCATGTGGAAAGAGACAAATTTTCAGTTATAAGAAAGAGGTGTCACATATACAGCTTTATAGAAAACAGTTAGTTACTCTTGAATTAATGTTGGAACAACATATATACTTGATCATCATGCATGAATATGATGATCCAATCTAGTAATAATAACGTGAAAAAGGCGGCAATGCAACGAATCATGTATGGCCATGTGGATGGATTACATGAGATTCCAAGAAAGGACAAGAATGAAGCATAGCATAATTAATCTCAAGAAACTACAGAAACCCTAATAATAATAAGCAGAACATAGAGAAAATCTTGAAAGAAACGGTAAGAAGAATCCTTTGATCACAAACAAAAAGAAAAAACGAATCAAAAGTGCAAAAGGGTTATAGTTTAGGGGGGGGTGCCTGCTTTTTCTTTTTCTTTTCTTTTTCTCTCTATATATCAAATTTTGTCTTCATTTTGCTTCTTCCCTCCATCTTTACAATTCCATCATTACCTCCCTCTCTCTCTCTTTTTCTTCCTGCTTTGGAACTTCTTCTCTATTACAGGTCCATCTCTTAGTTATTCTTGTAATAATTGTAATAGTCTATTGATAACTAACTGTTATTACGCTCCTTCATTTGACTGTCTGCAGGTTCTTGATTCTGGTCTCGTAGTTTCTGCGTTTTTTGGGTTAAATACGAGACACGGGATTTTCTTGATTAGCTGTTCAATTAAATCAAGAACCGTCCCGATTTAAGAGAAGAAGTTCGAAGCAGATAGAGAAAAATATATTAAATGTCTCCTGTTTCATTGCCTCCTGGTTTTCGTTTCCACCCTACTGACGAGGAGCTTGTTGCTTACTACCTACGAAGGAAGATCAATGGACATAAGATTGAATTAGAAGTCATTCCTGAAGTTGATCTTTATAAGTGTGAGCCATGGGATTTACCAGGTATATTTATATCTATATGTATAATTGAAGTGTACATAATGTTTTATATGTTTATTCATGATAATTTGTTTGTTTTAGGGTTTATGTTTGCATGGATTTCATATACATTTCTTTTGCTCATATAGATATATGAACTAAATAAAAGATTGAGTGATCATTAGGAAAGGTAGGATGCTGATAAAAGCAGGCTTACTATAGCATAATTCAATTTCATGCATGTCTTTTGGATAACTTGTAGATAACAAATTGTAATGATTAAGCTAAATGTATAATAATATATTATGGTTTACGTATATCAGTCTTTTCTTTATTGACTGATTTCTTTTTCTCAAAGAAGAATAAATTTCAAGAATTTTATATTTTTATTTTTGAAAATGTATTTTATATATATAAGTACGTTGGTTGTAATCATAACCTTAAAGTTTCAGTCATCTTGACCATTTTCTGGTCAAACACCTAATGTAGAAAAACACCATTATCAAAAAAAAATCTATGTATTTTCCTCTCAAAAAAAATCTATGTAATTTCTTTTTCTGCTCATTGATCTGAAGTTGGCCGATCTTTAAATTCACAATGATTTTTAACATCTTTTACTAAAGGTGGAGACAAAGAAATGGCTTCCAAACTTCTTTAAGGATTCCTATTCTTCTTCTTCCTCCTTTTTCTATTGTAATTATAATAATTATTATTATTAGTTTAATTGCATGCATTGATCATGCTTTATTGGTCAAATTTTATACTCTAATGAAAAAGTACTAACTATATGCTGACAATGAGGCATGTGGTCCCACCATCTTTAGGGTTCCTATTGTGAACACGAAGATATAAATCATTTATGGATACCCTTAATTATTAATTTCCAAGTCAAAAAGCTTAAAGAAAGCAAATCATTGCATTGTCTACAAGAGATTTGTAGTTCCATTCAATAATTATATGCTTTTGCAATTTCTTTAACATATTCTCATACTGTTCTTTTGTTTCATCTTGGGTTCTAATTAATAGTTTCTTTTCTGCTTTTTCAGCAGTAATTAATACTATTTTCCGATATTAGCATTAACTTTATCAAAGCCTACAAAAGCATAATATCAATTTTTATAGGACTATCCTAAGGTTAATTCATTGGACCGCCTAACAGAATCCAAAATACAACAAATATCAGTTGCATTATATTATAATTAAAGATTTTTTAATCATAATAACACACTTTTGTCTTTAATAATGAAATTGAGACATGTAAACGCAGGGAAGTCACTGTTACCAAGCAAAGATCTAGAATGGTATTTCTTCAGTCCTAGAGATCGTAAATACCCGAATGGATCGAGGACGAATCGTGCTACTAAAGCCGGATATTGGAAGGCAACAGGCAAGGATCGAAAGGTTAACTCACAAATGCGTGCAGTAGGTATGAAGAAAACCCTAGTTTACTATAGAGGTAGAGCTCCTCATGGTGCTAGAACAGGTTGGGTAATGCATGAATATCGCCTCGACGAACGAGAATGCGAAAATGCTTCCGGCCTTCAGGTTCATCTCATCTCTTTCTTTTCTTTGCTTTTTTAAAATTCTTTTTGTTTTTATATATCATATATTTAATGGATCGTGAGCTACACGGTTCGCGTGAAAAATAATATTTTGATTAAAAGAAATGTATTAATTAGAGGAAATGTTTGATATTAAATCATTTTCTAGCTGCAGGATGCATACGCACTATGCCGTGTGTTCAAAAAGAGTGCAAATATTCCAAAGATTGGGGACCAATATGCATCAACATCAAATAATCAAATGACAAGTGAGCATTCTTCTAGCGTTGAGCATTATTCTGAAGGAAGATATGAAGATTTTGAGACTTCAAATTATCCCATGCAAATGGACACATCTTCCTTACCCAACGTCCCAACTGGATCATCACCTCTTCATCATCATAATCATGCTGATCATCAATCTAGAGATTTTGGAAATTGGAAACAATTCTTATCAGATGATCCTTATAGCTTCTCATCTTCTTCATCATTCCCAAATTCTGGACCCCTTCCTTATCCACCATCGAAGGTAAAATCGTAACCAAATATCTGGGTGATGCCTAAACTTTATGACATGTTTCAAATTGGTACCTAAACTTCAATTTACATCCTTTTGATATTTCAGGTTGATATAGCATTAGAATGTGCAAGATTGCAGCATAGATTTACCGTACCTCCATTGGAGGTGGACGATTTTCCTCAAGTCGGATTTACGGACATGAAAATGATGCACTCTACTTCCATGCACGAAGCCTCAAATCAAACTGATATTCTTCAGGAAATTCTTTCAGTTGCTCAAGCATCTAAAGAACTGATTCAAGACACTTGGGCCGGAAATTATTCTAATTCTGATAATAATGATTTCACTTTCATAGCTGATAAAGATGTTCATGGAAATTTCTATAATGACATGAATTCAATGAGATGCATAGACAAATCATGGGCGGATCCTTCTGTGCGATCTGTCGAGATCGGAAATCTGGATGAGAATTTTAAGAATGACAGAATTATAGAAAACTTGAGATGGATAGGGATGTCAAATGAAGAACTTGAGAAGGTACGTTATATAGACATCTAATAATAATTAAAAAAATAACTTTTGTCACTTTTATTAATTCTAATAAAACAAGATTTTGTCAATTATACAAGATTTTATTTTAATTATAGTCAAATTCACTCAATTGGTTTGTGTTCAAGGATTATATATTGTTGTCTTTGCCTTTTTCTGATTAAATTGGAAGAATTAGTTATAAATCACGTGAATAAAATCATATTCAGTTTATTAAATTAGACGGACTTGACTATGATTAAAATAAAAAATATTAAATTTATTTATACATAATTGGTAATTATGGAAAATAACTATTATATGTAAACTTTATTTCTTTGCTTTTAAGCTATATAATATTGTTATTTCATAATTTTCAGAGTTTTATGGAGGATCACAAAGTTGTCCCCATTGAAAATATTTCAAATTTTCAGAGAAGAGAAGAGCATGATATTCAAGGTAACATTAATTCTTGTATGCAACATATAAATATTTCTTTATTTGAATGGATAATTTATATAAAATTAGTTTCCAGGAGATAATGTGCATAATAATCAAGAAGACTGCATGGGATTCCAAGACACAGATGATTATTCACTAGAGTTCATCAACGATGATGCTAATGCAAACTTTGATTTAGCAAGTTCTCCAAGCTTTGAAGTTGTTGAAGAGATCAAAGTTAATCACGGAATGTTCGTTTCGACTCGACAAGCATCGGAAACTTTCTTTCACCAATTAGTTCCTTCTGAGACAGTTAAGATCCATCTAAACCCGGAAATAACTCAGAATTTCTCAATACAGAAATTAGAAATGCAAGCACAAGAGCCAAGAATCAGCAAATCAATTCAAGCTTGGAAGAAAATTGGAAGATCAGTCATTTATATGATTGTTATTCTGTTGATGCATTGTTTTTATGTGGGGAATGAAAAATTGATGGAAAGTGGAAATCAAGAACAGACAATGGGTTGCCCTAGAAATTTCAAGAACAAGAAACTTGGAATGCAAGAAAAGGATTTGGTGGTGACTATAAGAGGTGGGAATAAATTTAGTGTGTTTCTCAAGAAGTTAGGGCTTTTTCTTACCATTTCTTTGGCTCTTTGTACCATGTGGGTTAACCATGTCATACTCAATTCTTGAGTTTTTTTTTTCATTGTCTTGTTTCTTTTTTTCTTTTCTTTTTTTGCTAACAATATACATATTTTAATTTGGAGGGTCAAAAGAATTGGAGGGTAGAAATAGTCCTTCTGCAATGTTTGAAGGAAAATTCCTTCTTATATATTTGTATTGATGTATACTTATACATGTAACTAATAATCATAATTGAATTAATGGACTCTTTTTTCTTTTTGATAGGTCATGTTTGAGTTTTATGAAGATAAAATCGATTCATATATCCACAACTATTATCAAAGAGATTGTACACCTAGTTTTTAGACACAAAAATGCGTTTAAAGACAATTTTTGGAGAATAATTAGGATTTGAAACGTTTAAAGACATTTTTTAGAGAAATATTGTGGGATGATGGGCTATTAGTCCACTTGAAGAATTTTAATGACTAAATTGGCAAATAGCTATAAAATTGGTGAATTGAGCATAACTATTGCAAATTAATTATAAAAAATTTAAAAAAATTAGAAATTATAGATAAAAGTCCAAAAAATTAAACTGATCTCAAAACCTTAAAGGTCTATGAGTCAATTTATACAATTGAATGTAAATTGACTTAAAACTCTACAATTGAACCTTTAAAGCTCTTTTCCAATTTCAGAAATCAAACTGATACTTTAGCTATATCTGATATTTTAACTATATTTTAAGAAATTTATTTAAGTAATCAATAATTAAAAATAAATACATATAATTAATAATAATCAGTGAGAGTTCTAACTCCGATGGTTTTTACTGGAGAAACCCTAACATGTACCACTTTATCTCAATTTTAAAAGAAAGGCGCAAAAAATAGCAATTTATTAATTATAAGAATTAAACACCAATGAGCTGTAATTTAAATGGTATAAGCGTTCGACAGTAAACTGTCAAGATCGTGGGTTCAAATACTTTCACAAGTATCCCTTTTCCCTAATTATTAAAAAAAATAAAAAAAAATAATTATTGATAATCAACCAGGCTTTCAATCTCAAGAAAAAAATCTCAATTTAAAAAAAAAAAATTAGTCCATAAATACACGATTCTCAATTATGCTCAAGCTGGAAAAAGCAATTAAAACAATCAATCTCAAGCTTAATCTTCAGCTTGAATTGCTATAGCCGATCAAACACCAAATTACCCAAATCAACATAAAACGAGCCGAGAATTCAAACGGTACTTAGTAGCATGGGATTTATAAAAATTAATTTGGGCCATTAAAAGCTTATAATCCTCACAATGGCTGCATAACATTAATCAGGAGAAATTCTTATGTACACTCGGTCTATCGCGTTATCCGTAGACTAACCTATCACATTATGACACGTCATTAAAATGATGGCAATCTTGTAAATTCGTTTTTTACTTATTTACACCTTTGAATAGTAATATTACAAGATTGCCATCATTTTAATAATGTGTCATAATGTGATAGTTTTGGTCTATGTTTGACATAGTAGACCGAGTCTACCTAAAAATTTCTCCATTAATCAGTTCAATTAAATACTAAGCACAACAATGAGTTATAACTCGAACGATATAAACATCAAACAATATTATGGACCCAATTTTCCCCAGAAATGCTCTTACATACAAAAAAAACATAAGTGTGGGAAATTATTAATTAATGTTGCAAGTAAAGTAGAAGTGAGTGGTGGTGCATTAATAGTGCAGCAGAGCACATGGATATGGGCAAGAAATGTAGAAGCAGATAAAAAGAAGAAGACAACAAAATAAGCACAAAAATAAAAATGGACTTAATGATCGGTGATCACGGGTCACAAACCACCACTTCACATGCATACAAATTTCTCTCCTCTCACCTCTAAATATTATTACCGAGCCCACAAATTTCTTTAAATTAGATACCTACAGTTTTATTATTATTGAAAGTAAATCCTTCAATCAGGAGATCTAATTCACTTATACCAGGGAACAGAGGATCTAATTTTAATAAATATAATAAAATAAGGATTCAAACATGCATTTTGCCTTAAAAATTAAGAGGCCGTTTGGTACAAGATTGGGAATGAGAATCGGAATGAGAAGAAATGGAAAAAAATGGGAATGGAAATGATTGTTTTCATTTTTTTTTTTGGTTCAAAATTAGTGTAGGAATATGAATGGATAAAGTTTAATAAAAAAATTATTTATTATTATTAAAAATATTTTTTTAATTTTTTTATATAAAAAATAAAATTATTTAAAAAATTATTTAAAAAAAATTAAAAAAATATTTTCGAAAAAATTAAAAAAATTATTTTCGAAAAAATTAAAAAAATTAAGAAATTATTTTTAAAAAAAAAAATTAAAAAAATTAAAAATTATTTAAAAAAAATTAAAAAAAATTAAAAAAGTTTTTTAAATTATTTTAAGTATATTTTTTAAAATAAATATTTAGAAATAGTTTTTTTTAATAATTATATATTTATTATTAAAATATTTTATAAAATTTTGATTCTCATTCCCAAAAGTATATTCCTATGTGATAAGAGGGGAATAGGGTAATCACATTCCTATTGCCTAGTACAATTTGACAAAACAAACATAAACAATGGAAATCATTTCTATACCCATTCCCATTTCCCTCTTTTTATGGCGAACCAAACGGCCCTAAGAGATAATTATTATCAAGTCCACTTTCATCCTCTATTGCTCTCATCTTTCATTTTCCATAGCTAGGTTTGGCATATTAATATTACAGCCAACTTTATACTCTACTAGTACATTGACCCTCGCGTTGCTTTGGGGTTTAAAAAAGGCAGAGAGTATTTCAAACATAAAATACACAGACAAACTAAATAATCAAAGCACAATTAAAAATATAGTCTCCTAATCAATTCATAATGCAATATCAAGTCTAGTTTCAACAAAAATATCTTGTTAAAAATAACCTAGCATTAAAACCATTTACTATAAATAAGCAAACATAACAAATACTCTCACTTTACTTCGGGAGGAGCATAATTAGATAAAATATCAAATACTAATATTTTAAAAATATCAAATATTTTCAAGTGAAGCCAATTTTAACCAATACTTTCAAAAATACCAATTTTAGTAATATATATTTTAATTTTAACCAATCACTCTTTAAAAAAAATCAATTTATTTCAATTATGACCATTTTATAATATGCATTCTATTATTAATAAATATTTCCAAATACTCTAACCAAGCAAAGGATTGTTTAAAAATCAAAGCACAATTAAAACCACAACTACCAAATCGATATTCATAATGCAACATTAAGTTGGTTTTGATCAAAATACAACGTTAAAAACATCCAAGCATTGAAATTCATTTATTACAATAAGCAAACATGTGCTGGATATGTGTCTTAAAAAGGCACATGATCTGATCCACATAAGTAAAAGACCAAATTATGTCATTTAAAGTAGGCCAAATGTTGTAAAAAGGCCAAACCTTTCACAAAAGTTTCACAAAAGTCCTGACCTTTCAATTTTGTCGATTTTGGCCAAAAATTGATTATTTGGTTTCACAAAAGTCCTGACTTTTCAATTTTGTCGATTTTGGCCAAAAATGGATTATTTGGTTTCACAAAAGTCCTGACCTTTCAATATTTTGCATGCCACATAGGCGTCACATAGGCTCCACATAGGCAAATTGAAATCAAATTGAGAGTTGGCCACAATTGAAACCAAATAATTTGTTTTTGGCCAAAATTGATAAAATTGAAAGGTCAGGACTTTTGTTAAACTTTTATAAAAGGTTTGGCCTTTTTAAGACATTTGGCCTTTAAAGTAACACAGAGGGCTAAAGATAAGGGTGTAAATGTAAAGAAAAATGGTAAAGACAGAATTGTCCAGACTTGACAATATAATTACATTTCTTAAAACATCAATAGAGAACATTAGAAGGGCTTATAAGGGAGAAGCAGAACACTGTTCAATGTACAGTGTTTTCTGCTTCTCTTTTATAAGTTAGTATATTGATTATTTATCCAAAATCCTACTTAACTTTATTCATCAATCAAACATAGCAGCTGAATTTTGTTTCTTTCTTCAAAACTGATTTTGTTTCTTTCCTCCAACACTGGATTTTCTTTATTATTACTGTTCATCTTCTTATTTTAGCATCAGTATGCTGCAAATTGTATTGTTTTTATTAGCTGTTTTTCTATTAAGTAGTGAGTATGTGAATGGCGCATCTACTGTGAAAATGGGAAACATATCAAAAATAGAAGATGCACTGAACTTTCATCTTTATTATGGACAATCCTTCAAAGTTATAAAGAATGTTATTGATGCTAAGAGCTATCTTCTCATCCAGGTATGTTTCTTTATCTCTTCCCACTTTTAAATTATCAATAATGCCTTCTTCTTGTGTGTGTGTTTTTTTTTATGTTTATTAGTTGTGAATATATTACCTTTATGTTTGGTTTCTAATAGATAATTGCTTAGCTAATTATAGAACAAATTAGTCTAACACCTCTCATATATGATATAATTTGCGCAGTTTCGTCTTTTTTGATTTTTCACTTTTATTTCCGTTCACATTTTAGTCCTTCTGTTAATTTATCGCGTTAGTCAATTAAATCGAATGACTTCACTAAAAAAATTAAATTTTCAAATTAACCCTTTAGTGTAATTTTGATATAATCATAAATTTTATATTTATGAGACTTAATGAATTAATAGATGCAATCATTTTTTTGTTTATATTAACTAGATTTTTTATTTTTAATATCTGTTTTGTTTTTTTATTTTCTTACTTCTATTACTTTTTTAAAGTGAAAAAATTTAAAATAGTAGAAGTTTAAAAATCATTTCAAAAAAGGATTAAATTTATAAAAAATTATTTCAAAAAAATATAAAAAAATACAATTAAATTTATTAAATAATTAAATCTCATGAAAATACAACTTTTATTTGTATTTATTTTAAAATAAATATAAAAATCAAACTGAATTCATATTTAAATTTTTTTAATTTAGTTGATGGACATATTAATTATTCCTTTTCTTTGGAATTAAAAAAGAGCTGTAAAAACATTAAAAAAATATAATCTCTGCTTTAACAAATTTGTACGGTCTCATTATTAATTTATTGAATGTTTAAGGAAATGATATTGGATTCATCATTTTCCTTTTTGTAATACTATTACATTAACAAAAGTTAGTGGAATATTTTTATGAACAGAATAACTCAAGGATGGCAACAAGGACAAAATATTGCACCTCAAGGATTAAGTCTTTTGTCATTCCTCTCTCCAACTATTCAGCTGATACCTACTTCTTTCCAGGTATTCTTTATTCAAAGATATTATTTCTAAAAAAATTATATAAATTAAATTATAAAGAATCATCGAATATTAATTAGAAATATTTTAGAAGTATTTATAATGTAAAAGTTATATTTTAATTTATATATAGTTAAATTGAAAGTCGTATTTTTTTACTTTAATTTATGTAATCTCATTATAATTGGGACTTTTTTGTTCTAATGTGCAGTATCCTTTTTCGAGGTGAGGACCATTGGCTTTCTTTAGGTATTATCGATTTGTTTTAGGCAAAATCTATCTTAAATTGCCCGTGCTGTATTTTTTTTTATCCTTAAAAATCAGTTGAGTATATCATGTAAATCTTAACCACTTGAATACCTAAAAAATTAAAATTAATAATGGAATTTAACAAGAATATTTGAATATTTTATACGAGAGACTATATGATAATGTGCAGGAGCGAGCTTAGAAAGAGCGTATGATGAGCAGTTGTCCACCTTATAATTTTGAGTCTCTTTAAAAACGTTAATATAGAATTGAAAAATATGATATTGTCATCTTAATACATATAGTTTGCCCACTTAAAAATTTATATTTTGTCAATTTTACTAATCTTATAAAGATTAAGTACATGTTGCCCATCTAATAAAAAAAGTCTGGGTCCGCCTCTGATAATGTGTATGAATTGTGTTAGCTACTAGGCATACTGGGGAGTATGAAGGGGATCACATCAAACTCAGTGGCATCAGAATGTGCCTTAAAGCTGTATGAAACAGGAGAAACTGTGATGTTTAATAGAACTGAACCTCAGCTATTTACTCAATTTGCTGCCCATTTCGTTAGTGACACTGATCAGCCTCAGTCTTGTAATTTTGCCAATTTTGTTCCTTTTGGTGAAGATACTCCTCTTCAGGTAAATTATTTATTATAATTATATAAATAGTTAATGTTAAATTGTTATTACTATGAACTAAATATGATCTAAATGAGTTTTAAACTTGGTTTAATTTTACATACAAGTAGTGTGATTTTAATTGTTTTTTTGTTTAACAGAGAGCGGAGTGGATCAAATTCTTAGGTGTTTTTATGAATCTGGAGTTCAGAGCCAACCAAGTCTACAATGCAGTAAGTTTTGAATTGCATTTCATCTGTTAAACTAAATTAAATTTATAACTAAACCGAACTAGTCGGTCCAATTTACTTATTTTGATATATAAATTTAAAATTTCAGACCAAATCGAACTAAATTTACCGATTCAGTTCAATTTATTGGTTTATGGATTGCCACTAATGTGGACTATCAACAAATCTGATATGATTTTAATGGAATTGTTTTTGCCAAAGTATTTAAATAGATTGATATGGTGTTAAATAAGGCAGTTTTTGGATTTAATCCAATTAGATTACTATCTTTTGCAGGTCAAACAAAATTACTTATGCCTAACTAAGGTTGCAGCAAATATTACAAGGTCCTTCAAACCAATTGTAGCTTGGATGACATACTCCGACGTTAGTATGATTTATAGAAGTTGGATGATATATTGCATATAGGCCTAATCACTGAAAAGCCCTTCACCTTTAATTTTTTTTTCAATTGCACCCTGATGTTGAAAAACTCTCTCAAAACCCTCCCACCTTTGAATTCTATTCCAATTGCACCCTGACGTAGCAAAATCCTCTTAAAATCCCCCCCACCTTTAGATATTTTTTCAATTGTACCCTAAATTGAAATTTTTTATAGTTTTTATTTTAAAAAATTATTGGATAAAATTTTAAAAAGAATAATTTTTTACATTATTAATAATATTAGTGTTTAATTAGAATATAGATTAAAAATAAAAGATTATTTTAAATTTTTTTCATGTGAAAATAGGTCAATTTAATACTTTGGGGTGCAATTGAAAAAGAATCTAAAGGTGGGGGGTTCTGAGAGAATTTTCCTACGTCAGGGTGCAATTGTAAAAAAGTTTAAAGGTGGAGGCTTTTGAGTGATTAAACCTTGCAAATTTTATGCATTAAGTGTTCATTTAGTACATGAAATTAATGCCTCAGTTTTTTTTAGAGGAAATTTATGCCTCAGTTAATAGTTGATCTCCAACCGGAGCGGCAATTCTCATTTTAGCATTTTTTTTTACTATTTGATATAAAACTATAGTAATACTGAAAAATATAAATGAGATATTTTTGTTAAAAATAATATCACGTGTCGAAATAAATTTATACCATTTTGATGTTTTATCTTGCAGAGTGTATGGTCTTTTACAAATGAAGTATACAAGTTGAAGGTAAATGATTGATCCATAAGTGTTGTTTCTTTTGAATGAAATTGATACCTTACAAAAGTTAGGCAGGAAATTAGTATTTGTTTGATTCAAGATTCGGAATAAAAATAAAAATTGAAATTGAAATGAAAACCAAAATAATTAATTTATATTTTGAAATGAAAATAAAAAATGAGAATGAAACTCCTATAAGGTGAGTGATTTCTATTTATGGAGAATTACATTAATTTTTTTAATCAAACACAAATAGTAAAATCATTTTCATTTCTTCCAAAGGACAAAAGAATGGCCATCATTAATTAATTTTGATTAGAAGTAATTGTATCTAATGTTTAATCTTGAAAACAGTATGTGGAAGATGCAGGTGGAGAAAATATTGATAATTCCATCAGCAAAATGACTTATAACACTTCAAATCCTGATGACTTGGAGGACTTACATGCTATTTTATGTGTAAGTCTATTTTCTTTCCTAATTTTTATTTTTTTCCAAAGGGAAATAAATTTAAATTTTTTCTAAAATCAGATCAAACAGTATGGATCCATTTGACCTAAAATTATAAAAATTATGTATTATCTTAATGTATGAATATGGGTCTAATTGGTCATGCCTTATAAGTTTAAGGTTCAAAATGAACCCTTTTCTTATTTTTCTATACTCTACAACATTTTCCTAACTATTTATTTTTCCTGTCAAAACTTACATTTTGATCAGACTGTAGATGTAGTAATTGATGAAACAGTGACCGTTGATCCTGCCAACTACAATCAATCAACCTTCCTTCAAAATATAAATGTAGAAGATCAATCCTGTTTTGCATTTCTTTCAAATCAAAGTTTATGGAGATTTGATAAAAGAGTCCAAAACTTAACTGCTCTTGGTAAGTTTTTATTTTTCCCAATACCCCTAATATTGCACAACAAACGCATCTTAAGTCTTGACCGTTGATCAGAATGACTTCCGATCACAATCAACGGTTTAGATTAATTAGTTGTACATAATTTTTATTTTCAATTTAGAGTCTTACTTTTTTCCCTGTCTGCAAATGAAGACTGGTTTGATGGAGCAGTCTCTCAACCCCAATTGGTTCTAGCAGATTTTGTAGAACTTTTATTCCCTACTGCAAATTATACTACAACATACTTTAGGAACATTGCTAAGGTACAAATCTATTTATGTTCAAATTAAGTAAAAAAAAGTGTTGAATCATGATGAATTTATGCTATTATTTGACAATTATGTGTCTGTATTTGCAGGGAGAAGGCATGATAAGCATTGGTGCTAGTATGTGTGCTAGGGATATTTCGACTCCATTGGAGCCCACAATACTACCTTGTCAATGATGATATAATCTCCCCTCGATTCGACTTGAACTCGGGATCTAGCAACGATTTTCTTACGACAATTTTATCTTTAATTTTAGGAATAATAACTAACATTCTGAAATTAGATCAAAATTAATATTTATGTTTTGATGTCCGTGTTGATTACAATAGGTAATCAGTTATCAAGTAAAGAATACGATCTAACATTGTATTAACTTAGAATCGCAGATAAGCACACATCATTCAGTGAAGAAAAAATGCAGAATGTTATGGGGAAAATAAAAACTGTCAGATGGAATAAAGTAATATTAATATTACGAAAGTTCAAAAAGGATGTGTGATTGTATTTAAAAATGGGACTAGAGTAACAAACATGTGCATCATCAACCCATTTCAAATTCATTACTTTAGCAGACTCGTGAAGAACAAGATAAAACAAGACAAAGCTCAAAATTCTAATTCTACTAGAGGTACTACTACATCTACTAATTACCTTTCGCATTTATAAAAATGCTAAATATGGATCATTCCAAAGCTCCATGTTCCGAGTAGGATGCACTCATGTCTCGACCAGCACACTGTAAGAAAGCCATTTTGAGGGCTCTAATTCATATTCCTGATGGATTCTTGTTCCACGACAAATAAGACGGGTCGCCAAGGGGCCTGCAATAATGGAAACATCTCAAACGCAAGCATAGCCTAAGAATGCAGAAATTAAGGGATATATAATGTCAGTAGCAGTAAAGAGATCATTTCACTTACCTTGGTTTGATCACATATACAAGTATGAAGCTTATTGCAAAGAACAAGCAGATTCCGCCGACAGAAAGATATGCTTTTCCAAGGAAATCATTTTTTCCACCAATCCAACTTGTTGTCGAAAGAACCAGCTTCTTCTTGCCCCCAAAACTGTAAGTATTATAGTTGTTATTTATAGTAACTGTAATTACATCATTAGCTTCGAGATCCATCTCTATCTTCCCATAAAGTTTCCTGAAAGATGGCAGTGCTGCAGTACGCATCCAAACGATAAGATCCACTTGTTCACTCAACTGTTCCATACAAAACCAGTAACAAAATTTATTGGCAAAAATGAAGATGCCGGAAACTATATGATGACAAACAATGACCATATAAACGAAAAAGATTGTCCGCTAGAACATATAAACACTCACAGGTATGCTAGAATTGAGCTTTGCACCTCCGATCAAGTCTCCATTTTGGAAATTTTTAGGATAGACATCAGAGCCAAATTTGTAATCTTGGTCACTTTTCCATGCTATATTTTTCTTGCTGACATCTAAGGCCTTGTTTTTAAGTGAAAACCCATAAGTGTCGTTGAACATACTCCAAGCAGTAAGACCACAAGGAACTATTGGAGCATTATTTGGCGCAAAAGCTTCCGGTTGACAACTCTCTGTGTCACCCTCACCTGCTTTACTCCTTAACTGTTTGTCACTTCTACTCTTCACATATCTGAAACACAATTTTCACAGAGACTTGAAGAACATTCAGAATATCTCAAATGCTGGGTGCAAATAATGATATGCTAAACAAGAGCGTAATTCAATATATCCCAGCTTAAATACATTCTCATTATACTTGTAGTTATGAATTTTCTAAGATAAAATAAAAAAATATGATTAAAACATTTATGATCCCCTTCAAATTAAAAAAGGTCAAAGTCGAGGAACACAACGTGTCCACTTTGTTAATCTCCATTAAATTATAAATCAAACATCATATATATCCGAACTTGAACAGTGTAGCTATAAAGTGATACAGGAATTGGACAAGGAGACTAACACTAGGAGAATGAACTCGAATTTTGAATGCTTTGACCTCCAAAACGTACTGGAGAATATGTTGTATTTTAATGCCCACTTTAGAGCTGTTTAATACCATTTAATTGCTCTTTAGAAAGAAAAAAATGACGCACTGTTCCTTTGTATCAAAGCAAAATTTAAATCTCGTTCTTAGACTTGTCTAACAGGACACTAATCATAATTTGAGCAAATCCATTTTCAAACAACCATATTGGAACATAATAGAGTTAAGTTCAAAGGGAATGATAAAAGAGAAATCAAGGAGGGAGAGACCACCGTGTTGCTAACAAAAACTATCAAGAAGATCATTTTCCGGAAAAAAAAGAAGGAAGAATACGCAAAATTGTGAATATGAATACATAAATTTAAAACTAGTAAAGAAAACTGGAACAAGGACAAGGATAAGGACAAGAACTTCACTCAAACTGCACAATTTTCAGAACATTCTCCCAATTTAACCAATGAAAGATTCGTGCCATTAAAGCAATCAGCTGGACCATCTGCAGTTTCTATCCTTAAATCCAAAGACATTTCACCTCTCATCAAAATACCAAAGAGCAGTGTCTATAGTCCAGGACATAATAATATAAAGTAAATAATGAGATCTACTTTCTCATAATCTACTTTAAAATGAATGACAAAGTAAAAGTCCAAAAAGCATATTATGAGATCTTAGAAAATCCTACGTGATTTTACAACTAGTGATGCTCTTTCATACAGCCAACACCATATGATTAAAGAGCGTAAACGATAATTATAGATATCACTTTTACAAGTGTGCTACAAGCAGCCAAATTATTCTAGAGTTTTAAAAGGAAAAGCAAAAAAAAAACCCTTAGAAGAAAGACTTTCAAGAACACATCAAATGAAATTAATTAATTGCAAAGAGAAGTTATATGCCTATGCTTCTCAAATTTCAACTATGTGGAAATTAAAACATGTAAAAACGACATTAATGGTAGTACAGATAGAAATCCACTCTTCTTCCACAGATAACTAATAGCCGATATTCATTTTCTGCTGCCTATGAAGTAAATGGGAAAAAAGTAATAAATGCAGCACGGTTCCACTCACCGACGATGGTTCTGATAGAAGTTGTCAAGCTCATAGTATATAAAAACGGGACTTTTCATTCTCTTTGGAACCTGCAAAACAACAAAAGAGAAAAAAATCATCAGTATATACACTTCATAGTTGACTAGTAGTTAGAGTATAAACACATAAGCGAATTTAAAGCAATATAAACAAGACTAACAGTCAAACTCCTGGTACATGTCTTGTTAGTGGTACTACTTCGGATGAATTGAAGGCTGTCATTTCGAAAAATAGAAGGAATGCAATCTTTGTCATACCGATCCACAATTTCAACCACCTACATTACACATTATGCAAAATTAAAGCGCAGAGCTTTGTGTAAGTGTATTATCCTCATAACTTGTCAAATGTTAGGATGGTCAAATCAAAACTCAAAAGTTTAAAAGAATAAATTACATGTTCTGATGCAAACAAGGTAATCAAACCAATAGGAATGAAGATTATCCCAACCGCGACAAATGCTGTAATGACCTGAAATCAATTAAAAAGACAACAGAAAACACTAAAATAAAGAATAAATAAATAATCAATTGTAGTATGCTATAAAGTTATATAATAACAATACTAATAATAATACCCATCCAGGAGTAAGAATTGGTTTGCATGCAGGAAGCTCTTGCTGTGAAAATCTTGAGTCTGCAGCCATGAATAATAAACAGCACTCTTCAAATTCTTTATTTGACAAAATATTTATCAATAAATTATAATAAAACAAACAGGATGAATTTTTTTTAATTTAATATGTAAACAGCAAATGAACAATAGCTATTAATAAAATCATAAGCAAACAAAAAATGGAAAAAAAAATCTGCATTTATTAACAAATTCACTAAACAACAACAACAACAACAAAAACAAAAGCAATTCAAAAGTTAAAAAAACCTTCACGTAATACCCTAACCCTAATAGCGATTAAAAAAATAAGAAAAAGAAGAAGAAATAACATTTAGGTTTTTTTGATTTCCGTTTTGCTGGAGCAGATTCAGCGACCGCGGTGGTGGTGCTGCTGCCACCACCGGCAGAACTGGTTGCTCCTCTCATTTTCTTTTTCACGCCAACGTGTAACGGCGTCACTGCTTTAAAACCAGTGCCCGTTTCGTTTCTTGATTTATGTATTTTTATTTTAGTTTCGTGATTTTTTTCCTTTCTTGAATTTGTTAATTGTGGTTTCCATATTTGACTTAAACTGGAATATTTTTAATATAAAGTTTTAATGACATTTATTCGCTGAGAGAAAAAGATCATGGAGTCTCGCGCACCAGGCCGAAACTAGCGGCTGGTTTATTCTGTATGGTTTTGTTGCATTGCATACATTTCGCGGCTTTCAGGTTGGTTCAGTTCATTTGGTTTCTGATATTCTGTTTGCCGCCCGAAATCCAGAGTAATTTATAATTATTTGAAATTATGATTATTGCATCGAGTCAATATTTAAATAAAAATTTCAGTTAAAAAATATTATTTATTTGGGGTTAATTGACCTAAATTAGGGAGCTTTATTTTAATTAATTTACTAAGTGTGAATTAATTGGTCGTGATAAATAAATTTAAAAACAGCCAATAACCATTTATTCATTAAAAAATCAAATTCAAGTATTAGTATTTCAATTATTTTGGTTATTGTTACTTTGTTTTTAAGTCCATTTTTACAATTCTACTATCAAATGCAAATTATTGCAACGCCTATTTTGATTGTTATTGCATATTATGCTCTACTTGCAGCTGTTACTGCAAGTCTTTTTATCCATCTAACCTGTCAGAGAAGTTTTTCTGATAGTATGTCTCAGAGAATTTTTTAATACTTTCAACTTTGTGATTCTAGACTAAGCATAATATTTTTATGCAGCCGACGTAGCGGGCATATTTGGTTAAAAATTTAAAATTTAAAATTTAAAATTAAAGCACTTAAATGGAAATTATTCCTTGAAAATCCAAAATACCTCTCTGTTCGTAATTACTCCCGCGCCCGCTCTCGCTCTCGCTCTCACTCGCACTCAGAACACCGCAAATGGCGGCCGGCGGCTCTTTCACACTAACGCCGCACAAAACCTCCGTCTGCATCCTTATGCAGTTGCAAACAACGCCGCCATTCCCTTTCTCTTCAGTCTCTCAACATAACCGCCTCGGATTGTACCTTTTAGCTCTCACTAAGGTAAACTTTTGCTCATTTAAATCCCTAAATTGCACCTTGTATCACACAGCCTGACTTCAACATTTTGTGAGTTTAATTTATTTTTCCTCGTGACTTTTCTTTTCAGTCTTATGATGATATAGTGGAGCCAACACTGGAGGATTTATTGAATCAATTGAGAGAAATTGGTGGATCTTTAGGTCAATGGTTGATTCATGGTTTAACAACTAAGCTTTCTAGCTTGTTATCTCCTGATGATTTATTTAATTTTTTCACTGAAATGAGAGGTTCGTTTGTTAGTTTATTTGGTCCTTTGTTGGCAATCATTGATACTTTGATAATAATTTGTACTTATTTTGGTTTTTAAGGAATTCTTGGAGGATCTGATTCTGTACATATGGAAGAAAATCAAGTTATTCTTGATCCTAGTAGTTTTCTTGGAATGTTTCTTCGTCGATGTATACTTGCTTTCAATTTATTATCTTTTGAGGTACTGCATATTTATGCTATTTTCGTGATTTATAAATTATTTATTTCTTTTTGTACTGTTTTAAAGCATTTTTGGTTGTTCCATTGGATGACATATAAACTTGAATGGAATCATTGTTGACCTTGCTGCATTCAAAATGCCTTTTATTTATTGAAAGGCCTTTTTGTAGTCGAAAGTTTTGAAACATGAGGCTAAAGTATGTTGTTTTGTGTTATTTCTCAAGAAATACGAGAAAAAGTAAAAGCAAAAATGTTAAAAGAAGAGAGGCAAATAGAGAATAAAAAAAGAGGGGAATCCTCAGGTTTAGGGAGAGTTGATTTTTAAATTAACCCGGACATAGAGTTGGTTTTGTGAGTATAAGGCTGTTTTTACCATCACTAGTTTACTTCTCAATTTGCTATCCATTGTGGTTTCCCTGCTGTTTTCTTGATGGACTTTAAACATACTGCATTTGTTTTTGTATTTTAGATAGTTGATGCTGATAGCCTAGACTTTTGAATTTGATGCAGGGCATATGCCATCTTTGGACCAATATTGGGAACTACAAAGAAGCTCTTTCAAGCTGCTTGCCCTATGGGTTTCAGAACTTTGACGGTTCGAGTAATGATTTGGAGTCGTTTTCAGAATATGAAAATATGGACCTGGAAAATTATGTTCCTGAGAGAACAAGTGAGGAAATCGAAGAAAGCAAGCAAGCCAGTGAAAGAGTTCCTTTCCATTTTCATGCACCTCAAGCTATATGTGCATTGGTTGAAGGTATTATTTAGTTTCCTTTGGATCACATGCTAGAAGATTAAGGATTTTAAAGCTTGCATGCATCTTCTTTTACTTTTTAACAAGAACCAGAGATTAGGCCTAGAAGAAGTTGAACGTTCTTCTATTTTGTGGTTATGATTATTTGTTGACTGATTCACCTTTTCATCTCAAATTAAAGCATTCTCTGACTACAGCTTTCGGAATATGTAGTTCTTTCAGACCTTTTATTTTTGAATTGTAGCTCTTCTGATTTAGTGTTTGATTTTTTACGAGATGATTTCCATCAGATTAATAAGCATGAAAAACAACACAAAACATGCAGATGTTGAAGTTGTTGCTGACCTAAGATCCAAAAACAGTGACAGAGGTACAGAAGGCTGTCTACATGTGCATCCTCTTGCAAATGCAGTGGCAGATGCTGATCCCAATGGCGAGGCTTTTCTGCGAACAAACTGGCAGGTACAAGGATACTTAATGGAGCAAGCAGATGCAATTGAGAAGTAAGTGTAGTATCTTATTGCTATATTCCTTTTAGCAATCGAGGTATTAGAGTGCTTGGTGGTTGTAACTATCGTCATGTTTCTACTGACAGGCATGGCAGTTCTTTCTCTTTTAGCACCTTTGAAATGATACTGAAGCAGATTAAAAAATTGGCCCCTGAGCTGCATCGTGTAAGTTAGGATGCAAGTTAATACTGATGGGTCCCTCTATCTCTTACATATTAACTTTTGATCTTAACCTTTTTGGGATCTGTGCTGAATTATGGTCCAGGTTCATTATTTGCATTACTTAAATAGCCTTTATCATGATGATTATTTTGCTGCTGTGGAGAATCTGCATTGCTACTTTGATTACAGGTAATCAATTAATATGGTCTGCCCCTTAATTAATTAAGTTTGCATGTCTATGTCTTTGAATTAGTCTATGATGAACATATTCATTTATTCTAACACATTAAAGCACCAACTAGATAAAAGATTGCATTTGGGGCTCTTTTATTCATTTCCGATGACCTCATTTAGTGCTTACTATTAAAAATGAACTAATTTGATCAATTTCGTTATTGAAGTGCAGGGATAGAGGGATTTGATTTTGCTTCATCTTCTGGATCCAATAAGTCCGAAAGATACGAGATTGCTTTGTTATGTTTGGGTATGATGCATTTCTACTTTGGGCACCCTAAGCAAGCTTTACTGGTAAGCATGGGGAAATGTTCTTTTTACGAATGTTTGGTTTTTCTAATTAAACCTGTGCTTCTGAAACTAGGGTCACTAAATTAGATGGTAAATATTTTGCTGAGGTCTTAGCAAGTTAAGAAATTTTGGTTCACAACTAAATTTTGGGTTGAGTTCAATTGTTCTCATCTCAGCAGTAGCTTTGGCCAAATTTGTATAGTTTGAAAATGTTATATTTGTATTTATCAGCATGTGTAAGTGTTGCATTATTAATTGATGAAGGACTCTGCGTTTTCTAAGCAGTTTGAGATTTGGATATAAGCTGGTTCACGTATCCATTTGTAACTCAAAATGTACACAAGCCTTTGATTATGATTGAACTCACTAACTTATCTCGTACTTAGTGTCAATTAAATAGTGTCAGCGTAATTGCATCCAGGATTTTACCTGAAAAAGAACAAATAAAGAAGAAAAAGGAGGCACCTGAGTTTGATTTCTGACCTCTTTGGTTTGTGCAATGTACTTGGGCTACTCTACCTGAATTAAATGCATACAACTAGTAGCATAGCTGGATATGTCCGACTTTGTGACCCGATTGCCTGGTAATTGTTTTGCTTGTCAATGTGCAGGTCTTAACAGAAGCAGTTCGTGTTTGTCAAGAGGTATACCCGTAGATTCTGCTTCTACTTTTGCCAAAATAAAAATTGGTACTGCTGCATTCTGCATATTATTATGGTATCATAGTTTTTGAACTTTGAAGAGCACAATTTACATGGTTCTGATGACAATTCGATCAAGAAACTGGTGCAATATAAGATTTAGCTGAAGTGTTTGAATAATCATATCATAGTTTAAGAACTCGATTATTTGGCTGTGAAAAACTTTCGGACATGCTTTTCTTTGGATAAAGGTTTTAAAAACAGCCCCTGCTCTTGCAGATTACTTTTGAATTCAGTTTTGTTTTGGTGAACCTAAAGAGGAATTTTTTTTAAGTCGACATTTAGTTGAATGGAGAGTTCTTGTGTTTGAAGAGGTGCTTTATTTTTTCTTAAGCATTCTTTTTCATTTTTTCATCATTAGAGGAAGAAGCTTTGTCCTCTCATTGTTCTGTCTCTTCTTTCTTACTAAACTTCATGGGATTTTTTGAAATCTGCACTTGTTTATGTTAGTAAATCTTGTAGTAGTAGATGGGCGACAGGAACCCACGAATATTTTGAATCACATGCTCTTCAACTCGCTTGCAAATTTATAAACGCAAACAGACACCATTGCAATTTTATTTTTAAATAAGATAGGTCAGATTAGAGAGTGTTTTAATTGATAGATTCTAGACCATTTCTACATCTAGGACTGTGCTTGGGCATAGCATATTGGGGTAGCTGTGTTATAAGATATCTATTACTATGTAGATGTGGGGGTTAATGGTGGTTCTTTAGATTTTTTAATTGTCAAGTTTTTAAATTTTTTATGGGTTTGTAGCGGTGGATTTGACAGTCTATTATACGGATGACGGATTAGTTTGAAGATGATGATACTATTGGTTCGGAGGTTTCGATATGGGTGGATTTGTGGGATATGTGAAATGATGGTTGTAATTGGTTTGGAAGTGATTCTGATGCAAGAGTGCAGGAACTCTTGATGAATTTTTTAAGATCTTTTATTGATTTAATGGATTTTGAGGTTTTGTGGATAATGGGGCAACCCTGGTGAGTTGGAGAGTGTGTGGATCAGCTGAGTTCTTTTTATTCTGTCGAATTCGGAAATATTTGTTGGGAGTTGATTAGATAGAGTTTTAGCAGAAACATGGGTTTTTAGCAATTGTTTGAGATATGGCTGTGCAGCTTTAAATTGTAGTGAGGAGAAAAACAATATTATCATTGATCCCATTCGTAATTGGCTGCCTGGTCAAGAAAGAAAGTGAAGCTTGTGTTCTCTCTTTTAATTCTCATATGTACATGTCTAGAACTAATCTAGATCCTAGAATCAAGTCCTGCAGTTAAGTAGTAATTACAGCACAATTGATGTATATTTGGATGTAGCAAGAAGTTATAGATTCTAAACTTATCAACAAGATTCTTAATGAGGGTTGGTGCCTTTTGATCTCTGTCATAATAATGATTAAATTAAAAAAATTCACTATGAATCTGTTTTGCAAGGATTTGATGGATGCTGATTGCTTTAGCGGAAGATGTGTATCTAAATTATGTAAACATTTTTCAGTAAAGTGTCAAATGGCCTACCATTTAATCATATAAATTTTACTTGCTTGCCGTCGGATTATTTCAAAACTGCAACATGGTTTCTAAGGAGTTACTACTTCTCATATGTTGCATATGTTAGTAAGCCTCATTTCTTCTACTTGCAGCAAAGCGATGACAGTTGTCTTGCATACACTTTAGCTGCTATCTGCAACTTGTTATCTGAAATTGGTAGCTCGACTACAGCTGGAATACTTGGAACATCCAACTCAACTATGACCAGCATGGGCATTTCAGTGTCTGTCGCGCAGCAGTTGTTTGTTCTCTTGCAGGAGTCTTTGAAGAGAGCAGACAGTTTAAATTTGAAAAGATTGGTTGCCTCTAATCACCTTGCAATGGCCAAATTTGACTTGACGGTAAAAAAAATGAATGTATATTTGTAGTAATTTAGTTGCCCATTGAATGAGTGACATTTATTTATTTTGTGCAGTGGTAGGTCATGAATATGTGATATCACAATGCACTTTAGAATCATATGAACTTATTAATCATATTCTTGCTTATATGTTAGTTGCGTGGGAGTCATACTGGTCAAAGTTGTTACTCTGTCATATAGATATAGTTTCTTTCCTTATAGATATGATGGTATTTTTTATATCTGTTTTTATATATATCCTTAGCATGGTCTGATAAATAAGTACATTATATGCACATTACTATTATAGTCTTCTGGTTCATATGGTGCATGTCATGTTGTTCTGTGGAAAAATTCCTTTGGGAAGACTATATTGAGATGAAGTCAATTGCTTAGTGAGTGATTTTATTCTTCAGTGGTTACGGAGTTACATTGTGATTTATTGGGCAGGCAGAGAAGTTCAACGCCAGTTGTCCTTGATCTTTGTTTTCTTATATTTATATGAGTTTGTTGCAACATCTATATCATTTGCAGCATGTGCAAAGACCTCTGCTATCATTTGGTCCCAAAGTTTCCATGAAGCTTAAAACGTCTCCAATAAACGTATGCAAGGTAATTAATTGCATGGTCAATAATAATACTGTACACAATTTCCAAATCTCATAAACCCTTAGCCATTTTATGTTGTTTTTAATTCTATATGCTTTTTATTGCCTTAATGCAGGAACTCAGATTATGTTCAAATTTGATTAGTGAATTTTCTTCAGAGACCTTCACTGCAACAACTGATGGTGCTTTATGTACATCATGGCTTAAAAATTTGACAAAACCAATGGGTTCGCTAGTGTTGACCCAGGATTATGGATCTGGAGAAAATTTCCATGCTCTTCAATTCTGTATGCAACCAAGTTCAATTCCCCTATCTGTTTTGCAAATATTAGGTTCTTCCTACTTGCTTCGCGCCACCGCATGGGAGACATATGGAAGGTGACATTTGACAAGATAGAATAAGCAGTCACTCTTAAATGTTCCTTGTTATGATGATTCATTGAGCTGTGAAAAAAATTATTTGTGAACTACTTGTGAATACGTGCTAGATGTCTCATTGAAAAAAGGGGCTGGTAAGAAAATTTAATTATCTACTTTGGGGAGTGCGCTAACTAGATTGATTAATCTGGAATATATTCACGCTTCTAGCCTGATTTGCCTTTCTACATAAGGTCCGAGTGTCAGAAACCAAGAATGGAAAGATTGACCATTTGCATGTGATTGTACATGAAAATGAAATGTTTAACTGCAGTAAGATTGTAATCTGTACTAGGTAAATGACCAATCAAACTTAGGAGGCATCAAGTCCACCTTTTCCCTTTTCCTCTCAGTTTGTGGTTTGAAAAATGAGGTGTCTGTCTCAAGTAGAAAAATTAGTAAGTACTGTGGCAATTTGGTGATGATATTTTCTGACTCTCTGACTACTAGCAGACACTTATTGCTGTTTTGAGTATCAGTTTGGAAAACCTGATTTGTAATCACCTCCTTAGCAAAATATTGTTTACTGTTGCCTTTTCACATATGTGTTTGTGTTGGTATGTATGAGGATTCTAGGCATGGTGATTGAAATTTTCACATTTGCAGTGAAAACTAAAAAAAATCAAACTGCTCCTTTCAGATCTCATGTTTTAAAAACAGATAAAAATTAACTGCTTCTTTCAGATCTCATGTCTGAAAACAAAATGTAACTGCTTGTTCTTTTTATGGTGTCCACAGTGCCCCTCTTGCTCGAATCAATGCTTTGGTACATGCAACGTGTTTTATTGATTCCTCAAGGTAACTTCAGCTATAATTTCATTTATATTCTCTATGTCATCTGGTTTGATTTTTCACAATTACTTTCCTACCCACAAACCTTGTGTAATGCGTTCGAACTTATTTTGGCGTCGCAAGTTCATCAGATGCAGCATTGGTGCATGCCAAGCTCATTCAACATTTAGCGGTATTTCAGGGATACAAAGGTAAGATTGAATACTCAGACACTTATCTCTTACTTGTGCATTTTAATTTTGGAATTTGTCACTGTCAAATTCATAGTATCATTCAAATTATGTGAACCCTTCAATGCTTAAAAAAAATTGTATCTTGGAAATTATGTGATGTTCCTATGTTTTTTTTGGTAAACCAGAGGATCTCTATATGTTCAGAAATTACGTAATTAGACTTTTCTGTCAATTATGATCTCTTTTTTTGAAAATAAAATGCAAAGATTTTTAAAATCATGTTCTGCTTACTTTTTAAATTAGTTATTTCTCTTAACTTTCTAATTTTGTCTGTTTACCTTTTAGAGGCTCTTTCTGCTCTTAAAGTAGCTGAACAGAAGTTTTCATCTGTCTCAAGATCGGTAATTTTACTACTAAAACTGCAGCTGCTCCATGAACGTGCTTTGCATAGGTGAGGTTAAGGTAGCTATATTCAACATTTAGATTTTCTTTTGTTACATCATGTAAGATGTAGCTTTCTAATATTTGGTTAACTGGAGTGTATCATTTTGTGCAGAGGACATTTAAAACTAGCACAACAATTATGCAACGAACTTGGGGTTTTAGCATCACCTGTCAATGGTGTGGACATGGAGCTGAAGAGAGAAGCAGGTCTTCGCCATGCTCGTACATTGCTTGCAGCAAAGCAATTCAGTGAGGTTTGTATATTCTGAATTTAAGTATTGAATATCCTAGTTTCTGTGCAACTCAAGGTATGAAAATCACTATTTATAACAGAAGCGGTTGTTGAATGACTTCTGAGCATTAGTGTCCATTTGATGTTGAGTTTTCACCTTACGGAATCACTTAAATGTAATTTCATAACCATTTGGTAAGAACTTTTAATTTGTTTTTTCTTTTCTAGGTCTGGACTCTCATTTAGTGCTTTCTGCAAACGCATTTTTATTCAAAAGAAACACAAAAATGTACCACAATCCCAAACTGACCGTTATTGTTCTTTAGGATTTGGACTATTATGTATGGGAGAGCTCTTATGCTAAAACTTGTTAAATAGCTTGGAAAAAATCTATTTATGTGAGTTTTAACCTAACCTTATTGTAAATATACCGAGAAATTACATTGTTCAAATTATTTGTAAGTTTTATGCTACTGTTCAACGAAAAGCGAACTAAGCAAGGTATAAAACCTTACCCGTCCGAGACTTGTAGTTTAATCAGAAAACCTTTAACAACTCAAGGAATAACAGGCCAAAGTTTAAACAACTTTTGGACTGATTTATACTCAGAATCTAGTGGATAAAACCAAATGATATATATGCAGCTTGAATATGGTTTAAGCAGACATAGTTTTCTAATTGGGATTTTCCAATTGGATTAAAACTTGTATTGCTTGTTAGTCCATTAGTGACATGCTTTAATGCCAGTTTACGAATTTTTAACTCACTTTATTTCAGTAATACTTATAATCTCTGCTAATATTGAACTAAAAATTTATGTTCACTGTTATTGTTATTAATTGGCTTAATTACTTAAAAACCACCCACCTTGAACTTTTTTTTCGTTTATACCCTGACCTAGGAAAAAATTCATTTATACCCTGACGTATGTGTTTATGTTTCACCTCTACCCCGAGGCACTAAATTAACCTCTTTTCATTTAAAAAAGAAGTTTTAAATAATCCCTACTTTTGAACATTTTTAAAGATGAAGTATTTCTTTGTATTTTTTTAATAGAAAAAAGTATAATATAATCCTTTTATTTAGTTGTTTTCAATATATCATCTTTTTTTTTGAAATTTGGGGTAGAAGTGAAACATAAACACATACGTCAGGGTATAAATGAATTTTTTTTCTAGGTCAGGGTATAAACGAAAAAAAAGTTCAAGGTGGGTGGTTTTTAAGTAATTAAGCCTTATTAATTTGAGGGTTTGGAGGCTGCTATATCAAGTATAGATATCAAATTTCTTTGGCCTGGATGTATCTTTTGAGAACTCAACATTTTTTTTTTTTTTGGAGAAACTCAATACTTGGATCACCATATTATTTAATTATTGTTTATAGTTTGCATAAGCTTTTTTTTGCTAAGGTCCTTTACCTATTTCTGATTGAGTCTTCTTTCTCAGGCTGCAGCTATTGCACATTCTCTCTTTTGCATATGTTACAAATTCAATATGCAGGTTGAGAATGCCGCCGTTCTACTTCTACTTGCCGAAATCCACAAGGTATGGTTTAACAGTTGATTCAATATTTATTAGGACATTTAGCTATATTATAGTGAGTTTATAAAATGATATTTCCCTTCTTAAAGAAGAGTGGAAAAATATATTGTTTACCTGCCAGTTGCAGTTATAATCACAAAGAATTAAAAGAGAAATATTGTTGCAAATGGAGTTGGGCTGTTAGGAGATTCTTTGGAAAGCATCTGCAGTTTTATTTCAGGACAATAATGTGGTCACTTTACTAGAGAATTTTTCTCCTTTTCTAAATTTGTTGGCATCTAAAATTGAAGTCTGTACAATTCAATGCAATTTATAGGAAAATTATATCAAACAAAAAGTTTATTTTGATTCATCTAGTAGGAGCTAGGAATCACTCAGACCTTGCATGTCCTTTTGTTAATATTATATCACATGCCTCGACAGAGGCATACTATATTGGAAAACTTGATAGAAAGATTGAATAATAGGGCTGGGCTACTCCTAACCTTTGTTCAATTACTAGCGTTATTAGCGTCATGAACATGACTAAAACACATTTTGACCAAAAAAAATAACTTAACCCATCTCTGCAGAATTTTAAAAAAGTACTGTTAGTCGTATGCTTATGAAAACAAGGGGAGTTTTCATTTCTTTTTTCAATAATAGCACAGATATGAGATGTGTTGGATAAATTAATGCCTTGAGTTCTTGACTTATGTGGTAGTGCTGGCTATTTTATAAAACTCATTCTGTATTTTAGTGCAATGAGACTAAAACTTGTTTTTTGTTGTTAGAAATCGGGCAATGCTGTTTTAGGGCTTCCATATGCTTTGGCAAGCCTCTCATTTTGCCAGTCTTTTAACATGGATCTTCTCAAGGCATCAGCTCTTCTCACCATTGCGGAGCTGTGGCTCTCACTCGGATCAAATCATGCTAAAAGGGCCTTAACACTTGTACATGGAGCTCTTCCGGTGGTTCTTGGTCATGGAGGTTTGGAGCTCCGAGCCAGGGCTCGAATTGCTGAAGCAAAATGCTATCTTTCTGATCCAAATTATACAGGTTTATTTCTCATGGTCTTTAATTTTTTTTAATTGATACATTTCTTAATATTAACCGAGTCTGTAGTATGAATAGTGATGAAGGGTAGTGTTATTGAAGATATATCTTCTAATACTAGTTGGATAATGCATAAGATTCGAAGCTGGCAAACGAGGAGTTAAATATAAACAATTGATCATTCCAAGATTTATATCCCTAATGAGCTGATAGGTGAAAATGATAGTTGCTAGTGAATGTCAGGATTTAATGTGTGAGCCTTCTATCCGAAGAATTATATAAAATGAACGGAAACTCAAAGTATTTGAATTTTTATTATTGCTGTTTCCATGGTCTGTGACGTGTTGCCTCTATTTGTATATTACAATGGTTTATTCAGTTATGACATTCTGATGAGAAAGGTATCTAGAATATGCAAACTAGCTGTTTCACTACATAAGAAAGATGTAGTAAAGGGACTGTGTTTTGAAGCTTTAGTAGAATAGTTATGCAATCATGATCTTCATGGCCATAAACCTATAACAGGGAAAGATTTCTTCTGGCTAGGAAGCCAAAGATATAGTAAATAAACGGTGGAAAAATGATTAGGGGTGATTACATTTTGGTTTACAGAATGTTGCCTACTTAAGAAAAGGAGATTGGAATTGCCGGTTTGATTCATAAAACTGCAACCAAACCATTTCTTACTCATTAGCTGTTTGAAGTAGTCATTTCTAATTCTAGCTTCTGTAATTTCCTTGACTTTTAATACATTCTAAGCAAGATAGGGAAAAGACATTCTCCTCCCCCTGTATTCTCTCCCTTCTTTTCTTTCTTCCCCTGTCAGCTTTCTATTTTATTTTATTTCTATATTCTGATTTTTGAATTATTGGATTTCCTTAACTTAATTCAACTTGGCTTTAGTCTCTGTTGTGATTTGTATGGCAGTTCAATATAACTTTTGTTTCTTTTGTATGTGGTCAACAAGCTTCCATTTTATGTTCATTGATTCTCTGTACATTTTTCCTTCTTCTTTTTTTCCTTTTTGCATTGAGGAAACTTACGTTATGTTTTAATAAATTGCTGTTTTTTCTCTTCAGTTTCGGAGGATCCCGAGGTTGTACTAGATCCTTTGGTGCAAGCTTCTGAAGAATGTCAGGTGTTGGAGGTAAGTTGACTCTTAATATGCATAGATGTCGGCGTTTTAGCAAATATAGGAGTCTCTGTGGTCCAAATTTCGATTGCTTTGCTCCTCCATTATGTCATAATGTTTGCTACAAAGAAACCAAGTCATAGATTCTTCTGACATATTAATCTTTTCATTTTCTTAAAAACAAAAATTGGGAGCCTTATTTGAAATAATTTAGATTACCATCACTTGAATAGCAAACATTTGATTTGTACTCTTTTGACGACTTGGTAAGTGAGTAGCTTAATTTTTATAGCAGCAGTTGATGATTAAGGAGAAAAAGATAAAATATAATTCATTTGGTAAAAACGAGAAAAAGGAAAAGGTAAAATACAATTCAGTTTGAATCTTGATTGCTACTTGTCAGTAAATGTTTTTTTTCTACAACATGGCTGATTTGCTGTTAACTCCTTCATAGACTAGTTGTAGCTTCAGAATGTTGGGCTTGAAAATATTCTGAGTTGGGGGTGCCGGCATGATGTAGAGAAAATTGCCTTTTTTGGCAAGTAAGGAGCACTTTTCATTTGTGGGTACAATCATGCAAGAGAGTATTTGTCTGTTAAATTAAATTAATTTTTGCCGCTATGCCCCAAAGCCAAAAAAAGGGTAAGTATTGCATACACTATCATTTCTTAAGCCCTAAGTTAATTATTTCACAACAAGGAGTTCTCTTGGAGCCATGACTTTGATAGAGGAAGTGGCAGTGACTAATCTAAATGATATGTAAGTGGAAAGGAGTCCTTCTTTCTTACATTAAACAAATGTTATATGAATTTTTTTAGTCTAGTCCGCTCCACCTTCCTACTTTGTTATGAGGTTGTTGCTAGGTTTCCGTCACATTCTCCTATGCTTGAAGTGTTCATAGTCAATTTAGGGTTATTTATTGTTAGTACTGTTGACAAGATGTAATTGCTTATGCTGGACAGTATCATGAATTGGCTGCTGAAGCCTTCTACTTGATGGCCTTAACTTATGACAAACTGGGAAAATCAGAAGAAAGAGAAGAAGCTGCAGCTTCATTCAAGAAACACATAACAGCTCTTGAAAATCCTCAGGATGAGGATGATCCTTTATTGAATTTGTTCAGATAAAATTAAAAATGTATTTTATGTAAATTAATATTATACAATCCTAACTTGAGACGCATATTAAAAAGGTATTGTACTTTCTTGCGGTGTTGGTTTGTTATCTTATCTGTTTGGGATGAGAATACTTATTTGCAATCACAAACAATAATTCTTTTCATAAAGCTTTTGACTTCAGAGAACAATGCTGATAAAAGGAGAAGATCAAGACAATTGCTTGGAAATTGAAAAGTAAGATCATTCATCATTAACAGTTTATTTGCTCTGTATCACAATAGCTGTTCCTTTATTTTGGTAGTAAATTATAACAATTAGCTGCTGCTTTGAATGCAAAAGATCAAGTCATGATGCATGCCATCTGATCTATGCTGTCTTATTTACTCCCTTTAAGCACCAACCTGAATATAGATATGAAGGTCAAAATGCTTTTATTTTCTATATTGAAATTTCTAAACTCTATGCTTGTTTGATGTTCTTTACCTCTGCAATCGAGACTGACTGCGTCTAGTGCTGCACAAGTCCAAGAATATGTATGTTAGAATGCGTAACTTGTTCTTTAAGATAACTATAGATGTTTTTTTCTATACATGCTGATATTGGAATTAAGAAAGAAATCGTTATCGAATTCATTACCCGGAAAGGGAATGCAGCGGATGTGATGAGTTAAGGAACTTGCCTTGGTGGTGCTTTGTTTACCGGCTTTCGCTCTGGTTGTTGCTGAACTTCTTCAGGTTGTATAGGCACATTCTTCACCTAATATTGTCACATTTGAAACAAGAAAAGCTTTAACATTTTATGGTTTCTTTACGATTTCAATTAAGCTTTTGCTATGTTGCATGGAAATCGATTTCTATGTTTTGTTGTTTCATTTGTGTTTCTGAAATGCTTCTAAAATTCTGAAACTTTATATTTATAACCTATTGTCAAAAATATATTTTCTTATTTTCCGTTTCATCATTTGGTTGTTTTTTTGTTTTGTGCTATATAGAGCTCAGGCATAAAGCAGCTAATTAACGGCATTTGTAGCATACCAGTTTCCTTAGTTGGAGATTATAGAACATTTGGATGTATCTTTGTTTTGCTTGTTTCTGATCCTTGTTCATCTGCCTCCAGAATGTATAGATGCCGCCCATATTCAGTACCTTATTTGCATAGATCTCCCATGTGTAGCTACAAAGGCGTATCCGGTGTTTGATTCAGCAAGTAAACAAAGAGAGTTATAGTTTAGCTGATGATTTTATTCATATGGCTGACTTACCATTCGTTTATGCGTTTCAACCCATTTTCAGAAAATTTATTCCAATATCCTGCATCTGTCTTGCACATCTCAAAGAAGTCGGCGATTTTGTTGCTTGACTCATCGCCATTGTTGGGATCAATTAGGAATCCTGAGACCCCGTCGATGATTATTTCAGCTGGACCTCCTTGATTGGTTGCGAAGGTAGGTAATCCACAGTTCATTGCTTCAATAACTGTGAGTCCAAATGCTTCATAAAGAGCTGGCTGCACAAAAGCTCCCTTCGTGTCCGCAATGCATCGGTAGAGTTCTCCATTCCGCTGTCGATCCGTCTGTGCTGCTATCCATCTTATCTGACCCTTTAGCTGGTACTTTTCCATCAATGCATGCATCTTCTTGATTTCAGCCGTCTCTTCTCTGTCTTTGGATTTCGTAGGATCGAAAAATGCTCCGACTAAGACTAAATTAACCAAATTTCTCAGCCTCTTGTTCATTCCGTACCATTCGGTAAGTCCTGTCAGGTTCTTAACTGTATCAAACCTTGCCATTGAGAAGATAATAGGTTTTTTCTTGTCCGCTAGATATCCACTGTTTTTTTTTTGAACATACATTAAGATAAACTGTTAATTCAAATCATAGAATTCAAAATTCTCAAGTCTCGAGCAAATTAGGTATGAGTGATACATACATGTGTTCTTCATTCTCTTGTTTGCTATACAAAAGTTCTTCAATAGCAGGGTTAAACTGTGAAAATCTTCTCTGTTTCTCTGTGTTGGGGAAGTATACAGATTGGTCAGCGCCAGGTGCGGCAATGTTGAATTTTGGATCAAAGACATTAATTCCTGAAACAACTCGACAGAGCCCTGGTAATGTAAATGCAGAATGGCTCTCATATTGTCCTGGTCTATCTTTGCTGCAAAACAGAAGATTTACATTGATATATTTGATAAGTTTACGTATTATTAGGACAATGTGAACAAATAAAAGGGATAGTTTTGAACCTTCCAGCAATTTCCTGGTAAGTGCTGGCTATGATGAAATCTGCTGCATTCATTGAAATTGTATCAGCTATGAATTGGCAGGAAAAGTGATACTTGGGTTCTAATTCCTTCCACTTAATGTCCGAATCTTCATACTTTGTCTTCTCTAGGGCATGTGCAATTGTTGCCTAATTGCAACATCAATTTTAGTTAGTATATAATATATATTTCTGTTTTATTATAAACAAACTGTAGAGATCTGAGTACCTGAGTAACTCCAAGTTTGTTAGCCAGGAGAGTTGCTGCTAAATTCCCATCGGTATAGTTTCCGATGATGAGATCTGGTTTCCCATCCATCAGGTCTAGTACCTTCACTGCAACATCCTGAGGAATTCAAGAAGAATAAAACATTAAGTGACAGCTGTCTAAGGGCGGTCTCTACAAGGAGAATGGCATTTTACAGGTTAGGACATGCCTGAGTGAACTTCTCAAGGTACGGATAGACTTCGAAACGCGAAATCCATTGGCGAAGCACCCGGTTTTCTACTGTGAATGGAACTCGAAGGATATTGGAATGCTTTGTGCCATTAATTGCTTCCAATTCTTGGTTACATTTGGTTCCACGAGCATCAGGAATTAAACGAGTGACCTGTTTAGTTTCGAGCATAACACAATCAAGCTTACCTAATTAGATATGATTGATTTGATTTATTTCAAGCAGCATACTTTACTTTTACTTACCACTATAATCTGAGGTTTGACATTGAGTCCTTGTTGTTTGATTCTGAGAAGTAATTCGTCTTCCAATGCTTTAACTTGGTCCAAGATGTAGACTACCTGTTTAAGATGACATAACAGGTTCGTTGTAACCGTTGCATGAGCGGAAAACATGGAAATAGAATCGGTGAAATGACATTCCTTAGAGTAATGTTTTATAAAGAGAAAAGGGTTATTTATGCCTAAGATTTGTTTGCAGAATCAAGTGAGCCCCTAATGTCCGGAAATGTTCAAATATGCCCCTAAAACTTAAAAAAGTGAACAATGAGGCCTCTATTTTGACTTATAAATGAGACGTTGGGGGTCCAATTGTCAAAATCAAAGGGTCTGCTTGGTCAATTTTTAAGACGTTAGAGGCATATTTGAACTTTTCCGGACCTCGAGTCAAACATTAAGTGCATATATGACCCATTTCCCTTTTATAAATAGAAGGTTTTGAGTTTCATAAGAGTTTTCAGAAGTGGAAAACATTAGGACTCAGTAAGTTCCTCTGAAACAAAGCTTGTACGAATTAAAATACAAGTAGGAATTGAATGAAAATTTATATACCTGCCCACCAGTATCAGGCAAGCCAAGTACATTAGCTTGTCCGAAATATCCATGAGGAGAGAAAATTACAACATTGAAAATTGTTGGGACCTTGCTAAAGAATTTCTCCATGTTTACTGGATCAGGAGCTTGGAGCACTTCTGAGAGTGACCTCATTGTCTCCCTAGCTCTCTCTGCGGTGTCACCCCATCCTTTCTCAAAGCCCCATTCTTTGAAGCTGAAAAAAAAAACAGTCTAAATCTTTTTAACTATTCATCTTTGATACGTCACACAATTTCTACAATGTTTACATCTTAAAAATGTTTTGAGCATGAAGTTCCATTAGATCCCGAAACATGTTCTAGCGTTTTCATTTCGGTACAAACTATATTTAAAATGCAGAAACTTGACTGCTAGACTGGGGTGAATTGAACCAAAACACGTAAGTAGGGCTGAACAAAAACTGAACTAGGCTATTTTTCCTAACTAGATCAGATATTGAAATATGTTTTGATTCGGATAAATGATTAAAAAGGATTAATTTGGATGTGAATGAGTAAAAATTTTAGTTTCAATTTTGGTTTGACTTCTACCATTGAATAACCAAACTAGGCGAAAAAATGTACTTCAAAACAAATGTCATTTTGATTAGTAATATATATATATAT
Organism: Mercurialis annua; assembly: GCF_937616625.2. Taxonomy (NCBI): domain Eukaryota; kingdom Viridiplantae; phylum Streptophyta; class Magnoliopsida; order Malpighiales; family Euphorbiaceae; genus Mercurialis; species Mercurialis annua. The sequence goes on along the minus strand of NC_065573.1, from coordinate 36,364,175 downwards.
ATATGTATATGTAAATTAATATGTTAATTTAGTCTGAATTTATATTAACCGAATGGAATCGAACAGACCCGAAGCAAATTATAAATTTTGGTTAATCAAACTGGTAATTGATATAAATATTTCATATGATTTGGTTTTCAAACTATCCAATATTGAATGGTTTAATTAAATTCTGTTGAACCAAACCGAACTCAGCCATGCAAGAGAATTAAATTTACCTTAGCTCAAAATTCTGATAAGGGGTGTCCTTGGGAAGTTGTGAAAGGTAGACTTCAGCAACAATCAATGCCATCTGAAGCTTTGAAACAGTATTTAGGGTCTCATTGATCATAAGTTTCTGCACCAGAATCAAATTTGTTAGAACTTAATTAGGGTTTGCATGTGTTCATACAAAATTAAATCTAAATTAATTAAGATGTTGACCATACTTCTCCTTGATGATTGAGTGATAGCAAGTAATCCACTATTGGCTTAGCATTTTCTTGCTTCCCACTTAATTTTGAAGTTATGAACTTTGAAATAAAGTTGAGTCCATTTCCAATTGAAGATGATAATGTTAATTTTGGTAAATTGAAATCAAATGCTCCAAAATCTACTTCCAATGCATTCACATCCTTTGCCCTGCATTTTTCAATTGGTAAATTAGTTTTTGCAACTATAAAAACCTAGAGATCTAAAAAAGGAAAAATTACTTTTGTACTCCGATATTAAATCAAAATTACATTTTTCTCTTAAATTTTAAAAACTCCGGTCTGGGAGAAAATTTCAATTATGTAATATGTAAAAGTCAAAAAAATAGCAATTTTAGAAAATTATGGGGAAAATAGTAATTTTGACGTAAACTCGGGCGTAATAGTAATTTAAACTGAATTAAAAAAAATAAGGAAATGTAAATACCAGGTTTCTTCAAATATCATTTCTTTGAATTTCAAGTATTCTGTAGCATTGATTCCATCAACTGCAAGATCAGAAGAGTTAACTCTGATAAATTCCCAGAAACCAGGACTTGGTCTTATAGCAAATGCTACATATGGAGGATTCACTACGGCTTCCTGAAAATACCATAAAAACATAATTATAATTCATTAATTATACGACAGATGACGTGATGGACAAAATCTAAAAATTTCTCGTATACGTTAAGAAAGGAAGACACGAACCTGAGTAGAGTACCAAATGTCACCAAGCAAACCTTCAAGAACTTTAGTTCTTTCAAGCTTATCATCAATCACATCCTCCATTTCATCAAGCAAATTCTGAAGCTTCATGATCCGTCTTCCTTTCTGCACGTACTTACCAAAACATTTCTTCATATGATACCGGCTTTGCTTCAACGCTTCCGGCATATTATCCGCAATCGAATCGGACCGTTTCAGCGTTGCACCGGGCGCCATAGTATATATGAACTCACTAGTTGTAATGAATTCTTGTAAATCGAAAGAATGAGTAATGGTTTTATTTTTAAAAGAGGGTGGTGTTGCATATATATATAGCAATGGTTTTAGGTTATTATATACTTACTATATACGTGTTGAATCCATGTTCGTATGGAGTTTGCTTTTTCTATAATCAAGTGTTTGGATTTGGAAATATTTCTTTAAAGGAAAGTGCATTTGGAGGAGAAAGAACATTCCCTAAAGGTCTTGAGTTGGTGGGAAAATATTAATTTCTCCGCGAAAATGAATAAAAGAAAAAACAATGTCGAAAGAGATAAAAAAAGCACGCAAATAATAGATGCCGATCAGAAAACAACAATATTATGGAAAACTTTGCCCGTCTTGTAAATTTATCCGACTCGACTTTATGATAAATAGAATCAAATTTTCAGAAAATAAAAAAAAATAGAATTTTCAAGAATATGAAAAAAAAAAAATTCAAATATGCAAGAGATTCCTGATTGAAAGTTTGACAAAAAAAACAGGAAGAAAAGATTATTCTTTTCGTTTCGTGATGGTAAGAAAGAAGGGAAGAAAGCTAGAGTGCTATATTCACGGCAACCCTTTCTTTGTCTCGTTGCATATCTACCCAATTTAAATCTATACTAATAGTAATAGTAATCCATCCACACTTTTTTCTCAACATGGTATAATATATAGTATTCTCTATTTATTTTGTTATGAATTGCACGAATTTTTTTGTTTTATTTTTCAATAATTGATATGACGGAGTGCTTGTGGGAGATTTAGAACCCACTATCTAGCAGTTTGTTGCTCATTGCTTATAACATTTGAGTTATGACTCATTGGTTTACATGAATTTAAAATACAGCAATCGGTAATAGGTTTAAGATTTTATTTATTATAGTTTGGATTTAATTTTTAGTCTATCTTTAACTTAATTCGAAATTTAAAGTTCAAATCTTATATATACAAAGCCATCAAATTTGGGGGTGCAAATTTAAGTGCTCATATAATTATAATTTAGATTAACGGTACTAATATATAGTTGGAGTTTTTTCAGTTTAAGAAACAAAGGAATTGTAGACTTTCCTTAGTGATAACGTGGTCTATATATTATTGAGAATCTTAAGAGTTAAGACCATGAGAATCTTCTATGCAATTTTTCGTTAGTGCTTCTACATTTTGTCTTATGTCTCTTGTTCTATCTTTTTTGGCCTAGCTATTCAAAACTATTTGATTCTTTAAAAAAAATTATAACTTATTTTTGTTAATATTTTAAGAGTAAATTACTCTCTCTAAATGTCCCATAATTTATATTTTAATCTTTTTATTTGGAAAACAAACAGTAAGTATAATCCTTCATTTGTATCTAGATCAATTATTTAGTTCATCCATTCATTTCCCGACTTAACCAAAAAAAATAAAATTTTAAACTTCCTTTTGATACAAATATAAATTAAAAAATTATTTTATTGATGAAGTCGGTCTTCTCGACGGGTTAATCTGTAAAACATATATTAGATTGTAGATCAAATATTTTATCCGATAAATACTCTAATGCTTAAATCATTCTTTTGTGAGTATATTATTTGCAGAGTAAGTATAATGTAGTTCTTTATGTAAACCCCAAACTCCGGCTAATAATCACCCATGGCCCCTCAACTTTAGGGGTACGGGCGCTAAACCCCCTGATGTTTAAAAACGGGCGCTAAACCCCCTGATCTTTGTGGCGGCGCTCACTAAACCCCTTTTGGACGAAATATGACCAAAATACCCCTGGCGCCGTTTTTTCAGTCAATTGTCAGTCTTAAAAAAAAAACTGACACTGCCATATCATCTGACACGTCAGAAATATACCTTAAAAATTTCAAACACCAAAAATACCCTTACTTTAATATAGAAAAAGACAAAAAAAACAACCCAATCTAATCTAACCATTTGATTAACCACAACAACCAACCCAACCAACACTCCCACCGCCGCCACCCTACCACTGCCGAAAAATTTTTCCAGTCATCTTCTCCGAGCGGAAGATGACCGGAAAAATTTTCCTGTCATCCCTAAAACAGATCCTTGTCGAGGATCTGTTCTTGGAACAGATCCGTCGGGATCTGTTCTAAGAACAGATCCAACGAGATCTGTTCTTGGAACAGATCCGTCGGGATCTGTTCTAAGAACAGATCCAACGAGATCTGTTCTAATTTAGCATTCTCAGTGTTTTCTGCTGACCAATATAACATGCAAGATTTTCCTCCAGGCTTCGTTTTTGGTGCTGCAACTTCTGCTTATCAGGTCAGTCAACTACTCTGCATCATCATCAACAAACTTATTTCAGCCAAAAATAAAAGTACAAGACTCAATCATTTAATGGAGTTTCTTGAAAAAGGTGGAAGGAGCCGCAAATGAGGATGGACGTAGTCCTGGTGCTTGGGATGTCTTTTCTCATGGCAGTTAGTAACTTTCCTTCTAATTAGTACTTCATTTTTAATGTTCATTTTTCTGTGAGTTCAATTTCTTTTTTGTATTGCAGGTGGAGCTATGGGAGTTGACGGGTATCGCAAATATAAGGTTGTTTACCAAATTTGAATCACCAAATTCCATGTTTTCTTTCAATTTGGGTTAACTTGTGTCCTAATTCTTGCAGGAAGATGTCAAACTGATGAGTGGATTATGGACCCATCTGGGTCTGTTCTTCGTGGAAGAACAGACCTGGGATTTGTTCTTCCACGAAGAACAGATCCCAGATCTGTTCTTCCACGAAGAACAGATCCCAGATCTCCGGATCTGTTCTTCCACCAAAAACAGACCGGCCGGAAAAAATTCCGTCCATGGCGGTGGTCAGACGTGGTGGCCGGAGAGCGGTGGGGGTGGTGGTGGCGGTTCGGGTGAAAGTGGTTTGGTTGGATGTCATTGGGTTGATTTGATTGGGTTGGGTGTTTTAGGGTATTTTAGGTGTTTTAATTTTTTAGGGTAGTTTGGTGACGTGGTAGCTGACGTGGCGCCACTATTTATTTATTTTTTTTTTGAAAAAAAGTCAGTTGACCAGAAAAAACGGCGCCATGGGTATTTTGGTCATATTTCGTCCAAAAGGGGTTTACTGAGCGCCGCCACAAAGATCAGGGGGTTTAGCGCCCGTTTTTAAACATCAAGGGGTTTAGCGCCCGTACCCTTAAAGTTGAGGTGCCATGGGTGATTATTAGCCCCAAACTCCTTATAAAGTGGTGGTGAGTATACCTAGTAAAGTACAAATAAAAAAATATTCCCATTAGGAATATGAGTTTGAGTAGGAAAGAAATTTCGAATAGAAATATAATATCTAAATAGGACTGTGTTCCTAAATAAAAAGATATAATTCTTAATAGAAATATATTTTTTAATCGTCTTTTAAAAGATCCAAATCTTTTAAATGAATTTAGAACCTTATGGGTTATTGATTTTGTACCCGGATCATAATTCCAAATCTTTAGACAAGATCTATGTTAATATTTTAGAATATCTATGTACATACTCAGTTGTCTTTGCTAGGCAACTCCATATAGGCTCGATTATAAATAGAGGAGTCATATAGGACTCGGCTCATTTATCACGAGTTTTTAGAAAGTCCATTCATGAGTAGATCTCTTATCTTCGACTTATCAATACTATATATAAAAGCACGGATGGGGGGGGACAAGCAAATTTACCGAATAATCCTTTTCAGTTTGTTACTAAATAAAGGTTTTATAGTCATTAACTAATTAATTATTTAATTAATCACTATTATAATTAAAATCCTAATTAGAATAGATAGCTAAATTATCTCTAATTTTGTTTTTAGTATGTAAAAAATAACTAAATTGTCTTCAAATTAGTAGAAATACCTATTTTTTAGTTTGATTGAACTACAAAATTAAAACACTGTATTTGGTCGATATATTATTATTTAAATTTTAATCTTATTATTTTTAAAGACATTATTAATAAAATTAAGTTAATTATTTAATTATGGTTATTATAAAATCAAAAGAAGAATAAATTGAGTATGGAAAAAAAATTAATAAATAAATATATTATATTAACTTTTACAAAAATTCTTAACTAATTTAATATTAATTATAAATAAAAAAATTGATATGATTATAATAAATTTACTAAGTACATTGACGAGTTACGTTACGAGCCACGTGCATAGCACGTAAGGCGAAACTAGTTAACGTTAAGCGAGTCATACGAGTCCACTTTAGTACAACTGGGTTTTAATTATTTATGAAATTCAATAGTTTAATTAATTTAGTTTATTTACTTTATACTTCTCTTATTTTATTTTTAAATTTTTGTAATTCATTATTTTTTTAAAATAAAAAAATTAAAATATTAATATATAAAAAAAAATTGAAGCCATTAACTCACTGAATGTCATAATAATATAATTTTTTTTGGACATATTAAAAATATAAATTTTTTTTTTAATTTATGTCCTTTAACTAAGTTGACTGATATAAAAAAATGGACGGAGAGATTAATTTCTACTTTCAAATGTAAGTAGAGGGACCAGATAATACAAAAATGAAATATAAAGACCTACGGAAAAAAATGTGTAAAGTACAGGGGCCACTAGATGGGTTTGGCATAAATTATAAATTGGGAATTTGTAGTAATAATTAAATATTAACAACGTTCGTGCAGTGCACGTGACTAAGTAGAGTGTTTTTCTAGGGTTTAAGGGTGTCCTCTCGCCCTATAAATAAGACTGAATTAAAAGATAAGAGCAAGCAGTGTTCTCGCCTTCCTCCGTTTTCTGTTAAAATTAGGGTTTATTACATTTTGCAATTTTAGGGTTTGAGTTTAGAAATTTGCGTCATGTACTGATTACCTACGTTCTTCAATTAGTGGACGCTTGAGTATGAGGTGACGCTAAATTCATATTTTTTCCATTGTCTGCTTCACTAATTTCGTAGGAGTAGCTGTTCTCCATTCTTTGCAGATCTGGATATATTTTTTTTATGTTTTGCATGCAAAAAAAAAAGGAGAAGTTGGATATGATGATTTTTTCCCCAAATGATCGAAACTGAACATACTGTGCGACTTTTCAATTCTCTTCCAGAGAATTTAAGCCAGATCTCTGATCCGTCTTCCTTTTTTTAAATATTTTTGAATTGTTTTTATTATGTGATAATGAGTAGTAATGATAAATTAGAGGTGGAGGTGATGATTATTTCCCCAAATGATCGAAGTTGAATATACTGTGCGAATTATTGCTCTCTTTAGAGAGAGTTTAAGCCAGATTTCTGATCCATCTCTTTGTTATCCGAAATTTAGGGTTTTTGAAGGGTTTAAATTTGTTTTGTTGTTTGTAGTTGATTTGAAATGAAGTGAGGGGGTGAAAGTGATGATTATTTCCCCAGATGATTCGACGATGAACATACTGAGCGCACTTTTATTCTCAATTGAGAATCAAGCCAGAAATCTGATTCATCCCTTACATATCAATGAATTTCGAATATTTTTGTAGAGAGATTTCAATAGAGAAGTATTTTGTTTTGCTGAATTGCAAATATGAAACTTCGTTATTTGGAATATACTGAAGAGCGAGCTTACTGCAGATGAGCTTATGAGAATACAGTTTGTGATGTCGAACCAAATAACCTAATTGAGAGTTTAATTGAATATTTGATACAAACAAATTTTTATAATATAAATAATTTTATATAAACAAATTTTAACAATTATTATTCATAGGATAATGAACTTAGTTAGGACATCTCAGTTTAGAGTGCAATACCTGGGAGCTCAGTTTTGATATATTCCAAGAATATAATTTTCAGAAAACAATATTACTAATCAAAATTGATGAATTAAACTATCTTTTAATATAATTCTCCCTAGTAATATATAATGTTTAAAAGAAAATATTTTAAATTTTAATTATCAGTAGAATAAACGATGTTCAGACTTGAGATAATCAAAACTGAGAGTTTAATATGATAAAATGATAAGAATCTAAACATCTATTCTATTAGATAGCTCTCAAGGGAGAGCACCTTAAAAGATGAAGGGAAGTTGAATATGAACATTATGCTATCAACTTTGAGCCAGGAAGATGTAGCTTGGCAAAGCAACTGTCGGCATGGAAGTTGAAATATTTTCTCTAGAGATGCTTCGGGAATGGGCTGCTGGTCAGATTCTCTTTGATCAATAGAGTTAACTGATGAGTGCACTTCTGTTACTAAAACCGTTATGCTTGCTATCTGTAATCCAGATGTGGTTAATCTCCAACAATTGAAACTGTGTTCGTTCGTTTCGGCATAATTGAAAAAGCTGTTAATCAGGTGCTGGGATGATCTTGGAGGATTATCACAAGGAATAAACTTCTTGGATGAAGCTGTTTTTGCATTCAACTAGATGATGTGTTTGATAAAGAAAGGAAAAGGATTAAAGATTGACAATGTTATTTACATGCTGCATGCTACACAACCAGTGGCCGAACTAGGACTCCAACTTAGGAGGGTCGAAATTTTTACGTTCGGTTATTTAAAAATCAAACGGCTATAAATAAAGTTTAAATCTGTTTATTTGTACTTCTAGGGGCGGTTTTAACCACCCCTACAAAGAAAAAACCGCCCCTAACAAATGTAGGGGCGGGGTCTAGGGGCGGTCGGAAAAAACCCTAAAAATTATATATATTTTTTTTAATTTTTTTCCGGCAAGGAGGATTGGCCGACCCTCTTCGACCCTACCTAGTTCCGCCCCTGTACACAACTAGACCTGATTCGAATGCAGACGTGAACATTGACGAAGCTGTGGCCATTCGAGATGTCATTACAATGACAAAGGAAGCAACAAAGAAACGGTCTGCAGGCTCTATAGATTCTTTCAACCACAAAGAAATGGTTTGCAATGCAATCAGTTTATTCGGTCAAGACTGCTACAAATTGATTAAAGATGAGAACCGTGGTTTATATTTCTTTTATGTGAGTAGGAAAATTAACAAGGCAAGGCAACTCATTTTTATAGTTTTGTAAAGGAGAATGTTTTTCCATAAATTAACTTCTATGTAATGTAATTGCTGATTATTCAGCTACTAATGTAACATAAGTTTTCCCATAAGAAATGTCTCTTTCGATCTTTTAAAGTTTGATGGCAAATCTACGCATTCCATGTCATCATTTATACAAATGACTTGATAAAAATAATACATTTTGTTATTTTTTGCTAGTTCAAACAATCAATTGATATAAATATATGCTCAAGCACTAAATTACCATTTTTCAATAAATTTATAATTATCCCTTCAATAAATTCATAACTTTAAGCTATTCTATTCTTAAACTTTAATAAATTGATAACTTTAACCTTATGAAATAGCTATTCTATTCTAAGCTATTTCATTCCATGAACCAAACATGGCCTTAATTCTTTTAAGTTGACATAAAGCTATCTATTTTTGTAATCCTAAAACATTCATATCCAAATATTTGCAGAACTGTCAAAAATAAGAAAGAAAAAAAAATAATAGAAGCACAAAGTATCAAAATAATTTGAATTATATATTACTTAGTTCTATCATTTTTCTTTGACAAAGAAATTATGACTTCAGAGCAATAGGTTATGCAATCAATAAGTATTTTCTTATACCTTAACCTCCATTGCACTGCTAATTTCCACCGTTCTATTGACCTCTTTGTTTTACCACACAACACCAACTCTGCAATTTCCATACCATTGGCTTCCGAGAAAGCACGAAACTCGTCTTTTAATAGGTCCAGCATCTTTCGCAGCTCAATACCGTTATGCAAATTTTGGATTTTGCCTATTGTTGATAACAATAGACTGTCTTCTTGAACTGTTGTTGGCAGATTATTTAGAACTGCACGACAATTCTGTGATATCCAATTCATAACCAACATTTCGTTTTCGGCAGAAAGTTGAGAACCTGAATAAGCAAGGTGTCCTACTGATCTCCGCTGATTATGAGGTGTTGCCCATAGCCGTAAAGCAGATAATAAGGCAAAAGATGGCTTCCCGTCTTGATGAATATACATTGATTCTCTTGGCCATGAATTGGAGGAATACATGGTGAGTTCCAAGGGAATGAATACCTTGTCATTTGGATTTTCATTTAGGACAAATCCATAGTGTTCAAGTAGCTCCAAATTTGTATAAGTTCCGTAGCTTAAGAGAACCTACAAAAAAGGTGTCATTCCAATTTATTATCTCAACCAACAACTAAGCAAACTGACAAAGCCTGTCAATGAAAAATCTTAGGTAATATTTGTCCACCATATCCCCGAACAAAGTTTATTGACTTGCAGTACATTACTGAAATTTCATATAATGCGATGGTGGAATTCAGTTGGCACTGTCCACGGATGACATGGTTAACATAGTATATGTAGAATTTTCCCTTTTCAATATGAATCTAGCATTCAGTTTCTTTCAAAAACTGTAGTAGCAGTTTGAAGAAAATGGTAAAACAATGTGGCTGCTATCCCGCGATAAAGACTAGTAAGTTATTAACATTCAATTATTAAAATCATAATTAATCATTCTTCAACCAAAATAAAGAAAGGCAACTCAAAAGCAAAAGACACATGATGATGACAAAATTAGAACAGGCTTTTCAGAAGCATTTGATGGATAATTGAAGGTACAAAAGTGGGAAAAGAGAAAAATCAAAATCAACAAGAATCAAGTGAAAGATAGCTCGATCAGTGTTTGTGTATGTCTGTGCGTGACTCTAGTGAGTTCATTATCATGCATTTTTCAAAATGATATATTCTTGACCATCAAAAAGAACAAGTATCACATTTTACAACTAATTCATTGTCAATGTTTGATCTAGAAGTAGATGTGTTTAACCAATCTACTAATCTAGTGTAGGCTTGTTTCACACTTTTGCATTTAATTACATGATTCAGACTCTCTCTGGTATATAAAAAAAATCCATTTAGTTTAGCTGATGGAAAAGAAATTAGCTGTACCTGCTCTCCTCTTTTATAATTTTGCCTGGCATAGAAGCAATATGCACCAATGTCTTCATTAAACCCAGCATCTATAAACCTCTGTAAATTGTTTGTGGAGTGTTCACTTGACAAAGAAACATCTCCCAAGGAAGAAGCGCGCATTCGAACCTCAATCTCTTCAAGACTATTTGATTCCTCTCCGGGAGGAGCATAATTGAAAAAGTCTCCAACGGGGCATAGGCACCCAGCTTCATCCCATGGTATATGCATTGTCCGCGAGGATATCTATAAAACATATATATATTTTTAACGGTTTCAAATTGAAGAAATCCAAAGAAGCAGGTTAAGATAACCACAAAAATACACAAAATGTATACAAGACAAAAGTAACAGAATGTGATTGTAGCAGCTCAAAGACTGAACAAAGGCCATGTTTGGTTCAAGGAATGGAATAGCTACTCTTTATTTTTTTGAGATGAATGCATATTCCATAAATCACGAAATAGCAATTCCATGGAGTTACTATTCCATGAACCAAAATAAAGAATAGCTATTCTATCCCGGACCTATTCTATGAACCAAACAGAGACAAAGCAGCAAGAATAGTGCTTATTTGAGGTAGTGAAATATGGACATTACACAAAAATTATGATCAATTGTAATGTTAGTCCAGCTTTTCAATCTTAATTAGAAACACCACAGGTGCATGACTCAGCAGCGAAATATATTAATAAGCCTAATTGCAGTATTCTGATTTGGTGCAAGGAGGAAAGCACTAATGTGAATAAACCTATGCTACAGATGAATGCCAACAAACTCTGCTTGGTGACTTGCTGACTTTAGTAGGAGAAATCAAGATTAACTGACAGGTTTCTCATGATCATGTACACAGCCAAAGTGAATATCGCAATTTTTTAATCTAGAAATCGCCATATTCTGAAACAAATTATACTCACAGTTGCAGAAGCCCAAATCCAAGCCCTGAGTGTAAGAAATTGAGGCTTAAGCTTAAGCTCCTGCATTAGGGAGAGAGCTTCTTTCCATTCCAATTCAGCCTTAGATATGGCCTTTTCTGCTGTCCAAATAGCATCCTCCACCTAACAATTAGTTTAAAATGTCACAGCTGATCTCAACAAGTTATATCAAAATCGCACAAACCAGACTAAAAGGACAACTAAGAAACTAAACTTGCAAAGCTTGCTTTTCAAACTCACTGAAAGTAGCTAGTATCTCATAACTGCGAGGCAGCTGCAAAAAGTAAGGATACCAAAATGAACTTTTCCCTTTACCCATTTCATATAGCAAGCAAGCACTCAGCATCTGCATTGAATTCCCACAAAAAAAATAGCATCATTAACTTCAAGAAAAGCTAGTAAATTTCTAAAAAAATGGAAGAACCCATGATTAGTAAGTGAAGCAAACCTGAGTAGGTGAAAGAGAATAATGATTACTAACAACAGATGAGACTAACTCATCTTTCAGAAACCAATCTTTTGTAAACAAAGCAGATTTTGGAACACTAAGAGCCAATTCTCCTTTCTTAAGATCACGGGCAGCTCCCAATCCTCTTCTGCAACAGAACCCAGTTCCAAATTCATAAACTTTTTGTAAATTAAATGACAGTAAAAGGAACTAAAAATCAGAAGAATGAGCTAAGTATACTGACCCACCAGTATCTGCGAAATAGGAGAGAGTGAGAGTATAGCCTAGACAGGATTTGGGTTCTGAAAAAGATTGGGAATTGTTTGGTGAATCTGAAATTCCAAGCTTTGACGCCCATTCTATAAACCCTTCAAGCTTTTTATCAGCTTCTGCTGGTACCATTTCTTGCCTTGAATCAGAGAAATATTAGAAACGTTTTTTGTCTTCTTCAGATTTTGGAATGACGTTTATTCCTCGAGTAAGTACAGGCCAATAGGCCGAATATAATGGGGGTTATGAACCCAATCTTGACAAACTATGGTCCAGCATAGAGGATGGGTTTTGAATAAATAAAGGATCCAAGAAAGGAAAATTTTCAAATATGTCATATCAGACAAAATTGTTTACTATAAAATTATAATTAGGGAATTTCAGTTTATAATATAATTATTTTCTTTAATTTAATAAAGTACAATCGGAAATTTTTAATTTAAAAAAATTGTATAAATATCTTTTTTTGTCACACAATAGATATATAGATAAAATTAACCGATTGCATCTGAACGTCGAAGTACATCGTAGATCAAAATTACAAAAATGAAACAATTAAAACCTATAATCGATTTACGATAAGAAATGAGTAATATAAATTCGATGATACAGATTTGACAGGTGACTAAAAATAAGATGAATTCAATTGTTAAGAATTTCCTGACACTAATCGCACCCCTGTGACTTCTATTAACCACCGGTTTCGCTGTTAAGATATTTTGAATGAGGATAGAAAAATCTAGAATCTTTAAGGAAGTGAAGTTGAAGTTTGAATAAACGATGAAAAATCTTATATAAATAAAATGAAAAACGAACAAAAACATCCAAAAAAACATACAAATCTCCCGTAAATAGAATAATTTATTCAAACAACAACACAATTATATACATAAACAAGTTAGAAGACAATGATTTTCAGTTAAAAGAAAATAAATACTATTGTCTTCTACGTCCGAAATCGAAGAAAATTTAGCTACCGCGGAAAAAAAATTCTATTTTGAGTGTAGAGAGAAGGAAGAGCACCGAACAAGTAACTTTTGTTGTGTAAATGTCTGAATATTGGATACAATGAATCTCTGTTAATCATTCAATATGGTTTTTATAAGATATTAATAAATTGACTTATTTTTACATCTTTTTACGTCGAGAACAGAGTTTATGACATCAACGGCCCACCAGTTTAATAAGGCATGACAATAAATTCCATTGACAAAATTTAATGGAATTGGAAATGTTCAACTTACGTATTGCAATTAAGAAGATGAAAAATTTAAAATTCTTATGCCATCAGAATATCTTCTAGGAATCTCCTTTGAAGAGAAAATGACATAAAAAGTGAAAGAAATAAAAACATAAGATGATAATAAGCTTGATGTTATGGCTAGGATTGAATATAATGTGTGTCTCTATACTCACCACAATTTTTTCAAACTTATGTGCATTCATTTTGTTTAAGGTTTTAAATCTAATGATTAATTTGGGAAATTAAGATCCTAACTTATATGCTCTTTCTATTAATTAAAACAAGGAGGAAGATATTTATCTCAAAATCCAGGTGAATTTGTAAGACATTTGCTTGACTTGAGTGAGATCATAGATTTAGAACATATTTATATAAAATTACTTAAAATTCAAGCTAAATTTTTTTCTCTCCTAAGTTATTGTTGAATTTTGTAAGTAAATTTTGAAAAAATAGCGGTGTATATGAATACTTATGTAGGGAACAAGCCAGCTAATAGATTTATAAAGATAGATTTTTTTATATGAGTTTGGACTCTATGGGATGCCCAGTTCTATAAATGGAAAAGAGATAAATCCTTCCTACACATGCTCGTGCTGTCCGTTCGGCTGGCCGGTCTAATTTGACTGGAGCGCTTTTTTTTTCTTCTCTTTAACGTTATTATTTTTGGACATAATCATTTGATTTACTCAAACGTGTTGTTTATGGAAATATAATTATTTGATTTTATATTTGGAAGAGCATCACTAACATATGAATGTTATTTGTTTTCTGTTTTACTTTTAATTTCCTATATACATGTAGTTTTGTATACACTTAACTTTAAATGTTGCGTTTTAATTGATCTTTACAAAATTTAACCACCAATAAAATGTATTGCAAATTACAATTTAATAAAAAAGAAGGAAATACAATTCTTAGCCTTTATTTATCGGATTAAACATTTTAAAATTTAGCCCAACTCTTATACACAAAATTATACAATCTATAATTAGATTGACCTAATTGATTAGGATGATGGGGGAGATTAGATAGAGGGCAAATATAACAAAAGGCAATAAAAGATTTAAAAGTGGGAGACGTGTCAAATAGAAGATCCACAAATTCCATTGAAGGATTTGTGTGGACTATGGTTTCATATTCAACATTATGGCCTACTCACACCACACTTTTTCCACTTCATGTCAACACAATAATGCCCCACCCCACCCCCACATGCAACCATTAAAAAACTTGTTATATTGTTAAAATTATCATGGTCCATCTAAACACACGTTCTTTTAAATAGGGTTTGTTATAAATGTTTTTAAGAAGGGGGTTTGTTATAAGTTAAAATCATAATTTTAGACTGTTTTTTTTATAAATTCAATATAATTTATAGGTTTTGTAATTTGAAATGTAAATGATCAATATAATTCTGAATCTCATCTAATTTTTTAATATGATATATTGTTATTCTAACACTTTTCATATATGATATAATCAGAACAATATCAAATAATATTAAAGACTTATTTTTTTCTAGTTTAATTTAAATAAATAGTTATAATTGAAACCAAAAATTAAAAAAGAGATAAAATTAAAGATTTTAAAAGGTGGGTCATAAATAAAAAAAATCAAAAATATGAAATATTTTTTAATGGTAAACCTAAAAATAAAACTAGGACAACAATAAATATGAGATGCCATAATAATTTATTTTTAAATAAAAAAATTAGTGAAAGTAATAAACTTCCACTTCCATCTTGTACAGTAGCACCCACTGGCCAGCCCCAATAAGAGTGGGTCCCGCATCCAGCACTTTTTTAGTATAGAAGCGTCTGTGTTGTGCATATAATGGACCCCGGCAGGTTCTAGTTGTAACGTTTGAAGAATTCAATCAGGGATTGCCACGTGTACAAAGATTTGATAACCTTATCTTTCATTCATTGGGTGATTTCTCCACGTGTCCCCTTTGATAAGATTTCCAATTGTGCTCTATTATGCATTGTTTCTGGACTACATTTGTTTCCTTTTACTCGGGTCTTCAGGGTCCTTTCTCATACCCGTTTTCCTTTAGGATAAATAAATCTACATAATAATTTTTTATTATTATTATTTTAATTTTTACCTAATATATTCATTTTAGCTTTGAATGTTATTCGAACAAACATTTGTAAATTGAATAATTATATGCAATAATAAAATGAGAAAACATGTTTCAGCTACAAAAAGAAAGCAATGGAAATAAACAAAACTATTTTTTTCAAATTTATAGCAAAAATAAATTCTACTATTTTACTTTAACTAAAAACTATATACTAATATTTTATTTATTATATAAATATTTGTGTATATATGCCAAGAGAGAGGGACATGTAAAATTAGAAATTTATTTTATAGCTGTACAGTAGATATAAATATTTAAGGCTTAATCACCAAAAAAATCCACCAATTTTTAGCCTCTTTTTAATTGCATTCTGACGTTGAAATTTTGTTAGTTGCACCCTAATTCGCACCTTTGAGTTTCAATTACACCCTCAAAATTAAATTGGACTCTTTTTCACTCGGAAAAAATTCATAAAAACCCTTATAAAGTACTCGTTTGAACTCTTTTTCACACAAAAAATTAAAAATGGATGACCTATTTTAACTTTTTTCAAATGGACAATAAATCAATTTAGTACTTAAGGGTGGAATTAAAAACTAAAGGTGCGAATTAGGGTGCAGCTGGCAAAATTGCAACGTCAGGGTACATTTGAAAAGGGGTTAAAAGATGAGGGTTTTTTGTGATTAAACCAATATTTAAATATGGAATTTGCATATTTTATTTGTTTCTATGATTAAGTAAAAATTCAAAATTTGACCAATCATCATGCAAGTAAAACTCTGAAGGGCATTTTGATTATTTAGAAAGTGACAATTTTTATTATTTGAATTTGTGTTTGCTTTATTAAAATCATTTAAAATAAGAATGTAATTACTTTTGCTATAAATAATCGCCTAATCCCTCATTCGCCTACGAGAATTTTCTTTTTATTCATATGAAAATCAAACTAAATTTAGAAAATATGATTAGTTGACACATGAATAATATATAATTATAACAATACTCTAGAAACATAATCTAATGTATAGTTTATTTTTAAAAAATTGTTTACAAACAAATCAATATATAATTTTAAAAAAATTTCTTAATACTATATATTAATTAGACATGTAATAAACTAAAACTGATTATTATTTATAGGAGTGTATATTTGGTGTAAATCGAACCGAACCGAACCGAAACAATAAAATTTATTTTTGAAAATCAAACTAAAATGAAAGAATTAAAATTTATGAACAGAACTGGGCCATTCGCTTCCAATATGAATCGAACTCGTTTGTTCGGTTTGGTGATTTTAATTCAGTTTATTTTTATAAATTATGTACAAAATTGAACTCAACTGAATAGACAAATTGTTTTATAATATCAAAGAGAAATTTTTAGATAGACTTTATCTAGCACGTCATCCGTAGATTAAGCCAATCATATTGTAACATCTCATTAAAATGAGGGTATATTAAACCAAACCTTGTTCAGTTTTTTAATTTGGATCAATTAGTTCAATTTGATTTACATTAAAATCTAACTGAAAAAATTATGACCAAAATTGAACCAAATTGAAAACCTAACTTTTATATCATTGAACTGAATCTATTTTTTGCCAAAAAAAAAATGAATCTAATTTAAACTTTCTATTTCTTTTCAAAATCGAACAAAAACAAATCAAAATTATAAAAATGTAATATTTTCCATACTGAAAGCAATCCATCAATTCGATAAGATTATTGGTTCGATAATTTCAATGTGATTTCTATTTTTAAAAATTATGTTCAATAATATTTTTATAATTTCAATTGAAATCAAACTAGGTTGGACTTTTGTAAACCTTCACTCATTTTCATGCATATGCTATTTTTTTAACCAAATAAGATATGAAAACCAATTATTTTTATTCTTATTTTATTTAATTCTTTCTTATTCCCACTTAAATGTCACCAATTTTTTTTAATAAACTCATCATGTAAGATGTTAAAAATTATATTAGGCACTAATATCTACATTTAAGGAAATTTATCTCACTAGGAGTATATGCATTTCTCTAGTCTCATTAATCAACCCCACAAAGAAAAGTATTTACACACTAATATTAATAAGTAATGATATATGCCACACACACACAAGTAAAATATATAATTAAAGTTTGTATTTTCATGGGGAAAAAAACAAAAAATAAATCAGTTCTGACAGAATTGTAGTGTGCAATATAAACAAAAACACAGGAACTGCTAGTTTGGTTTCATTCATCTCATACACAGCCAAGTCCGGGTTCATGCAACCCTTAATATGCACCCGGATCCAACTATGCATATACTGTACAAATATTAATTAAATAATAGAATAACAAAAATAAAAATATATTAAAAATATGAAATGGATGAATTGGAAGGTATAGTGGCCGTTGGTTCTTTTTCTTTTCCTCCTAATAAATTTCAGTTTTGTTTATAAATGTTTATCAGATGTTTTTACTTGAGTGGCTCTAAACAGCAACAGGTTAGCTTCTTAGTTTTTCTTTGTTTATAATTCCATTTTCTCAATTGTACAGTGCAAAATGAACGTAATCCAATTTAGTGGAACCAAATTGACTAGCAAATGAGAAAAAAAGGTTATAGATAATAGACACAAGAGACCTCTACCACCCAAAAACAAAGCTTCCCTATTTTTTAAAAACTTTTCTCTTGTTACTAAAAAACTTTTAAACACTCTCTTGAAGATCCCATTTTGTAAGCTCTTGATTTTAGTTTCTGCTTGTTGTAAGGATTCTAACATTTTAGCTTTTTGGGTTTACTTGCAGAGAGTTTAACCAAAGCTCCATTGTTGTTTGAGAGCTGTTCTTTTGATCTTTGGTTGTAAAGCTGAATTGGGTTATCTTCAAAACAAGAGAAAGTGTGATTATTTTAGTAAATTTGATTGGATAAATAGGAAAAAAAAGTTGGTTTTTTGAACATGACGAGAGCATTATTATGGATTGCCAATCCAACTACAGAGGTGTCCACTTCTTTTGGATTCCTTCATTCAGTGAGGGTTTTAGATTCTTCAAAATTCGGTTGTGTGGATCGAAATTTGATGTTTAAGGGGAGAGAAAATAAGGGTAAGAAGCAGAAATGGAAGTCAAATTCTGTGAATATTGATTTGATGAATTATGATAAAAGTAGTAAAAGCAATAAATTGGGTATGACAACAAGCTTGATAGCTAGTCCAGCAGGAGAAATGGCCATTTCTTCTGAAGAAATGGTTTATAATGTGGTGTTAAAGCAAGCAGCTTTGGTTAAGCAATTGCGGTCTAGTGAGGAACTTGATGTGAAGCCTGATATTGTTCTTCCTGGAAGTTTGGGATTGTTGAGTGAAGCTTATGATCGTTGTGGTGAAGTTTGTGCTGAGTATGCTAAAACGTTTTACTTAGGTTATCCTCCTTTTCTCTTTCTATCTCTATCTTTCTATCTCTCTGTCTATGAATTTTGGTTGAATTTGTTTTTGAATTCTCAGGAACTATGCTAATGACCTCGGAACGGCGACGGGCTATCTGGGCAATCTATGGTGAGTGAGCTATGGCTTTTGATTCTAGTATATGCTTTTTGCACTGATTATAATCTTATGCTCGTGAGTTTTCTTGATATGAAGGAATAAGGAAGTTGGATGGAGATGATTGTAATTGTATTTAATAGTCATGTTAATATGTTTTTTGGATTCTGTAGTGGGCTGGATGATGAAAATTTGTTGTTAATATAATATCGAGTAATAAAAAATGAGGATTCTTCAGCATAAAGCTGTTTACCAGGTCATGAAAACTTGGATGTATTATAGAATTATATTTTAAGTTAGTGTGACAGAACCTGTAATATCATGTCTCGTAGTCTCATGTGACGAAGGATATGGATGTAGAATCTACATGTGCTGTCTAGATTATAGGTAACAAGGGCAGTCTTCTTTTTAAGGAATCTGAATTCTTTATTGCTTCTATGGATAAAATATATAGAATGAATCGATTAGTAAGTTAAAATGAGGTTGACTACTTTGATAAAAAAATTGATACTTAGGTTCGGTTAATCGGGTTCGTTTTGGTTTTGCACACCCCTACTTAAGAGTTGAAATCTTCAGAATGTTGAAATTACTTGTTCTCAATTCTTTCTTCTTAACCCAGTCGGAATGAATTCGAAAAATTATGTTCAAGTTCGAGAAGAGAGGTTTGAGGCTTAATGCCAAGTTCCCAAGTTCTGGGTAATATTTACTGCTCACTGCATATAAGTGGAAGCACTTTTTTGCAGAGAGATTTTGCTCTCTCAATGCAGTGTTCTGCGGAAGGTGGATTTTGCTTATTAGCTGTGTGAGTTGTAAGGACATTCTGGTAGCATATGGGGATAATTCCTATATCGAACATAATCGGTTCAGTAACTTCAGTTTCCCATTGAAAGAATAAGTAGACTAACATATATTTTATCGTTGAACAGTAATATAAGAGATTGAATAGAAAAGAGAAATTAAATTATAGTTCATTATATTGTTTTCCATCTCGCGAAACAATTACAAAAGAAATGCATGTTAACAATTTCTATTTCTTATGATGTTTCTTGTACTTGTAGTGTGGTGTAGGAGGACCGATGAGCTTGTTGATGGTCCTAATGCTTCACACATAACTCCAACAGCTTTAGATAGGTGGGAAGCAAGATTGGAAGATCTTTTCCGAGGCCGCCCGTTTGATATGCTTGATGCTGCTTTGTCAGATACAGTTACAAAATTTCCTGTTGACATTCAGGTTGGTTAGGCAGTGTTTTTCGGATGAAATTCGTTCTTTTTGGAAATAGTTTCAGTGGTAAATTATTTCATGTTAATTAACCACTCTTTCATAATCAACAACAAGCAATTTATTACATTTGATCATAGTGCATGTCAAGTGAATATTTTACTGATTCGCTTGATGTTTTGTTTCAGCCATTCAAAGATATGATTGAAGGAATGCGGACGGACTTGAAAAAATCAAGATATAAGAACTTTGATGAGCTATATCTTTATTGTTATTATGTTGCTGGGACTGTTGGATTGATGAGTGTTCCAGTCATGGGGATTGCTCCCGAGTCGCAAGCCGCAACTGAGAGTGTTTACAATGCTGCCTTGGCATTAGGTATAGCAAATCAGCTCACCAACATACTTAGGGATGTCGGAGAAGAGTAAGTTCAAACTGTTTGCTATTACCAAAGAGACTAAAGTATCAGAAGATTTTTTATATGCATGAATATATGTTACTTAGATGATGCAGCTCTTTGGCATTCAGTAAAGACTTTTTAACTACTTATTGAATATTCTATATTTACATTACAATCAAAAGACCGAAGAATGGAATCTCTGTCATCTGTTACCGTCTCCTTTGGGATCGGAAGTGATATTTGTCCTTTGCATTCATATAATATTCCATATTTCCTGTTCTTATGGTTAATTATTGTGTTTGAAGTTCTGATCTTATTTTTATTTTGGGGTTTTTCTCAGTGCAAGAAGAGGAAGGGTCTATTTACCGCAAGATGAGCTGGCACAGGCAGGGCTTTCGGATGAGGATATATTTGCCGGAAAAGTGACAGATAAATGGAGAAACTTCATGAAGAATCAAATCAAGAGAGCTAGAATGTTCTTCAACGAGGCTGAGAAAGGAGTGACAGAGCTAAGTGCTGAAAGTAGATGGCCGGTAAACTTTTGAAAACCTTCCCTCAAATGCTAATGCACTTTGATAGTTTCTAAATCAAGATATGTCACCATAATTAATCATAAAAGGTATTATGTTTTGTAAATGTTACGCAACTCAATGCGACTGCTCTTTTGGTACATTACGAGGCATCAGGCTGTCGAGAGTTTAACTCTCGGCCCTCTATCCTTCAGCATTATGAGAGGTAGACTACTCGACCATTAGTCTACTAGCACCGAGGCACTATATTGCTAAAGTATTTTGAGTTTAGTTGCTACTTGCAATCACAGGTAGGTTGAATATATTTGTAATATAATCGTCTTTCCGAGCTGAAGTTCATCTCTTGTTGCTTGTTTTACATGTACAAGTGGAATTAAATGTAATGACGTGTTTTCGGACGTTGCAGGTATGGGCATCGTTACTGTTATACCGGCAGATACTCGATGAGATAGAAGTAAATGATTACAACAACTTCACAAGGAGAGCTTATGTAGGAAAGGCCAAGAAGCTTGCCTTCTTGCCAATGGCATATGCAAGGGCAATCGTTGGGCCAGCAAAGCTGCCTTCTTTGACAAAGGCATAAATATTGGAAGATGAACATTAATGTGTTTAAATCATATATAGAGCAAAGGGGATGAAAAATATATCAGAATTTGTACATTAACAACTGTTCTAATGCAGCAATTATTCATTCAAAGTAAGCATAGTGAATTTATTTGAATTGCATTCTCTGATAGATAGATGCTTATTCCATCAAAGAACAAGAAAAACACACACAAAATATAATAATTGGATGCAGATGATGAGACATAATGTAAATGTTTCTCCTTCCCGAACTCGACGGGGATCATTGCTCAACGTCCTGCTCCTCTTTTGCCGTTAGAGAGAGGCTTTAATTGGCGAGTTTTAGGGAAAACGAGAATTCCACCAAACCTGAAGTGTTTTCTGCGGAAGGCCTTCAACAATGGTCTAGCGTAGCGGTGAATGGAAATATCCAAAGAAGGATACAATCTAATACGGGCCTCTGTCCGAGATGTTGTGAAACAGAATCAGTTAGCCATACGCTCCTCCTCTGCCCCTTCGCCGGAACAGTTTGGTTGGGCTCAGCTCTCGGATCAGATGTGTCTGGTAACTCTTTTACCTCTTTTCGAGACTTATGGTCGCACCGGTTCATGTTGCCAGCTGAGAGTGAAGCAACTGATATCACTCGCTCTAAAGCTGCTTGGTTGTGCTGGGCCATATGGCTAGCACGAAATGGGTTGGTTTTCAGAAGTGAGGATAGCAATCCGCCAAAGGTACTGCAGGTGGCCGAGAAATATCATAGAGAATGTTCAGAAGCGATGAGAACTCCCGAGGCAGCTCCCAGAGCAGTGAATGCAGTGGCTCACTTATTAGGCAAGAATTCTTTGTCTTGCATGATTGTAGAATGCTTTCTCAATCGTTTAATGCAGTTTCCTTTAATTTCATTAGGCGGTCAGGTAATTAGGTGGCTCACTTATTAGTCAAGAAATCTCTTAGAGACGATATGTTTTGTTGTAATTATTAGAGTGGTTAGAGTCGACACTCTTGCAATCGATTTTCTTTAATGAAATCCATCATTCGACGGAAAAAATAAAGAGATAATTACTTAAGTCATCTCCAATGAGAATTATCTAAATGTGAATTGGCGACTCCCCTATTTTCATTATCTAAATGCATTTAGATGACTTTCTCCTACCTCTCTCATAAAAAATGGTGGCAAAAAAAATTCCTTCATTGTTTCATATTAAAATCATAGCCACTATAGACAATTTTTTTTCCATCAAATACTAATGACCATATGTTCAAATTTTACAATGCCTTCCAACAGTTAAAATTGAATTGAATTGATTAGAATAAAATCATGTCTTCTTTCTATACGAGTGTATTTTTGTCCTATTTGGTCCTAGTATGAACGCTATATAATCGGTAATACCTTATGGTGACCGGTCCTTACAATATAATATTATTTTTTAAATTAGTAGTATTAAGTTTTATATATATATATATATATATATATATATATATATATATATATATAGCTGAATTCAATTTCATACTATAGTCTAAATACTTATTTATATCAGAAATTATTAAACCAAAAGAAATATTTTATTATCTAATTAAAAATATTTAAAGTTAAAAATAAATTACAAAAAGTCATTAATAAAAAATAAAAAATTAAGAATCAATTTCGATACCATTTCATTTCATATTTCACATTATCACCACTCTATGTATTGAGAGGACTTGATTTTACGAAAATCAAAATATAAGGACTCAATTTCTATAAATAAAAATACATGTACTACATGTCAAATATTGACAAGTTCCTCCTTAGATGACAAAGGTTTATTTTAACCCTTCAACTTGAAACAAAAAATTAAATAAGACTAAATTCATACTTTTAAACAAAAACACCCTCAAATTAGGTGTTTTAAAAAAACATCTTTAAAATATACGTTTTGACTCAATTGATCTCTGTAGCTCTAAATAGATCAACATCTCGATTCCAATTCCTCCAATAATTTTTTACCACCTCAGTAAAGGGGTAATATGGGACAATTAACCACTTTGTGGGTGTTTTGTCCAAAACCATGAGTTTATTCTCAATTGATATTTTATGTTAAATTGAGGGGGCAAAATGAATCAATGTTGAAATATTAGACATGTAAAAAATCCAAAAACCTGAATATAGTTTTCTGTTAACTCGTCAGCATTAGCTCAAACAACGACAAGGAAAAAAGAAAAAAGAAAAAACCTAAACAAAGACTTACAGAAAACGAAGGAACAGTCCAAGTCGAAGCAGAAAAACGAAGAAGAAGCTGAGCCGGACGACGGAGACGATAAGAAAATGAAACATTGATCCGCCTTATTAGGTAACCATATGAGTTTTCGTTCATCGTATTCCAGAAACTAGGGTTTTCTAATCGATTTTCTTTTCTATTAGTAATACTCTTGACTTTTAGCCTTCTTATTGAATGCTTTTCAAATAAGGTTACTGTTAAGGTCTCCGGTTAAATTTTTCATCATCGAACGTCCGGTTTTTATGTCTATTAAATTTTTTAATTTGCGTTTTGATAATAATAATAAGTTAAAATTTGTGTGTTTGGCTATGTGTTCTGATCTCCATTTGACTATTTTGCGATAGAATGTGCTGCTTAATGTTAATGTTGTTTTTTGGTTATATTATTGGAAATCTATGTTTATCAATATGTGGTTTTGTTGTGTAGGACTAATAATTAATACAAACGTGGTTCTGGTTGTTTGCTTTTATGCACTTGTACGCGTTCAATTTGCGTCAATAAGTTGATCTATATGTCATTTAGCTGATGGTTTTTCATGCTATTATTATGTTGTCTGTTTTTGCGTCGAGAGAATTGGAGAATTGGATTGGATTGTTTGAGGATTGAAGTTGTAAAGATCAGGCCGAGGTCAAACTCATGGGAATTACCGAGCTTTCTGGTTCACTCTGATATAACCGTGTCTGTTTGTGCATATATTACAGGCAAAAGGATTTAGAACGTTCTGAGACATCATCGAGAACCTTTGCAGGGAAGAAAGGGGTGGTTTTGCTGGCCATATTTTTGCTTGCAAGGAAATGGATCCTGGTCGCTATGGTCTTCAGCAAGGATGGGATAATAACAGCGTAATAGTGGTTTCCTCCTTAATAAAATCACACATTTATGGGATGATAATTCAAGAAAAATTTTGGGCTCATGGGACAATCCTGTTTTTTTTTTAATGTTTTTTCGGACATCTCAACCTTACACAAAAATAAAGAGAGAGCTGTGTGGGGCACTGAGGATATGGAATGGATTTGCCTAACCTCTATCATGATTGCTATTTGTTGCTGACATAGCTTATTCTCTTGAATCCACAGGCTCCGGAGGGGTATGGTGGCGTCCACGAGCCAAACTACCGGTGAGTGCTGAACAATGTTTGGTATCATTTCAATGAATAAGTAGTTCTTATGAAAACTGTCTTTTGAAAGCCCATATTTATTTTTAATCATGGTGGTGCATTTTATTTGCAAGAATTTTGCAACATGAGTTGTAGTTGATCCCTCTATGTGTCCTTCATCATGATCATAATGGTTTCTTTTTGCTTGTTTATATTTTTGTTTGAGTGCTTAGTATCAAATTTTATCTTTCTTCTCTTCCATCCAATTTTATCGCACTTCTACAGGGTTGGTGGTTCATATGATGAGAGGAGGTTTCATGATGAACGGTACGCAAGGGATAATGCCTACCCAAGAAACACTTATCATCGGGAGGTTTTAGATAGGGAGAGCTATCCACCTCCTCCTTCTGCTGGTCTGTGGACTCAATCAAGAAGGAGAAGTTATGAAGAAGAGATCCCCGTTGACAGGGATTCTAGAAGACATGAGAAACCATATATCGATTCGTATCGTGACTTGGATGCTTTTCCTGATCGGGAGACTGATTCATATCAGAAACCTGATAAGTTTCATGATGGATACCACAATATGGATAATTATCGTGATCAGGGGTTTGACAGACCTGCTAGGTTCGGGAGTCGTGATAGGGATGATTATGCATATGATGATTATGATTACAGACCTCGTGTTTCCAGTCAAAGTAGGGAAGACAGCCGTGAAAGGGATTATGATTATGGCCGCCATAGTTATGATTCAGAATATGATAGAGGTAGTAAGAGAGATGGAAGTTGGAGGCGACATGAATCTCGTGAGAGAGAGCGTGATAAGAGAGATTTGAGTCGGGAAAGAGATCAGAGTCCACATAAAAGGCATGAACGATCCCGATCCCGAGGACGTGAAGATCGCCCTAGATCAAGGTCCCCGCGAGGGCGAAGTCATGGTCGAAGTCAACGAGGAGACAGCTGCGATGATGGTCGACATGAAAGGATTGAAAGGCGGAGAGATCGTGAGGAGAAGCATCAACGAGGAAATTATACTGTGGTATGTTCTTCAGATTTTTTTGAACGCTCCGAATGACTGGATTTTCTGGAAGTTAAAGGATTTTAATTAATAAGATGTTTTTCTGTAGGCCCCATCTGCAACTGTTGTGGTGAAAGGTCTCTCCCTGAAGACAACAGAGGAAGATCTGTATCAAATACTTGTAAAGCCTTGATTTATGTTCTTGCTTTCAGCTCTAACTTTTGTTCTTTTTGGTTATAAACCATTTTCCTTATGGTTGGCTGCTAGGCTGAATGGGGACCTCTTCGCCATGTCCGTGTAATCAAAGAGCGAAATTCTGGCATTTCTCGTGGATTTTCTTTTATTGATTTTCCTTCCGTGGTACTTATCATGCATCACCTGGAAATGTATTCATTTACTTTTAGCTTTTAAGAATGGCATAAATGTGAATTTTGTTTTCCTTATCTCTGAAACAGGATGCAGCTTGTGCTATGATGGATAGGATTGGAGATGACGGCCTTGTTGTAGATGGAAGGAAACTTTTCTTCGAGTATAGGTATTTCTTTTCCCTTTCTACTGAGAGTGGATGTTGCCTTTGTGACAGCATTCTGTATTGCAGCATTTTGTAAATTCCATGTTGACTTCTATTCGGGCTTCTATTGAAATTTGAAAATATCTTCACCCATGAATATCTGTATGCTTGTAATGTTAAGATCGATATGCATTGTAGTGCCTGATGTGGCATAATAACCTAACTTTGTATATCTGCTGTAATTGCCTATTTATTTCCGTTTTGGATTCTGTTGTCTCAGTAGCAAGCCGACTGCGGGGGCAAGTGGACCTTTTGGTCAAGAAAATTCCACCAGATCTGGCCATTTCAACCATCGTGGCATCACAGTGCCTTCTGATTGGATGTGCACCATCTGTGGCTGTGTTAATTTTGCACGCCGAACATCCTGCTTTCAGGTTTGTTTTACTTCACTTGTGATTTTGTTTTGGTACAAGTCGAGATTGTAAAGCTCGAATGCTCTTCTCTGTTGTAGCCCCTTCCTTTCAACCACCTGAGCTAGTGCAAAATGGTCTATTAATTTCTTTTCCTCGGCAAGTCAGTACAACAGAATGTCTGGGTTATGGCTGAAATGTAAGAGGGGGAGGCGTGGGGATGATGTAATATCAGCTTAGGTAGACACGATAATTTGTGTGGGAGGGGCTAGTTCCTTTTTAAGGTCATTGTTAATATGTAGGTTTTCGTTAAGAGTTATATTTACCTAGTGCTTTGTCTCCAAGTGTAATGTGTAGGGTTAGAAGGAGCTATTTCTTTTTACCTCATTCGATGTTTTCTTATTTTTATGACTAACATTTCTAGGAGTTTTCACACCTCCACTTTGCACACATCGTCATTTATTTTTCTGATCGAATACAATTGGAAATTTTATGGTCGAAATTTTCTTCTTTTGCTTCTTGAGAGCTTAAGCTGTTGTTTGCAAACCAAGGGAACTAAAGTGCCTTTATTTGAAATGGCAGTGACCTTAATGTTACTTATATTAAACCCATGTATTGCTGTGTAATATTTATTAAGACTTGCGTAATCATCAAATAATCAGCCTATTTGGTCTTCCATTTCAGTGTAATGAGCCAAGAACTGAAGATGCACCACCTGCGGATATAGCAATGTCAAATTCAACTTCTTTAGGAAAGAAAGGATTTGAGGCAGGTTGGTTTAAGCTGTTCTTTTCATGTTGGAAGTTTTCGGTATTATCAGATCATTAATTTGCTAGTTGATACTTAATTAGGTCCTACACATGTATTGGTTGTTCGTGGATTGGATGAAAATGCTGATGAGGAGATGCTTCGTTACGAGTTCTCCAAACATGCTCCAATCAAGGTACAAATTGGTTGCTGTATATTAAATCAGGACACCCTATTTCTTCTTTAGAGCGTGTGGAAAATTTACTCTTCTTACTTTGCAGGATCTTCGTCTTGTGAGGGACAAGTTTACTCATGTTTCAAGGGGATTTGCATTTGTGCATTTTCATTCGGTATGGCCTATTATTGCTGGTAACTCTGTTTTTTTACATTTTCTTTTTACTAAGGAATCAATGACTTGGTCTATAATTTGAATATAAGTTTAAAAAGGTACTAGGAGCTGTGTTTCAGGAATTGAAGCTTAACAATGGAAGCTGATATATATAAAGTTGATGTTGTAGTCATATAGGCTGATAAATAAAACTTGATACTAAATTAAAAAGGCCAAACACATATTTAGGTCCCTGCACTATCATTTTTTTCCAACTTACGTCCCTGAACTATAAAACATTTAAAATAAGTCCCTGCACTATCAAAAGTCTCTGATTTAAGTCCCTCCGTGTCATTCCGTTAGAGAGTGAGATACAAACGCATGACTCTGAGATTGGTTGTATTTAAAATTTATGAACTTAAAATTTTGAGTCCCTACACTATAATTTTTTTTACCATTTGAGTCCTTGCACTATAAATCTAACTTAAATTTTTAATTACTCAAAATTAATTAATTCGAAATAAATTAATTTAGTTAAATTAAAATAAATATTTTTAAAAATATGATATTTTAAAGATTGCGAGGTAGACGAACAGTTTTTTAATATATTTAATTTTTTATGAAAATAAAAAAATTAATTGTATAAAATAAAAATTTATTTTATTTAATTAAATTAATAAATTTTAAATAATTAAAATTTTAAATTAAAATGCAAATAATTTATTGATGGTCGGAGATGATTCTAACTTTGGAAATGCTAAAAAAATTTAATAACATTAAAAAAGAAAAGAAAAGAAAATAAAAATATTATTAATATTATTTAAATTATGTGATAGAAAGACTTAAAATTGATGTTTCTAATAGTGTAAGGACTCAATTTGGAAAAAAATGATAGTGCAGAGACCAAAATAGCATTTTTGATATGTAATTGTTAACGTCATCCACGTTCCGTTAACTTGCGCAACGATAGGGACTTAAAATAGATGTTTTTGATAGTGTAGGGATTTAGTTTAAACGTTTTATAGTTCAAGGACTTAAGTTGAAAAAGAGTGATAGTGCAGGGACCCAAATATGTGTTTGGCCAATTAAAAATTATGAATTATTTATATAATGTTACATGATATAGCTAAATGTGACGGTATGAAGTCATACCTAATACAAAGACATTGTTTATTTCTAATTACAATGTACTTTTGGACTTTTTGCAGTTTTGGTATGAAAGAGCGTGATAAAATTGCTGCCCTTAATCATTACTTTTTCTTTTTGCTGCTCCTGGTGTTGCTTGAGAATTGACAGTGTGTACCTTGCAGGTTGAAGATGCTACTAAATCGCTTGAAGCAACTAATGGAACAACTCTTGAAAAGAATGGGCAGATCTTGAGAGTAGCATATGCAAAGAGCATTCTTGGTCCAGGGTCTGGAGCATCTGGATCTTTGCAATCAAGCAGCCTGGCGGCGGCTGCAATCGAGGCAGCAGCATTTGCTCAGCAGGTATTATGAATAAATTTGTCCTACACTTATGAAGTTCATTTAATTGTTAATAGAACCGACCAATTGGCTGCAGGTCGATTGGTTCTGGAGATATATCCAGGGATGTGATGTTTAAAGAACCCTAATCTGAATCATTAACCAATAATAATAACAATATTAAATAAATAATTAAATGGAATGAAAGGTGTTCCCATTTTGTATATGGTATGCGATCATTTAATTGAAAAATTGCTTCACACTATCTTGGCTATACACATTCTACAGTTCTAACTGAATTTATAGATCTTCACTAGAGTCACATCTAATAAATGAAATTACTGCAAATTGTTTTTTATAAAAAATTCCATCGTGCACCAATTTTTTTTTATGTATATTTATCTATGGTAGTTGCAGAATGTCCAACTATACTTTGTTCTTGGCGTCACGTCACATTGGTTTGCAACTCTCTCCATGCATCACAAACAGTTTTTTTATGCATGATTCATGTTATGGAAAAACTTTCACAGGATAGTGGTTATCATCTTGCAAACAACTTGGTTATGCTGGTGTATTTTCTCTGTGGATCATTAAGTGTAGTATTATCTGGCTTGGCCATCTTTCATCTTCTCTTCTTTTCCCTGTTTTAGCCTTTCAATTATAATCATTGGGTTGTTGCTGAGAAAGTTATTATGTTTCCGCTGCTATTTTGCTTCCTTGCTGGATTTGTGTTTTTGATATGACAGTTTTAGTAATTGGTTAAGTTCTCTTGCTACTTTTTGTAACTGACCAATTTACCCAATAGCTCAAGCTGTTGGGTGAGGCTTGAACAATATTTTTATTATCTTAACATACTCCCATGCGCAAATGCTCATTGAACTTGATGCGTGAACAAAAAAAAAAGCACACAAGCCCACCTCACCTTGTGCTCAAATATTAACCAAATAGTGGGTGTTATGGATTGAACTTTAGAACTTTTGATCATAGAAACTCTGAGTTCATGTCACATGACTAGTCCACCCAATAGCTCAAGCTGTTGGGTGATGCTTCAACTATTATCTTTAACACTTCTCCTGGCTTTAGTATGACACTGGTGGATGGGCACCAAAGGAGTATAATCCCGATGATAAATCTGCTGGTGAGCAAGAGCAAGCTGGTGGTGAGGCTGCAGTTCAGAGAGATGGATCTGCTCCACAATCTGGCTTTGTTTGGGATGAAGCCTCTGGTTATTACTATGATGCTACTTCTGGGTTCTATTATGATGGAAATACAGGTACTTCCCCTCTCTTATTCTTTTGTTAAGAAATAAAAATCTAATCATTTTTAGCATCATGGACTGAAGAATAGCATGTGCTGTTGAAACTTGGATTCTGCAAAAATTAAGCTTCCAGTCATTCTTTCTACAAAATGTTCATGGAATGCCAATTCCTTTGGATAAATGGAAATGAATAAGGAGCATTTTGGCAAATTGATTCGTCAATCCTCATGGTCTATTGTGTTTAATTGTCCAAAAATTGGCGGAATATTTCTTTTCCATATGTGCTATTACACACTTTTATATTTATAGCATTTTTTTAAAGGAAATTTATAGCATTTCATAGGGGACTTATTATCATGTTTCATGTCCTTGGTGAGGTTCTTTCTTATCTGTTTATTAACATAGCAATAATGTAATGAAAGTTAGTTTGAAGCATTTGAGTGGAAGTTGCAAACATTTCCAATTTTGTGGTGCATGTGAAGATATTTTAGATTAGAAGATTGAGTGACACAAATCCTTGTGTAATGTGCAAGTTGCAAACATTTCCAATTTTGTTGTTTTTAGTATCTTTGAACGAACTTGTGGTTATTATTTGTTTAGTTTGTTGACAATATTTACTATGTTAAAACCAAAAAAAACATCAATACATCTAACCTTAATAAAATTTTGGAAACTTTTTGATATTTCCTTCTTTTGTTTTACGCAATTTCAGTTTTTGTTATAAATACCTTTTAGAAGTTCTGTATACTGAAATGAACATCTTTGTTGTGGATATTCGTGTCCTCTTCTGACACATCTTATAATATGCAGGTCTTTACTATGATGGTAATAGTGGGGTTTGGTATTCATATGACACCCAAACTCAGCAGTATATCCCTTGCACTGATCAGAATGACACTAAAACATCTGCCAAACAATCTGAGCACTCCAAGTCATCAGATAGTTCTAATATCAAAAAAGTAGTTATTTCTGCACCAGCTGCTACTATCACATCGGCTGCCTCGTTACAGGATGCAGTCCAGGCTGCTGCTGCAGCAGCATTAGCTGCTGAGAAGAAAGAAAAGGAAAAGGCTAAGGAGATAAAACTTGCTTCAAAAAGCAGTATTTTGGCTAGCAAGAAGAAAATGAACAATGTTTTGACAATGTGGAAGCAGAGGAGCCATGAGGGGCAAGCAACTCGTGTTGCTGTTGATGACAATCAGCCATCTGCTTTAGCTGATGATAGGCCCTTCCCGGTTGGGCAAGCTACCAAGAGCAAATTCAAATCTGATACTTCTACAGTTGGCACAAGTTTCCCAGCACCTCAGGCTGTGGGCTTAGAGTCTCCAGTCAAGCCCAGACCTGTAATGGGGGTCATAAGGGCCTCAGGTCGAGGTGTTGTGAAATCAGATACTTCATATTCAGGATCCTCCGGTGGAGTTTCTACCCCTGCTGCTGTTTCTGGTTCATTTACGAATACTGATACATCTGCAGCTATGACGCCCTTCAGGACAGATGTGTCAGCTTTGGGTTCCTATGCACCACCTGTGTCTGCTGGGAGTGGCAAGAGGAGGTTTTCTGAGATGCCGTTGTCTTCTGCTTCTGCAAACAAGGAGCAACCGCATAGTACCTACAGGGATCGTGCAGCTGAAAGGAGGAGCTTGTATGGTTCGTCATCTTCTATTGGAGATGATCTACCTGATATTCGAGGGGATTCAAGTAAGTTCATTTAGCAATTTGTTTGAGGGCAACACATTTATTGCTTTTTCCAAACGGATATCGTACATAGTGGCCCTCCACTCCAGGATCTCAAAGCCCCGAGCTCAGTAGTAAGGGATTGGAAAATTGGGAGTGATAGAAGTGTCTTTGTTTTTGATTTTTCATCTTAGCCTGTGATGGAACCTCATGAAAATTTTAGTTGTTGAAGTTGATGGGTCCATTTCTTTACTTGTATCTCTTACTACTGTTATTAACTTGAAAGGTCTCCTTTGTGTTTTATCATTCTTTAACTTGAAGATCAAGAGTTGCCAATCAAAAAGGGTTCTTTGGATACAATGCCTTTTCCACCTGGTGTTGGTGGAGGACGTGGGTCTGGAGATGCGAGCATCAATGCACAAAGTTATGAGGTGATTACAGCAGATAAGGCTATTGATGAGAAAAATGTGGGCAATCGAATGCTCCGCAATATGGGCTGGCAGGAAGGATTGGTATCATTTCTTTCCTTTTGTTCTCTTCAGCTGCTTTCAATATTCTTCTTATACCTGCGGATTGAAATGCAACTAGTGAATACCCTTCAGTTTTCTTACACTTAAAATTTCTTTTGGGTGGTGATGGGTAGATGTGTGGGGTAGATGTGAAAATAGCAGCTGTATCTTTTGCATGTTTTATGTTGATAAATACCCTTATGGTAAAGTTGGACGTTGCCCGGATGGTGAATTTTAGGAGCAATAATGCTAACAGTCATTGTGGGGATTGTCTTGTTCTGTGTTGAATATGATTCGCAGGGACTGGGGAAGGATGGAAGCGGAATGATTGAACCAGTTCAAGCACAATCTACAGAAAAGCGAGCGGGACTTGGGAGCCAGCAGAAAAAAGTGGATCCTGGCCTTGAAGTACAGGCCGGTGACAGTTACAGAACTCTCATTCATAAGAAAGCCCTTGCTAGGTTCCGAGAGATGTCCTCGTAGGTGCATGATGAAGGGATGACTGATAATAAGGGTGCATCTTTAATGGGATTCATGATCCAACTAACTGCAAGATGGAAAGCTGAGTGAAGAAGAATCTATGCTATTTTGCATGAAGAGAAATGCATGCATCTTTAGGTTTCTGCCCCATTTTAATTGATTAGTGTTTTTTTTTGGGTGAGATTTATAGTTTTTGTTTTTCGGGTGGTAGATTTGTAAAAATTCATAATTTATAAAAAAAAAAATTGGTAATTTTTGTTTAATTATTGAACACTCCTCCTGACAAGCTAAGCTCTCCGGACTTGTTTCTATTTTGATTTCTTCCTGAATCTAAACTAATGTACTGAAAAAAAATACCCAGTGAATGCTTTAGACTAATTGTATCTCTCTAGAAAGTTATGGAAAAAAGTTTTGATAGATGCATACAGGTTTACGTGAAAATGAAATTTACGCTTGTTAAGAAGAACAGTCACAGAATTAAAGATAAAAATTATATGTAATATACTCGATCATGAATATTGAATTGCAAGTACAACACCGAATCTTGTAAAAGAACAATAGGGTTGATGATCAAGCAGATGGGCGTCGTTTGGAATTGACATAATCTTCAAGAGCTTGAATTTGTTCCTGTGAAGGAGGAATCTGATTGTTCTTGATGGATCTATGAATATCATATGTTGTCGAAGCCAAGAACAAAACCCTGTTTTTTGGTCAGTCGGTACAATTTTCTTTAATCCAAAGAGAGACATAAATAGACACAAATTTTGCAGAGAAAATTGGTTGGTTGGTTACTCACCCACAACCCATAAGAATTAGCTGCCTTGGATATACATATTTTCCGAATATCTTCATTTCCTTATCTGCATCTATTGACTATTGGGGATTCAAATTGAGTTTTGCTGATTAAATCCGGTAGAGACAGATTGTTGAGGTAACTGTAGGCTGTAGCTGATGCCTCATGCATTGGTGAGTCACTCGGTGGGTTGGGCTTAACAAGGCACTACCACACTTTTCTAAATCCATCAATTATACAATGGAAATAAATCTAATCATCTTTTTTTTTATTTATGATATCACCTTTTAAAATCTACAATCTTAATTCATTTTTTAACTTTAATTTTTAATTGTATCTATTTATTTAAATTAAAATAAAAAAATTCAAATAAACCTTCATAAAATAATTACATTTTTAATTAAACTAATATTACTTTTTTTCCTAAAGAAATTTATATTCGATTTATACTATAAGAAATTAAATTGTTCTAATTTTTGATGAGAAGTATCTATTTGCATTTTTTATTTTAAAAAAAATAATTTTTTTTAACAAAGTTAATAGTGCGGTCGTTTTTGTACCATTAAAACTGTATCATTTTTTATAACCATATGAATTTACGTGAGATTCAATCTATCACAACAACCTAAATATTCATAGACTCCGACTAGTACATGAGCTAATATGTACCTTCTCAATGATGTATTTTAAAGATATTTAATATATATTTGCAAATTTTTTTAAGTGAATATAAAAGCATAAAAAGTCAAATGATTTCTATTAAATTTTTTTGAATAGTTTTGCAGGCCCTAGAGCCCCATCTGACCCAACAGATACCCATACAAAACCACCCAAAGGTGTTTGAGCTTAGACCACCACGCCACACTTCTCACTCGCCTTCCTCTGCGTTTCTCCATTTTCAGTAAGCTCCTCTCCTTTAATTTCATTTCATACATTCTTCACACATCAAATTTTGGCTTTCAATTAAGTATTTCCAAAATCTTTCAGTTCAGTACCATTTATTTCATGATTATACAGGTGGGAATCAACTGCTTATTCAGTAATATTTAGGTTTCCCCAATTTAGTTTTTCTTTCTATTCATTTAATTTATTGTCTATGCGCTATTTTACATTGTTAGTGGAGCAAGAATTATTATCAAGCTATGGATGGAATGTGATTTTCGTTTTCTTTTTATCAATCTCATTCGGGGTTTGCTGTAATGTAAAACTGTCAAAGGCATTGTTAGTTTTAAAATTTCTCATCAATTCGACACTTGCAGGCACTTGTTTGAAGGTTATTAATCACTTTCACAGTTACAAATGGGCTGGAAAGCAGCGGAAAAGCTAATTAGGCACTGGAAAATAGTCAGAGGTGATAATGTGAGAATCATTTCATACTTATGTATCCTTTCCTGGCTTTATTATTTCCTCTTTACTTTTGCAGATGAATATTGGCATTTTTATCTAACTTCTTTGTATTTGCAGATAATGATAACTAGGGGAAAGGATAAAGGCGAGACTGGGATTATTAAGCGTGTCATTCGTTCACAAAATCGTGTTATTGTAGAGGGAAAAAATCTGGTGAGGGACTTATTTTTTTTATCTTTCCATGGTTTCTATTATTTAGATGATTAGGTTTTCTGGTCAATGTATTTTTTTTTGGAAGAAAGTCTTTCGATTTAACTTTCTTACGGTGCAATGGTGTTTGTTGGAATTCTCAAAATGTAAATGCTTATTGAATTAATATGATGGTACTGGGAATTGAGACTATGCCTTGATTGTCATGGATGGTATCAAAGTTTTATTTATTTATTGATTTGGTCCTTATCCATCAGCTGCATATTGTTCTTCTAAAATGTGTACCGAATCTTATTGCTTATAAGTTCTCTTACGATTATCAATCAATTCCTATAAAAAAAATGTAATGAAATTCTACAGTCCGAGAAATGTTTGGTGATAATTATGTCCTTTAAAGATTAGATGAACAGATTACTAATTTGCTGATGCTATGTTCTTTTTTTTGTATACAATGCATCTGTATGTCATAATAACTTATCACATGAAAAGAGATCAAGCTAAGTGCAGGATTTGCAGATGTATGGATTTGATTGGTTTTGAAGTTTAATCCCAAATTTATCTGCAAAAATAGAGGAAACGTTAAGACCAATGCCTTTATAACTAGAATGATATGAATTTGAGTTAAAATTCACATTGCCCTTTTCTTTTCGGCTGCTTAATTATTTTTTTGAGCCGCGTCATAGTTTTTTTTTGGCATTTGTTAAATGTTATATCTGAAGATTATGAGTTCAATTTGGTCATCTTTTTAGTAGTCTCCTGGAAGTGAGATCAACTAGTGGATGTTTCATTTAGTTTATCGTTCTATCTTCCAGATGAAGATCGGTTTTTTTCCGTATGAAGTCACCCATTGGATTCTTCTCTTTTTGTGTTTGTAGGTAAAAAAGCACATCAAGGCTGGTGAAGGTCACGAAGGTGGTATCTTTTCAGTTGAAGCCCCACTCCACGCCTCAAATGTTCAAATTCTTGATCCAGTCACCGGGTATAGTTTACTTAAGCTTTGATCAGCATTAATTTATTTTCCTTTTCCATTTCTCTGTTCTAGCATGCGTTGATTCAGATATCTAAACTGTAGCTTCTATGCAGGAAGCCTTGCAAGGTCGGAAGTAAATATCTAGAAGACGGCACCAAAGTAAGAGTTTCTAGAGGTATAGGGGCATCTGGATCGATAATTCCTCGTCCTGAGATTTTAAAGATGCGGACAACTCCAAGACCTTCTGTAGGTATATTGCTAAATCTTATTCTAAAGCAGCCTATGGGTCCGGCATTTAAAATATCTTCTGTAATGTGCATCTCTAGGGAGACATTATAATAGACTTTATTTTTGAGATATGTAGCCTTGGATTTTTAGATGCCTTACTGTATATTATTTTTATTAACTCCAAGGCAAATATTGATGAAGGAATATGTAGCTACACTGAAGAATTCAGAGCCCAAAGTTATCAGTTTCTTAGATTAGCTCATTCAAATATTGGGTAGGAGATAGAAAGGACCAGGCCAAATACTTAAGAGTTTGGACGTATGTGTAGACTAAAATTCAATGAGGCAAACCAATATAACCAAGTTTGATATTCACCATTAAGAATTTTCTCGTTCGAAATGACAGCATTTAAATAAATACTGTAAAACTGAACACAAAGGCGAGCAGAAGGCTAAAAATTTGTGAAGTATTAAAAGTCAAGTCTTGTTGGACTATTTTCTGTTTACTTCAGTTTTCCGCAATTTTAGTAGCACTTAGTAAACAGGTTGACATGTTTTTCATTCGGAGAACATGAAAAACCTCATCAGTCTTGCACACGCTGAAAGCTAAAATTTGGGGATTGAACCCCTAGCTCCATCAATTTTTTTTCCCAGTTCAGTATTATTCTGGCTTTGCTGACTATGTTCTCATCTGTTTTTTTTTTCACAATTGTTGACTGCTTTGGATGGAACTTGTGCGTAGCTTTTGCTGTTTTTTTCTCTTTTTTTATTTGACTGTTCTGCTTTCTTGAAAGTTTAAGCAATTTTCAGTTTTTTTCCTCTAATTTATTGCTGTAAATTTAAAATTGTTATTTGTACAAGCACATAAATTTCTAATTTCAAATTGTGGGGTTGAATATGTATGCATTGGGATGTATTTAGGTGTATGTCAATGTGTGAAGGATAGGTGATATCTTATTTGCTTTTTTCGGTTTTTATTTTATACAAAAATTCATATTTTATATGCATGAAGCCATATTAGTTATTGTTCGATTCAGGAAATCGACTCTTAAATGAATTTTGTAAATCACTCAAAGCATGTTCTAAGCTATATCATTTTGTATATCAGCGTTAAATTGATTGACTACATTTTATTTCCTCCTTTGCAGCCGGTCCTAAGGACACTCCAATGGATCTTGTTATGGAGAGCACTTATGATGCCAAATCTGGGAAGGGAATGCCTGAGCTTTGAAGAATACTAGATCTATTATTTGATTAACATTAAAACATACTAGTCGAAGGAGTCGCCTGAGCATGTGAGTCATATCTTTATGCTGGACACTAAAAGTAATCATTTTGAAAGCATTACCATCTTCTACTGTGCATTTTCACAAATGAATCGATGGTTGCATGGTTCTCTCATTAATGTTCTCCTTTCGCCTTGACAAGCTGCAATTGCACATCCGTTGTCTGGCGAAGTTCCGGTAAATTACAGATTATGTAGGCTTTGAAAATTTCAATCTTGTGAAGAGAGATCCTTCTCAAGGGTTTCCAAATATGATTTTGGAATATGCAAATTAATTTTAGACTTGCAAGATTTATTTTCTTATTATAACTAAAATACCCAGTTATTTCACACAAGATCCACTGAATTTTAGACTTGCTGGGGTTTTGAACTTAATCTGCGTTTTATTTGGCATGCTTTCCTACTTATCATCTTGCATGCTCAAAATAAGAAATGATTGATGAAACCATTTGGTTACAATTAATGAATTATACAAAATTCAGCTAGTTATTTTTGTCGAAATGTTACATATGTTGTTTACATTTTCCTTTAATGTTACTTCATTAGCCAAGCTACGTAGAGATCCGGAAGTAACATCAAGAGGAATCTAAAATACATCATCCAATGAAGAATCCATCACTATAGAATACTAGACCTTGATAGTTCTTCTTTTACTTGAATCTCAGATTAATTGTCAGAGATTCATGTATTAATTACTATTCGAGATATTCATCGTATTTTTATTGATTCAAGCATCAGGTAAACTCTATTTCTGAAAATTCAAGTACAACCTTTAACAGGCGCTCCCTCAATATCTGGATTACTGATCCGCCATTAAACTCTAATCACTCTTGTAAATCCATCAATACTCTAAGTTGGCTAACATTTTTGTACATCTATTCTCTTCACGTAACACATGAGCTTTTTCCAAATTTCAATTTCAGCCTTTTTTGATATGCGAAATCAAATTATAATTACATTTAAGCATGATAAAATAATAATTTCTCATTAATTAATTAGTTCAATAGTACATCAAGCCATCTCCCACTCAAACTCATTCAGTCGCTAAGTAAGTAGGTATAACATTGTGAAAAATTATATTGTCATTCTATTATGTTCAATTTTCATTGAAAAATGCATGTACATAATTATTATTTTCTCCCATAGATAGTGGTATATTCTCGGTTGAGTCTGCGGCATATATAATTATATTGACACTTGAACAAACAATCGGCTGATTTTCCAATTAATAATTAGCTAGAATCACAATTGTATAGGAAAAGTTGAATCTAATTAAAGCAATTCAAATTCTAAAAAGTTAATGAAATGATGTCTAGAATATTTTGGTCACTATTTTCTAGTCCAATAAGGGCTGCCCATTATGCTTTTCGTCACGTCAATTGCATGTTTTACTTATTTAATTCTAACCAAAATTAGGTTTTTGATTTAGCATGTAATTTCAGCTTGCGAGATCATTGGTCCATAAGTTAAAATTAAATTTAGTACGTAATCTCAAATGAATTATATCCCTACAATCAGCATATCCACTTAATTTTGTTTGCTTATATTTGTTTATGATTCAACGTTGGGATAAGCCTAGTTTAGCTAAATTTGTCCAATTAATCAAAATTGACACCTCTCGTATTCTCTTTGTCTATAACTAGATTAAATTAATATTTTATCTCATTCATAAAAGAAAAAATCTTTACTTCTAAAAATATTTTTTCTTCTTCCGAATTTTAGTAATTACTAGAAATCCTATTATTTCTTTTAGGAATTTTCAAATATTTTTAATTTAGTCATCAAAATTTAAAAATTTAGACATATATTATGTCGCTTATTGTTTAATATATTTTTAAGAAAAAATGGTTTCTTTATATCTATAATTTTGATCATTTTATCAAATATACCTCTAAAAGATAATTTGAACATTCCAGTCCATTAATTTTACTAACGGAACAAATATATTTAACTGTTAATTTAAATATTTTTTCAGACACATAATAATTATTTTAAACTCCAATAACCTTTTTAAACTGAAATAAAAATTCAGTTATGTAAAATAATTATTTATGAAATCAAATTTAAATATAAATATATTTTGAAAATAAATATAATTTGGAGCTTGAATATAATTGTTTCGTTTGTACTATTGCCGTATTAGAATATTTATATTATTTTTTATAAATATGTTTGACAAAATGATTGAAATTATGAATTTAATAAATCATTTTATCTATTTTTTAAGTGGTGATAAATTTAGTTTTACCTCCATAAACAAAATTTATATTGCTCCAAATGGTTTGGCAAGAAAATAATAAAAGCCACCATGAGAGACCATCACACAATATTTGAGTGGGATCTGTATGTCTAAAAGTGGTTAAAATGGTTGCATGTCTCTTTCTTTTCCTTTTTCCGAACAACATAAACCACACAATCAGTCGCACCAAACTATAATTTATTTCTAAAGATGTTTTGTACTCTCTTTTTTTTTCAATTAAAAATTTTGTACTTTCATGAAAAAAAATTAATTATCATTAATTTATAGGAAAAAAGTCATTTATGTTTTTAAAATTTGACTCCAGGATCAAGAAAACCCTTGTAGTTTACAAGATTAAAATTGAGATATCAAATCGTTTTATTTTTAAATAAGGAGTACCAAACTGTGAATTGTGATAAATGTGAGGAGTCTTAGAATAATTTGCTCAATAATAAAATATTTTTATAAACTGAATTTTGAGGATATACTGTCTTTTCTAATCAAAATGTTTAGAAGTGCAAAGTTTAAGAACATTTAAGGCAATTACTCAAATAACAACTAAATAAAATTGGCTGTTATTTTTTTATTACTGCTAAAAATAGAGAAATCCCAACTTAAAATTTCTAAATTTAGATACTATTGTTACCATAAAGTCAAGCTTGTAGGAAAATTTCTTGCTAATCTTCAGTCTATATGCTTAAAGCCTTAAACTATATTGAAACTTATAGTGATGTTTTATTTGTTTGGTTTAAAGGTTTCAACTATTATATTTGATAATCTCTCCATATCAATATAATTATCTACTTTTTCATTATCATATCGTTTAAAAAAACACAATTAGTCTTATATGAATTTCTATAAAAAAATTACTTTTTCAGTATATTCTTGTTTAATATAGTTATTAGTTCTAATTTATTTACATATTTAAGTAGATATTAATAAATATTAACTTATTAGTAGGTTTTAAATAATAAAAATGTTCAAAAATTAGATTTAAGAATTGTTATTTATTAAAAATGAGAAAGAGTTCTAAAAAAATAAAAGTATGCAACTAAACAGATGGAATAAGTAGGGTTAATGTCATAAAAATTCACCAACTTTACACGTTTTCTCATTTTAATCACGCAGTTTAAATTTTCTCAATTTCATGCACGAACTACCACTTTTTCTCAAATTCATGCACGGTGATGAGGTGTCACAGCTCCATTGGTGGTGTAATTCGTGAGGTGGAGGTCATTTTACACCAATGATTGAGTGCCACCTCAGCACCGTGCATGACATTTAGAAAAAATGGTAGTTCGCGCATGAAAATGAGAAAATTTAAACTGCGTGATTAAAATGAGAAAAAGTGTAATTCGTGATTTTTTTGACATTAATCCAAATAAGTAATATACTTAATGATTCATAAATCTATGCGCATCGGTCTTTATTCTAGTTTTTGTAACTTTCCTTTCAATTTCCTTCCAATTCAATTGGAAAATTAAAAGATCATTATAAAATATTCAACAAATAGAAAAGAAGAAAAGAAATTGAGCAACAAAATATTTTTCTAACTATTTTGTCTACACAAGAGATAGAATGAATAAAAGGAAAACCACAAGAAACTATGTTTTCTTTGATTCATTTGCATTACAATCAAATAAAGTTGTTGAAAGAAAATCAAAGTTTTCCAATGGAGAAGAACCTCTTGGAAATTACTCTTAAACTTCTTAGACTTTAGTCTTCAAATTTGAATTCTTTAGCTTTTATTTTCTACTGAATTTTACTAGAAATTCTTCCAAAGAGAGTTTATATTCAAAAAATTGAACTCTCCATCTTAATATGAATTTGAATAAAATGGTTTAACTCAATGAAAGTAACTTGTCATGGCTGAGATGATAATGGTATGCACACTTTTATTATTTAGGGTCCGGTACGTTGAAGGTCGTAAATTAGAATGAGAACGAGAAAAGTGATTTTATGAGTATTTTTTTATGAATATGAGTAATTGATTTTATATGTCATTTTGATGAGGAGGGTTGATCATTCGATCGGTTAAATCAAATTAACCAATTTATTTTGGTTAAATTTGGTTGATTCATTTAGTTCAATCAATTCGGTTCAATCAATAAATTTGTTTTAGTTCGATTTTAGCTAAGAGTTTTAAAAATATAGTTAACCAAATTAGCGAACGTTTATTATTCTTTAAATTTTTTATTAATCAAATTAATTTATTAATTCCGTCAATTTGGTTATATAAATAAGTTTTGTTTAAATCAGTTTAAGTTAAAATTAATAATTCGACCGGTTAATAAAATAAAGTAATTGAATTAATACAATGTTATTTAAATCGATCGGTTTTAAATAAATATTTTCTCACCTCTAGTTGTCGTCGACAGGGCGATTCTATTCCCGTTATCTTTAATTGTTTTCAACCAAATTTAGATAATGAGAATTACTTTTAGAGGTAATGCTACATAATTTCGCTTTTTATCTCAAAAATTTAGTAAATGAAATGAAAACGTAATTATTAGTTAATTAGTTTGTAGGCCAAATGTCGTAAAAATGCCAAACCTTTCATAAAAGTTTCACAAAAGTTCTGACCTTTTAATTTTGTCGATTTTGGCCAAAAACAGATTATTTGGTTTCAATTGTGGTCAACTCTCAATTTGTTTTCAATTTTGTCTATGTGGCGCCTACGTGACATGCACATATATTGAAAGGTCGGGACATTTGTGAAACTAAATAATCAGTTTTTGGCTAAAATCAACAAAATTAAAAGGTCGGGATTTTTGTGAAACTTTTGTGAAAGATTTGGCCTTTTAACGACATTTGGCCTTAGTTTGTACACAATCAAATCAAATGTCATTACGCTGCAACTTCCTTTGGTCTATGTTAGACAAGTTTTCTGAAATCAACATGACTTGATTCTAATTGCTCATCCCATTTTCCACAAAGTTACTAGATACTTGGAAATTAGATACCATCTTAACTACGTACCATTAAAAATAAATTAAAATAAAATTTGTCAAACTCTAAATTTAAAATTCATTGTCAACCTTCCTCCACATGTATGCAAAACACATCAAAAAAGGTCATTTTTTTATAAATCAAAATTGAATTCATTTTTTATGAATGTTACTAAGATCTTGAGTTCGTTACCCTAATTAATAACTAAAAATACTTATTAATGAATTATAATTTAAATGTTATATGCGCTGGATAATATTATATCAAGGTCATGAGTTTAATTTTTTTCACAAACACTTCCCTTTCACATTATATATAAAAAAATTACTAAAAGATATTAATAAAAATATTGTGACATTATTTATATACACCAAATGCATGCAATGAATGATGTTTACATTTCGGGTCATTTTAAACTTATTAGCCAAAAATAAAGACAACGATATGTATAGTTTATATATATGTTCATAGAGTTGTTATGATAATCTATCACTGCATTTGTATCAAATAAAATATTTCAAGTCAACTATGATCAAGCACTAGTTTCTTCTAATAAAAATAGTTGGGTTAGTTACTGATAATAATAATTTACATAAGTCAAGATTCACACAAATTGGTTTATATATGACAATAGCACAAAGCCACAAAAGAACATGGGGTTATCTTGGTCCATAAATTAATATATTAAAATTAATTAATTCACACTTAATCATTTTAATCAATTAAAGACAATATTTTTTATTTTTAGATCAATTAAGAAAAATACTATATATATAATTAGGGATAAAATTGAACCATTTCGACTTTTAAATTTATTAATTCCGTACACTTTTGTTTTTAATTGACCTAAAAGTAAAAAAAAATTATTCTTCATTAAAAATGAAATGTGAATTAATTAATCCTAATGTAAAAATT
This sequence comes from Mercurialis annua, assembly GCF_937616625.2. Taxonomy (NCBI): domain Eukaryota; kingdom Viridiplantae; phylum Streptophyta; class Magnoliopsida; order Malpighiales; family Euphorbiaceae; genus Mercurialis; species Mercurialis annua. The sequence goes on along the minus strand of NC_065573.1, from coordinate 36,319,887 downwards.
CAGAGAACGGAATAATTCTTTTGTTCAAACACAAAAGTAAGTCAGTGTTATATAAATAAAAAATTCCAGTTAATATAGAATTGAATTGACTTCACATAAAAATAAAATCCTCATAACATATATTTTTTATTTACAGAATTCGTATCCAAAAACTTATTTAAGTACACTTGAATAGGCAAATCAAACCATCTTCTAACATTTTTCTGAGTAAAAAATACAAAAGTAGTAACAAATTAGTATAATGGGAATGATAGTTGACTAGTAGACAATGTCTGAAATTTTAATCACTAATTCATTTTTTTATTTTCCATTCTTTATAGATTTATATCATGGGAAGCGATTTTCACAACCATTTCAAAATATTTTCTTTCAATTCAAGTAATAAGTAATTTCAAGAAGAATAAACACATGGATTGACTAAAATTACACTTTGTTTGTTATATGCTGTTAAGATGTGAATGAATATTTTTTTTCTTTAGATAATTAAAATAGGAAGTTTATTATTTTTGCATGGGCTAATACTTTTTCAAGACCAAGTCATATGTGAGTAGCACTGGCACTTTTTTTTTGATACAAGACGAAAAGGCCAAGGCCAAACGACTAATGACGTCTACTCATACGAGGCAAGGAAACACCGATAACATCATCCTTCAAGCAGTTAATGACTTCGTTGATCACATTGTCGTGAATAGTTAAGCCAATCGGAAAAGAAAAGCCAGCGTTAGCCATCCGATCCGCACACCGGTTCCCTTCTCTGTGGGTGTGATAAATATGAATGCACCAGTTTCTTTTTAGTAAGTTCTTGACTGCAGCCAGTAGGTTCGTGTTGGCATTCACTGAGATAACATCAGTTCGAAGGGCCTCAACAGCAAGCAAGCTATCCATCTCCAAGACGATATTCCTAAATCCTTTATTCCAAGCGATTTCCAACCCATCAAGAGCCCCCCACAGTTCCGCTTGAAAGACTGAGCAACACCCAATAAATCTGCTGAAGCCAAACAGCCAATCGCCATTACTATTCCGAGCAATTCCACCCGACGCAGCTTCGTTGGAAGAACTTCGAAATGCACCATCAGTGTTCACCTTAATCCAGCTCGGCCAGGGGTATCCACTGGCACTTATTTTGAATTCATTGTTATACATATTTATTTTGTATAATCGGTGATGGAAAGAGTGCTGTGAAAAAGATAAAATACATGATCTTTGACAGAATGCTGCTAATATTAATACTATTTCAACTATAATTTACTAAAAGCAAATTATTTTAAAGTTTTTAAAATATAATATAATTAACAGTTTGATATATTTTATTTCAAAAATCTATTTAATAGTCTTTCAATTTTAATTCAGTTAACTATTAGACCCCTTTGTTAATTTCAACATTTATTTTCAAACGGTTTGGGACCCCACCTTTAATTTCGTCAACAATTTGATCCCTTTTAATTTTATTAAACGATTTTGGTACCTCATTGTTAAACGATTTGGTCCCTCAATTTTAATTATGTTAAATAATTTAATCCCTCAAATTAACGGAAGAGTCACTCAGTTAACGGAACTAAAACCGAATAATTATTAAATAGATTTTTAAAACAAGAGGTAATAAATTATTAATTACGGTAAACCTCAGAAAGCTCAACGTAATTTGCTCATTTATTAGTTTATTGTAATATTTTTTTTCATATTTAATTTTTCTTTAACTAATATATCATTTTACAAGGAGGTTTAAATATTAAAAAAAGAAATAAATTTATAAATATCAAGGAAAAATAATCATTTAAACTTAAATTTATGAAGATAATAGTAATTAAATTCAGAGCAAATTACTATGAGCTCCCTCATATTTGACATAATTCATATTTTAGTCCCTCTTATTTAAAAATTAAACTATATGGCCCTCACTTTTATTTCCGTCAACAGTTTAGTCCTTCTGTCCATTTTTGGTGTTAGTAAACGAAGTCAAAGGACTTAGGAGTAAATTAATTTTCAATTATGAGGGGCGAAATCGTTAAAAAAAATAAAAGTGAGGGGCGGAATCGTAGACAAAAATAAAAATGAGGGACTAAATCGTAGATAAAAGCAAAAGTGGGGGTTATATAGTTTTTGTTGATTAACACTAAAAATGGATAGAAGGACTAAATTGTTGACAAAAATAAAAGTGAGGGGCCATATCGTTTGATTTTCAAATAAGAGGGATTAAAGTGTAAATTATGTCAAATGTGAGGAGTGTCATAATAATTTGCTCTTAAATTTCTTATTCAATTTTTGAAGATAATAGTAAAGATTTAGATTTCTCTCAACATCCACATGTTATCCGTGCTTTACATGATAATTTATTGTGATTATCATTGAATTTTTAAGTTTTTATTTTAAATTATTTACTTAAAGTTGACATCAAGTTTACATTGAATTAATATTAAATTTATATTAAATTTATACTAGGTTCATATTAAGTTCACACCGCGGAAAATATTAAATAGTTTATTTTTTATAATCAATTTGTTTGTTCTTTTATCAGTTTATTTTATAATAAATTAATTTGATTAGATTAGATTAGATTAGATTAAATTAAATTTCATGTAAAATTAATATAACTTAAAAGTAAACTAATTTAATTAGATTTTAACACATGCTTAGATATGTGTATTATGTAAAACGCTAATATAACACATATTAACAAAATTGTTGATTTCTATGTTTTCCATGTTCAAATGTTCAAGGCATTCAAAAGATAGTAACATTTGATCCACTTACAGATGAATTTGTAATCAATACCCATAATGATGAAAAATTTGTCAGCTTTTTATACTAAGCTCATGTTATATCTATCATGTAAAACATGTTTCCATTCATTTCACATTTATAGAACAACACATACCCTAAATTTTCGGGTTGTTCATATTTAGAAAATTGCTTCATCCATTGATCCTAAATACGCTTCATCTTTTGATAAATATAAAAATCTGCGTACTCTTTCAATCCTAAAAATAAATTTGACTATTAATTGCAGACTTTAACTTTGAGTAAATCTAAAACTATAACTCAAAAATATTATACAACAAATATCACGGTTAAATTTATACTATTATCAATTACTACAATTAGATTCAGTTTAATTTAAAAGAACAAACAACCACCACCATCAAAAATGGCTAACGAACCACCACCACAAACCACCATAAATTATCAATCAATTAATATTTTACTTAATTAATAAATTTTGATTGTCCCAAAGATATTAATTTATAGAGTTCAACTTTAAAATGTTTTTTTTAATAATTGGGAGGAACGTTTGTGAAAAAAATTGAACATAACTTTGGCAGAATGCTATTCAACGTTTATATATACTATTTTGATGAGAAATTGTACATATGCTTAAATTATTAATCTCTATATAAAAAAACACTTATTCCGTCTTAAAATTGTAAACTGTTTGGACAAATATAAAAGTTAAAAAAGTATAATTAAATCGGTAACAATCAATTTCTTAACTAATTTTTTCAGTTTTATACTTTCATAATTTTGTATGAAAATGATGCGATAGATAAATTCAATTAAGTATATTTAATTCTTTGGTACAGGTTGTGGAGCATTTGATATAGTCTGTACGTTTCCTGTACACACTCAAACAAACATATGATTTATAAGTTTAACAAAAGGGTTAATTACATATAAAATCACCACCTTTACACGAATTCTCAAAAATAACACGATCTTTAAAACGTGTCAATTCAGGGCATCACCTTTCATTTCTTTTAAAAAACAACACGGATACGTTTTTAGATAAAATTTTGCTGACTTGGACACCCAATAGGAGTGCCACGTGTCATGCCACGTAAGCAAAAATGCCACTAAAAATGTGTCCGTGTTGTTTTTGAAAAAAAATGAAAGGTGGTGCCCTGAATTGCCACGTTTTAAAGGTCGTGTTATTTTTGCAATTTCATGTAAAGGTGGTGATTTTATATGTAATTAACCCTTAACAAAATTGTGACCAACTTTTTTTCCAATATTCCCATAATTTTATACCACTTTCAATGTCCCTCGTTACGCGTCAGTATTTCTTTCGTTTTAAAAATATATATCTCAAAAATAACTTTTAAATACATCCATTCGTTATGCCACGTCAGGCGGGTTAACGAATGTGGATAAAATTTGAACTCAAATTTAAGTACAACTGCTTTCATATTTTTCCTGCAAAATGAGTCTAAATGATTTTTTTGCAATGGAAATATAAAAATTAAAGAATAGTGGTATATTTTAACTCACATAACGTGACAATAAAATATTGGAAGAATTAGAAAGTGTTTTTTAAGCTATACAATTTTCTAATGAAATTAAACGAATAAATATTGTCACGTAGATGGATTAAAAAAAGTAGATTATATTGCATTTTATAAAATTAAAATATGAACTTTAAAAAAAAACAATAATATAAACCAAATAAACCGCATAAATTCGTAAATTATGGATAAATTTATAGTTCATGATTGACCTTACATAGATAATACAATTTTCAAATTACATTAATACAATAAGAATTTTTATTTATTTATTTATGATCTACCATAAGCTTCTTTCATAGAGAAATACATTTCACGGTTTATAAATAGCAGAAAGATACTTCCTCCGTCCCGTAAAGATAAAAAAATACCTATTTTTGATCTCCGATCGAACCGGAACAACCGCTCGGAGCGGTTGGGTTTTTCAACCACAGCGCCTAAAAGAGAGTAGACAAGTGAAGGGATTAGGTGCAGTGAAAAGATGAGATAATTGCGTGATGGGTGAGTGGAAAAGTCAAGCAGCCCGGCCCACAATGCGAAAAAGCCTCCTTGTCGGAGGAAAACCTTGAAAGCCAGTAAAATGGTCAACAGTCTATGTTCAAATTGATATTGATCTGAGTGTGTAATATCTTCGCAATTTCCATTATTTAAATACCAAACCCATTTTTGCATCTTTAATTTTCCTATATAAACCCCTCCATTTCCATCCACCTTCTTAACTCATAACTTCATCTCACTTCTTCTCTTGCTTCTAACACCTACAAAATTATAACCTTCTTATTATATACAAAAATGGACAAGCTTCCAAAATGTGATGCAAATTATGTTGCTCTTACTCCATTAACTTTCTTGAAAAGAGCCGCTTCTTTTTATGCCCAACGCACTTCTCTTATATACGAACGTACTCGTTTCACTTGGGCGCAAACTTTCCATCGTTGTTCTCGCCTCGCGTCTTCCCTGCGTGCACTCAACATCGTTAAAAATGATGTGGTAAGTTCATTTTTCATGTTTATTTTTTAATAATTTAGAAGGAAGAGCGTTTGTACCAAAAAATAAATCCACAACTTTAGCAGATCACTGTTTAGCGCTTATATCATATAAGCTGTGTAACTCTGTTCGTTCATATTTTATGTTATCTGTATAGTTTTAAATTTCTTTTCTGTATCTAGTACTCATAATTTATGTGTTTTTGCTGTGCAGGTATCTGTTCTGGCCCCGAATGTTCCTGCTATGTATGAGATGCATTTTGCTGTACCAATGGCCGGAGCTATTCTCAACACGATCAATACCAGACTCGACGCTAAGACCATTGCCACCATTCTCCGCCACTCTGAAGCCAAGATATTCTTTATTGACTACGAATATGTTCCTATAGCACGTGAGGCCCTCCGGTTACTGATGGATATTTCATCCGATGAAGCCACTCTTCCTTTGGTTGTTGTCATTGATGACATCGACTCACCCACCGGAGTCCGGCTAGGCGAGTTGGAGTATGAAAAACTTATCCAAAAGGGTAATCCAAATTTCGTACCGGAAGAAATTCACGACGAATTGGATCCGATTGCCTTGAATTACACGTCAGGTACAACTTCCGAGCCGAAAGGAGTCGTTTACAGCCATAGAGGCGCTTATCTGAGCACTCTCAGCTTAATTCTCGGCTGGGAAATGGGGAACGAGCCGGTTTATCTTTGGTCTCTCCCTATGTTTCACTGCAACGGCTGGACTTTCACGTGGGGAATCGCTGCTCGCGGCGGAACTAATGTCTGTATCCGTAACACAACGGCGTACGACATGTTTCGTAGCATCAATATACACAAGGTGACGCACATGTGTTGTGCTCCTATTGTTTTCAATATCCTTCTCGAGGCAAAACCACACGAGCGCCGTCAAATTATATCCACAGTCGAGATTCTCACCGGCGGCGCTCCCCCGCCAGCTTCACTACTTGAAAAAATAGAGCCGTTGGGATTCCACGTCACGCATGCTTATGGACTGACAGAAGCTACAGGGCCAGCACTTGTTTGCGAGTGGCAGAAAAAATGGAACAAACTGCCGAAAGATGATCAAGCCAAACTGAAAGCAAGACAAGGAATTAGTATTCTGACATTAGCGGACGTGGACGTGAAAGATCTTAAGACAATGAGAAGTGTTCCCCGAGACGGAGTAACAATGGGAGAGATTGTGTTACGAGGAAGTAGCATAATGAAAGGTTACTTCAAAGACCCGAAAGCAACCGCGGCCGCGTTTAGGAACGGCTGGTTCGCCACCGGGGACGTCGGAGTTATACATCCAGATGGTTATTTAGAAATTAAGGACAGATCAAAAGATGTAATAATATCGGGCGGCGAAAACATAAGCAGTGTCGAGTTGGAATCAGTATTATACGGACATCCGAGAATTCTTGAAGCGGCTGTAGTAGCAATGCCGCATCCAACATGGGGAGAAAGTCCATGCGCTTTTGTTGCCCTAAAACAAAATTCACATGAACAAACTGGTGATGTTAAAGAAGATGAAATTTTAGCTTATTGCCGAAAAAATCTTCCGAAGTTCATGATTCCGAAGAAGGTGGTGTTCTTGCCGGAGTTACCAAAGACTTCCACCGGAAAGATTCAGAAGTTTCAGTTAAGGGCATTGGCGAAGACATTCGAGGTGCGTAACGATGAGAAATCCAAGAAAAACAGCAGCAAAAAGACGGGTAGATCATCATCATCGGATCAAGTTGCTGTTCATGCTCATCAGCCTCATCATGAACAAGTTCTTGCTATGTCTCGTCTTTGATGTTTAATTTAGTTTTATAATTATAATCAAGTGATTAAAGTTTTGTAATTCTAATAAGTTTGTGCATGTATAAAGAGAGGAAGTTACATACATTTTACTTATTTTTTTTCACTTGTTAATTAGTTGAACTTGTAAGTTATAAAAACATCATAATGCATGGTTTGAAGGGGTAATCACATTTCCATTTTCTAATAGTATAATTTAACAAACACAAACAATGGAAGTTACATACATTTTACTTATTTTTTTTCACTTGTTAATTAGTTGAACTTGTAAGTTATAAAAACATCATAATGCATAGTTTGAAGGGGTAATCACATTTCCATTTTCTAATAGTATAATTTAACAAACACAAACAATAGAAATCATTTCCATTTTCATTCCCATTTCTCTTTTTTGTGGCGAATCAAACGGTCCTTAAGTGATTTCTTAGTATTTGCATGTTGAACGATATATTATGATGTTTTTATAACTTACGAGGTGGGGTCTTACATTTCCAGGACCATCAATTAAATCTTTATGAAAGAAAGTGAAGGAAATTTACAAGTTACAAAAAGGTCAAATAGCTAGATTGTGGCCTAGTGAGATAGAGGTTTTTGGGGTAATTGATCCTGATGGTCACGGAATTTTTGAATTTTTTTATTTCAGTCATTAAATTATTATTTTTTGATCTCCAAACTTTTATTTTATTTCATTTTGGTATTTTCCGGCCAAAAATACTTAGGTGGCAGCCGAAATTAATTTTTTTAACCTAAAATCTTGCCATATATGCATAATTTGACCTAAAAACTCATTTTTAAAGTGAAATTATGTATGCTTGATTAATTTTCACAGTAAAACTAGTAAAATTTGGTTGCCATATGTCAATTTCCGGCTGCCACCTAAATATTTTTGGCCTGAAATATCAAAATGAAAAAAAATAAAAAGTTTGGTGATAAAAAAAAAAAGAAAAATAGTTTAGTGACTGAAATGAAAAAACTCGAAAGTTCAGTGACCATCAGAATCAATTACCGAGGTTTTTGATTATTTTTTTTTTTCAAAGGTAAATCCATTGATGAAGATTAAGATTACAAAACAAGGATGAAAGTTATATTACAAGAATTTTTTATATGATCTTTCAAGGTTTGAATAAACCAAATAAAGGCAAACAACCCATGATACAAGCAAAGATAAAAAGAGATCTAGTCATGGATCCCGTAAACTTAGAACAACGATGAACAAATCCGTTGAGCGGGGACTTCGATCTCCTTCTCCCAATCGATGAGACGGAAGAAACGCTTGATCCGTTGAATCCTATTATCTCCAATCAACATCTTCATCTAGATCTACAAAGTTAGACGCCATAAACCTTCCGATCTTTAGATCTATAAGAACTTGAATATGAAGAATGAACAAACACTAAGGATTCTTAGTAGATCTAAACATTTAATCAAAAGAGGAGTAAAACCATACAAGCTTTATTAGACTTAAAAAAAGACCAAATCAACATAAACAACATAAAAGAGTTTTATTGAAATCAAACTAAAGATTCTAATCTTATTAATATGGGCGGAGAGAAGATGATTTTCCGGCTATAGCCGGAAAATCACCTTCTTCCACCCTTAAGGTGTTGAAGATGAAGAAGTTTTTTGTAGAGAGAAGGGAGAGCAATTTTTTAGAGAGAGATATCTTGTGATCGAATTGTAGGTTTTTGATTCAAACTTTCACATTCACATCTTAAAAAAATTTACAGTATTTTTTAAGGGATATACTTGTGGCCTCACTTTAATTGTAGGGGCTTTAAAGAAAAAATAAATTTCTAACTACCAACTGATGGATACAGCACCGTATCCATCACCAACTAATAACTGCTAACCACCTTATATTTTTGTAACGGAATGCTATTTTTGAAGAAAAAAAATTAAATATGTCGTGAATATAGGAGTGTGTATTCCACACAATGAATATGACACATCATTTTTATAACAAATTAATAAACATTTACGATATAAATTTTTTATTTATTACTTATTTTTTATTATTAAATATTCACACATCACAAACGCCTCATTGGATTGTTCAATAAATGACGTGGTACAACCGTTGCATTAAATAATTATTTTATAAATAGAAAAAAATACTAAATGAACCAAATTCACTACTTAAATTTATATATTATTCACTTAAAATGTCACGTGCCATGCCTTTTTTTTTTGAGTGCCAGATTAATGAAAAAACTACATTAACTAATGGATATTTCACAATATTACATAGTAACATAGAGATAACATAATATAAGGGCGAAGCAACCTCACCGATATATAATGTCACTAAGTTAAATAACAACCCGGCACATGCACGATAGATTTACCGCAATAAGCACGAATTTAGTTCGGAGACTAGAACGTGCATCTGGTCAGACAGTCCGAGACATCAAAAGGAAAGACTATCTCAAGGTAACCCGGGTCTTCCAGGCAGAACTTTCCGTATTTTGGACTGCACGCGTACTTAACTAACTGGAGGGGACCACAGAAGATTATCTGACACAAGAGAATGTCTCCCGCGTCGCATGCACCTGACACACAACTCAAGGCATAACCGAATTATCCAACTCAGCAAACCGAAAATGGGAGCAAGGAAAGATCTTCTAAACGTTCGCACAGATAGATTTATATGAACCATCTTAAGTGCAAATTTTAAAGGTACTTTTTTTTACGGTTATTTCTCTTCCTTCTCTTTTTTCTTTTTTCCCCACTGAACGTTACTGATTTGAGTGTCGGTGCGAATAACTCTTTCGGTGTTCCGTGATCTCTGTGTTCTTTGTTTTTCAAGTCATTTGATAGCTTGGAGATCCTCGTGATACTTCAATGATTTATCACTATATAATAGCAAGACTTACATTTATAATCAAACTAAATCGACCGAAAATCATCGGTTTGATCAGTTAATTTGAATGTCCGATTTTGTTCTCACCTCCAAACTGTTGTTGTCACCCCTACCAGTTTGAATGTCCGATTTTGTTCTCACCTCCACACTTTTGTTCTCACCCCTACCAAAGTTGTAACTTAGAATCCACGTATCAGTATTAACCTTCATTCATGTTACTCATTATTCCATATATGACCAACATAATACACACCCAACATTATTGGGTAGAGTCGTATGGGGATCCATGTTCAACACTTTTATTATTCATATTTTAATGGTTTAGAAGATTTTAACCTATCTATAACCATTTAATAAATAATTAACTATCTTTTATCAGGGCAGAATTAGGGAGGGTCGAGAAGGGTCGGCCGATCCTCTTCTCCAATTTCTTTTTTTAAAATAGATTTTTTTGAGATTTTCTCGTATAACCGCCCTAGAAACCGTCTCTATATATGGTAGGGGCGGTTTTCCCTTGTAACCGCCCCTAGAACACAAATTAACAATTTGTGTGTACTTACAACTGTTTTATCTGTTTAAATTAGTCCAACGTAAAAATTTCGACCCTTTTAAATTAGAGTCCTAGTTCCGCCACTACCTTTCATGACCATTCCCTGTATACAATAATGGGGGATACGAGTAGTTAAATTAGTATGGGTTTCCACCTCTACATAAGCTGAGTATTAATTAACCTCATGGGGCTATTATAATATTCAGTTATAATTTTCTGGAAACAAAAATTTTTTCATTTAATTTTTCTTATTATTGTATTTTATTTTAATGGAAAGTTTCTTCACTAGAATTGTAGCACATGACATACTAATTTATTATATATCATTAAATCCGAATAGAAAACCATAGCCGTCAAGCGTTTCTCTTTTGTTTTTCGCTTCGGATGCCGTCAATGGTTTATTTTTGCCGTTGGTGGTAGCCATTTCTTTTTTATTACTTTAGAATAAAATAAATGACCGACTCCTTTTCATCTTTTTCATTTTGGTTGGTAAATCTTTCGACGAGGCGCATCAATTTCAATAGATATACAAATAAAAAATCAGAGATGGATCAAACCCTTTCAAGATTGAAGATGAAATCGTTATAGGTTATATTAGTTTTTTTTATAACTATTTTACAGCAATTTTCTTTCTTTTTTGAAAGTTTTGTTGTTCTTTCTATATGAAAGATTTGTTGTTCTTTCTATATGAAGAATTTGTGAGTCTTCTGTTAGACAAAAGGATTGGATCTTATTGTGTTATAGCGGTTATGTAATTTTGATTTTGTTTTGTAAGGCGATCTGCGAATCAAGGTTTATATCTTATTCCATGTCAGATCATTAGAAACGGTTATACCCTTTCTGAATTCTTACACCTGTAACTGCTCTTTATTATCAATAAAAGATTATTCGATTGTCAAAAAAATGATTATAAAAGAATTTATGACATATTAATGTGTCAAGTCATCTAAACTGATATAGAGATTTGAATGATACATGATAAAGAAATGGATGAAACGTGATAAATATATCACCACTACATAAGACAATTCAGATCTAGACCTTTAGGCTAAAGTATATAATGTTAGTAATTATAATAAAACAAAAAATCCTTTAATCACCAAATTAATATCATAAAACATTTTAGTTATTCCAAAATAATTATTCTGATTCATAATATTTATCGCATTTGAAAAAATATTTTAATCCATAAAATTATCACTTTGGAATATTAAGATAGCTTTCATTACTATTTTTTCAAATTTATCCTTATCAATAAATAACTTGCGAGACTCAAAAATTAGTCAAGCCTAAAAATAATAATAATTAATATAAATAATTTAATAAAAATGTATATAAATCAAGACACAATTTTTTTCAATCTATGTGAAATGGTCAAATGCGACAAATATTATGAAATGAAGGGAGTATTATACATTATGAATTTATTCTAAATTAGTAAATAAATATTTACAAAAAATTAAACAAACGTGTTTATTCTCATTCATGCTCTTACAATAAGTTCAACATTGGTAACCTCATATTGCAAAGTTTTATCCAATATTGAAATTAAGGTCTAAAATTATTTTTCATAATCAAAATAATTTACCTTAATTTCCAAATAGACAATAAAAGGAATACTGAAATTCAAATTCAAAAATAAATATGAAAATCATATTATCTCCCATCACATTAAACATAACGGTTATATTTTTTTGAATAAAAACATAATGGGTAGATGTGGTCCATGTGGACAATTTCTGACATATGTGATTGAAATAGCATTGATTTTTAAAACTTATATTAAATATTAATATTATTCTATCATTTTTATTGAAAAACATTATCTCATTGGTGTACTTTTTTTTTTTTTGAGAATTCTCATTGTTGTACTCTACTATATCAAATTTTGTAATAATTAATGCCATTGTTTTAATTCAAAACTAAGATTTGAAATTCCTAAAATGATCGAGTACAATAGTAGCCATAGCCAATTTTTCTTGACTGAAATGGAAGCTGTATTAACTCGTTCGACAGCCACCTTTCTTTACACGACTCGCCACATAAAACAAAATGAATTTAAAAAGTAATATAATCCAAATAATTGATATGGCAGAAGATTGAATGATAAACAATAATTGAGATTATGCACTTGCCGACTGCTATTCCATGAGCGATTTTTTCGATACATTGCCAATGATTCCGACTTCGGTAATTATCGAAAAATTGCCAACGAAAATTCCGCTGAAGATTAGGGACGGATTTATCAGCAGATTATGTCCGCCGGTAAAGATTTACTTATCAGTTAGTTATTGACCGACTATTTTTGTCTTTAATTTGTTGGTGAATTATATTACTGACAAAATGTCGGTAACTACCATCGATAAGCCAGTGCTCTTATAGCACAGTAGTTGTAGCCACAGGCATTTTAGTAAGAGGTTTCGTCTTCGAGCCTCACTCCCCTCTAATTATCAAAAAAAGAAAAAACACTACCATCGATAAAATCCCGTTTTCTTATAGTAATTTCTGTAATAACCAATAATTAATACGTGATTTGCACAACTAAGCTGTTGATGAAACTAAGCTGATGAGGTGTTTGAGCTAGTTGATGATTTGTTTGTCGTTATCATCGACAATGATAGACTTAGCAGCCTTAAGCTTCTTCTAGACATTTCAAATTTGCAATTAATCTTGACTCAATTTTAGCTGCACCAAGTACTCAGTAGTAATAGTACTAGTAGTCTTGGCATCGGGTCATGTGAAACCCTAAGTTGCCCAATTTGAAACGTGCCCTAAATTAATATATTTGTTTTAAGTTATATCAAGTAGGTGTAGGTTGAAATAAATTGGATAATTTAGGATTTCGCATGATTCATGCTTTATAAAAAAAAAACATGATTCATGCTGATATAATTTGTCATTTTAATTTTTATACATATATATGCACCGTATATGAATTATTATTCTTTTTACTAATACGATGCGTAAATTTAAGTAATTTTTTTTATGTTTTAGCACGTTAGTGACCAAAAACGGCTAAAAATATTTGATTTTATACATATTTAATTAAAGAAGTTGAAACATCAATATGAAAGAAATAAAAATTTGGACACTGAAATAGAAGATTTAAAAAAGTTCAGACAATGCTAGTATAATTTTTTTCAAAATTAAAGAGTTAATTTTATTGTTATTCAGATTAATAATAAAGGAAAGGAAACTCGACTTGAATCACTAATATATATATAGTGAAATTCAGATATTTAAATGCATTATAATAATTTAAAATAAATGGTTCGAATCTCTTAATCACATCTTAATTTTTATCGGATTCAAAAAAACAAATGAAAAAATTGTGGCAGATTTAGGAAAGAATAGAACATTTGTCACTAAATTTGTTGCCACATTAGCGTATCACAAACTATTGAAGGTGGACAATAGTTTTGGGACAAAAAAATTTCTCAAAGTAGACAACTCTATTGGAACGGAGAGAGTACATGATTTACCGATATTTATGATTGATGTACTGGTCACTACTTCATCGGTCGCTAAATCCGTCATTAAATTAAGGCCAAATGTTATAAAAAGGCCAAACCTTTCACAAAAGTTTCACAAAAGTCCTGACCTTTCAATTTTATCGATTTTGGCCAAAAACTGATTATTTGGTTTCACAAAAGTCCCGACCTTTCAATTTTGTCGATTTTGGCCAAAAATAGATTATTTGGTTTCACAAAAGTCCCGACCTTTCAATATTTGGCATGCCATATAGGCGCCACATAGGCGTCACATAGGCAAATTGAAATTAAATTGAGAGTTGGCCACAATTGAGACCAAATAATTTGTTTTTGGCCAAAATCAACAAAATTGAAAGGTCAGGACTTTTGTGAAACTTTTATGAAAGGTTTGGCCTTTTTACAACATTTGGCCTTAAATTAAACATATAATTGGATCCTCACTAAATTTAGCATATAATAGGACCCCCATAATATTCTAGTTGTGATTAATAGAAAGAAAAAGAAGCAGCTGTTCAATTCAAAGCGGATCATAATCTGTTGTCTCATTAACCGATAATATTGACATGTATTGAGGCATCTAATTCGTAATTCAATTATATGATTTTGGTACTAATTTTATAATATAAATCTAAATCTAGACATTGATAATTGCTAATTCATAGCTGACTAACAAGGATTGCTGCTGAAGAAAGAGATATTTAACTTATAAATTATAACTAGCCCTGAGTTTCTTACAAATGTAATTGCTTCGGATCATTAATATTATTCTACCTTTCAAAAAAAAAAAGCTAGAGCCATAAAAAGACAGAGAGCAGCTGATAAGGAGAGGAAGGGATACTAACAAATTCCAACTTAAATATCAATATATTTATGAGTGTATGTATGTTGATTAATTAATATAAATAATTTTTTTCATCAAAAACCAGAAAATTTCTGTTTATTATCTATTTCTTCTCTATATACGTTTATGTTGGTCATATATGCAAGGGCGGAGATAGGAAATGGACACTGGAGACATTTGCTTCCTACTCCGCCTCAATATCCTCTTCTCTCCTTCGGCTTTTTTTTCTTTTTCATTCTCTTTTTATACTCCCGTAATATTAATCGTATGGTTATATTTATCTTTTATATTTCGATCACTTCTATTGGAGTATTTAGTTATGTCACTGCATTTATTTTTAAATTAATAATAATATATAAATTTTAGTTGATTTAATAATAAGTAATAAATTTTAATTCATTTAATAATAAGTAATAAATTTTTGTTCAATTTAACAATAAAATAATTTTTTAATATTAATGATCAAATATACAAATTGATGGAACAAATTAATAATGGACTTTTTTAAATACCTCATTTTTTTAATTTTTTATAAAAATACTCATTTTCAATAGTTTATTAGTAAATTATTGGCAACTCATTGTTAGATTAGAGATAAGAGGGGTATTTTAGTAAATTTTTTAAAAAAAATGAGGTATAGAGGGTGATTTCCCCAGTGAACGAGTTACATGGGTATTCAATCAGTTGTATTAAACTAATTACAAAATATTATTTTGACCCAAATCCATATGAATTCAGTTAGCCCTAATCAATGATTTCTTCATGCGGAGCTTATAATCAGAAATTTTTTCTCTAAAAAAAGCTTGCGTCTCGGGCCAACTCCAACCAGCGCGAGCGCATGGCTCCGCCACTGGGCTCAACAGAGGGCGTAATCCAACAAACTGAACCAACGAAAAGCAAAGCCAAACCAAAAGTTTATATAAACATTTAATTGGAATTTTTATCATCCTTATCGAAGGATTTGGTTTTACATTTAACTAAACTCGAACCAAATCATGCACACCTCTAGCTGTAGTAGTAGTTACGTGCCCTCTAATAGAGATGAACAGAAAGCTGTAGCATCAATTACAAACTAATGAAAAATTAAAAAGCAAACTAACAAAAGAGTGGCAGAAATCACAAATCATGTTCATATTCATCAACTGATATTTCATATCCTTGACATTTGCAGGGGAATTGAAGTTTCATGAATTGAACTCCTATAAGGGGCCAATTGGAGCTTCTCAATATTACCAAGTCTCTCTAATACAAGCTTCTGACAATTCTCAGCAGCCATGATACCTGATGAGTAAGCTCCATGCACAGATCCCTGATGCTCCATACTGACAGCTTCCCCTCCAAAGAACAGACTGCCTACAGGTTCACGAAGCCTATCGTATAAATCTTCTGGCTTTCCAACCTTGTCGTACGTATAACAACCAAGTGAATTTGGGTCTGTTCCCCACCGCGTTACCACATATTTGACCTGCTCCATTAATATCAGAAAAATGGCAGTTTCAGAGACTTCACATGGTTATGGAATAATTTGCTTAAATTTCAAGGTTCTTCTACATGGTATTGTAGCATGTGCAATACATAAAAGACGTAGGGGAAAATATATGCTGAATGTAGAAAATACAGAACAATAATGGTTTTGAAAAAATGAAAATGGTGATGCTGTAATTGATAGCACTCATTAACATTATATATTCAGATGACCTAAACTTTGCAAGTAGTACTTTTAACCTTATATTGCATGGAAATAGAAAAGTTGAACCAGAAAATGCAAAAACAAAAAAAAATGAAATGGTCATTATTTACAATAATAGATTATAAATATTAAGTTTAAGAGTAGAGAATTTTCAGAAATGGAAATATTGACAAGATGTGCATTAATCACAGCCAGGAATTTACCGGTTCTGTTGCATGGGGAAACATTTTCTTTAGCTGTAACATCACAAAATTTGCAGCAGATTCAACAGATAGCTTCTCAATATCATAAGCAAATCTTCCGGCAGCCATATAAACAAGTACAGGATGGCCAGTTGCCTTGTGTAAATTGAGAAAATAACCACAAGCAAAAGAAGTGGGTGCAACAATGCCCAAGAGTTCTACATCTGGCCAAAATACTTCATCAAATTGCAGTGCGATCTTATTTTCACTTCCAACTCCGAGGTCTGAAATTGCAGAAACCTTCCATTCTGGCAACTTGGGTTCAAACTGAATTAAATTGGCTTTAAGAACTCCGAGTGGTACAGTAACAATAACAGCATCAGCTATTAAGTTCCTTCCATCTTCAACCATGACCATCACCTTATTAAACCCATCGCATATTTTTGTAACTCTACAGAGAAATGTTTGACTATTAATACAGAATAATTTGTTCTATTCAAACGACAATGATTCTTTTAAATTTAAGACTAAACAAATTATGATTCTCGAGAAAAGACATTTGAATGCAACAAGCAATCAGCAACAAAACAAAAGAATTAGCTACAAAATCAACGTTATATATCTATAAAAAATTCTTTTTCTCAGTATACAATCACATGCACGCTATATTGCACGGAAACCTCAAGAAAGCTGCATTTTCCGTTTCAGAAATGTTTTCGTTTCCAGAATTCATATGAAACATTCGGGACGGTTTCCGTAAATAATAAAAATTAAAATACACATTTTCCAATAAGAAGCTCATTTCCTCAAAAAACTAAAAAGTTACTTATAAACCAGCAAAAACTTAACTATTACCTACAAATCTAATTATTTACGGTAACCACAATGCACAAATAAAAATTCTTTCTTCTTACAATATGTATAATCCAATGCGTTATTTTTAATGAATTTAAATTTAAATTATATTCAATTGATTTGTTCTTTTTTTAATTGTCGTAAATATACATTCATTTATTTGCATGTTCTCCACACGTTTCTGTTTCTTATATGATGAAAGAAGTTATTTCGCTCTTTTCATTTCCAAGTCCGTTTTCGTTTTCCGTGCAGCATAACATGCATGGAGCTGCCATCATAAATGACACTTTATAGCCTCTATAGAGGATGATGTTGAAGAATAGAGACAAAGAAATAATGAAAAGAAGTGGTTCATAAGGCATCATCTTACAGTTGTGCAACTGTTTAATAAATGCAAAAGGCCATCCAATGACTATGGGTGGAACACATAAAGAATATGCCAGATACAAAGCAACTATATGGATGAAAATTATCAAAAAAACATCATATGCTTGATGACAATTTTGGCATGATGCATTTCAAGCTTATATTCAGAAAAATAAAGAGCAAAAGTAGACTCCATCACTCCTTTATAGTTATAGTTCCAAGTTTATGAGTTATGCCAAAAACAAATTCATAAAAGGTTTCCATTCATATATGAATTCCTAATAAGACTTAAATATGATTGGTATAATTCTAATAATAGAAACTCAATAGACAGGAATTCTTTCATTTTCAACTCAAAAATTCCCATCGAAATTTTGCATTCAAATGTTATTTCGTCTTGATGTTTTTGGCTCGCCCCAATTATTTGACACATGCATCTTCATATACTCTTGTGACTAGCATAGTTCATTTTATAGAAAAATAGCAAAAAGAAAGGCGATAGTAAATAAAATAAAAATCCAAGCAACATGTGAAAAGATATGCCTCTTACAATATGTTATCTACTGTGCTTACACCTTTTTTTACCTTTTCTTGTCATATGTTACATTTATATGATGAGTTGAAATGCAATTCAAATCAACAAAGAAATATACAAGCATACCTGTGATTCAACCGTATGTCAATGTCTTTTGCCAGAGTCTTTATTACTGGGTCATAACCTTGTACCATAAGTCCGTGACCACCACAAAGAACATTCTCCTGTAATACAAAAAATAACCTCAAAAGTAAAAAAATCCGCATAAATAAAATCCAGTAACTCTAATTTACAAGAGCTTCATGAGGAAAAACTAATTAGAAAATATTAAAGACACTTTTTGCACCCTTTTAAAAACACGAGGTTTCATATGTTAGTCATTTTATTTAAACCATTCAATATATATCTTTATGTTATTTTAAAGAGTATCCTTATAGTCTAACATATTTGACTCCTTTTATAGTCTAACACAAATTGTCACATAAAACCAAAACCTCTATGGATGTATTTGTATATATACTCTGAAAAAATATTTCTAAGTGATATATTTTCCCCATGATAAAGTTAATTTCTAAAAGGCATATGAAGACAAATCCATTTGGCCTTCTTTCTAGTTATTGCAATGATAACATTTAACCATACATCGATGCAGTATGTAGCATCCAAATCCGTACTAATGAGTTCAGGAAAAAACATTTAGTGGAAGTAATTCAGACAAGGGCTTTAAGTTACAGAAGTTCCTTGTCTTTTCACTTACCAGAGATAGTCTTAGTAATTCTCAGTCCCAATACCTGCATCCTGGAGGTTCTAAAAGCCTTTATATAGATATCCCGCACACTCTTAACGGTAGAAAGGAGCTTGTCAATACTAGTTCATTCCTCTAGGATGACTAAAAATGTCTTTGGGCTAGAAATTTTAGATTAATCCAAAGAAATGTACTCTTCCACACTTAATCTTAAGGTTCAAATTTCAGATTTAATTTGTTAACATTTCGATAGAGATGCTACCAAATTTTATAATAAATTAATATAAAGCTTTATATACTTGCCTGATCCCACATTTTCAGTGATATCATATCTGCATCAACAGCAAACCAAGCTTCCATCCTACAAATATACCATTGCAACACTTCATTTGCGACTCCTTGTTGCCTGTGGAGATATAAGTCAGAAATATATTGAAGAACCCCCATAGTTAAAGCTCATATTATATACTTGTTCATTAAATTCTCTTTTCCATACCTTAATTCTGGATGCCCATCTAGCACAAATTTAATTGCTTGGAGAATGGACATGTCATCAGTGTGTTCATCTCTTATTCTCTCTGTCTAAAAGAATTAACAAAAACAAAAAAGACAATCACATTAAGGAAATTAAGAAAATTAGCATGTTGATCTTAACAGAGCTAAACTTGTAGCTGAAAAAAATTCACCCAATAATGCATGTGAATTTACCTCCTTGAGTATTCTCTTAAATACATCACCTACTTCTACGACCAGCTGTTGTGGAACTTGATGTCCATTAATATCAAATAGTGTACAACTGATATGCCCAATATAGATTATCAAGACAAGTTCAGACTAAATAAAAAAGCTACTTAAATATTTATAAAATAAAAAATCCGTTTAAGCAGCAAGCAATTCAACTTTTATGAAATCAATTAATCATTCAGGTTAAAGCACCCAAATTACTTATTTAAAATGTTCCTTTCCCAGTTTCACAGAAGCAACAGTAAAGCAAACTTGAACCATCAATTTTAGTGCCGACGTCAACTTTTTGTGCAAAATCTCACGTGAATTTTAAATATACATATATCAAAAAATAAATTACCTTTCCAGATCATGGTCATACAACACAGAGTTGTCACCACTGGTCTTGTATAATGTAAGCCCCAAAGAGCGTATGAGTGGAGCCAAAGGATTCTCATTGCAGACGCCATGTAGCCTAAACAGTAATGCAAGATAAAGATTGTTATAAGCATGAAATTGGTTGATAAATTGCTGCATTTTTGTGGACAAGTAAGGATCCAAGTCAAATATAGAAAGCACAAAGCAAGGGAACACCAGCACAAACTGGCAAGCAAGCAACAGCATATGACCTAAACATAAACAATCAACATGAAACACAGACAACATATGATAGGTTTTCTGTGGGAATTTTTGTATTCAGTGATAGGAAACAAGTCATGCTCATAAGCTATTCAGACTTGCCTCAGAGACTATTTAAAAATTTTACTAGATAAACTAAAACTGTAATCAAATCAAACTCAATAGCACATCAGGCTAAATTAGAGTAGTATGGTACTTGAAACAATAGCTCAAAAGCCTAATCAAGTATCTAATTTTATGCAATTTGGACTATATAGTTTAACCTTACATATGTATGACAACCCAAAGCCTTCAACTTGAAGCAACTAGAGTTTCTACGTGCTGAAATCCACAGCAATTTATACAAATCTTAAACTCTTTCGGCTGTTACGGAGTTCAAGTATCACATTATTAAGCACCGCGTCAAGTTAAAAAATCCAGTTTGAAAATTTAAGTTTATTGACAAATGGTGTTTAGAGACTGAAATTTGTTAGTCATATCAAGGCAAGGAGCATATCGTATCATCTTGACTGCGGTCCATTGTAACCCTATCGTGTTAGTTTGTCCATTCAAGTTGACTAGCCATTGAATTGACTTGTATCTACTTGATTACACCACTAATTGATGATATAGAATGTCTGTCGCACCTGATCAGAGTGAATTTTATTCATCAAATATGAAATTGCTCCCTCTTATGTGCAATAAATTAGAACTACACTTATAATTTTTTAAAAATATATCTTATTGAATACTTTAGTGGATTGTTTGTGTTCTTAAAATATATTTGATATATAGTAGGTGCATCACTGCAAGGGAGTCAGCAATTTCAAGTTGTAGGAATGAAGAATATGAAGATTAGTATAGGATTACCAGAACCAGATAGGAAGTGGTAACAATGGATTTAGCTTCAAAATAGTTCACATTTTGGCAAAAAAAATTAGGAAACGAACCAGTGACTGAACATTATGTAGTTCACATGATAACTGAGTTCATGTGAGCAAATAATTAAAAGAGTCACCAGCCAAGAATTAAATAAACTCCTAATGCTACTCTCTCTCCCTCCCCATGACAAGGTGATACGCATAAATTTCCACAAATACAAATAGATAAATGACAGATATAAGTCTTCAAACATAAGACATTTTCATCCATAGCAATGCATGTATACATTTATTTATACATCCAATACAGAGAAAATATTTTTTTGTATGTTTAAACCCTCCCTATAAACAAAGGATCCAAAGAAACTTAATAAAAGAGAAAAGAGGAGATGGCAAGGCAAAACACATACCATGATGCTCCCAAATCCACTGGGTAACCAAATGAATAATCAGTGTGAATGCGCCCCCCTAGCCTATCGCGTGATTCAAGCAGAATGACCTTCCAAAAACAGACAAGTTTAGGACTAATTGCATAGAATTATAGACACACATAAATCTATACGCATGTGCAATGTGCTTGCAATCTGTAAATTATATTCATACAACACGATGCTAACCTTAAAAGATGCATCGTAGAGGACACGCGCAGCAGACAGCCCAGAAATACCAGCACCAATCACGATCACAGTAGGTGATGAGCTATTTTGCCTCTCAATATGCGAGGTATGAGTGCCTACTCGTATAAGAAAAGAAAATCAACAGAGATTCAACATTTTTGTACTGAAATAAACAGCTATAAAGAATAAACAATTTCAAAAATATTCAAATTCCTGTTTGAATTAAGTCCAATCACAAAAACAAACGTCTCCATCATTTAAAACAAACACACACACACGTAATTCAAACCAACCAATGCACCAATATAACACATTCTAAATTATCTACCAATAGATGCGAAAATGCGCGAAAAAATTATAACAAAGATGAAATAAAATGTAAATAAAGAATTTAATTATACCGTCGAGGAGCGGATTGTGGAGACTCTGGAGAAATGAGGTGGCATTGCTATCCATTTTTGATTTCTTTACGAGCGAGAGAAGAATTGATTCAAAATCAACAGCAAAAGAAAGAAACAGCGACGGTACGTACACACAGGCGTTGTATTAATCGTGGTTAATGGAGAAAAATTAAGGGTGTATAGGAGTCAAGAAATTAGAAATCAATTGAAAAGAATGATAGAGCATAAAAATCAAAATTCCCGCAATCAAGCGGCTTAGACTAGAAGAACAAGGTAGCTTATCGAACAAATTCATTACAATAACTTCGAACACCAAACAATCGACGACGAGGAAGCCAATTCTTCAGCGACGACGGTTGCATAGATTGGCCAAATATTTTCCGATCCTCTGAAATTATTTTCTTCTGCGAGAACTGAGTTTTTTTTGGAGCCAAAAACAAAAAAGAAAGCTGGTGGCTGTTTGTTTCCGCGTGTTTGCGGGGTAATATTAGTAGAGGAACACCCTCATGCACTCTGGGGGTTGTTTTGGTCATTTCGTATGTTGAGTGCCGTGGAGCAGCGTCAGATTCATATGTTGGCAATTTGGCATGTTGCTGCTGTGATTTTTTATTTTACATAATTCCTTTTTAAAATATTTTAAAGTTAGGTATAGCTATTTAATAGGGGTGGACAAAAAAATTGCTCAAACCAATTAACCGAAACCATAAAAGTACATATGTTTTTTAATGATTCAAATAAAATATATTTTATAATCTACGTACATAAAAATTATAAATATAAAAATATATTTAATAAATTTATTTTTTTAATAAAATATTTATCTAATTAAATTATGAATAGATAAGATGTATATATCTCTAATTAAATAGAATGAAAATTAAAATTATTAGACTATATTTAAAATTTTATCTATATATTTTATTTATTTTGTATCTAACTATTCTAATGGTAACATGATTAAAATCCGTAAAACTAAAAAAAATCAATCGTTTTAAATGTTTAATCATTTTAAATTTTAGGTTTAAATTATTAATTTTAAAGACCGTACTACTATGGATCGGTTTACAAATTACCTTCATAAACCGATTAACTGGTATATGCCCACCCCGACTATATAAGGATACTAGTTCAATTCGGAATATCTAATCTATCGCTTTATTTTTGCGATTGAATTACTATTTGTTTTATTTTAATTACCAAACTTTCATTTCATTTAAACAAAAAAATTGCCATCAAAATGATGACGTGAAGATCAAAATTTGCCGGGTGATTATCGCTTTTTACTTGTATTTTTCTGAAAATATGTCACTTATACACATTTTCAACTCAATATGGTGTTTCTTTAATCAAATTATGCATGTATGTCAAGATTTTAGACAAAATAAATCAGCTGCTTCAGCATATTTGCCATAAAATTTTCAGTTGAAATAAAATTTAGTAATTAAATTAAAAATAAATAAAATTCTGTCATAAAAAATATGATAATTTGAATATCTTCAAAATTAATTATCTATATATTTATTATAAATCTTTAGTTTCAATTATGATAGAGTTGTTATTTTTTTTTTAAATATTACTCACAAACATCATCATTTTATTTTTAAAAACAAAAAACAATAATATTAAAATTGCATTAAAAATTACGAACTTTAGCATGTTTGTAATTTTAACACAAATTATTAATTTTAACAATGTCTGATATAATTATTTTAAATATTTGCAATTCTAAACAATGAACAATTTTCCATTAAAAAAATTACTGACGGGAACACTAAAAAATGTTTATTTCAATGTCTATGTTAATATTTTTTGACGGAAAATTGTATAGTATATCGAGTTGCAATAAAATGATAATCCATATATTAAATTGCTAAATTTAAAATCTGTATTAAAATTATAAAATACGTTAAACTTTATAGTTTTAAAGGAATTAAATTAATTATATTTATACATTCAAGCTTTTCAAGGATTTTTCAATCATTCGATATTTCTGACATTGCAGGGAAACACGCAAGTGGCACTGTGGAACACTTGCCTGCACACATGTATGCATCAAAATAATTTTGGGTATAGAATATGCTGTTTTGTAGAATTTATGCATGTGCCAACTAGTATGTATTATTACAAAATTTAAATGAACAAAGGGTCAACTCACCCCTAAACTTATGTAACACTCACAGAGTCATCTAACCCATTTTATACTTTTTTGAGCAATTAACCCCAAAACTCTTTATTTTCGGATCAAGTAATCCCATAATTGTATTTTCAAAACGCGTAAAATACAAATCGGAGGTGAGCGATGCAAAAAAGTAATTAGATACTTCCCTAATTGTTGCGATGTAATTATCCTAAATCTGTTTTTTAAAATAAAAATATAAATTATGGGGTTATTTGACCCAAAAATGAAGAGTTTAAATTGGGTTGCTCAAAAAGTATAAATTGGGTTAGATGACCTCGTGTCACAAGTTTAGGGGGCGCGTTGACCCTTTATTCAAATCTTAATCCTCTCTAAATTTGTATCATTCCTCTCTCCAATAAAGTGATTAAACTATATACCAACGAACTCTAAATCAAATGATATAAATAGTTGACAGTAAATTATTAAGTCCGTAAATTCAAATCTTTTCACAAACGCTTTTCTTTCCACAATTATCAGAAAAGAGAATAAATTTTTATATATATTCAATCTACCACGTTATCTGTGAACTAAGCCAATTATATCATAACACCTCATTAAAATGAGAGTATTTTTGTAATTTCGTTTGTTATTTACATACATTTTTAAATAATGATATTATAAGAATACTCTCATTTTAATGAGGTGTTATAATATGATTGATTAAATTCACATATGACATGGTGAATTAAGTCTATTTAATTTTTTTTCTAAAATAGAGATAAAAATATATCAAATTACCAATATTTGATTGGTTTGGTCTAGCATCTCTCATAACCGAATGTAGATAACAAATTTCCAACTTGTAATAACTAATTTCATAAAAACATTATCATAGGAGTGAAAATATATAATTTAATATCAATTGAATATAATTTTGGAAATCGAATAAAAATGGAAAGGTTACATATTTATAAATTTAATTTTCTGAATAAAAATACTACACGATTCTTTATTTATAATTAATATACAGTAATGATTTTTATTTCTTGTGGGGGTGGACCGATAATGGAACAAGTTGCAGAAATAATAAAAAGATAAAGCCAAAATAAACCGGTAATAAAGCACAACAAGAAGGAAAATCTAGTTGGAACAAAGAATGGCTAGTTTATGTTCCCTGATTCGAACGAAAACGACACCGTCTTGGTTCATAATAAGACGACAAATCTGCCAGCTCAGATTGTGCCTGTAAAGTAACGGGGATCCTCATCATCCACTCGATCTTAATTTAAAATATCTAGAGCTGGGCAAAAAAACCGGTCAAACCGATTAACCGAACCGAAACCGGAAAACCAAACCGAAAAATGTGGTTAACCGGTCCAACGGTTTAGGTTTAGGTTTTGATTTTTAGTTTTCATGGTTAATGGTTTAGATTTAGGTTTTGGATTTTTAAAAACCGTGATTAACCGGTTAACCGGTTTATATATATATATATTCATATATTTTTAATAATTAATAAGATATATTTTATGATCTATAAAATAATATTGATTTTATAATATACACAATAAAATCTAAATATAAAAATATATTGACATATATTTTATTTAGGAATATTTATATATTTTAGGAGATTTTATATATGAAAATATTGTAAAAGAAATTTGTTTTCCTTATTAAAATATTTACTTAACAAAAATAGGAATATTTAAGTCTATAAATAGTAGAAAGTGGACGTGAACAACACTACAAACAATTCAAAAAATACAAACCTAACTTTAATATTATTCATAAATTATTTGTAAATAATAATAGTTTTAAATATTTGCATTGATTTAACTATTTATAAGATAGTTTAGATTTATATTTTTTTAATATATAATTTGAATTTCTATAGTTTTTTTTGTTTGCTAAAAAATCAAATAGAATTAAAAATATATATTTTTTTGTCTTTAATTTTTCTAATGGTTATATGGTTAAAAACCGCAAAACCGAAAAACCGTACCGTTTTTTATGGTTAACCAATTTACCGGTTAACCGTTTAAAATTTTAGGTTTAGGTTTTTAATTTTAAAAACCGTATTACAATGGACCGGTTTACAAATTACCCCCATGGACCGGTTAACCGGTTCATGCCCACCCCTAAAAATATCTATGTATTCGGGCTAGTGATTAAATAATGTTAATTTATACTAAATATAAATTAAAACAAACTTGATTTTATTAATTAAATCATGCTAAAAATATTTAATTTTTTAAATAAAAATATAATTCATTTCAAAAATCAGCGATCAATTTAAAAAATTACAACAAATTTTTATTAGCTATTTCAAATTTTCTTTTTAACAAATCTATACTATATATAAAAGCACGGATGGGTGGGGGAGGGACAAACAAATTTACCGAATAATCCTTTTCAGTTTATTATTAAATAAAAGTTTTATAGTCATTAACTAATTAGTTATTTAATTAATCACTATTATAATTAAAGTCCTAATTAGAATAGGTAGTTAAATTATCTCCAATTTAGTTTTTAGTATGTGAAAAATAACTAAATTGTCTCCAACTTAGTAAGAATACCTATCTTTTAGTTTGATTGATTTACAAAATTAAAATACTGTATTTAGTCCATATATTATTATTTAAATTTTAATCTTATTATTTTAAAGATATTATTAATAACATTAAGTTAATTATTTAATTATGTTTATTATAAAATCAAAAGGAGAATAAATTCAGTATGGAAAAAAAATTTATAACCGAATATATTATATTTACTTTTACAAAAATTCTTAACTAATTTAATATTAATTATAAATAAAAAATTGATATAATTATAATAAATTTTACTAATATGTAGATTGACGAGTTACGTTACGAGCCACGCGCATAGCACGTAATGCGAAACTAGTTTAACAAAATGAGTTTATTTAAATGATAAAAGCATCTTATCAAAATCCTAGAGTTCTTGGATTCGATTCACAAGGGGGTTAATATGTTTTAGTTTATGGAAAATTATGAAGAAGGCTTGAAGGATTATGGAGAAAATTGATAAGAAATCAGTTTTGGCTCAACCGGTCTGATCCGATATCAATCTAATTTGATAGGAAAAATATATATGTTGTCAAGCTGCTAATAAATTAGTAAATTATAAGAATGATGTTTACATTTATTGATAGGTTAATATAGTCGACATAATTTATGTAAATATTGTACTACCATTTTGTCTATTACTTTGAGTCTTTGACATTGAAAACAACAGTCAAAGTAACTAGATTTATTTTTCAGAGTGCACACGCATGAGAACTGATCTAAAAATTATTCAATACCCGTTACGTGATTGAAAAAGATGACGGAAGGTGCATAACAACTAGAATGAGACTTTGATGCCAAGCAATGCCATGAGTTGTGAGATGAACTCTGGATGGCCGGGCCATGCAGCTCCAGTCACCAAATTATCGTCGGTGAAGCAACGATCTATAGGGTCAGGTTCCTGCCATATTGCCCCTGCCAACACCACATTCAGCTTCACAGCAGGGTATGCAGTGCATTTTCTTCCCTGCACATTGATTCATATCAAAATTTTATGATTCAACCTTAGCAACTTCAAATCTAACATGCATTCAAGTCTATCCTTGACAACCTATGTAGCATAAACAGAGTTCTAGCGTAAAATACCAACACAAACGACATCTTTTTTGCAAGAATATATTGAAAATATAGAATTTTGGAGTTTCAGAAGCATTTAAAAAACGGAAACAAAATGCTGAAATGTATAGTCGACAACTACTAATAGTTTGATATAAAGCAAGAGATTCGAAGACTGAAATGAATGACGAAAAGAACATTAAAGTGAATACCTTTAGAACACCAGCAGCAGCTAAGATCTGCTGTCCATGGCAAATGGATGCAACTGGCTTCTTAGATTCCATGAATTGTTTCACCAAGGCAAGCACTGTCTCATCCAGTGCCAAATATTCCGGAGCACGGCCTCCAGGGACAACGAGAGCATCATAACTCGATGCGTCTAACCCTTCGAAGGATGCTGTTAGGGTGAAATGATGGCCTGGTTTTTCACTGTAAGTCTGGTCCCCTTCAAAATCATGAACAGCAGTTGCACAAGAATCCCCAGCCTTTTTGTTTGGACAAACTGCATCAACATGGCACCCCAGAGCTTGAAGAGATTGAAAAGGAACTATTATCTCATAATCTTCCATGTAATCCTGCAATTCAGGTACACATAAACGCAAATCCGGAAACATATTTTGTACAGAGAAAATTGTGTTTTTTTTTAAAAAATATTTTAATGCTATATAACAAGGTATGTGAAATTAGAACTTACCCCGCATAGAAACAGAATCCTCTTATCCGAACCAGTTATGCTACCGCCTAATTCCTTCACGAAAAGCCGAATGAACTCAGGATGACCAAAATAAGTAGCCGCAGTAATTAAATTGCCATCAACAACACAAGCTGCAAAATTCCGCGGTTCAACCCAATCAGCGCCCGCAGAGATTAGTACAGGTCCTCCGTGGGGGGCAGCAGTGCACTTCCGACCTTTAACTACGCCTGCAGCTGCCAAGATTAGCTGTCCGTGGCAAATAGAGGCAATCGGCTTGCCGGTATCTGAGAATTTGTTGACGCCATCTAGGACAGATTCGTTCATGGCCAGATATTCTGGAGCTCGTCCTCCTGGTATCAGCAAACCATCATATGTGCCGAAATCGACTTCATCAAAGGTTGCATTGAGTGTAAAATTGTGGCCGCGAGATTCATCAAATGTCTACATAACAAAGAAGGAAGTAAATGCAGTTTATGTATTTCAACTTGGAAAATGCTATTTAACTCACCTATTTTATCCCACATCATTGTACCACCTGACATGACAATAATTTCATTTGTTCAATTCCTTCACAAAAGTGTATACTTCAATTTCTCTCCTTTAATTTATTCACTCTTTAGTTGTCACGATCAGGTAGTACAAGAAGGTGGACTGAAATAGGTGGATGTGAATTGACCGGAGACTATGGCTTTTATCAATTCTAATCAATGAAGCAAAAGATTAAAATTTCTAATCAAGATTATATATAACCAATGAGCTATAGCTCAAATGGTATAAGCGTAGGGCAGCAAACTGCTTTACTCCTCCCACAAACGCCCCCTCCTCAATTATCAAAATTGAAATTAAAATTATATATAGCTAATAGAAAAGAAAATAGCAAGAAAACCTGATGAATAGAAAACTGGTGAACGGCAGTGCGGCAAAACTCTCCGGTTTTCTTGCCGGGACAGACAGCATCAACCTTCACTCCAAAGGCTAAAAGTGCTTGGAAAGGAACCATAGCCTTCAAAACACAAATGCATATGAGAAATCAGGCAGAGAAATGGAAAGAATTATTAAAGAAAAAAGCTACTGAACCTCATGATCCTCCATGTAATCACCACATAGCAGTAAAACCCTCTTTTCCGCCATTTCTGAGAAGAATCAACAAGTTTGAGCTTCCTTCAAATGACTGCTGCAACTATATGTACCACACAAGATGATATTGCAGTGTTTTTTGCCTGTCACTCCATTTATAAGATTAATATATCAAAAGATCATGATTAATAAATCAAATCAAGTTTAATTACAAGCATATGATTTTGTAATTAATAATGTATGTTTACATGCTGGTCACTTTTGATTTATGCTTCCCATTTAGCAGACATATATATCATAAAAGGATATCCCGCCATATCTTTTCTTTTATTCTTTTCATTATAATTTGATCAGATGACACCATTCTACTTGTTGTTTCTGTCATGATTCCTTCTAATAATGGCTACTAATCAGAAGTCTTCACAACTATCAATACAAAGATAATTCAAATAAAAGGGAAAAATAAATAAATGAAAGAAGCATTATCTGCCACTAATTTGTTTTCTTCTAATCATTTCACCAACTTTTTTTTACCCATTTAAAAAGAAACGTGCGTCTTTTCTTATTTTACCTTTACTTTCTGTTGCAAGTCTATGAAACTTTACTTCATTCGCAACAAAATAACATACAAACTACAAAGTGATTCAAAAGCCCAAAGTCCATAACCAGTATACACGAGTTGATATACAAAAGCTAAAGCATGTTATTCAACAACTAGAACAAGACACGGATGCCGAGTAAGACCATTAACTGAGAGATAAACTCCGGGTGCCCTGGCCATGCAGCTCCAGTAACCAAATTTTCATGTGTGTAGCACCGGTCTATAGGATCAGGATCTATCCACGATGCACCTGCTAACACAACATTAAGCTTCACCGCAGGATATGCGGTGCATTTCATTCCCTACAAGATCAGTCGTAAGAGAGGTTAAAATATAAATAATAGTAACAGAGTGCATATATTACAGCTGATATCCTGACAAGCTAAAAGAAATTAAGTAGAGAAACGGTGCTCAATGTATGTACCTTCAGAACATCAGCAGCAGCTAAAATTTGCTGCCCATGGCAAATGGATGCCACTGGTTTCTTAGATTCCATGAATTGTTTCACCAAGGTAATCACCGTCTCATCCAGTGCCAAATATTCTGGAGCACGGCCTCCAGGGATGACAAGAGCATCATAGCTCGAGGCGTCTATACCTTCATAGGATGCTGTTAGAGGGAAATGATGGCCTGGTTTTTCACTGTAAGTCTGATCCCCTTCAAAATCATGGATAGCAGTTGCGCAGGAATCCCCAGCCTTTTTCTTGGGACAAACTGCATCAACGTGGCACCCAAGAGCTTGAAGAGATTGAAAAGGAACAGTTACCTCATAATCTTCCATGTAATCCTGCAAATTTGTATAGAAAAACAGACAGTTCTTAACAACCTTGAGCAAGTGCACTTTCATCAAAAACAAAATATTCAATCCATTTTTTGATTGATTAGTAGGTGTTTCTCAATTAAGACTAAACTCAACTCAGCTATGCCTCAATCCTAATCAACACTTCCACAGACGAGATGGGTTAGCTACAATGGTAGGAGCGCCTCACTTAAGAGCAACAGGTCTTGGGTCAAATCCTTTTATCTATTTTTAACAAAAAAAATCAACAGTTCTACAATCAGAAAATTTTAAATTGTATATTATCAGGCACCCTGACCCCTCCCATGCATACATAAAGCAGTTGCAGACCCACCTTCAGAGATCTTGATCTCTTCTAGGAAATTATAGGAACCAATTTTGTAATCGAGAAAAGGACTACTAGCTTAGGAGCCTTACATGCCTAAACTACACATAATTAGCTAGTCACCAAGTACCGGTGATTCCATTGCGCAAGACTCAATCTTCACAGTTGTGACATAAATAAGTGAATTCACTCATGTACTAGTGATTCCATTACCCAAGAGTCATAGATATACTAAAACATTCACTATAACTGACACTAAGAATAACAGCAACCCAACAAGCTTGTTTCTGAGTTCTAAACATATGCAACATCAGAAATTTATATATACATAAATATTGTTTTAAGTTGTTATATCACAATTTCACAGTACTCACAAAAGTTTCATTTGTTTATTGAACATTGCCAATGAATTGCAATGGACAGCATAATCGTCAATAACAGCTCTACTATCACTTCTTTTACCAATGCCGAACATAGAACTGACGAAATAACTATGACGAAAGCAGTCTAATTCAATCAAAAAGAATATTTCTGTGTCGACATAAGACACTCAAGTTACCAAATGCTTCTTCAGTGTGCAAATTCATGTGCGAGTACAAAAGATGCACATATATAGATACTAAGTTCCTGTAAATTTATAAACTTCTCTCTGTATATGTCTTTAACTATATTTGTTTTTTCTTCTAAGAATTATATTTGTAACCGTACATACACAAACTTAAACAAACTGGACTCAGTTATCTCACCACTCAAATTCATGCTTTATGTAGATACATCTGAAAATAAATATATATTCTAATGCACAGAAAGGCATCTGAATTGCAGAAAATCATTGTATCAAATACTATATAAAAACATATAGCAGATTCAAACTGCTAATTCAAACAGCTCGAATTCTGCCTTTTCCCAGGTAGCATATGCTGTATTCTGTCTCCATTATTATGAGTTATGTCTACTAATCGTAAATTTTATTTATGAGGTCTTTCTGACTATTTTAAAATTTAAATTAATGTAGTTCTTTTGATCAATATCACAAAAAATATTCAAATCCAGTACATTGTCAGAACTTACCCCGCAGAGAAAAAGAATCCTTTTATCTGCACCAGTTATAGTACCCCCTAGTGCCTTCACAAAAAGCTGAATGAATTCAGGATGTCCCTCATATGTAGCCCCGGTAATAAGATTGCCATCAGCAACACAAGCTGCCATAGTTTTGGGTTCAACCCAATGGGCCCCAGCAGCAACAAGAACTGGCTTCACAGCAGGATATGCCGTGCACTTCCGACCTTTTACTGAGCCTGCAGCCGCCAATATTAATTGACCATGGCAAATGGAAGCAATTGGCTTTCCAGAATCAGCAATTTTCCTGACACAATCTAACACGGATTCATTCATGGCAAGATATTCTGGTGCACGACCTCCCGGTATCACCAACCCGTCATATTTGCCAAAATCAATTTCATCAAAAGTTGCATTGAGAGTGAAATTGTGCCCACGTGACTCGGAATACGTCTTCAATCAAAACGAAAAAAAAAATTAATTAAATTAAAACTTTTATTTGCTCAAAGTCAAAAATTAATGAGCTAATAGAAACTCAGTTCGTGAACAATAAATATTTTAGTATTGTTATTCTAATTAGTTCTTATGATGAAGATAATAAATAAGATGATCAAACCTAAAACTGGGATGAGGGGATTATCCATCTTAAGGAAGTATATACTACTAACTATTCATTACGAAACAGAATCATGGACAAAAGTGAGACAAACAGAATCTTCAGTAGGTCATGAAATGGGTATAAATGAAAGGAATAAGGGGTATTTTTATCTACCATAGATATATTACATTTACTTGATTCGATTATATTTGGTCCATGGAAGAAGTCCGGAATAGAATAACTATTCTTTACTTTAGTTCCTGGAATTGTGACTCTATAGAATTGCTATTCCATGATTCTGTGAAATAAATACTCCTCTTAAAAAGTAAAAAATCGCTATTCTATTCCTTATTCCATCCTATACTATTACATTCTATGAACCAAACATAGCCAAGATTCTAAAGCA
Organism: Mercurialis annua; assembly: GCF_937616625.2. Classification (NCBI taxonomy): domain Eukaryota; kingdom Viridiplantae; phylum Streptophyta; class Magnoliopsida; order Malpighiales; family Euphorbiaceae; genus Mercurialis; species Mercurialis annua. Next base: position 36,286,150 of record NC_065573.1, on the reverse strand, counting down.
ACAGCAATAGCAAGTTGAGGACCAATTCAGCTGCAAATCCAATTTCCAGTCTTTAATCATTTTCAGCATCACAAAACAAAAAAATTGCCACTCAAAACATAAATAGCAGTTGGTCATGCACATTATTTAACAATTTATAACGACAACAAAAGCCGTTTATCCTTTCCCGAAAAGCATTCAATTGACATAACACTATTAATAATATATCTCCTGACTAAAAAGCAATTCTAATCCATACTTATAAGTTATAACCAAGTCGGTATCCTAACACTTTCTACCACATCTTAACAACAACGAATTGACACAACACAAACAATATGAGGCAACCAATTTTATACCAATCAATTAAATTAAATAACAATTAGTTAAAAACATAGTAACAATAATACCTGATGACCGGAAGACTCATGAACGGCAGTGCGGCAAAACTCGCCAGCTTTCTTGCCGGGACAAGCAGCATCAACAGCAACACCATAGGCTAAAAGGGCTTGAAAAGGAACCATAGCCTACACAAAAAAAAACAAAGCAAGAAAGCAAATACTACCCGCAAAGAAACCTAATTAAAAAAGCGAGAAAGAATTAAGAATAAATAATCAAAACAAATAGGAAGGCGAGAACGAACCTCAGAATCTTCCATGTAATCGCCGCACAGGAGGAGAACGGTTTTCTTATGAGACATTTTGGAGAGAATTTCTCAAGTCTGTGGAGCAGAAGATTAGAGCGAGCTATATTTTATAGTGATGGAGATAAATTTGTGAAGTTTCTGGAGCAGAAGTGAAGTAATCACTCACCGTCTTATACTAAATGGACATAAATTTGCAGGCTTAAGCTGTTTTGTCTTCATCAACAATTTTTCAACTCTGACTTTTTTTTATAAAAACGGATTTTTTTATTTCAAACTTATTAAACATTTTAACACCATTTATATTTTGTTAATATATTAAAACCTTAATTTAATAAAACAATAAAATATTTAAGTAATTATTCTATTTGACACTTATTTAAAAATAATAGAAGAAATTTTTTAATATAAAGAGAAGTGGATGTGAAAAATATTTTCATATATTTCTAAAATATTTTAAAATGTTAGAAATTTGTTAAATATATGGCATCTATTCAGAATAATTATCCTAAAAAAAAACGATTAAATAAAATTTGGATTCCATAAAAAAAATGGCGGCAACCAAATTGAGGTTGCTCCAAGCTATAGACACACTGTATACTCAAGGTCCCGCAACTCATGAATGCTACACTCGCCTTGTTCTCGAATGCTTTCGAGCAAACAATGTCGATCAGGCCAAAAAACTACAAACCCACATGGACATTCACTCGTATCAACCCACTGACACTTTCCTTCAGAATCGTCTTCTTCATTTGTATGCAAAATCTGGCGAAATCTCACATGCAAGAAACCTGTTTGATAAAATGCCTCACAGAGATATTTTCTCCTGGAATGCTATGCTTTCTTTGTATGCAAAATCCGGGTTAGTTCAGGATTTAAGGGTCTTCTTTGATGGCATGCCTTCTCGTGATTCTGTATCGTATAACACTGTGATTTCGGGTTTCGCTAAAAATGGATGGGCAGGTAAGGCTGTGGAGGCTTTTGTGAGGATGCAAAATGAAAGGTTTAGGCCTACAGAGTATACCCATGTGAGTGTCTTGAATGCTTGTACGCAGTTGTTAGATTTGAGGAAAGGGAAGCAGATTCATGGGAGGATTGTCATTGGAGATTATAACTTGGGTGATAATGCGTTTATTTGGAATTCTTTGACTGATATGTATGCTAAATGCGGTGAGATTGATCGAGCAAGGTGGCTGTTTGATAGGTTACCGAATAAGAATGTTGTATCGTGGAATTCAATGATTTCTGGGTACCTGAAAAATGGGCAGCGCAGACAATGCATTGACTTGTTTCGTAAGATGCAGGAATCGGGATTGAAGCCTGACCAAGTTACAGTTTCGAGTATTCTCAATGCATATTTTCAAAGTGGATGCATTGATGAAGCTCGTGAGCTGTTTAATGGTATTAGGGAAAAAGATAAGATTTGTTGGACAACTATGATGGTGGGGTACACGCAGAATGGAAAAGAAGATGATGCTTTGGTGTTGTTTAGTGAGATGTTGAAACATGTCAGGCCAGATAGTCATACTATCTCAAGCGTGGTTAGTTCTTGCGCTAAATTAGCCTCTTTGTTTCATGGTCAAGTTATTCATGGGATTGCATTGCTTATGGGAATTAATGATGATTTACTTGTATCCAGCGCTTTTGTTGATATGTATTGCAAATGTGGAGTCACTAGCGATGCTTGGGCTGTGTTTACTGCGATGCCTGCTCGAAGTGTGGTTTCTTGGAACGCAATGATAGTGGGTTATGCACAGAATGGACAAAGTTTAGAGGCCTTAGCTCTTTATGAGAAAATGTTGCGAGAAGACATGAGACCAGATAATATTACATTTGTAGGAGTTCTCTCCGCTTGTATTCATGCAGGATTAGTCGATGAAGGTAAGCGATATTTTGATTCAATGAGTAAACTGTATGGACTGATACCTACTTTGGATCATTTCGCAAGCATGATCAATCTCCTCGGACGCTCAGGATCTTTAGACAAAGCAATGGAATTAGTTACCACTATGCCTCATGAGCCAAATTCTCTGATTTGGTCTACTGTTTTATCAGTTTCTGCTAAGAAAGGTGACGTAAAGCACGGCGAAATGGCAGCTAAACACCTATTTGAGCTGGATCCCCATAATGCTGCACCTTACATAATGCTCTCCAATATGTATGCTGCCTGTGGAAGGTGGAAAGATGTTGCATCAGTCAGATCTTTAATGAAAACTAAAAATGTTAAGAAATTTGCTGCATACAGTTGGATAGAGATAGATAGCGAAGTCCACAAATTTGTAGCAGATGATAGAACTCATCCTGATACGAAAATAATTTATGAAGAACTCGATGAATTGATAAGAAAACTGAAGAAAGTTGGGTTTAGTCCTGACACAAATTTGGTTTTACATGACGTTGGGGAAGACGAGAAACGTGATTCCATTTCGTATCACAGTGAAAAGCTTGCTTTGGCATTTGGATTGATCAAAAAGCGTCACGGACCATTAAGGATTATAAAGAACATTCGTGTTTGTGGAGACTGCCATGTTTTTATGAAGTTTGCATCTCAAATTACAGGAAGACAAATCATCCTAAGAGATTCAAACAGATTTCATCATTTTGCTGAAGGGAAGTGCTCCTGTAATGATTACTGGTGACACAGAGTCCATTGACATCTTCATTATCCTATGTTCTTAGGTAACTTTTGTTAAACTTGAACATGAAGATTTCCCAAACAGAGGGAACAGAGGGTCGGCTGCAAGAGCATTATATAAGATCTTTCAGACTGGAGAATTCTTGAGAGTTGCAGGCCGATGGCAGAAGTTGAATTTTTAACAAAGACTTCTGCAATAGGGAGATACGAGGATGCAGTTTTATAAGGTAAACAGAAGATCAGAAACACCAGAGATCTCTTCTTGAAAGCCTGATTTATTTAGCTGTACTAATATCTAATTTGATTGTTTAAGTGGAAACTTGTCGAGTCTTATGTTTCTGTATTCCACTTTTTCGATTTCTAAAATGTTTCTGAAACTATGAATTATATTTAGAATCTATTTTCTTTAATGTCATTCAGCCTGTTTTGTTTATTCGGGCGTTTCTCATTTTGACTTTTTCGTTTTGGTGCTACATAAAATTTCGGTATAATCTGGAAAGGGGATTTTTTTTGGTAATGGGAGTTGATTATCAGAAGTCAGCTGTTAATTACCTGAAACAAAAGCTTACTAGTTAGGTTGGAAACTAATCTAATTGCTTTTTACAACTCTTTTATTACATGAATCAACACTATATATTGTGCTAATAATTTTTTTCTTAGGTATGAGTCTAAAGCTAAAGAGAAACATCTCAAGGGTATGAGGCTCTTGCAATATCATGCATCAACCATTGCTGAATTTCGCGAGGAGGATCCTCCATAACATGGCAACTTAATGGCAGCTTCTCGACATATGTATGCTGCTACACTATCAAATTTGATCATTTCACACTTGTTTTTCACAAGTGTTTCATAAATGATAAATTTGTCATGAATGTTTCACAAGATTTTATAGTAGTACGTAACTTTTTTATGTCAGTTTCATAAGTTTTTCCTAATAATTTGCATCATCTTTTTTTTCCTCAGCTTTTCAGTTTATAGCAATGTTAGTTTGTGTAAATTATTGCTAATGTATTTTCAAAATATAGTGATTGTAATGTATTTATAATTACATTTACTGAATATTTAATCGAAAAGAGGCATATGCCTATCAAATCATTTAAAATCCTTCTTATATGCGGTCGATATTCAGTTAACCTGTATATGTATGGAATGTGGAAAATCAAGAATGAATATATTTTCGATAAAGATATATTTTTAAGGTATATTACTATAATTTCTTTTAAAACTATTACCAATTTAATTTAATTTAGTTTTTTTTAATGAAACTATAATCTAATCCAAATGACATGATTATGATGCCATTATAAAATTGTTATGATAATTTGTTTAAAAGAATTACGAATTTTAAAAGAATTCCTCATGCAGTTTATACTAACTTAAAAAAAATGAAATTAGTATGCTATTAGCCTATTATTATGAAACTAGTTTACAAGTTTTGTTAGAATTTTATTAGTTTCATAAAAAATATACTTTATTCAAATTTCATAAAAAATTGTTAAATGAATATGAAATAGTTATGGTAATTACATTAATAGTCTTTTTGAGAATTGTTTAAATTTAGAAAGATATTTTTTGAAAATATTTTTAATATATTTTGTTTTTATAAAACTTTGAACAAATTATTCTAAAGCCTCTTACATTTGTCATAATTCACAGTTTGGTACTCTTTTTTTGAAAATCAAATGATTTGATACTTCAGTTTTAATTTTGTAAACTATAAACCCTTCTGTTAAATATAGGTTCTAAATCGTTAACGGAATGAAATGTGAGGTGCCAAATCGTTTGAAAATGAGATACCAAATCGTTTACATAATTGAAACTGAGGTATCAAATCGTTTATATAATTGAAACTGAGGTACCAAATCTTTTAAAAGTAAATTTTAAATTATTAACGCAACTAAAAGAAGAGTCTTATAGTTTACAAAATTAAACCTTTTGCCTATGGTTACAAGGATTCTGGTGTTCTTGTGGGTTCCTTCTTGCATTGGGTAGCTCATCCTCGTGATGTGGTGTCTGCATATCATAACTTCATTCTTGCATTCGATCTTAGAGATGAAACGTTTCGTCAGGTGCCGCAGCCGCGGGATACCATGGATGGAAAAAAGGAAGTGTTGAATATGGTATCAGAACTTGGAGGATGCCTTTGTGTGAGCTATGGGAATGCTGATATTTGGATTATGAAGGAATATGGAATTGAGGATTCCTGGACTAAATTGCTCTCTATTAGTTTTCCTACTCCATTGAAACCTTTATGCTACTCAAAGGAAGGTGATAAAGTTTTGTTTGACTATGATAAGGGGAAAGAACTCATTTGTTATGATCTAAACAATCAAACTATAGACAGAATCGACATTTTTGAATCCTCCGAGTATAATGAGAAGACTTATTGTTTGACTAAGTCTGGATTTGTATGCGCATCAACCCTAGCGTTTCCCATTGTTAATGGTAGATCAAGCAATAGTAGCTGCAAGAAAAATGTCAAGAAAGAAAATAGCAATAAAGCTTGATATAACATGATCTTGTGAGTCTCATGCTATATGATCCTCAACAGTTGGTGATAATTACTTCTTCATATTGATTAATTAGCCGGTGTTTTTTTTATTATCGTTTTCTTTTATTTAAGAACTAATGTAAAAAAAATTCTTAGTTTTATCATTTTGATCCAACAATTTTGTGATTTATTTTAATTATATCCAATATGTCAATCCAAACAAAAAGAGTAAATCGATAAAAAAAAATTATCGTTCATTAAATTATAAATTTTACTGCTATAATTTATCTTAATTATTATCGTTTGCAGACCATGTGTTCTGTTCTGGAGACTATGGAAGCACCGAAAATGATGTGCTGTGGAATTAGAATTTCTTGCAGCGATGGTCTTCGGCTAAACTACTCAAATACAGTCCTGCCACGTACGGTGTGCAACAGAGAAGCTGCAGTTTCTTGGGTCGAATCTCGTCCAGGTATGCTCACCTGTAATGTTGATGCAAACATAGCAAATCAAGGTGATTATAGTGCATTTGGGTTCTGGTCCGTGACCATACTTGCAGCCAAGCATGCTGGTTTTACAGGCGGGTTGGGGAGAAAAGTAGCTGAGGCAATTGGATTTCGTGAAGCTCTGAGTTGGCCCAAATCTAAAGGTTGCAGTCATGTGCTAATGGAAACAGATTGTCAATAAGACAATAACTGGTCGTAGCTATAGCATCAAATAAAATAAAATCAGGATAATGGATAGAGAAAAAACGTAGCGTGACAGCATAAGAAACTACCACAATTTAAGTTGTAAGAGTTAATTTCCTACAACTTAAATTGTAGGAAACATAGAATTATTTTTATGAAGTGTAAGATGAGTATTAGAATTGTGCATGGGCCTTGAGATTTCTAAAATTGGGACAAAAACCAAACCAAAAAGTATTTAAATCAAAAAAATATATAGTTGATTTTCTAGAACTGGCTGTACCAAGTTTTTAAGATTTTTTATAAAAATACCTATTTTCATGAAATTGTATGCAAAAATACGCTTGTTTTTATTTTATTTTATTGTTTACAAAAATATGGTCTTTTTCACTTTTTTTTACAAATGTCAGGGAAGTATGATAAATTTAACCCAGTATACTAGCTATATATATAGTTTTGTCATTCTCTCTCTCTCTCTCTCTCTCTCTCTCTCTATCTATATATATATATATATATATATATATATGTTTTTAACAGATTTCAGAAAAGGTTGAATTTGGAAGTTGGTTTGAGAGGCTAGTCTTTCTCGGACGCAAGAAACATCTACTAAATACACAGTACATGATGCATCCATCGATAAGTTCATTTCCAAATCGAGAGTTCTACGGTGGACAAATTCATGATGCTCCAACAGTTAAAGAAAATAACTATCAGATACTATTTCTTCCTAGAACCATGTATGGCACAAGGATTAGTGCAATCTAATGATGGGCGAGGCCAGAAAAATATGGTTGAGGTTGCTTTGATTTCTGAGATGGCTGCAAGCCTTTTCAAAGTTATGCCGTGTTAGTGTCATATCTATATTGCACAGAAACTTGTTTAGTACCACATTTCAGCATTTCGACTGTGGAAACTCTTCTGGAAATTCGCAGCTTTAATTTTATAACATATTCTTGTAAAAATACATGTCCTTTTCGTTGTCTTTTAGTTCAGCATTACCATTTCAATGTTTTCGTTCCGTGCAACATATGTCACAGGCTTATTGTTTGCCTTGTGATTGAAATATTGGGAAACTGAAACTTTCCTTCTGATATTGCAGAATTCAGTAGAACTTGTAAAAGGATGAGCATAGGAGTCATATCACCTTACCCTGCTCAAGTTAAAGCTATTGATCAGAATAGAATCGGAAAGACTTACAGAGATAATGGTGACATTTCTGTAAGCATTCGTTCTGTTGATATGTTTCAAGGTGGCGACGAGGATGTGATAATCATCTCTGTTGTCAGATGTAATGGGAATGGAATAGTTAGTTTTCTATCAAATCGTCGAAAAGTGAATGTAGCATTGACTCGCGCAAAGTATTGCATCAGAACACCATAAACTAACATTTCTGAATCACTTACAGAAAATTTGAGCTGAAATTTTATTCTGCAGGCATTGTCTTTGGATACTTGGAAATGCTTCAACTCTTATCAATAGCAACACGATTTGGAAGAAATTAGTTATCGACACCAAGAAACGAAGATGTTTCCAACTTTCCATCAAGCATATCAAGACAAGAACTTGTCAGATTCTATTAGGAATGTGTTGATCGAGCTAGACCGTGTTACTGGACATGGACGATCAATAACATTTGCAAACTACCAGCAGCAGTAATTATTTCCATAGTTGATTTTGGATTTCCTTAAATATTGGTTATGGAGTTTCTTAACCTAGATTGGTAATTGTTTTTTGTTATCTTGATGACTATGTAGAGAGAACAAACGCAAGCTCTCTACATATTTGGATTATGAAGGAACACGGAATTGAGGATTCATGGATTAATTGTTCTCTCTACATAGTCATCAAGATTTTTTTTGTGTTCGTAGATTGAAACCTCTGTGCTAGTCAAAAGAAGGTGATAAAGTTTTGCTAGACTATTGTAAAGGGTCAGAGCTCATTTTATATGATCTAAAGGATCAAAGTGTCGATAGAATGTACATGACTAAATCCTTAAAAAGTAAGGAAAAGACCTACTGTGTGTGTAAGTCTGGATTTGTATGCGCGACAACTCTAGCATTTCCCATTGTTAATGGTGGATCGAGCAATGGTACTTGCAAGAAGATGCCAAGGAAGAAGAACAATAATAGTATTGCAAGATATTGCCAAGGAAGAAGAACAATAATAGTATTGCAAGAAATTGCCAAGGAAGAAGAACAGGATAAAAGCTTGATTCAATAACTTTATTTTGCGAGTCTGATGCTATATAATCCTCAATATTGCGTGAGAGTAATTTCCTTTTAGACAAGGATATCGCTGCTTCAATTTTTTTTTTTACGTTAATTAATTATTTCGTTTTGTCAAGAACTGTTATGGAAAAGAAATTATGCCATTTATTCTTAGTTTTTATCATTTTGATCAAGCAATTTTGTGATTATAATAATTATATCCAGTGATTTATCCTCTTAATTTATTTGTATGAAAGATTAGCTCATAATTAAAAATCACATTTAAAAGTTATCTCATAATTCATTTGTAAGTTTATTTGGAGGAAGCATAAAGAATACAAATAAATTGTTTCAACTAATTGAAACACAAAAGTTTGGGATCTTAGTATTCAGACCAGAAGAGGGTTAAATATTTTTTAAGTTATTGAACTATAGTATTTTTACAAAATGGTTACTGGATTATAAAAAGTTATAAAATGGTCACCGAACTATAGTTTTATTACAAAACGGTTACCGAACAATTTCTTTTATGATAAATGAATTAAAAACAATTAATCATAAGTAATTAATTGTATATATTTGAATGTATAAATTTTAAATAAGAGTTTGCGCACAGTGTGCATTAATAAAAATAAGATAAGTTTGTCTGGCCTACAAATTTCATAATTCATACTCGGATTTCTCAAAAGAGGAAACCCTCAGAAAATAGCATTGAACTCGCAACCCTAATCTCATATTTCTTAGGAAAACGGAACTCGCCGCTGATCTCATGAAATAACAATGTCAGAACGGTTCTCACTCGAAATTCTCTTCACCATATTCACTCATTTACCCGTCAAATCTCTGATGCGCTTCAGGTGCGTGTCCAAATCATGTTGTTCCTTAATCGACAGCCCGGAATTCACCAATGCCCATCCTGATCTCAATAACAATCGCAAACTCATTCTCGGCGATTGGCACCTCGAGGGTTGGATCTACCTTATAGACTTAGATGCTTCTCCACTTATCAGTCCATTGAATATCGAACGCCTGCGAAAGCCATCCGTGGAAACTCCTGACAATTTCATTCCTATAAATCCTGACGGCGTGTTTGGATCTTGTAACGGCGTGGTTGCTATGTATAACAAACAAGGAATCTCTCTGTGGAATCCGTCGACTAACATGTTTAAATCTTTTCCCCTCTGGATCGTTGATATCGTGTTTGATGGATTCGGGTACGATTCAGTTTCTGGTGACTATAAGGTGATCATGCTCACTAAATTATTTTCTGAAGATTTCTTAAGAGTTATGATATATAGTGTAAAAAATAATTCATTAAGAAGGATTGATGATCTTCACAGCCCTGTACCTTACGCCTATGATTACGAGATTTCTGGTGTTCTTGTGGGTTTCGTCTTGCATTGGGTAGCTCATCCTCGTGGAGTGGTGTCTGCATATCATAATTTCATTCTTGCCTTTGATCTTAGAGATGAAACGTTCCATCAGGTGCCACAGCCGCGGGATATGATAGATGTAGAAAACAAAGTGTTCGATGTGGTTTCAGAACTTGGAGGATGCCTTAGTATAAGCTATCGTTATCAGGGTCGTGTTGATATTTGGATTATGAAGGAATACGGGATCGAGGATTCTTGGACGAAATTGGTCTCTCTACATAGTCGTGAAAATTTTAGTTTATTTTATAGATTGAAACCTTTATGCTACTCAAAAGAAGGTGATAAAGTTTTGCTAGACTATAATAAAGGGACAGTGCTCATTTTATATGATCTAAAGGATCAAAGTGTAGATGGACTGCACATGAGTAAAGCCTCAGAAAGAAAGGAGAAGACTTATTGTGTGTGTAAGTGTGGATTTATATGCGCAACAACCCCAGCATTTCCCATTGTTAATGGTGGATCGAGCAAGAAAATGCCGAGGAAGAAGAACATCAAAAGTAATTGCAAGAGAAAGGCAAGGAAGAGGAAGACCAACATTCGGTGATCTTCTGAGTCTGATGCTATATAATCCTCAACATTGTGTGTGTCATTTCGTATTGATTTTTTTAGCCATTAATTATATTTATTCATTACCTTGTTTTATCAAGTATTACTATCATTTTGATCCAGCAATTTTGTGATTTACAATAATTATATCCTATTTATTTGTATGATAGATTAGCTCCTAATTACAAATGTCATAAAAAAAATTAATAATTAAGATAAAAACTAAATATATTGTCAATAAGTTCAACATAATTTTCAGTATGACAAATAAATAAATTGAAGTAACTATGGACTGAAAATAGCAAATCAATACTTCTTCATAAAAGAATACTTGAAGAGATTACGAACCATGTTTATAACTATAATCACTATGCTCATAAAAGTATTTCATCTGGTCTCATGTGTGTTGCTGCAGGGCATACATGAGTTCAAAGAGACGATTCAAGCCCTAAAGGGACAGTTTTCTCCCCTTCACTTCTTTCTACAAATGCAGCTAAAATGTTAACTTCAACATCATCACTTAACCTGCGGAGGCTTTCCAATATAGCCGTTATGCCACCCACAAGCACTTCATCATCAAAGGCCTAATCAAGCAAGAGAGTAATTGCAATCCATCTAACAATGCTACAAAAAAATATTCAATGATTAAAAAGCTGAGATAAATTTCTGGATTCTAGTCTGTGCGCGCTCTTTCTCCTCAGGTCCATCAATATCGCCAATGTTATCGTGATATTCCTGAAATGTAATTAATATTATGTATCAAACTCCAATACACTAGGGAACAATCACACACTACATATGCAATTTAAATTTATAGATCTCAGAAAATATTTCAACCACCCTTGTGGTAATATTTCACAGATTTATGTTGCAACCATAATTGCAGAAGATGCGAATGGAATATGACGGGTAGCTTATACTTGGAATATTTTATGATGAAATGCTCATGCATACACACACACACACACACACACACACACAAGATAATTAGCGTGTCATGTCTGCGCATACACACACGTATGTACCCATAAAAAATAAAATGGTATAGCTTTTTTGTGTAGAGTATAGACAACTACATGTAGCATCTCTTCCCCTAAGATTACAAAGAATTATTTAAAATACATTGTCACCTAATATAAAATAAAGTCTAAAAGTCCAACAATATAGTAGAGTTGATTTCATTTAGTTTGTCAACAAATAAAAAATTTGCAAAAACGGTGAATCTTGCTAAAGGCTTGGACCTATTAGAGCTTTCAACATTGACATCACAAATACAGTTAAGAAAGAAGCTTACAATTAAACCGCATCCAACATAAATAATAACCATTTACCCAACAAAGCCACATCAGAGCCATACATATAATTTCAACAAAATAACTGACTTATTTATAATGTATTCTATAGACGAAGTTGCTTCAGACTATACTCGAGTAATTTTAATAAGAAAATTCAAGCACGTAACAGAAAGAGTATCCAAATTTAGTTAAACCTTTACACAACTTCATATCAAGTGGAGAAAGCTTAGTTATACTACAGAATGTTGCTAATTTTGGGAAGTACATACCTGTAGTATGTCTTTAACATCACTCCCAGTGAGTTTGTGCTGCTTCAGTAAAAGTTCAATTCTTCCTGTCATTCCAGGATGCCTTCAAAACAAATAACAGATCAAAGGTAAATCAAAACAAAAAGACAAACAGAGACAAATAAAACTCATTTAATGATGAGGTGAAACTACAATAACTAGTGAGGAACTTACTCGGAGCACCAAAGATAACCCAAAATAACAGCTATCAACTGCAATATAATGAAAAGTTGTCATTGTCAATGATAGATATTTTCAAGAAAGGATATAAATATTGGGGAAGAAATTCAATTGTCTGCTTCACTTATCCAAATTTTGATGACTTGAGCAATTCTAAACTGCATACTAACCAATGTTCATGGCCATAAGTTAACTGCCAACAAATAAATAGAAGAAACTAACCTGAAGAGTGTAGAGTCCTGATTCAAGTCTTTTATTGTATCTTTCCTCGTCATCCATCTGCACAAAGCCAGTGCATTGTGGAAAAGAATTGTCAAAGCCTAAAAACACAGCATGACAGCAATAGGAAGAACAAATACCTCTAGATCATCAAGTTCAAGCTGGTCCATCCGTTCAGTTTCTACTTTTACTCTATCTGAATATCTGGGTCAAAGAAATCAATTGTTAATGCAACAGATTAAGCCTTAAAAGATAACTCACACAAGAACTGGTGTCCCCATTTCACAAATGAAGTAGGGGATCAGCCGGTATAACTTGTAAATCACCGCTGATAGCCAGGGAAAAAAAGGCAAGAGGAAGTTCGACAATTAAATGGTAATGTTCATAATATGTATCTGACTCCCATGTTTAGCATGGTTCAGAAAGAACAGAAAAAATGCACAGGACCATTACCTGATATAGAGTTCCATAAGGCGATCTATCTTCTCGTATTCATTTTCCACAAATTTACTCAGCAGTCTTTCTCTTCTTGATCCTCTCAAAATTCCTCCTAGAAAATTCATAGGCACCATCAATTTGAAGAAGTTTGACACCACGATCATGTAGGAGAAAAAAATATTAGCCAGCATGCTTGAAATATATAAATTCCTACTAGTCCAATTCTGCTCTATAGTTTCATACGCTCAACAGTAACATTATGCAGATGCAGTGCACCTATAGCTAACCACTGCCTCTTGCTAGGAACATGTTGCAACTAATTTGTCGTGGTACAACGCCAAACATTTTGCATGGAGAAGCAGCGTATAGAAATAACATTTACATTAAATAAACTAAAATTCGCAACACAAGATTACTCGAAAAAGTATTAATAACTAATTTTTCATTTCCATTTCCTTCCAAAGCAGGCCTCAAAATCAGTATTCCTTCTACTCCCTCCGTCCCAATAGAGTTGTCCACTTTGCCTTTATCACACAGTTTAAGAAAAGTGATTATTGTTTATGGATTATATAAAATTTTCCTTACTTTTCTTGTCATACCCCTATTTAATATAAGGTCTACTTGCAATTTACTCTTTAGTGGATTTTAAATAGGGATAATATAGGAAAATAGAGTGTAAAGTTAGTTACTTTGTGAAAGTGGATAAGAATTTTGGGACAAAAAAATTTCTCAAAGTGGACAACTCTATTGGGACGGAGGGAGTATTTTTTTTACCTCCAGTTCAGTCAATGTGAAAAATTTACAGGATAAAAAGTTAAGATTTTAAATCCTTCTTAGTTTTAGCAATCAATAATAAATGAGAAAAAGAGTCTTCAATCATAATAAACAAGGTCATGGTACATGATTGAATATAAAAGAAACTCTACCCAAATATCAACTCCATTGCAAGTACAAATACTTAAACAAATCATTATATTTCCTCTCTTCTCCTTAATTCTTATGTTTGTCGATGGCAGTAAAGATATGGCAAGGCTGCAGCAGGGAATGCATTAAGAACTACATAACCATGAAAGTGCTTAACTTGCCTGCTTACCAAATAATGATGCGATGAGGGATATGATGCGCTCTTCTAATTCCTCTTGATACTGGTCTTTCTTGTTTTTCTTGTTAATGGGAATCTAAAAGATCAGAATTACAAACAGGTTATGCCATCAGCTTCTAAGATGATTCAATAGACAGAACATATCATAACAGATCCATTGTACTTTATTGCACCATGCAGTGAAAGATGTTTAGAGAGTGTCTTGATGATCCACAAGATATGCATGCATGAGGAATTTAACAGAAACTATAGAAGACAATGGAAATTTGCCATCGGAAAATGTGTTAGCAAATTCTTTCAGCTCTAGTTCCCACTTCCCCATGCGGTTCATAAAACTACAAAGATGAGGCAAAAAGCACTTGAGTAATGATTTTTGTTGCAGAATGGTAGATTCTGGTCAGTACTCACCTGAATTACAAGGTTTTGTTAAAGGCTCAACACCTCAAGAATTAAGCATTACATTAGCAGTACAATTGCAAAACTTAAGCAAACGTATATAAATCCAACCTTTATTTACTTTTTAAATAAGGCTTAGCATAAGGAACTAAAGTACTACTAACTAATAATGTCACTTAACAATAGTAGAATGCAAAATACAGAAGCAAAGCTAGAGGAGAAAACTTGCCTTACCCATGAAAGCAGCAAAAGCAGTCTTCAAACCCAGAACATCAACAAACCGTTCACAGGCAGGTGGATACTTGGTCATAGCAAAATCAAGAGCTCGAATAGCAGAACTATATGCAGATTTCTTCTGCTTCATAATAATAATCATCAACTCAACACCCTCAGCCTTAAGAAACCTTTCTTTATTCTCCAAAGGCATTAAAAGACAACACAAACAATCAAACAAATTCTCAACCATCTCCTCTTCATCAGACGTCTTCGGATCCTTCGCCTTATACATAGCCACGGCTTGCAAAACAAAATCAACACCATTCATCTGCCCTAGTCTTTTCTGATTAGCACTACTATTCTGCAATAAAATGGCTAAAATCTCGGACGCATATTGCTTATTGCTATCAAATTCCCTAACCTTAATCTTCCCTAACAGCCATCTTAAAATCTTAGTCCTCTCACAAACTAGCTCAGCAACAGCAGGATTAACTTCAATCAAATTCTCAATAGTAGCTAAAGTACTATAAACAGCAGCCATTTCATCGGGGTCATTCTCGGATAACCTAACTAAATTCTGAACTAATAATTCTAACACATTATTTTCTATAAGTGAATCAACTAAAACCCTAGCAGGTTCATCAGTATCAATGTCATCAAAAACATCTTCGTCGGTTAAATCTTGTAATAATTGAACAACGTCAACAGAAACATCAGTATTATCATGTGAAAGTAAACCAAGAATCGAAGGAATTGCGTTGAGATTTACTAACTCCGGGTAAAGTTCGGGTCCGCCGGCCAAGATTTTGAGCTTTTGAATTTCTTGGTGGAGTTCGAGCTCGGAATCGGCGAATTTGTCGGGTTGGTCGGGGTATTTGAGGCGGGCTTCGATGTTTTCTTTGTAGCGGCGTTCGAATGAGAGGACTAGCTTTTTAAGTGTGCGAATGTCGAGTGCTTCTACTGCGTTTTCTTTCTGGGAGTTCTCTAGGGCTTCGAGAAGGGAGAAGTCGATGGTGTCTCCGTTGTACAGTGGTGGCGGAGAAGAGGCGGAGGCGGAGGCGGCGGAGGAGTCTCGTTTGCGCTTGCTGGTGGCTGCTGACATTGTTTTGGTGTTGTGGATTTTGGTTTTGGTTGCTGGTTTGTTTGTTTTGAATCAGTGGGGATAATTCAAGTGCAGATTTCAATTTTACAAGCTAATTATTTTTCCTCAATTTTCTTTACTGTCCTCTACTTTTATTTTTGAACAATTGAGTCCTTCCGTCTATTTTTAGTGTTGTAATTTGAATTAAAATTGAATAATTTTATTATAGTTCTTAAACTTTAATAAAAAATAGCAATAGATCTATGAAATTTAATAGATTAATAGTTTCATATATTTATTTTTTAATTTTAAATGTATTTTTAAACTTTTCTAAATTGTTTTACTTTATTTATACTTTAAGACTAAAAAAATTTTAAAATGCAAAAATTTCCTTTCTTCAAAAAAAATAAACATTAATATATATATATATAAAAAATTAAATTAAAGTTGTTAACTAACTATGTCTAATAATAATACAATTTTTTATTTAGACATTAGAAATGTAAGTTAAAGAATTAAATAGATTTTTAATAAAAAAAGTCTTTTTAATTCAATTGACTGACAGAAAAAATGGACGGAATCACTAAACTGTTGATGGAAATATAACTACTAATATCGTGAGTTAAGAACTTGCAAGTCCATTATATTAAATTATAATATTTTGATTTTTACAACAAATAAATAAATTTAAGCATTGGGCAACAATGAGCTATAGTTCAAATGATATAAGCATTGGGCAGCAAACTGCTAGGTGGTGGGTTCAATTTCTCCCACAAACGTTCCCCTCTTCAATTATGGAAAAAAAAAATTAGGAGAATTATTCAAAAAATATTAGGATTTTTAGCTAATTATCAAGTAGTATCTTTGTTGAAAACTAAATAAAAATTTAAAGCAAATTACTCTCACCCAATAAGTAATGCTACTCCTCTATTATGCAAATGTTGCACATAGCACTGAAAAAGCTTATAGCTTGAATCAAGATTTCCTGCTATTCTTCTTCCTTGGCATTTTCTTGCAAGTACTACTCGATCCACCATTAACAATGGGAAACGCTGATGTTGTTGCGCATACAAATCCAGACTTAAACACGCCATATCTCTTTTTATTATACTTCGAGGATTTAAAAATGTCGATTATGTCAAAAGTTTGATTCTTTAAATCATATGATATGATCTCTTTCCCTTCTTTATAGTCCATCAAAATTTTATCCCCTTCTTTTGAGTAGCATAAAGGTTTCAATGTAGCATGAAAACTATAATCAGAATTTTGACAACTTCGTACAGAGACCAATTTAGTCCAAGATTTCTCAACTCCATATTCCTTCATAATCCAAATATCAACATAACCCTGAAATTGATAGCTCAAACTAAGGCATCCTCCGAGTTCTGAAACCATATTCAACACTTTATCTTCTACATCAATCATATCCCGGGGCTGCGGCACCTTACGGAACTTTTCATCTCTAAGATCAAATGCAAGAATGAAGTTATGATAAGCAGTCCTCTCATTAAGAGGATGAGCAACCCAATGCAAGAAGGAACCCACAAGAACACCAGAATGGTCGTAGTTAAGGCGAGTCGAAAAAGGTTCAAGACCGTGAAGATCCTGAATCCTTCTCAATGAATTAGTTTTGACACTATATATCATAACTCTTAAGAAATCTTCAGAAAATAGTTTAGTGACCATGACGACTTTATAGTCATAAGAAACTGAATCATACCCGAATCCGTCGAGCTGGATATCAACGATCCAAAGAGGAAAAGATTTAAACTTGTTAGTCGACGTATTCCACAGAGAGATTCCTTGCTCGTTATACATAGCAACCACGCCGTTACAAGATCCAAACAAGCCGCCATGATTTATAGGGATGAAATCGTCAGGAGTCTTGACTGTTGGCTTTTGGCGGCATGTGATGTTCAGCGGAGTGGTAAGTGGCGAAGTATCCAAGTCTATAATGTAGATGAAACCGTCGAGGTGGTGATCGGCGACAATGAGTTTGCGGTGGTTATTGAGATCATATTGATGGGAATTGGCGAGTTGAAGGCTGTCGATTAATGAACGAAAAGAGTTGGACAAACACTTGAAGCGTACCAGATATTTGAGGGGTAAAAAGGTGAATATGGTAAAGAGAATGTCGAGTGGTAGCGATTCTGACATTGTTAACTCTTATTGAAGATGGTTGTATCTAGCGATAGCTGTTATGTATGTTTTGTCGAAAATTATGAGATTAGGGTTATATATACTAGCAGTTGTAATTAGGTTAAAGAAATAATAATCGATTGAATTGAAAAATCAACACAACTGACGAGTCTTGATTGATTTAACATAATTAATATCCTAAATTTTTTGGTAATTTAATTTTTAAAAAATTTACTTTTTCTGCTCTGAACATCAACTTTTATTAGCAATATGTACAAAAAGACTCTTGTAGTTTTTTCAAAAGTACACTTAAACTCTTAAAAAAAAATTGGGCACAATTAAGACTAAAACTATATTTGTGTGAAATTGTTAAGTACGAGCTCATCATTCATTACTTGGACTAGTTTCTTTCAAAAAATAAAGAATAAATGGTGTAATTTATTTACAATATTAATTATTATTATTTTGAAATATAAGAAACTTTTATACCGGTATCAAAAGAAATTATAAACACTAGAATGCATTTTTGTTGATCTTATATAGAACGAAATAATTGAATAAAAACATACATAGTATCATAAACCGATTATCTAACAAGTTTAAAACTAAAACTACATAATTGTTTAGCTACTAGTACAGCAAAAGTGAAGGCAAAATTAACATTGATCAATAGAATACAATAAATTATCATAAAAAGACAAAAGAATAGCTAATTTCCCGTCTCAATATTTTTCTTATCATAGATCTATTCTATGTTACTTGTTAGCAGGAATTAACGGAAAATCGGGTGTTAAACCCTCGACTCCATGCAGTGGTGAAGGACTCAGCCATTAAGATAAGCCTTCATTGCCGCCGTCTCAATATAGTCCAAGGTAGATTTATTTAAATTCTTATTATAATTGAAAAAAAAACACTGAAAAAGCTTATAGCTTGGATCAAGATTTCCTGCTATTCTTCTTCTTCTTCCTTGGCATTTTCTTGCAAGTACTACTCGATCCGCTATTAACAGTGGGAAACGCTAAGGTTGTTGCGCATACAAATCCAGACTTATGCACACCATAAGTCTTTTCATAGGATTCAAAAATATCGATTATGTCAAAAGTTTGATTCTTTAGATCGTACAAAATGATCTCTTTCCCTTCATTATAGTCCATCAAAACTTTATCACCTTCACTTGAGTAGCATAAAGGTTTCAATCTAGCATAAAAATTAAAATTAAAATTTTGACGACGATGTAAAGAGAGCAATTTAGTCCAAGAATCCTCAATTCCATATTCCTTCATAATCCAAATTTCAACATAACCCTGAAAACGATAGCTCAAACTAAGGCACCCTCCGAGTTCTGATACCATATTCAACACTTTATCTTCTACATCTATCATATCCCGCGGCTGCGGCACCTGACGAAACGTTTCATCTCTAAGATCAAATGCAAGAATGAAGTTATGATAAGCAGTCGACTCATCTCGAGGATGAGCTATCCAATGCAAGAAGGAACCCACAAGAACACCCGAGTACTCGTAATTATAGCGATATATATTTGGTTCAGGAATGTGAAGATCCTGAATCCTTCTTAATGAATTAGTTTTTACACTATAAACCATAACTCTTAAAAAATCTTCAGAAAATAATTTAGTGAGCATAACCACTTTATAGTCATCAGAAACTGAATCATACCCGAATCCATCAAACACGATATCAACGATCCAAAGAGGAAAAGATTTAAACCTGTTATTCGACGTATTCCACAGAGAGATTCCTTGCTCGTTATACATAGCAACCACGCCGTTACAAGATCCAAACAAGCCGCCATGATTTATAGGGATGAAATCGTCAGGAGTCTTGACTGTTGGCTTTTGGCGGCATCTGATGTTCAGCGGAGTGGTAAGTGGCGAAGTATCCAAGTCTATAATGTAGATGAAACCGTCGAGGTGGTGATCGGCGACAATGAGTTTGCGATGGATATTGAGATCATATTGACGGGAATTGGCGAATTGAGGACTGTCGATTAATGAACGAAAAGATTTGGACAAACACTTGAAGCGCATCAGAGATTTGAGGGGTAAAAAAGTGAATATGATAAAGAGAATGTCGAGTGGTAGCGATTCTGACATTGTTAGTGGTTGAGTTTCGATGGATTGAAGATTGTAGTATCTATGAGATTAGGGTTATAGCGAGTTATAATTAGGGTTTCTTCTTTCAGTAGATACTGGAAAGCAGGAAATTTCTTGCTTAGCTTGTTCATCTAAAGAGATATACTAATAGGTTACACCTCCCTCCCAGAGTATATAGTGAATAAATTATAAAAAAAATAACAAAAAGATATTTTATTTTTTCTTCAATTATTTTAGTAAAAATAAGGTAGCAAATTAAACTTTACTCTTTCTATCTTGAGTTTATAAGTCACCCTATCATTTTGGATTGAGGGGGTTATGTTCACAATGAACAGTGTAAATTAATTTAATTAAAATTGTATATTTTAAATCTACATTGTTCATTAGATCGTGAACATGGCTCCCTCAAGTTGAATTCATTTATTTTTCATCCTTAATTTATAGCTAACTTTCTATTTTTGATAAAATGAACACATCTGCTCCGGAAAAAAAAATCAGGGAATTTTTTTTTATACGGAATGGTTATTTAATTAGTTTTAATATATAATTTTATTTTTTAAAGATAAAATAAATGAAGAAGAGGGTGAAAATGTATTAATAAATTTATAAACATAAAATTGATAAATATTATAAAAGTTAAATTGAAATAATTTAAAATTAGAGGGTCAAAATAGTTTTTTTTTTTAAATTAAGACTTTATTTGTACTTTAACCTAATAAGTGCCATGGTGGCACATTGTGTGGCACGCCACATAGGCGCCAGGTAGGCCAAATTGCGTGCCAATTGAAAATGGGACACAATTGAAACGAAATAATCGATTTTTGGCCAAAATCGACGAAATTGAAAGGTCAGGACTTTTGTGGAACATTTATGAAAGGTCTAGCCTTTTTGCAACATTTGACCAAAATAAAAAAACAATTGTAACTCATAAACGGTTTCATCCGAAAGGTTTTCAATCTATCTTCGATTCTTCGTAAGTGATAAATTAAATGTGATACACGTTTTATCGATAAATTTTAATCCATTAAAAATTAAAATAAAAAGAGTTGGCTATTTATTAAATTTTATGAAATTAAAGCAATATAAAAAAAGAGATGGCTACCGCCAACGGCAAAAATAAACCGTTAGCAGCAGCCGGAAAAAATAATAAACAAACTGTAGGGGGCTACATTTTTTTAGAGAGAGACTTTAGTTTTGGTTTGCTCTACTTCAGATTGTTAATCACAAATTTAAGCATGTTTATTTCTATTTTATAATTTAACCATGTTATAGAACCACAAAATGTTGGAAACCATTCCAAATTTGTAGAATTTAAAAATTGAAGAATCAGTCTCATTCCAGAGATAAATTTCGAGAATTTAATGAATGAATATTCAAATTTTGCCTCAGCCTCAGGTAACAAATGTTTTATAGAGAATTTTGATACTAAATAATTATCATTTTAAGAGATTTCGATCATAGAAGAAAAATTTGAGATTTCTGACATCAGAAGAACTCTGAAATGTAAATAGTTGTTCATAAAAGAACAACAACAAAAATTGTCATATAATAACAAAAATAACAATTTAGGCTAAGAAACTTCATAAATTGTTAATACTGCTTCCTGGTCACCACCTTGAATTTTCTCGACCATGAGTCTTAAATCTGAGATGTTGTCCGAAATCAATGAATCAAACATTATAAACAGAGAATACATATAAATTGGGTCTAAAATTTAATTTCTGACAGAAAAAAACACACATTTGTATCAATACCTGTTATCAGTTGTTGATTCTGATCTATCTCTGAGACTTAGTGAAGCAAATGGTCTTGTCAAAAGTCCCTCAGGATTCTGTTCAGATGACTCCATCGCCCATTTCATAGGTACAACCAAATTCCTGCATTTCGGACATTCATTTATTACATCCTCTCTTGTCTTTACAAATGTATCAACTTTGAAAACAAATTATAAGGGCTAATTGATAAAAAAAAAAAAAAGTTTTCGTTTTAATCGCTCATGACGTGCAAATTTAAGGGGAAATTGATATTTAAGTAAAAGTTTACTGTAGATCAAAAAAATGGAAGATAGAAACTGCATACCCTTCTACACATTTGTGTTTGCACCGTTTCATTTTATCTACTGTATAATTCCCGAAAATGGAATCCAGGCGCTTTTCCAGGTCCGGTATAGCCGATAATGGTAAGATATCCCAAATCTTGAGAACCTGAATCAAGTTTGAATTTTCCTTGGTAACATCAACTGTCCACATCAGATTGAGATTGTCATTGACATTGTACTTCTTCAGGATCTCAGAGGAATTTCCCTCCTGGAAATTGGTCTGTCTTTGGTCATCAGGTTGATGCAGACCACTTGAAAGCTTTCCCAACAAAGCTATTACTTCTCGACAATTCTCAGAATTTAATTTGGCAGCAGAATTTCGAAAATCATCACTTAAGCAGACTTTCCATTTTGAATTTTTGAATTGGAGAGAATCAATGTCCAGTAAAACATCAATTCGGTCAAGCTCAATCAAGATATCCATAATAGCCTTTGACAAGTTCTTGTCTTGATCTGCTTGATGGAAACACCCTCGTATCTTGGCTTCCATGACTAATTTCTTCCAAATCGTGTTGCTATTGATAAGAGTAGAAGCATTTCCAAGTATCCAAAGACAGTACCTGCAGAATAAAGTAAGAAATTTTAGCTCAAAGTTTCTGTAAGTGTTTAAGAAACATTAGTTTATGGTATTCTGATGCAATACTTTGCACGAGTCAATGCTACATTCGCTCTTTGACGATTTGACAGAAAACCAATTGATCCATTTTCATTACATCTGACAGTAGAGATGATTATCACATCCTCCTCGCCACCTTGAAACCCATCAACAGAACGTATGCTTACAGAAAAGTCGCCATTTTCGTTGCAAGTCTTTCCAATTCTCCCTTGAATGGCTTTAACTTGAGCCTTGTAAGGTGATATGACTCCTATGCTCATCCTTTTTTTAGTGTTAGTGAATTCTGCAATATCAAAAGCAAAGTTGAATTCTCGCAGTACTCCAATCCTATGTTGCATATAAACAAAAATACTGAAACAGGAAACTGCACAACTACGAAATGCCATTTTTTATAAAAATAGGTTATAAATATTTACTTCCAGAGTTTCAGAAGCAGAAACGGAACACCAAAATTTAAGATTCGATAAGTTTCCGTGCAATATAACTCCAATCACAAGGCAAAATATACAAGGCAAACTAACATGACATACCTTTGAAAAGGTTTGCAACCAGCTCGGAAATCACAGCAACCTCAACCATATTTTTCTGGCTGCGCCCATCATTAGATTGCTCTAATCCTTGGGCTATATTGATAAATGAATATGTTCCATACATGGCTCCAGGAAGAAACTGTTTCTGATAGTTTTTTTCTTTAACTGTTGGAGCATCATGAATTTTCCCACCATAGAACTCATGATTCGGAAATGAACTAATCGATGGATGCATCCTGTACTGTGTATTCAGTAGATGTTTCTTGTGTCCAAGTAAGACTAGTCTCTCAAACAAACTTCTTCCGAATTCAGCCTTTTCCGAAATCTGTTAATGATATAAAATGACAAAATTACATAGCTACAATACATGGAAAAATTTCTATATCAAAACAACCAAACCAACTAGTACCTTGCTTTGAACCATGGCAGGAAGTTGGCGCTCATCCCCGATAAGAACAGCGTGGCAAAGACCAGGAAGCTGCAAAGGAATTGCTGATTCACATTCTTTAAGCTGTGCGGCCTCATCTATAATCAATAATTCTAGTGGCATCATTCCATTTGTATGCAACTTGGCAGAGCTAGAAACAGTACAGAAAAGTAGGCAAGCATTTGCCAAGCAAAACTGTTTGATCGAATAATCATCAATAGTCGTTGGAACTGCAAACAACGAAGGCAGTTTTTTGAGGATGACAAGGCATTCCCTTCTCTTGGTAAATAAATTTGAAGAATGAACAACTCCGTCTCCTTCATTTTCTAAATCAAAGATAGCATCTCTAAAACCAAAATCAGCAACTCGAATTTTCTGCAAATAGGTTTCTAGAGATTTGAGCAAAATCATAGAGGTGATCATGTTCTTCGCCACTTGAAATGAGAGTATACATGTTGCAAGATGTGTGCACATATTTTCAATGCAAAATTGGAGCCTGTCATTAAAGATTTTGAATTGTTTCTTTACGAACTCTCCGAATGTTAATTTCTTTACGAACTCATCCTCATCCTCATCCTCATCTTCCTCGTCCCCATCGGTGAACTCTTTTGAACTCTGGACATACCGACCATAGAGTTGTTCAGGATCTTCAAGTAAGTTGATCATTGATTCTAAACTGGGCTTCCATCCATACAATGGGTTAAAGCAGCGACAAAGTACTCGAGCTCGATGCTCAAGAAATATATCACGAAAATCGTCGTTATCAGAAATCTTCATTCGCACCTCGTTCCCAATTAAAACTATATCTCCCAGTCCATAAGTATCAAACTTAAGCTCCTTTTTAACTAATCCCATCAGTCCTTCAGTCACTTTCAATACTGCAATATTGGTTGGGGCACAAGTAAGTGTCCTGCATTTCATATGAAACAAGAATTGCAACAAGAAACCAACAGTTCTTGTTTTTCCTGTTCCAGGAGGACCCCAAATCAGCTTAACACTATTCTGATGATGACATTGACTCATTGACAGACAGCTAACAATTGCCTCTCCCTGGGAATAATTCATTTTGTTTGACCCGATTAAAGTCCTCACATTTTCAATTTCATCCCTAATTTTTCCTTCTAATAAGCAATCAGAACAATCTTCTTCCTCCTGCAGGAAACATCAAATTCATTAAAAAAACACATCTAATCAGAAATGAATCACAAATCTCTAGAGCTGTGCGGTTTCGAGTCTGGACCCAAGTTGACAGAGATAATTTACCAAAAACAATAAATTACAGATCTTACTTACAGCTGAATTAGCTTCAAGTACTCTCTTGATGATGTTGGTATTAGGGTTTTCTAGTTCTGAGTTCAGTGCTTTCCATATCCGAATATTTGTTGTCAGGTTGGTTATATAAACAACAAAGAGACGATCTTTCTGACGGCCATTTCCGCCAAATATGATCTTATTTTCTTCTAAATTAAAGGGCTTGGAAGCAATTATTGACAGTATGTCAGAATTTTCATCAGCAATCTCATGAACATAAGCAAGAAGAAAAGGTCTTCTAGGCCTGTTAAGATCAGAAATGCATTTTGGTCTGATTACATCTGTAAATGCAATTAAATCTCCAACCTGAGGTTCATTATAACTTGGTATCCCATGACCATCAGAAGAGTTTTTGATATTTTCCAAGGAAACCTTGTAAAACAAGTCATTGGGAAGTTGATAACCTTTTGATACTTCAACTGAAACAATTTCCCTGGTCGGTAATGTGGATACCATGGTCATGTTCGAAAACAAGTCAGCATGTGTTTCCTCAAGAAGGGGAGGAACAAAATGTATTCTGATGTTGATTTGAATGTCTGTGGGATTTTCTTTACCTGTAAGTAACAAACACACAACTTCAGAAACTGGGTTGATGCATAACTGAGTCATAGTCAACTCACGAGCTACTCCGGATTGACTCAAAATTGATTTGAGCTCGAGTTTAGTATATCAAGATACTCGATTCGACAAGCTCAGAGTATAATCGAGTTTTTTTATTAATTTGAAGTTCGAGCAGTGTTGGAGAGTATACCTGTTGTTTATAGAGATCCTTGTCAAGAACATTCTGAATGGACCAAGAAAGTACCAAATCTATCAAGCTTCTGCCTGGAACTTCATTATGATTTGAATTGATTTTAGTCTTCTCCATCAAGTTGTTTGTTGATTATCTCTCTTTGAATGTGGAATATGAACTGAACAATTTCTCAATGTCTTAATAAAACAGAAGACAGAAGAAAGAAAAAAATAAGGTTCACCTGTAAGTACTATTTCTTCCCTATTTTGTAGTATGTTTTTTATATTCCAAGAAGAAGGTATTGTACATATTTGACAGCAATACCATAACCATTGATTTTGAATTTAATTAAGGGTCAAGATTAAACAAATTAACCTGGCCTTATTATGTGTGTGCTATGTATGTAGCTAATTGGGAAAGAAAATGGTGCTGACATGGAATTTTAGAAAGGTATATGAAAGGTCAATTTTAATTTGAGGTGATATTAATAGTTACAATCCTTGAGTTAGTACATTAATTAATAATTTAATAGAGATACAGGATGTCTCATAATCTAATAAACATTGTTATATTATTGATTTAATCTACCATCTTCTATATAAAATGAAAGATTAAATTAATTTTGATATTTCGATTTTTAAAAATATACAATAAATTAACTTAATGTATTTATTAGACTGTGTAATTATTATTGCTAATTAGGACAAATAAACAAACACTGAGTTGGAAAGGTTTTGGAGTACAAAAGTTAAGCCTAATTAAATACACAGAGACCTCGAAAAGCCACTGCACCACTTCCGTCGTTTTTCTTTATTGGAACCATCAAATCAAACTGTAATTTTGAAACAATGCCATTATATAAGGACAAAAATCTAAGTACTGAAGCGTCACTAATAAATGCATGGGTCGTCTATAACTTTAATTTGAAATTTAAAGTAAAACAAGAGAAGTAATTACTGATAAAAAAAAATAGGAAAGGTTTTGGTTGGATACAAGGGTAGTACAAAAGTTAAGTTTATTTATTTCCGTTAATAATTGCTTATGTGGTAACGGAAAAATTAAATGCCACATAATTTTTTATCGGCCACGTAAATGATAATCCGCTTGAATTCACCACGTTAAGAAAATAAAAATTAAATTATCAAAATATACTAACTTTAACATTTCTACCGCAATTTTTTGTAACCCCATATATGCAAGTATTTGCTAATCATGCATTTACATTTGAAACCTAACAACTCATTTCACTACCAGAAACGTCAAAATTTGCAAGCATTTGATATTAAAGCACCTATACTGTTGCCCGGTAGATTGCAACTAAGCCTTCACCACCTCCTTGAATATGCTCTACCATGCGTCTTAAATCTGAGATATTGTCCGAAATCAATGAGTCGATCAATCTAACTAGAGAATACATATAAATGAAAAACTGAGCTAAATAACTTTACTTGCTGACAGAAAAGAACAGACATTTGTATTTATACCTGTTGTTAGTTGTTGTTGCTGATGATTTTGTTCTATCTCTGAGACTGAGTGAAGCAAATGGTCTTGACAAAACTTGCTCAGGATTCTCTTCAAATGACTCCACCATCCACTTCATAGGTACAACCAAATTCCTGCATTTCAGACATTCTTGTCTTGAAAAATGGTCATTCATTTTCAACTTATTATAGAATTCTGATACATCCTGAAGAACGTTGAAGGGCTTGAGTATCAAGTTGCCCCTATGAACTTGCAGGCGATGGACAACCCTTGAGCTTTTCAACTTTTATCAAATGTGTCAATTTTGAAAACATATAAGGGATACTTGATAAAAAAAAAAAAGCAAGTTCATAGGACTAATTGATAAAAAAATTAAATTAATGTTGGTGTTAATTTCTCACCACGAGCGAATTCAGAGGTCAAATTGATATTTAAGTGAAAATATATATATCGGAAGAATGTAAGCTAGAAACTGCATACCCTTCTACACATTTGTGTTTGCAGCGTTTCATTTTATCAACTGTATAATTCCCAACAATGGCATCAAGCCGCTTTTCCAGGTTTGCTATAGCAGATAATGGTAAGATATCCCAAATCTTGAGAACCTGAATCAAGTATGAATTTTCCTTGGTAATATCAACTGTCCACATCAGATTGAGATTGCCATTGACAGTGTACTTCTTCAGGATCTCAGAGGAATTTCCATCATGGAAATTGGTCTTTATCTGGTTATCATATTGATGCCAGCCACTTGAAAGTTTTCCCAGCAAAGATATTACTTCTTGGCGATTATAAGAATTTAGTTTGGCAATAGAATGCCGAAAATCATCACTTAAGCAAACTTTCCATTTTGAATTTTTGAACAGGAGAGAATCCATGGCCAGTAAAACATCGATTCGGTCTAGCTCAATCAAGACATCTACTATAGCTTTTGACAGGTTCTTGTCTTCATCTGCTTGATGGAAACACCCTCGTGTCTTCGCGTCGATGACTAGTTTCTTCCAAATAGTGTTGCTATTGATGAGAGTAGAAGCATTTCCAAGTATCCAAAGACAATACCTGCAGAATTAAGTAGAAATTTCAGCGAAAAGTTTCTGTAAATGCTTTAGAAAATCTTAGTTTATGGTGTTCTGGTACAATACTTTGCACGAGTCAATGCTACATTAGCTCTTTGATGATTTGACAGAAATCCAACTGATCCATTTCCATTACATCTGACAGTGGAAATGATTATCACATCCTCCTCGCCGCCTTGAAACCCATCAACAGAACGTATACTTACAGAAAAGTCAACATTTTCGCTGTAAGTCTTTCCGATTCTATTCTGAATAGCTTTAACTTGAGCCTTGTAGGGTGATACAACTCCTATGCTCATCCTTTTACTAGTTTTAGTGAATTCTGCAATATCAGAAGGAAAGTTTTAGTATTCCAAATATTCCAATCACGAGGCAAACAATAAGCCTGTAACATATGTCATATGTTGCGACTAAAACAGTGAAATGGTAATGTTGAAATAAAGAATAATGAAAAAGGACATTTTTTCACAAGAATATGTTATAAAATTAAAGTTGCGGAGTTCCATAAGCATTTCCAGAGTCAAAACGCTGAAATGTAGGACTTGACACCATGCAGCATAGATGTCACACTAACACGACATACCTGTAAAAAGCCTCGCAACCATCTCAGAAATCACAGCAACCTCAACCATATTTTTCTTGCTAAGCCCATCATTAGATTGCTCTAATCCTTGTGCTATATTGATAAACGAATACGTGCCATACATGGTTCCAGGAAGAAATTGTTTCTGATATTTTCTTTCTTTAACTGTTGGAGCATCATGAATTTGTCCACCATAGAACTCTCGATTTGGAAATGAACTTATCGATGGATGCATTCTGAACTGTGTATTCAGTAGGTGTTTCTTGTGTCCGAGTAAGACTAGCCTCTCGAACAAACTTCTTCCAAATTCAGCCTTTTCTGAAATCTGTTGATGATATAAAATGACAATTAAATAGCTAGATTGTGGGGCTAAGTTGCTATATCAGAATGATCAAATCTACTAGTACCTTGCTTTGAATCATGGCAGGAAGTTGGCGCTCATCCCCGATAAGAACAGCGTGGCGAAGACCAGGAAGCTGAAAAGGAATGGTTGATTCACATTCTTTAAGCTGCGCTGCCTCATCTATAACCAATAATTCCAGTGGCATCATTCCATCTGTATGCAACTTGGCAGAGCTAGAAACAGTACAGAACAGTAGGCAAGCATTTGCCAAGCAAAACTGTTTGATCGAATAATTGTCAATAATTTTTGGAACTGCAAATGATGAAGGTAGCTTTTTTAGTATCATAAGGCATTCCTTTCTCTTGGTAAATAAATTTGAACAATGACTAACTCTGCCTCCTATATTTTCTAAATCACAGATAGCTTCTCTTAAACCGAAATCAGCAACTCGAACTTCCTGCAAAATAGTTTCGAGAGATTGAAGCAAAAAAAGAGCTGTGATCATGTTATTCACCACCCTCAATGAGATTATACATGTTGGAAGGTGTGTATACATAGTTTCAATGCAAAATTGCATCCTGGCATTGAAGATTTTAAATTGTTTCTTTATGAACTCCTCAAATGTTAGAACATCATCACATTTCTTGTTCTGTACATTTTCTTTCTTGCTTTGACAAGTGCTATTCTTATCTTTTACCTTCTTCTGTTTGTCTTTTAATTGGTTTTCTTTCAAAGCCTGGAAAATTTGTTTCTTACAAATATTTACTTTACTCTTGTCATTGAGGTTTTTATCTTCCACCTTTTCAATACAGAACTTTTCATAAATTAACTCAGTTTTGTCCTCATCATCATCATCATCTGACAACTCTTTTGAACTCTCCTGGTACCTGCGATAGAGTAGTTCAGGATCTTCAATTAAATTCATCATTGATTCCAAACTGGCCTTCCATCCATACAATGAGTTAAAGCATTGACAAAGTACATGAGCTCGATACTCGAGAAAAATATCAAGAAAATCGTCATTCTCAGAAATCTTCATTCGCTCCTCGTTCCCGAATAAAACTATATCTCCCAGTCCATAAGTACCAAACTTGAGCTTCTTTTTAACTAATCCTAGCAGTCCTTCAGTCACTTTCAGTACTGCAATATTGGTCGGAGCACAAGTAAGTGTCCTGCAGTTCATATGAAACAAAAAATGCAACAAGAAACCAACAGTTCTTGTTTTTCCTGTTCCTGGAGGACCCCAAATTAGCTTGACACTATTCTGATGATAGCATTGCCTCATTGACAGGCAGCTAACAATTGCATCTCCCTGGGAATCATGCATTTTGTTTGACCTGATTAAAGTCTCCCTTGCCTTTGCAAATTCAGCGCTATTTTTTCCTTCCAATAAGCAATCAGTACAATCTTCTTCATCCTGCAGGAAACATCAAATTCATAAACAAAAATACACATATCATCAGAAATGAATGTCAAAATCTTTAGAGCTGTGAGGTTTTCAGTTCGGACCTAAGTTGCCGGAGATAATTTACCATGAAAATATTAATAAATTTCAGATCTTACTTACAGCTGAATTAGCTTGAAGTACACTTTTGATTAGTTTGGTATTAGGGTTCTCCAGTTCTGAGTTCAGTGATTTCCATATACGAATATTTGTTGTCAGGTTGGTTAAATAAACAACAACGAGACGATCTCTGTCATGCTGACGCCTGCCATGTCCTCCAAATATGATCTTATTTCTTTTTGGTATGCCTTCTTCAAGATTAATGGGCTTGGAAGCAAGTAATGATAACGTGTCAGAATTTTCGTCGTTAATCTTATGAACATAAGCAAGAAGGAAGGGTCTTTTAGGCCTGTTAAGATCCGAAATCCATTTTGGTCTGACTACATCTGTCAATGCAATGAGATCTCCAACCTGAGGTTCATCATAATAAGTTGTTATCTCAGGATGATCAGAAGGGTTTCTGGTCCTTTGTAGTGAAACCTTGTAAAACAAATCACTCGGAAGTTGATAATCTTTACATAGTTCAATTGAGAAGATTTCCCTGGTGGGTGCTGAAGATACCATTGTCATGCTTGAGAACAAGTCAGCACGTGTTTCCTCGAGAAGCGGAGGTACAAAGTAATTCATGTATTCTGATACTGATGTGAATGTCTCTGGAATTTTGTTTACCTGTTAGTGAGGAACACAAAACTTCAGAAACTAAGCTAGGATGTAACTAAGTCAAGTCAACTCAGGACGTACTCGGGATCGACTCAAAAAATACTCGAAATTGCGTCAAGCTCGAGTTTGAGCAACAAAATCAATTGCTAAATCGATTTTGAGTATCAATATACTCAGCTCGACAAATTGAGTTTTTGGTTAATTTGCTTTTGTATCCTTAATATTAGGCTAATAATCAATCATGACACCTCAATTTAGGGCCTCCTATCACTAAACCCTCAAGTTTAATGACGCGCTCGCTAAACCCCCTAAGTTTAATGGCAGTGCTCGCTAAACCCTTTTTGCCCCAAAAATGACTAAAATAAAATTCAATCAAGTTCGAGTTGTGTTCTAGTTGAGTTTCCTAGTTAATTCAAGCTTTAATTTGATTGTGTTACATCTCGATTCAATTACACTCCTAAAGTAGGCCAGTAAGGAGAAAGTATACCTGTTGTTTACAGAGATCCTTGTGAAGTACATTCTGAATGGACCAAGAAAATACCAAATGTAACAAGCTTCTGCCTACTGGCACTTCCTTATGATTTGCATTAATGCTAGTCTTGTCCCTTAAGTTCCTAGTTGATTCTCTATCAACTATGAAAATATAAATTGAACAATTCTCAATGCCTTAAAAAGGGTATTAAACTTAGCGGAACGTTACAAAAGGAGGACTCCCGGCCATTTTTCGTCCAATGAGTGAGGCTGAAAGTCCTCTTTTTGAAACGTTTCACTAAGTTTACTATCCATTTTGCCAAAAAAAATATTATTCAGTATCCATTTTACAGTTTTCCTATAGTTCAGCACTCTCCTAAATTTAATACCCGTAATTTCACATTAAACCTTAAATCTAAAACCCTAAAGTACACTTAAATCTTAAAAAATAAACTCTAAACTCCAAAAACTAAACTCTAAACTTAAAAAACTAAAAATTACTTTCACAATTCTGAACCCTAATCGCAAGTGATTAAGTAATGAGCGAGCGAGAGGAAAACCTGGTGTTTATAGAGATCGTTGCGGAGTACATCGTGAATGGACCAAGAAAATACCGAATCAATCAAGCTTCTGCCTACTGGCCATTTTTTACGATTTTCAGTAGTGTCCTTCATCAGATTCCTCGTTGATTTTCACTGTTTGTGTGAATGAACTGAACAAATTTTTAAGCGCCGTACGAAACAAAGATTCACTTGAAAAGGAAAGCCTTGCTTGAGACTGAAGTTATGGAAGTAATGTTCCTTCCATATTTTGCATATTTTTCAAATTTTAAAATGTTTGGTTATTTGCATATTTGACCACAGCAACAGAACCGTTGATTTTTACTTTAATGGTCAAGATTAAACAAACATAGTAAATAGATTAGATCGTGTTAAGTTAGTTTACATTTCAAAAAAGAAAAAATTATAAGATTTGGGGAGAAGGTACAAAAATGACCCTAATGTTTACCCCAACGCTCACATTTCCCCCTAATGTTTTTGAATCTCAAAATGACCCTAACATTATGAAAGTTGAACAAATATACCCTTCATCATTAGACGGGGAGTATATTTGTTCCATTTTGATAACGTTAGGGCTATATTTATTCCACTTTAATAATATTAGGGTCATATTTGAGATTCCAAAAATATTAGGGCAACGGCTAATTGTATGTCACATCAGGCAAGTTAACGTTAAAATATGCTACCGTTAAACAGAAGGTATATTTGTCTCATTTTAGTAACGTTAGGGTTTTTTTCGACATTTGAAAAAATATTAGGAGGGAATGTGAACCACAAGACAAACATTAGGGTCATTTTTATACCTTAACCCTAAGATTTGAGAATGGTTTGTATTTTCAAAAAAATAATTGGTCATTTCTTTAATTTCAATATTTCATTTTTTTTTAATATTAAAGACCTTATTCTTCATTAGATCTCCAAAATTTGTTACTTTAGGTGTAGTGGAATTTTTCTCAAAGTTAAATGAACTTGAGGGATAAGTTCATTAAATTCTCATCATTCATTTATCAAACCGATGATGTAGATTAAAAAAATATAATTTTAATTAAATTGATCTTTACTATTTATTTTACAATAAACGGTGTTTATCGTGAACTTGATCATTCAATATAACAACCTTTAACATATCTATCCTAATCGTGCATTTACATTTGAAACCCAACACTACATTTTGGGGTTAGGATGGAAGGTAAGAATTTTCAATGAATTTAATAAATATTGACTTTTAAAAGGGCTAATAATTATCCATAGTCCCCGATTTTTGGACCCCATTAAAACAAACCCTCTAAATTTCATTTACCGTCTGTAAATTTCCTAAACTTTTCGGTCGTGGATAGTAAACCTCTTCCGTCTAAAAAATGTCTAACACGGTTAACTATTGTTGATGTATTATTTATAAAAAAAAGGTCTAATGTCTTAAAATTATCCGATCTTTTAGCCCCTTTTCAATTCTACTTTAACGTTAAAAATTTGTCAATTTTATCCTATTTCACTTTTTTTTATTTCAATTGCACCTTTAAGCATTAAATTGATTTTTTTTCATTTGATAAAAATTCGAAAAATTATTTTAATTGACCCTTTTTTGCATTAAATCGATCTTTATGCATTTAATTGATCTTTTTAAAAAAATTGAAATTTTTTTAAATAAAAAAAGATCAATTTAATGCTTAAGGGTACAATTGAAACGAAAAAATGTGAAATAAGATAAAATAGGTCAAAATGTCAGGTGTTTTTAAGGCAGTAAGCTTAAAAAAATTATGCACAGCTCCAAAGTACCCTTAACTTTTCTAATATTTAATTAAATAAATAATAAAAATTTCTAAATTAATTAAATAATTAACTTCGGCTACCTCACTATGTCCACTACTTTGGCCACCTCTACTTCGACTTCTACCACCACCGCTGCTACGCTTCGGCCGCCGCCACATCCCTAACAGCCGCCGTCCTCTCACTACTAAAAAACTGTGTTTTACCGACGGATTTTAGCGACGGATTCAAAATCCGTCGCTAATTTTTTTTTACCGACGGATTTAGCGACGGATTTGAAATCCGTCGCTAAATTGTCATTTAAATTGGCGGGAATGTTCCCGCCAACTTTAGCGACGGAAAATCCGTCGCTAAAGTTGGCGGGAACACTCCCGCCAATTATTTTGATGTATTTAGCGACGGATTTCAAATCCGTCGCAAAATCTGTTTTTAGCGACGGATTTTAGCGACGGATTTAAATCCGTCGCTAATTACCGACGGATTTTAGCGACGGATTTAAATCCGTCACTAATTACCAAAAAATAAAAAAAATCGTAAAAAAATTATTAAATTAAATAAATTTTTTATCAAAAAATTATTTAGAAAAATAATTATTAAAGAAAAAATAATTATTATTTTTTTAATTATATATAATATTATTTAAATATAACATAAATATATATATTAAAAATATTGTTATTTATTTATTCATTAATAATTATTTAAAATAACTATTAATTATAAAAAATAATTATATTAAAATGTGGGAGGAAGTATTTGTCATTTTTAGTTACATTTAAATATAAAAATACATATATATATAACAAGAAGCTGAGCTGGTTCAGGTGGAGATACGCGCGGGAGAACTTCAAAGTTAAAGAGCAATGAGTGGGAGCAGTGGGAAGGATGGGTGACCTACTGGGAAGTTTGTAAAAATTGCGAGTGGGTGATGGAGGCAACGGATGGGTAACCGAGGGCGACGGGGGACGGGTGGGGGACGGAGGTTGACGGAGTGTGACGGGTGTGTGACCGATTAAATAATAATAATTTATTTTACGATTTAATTTTTTTTTATTTTTTGGTAATTAGTGACGGATTTAAATCCGTCGCTAAAATCCGTCGGTAATTAGCGACGGATTTAAATCCGTCGCTTAAATCCGTCGGCAATTTCTGAAAAATCCGTCGCCAAATTTTTTGGTCCGTCGCCAAAAAATTAGCGACGAGGATTTTGCCGACGGATTGAATCCGTCGGGAAATCCGTCGGGAAATGTTTTCCCGACGGATTTCATGCTTTTAGCGACGGAAAAATCCGTCGCTAAAAGCAAACATTTTAGTAGTGTCTTTAGAAAACGAACACATCTAGGATTGCCCTCCTCCCAGGGATTAACCCAGAGAAGTGAAAGTGAAGATGGTCGGAGTAGTGGGGGTGTCCGAGGTGGTCAGAGTTAATTTTTTATTCGATTGATTTAGGAATTTTTATTATTTATTTAATTAAATTATAATGATATTTTAGGTATTTTGAACTTTTATGGTATTTTGATGAAATGTCAAATGATGTGAAGTTATATGTACTCCATCTTTAGAAGTCTCATTTGACTTTACATAGATCAAGAAAACAATAATTATTTTTGTTTTTTCATGTTTTATCCCTATTAATGATTGTGAAATTTTTCAGAGTTCTTTTAAGATGATTAAAAAAATAAAAATAAATTCAGTAAAAAAAATATCAAAAATAAAAATAATTTTTTTTAAATGAGACATTACAAAATAGAATATGGGACGGATTTTTTTTTAAAGTGATACATCAACAATAGTAAACGGGGTTAGGCTTTTTTTAGACCCCAAAAATTAGGAGGTGTACTGAACAAAATGAAGGTTAGGAGTTCGTTATAAGAGCCCTGAAGTCAGAGGCAAGCAGTTTGATAGTATTTTGTTTCCATGTGCTGAATCTACAATGTACTGAAGCTCCTGCATCCAAAGAGAATTACATATAAAACCTACCGACCGAAATGTTTTAATTATCTATCTATCTATAACTATCTTATATGTGGGAAAGGGGGGGACAATCAAAATTACTATATTAGCCTTCAATAATTAAAATATTTACAAAACTAGGTACAATTTATATTAAATAATAAATGTAATGAGAATTGTAATTTCAATAGGAATAATCAAATTAGGAGTAATCAAATGCCGAATATACACATACAAATTATAGCTATGATTAGATAATAGTATAATAGTAGGAAACTATTTTCAATTGCAGATAAGAAAGAAAAATTTAATTTTAAAATTTACTTTTTCCCCATACAGCATATATAAGTAGTATCATAAAGAGACACATATTCTATTGTTTGGTTGCGACAATGGCTCTTCCTCACAGAAAGAATTTTATATAATAGGAATTTTAGATTTAATAATAAAAAAAATTTAGTCTTAATAGGAGTAATCAAGTATACAACATTAGGTTTCATACTTATAGTATTCAACTACGTTTTTGTTAATATTGGATCATGTAAATATTAAGCATGTGCTATAAGTAATTTTAATAAAAAGAATTATAACAATTACTAAAAACTTAAATATTTAATTTAATAAAGAAACTAATATATAATACATACAACGGATCATATAAATATCGCTCATATACATAGCAGGGTATAATTTTAATAGAATAATATAAATAAAAATGTTCAGACTAAATAATAGTCTTAACATTTAATAGTAGTAAAAAAGATACAAGTTTGTAGATAAGGGAAAAAAAGTAGTTTTCAAATTTTATTTCTTTTACGATAAAACCTACTATCATAGATAGGGTATGATTCATATGATTGTATCAAAAGAATAAATAATTTCTATTTTGTTGCAACAGTGCCCATTCTTCGAAGAAACAGTAATTGATGTTTTCTTTTTGATTTATCTAAATGTTTCTATATTGGTATAATTAATTAATAATAATTTATTGATAATTGAAACATTGTATCTAATATTTTTGTTAATATTTAATATATAATGTGTCATATAAATATCATTCACGTGTTATAATTTTAATTTAAATAAAAATAATTTATTAAAAATTAAAATATTATATTGAATAGTTCAATAGATTTTTAAAATATATACCGGATCATACAAATATTATATTTGTGTAATGACTAATGACTAATCTTTCATCCGTGACTTCCAAATTCTCTTTTATGCTTTCTGTTATATATTTGTTTAATTTTTGTGTTAAATAATATACTTTGCTATTTGATTTTATTTTAATTTAGAAATATTTATTTGAAAAATTAATTTATAGCACCAAGTGGTATGATTGTTCTTTTTTTCAATGACTAAAATATTCATTAATAATAACGAAAATTACATGAACGGTTTCTTAACATATTGAGTCAACTATTTTTAAAAAGATGATGAGAGCTATAAAAATAC
This sequence comes from Mercurialis annua, assembly GCF_937616625.2. Taxonomy (NCBI): domain Eukaryota; kingdom Viridiplantae; phylum Streptophyta; class Magnoliopsida; order Malpighiales; family Euphorbiaceae; genus Mercurialis; species Mercurialis annua. The sequence goes on along the minus strand of NC_065573.1, from coordinate 36,248,491 downwards.
GGTCATCGACTAGGGCTAAACTAACTACGAAGGATCATTTAATTATATAGGCTAAAATAACTAGATGTAATAATTATGATATGATTGTTTTACTTGCTTGTTAGTGTCATAATGTCATTCTGATGGATATTTTATTTTGTGCCTTTTTCTGCTAATTTGGATTATTTAATTTGATAATATGTAGTTTGTTTAGAAAAAAATATTAGATGAAAGTTGGAGACAAAGTTACTGAAGAAGCTATTGCTCAAGTGGTGTGTATTCTCTACCCTTTTAGTTATTAAATTACGATCAACTGATTAAATTAAAATTATAATTTATTAATTAATTATAATATATATAACGGGTCATACAAATAACAGTCACGTGCTACAGTTTCTATGTAAATAAAAATAGTGTATTTAAAACTTAAATAGTATATTTAATAATTTAATTAATATTTAATATATATAACAGGTCACAAATAAAATAATGTATTTAAAACTTAAGTAGTATATTTAATAATTTAATTAATATTTAACATGCACAACGGGTCACATAAATGTCGCTCACGTGCGTAGCACGTGGTGAAAAACTAGTAACTATCTTATATGTGGGAAGAGGGGGGGGGGGGGGGGGGACAGGCAAAATTACGCTATTAGGTTTCAATAATTAAAAAAATTACGAACTTAAGTACAACTCTAATTCTAATAAAATAAATAATTATATTTTTTAAAATAAATATAAAATTAATAGAAGTTTAATTCTGAGTAAAGTAGAAGTCTAATTAGCATAGCAGATAATTTTAATAAGAATTATTAAGTTAACATGACTCTTTTAAAATTTTATAAATAGGGTTACCGGAACACTTTGCTCTGCAAACCTTTCAACAGTTTAATAAACCTCAGGTAAGCCCCCACGCCGGAACACCTCCACCTCTGAATCTCAGCCCGGGCTAGATCTGAGCATATAAAAGGATAAGCAATGGTTGGTTTTAAAAACTGGTACAAGTAAAGACAGCATTTTGGTAAATTATGGGGAGTGTGGTTTAGCTTCTTCGCTTGGATCATTTCAAATCAAGCATGTGAATCCCATTACGAAGCTTGGTCTTCTATTACCATGATTAGGAGTATGATAAAAAATAGAACAATGAAGATAATAAACAAATTCTATAATTTAGTTAAAAAAAATGGTCGACCATAGAATAATTATTAAAATATTATATTTAGTAAATAAACAACGGGTCATATAATTATCACGCACGTGCACAGCATACATATGAATAAAAAATAATCCATAATAATTCACTATCGACACTATTTTATTTAATATTTTAATTATTCTTAAATACATAACGGGTCATGTAAATGCCGCTCACGTGCGTAGCACGTGGCGAAAAACTAGTACTATATATAAAAGCACGGATGGGGGGGGGACAGGCAAATTTACTGAATAATCCTTTTCAGTTTACTAATAAATAAAGGTTTTATAGTCATTCACTAATTAATTATTTAATTAATCACTATTGTAATTAAAGTTCTAATTAGAATAGGTAACTAAATTATCTCCAATTTAGTTTTTAGTATGTAAAAATTAACTAAATTGTCTCCAAATTAGTAGGAATACCTATCTTTTAGTTTGATTGAACTACAAAATTAAAATACTGTATTTGATCAATATAGTATTATTTAAATTTCTATCTTATTATTTTTGAAGATATTATTAATAAAATTAAGTTAATTATGGTTATTATGGTTATTATGGTTATTATAAAACCAAAAGAAGAATAAATTCAGTATGGAAAAAATTTAATAACCGAATATATTATATTTACTTTTACAAAAATTCTTAACTAATTTAATATTAATTATAAATAAAAAATTGATATAATTATAATAAATTTACTAATATGTTCATTGACGAGTTACGTTACGAGCCACGTGCATAGCACGTAATGCGAAACTAGTATAATTAAAAGTGTTCAAATTCACTTGTAAACTTTTAAAAGCTCAATTAATACTAATACACATTCTTGGAATCGAATCCAAAACCTCAAGAAAGGTACCAAACCATGTTATCTATTTAGTCTCTTTATTCACTATATTTATGCAAATTTTGTTGTATATTATAATATATCGAGAAAAAAAAAAACTAGAAACCTGATCAATTTTTTTCAGTTCGATTTCTAAAATTAAAAAGAAATTGGTTCTTGCATTTTGATCAGTTCCGTAACCAAGCCGACCGAATGTACACCCCAATATACATAACTAGAGACATCACTGAGAAAACTTTTAGATATGTCGCAGAGCTTTGGACTTCTTAGCACATAAATACATAGAGGGTATTTATTTTATACAACCGTTGCGTCACTTCATTATTATACAACAAGCTAATGAGTATTTATGATAAAAAAATCTTTTAATTATTTCTTATCTTTTTTATCATTTATTTTTCTACATGACTAAGGTATAATTAGTCTATTACACAAATGGCATGGCGCAACAGTTGTGTTGGATACTTTTCCATACAACAAAATGAACATTTATTTCTGAAATTGCGTGATATTTTCATTTAACCGTGAGAAGGCTAACTTTACCTTTCCCAAAATCTAGTTTGCTAAGCGAGTTCTATCATACTTCCAATCTTCAATCAGTTCCAGGCTTCAATCAGACTCCATATGATCACTAAATCAACAAAATATCAATTATAAGGATAAATTGCTTTAGATGCCTCAAAAACCAATATTAATGTGCTCCTAAAACTATAGGCATAATTGTTTGATCTAATGCGTTAAACTTTGTCTTATGTGATTTTCCAACTTATCCATTTGTTTAAGGGTGTGCAAAAATCAAACCGATTACCAAATAATCAAACCAAACCAACAAGTTTGGTTTAATTCGCTTTGAAATTATAAAAAAAAATTGTTTTGGTTCGGTTCACTTTTTGTACAAACCAAACTGAAATTGAACGGAATAAAAAACCAATTGAGCTGACTGGTTTGGTTCGGTTTATAAAAAATTTAAATTTCGATTTGGTTCACAACAAGATGATATAAAGTATCATGACATGCTTCCAAAAACACAGATTTCTTATCAGGCAAGAAAAATCACTTCCTAATACTTCTGTGACTGATTGTTTCCAAATTGTTGAAATACGCCATGGCTATGTTTGGTTCATGGAATAGGTGCGAAATGGAATAGCTATGTTTTGGTTCATGGAATAGTTATTTCATGAAATTACAATTCCATGATTTTGTACAATACGTACTCCTCTCAAAAAAATAAAGAATGACGATTCCGTTCCTTATGGAATAGCTATTCTATTCCATATTATTCCATTCCATGAACCAAACATACCCCATGTGTAAAGTCATCATGCATTGTGCTACTTAATTTTATACACAACAAAGATAAGATTCATATTTAAACATCTACATGATGACATTACATAACAAAGAATGCCCAAAAACTGTGTATTGCCTAAGCCAGATACTAACCTGTCACAACTAGCTGATGCTTCACAATGATCCATCAGACTGAGTAAAGCAAACCGAAGAGACAATAACCCAATGCCATCATCTTTCAATAGGTTATTTGAATTAATAGACCACGTCCATGGAACATGTGAATTCCTGTAGCATAAGGACAAACTATAAATTTCTGGAGATGAACTTCGAATAAACTAAAGAAAAAAGGCAGTGCACTTTTAAAACTCAGAAGGCTACGATGAAAGGTGACAGTGTACTGCATAATGAGGTTGACTGTATCCAGGGGATAAAAAAGCACTCAAAATTTCAGAATCTGAGACGGAAGTAGAAGAGAAAATTACGGCAATCTGACATAATAAGTAACCGTATTGCAATTTTTCCAGATAAACAGATCAATTTCTTTTGCGTTGTTGCCATGCTCTGTAAATTATGTATCTTAATAAATGATTTTACATCATAAACCAGGAAAGTTCATAATACATATAGATGAACGGATTGAAAAGTCAGAAGTGGAAGAAAATCAATGGGATGAGATGACATTTGCATACCCTTCCATTTGTCTGACTTTGCACAGCTCCATTTCATCTGCCGAATAATCTTTATATAAGACAGCAACATATTCTGCCAAATTTAGTATACCAGCAGCAGGCAAAATATCCCAAACCCTCAGAACTTGGACACCAGACTTATTTTCTTTCAGAATGTCAACAGTCCAGACAAGATAGAGCGACATTTCAACCTTGTAATGCTCCAGCAATTGAGAAGAAACCACATTTGTAACACAGAGATCTCTATAGTTGTGAGGCTGACGCCAGCCACTTGAAAGCTTACTTAAAATTGAGAGCACCGCAGTACAGACCGAAGTACTCTTGATTTTTGCAATGGACTTCAAAAAATGCTCATCAAAAAGAACCTGCAAAATTAAAAATTCAGTTGTAAGCATGATTTTTAAATTTGACATATGAATGATGATATAGAAGGAACAAAATAAAGTCTAGTTTCATCAACCGAAAAGAATCTTAGGGCTACTATCAACATCCTACACTTTGATGTTCTGCAACCAAATAATCTGAACCAACCTGAGCTATGCCACAGGGAAGCTCAGTTCTGAACTGTAAATCTGATTCCATTGGAAGGCATCAGAATTTTTTTATGAAGGTGTAGGTATTTACTTTAGAAAGAAATGAAAAATCACTCAAGCAATTGTATGGCTTCTAAAAGATTGAATTGAAAGCAAATGGAATAAAAGAACAACAAAAACATATACTTCAAATTCTAAGGCCAGGAATGAAAAAAGGAGAAATTAGCATCACAAGGAGAAGTTGACAAAAAATCAATCAGCATACCTTCCACCTAGCATTTCTAAATAGTATTGAATCCATATTAAGCAACTCGTCAAGTTGGTTAGCCTCAACCAAGGCAACAGTGATAGCCTGAACCAAGCTCTCATCCTCATCAGCATTATGAAAACATTCCCGGGCCTTGGCATCATCAATTAATCTCTTCCAAACAGAACCACTGTTATCTAATGTTGCTCCATTTCCGACTATCCAAAGGCAATGCCTACATGAAGAAAGAGCATGACCTTTTACCTTCAATTACGAAATATATAAAACATATAATCAAGGCATCGTGAGACTTTAAAAGAAGAAAAACCTTGCTCTGGTCAAAGCCACATTTGTTCTCTGAGGATCAGAAAGGAATCCCACCAAACCCATAGAGTTACATCTGACAGTTGATATTATTATGATATCTTTCTCACCACCTTGAAACCCCTCAATTGAGCTCACGCTCACAGAGAATCCACTGTCAGTATCAAATGTTTTTCCAAATTTTTCCTGGATTGCAAAAACTTGAGCTTTGTAAGGTGCTATAACGCCGACACTAAGTTTCTGCTTTCTAGCAGCTGATTCTGTAAAGAAATAAGGAAGTCATCATAGCTGATCCAGAGAATCCAACAACGAAAAATTATGCAAACATGTTTGTTCAAAATATGCATCAACACATGAAGATATGTATGCAGATACAAAATGTATATCCATCACAGCTGCAAAAGTACCTTTAAAAAGTTTTTCAACTAGTTTAGAAACAACAGCTACCTCAACCACATTTTTCATGCTGTGGCTGTGCCTGTGCCTCCCATCAAATTCATCATGTCCACAAGCCACATTCATAAAAGAGTAAGTGCCATACATTTTCCCTGGAAGAAAAATCTTGTTGTGGCTTGTTTCTTTAACAGTTGTAGCATCGATAATGACTTCTCCATAGAACTCGATATTAGGGAACAAGCTTATTGATGGATGCATTCTGTACTGCACATTGAGGAGATGCCTTTTGTATCCCAACAATACCAGCCTTTGATATAAACTTCTACCAAATTCAGCTCCTTTAGAGACCTAAAATGATGCAACCTAAAAAATTTAATTTAATTATTCATCTCAGAAGCACACAAACCAAAACTCCCCCAACCCTACCACAACAAACAACACATACAAAAGAAACAAAGGAACGACGAGAAAGAGAGAGAAATAAACAATATTAATTAAGACCTTGCTTCTGACAATTGCAGGCAACTGGCGCTCATCCCCTATGAGAACAACATGCTTGATACCTGGAAGTAGTAGAGGAACAGTTGACTCGCTCTCTTTAAGCTGCGCAGCTTCATCAATAATTAGCATTTCGAGTCGTGATATGTCTTCTTTGTGCAGATGAAAAGAGCTTGAAGCAGTACAAAAAATCAGCCTAGCATTTCTCAAACAGAAACTTTTGATGTCAGAATTCACAAGATCTCGAAGAACAAAAGCATCATGAAGCCATTTCAGCACTTCGAGACAATCCTTTGCAGTTACACTCAGTTTAGACTGCTCAGTAAAGGCGCAAACTGTCATTGTATCATCCTCAGATATACCTAAGGCTTGTTTAAAACCTTCATTACTAGCAGATAACAAATTTTCCAGAAGTTCAAGCAGCTCAACGGATTCGACCATCCTTTTTACAATTCTTTTTGGAAGTACAGAAGTTGGCAAGTGAGTATACATGTTCAATATATGCATCTTCATCTGGTCTAAACAGCTAAGAAATTTATTCTTCAAAAACTCATTGAATGTCAATTTTTCTGCTGTCTTGTAATGATTATGTTGGCATTCCTTCCTAGATTGCAACTCCTCCTTCCATTTCTTCTTGTTCTCCTCTAAAGTTTGGGATATTATCCTTCTCCAAAAATTATTGTTCTGGGTTCTAGTGTTATGGGAATTCTTACCCTCCTCCTTCTCTTCATTACTTCTAAGCTTCTCATGTCCCAGATTTCCTTTCTCCTGCTCCTCAAATTTTTCATCTTCCTTGTCATCTGTCTCTTCTTGGGTTTTCAAGTATTCCCAGTAAAGCTTATCAGGGTTTTCAAGCAAGCATATCATCAATTCTAAATAATGATTCCACCCAGACATAGGTGCCAAACACGTGGCAAGAACATGAGCACGATAGTCAAGGAAAACATCAAGAAGGTCATCACGATTATCGATCTTCATCCTCTCACCATTCCCATATAAAACTATATCTCCGAGACCATAAGTTTGATACTCAAGTGAAGGCATTACCAAACTCATGAGTCGTGTTGTGACTTCTAATATGGCCACATTAGTTGGGGCACAGGTAAGCGTCTTACATTTCCTTTTCAAAAGTGCAAACAGCAATGAAGCCACTGTCTTTGTTTTCCCAGTCCCGGGAGGACCCCATATTAGTTTGACTTTATTCTGATGATAGCATTCCCTCATAGCTATGCAGCTTAAAACTGCTTCTTCTTGAGATTCATTTAGATCAAAAGAACGAATTGCTGCACCTAAAGCTGATATATCAACCGTGTATTTTTCTTGAGAGAAACAGAGAGCACAATTTTCCATTGCCTATACGATTTAGAGGTAAGAAAGAAAACTCATATAAGTATATTCATTCTACAATGGCATGCGAAATAAAGCACAAAAAGAAAACAAATGAAGATAGAGAAAACATTAGTGTTGTAATTCGAAGAATTAATACATTAATAAGAAGATGTCTGCATATATAGAAATGAAGTATCATGGAAGCAAAATCTTACAGAAGAATCAGTCTGCAGCAATTGCATTATGATATTCATATTCCCCTGATTCTGTTTTGAGTTCAGTGCTTTCCATATCCGAATATTTGTCATCATGTTAAAAAGATAAACTGCAAAGAGACTTTTACTTCTCTTAACTTCTTGCATACCTTCTTCACATTTAATGGGCCTTGATGCTTTAATTTGTACATGATAATCTCCATTTTCGAACCTACCTTTTATCCTTTGAACTAAGGCAATTAAATAAGATCCTTTAGGCTTGTCCAAATCATCAACGCCTTCTGGCCTTACATCTGCAAAGGCAATAAGATCTCCCGGCTCAGGTTCATACATTTCCACCTCCTCTTCAGCACCAATCTTATTTTCCAGCACGACATTGTAGATCAAACCATCCGAAGCTTTAAGATTGCGCAAAGGCTCAATGGATAGTATTTCACATGCCGGTGCCAAGGACACCATAGTCAGCTTTGAATTCATTTCAGAACGGGTTTCTTCAATAAGTGGGAAAATAAACGAGTACATATAATGAGATACCGAAGAGAAGGTCTTTGGGATTCGCCTAACCTGTAAATTAACTTTCATAAGCTACAAAAAATGCATCTACAAGAGAAACAAGAAGCAAGTACAAAAAAAACGAGTAATAGTAAATGTCTAAGTAAACTTTTTCATCAGTAACATCTTGTGTGAAGTTCATGAGTCACTTCTTGTGAATCAATGTCACTAATCAACAGTTAACCGGTAGGTAGCACGGACACTTCATCCAATCGACGTGTCCCTTTTCGGAAAGGTCACACATTTCAGAAACGAAACTTCATTTTTTACATACGAAACCTTAAAATAACACGGTTTCGTGTCCAAGTGTCCCGTTTCCATGTCTGTGCTACCTAGGTTAACTGTATGAAGAACATGAAACAAAACTGAGAAACTACAACATTTTCAGTTACAGTAGTAACCCATAAAAAACATGAGAATCTGTCAACAGGGCCCATGTTGATGAGGATTTTCTACATTAAAAAGCATCAATGTGATACTAAATAGCTTGACAATGCATCACACAAGAAACCCAAAATAAAACAGCAGGCAAAATTACAAATAAAGGCATGAAAGACTGACTAAATATCAAGAAAGGTAAGTAAAAAGAGAGACAAAAACAAAACCTTGTCTTCAAAAAGGCGCTGATCAAGAACATCTTGAAGAGACCAAGAAAAAACCAATTCTATGAGACTTTTTCCTTTGTAAGTCCACTCCATTACTTCACTCACTCAAACAGAACTTAAGCCAAGGTAGAATCTTTAACCCAGATAAAAATAATTGTGGGTTTAACAGCAAAGAGATGAAAAAACTTGGTGAAAAAGAAATATATATGAACTAAGGGAAGCAGAGGAAACCAACTTTTGTGTGGTTTCCTTTTATAAAATCAATTTTTTAGTTTTTTAGTTTTTTTTTTAGAAGAGTTTTTAGTTTTTTGAGAATCAAGAAATTATATTAAATTTTTAGTTTTGATATTTAACTGTAGAGGGGACTGACGATCATGGTTTAGAACGGAAAATAAATGTGCGGCAAACAAATGGAAATAAATCCATTCAAATTTTCTTCCAAAATGTGTATTGTGGGCAAAATTCATAATTGGCCCTATAACTTTATCACATTTTGCTATTTTGTTTCTATAAGTGAAACTATTTTAAAATTGAATTGAGTAAAGATTTCGAGTTGCGTATACTCGTTTGATTAAACCAGTTAGAATCCAACAAAATTGATCAAATTGGGATTTTTGAGATTTTCAAAAGTTGTTTAAGAACTGATTATATGGTTTTTAATAGGCTTAATCACCAAAAAGACCCTCATCTTTTAGTTCCTTTTCAGTTGCACCCTGACGTTGCAATTTTGTCAGTTGCACCCTAATTCACACCTTTGGTTTCAATTCCACCATCAAATCAAATTGGACTTTTTTCACTCGGAAAAAATTCATAAAACCCCTTATAAAGTATTCGTTTGAACTCTTTTTCACATAAAAAGTTAAAAATTGATGACTTATTTAAACTTTTTTCAAATAAAAAACATCAATTTAGTACTTGAGGGTGGAATTGAAAACCAAAAGTGCGAATTAGAGTGCAATTGATAAAATTTCAACGTCAGGGTGCATTTAAAAAGGGGCTAAAAGGCGGGGTTTTTTTTGTGATTAAGCCTTTTTAATAATAGGGGCGAAGTATTTATTTTAGGGATTATTTATATAATATTTTACTTTTCAAAATTAACTTCACCTTTTCGAGCCGTGTTTTATAATTTCTTTATCTATCTAAATTAAAATTTTAATTGTAACAATGATTCCTATTAGTTAGGGCTTTCATATTTACTATTCATTCTCTTTTATTTTTATTCGACACAAAAATCTCACTCTCTTCTCTCTCTTTTTCTTTCATTTCTATCTATTAGATATACTATTTTTTTTTTCTTCTTAAATTTGCGCTCACAATGTCCTTGAGTTTAAAGGAGTATCAAATGTAATTGTTGCTCATGTTCTTTATATAGTAAGCACGATGAATACTTTTTAAAGTTGGAGTAAAAAAAATCTCATTTAGTTGTATGAATTTAAATAAAAAAAATATTTTTATTCAACAATTAAAAATTCTATTTGGAATGTTTAAATAGGATTGTCTTCCCATATAAAAATGTGTTTTGAATTGATTCCATAAAATCTGGTTTTCTATGATCTTTATATCATGCAATCGTATATGTTGGCGACGCGCTTTGAATGCGATTTTGAAATTTACCGAATCTTATGGAATACAGCTTTTCTGAAGATTCGGACGAATTCTCTTGAGTAGTGTGTTTAGTCATGGCGAGTCACCGCTAAATTTGGACGAGTCCTTGAATTCGCTCTGACGAGCGGATTCCATACGGCTCGGTTCATTGTGTTATTCTGAAGTTCGGGTTTATCAATAAAGATTCAATTTTTTTTTTATTTACAAAATACCCATTCTTTAATATTAGTTTTCTTTAGTATAATAATGTCAAAAATTACTTGAATTGTGGATCTCTATTGTTGGTTCATGTGTTTTCTAATTTACAAGTACATTTTTATTTTTTGTATTTACAAAAAATTCAAATTCAAATTTAATATTCTTTTTACTTTTTTTATTAATATCATAATTGTTCCAAAAAATCTTATTTTCTCATATATTTACATAAATATATCTTAATAAATTAACACACTTATAAATTTGTTTTAATAAAGTAAATTTAAAATCTCTCTATATATATATAAAATTGGAGAGAAGGTACGCTTGTGCGAGAAATTGAATCTTACAACTTAGCAATTTGTTACTTATCGCTTATACTATATAAATTATAGCTTATTGATTAAATTATGAATTTGGTATTCGCATTTATCCTTAATCTTAAACTTAGTGTACAAACTTATCTTTCATTTAACTGATCATCTTAAGGTTAAAAAAATAAATTATTAAATTGTTTCGCTAAATCCAAATCTTCAATGAACAAATTCGCTTCCTTAACTCCAAAATCACATCTCTCGTGTCTGAGTCAACAACAATATTCGAAGTGCCCTTTAGCCAACCAAGGGCTTCATGAATTAATACACATAATCTCAGCTGACTATATAGTTGTTATGTTGCAATTTTCTGATTGATTTGGAAAATTTATAATGGAAACAAACTAAAAGTTAAAAAAAATCTATTAGGAATATACAAACTACTTTAACAAAACAAAATATTAATTAAGTATTAAATATAGCATTATATAACTAAACATCAATATATTTATTAATTTTATATTATTTGGTCAATAAAAAAATGTATTATAACACTACCACATAAGTCGCTTTCGGCAACAGTGGATAACTGTTGCTTAATGTACAAAAACTGTTGCCGTAAGTCTACTGCAACGGTTTTAAATCAGCTACATTTGCGGCCGCTGCAATAGGTTTTAATAGCTATTGCAACAGGTTTTTAAATCTATAGTAATAGAAATAAAACCGTTGCAATTGATAGTAAAGACAGCGGTTTTAAACATCTTCTGTAACAGTTGAATTAATGTAGTTTAGGCAACAGCCCTTTTTATAAGGCAACGGTTTATATAGTACTTTATGCAACACTTATATATACTATTCGCAATGGTTTGACTAAAACTTTAAACAACAGTTTCAAACATCTTTTGTAACAGTTTCGTATTGCATTTTAGACAACGGTTTTTTTTAAGGCAACAATTTGTGTTGTTCTTTATGCAACACTATTATACTATTATGCAATGATTTGACTAAAACTTCTAGCAAAAAATTATATAGAAAAGGCAACAATGTAATTTATTTTGTATAAAAATTTAAATAAATCTTATATATAATTTATATATTCCTTCTAGGCAACAATTTAATATTTGCTAAAATTAGGAACATAAAATAAAAAACAAAAAATATTCCCTAAAATTAGAAACAGAAAATGTTCGCTAAAATTAAAAATTCGATCTTGTTGCCTCGCTCGAAAGTATTGCATCCTCGGCTTCTGCATGAAAGATAAAGCTAGCGGACCTTCCCTATCGAAATAAGGATGAGCCAATGTTGTTTTTGCACTTTCTTATGAAAAGAGCCCCAACCCATATAAAGGGGAAACCGATTTCTCTGCAATAAAAAGAAAAGCAATTTTAGCTTCATTATTCTATATAAAAAATGTATCTTCTCATGAAATTGAAGATTTGACATTAATTTAACATCACCTTGTGTTTTCTTGCATAATACAATGATTCAAGATAGTAGCTATCTTGTACAAACGACATTTTTCATAATGTACAAACGACATTTTTCCTTATTAAATCATATAAGATAAGAATAAACACTCATATTTATCAACTGAGACACGATAGCATACAAATATCAGAAGTTTATTATAACTAAATTGATGCCAATTAGCCAGAGTTTCAAATTGGAGACTATTCTATTTAGAATACTCATGCTTGAAAAAGTTCATGGTTCTTAAATTTTTCCACATAGAAAACACAAGGCAGCTGGCTTCTTAAAATGTTAAAATATTGAATAACTTGGATACCATACAAATAAAAGGCTTCTTAAAAAGTACTGACACTAGAAAGGAATGTGGCAAACCTGTTCACTGTGTCCTTAAAGGAAACCAATACACAAGACTGCCACCATAAGGCAAAGAAACAAGTGGACCTGCACAGGCGTACCACAACTCCGAGTTTATATTCTCGCGACTCCATTAAAATCAAAACATTAGGACAAACAAACTCTTGATAATATAAGACAAACAACACTTAATAAAAGAACAACTGCCCTTTTAACATTGACCAAGTTAACAAAACAACACATGTTCAGAAAAACATGAGCCTTTCTTAATACTAGATCATTCTTTCGAACAAGTGATAGATAAAGAAAATGAAGTAAGGCCATACCAACCTGAGCAAAAGGAGAATTGTATATGATAACTTCTTCTGAATAGACACTTCTTTACCACTTCTCATATGAGATTCTTAACCACTACACATCGTTTAATAATTAAGCAATGATTAAGCAAACAAGACATAACATAACCAAATCAATGTTCCAATCCAGTAAGAGCGAAAAGGAAGAAATTAAATTACCCTAATAACTCTCTCTAGAATAGCATCTCCAATTTCAGACTCGTACCTACGATAAAGAACAAAAATCAATCAATCATATTCCTTACCAGTTTAAGTATAACTTAAATAGCCTAGAAACATAAGAATTCAATTCAATTCTTTTGATTCAAATCATGTATTTGCAAAACTCGTAGTTACTAAAACCAATTACTTAGCACAGAGTTAAGATTCATTTACATCTCTTTTGTCCAATAATATCTAAACAACTAAACTGGATAAGAAGGCAGAAATTAGCACAAGTGTGCCTATCCTACTTCAAGCATCAGCACAACAATATTAAGAATCATTTGTCAAACTTGTTTTTTTTACTTTTTATGCTGCATCTACCTTAAATCAAATGCTACAAGAAAAAGATTACAAATACAATATGGTTATTCGAGGTATTAATTAATAGTGATGAGTGAAGACCATCTTATTCAATTGAAAACTTAATTGTTTCAGTATAACTAATGTTCCAGTCTTCAGATCAAACATGAGCACAATTCAATAAATCATAGAAGCTAGCCTAGCTGATACTTTGATAATGATCTCAAACTTATGAAGAAAACTAAAACATTTCAGGTTACATTTTAAAATCGAAAAAACAAATTAAGTTACATTTCAAAATGAAAAACAATTAAGAGAGAAGAAAATTAATAGAAACAACTTACTCCTAGGTATAGAATCAGCTGAACCGAAGAAATTAAGATCAATTGCTCTTATCCTTCTTCTGTAACACGAAGAGTTCAGCTTAGTGCTTCAATTTTGGTTTTGGAAGAAACGAGAAAGAAGAGAAACCTAACGAATATAATTGAAATATAAACTTAAGACTGCTGAATAATATTAGGTCAAATTCAGAAAACCTGAGCAAGGAGCAGGACGGTAGCGATGGTTGCCGTAGCAAGGGGCGGGGAGGCAGCAACGGGTGGCGACAGAGATGGGAGGGGCGTTGGCGAGAGATTGCGGCAGCGAGGGCAGTGGCGATGGCGGCAGCCTTTTCTCTCCCTCCCTCCCTCTCTCTCTGAAATTAGGTTAAATTACAAAAAAAAATGTGGTGAGATTCAAATAGAATTAAGCTTTAAAGAAGAAGGAAACTTATTCTTTTTATTGTGATTCTTGTAGATGATGTTTCTCATCAAAGTATATTTCATGCGCAATTTGATTCTCTTTTTTGGCCAAATTTTGGTTCCTAAAGAAAATGCCAGTTTTTTTTTTCAAAATTGTAAAAAACTTTAACCGAATATAATTAGTTTTGATCTGTTTTATAAATAAATATACTAAATTGGAAGTAATTCAATAGGTCTTATGAAAAAGACACTTAATTTTAAATAAAAGTAAAATTATTAAAAATTATACTACAGTCCAAAATCTTAAATTAGAACCAAATCTCACATTCTTAATCTCATAACTCATTACGCCATTTTATCAAAATAAGTGCAGTGTGCCAAAATTATCAATAAAATTACTAGATGTAATTTTTTTTCTTGTCGAACAAATGTAAAGAAAATAAAATTAAATAAGCAAAATTTTAAAAGTTAATTTTTTGAATTTATGAAAAGTGATTTTTATGGAGAAGTAAAAATGAAAGTTATCTTCTAATAATTTTTTTAAAAAAATTGTGTCTATTGTATACATACAAGATAAGGCAACAGTTTAAAAGTGTTACTAGATCAGTCAAAGTGTTGTATTTTCTTAAACTAATGCAGCAGTTTGTCATAAATGTTGCCTTATATCGTAAAATTTTGAATTTTATTAATTTCTTTGCAACGGTTTTTAATCGTAACCTTTCTGTTGCCTTATATAAACTATTGCAGCAGTTTCAAAACTGTTGCTAAGTTAGTGTTGCTGAAAGTGACTTATGTGGTAGTGTAAGATGATGTATTTAAAAAAAAATACACATAGATATAAAATAAGAGATATTACTCTCCTTGATCCATAATATTTATCGCTTTTGGCTATTAAAATAATAATTAATATTTCTTAGTTTATTACACTTTTACCAAATTGCACATATAAATTATTACTATTTTTATATTTGACTAATCTCTTTAGTCTCGTTATAATTTATTAATAGGAATAATTTTTTAAAAAAAAAACTCACTCTTGATATTTTAAAGTGACAAGTGATCTAAAGCGATAAATATTATGGACGGGATAAAATTTTAGTGAACAAAATTAAGACTCTTAATTATTGCACCAGCAAAAATAAAAAAAAATTATTGAATTGTATAAATTATTTGATGATTATTACAAGAATGAATAAAATTTCTAAATATATATGCTTGCAACAAGAAAAAAGATGCATGCATATTACAAAAGATTGATATTCTCTAGCCACATAGTTTTAGCTTTATTCTTTTATAAAGTAAAAAATATGATGAAAAAATTGGATAACGCGACCGTTTTAAGATTAACATCCACGGAGACTCTCTGTTCTGCCGGTAATGTGAGCCTGAACGTTAGTGCACTCTGATTTTGCCGGACCTAAGTTGCCGCTGTATGTAACAGTAACGCCGTTAACGTTCACATTCTCACAAGGTAAGTGTTTGCTGCATGCGAGCTTAACAATGGTGGGCGTTGCTGAAGTTCCATGAATATTCTCAAATGTCACATCGCTGATCTTAACGTTTGATGTTGTCTGTAAATTTCCACGAAATAAATAAATAAAATGTTTGAATAAAAAAATATATTAGTTTGGAAAAAATTGTACGTTTTAATTTTTTGAAAATTAATATTTTGATTCGGTTTGGTTAGGAATGAACACATACTATTACGGAACGCGAGCATAATGAAAATGTAAAGAAGTAAAGAACATACCCCAGATTTGCAGTTACCCCATGGACAGTACAACTGATCAATAAGAACAGGAAAGCTGACATTTTTCATGTTGATATCGGTGAAATGAATATCAGAAGCTGCTCCCTTCTTCATTCCAGGCCAAGATTTAATTCTGATACCGTTAGTGGTATTTTCTAGGGTACATTTCGAAATACGGACGCCCTTCACCGGGGCTTCATTGTCGAACTTTCCTAAGCTTCCGATACTGATTCCATGACCAGGTCCGCATGTTACACCTTTGACTGTAATGTCTTGGCTACCATCGCCGATAGAGATACAATCGTCACCGGTTCCGATCTTTGTGCTAAGAATCTTCACTTTGCTTGATCGTGCCAAGTGAATTCCGTCTGTGTTAGGACTGTCTCCGGGTGCGGAGATTGTCACGTGGTTTAGGGTTACGTTTACTGTACTGATCAGGTTGATGTGAAAATTCTTGCTGTCTTTTGAAACTAAACTTTCAATTAGGGCATTCTGAACCCAGTCCAGCCTCAAATTCTGAACAAAAAGATAATCATTTATGTTAGCTCAATATTGACCTCACGATCTCAACAGAATGTTGCTGAGCATATATATAGCTCATCGATCAAAATATGTACCATGGGAAAGTTGGGGCAACTGGCATGAGTTCCACAATTTTGCGTAGTCCAAGCAGCTTTTCCTTGACCATCCAAAGTACCGTTAAGAATAGTTAACCCATCAAGATGCGTGAATTTAAGCCAACCATCAGCTTTAATATCCTTAGGGTTTGATGGGGCTACTAGGGTTCCTTTGATCTGTAATGTCATATGGCCCTGGCAAGGACCAGCCAAAACTACTTGTTTTAAATTGTACCTAGCATGTGGGATCACAACTCTGGTAGGTCCTTTTGTTGCACAAGCCTCCGCCCATGCTTTCAATAAAGCCTACAAATCAAGAATTACAAAATGTCACTTAAATACATATCGAGTTAATTCTTAGCCGTTTATGTGTTTATATAAAGTAATAAAAGAAAATATATAAAGAAATTAATGATTCGTATGTGATACCTGAGTAGCGCCGCCCTTGTCACCCGCTACGGCGCCATAATCTTTAATGTTAAAGAACTTTTCTGCAGTGATCGTAGAAGAAAATGAAAACAAGGCTAAAAATGCAGCAAGACACAAAATGGAGTTCATCTTTTTTATGAGGTAGTTAATCCCTTTCTGCATATATGCTGGCTAGCTCTTTTGTAAATATGCATGTATTTTCATTTCTATCATAATTGTTTATATATATTTGAGTAATAACTAAATTTAGTCAAGGATTTGCAACATTTTAGAATATTTTCTTCTATTTTTAGCTTTTAATATTTGAAGCTAAATTCAAAATACTTGAAGGATTTCATTTGTGGTTAATTTATGATAACACCTGGCCTATGTTTTTTTACTTATGTTTTCATTTCCTAAATTTATGTTCCCCCTTATGTTTTTATTTGTATATTTTGATCAATAAAAACATTGTCCCTATATTTAACTATTGCTATTCATTCATTTAATTAAAGGAAAAAGAAACTGAAATGTATACATATAGATCAAATGACAATATAAAAAAAGTATTTTTTTGTAAAATATTTTATTTTATTAAAAAATGCATGAATTTTAGCGATCTAATCACATTTTTAAAAATATTTGTAATTTTATAAATGAAACTAGATTTAATGAACATCATATCCGAAAGAAAAAAAAGATTCAATGAACAAAAACTAATGTGGAAAATATAAATTAAAATAATTATTCATGTGTAACGGATATAAGATAATGTAGAAAATATAATAATATTATTGTTTCTAGATAATATGATATTTTAAATTAGCAGTTAATTGTTTCTTTTTAAAACCTTTTTAATAAATTTGATAACTATATCAAAGTTTAATTATTTGTTTTTTATTAATAATAATTATATGGGTTAAATGCAAATTCATACACCAATTTTGACCTAATTTGCAATTACAACATAAACTTTTAAACTTGGCAATGTTGGTAACAAACTTTCATTTTTTGGCAAATTGGTACATCGACCAATCATGCAACAACAAATGGCGGTATATTACAATGTCCACGTTAGTGTTTTTTGAGTTTGGTGTATCGATTTGCCAAAAATGTAAAGTTTGTTACTGAAATTGCCAAGTTTCAAAGTTTATGTTGTAATTGCAAATTAGGTCAAAGTTGATGTATGAATTTGCATTTAACCCTAATTATATTAACTCATTTACAAGAAGTGGGAGATAAAGAAAAAAAATCGGTTTTAGCCTCTAGCGAAGTAAGTTTAGGCATCTAAATACATCGCTATTATTATACGAAAATTCTCAGTTGGGATATTTATGGCGAATCACACTCTTATTAATACTAACAAAATTCAAATCTATGAAATTCTAAAATAAATACTACTAATATTCATCATTCTTAATGTATATAGAAAACGGTTTATAATTTTTATATTATAAAAACTTTAGCTTTTATTTTTAAGAAAATAAACATAAAGAAACATCAATAAATAAAGTTTCTTTTTTTTCATTCGTATAATTATCTTATATATTAATGATTTTTTTATAATTGATTGGAATTTATATATATATATATATATATATATATATATATATATTTAATAAAAAGGATGAATTGATAAAATCAAAGTAGAATTTGAAAGGAACAAATGATCATTTTAACTTCCAACTTAGCATAAAGTATCAAAAAATTAAAAAAATTAAAAAAAATGCACTCGGCTCCTCCCTCCATCTCCACTCTCATATAAGAGAGAGACACACTTTAAGGTTTTAATGGTGATTTTTTTCTAATGTGATTTTTGATGGTAAAAAAATTAAAATGATTTTAATTTTTTTAACATTTAAAATTAATAATTAATATTAAAAAAACAATTTAATCTCTTTAATTTAAAATTTTACATAATAAATTAACCCTCATATTGTGTATTTAAAAAATGAATTTTTTATTTTTTTTTAAAAAAAATAGAACAAACCCGTGGGTCTGTTCTTCCTCAAAATTATTGTGTTAAAAAAAAATTTCGGCCACCATTTTCTCATGAAGATTCATCTTTTTACGACCTATTCTAAGGTGAGTTTTCCTAAATAAGAAGACTCAAATATGTTCTTCACGATCATGAAGGATATATTTTTCACGAACATGTATAAGCTTCAATAATACCTATTCTTGACGAAGACTATTCTTTACGAACAGGTTCAAGCTTCGCCAAGACCTCTTCTTGACGAAGAGTTGTTCTTCGCCAAGAATAGCTCCTTAGGCGAGGTGCCTGAGAAGCAAATATGCTCCAAGGAGCCGCTGCTTCTCACCTCCGAGGAGCAGCAGTTCCTCTTCTCCGGCGAGGGAGAAGAGCTCCTTCTCCCCAAAAATTGGAAAAAAGATTGATTTTTTTAAAAGGTTCAAGAGATCCCTAGTTAGTTAGAGTGTAATTAATTAGTATTTAATTATAATTAATTAGAGTAAATTATAATTATTTATAAATTCACACTCCAATTAAGGTGCCACGTCAGTATAAGGCGATTTTTAAACCGGTTTTGACAAGTTCAGGGTATAAGTGATCCGGTTTTTCAGCTATGGACTTTTTTTGATATTTTGTGCCAAGTTGAGGGGATATAATATTTTAAAGGGTTGGATAAATTCAACTGGATCTAGATTAGAATAGATTATACTCGAAATTTATTGTGTCCTGCAGCCTCTAATACTTTGTCAACAAGTCAGAGATCATTTATCTTGGAGAATAAGCCAGAATCAGCCTCAGCAGGTTTATATAGTCATCCTCTTCGTTGTACGATAGATACAAGAAAAGTGGGCATTTTATTTCTGATCGCAGTTTTCAAATTTAACAAACAGAGACAAGAAAAATGGGAGAATTAGTGCCAATGATGATATCCAAAGAGTATGGATATGTAGCTTTAGTTATCGCAGCATACTGCATCCTTAATTTCTGGATGTCATTTCAAGTGGGTAAGGCTAGGAAGAAGTACAAAGTTTTCTATCCAACTCTCTATGCTTCAGAATCTGAAAATAAAGATGCCAAGCTCTTCAATTGTGTTCAGGTTCGTTGTCTTTTAATTGGGTTTGTTCTTAATTTTGATGGGTTTTGATTTTTTTTGGGAATTTTTGGTTGCAGAGAGGACACCAGAATTCACTGGAGATGATGCCGATGTTCTTTGTGCTGATGATATTAGGAGGGTTTAAGCATCCTTGTGTTGCTGCTTCTCTTGGATGTATTTATATTGTTTCTCGTTATTTCTACTTCACTGGCTATTCTACTGGCGATCCCCAGAAACGTCTCAGTATTGGGTTTGTTCATTACTTTTTAATATTTTTAAGTTTGCTTATGGATCAACTGGATTTAAAATAAAAATCTGTTATTAGATTAGATTAGAATGCAATTAAGTAGAAACTCTGTTGAAGATGATTATTATTTATTAGAACCTGTTGAAACTGTTAACTGTTTAGGGATTAGTTTTCGATTCCCGATAGATATTCAATTTCTAGGGAAATTACTCTAGAGATTTTTGCAATAAGAACAGAATTGAGGATCAGGGTTGAATGTGTAGGTGTGCAGAACTGACTTGTATCATAGGATTGTTGGATAACAATTGTGAGAATGTGACTTGAATTATTCAAATTCAATGCTGAACTGTGCTATTTGCTTGATTTTGCTGAGTTTTAGTAAGTTTTTTCGTGATTTTAAGGAACATCTTGCAAAGGCTATAGAAACTAGCTATATTTCACGGAAACCTCTTGAATCTTATGTTTTGGCATTTCGTTTTGATTTTCAAAAATGCTTTTAAAACTCTAAAATTCTATTTTTATAATTAAACTTATAAAAAAATTGTTTCACAATTATCTGTATTAATATGTTTCATTTTAATGTTGTGTTTCTACGCTAGATAGAAAATTAGATCGGATGATTTGTAGTGACTATAGAAACTAGAATTTGGACTGATTTTTTAGGGTAGCAGCGGTGCGTCTAGAGTTTTTTATGATAAATTTTTTTGAAACAAGACCTCATCTTAAGAAGTGATTATGTGATTTTTCAGGCACCTCTTAGTCTGCACTCCTGAGCCTTGACCATGAAGAGTGCATATGAATAAATTGTTACCTCTCATTCATGCTTGTTTAATTAGAAGATTTCATGATCTAGGCTGACACTTCTTATAATGAAGAGTGTTTCATTGGGTGGTCTATATTCCCTATACATGTCATGGTGTAAGGTTAACTGATATGGTTCCATGATACGATTTCAAGTAAATATGGTCCCCGTCCATTTTTTATCTTTAGTTTTAAAGCGTTGGCATAAGAAGAATAAACAGAAGAAATGATCATCTGTTTAGAGAATTTTCTTCTATTTCATATCCGATTTATGAACTTTCTCTTTCTGTGGGTTTGCCATTACATGCTAACATTTTTCTTTTCTGTCTGTAGGAAATATGGGTTCTTGGCTCTATTCGCTCTTAAGGCGTGCACTATTTCATTTGGCATCAGTCTTCTTCGAGGATAACTTGTGTATCCAACTTAGGTGCTCGCCCAAAATATCTCATAACCGGCGACTGGTTTGTCTTTTCTTGTAGTGGCTTTTATAGTGTTCTAAACTAGTGCTAAGAGGTTTACAATAACGATTATAAACGATGTAGAATGTTTTCGTCTTTTTGTTCAGATGCTTGTGTGTTTCTTTGATGTATTTGCGTTAAAATTATGGAACTTTGATGGTTTGTCAATTTTTGTTTGGACTCGAGATGAAGCATTACATAAATCGAAAGCAATTACACTTGTAAAAAATTCAGGAAATGAATCAAACAACTCCTAATGACATGATGTAGAATGAAAAGCTTGAGCTAGAACATGAGACCATTATAAGCAGTTCGCTTTATAAACATTAAATGAAAATTAACCAACTGCTGTAACAACAAACTACGATCGTCGACTAACAGGTCTATACCCAATTTTAAAGGAATGACATCCAATGCATTAGACTCCACAATAACCTTCTCTTCGTCTTTTAAGCAACTAAGAGCTTCCCGGATAGCAATGGTCTCTGCTGCTCTACCCGAAACTGCTCCCTGCAAAACAGCCACTCTAGCTTGCACCAAGCTACCCAAAAGTGCTGCACCGTTGGGATGTTGCAGATCTGTCGATGTTCTATGATTCTTGCGGCTTTGAGCAATCTGCCATGCCGTGAGGTTCTGACCAGCTGTATTAACAATTTATGTTCATTCTTCTTGGTTATATGATATTTGGAAGCTTTATGCTTGATCTAGTGGCACAGGTGCGCGCAGGCTGCCATTGGTTATATGATTAAAGTTGCACAATGGAGAAATTTCCAGTGCAAACTCTTCCTACAGATTGATTGGAATATAATAGGGATGAATATAATTAGGCAAAGCCTATGCAAAGACTCCTGTATTATACCAGTTTGGTTTGAGAGGCTCCTGCCTCAAAGCTTGTCACGTCTGAACCTTGAACGTGGATTCTGTACTTGTCATAATCTTTATTTTTGTATACAATGTTACGGTAATTGGATAGTCTATTTGGTGGCCAAACAAACCTTTTTAAATGACTGTTTTTGCGGTATTATCATTCACTTTCCACTGCTGAGAAGCTATTTATTCTTGTAATTATGATTATTCAATCAATAAAATATTAGCCTTGGTTAAAAAAATTAAATTATCCAATTACTTTGGACGTTTTGATAGTAGAAGTGATCCATTTGCTTACCCCTAACCTTTAGTTAGGAATGAGCATAAGTTGATTTGGTTGCCGAACTCACTTTTCATTAAATGCAACCATTAATATTCTTGGGGAAAAATTGTCAAACCAAAGTTACCAAACTACTCTCACTCAAAGAATTCGTCAATCTTATTGAGAAAACAAAATCAACAGATCTTATAATTTGTAAATAGCATAATAAATAAACAGTAATTATAAGGAATATTTCTATAAAAATCACGAACTTTACACGAAATTTCATTTTAATCACGACTTTTAAAAGTTGCCATATAAAACCATGACCTTTTATCTTTTTTCAAATCTATCACCGATTATTTTCCGGTGCATTTTTACCTTTCATTTTTTTTTCAAATCAGCCGGATTCCGGTTGCCACGTCAGCAAAAATACACTGAAAGTTAATTTGGTGATAAATTTAAAAAAAAATGAAAGTTCATTTATATGACAACTTTTAAAAGTCATGATTAAAATGAAATTCCGTGTAAAGATCATAATTTTTTTATGGAATTAACCCTAATTATAATAAATAGATAAAAACTATTGAACTTTGTATAAGCTATAATTTAAATTGTATAATCAACACAATATTTAATTTTATCAATTAGTAAGTAAAACAATATATGAAATAAATCACTATTAAATTATTATATGAGATAAAAAATTAAATCCATGAGTTTAGTGCAAATTTATCATTAATAAAATATTTATAGTTAATCAAAACAAATATAATCAATTAAAAGAGTTATTCGCATATTAAATTACAACATTTCACGTTTCTAACGATTTAATTTTATTTTTTTTAAAATGTTGCACATCTCAATTTATCGTGCTTCTGCATCGTATAGCCTATAATCGTTTTTCACCAAAAATATAGTTATTTTATTAATTTTGTTAATTGTTATTTTTCAAATTTAACCGATATTACAAATAAAAAAAATAAATAAAAAACGCGTGGGATATGGAATGGGGTGGGATGGCAGTCACACACACTTGGTCTTTCAGGGTCTCTGTCTTTCTTTGTTCCACAGTCAATTATTATTAAAAAATTTCAATTCCATTCATTTAATTAATTAAATATTATTATTTCCCTTTCTTGCATAATCCGTACTTTTCTGACAACGACCACTGAAGTATGGTGGCACATGCCTGCTGTCATATCACCATTTCATCCAACGGTCCAGATCTCCCCGTACGGATCCATCGACGTTCCACATCCCACTTTCCTAATAATACACTAACAAAACTCCCCCCCTCTCTCTACTCCCCTTCTTTTTACTCAGTGAAAATAAAAACTTTCAAAAAAAAAAAAACACTGCAACACTAACTCTGCTCTTACAGCGATAGTTCAGTTGTTTTTAGTGTTTTTTTTAATCTGTTTTTTCTGTGTTTTTTTTCATGGAGTTTAATTTAGCAATTAGGGCTGGATTGTTGGTTGTTCTAACTGAAATACCTAACTCTGAAGTGATTTGCGTGCTGTGATCTGATTTTTTTAGCTCTTTAAACTGTTTGTAGGGTTTTTGAAGTTGGGGGAGTTTCAGTGATTTAGAGAGATGAGAGAATGTAAGGGTTTTGTGTTGTTGGATTGGAAAATTATTAGTTTGTTTAGTATTTTAACTGCTGTTTGTGAGGGTTTTATTTAGTTAGTACTAGTATTAGTGCTTATTTTTGTTTGTTTAATTATTAGTTTTAAAAGATAGTGTTCTTGAATTATTTATTTGCTTAATTAAAACCCCAAAAAGTTGAGGATGAAGCTCTCAACATCAGGGTTGGGTCAGCAGCAGGGTCATGAAGGTATTTAATATTATTGTTTATTCATGTGCTTCATTATTAAACTTTTTTTATTAGGTGCTAAGTGTATGTGAGTATTTATTGAATTATCAATTTGTGCTAATGTTTTTGTTTATATGATGATGGCGGCGACGATAGCGGAGAAGAAGTGTTTGAATTCGGAGCTGTGGCATGCTTGTGCTGGACCACTTGTGTCCCTACCGACTGTGGGAAGCAGAGTGGTCTACTTCCCTCAGGGACATAGTGAGCAGGTTTTGCTTTTCTTAAAATTTGAAAGTGATCATGCATTCTGTTCTCTCATTCAAATGACATTGGTTCATTTTTTTTTATGAAATGAAATGAACTTTGTAGGTTTCTGCCACTACTAACAAAGAAATTGATGGACACATACCCAACTACCCAAGCTTGCCAGCCCAGCTGATTTGCCAACTCCACAATGTCACTATGCATGTGGGTTCTATCTTCCTTGCCCAATTATGGTAGACTGTTAGTGAAGCCTAATTGATAATCTAAATATGATGGATTATGCTTGAAATTTCAGGCGGATGTCGAAACAGATGAAGTGTATGCTCAAATGACTTTACAGCCTTTGACGCCGGTAATTTCAAATATCTCTCGTCCTATTCAATTCGTTAAACAAATTGTATTCTAGTTTAATATTCTTGTTTTTGAGTTAATTGGCCGTCATTATATATGCAGCAAGAGCAGAAAGAAACATTTCTTCCAATGGAGCTGGGTATGCCAAGCAAGCAGCCCACAAATTACTTTTGCAAGACTTTGACTGCAAGTGATACGAGTACGCATGGAGGTTTTTCTGTTCCTCGTCGTGCAGCAGAGAAAGTTTTTCCTCCTCTGGTAATCTCATTTTAATTCCTTTGATTTGCATTGCTTGAAAGTTTTTGTTAATGCTATTGATTTTGTAACCAAGTGTATGTGCACATTTTGTTTCTGTAGGATTTCTCGCAGCAGCCGCCCGCGCAGGAACTGATTGCTAGAGATCTGCATGATGTTGAATGGAAGTTTCGCCATATTTTCCGAGGTAGGTTCTTGAGTCTATCTTTATCAGTAGGTTTCTGACATGACTTTTTTTGTTTCTACCAAATTATGGTAATTGCATATTTTGATAGATTATTAGTATCATGAACAGATCATTGTCCCTTTCTGGTTCACGTCTCTAGGAAGACTTTACTGCCATTTTTGAACTGGCAATTTGTCATGAAAAAGCTCTTGCTACTTGGCCATGAAATAACGTTTTAAAGAATGATAACTAGTGTCATATATTACAATATCTTGCTTGATGCTAATGATAGCAAATTGACTGTTAAATACTTTTAACTAACTTCTCTTTGTAGCCTTTTTATGCAGAATATACATGAGTTTTTTTCATGTAATTATTGAAATAGTTTTCTGATCTCTTTTTGAAGAATACATCCTGCATTTTTTGCGTTAGGAAGAGTTCATGGATTGGCTTGGCTGCGTTGTTTCACTAGAACATGCTTAAAGAAGAAGAAAAGTCACCAATTAGGATTAGTCAATAAGTCAAGTTTATTAGTAGCTTTTGGAGAAGTTGCTGATGTCACCAGGAGAAGTAGTTAGTGCGTAATTTCATTTCTGAAACATAGCTGCTTCTTAGGGCTATATTAACTACACTTGCTGTATTGTTTCACGCAAAGAAACATCAAAATCCAGTCAATCATTCTTTTGAACCTCTAATTTCATTTCCTGTCCGCTTCCCTTATTTTCTTTTTCTTATAACCTTTCATTTATTAACTCTCTATAAAAGCTTCTATTGATTTAAGAATTACCATTATTAACTTGATTGATTCTGATAGGTTTAGCTTTTAGCAATTGAGCTTCAAGATTTATAAAAACATAGTGGAGAATTTATCTGTAACGAAGAGCTGTCATGGAAGAAGAACCGATAAAGGCACTGATGCCTCTGTTGAAGGGTTGTGACCATTGGGCATTGTGCTGTGGAGTAGAAGTGTCATGTGAAGGAGAATAACAATAAAATCTTTGAACAAAAGTTAATTTCCCCATTTATTGCAAGGTTATGACGTGCTAGAAATTTTTCCCTTTCATTTGTTCATTTTGCACTATTTGAAAGTGTAGTAGAAGTTTGGCATTGCCCGAGGGGTGAAACAATGAGTAAGACAAGAATAGGACTTAATTGCACTTAAGTTAATTTAGGGCTTATTTGTATATATTATAATAAAAAATCTCAATCTGGATCTTTAAATGAATAATACTGTCATTATTGAGAATTGAAACCATTGTACCAAATCCTGCTGTTTCTGTAAGCAGGAAACTCTTCATTGCTAATTCAGATTGGATAACATTTTTGCAAGACATTGTTTTGGAAGTGTGATAATGCTTTGTTATTAGTTTGTGTATGAAAACTTCGACATGGGAAGGAGATAAGTTTTATGAAGTAACTGATAATAAGAAAAAAGAACATGGATTTATAACGTCTGCAAGTTGTTTTGTCTTGGAAATTATAGCTGGTAACATGTGAAGTTGTCTATTTTTTTTAAAGATAATCTGCATATAATAGACCTTGCTAAATCTCACTAAGTGTATTTAATTTTGTCTGAGACTCCAAGACCCAATTTCATTGTAAAAAAGTAAAAGCATTATTTCATGTCATTAAAAATATTGTTTCTAATAATGACTCGTGGAAAGATGTGCTGAATTTTGCATTACTGCCACTTTGATTTGTGGAAAGTTTAAATGATACAAACAGCCATGCTTTAGTGGATTTTTAGGGTGTTTGTTGTAATAAGGTGCTTCCCTTGATGTCGCTGAGGCAGAATCCAGCAGGATTAGTTTTAAGGTGTTCCTCATAAGTTTGTTTATTGGTTTTGGATGCTGCCATATGCATTTTGAATTACTTAGAGTTTATTTGTCTTGATGGAAATTTAGGAAATGATAAGGCGTGGTAAGGAATTATAACTTATTTTCTCTGTTTGAATGTTAAAATTATGTAAGGAAAAGGACAATATAGAGTAACTAGTAAGGAAATATAATTTCCTTAGCTTTCCTTTGCTTTACTACCCTTAGTGCAAAATGAAACAGACAAGCCTGAGGGGTTGACTTTCTTTTTGCTCATTGATCCATGCTTCGACGGATTAGGAGTGTATGACTTATTTAGCTTTTTTCAGCTCTGACCAAACTAATTACATTGATAAATGATGATTTTATATAGCGCGGGTGCCATGGTTATCTCATAATTTTCTTTTCCAATTATTGATACAACAAGCTAATATGTACTACATTGATAAATGATGATTTTATATAACGCGGGTGCCATGGTTATCTCATAATTTTCTTTTCCAATTATTGATACAACAAGCTAATATGTACTACATTGATAAATGATGATTTTATATAACGCGGGTGCCATGGTTATCTCATAATTTTCTTTTCCAATTATTGATACAACAAGCTAATATGTATTATTTCTTCCTCATTTTTCAGGACAGCCAAAACGACATCTGCTTACAACAGGGTGGAGTGTATTTGTCAGCGCGAAAAGACTAGTTGCTGGAGATTCTGTTCTTTTTATCTGGTAAATTATCCTCTTTTACTTTTTTTTTTGTCAGAAATGTACTATTAGTATGTATAATTTATTTTTCTCTGCCATTAGGAATGAGAAAAATCAACTTCTTCTGGGAATTCGTCGGGCTACTCGACCACAAACTGTGATGCCATCATCTGTTTTATCCAGTGATAGCATGCACATCGGGCTGCTTGCTGCTGCAGCTCATGCTGCAGCTACTAATAGCTGTTTTACGGTTTTCTTTAATCCAAGGTGCCAAGCATTTGTCTAAATTTGTTTTCTGTAGATGAGGTGACCTTTTCATCTAACTTGTTTACATTTTGCAGGGCTAGTCCATCTGAGTTTGTTATACCCCTTTCCAAATATGTCAAAGCAGTATTCCACACACGTGTTTCAGTTGGGATGCGCTTTCGGATGCTCTTTGAGACTGAAGAATCAAGCGTCCGTAGGTATTACGGTGTTCAGGGGTTAATTTTGGGTATTCCTGATATATCAACATTTCCCAGATCATTCATATACAAATGCTACCTAATGTATTTTGAAGAAAAATTGATACTTATGTTGTAACTTAGATCTTTCAATTAGCTATATTTAACTTAAATCTTGGTGAAGTGAACAATATGATGCAAATACAGTTCTTACTATGTCATGTCACTGAGGGTTCAATTTTGTGTCAGTGGTTGGGGTCTCAAGCTATGGCAGGCGGCCATCAATCTGAAAAAATAGTTTACTATTTTTTATTTATGATTTACACAAATTGCATTGGATGGCCAAATGTAGAAACCTAATATGCTATGTGTAATTTGGGTTGATGAATTGGTCTCCTATTGTTATTGCATGTGTTTTAAAAGTGCTTAAATACTGTTTAAAGGGACATCTCTGTTTCCTTTACATCCCTATTTCTTTTGTGGACATGAACAATCTTCTAATGTTAGAAGCTTTTTTTGGCAGGTACATGGGTACAATAACTGGCATATGTGATCTAGATCCTGTTCGTTGGCCGAATTCTCATTGGCGCTCTGTCAAGGTAACTGGAGTTACTGGGTCTGCTCTGGCTTTGTGTAAGCATGCTTGTCTATTCTGTCAACATCTTACAGGGATATTGAATATATGGTACATATGGACTTCTGGTAGAAAATTGGCTTATTCTTGTTACTTGAAAACAACAAGAATAAGAGTTGACCCTGTTTGCTTTATATTTTTTGCTAGATTTGCCTACACTAGTTTATGTACTTTGAAATGATGTACAGTGCATGTCAAGGTCCAAAAGTTTTATAAATACATGAAGTCCTGATGTAATTTTTTCCCATACATGGAATTATTAGGTTAATTTAGTGTTGAGTTGGACCACAAAGTGTTGAAGCTTTCTTATTCTATATTTGTGTACCTGCTGTTAAATTTTTTGTACCATGTTCTTATTTTTCTTCAACATAACATGAGACTGTTTAACTTAATTTTCTCTAATATTATACCTGACACGTTTACTTCCTCGTATTGAATTGTTGTATGTAGGTTGGGTGGGATGAATCAACAGCAGGTGAAAGGCAGCCTAGAGTATCATTATGGGAGATTGAACCTTTAACAACTTTCCCCATGTATCCATCACTCTTTCCTCTCAGACTTCGACGACCTTGGCATCCGGGGCCCTCTTCTTTGCATGGTATGTATTCTTGCGACACTGGGCTTTGGTGTTTTCTACTGAAACATTTTTCTACACTTTGAAAGAGTAATTTTAGGCATGTGAATGTACACTTGAACTGTCTCATTTCATATGATCTCAGCAAAAGGATTGCACAGAAATATGGTGCTCATGATTGCTCATTTTACATGTGTTACTTATTCTACTAGTTCGAAAGGATATTGTTAATTATGTCGTCTATATTTTTTTTAGTTTAATGATGTTCTTCCAGGGATTGCATGATTGAATTAATATAACATCTTTATCTATATACGATTTTGTGTACTGTTGGACTGATGCAAGAATGCAAGTGAGGTGACTTGAAACACTTGCATTCTTTTATAGTGCAATCCGTAGCTTTACCTTCCTAGCTCCTACGGAACTTTCTTGCTTTGCAATAAGTACGATGAGCATAGAATGTTTAGATACTGACATGCTTTGTCTTAAATTCATTTACCCTTGTGTTTATAGGAAGACGTCTGGTGCCACCCTCAACTAAATCCTTGCCTGCACACTTTTGTTTTTCACTTGCACATTTAAACACTTCTCAAGGATTTAAACTTGTTACTGTCATCTCGTTGAGATCAAATTTCTGAAGGAATATTGCTACTCTAGATACAAGTACAATCTTCTCCTCCCTTGTACTGAAGTCATCCTTTTGCAGATAACAGAGATGAAGCTGGCAATAACTTAATGTGGCTGAGGGGTGGAACTGGTGACCAGGGTCTTCATTCTCTAAATTTTCAAGCTGTCAATATGTTTCCTTGGACACAGCCAAGGGTGGATCCATCATTGCTAGGGAATGATCAAAATCAATGGTACCAAGCTATGTTGGCAAGTGGGTTGCAAAATGGGAGTAATGGAGATCCCATGAGACAGCAATTTATGCAGTTTCAGCAGCCTGTTCAATATCTTCAACAGCCGAGCAGCCATTATCAAATGTTGCAGTTACAGCAGCAGCATCAAGCAATTCAACAACCAACCTCCCATAATATCCTGCAGGCACAAACCCATATGCCAACTGAGAGCTTGCCTCGCCATCTCCTGCAACAACAACTCAACAATCAAGCAGATGATCAGGCTCAGCAACAACAACAACAGCATCAGCAACAGCAACAGCAACAGCAGCAGCAACAGCAGCATAATTATCATGATGCACTTCAAATGCAAGGTGAACAACTCCAGAGACAGCAGTCAAACGTTCCTTCTCCATCCTATTTAAAAACAGATTTTGTGGATTCAAGCGACAAGTTTTCAGCATCTACTGCTCCTTTACAGAACATGCTTGGTTCTCTGTGTGCTGAAGGAGGCAGCAATTTTTTGGACTTCACCAGAACAGGTCAATCTACGGTAACATCACTGAATGAGCAGTTGCCTCAGCAATCATGGCTCCCAAAGTATTCACACTCGCAGGCCAATGCTTTTACCAACTCATTGTCTCTCCCCCGATCATATTCTGACAAAGATCCTTCTATGGAGGCAGAACATTGCAGTTTGGATGCCCAGAATGCAACTAATTATGGTTTGAATATTGATTCATCTGGACTGCTGCTACCTACCACAGTGCCTAGATTTACCTCATCATCAGTTGACACTGATGTGTCGTCAATGCCGTTAGGGGATTCTGGATTCCAGAATTCTATATATGGCGGTGTGCAAAACTCTTCTGAACTAATGCCGAGTGCAGGGCAAGTTGATCCTTCAACCCTTGGTCGAACATTTGTCAAGGTACAATTGAGATGGAAACCTTTTTTAATTATTCGCTGAAAAAATAGACTGCTAAGCATTGGTCATAGGCAAGTGATGCTGCACCTACATTTTGTTTGCAGGTGTATAAGTCGGGATCAGTTGGGCGCTCACTGGACATCTCCCGGTTCAGCAGCTATCATGAGCTGCGAGAGGAACTGGCTCAGATGTTTGGCATCGAGGGGAAGTTGGAAAACCCTCATAGATCAGGCTGGCAGCTTGTATTTGTCGACAGGGAGAACGATGTACTTCTCCTTGGAGACGACCCATGGGAGTGAGTTATCACACTTATTTTTATCCTGGTTTGATCTTTCTTTTTCATAACTGCAATCTATCCTCTTCTTCTATGTTGTCATGTTCTGTGGTTAATAACATTGACATAATGTTTTTATGCAGCGCATTCGTGAATAACGTATGGTATATAAAGATACTTTCCCCCGAGGATGTACTGAAAATGGGAGAGCAGGGGATGGAATCCTTCAGCCAAAACACAGGGCAAAGGATCGAGTAGTGGCTTCAGACCTTGCCTCTTAAACGCTTGAATGCTCCATTTTCGAAAGCTGTATTTCAAGACATGCTTCCACGTAATTCATGAAATTCTCTCCGGGGTCAATATGGAATTACTAGTCCTCCCTACTCCCTAGTGTGTGTGCACTGCTACTACTACTACTATTCCTGTTACTGTCCTGCATATTCTCTTTAAAAATAATTATTATGTAGCCATGATTTGCATAGACTAAGTACTTCTTATATATTCAACTCTTATGGTGGATAATTTAACTGTTAAAAAGATTTAAGATAATGTAAGATGGTTATTCTAGCATATCTCAATTTGTTTGAGCTACCTTTGATTGCTTCTTTGCTATTTTTGATTACATTTGTTTTCTTTTTGATGTATGGCATTATGATTGTTATGGTGTGAAAAGTCTTCATTGTATCATTTGTTGAAGTTGCAGAAACCATATGACATTCTCAGGGTGTTGTAGTGTTTTTAGGTTTTTCGATTTTTCGAGTTCAATACTCAAGTTTTCAGATCTGATATTTGCGAGTTCAATGCACATCTACTTTTATTTTTGATTAGTTTAATATAAGTTTTTTGTAGAGCTGTTTTGTTTTTAAGCTTAGTTTGTTAATTTCTTTATTTGATGAAATTGATAATAACTTCTCAAATGGTGAAAAGTGAACAAAGTAAGTTTTATTTTGAAGAAAATTATAAAATAACTATAGACAACTTTCTTAATACAGTATATCATTTAAATCTATGAGATATTGAGTTCCTTACCAATAATTAAAACATACTTAATTATCAAATGGTATAAGCGCTGAACAGTAAACTGTCAAGATCGTGGGTTCATTTCCTCCCATAAGTACTTCCGCTTCTCAATTATAATAAAAACACATCATTATTGAATTGTAATCTGTCATTTGATAGTAGTCTGCTCAAATATTAGTTTGAAATTGCCAAATGATTTTTTTTAATACATTCCTCCCTCCAACAAAAATTACAAAAAAAAAATTGAGTTTGTTAAAATGTAAGCAAAGTTTTCATTTTGTAAAATATAAATTTTATTCCAGGCTAACTTCAACTATTTTATTATATTTTTAAATTACTATTAATAATTATTTTATTCAATAAAATATAACTATCAATTTATTGTTCTGGAAATTTATTTTTAAGACTAAGAATTTATAGTTTTTTATAATACAACTTTTAGACTTTTATATATTATGACCTTTTAAAGAAAGTTGAAAAAAAAACAATAATTTCAAAATAATAAATGAATGATTTTAGCACATTCAGGCTGATAAATTGAGCAAAGAAACTGTAATGAACCCGCCAAGCCAACCATATAAACGGTCACTACTATCTTGTGTTGTTTCAGACATTTTCAGTCTAAAACCAATGCTGTCTTCAACTCATAATACATATTACATAAAATCAACCAAGAAATCGATCTTCCTGTTAGATTATTACATCACCATATCACAAATCAAATCCCATCTCACCGTCTCAGCCACACTCAAAGACCCATATGCAGCAGCCAAAATTATATCCTTATACGCTCTCTCTACCAACAAATCCCATCTCTGTCACGCTTACACTCTCTTTCTCCATCGCCAGCACCGATCCACCTTCATTTGGAACACTATTATCAGAGCTTTCGCCGAAAAAATGAACCCAAGAGAGCTCTAATGGTGTACAAGAACATGATTTATAGTAACTTCTTGCCTAATAATTATACTTTTTCTTTTCTTTTTAAAGGTTGTGCTGATTTGAATAGTTTTTATTTGGGTTTATCTCGTTATTCACAAGTTATTAAATTGGGATGGGTATTTTATGATTTTGTACAGAATGGGTTGGTTCATTTGTTTGCGGTTTGTGGGCATGTGGATTATGCTTGTAAGGTGTTTGATATGTGTTGTAATGATCGGAATGTGATTACTTGGACTGCTTTGATTAATGGTATGTGAAATCTGGTCAAGTTTTGATTGCGAGGGAACTGTTCGATGAAATTCCTGAGAGAAACTTTGTTTCTTGGAGTGCCATGATTTCTGGGTATGTTCAAGTTGGCTTGTTTAGAGAAACCCTTGTGGTTTTAAATGATATGATGGTGTCTGGGTTTCGGCCTAATCATGCGGGAATTGTTTGTGCTGTTTATGCTTGTGCTTCTCTTGCTGATTCGGATCGAGGAAGGTGGATACATGGTTATGTTAAGAGAAAAAGCATTGAATTGGATGGTATGTTGGGTGCTTCTATGATTGATATGTATGCAAAGTGCGGATGTATTAGGGTGGCTTGTGAGGTATTTGATGAATTGACAAATAGAGATGTTTATGTTTATACTTGTTTGATATCGGGTTTATCAAATCATGGAGGGAGTGCAGCTGCTATTGAGTTGTTTGATAGGATGGAGAATGAAGGAGTTGTACCGAATGAGATTACGTTTATAAGTGTTTTAAGTGCTTGCAGTCGAATGGGGCTGGTGGATGAAGGGCTGAGAGTATTTGAGAAGATTAGTAGGATTATGGAATTGAGCCGCAAGTTCAGCACTATAATTGTTTAGTTGATCTCTTAGGAAGGGCTGGGAAGTTAGAGGAGGCAAAGAAATTGGTTGCAAAGATGCCCAGGGAGCCAGATTCTTAAGTACTAGGTGCATTACTAAATGCAAGTAAGGTTCATGGTGATGTTGAGTTGGGCAAAGAAACTGTTGAGAGCTTGGTTCAGCGGAATCTTGACCATGGTGGGGTACATGTTGTTCTTTCAAACATGTATGCCTCTGCTAACAAATGGGATGATGTAGCAAAGGTAAGGAAGGGAATGGGAGATAAAAATGTAAGGAAGGTGCCAGGTTGTAGTTTAATTGAAGTGGATGGAGGATAAAATGCTTTTTCACTTGGGATAATCTTGCTCGTAAATCGTGATTAGTTGAGATGTTTGAAGCTACTTTGCATTTACAACTGTGCATCAGAGAATAAAGTTTGCCTTGTTGGTTAATGATTCTTGTTGATAATATTCTTTAGATTTTGCTATATATTCTTTTAACCAAGATGACGCTGTAAATATCATATTGTTTTGCTTGAATCTGTGCACCTTACAATTGT
Source organism: Mercurialis annua (assembly GCF_937616625.2). Taxonomy (NCBI): domain Eukaryota; kingdom Viridiplantae; phylum Streptophyta; class Magnoliopsida; order Malpighiales; family Euphorbiaceae; genus Mercurialis; species Mercurialis annua. The sequence goes on along the minus strand of NC_065573.1, from coordinate 36,213,348 downwards.
CAAATGACTTCTCTATGCCTGCTATCCTTGTCATCATCCTTTTGGTATTATATAAAGTCTCATAGAGATATTTTTGGATTAGAAGTTTGGGTATTTATCTACTGAGACATCTGGGTGCTATTTCCAACCATCCTTGCCAACCCAAAGAAGTGTTATGCTCAAATTATTCTGGGTACTTGGATGCTTGGTTAACATTTGAGACTGGCGGTTTGAGCTCCAAGGAGTACTGTTATCTGCCAGGATACTTATTGCCCAACAGCGGACAGCTAATTCACAGGTAAAAAACAAAAATAACGATTGTAGGTAGGAGTAGATAGGAGTTGTATAGCTGCAAGAATATGCTATTTTTGAATAAGTGTGCTGGCTGTTATTCAATACAATAATAAACAGTTCTGAATTTCTGCGGCTTATGTGATTGTTTATTTCATTATTTCGACGAGTGTTTTAGTAACTGAATGGTGAACCTTGTTCGGTTTAGATGCTAATGTACAAGGCTTGCTGAAGTTAGGGTTGATGATCCTAAGAACCAATATCGCCAAATAAGTGGGTCTCTCTATTATTTTCCAATTATAAATGAAATTCGTGTATGACATGCTAATTCTACTAGGCTACTAGCTATTATGTCATCCCGCTAAAGGAAAATTGATGTTTGTTTAGCTGTATGTATTCAGTAAAACTGATCTTTAATGTCAGAGGACCAAGAGAAATCCACTCTTTGAAACAAGAATACAATAATTACATTATAAAAAAAAAGTGATGCAATCTGTACTAGCTATGACAGATGATCTGGTATATTTCTAACCAAAGCCGTGCTTCACATTTTATGAATATGCAGGGATTAGCGACCTGATACCTGAGTAATAGAAGCAGTGGCGTTTGATGCCGAGGATGCAGTGGATGTCGACCTATCGTCATGGATGACCACCCTTTCATCAGGTTCTAAAAAGGGAGGTCTTGTTGGTGGCCTATGTTGTAGGGAACCTTTACTTTTGAGCAGAATGATCACCTCAGACATGGTTGGCCTTAAAGCAGGTGATGATTGGGTACACATCAGGGCAATCTCTACGATTCTCTTCACTTCTTCTACTTCATATTCATTCGGGTCTAAGCTTTTATCCACCAATTCTTGGTGCATACCATTTGCATATAGCTTCCATGCCTGTTTTAAATGATTTCGATAGCAAAATGATATGTGAGATTAAAATCGCAGCTAACTATTCTAGTTGGAGTTTGAAGTGTGGAAGTAACAATTTGATAATATACGTATATATATGCTACAGTAGAGGTCCCAGCCTTGTAGTACTCACACTTTTGAGGAGGTAATCTGAACCGGGATCAACTAACATCTCACTGCTCTTTCTGCCACTGATGATTTCTAGCACAACTATGCCATAGCTGTAGGTATCTACCTTTTCGGATAACTGTCCATGGATTGCATACTCAGGTGCTGTGTATCCCCTGATTCAATGGTATAAGTCATAGCTAGTAGAGAACACAAAGCCCTAATCCTATATTTATTGATGTTTCTTATATGCAATTTGAACAATATTGAAATGATGCAAGCTGGTAGTCAAGCCGGTGGAACAATATTGATGATGCATATAGAGCTATTGAAGTTCAGATACCATATTAATAAATTGAAACTTACATTGTGCCGGCAAATTTGGTGCTTAGATGAGTCTGATTATCAGGCAATAGCCTTGCCAACCCAAAATCTGCTATTTTGGGTTGAAAGTCGTCAGCCAGAAGAATATTATTTGGTTTAATGTCTCGATGAATGATGCATACATGAAATTCTTCATGTAGATAGGCAAGACCCTGTGCTGTGCCAAGGATTATCTCAAATCGTTGTTTCCAAGTGAGAGATCCTTGTTTATTACCTGTTTTTGAAGAAAAATGAAAAGAAAATTGAAATTGTTATTCTTACATGTGTCGGCAGTAACTGTTAAGAAGCAAATCTGGTTCAATTGGAAAGTTCTGCAAATACTTCATTCATTATGTTGATCAACATTGCAATGTATATGAAGTGAATTTTACCAAATAAGAATCTATCGAGGCTGCTGTTTGCCATGTATTCGTACACAAGAAGTAATTCTGGTCCTTTGCTACAACAACCAAGTAATCGGACAAGATTCCGGTGATGAACATTACTGATGAGTGTGACTTCACTTACAAAATCTGCCTGTGCCCTCCGTGATTGGCTAAGAGCTAACTTCTTTACTGCAACTATTTTTCCATTTTTCAAAGTACCCTATTTATTGCCATGCATCAGAAATAGAAACAGAATGTCATGCTAGATATTGTTATAATAGTCTGTAATAGTTACATTTTAAATTAATTTACCTTGTATACATCACCAAAACCTCCTTCTCCTAGTTTATTTTCTTCTGTGAAATTCTTAGTTGCCGACTTTAAGTCATTGTAACTGTAATTTACAGGGCCTCGCAATTCGGTTGCCCCCAGTATGTCGCCTGCTACGGAAGGAAGCAGTCAGAGTTTCATTTTCAAGTAATACCAGTTGATGAATAAAGCTAAAGTTGTTGAGCACTTGAAGTAAACAATCAGTTGCAAAAGTGGAGGCTGTGATGCAAATGTTTTTGAGGTAAACAATTCAACTATTAGAAAAACAAGGAATCACAATCGAGCAATAGTTGCAACAGCCAAGTAAGCATCTCGTAGCCTCAGCAACTAAGGTTTATATCTAGGGGTATGCAGAAACCAAACCGAAAAAGTGCTTTATTTCGGTTTGAAATTTTAAAAAAGTTAAGTTTTTCAGTTTGATTCGGTTTTGAAATTAGAAGAATTTCAGCTCATTTTTGCTACAAAATCAAACCGAAGTTAACCAAAAATATCAGTTTATATGGAAAAAAGAATATGCATGTTGCTTCCCTTACCTCTAGGAGCATTTTTCTTCCTTAAAACCTTAAACCAAACAACAAGCACAATAAGCAGCACAATCAAACCTACCCCTCCAGCTACACCTCCAATAAGAGGTGCCTTTGAACTTGAACTTTCTGTAAGATCAAAGCAGATTCAATTAGCTTAGCTTTACCCGAAAATAGTAGAAAAGCTAAGATTGTGTGTGCTATTATCTAACCTGTTTTCAAGAATGGTCCGAGATTTAAAGTCTGGTTATCAGCAAAAAATGGTGTAGCAGAATACCTCATGAAACACCCAGAATCAATAGCCCTACCATCCGCATTAGGAGGACATCTTTGAATGTTGGCATATGCTACTTGCATACAAGCTAAGCAGCCTGCCATATCTATGGTATGCACGCATTGCGCCGTCGCATATACTGACACATTGTTTGCACCTGTCACTTCTCTTTTACTGGTAGCAAAAAAGTTAGTTATTTTTGGTGTTGCAATTTGAAGATCTTTTAACAATCCTTCAACTGCTGCTTGGAAAGCAGTTGGTGGTGATTTCGTAGTTCGGTTCCCGCAATACTCTCGGTTTGCGTCTCGAGTGGTTTCTCCATAGAAATCATTTCTTTCATACCTGGAAAATGGTAGAGATTACTGAAATTAACATGTCCTTTAATATTGTTTATTCTGAGAACAGTTTAGCAAATTGATCCATTTGAGATGAAGTGAAAGCCAATTTATCCATTCTTTACCTTAAACATTTTGAATTATTGTCCAAATACCACTTCAACTTATTATATTTCTTAATTACCTTCACTTTTGATATTAGGTCAAAATTGTTATTCTTGAATTCTAAAACTCAGTATTCCCTAATGGTACTTTAATTCCATTTTACAGATCTCCTTGCAAGGGAAAATAGGGGAAAAGAGTGAGTTTTTCAAAAAAAAAAATTAAAAAACTAAATTTAGCTAACCCCTTATCCGTAGATACATAATAATTACACTTTTATTTTTGTTAAACATTTTTTATTTAGTTTATATGTTATGTATATCGTGACCGGACATTTATCAGAGAATTTAAAAGACGAAAAATTTACTCAATATTTGAGATAATTGAAATACATGGATATTTATTTTCGAATATGTGTTTTTTATCTTTCGCTGAGCATGGTGTTATGGATAAGAAAAATTGTTCTAACACTATATTTGTTGGAGAGGAGGTTACATAGGCATGCTTTCACTGTTATATTTATATAGGCATAAAGGATATTTTGGTTTCTTATACTTATTCTGTTTGTAGCATTGAATTTTTGTATTTTTATTTGTTAATATAAACTTAAGTCATTACACTTGTAACTTTATAAATGTTAGGTTTGTCCATTACAGAAAATGTTATTTTCAATGATAACCGAAAGAAATCAGTTTAGGGATTTAGTGTCAACAAAAATAGAAGTGCATAGACTGGATTTTAATAAAGTCAAGATATGAAACTGAATAAAAAATTTATCCCAAAAGTATTAATAATGCAGGAAATACACATTTTATTTTCGTTACACGGAGGAATAATGTCTATAAATTAAAAATCTAGGGATTCGATGTCAATAAAAATAAATGTGTAGGGATTGAATGTCTATAAAATTATAAATGTTAAGTTTGTCCATTACCGAAAATGCTATTTTCAATGATAACCGAAAGAAATCAGTTTAGGGATTTAGAGTCAATGAAAATAGAAGTGCATAGAATGGATTTTAATAAAGTTAAAGTATGAAACCAAATAAAAAAAAGTTTCCCACCAGCATTAATAACGCGGGAAGTTCGAATATTTCATTTTTGTTACACAAAGGGATAACGTCTACAAAATTAAAAGTATAGGATTTAATGTTAATAAAATAATTGTGTAATGATTGAATTTTAATAAAATTAAAATATGAAAACGAACATAAAACTTATTTTAGTTGCACTAACAGATTGTGAAGTACACGCATTTTATTTCTGTTGTGGGGAGATTTAATGTCGTCTATAATATTGATAATCTAACGAATAAAAGTGTAGGAATTAATGTCAAAACATGGACAAATACAAGGATCTAAATATATATTTTGCTTTTTTATATATCCATGCTGAAATAGATTAATTAACATTTTATATAAATCAATCATTTCTCTCATTTCGTTGAAGTAATCTTATGACTTGGCAGTCAAATAATTAGGAATATTCCAAATCAATTTATTCTCCAAATTTTTAGTGTAATAATTCAAGTCATTGTCTATTTGAACATTTCCAATCTGTACCATTTTATAGACAATCTTGATGAAATGCAATTATGGATTTTTAATAATTGTCCACTCTCCCATAAAATATGTTCATATATGATATATACAATCATGCTTAATTTTTATTATTATTAATCTTCCAATATTTTGTTTTTATTTGTCAACTATCCCATGACATCTGGTCATGTAATATAATAAGTGACTCATATTGTAAACTTACTCCTTATATGTCTTTATGTGTTCAGCATGTAGTAATGGAACTATTTTAGTTGACCGCAGCCTTCAATTAAAATGAATAATCTAATTAATCTTAAAAATATTTATTTAAAAATGGCTTTTAGAAAAAAGTTTTTTTGTTTTAATACATTAGAAGAAAAAGATGTTAGGATTTAAAACTTCTAAATTCAGATGATACTTCCTCTGTCCCACATTTGATGTTCTAAATTAAATTTTTGTTTCAATTTAATTGAGAATTGTATAATATTTTATACACATATTAAGAATTTCTCCACATATTAATTACTTTTTGGATATAACACTTAAACGCCATATAATGTGAAATGAAAGTAGTACTCCGTATTTAACTTTTTAAAATATCAAGCTTATTGATTTAACTTCCTAAAAGTATACATTTTTTAATAATTACTTTCTATTATTAAAATTATTAATCATCTATTCTTTATTAGCTAATTTGATTAAAAGATCTATTAAAATAAAGAAAATTTAATTCTTACATATTTTTTTAAAAGTATTGGCAAAATAAATCTTAACGTTTGAACGATTTAATTTCAATGTTCTAAACGTTATAAAACACATCATAACATTTCCTCTTTTTGTATTTTGTAGCCCCAGTCAATTTTTCGAAAATTTTGTCATCTTTTCAGCTACAAAGTGCAAAAAGGCGAAGGGTTAGAATTTTATTTATAACGTTTTTAAAATGTTCGAGATTTAATATGCTAATATATGTATCTATTATGGCGGCCACGTATGTAAAACTTTGCCGAAAAATAGTTTGGGTTACAAAATACGGAAAATGAAAAGATTTGAATTTCTTTAACCAAAATTAAAAATACTGAACTAGTAAAACAACATCTAAGAGTGAACATACCTGAGGAAGCAACCATCATAGACGACACGACCACCATTAACGGCGGAACAATTACGGATTTGGGTAGAAGCAGCACTAAAACACGATACACACTCAGAAGTAGACATATAATCTCTACACTGGATCATAGCATGAACAACATCCGCCCCACTTAACTGCTCCGCCGTCGCGAAAAGTTTGCCGCCGTTGATCTGCGTGCGCAAGTCTCTGAACGTAGCATTCAGATTGGAGTTGAAGTTTGATGGAGTGGAGACATTATAGATGCTGCAACCTTGATTTAACAAGTTGATTCCTGCGTCTGCAATTGTAATTCTGACCATGTAACTTAAATTCCAAGCTATAACTGATAGTATAAAAAGCTTGGAATGATCCATTGATGATATTGGTTGTGTTTCTGAGCTTAGTTTTTAAGGAGTGGTTGAAATTTTAAGAATTTGGTTGGGATATATAAGACAAGGAAAGAGATTAATAATTGTTTAAGACATAGTTAGAAACTAATGATAATTTAATATTTGATCAATTGTAAGAATTAAGAAACAGCAAATAGCTATATACGATTAAATGATACATCATGGCACTACATGAAATTAGGTGAATTTAAATTTAATATAAAATTTTCATCTCATAAATATGTTTTTTTTTTGTTTTTGAATATGTCAAAATGTTCATTTATTTATGACACGGTTAATTGTATATTTAAATGAATAAAATACATCTAATATATTTTTTGGAATTGAAAATACATCAAATATATTTAATATGATTAACACTTTTCTAAAAAAAGTAAATGATTAAACACTCATGATTAGATGTTTATTATTTTATTTTAAGTTCTAAAATTTAATTAAAATTTAAATTAAATTTAAATACATATTTTCACTTTATATATGGTTATTGTGTTATTTATTTTGATAAATATTAACAAGTCTATTTCTACGTAATTGAAATAATTAAACAATTTTAAGTGTTATTTTAGTTTGCATATGCATAAACTGTGAGGCGTGTATTTTTATTTTTTTTTTGATAATTGGGGATGGGGGAGCGTTTGTGGGAGAAAACGAACCCACGACGTAACAATTTGTTGCCCACCACTTATACCATTTGAGTTAGAGAAAATTAGGAAAAATACTCTCTTTTTGAAAATAATATGATTTCCTACCTCAACAAAGAAAAGATAGAGAAAATACCTCACCATTTTAATGTTTTTATTTTTTTACTCTAACACCTATTTATATTATAATTATACCTACCTTTTATTATTATTTTACTCTAACCATATTTGACAACTGTCATTCTTTTTTTTTTCCTCTCTCCTTTTCTCTTTCTTCTCCATTCATTTTGTTCTCTTTCTCTGTTCTTTTTTCCGCCATTGTTTTTCTTCATTTTCTTCTTCTTCTTCATTCCTTCTTCATTTTTGTTTCTTCTTCATCAATAATTCATCATTCCGCCGTCGCTCCGCCATCATTCTGCCGCTGCTAAGCCGTTTTTCATATTCAATTTTAGCATTTTTTTTCTTGACTCGTGGTGAATAATACGATTTGTTTAACTTTCAGATCTAAATAATTAATCTTGAATTTTTTCAATTTTAGATCTAAAAATCTGCATTAAAGACGTTTTTATACACAAAAATGATTTTCTGGAAAAAAAAACTGCTTCTGATTATCATATGAGTATCATCACTGCATTATCATGCAAGTATCATAACACTGCAGAAAAAAATCAATTTTTTTTATTAAAAAACAGCGTCTGATTATCATGTTATTATCATGTCGCATGACATTAATTATATGATTATGATAAGGTTATGATAATACAAATGTACGATAATGATAATACTATGATAATGTTTTTATGATAATATAATTATAAGCTTATAACAGTATGATAATATGATATTTACATGAAAAATATTTTACATAAATAGTGTCATATGATAATGTTTTATCATATGATAACAAGATGATAATATTTATGGTACATATATGATGATATATATGATAATATATGATAAAATAGTGTCTGATTATCATGTCGTTATCATAACACTAGAGTATGATAATGAATTATGATAATGTTATGATAACTGGATGATAACGTACGTGAAAATAGAATTACAAAAAGATTCATGACACCAGTATGATAACCAGATGATAATAAAATAATAAAATTATGATAATATGTAAAAAAATTACAGAAAAATTATGATAATGAGATGATAATGTAAAGATAATATGATACCTGTATGAAAAAAATAATTACAAAAAAATTATGATAACGAGGTGATAATGTGAAGATAATAGTATAATTATATGATACATGCATGAAAAAAACAATTACAAAAAAATTATGATAATAAGATGATAAAGTGAAGATTATAGTATGATAATATGACCTTATTATACTTCATTATCATACTATTTTCTTCACATTATCATCTCGTTATCATAATTTTTATGTAATTATTTACATATAGGTATCATATTATCATATTGTTATCATAATTTTATTATTATGTCGTTGTCATAACATTATTATTTAGGTATAATAATACATTATCATCTCGGTATCATATGATTATATTATGATAACGAGATGATTATACAGTGATAACAACATGATAATTAATTTTTTTTATTGAAAATCTTTCTTTATACAGTGTTATGATAACAACATGATAATACAGTGATACTCATATGATAATGTAATACTTTGATAATCATATGATAATATGATACTCTGATTTTGTCTAATATTATCCAGCAGTATCATCACATTATCATATAATAATCTGCTACATATTGTACTGATAATGACATGATAATAAGATGTCAATGCAATATGATACACTGATAATTACATGCTAAGATGAAACTGTGATAATCATATGATAATGTGATACAGTGATAATCATATGATAAAGTGATAATGTGATTTTGTCTTACATTATGCAGCGGTATCATCACATTATCATATAATGATCAGTTATATACGATTTTGAATAATGACATGATAATAAGATGACAATGCAATATCACAAACTGATAATTACATGCTAAGATGAAGCTGTGATAATCATATGATAATGTGATACTGTGATTTTTTATTTAGTTCATATAGTTTTTGAATATGCTATTAATATAATAAAATATTTAAATATTAGCATATATTTTTAAATTAGAAAATATTTGATACTGAAATAAATGAAAAGAAAATTTTTAATTTATTCAATAATGTGTAGTCTGCAATTTTATTAATTTAATCAGCGAAGAAAAAAGAAAAAAGAAAAATAAATGAATCACAAAAAAGAAATAAACAAAAGGAAGTTTAAACCTATGAATAATTTGTAATGGGCATAAATAAGGTATGTCACGTCATACGAGAGAGAAAGAGAGAGAGAGAGAGGAGGGAGGACCATGTGGAGAGAGAAAAAAGAAAAAAAAAGAGAGAAGGGGGACCACGTGGAGAGAGAAAAAAGAAAAAGAAAGGGGGACCACGTGGAGAGAGATAGAGAGCATGTGCAATGTGTGATATGTGTCAGAGTAAAATTATAAACAATCAAATAAGGAGAGTAATATCATAAAAATATTAAAACAGTGAGGTATTTGTACTAACTTTTCCTTATTGAGGTATAAAGTCCTATTATTTTTATTTTTTAGGTAAATTTCTAAATCTCTCTTTGAGCTATAGCTCATTGGCTAGGTGTGTATATAGCCATTCATTTTCACAAGCAAATTTAATGTACCGTGACTCGTGATAGTTTAATGAACAAAGGATTAGTGAAGCCTCTAAACTTGTGATATATGGTCATCTAATTCCATTTTTATTTTTTTGAGCAACTAATCTCTGAACTCTTCAATTTTAGTCAAATTACCCATAATTTAGATTTTCATTGCAAAAATTATGTTTAGGATAGTTTCATTTAACAATTATGGAACTTTTAATTATTATTTTCGCATCCCTCACCTTCAGTTTGTACTATATGTATTTTAAATATATAATTATGAATAACCTGATCTAAAATAAAAGAGTTTAAAAATTAATTATTTAAAAAAATTAAATTAAGTGACACTGCTGTATTACAAGTTCAGAGTGCGCATTGACCGTTTCGTGATAGTTTAATTGATTATTCATCTCATAAATATTCATTTTTAGAAGTGTATTGTTTCTTTTTTTCCTAAGTTTTAGATTATTTAATTCTAAAACATTTTATTAAATAACGATGTCACTGAAGGACTTTAACTAAATAAGACAAAGTTCATATTTCTTTCTCTATTTGTTTTCAGTACAAAGTGATTGAAAATTAAAAATATCATATTGAAATTAAATAGCTAATTTTATTTCTAGCTAATCAAACGTAATATTTAACATAAGATCATATCTTCAAAATAGCTAATTTATGTATAAAAAAATACCCAATCGTTATACATTAAAATAAATATTTTTTTTTTATATAATTAGAAAACGGGGAGTGTTTGTAAGACGAATTGAACCCACGACTTTGACAATTTATTGTCCAGCACTTATACCATTTGAGTTAAAGTTCATTGGTAGTATATTTTAATTTTTAACAATTGAATATATTATTCTCTATAATTAGACAAATCAAACCCACTATTACATTTTAAAACGTATGAAAAGGCAACCGTCAAAATATGTACATTTGATGTTGCATACAGAATTTAATATATTTATTGTTAGTATCTTCAAAGTTATTTTTTACACGCTCTGTAATATACATGTGGATGTAAATGAATCTATTTTGAATATTTATGGAGTACACATTGCTAAAAGCCTAACAACTTAAAAAGGTAAAATATTTAAAGAAAATTCACGTTCTGTCCAAATATTTAAAATATCTTGATAATAGAAATATTACAACTCGAAAAGGAATGTGCCAACGTGGGTTGTCATCTACTTGCCATGTATAAAAAGATTAAGCAAAAATACAGATAATAAACTAAAAGGGCTCGATGTTCAATGAAAGTTTTCATTCTTTTCAAATTTTTAAAATAGTTTTGATATATAATAAAAATATGACAATCTATGTCAGCGTTAACATACTTTCTTTTTGGATTGGACATTTTTAAAACGATATAATACGATTTTAAACATTATTGAAAATTTTAAAATTTAAACAGAGTGAATTTTTTTAAAAAAAAATTGACTTTTTTTATCATTAAATCATTATTAAAATAATTTAATTATGATTTATATAAATATAATTAATAAATTCGAAAATCAAAATGACACTTTATTGAAATAAATATTTTAGGTAGGGGACAACAAACTCTGACAGCGTCTCTCAGCCGTGGACATATGGACCAGCTCATAAATCATACAATACATTTGGAATAAAATGTTTTCTCCAGGAAGGTACAGAGTAGAGAAGATAGTCAATTGGAAAAAAATTAATGGAGACTTTTCTCCTTTACTTTTGATGATCGTCTTTGTCACTATTATCGCTGAGCTTTCATTTATAGTTCTCAATATATATCCTTTGATTAGTTATCAACATACTTTGAATATTCTCTCCTCTCTATTCATTCATGTGTCTCTTGTCTTCACTCCGTTTTTTTTTTAAATGGTAATTAATTTTTTAGAATCTCAATTGTTAGTTTGTTAATTACGGAGACTTGGTTCGAACACACAACCTCTTTATGCACTTAGAAATACCCTAACCATCCAATATATGAGAAATTTTTAGATAGACTCGGTCTACCATGTCATTCGTAGACTAGCCTATCATATTATGACACGTCATTAAAATAACGATATTATTATAATATTGTTTATTACTTATTTATATTTTTGAATAATATTATTACGATAATACCATTATTTTAATGACGTGTCATAATGTAATAAATTTAGTATACGGAAAACGTGGTGGACTGAGCCAATATATGCTCACATTGACGTCTTCTCTCCGGTGAAGCAGCCTTTAAATATTTTCTTCTTATATGACTATAATATATAGGAAAGTGTAACATTTTGACAAGTCACACATGGTACATTCCTTTCTAATGGTAATTGGTTGTCTTATTCTTTTTTTATACTAATTAGAAATTTATGACTCCTTAAAAATGCCAAATCATTATTATTATTTTTATGAATACAAATCATTATATTTGAATAAAACAAAGTAAAGAAATACAAGTCTTTTAAGAATTTTCCTTAAAAATGACAAATCATTATATTTGAATAAAACAAAGTAAAGAAACATAAGTGTTTTTAAAAAATTGAAAATTCACGCTCTTTTAATTTTTTATTTTTCCACTACACAAAACTCCCAACAACAAATAAATTATCTTTTAATTCCAACTTCCAAGTGAGTGATCAATTTTTCTTATTCTTTTATAAATTATGTATTATCATACTAATTATTTATTCTAAAATTATCAACAAAGTTTAATTTCAGAAATTTATTTGAATTAATTTAATTAGATTAATTTAAATTTTTTTTGGCCTAATAACCAAAAAAATTCAAATATTTGCCGAAAATTTTTGTTCTTTCCAAACTTTTAAAATATCTTAATAATATTCAAAATCATATTATATCGTTTCAACACAAAAAAGAGTGTGCTGCTACAGACATGTGCTAACATAGATTTACACATATTTTTCATATATGAAAAATATTTCAAAATTGTCGAAAATTTCCGCTAAACGTTTGGACTTTTTAGGTCAATATCTGCATTTTTATATTCTTCATACATGGAAAACATGTGGCAGTTCATGTCCTTTCATTAACATCAACACACGCCTTATCGACTTAGGACATTCTAAAACGATATAATACAATATTGATCGAGATGTTTTAAAGGTTTAGACATATTTCTAAAATACATATTGAATATAAAACTTTTGATGTAACTTATATTTAAAAATAGAAAAATTTAAAAAATTTAAAAACTTCAATATAAAATATAAAATATTTTTTAAAATTTTGAAATTAAAACATTTAAATATAAATTTTTAATTTTAGCTTTTTATCTAGTTTAATAAAGATTGTACATACTTATTTAAATGGATTTGTAAAATATATTTATTATTACCAAGGTATTTATAAATCATTTCTATATCTTTACTAAATATTAATTCATTTCTACAAAAATTAAATTATCTTCTAAATAAATATTATATATATTATTAAATTTATAATAATCATCACTTATTATTATAATCCTTTAATTAGTAATCATAAATTATTATATGTTAAATTTAGGGGTCTATTTAATTTAGGAGTAATATCATAAAAATTCACTAACTTTACATGTTTTCTCAATTTAACCACGTTCTTTAAAACTTCTCATAAACATACACCAACTTTCATTTTTTTCCCAAATTCATACACGGTGCTAACGTGACACTCATTCATTGGTGCAATTTGCTGAGATGTAAGTCATTTTTAACCAATGAATGAGTGACACGTCAACACCGTGTATGAGTTTGGGAAAAAATGAAAGTTGGTGTATGTTTATGAGAAGTTTTAAAAAACGTGAGTTAATTAAAAAAACGTATAAAGTTGGTGAATTTTTATGACATTAACCATTTAATTTATTTTCTAGAACAGAATGGCATTTTGATAAGATTCAAGGGGTTTTAGATATGCGGGGCACATACATATGTAACTAGGGCATAACTATTTAAATATAATAGAGTAAATAAATTTATGTGTGTAAATATAATTTTGAAAGTTCATACATGCAAACTTCAAAATCAAGAGTATAAATTGAAAGGTTAATTACTATTATTTTTGTTAGTCCGAAATATTATTTCTCCCACGTATTTTTTAAAACGACTATTTTTCTCTTTATATGTGTGTTTTTTTTTAACTAAGCTCTCCTTTCATTAGGAAGTTTTAGTTAGCTGGAACATAAAACTAAAAGGAAAATAGTCGTTTTTTAAAATTTATAGGAAAAGTAGTTTTCCGGAGCCAACCTCATGAATTTTTAAAAAAGAGAGTATAAATTAAAAAAGAGAGTATAAATTTCATTTGGCCTGAAAAGAACTACTCCCTCCGTCCCGTTTAAGAAGGGACATATCCAATTTTTAAATGTCCCATATAAGAAGGCCAAATCGTGTTTTCCGCGCTAATTTACATTAAACTTCCATGTTTACCCTTTTAGAAATCCTCAAATACACTTATGAAAATTCAATCAACAACGCAATGGATTTATTATCATTTATGGTTCCAAAGCACTATATAGCCATATAAGTAGTCACTCTGCTTGTTTTATTAAGTAAACAAAAAATCAATATCCTATATTTAGAATTCTGCAATGATTTTTTGTGCCATGCACAATTAATTCAAATTCTCCAATAACTATCCACTTTTAATTTATATTATCAACGTACCTTTTTTTAATAAAATTAACAATTAATAAGGACAAATATGGAACAATAAAATGTTGTCTTGTTTTATTAATTTGTGTGTAAAATACATTCGTCCCTTCTTAAACGGGACGGAGGGAGTATAACTTTACAAATTGTATTTTTTTTAATCTAGATAGATTCGTTGAAAAAAAGATCAAAGTACAAACATGAAAGCCATATAACAACAAATAAATATATGATCTTTCAAAAATTCTAATCCAACAATTAAATATGAAACAATAACAAATACAAGCAAAAGATAATAATCGAAAAAGAGAAATTAAACCTAAATCCCGCTAAGATGCCATCTTGGCGCATAACAATGAACAAAGTCCCGTTGGTACGGTGGTCTTAACTTGAATCTCGTTCGACTGTGCCGATAAACCGTTTGAATTTTTTAAAACTTCAAACATTTTAGACATGTTCTTCAAAGTGAATCAAATAGATAGAAAATCACTAACTACATAAAGTAAATATTAATTAAAAACAACCAAATAATCTTCAATATTTAAAGGTTCATAGATCATCATCTAAATAAGAATAAAGCTAAAAATGTTTAAAAAGTCTTGTTCAGATTATAGATTTTTAACATGCAAATTAAAAAATTTGAAAAGATAAAAAAACTTCCAAAAAGCTTCCAAAAATGAACCAACAAAAAAAAACAATTCTACTTAAGGAGTAATTATTGGAGATAGAAGCCGACTAAAACTAAAAATAAAAAAAAGGTGGAGGAGGGGATGGTTTTCGAACAAAAGGCCAAAAAAACCCATCCCCTCAAAACTATGAATGTTGGGTTGTAATTTAGAGAAAAGTTGGAGGATTTTTTAGAAAGAGAAACACAGTATTTTATGTTCAAACTTCAATATTCAACTTGTTTATTTTGTCCTAATAATGAAAGGGATGCTACTAAATTAAACTGAATAAAAATTATATAAATTAATTTTAATTATATTTGTTAAAAAAAAATTAACGAAAAGAACAGAAATTATATAATACAATAGATCAAATACTAACTATTTTTTCTTTTGTTATTCCTGGACCTCCTGGTATAGTTTCAATTTTCAAAATATTTAGATTTAAATGGTCATCTCATATCAACCGTTGCGTCACATCATTTTTATAACAAGTTAATGAGTATTTGTGACAGAATTTTTTTAATTATTAATTAATTTTTTATTAGTTAATTTTCCACATGCTTAATGCTTTATTGATTTGTTGCATGAATCACATGGCGCAATAGTTGTATTGTATGTTATCCTTATACTTAAACTATTTGAAAGAGAGAGAAAGACTCCCCTTCTATAAAAGTAGCACTTTGTACATATCAACTTATAAATTTGACAACTAATGATATATCTTATTTAAATTTGATAGTTTTTGTCCTATTTTTTTTGAGCAAATGATCATTTCACCCCATGAACTTAGCACGAAGTCGCGAAACTGGATCAAATCATCCAGAACTTGATAAAACCGGACCGGTTTCATTATTTTGACCAAAAAAGAGAGTGAAATAACCTATTTTAAAAAAAGTAATCCTAAATAATTTTAATTAACCTTAATTAAAACACTAATTAATCCTATTTAATTTATAATTTAGTTACTATAAAATTGGGAGCTTTTTCTACCTTATTTTCTAATTAAGTCTAGTTACTCTCATAATTAATCATAATTTATTAAAATTAATCCTAATTATACCTTTAAAATATTAATACACCCTAAAGAAACTAATAAATCCTAATATTGATCACCTACTGGCCACCGACCGTCCACCGCTGGAATCAAAATTCCAGCCACCCCTCTGTCGTCTGTACAAAGAAGAACATACCCAAGGGATCTGTTCTTCTTTGTGAAGAACATATCCCAACTAGTATATATTCTTCAACTGAAGAACAGATCCCAGTTTGTTCACAATAAAGAACAGTGGACAATCAACATCCCAACCATACCACAGCCATCATCATCGCCACCAACGTGAAGCAACGAAGAACAGTGGACGAATGGCAACAGCGGTGAAGGATCGACTGGCTTCACAGATCGGCAACACCGGCTCCTTTTGGTTTGCTTTTTTGCCGGGGAGAACTTCAATGAAAATTTGAACTTTAATTCAAGTTATCACCCACATAAAAACGAATGGGATTTCAATTCCAACTTTGATAATGAACCACAACAATCACCGGATTTTCAGCAAAATTGGAATGTGGATGAAGGAAGCAAGATTGACGAATTCATTGAGGAGATGAGAACCGGTTTCCAAAATCAAGCCGCGGTCAACCACCGTCTTGAGACGCAAATTTCTCAATTGGCTAATTTGATTCAAAATATAGCTCAAGATGGTCTACCATCTACAACAGAATCAAATCTAAAAGAGCAAGTAAAAGTAATTGAGTTTCGAAGCGGAAAATCACTTGACAATCCGCATGTTATGAAGGTGGTTCAAGTTGACGATGTGCCGATCAATAGTGAGGATGAGATGGCTGAAATTCCATATGTCAATGCTTTAGTTGGACATCATCCAACAAAGGTACATGTAGATGTCGAAAAAGAACAGTGTGAGGATGGTGAACTTGAAACTCCGATTTTCCACCCAATTACAACATCCATGAGCTTAAATAATGAAAGTGGAGAGCAATTTGGTATTACGGTACTCTACGAGGAATTTAATAAAACCTTTGATTTCAAAGATCCATTCTTAGAAGGGTTTGATTCCGAGTATGATGTAAATAATACTAAACATATGAATATGCTTCATACTCCTCATGTTCTTTACTATAGAGTACAAGCATACTCTATATCATCCGAGTTTTTCTTGAAGGAGCCAACAAGAAAAAAAAGGGAGAAGATGCTACCAAGACGGCTTCCTCATGTTAGGTTGTATTTTTAGCAACCTTACGCGAAGAGTCAAGCTTTAGACTCTAACTAAAGCGCACTTGGGAGGCAATCCCAAGAGGTATTATTTTTCTTTCATCTTACACTCATGTTTTTCAATTTTTTTATTTCATTACACTGAGGACATTGCATGAAATAGTGTGAGGATGGGGGAAAAACATATCGTTTAGTTAGGATTTTTTATTTATTTTATTATTATTATATTTTCTTAGGGTTAGTATGTGTTTGTTTTTTATTATTATTTTATTTTTCTTGTGTTTTTATGCTTTAATAGATTGTTTTAGGGTGTTGTTAGGGTGTTAGTAGTTTATTTTCAATGTCTTGTATCGGTTTAAATCTTTGTCTTCCAAGTATGAAAAAAGTGTTAGTTGATTTGGTGTTATCTTTAAAATTTGTCAATCTTAGATTTCCCCAAATCAATGAATGTATGAACGCGACTTCTTAATTCGACAATTGATAAGTGATGCTTGCTTAATGACTTAATAATTCGTTGACATAATCCGATGAAATAAGGGTGAATTCAAAATTTAGACTTGTTCAAATCGTTGAAACATAATTGAATAACTTGATGCGGATTCATGACATGTCGATTGTTTATTTTTATAATCGTTTTTAAACTTTTGGCATAAGTAGCATAATTTTTGTAGGAATTGAGTTTATGGCATAACACTACACACTTTTGAGAGTTTTGAGCTTAATTTCCTTGTTGTGAGTGTTGATTTCATGTTTTATTCCTAGAACTTGCTCGGTGTCCGTTTAAAGTTACACGGTTGAGTTTTCAACAATTAGATGATTATGGCAATTAGGTATAACCTTTCTTTTAGACCACTTAAATAGACTACCCTTTATTCCCTAGATTACACCAATTTGAGCCTTAAGCCTTTTTATTGTTTTTACCATATTTTACCATTTACCGTTCTATGTTTTACCTCTTTTGTTTACCTTATCGACTTGATACATCATTTGTTATGACTATGATGAATATAGGTGATTCGAAACTCAAGATTAATGAAAAGAGAAAGTGAACTATATTGTGCTTAAAAGATAAAGTTACGCCTTATAAAAGATTGAAAGAAAATAAAAAGAGATAGAAATTTGCAAGCAAAAGCTTCAAAAAGAAGAAAAAAATTCTGAGATTGCAAAAAAAAAAGCAATGAGTAAAGCGTAATTCAAAAAGAAAAGAAAGTTATAAGTTCATATAAACGCAAAAGCGGAGTTAGATCGACCTAGAAGTTAATAGTAGTAATAAATAGTTTATTAAGTTGATAATTAGCCTTTGTTTTATCCTTTTTACCTACCCTTTACCTTAACCACGTTACAACCCCAATAAAGACCATATGATTTTTGTTGATTACCGAATCAAGTAGCGGAGTCCGGGACTATGAGCAAGCTTATGGTGAGTATTCATGTTTTCAAGTGTGAGTTTTCCTTTTGATTATATATACCCTAAACACTTGTTATTATATTGATGCCATTAGCTCGGATTCTACTAAATTGTGCTATGATTTGCTTAAGTGGAAAAAAATTGATTATTTTCCATGTCCCGCAAGTGATAGTGAAGCTTGAAGTGTGATTCAATTTGACCTTGTACTAATGAGTTAGTAACCGTTGTTATATTGAATTATGTCATAAAATTATTATTGTTATTTGATTTCATCATTATTTAGTTGTCGGTTTTAGAAGGTTGTTTTTCATATTATTCATAATTAATAAGTAATGTGCTAAATTTGCTAACATATTTTGTAGAGTAAGATTTATTTCTTGCTTGAGGACAAGCAAAGGGTAAGTGTGAGGAAGTTTGATAGGAGTATTTTACTCCTATATTTAAGGTCTATTTTACTCGGTTTTTCATCATGCGTAGTATTATTTTTATACATTATTTGGCGTTTTTATGTTTAATAGTGTTTGTTAGTGTTTCAGTGGAAATTAGGTGAAAAACGACTATTTGGGGCAAATTTATGGTGGATTGCGTGTACGAGTAAAGCGTAGCTTGCGGACGAAGAAATTGAAGTTTCACGAACGAGATTGAGCAAAAATAGATTGTTCCCGTTCGAAACAAAGGTTTCTCGAACGGGAACCATGCAGAATGAGCATGAGTCTCGAACGAGAAGGCCTTGTCTCGTTCGGGACTCAAGAGGAAATCAACATCTCACGAACGTGACACAAAGGACCAAACGAGAGCAAAGCTCTCGGTTCACGTTTTTTCGAACGTGAACGAGGCTCCCGTTCGGGAACCATGTTAAAACTGGGCATGTCTCGAACGGGACTATGGCTTCCCGAACGGGAAAGAAGAAAATTACGCGTGCAGCAGACTTTGAATTGGACTGAAATTCTTCCTCAAATCACAATTACAACTCCTATTACAAATTGATTTGTAATACGAATTAGAAGACTCCGGAACTTCTCCTACTATATAAAGACCTTGTACTAGACTCAATTTAAAATGTAGAATAATTTAGAATACATTAGTTTTAATTATTTTCTCTTAGATTAGCGTTTTAGTTTTCTGTTTCTCAGCAGTTTATAAGTAGTTTATAATTAGTTTCTGCAAGACGATTGTTGAAGATTTCAAGCTTAATCAAGACGATTCTTTCCGAAATTGACAACTCCGGTATTTATTGTTTAATTATGCTTTCTTCTTCATCATCATTCTTGTTTTGTTTCAGTTTTATTATGAGTAACTAAAACCCTTGTTCGAGGGTTGATATGAACTTATAAATTGGTAATTACTTGGATGGGATGGATTAGTGTTAATTCGTGTCTTAATTATTAATCTTATTGCTTGGATTAATTTAGCTACTTAGTTCATGATTTTGTGTTTAGTTAACTAATTGAGAGATTGTTAATTAAATAGACATAGATAATTAAGAACTTAGAGGAAAACGCCGTGAGAGCGGGTTGGAATTTAGGTAGTCGTTGAGTTTGCTTCATAATTATAATTTGATTATTTAATTCAGTTTTAATATCGTGAGAGCGAGTTAATAATTGGTTAGTTAATTAGGTTGTAATTTTATTCGGATCTTTGAGGCTTGAGAGGGCGGGATTCGGTGCTTTAGAATAGCTCGATTCACGATAAAATCACTAAAAAATCCTATTCCATAATTTTACTTATTTATTTGGGATTATCAATCCTTGAGCTTTTTAATCTTATTGTTTTAAATCATATTTTATTATTTGTTTTCAGTTTATATTAGTTTAATTACAAATCCTATTGATTTTTCTAGCTAGCCGATTAAAGAATATTTGAAATTAGTGATTAAGTCCATTGTCTCTGTGGGATCGATACTTGGTCTTCCAAGTTATATTACTTGAGCGATATCGTACACTTGTGATTATTTGCCAACAAAGACGAAGATGAATCCACATGGATTCGTCTTTGTCTTCGACAAAGAAACGAACAAATTTCATCGGATTCAGGCAACAACGAGTTGAATAGGTTAAAATAAATTGAGTTGAATAGGTTAGAAAAATGAAAAAGACAACAAGAGAAAGAAAATGTGAGAATGAAATGAAAAAGTGCATAATAGCCCCTGTAATTTTAAATAAAAATTAATAAAAATTTCGAAATTATAAAAATTAAATTGATATTTTAAAAATAATTAAATGTTGATTTTGTCAATGAAATAAATATTAAGGACTATTTTAAACTTTTAACCATCTAAAACCAGAGAGTATATTCACTCTCGGGGGTGAGAGCGGGAAAAGGGAGATTTGATATGTTTTTGCCAAATTTTAAGGTGATCTGATCCACTTTTATAAAATTGGACTTATTTGATACTTCATGCCAAGTTCAGAGGATTAAGTGATCCTTTATTCTATTTCTTTTACACGTCTTACACTAAAAAAAGTGTAATTGACATTATAGTATTAACAAACCCTCGCTTTTCTCTCTCAAACTTTCTCTCCCAACTATCCAACTCTGGCAACAGCGTTGTTCTCCATGGGGGATGAGTTCTGGCCAATTTTTAGCTAAAATTCATCCCCCACCCTTTAACTCTTTTAAATTTTCTATAGTTACAACAAATAAATGGATTTTATTATTGTTCTTTTTTTTTGTGTGGTTTCATCTACCCTATACGGGTAGAGCTGGCCATGGGCCGGGTCAGCCCGTGAACCGGCTCAAAACCGGCCCGGTCAAACCCGACCCGGAACCGGTCAAACTCGGAACCAGACTAAAATCGGCCCGGAACCGTAGAAAGGGCGGTTCCGGGCCGGTTCCAAATTTTTTGAACCGTGAACTGGCGGTTCCGGGCCGGAACCGGCGATTCAAAGGTCGAACCCGTTGATAAAAAATAATATACTATATATTTAAAATATATATTTTATCTTTATCATATAATATATTTATTTTTGCAATAAAATATAGATTACATTTGTTTTAGTTAAATTTTTGGTTAATTTTTTTTTTTCAAAATAAAAAATCTTTATTTTCTTGTAATACTATCTCCATGGATTATTTTATTGTTAAATTACATTTTTCAGTAATTAAATTTTAATTTAATTTTTAATTTTTTTTCTAAATCGTCCTAAACCTGAACCGGAACCGTCCGGTTCCGAACCGTCATGGAACCGTCTCTTAGGCGGTTCCGGGCCGGTTCTACTTTTTTTTGAACCGCGACCCGACGGTTCCGAACCGGAACCGGCGGGTTATGAACCGTGGCCACCTCTATATAGGGGTCTTAGTCATTCTATGTGGGTTGTTTTTTCTTCAAATTTGATGTTTTGCAAGGTATATCCTCTTATTTTCTTTATGAAATCTTAAAATTTAAAGTCTGATGTTTTGCGCTCTCAGAGATCACTTGATGGTTCTTCCTTTAAAATTTGATCAGAACAAGTGTGTCGTTAGAATTTGAATTTTCTTGTGCTTCCATTTGTAAGATTAATTTGTAAATTTAATTTTTACAGTTTGAATCATACTCTTATTGTAATTTTTAAAGAAATAATTACAGAAGAATACAAAAAAGAGCCCTTAATTTCACGCGCTACTTTTTTTTCTGATATCTTTTCATGCGGTGCCTTTTATTTTTAAAAGTTTACTTTTTCTACGTGTTGACGTCATCATAACGTCAGCGTGTCACTTATCTGACGCACGCGTCAGACCTTCTGACGCGTGCGTCTGCTGCATGAATGACCCGCGCGTGATGTGCGGGTCATTCCTCACAATTTAGGTGCACTGTGCACAAAAACTTGTGCATCTAATTCTTTTATATTTCAGTATAGAGAATTCATTATATATATGTTAAAATTGTGTAAAAAATTTATTTGTTATGTTTAAATATTATAAAAATAAATTTTAATTTTAATTAATTCTTTGTTTTTATTATATATAATTTATGTATTAATGATTTAAGTTGTATAAAACAATTATTTATTATATTTAAATTATAAAAATATTAATAGATAGACTTTTAATTCTTTATTTTTATTCTATGCAAAATTTAGACTTTTTTTATCATACTCCTTCCTACTCACAAAAAATGCCAAATTGGATTTGTACATAAATTAAAAAGTGAAAGTTAAATTAATTAGTATTAAATAATTTTTTAAATACCCTTAGATTAATTATTTAGATAGTTTAAATAGGCATAATTTTATGTTTTAAAAACATTAATTGTTTATTGATATTATAAATATATTTTGAGAAATTAAATTTGTTATTAGTATTTATATTGGATTAAGTGATTATTAATCATGATTAAAAAAATATAATTCGAATGGTTGAATTGATGAATGGTAAAATTGACATCTCTACTAAACTAATAAAATGAAGATGAAAATTTGACCTATATTTTGGAACGCAAAAATAACAATTTGACTTATCTTTGTGACACAGAGGAAATATAAAAATAATTTTTCAATGCATTAAATGTTATATTTAGTGCATTAAGTACATTTATCCTTCTCAATATATATTTTTAAATTATAATTAAATAACCAAAAAATATAGTGAAAGGTATAAAAGAAAGAATATATTAACATTTTAATTTTTTTTAATATGTACGAAAACTGAAATATGACAAATAAAATAGGAGAGGGAGAATATTTTATTTATACATCTACCGTCATATTTGATACATCTCCGTTAAATATGTAATATATTTCTGATACATATATGATACATCTTCCATGCATATAAATACATCTCATATACATATTTGATACATTGCCAATGTATATTTTATACATATTCGGTCGTTCAAAACTTTTTCTTTATTTACATCTCCGATAGATATTTAATACATCTCTAATACATATACAATACATCTCTGATATACATTTAATACATCTTTAATACATATACAATACATCTCTGATACATATATATAAGACATTTCCGAGACTTGTTTGAATTTTATATATATATATATATATATATATATATATATATATATATTATACATATTTAATACATCTCTAATATATTATTTATACATGATAGATACATTGTTTTTACTAAATTTATACACGATAGATATACTTTTTAAATATAATAATAGATATTCCGCATACACATAATTTATACATGGTAAATACATTAAGTAGATATACATATAATTTATACATGATATATATTTTTCACCACATCATTTATATATGATATATACACTTTTTTAATAATATATATATTTATGATATAAAATTTATATATAATAAACATATTATTTATGCATCAGACCCGTGTTCGGTATGTATAAACAATGTATCTTATAAATAACTCATAAATTATTTTTTAGAATTGTATCATTTGAGATTTTTATATTTTTTTAAATTTAATTAAAAAATTAATATTTTTATATTTCTAAAATTAAAATTTATATTAAAATTAATTTTAGTATTTTTAATATTTATATAACATAAATACCTTATAAATTATATTTTTTAGAATTATATCATTGTGTATTTTTATATTTTAATAAAAAAATTAATATACTTATTTTTAAAATTAAATTAAAATTTAGTTTTAGTATTTTTCAAAATTTATATAACATAAATAAATTATTTATATAATTTAAAGAAATAGATTATTTTATATTTAAAGCATAAATTAGTATTTGAATAATAAAAAAAAGAGCACATGCATCAGTTATGCATGTGCCAGCAGGGCTGTCCATGCGTCAGCCCTGCACTGACGCGCGTCAGGCATTGAAAAAAAGTCAACTTTTTTTTTTCGTATTAGCTGTAAACTTTTGTCAGAAATTAGTACAAATGTGAAGAGTGAAGAAAAAAAGACACACGTGTAAACAATTTTACTTTTTTATACAGTTATGTAGATTACCCATTTTTAAATTTGTAAATTTTATGTCCATTTAGCTAAATTTATTTTTAAATATTAACTTATGGTGCTTTTATTGGCTGACACATTAAGTTGTCGAATAACCTGATATATTGTAATTTTCTAGCGCAATTTTGTGGTTAGCTCTGAAATTTTTGTAGTTAATTATTAATATAAAACGAAACCATCTTCTGAACAAAAAAGTTAGTATAATATTAACTCACATTTTTTTAACAACGATGTAGTTTGAAACTCATTAAAGTTAAAATATAACAACAAACGATGTCATTTGAGCTAGTGCCACGACATCAATTCGGTGGCAAATCATCTGTTTTTATTTTTTATCTATATATTTATATAATTGAGAGGAGCAAACGAGCTCTTTCATTGATTCTCATCAAATATAATTTTCTCATTAATTCTCACCAAATAAAGCATCCTCATTAGTTTCCACTTTTTTAAATAAATTAGTATTCTAATTTATATTAATTTGTAATCTCTATACATCATAGTGTTTTAATAGATTTATATTAACTTCTAACGTCTATAAATTATTTATTTTTTTGAATATTAATCTTTAAAAATTAAATTAATCTAAAATTTTGATAAATTCACATTTTATATACAATATTTATTTAATATTTAAATCTTATAATTTATTTGATTCTTACCTTATATAAAAGTTATTATTCAAAGAGTGTCAATATTATAGATAATCATATATTTTTAAATCATTTATATTAATTTATAGTCATATGAATGAGTGTTGTAATGTATATTAACTTCTAATGTCTACACATCGTATTGTTCTGATATATATTTAACTTCTAATTTCAGCAAATTATTTATTTTATCAAACATAAATTTTCTAAAAAAATTAGGCTTAAGGTCTGAAAAACTACCGACTTTTTTTTCCAATAGCACCCTCACCTTGTAATTTTTTCAATAGCACCCTATTTTGTATTTTTGGCTTTCAATATCACTCTAAATTTAAAAAATAGATGATTTGATTACTATAAGGATGAAAATTTTCAAAAAAACTAAATTTAAAGGTGAAATCATACTTTTTTTCTACTTGGTCACTTTTAAATAAGTCCTTTAACTTAAAAAGATTCAAATAAGTGCTCGATAAATGAGTTTAATTTGATGATTTATGGTGCTATTGAAAGTCAAAAATACAAAATAGGGTAAAATTGACTGTTTTACAAGGTCGGGGTGCTATTGAAAGCAAAAAATACGAAATAGGGTGCTATTGAAGAAATTACAAGGCGAGGGTGCAATTGAAAAATAATTAAAAGGTCGGTAGTTTTTCAGACCTTAGCCAAAAAATTAATATTTAATTTTAACAAGCTTATATTTTATATAAAGAATTTATTTAACTTATATTAATTTAATATTATAGTTTATTTGGTTTTATCTAATATAAAAGTTATTATTAAAAGTATTAATATTAGCAGTAGTCAATAAGTTTAAATAATTTATTACTAACATTACAATGAATTTTTATTTTATTGATTTGCATATTATGAATTATTTTCACATTTTTTATATATATATTTTTAATAAATTTATTATTTAAATTAAATATTAATTTGATTTCGTATAAATACGCGGAACTTACGACTAGTATATGTATTTATGTGGTGTAAAAATCCCTTTTTAAAAAAATATGTCTTAATTATCAGAAGCCTTTAATTAGTAAAGTTCTTCCATCGAATGCTAAAGTTAGTTGTCTCATCGTCATCGATACTCAACGCCATTAATGAATTCAGAAAAAGTTTGAAGGTTATCCTCTATAGCAACAAGCATATGAAGTTTTTTTTTTCTTAATTTCCTTAAGGCACCGTTTGGATTAAGTTATTTTGAAATTGATGGATTTAACAAAATCAATGGAGTTAAAATCTATGAATATGAAATTGGTGGATTTATAAATTACATCGTTTGGATAGAACCTAAAATCAATAGATTTATAGGGATAATTTTGGAATAATAAAATATTCTAACAATCCATGTATAAAAAATGGTGAATTTCAACTTTCCCGGCTTTAACTACCTGTTTATCCTCTTCGCTGGTCTTATACGAAAAATGAAATACATACAGTTTGGTCAGGTTATCATATTTGGCAACATAAACAATCTTTGGAAGCTGACGTCTGACTGTGTGCTTCGTCTCCACCGTCTTCGACCTTTGTAAATGCATTTGGAAATTTAATGTGTTACTGATTCTCCCTAAGACCGTAATTTGCCCGTTTAAAAGATGAATAATGGTACTAATTAATTCTCGCTAACCCCGCTAACAACTAATATAGAATAATTCTATATGATTCTAATTAAGTCCGTTCTTCAGAGTATTCCTATTTATTTTATGTCAGTTTTTAAACTGCCTGTGAGTGTTCAGACTACATTGGAGGCTTACATGAGATGTTTTTTTTATGGAAAGGGGATATCTCAAAAAGAGCTTTATGCAAAGTTTCATGGAATTCTATTTGTAAAGATTATTCAGAGGGAGGCTTGGGGTTAGCTCATCTTAATGTTAGAAATCGCTGTCTTCTGTTCAAGTGGGTTTGGAAAATTCGGTCGGCGAAGCAAACTTCTTTGTGGGTGAGAATTGTTTCCTCTTCTTCGGTTATTACAGGATGGGGCTGTTTTGATAATGGAACTAATAGCGTCATGTCTCATATTTGGAAGGGTATCCGAAATGTTTGCTTTCTTGATCAACCTTCTTGGACCATATTCATTAATCATGTTTCGTTCAGAGTTAATAATGGAAATTTGGTTTCTTTTTGGCACGAC
Source organism: Mercurialis annua (assembly GCF_937616625.2). Classification (NCBI taxonomy): domain Eukaryota; kingdom Viridiplantae; phylum Streptophyta; class Magnoliopsida; order Malpighiales; family Euphorbiaceae; genus Mercurialis; species Mercurialis annua. Next base: position 36,185,773 of record NC_065573.1, on the reverse strand, counting down.
AATTGGCTCAACGGAAGTACACCTTGCAGCATATACCCTCGTTACCCTCGTCTTTATAGACTTTCTCAGCAAAAATTTCTTTCAATCTATGAAGTTAAATCTGCTGGTTTTAGTTGGAGACGCAGACTGCGTATCAACGAGGCAATTGACCTGCAAGTTATTACCGCTGCTATGGAAAGTTTTAATATTGCTTCTACAAATGAAGACCAACTGTTATGGAACAGCAAGCATCTGCAGTTTACGGCCCATTCTTTTGCTGTTCTATTACGTTCAAATGCAGCAGCCATTCCAACTTTCAATATCGTGTCGAAATCTGCTTCTACTCCTAGGATCAACTTTCAATATCGAATGCGTCTTTTGCTTATTCTAGCTTGGATTTGTTTAGAAACTCGGATTGTATTTTACTTGGATGATTTAGCTTTGTTTTTCTTCGCCTTTTAGCTGCGTTTTGGCTTCAAGGTGTTGGCTAGCCGCTTTTTTGGTTTTTTAATACAATTCCATTCATAAAAAAAACCAAAAAAATAAAAATAAAAATAAAAAGACAATGCATTTTCTTTGGAGATTAAATTCTTTGTGTTTAGGTGTTTCCATCGTGGCGGAGTCAAGTGTAATTAATGTTGTTACAAAGTGAAGTGTAACATTATTTGTCGTCGTTGTAGTAAAAAAAGACGAGTCTCTGTTATATGTGTTTAAAGAGTGCGATTGGGAAAGAGACATCTAGCACTAGCACTACTTTTCGCTTGGGCTTCTATAAATTGATTTTTCAAAGCCTGCCTAGTTCCACCCCCACAATAGATTGCTAAAATGTAACGCAGACGATGTTATTTGTAACAATGGTAAGGTTTGTAGGGCAAAAAGTTATTGTCTGAAACAAGTTCGGGTAGGTTATGATTACAGTAGCAAGTAAAAGCGATATAGTTCATGACAACAAGCAAAGGGAGATCTAGGCCAAATTATATGTTAGGAATTGTGCCTTCATGACTGTTGTAATCCAAAGTGAATCTCACCACCGTTCTAAAATCTGCAAGGGGCTACTTCATCACATGTTTCTTTAATGAGTATGTTTTTCTACTTAACTTATTCTTTTGAATGTATTTATTTTATTGTTTTGAATGTATTTATTTTATGTTTACAAGATGACATTTTCTCAACGTTTTGAATATAAAATATGATGCCATCTAAATATGAGAAGGAAAAAATAAACAAGCTTGAAGATCATTTAAAAGACTTGACGGCTCAAAAAAAAATACCAAAATATTTAACTTTTATCTATTCTAAAAATCTTTAATTTTATTAATTTTACTTAATTGCAAAAAGATTATCACAATTGCAATAATCTGCTTCATCCCATTAAAATCAATTCAATCCAAGTTTGATCATATATCAATATTGAATGATTGCATACTGTACTTATCTAATTGAATTAAGAAACAAAAGAAAAGACAAATCCTTCAATAACTATCACAAAAGTAAAATCAAATTCAATTGGCACAACTAAACAAATTTGACTGTAGTTAAAATAACTTTATTTTAATTGACAAAATAAAAAAAAAATAGTTGAAATCAATGAAAACAACCAATATTTAAATTTTCTGGATTATACAAGGCAGTAATGAAAATAGAATAAAACTGCTAGTAAATGTATCTCAGAATAATATCCTGATGGAGAATCCACTATAAGAAAACCTACCAATTGAGTCTAAAAATAGGCTTGTGGAGCACTAATATATTAAGTGCTCAAATGACTATGCACCAATCCTCTTATCATTCCCCACAACCACAACCCAAAAACATATCCTTAAAAATATGTAAACCTCACGTTAAGCTCTCTAAAGAATGCGACAAACGTATCTCACTCAGTTACATTATTGAGAGGTCCAAACAGACTTAGCATCATGTCTATATCATTCTTCGCCAAAGAAAAACAGATGGCCAAAAGAGGAGAGAATAAGAACCCTAATTGCATACCAAATTCTTCACTGATTGTACATATACAAGTCAACAACTCTACAAGCACTATGTAGATGCTTTTCAGGGAAAAAAAATGTAAATAGCATGTAACACGCAGATTATTAAATCGTTAAGCTGCTATCTGTTTCATGTGATGATAAGGTTCCCTTTGACTATAAGCTTTCCTAACTGATTTCATGCCTAAAGTAAGCAACCTTAAGCAATTTCTATTTTCATAATTCAGCCAAGTCTCTGAAAATAAACAAGATATGCATGGTTCCAGAATAGCCATTATGAACACAATGAAACTACATGAACATTATGTAATATCCTATCAGAGAGTAAAGATAAACTTTAAGAACTACTATTAAAGATCATGCAGAACACATAACTAATAATCAAGCAAGTAAATATTTCAAAAATCATTTGATCAATAAGAAGATCAAAATTTTAAAAGATCTGCAGAGCATTCGTGTCCCAGACCTTATCACCAATACTAACACAGTTGCAGCACAGCTTACTACATACCTCACTACTTGCTATTGTTATTTCTACCAAGTCTTATAGTCACAAAATAATATGCCTATCATTTCATTCTATCACGGTCATTATATATCATGTAGCACGAAATCAATGTCTAATTTTTCCACCAAACTAGAAATCAGTCTTTCTAAAAACAAAACCACCGTGACAACTTGCATATGCCATATCTAACCAGTATTGCCTACCACTAGTGCTCTAGAGCATGAGAATAAGCATCCTAAACACTGAAAGATCGTATGCTAAACTTTGTTTTATGAACCAATCAATACTTCAGACAAAGTAGTAAGATTCAATTCAGAGATATAAATATCTGGAACCTGCAAGCACGGCAAAAAGATAATACTAAAAGTTGCATTCTCAACCAATATACTCTCCACAAGCTATTAGCGTGTTCACGCAAAACAAAATTAACAAGCGTGTATTTGAAATACCAGTCCTAAGCTTTACTCTCTTCAAAAGATTGCTATCTCCACATTCCCCTGTATCAACATTGTCAATTCAAGGTTTCAACAATCAAAATCAGAAGGAATGCAGTGAATACTTAATATGAAGATGAAAACTTAGCCATTACTAACAAACCTAAACTACATAAAAAATCAAGGTTTGACACATAAACAACCCTGTGGGGCCCCAAGAAACTTGTAAACTACTTGTGGTTCTACAGAAAATTTATAGCACATACTGATAATTACAAGAAAAGATAATCAACTTAGTGCCAAAGAACAATAATGATTAGCAAATAAAAACACAAACAAACAAACAGAACTATATCCATAACCATAAACAACACTGTAGTAGACATAGTCAATTAAGAAAAACATCATTAACAGTTCAATAGTAATCCACCAAACATAACATATTAATAAGCATGACAGTTCAACATAGCAATTCACAGTAATAAAAGACCCTAAAAACCCTTACAAATCAGCATTTACACCACCTCTTTAACCTGCTTCTTATCAGCATCAGGAATCTTAACATAACCCATCTTCTTAACATCATCAACATCCTCATCCTCACCATCAAATTCACCATCATAATGATAATCATATCGGGTAGCAAACAGAGACCAAACCAAGTACATAGTAGCAGCAGTTAAAGCCCCACACCCAACACCAAAAAGCAAAGCCACCACCACACTGAGAATATCCTTAGTCCGATCACGCAGCGAGTTTATATCATACGACGACAGCCCCAGCCCAAGCCCAAACGGCAGAACAGGACCAATTTGTTCTTCCTTCTCCTGTCGTTTTGGGATAAGCGGCTGGGAGCGAGAGTTCCGGTCGTTTACTAACCGTAAAATCCGGGGATCGAGGAGGAAATCGGAGCGAGAGCGTTGGTGCTGTTGTTGTTGGGTGATTTCGGTGACGATTGTGACGAACCCGGAGGAGGGATTGTTGTTGGAGTTAGGGTTAGGGTTAAGGGGGCGGATGGAGAAGGTGTAGGAGGAGACGTAGAGGGTTTTGCAGAGTCTGCCGGCGGAGGTGGTGGTGGTGGTTGAGAGGAGAATGATTAGCGAGAGGAGAAGCAATGGAATTGAAGAGGACGCCATTGTTGGGAATTGGGTTGAAGAAGAAGAGAATTTATTTTTGGTAGTGATGGAAATTGGAATGAAAAAAAAAAAGCATGAGAAAAAGTTATTTACAGGGTGGATTTTTTTGTCAGTCCTTAAGATTTTTTTTCTTTCAATTAGTCAAAAATATGGTTGAACCGACGGCTGCGCACATAACCAACCCGATAGCCGAGTTTACGGCTCAATTGATATGGTCACCGATTTTAATTAAATAAAAAAGAGATACTATATTAAAATAATAATTTATTTATTTTATTATAGAATGAGTCTATATTTATATGTGAAACTTTATATGGTTATTTTGTTTTTTGTAAAACAAATTCACTTTAAACATTTATCATTATTGGATCAATTTCATCCATGGTTAAAATTATGCTAAAAATTAAATAAATATAAAAAAATCATGTATATATATAATTATCCACTAATAAATAAAGAATTAAGGGTTAACTTTGTTTTCCAAATCGTGTTTTGAGATCAAATATGTCACTTTTTAAAATTTTTTAGTCAATTAATTTTAGACATAATTGCAAAAAAAAAATTATAAAAATTGTAAATTTTGGTCGTAATTGATAAAATATGCAAATATTTGAATTTAAAAATAATTAAAGTATAATAAAAAGACATTTGTAATCTAAATTAAAAGTTGTGCTTGTTCAATAATATAATTTGCATTTTATGTGTTATCCAAGCAGCAAATAAAAAATATTATGGATTTAATTTATGAATATAAGATAAAATTCTTTATCTTAAGTTATTTTTATGATGATTAATATAATTTCTTTGATGATAAACATTAACATCAAACATAGAACTGGTCACTCTAGCTAACGAGTGAGCCACAGTGTATTAAAATATATTTATCAACTTTGTCATAATTTTGGATGTATTAATTCATTTATCCTAAATACGTAACATTAATAAACTATTGAGCAATGATACTATTAATTGCATGGTAAACTTACATGTATACAAAGTCAGTGACCTATAACATATGTAAACTTCACTTACTGCAATAAAGGTAAAAACTTTTTCGACAACTATACATTTTTTGACAGTAGCTTGCTGGTCAATTAACTCTAAGAAGATTAATACTTTCTTCTGCTTGTACATGTGACTTAGATTCTGCTAAACTAACTCTTAGAATACGATCAGCTTCTTCGATATCTACATAAGAGCTCGAGGAATCGGTATATGGACCATTTGTGGACAGACTATTGGTCTGACTAGGGTTCTGCCAGAAGTGATTTCTTATAGCCTTGTACTTTGAGTTGATGGCTGAAAATCCAGGATCAGAAAGAAGGTCCTGAACAGCGGTTCGGCCATCGAGCATGCTGACAACTTGAGACATTGTAGGCCGGAGTGTCGGAGATGCATTGGTGCATAATAATGCTACATTTAGCATCACCATTGCCTCCTCTGACGAATAGGCTGACCCTAACTCTGGATCAACCAACTCTAGCAGACTTCCTCTTTCTTGCAGAACATAAGCCTAAGTGAAATAATAATGATGTTAGAAATAAAAAAATTAAAATCCTCCAAACAACAGATAAACAAAGAAAATAATTAATTTCATTACCCAGTCAAGAAGGTAAACAAATTCCTCCATCGGCCTGTAATTCGTGTTGCTCTTTCCGCTGACAATTTCCAATGCAACAACTCCGAAACTATAAACATCTGCTTTGTTAGTCAAATAGCCACGCATCGCATACTCTGGAGCCATATAACCACTGCAAAAATTTGAAGATCACGGAATGTTATGCAAAATTCAGATTTAACCATAGTTCAGGATTATAGGATAAAAAAATTGAAAGTCAAGGAATTTTATGCAAAATTTAAATTTAACCATAGTTCAGGATTATAGGATACAAAAATTTAAAGTCGCGGATGTTATGCAAAATTCATATTCAACCATAGTTCAGGTCTTCACAATTATAGGATAAAATGTTCTTCCACAAGAACTTACATGGTTCCTGCGATCCGGGTGCTGATGTGGGTATTATCATCCTCATTTAGCTTAGCCAAGCCAAAATCCGAAATTTTAGCATTCAAATCCTTATCTAGTAGCACATTGCTTGCCTTGATATCCCTATGCACAATTTTAATTGCTGACTCTTCATGGAGGAATGCCAAACCTCTAGCTACCCCTAGACAGATTTTCTTCCTGGTTGGCCAGTCCAGTTTCAACCTGCTTTCTGGATTCTTCCCTGTAAAAAATTGTCAGGTTTCATGTAACATTGAGAACACCTTTTTTAAAAGTAGCATGAGTGTCTGGTTAACTAAGAGTCCCGAGCTTACCAAAAAGGGCACGGGAGAGGCAGTTGTGTTCCATGTACTCATAGACGAGTAATAACTGGTTTCCTTCAACACAGCACCCATATAGCTTTACAAGATTTGGATGTTGCAGAGCAGAAATCATTCCAATCTCATTCACGAATTCACGATTTCCTTGCTTAGACTTTGAGGAGAGCTGCTTAACCGCGATTACAGTTCCATCAGATAGTAAACCCTGCATTCAATTTCTATAAGTTACAGCCGTGAACAAGAAGAATATAGAAGTTGTTAATTGGACTGCAACTTTTTGTTTGAGAATCCTACCTGTGCAAATTGAAATGATGAAATTGAACACAAAAATACCTTATATACAGAACCAAAACCACCCTCTCCAAGTTTGTTTTCTGGGTCAAAATTCTTAGTCGCAGCTTTTATCTGTCTTAATGCAAATATTCCTGTCTGCAGATCTAGACCTCTTAGCTCTGCCAGAATGCAGTTTTTGTTAAGTTTAACTCAATCAAAGTGAACGAAATATTTTACTGAACAAATACTGATTATGCAATGCAGTGTAAAAAAAAGTTGCTTTCGGACATTATTCTAGTGGAGTACTTAGTACCTTTATCTACGGATACTTTGTTTCCAAGGCAGCCTTTCATCCACATGATTCCCAGGATCAGGAGGACAAGAATTACTGCGGCAGACACAGTAGAGGCCGCAATGATAACATTCTTTTTATCATTTTCTGAAGGTGGTTTGAAGTCTGTTAAGAAAGAAATGACATTCTTCGATCAACAAATTTTTTAAGAATAAGAAGCATTTTTAACATTTATAGGTAATTACTTAATTTTCAGACCATCAAGATAGCGATTAAAATGTCATACAGTTGTTACTGAGGACTTACTCGGATTCACTGATATAGCTGATATTAGAGGTCCATAAGTTCCTCGAACTGGAATTCCTGTTGTTCCTCTTCCAGCCCAGTAAAAGTGAATCTTTAATGTGTGGCTTGTCACTGCCACAGTAAATTTCTTTACAATTGGCCTTCCAGTGCCACCAGCCGCTTCTGCAATGTTAAAATCTTTCAGAACCAACTTTTCCTGCATATGTACAAGTCAAAAACAATAAACATCTATGGAGGGTAAAATTCGTAAAATTCTTTTAATCATGACAGTAGCACTTACCTGGATGTAAACATCGAATATGCGCTTCCCTAGACTACTAAATGTATTGTCATTTGTGAAAACAATTTCTGCAAAATGGAGCTTTACAGTATAATTTCCATTCACAAGGCAAAGTCCATAGTAAGTTAGAGAGAGAGGAGAAACACGGGCTGTGGTGTATAGGTTTGCATCAAGAGCAGAAACATTAGATATAGCAGAAGTATTGGTCAGAGTATAATGATCAGCATCAATGTCATTGTCCATGAAGTTCCCGGTGCTGCTAAATGCCCATTTCTGACTTGGGTAATACATAGAAGCTCCTCTTGGTTCTAAATCAGCTTCGTAAGTGGTGTTACCGCCACCGACTATATCGTTACCTCCACAATTAATATGCAAGGAGTAATGATCTGATAAGAAATGGAAATGCGGACAAGGATGTAAATGCATAAGTATTTATCAGAAAATACTCTTGCAAAAGCTTCAACACCTTCAATATCAAGTACTTGCAGGACTTAAAGTAAATGGTGTATGTCTTACTATAAAGCCACTAATAAATTGACTATGCTCACACTATTTGCTCACGTTTTTTACTTGAACATGGGAAGTTCTGTTTCAGGCATGAAGGGACTTTACTTCTGTGACAAAAGAAACAAAGTAATGCCAAGTACTTTTGGTCAGCCGATGGTACAAAAAAAACACGAAAATCAAGAATTTAGAGGAAACAAAATTGAGCATGCAAGATTCTTACAGTTTGTTAGTAGATGAAGAGTAGCTCTCCACCAAGTTTCTGCAAGAATAATTAAACAAGATTCATTATGTTGCTAAAAAATAAGCATTAAGATTATACCAAACAAAGGAGAAGACGATAACATTTTCATAATACATACACGCTCGCTCGAGGACATTCGCGTTGACCCGAGTCATCCCAAGTGAAGTTGTTATCAGAAATATCCCTACAAGCAAAATCAAGAAAAGCATCAAGATTATGATCTATGTAGTTTGGGAAAACAGTATTTTTACAACGGAATTTTTCTTGAAACTGTGAGCTTAATTTGGTATCATAGTTGAAATTGGTTGGATTTAATTATCTGACACGATCTACGCAGCACGACAACCAAATGATGTGAAAATCAAATGCATGCCTGAAAGCTATTAGACCAAGTAATCAGAAAAGGAACTTCAAGCTTGAAAATAAATAACAAGGGAAAAAACATACACGTTCTTGTTTCTTTCAACAACCCAGTCCGGTACAGTTCCTGTAAGCTTGTTTCCTGTCAAGTAACTAAGAAAACAATGAAATACAAATGTTATATGTTAGCTCACGTGCATATAGACAAGACGACGTGTACAATTATTACTATAGGACATCCACTTACATGAAATCTACCTTCCCCATCTCCGAAAATGATGAAGGAATTTCTCCAGTCAGGTTATTGAAGCTGAGATCTCTACGCGGACAAAGAAAACAGATCCTAGATTAGAAAACCGGCATACACTCTGTATGGTTCAATCATCTATCATAAACTAGAGTCTGTTAGAACAGATTCTACAAGGTGAAAGCAAAACTACTTACAGATTTTTCAGTTTTTTCATGCTCCCTATGTATTCTGGGATTTTTCCAGATAGCAAGCAATTTCTGAGTACCCTGCATTTGATAATTGAAATGCATATCTATCATGTATGCATCACATCAACAACACCAGCTAAGAGTAGAAAGGTCATAGAACTCACAATGTCTTGATGGATTTCAGATTTTCTAAATGTGGGAAAGTTGAACCTTTGCCTTTTAGGTCACTAATCCGCCTAAACGTCATTGAAAAGCGATGTCATACTGTTAATAAGCTCCTGATGATATACACATACATACATTATATAATATATAAATAAATGGAAATGTCACATTAGCATACAGATCACTTAGGCTTGTCAAGGCGGAAATGCTAGAAGGTATAGGTCCTTCAAGTAAGCTACCCTGTATATGCCTGCAAGAAAATTAGAATTCAAAAGAATTCTTAAACTACATAAACACAAAATTTTCTTCTAACGGTACTAGATTAGAAAAAGTTTGAATCTCACAGTTTCTGTATGTTAATCCATTTACCGATGAAATCAGGAATCTTCCCTGAGATATTAGTATCGCTTACCCTCCTGAAAGATGTCAAAAGGTATAAAAACTTAAAAAGGTAATCCAGGAACTGTTACTTACTGGGTTCATCATATCTGATACAAACTAAAAAAAAATCAAAAAGGCATATACTTACATATCAGTCAAGTTGATCAACTTTGCAAATTGTGTGGGTAGCTTTCCCGTGAACGCATTTGATGAGAGAATTCTGAAGAAAAGACAATAATTGAGTAGTAATGTTAACATCAGGACATCAAAATCTGACAGATATAAGATAAAGAATCAATGAATGAGCATAGAAATTACATTTTCTGTAAATTGATCAATTTCCCAATTTCTGGAGGAATCGGACCTGAAAATTTATTTCCCTCGATGCTTCTGCAACATGAATATATTGATGTTCACTTCATGCAACAAATAAACAACTCAAAATGGAACGGATTAAAGACTTGAGCGAATCCAACTTACATATTCTTAAGAGTGGTGATGTTGGTGAGAACTTTCGGAAATGGACCGGACAATCGATTCCCCATAAAAGAACTGCAAGGAAAATGATGAAACATAATAATTTCAGGATTATTTCCATCATAATAAGTAGAGGAAAATGTTGGAATGGATTTCCTTACAGATCGACAAGGCGCATGGTAGCCCATTGGGAAGGTATAGGACCAGTGAGACAGTTTCGACTTAGGTCCCTGCTTGTCGAGTGAATGCAAATCAGGTCAAACAGCATTGTAATGGTTCAGTATGGGATCCAAAGAGAAGGTGAAGATATGCTTACAGTAGTTCGAGATGGCGAAGCTTGGAAAATTCTGGTGGGACAATTCCTGATAGATTCTGAGCCTTTAATTCGCTGCATTTCCGAATTCATACAGAAAAAGTTTGGCATTGAGATAACTTTTCAGGTTTTGATTGAAATGGTTAAATTGTTTTTTTCTGAACTCAGAATGTTTTACGTCAGAATTCGAATATGGCAGCGAGAGTTTTGCTCGGGCTCAGCTCAAAATTCAAACTAATTGGCGATATAATTTGGAGGTTCAATAAAATTAACTCTAAATTTTAATTAAATTTTCAAAACTACACTCTTAACAAAAATTCAGGTAAAGTAAATGATGTGGTATCATAGTGAAAAAAAAGAACCAACCAATAAATTAATTATTGACTCTAATAAAATTAGAAATATCTAGTATTATTCTCTTTATTTTAACAGTTTATTTCTTTTTTTTACAATTATTTTATTTAATCTTTAATGTAGAATTTTTGATTCATTTATAAAATCTATTAAATTTAATTTTATATTGCATATTTTTTTAGGAAAACTAATAGCTATGATGCCATATCATCGAGTTTCATCAAAAAAATTATGAGATTATCGTTTTCAAAATATAATAAAAATTCAGTGTCAATTAATAAATGTTTCAAAATATACATTATTTTATAATTATAATAAAATAATATGGATGATCTTTTGCCAAACCAAATTTTATTTATACTAGCATTTACTATGAAGGAAGTCAACCGGTCAGCAAGTCTAATTTGCGCGTTTTTCTACTACCGACTACACCTTTACTGTCTTTTATGGGAAAATATTTTACAATTGTTTTTCAGCTTAAGGCCAGCTTTTTCATTTTTAATTAGCTTAATGAGTTTTTTTAAATTTTTTAAAATGATGTTAGTACTTTGCAGTCAAATACTCATCACTCTCAACACCTGACTTGTCCTATTAAGTCAACGAGTTTCATTTGGTCATTCTAAGCTCAAAAAATGATTAACAAAGTAAGATGCAAGTGATTTTCATATTTTCTATTTGACTGTGCGTACTAAAAAATTAATACTCAGCTATAATACTTTTAAAATTATTAATATATTTATTATGTCGATGCATGTTTATTAATTTAAAGTTACACATAAAATGTACATAAATTATTTAAAATATTAAATTATTAATTTTTATTGTTATTAAAATCATAATCAATTTAATTTAATTAATTATAAATAATTCAATTTAAAAAAAAAATTATCTAATCAACCAATTTCCAAGGATAGAAATAATTTACAATTTGAAATGCTTAAAATAAAAATTAGCTCATCAAGTATAGACGTAGCTAATAAAAATATAAATAAGCATTTAAAAATCTATTACAAATTAATGTAAAATTAGTTTGATAGTAAAATAATATTCAAATTTTATTCTGTTCAACTGTAACAAAAGAATCTTTAACGAATTGAAATAAATTATTAAATAAGTCCAATTTTTTTCTTATCAATTACTCCCTCCGTCCCATAAAAATAGACAAAATGAATATTTAGGACATCCCAAAATATAGGCAAAGTTACTATATTACCTATATTAATCTTCATCAATTTCAACCATTTTTGTTATATTTTATAAATCATCATTAATTATCACTTCATACAACATAAAAATTAATAACAAATTTATGTGTTTAAAATTTAATTATAATTCTAACACAATAATTACCTTTTTTATAATATAGATTAATAATATTTAAATTTATTTAAAGTAATTATTAAAAGTTAATAAAAATATAACTATTTTAACTATTTATTATTTTAATTTATATGCAAACTCTATTTTACTAATGACATTTGATAGAGATCACTTTTGGGTATTTTAATAGAACTTGACACTCAGGTTTAACTAATTAATTAAAGTTCAATTAACAAAAAAAATCACTCCTAATTTTGGTAGGATCCACAAGGAGTAATAATTACCAATTATTAAATGCCGACATGCTTTTACTTTTCTCACCTCCAAAATTTTCTTAACTTAATCTTTGCAATTCATTTAATTTTAAAACTAAAAAATCTAAACCAAAAACTAATTATTTTTTGAAAAAATAAAATAATCTCATATCAGTTCATATAATACATCTTCCTCTCTCTTTTAGTTAGTGAGATTATAAAATGTGAGTAAAATGAAATGAAAAAGAAAGGACTGGAATAAAACAAATTAAGAGAACTAAACTAAGTATGAGTAAATTAAATTAAAAAAATAGAAGAGTACTGAATGAGTAGAGATACATACATGCTGACAATATGGCAAGTGGAATTACTATTAAAGCTGCAATTGCAACTTACAATACTTTCAAATCCTTTTATTTCTTCAAAAACACTCCAATTTCCTTCTCCACTGCATGGATCTTTCCCAAAATCCCAGTCATTTTTCCCTAATTTCTTTGCTATATCCTTCAGTGCTCTCACTGCAAATAAAAAAAAACAGTAAATTTACAAATTTTCTTGCAAATTTAGATGAAAAATTGTGTTTTATTACTACCTTCAGGTGGATGAAGCTTAGCTGCAAATCCAAGGGATGAAAAAGAAAAGAAAAGTGTGATGAAAAAAATGGTGAGTTTTGAAGAAGCTGAGAAATGAGGTGGTGCCATTTGGCTAATTTGTTATGATAATTTTATCTGATTTTTTTTCTTCTTTTGAAGCTTTAAAAAGAGGTGTTTGTCTCTGTTCACTAAGAGAGATTGTAAGAGGGGTGAGAAAGGAAAGGACAAGATGCATTATTGAAAGTGGGCCAAACACATATTTGGGTCCCTGCACTATCATTTTTTTCCAACTTAAGTCCCTGAACTATAAAACATTTAAAATAAGTCCCTGCACTATTAAAAGTCTCTGATTTAAGTCCCTCCGTGTCATTCCGTTAGAGAGTGAGATACAAACGCTTGACTCTGAGATTGGTTGTAGTTAAAATTTATGAAATTAAAATTTTGAGTCCCTACACTATAATTTTTTTGCCATTTGAGTCCTTGCACTATAATTTTTTTGCCATTTGAGTCCTTGCACTATAAATCTAACTTAAATTTTTAATTACTCAAAATTGATTAATTCAAAATAAATTTATTTATTTAAATTAAAATAAATATTTTTAAAAATATGATATTTTAAAGATTGCGAGGTAGACGAACTGTTTTTTAATATATTTAATTTTTTATAAAAATAAAAAATTATTTTTATTTAATTAAATTAATAAATTTTAAATAATTAAAATTTTAAATTAAAATGAATTTTTTTTTATTAATGGTCGGAGATGATTCTAGCTTTGGAAATGCTAAAAAAAATTAATAACATTAAAAAATAAAATAAAATAAAATTTTTATTAATATTATTTAAATTATGTGATAGAAAGACTTAAAATTGATGTTTCTAATAGTGTAAGGACCCAATTTGGAAAAAAATGATAGTGCAGAGACCAAAATAGCATTTTTGATATATAATTGTTAACGTCATCCACATTCCGTTAACTTGCGCAATGATAGGGACTTAAAATAGATGTTTTTGATAGTGTAGGGACTTATTTTAAACGTTTTATAGATCAGGGACTTAAGTTGGAAAAGAGTAATAGTGCAGGGACCTAAATATGTGTTTGGCCATTGAAAGTGGTGTAGAATGGACCTAATTGTAATACTTAATGATTTATATATTTAATTGAACTACACAAAACATTGTATGTAAGTATTTATTAATTATATTGATACTATTATATTTAATCTAATATTTTCATTATGAGTTATATAAAAACAAGCTATTTAATTTACTTATTAGAAAAGATTCTAATCTATATCATACTGTATATTAATATGACTTGTTTATTTACTTGAATTGGTTGAATATGAACAACATCAATATGACGTGAAATGACACAACACATTTTAGATTGTGTCGTTGAATTGAAACGGATCCGTATTAAATTATATTGCGAAAACGTTTATTAACTTGTTTGTGATACGAATACGCTTCATCTAATTCTAATTTGTTATTTTTGTGTTAGGTTAGTTGCATTAGCGTGTCGTGTCGTTTTAATGCCCCTCGTATGTACATATGTTTATTATTGTGATATTGTTAAATGGCGGAGTTAGAGAAATATAAAGTAAAGAGAATAAATGAAAGAAAATAATTGATGATCATAATTAATAGAAGGACAGTTTATAGCTGTGGTGGTCCTTCTTTTCTTCCAAAGTTAAGGTTTCAACATTGATAAAAAAAATCAACTACAAAATTCTCAATTCTAACCTCAATATATAGTTTAGATATTACAATAGAATAGTGCTACTTGATAATATAATGAATCACCCAATATAAAACTCCAAAAAAATAGAAGTAAAAATAAATCTAGTTATAAATTTACAAATATAAAAATTATAACTAATCTCGATAATTGTTATTCAAGTTTTAGATATTAAATTGTGGACTAATCTTTTATAAGAAACGAAAAAAAACTGAATATATCTTGAGGTCCAAACCTTTGTTGGATAGTTCACCTTGATAATCTCATAGAGTGTCTCATTTCCAAGCAACGTGGGAATAACATAAAACTCAACATTGCACTTCCTTTTTTTTGAATCTCAACACACAATTTCAACAAAAACGATCAACAAATGATCACGGTAAGGCCTAATTACTTAAAAAAACTCCACCTTATAATATTTTTTCGTTTATACCATGACCTAGAAAAAAGTTCATTTGTATCCTTTTTTTAATTTTTCGTTTTCAACTCTACCCTAAAACACTAAATTGAACTGTTTTTATTTAGAAAAAAGTTTAAAATAATCCTTCATTTTTTAACTTATTTGTATTTTTTCAAATAAAAAAAGATAATATAACCCTTTTATTTAATTATTTTTAATATTTTCATCCTTTAATTAATTAAATTGTCAAAAAATAAAATTTTGAGGTACAATTGAAAAAGAAAAATCAAAAAAAGGGTACAAATGAACTTTTTCCTAGGTCATGGTATAAACGAAAAAATATTTTAAGGTGGGGATTTTTTAAGTAATTAAACCTCACGGTAACTATGAGTTCACTAAATATAAGTAAGTATTGTCATAAAAAAACAAGGGTTAATTTTATAAAAAGTCATGACCTTTACACGAATTTTCATTTTAATCACGACTTTTAAAAATTGTCATAAAAAACCATGACCTTTCATTGTTTTTCAAATATATCAGTGACTATTTTTTTCGGTGAATTTTATCTTTCATTTTTTTTTCAAGTCTGTCGGATTATGGTGGCCACATCATTAAAAATACACAAAAAATTGATTTGGTGATAGATTTGGGAAAAAATGAAAGACCGTGGTTTTATATGGCAACTTTTAAAAGTCGTGATTAAAATTAAAATTCGAGTAAATGTCGTGATTTTTTTATGGAATTAACCCTAAAAACAAACATGAAAGTAGTGAAATTACGAACTCTTTAGAATCATTTTGGACGAGAACAAAGCAAGTTCTTAAAAGATTTTCTACTAATTTAACAGTGCGACATTCCATATTGATTGATATAAATTTCATATCTGTAAAATAATAACAATAAAAAACACAACGGAATATGAACTTTGATCGGGTAAATCAATTAAGTGTTTGTTTGTTACGAGTATCATTTATAAAAAGAGAAAAAGATTGTTTGAATATCTTGAAAGTTAGCTAAGAAAATTTTGAAACTAAATCATATTGTTGGGAGGATATATTAAAATATAACTATGCAGCAAATCGGATCGTTGAAACTGAACATCCAAAACAGATAAATTAAAATCTAATATCTAAATACTCGACTATAAATATATAAAAGATATATTAAAAAAAATTGAATCCAAAGTCTCAATATTACTATTTTTGATTCAAGAACAATAAATTTTCAACCAATAATTAATTAGTACAGCAAAACTCCTATGTATTTTGCTTTTGAAAGATGATTTTTTTTGTCCTAGGACCTTCCGGAAGTCGCCCATACAATGATACAAATAAGCTAAAAGAAGAACCAAATTACGCGTTTTGAGCAGTCGTACGTACCAATCCATGCAGCTATATCTGATGGCGAGCTTAATATGCCCACATGGATCTTTCTGCTAATTAAACTATATTATAATAATCTATGGGTTGGTTTAAGTAGTAAGTGGATTGATATCACTTAAATAAATTTTCGGTATTATATGTTGTAGAGTGATCGAATTGGTTTAAATAATATTATGATGAATTAAAATAACAAAATTATTGAGTTAAATATTTTGCTTTTAAACTTATCATGCTTGCCGATAAATAATAGCTATGTGGCCAACCTAATTTAAATAAATAAATCTTGATTCAAAGTTAGTGGCCCTTTTGGAATCCCATTTTTTTTTATTCAAACTGATTGTAGGCTATTTTCGGTAAAATCTTAAATAAAAGTACACTCTTCAATTTGCACATTGCCGCGAATAAATATACTAAAATTAACATTTAAACAACTTATTTCTTAAATTTATTAATTAATTCAATTATAAATAATTAATTCCCCGTTACCTATTTCAAAATCTACAAAATTAATCTAATTGGTAAAAAAATTGATTAGTTCAAAAGACTAATTTATGTACCAGTTAATTTTGAATATTGTTACAAATTTAAGAAGTAAATTAATGTTTAAAATTTTCTAACAAGTAGAGCCACCAGAAAATAAATCAACAATTAAATACTCTTGATTCATGAGGGCAAAATCTTTTTTAACCTTGCAAACCTTCATAAGTTATTAATAATTTAATAGTTAAAATATTACTGATAATAATTGATAAAATGTCTGATAGGATTATAAATATATTTAATTCATATGTTATTAATGATATAAAAATTGGTCTATTATTTTCAATTATTGCGTACAAATATTTAGAAAAACATATGCTAAATTTATTAGTTTTTAGTTGTTCTGATTTAAAGATTGTTATTAATTTATAATTTCAATAATATTATGTAACCGATATTAAAATTAAATATTTAAGAGATGCTCTAGTTGTTTTTAACACTAATACAACTTGTTATTCTAATAGTGTTGTGTAGCTATTGTTATGAAATTATTAATTGGCTAAATCTATTTTGAAGTTTTTAAATTATACGATTTTTGTTCATTAGATTTTTCAATTTCTATTTGTCTTTCTAAAATTTTCAAATTTTTAATTGTGGGATCTGATAAATTAAAACAGTAGTATAGATTAAGGATTTTAAAATGAATTTAGCTTTATTAATTTGACCATTTTTAAATTTATGGAATTCATGAGTGTGATTGCTAGCTGTCTGTGCGTGTCTGTTCTTGTCCAATTTCTGTTCGTTGACTTGGACTTACTGCTCACCTGCACACTCGGTGAATTTTGGTAGCAATTCTCTCATTAATCATGTGGCTAAACCTATCGGATCACCAATTTTTTTATTTAATTGATTTAATCAATGGAAACAATTATGCAAATTACATCTAAAATATAAATTTTAAACGTGTCAGAATTTTAATTCAATTACTGGTTTTATCTCTCAAAAAAAACAAGAATTACTGGTTTTATCGAATTAAATAATAGCTGAAATAATAATCACAATTAAAAGAACCAATCAAGACAAGCAATGTTAGACCATCTCTAATATGCTTTTTAAAACAAAGAATTTTTTTTATAAAATAAAAATTATTTTAAAATTAAAGAGTGATATTTATAATTTTACTTAAATAGAATCCTATTATTAATTTTTAATGTATTTTGTTTTTATAAATATTAATAATAATATTAATAGTATTGATTTAATCGATTCTCTACTTTAATTTTATATTTTTATTTTTATAAAAAACAAAAAAATACCAAATTATTGATAATATAATTATATTTCTGATTTTATTTATTTAGCTTTTATACTGAAAATAAAAGATATAATATTTTAAATAAAATTAACTACTTTATTTTTAAAAATTTAAAATTCTATCATTTGAAAAATAATATAGAGAGTTATGTTCTCTCTACTATAAATTTAGAAAATAGAGAGTCCATTGAACTTGTAATTTAATATTAAATTTTTTAAATTAAGAAATTTGACAATTTTAAAAAATTCATTGGAGATACTCTTAGGATGCAATAATCAGTGTTAACTAAGAGCATCTTCACTCTAGTGTCAAAATACCTCACAATGCTATAATTTAACATTTAGTATAAAAAACACATCTCCATTGCACTTCTATTTCATGTGCTAAATTTAGCATATGCTAAAATTTGTGCCAAATTTGTTAGAAAGTTTAGCATATGCTAAATTTTATTAGATCTAAATTATTTACAGATTTGCCATCAATAATGATAATCACTTATAAAACTATAAATTTAGCATTTAGTTTATTATTTTGCAATGGAGTAAATTTCAATAATATGTGTTATATGTAGCATTTTATCTTATTTTGTGCTAAAAATAGCATAAAAGAAAACAACATGCAATGGAGATGCTCTCAGAAAGCTACTTGTTAGGATTATATCCAGAATTTCTAATTGGCTATGATAATTTGAATTAAATATCTACAAATTATTTTGGAATAATTTTCGTTACAGTCGCTAGTGTTTTTTTCTCTCACAAATTTTTTTATACTTCAATTAGAGATTTTTTACTATATTCTTTTCCTCTCACACAAACATCTGAACTTCAATTAGTATTAGAAAATTTTGACGTTTCTTTAATTTTCTATATCTTGACAAATGATGTGTTATAAAAAAACAAATTAGAAAGAATTTTTTTCATATTTTTATTTATTTTGTATTTTATGTTTTATTATTTATATTTTCTATTAATTTAATTTTATATTTTAACTATTAATTTAAATATTATAAAAAAATATTAAATTATTTCATTATCTTATATTATTAATCCTCAAGAAAAAAATTTAAAAAAAATTTTCCGGAATTATTTTTTATTTTATCAATCTTTAAGTACTAATTTGTAAAATTTAAAAAACATTAAAAATTATTTTAATTTTTTTATCATTTGTTTTTGGAGAGTGTGTTTCAAATGCAGTGTGAGAGTGAGTGAGAGTGATTGAGTGATGTGTTTAAACCAGTTTATCATAGTAGTAAGCCTTTTTGTTCCATTTCATGACATTGGACATATATGGTCTTTCGTGCCAAATTTAGAGATTTTTTTTATCATCTGCTAAAATTTTACTGGATTAGTGATTTTGTGAAGGGTAGCCAACTATAGAATTTTTTAGGCTAGTGAATTTTATTAGTCTAATTGGATATTATTATTTTTTGAAACTTTAGGAAAGAGATTTTTGTTTTAATTATAATATTGAGAATTATTTAAAAAATATATTAAAATATGAAATATTAAAAAAGAGTTTAATTTGACATTTAAAGGTGTAATTGAAACCAAAAGGTGTAAATTTCGATGTTTGAAGGTGTAATTAAATGTAAAAGGTTTGGATTTGAGTGAAATCGGTAATTTACAATATCAGGGACAAACGAAAAGAGAATAAAATGTGAGTTTTTTCGGACCATTGTCCTAAAAAGTAAAAATCTGCTATTCGATTAATCAGCTAACGTAAATTTTAAATATTTAACCATAGTCGAGCCAAAAAATTTCATAGATCAAACTGAACGGGCCAATTATTAATAAACCTAAAATCAGTAACCAAATTAACAAAAATAGATTGGTTTATCCATTTAATTTGAATTCGGTTAATATCTGCTCACTCCTAATCAAAGTAGAAAAAGATAATAGGGGTTAGTCAGGTAATTTGAGGATAATATTATAATCAGATTGTAATTAGTAAGACATAATATCACGACAACAACACCTTAACCGCGAAGGAAACGCTTTGCATTTGAATTTTCTTTTCTTTAATTTAAAACTTTGAAAAACTTGTTCATCGCAAAAAAATTAAATTATTCGTCGAAAAATCAAAGGAAAGAAAAGAAAAATGGGCGTTTTTTCGAATAAGATTCAACGAGAAGAGCTTAAGGCAGGCGATCATATCTACTCTTGGAGGCTCGCTTATATTTATGCTCATCACGGTCAGTATTTTTTTCCTTTAGCATTCTCTCTGATTTTAGGTGCATTATAATTGGTGGCTTATGTTGAATTGATTTTGTATTTTATAGATTTTAGCAATTTTGTTTTGTGGGTTTTGGATTTTGAATCAAATGTGAGATACCCATTTAGTTAATTTTGATTGATTGTTTGATAGGATAAGTATTTTTAGCAGTTTGATTAGGTTAATTGAAGTTTTGATAATGTTGCACTAATGTTTGATAATTTGGTGAACAACATTGTGTTTATATGTTTTAATCGATCAATGTTTATGACCATTGAAATTCTTCTGGAGTTTGTAATAGTGCTTAAGATGTTTACATATCTGATAATATTTGGTTTTAGTAGCTTTAATGGTGCTGTGCTGATGTTAGAAAATTAGTTTTCATATGGGCTTGTAGAGGCATTCTTGTGTGACTTAGGAATCTAAAAAACTGCAATTCTAATGCAATGAAAATAATTTTAGTATGTAGGTAGTGCAGTTCTTTTTATTTATTTTCCCCTTCCGACTTTATTTTCCTGTTACACTTTGAATGCATTGTGCTTGTACTTAATGCCAAGTTGCGTGGTTAGTGGTTAGAAGCATCGGCATTGTATCAGTGATGGTATTCTAAAATATATTTTTAAAAATGTCACTGTTGCTAATATGCATCCGATTGTTTTTGCCAGGTGTATATGTTGGCGACGGAAAGGTGATCCACTTCACTCGTGGAGCAGGTCAAGAAATTGGGACAGGAACTGTGTTAGACCGATTCATTTTCAGCTCTTCCCCCTCTCATCCTGCCGACAATACATGCCCAAACTGTGGTGACCAATCAAGACTTGATGGCGTCATCTCGTCCTGCTTAGATTGTTTCCTTTCCGGTGGGGATCTGTATCAATTTGAATATAGCGTTTCACCAGCTATATTTCTTGTTAAAGCTCGAGGAGGCACCTGTACGCTTGCTGCTTCTGATCCACCAGAAGACGTTCTTCATCGAGCTTCATTCCTCCTCGAAAATGGATTTGGCGTCTATCACATTTTCAAAAACAACTGTGAAGATTTCGCAATCTATTGTAAGACGGGTCTTCTCGTTTTCACAAGCATCAGCGTTGGTCGAAGTGGGCAGGCAGCATCCTTATTAGCCGCTGCCAGTGCTGTCGTTTCTTCACCGCTGCGATTCTTAACTACCAGCTCTGGTGGACTGGCAGTTGTGGGGTATGCTATGTACTCTGTAAGCCGGCTTGTTTCTGATATCGGAATACGGCGTGATATTACCAAAGTGCCAGTGGAGAGGCTTGTTTCTCGTGCTCACTTAGAAGAGTTGGAAGTTTCACCCAGTGCCGCTACCTTAGAAGAAATTCCGGCTAATGCGGCTAAGGAGCAATAGTCTTATTTACCAACAGCATGTTGTATGGATTGATAAAATACATCAATTCAATTTGACCTTGAATATGTATATGGTGCAATGCATAGCTAAAACTTAAGGTTTACTCGACTTTGAAGTTTAAACTGCTCTTGTGCTTCCTTCTTTTCATGTTCAAATTGCACATTGTTGTCTTATTGAAATTTGTTTGTGAAATGGCTAAAGATAGCCTTCTCGGAATCGGCAATTGAGTAATTCTTTTTCTTTCTCCTTTCATAAATAGAATTCCGACTACTAGAGTCTCATGTATTATATGTTAATCGTTAGTAAAGCAGTTTGAAGTTTGAACTCACCTCTCGATGTACTTGTAGAAGTAGCTTTTGCCATAATAACTGTGGGAAGTGACCAAAATAAATTTTATTTTGAAATAAAATAAAATAATGATATACAATACTCGACTCAAAAATAGAATTACTAAAAATTAAATATATTTCTATTTAATTATAAATAAATTATATGAAATTTTATTGAACATATTTTAGAGTGTAGACTGTTGGTACTTTGGTAGGGCAAAATGTGTGAAATTTTTAAAATCCTTTGGAGTATCTGGTCTGGTCAATGCCGGTCTAAGGTGTTTGAACACGATGGCTCCTGCTTCTTCTTCTTCAACAATTCTTCAATGGAAGAAGTACGACGTATTCATTAGTTTTAGAGGTGCAGATATTCGAGATGGATTCCTGAGCCATCTTCATCATTCACTGCTTCAAAACCAAGTCAATGCTTTTGTGGATGAAAACCTTGGGAGAGGAAAACAAATCACATCATCTCTATTGCAAATAATTGAACAATTTCGCTTGTCATTTTCTCTGCAAATTATGCAGATTCTTCATGGTGTTTAGATGAGCTAGTGAAGATACTTGAATGTCAAGAAAGGAAGCAGCAGATTGTCGTACCGGTGTTTTACCGTGTGGATCCAAGTCATGTTCAAGAGCTGACCGGGAGTTACGGAGATGCAATTTATAAGCATACACAAGAATTCAGTCACTGTTTGGACAAGGTCGATAATTGGAGTTCTGCTTTGATGAAAATTTCTAGCTTATCAGCCTGGGATTCACGGATTACTAACTAACTCTATTCATCCTTATTACAATTGCTGCTTTATAAAATAACCTTATACTCAATCTTGCTGTTATTAAAAAGTTGATATTACTCATTTCTTTTTTCTGGTCTTTATGTTGATTACCGAGTTTTTCTACTGTTTATTCTATGATCAGGCCTGAGTCTAAGCTGATAAGAGAAATCATCAGTTATATTTTGGAGAAATTAGATCATGCAACTCTAAGTCATTTGACTCATTTCTGCAATGATGGCCTACTTGGAATTGATTCCCGTCCGTTCAATGGGAATCACCAATTTTCCCCTTACCCCATTTGAATGGACTTTTGGGAATAGCAATTAAAATTTAACAAAATATTTTATTAATAAATAATAAATATATAATTATTAAAAAAACTATTTTTAAATATTTATTTTAAAAAATATACTTAAAATAATAAAAAAATAAAAATTAATATTTTTTAAAAAATAAAATTATTTAATTTTTTTAAAATAATTTTTTTATTTTTGTAAAAAAATATTGTTTCAATATTTTTTTTTAAAAAAATTTATATTATTTTTTTCAAAAAAAATAAAAAAAATATTTTTTATATAAAAAAATAAAAAAAATATATTTTTAATAAATAATAAATATATTTTTATTAAATTTTACTCATTCCAATTTCTACACTAATTTTGAACCAAACAAAAAATGAAAACAATCATTTTCATTCTCATTTCTTCTCATTCCGATTCTCATTCCCAATCTTGAACCAAACATCTCTTAGTCAAATCTATAAGCAATTCCCACGTCGGTGTTTTGTTGCAAATGTTAGGGAGAGATTAGAAATCTCTACCAAGGATAGTCTACAAAGTGAAATTCTTTCTGGATCAATTATCCTGTATTGTAGCATATCGTTGTCTTGGATTATTCAACATTGGATGTACAAAAACTTTTACGGGTTAAATATTTTTTAGGTCACTGAATTATAGTATTTTTACAAAATGGATACCGAATTATAAAAAGTTACAAAATGGTTACCGAACTACAGTATTTTAAAAAAAACGGTTGAACTATAAAAAAATTACAAAATAGTATCGAACTATTATTTTCTTACAAAACGGTAATCGAACTATAAAAATTTACAAAATAATTACCGAATTATTACCAAACTGTAGTTTTTTTTTATTAAAAGGTTATCTTATTATATATATTTTTCTTGTACACGTCATTAAAATAGTAACTCTTTTGTAAAAAAAAATACTCGAGTAACTGTTTTGTAATTTTTATAGTTCGGTAAACGTTTTGTAAAAAAATTATTAGATTGATAATTATTTTGTAACTTTTTATAATTTAATAACTATTTAATAAAAATATTATTTAATGGAATGTGGTTTAATCTAATTCAGTAGGCACATGAAAATTTGACCTAATGGCCAAGGCCTTCAGAAACTCCGATTCTCTTTCAGACAGTGGTTTGTCTATTTAGAAATAGTTTGTGGTACTAATTAATTTTGGGAGAAAATATAAAAAAGGGAAAAGGTCCAAAAATGACCCTTAAGTATACCCCGTGTCTCTTGTTGGCACCTTATGTTTTTCGGATCTCAATTATGACCCTCACGTCTTCAGAAAGTATCAAAAAAACACAACAAATTAACGGAAGTTTGTATTGCTGTTAAGTGTGTGACGTGGCAATAAATATTTACACATAAGCATTAAACAAAATGACACATCATCACTTTCTTATATATTCATTTACTCATAAATAAAATTAATCATATACTCCACACAAACAACTCAACAAGTGTGTCTTCCATCTTCATTTGCAATAGGAATCATCATCAAGTTCACACAACCGTCGACCACCATAGACAAATCAAAGCAATTTTATTTATTGTCCGAAGTGAGCAGATTCATATTATATGTGGGTCTTTTCCTTAATGAAACAAGCTATAATAATTCAAACTGATGATCAAGGTTTAAACAAGAACATAAACAGGAATAAGAAGACACTTTCTTCTTTTCTCTGCTGCTGCAGGGTGGTGGCTCGGTGGAGGTGGGGTTGTTTTCCGACTTGTTTTTTTTGTAGGAAATAACAAGAACACACTTTCTTCTTCTACCATTTTTCTGCTCAATTGAAACACCTTACTCTTGGATTTTATTTAAAATTTAAAACTAATTTCTATATATACTCAGAATGAACAATGCATTCGAGATACTGGGAGAGATAAGAGATTCAATTTTGTTTAATTGAAAATTAAAAAAAATGATAATATTCTCATCGTCAATGTCATCGGGAGCAGGAGGCGGAGACATTATTCAAGACGAAAGGAATAGCAGAGATTGAAAAAGTGGAGGAGAGAACAAGAAAACAGATCGAGGGGAAGGAGGAGCTCCGCCAATTAGTCGGCAACCGCTACAGAGATCTCATTGACTCAGCCGACTCAATCGTCCTCATGAAGTCTTCCTGTCACTCCATTTCTTCTAACGTTGCTTCGATTCACTCTCATATGGCCTCCCTCTCTTCCTCCACCAAGTTATTTAACTCCTCCCATAACCCTTACCCACCGCACAACGTGCTAGAATCTACTGAGAAACAGGTAGGGTTTTTTATTTTGGGAATTTGAAAGGAGGAAGAAGAAGAGGGATATAATTAGAGGTAGGTGGTGATGATGTGTCAAATCTATTCAATGTTTATGTGTGAAAATACATTGCCACGTCACACACTTAACAGCAATACAAACTTCCGTTAATTTGTTGTGTTTTTTTGATACTTTCTGAAGACGTGAGGGTCATAATTGAGATCCGAAAAACATGAGGTGCCAACAAGAGACACGGGGTATACTTAAGGGTCATTTTTGGACCTTTTCCCTATAAAAAATACCCTAATGTTTACCCTATGACTTCTATTTTTTTTAATATTTTTTGAGTTTCAAAAATAACCCTAACCTTATTAAAGTGGAATAAATATATTGGATTGCTATTCGCCGCCCCTTTTTATTTAACACCGCCCCTACACATTACCCTTTTACTATTTTCAATTTTTGAATAGAAAACCAAATCATAAAAAAAAAACTAAATCCTCTCAACTCATTCAACCATATTCAACCTTATATTTTACGGCAATATCGGATTTCAAACGAAATAAAGAACGACAACCCTCGGTAAGTTTTTTTTAAAAAAAAATTCGAAATCAGTGATTTTTTTTTTTCAGTTTTTGGGGGGGACGTCCCCATTTCCCGTCCCCTTTGGAGGAGGGGACGTCGGAAAACGGTGTCCTCTCCTCCGGAGGGGACGTGGATCTCCCACGTCCCTTCCTGAAGAGGGGATGCCGTTCGTCCTCTCCTGAGGAGAGGACGGTAGGAGGGGACGCCGGACGTCCCCTTTTCCGGCTGCGACCGAAACGTCGCAGCCGGAAATTATTTTATTTTTTAAAAAAAAATTAAAAATTAAAAATTTATTTTAAATCATTTAAGTGATTTTAGGGATTAATTAGATTTAATATATATTATATATTATTTCTATAACTTATATTTAAATTTTTATAATCGCAGGGCGGAAAGCATAGAGGGAAGTCCTTTTTGGCTCCAAAATTAGGGGGGTCGGGAGCCCATCACGTTATTACGCGTACAATTTCTGTCTCAACTCGACGAAAGAACCAACCGACGCAACCGGCGCATACATCTCCCGATAACAGACGCATGTCTGTTGATGATCTTAAAACAGATGATCTTAGAGAGACTGATGATTTTGATAGCTCAGAGGACGAGGCTACTGAAAAAATTTACATTTTTCGACGGAAGAAGGGTCCAGGTGGTCGGTTGTTGGCGACACGTCATCAGGTAAATATAATTAAACGATTTTAATTAATTTAATAATATTATTAAAAAATTTAAATATAAGTTAATTATATTTAATGTTACTTTCAGGGTCGAACAGACGACCGAAGAGGTTGATGTGTGGACCGTTACTGGTCCAGTACCCGGTGGACCCGAGGATGACACTGTTATTCCTAGTTTTCTCGGACATGTCGCTTCTCGGCTATGGGATGGGGCGGACAGAGGCGTGCTGAAGTGTCAGACTAGACATGGAGCTCTTCGGAAGCTGAGACAGTGGTATGAGACGGCCTCACAGGAGATCAAGGTGCTGATAGACGGGACTGAGTTATCACATCTCCCGTATATCATGTTTGATCATCTGGATATCCCGCTCCTTTCTGCATTTGTGGAGCGATGGCAGCCAGATACAAACTCTTTTCACATGCCATTCGGGGAGATGACCATCACATTACATGACGTGTGGCATATTCTTCGCATTCTAGTTGGTGGAGCTATGATTTCAGGTGCAGTATTTTGTTATATTTTACACATTATAATTTTGCGTTAAGATTAAATTTTATTATTAAAATATTTAATTTGAGATTTTTTATTTTATTAGGTTTAATAATTGTTTAATTAGGTCACATTATTATTTTAGGTAAATTTAATGTTATTTAGGATAATTTAATTATTTTAGGTTATTTTTTTATTTAATAAAATATTTAGGCCAATTAGTTATTTAATGTGGAATGTGTTTTGGTTTGTGAATTGTAATTTCCTTGCAGGACTTCCCTGAAAAATGGGTGATGCTCATTTTTAGGGGAAGTGTTGCCCAATTTTTTCTAGAAATTTAATATACCTATTGCGTGATATTAATTTAAATTGCAAAATTATGGTTCAGGTCAGCCGAATAACGCTCAGCTGCAAGCTTACTGCATACAGATTTTAGGTATTCTCCCAGAGGATCTGGTGAGTAAGACGACCAAGCATTTTGCCCAGGGAGGTGTGTTGATTGAGTCGATCATCGGCTTATGTAGGCATTGCCGTACTGCAGAGGTGGAGGCGATAGCCTAGTTCTGGTTGACGTTAGGTTGCACTTTATTCATTGACAAGAGTGGTCATCGGATTAGACCTGCAACCATATGGGAGGTGCGGGATGGAGTCGCAGATGCGAGTACATTTTCCTGGGGTTAAGCTACACTTGCTTATCTATATCGGCAGCTTGGAATCTCATCGAGAGGGAGATTGCTCGGGTTTGACTGGGTGTCTGACACTGCTGCAGATATGGATTTATGAGTACTTTCCATGCTTTCGACCCCAGCGAGAGCGGCTGCTGATCGAGTCTCATCAGCCTCGAGCTTCCAGTTGGAGTGCTACTATGTCAGAGTGTTCAGGCATCCGACTTCGGGCCTTGCGAGCTCGTTTGGACCAGCTGACTGCTGAGGAGGTACGCAAATTTGTTAATTTATTAGTTAAATTTGATTTTATTACGATCGCTAAATTTTAATTTTGGTATTTTAATTTTTAACAGATCACATGGCTCCCTTTTGGCGGCGAGCCTGTTGCCAGCGTTGAGCATACTGCATATTATGGCTGGATAGCGTACCGGGACATTGTCGAGCCATACATGCCTTCTAGGGTGCTGCGACAGCTGGGTTATATGCAGACTGCACATGTGCCAATTTTTCGGCCAATAGGGGCTGTTAGGTGCTGGAAGTCAATCAAATACTCTGTGGACATGAGTGTGACGATTGCGATTGACATGTGGACTGCTTTTCCGACCATGTACAAGTTGTCGTTCATGGGCTTTGAGGAAGCCCATGTTATTGCTGGAGGATGTCATCCTGCGTACTTGGACTGGTACGAGCGCCATTTGCATCCCTGTGTCCTTCCTGGCGTAGATCTTCCACGATCACATCCTCCTCGCTCCAACAACGATTATGTAAGTTTTTATTTTCTAATTTAGTGAATATTACATATATTTAACATATTGAAATAACTTGTCTATTTATGGTATTACAGTGGATGACGCTGCTGACTACCAAGTTCGAGCATTTCATCGGAGCTGTCAGCTCGATTACCGCCCAGCATAGACAACACTGCGACTTTGAGGGCATTCCGGAGTTGGAGAAGGAAACGGAGGAGGCTAGCGCTACTTTGGAGAGAGTCATGGCCGCTTGGGGTAGTGCTGACTGAGTGCTGTTAATATATGTTGTATGTTTATTTTATTAGTACTTTTTTTTCTGATTATGTACTTTTTATTTTATTAGATGTGAGTTTCCGGACATTTTATTAAATATTATGTACGTTTTTGTTATTATGTAATTTTATGAACATTTTAATTTGTTACATATGTTGTGGGTTTCAAAAATATTACACGTATAATAATAAAACACACATAATGAAATAAGGTTCCGAATCAAAATTTTACAACCAACTCAATCTGCCATACCTATCAATCTATCCCATTGATCTCTCCTACTACCATATAAAGTATGTCAAGACTCAACAGTACGGTCCCTGCGCTCGAACCACAAGCTGGAAATTGGTGGGACCGGGAAATTATCCTGTAAATTCAACCTAACAAAGTGAGAGCGTCGCCTAATATACAGTATCACTATCTCCTTCGATGGTCGTGACTGGACCTTAGAGGAATGCAAAGTTAGAATAGTACAGGAACCGAACCGCGTCTCTAGTAGCGTCCCGCCTTGTATGTAGATAACAACTGCATTGATGTCACGACCCAAATTATTGAGCCGAGACCGGCGCTAGGGAATGGGAGTGGTAGCTCCAAAACCCGTAGCAAGCCTAAAACCACCAATAATTTTTCTCATTTAAAAGTATAATATTATATGTAAACAATATTTTCAGAAAACTCTTTTAGATAACATACTTATAGATATCAAAGTATTATATTAGAGTGTACATTCAAAATAAACTATTTGAAATTAAATCGCTATCCTTATACTGACACCTACTGACTACTGCAGCTCTAGGAACTCATACTTGTGCAAGTCCAATGACTTTTGGCACAATGGAGATGGCTTGTCTGATCTGACTTCTAATACCTGCGAACATCAGAGTGAGGGGTCAGTATTTGGGAAAATACTGAGTGAGTATGCAACTTATTATCGGTATTATCAAAATACACATCGCATACTCAAACATATATATATATATATATATATATATATATATATATATATATATATATATATATATATTTATCTCGATATAATATGAAAATAACATAATATTCATAAATAGCAGATCCGACCGAAACCCTAATCTTAAACTCTGAACTTATCTCATTCCGAATACTCAAATTAAACTGATCCAAGTGGTCCGACCCTGGAGTGTTCACACTCAACCACGTCAGCCGCGACCAATCTCTTAATCTCAAAGTGTGAGTCCAACTCACTGGTGGGTCCAACCCACTAGATACGGGGCTCAGGTTACACCGTAACCGAGTTCTCACTCGTATCGCATTCATATCATATGCGCATTTCATAATCTCATAGACAATCTAGACACGCTAGACTGACTCAAATACTGGTGATCACACAGCCTATTGACACCCAATAGGTAGTTGGTTTCTTCGGATCGCATGGTAGATACTCATATTCAAACAATGAATATAATGGCATTCATATAATCACATTCATCAAACATACCATCTTATGTAAGCAAATCATATAAATGCGACATATTGATAATCATATTCATAATATATGAAAATAACTTTAATAATAATAATAATACGCGAAAGTAAATTGCCACTCACTGTGACCGCTATTCCTTATATCCGAACGTAAGCTCCAGGAGACTGGTCCGTCAATCCTCGTCGAGCTTCTTGGTTCGTCATACTCGTAGCTCGATAGCCCGTCACATCTATCATAGGATTCTATCGTTAAAACTTATACTTAAAGAATCCTATTCTTAAAACCTGCATTAGATACCTAACACAACAAAAGCACGAAACATAATCGTCATGCTCTAAACGTATCTTTCTCTGTAGATATCTATTCATATCTTGATTACTCATCATGCTAATGTTCATTGCTATAATGTCTTATTAATATTCATTTTAAGACTTTTGTCAGAGTTCTACACCCGTATCATGCCATCGGAAGCCAGTTTTCGCTCCCGGAAGTCCCAGGGAGGTTACAATCGAAGTAGGGCACGTCGTGCCAGCTTGGCACGTCGTGCCCCTCATTTTTCATGAAGGGCACGTCGTGCCCTTCCTTGTGCACGTCGTGCACCCCTGGTGGTGCACGTCGTGCACCCTTGTGGCGCACGTCGTGCACCTCTGGTGGTGCACGTCGTGCACTCTTGTGGTGCACGTCGTGCACTCTTGTGGTGCACGTCGTGCCCACTTCGGGTACGACGTTTTTGATGCTTTCAGACCGTTTCCGAAGCCCTAAAACACTCATAATCCCTTCTAATATATACCCAATCCATCTAGACTCAAAATTCATTAAGAATCCATTCAAAAATGATGAAAAACGACATGTTTTCGACATTTCGATTCAAACGTAACGTTTCGTATCGAAACAGCTTCTTACTCAGCAAATTTCACCATCAAAACGAAACTCTTACCTTTATTTGAGGCTGCAAAATGATAGAGGATCCTTTCCTAGTTCCGTGGCCGCGAGAATCGCTCAATTCCGAGTCCGAACGAAGGAGTTATGTCGATTTTAAGTTTGATTGCGTTACGAAACTATGTCGCACGTCGTGAGACATAGTCGCACATCGTGCGACACCCCTAAACAGGCCCAAACATCATCTCGACATGCTCCCGACCTCCCTAACTCATTCCGACATGTTTCTACATCAATATAACACAATATTCAACTCGTATATCATTGAAAACGTCAAAAACAACGTGATTACGGTTGATACGATTCGATCTCGACATGGCAGCCCTATATTCTTCAATTTCAGCAATTAAAACGTCAAGCTTACCTCGATTTGAAGCTCAAAGATGATAGAGAATCGAATTCCGAACAATTCGATATAAAGAACGCTCGATTTGGACGAGAAACGGCGAAACGGCGGCGGAACGTATCAATCGTCATTTCCTTTCTCCCTTCCCTTCTGCTCCTTCTCTTCCTCTCTGGAATCATCGGATTCCTTTCTTTCTTTTATATACATGTTGGCTAATTTGCCACTTTGATCCTTCATTTCTTTAACTTAAACCAATTCCCTTTTAAACTTTCTAATTTAACCAAATGGTTAATTATTCACTTTAACTCAATTACTTACGTATTATTTATATTCCAATAAATAATACTAACACAAGATTATTACTTTCCGTCAATAATCTTTCAATTGCTATTCTCGAGGCTTAATTGGCTAATTTACAATTAGGTCCTTGAACTTTTCAAAATTGCAATTTAGCCCAAAACGCATCCGCGTCCAAATTTTAAAAGGTCTCCGATTGACTCGAGACTTTTACCACATATACTATAAAACATTTCGCGGACCTTGGAGAAATAATTTTCCTTTTTGGGACTTAACTGGTTAAAGTACCACTTTAGTCCCTGAACTCTCGTTTGGGACTTTTCTTGACATTTTTCCTTTTAATTTAAACTCCAACTTTAGAATTGGAATATGATATTAAATTCCGCATAATTACTTTCCCAAGACCGACCTACTAAATGCTTATTTACTTTAATTTCTTGGAAATTATTTCTGATATCGCCACCCTGGCGAATCAGAACTGGACACATGGTCCATTTAAATACTTAAATATTTTGGGGTATTACAATTGAAGATAGTGGCAATAGGGTACAAGTCATCCCATACCTGCATCCATTTAATAAGTCATAATTTGAATATCATTTTTAAGAAAAATTAAAACTTACTGATAAATTTATATAATTCAATTAAATACCTGCATCCAGTAGCGAGGGTCGCAGGCTCCCCCTTCCCAACTAATACGTGTAATTGCCGCTTGTAACCCATCAATGCAAATACCATCATATCGTCTAGGGTGGGCGAAGAGCTCGTTTGCAATGTTCATTCTAGTCATTTCCCACATCTCCTCGTCACCATATATGTAGTCTTCCACGACGCGGAATCCACAGTTGCCGTCCCCACGCACGTCCACAAGTTCTTCAACGAATGGTAAAAGGAATCCTGGAATAACCTCCGCATTTTGCGAACCAGCTGCGAGAAAATAAAAATAAAAAATATTACTACAAATAACAAGGATATTACTATATTAAACGTATATTATCAATATTAGTAGATGATAATTTACCTGACGTGGAAGCAGGGTTTTGCTGACCTTGGGAAGACTTAGGACGACCACGTACACGGTCCTTGTACTCATGACGACTCAGATCCCGTTTGGTTGATTTGCTCCCCTTCGGTCGACCTCTGACATTGGTCTTCACTTCTGGTTCCCTGTAGCCTAAGTCTTCGGGGTGAAGTCGCTCGCGAACAATACGAGAAATATCACGCAACATTGAAGGATCCTTAGTCATGACCTCCTCAGCGACCTCGTGAAAATACTGATGTTCCTCCGACCGAAAACTAGCATAATCTTCTTGTGCAGATGTATCCAGCCCATCGCCAAGAATAACAAGTTTCGTCCAAAACGGGTGAATACTATCCAGACTGACCGGGTTACCTGAAAATAACACAAATTAGCTTTCAATAACAATATTACTATTTTTAATATTAGTATGCAATAAAAGTGTTGCGTGCTACCTGAATCTACCACTTCTCGCAGCTCACATGCACAGGGGATTTGATGTGTTTATTTAAGTAAACCATAGCGATCGTAGACTTCAGAACTCAATTCTCGCATACGCCTTAGTTCTTTCGATATTAAATCTAGACAGTAATGAGACACTCTGCAGGAGATCTTATCAGATGGAAAACCGCGTCGATGGATGCCCATAGTCTGTCGGGAGTCCTCAAGTGTCTTGCTGTAAATATGCAAAACATTTATATTATTAATAATAAAAACATAATTTGTATAAGTAGTAATATTACTGGGAAAAAATGCATATCAGATATCTGTCAGCTGCGACTCTATAACTTTGTCGACCTTCGTCCAGACTGTGTCCAGAGCACCGGTGCTCGAGTTGAGCCACTGCTTTAGCTGAGCATGTGCGCTCTCCACTCTACACGTGGTGGTGTTTCCAAAATGTAGGACTAAGTTCGTCCAGCAGGATACGAACTTCTCTCTGTGTACCAGCCAAGTCCCCTCAATGTACTCTATCAATCCTGGAAAAGCTTCAAACCGATCTCTGAAGGCTTCCACAACTATGCTATATTGTTGGAAAGTTGACGCTGTGCTAATTTTCTTCCAGGTACTATTCTTGAAAATTTCAGCAAATTCTTTGTTTTTTCCACTTATTCTGTACACTCTATCTTCCACATCCTTATTTATGTGCCACATACATAGTAGATGAGAAGAACGTGGGAAAATCTTTGACACTGGTCTGATCAACCCCAGTTCTCGATCAGTAAGAATGGCACTCGGATGAATATGTTCCCCAATCAAGCACCTGCAAAATTACCCAATAATTTAATAAGAAATTTGAATATCATAAGTTTAAAATATTAAATAACATGATTATAATCAAATATCTCAGTCTCTCCATCACCCATCTGTAGCTCACCCCGAGCACATCTCAAAAGTTTTCGTTTCCCCTCGTTCTTATGAGACGAAATTACTAACTCAAACCCAATCCCTATAACAATACTCTTAGCCCATCTAATTACTTCATCATCAGTATCAAACCCATGTCCTGGATTAAACCGATCGCTGTAATCATTTCCGCCACCGCCAAAATCTTCTAAATTAACCTGCAAAATATAAATAATTACGTTTGACAAATCCTAATAATATTCAATATATATTAAATCGAATTAATCAATAAAATCAATTAAATTATTAAAAATAGTATTATTTAATTTTTTTTCTTAAAAATTAATTTCCGGCTGTGACCGTCCCGCAACCGGAAATAGCCCTTGAAGGGGGACTGAAAAAGTTCCCCTTCAAGGGGACGTTCGTCCCCTTCTCCGAAGGGGACGTGGGCCAGAGGAGAGGACGTAGGCCATCCGGAGAAGGGGACGTGGACGTTCACGTCCCCTCCAGAGGAGGGGACGCCGGACGTCGGCGTCCCTTCCTTTGGGGGGGGGGGGACGTGAATTGGCATCGTCCCCCCTAAAAAACAGAAAAAAAAATTATAAATCGTTTATTTACCTCGGAAAAGCCGAAAAAACTTATTTCCGAATGTCGATACTCGTTACCCGACGAATTGTACTCGTTGCCCGTCATTTTAATCGACTTTTTATGTATTTGTTCGAATGTGTTCGAATGAGTTGAGAGAACTTTTTTTTTTTCAAATTTTGCTAGAAGGGCGAAAATGTCTTTTGCATGGGCGGTGTTAAGTAAAAAGGGGCGGTGAATAGTAAAACCCCAAATATACCCTCCATCGTTAGACGACGAGTATATTTGTTCCATTTTGTTAATGTTAGAGTCATATTTGCTCCACTTTGATAACGTTAGGGTCATATTTGAGATTCCAAAAACATTGGGGCAACGGCTAATTGTATGCCACATCAGCCGAGTAAACATTAAAATACGCTACCGTTAGACAGAGGGTATATTTGTTTTATTTTGTAACGTTAGGGTCATTTTTGAGACTCGAAAAACATTAGGGGAATGTGAGCCACCAGGTAAACTTAGGATCATTTTTTTACCTTAACCTTTTAATATTTGTTAATAAATAATAAAATAAATTTATTTTTGAAAAAAAAATCCAATTCAATTGGACAAGCTTTCCTCGGAGCCAAGCGTTGGATACTTAAGAGACTTGGGAAGCTTAGGCAGAATAGAATCTATCCCACGCACGAGACTAGGGGTCCTTTCCTTGAGCTGTATCAAGTCAGCAAGAAGGTCTTCGATATTCTCCTTCTCAAGCGAATCAAAAGTTTACTATTTCAAGGTAAGGGAAAGCTAAGAGCAGCTGATCTGCGAAAGTCTATCCTAGGTGTGCTACATTAAACAACTCCTTTGCGAGAGTACTAGGTAAGAGCAGCTGATATGCGACATAGAGATATCAGAGTAAGAGCTCCTCTGCTACATCCGCTGAAAGCTCTGTTGCCAGTTCCGATCGATGGGATGGGCGTGAAGGCCAATCATTCCGGTTATCTGACTTTCCCTCGACAATGCCGGAGATGTTCTCAGATGCTCCCATTCATTTGAGAAGTGCCAATAAAGATGGTGAACTGAAAGCTTTGTCTTTTCCCTTCTGCTAAGTCAAACAAAGTAAAGGAGTAATCTCATCCTGGGTACGGCTATTCAAAGCATCGAGACAAAGAAATGTCTTGAAGTTGCTATCACAAGAACAAAGTAGAAATGTTTCTATCCCTTGCCACGTTGGATTACACCTTTTGCAAGGTAAGATAGGACACTAACGCTTTCTCTGAGTCGCACCTGGCATCGCAACTCAATTGTTCTTGTTCTTGCTTTAAGCTTTATCTTTTGCTTCTCATATAGATAGATCCGATATGCGACATCCCTATCCCTTCCCGATGAAGCTTCCTTTGATTTGAATGAATGAGGAACGAAAGCGCATGCAAGTCAGTTCTTCTCTAATTAGCATCTCGCCTGATCGTCTGCTGAGTGAATAGCAGCAAGTGCTAGTTCAAGTCAGTAATCCGCGGGATCTTTGCTGTGACAAGTAAGAAGTGAAGTACTACATATATCATAGCTTTTTTTTAAGTGATTCAAATCAGTGAACTGTACTCGTCCAAGCCAGCGAGTAAGGTGAACCAGACCGGGCTGGTGAACGAACAAGGAAAGTAGAGGATTCGGATAGGCGAGTCAAGGCGTTTGTGTGAAAACTCTATCTGTCTCAAATATAGATGGGGAAGGTGTTCAGTCAGTAAGGCAATCGAAGATTCTTTTTTCATCGGGTGTGGCGATCCTATCCCAGTTGATTGATCTCGACTTTTTCTTAGCCAGGAAAGAGATACATCTTGTGCCGCGAGTCACCTGAGTAATGAATTACTATCAGATGTTCCGAAAGAAGGGAGGGATGGGGAATGATTGTTAACTATAGGAGAATTCCTACATTCTAATCAGGTTGGAAGGAAAAAGCTTATTTCGTTCCTGATTGAATTGGTTTCAAATCCATTTTATTTACGAAATTGTAAAGTATTAGTCTCAGTCAAAGCAGAGAAGAGATCCAATGCCTCGAATGAGTTGAGAGAACTTTTTTTTTTCAAATTTTGCTAGAAGGGCGAAAATGTCTTTTGCAGGGGCAGTGTTAAGTAAAAAGGGGCGGTGAATAGTAAAACCCTAAATATACCCTCCATCGTTAGACGACGAGTATATTTGTTCCATTTTGGTAATGTTAGAGTCATATTTGTTCCACTTTGACAACGTTAGGGTCATATTTGAGATTCCAAAAACATTGGGGCAACGACTAATTGTATGCCACATCAGCCGAGTAAACATTAAAATACGCTACCGTTAGACAGAGGGTATATTTATTTTATTTTGTAACGTTAGGGTCATTTTTGAGACTCGAAAAACATTAGGGGAATGTGAGCCATCAGGTAAACTTAGGATCATTTTTTTACCTTAACCTTTTAATATTTGTTAATAAATAATAAAATAAATTTATTTTTGAAAAAAAAATCCAATTCAATTGGATATGAGAATAGCCAATTGAGGATCAATTGGATAAATCATAAAACCTCACATCTCCTATACTCAAAAATTAAATAATAAAAAAAAAACTAAAACTAAACTAAAAGCCTGCTACCTCTAACCCAGCCGCCGCCATCCTCCACTTCTGCCGCCGCGCCCTCCTCTTCTCTCTCCGCCGCTGTCCTTAGACGAACCCACGTTGGAGGACGGGTCGAAGAGATCCATTCCTCCGAGACGAACGACGAACAGATCCATCTGCTCGTTCGTTGAAAGCGGCTGCGGGAGAGGAGGAGGCCTCAGCGGCTGATTATCTTCTCCGTTGGTTCCTCTATCTCCTGCTCAGCTCATTTGGTGAGAATAAGTTAAAGGATAGTGAAATTGATATGAAAGACTGGAAAAAGTAAAATCATAACTGCCATGGGGCCGACCATTCCGAGACTATAGAAAAATTTGCTTCTGGATGTGGAATAAATCGTTACTATTTCAAAATGGTAAGGATGTAATTATTACTATTTGTTGTTCGGTGTTCGTTGCAGTAATCAGTTTAGTACACTAATTTTAATAACATGTATGCAATGCAATGGGGTAGGTGGAAATGGCAGACTCAAAAATTTACAATTTTTTATATTGAGGAGGCGAACTGAAATGTCAACTGGTAACATGAAACTCTTTAAAATAGCACGCCAGGTCATATAAACTGTTTTTCCAAGTATTCACCATTTTCTATACTTTGTTTCTTAGATTTCTCTTTAATTTTTCTCATCTAAAACCAAAATTTGTTTCCAAGCTATTGTTGATGGCTACTGCTGCTTCTTCATCTTCAACGACTCTTGAATCAAAGAAGTACAACGTATTCATTAGTTTCAGAGGTGCAGATATTCGAGATGGATTTCTGAGCCATCTTCACCAGTCACTGCTTCAGCACCAAGTCAATGCTTTTGTGGATGACAAGCTTGAGAGAGGAAAAGAAATCACATCATCGCTATTGGAAATTATTGAGAAATCATATGTTTCACTTGTCATTTTCTCCACCAATTATGCGGATTCTCCATGGTGTTTGGACGAGCTTGTCAAAATACTTGAATGCCTACAGAACAAGAAGCAGATCGTCTTGCCGGTCTTTTACCGTGTGGATCCAAGTCATGTTCAAGACCTGACCGGGAGTTACGGAGATGCAATTGCTAAGCATACGCAAGAATTCAGTCACTGTTTGGATAAGGTCAAGAATTGGAGTCATGCTTTGATGGAAATCGCCAACTTATCAGGCTGGGATTCACGGAATACTAAGTAAGTCTATTAATTGTTATTACTCTTGTTGCTTTATAATATAACCTTATGCTCAATAATTTTTCTTTTGCTGTCATTGTTAATGTTTTAGCATTATAGAGTTGATATTAATCGTTTCTTTTCTCTATTATTTATGTTGACTAGCGAGTTTTTGCTCTGTTTATATGATCAGGTCTGAGTCTAAGCTGGTAAAAGAAATTGTAAGTTATGTTTTGGAGAAATTAGACCATGTAACTCCAAGGGATTTTTGCAATGATGGCCTAGTTGGAATTGATTCATGTATCAAGGATGTTCATTCATTACTGTGCCTCGAGTCAAAAGACATTCGAACTATTGGTATTTGGGGAATGGGTGGTATAGGCAAAACCACTGTTGTTGATAAGCTCTATAGTCAAATCTATAACAAATTCCCACATCGATGCTTTGTCGCAAATGTAAGGGAGAAATTAGAAAACTCTAACAAGGATAGTCTACAAAGTGAAATTCTTTCTGCAATACTAGGCAAAGAGAATCTAAATACAGGAATACCCATCATGTTGAACTCCTTTGTCCGGAGAAGGCTCTCCCAAGAAAAAGTTCTTATCATTCTTGATGATGTGAGTGATTTGGATCAAATAGAATGCTTAGTAGGAAGTGACGTTATGTATGGTTCAGGCAGTAGAATCATTATAACAAGTAGGGATAAACAATTGCTCAAGAATGTGGGTGCTAGAATATATGAAGTTAAGAAACTAAACTACTATGAAGCTCTTCATCTCTTTAGCTTGCATGCCTTTAAAGAAAATTCTATAAAGAAAGAATACATGGAGTTGTCACGCACGGCGATTGATTATGCTCAAGGCATTCCATTAGCTCTTAAAGTACTGGGGTCCAATTTGTATGATAAGAATATACAAATATGGGAAGATGAGTTAGAGAAACTCAAAAGTTGTTCTAATAAAAAAGTTTTAAAAATTTTAAGAATAAGTTACGACGGACTAGATGAGAAAGAAAAGGATATATTTCTTGATATCGCGTGTTTTTTTAAAGGACATGACAAAGATAACGTGACAAATATATTAAATGGTTGTGGTTTCTTTGCAAAATCTGGAATAAGCCTTCTCAATGACAAGTGTCTTATAACAGTTTCAAGTGACAACAAGTTAGGCATGCACGACTTGTTACAGAAAATGGGGAATGACATTGTTTCAGAAGAGAAAGAACTCGGTAGACATAGCAGGTTGTGTAATCCCAAAGATATATATAAAGTATTGGCAAGAGATATGGTAAGAGCCAAGTGCTTTGACTTTCTTCTTCTTTATACATTGAAAAAAGAGAACGCACATAAGAATTCATGCTCATAATTATTCGTGTTCGGTTTTTTTTTTTTTTTAGTTTTTCGTGTTCAACTTGCTTACTGCTTATTTACTATTTTCTTTCTTGTTGTAGGGGACTACAAGTGTTGAAGGCATTTTATT
Source organism: Mercurialis annua (assembly GCF_937616625.2). Classification (NCBI taxonomy): domain Eukaryota; kingdom Viridiplantae; phylum Streptophyta; class Magnoliopsida; order Malpighiales; family Euphorbiaceae; genus Mercurialis; species Mercurialis annua. The sequence goes on along the minus strand of NC_065573.1, from coordinate 36,145,641 downwards.
AGACATGTCCCAGATCAGATATCTGAATTTAAGTTCTACAGCTTTTGCAAAGTACTGCAATCTTAGGATTCTCAAATTCTATGCGAAGAATTACTTTGAAGAGAACAAAATTCTTCTTCCTGAAGGCCTTGAATATTTTCCTGATGAGTTGAGATTTCTCCAGTGGGATAAATTTCCTTTAAAATGTTTGCCACTAAAATCATGTCTTGAAAATCTTGTCGAACTTCACATGCCCAAAAGCCAAATCAAGCACCTCTGGACTGAAGATCAGGTATGATATAGCATGAATTTTGATGAAATAGACTTTCACTTTTGGATTTTTTTTTTAAAAGAAGAAAAACTAATTTATATTTCACTTCATTGTCATTTGTAGACACTTCCAAATTTAAAAGTGATTGACCTCGAACGCTCTATGGACCTTGTCCATATTCCTGACCTGTCTACAGTCCCAAACCTTGAGGTTTTGTATTTGCGATTTTGTACAAGTTTGGTTGAAATTCCAATGTCTATCCAAAATTTAAGCAAGCTTACTCGATTGGTTCTCTCAATGTGTAAAAGTCTTCATAGTTTACCGAGCTGCCTTCCTTCGAGTATAAAATTCCTACAATTATCTGGAACTCGAATAAAGCAATTGCCTCCGTCAATTGGATATCTCTCTCATCTGGATAGTCTTTCATCCAAACAGTTGGAGAGTATTCCATGTAGCATTGGTCAGCTGACATGTCTCAGATCACGCAGATTGGTCGGATGCTCAGATTGGTCTGATGCTCAAAATCACTCAGATCACTCAGCTGACATAAATCTGAAATCACTTACACATCTTTCTTTGATGGGCTGTGTGATTCTGAATGAATTGCCAGAGAACTTGGGAAATTTAGAATCTCTGGAAGAATTGGATATAGCAGATAGCGGTATAAAAAAGTTGCCATCTTCCATCAATCAGTTGAGGCAATTGAGCTACTTAAATTGCTCCGGGTGTAAAGGTTTAGTAGTGCCTCCTTTGACAAATTTGCCTTGTCTAACAACTATGCATCTAAGTTGCTGTGGTTTCTTAGAATTTCCCAACATCCTTTGCTCTCTTAAGTCGTTGGAAGAATTAGTTTTAGATGGAAACGATTTTGAGATCATACCTGCAAGCATCACGCAGCTTTGTAATCTAAGATTACTCAGTGTAGAAGATTGCAAAAGACTTCACTGTATACTAGGTCTTCCATCGTCTTTGAATGATTTATGTGCAAGAAACTGCGTGTCTCTGGTATCAGCATCATCTTCCATCTTATCAACAGAACAATGTTGGTTATACATTTCTGATTTTGGCAAGGGCATGAAATTATATGAGGCAGCATGTCATGAACTTATGGATGATGTATTGAGTACACATCAGGTCTCCCTTTCTTTGCTCCTCATTGAAAATTGGTTTAGTTTTCTATTTTGACATGCTAGATATATCAGCAGTACATATTGATTTCTCGTGCAGGACAATTACGGAGTTCCTGGTCTATATATTGCCGAAAGTGACCTGCTGCAGTGGATGAGGCAACAGAATGATAATGTACCTTATTTGTCGTTCGACCTGTGGTCTATTGACTTGATCGGTTTCTCTTTTTGTGTTATTGTAGCATCTCAAGTATATCCGGGTCGTGGATTATTCAACATTGGATGTACAGCAACTTTTACTAATGACTTTGGACATAGCGTTGATGAAACTTTCTTTCTGTATGGAGATGAAAGTCGTGCAATGGATTTTCAATCGGACAATGTAATCCTCTGGCGTGATCCAATCTTTGATTCCTGGCTCCGTTTCAGCAACGGCTCTTTACGATTCTTCCTTAAGTATTCAACAAATGAGGCGGTGATAAGCAAGTGCGGCGTTTATCCAATATTTGGCCGGATAAAAGCTGACGATTATCCAATATTCAACTGGCGAAAAGCTGATGAGAATGATGAGATGGATATGGAGGAGGAACCTCCTAGTAAGAAATTTAAAGAGAGCGAAGAATTAAAATGAGACCCAAGTGTTGAAATGTCCTCATCTTGCTGATGTATTGATGGTAAACATATTATGTTCACTTTGATGATGGTCACTGTCTGTTGGAAGTTGCTTTCCTTTGCGTCTTCTCTATCTCTTCATGGATTTGCTCTCTCATTAACTCGCCCGTAAGTCGTGCACTTCTTGGTGGTTCACTGCTACAATCTTTATAACCTCATGATAACTCATGTGTTAGCTAGTTTCTATTGAACAACCAAGCATAATAAATGAAGTGAGAGATTGTATGATGCTTTATAAATTGGATACTTCAGTTACTTGATTAGATGTAATCTGTAAATTAATAAAGTATTAATTAATATATAAATACTGTATCGGTTATTTAATATCTCGCTTAATTAATAAAATTTGGTGGTTTCAAAGGGCATTAATTTATGGGCTTTTTCTTTGAAACCTTTCCTGTCTCTTGAAAGTAATGGCAAATGTATTTGTTGGCTCTACAATTTTACTTCTTTGACTAAAACTATTTGTAAATTTACTGATAATTTGAAAAAATTGCAGCAAATACTTTTTTTTTTTTTGAAAAAGTAGGGCGTCTAACAGTGAGAGCAGTGGAACAGCAGTGACAGTTCAGGAAGCTAATGGAAGAAGGGAAATCGTGGGTGAAGAAAGTTGAAGACCTTGTGTAACTTCTATCATTAATCCACTTTCTAGTTATTCAGTACTGCTTGAATTCTCTTTTGCGTGTATTTCTGTGGTTTCATAAATCAGTAACTTTTGTATGCAATCATGGAGATGGTTTATAATAGATCACAAATAGGTGTTAATTGTGTGGTATTATTTGGAAAATAAGATGAAAAAAAGCTTCACTTTCTTTGTGAAGCTTCCGAAGCTGCAGGGTCAACTTTTTTAGAGTTTTACTTCTTCATGTAACTTTCTTTCATTTAAATTAAATGAAAAACCCAAGAACTGAAAGAAGATTACGCTAGTGCTAGTAGGGATACTATGATTACTAGCCAGATGCAGTTTGAAATTCTATTGTATGGTGTGGAAGTCTTCATAGTTTATCAGCAGTACATGTTGTATTGATTTTCTTGTGCAGGACAATTACGGAGTTCCTGGGCTATATATTGCCATAAGTGATTGGCTGCTGAGGATGAGGCATCAGAATGATAGTGTACCTTGTTCGTCGTTCCATATGAGGGCTTGGGACTTGATTGGTTTCTCTTTTTGTGTTAGTGTAGCATCTAAAGTATATCCTCATCATGGATTATTCAACATTGGATGTACAGCAACTTTTACTAGTGACTTTGGACATAGCGTTGATGAAACTTTCTTTCTGTATGGAGACCAAAGTCGTGAAATGGATTTTCAATCGGACAATGTAATCCTTTGGCGTAATCCAATCTTTAATTCCAGGCTCCGTTGCAGCAACGCTTCTTTACGATTCTTCCTTCAGTATTCAACCAGTGAGGCGTTGAGTAGCAAGTGCGGCGTCTATCCAATATTCTGCTCTAGTGTTTGATATTTTGGTAAATAACGTTCTGTTTATATCTTCTAATCTATCAATATTTGTGGGAAATCATTGGATGGCTGCGAGTATATGTGAGTTTGTATCTAAACTGTGGTGACCAATCAAGACTTGATGGCATCCTCTCGTCCTGCTAAGATTGTTTCCTTTCCCGTGGGGGTCTGTATCAATTTGATTACAGCGTTTCATCAGCTATATTTCTTACTAAAGCTCGAGGAGGTACATGTATGCTTGCTGCTTCTGATCCACCAGAAGATGTTCTTCATCGAGCTTCATTCCTCCTCGAAAATGGCTTTGGCATCTATCACATTTTGAAAAGCAACTGTGAAGATTTCGCGATCTATTATAAGATGGGTCTTCTAGTTTTCGCAAGCATCAGCGTTGGTCGAAGTGGGCAGGCAGCAACCTTATTAGCCGCTGCCAGTGCTGTCGTATCTTCACTGCTGCGATTCTTAACTACCAGCTCCGATGGACTGGCAGCTGTGGGGTAATACTATGTACTCTGTCAGCCGGCTTGTTTTCTGATATTGGAATACATTGTACCTTAGAAAAATTCCGGCTAATGCGGCTAAGGAGCAATAGTCTTATTTAACAACAGCATATTGTATGGACTGATACAAGTACATGAATTCAATTTGACCATGAATATTTATGGTGCAATGCATAAGCTAAAACTTACGGTTTACTCAGACTTTGAAGTTTAAGCTGTGCTTGTGCTTCCTTCTGTTCATGTTCAAATTGCAGAATGTTATGTCTTATTGTAATTAGTTTGTGTAATGGCTAAAGATGGCCTTCTCAGACTTGGCAGTTGAGTAATTTTTTTCTTTAATTAAATAGGATTCCGACTTAAAGAGTGTCATGTGTTAGATTTTACTAGCGGTTAGCATTTGAAAAAAAATTGTTCAATTATACATCAGCTCCGAGCCCTCTATCACTAAACCTTCTGAACTTTAAAATTGGCCGCTAGACCCCTAAATTTTACAAGCGGTTATGCCAAAAGGGTTTTAGTTGATCATTAGGTAAAGTTTAGGAGTTTAGCGGCCGATTTTAAAGTTTAGGGGATTCAGTGATATGAGGTCCTAAGTTGGAAGGCCATAGCTGATTAAAGCCAATTATACATAACTTGAAGGTTTTTTCTTGAGTGAAGTTTACTTTGTTAATTCTACCATGAAATCAAAGTGATAACAAATCATTTAATAGTAAAAAGTGAACAGAATAAATTTTATTTGAGAAAAAAAATAGACTATACCTAACTTAAAAATGGAATTACTAAAAACTAAATATATTTTTATATAATTATAAATAAATGATTAGAATTTTATTAAACTCATTATAGAGATGAATAAAAAAGTTTGTTTTGTATCTTAAAATGCCCAAGATTAAGCAGTCGCTTCATTGCTGTTTGTAGCAAAATGATCCAAATTTGAACTACAATTTTTTAGCTTCTCTCTACTCTCATAAAAAACAACATTGTTGATGGCTCCTGCTTCTTCAACAATTCTTCAATCGAAGAAATACGACGTATTCATTAGTTTCAGAGGCGCAGATATTCGAGATGGATTTCTAAGCCATCTTCATCATTCACTGCTTCAAAACCAAGTCAACGCTTTTGTGGATGACAACCTTCCCAGGGGAAAAGAAATCACATCATCTCTATTGCAAATCATTGCACAATCATATGTTTCAATCGTCATCTTCTCCGAGAATTATGCAGATTCTTCATGGTGTTTAGATGAGCTTGTCAAAATACTCGAATGCCTACAAAACAAGCAGCAGCTCGTCTTGCCAGTCTTTTACCATGTGGATCCAAGTCATGTTCAAGAGCTTACCGGGAGTTATGGAGATGCAATTGATAAGCATAACAAAGAATTCAGTCACTGTTTGGACAAGGTCAGGTATTGGAGTTCTGCTTTGATGCAAATTTCCAGCTTACCAGGCCCGGATTCACGGATTATTAAGTAAGTTTATTAATTGTTATTACTATTGCTGCTTTATTATGCTTATACTCAATAATTTGTCTTTTCTTTTGCTTAATGTTGATGGAAATTTAGCTTTAATAAAATCAAATTAGTTGCAATAATTGGTTTTTATTACTGCATATGAAATTTAGATTATTGATCATTCATATATTATGAGAATGTAATATTTATGGCGTAAGATTTGGGGAGTGTTTTGCTACTCTAAAATTAGTTTTGATACAGGGTTTTAAGGTTTCTTATGACAAAATTGCACTTAATTTATTCATATTAATTAAACTATTAATGGCTGAAAAGTGTATGAAAGAGTTGATGGTATTCATTTCTTTTTTCTATTCTTTGTATCGATCAGGCCTGAGTCTAAGCTGATAACAGAAATTGTAAGTTATGTTCTGGAGAAATTAGATGATGCAACTCCAAGTGATTTTTGCAATGATGGCCTAGTTGGAATTGATTCACGTATTAAGGAGGTCCGTTCATTGCTGTGCCTCGAGTCAAAAGATATTCGAGCTATTGGGATTTGGGGAATGGGTGGTATCGGCAAATCTACTCTTGTTGAGAAGCTCTTTAATCAAATCTGTAACCAATTCCCACGTCGGTGCTTTGTTGCAAATGTTAGGGAGAGATTAGAAAACGCTACCAAGGATAGTGTACAAAGTGAAATTCTTTCTGCACTACTAGGAAAAAAGAATTTAAATACCGGAATGCCCATCATGTTGAACTCCTATGTGAGGAGACGGCTCTCCCAAGGAAAAGTTCTTATTGTTCTTGATGACGTGAGTGATTTGGATCAAATAGAACGTTTAGTAGGAAGTAACGTTGTGTTTGGTTCAGGCAGTAGAATCATTATAACAAGCAGGGATAAACAATTGCTCAAAAATGTGGGTGCCATTATATATCAAGTTAAGAAATTGAACTACTATGAAGCTCTCCGTCTCTTTAGCTTGCACGCCTTTAAAGAAAATTCTGTAAAGAAAGAATACATGGAGTTGTCACGGATGGCGATTATTTATGCTCAAGGCATTCCATTAGCTCTTAAAGTACTAGGGTCCAATTTGTTTGGTAAGAGCATACAAATATGGGAAGACGAGTTGGAGAAACTCAAAAGTTGTTCTAATAAAAAAGTTCAAAAGATTTTAAGAATAAGTTATGACGGACTAGATAAGAAAGAGAAGGATATCTTTCTTGATATCGCGTGTTTCTTTAAAGGATATGACAAAGACAGTGTGACAAATATATTAAATGGCTGCGGTTTCTTTGCAAAATCTGGAATAAGCCTTCTCAATGATAGATCTCTTGTAACAATTTCAAGGGACAACAAGTTAGAAATGCATGACTTGTTACAGCAAATGGGGAAAGACATTGTTTCAGAAGAGAAAGAACTCGGTAGACGTACCAGGTTGTGGAATCCCAAAGATGTATATAAAGTATTGGCAAGAGATATGGTTAGAGCAAACTGCACCGAAAAAAGAATGAACTTCTGCATAAAAATTCATGCCCATAATTGATTGTGTTCTGTTTTTGATTTTAGTTTTTGGCGTTCAACTTGCTTATTGCTTATTTGCTATTACATTTTTATCAGGGAACTACGAGAGTTGAAGGCATCTTATTAAACATGTCCCAGATAAGATTTCTGGATTTAAGTTCTACAGCCTTTGCAAAGTTGTGCAGTCTAAGGATTCTGAAATTTTATGAGAAGAAAGAAAACGGAACAAACAAAATACTCCTTCCTGGAGGCCTTGAATGTTTTCCGGATGACTTGAGATTTCTCCAGTGGGATCATTATCCTTTAAAATGTTTTCCGTTACAATTCTGTTTTGACCATCTTATTGAACTTTGCATGCCCAAAAGCCGAATCAAACAACTTTGGACAGAAGATCAGGTATGAGATATAGCAGCAATTTTGATTTAAAAGATTTTCACCCTTTGAATTTAAAAATAATATCTAAGTTATATTCTGCTTATTGTCATTTGTAGACACTTCCAAATTTAAAGGTTATCGACCTCCGAGACTGTGTGGACCTTGTCCATATTCCTGACCTGTCTACAGTGCCGAATCTTGAGGTTTTATATTTGCATCATTGTACAAGTTTGGTTGAGATTCCAATTTCAATCCAGAATCTAAGCAAGCTGACGCGATTGATTCTCTCAAAGTGCAAAAGTCTTTATAGTTTGCCGAGCTGCCTTCCTTCGAGTATAAAAGGCCTACAATTGTATGGTACTCCAATAAAGCAATTACCTTCATCAATTGGATCTCTCTCTCATCTTATTCATCTAGAAAGTCTTCCATCCAGACAGTTGGAGAGTATTCCAAGTAGCGTTGGTCAGTTGACATGTCTCAGAAGATTCACGTTGGTTGGATGCTCAAAATTGGCAAATCTTCCAGACACCATTTGCAATCTGAAATCACTTACAAAACTTTCTTTGCTGAATTGTGCGATTCTAAATGAATTGCCAGAAAACCTTGGAAATTTAGAATCTTTGGAAGAATTGAGCACAACAGATAGCGGTATAAAAAGGTTGCCATCTTCCATCAATCAGTTGAGGCAATTGAAGTACTTAAATTGTTCCGGGTGTAAAGGTTTAGTATTGCCTCCTTTGACAAATTTGAGGTGTCTAACATATGTAAGTCTAAGTTGTTGTGGTTTCTTAGAATTTCCCAACAGCCTTTGCTCTCTTAAGTCGTTGGAAAAATTAGTTTTAGATGGAAATGATTTTGAGATTATACCTGCAAGCATCACACAGCTTTGTAATTTAAGCGAGTTTAGTGTAGCAAACAGCAGAAGGCTTAAACAAATACTCGATCTTCCATCTTCTTTGGATAATCTATATGCAAGGAACTGCGTGTCTCTGGTATCAGCATCAACTTCATTCTTATTAAAAGCAATGGCAGAGCGGCATTGGTTAGGCGTTTTAGATTTTGGCAATTGCATTGAATTAACTGAGGCATCGTCTGGTAAAATTATGGATGATGTATTGACTACACATCAGGTCTCCCTTTCTTTGTCCATCTTTGAAAATTCTCCTAGTTTCCTGTTTTGACATGCTAGATGTATCATTTGTACATGTTCTGTTGATTTTCTTGTGCAGGACAATTATGGAGTTTTTGCGCTATATATTGCGGGAAGTGATCTGCTGAGGAGGATGAGGCATCAGAATGATAGTGGACCTAATTTGTCGTTCAATCTGGGGCGACCTGAATTGATCGGTCTCTCTTTTTATGTTGTTGTAGCATCTAAAGTGTATCCTCATCATGGATTATTCGACATTGGCTGTACAGCAAATTTTACGGACAACTTTGGACATAGCTTTGATGAAACTTTCTTTCTATATGGAGATGAAGGCCGTGAAATGGATTTTCAGTCGGACAGTGTATTCATTTGGCGTAATCCAGTCTTTGATTTTCACTCCAGGCACCATTTCAGCAACGCTTCTTTACAATTCTTCCTCAAGTATTCAAACAATGATGCGGTGATAAGCAAGTGCGGGGTTCATCCAATATTCAACCAAGGCAAAAGGAAGAAAGATGAAGATGAAGATACTGAGGATGAGGACGATGAGATGGATATGGAGGAGGAACCTCATAGTAAGAGATATAAAGAGATCGAAGAAATGAATGAGGTCATCGTAACACTCTCTCATTGTCTCTTAAATAATGAAAATGAGGAAGAAGAACCTCCGGTTCGAGAATGGAAGGAGACCCGAGTGTCGAAATGTCATGATGTTAATGCTTTTCTTGCTGTTCTATTGATGGTAAACACATGTTTAGCTACCTCAACTGGAGCTAAACCTCGGAGGACAGATATTATCTTCACTTTGATGATGATCACTGTCTGTTTGAAGTTGCTTTCCTTTGCGTGTTCTCTATCTCTTCATGGATTTGCTCTCTCTTTAACTCGCCGGTAAGTCCTACTTTTTGGTGGTTCACTGCTACAATCTTTGTAACCTCATGATAAACTCGCGTGTTAGCTAGTTTCTACTGAAAGGTTGCTCGTAAATCACCGCATTTTGTACTTCTACTATTAGTTTATCACATTTTAGTTTACTATGGGTGTGCAATGAACCGAGACAAATTCAGTTCGGTTTGATTTTATAGTTTTGTTTAATATGTCCAGTTTGGAAAGTAAAACAATTTCTATTCACTTTTGGTTCATGCGAATCGAAAAACCTGCTGAAGGCGGGTTAAGGTCTGTTTGAAATATTTTAAATGACTCTAAATTTGGTTAGATTTGACTTTTAAGTAATTGAAATTTTAGTTAGGCTCGCTTCGAACGGAATGCACATCTTTAGGTACTATGCTGTGTTGGAGCACAAAGAGATTCTTACTATGGGGTCTTTTGCAGAGTTTTCTTGCTGTGCATGGTGCTTTCATGCTAATGTTAGTAGCGAAGTAAAAAGTTGGTGTGCTCAATGTGTTACAGTACAGCATTCCACAGTACAAGTGCAACTGTGGAAGCCTGAGGTATTAAATACAAAGGTTTATCTATTGTCAAAGCATAAGCAATAGGATTAGTATCGACCGTATGAAGTTGATTTTACCCCTGCCAATGCTAAACTGAAACTTGCATCCATTCACACGGAGAGTACGACCCTTCACCTGCATCAGCTTTTCTCAGAAAACAGGAATCAACTGGGATATCCACATCGGGAGGAGTATGTATAAGCTCTCAGATGACATATTGGAGAAATAATCTATGAAGGTCTAATGGCCGACCTCAAAGCACTCGCTCAAACCAGAACATTGCAATATTATCTTGAGGAATTTGACATGACCTTATCAAAGAAATGTACACTCGGGCCTCGGCTGCTTCTTCAGTGGATTGCGAGATGAGGTAAAAATTCCTTTAAGAATGTTTGGACCTAAAATATACTTCAGCAAACTTATGCCCTTGATCATATGCAAGAATCATATCTTTCAGCTACTAAACCTGGAAAAACTGATTTCAACAAATCCACAGCCCCTTCAACACAATCGGCTCACGATAAGAGAATAAAATTCTCAGGAAAACTAAATTTTATACTCTTTTTTTTTTTAACACAAGGTAGATTGATGAACAAACAGGTAGATACAAACTAATATCTAATCATAGACAGCTTACATAGCTGTGCAAAGTTATGAGCTAAGAAATTATAAAACCGAGAAACATGGAAAAATTTACAAGATGAAAATAAAGATTGGAGATGCCAAATATCACAACATATCCCCCAAGCACTTGCAAGTTGAACCTCATGAGAATTAAGTGATTGAATGATCTGTAGGGCATCACCTTCAATGAGAACAGTTTGCCAATGACGAGAAAGTGCCCAGTTTAATGCCTCTCGAACTGCCAAAAATTCCAAAATACCAGGATCCCAAATAGAACGAAAAGCTGTAGAAAACTGGGCGATGACAAGGCCAGTATGGTCAGTAGCAATAGCAGCAACCGTTCCAAACTTCCTAACTTGATTTGAAGCTGCATCCACATTTATTTTAATACAACCTTGAGAGAGAATCTGTGGAACAGCATAAACAGGACCAGAGAAAGGGGTACTACTGGAAGGTATAGTATTCTGGGATGAAACAGCCAGGAATTCCTCATAAGCACGATAAGCCATAGACAAAGTATCTGCTGCACTAATAAATTCTTGACGAAAAATAGCAGCATTCCGTGTCTTCCAGAGAAACCATAACATGAAACAGAATAAAGTGAAGGAGTTACCATCAGATTGAGAAGCAGGCACTTGATTCTTAGCATATAACCATAATTGTGAAAATGAGGTGAATAGTGTATTAGTAACCATATGAGATACTGAGGAAAGAAACCACACATGTCGCGCATAAGGGCATAGAACCAACAAATGCAAAATAGATTCTGAAGCTTGGCAATGAGGACAGTATGATTCAACTTGGAATCGTTGCAATAACAATTCCCCAATAGGTATTGCATTGTGAAGACAACGCCATAAAAACATACGGATTTTAGGTGGAATGGGAATATGCCAAAGATACTTCCACTCGTGCTTGGATAATCCTGGAATAGAAGGAACTGCAGAAGCATGTGTCTGATTAAAAAACAGATGATAACCTGACTTGACTGAATAATGGCCATGATTCTGATAATGCCAAAGAAGTCGATCAGTGGAAGGAAATAGAGGAAGAGGTAATGATAAAATGAGGGCCGCATCCTCCTGTATAAACAACCTTGAAATAAGGGAAGGGTCCCAAATTCGTGTAGAAGGATAAAATAACCCTGAAACCAAACTTGGTACATCAGCTGGAGTAACCCCAACCTTGAGACGTGGAAGGAATGGATAAAAAGATGGTACCCAAGGATCTGAAAGACAATGAATTGAGGATCCAGTATTGCATTGCCAACGAAGGCCTTCTTTAAGAAGTAATGACCCAAACTGTAAACTCCTCCAACCCCAAGAAGGTCTGCTCTGTGTGGAAGCCTGAAGAAAATTACCCGTAGGAAAATATTTGGCTTGATAAACTTGATAAAGCAAAGAAGTAGGATCTTGAAGTATACGCCATACTTGTTTAGCCAATAAAGCTTGGTTAAAAATATGTAGATCCTTAAACCCTAATCCGCCAATGGATTTACTAAAACACATTTTTTTCCAAGAAATCCAATGATAACGTTGCTCATCTTCCAGCTGACCCCACCAAAATTGGGAGCTAAGACTATTAACTCGTTTACAGAAGGATATGGGTAGCTTAAAGCACATCATACTATAAACAGGAATGGCTTCCACAATTGCTTTTAATAAAACTTCTTTGCCACTCATAGATAAAAATTGTTCCTTCCAGCCATTAAGTCTAAGGCAAATTTTAGAAAGAAGTGGAGCAAACGTTTGGTTCTTGGAATGAAGAATACAAAGAGGAAGGCCTAGATAGGTACCTTCATAACCATTAGTTGACACTCCCAATGTAGAGGCAAAATGAGCACGCATGTCTGCCTGGATATTATTGCTGAAAAAAACAGCAGATTTAGTATAGTTGATCATTTGGCCACTGTAATAAGCATACTGATCAAGGATGTCTCGAATAATAGCAATTTGATCATCAGTAGCAGTAGTAAACAATATAGAGTCATCAGCAAAAAATAAATGGGTGAGAGTTGGACCATGAAGATTGATCCGAAGACCTTTATATTGTCCCAGGCACTGAGCTTTTTGAATCATGAATGATAGACCCTCTGCACATAACACAAATAAGAGTGGCGATAAGGGATCCCCCTGTCTGAGGCCCCTAGAAGGCTTGAAATAACCATGAAGTGCACCATTAATTCTGATAGAATATGTGACTGAAGAAACGCATTCCAAAATCCAACTAATAAATGTCTCATGAAAACCCCAGGCGTGAAGAATAGACTGTAAATAACCCCATTCAAGACGATCATAGGCTTTGCTAATGTCTAATTTAAGTGCCAAATAACCTTGCTTGCCTGTTTTTTTGGTGCGAAGAAAATGTAATACTTCATGTACTAAGAGAATATTATCAGAAATAGAACGCCCTTTAATAAAAGCATTCTGGGATTTATCCAAGATAGTAGGCAAAATAAGTTGTAATCTGGCTGTAATAATCTTGGAAATAATTTTGTAGTAGACTGAACAAAGGCTGATGGGACGTAAATCCTTGACTGATTGAGGACGGTGCACTTTAGGAATTAAAGAAAGTATAGTGTGATTGAAACCAGTAAGAATTTTACCTCCTTGGAAAAATTTGATAACAGATGATGTTATATCCTGATGCATAATATCCCAATATTGCTGGAAAAGAAGCTAGTTAAGCCATCAGCACCAGGTGCCTTTGTTTGGTTAATATTCCAGAGAGCATTCTTGACTTCTAAGGCAGTGATGGGTTTAAGCAGGTTGGAGTTCATTTGTGCAGTAATTCTTGTAGGAAAATCCTCCAGGAAAGGTATAGTTGAATCAGGTTGGCTGGAAGTAAATAAAGTGCCAAAATAATCCACTATATGAGCAGCAATGTCTGTTGACGAGGTTAACCACACTTGAGATGCATCTTGGAGCTGATAAATAGCATTACTGGATCTTCTCTGTTTGGTTTTGCTATGAAAAAACTTCGTATTATGATCACCACATTCAAGCCAAAGCTGCCGAGATTTCTGGGCCCAATAGTGTTCTTCCTCTCTATGAGCTTGTAAGAGTTGGAATTCCAAATCATGAACTGAAGACCAGTCAGTAGTATATGAAGATTGGGTAGATATGGCCTGCAACTCATTTGTTAAAGCAGAAATAACTCTAGAGGAATTCAGTTGATTACATTTGCGCCAAGTAACCAAATGATGACGAATTAACTTTAATCTAGTAAAAATACTGAACATTGGAGAACCTGGAATATGCTGAGCCCAAATAGAAGCCACTATGTCACGGACTTCTGAATAAGCAGCCCATCTTTTGTCAAAAATAAACGTTGATGATCTAATGACAGGGACAGTATGTGTTTGTAGCAGTAAGGGAATATGATCAGAGGCAATAACTGGTAAATGAAGGATACTTGTCCCTGGAAAATGTGCAACCCAACTAGGGGATCCAAAACCCCGGTCTAAACGTTCTTGAATATGGTGTGGCCATTGACGATGATTGGACCAGGTAAAACTCGCACCCAAATAACCCAAATCAGATAGATGTAAATCATTAACAAAAGAAATAAAAGGTACATGTGAGAAATAATCATAAGCAAGACCTCCCATTTTCTCAACAGGAGCTAAAATGTCATTAAAGTCGCCCAACAGTACAAAAGTTGGTAACAGACACATAACAAGCTGTCTAATAACCTGAAACTGCACAACTCTAAGTTGAAGACTAGGACTAAAATGACACAAAATTACATCAAAAGAAAAACCATCAGGTAGCTGTACAGAACAGATGACAAAAAAAGAGCCTATAGATTGTATATGTACATCCATAGCATCTGTCCAAAGGAGCAAAAAACCACCAGAAGTTCCTTGAGGATCAAGAAACAGTTGGTGTGGAAACCTGAGATGGCGAGTCAGCTTCTGTACCTTCACACGAGGATTCTTGGTTTCCATCAAAAATAGTATATCAGGAGAATAATCTCTGGTAAGAGATGTTAAATGTCGAATTGTCAAGGGATTCCCCAACCCTTGACAATTCCAGCTGAGTATCTTCATGTATGCTTGGGAGACCAATCTGGGTTGGTCTCATGCCCCACTAAATAGCAATCTACTTCTTCATCATCCAGCAAACCCGAAGGTAGGAAAGGAAGCAGTTCCTGTGAAGAAATAGGTAATGTATTGTCCAGTGAAACAGTAGCTGGACCCATGGCTGATGGAAAAGTATCAGAAGTGACTTCTGTAATAAAAACCTTGGTCTTGGGAGCCTGCTTATCAGACTCAGGTGGGATAAGGAACTTCTCCCATTTACGTTTGCTATCATGAGACTCGTCAGATGATGTATCTTCTCCCAAAGGTGAATCTGATACTCCTAAACGTGCAAGTCTCTTCCAGGTACGAACATTAAGTCTACTAACAGTCGGACAAGGCAGCCAAGGATCCTTATACTGGACTTCTGCCAATGATTCCGGTAAAGAAAGTTCAGCAGCCACTATTTCCTTGAACAAAGAAGCCATATCCTCAGTTTCTTTAGCACCAAAAGAAGCCAGAAGAGAAGATGCAAAACTGGCCTTAGGATACATAACATCAATACCCACCTCAGCCTGTTGAAATGAAGATATATCCTGGGATTGGAAAGCTGAAAATTTGCGTTGGGCCTCCAGAGTCATAAGATTAAAAATCCGTGGATGCAAATGTAGCACAGAGGTAGAAGATGGCTGAACATCCATAGGTGCTCCTGTAGACATTGTAGAGGGAGGAGGAGAAACAGCAGCAGTGGTGATAGTGACAGCATAAGAGAATACTGGTGGTGTAACAGTTACTACAGGAAAAGTAATGTCTGGACGAAATTCTGAAGGAAGCAATTGAGAACCAATGGGTATCATATCAGTAAGAGTAGCAATAGCCGTAGAGGTGCCAGTACATAAAAATGGTGAGATAAACGGACCAGAGCTCTCTAAAGGCATTTTACCTTTACCTTTCACTGCTTGACTACTAGATCCCACTTCAAATCGAGGTGCATAAACAGGAGGTGGAGGGTGATAAGATTCAAAATCAAAAGTGTCAGCCTTTAACCATAAACCGAATGGGAGTCGCCCTTCTGGAGAGGTGACTGCTTTGACTTCTTCCATAGTCATATGACAATTAGTATTCACGTGACCCAGGAGTCCACAATAAAAACAAAATTCAGGTAGGTTCTCATACCTGAAAGACACCCAGTAAGCCTGTTCCCCATCTGACTCATTAGTGAACCCTCTGAAAAGGGGTTGATTGACAGCCACCTCCACCTTAATGCGCAGGACCTGCTGGCGCCATAAAGGTGCTGAGTCATCAAAGTCCACCGCTAAAATTTTTGGGAACATTGCACCAATTTCACGAGCAGCGGTGGGATTGAGTTGATCCGGCAACAAACCTCTCACCTGAATCCAGAAACAACAGGTAGAAAAATCCACATACTTAATGGGCACAGAGAGTGGCCATTCTTTGAGAATAATTAACTGACTAAGGATCGTCCAAGGACGGCCATGCAAAACATAAAGATAAGCATCTTCTTGGCTGAATTGAAACGTAAATAACCCCGTCGCAGCACGTTCAATCTTCACCGGACTATTAATATTCCAGTGGGCATTCACCTGATATCGAACTGTTGGTAGAGTAAAACGAACAGTCTTTAAAAGAAATTTACCCACCAACACCAGGCGTTGAAGAGTAACTTGAGAAGCCGGAGTTCTGGAGAGATTCAGACGAGGCTCAGAGAAGGACATATTATTGGTACGGCTAATCAGATCATGCATCGCAGAATCAGAATCAGCTATTGCATAAGAAGAGGAGGGTGAGGAAGGAGGATATTTAGTAGCCATGGTAAGAGAGATAAAGAAAAGATAAGTAGAGGGAAATAGGATAAAGAACAAAAAGAATATAAGTAGGATGACTTATAACGGTAGTGAAGAAGTAGAAGAGTTAACTAGAGGGGCGAGCCACAATTAAGATGTCAGAAAAGGAAAAAGATGGCGTGAAGTAAGATAAAGGACATGGGGAAAGAGGAAAAATTTAAGAAGAGAACAGAGATTTTTTTTTTTTTATTATTTTATTTTTTTTAATTTTATACTCATTTCATCTTATTTTGATTATCACTTTTTTATTTTTGCATATATTTAAAATACATTAAATATGCCCTCTTGAAAATATGATATAGTCAAACATATCAGTAATTTTACATATTAATTCATATATCAAATTTATTAATATTAAGAAAAACAGAAAACTAAATTTAATAATATAAAAATCATATATTTTGGGACAATAAAAAGCATAAAAGATGATAAATAAAATAGAATAGAGCCAATGACAGTGAGGCCTAGTTCAAGTGGCTAAGACGTTCCAGTAAATTTTTGAGGCTTCAGTTTCGAGTTTTAATAGGATAAGTGGTTTAAGGTCGATTTAAAAAAATAAAAAATTCAACTGCTAACCACTAACTCCTAACGTAATTAAATTCTACATCTGTCAAAAATAAATAAAATAAATAGAATGGAAAGTAAGAATTTTGTGAAAATTGAACGAGCGGAAATTCATTTTATGCTTTTAAGTTAGTTAACAGGGCTAGGCTTTACGCATTTAACAGACATAAAAATGATGGCTTTGCTGAAAAATTAGAAATCAAGAGACTAAAAAATTAAAGTTAAAACGTAAGGTACAAAAATGATCGTAATGTTTATTCAAAATTTTAGTTGTTCTCCATATTCTTTTCAATCTCAATTTGCACTTTCATGTTTTTTTCTTAACAAAAAACACACACGAGTTGACGGGAGCAGTCATTTCTCCCGGTAAAGCTTCCAGACGACGTATTTTTTTGAAACGAGGCCCTCGATAGTGTGAGGTGACATTCTTTTTCCGGCATGTCTGATAACTTAACGAGAATAGATGTTCTCGTTAACGTGTGTTCTTTTTGTTAAGGAAAAAAATTTGAGGGTTCAACTTGAGATCGGAGAGAAAACAGGTGAAGTGAAATTTTGGGTAAACATTAGGATCATTTTATAAATTATCCCTAAAATCAAAGATAAGGGACCAAATAGCCAAACCACTTATAATACAGGGACCCGAGATGTGTTTAACTTTTATTTTCTTTTATTGTTTTTTTTTGTCAAATTTTATTGTTTAGTTTATTTAAGTAAATTCCCCATACTTTTTCTGATAGTGCCGAAGCAGAAGAAAATCGTATGAAATGTAAGCAATCGCCATTTTCTAGTGTTTCTTAGCTTCTCTCTTACTTAATGGCTGCTCCTTCTTCTTCTTCAACGACTCTTGAATCAAAGAATTACGACGTATTCATTAGTTTCAGAGGCACTGATATTCGAGATGGATTTCTGAGCCATCTTCATCAATCGCTGCTTCAAAACCAAGTCAATGCTTTTGTGGATGACAATCTTGCGAGAGGAAAAGACATCACATCATCACTTTTAGAAATAATCGAAAAATCATATGTTTCGGTTGTCATTTTCTCCACCAATTATGCGGATTCTTCATGGTGTTTGGACGAGCTCGTCAAAATACTTGAATGCCTACAGAACAAGAAGCAGATCGTCTTGCCGGTGTTTTACCGTGTGGATCCAAGTCATGTTCAAGACCTGACGGGGAGTTATGGAGACGCAATTGAGAAGCATAAACAAGAATTCAGTGACTGTTTGGACAAGGTCAAGAATTGGAGTAATGCTTTGATGGAAATTTCAAACTTATCAGGCTGGGATTCACGGATTACTAAGTAAGTCTATTAACTGCACTTAATTTATTCATACTAATTAATTATTAATAGATAAAATTAAACAGTTGAGACAAAAATGTAGGAAAGAGTTGATGGTATTGATTTCTTTTTTCTATTCTTTGTGTTGACTAGAGTTCTTGTTCTGTTTATATGATCAGGCCTGAGTCTAAGCTGATAAAAGAAATTGTAGATTATGTTCTGGAAAAATTGGATCATGCAACTCCAATTGATTTTTGCAATGATGGCCTAGTTGGAATTAATTCACGTGTTAAGGACGTCCGTTCATTGCTGTGCCTCGAGTCAAAAGACATTCGAATTATTGGGATTTGGGGAATGGGTGGTATAGGGAAAACAACTGTCGTTGATAAGCTCTTTAATGAAATCTATAACCAATTCCCGCGTCGATGCTTTGTCGCAAATGTTAGGGAGAGATTAGAAAACTCTACCAAGGATAGTCTACAAACTGAAATTCTTTCTGCCATACTAGGCAAAGAAAACCTTAATACAGGAATGCCCATCATGTTGAACTCCTATGTGCGGAGACGGCTCTCCCAAGAAAAAGTTCTTATTGTTCTTGATAACGTGAGTGATTTGGATCAAATAGAAAGCTTAGTAAGAAGTAACGTTGTGTTTGGTTCAGGCAGTAGAATCATTATAACAAGTAGGGATAAACAATTGCTCAAGAATGTGGGTGCTAGAATATATGAAGTTAAGAAATTAAATTACTATGAAGCTCTTCATCTCTTTAGCTTGCATGCCTTTAAAGAAAATTCTCTAAAGAAAGAATACATGGAGTTGTCACGCATGGCAATTATTTATGCTCAAGGCGTTCCATTAGCTCTTAAAGTATTGGGGTCCAATTTGTATGGTAAGGGTATACAAATATGGGAAGATGAGTTGGAGAAACTCAAAGGTTCTACTTATGAAAAAGCGCAATTTTTTTTAAGATTAAGTTATGACGGACTAGATGAGAAAGAAAAGGATATTTTTCTTGATATCGCGTGTTTTTTTAATGGATGTGACAAACATAGTGTGACAAATATATTAAATGGCTGTGGCTTCTTTGCAAAATCTGGAATAAGCCTTCTCAATGATAAGTCTCTTATAACAATTTCAAGTGACAACGAGTTATGCATGCATGACCTGTTACAGAAAATGGGGAAAGACATTGTTTCGGAAGAGAAAGAACTCGCTAGACGTAGCAGGTTGTGGGATCCCAAAGATGTATATAAAGTGTTGACAAGAGATATGGTTAGAGCCAACTGCATTGACTTTCTTCTTATTTTATACATTGAAAAAAAGAATGCACTTCTGCATAAGAATTCATGCCCATAATGGATTGTGTTCTATTTCCTTTTTACGTTTTTTGGGCTCAACTTGCTTACTGCCTATTTGCCATTTTCTTTATCAGGGGACTACAAGTGTTGAAGGCATTTTATTAGACATGTCCCAGATCAAATATCTGGATTTAAGTCCTACAGCTTTTGCAAAGTTCTGCAATCTTAGGATTCTAAAATTTTACGATTGCTATAGAAATAACAAAATACTCCTTCCTGGAGGCCTTGAATATTTTCCTCATGAGTTGAGATTTCTCCAGTGGGATAATTTTCCTTTAAATTGCTTGCCAATACAATTCTGTCTTGAAAATCTTGTTGAACTTCACATGCCCAAAAGTAAAATCAAGCACCTCTGGACTGAAGATCAGGTATGATGTCCCATGAGACTTTCATTTACGGTTTTAACAAAAAAAAAGAGAAATTAATTTATCTTTCACTTCATTGATATTTGTAGGCCCTTCCAAATTTAAAAGTGATTAACCTCGAAGACTCTGCGGACCTTGTCCATATTCCTGACCTGTCTACTGTCCCGAGCCTTGAGGTCTTATGTTTGCACCTTTGTACAAGTTTAATTGAGATTCCAATGTCTATCCAAAATCTAAGCAAGCTGACTCGATTGGTTCTGTCATTTTGTACAAGTCTTTATAGTTTGCCGAGCTGCCTTCCTTCGAGTATAAAAAGCCTATATTTGGATGGGACTCCAATAAAGCAATTACCTTCTTCAACTGAATCTCTCTCTCATCTTATTCATATGGAATATCTTCCATCCAATCAGTTGGAGAGTATACCAAGTAGCATTGCTCAGTTGACATGTCTCAGGAAATTCATGTTGGTGGGATGCTCAAAATTGCCAAGTCTTCCAGACACCAATTGCAATCTGAAATCACTTGCAAAATTTTCTTTGCCGAATTGTGTGAATCTGAATGAATTGCCGGAAAACTTTGGAAATTTAGAATATTTGGAAGAATTGAGTACAACAGATAGTGGTAATAAAGAGCTGACATCTTCCATCAATCTGTTGAGGCAATTAAGGTACTTGAATTGTTCCGGGTGTAAAGGTTTAATATTGCCTCCTTTAAAAAAATTGACATGTCTAACATATGTTGGTCTAAGTCGCTGTGGTTTCTTAGAATTTCCCAACAGCCTTTGCTCTGTTAAGTCGTTGAAAACATTAAATTTAGATGGAAATGATTTTGAGATCATACCTGCAAGCATCACGCAGCTTTGTAATTTGAGTTTACTCAATTTAAAAGATTGCATAAGGCTTAAACATATACTAGATCTTCCATCGTCTTTGGATAATTTATTTGCAAGGAACTGTGTCTCTCTGGTATCAGCATCAACTTCATTCTTATTGAAAGCAATGACAGAGCGGCGTTGCTTAGGCAAATTAGATTTTGGAAACTGCATTGACTTAACTGAGGCAGCATGTGGTAAAATTATGGATGATGTATTGACAACACATCAGGTATCCCTTTCTTTGCCCCTCTTTGAAAATTGTTCTAATTTTCTTTTTTGACATGCTAGATATATTGGTACTACATGTTCTGTTGATTTTCTTGTGCAGGGCAAAGACGGAGTTATTGCGTTATGTATTGCCGGAAGTAATCTGCTGCAGAGGATGAGGCATCAAAATGATAGCGGATCTTATTTGTCGTTCAAACTGGGGCGGCATGACCTGATCGGTCTCTCTTTTTGTGTTGTTGTAGCATCTAAAGTATATCCTCATCGTGGATTATTCGACATTGGCTGTACAGCAACTTTTACAGATGACTTTGGACATAGCTTTGATGAAACTTTCTTTCTGTATGGAGATGAAGGCCGTGAAATGGATTTTCATTCAGACAATGGATTCCTTTGGCATAATCCAATCTTTGATTTCAACTCCAGGCGCTGTTTTAGCAACGCTTCTTTACAATTCTTCCTCAAGTATTCAACCAATGAGGCGGGGATAAGCAAGTGCGGCGTTCATCCAATATTCAACCAAGGCAAAAGGAAGAAAGATGAAGATAATGAGGATGATGAGCTGGATATGAAGGAGGAGGAACCTCCTAGTAAGAGATATAAAGAGATGGAAGAATTGAATGAGGTCATCCTAAAACTTTCTGATTGTTTCCTAAATACTGAAAATAAAGAAGATGAACCTCCCCTTCGACAATGGAAGGAGACCCGAGAGCTGAAATGTCATGATCTTAGTGCTTTTCTTGCTTCACTATTGATGGTAAATACATGTCTTGCTACCTCAAGCCAGGCTAAACCTCAGACAACAGATATTATCTTTACTTTGATGATGATCACTGTCTGTTTGAAGTTGCTTTCCTTTGCATCTTCTCTATCTCTTCATGGATTTTCTCTCTCTTTAACTTGCTGGTAAGTCCTACTTCTTGGTGGTTCACTGGTACAATCTTTGTATCCTCATGATAAACTCATGTGTTAGCTAGCATCTACTGGAGGGCACTGAATTTTCTACTTCTGCTTATAGGTTAGCACTTGTTTTGTTGTTAAATGGTGTGCAATAAACTGAACCGAAAAATTCGGTTGGGTTTGATTGTATTATTACTTTATTTATTTTGTTCAGTTCTGAAAGTAAAACAATTTCAAATCACTTTTGGTTCAAGCCGAATCGAAAAACCAGCTGAACAAATGGGTTAAGTTCAGTTTCAAATATTTTGAATGATCACAATTTTGGTCAGATTTGATTTTAAATAATTTGAAATTTTGGTTAGGTTTGATTCGAATCAAATGCACATCTCTAGTTGTTATTATGCAGTGTTTGATCACAGCTAGATTCTTACTATGGGGTCTTTTGCAGAGTTTTCTTGCTGTGCATGGTGCTTTCATATTAATGTTGGTAGCGAAGTAAGAAGGTGGTGTGGTCAAGTGCAACAGTACAGCATTCTACTATACAAGTGAACTGTGAAAGCCTGAGGTATTAAATACAAAGTTTTATCTATTTCTCTAATGTGAGTATTTTTAACACGCGCTTACATGACTTTTTATTAACTTTACTCATTATTCAAATAAAAAATTTACTATTGATTATATTATTAGCACTCTTTTCGCAATGATGAAATGTGTCATATTCCATAACAGCACGTAAACAATATCCTATAAGACTAGTTTTAGTTGGTTCTTTCATCATTTATTTTGAACTAATCTAATTCTAATTTTATAAATTTATTAAATTTTTTGAAATTGTTTTTATTTTATTGTTTTAAATACTTGTAGAGCCTCTTTAATTTTAATTTGCTGCAATAATGATTATTTTTTCTATGATATTTCCTAATGTAAATTAATTAAAAAACTATTTTTGATTTTGTTATTTTTTTTTCTAGTCAATTCGAAATTTTATAATTTTATATTCCTTTTCTTTTTAGAACAAGTTTAAAAAGATTTCAAAACTAAATTAACTTTGCTGTTGTTTTTTCGAAAAATCAATTAGATTTAATATGTTTGGTTCAAATTCAATTTTAAAATTCAAAAATTCAATATGCTTTTTGTCTGATATGATTAGAATAAAATGAATAAATAAATTTAAAACCAAACAGAGATAATGCTGAATGTCTTTGACAGCAACTTATGGGACAATTAGAATTAGAAAAGATTGTCTGAATGTTTGCTTATCAAGTCCAATTCTGCAGGGTTCCTAATATAGGAAACTGTTTAGCAAAGAGATCAGATAGATGATATTGACAGATCGTCTGGATTCTTTTGAATTTTAATAAGCATATTTTTGCTCCAAGGCTAGGTCCTTAGTATATTGATGATCTAAAAGGCTCTCTAAATAGAATCTCATTCATTCATTCATTATTGTGGTAAATAGAGCAAGTTTGATCAATAAAAAATGTCTCCTGAAATTATTGAACAAAAGTTGAAGTTTGATCTATCGGAATGTCTATGGTGAATAGTACAATTTGATCTGTAGGAATGTCTCATGACAACCATAATTTTTCATGTTATTATCTCTCAGTGAAATGCTGAAGCAGATGGAATCTGATGGCTAGAATGTTTCATAAATAGAGTGGAAGCCTTACTTGAACCTCCGTATATATCCTTTCATTATCTTCTCATGAATGCATGTTTTGAGCTGAATCCCGTCAAATATATCGCCTAGTGCATTTACTAGTTTTCAGTATTTTATGTGAATTCCCTTCAAATGAAAGTGCTCAATGCATATGAACGAGCATGCATGTATTTGAGTGAGAGAAATATAGGGAGAGACAGACTTAAGGAACGCAATGGAAACAAGTTTTACATGCAGAAAATCATGTGAAAAATCAAGTTTGACTCATGGCAATTAGTTAGAAACTGATTACCAGAAATAATTTAATAAAACAAAACTATTGTACTAATTTTATTAAAATTTTTTAGTCCATTTTATATCACTTTATTAGAAATAAATTGACTATTAATTAATTTAATTAATTCGTCTTTAAATTAATTATTTTACATACTACAAAGTTCAAAAAATGATAACGTTCATTTTAGTTAACAAAAACAAAAAACATTCTATAAAAATTAATTATTTTAATAATTATTAAAAATAAAAAAATCATTAAGATATAAAAAAAACCAAAAAATTGTTAATTAGAAAAAATCCCATTAAAATATTTAAATAGATATAATATTAGATATAAATTAATACTAATTAATAATTTCTTATAAAATCTGAAAATATTAAAAATTAGTAAGCATCATAATATATTTATTTTAAGGTTTACTTTTTATTTGGAGTTGAATCTGTCAATACTCAAAATAGACTGTAATTGACTTTCTAATTCATGTTAGGTGAATGAAGTTGAATAATTCAACTTCTATTTTCCTCACATTTGCCTACCATTGCCCTCCTTTCTAAACCTATCCATGCAAAGTTAAAATCTTACAGAATTGCTTCGGGAACTTCACTGAAACCTGTATAAAGTTTTAGTGAAATTTCACCAAACCTGCAGAAACTTCACCAAACTTTACTTTTTCTAACAGTGCCAAACAAAGCACAAGAAATTTGCATAAAATATAAGCAATCACCATTTTTAAATGCCTCTAAACTTCTCTCTACTTTCTCTCACTTAAAGCCAACACTTGTTTTCAATTATCAGCCATTAGTGATGATGGCTGCTGTTGCTGCTTCTTCTGCAATAACAACTATTCAATCAAAGAAATACGACGTATTCATTAGTTTCAGAGGTACTGATATTCGAGATGGATTTCTAAGCCATCTTCACCAATCACTGCTTCAAAACCAAGTCAATGCTTTTGTGGATGACAATCTTGAGAGAGGAAAAGAAATCACATCATCTCTATTGCAAATAATTGAAAAATCATATGTTTCGCTTGTCATTTTCTCCACAAATTATGCAGATTCTTCATGGTGTTTAGATGAGCTTGTGAAAATACTTGAATGTCAACAAAACAAGGGGCAGATCGTGTTGCCGATCTTTTACCGTGTGGATCCAAGTCATGTTCAAGAGCTGACTGGGAGTTATGGAGACGCATTTGATAAGCATAGACAAGAATTCAGCGACTGTTTGGAAAAGGTCAAGAATTGGAGTTCTGCTTTGATGCAAATTTCCAACTTAGCGGGCTGGGATTCACGGATTACTAAGTAAGTCTATTCATCCTTATTACTAATTAATATTGGTGATTTATAAAATAACCTTATACTCAATGATTTTTCTTTTGCTGTTATTGTTAATGTTTTAGCATCATAGAGTTGATATTAATCATTTCTTTTCTCTATTATTTATGTTGATTAGAAAGAATTTCTACTGTTTATATGATCAGGCCTGAGTCTAAGCTGATCAAAGAAATTGTCACTTATGTTTTGGAGAAATTAGATCATGCAACTCCAAGGGATTTCTGCAATGATGGCCTAGTTGGGATTGATCCACGTATTAAGGACGTCTGTTCATTGTTGTGCCTCGAGTCAAAAGACTTTCGAGTTATTGGGATTTGGGGAATGGGTGGTATAGGGAAATCCACTCTTGTTCATAAGCTCTATAGTCAAATCTATAACCAATTCCCATGTCGGTGCTTTGTTGCAAATGTAAGGGAGAGATTAGAAAACTCTACCAAGGATAGTCTACAAAGTGAAATTCTTTCTGCAATACTAGGCAAAGAAAATCCAAATACAGGAATGCCCATCATGTTGAACTCCTATGTACGGAGACGGCTCTCCCAAGAAAAAATGCTTATCGTTCTTGATGATGTGAGTGATTTGGATCAAATAGAATGCTTAGTAGGAAATGATGTTATGTATGGTTCAGGCAGTAGAATCATTATAACAAGCAGGGATAAGCAATTGCTCAAGAATTTGGATGCCATAATATATGAAGTTAAGAAATTAAACTCCTATGAAGCTCTCCAGCTCTTTAGCTTGCATGCCTTCAAAGAAAATTCTGTGAAGAAAGAATACATGGAGCAGTCACGCATGGCGATTGATTATGCTCAAGGCATTCCGTTAGCTCTTAAAGTACTAGGGTCCAATTTGTATGGTAAGAGTATACAAATATGGGAAGATGAGTTGGAGAAACTTAAAAGTTCTTCTAATAAAAAAGTTTTAAAAATTTTAAGAATATGTTACGACGGACTAGATGAGAAAGAAAAGGATATATTTCTTGATATCGCGTGTTTTTTTAAAGGACATGACAGAGATAGTGTGACAAATATATTAAATGGCTGTGGTTTCTTTGCAAAATCTGGAATAAGCCTTCTCCATGATAAGTCCCTGGTAACAATTACAAGTGACAACAAGTTAGGCATGCACGACTTGTTACAGAAAATGGGGAAAGACATTGTTTCAGAAGAGAAAGAACTCGGTAGACGTAGCAGGCTGTGGAATCCCAAAGATATATGTAAACTATTGGCAAGAGATATGGTAAGAGCCAAGTGCTTTGAGATTCTGCCTGTTTTATACATTGAAAAGAAAAGGCACTTCTGCATAATGATTCAACTTGCATTCTCCTTTTAGTTTTTGGGGTTCAACTTGCTTATTTGCTATTTTCTTTTTATCAGGGAACTACAAGTGTAGAAGGCATTTTATTAGACATTTCCCAGATCAGATATCTGGATTTAAGTTCTACAGTGTTTGCAAAGCTGTGCAATCTGAGAATTCTTAAATTTTACAAGAAGAATTGCTATGGTAACAACAAAATACACCTTCCTGGAGGCCTTGAATATTTTCCTGATGACTTAAGATTTCTCCAGTGGGATCATTATCCTTTAAAATGCTTGCCATTACAAGGCTGTCTCGACAATCTTGTTGAACTCCACATGCCCAAAAGCCAAATCAAGCACCTGTGGACTGAAAATCAGGTATGATATAGCGTGAATTTTGATCTAATAGACTTTCACTTTTGAATTTAGAAAAAAGAAAAACTAATTTATATTTTTCTTCATTGTCATTTGTAGACACTTCCAAATTTAAAGGTTATTAACCTCCGAGACTCTCTGGACCTTGTCCATATTCCTGACCTGTCTACAGTCCCGAACCTTGAGGTTTTACGTTTGTCCCAGTGTACGAGTTTGGTTGAGATTCCAATATCTATCCAAAATCTAAGCAAGCTGACTCGATTGGAACTGTCAAGGTGCAGAAGTCTTCATAGTTTGCCGAGCTGCCTTCCTTCGAGCATAACAGGCCTATATTTGAATGGAACTCCAATAAAGCAATTACCTTCATCAATTGGATCTCTCTCTCATCTTATTCGTCTAGTAAATCTTCCATCAAGACAGTTGGAGAGTATTCCAAGTAGCATTGGTCAGTTGACATGTCTCCGATACTTCTCGTTGATTGGATGCTCAAAATTGGCAAGTCTTCCTGACACCATTTGCAATCTGAAATCACTTGCACAACTTTCTTTGATGAGTTGTGTGATTCTAAATGAATTACCAGAGAACTTGGGAAATTTAGAATCTTTGGAAAAATTATTTATAATAAATAGCAGTATAAAGAAGTTGCCATCTTCGATCAATCAGTTGAGGCAATTGAGAAGTTTATATTGTTCCAAATTTAAAGGTTTAGTAGTGCCTTCTTTGATAGATTTGCCATGCCTAACAAATGCTCATCTTAGTTACTGTGAATTCTTAGAATTTCCCAGCAGCCTTTGCTCTCTTAAGTCGTTGGAAAAATTAGTTTTGGATGGAAATGATTTTGAGATCATACCTGCAAGCATCACCCAGCTTTGTAATTTGACTTTACTTAGTGTAAAAGATTGCAAAAGACTTCAATGTATACTAGATCTTCCATCGTCTTTGGATGATTTATGTGCAAGAAACTGCATGTCTCTGGTATCAGCATCAACTTCATTCCTAACAACAGCAATGACGGAGCGGCGTTCATTAGGCATTTTAGATTTTGGCAATTGCATCAAATTAACTGAGGCAGCTTGTGATAAAATTATGGATGATGTATTGACTACATATCAGGTGTCCCTTTCTTTGAAAACTGTTCCATTTCTTTTTTCGCATGCTAGATCGATTTATTGGTACTATGTGTTCTGTTGGTTTTCTGTTGCAGGACAACGATGGAGTTCAGGCGTTATATATTGCCGGAAGTGATCTGCTGCAGAGGATGAGGCATCAAAATGATAGCGGAACTTATTTGTCGTTTAATCTGGGGCGGCATGACCTGATCGGTCTCTCTTTTTGTGTTGTTGTATCAGCTAAAGTATATCCTCATCATGGATTATTTGACATTGGATGTACAGCAACTTTTACAGATGATTTTGGACATTGCTTTGATGAAACTTTCTTTTTGTTTGGAGATGAAGGTCGTGAAATGGATTTTCAATCGGACACTGTATTCCTTTGGCATGAAGGATTCGTTGATTTCTACTCCGGGCACCGTTTCAACAAGGTTTTTTTACGACTCTTCCTTAAATATTCAACCGATGGGGCAATGATAAGCAAGTGCAGTTTTAATCCAACATTCAACCTAGGCAAAAGGAGGAAAGATGAGGAAGATGAGAATTATGAGATGGATATGGAAGAGGAATCTCCTTGTAAGAGATTTAAGGAGAGCCAAGAACTGACTGAGGTCATTGTAAAACTCTCGCATTGTTTCTTAAATAATGAAAATGAGGACGATGAACCTCCCGTTCGACAAGGGAATTAAGGAGACACGAGAGTTGAAATGTCCCGATCTTAACGCCTTTCTTGCTGTTGTATTGATGGTAAATACATGTCTAGCTACCTCGACCCGAGCTCAACTTCAGAAGACAGATATTGTCACTGTCTGTTTGAAGTTGCTTTCTTTTGCATCTTCTCTATCTCTACGTCGATTTGCTCTCTCTTTAACTCGCTCGTAAGTCGCACTTCTTGGTCGTTCACTGCCATAATCTTTGTAACCTCATGAACTCATACGTTAGCTTGTTTCTACTGAAAGGTTGCTCGTGAATCACAGCATTTTGTACTTCTACTTATAGTTTAGCACTTCTTCTGTTGTTACGTACTAAGGGTGTGCATAAACCGAACTAAAGCCGAACTGAAAAATTTGGTTCATGAAGTTATAAAAAAGAAATCTAGTTTTTAAGTTCAGTTTGAAGAATCAAGTTTCAATTCAATGTTGGTTCAAACGACTAAATCTTAAACTAAACCAATAAATCAGATGAATTATATATGCCAATTTGGTTGAAATTTTTAAAATTCTTATAAATTTGCTTAGGTTTAATTCTTTTACAGTTTTAAATTTTAATTCAGTTTCCTTGGTTCAGTGTGAACTAAATGCACACCCCATTAATAGGGTGTTCGAAGCATGAAGAAATTCTTACAAATCATCATTACGTTTTTTTTAAAGAAAAGATTGTTAAACGTTTGAATCAATTTGGCTCGTCATTATTCACATAAAAATAATAGGCTTAATGGAAAAAAAAAACAAATCTTTACTACTTGTTGCAATTTAAATCAAATCTTTTAATTATTACAATAATAGCCAAATTGCATCTTTTTTTTTGCAATAATAACCAAATTGTAAAAGAGTTAAACTTTTTTTTTTCAATTTAATTTTTTTCACTTCATTTAGTTTTCAAAACTAAACACAATTATTTTTTTCAAAAAAATTAAAACATTAATGAATATTAAAAGTTAAATTAAAGCCATTAATTCAATAAATTTTATAATAATATGAATTTTATCTAAACATATTAAAATATAATCTAAGAATTAAATTAATTTTTTTTAATTTAGTCTTTTAGTTCAGTTGACTACATCAAATATGGACGAAAAGACTAAACTATTAACATAATCAAAAGCGAAGAACCATATTGTTTGATTTTCAAATAGAATGGATGAAACAATAAATTATAACATATACGGGGACCTTATAATAATTTGTTCTTAATTTTATAATTTCACGGAGAAAAATTCAAGTGCTCCTCACACACATATCACCGCTCTATCAATTTATTTTGGTTTAGTTTATTAATCTCTCTCAATTTTCGCCGTCACTGTAGCCGTCTCTCATCGCCTGGAAAATTAACTGTTTCATCACCGGTGCCCAATGATTTTATCCATTTACGGATGATCATCGTGAAAAGGTAAAGCTAAAACCTCACCTTTTTGAGTTTCCATCTGCAGGGTTAAATGTGACGGTTAATATAGTTTTGCTTAATATGAAGCTGTTTATGTTTTTGATATCCGCGGTTTAGGCATTTAGGGTTAATTTGGATTGTTTTTATTTGTTTTAAAAAATTAGAAGTTAATGATTACGCAGTAATTTTTTATAATTTGTTTATGAATTTAGCCTAATTAAACTACTATTTAATGTTGATGTAAAGAGATTACTGATAGACTGACTGATTTTTGTTTTCGTAGTTCTTAGCTGAATGAAAAATCCCTAAAATATTCTCAAATTCTCAGTAACTTTTACTCGAGAGTATTAAAAAGAAATTTGAGATCGAGAAATTGGAATGGCGGGAAGAGAAGTGAGGGAATACACAAATCTCAGCGATCCTAAAGGTGAGAAATATTGATCGGTTATTGAATTAATTGTAGCATTGTTATTTTCAGTTACTTAATTTGTGTAATGATTTGATTAACAGATAAGAAATGGGGAAAAGGCAAAGATAAAATAATAGATGAAGAAGATATTACTTTCCAGCGCATGGTCGCTAAGGTTAGCCCCTTCCACTTTATGAATTTAGTTACAATATGCAGTTTTTTTTTAATTTCTATTTGTTCTTGAATGTGACTTGTTTTTTCTTAAAAAATAGATAACAAGAGCTTAATGTTAAGTGATTGTGTTCTGGAGATATGTAAAATGTAGTTGAGTTAGTTTGAGCTATTTATCTCATCATATAAGCATTAATGTTTAGTACTCGATTGTTTGTGTTTTGAACCTATTGATATTTGGTTTCATTGATTTGAATTTCTTTCACGAAAAGGAATGTTTTTATTTACTATTGTTGGTGATGATTGGTTTTTAATTAATGAGAAACTGAATTTAATTGATTGAAATTTATTTCATGCAGAGGATCGGTTTGAATCTTTTGACTGTACTGCATTAAGTAAAGTTGATACATGATTTCACTGAGATAAAACTAAATCAATTAGAGTGAGACGCCAATTTGATCACTGCTAAGTTACTACAGGGAGTAACTGTAATAAGGCATATACTGAGAGAAATTACTGATGCAAGATTGCGAGTTCAATTAATGACATAAAAAACAAGAAATTGGATTTTCAATTTACAAAATATAGTTTGCAACACTATCTACAGGAATTATTAAATGTTTTTACCTTTAGGGCTGAGACGATTTAGATCACTAGTGTGTTGATTCATGTGCAAACCGGGTTTCATCGTTGACTTTTTTGATATCTAACTATCCTCAACAGTTGCCACTCTAATTTAAATAAGCATGTTAGTAGTGTTCTTATAACATGCCTGGCAGGGATCTTGGCTTTTCCTATTGGGCAATTGATAAGCAGATGCAAGAGGTTGCTGGAGAACGTGGAGGCTACCTTCATGGACGGGGCGGTATCACTTTCAATATCTCTTATCTTTGTCTGCACTGGCAGATATACACATGTTTAGTTACTTCCTTTTTTTTGTGTAATCTGTGTATAATCTATAGTATCTTGAGTCGTTTTATGCAGCTTTGGACAGCGATGACTTACTTTATCTCAAGGAGCAGATGGAAGCTGAAGAGGATGCTGAACGCCTTCTTCGCCGCACAGAAAAACGAGCGTTTGCTGCATTTAAAATATCCTTTCTTGCTGAATATGCAGGCAACGTTATGTTGATTTGGTTTGATGCTATTATCATTGTCTTTTCTTGTTCTGTATGCATTTAGTAGGTAATAAATTTTTTGATCATGTTGCTGACAGTTTAGAAATAGGTATATATGGAGATAGAGGAGGGAGAGGGTGGAAGATAATTTAAAATATAATATCTTGCTCAATATGAGGTATTATCTGCAGAAAAAATCATGTAGATTTGGTTTGATGCTGTTGATATTCTTTTCATTAATATTGGATTAGTTAGTATTGGAGTAGAAACAAGTTCCTCTCCTCAGTATTTTTTTTTTCTTTTTTTTTGTATTATTTCTAACTGTTATAAGCGACTCTCGATGAATGATAAGAGTAGTAAAGTTTACATGCTATATGATAGGATTATCTACTATGCTTATGAACGATTCTGCAATCTATAAAGGTAGAGATCAGCTGTTCTATATTTGTATCCTTGACCAATGAGCACAAAGCTGCTAGTTTAGCAGATTCTTCACCAGCATCAGTTCCGTTGCCACTTCGTGTTGAGCCCAAGCCAAAAAGTGGGATTAGGTATTTTAGAGAAACAAATTCTGTTCCTTAAAACTTTTTCTAGTTGAGCTAGTCTCATGTCTAATCTGCAGATCTATCTGGATTGTAGGCAACAGGATCTATTGAAGAAGGTAGTGGAAGTTAAGCCCAAGCGGCCAAAAGTTTTAGACAATTCCGGTGCAAGCCATTCTATGCCAACTTCAATTGATCATTCATCGTCACATTCCAACTCCGTGGCTCACCTGAAGAACCCAACAGTGAGCAAAGCAGGTGAGGCTAATCAGGATAAAGTGGTTATCAATGAGACTGGGCAGCTTAATCCTGTTAATAGCTTGTTAGGCTTGGCATATGCGAATTCTGATGATGAAGATGACGATGATGACTGAGGAATAAATGACCTTTGTGCCAGCAAGCTTGTATTCTGCACATTTTGTAACGGATTGTTTTATATGTTTACTGATAAATTATTACTCAATTTCTGACCAATTTTCTGAATGCGAATTTTTTGGTTGGCAAAGCACTATTTGAAACTAATTTTGTGTAGTTACACAATACAGGTATGCTGAATTCTGATCTGACAATGGATGATAATAATAGGGACAAAAGACCTTGTTCAGTTGGCTTCTGTTCATTGATTGTTTTATATGCCTACTGATCAAGATTTTTAATGCAAATTTATATTTGACAAAAGATTCTTAGGTAGATTCAGTCTACCACGTCATCCGTGAACTAGCCTATTACATTATGACATGTCATTAATGTGAATCTAATGTACTACAAAGCACAACTAGATTATTTTCAGTATTACTTTTTAAAATAAGTTTTTTTTAAAAAAAATAAAATAAGATTAGTATTATTTTGCGTGTCTTGCATGTAATTTGTCAATTTTTTTTTTTGATAATTTGGGGAGGGAGAGCACTTGTGGGAGAATTGAACACACGACCTAACAGTTTGCTACTTAGCGCTTATACCATTTGAGGTAAAGTTTATTGGTAACTCGTCAATTTATATTTTAATAATCTATTAAAATATTTTATAAGTAAATAAAAATAAAAATTATGATTATTATGAAGGCTATTTAGATAAGATCTAAAAAAGAAAAAGAAAAAGCTCAATGAGATTATATACAAAAAGAGAAAACGAATAAAATAATAAAAATTTAGTATTATTAATTTGTATATGAGTATACTATTTCAATTTTTAATATTCTACATAATATTCTACAAAGATAATTTTATCAACAATTTTTTTGTACAGATATAATTTTATCACAAATTATTTGTAAAATAGATAATTTCTTAATAATCTTCTAGACAAATAATATTATCACTAATTTTAAGTAAATATTATAATTTCTAAAAATATAGAAAACAATAATAATTTTAACCGAATTTTAGAGAGTTGAATACTTTTAAACTGATGTAGTTTCATAAATGAATTTTTTTTTTTTAGAAACTAAACAAGAAAATAACATAGAGTACAAAACCAAATTGAGATTCTCCCAAATTCATTTTGAACTTGAGGTGGTTAAGTTCACGATCTACATCATTCATTATAAAATGAACGGTGTAGATCAATATAGTGCAATTTTAATCAAATTAATTTATACTGTTCATTTCATAATAAACGGTGTAGATCGTGAACATGATCTCCTCAACATTCTTGACAACAATTTGTTATTTAACTTTTTCCATATTTAAATATTATATCTTGAAAAATATTGTTACTGTTTTTTTTCTAAATGATCAGTTTTATTATAAAATGAAACATATGGCGGAAAAATTATTAAGTAGACTCGGTCTACCACATAATCCGTAAACTAAACTTATCATATTATAACACATTATTAATTTGGTCTAATTACTTAAAAAGCACCCACCTTATAACTTTTTTTCATTTATACCATGACCTAGGAAAATTTTCAATTATACCCTATTTTCGATTTTTATGTTTCATCTCTACCCTAATGAGTTAAATTGATCTTTTTTTTAAAAAGAGTTTAAATTAGTCCTTCATTTTTAACCTATATTCTAATAAAACGTTAATGTTAATCATTTATCTATCTTGTTTTTAATATTTTCATTCTTAAATTAATTAAATTATCAAAAAAAATTAATTTTGGGGTACAAATGAAACATAAAAATCGAAAATGGGGTACAAATGAATATTTTCCTACGTCATGGTATAAATGTAAAAAAATTACAAGGTGGGTGGTTTTTAAGTAATTAGACCTATTAATTTCAGTTTTTGTTTTTTTAATAATTATCGCTTTTACTTTCTACTAGAATGTAAATCATCCCGCCAAAACCAAAAAGCCAGTACATTTTTAAATTCAATAGGGTGTTTTTATTTTTATTTGAATTCTTTTGTTTGGAAGATTTATCTGTGTTTTTGTTGTGGAAATGGGTGCTAAGAAGAGGAAACACCGTGCTCTCACCAAACAGACTCCGTCCAACTCTTCCGTTCAGCCTCCGGTAATTCCCTGTCATCGTCTTTTAATGTTCACTTTTAGGGTTTTGAACTTCCTTTGTTAATTTTGTTGCTTGCTGCATTATAGTTTCAGGGACTAAATGCAGCCAACTTGAAAAAATTGTATGCCAAATTGCTCCATTTGTCATTGAACAATTCTACACTGGAATCCTATAATTGTGATTCTGGATACATGGGGGTGGATGATTGTGGTGGTAAATTAAAATCGAAGGATATTTATGATCTATCTCATACTTTATTTAGAGAACTAGACATTAGATTTAAGGAGTTATTCTCTGCTTTAGATAATGGTTCTACTGCAGTGGTTATGGATGTATGGGCTAGTGATGGGGAACTAATATTGGTGTTGAGATGTTGCTTGGTCATGTTGGGGTTCGTTGAATTCGATCACGGCGTTCTCATAGAAAAAGGAAAAGTTCTTCTCTCGATACTTGGAAGATTGATTTCTTTCGAGTTAAGTGTTGACGGTGGAACTGAGTTTGTTGCTTCAAAAGCTTCGTTGCGACCTTCCAATTTGTGCTGTGAAGCTCTGTGTGCTGTGCTTGAGGTAATAATCGGCTTTTCTCATTTTGTTTTACCTATTTTGCTTGTGATATGATATGAGTGTGGTTTGATTCTTGATAGTCCGCGTTGTCTTCAACATATTGTTTTGAAACAGGTGAACAATGTGTAAATTTTAGTCTACTATGCCTTGAGAACAATTAAAATATCTTATTTAATATTTGTTTATTTATTAACATTTCCTTTACAAACATTATGAGAGGGCTACATTTTTATCATAACCTGTGTGTACTAATTGTGTCTAACAAGAGCTCAGTGCTGGTTTTATATCTAGGTGAAATTTCATTTGTATTTGACTAGACAGATTGAATTTGTCAGAGATTCTGACAGTAAAAATCTAGTGTCTCTTCCATTTATAGAATCGTGTATAGCATTTGTGTACAAGTATATTGAATCATTAAGTTGGAATATTCTCTCCCCGCAGTTCTTAATTGTAGTTCTTACTGCTGTAATGGATTGATAAAATTTAAATGATCGAATTCTCACATGGAGTTCTGTCCATTATGATCTTTATATGAACTCATTTTTGGGGTTTTATTCTATTGTAAATTTGTGGTAACATACTCCAGTCCAGCCCGTACTAGGTTACAACTGGTAGAATTACCGTTGTGCTTAAACTGTTGCAATTTTTATCTGGAATAGAGACTATGTGCAAGAATATCACCTAGTGTAGGGTATATTTACCACTTGCTGTATTTTTTAATCGGGTGTTGTCCTTCTGTCTTTTATCTTTATTGTTTAAAAATGTTCAAACAGTTAAATTTTACAGAGTATTAAGCAGGATTGATATTTTTGGAACTTGTGCTGGTATCTATAAGCACTCAATGATTTCATTATCCTTTGGTTTGACCATTGGTATTGTTAACTTCATTTTGTATTGCTTAGTATGGTAGTCATCTACTCATCTCCATCTTCTATCTAATTGTGATAAGTCTGGGTTCCTCTGATGCTAGTGCGAATAATGCATGATTCCTGTTAGAATATTAAATCATTGTTTTCATATCTATGAAGACTTTTTATTTCATTCTATCTCCCTTTTTCTTACCTTTTTTATTACTATCTTTAGAAGTTAGCTTGCAGCCAAACCTAAGTTGATGTTAAAGTACAATCTTTAGGTGTTTGCAGATGAGCTTTTGGTAAATAAATTATTGAGGGAGTACTTAATGTTGGTTGATTCTACATCTTCGAGAAGCGACGTGCTATTTAATTGTCATTTTGGTTATGGTAATATTGGAAGTGTGTTAGAGGTGGTTTGTTCTCATTTTATTCTTTCAGTTTCCAGTGAACAAGCGGTTGTAAATTTCATCGACAGATTATTTTGGTGCCCCAAGGACTTCAGAATTCCAGAAATCAGCTTGCCTGCAGCCTTGTCTCTTCTTCTCAACCCTGTTGTGCTTTCAGCTCCAAAAATGTTTCTGGCACATTTGATTTTATTGGTTTCCGAAACAATTGGTGTTTGCAAAGCCTCCAAGAATACCCCGGATGTTCAGTTAGCAGATTGGTACTCGACAGCTTTTGAAAGATCTGTCATGCTGTACACCAGACACACGTCTAATTTATTTGCTGATAGCCATAAATCAGACGATAATGGTTCTTTTGTTAGATCTAGTTTGCATGGGTATAGTACACTGAAGTTTGAATCATTCCTTCTGCCAGCAACATTGGACAAACTACATCATCTTACTGCAAAGTCCAAAAGTTTATGGGATTCTTATTTAAATGAAATGTCTTGCAGAACAAATACTGATCTTGTGGCTTCCTCTTTTGCATATGTAAAGGATAACATATGCAATTTTGATGAATCCCGTAGAGGTGAAATTTTATCAATAGTAAGTTGCATTATACTAGGGTGTTCCTCTGATGGTACATGCGGCACATTATTTGAGAAAGGGGATAGAAACCCCCAAGACACTCATTTGCTTGCTTCTATACTGAAGTTGATGAGTAGTTCAATGTTACAACTTATACGGTATGTGAGGTGTGTTCTGTTATCCGGTGGTTCGAAATCCTCAGGAGATTTATCTTCCTGTAAGGAATATAATTCCATATTGCGTATTGTTTGTTCTTTTGAACATTTAAGTATCCATCCACTAAGGCAAAACCATTTACATAGAAAGATGCAATCTTACCCTGCAAGATACAAGAATTCTAAATGGATGCTTCTGCATCTGTCAGGCTTGCTTTCATCAAGTTATATTGGTGGGATTCATTTCTTGGTTAATGGGTGTTTGTTTACATTAATGACGCTGTTGGATTTATTTGCTATTGAAGAGGGCGATCTTGGCACATTAGGGTCACTATGTCGTCCCAAATTAAGTTATTCATCAAAATCATCTGACAGTGCTGTTGAAGGGGTAATCTTTGTTTCGTACCTTTGTGGATTTCTCAATGTAATTTTTCTGTGTTCATTTTTATAGAATTTGTTTTATTATATTGCAGGTCTTGGTAGTAAGAAAATCTAGCCGCCTAATTTCTTTAAAGTTTCAAAATATTCGGGATATACAGCTGAGGTAAATTATTCTCTCTTGCTTTCTTGCTTGTTCTTCTATGTGGGCCTTGCTTTGGGCAATGAATTTGATTCTAGATACATTTCTGCCATATCTCATTCATATGCATAGTAATTAGTAATTGCAAAATATTAATGTCCCATATTTTGCTGTAGTTGATTTAATTCTTATGTGGTGAATATATTGTAATCTAAGACATGCAAAGCTGTGTTCAAAAAACAAAATAGGGACAAGGTCAAAACACTGTCATTAGTCATTTTGGCATGCTCGGCTCGGAACGAGGCAGACTACCACATTTCCAAGAGTATATTTATATTTTGGTTACTGCAGAAATTATGTACTCATTGATGTCTTTTATAGGTAATGAAAGATAGAATTTAAGATGAGATGTTAAGATAGCAATTCGGATTTTGATTCATGCGTTAGAAATGCAATAAATTCTGATATGTAGATGTCAGCATTTTGTATTGAATATTTTTTCCATGACATTCGAGTGTTCGAATATATCTTCTATGATATTTGAGTGTTTGAATATACATAAATTGGAATGACGTGTAAGTTCAATTAATTCAGGTAATAGCTGTTCTAAAAATCATTATAAATTATAGGGGCTTGTTCTGTTGACAACATTCGCATGGATTTTTAAATGGAAATTATTTTTTCTGTTAGCAGAAGCATCTCATTTCTTGACAACTTTGAATTGATATTTAAGAATTCATTGCTACTGAAAGCTGCAAATTCCAGGAATTACCGCTGATATGGACTCGCTATCCTGTTGAATTTACAAACTTGTGCTATCGTTTGTGTTCAGGTAGACTCTAATGTTTACAATGCTAAACCTGTATAACCCTCTTTTTTTTACTTTTTTAGAAGACGGCTTTCTGAAATGAGAAAGCAAGGCAACCAAGCAGAAACATCAGAATATTTCAGTGCCGCAAATGACCTTAAAGCCAATAATGTTAAGGAAATCTGTAATGATGGGATGTTCCTGAAGATATTATTAGGAAAAAACGCCAAAAAATCTGATTTTGATGAGTTAGCCAACTTCATTGAATTTGAGCCGGGAAAGGACTATTTAAGCTGGTGGAAGAATCTAAGGAAACATAGAGAATGGAGATCCAAGAAGACGTTACAACTAAGTTGGAAGAAAAGGAAAGTGGCATGGAAAGTGAGGTAAAACCTCTCATATGCCTTTAGTTAGGTGTCTGTTTTTTTTATTAAACTGCTCAATAGATCCCAGGGTAAGAGCATCAAATATTGTGTATGTAAAGTAAAATCTGGTACTCATTATTTTATATCAGCAAAAATAATAAGAGGGCTATTGGTCGACGGATAGGATTATTCTGGTATGCAAGTTAAATCCTGCGTTTTGAATGATGCTCTGGTGCACAGATCACCTGAAATGAACCAAGTACTAAACTGTTCTTTTCTTTAGAAATGTAAATCCTTCTTATAACTTGTAGCTGAGATCTTTCTCAAAAAAAAAAAAAAAAACTTGTAGCTGAGTTAAGATCTTCTGCTTCTTCAACTCGAATTAGAATTCTTCATCTTTCATAGATTTTTTTTTGGTTTCCATTTATTGAACTTGATGCTCATTTATTTGGTAGTGGTTGACTCTGTAGGATATATATCCATGCGCTTCCATCACTGATAACCACATAACAGTACAATGTTGTACGTAACTTGCTGTAAGGTTTTTTGGCTGATTAAAAATATGTTAGCCAGTGTTATCTCATGTAAGCTTAGAGAAAATATTAGACACTGGTTTAGCTTAGAGGATTTTTTGTCCTTAAATAGCCTTGCTTACTTTTATGTACATTATATTGAGCCCAATTCATTTTTGTTATGCATTGTAAATGTTCAAATTTTTTGGGTTAATTATAGTGTAAAATTATACAATATCATATAAGAAACAAGCAGGAAACTACACTTAGGTATAATGATTGCTGCTTTAGAATTTCAGTTAACTATCTTCAAGTACATTTGCAGGAAACTGCCTTTGCCTGCAATGGCCGAAAAAGGAAGAGAAAGACTAGCAAAACAACATAGAAAGAAGGGACAGAGGGCTCTAATAATATTTAATGCCCTGTTAGGTCCCTAATCAATTGGAATAAATAAATACAAATATAAATTCAAATGAACTTTTATATTTACCGAAGTCGAAGCTTTGATGGCGCGAGCCTCTAACTATACTTCCCATGATTAAACTCCGTTATACTATATGCATAATTTAGCCAATTGCAATTTAATTTCTCTACTTTTGGTTTGGTGCAGGTAATGCATAGGAGCCTTTTGGTTCTCTTCCTTTTGCTGCTGCTGTTGATGGTATAACATTTGAAGCCTTGCTATCTCTCTCTCTAGCATATCTTGCTCCACTGTAGACACCACCAACACATAAAAATGGTATTATTTAAAATATGCATTTTATTGTTTTATCAAACATTTAAATGTATGCCCTGCAGGCATAGGCTTGGCGGGGCTTAATGTCGACATCTGTGCGTCTCAGGTTTGAATCGACTCTTTCTTTTTTGTTATGAAAAAAGAAATCACTTAAGATAGAGTTGAAGGTAAAATAGTCATTTAGAGAGATTACTAGGTTAACGACTTACTGTATTTGATGAGTTGCTCCTGAGATATATTATCTAACCGTTGCTTCAGAGCTCGGTTTTCCATGCCGAGTATGAGAATTTCCTCATTATGATATTGAAGCGCAGCCGTAGCTTCAAAACCTTTTGCCTGTAACAAGACATATATGAACAATATTTAGTGACGATATCACATCTGCTATCTTTAGTTGACGATTTGTTGTAAAAGTTTAAGTGATATCTTGCCTGTAAAAATTGAACACTTCTTTCTAGTTCAGCTATATACTGAAGTTTCCGTAGGCGTGAATTTCTAGCTAATTGCCTGCAAGTAAATGATGATTTTATATTTCAGTTTAAGTTCTGCCAATTGAATATCAAACTAACCACCTTAAAAGCTGTTGAGAAATGCATCCAATAGGCGAGTTTGCTGTTTTATGAGCTGAAGTAAAAGCAGTAAACTTACTGCTTGGCGCGCTTCGAATCTGACTTGGATGCAGAGGCAGTTGAGGTAGTGATTGAGCTATCACTCTTAACATGTGGAATTCGTTCTTGATTTTTCTTGATAATGGCTTTAGAAAGCACACTTCCGCCTGATTTTTGAACATTACCAGAAGTCCCGGAAATTTCAGCTGTTATATTGTTATTACTCGACAAGAGTAGGCCAGTTGTGTTTGATGCAGAATTTAAGAGTGCAGCAGAATCACTTGAAGATCGTCGATGACAGGCTTTATAACCAGCTGGTGAGTCAGGCTCCTTAAGGAGCTCATCAAGCCAGGATGGTTGTTCTATATCAATGAGATATCCATCAGATGCTGCGCGATGATGGTGCACAGCCACTCCTTTTAGCGGGTTTCTGACTAGTCTTGATTCCCCTGCTGAAAAATTGGAGATGCTATCGCGATATGATTGGAATGTGAATTGGAACGGGTTTCTTGGATGTGATGAATCTTGTCTTTCCGGGTTGGAAAAGCTTTTACTGACTGATAATCTTTTCGGATTTTCCATACCTATAATCAGAAGAACCATTAAGAAATAATAAAATATATCAAATAGATAGTATTTAGAATATAAGTTTATCATTGGGTTGTTTTCTGTAATATCAAGTATAACCATTTTTTTCATTTTAATTACGTTGGGAGAGAATTGAATCTGGACTTTTATAACTTGAACATTTTCGACTTAACACCATCTTGTATAACTCGAGAATGGTTATGTATTATTGACATCTAAGATCATATATTAAGAGAGCATACAAATTTGATTTTATTTTCCCTATTCTAAACTTATAGTCAAGCATAAATTTTCAAAATATGTTAGATGCAGAATGCATGATAATTTCAATTCAAAACTTTTAAATTTAAAAATTCAAAATTTTGATCATTACTTTTGAAAAAACAATATATTTAAAAACTAGAACATATACAATTAAATTGTACTTCTATTTATTTCTCTATTAATGAAATTTTCATTATTCTAAAAAACAATTATGATTGCAATCATATAAATAATAACCTAATTAATAGAAGTAAGAACAAAATATAGTATATAATCATTATATAGATGGGAAAATGGAGAACATACCTTTGTTTATGTACAAATTAAAAAAAGTTCTATGAAAAGTTTATAGAGAAATAGTATAATTATTTTAGAACTCTATCTCCCTCTCCATACAAACATAGAGAGAGGTAGAGATAATACATGTAAAATGCAAATATCGTAATTAATATGAGAAAATTGATAGAGCAATCTGAGGTGGAAGCAAATGGCTAGACCGTGCTTTGCGTAACCATAATACTAATCTCATGTACTATATTTAGTTAGTAATGTTATAGACTTAATTATCGTTTGAACCAAAAATAATATTACAGGCATAGTTTACAAATAAAACATCATTATTTTAAAATTTTGTCCACTAGAAAAATATGAATGCGCAACTAATAACTATCCCGGGTTTGAAATCTTCATTGTTCGACTAGTCTTGACGTGAATATGATTTTCTGTTCATCAAAATCCAGCTTTTCTTAACTTTAATGAAGAATTACATTCCTATTTTCGTAAAGGAACATATGTAATAACAAAGTTATAATGATTAATCAAATAATTAATAAACAATAAACACAAAATATTGGGTATATTCTTTAGAATTAAAATCCTTCACCCATAATGTACACTAAAAAAATGAATTTTTAATATAATTAAAAAAACTATAAAGGAAAAAAAATCTAAAAAATAAAATTAAAATTAAAATTAAAAACTCAGTAGTTAAATATAAAATAGATAGTTATTTTTTGAAAACAATTCCTAATATAAAATATATTATATAAAAATTTAAAAGTTGAGATGTCAAAGAAGTTAAACCAGAAGATGGAGTTCATAGTGGTAAAAAGGTTTAAGAAACGCATCAATCCCTATTACACATCGGATTACAACTTATGTTCATGTATGGTTTTTTTTTTTGCCCATCCGGTTTTCAGGGTTTCGCCCTAACTAATTCGGATCTGACACTGCCAGCGGGGATTTTCTGTATTTACATTGCTCGAACCCGCTTACCACTTGAATCAACCTCTGCTGGTCATGCATGGTTTTTTCTAAACAAACGCTTGTCCCAACTAATTAAAACAAGGTCAAACGAATATTTTTATTATAAAGAGGTCAAATAATTATAAAAATGATAATTTAAAATTTTCAACTAAGTTAAAAATAGCAAATAATGGAGCACTATTTTAATTATAAAAAAAATGGAACACTATTTTTTAAAAGCAAAATGTTAAACTATATTAAAAGTGGAAAAGTAAAGTCGGAGAATGTAAAAACAAATGTAGGATAATAAAATTTAAAAACGGAAGATTTGTTTTTTTTGTCGAAAAATTAGAACAAAATCAATAAATCAAACTATTTTTTTAAAATTCAATGTCGGACTAGCGTAGAGTAATATGGGTTAATTAAGAAATGAAAATCACAAATTCAAATTGAATTTCTCAAAAGTTAGCTAGCTAGCCGTTAACACAAGTTTAAATTGGAACAAACACCACCCTAAAAGATTCCAAGTCATAGAATAATAATGATTATAATAAGAGAATGTCTGCTATTTTATCAAGCAATAATACATACAAAAAAAGACAAAAATTCAAAAATAATTAGAAACTTTGTAGTTTCATGTAACGTCAGTTAGTGGGGACATTTAAAAAAAACTCATCCAACGGTTCTCTAACGGCTCTTTTTTCTTTTTAATTCATTTAAATTTTAACTGTCCCATTAAACTCTGCCCGCCTTGTCTCTCAAAAATTTGAAATCTTTCTCTTTGCTAAAACAAAAGCTTGTCCCTTTTTTAAATGTTTTCTTGGGAAATGAACCCATTTTTTATTCTCTCTCTTATCTATTACAAGAACCAAGTAATAATCAAAATTCAGCTCACACCCACCTGTTTATCTTGGCTTAAAAAACTCAGTCCCCACATTCAAAATCCAAATTTTCTTTAATGGGTAGCTGTTTAAGCAAGAAGAAAGAGTCTTTGAATGTAACTGCTGCAAAAGATTCTTCATCAGTGGTTACAATCAAGTCATTTGATGATGTGGGTTTAATTCAGAAGAAGAAT
The DNA here is from genome assembly GCF_937616625.2 of Mercurialis annua. Taxonomy (NCBI): domain Eukaryota; kingdom Viridiplantae; phylum Streptophyta; class Magnoliopsida; order Malpighiales; family Euphorbiaceae; genus Mercurialis; species Mercurialis annua. Next base: position 36,101,485 of record NC_065573.1, on the reverse strand, counting down.
TTACAAGTTGATGAGCAAGAGAATATCAAGAAAAAACCAGTAGTTGAAGAAGAAGTAAGAAAAGAAAATGAAGAAGAAGAAGAAAAGGAAAATAGTTCAGTCAAGAAAGAAATTTTTGTGATTAAGCATAGGAAGAGTCATGATAGAAAAGAAAAGGAAGTACCCATTACTCCTAATTATCAAAAGAATGTGAGTTTAGTTGAAGAAAATGGGAATAAGATTCATAATAATGATGAGATTTGTGAGGTGGGTGGTACTGGTAATGTGGTGGTTAGGACTTCTAGTTGTACTAAGGAAGAAGTTGATGCTATTCTTATACAATGTGGAAGGCTTAGTAGGAGTAATTCCTCCGGTAAAGTTGCTGCTTCTTCGGGTAGGAGGTACTCCGGTTCGAAGAGGAGTTACGATTTGGATCAAGATCAGGATCTTTCAGCTGAGGTTGAGCCTAATGGTACTAATTATGATGAGGATGATGATGAAATGGATGGTGGTAATCAAAGAAGACAACATAGACAGAGACATAGGCAGTCGGGTCGGTCTTCGCCTTCTCCGTCTTCGCAAGGGAGGAGGCGGACTCCGAGCAGAGAAAGGGAGCAGCGATCTGGGAGCAGAGAGAGGACTAATGGTGGGGGTAGCGGTAATGGGCGAAGAGTGAGTAGATCGCCTGGTAGAAGGTCAGAAAGCAATGCTAATTCGAATTCTTCGAATGGTGGTAATAATACTAATAGGCCTGGCAAGAAGATGGTTTCAGTTCCTGCTACTGTATCTTCATTGACAATGGATAAGAGTAACAATGGTGTTGCCGTTGAGCCTCAGGCTGCAAATGGGGTTAAACGGATCTCTGTGAAGAGAAATGTTGGAGCTGGAGAGGCTGGAGTGACAGCAGGCGCAGGTTTGAGAGGTGCTTCATCGCCTCGATCTCAGTCCCCAGCGAGAGCGAATGCTAGGAATGGTTGTAATGAGAATAATCAGCAGCAGCAACCTACGCTAAGTCGCAGTTCTTCAAGGAAAGCAGAACATTCGCCTTATAGGAGAAATCCATTGAGTGAAATCGACACAAATTCGCTTGTGTATGCACAAACTGCTAGCAGTAACAAAATGGCCAACAACAATAGCAGTAGCAGAGCGCAAAATCAGGTACATCTTCAATTCTTCTGCCAATAATTCTATGCTGTAAACACGCTAGCACAGGAGTTTCTTGAATTGTATGTTAACATTTTTTAAATTTTGTTTTATGTTTCTGTTTTGGCGTTTCCATTTCTGTGCTACATTCTCATTATCTCATCTTGCCTCTGAAATTGTATTGGTTATTTTTGTATGGTTCAATAGTCTATATATCACATATTTTGAATCAAATGTGCATTATTTTCGCTATTGCAGGCTCAAATGCAGAAGCAAAATGTTGATACAAACAGCAAACTTAACTCTCAAGTAGCTAGCAAGGCTGTGAAAGAGCAAACAGTCATTGTGGAAGATGCAAAAGTAGGGGTAGTAGCCTCGGCACATACACTAACTAGAAGCAGGTCAGCAAGACGATCTCGAGATTTCGACTTTACTCCTGAAACTTTGTTAAATCCAAATCCATCATATGCAGCATTACTGCTGGAAGACATACACAACTTTCATCAGAAGAGCACAAACACAAACACAAACACAACGAACACGAACACCCCATCTTTCCCAGTTCCACCATGCCTCACCAAAGCCTGCTCGATTCTGGAAGCAGTTGCTGATCTTAACTCGTCCACGACAAGTTCTAGTATTTTCGGGAAGAAACTAGCAGAGACTAAGGACCCTTTTGTGGAATCTGAAGTATTAGTGAACAATGACTTACTCGAGCCGAGCTTCCACAAGTATGTGACAGTGACAAGAGGCGGAAACGGCAATGGCAACGGGACAGTGTCTGTTGATGAACTGGATGGAGAAGAATCTTCAGGCAGCAACAGCTTCATTGGTGCTAGTAGCCAACAGCACTGGGGATATTCTACTTCTTCATGGGAACCCAATTCAGCTGATTCCACTGACCGATGGACTTCAAGATCAAACACTAGAGATGAGGAAGACAAGAGCCCACTTGGATTTCAAAAGCATACATTTTCTGAATGTGGCCAGATGGAAGAAGCAAGAAGAGGAGTTAGTGGACAAAGGAATGGAATTGGTCGTGGAAGAATTGGTTCTACTAAAAATGTTTTAGCTGCTGCTTCAACTTGATGAAACTACCACTTGTTGCTGTATTTTTTCTTCATCTACTGATGAATTTGCTGTTTTTTTAGTTTGTAGACTTAGTGTAGTAACTTCAATTTGTTTCTATTGGTTTGCGAACTTGCAAACTTTTCTTAATTTAATTTCATGTTCATTTGTCGCGATGATGATATGCTTTACTCTCATGTGCTTATTTAGGATATGGGTTTCCAAGGCTTAATTTAGCTTGGTCAATCAACAGAACTTCAAAATTTCAAGGCCAGAGAGATTACTCTCCATTTACAGAAGCAGAAGCTTTAAAATTTACAAACACTATTGTAAATAATGTACTAATGTAGTATATAGAACATTATGTGATTTACAAAATTCTAACTTTAATACTATGAGATTACCTTGCAGCTTAAGAAAACCTCCGAGTTTGGCAGTCGAATGCATGCGTGCAGGCTCTCGCATCCACCATCCGACCTTTTTCTTGTCCGAGACAGACTGATGATGTAAAATTTACTGTCCTTGCAAAGCCTCGATAATGGATGCATAATTGTCTTTAGGTGATAAGGTTCCAGAGCAAGGAGCATTTCATATCAGATGTAGCCGGAAGAGAGTTCCCAAGTTTCTGCTCCCTTTCAAGCAATGATGGTGGATCCGAGCCGTGTTTTCTGGTTTTATCAACTATATTCTAAATTGTAAATACAAGTTCTTTAGATGAGATGGTATAGAGATCAAGAGCCTAAAGAATAGCGATTCATGAGCCAACCCGGTTACATAATATACTCTATTATGTCGAACAACCCCTTATAGACCAAGTGCTTCAGTCAACGCTGCTGCGGTAATTAACCATGTATATTCCTATCAAAGTAACAGCAGCTCCAACCACTTGTAAAGGTGACAAGGTCTCGCCAAGATACAGAAACCTGAAGTTAGCAATCCAAGATGAAACAAACATATCAAGAAAAGACTACCGGGGCTATATAGATGGTGCATTATTCTTCACCAACTAGTCCTAGATTCTGTTCAGTTCTTCTTTGTAAGTTTCAGAAGCGTTTTCGAAAACAGAAACAAAATGCTGAAACCTAGGGTTAAAGAAGTTTCTGTGCAACACAAGATGGAAGACAATCTTACCCGAAAAGTGAAGCAAACATCGGGGTTAAAAAGGTGAGAGAACTGAGCTTTGTCAGGCTACCTGAAGTAATTTAAAAGCAACAAATCAGCTTCAGAAGCAAATATCAAACTAAAATTAAGCCTTGAAATTACTACTTGGAGATGCATTGCTAATTTTAAATTTCATCACGAAAACCTATCACAAGAAAGAAAATAGAAAACCAAATCGAGAAACGACAGAAACCTTTTGTTGCACTGTAGAAGAATACACCATAACTGACAGCACTTCCAAAAATAGAGGTATAAAGCAGTGCTAATACATCATTTGCTGTAAGTTCACTGAGACTGCCACTAAAGGCGGGATCATGATTGAGTACAGAGATTACTGCAAGAGGAAGACCACCAATAATCATGTGCTGCAATAAAATTAACACCTTTGTCATTTTAGTTTCTGTTTGCTTTAGATCATTGTCAAACTGAAATAAGGCAATGCAAATTCTACAACATTCTAATGCACACAACTTTGCATGTTTCTCTTACAACTTAATAGCGAAATAATATTTTTCATAAGAACAAATTATAAATATAGAGTTCCGGAGTTTCAAAAGTGTTTCTAGAAATGGAAAGGAAACATCGAAACATAGGATTCAAGAACTTCCGCAGAGATTAGTAAATGATTTGAATCTGGATAACCTACCCATCCAGTTGCCATAATAGAATCAGAGTACTTTGAGACCCAGCGGACCATGACTGTGCCTACTGCCATGCTCTGAGCAGCAAGAAGCATCCACCATTCTCCACTTTCCCACAGAGAAAAATTACTCTGGTCAATAGAAAGAGCAGGTGCCTACATAGTAACCTCATCATTAAGAATACAATTATAGTGCTAATCAAGTAAATGTTGACATTAAACTAATTATGGCTCTCATTATTCACTTCAAAAATATTGACAAGGTAAAACAATTGCATAGAAGAGCTTTTGTAACACAAACATCTGATGAATATTAACTGGACCATCACTCAAGGAAAACTAGTTGCAGTTAGGCTGGTACTAAAGTTCATTGAAAATGTCAATAGTAATCAACAAGGGAAAAAGTAAACCCTTTAGCTCTTCTTGTTTAGCTAACTAATTATTTAAACAGATTCAACTCAGAAGTGGAAGTCTCCGAGAAAAAATATGTTAGCTATGTTGCAGCAAACACCATCCTTATAAGCAGAATAATAAGGAATTCAAGAGGTTACCTCAAGAAGTACAAGTCCTACAACACCAAGTACAAGGCCTCCAGCTCCAATGAACCCAATGGTTTCACCAAATAAGAAGGCTGCAAGTACAGCCACGGTTAGAGGTTGCGAGTCAATTATGACCTGCAATAGCAGCAAGCTACAGATTATACTGTGATGTTTTCTTGTAGAAAAGGATGGAAACGTTACAAACAATATTTAACAGAAGAAAGTGATCCTGTTGAGAATCGAAATCCCTGTCTTCTTGCACTCCCAGTTCCATTGCTGCTAAGTGTTAACAAAGAACAATTTCTTGTAACTTGAATTTAAGTTATTTTTTACAACTAGATTGTTTTGTTAGAAAGGCAAACATTATGCAATATTCAACAATTCTTGTATCACCTTATAAGTCAAAGGCTAGCTTAGGTTGATTCTCGGACAGCATGTAATATCTCTCCATTTTGAATAGCCACTCATAAATCTCAATTGTTATTATAATATGGAAGCTAAATTTCAATTCATGGCAATAGAATTATACTGTTTGACAAGAAAAACATACACTGCCTAAACCAGCAGACGTCCTCTGCAACCCTTCAGCAAGAAACCCCTGGAAAAAGGCGGCATCAACGAGTCCGAAGAGAGTGATAGAGAACCAAGCATTAAACCCAGAGGGAAAAGGCTTTTGTTTATAAGCAGCAAAACCAACTAACAACAAACCAGCAGGAATAAGCCGAAAAGACGCCACAAAGAAGGGCCCAGTAACAGGCAAAACCTCCTTCATTGCCACCATAGCCGTACCCCAAAAGAAAAACGGCGAAACCAACACTCCATTCTCCACCACCATTTCCAACCACACATCCTTACTTTTCACTTCTCCTTCTAATTCTGATGACGTGGACACTGTAGTGCCATTGCTGCCACTTTCATTGATGACACACTCCACGTCGAGTCCAGTTCCGACGCAGTCAAGTTCATTAGGCTGTGATGGAACAGATGGCCTTGATTCTAAGTTTAATTTTCGACTGCTGGTGGTGCAATTTACAATGGGATTTGGCCTTCGAGATGGGTATTTGAAATGGGGATTAGGATTATAATTTGGTGGAGGGATATGAAGTGAAGAGAATTTGAGTGAAGGAGAGAGCAGCTTCATGGTTTTTGTCTGCTGTTTTTTTTTTCAGTAAGCAAGCTTGAAGCTTGAAGCTTGAAGCTTGAAGGTTGAAGGTTGATGATGAATCAGTATCAGAATCAGCAGTAATCAGGAAAAGGTGGTGACGAGTGGCAAACAAGATGTACACGTAATAATCCCACTGTCTCATATATCTTTCTGCAAACAAAGGACCACTTCACTCCCTAAATTTAGCACAAAAGATGAAAAAATTATTCTCAAACGAACCGGATCATTTCAATCCAGACATTGAAAAACAGGATCAATTTCACCCCGCTGACATAAAAAGAGGGTGGGATTGTCTATTATATATAATTAAATTTAGTAAAATCCTAATTAATCAGCTAATTCTAATTGGTTCTAATTTGCCCTAATTAGTAAAACTTCCAATTACACACAATTAAAACTTTACTCAAGCTAATTAAAATTTAATTAATCCTAATTAATTCTTATCTTAGAAACTGTCATTGCCGCTACTGCTCAACGTTGTCCATCCTCCAGTTGAAGTGCAATAAACTGGTACGCTACTCGTCATCGACAATTAAAACATTAACAATTATTATTTTTCTATTATATTTATAATATGCATTAGGTGTTCTTTTATGAGATTTTTTTTAATAGACTGACGTTAGCCGTTACTAAATCAATCATATTATAATACTTTATTATATTGATGGCAAAATTATTATAAAAACGTAATAAATGTGTTCAAATTTTAATATAGTGCAATTATTATTTATTTTTTTATTCAATTTTATTCTACCTTTAATTATTAAATAAATAGTTTAATTAGTAGTAATAATTAGTATAATTTTTACATTAGTAATCAATCAGTATCAAAATTAAAAATGACCATAAGATAAAAATACATATCCACCTTTCATCCGTAATTTTATAAATAGTACATATATATTTTAAAAAATAAAATTTTAATGAAGACATGCCAATTAACCAACAATAAAACTAATGCCACATTTAAATTAAATGAAAATATAAAATAGGAATTGATTCAATGTATTAAAAAAAAGTATTTGTATCTATTAGCCTAAACGACTCCATTTTAATCAAGTAGATGATGTGAAGTGACGGGGTTGAGTTTTCACCAACGGATGCCATTCATTCCCCTGTCTACTTAAACCCTAACTAATCTTCGAATTTTATATTATTTAAAAGAAATATTTATCCAAAAAAAATGCCAATTGACATCAGGCTGCTTTCTTTTCTTTTCTTTTTTTAAACAGGGCATCAGGCTGCATATGAAGATAAATTATTTATACATATGATTTAATTATATGAAAATTGGTTAATTTAGATCGATTTCATTGAAATTCAATCAGTCTATATCATTTATTTAATTTCAGTTCAATTAAATTCAAAATAAATATAAAATATGCACAATGATTTTAAAAACGTTTTGAAAATATATCATTGACAATTTATTTTACAAATTCTGGTAATTATAGTCAAGCAATTATATTTTTATTTATTGATTTGTTTTTATAATAAATTAGTCCAATTTGAAATAAAAATTACTATATTTTAAAAATTATCTATAATTTTTAAATATATATTTTTGGTGACGAGGAAACTCTGGTGGAGTCCCACCCCTTTGAGGGCAAAGCCCAACCACTTGAATAAATCCTACGGGAAAGTAGTTTAGAATCCCACCGTCTGGATTCCCCCTTAATACAAGTCTTTAATAACTCTTCCAAATATTTGTAATATGTCCGTAAAATATACGAATCAAACGAGTGATTTGACCCCTAACTCTCTCTTAGTCCATATTTGAAATCAAGTGAATTGTATTTAAATTTTGCTAATTAGGCTCTTTATATTTTATTTGTTGCATGTAATTTTCATGCTTTATAAAATTAACGAATTGAATTGTTTAATTATTTTTAAAAAAATTATTTTTATTAATTTAATTATAATTATAGATATTTTTTTTCTTTGGATGACTTCTCCTAAAAAAATTGTTTTAAAACTAATTAATGAATGCATATGTAAAAGGGACTATATAGATTTATATATGCAACTCTTTTTCCACAGTTCATTATCTGAAAAATTGTTCTGATTAATTAAATTAAACTGAGTAAATACGCTAAGATGATTTAAAAAAATCATAAAGTTGTGTTAAATTATTTTATATTTAGGATCGAATACGCGAGCTCTAATTAAAAACAAAAAGAATTATTGTCACTTTATTACAATGCGTGTGTTATGTCTGCAACTTTTAAATGAAGGTGTCATCATCCACGTTTATAAAGGTCAAGAGGGGATTAGGTGAAGTAGCCTTGTCCATGTATATTATGGGGGAAATCATTTATGCCCTTAAATTTTGATTCAAAGATCAATAAAACTTTAATATTTAGAAAATATTCAAATATACCTCTAACATTTTAAAAGGTAAACGGTCTGATCTTCCGAATTTGACAACCAAACATCCAACATTTCATTTATAAGTCAAAATGGAGACATGGTTGTTCATTTTTTAAAACGTTTGGGCCATATTTGAGCTTTTCCAGATATTAGGAGCTCACTTAATCTTATAAATAACTTTGAAGGTATAAATGACCTTTTTTATATATTATTACAAAATCAACACCATAATTAGAGAAAATAAAATATGCTAAAATTACATAATTTGGCAATTTGCATGACTGACCGCTCGACGTGCATATTAATTAGGTTAATAGTAAATATATCATATTTAAATTAGTCTATTTAATAAGCACTTTATTAGCTAGTGGTAATTGAAATATGTTCGCTCGTGCCTAACTCCAACGTCCAAATATAATAGTCCCTTTGTCCTATTTAAGAAGGGAGATATTCATTTTATACATAGATTGAGAAAATAATAATTACTCTTAACTTTTCTTATTTTACCCCTACTAACTATTATATTGTAATTTATGTGTAGAATATTAGCTTTAATTATAGAAAAATAAAATAAAGGTATAAAAGAGGATTCTTTATAAAAGGGCACAAAAACATGATTTGGCCTTTTTATGTGGGACAAAAAAAATTGAAATATGTTTCTTTTTAAACGGGACGGAGGGAGTAAGTTCTTACACATTCTTTATGGCTTTCTGGTTTTATATTCTTTTTTAATTATAGAAAGTAAATTTTTTATATTTATACATTTATTGAAACTAATATCATTGATAGTAGAAGGTGTCGAATTGATCCGAATGAAACATCCAATTCTATTTTATTCTAATTAATTTAGTTTTTTATAATATACTTTTGGTCTATTAAGTTTTATTAATGAAAATCAATAAAATATATTGTAAACTTGGTATCTACAAACAATATAATATAATTTTGATCAAACTATCACAATTTTAAAATGGTGATATAGTTAGCAAACAAACCACCGTAATAATGAGTATATAAGAATATTGTACTTAAAATATATACGCTTGTCTTTGAAATGAGCTAATAATATATGTAGAATTATTTTTATATAAAATTCCACCCTTTAATGTCTTTTACAATTTAAGCACATATTTTAAAACTGACATAAAAAGGCTCAATTTTTTTATTTTTGATATTTTTCTAGCACTAAATGGTGTCGTTTTGACCGTTTTAAATGGCTCAAACGATATCGGATAAGGTATATGAACTGTACAATGTCAAAAACTAAAAAGTTTGAGCTTTTTATGCCATAAAAATGAAAAGTTGAAATTTTTTATGTCAAAATTTAAATTATGTGTTTAAATTGTCAAAAATGCTAAAAGTTGAAATTTTATATTTATAATGAAAAGTATAAATTGATCAAATATAATTGATTTATTTTAATCTGAATAATCAAATCCGATATTTAATCAATATGACTTAAAACATAATGACAAAATAAAATTATTTTTTTTCTTTAACAACTCTCATTTATTCTTAATTAGATCTTCCAACTTGTAGTATATATTTGAGCAATACCATACATGCATGTGTGCAATCCCAAACCAATATTTTTTATTAAAACTAAATAACTTTGGCAACTACTGTTTTTTATTAGAAAGAGAGAAAACGCTACTGGGAGGAATCGATCTTACAATCCACCAAAATGCTGACCAACGTTATATATCATTTAAATTATAACTCATTGGTAGCAAGTACTTTAACTACGCCTAAAATAATTAAAATATTATATATATTAAAATTCAATAATCTATATAATATATTTATAAAAGAGTGCACACAAAGCTATGTCATATTTAAAAAAATTATTTGATTATATAAAAATATATAACTTATATGCAAGAATTAAGCAAGATTTATTTCAGGTATTTTATCTATAAAATAATTTAAAAGGTAAAGTTCATTGGGCAGTTAAGATTGTTGTATCATATGCTTTATTGTTTGTAGATATTATTGGCCTATTCCCATTATTGGGCTCGGGAACCTTATTATACAATTCGATTGCTTATCTTTTCTTGATAGAGAATACTGCAATGTATATGTTCACATTTTAAATATATTATCATGAAAATTCCAAAAGATTATTTCAGTGTAATATATAATTATTTACATATTTAGACAAGGCGGAAATAAAAAGAGAGCGAATATGTTTTTTATACTAAAATTTATCAATTAAAGTAAAAATATTTTTTTATTGCATCCATAAATTTGATTATTTTATCAATATATATATATATATATATATATATATATATATATATATATATATATATATACGTCAATTTTATAAAATATATGTCATATGTATTCAATTTAAGTCTATATTTTACGATACATAATCCTCATTTTAAATTCATATAGCTCTTTTAAACTGAAATAAAAAAATCAATTGTGTTAAATAATTTTTCATGAAATTACAATTTTATATAAATAAATTTTAAAAGTATTTATAATTTGAAATTTCAATATGACAATTTCAATTTATAAATTGACCAATTAAAATATTTAAATTATTTTTGTTGAGATGTTTAATAAAATAATTAAAATTGTAAGTATAAAAGTTAATTTTATCATTAATGTAATATTATTTCTAATTTAATCATTTCAATTATTCTCCAGTTTTAAAGTTTAAATGTAGAAGTTATCTAAAAGGTGTATGAGCAACAAATATACGTTAATATTCAAAGTGTTATATACGTTTTCTTGACTTTTTTGCATAAAAGATAAACACGTTAGGGAAGACCGGAAACAAAGATGTGAATATATGATTAATGTCGATTGCAATTAACTTCTTGAAAATTAAAACAAATTTTGAAAGGTACTTCTATAACAGTGTTTTATAAATTAAACCAGTGACCGAATCGGTATAGTTGCCTATTTCAGGTTCAATTAGTTCAACTGCCGAATGAACTAGTTGAATAAAATAAAAAATAAAAATATTAGACATGGCTCATTTTTCACCGCTGATTAATTTAGTTTGGTTTTTTAATCAATCCGGTCAAACCTGATTAAATTTTTCAGTTTTTAGGTTATATTAAACGGGACAGCTAGTCGGATTTAGGTTCAACCGGTCGGTATGCTCAGATATTTTAATCACTACTTCAATATTATTTTGTATCCGTCACAAAAAGATAAAATGAAAGTTTTAATTTAGGTGTTTTTTTCTTATATCTTTCAACGCGGTTAACCACTTTAATCCATAACAAGTTCAGTGATTAATCTTCAAAATCATAATAGCTCATAATTGTCCCATTAAAAATCATACTTCAGTAACTAGATTTTTTTAAAATAGCTCATAATATATGAGTGTGTTTAATTTTAAGTTCTTTTCCCCTGATAATTGAAAAGAAAGAAGAAGCGTTTGTGAAAAAAATTGAACCCATAATCTAGTAAATTGTTCTCAAGTGCTTATAATATTTAAGTAATAGTTCGTTAGTGTTTAAGTATTTATTAAGTATATTATAAGTGTTTTCTATGATAATTTTTGGTGTTGTTTTAGTGTTTTTCGATGTATTTTCGACATATAGATACTAAAGAATAAAAGCAAACCGATTTATTTGTGGTTATTTCGTATGTTTTTTAATCTAATATTTTTACAAATACATTTTCCCTGCATTTAAAAAAATTAAACTTTTTCCCAAATTTTTGTAAATAATTTTTTATAATTGTTTTTAAAAAATCCCTATAAAATTGACCCATTAAAAATAGAAAAAAAATACTCTGAGGTCTCCCATATATATCACAATTTACATTTTAGTCTCTTCTATTTTCAAATTAAATGGTATGATTCTCCATTTATATTTTCATCAACAGTTTAGTCCTTCATTTTTTATTGTTAGTCAACTAGTCAAATGACCAAATTCAAAAAAAATCGATTTAAAATTTAAATTTATATTTTAATATATCTAAATAAAAATCGTATTATTATAAGATTTAATGAGTAAACAAATTCAATTTAATTTTTAATATTAATTAGTATTTGTTTTGAAGAAAAAAAATTATAGTTTTATTTTTTAGTTAAAAAAAATAGAGTAATAAAAAATTAAAATTATAAAATTAAGAGAAATAAAAATTAAACAAATTAAATTTATTAAGTGGCTGGATTTTATAAATTTATAATTTAAAATTATATTTATGTCTAAATTAAAATTTTATTTTTTTAATTAAGTCTTTTGATTCAATTGATTAACTTCAAAAATGAACGGAGAAATTAAATCGTTGATGGAAATAAAAATAGATAATAATATCGTTTTATGTTCAATAAAAAAGATAAAAATATTAATATAGTATCTTAGGGTCTTAGAGCATCTCCATTCTAGTGCCAAAAATACCTCACAATGCTATAATTTAGCATTTGGTATAAAAAAACACATCTCCATTGCACTTCTATTTTATGTGCTAAATTTAGCATATGCTAAATTTTGTGCCAAATTTATTAGAAAGTTTATCATATGCCAAATTTTATTATATCTAAATTATTTACAGATGTGCCATCAATAATAATAATCACTTATAAAATTATAAATTTAGAATTTAATATAGCATTTTGTAATGGAGTGAATTTTAATAATATATGCTATATATAGCATTTTATCTTAATTTTTACTAAAAATAGCATATAAAATAGTATAACATGCAATGGAGATGTTTTTATAATATTTTGCTCCTACAAATATTTGAACTGTCTAAAGACAAGTAAGTCCCTAAGTTTTATGGCATGTGTCAAAATCAGCATAAGTAAAGAAACTTCTTAAAAGCTTTATATTAAAGCGCGTATTTGAATTTTGCATAGCAAATCAAAAGTTATGTCCATAAGAATTTAACCTCCATTAAAGTCAAAGAAAGGAAGCTTCAATTACCATTAGTCCACTTTCTATGACCTAATCAACTTAAACTATTCTCTTATAAGAACCCACATCATACTTCAAACACAGAAACAAATAATTCCATTTATAAACCATTTTTATAATCAAGAACACAGTTTTTTCTCTCTAAATTCTTAGCAAATTAACCAAACCAGTTCTTGAGTTTGATCAATATCAATGGCTGATCCACAAAGAATTCATCCAGTCACTCATGATATAGAGTCAGGACAAAAACAAACTGTTCCTTTGATGCCAAGAAACGCTTCCAAATCGGAAAAAGGTGATCCGGCAGCATATCCGCCGTTCCGTAGAGATATTCCGGTGATGCACTCAAAACCACCCAAGAGAAGAAGAAGCTGTTGCTGCAGATGCATGTGTTGGACTATAAGTCTTCTTCTACTCCTTATAGTACTCATCGGAGCAACCATCGGAATCCTATTCTTAGCTTTCCGGCCAAAACTTCCCGATTATTCAGTCGACAAACTGCACATAACACAGTTCAACCTCAGCTCTCAAGACTCAAGCTTATCCGCCGCATTCGAAGTGACAATAACAGCAAAGAATCCGAACGAGAAAATCGGAATATATTACGAAGGAGGCAGCCATATCGGAGTATGGTACGACGGCACAAAACTCTGCGAAGGTTCGTTGCCGAAATTCTACCAAGGCCATGAGAATACAACTGTGCTTAACGTGCCATTACAAGGGCAAACGCAAGATGCAAATGCGTTGTTTGTTTCTCTTCAGCAACAAAGCCAGACGACTGGTTTTATTCCGTTGAACCTTAGGGTTAAGCAGCCGGTGAGAATTAAGCTCGGTTCATTGAAGCTTTTTGAGGTGAAATTCTTGGTTAAATGCAGGCTTGATGTTGATAGTTTATCTACTAATAATGATATTCGTATTAGAAATAGTAACTGTAAGTTTAGTCTTAACTTATAAGTTTTTTTATTTATTTATTTTCTTGTTTTTTTCATATATACTATATTATATGTCCATGGGCAGAGATGATTTTTTTTTATTCTGAGATTTTTTTATCTTATTTAATAAAATGGAGGGTATTTATATTATGTTTTGTTTTAAATCATCCTCCATGTTATTACATTTAGGCTTATTGTATTTTTATTACATTTATTGAGGTATACATACTTTTTTATATGGATAAATGTGCAATTTTCTCTATTGTGTTTCTCTTTCCTGGTTGAAGACTCTCACAGCATAATTCACCACTAACTATTTTGTAACTATTTTGCTATTGTTGGATATAAAATACTCAATTTGTCAATTATCCAACAGATAATTAATATATATATATATATATATATATATATATATATATATATATACATAAGATATACTCCTCCATCCAAATTTAAAAATCCCACTTTCTATTTGGAAATGTTTTATTTCAAAAGTTATATACTTTTATTTTTATAGTAATTTGATATTATGATTTTTTTAATTCTTTTTCTTATCATTTTTAAAATAAATTACTGTAAATTTTACTATCATTAATAAGGATAAAATAAAAATATATGATAAGAAATGTTTTTTTTTTTAATCTTTGATAACATAATATGAGACATAAAATTAGACTAGACTTTTTCTAAGTTATTTTTTTAATATATATGAGACTTTTTCTAAGTTTAAATAGCGTGAGAAGTGGAGTATTAAAACTCAATTAGTATTGGATATTTTGAAGACAAAATGAGTTTACCTACCACAATTTTAGAGTTTTTGTCATACATGTTACGAGGTTTAAGTCTTCCTAGTTTAATTGATCATCTTTTTTGATTTTTACCAACTATATCTATAGCTCGTTTTGAGCTGATGGCATAATTTTGTTCGTCTACGTATATAACATTTATCCTATACCAGTTCCAAATGAGTCGTGAGTATATTTGACAATAATTTATAAAATGATGGATTAAACTGGTAAAATTTTAAAATCGTGGTATATTTAATAAAAATAAAAAAGCTACGGGCAGATAAAGTTACTTTAGCTATTCAAATCATCCGTCTGTTGTACGAATGACATATCACAATCGTTGCGTTGTATATTTATTTTTATTCATAACTTAATATCTCTTAAAGTTGAGGGCTTCAAGACTTTGCAACCAAAGAAAAACATTAGTATTCAAATCTAGCGAAAGGAACACAAATCACCAAGGAAACACAAAATTTTAAAATTTTAAGATGTTTTTTTATACAAACAAAAATGATATAAATGCATATTAAGAGATTTTGATGCTATTTAAACTTGGGACGATGACAAAAGTACCTAAAATTTAAAAATATTTACAAAAGTATCTGTAAACTTTTTTTATTTACAAAAATACAACTGATTTAAAATTAATTACAAAAGTACCAAAAAATGAAAATTAATTACAAAAGTACGATTTGTATAATGTCGGTATAATTATGGTATAATTTTAGAATATTAAAACTATAAACCAGATAATTTAAAAATAATATTTGGTTTATTATTGGTATAATTTCAGTATATTTTTGGTATATTGATTATACAATTTTTATATATATTTTCTAGTTGATAACATGTATAATTTTTTTTATATGTATTTTTCACTATAGTTGGTAATGAACTAGAGAATTTGTATATTGTTGGTATAATTTTAGTATATTGTTCGATTAATATTTAGTATGCGATGTGGTGTAATGTTGATGTAATAATAAAATTTCAGTATATTTTGATGTGTGCACTCTTGGTATACTGTTGGTATAATTTTGGTATATTATTAGTTTAATTTTTAATATACGATTTCATGTAATTTTAGTAAATTTTTATTTAATATTAATAAAATTTCAGTATGTATAATGTTGGTATAATTTTGGTATAATGTTGATATAATGTTAGTTTATTAGTATACTGATAGTATACCCACAGTATACACCGTATGTTTGATATTTTTTTTTATTTTTTGTACTTTTGTAAATATTATTAATATTTTTGTAAATGAAAAAAGTCAACATATAATTTTATAATTATTTTCATTTTTTTTGGTAAATGGTGTAATTTCCTCTTTAAACTTCATTGTTTTCTTCTTAAAGCAACGAATAAGTGATTTAAGCCTACTTTTTCAGTCAGGCCCAGCAATAGTATATTTTGAAGTATAGGGATAAGGTCCAAATTTGCCCTTCAACTTTTATGGAAAAAGCTTAGATTAGAACTCAATGTTGTTTTGTTCCCAATTATAATTGAACATTTTAAAAATGGGCAAAATTGGATCATATGTCAGCTAAGAAGGGTGCAATAAGCATTAATTTTTTTCGCATTTCTCAATTGGACACATAAATGATTTTTAATTTCAAATATGACTCCGATTTTTATATAATATATAATTAAACACTCTTTTTAATGGAATTCCAATTACTCGTTATTTTTTTTAGTGAAAAATGGATTTTAGAAATCAGAAATGCACTCCAACATCTCAATTAGGTTGACATTCTATTAGTGTATGCATCATACGCTTCTAAATACCATAAATAATATAAATAAAAAATTTGATACTTCATCCCAGAAAAAAAATTAACAGAATCGATAAGATTCTTGTCTATTACACTCGTTAAGTTAATTGTGAATTCAAAGAAAGCCCTTTATCTGGAAACAGCGGAAAAAAATTCACACATGGCTGGATAAATATAGGGACCTTAAAGCAATCGGTGTATTGACTTCAATGAAACTATTGTTTCGCACCATTAGTAGAGAAGATTGATAGAAGTCCGGCAAAGTCCGTAGATATTGAACATGTGATCAATTAATATGGTATTTAATGATCGGGTACCATATTTAGGGAAAAAGCTAAAATTGACCCTAATGTTTCCATCCATATTCTTGTAGTCCCTTTGTGTTTTTTGAGACTCAATTATAACCCTCATATTACTAAAACTTAAAATTTGCACCCCTCTCATGTTAACGTTTTAAGTAATAGCGTCTTAAAGAGGGGTGAAATTTTTTAAATTTTAATAATATGAGGGTTATAATTGAACTTAAAAAATATGAAGAGTTATAAAAGTTTGGGTAACAATTTTAAGATTATTTTTGAACTTTTTTACTATTAGCATGTGTTATAAGATGAGTGGATGGTTTATAATTCAACGCGCCGAACTTGATTTATACAGCTATTTTTTCTTGCCATATTAGTATACAACTTAAGCCTTTTTTTTCCTTTGAGGAATTACAACTTAAGCCATAAAGTCAAAGCAAAAAAAACTTAGGCAAATGGTAATGGTTCTAATAAAGGACCCGTGCTTAGGGTCAACTATATGTAGCTACCATTAATAGTTTGAACTTTGAAATACTGTCATGTAATTTATGTATTTAGATTATCCGTCTTTCTCAAATGTCATACGCTGCGTATTTGATTTGTATTATGCAAATGTTTATCCATATGTTAGAATTCGACTTATTTTCTTATCCATTAAATGCTGAATAAATTGTGTGAAACTACATAAAATAGACTAACTTATTTTCTTACCCTCTTTATATAAATGATGAACTCTCATTTACATAAATGAATATATTTATTCATATGGCGAATCTAACTGAGATAATTAATATTTTTCTAATTTGTGTGTAAAGTCAACTGAGATAATTAATATTTTTCTAATTTGTGTGTAAAGTCAACTGAGATTTCTAAAATTGTACAGAGGGAGTAATTTATACACCGACAAATTCCTTTCTCGAGAGAGACTCACCATAATTTTATCATTATCTAATGTGGATACCATATCTTAGCTATAAATACTCCACATTTCTTGTCCAAAAATATAAATACACAAATTATTTAATAACACTTGCTAGTTGCTTCTCTTTTTCAAAACTGTAAGCAGCCATGTCCAAATTAATCCTAACCTTGATCTTAACCATGGCTATATCCACCATGGCTCAAACACCAGCGGTGCTCGACTCAGACGGAAAACCTCTAAGAAGCGGCGTAAAGTACTACGTTCTTCCAGCTGCAACCGATACAGCCGGCGGGTTAACCCTTATAAACAGAACGGGATCATGCTACGTAGGTCAAGAACCGCTCCCCACAGTCGCAACAACAGGCCTTCCGGTCATCTTCACGCCGTTAGCAAGCGGCGAAAGTTTAATCCGAGAGGGAATGGATTTGAAAGTTGAATTCTCCGGTGTTAAAAAGTGCGGGAAATCCGGTGGATGGAGTATCTTTGAGGAAGATGTTAAAAGTTCGAGGAGATTTATAGTTAGTGGAGGAAAAACCAGAGATTACTTTAGGGTTGATAAAAATGGAGGTCTGTATAATATGGGTTGGTGCCCTAATTGTGGTAGAACAAACTGTCCGAGGCCGAGATGTGGATTTGTTGGTATTTTGACTGAGAAATATGGGATAAGATTGCTAGCTTTGGATGGTTCTGCTTTTCCTTTTCGATTTAAGAGGGTTTAAATTACTTTTTTAGTTTTTAGTTTTTCCATGATGGGTGTAAAAATATGGCTTTATTGGCATATTTTAATCATGGTGAATCATATGAGATGTATGCATTTTATTATTTAAAAGCAATTTTTTTCTCTTTTAATTGATCTGATGCATAATAGATCTCCAAACCATTTATTCATATACATAATACCATAATTTAAAATTATTACAATAGGCCAAAAGAAGAACAACATCCTTTTTTAACATTTCATTCAGACAGCTGAGTTAGAAACCCTAGTGAACTGAAAGGGAAATGCAGGGCCATCCAAGGCCAGCAACCTATTGCCATTCTCAACAACAATACCAGCTGAACCACATCTGAATCTACAAATTGGACAAACTTCAGTAGGACACCAGACAATGTCATAAATACCAGTTTCATTCTTTTGAATCCTAAAATAATCTCTCTCTCCTGCAATAACAACGGGTCTCCTTCTTGTTTTAGGGTTTTCTTCGCCTACCCTCCAAATAGTAGACTGAATACAAATACTAAATACTTGAAATGTAACTGTCAAATCTCTGTCCTCTCTAATGATCGTCTCTCCTTCAGCAAATGGCTCCAAGGTCACTGGTAGGCCAAGTGAAAATTCCGGACCAAGCGGTTCTTGACCGACCAATAATGGGCAATTGTTTTTGCCTTCGAATAGGGTTACACCGCCGGAGACATCAGTTACTGCCGGCAATATGTAGTATTCAACGCCGCTTTGGAGTGGCTGTCCGTCAGTGTCTAGCACTGCCGGCTGATGAGAAGCGGTGGTTGTGACGATCATGGATACTACTAGCCATACAGACAACACGAGAAATGCCGTCGATTTCATGACCATGGAGCGATTAACAGTAGTATGTGTATAAATGCTGGTGTTAAGGATGTGATAATGAAAAATGTATGAGCTTATTTTGAGACAGGACATGTTCTTGCTATTTATAGAGTATAATAGGTACGTGCATGTGGATAAACATTTTCTATACTTTGAGGCACGGCAATTTAAATTTTCTTTACATCTTTATCCAATTTTATATTGCTTTTGGTACAAGTAAATAGTATAGACTTTAGCCCTTTAAAAATTTGATAAGTCTTTAAAATACAACACTTTCAGTAATTAGGTTTCATTTTGGTCAATTCCCGTGCGGGAAAATTTGATTAATTACTGATTCTATAATTGTGACATATGGGGATTTTTAGTAGTTAAATTTATTGTCTATTCATTTCATTTTCTGATTATTATTTTTATCAGAAATAAATCTGCAATCAAAAAAATTAAAGCATACAAGTTAATGTAGGTTTAATGTTTTAAAAATATCAATCTTCAGATATTTACTATATAAGCCTAATGTCTTAAAAATACCAATTTTTTCATATGAGGTTAATTCTAATCAAAACTTTCAAAAACATAAGTTTAACCAATTATCAAACAAAACAAGTGCAGTTAAATGTTAATCAATCACCCGTTCACTTTTATAAAAGTATCAAATCTTTTATAGTATTCTCAATTCTAACCAATATAACTTTCTTCATTTAAATTAGTTTAGGAATGCAATTTGGAGTGCATATACCCTTCCAATCCAACAGAACTAAATCAAAATTTTAATATTTGTTCCCAAAACCCAACCAAAATTGCAAGGATTTAAATGATTTTTAAACCAAACCAATCAATTCACTTGTATTTTTATATTTAATTTGGGTTCTTAATTCAGTTCTTTCCTAGAGTGAATCGAACTTTTTTTTTTTCAAAGGGAATCAAACTGAAACAAAAAATCCAAAATCTTTTAGAGTCGAACAAAACGAAACCACATTTATCAGTTTTATTTAGTTATTCAGTTTGGTTTTGCACACCCCTAAATGCCATAGCCATGTTTAAAATGCATCAGCTACCTAGAATTAACTTTCTAAAGTGACAGTTTTAAAAACAAAATATCTGTACAACTGATATAACAGCGTCAAGTACTACACTACTAGAAATTCAACATTTTCGAGCTTTGTTTAAAATGCAGCTGAATCAAACAGTAAATCAGGAGGAGGAACGAACACTCACTAACAAATAGAGAATGAAAATTGAGATGATGATCCAGTTTCCCCTTAATGTTGTTTACCCACGAGAAAGAATTGAATGAAGGGAACCAGCTACACCACGTCGCCTTCCCTGCAATTTTGAACAGTGATTTTTTTTAAATCTAGCTGCATCGCTCAATTTTTCACTGTTAAATTTTGTTAAAGCAGACAAGTAAACCTGTTTAACTACCTTTTCACTGTTGAATAAATCCTCTGCGACAGCTTCCATCTGTTTCCGCTTTTTCTCTTCTTTCACGGAGTCTACCATATCCTGATTACCGTAATCAGAATCTCTGTCATGAAGCACAAACATATAAACATGATTTCAAGATTTTCTATGAGAATAATCTTTGTTTTAAGGAAAATATCTCACTTGTAGGGATATTTTGCAAACGGGATTAGATTGTTGAAGCTATTCCCTGATTGAGCATCTCTCTGAAACAGAATAAAGTAGAACAATTCTTAGAAAAACTTCAAGAGAAGAAGTCAGCAAGCAAAATCACAAACATGAACAGTATTCTCAACTTCTCATACTAGCAATATTTGAAACTTAAACTAGCTCAAGCTCACTCAGCCACTTCATCAATAACACAATCTGAGGACTCAGTCGCATTCTTCCCCCAAGTAGACTTAAAACAGCCACCTTATAATAATTGTGTTTTAAAGTATAAAGTTCTATTAAAAAGCTTTTGTTTGATATAAAATTTTCTAAGTTATAAAAACCAAAGATTGCTGCAGATATAAATAAATAAAAGTAAATAAACAAACTAGTACTTAGAAGTTGGCCTGCTTGGAGACATTAGAAAGGTTTTCTTTTACTTGTTTAAAAAAATCGTTAGAGCTTTTACAAAAATAATAGCCGCTTGAACGTTCATGAAACGAGAAATTAATTTATTGCAACCTAAGGATATGGGTAGACCCAGAAAGAATGTTTAAGATTGTGGTTTACCTAATAGTCTACAGTTTTCTCTGCTTCAGTAAAGGCGTTCACTTTTGGTGGATTTAAAGAGAATATGTACCTTACATTCCAAAACATTAGGCAGCATTGCTATTGTATATAATTTGTTTAATCTCTTTTAGTTTGTTTTTCATTGTCATGACTTTGAGGATATCAGATCATGCAATTGTCTTTCCCTATAATTTTTATTTCTTTTGAGAAGAAATCAAATTATTCTGAAGACATGTTAAAATGAGTTTGGAAAACAGCAAAGTCATATAAAACTAGCATATTGGTCATAGTATTAGTCATAGCTCTACCTAGGAGAAAAGGTTGAAGTGTGTGATATTCTCAAATTTGCTTACATTTTTAAAATAGTTGATCTCAAAACTCAGAGTTGCTGTTAAAGACCATAAGCTTTAACAATTGCACCAATTATCGGTCCCTAGGGCTTGGTCTGCATATGCATAAAAAACACCAACACCATAATTGCAAAAGGATGAACTAAAAAATTTCTTACCTTTTTGAAGCGCTTAAAATCCAAAACTCGATCATCTCTGGTAGAACTGATTGTGGCAGGTAAATGCCAATCTCTAATAATTAGGTCCTGGCTGTAAATAATATCAGAATTTGCATTTTCAGGCTCATCCATCTTCTCCCCTTTTTCTGTCATCGCACCCTTATTGTCCATAGAGCTCACTACATGGCTATAATCCAATTTAGTAGATGGGTGATGAAACGGTAATGTTTCCGCTTTTGTTTGAGCTGGGAATATTTCAAATTTTTTTTGAACAGGGGATGTTTCAACTTTGTTAACAAATTTAGGGCTTTCACTTTTAACATTGATTGTGTCATAGTTTGATGTTGTTTCCATTTCTTCATCCGAATCTGCCACTATTGTCTCATCCGTTGAACATGATGATGAAATAACCACTGCATGAGGACATAGAGCAAGCCAAATTACTTAGAGAAGCGACTAGAAAATGCAAAAAGTGATCATAACAACTACAGTGCATTCATATTCTAATTTGCAGACTAACCTAATAATCACTAATACAAGGAAAGACAATAAAATTACAATCAGAAACAGCATGAGCAATAGATCACTGAAATAGGTCCATAAACAATAGTTGATACAAGGAAAAGACAGTTAATCATTATTAGAAACTTTACAAGCTATAGATCAGAGATAACATAAGGCTCCCAACAACAATATAGCCTTTTTCTTAGCCTGATAGTGGTAGCAATATTCTGCAAACTAACCAAATTTGACTTTTAGGAATATAAGAGTTACAGATCAAGAAAGGAACTTTAGCTATAAGTTTATAGTGCGGCTTGATTCCCAGAAGGGGTCTTCATCTTTTATTTATTCAGGTTTACAAGATTTCTCAACTCCTTAAGACATGAAAGACAAAAGATATTTTAACTCAGAAAAATCTTCTAGTCCAAGGAGAGGAGAGAACTTGAAAACCTAATTGTCATCTCGCTGTTATAAGCTCTCACTACTTTTAAGAAACACGGCATACACATAATAAACCTCGAGAAAAGAATACCTACCAGTTGGTAGTATCAGCTTAGATGAATCTAAGTGTCCAGATACAACAGCACAAAACAGATCCACTTCACTCACTCGAGATAATGAAAGTTTGCTGAAGCGACTAAACTTGTCAGCTGAACCTTGAGGGATAACACAGACCATTCGAGAGTTTTCTTTATTATCTAATCCCTATAAGTTGTTCATCCAATATGTTAGAAGATAAACCAACAAAATTATAGATAATTGCACGTAAGACATCAACATCTCAATGAGAATTGCGCGCCAGAACAAATAACAGGCAGCATAGATTTTTTTTTTTTTTGAAGGATAAAACATAGATAATTCCATGTAATCGTTAAGTTTTGTCACTATAGAATATCATACTCCCTCAACAGGACATGACTTTCCTAAACATTTAAAAGTGTCTTTTGCTCTAGCGAACTAACAGTGAACATAGTTTCTTAGTGCATAGCAAGATATTGTAGCAGTAGTCAAACAAACGGCATACCAGTGAAACTTCCCATTTGTGAAAAAACTAGAAAATAATACTCCCTCCGTCCCAATAGAGTTGTCCACTTTGCCTTTATCACACAGTTTAAGAAAAGTAATTATTACTTATGAGTTTTGTAAAATTTTACTTACTTTTCTTGTCATACCCCTATTTAATATAGGGTCCACTTGCAATTTACTTTCAAAAAACTCATTAGTGAATTTTAAATAGGGGTAATATAGAATTTTGAGTGTAAAAATTAGTTACTTTTTGAAAGTGGACAAGAGTTTTGGGACAAAAAAATTTCTCAAAGTGGACAACTCTATTGGGACGGAGGGAGTATGTTATAAAGAGCTTGAATGGCATACTTGGCTACTGGAATAAAATTCTTCAATGGAAATAACATTTGCACCCCCTACTTGCAACATTGCCTGCAACCTCTTCCCAAACTTATACTGCATCAGAAAAAACTTAGAATAAATAATATAAATCATCCAAAAACTATTTAGATTCCAATCAGTTGATCAATATCGACATGAATAAAGCATCCTGACAGCAATTAAATTTAATAATCATACATTTACAACTGGTTAATGAATCAGACAGTTTAAAATGTACGATCGAGCATATTTGTCAGCCTCCTTAGTAGGAGTCACATAATCAATAAAGTCAGCTGCATGCGAAGCACAAACCTCTCTCTGCCTCATTCTCATTTTATTGTTGAACTGCAATAAAATGAAATAACAATAATCTCCTCAAAGCAGCTTGGACTGTATAACTCACCATATTTGATGATTCCAGGAGACAAGTATATCCCTTCAAACAGTTTGCCCGAGTTACAGAGTCCACAACTTTAACTGGTACTCCTTCCACCGTTAATGTTGGAATGTAGCTGAGGGAGGAATTAGGGGGGGAGGGGGGGGGGGGGACATTTTAGTAGAAAATAATAAAAATAAATACAAATTGCACATAAGGATCAAGTAAACACCATGATGAATGTTAAATACTAGAAACTTACAGATTCCAGCTAGGAATTTCTGAAACAATGCCTTTTTCTGCAACCAACTAAAGATAATGCAATAATTGGTAATAGTATAGAGTGAAGATAATGCAAATTTAAGGTTTACATTCACAATAAGGTGCACCTAGTGATGCTTATTCAGTTTCAGACAAGTACAATAAAGGATCCTCACATTGCATTCTCCTTAATAGGAATATAAACATTGTAAATTAACATTAACCTTCATCGTATATTTCATCAGGAATAAAACCATACTTTCATCTTTATTGGTGATAATCTTCTAATTCAAATGTATTGTATATAGTGTCACATAAAGTCACCAAAAGATGAGCCAAATAAGAACTTGCAATAAATTAGACATCTCTAAGCTCAATCAAGGGAGCTAACGAGATGAGACCTTGTAAAAATATTATAGCATTGCCTTAAAAACCTTCTGCCTACTATTAAACCTATGAATTCATTAACTAGCATTAAGAAATCTATGCTCAAAAGGTTTGTGAACTTCAAATTTCAAAACAGAAACTTAAAAAGAAGTTCAGAGTTTTCCCACATACCTCAACCCAACTATGGAGAACAACAGGTTTCTTAGCCACAATAGCATCAATAGCATTTTCTTTCATTGGCATTTGGTGAAGAACAAGCATATGCGTGCACTCGTCACTCAGTTGTTCAGTTATACGAGCACCTAAATAAGAATTATAAGATATTGATAATAAATGTCAAAAGTTTTGACAAGGAAGCCTAACATCCTATTTCCTAAGTACTGAGCAGAAGTAAAAATCTCATGCATTGCTCGCCCAGCCATGATAAGAGGAATCTCTTTTTTCCAATACCAAATGCGATAAGGCAAAAAAAACGACTTTTGATGGCAACAACAAAAAAACAGTAACAATCTGATATATCACGTTTTGAAAGAAAAAAATTACATTCACAATTCTACCATGATTAATAAGTACAAATTGCAGTTCTACCAACTAAAGAAAGTAGAAGATAGGATTTAAGCAATTCCAGCTGGCTTTTTCTTATTATCTAGCACTTATCATATATTTTGCCTCATAATCTACTATGTGTATGGGTCAGTAATTTGTGCTCAAAACTAGAAAGACAACTATCTTTCAACGTAAAAATTCTGGAGAGGCAATAGCACTCGGCAACTAGTAGCAGCCCCTTGCTTTTACTAGTCAGGGAGCAATTTAACTTATCAGAGGTGGTTAAAAACTGCTCAGATATAGTATAATATACCATTTAACCACCATCTCTTTTACTTTCTTTCAGTGACAACAATTGTCAAATAATTGTACTATGAAGCATAGACATAAAAGAATGCATTGAAAGATTTACTTTAATAAGAGAATGTTAGATTCCAAATAATTTAAAGAAGTAAAAGGAGAACTGTAAGCAAGAATGTTACTTGTCACTAACCAATCGATGAAACTTTTTCTCGAAGGGTATCATCCATTTGATTGGATTCCGAGCAGCAAATAAAAAATGTGAATGGAACAAAAGAAAACCTGCATATTTAGTTCCAAGAGAAAAGTTATAATTACATAAGATTGGAACACAGTGGTGCATTTATTTGTACTTCTAACAAAAGTTGGCAATTATTCAACAAGTTTAGAGTAATCTGCAAAGCTCATTTACTGTTGTTCCCAGTATGCACACAAAAAAATTGTTATAGTCAAATTACACCCACTTATATACCAAAACACACAAAAAACGGGTACCTGTAAGTTGCATTACCGGTTCCAAATGAAACCATATCCCCATCTTTTAAAGTAGCTTCTTTGTTAGGAAAGTCATGAACCTTTTGTTTTGATTCAAGATGCCTATTAATAAACGTCCCATACTTTGAACAATCTCTCACCCGAACTCTAGAATTCCGGTCAGAGTTGTTCACTGATATCATTTCATCAACAATTATCTCCGAGTGAATTCGAGAAACTCCTTTATCTTTATTAATTATTACATCACAACCTGTACAAAAAACCAAAATTAACAATCATTCCGATTAACAAAACGTAAACAAATCAAACCAACCAAGCAAAAATTTTTGCCTCCATGATAAAAATTCATAACAAAATCACATTAAATAGTTTCTTTCAGTGAAATTACTTAAGCTAAGTGTAATTTAGAAAAGCAATTAATAAAATTAAAAAAAAAAGAGGAACAAGTTTAGTGTTTGACCTTTTCTACCAACTTTGTAAGTTCCTTTCTTGAAAATATAATATCTTTCTTCACCTGAAAATTACAACAATCACCAACTCATTACCATTTCCGGCATTAAAGAAAGAAAAACTAGAAAAATAAAATTAAAAAAATGAAGAAAAAAGGTGAACGGAATTGACCTGAGAGAGGATCGGCGGGAAACAATGCCCATACCATTGTATGTTACTAAAATCAGAAGGACTAGATAGATAGAGCGCGAATTGTTAAGCTTTTCTTTTTTCTTTTTGGGTTTTTCAAGGGTTTTTAATTGATTAATTTCTTCTGTTTTTTCCCATAAAGAACAACATTTTTTCCAAATAGGCCAAATGTTTGGCCCACCTCGGTTTTAAATTGAATTTTAATAATTTTTTTATTATAGAGTAAATTTTAGTATTATTAAAATTGATTAAATAAATGTTTTTCGAACATTTTTTTTAATTGCCATATATTAGTATGGATGATATATGGCGTGCATGTGACATTTTATTCAAGTAGAATATAAACGATGTCATTATGAAATTTAAAATTATGAACAAATAAAAGTTAGCTCTCTATCAATAAAAATAGTTTTCCTCAAGTACAAATTTTCTCATTTCTCTTAAATCCATTTAGATTTTTAACACCTAAAATGACAATTGATTCCCTTCATTTTTATCATTTTACTTAGGTGTCAAACATTTAAGTGGATTTTAGAAAAGTGAAGGGAATTTTGAACTTGAAGTGATCCACTTTCTCTGTTAATATTATGTGTACGACAAAAAATTTACAAAATAAAAGTCTACATCATTTTTAAAAGTTTAAATTTAAAACCAAGCCGAACATAAAGTTCAAACTATATATTTACCTTTTTAAATATTTTTATTTATAATAATTTTAACTCTATACAACAATGTGACACAAAAAAATTAGGACAGAAATTTTATCAATTCAGCTATAACAAATTATTATAAATACGGATAAAATGAGAAAAGCCCATATATATTGTTGTCTTTTCAGTCCATGTGCACATTATGTTCATTTTTAAAATGGAATAAAGAAAGTAAAATTTATTTTAAATTTATAAAAAATATTAAAAGAAAATTTAATGTAATGTTATTTTAAAAATAAAAATAAAACTGCTATGCAAGACCGAACTATAAAAAAATAAAACAATGAGCTGTAACTCAAATAATATGAATGATACGCAGCAAACTATCAAGGTCGTGGATTCAATTCCTCCCACAAGCATTCTCGCTTCCCAATTATCAAAAAAATATAAAAAATAAAAAGTGCGTTGTGCGGGATAATAATATGTTAAATTGACATTAATTATCAAATTAAATATTAAAAAATTAATATACATCATCTATTTTTCTTCTCTTTTAACATTTGATTGAATTTCCCTACTCCTCACCTCTTAATCCAACACTTGACAATATCAACAAAGGGTAGCTTTAAATTCTTGAATTTTGCGGAGACAACACTCTGCTTTCTCTAAAACCAACTCAACTCTATCTTTCTTCTTCTTCTTCACTTCTTCAAACTCATCTCTTTCTTCCTCCATTTCTTGGTGATCCTTTACAATATCATTCTTCTCACAATAAGTTGATGCTGCATGCACAGTATACATTTTCAAAACAAACATTATTACAACCATAAACATTCAACAAAGTCCCTTCTATCAAATTTCAATCACTTTATTACACCTTTTTACATTCAAGGCTAACTAGGTGTACACTGACCTTGTGTTGAAACAAGCTGATCAAAGGAGGCGATGGAGTTGTCAGATGAACATTGAGATTCAAGAAATGAGATAAATGACTTTAGCTCGAGCTTTAGATATTCAAAACGATCCGGGTGAAGGGTTTCAAGTATTTTCAAATCTTCTTTGGCTTGTATTATCGTTTCCTTCGATGAAAACGCCATTGTTGTCTCTGTCGAAGCTTTTTTTTATTTTGAAAGCAGCAGAGAAGAAAGATAAAGCAGAAACAGAGTTGGTTTGGTAATTGATGAGCAATAAATAATAGAAGATGGAAAGTTTTGTTCCTTGTTTTAATGTTTTTATAGTAAAATACATTTTTGTCTGTCCACTGTTCTGTGGGTTTAGAGGTACATGAAAGGACTGTATTTCCACTACCCGAGGGGGATAAAAACAAAAAGGGACCACCATGTTTGCCACTCTCCCAATTTGTCCCTTTAAGCCAAATAAGGAAAAAAATCAACTTGTTTAGCAATTGAGGACAAAATTTTCATTAATTAAGTAAATAATTTTGATCCATGGTTCATTGATAATATTTTTTTTCACTCAATTACACGAGTGTATTTGCATCTTATCGTGTAACACATGTTGAAAATAGGTCGTGTTTGATTTTTATATATCAAATAATGATTATTCATGCCATATTTATATTTAACTAATTATGTTTCACAGATAAATATTTATTGTCCTGAACTGCAAGTCTAATTGAAATGACAAGGATGGTGAAATGAGCTACCAATATTCAATAAAACAGAGTTTGCATATAGAAGCCAAAAAGAAAAGTAAGATGATTTCCAAGTTCAAACTGCACCTTTCAGCTTGATCCTTTTTTATTCAGTTTGCACTCAAAATGACCTAAAATTCTAAACTGAATTAAATCAAATTTATCTTTCGGTTGAATTATTGGGATTGGTTGGATTTTGCACACTCCAATTTGAGACCTTGAGACTAAGATAATATTTTGTGAGTTTACAATACCCGTAAATGTCTGGCAAATTAATACTACTGAAATAACTACATAAACATATACAATTGCATCAAGACATTAAGGCAAACACTACATAGAAACAAAACAGAAGTAAAAACATTAAAAACATATATCAAATCTAGTTCATCTAGCCTTGTAAGAAAGCATCCACCTTTGTATTTTGCTTGCTCGACAAGAACTTCATGCAGATCGGTGGCTGAACACCTAGCAAAGCCAATATAGAGCTCGGCAAAGTCCAAATTCCATCGCCACAAATCAACCCCGAAGCTACAGCCGGTCCGAACGCGTCGGCCTTTGCCCTATTAACCTTCCTCCAAATGAACAAAATCAAGCTTCCGACGCACATATCGATAGCGAAATACCCTCCGAGATAAAACGGAATCGCCATTGCCATTGGAATCGGAATAAATTGAGCAACTCGCTTTCCGGCTCCGTCTCTTATCCCATTAATAACAACAGCAGCCGCGAAGAAAATGTAGCACAATACGAGACAGTTCTTGGGCAAGGCCGAAAATCCGTCGACACCGAGAATCGCCATGTTCCGATAAACGAGGGCGTATGGGGCAGGATATTGAGAACCCGGAAGGCCGAGATCATGAAAGGCCTTGTAGAAAAGCCAGAAAACACACGGACAAATCACACAACCCATTGCAGTTCCGATAATTTGGCTGACAAACATGGACCGAGGTGAAGCTAATGTCATGTAACCAGTTTTGAAATCTTGCATAAGGTCAGAAGCTGTAGAGACAATGTTCATCATCACACCACAAGCTGCTAAGCCAGCAAGAACACCGCCGTGAGAAGCCCCGGCCCATGCACCGATGGTGAAAATGGCTAGCTTTCCGTAAGTTGACGCGAGTGACCAATCTGTTAGCCCGCAGCCATAAGCATTGCAAAAGGCTAAAACTGGGGCTATTATGTAAATGACGACAATGTGATACCATTTGAGCTGAGTGAAGATGTGAGGAACTGTGACTATGGAGATTATGGCGATGATGACATAGCCGGAAATGGCGAACCATGCCGGAATTTGGTCTCGGAGAAAGAGTTCCGTTCGCTTTTGATCGTCGTATGATATAGATGGAGAGGTTGAACTTGAAGGGGAATTATCGACTGGGAGAACGGTGTCTTTAGTTTTGACTTGTTGGTATATGCCAAATAGTGTGCGGCCAAGAACTTTGACGAAGTTGTATGCACCGTCACCAAGGATCATAGCTATGGCTATGAAAACCTGAAACAATGACACCAAGTTAAAGCATTTGCATAATAATTATGCAATTCAATCAAGTCGAAACATTGTTAAGTTCAACTCGATTACACGATACAAAGCTTGAAACTCTATTCAAATTGAATTGAAATTTTATTTTAATAGCTTCCAAATACGAAACATTAGTATAGGAGTATAATCAAATTGAGTCGAAATATCGAATTGAGTTTTTAATAGCTTCCAATTCAATAAGTTCTATTTTAAGGGGTTGAACCAAATTAATAGTAAAATATTAATTTTTGACTCGACTATAATTATCTAAATAAATATTTAAAAGTTACATTTTTTAGTGTAGAAGTGAATGTATTATAATATGATTATCAAGGTTAGAAAAGTAACTTAATCAAGACTTGATTCGGCTCGCGCGACTCTTATCAAGTTAAGTATTTTTTGATTTGTCATTAACTTCAACAAGTAGCTCAAACTCAGCTCGAGTGGCTCAAATTCAAACCAGACTCGAGTAACTCAAACTTAAACTCGACTTTAGTAGTTCTAATTTAAACGCTATTCATTTTAAATCAAGTTGATTTTGAATATATTTTAAATCAATTCGCATAACTCATAAATTGACTCAGGCTCGATTACATTCCTAAAGAAAACAATATTTTTGAGTTCTTGGTCATGAAAAGAAAGTTACCTTATAACCTTGAAGTCCATGAAGACTGCTTGGGCTAAGGTCAGCAGGATACCAAACACCTTTTCTAGTATCAATGAGAGGCCACATTATGCCCCATGACAGTACTGCTCCAACCAGTAGAGAAATGTTTATGAGGTATGGGCAGATCATTCCCACACCCACATATGTAGCAGAGAAATCAAAATAAAACCTAATTTTCAAAAATATCAATTAGTAGGCATAAATGAAAAATGTGAGGTATTCATATAGAGGGGTAATTTTCACATATAATACCTCACCTTTTGTCTCATTCTCACTTTAGTCCCTAAACTTTTAACTCATAACAATATTCTCCTTCAAATTTTATTTTGTATCAATATTGTCCACCATGTCACTATAGCTACGTCTCCACTAAAATTTAATGATGTGACAGTCACTTGGAGTCTTATTATTTATTTGGAAACTTACCAATTTAAATGGAATTCTAACTGACCACTGTCATTAAATTTTGATTAAATTAGAGCTAGATTGACCTTATACTAGAAGTTGAGAAAAAAATATATTAACCAATAAAAACTTAACGCCTACGACTACGACAATAGAGATATGGTCGTTTAGAGACTGTCGATAAAAATTATCTCAAATTGAGCCCGTCAAAAATGTAATGAATCTTTAATTTAGTAATGAATATAGGTATAGAACAAGAAATATACTTGTGTTGATAGGCCTCGAGACCAAAAGTTGGGAAGTTGACGAATCCACAGTCATCTCCACCAGTGAAAAACCACTGGAAGAAACCCCAGAAGAAACTGAATGAGAAAAACTTGCCCAATTCTCTAACTTGTTTCCTGCAAAAAAAAAAAAAAAAAAAATCATTTAAATTTTTGATCAATTCTGATTAGGAAATTAGAATTTAAAAGAAATTAGGTAATTCTCACTTTGCTAACTTGGCACCCTGAGGGGTATGGAAACTGTTGATAAGGTGAGCAGTAGCAGTTCCACTTGGGTATGTCAATTTGAAGTCTATGATCATTATCTGAAATATACATTTTCTATATCAACTTTACTTCCACATTTACGTATTATTGTAGTATTTATTAATATGGTGAGTTAATAATAATATAGTAGAAATGAGTATACCTTTCTAAGAGGCACAACAGAAAAAAGGCCAAGAAAGCTAACAACAAACAGAAAGGCAATCATCCATCCCAGTGATGGATTCTTTATATTCTGTGCATTATTTAATTCTGTTGATTGTCTAGCTACCACGTCGCTCATTCCGAATAAGTAACTTCCGAATCCACCTGTAAATTCATCAAATTAATTAGATATCGGTCACAATAATCGAACTGAACCGATAATTTTTATTTAATCAAATTTTCAAAATATATAATTGTTTAATTTGATTTGATATTGAAACTAAAATAGTTTAATTCACTTTTAGTGTAAATCAATTTAGAAAAAAATAAAAATAAATTCCATTTGATTAAATTGTTCAATTTTCTATATAATCACTTTGAGTCAAATATTAATGTCAACTATCATATTCATATTTCATGGTGGGCATTGACTTGTAAGCTAACATATTTTTAGATCGACGCACACAATATGTCTTCATGCCTAACTTTCTTCCTAAATCTCGGGGTCCAAACTCTGAAATCTTTGATTAAAAAAGTATGAATAGATTGGTCAATTAATTTTTTATCTTCTTACACAGAGTTCAGACTCGCATCTTATCCACATGATTCCATCATACTTGTTAGAGAATCTACACTTGTAGTAAACTATAGATAGTTGACCACTTTATATAAATTTAATTCATTTTAAAATTTTAATTTCATCCATTTTAATAAAGTTATTATTTTCACCTAATGGAAAAAAATCTGAATATAACAAGCTTATGATATCCATTTCAAACAAATTAATATTTTTAATTATTATCTTGTTTATGGGAAATATCTAATTGACATAATAAATTAGAATCTCATTTTGGTACTAAACAATGATGAGTGTTAATTTTTGTTTAAAAATAAAGTTTATTTTTATAATATTAAAAAAACCAAGGTTGAGATTCTTTGAATATATGCAAAAACTAAAATTAAATTATATTAAGATAATAACTCAAAAATACTGATTAGTCCTTACTTAGGAAACAAATCTCATAATTATCAATTATATTTTATCTTCTTTCCTATTTTTGGTGTATGGAATGAACATGGGAAATCATAAAATATACTCCTTAATAGATGTTAAAATTATAAAATAAAAATAAAAATCATAAAATATATTTCATAAATAGATGTGAACAGAAAGCAGAAAAGAACAAACAAATCATAAAGAATCCAATTCATGATATTCATATCAATAAATTAATTTATCAGCGGTGGATTGTATGTGAAAGTCATTGCGTACAGTGTGTACACCCGTGTCGTTTAGATATGGTTAGTGTTAGTTTTCCATTTGAGTACCCTTTCCTATTTTTTGATAAGAATTGGCATGTGAGGCATTTAATTACTTTCTCATTTTTTGTATAAATTTCTAATAATAAGTATAAACTCCAAATTGGCTTTGCTAACTGATGAAAAAGTCTTTTGGATGAACATGACGAAATTGTTATGTGGTTAATTTGTTATTTAGAATTGAAAATTTGTTGAATATATTTTCTAAAAAAACTATATTCACTTTTTATAGACAATTTTCTTTAAATAATTTTGTTTTTAACTTTTACAGGTCAAAAATATTTTATGATGATGAAAATGTAATGAATGAGATTTTATTCTTTATTTGAAACTGAAAATTTGTTGTTTTTCTTTTTATAGAAATATATTTTCTATAAAAAATATTCACTTTTCATATGCAGTTTTTTGTTAATTTTTTCTTTTTTACTTTTACAAGTCAAAAATATTTTATGAAGAAACAAACAATAATACTATACAATAGTTTAAATTAATAACATAGGACTGCATTTTTCTTAAGTTAATAATAGTAAGAAATCCGTTTAATTTTAATTTTAATTTTAATTGTGATTACTTCTAATGTGAACTTTTTTCAAATATAAATTTCACTACAGGACTGGAAAATTCCTAAGAAACAATAGAACAGATTTTAAAACCATAATTGTAAAAGATATTTAATCAAACCCAATGATTTCTACAACAGTTTTCATTTTGCTCTTCCTACTAAAATTTTATTCTTCAAGAAAAAGCATGGCATAATATATTTAGCTAAAAACCAGATTAATTACACCAAATATTGCTGGCATACGAAGAAAATCATATAAATAGGTCACATGGCTAAAGAAACTACTAATTAGGATCAATAACCACTCATTCAGTTATATTAAAAATTATTGTAAAAATCATTTAATCAGCTCACGACGTTATGAATTCAACCGAGATGATTCATACGAACAAT
This sequence comes from Mercurialis annua, assembly GCF_937616625.2. Lineage (NCBI taxonomy): Eukaryota > Viridiplantae > Streptophyta > Magnoliopsida > Malpighiales > Euphorbiaceae > Mercurialis > Mercurialis annua. The sequence continues at coordinate 36,066,800 of NC_065573.1, read as the reverse complement.
CGAGTTTGTTATAATTAAAAAAATTCAAAAGAAACTAAAAAAAGATAAATAATATGCAAATGATACCGATACATATATACGTATCATCTCACATGAATTCTTGAGAGATGATACGTACGAACAACTAAGTCCGATCTAGATAAGAATTTTTCTGATAAAAAACTAGAGAGAGAAAAAGAATACGAATACGTACCACTAAAAGCAATACCGGAGGTGGCCACAACGCAAGTTTGAATGACGGTATTTTCCTGTCTAGTAAAAGGTTGTTTCAAAATACCAGCTTTACTCATAAACTTCGTCCATATTTTAATAAAGAAGAACCCCAAAAGACCAGCAGAAACATTTAGCGACGGGATAATACCAGTAGTGAGATTGAGTTTCATGACAATGAAACTAAACAAAATACCCAACACAAAGCTCACTACAAATGCCCTAACCGTCAGCTGTTTCTGCCATGTCGGAACCTCTTTCGACTCGAACACCATCTCCACAGATTCCACGTGTTCTTCTTCGTTCTTCTTCATTTTCTTCGACTGTGAATCTTCGTAGTTCGGATCTTCGATCGGGTTGTTCTTCGATGACCCGTTTCGATCCATAATTTCGATCTCTCTTCGGCTCATTGTTGGGAGGATGTGGTGAGAATTAAATAATGTTTAATGAGGAAGGGGAAGCTTAAAAGAGTGTGAGAATGAAGAGGAGACACTTTCTTTGTTTCTCTCCTTAGTTTTAGGTTTTGTGTAGTGATGAGTTGTTTAACGTGTAATAATAATATGGTAAGACAGATAAATTAGGGTTTTTATAGAAAGTTTACCAAGTTGTTACATTTTTTTTATTTATAATTACCTTTTAAACAGGTCATGGGTTTTCTTCTGAGTTTAATTAGTTGGAATTTAAATTAAAGACGTAATTAAATAAAAGAAAAAATGCATCTTTTGTTTTGTATATCAATCTTATCTAATTATATATTTTATTATCTTGTTAATTATAGGATGATTTAAAATATTTTATTTTGGTTATATAGTGTAATATGTCGCTACAAGGATGTCAATCTAGTTGAAATATTCGGATGTGATCCCTAATTTCTTGACTATAATTTTATTTATATAAAAACATAAAATCAATTGAAATTAATTTTACTTGTATGACCATTATTAAATACTAGTATATATGTTCATATTTGCTTTCTATCTAAACTTAATTATATGAATTTTGATCTAATAGCCGACAATTAAATAATTGTCGCATGAATAAATTAGTCTCACTTGATTTAATTGGATAAATTAGATCGTAATAGAGATAAAATCGTTTAAATTATATTATAATTTATAAGAACTACATTATTTAAAAAAAATAAGTTATCATATCTTAGTTAAATAAATTAGAAAAATGTCTCATCTAACTCAGAGATACTCTCATCTTAATTTTTTTATTAAAACAAATTTCAAATATTGAAAACAAATTTTAAATATTTAAGTAGTGGTATATATAGTAAAATTAATTTTAATTTTTAAATGTTGAATCTTTTCCATAAAAAGGTTTACATTATGATTTGTTTTGAATTTGATACCTTTTTAAGGAATTTACAGAGAGGATATGGTTGTAAGTTTCTTGAAGTGATAACCAATGGTTTGTTGGTATTGTGTTGCTGTTTTGGAATTTGAATGTGAAGGGTTATTGTAGTAATATTTATATTTTTGTTTATTTATTTATATTTTTGGCCAGAAATGAAATTAATAACAGATATGACAGAGAAAGTCTGAACATACTTCTTTTTTTTAGGCAGTAGGACAGTCAGCATTTTGAACCATTGGATCATCAGCTTACTTAATCTTTGATCTTCTTCTTTGACTTTTTAAATTCTTCAATTTCTCCTGTTAATTCCGTAGCAACATTTATTTATTTATTTTGGTAATCTCCGTAGCAACATATAAATATGCAGTGATTTTGCTCAGTTATGTTGGAAACAAATAAAATTAAAATTAAAAGAAATGATAGATAATAAAAATAAAGGTTATTTTCTGATGATTTTGATGATAAATTTAGCGTGAAATAAGAATGAGAAATAATTCCATTTTTTATGTGAAAAAATAATTTCATAATGAAATGATTATTTTAAACAGAATAAAATTAAATAATAATAATTTAATTTATCAAAATTAATATTTTTCAATACACATATTATTCTTAGTTGGAAGAGGATATGTTCATGAAGAACCGATCCAAGAACGGATTTGTTATTCATGAACAAATCGAAGAACATATGGAAAAAGATAACCGAAAAAAATTTCAACAGTCGTTAGGTGGAGCTGGGCGGGTTGACCGGTAGTTTGTGTTAAATTGGGTGGTTTGTGTTAAATTGGGTTGGATTGGTTGAATTTTTTTAATTAAATTTAAAGGTATTAACTTTTTATTGTATTTTGATGACATGATTGCTGGCGCCATCATTTTTTTAAAAAAAATACCGGTTGAACAAAAAAGACGGTGCCATGAGTATTTTAGTCATATATGGGATTTAGGGGGTTCAGCCGCCATAAAAGTTAGAGAGTTTAGTGATCGTTTTTAAACTTCGGATGATTTAATTATCGAAGACTCGAAAGTCAGAGTCTGTAGGTTATTATAAGCCTACTAAATAATATATTTTTAAAAGAATAAATTACAAAGGAATGAAAAGATCATAAATTTTAGACTACATCTATCGACTACTGTCACTACAACAAATCTGCTCTATAGGGGCGGTTTTTATCAGGTGTAGGGGCGGTTAAAACCGCCCCTACAAGATTCAGCGACGGTTTAACAAACCATCTCAAATACGCCGGCTTTTTAGCCGTCGCTACAAAATAGAGGCGGTAAGAACAACCGCCGGGGTAAGTACGGCGGATTGTAGGGGCGGTTTTAACCGCCCCTATTGCATATTTTAGAAACACAATTTTTTTCTAGAGACGTTTTAAACCATCTCTACCACTGGCTTTGATATCTTAATTTTTCTTCTAGAGACATTTAAAACCGTCTCTACCGCTAGTTTTGATACTAAATTTTAGAACCTTTTGAATTCACAAAATTTTCAATTTCAACATTATTATTATTCCAAATACAGTTTTCTGAAGTTATAATACTAATAAATAGTAATGTTTATGGTCAAAAATTGATACATTAGATTCTGTTGATTCATTTTGAATTTGTGACTTCAACAAAAAAATTCATATTGAATTCAAGAAAAAATTAAGTCTTTGAAAGATGATCTTGCAATCCCACTTGTATATTTATTAGCTCAATCTTTTGCATTCTTTCCCCTGCCAAACTATTTTGTTCCCCTTGCTCTCTTAATGTTTCTTCCTTTGATTTGGCAAGTCTTCTGTTTTTGTGAGCCATGTATGGAATTTTTTTATCAGACAGCGCTTCCTGCGAATAAAAACACTGGCAAAATCAGATGTTAAAATTAGTATCCCAAAATCATAACAAAAGAGTACTACATCAAAGCTGCAAAATTATCATACAAATCTAGGAAAATTAAATGATAAAAATTATTTGGCAATAGATTAGGATATTAAGAACATACCTTCTGGCACTAACAACTTGAGCCTCGCACTGCAAAAATAAAACAACGATAATAATAAATGAGGAAACAAACAAACACATTAATAAAAATTGCATGGTATATGCATACAAGCTTTTCAATCTATGGTTATATTAACTTAGCCATTATGCAAAACAGATGAGACCACTTGGAGCCTATTCAGAACATGAAATGAACAACTTAGTGAGTTTTATTTACCTTGATTTTCCCATGACGGGATCATTTATAGCATCAACACTTGGGTAAGACATCCTGAAATCAATACAGAATATTTAAATCTATGAATACAATATCCACATCTAGTTTACGGAACTAATATTGCTATTACCATGCTATAAATTAGCTGATGGGAGTAGTGCGTCTCACAACTGCATTTTATGCAAGGAAATATATATTAATAAGGTACTAACAAATAATTAACTAGAAGAACAAAAGGGCAAAGTTAACTTGAAACCATACTTATATTACAATCCGATAGCATCCATGGCTAGATAAGCCAAGTCCAAACAGCACCTTTGTTCCCTAACGAGGCAAGCAACTTAAAAATAATCACTTTCTCATCAGCTGGTACAAATGGCAGAATCCTAGAAAAAAAACATGAACAGAAGGTAAACAACATAATACCAGCAGTAATGCATTTAAAAATAATAGGATCACAGTACTACTTGATTTCAAGACATAAAATTCAAGTAAATGCATAATTTATCAAAAAAGAGAACCTGGAGAAGAAGAGCAGAATATAATGTTTCCCTCATTCTTTTGACCTGACATTATATAAAAGAAAAGTCAGGTCAGCACAATGTCAACGCACCTATATTTTTTTAATTTAACAAGAAAATATTTATCTCTTATCTATAAATTAATAACCGAACAACTAAAGAAAAGAAAAATAATAACAGATTACTTGAAAAGTTAAGGGTGGCATTACTGCAACCAAAGTAGAATTTAGATAAAGAACAAAAATAGTCAAATGAAAGAATAGGTTACTAACGGCGAAGAGTGGTGGTCAGTGATCAGAGGAGGAGAAGCGAGAAGAGAGAAAACAACAAAGAAAAGAAGAAGGAAACAAGAAAAGGCGTATTAAAATAGATATACCTTCTGAAACCGATGAAGCTTTTTTATTTGTACGTTTATTTTGTATCCCCTGAAAAAGAAAATAGATATACCTTATGAAACTGATAGCTCAAACTCAGCAAGAAATCCAATTCTTTTTTTTGTGCAAATCAAAGCAGAGTTAAATGAAATTTCAGCATGACCATGAGAGTAATAAATATCCAAAACAAACACAAAACAAATCCAAATAACCAATTAGAGTTAGAAGTATCTCTCATCAATATCATTTCAAATGTAAAACTACTACTCTCCGCGCCAAAACGAAGTACCTGATTTAGCAATATTTGGAGTTCCAATCTCAGCCGCAAGTTTCAGTCCTGAAAAAGTAGGATACAATAGATATTAGCAGAGAAGCTCCATGTGAAGCACCAAATTAGGGCTAGACATAATCCGTTCATAGTACGTTTCTAAACCCTGTGCATATTTTTGGTTTCCTGCGACCAAAACACAAAGCAGCAGTGATGAGTGAAACATTGATAAATTATCATAAGAACCAACAGTCGCGCAAGTGATGTTCAAACTTTACGCTCCAAATAAAATTACTACTATTAGCAATGGCATAAGAACGGCTGCACTAAATTATATTAATGAGTGATAATATGAAGCACAAAATTATATTAATGAGTGGTAATAAGCTCAAGAAAAGTGTTTCAAGATGGCTGCTTACAATTAGGACAACCGATCGAAGACAAGCGATACTACTACTATTAGCAATTGCATATTCCTCATATTCTGCTTCGAGTAACTGACACTCAGTAGCTGCTAGAGCTAAGAGAGGAGAATCATGCAGATCAAGGTGTTGTCCTCATGCTTGCCTAATTAGAAAATCAGCCAGAATATTAAAATATTTAAACGGCTTTTAAGTCTATGACATGACATAGCTTCAAAACAATTTGATGGAAAGAGGCAAAAGTTTCCATGTAACATAGATCATGTGCTATCAAATAAAGTACTAAATTACCAGGCTGGGAATCTATTTTCATCATTTTCCTCTATCAATTGACTAACCAGAAACATATCACCTTCATATAGACACCTAACTAGCACATTCATCAAACAGAACTCAATAACTTACCACTGGTTCAACTTGTGAGAATATATCAAAGTAACCAGTAAATTCCCATTGGCCTCTAGAGAGTTGAAAATTACAGCAATCTGTCACTTACAGGTAAATGATAAAGTAGATGGAAACAAAATGCACAAATTCTAGCTAAAAAGTCCACATAACAGTCCCTTTTCTAAATTTGTTCATTCCCTTTGAAAGCAAGCTCATTGTAACACAGAAGACTAACAATAAATAAACTAAAAAGAGTATAATACCTTAATGAAATAATGATTCAAGACTAAGAAAGAAAATGAGATCTGCAAATGGAGGAGGAGAGTAAGCACTAGCAAGTGAGCTAACACTCCCTGATAGAAACCTAAAACAAAATCAAAATCAATGGATTAAAACGTAAACAGAATCAGAATTAATGGACCAAAACCTAAAACATAATCAAAATCAATGGATTCAAACCTAAAACAAAATCAAAAATTAACGGATAAAAAACTAAACAAAATCAAATTCAATGGATTAAAACCTAAAACAAAATCAAACTTAATGGATTAATACCTAAAACGAAATCAAAATCAATTTTAATCTCGCTACTAACCTCACAATCGATTCTCGAGGCAGTAATCTGAACTTTGAGCACCATGAAGAATAACTCTGTATAAGTTTCTGAATCGATGAAAAAATCAGTAAGGAAGAAGATTGTGCATTAAGAGTAAGCATCGTTGAATCAATTACTCGATGAATCTATTTAAACTTCTTCATCCATGAAGAGAAAGCATCAAAGAGAAAGCATGGAAGAGAAAGCTGTGAAAATGATAAACTGAACGTGAGAGCAGCGTGAAAAAGATTTAAAGATTTCCCTTTTCACCTTTAATTATACATAGAGACGGTTTAAACCGCCGTTACATACCTACGAAATAAAAACACGTCTCTAGATAACGTCGTTAACTTCTACTTTTATAATTTAATGACACTATTTAAAACCATCTCTAAGAAATTGCCGGTAAAACACTATTTTGGTGTAGTGTGTAGTAGTATTTTTTTAATGATTCATGAAAAAGGAGCATGCAATTAGAGCACAGTACAAATTACGTCAAAGAGTTGAAAATAGGTGACAATAGGATGAGCCAATCGCACTATCATGATGGAAATTATTCAGCGTAGTTATAGCATAAATAAAATAATTTCATATTGAATTAAAGTAATTAGTACACTTTATATATCTAGAACCAGCGACTTGATTCCTATTTTGAATTGCTAATCTCCATTAGTATTTTCTAATCACCCTATCATGCACATCAGTACATGTGTCCCGCAGTCAGCTTTATTCTTGTATTACAAATTACAATACCAAATTCAAGTATTTTTTCTTTTAGAAAATCAAGTACTGTTGCAACCATTAATAACATTGCGAGAAGAACAGCACCCAAACAATAACATTGCGAGAAAATTCGGAGAAAATATTTATTGTATAAAAAATGTCGTTTATGGTAATTGTTATCAATTGTGTATTTTTCTAAAGAAACATAGTTGGTATATATGCAAAAATAAAATGGTAATATGTAAAACAATGATATTCAAACTGGTAATATCGTAGCTGAAAATCATGAACTTGTTTATTGATTAGGTTAATAGTCATTCTAATTGTTTAAAGAGGAATTTGCACAAAACACATCTTTTTTTAACTTATTTGTTCTAAATATCTCAATTTCAAAAATTTACTTTTTTACTCTATTTTTTTATTATTTTTAGTTGTACCTCAATTAGCAAAATAACTTATTTGTATTTTTACTCTCCTTCTTTTAAACACATGCATATCTCATTTTCCTTTTTTTTCTCTCTCCTTTTTCTCTTTCCTCTTTCTTCTTTCTTTTTTCGTTTTTTTCTTTTCTCTCTCCTTTTCTCTCTTTCTTCCTTCTCATTTTTTTTTGGCCTAATCACTCAAAAAACCCCGACCTTTAATGTTTTTTTCAATTCTACCCTGACGTTGCAAATTTGTCAATTTTACTCACTTTTGAATTTTCCGTTTTCAATTGTACCCCAATTTTTTAATTTTTATTAATTTTTTTACTTAAATGATGAAATCATTCAATTAACTAAGTATAAAGATGAAATTAAATTCTTTTGTATTCAAAAAAGTACAAATAAATCATTTATTTTTAAAAACTAATTAAAAACCATAATCAAATTAACACTAATTTAAATTCCTAATTAATTTAACAAAATTTAAATAAATTTTAAAAACATGTAATTAATATATATTAGACGTGGAGAATGTTTTTAAATTTTTTTCAAATAAAAAAGGCATTAATTTAATATTTTAGGGTACAATTGAAACACAAAAATGCAAAATAGGGTAAAATTGACAAATTTACAACGTCAGGGTATGATTGAAAAGGGGCTAAAAGGTCGGGGTTTTTTAAGGTATTAGGCCTTTTTTTTTCTCTCACTTCTTCTTCTTTTTCTTCTTCTTCTTCTTCTTCTTCTTCTTCTTCTTCTTCTTCTTTCCTCTGCAACTTTTTTTTTTCTTCGTTTTTCTTAAATATGCTTTTTCTATTTTCCACATTATACAAATGAACTACAAGACAAAGAAATTTGAATAAAAAAAGAGTTTAAGAGATAATATGATGGTGATAGATGGGAAAGTTCTTCTTCTTCTTCTTCTACTTTTTTTTTTATGTTGTTTTAAATTATTTTAGCATCGTTTTTTGGAATTTTTTACAACTTTTTTTGAAAAAATCGTAATGTTCTTCATTAATGATATTTTGACCTGATTTTCAAATGTTTTAAATTAATTTTAGAAATCGTTTGAAACTGTTTTCTCGAAACTGTTTTATACTGTTCGAAACCTTTGTAAACGGTTTGAAACTGTTTTATACTGTTTGAAACTGTTATTTTTTAAACTGTTTGAAAGTGTTTTTTAGAAACTGTTTTAGACTGCTTGAGATCTTTGGAAACGGTTTGCAACTGTTTTATACTGTTTGAAACCTTTGTAAACGGTTTGAAACTGTTTTTTTGAAACTGTTATTTTTTATGTAAACGGTTTGAAACTGTTTGATACTATTTGAAACTGTTATTTTATAAACTATTAAAAAGTATTTTTTAGAATCTGTTTTATACAGTTTGAGACCTTTGTAAACGGTTTGAAACTGTTTTATACGGTTCGAAACTGTTTTTTGAAACTGTTTGAAACTGTTATTTTTTAGACTGTTTAAAAGTGTTTTTTAGAAACTGTTTTAGACTGTTTGAAACCTTTGTAAACGGTTTGAAACCGTAATTGAAACTGTACTTGAAACCGTTTGAAACCTTTTTTAATAGATTTTTAATGAGAACAAATAAATTAATAATTTACAGTTTTCTTTGTTTTTTAAGAAAGTTATGATCGTTAGATTTGAATTCGAAGTGAAATTTGAAGCTATTTGATTAGGAATTAAAAATTCGAGCGGATCGAAATTAAATTTTAAAGTCACAATAAATTTTTAAAAAGTAATGATAGAATTAGAGAAATCAATTTGTTGAATTGTTATGAGCTGAAGATTTTAAATTGAATTGTTGATTTGTTGTTTTTTTTCTCTTTAAATGAGCTGAGAAGAGGAAGAAGAAGAAGAAGAAGAAGAAGAAACTTTGAATAAAGTGTGTTAGGTATAAGTGGAGTATAAAAAATAAAGAGCTGAGTAAAAAAATAAATGGTTGACACGCGTGGGGTATGTAAATCAAGTTAGAATTTTAGGGTTACTAAATGCTAATATTTTTCTAGTCTAGGTAATTAGCTAATTCTCTCTTGTTTAAAGCAAGTTGGTTATCTGGTGTTCACTATTATGCACATGCTTAGGGAAATTAGGGGATATAATATGCAGGGATTTTAGGGATTTGAAATTAGAAACTAGGAAATTTAATGATTTGTCATATGTTTCATAGCTTATGTTAAAATTATGCCCTGTCAGCTAATATTAACGTGAAAGGTCAGCAAGTTAACGGTAAATTCGAAACGGTGTTGGTTGTTCTATTTAAAAAACAAAGAGGGTTTAATTGTATCAAAAAACAGTTAAAGGATCCATCTATACTTTCTGAAAAACTACAAGGGTTTTTTTACTGGTCTTCTTTCCCGTTCTATTTTGCTCCTCTTCACTTTCATGAAAATGCAAAAGGACGGTCAAAAGAAGAAGGGGGAAACAATCTACAGGTGAGCGAAACTCGTTTTTTTTTTTCTGATTTATTTCATGCGAATTTTTGTAAATGTAATGCAATTTTTAGTGTGCAGTGATTAAATTGGGATTAAAATATGTGAAAACCTATTGATGAATTTTGCTTTCATTTATTGATATAGGGATTCTTTGTTTTTCTTTAATTTCTGTTATTATCGTCCTTTTTGATAGTTAATTAGGTCGATTTATCATTAACTATATGACATTACATTTGCTTTTAAATTCTGTTAATTGGCAGAGGATCAATCTTGTGATGGGAATGAGTAAAACAGCAATCAACTTACAAAGATTGCTGGCAGCTGCTCCTCGCCAGCAAAATCAAGCGAAATTAATACATGTATGTATCGAATCTATACGAACTTCCGCCTTTAAATGATTGTTTCCTTTTTTTTTATTATAATGAAGCTATCTTCAGCTTCTAATTGCTTAGTCATAATTATATAGATAACGAACTATTTTGCAGTATGTTGCTACGTTAAGGGAACAATTGGAACAATTAGCCGAAGAGAGAACTCCAGATGGCTTACCTAGGTCCCAATTTTTTATTCTCTTATTGTTTTGGTCATGCAGTAAACCCTAAACCTTGCTTTTTAATAAAAAAAATTTACGATTGCTATATAAAAATCAATGTTTTAATGCATTTCTATAGAGTTTCAAAGGCCAAAGTGAATGAATATTCTGAGAAGATTGAAGCCATTGCTTCCAACATAGCTGCTTCATTGGTATGTTAAATTATTCATTGAAGTAGAAATTAGATGGATGGTAATTATTGATCCGTGAATTTTGTTACTGTTACATGTGTGATTTGGTAAGTTGTAATGCATGTTTGATTACAATTAGGCTATTTCTCGCCTTTCATCCAATCGTCTATATCTTTTGGCTGTAGTGAACAGTTTTGTGGCTGTTTTTAGCAGTTGGATATGTTGAATATGTTTCATCTGCACATTGATACATGCTTTTAGGTTTAGTGTTTTACGACTTTATGTTGACGGTAGTGCTGATGGAAACAATTACTATTTAAATTATTCTGTGTCTTTCATGAATAATGTTCATCTGTATGTTATGTTTGAGTTCCGGTTGTAATGTACCATGGTCCTGAACTTAAGGCTTTGAAAGGAAAGTTCATGAAGTTTGAACTCTTATCAAATTATCGTTATGTTCTTAAATCTTAATTGTATGGAGTTTATCTTTAAGTTTTTGTTTTTTATTCCTACATGTCAAATAAATATTACTTAAATCTTAATTCTATGGAGTTTATCTTTAAGTTTTTGTTTTTTATTCCTACATGTCAAATAAATATTATTTAAATCTCTAACTATTTATTGAAAAACTAATTATTCGTCACTATCATAACTTAAGGACAGAAGAATTGGCCATTAGCTTTCCTTAGTTTCCATATCTGTTAAAACTTTTATGTTCTTTATCTTCTATTTTAGTTTTACTGTTTGAAATAAAAAAAATTAATTGTCAAATTATAGAGGACCATTTTGGGCAGGCTGCCGCCGTGTCTGGTTCTTGTTTACGATTTTTTTTTTGTGGAAGCACCAACCTATAGTATAATGTTTCTTATACATCACATGTGTGCCTTGATGATGTTGTTTCCATCTGTTTATCTTAGTACTTATGCTTGTTGGCGTGCTCGATGTTTATTTTGTTACTCATACTTATAAGCTATAATGTTAATTCTCAGCCTCATATTAGGGTATCCGAAGACACTTTGGGTGAGAGTCCAAAAAAAGAAAGTCCCAGTGCCGATGAAGAAACTAACTTTCCTTCCTCTCCTGGCTTGAGAAGAAGATTTGTGTAAGTTTATTAGGATTTATGTGATTTATGGAATCTCCCAATTCTTCTTTCATTTTCCCCCTAGTATTTTGAGCTGTGAATGGGTTGATTATATAGGGGAGCGTCAAACATTGATGACAGAACTCGTGACACTACTCATGCCGATACATCAACACCTGTCAAATTGGATACTGCAGCAAAAGCTCATATTGAAAAGCACAGGTACTTTGTGACTTTTGAGTTGGTTTAATTTTGAAGCATGTGTTGTTTATAATTTTTATAGTAATACATATTACATCACACGATGTGATGTACTCGTGTAACTTAAGTTTTTCATGCTTGCAAAATAATGAAAAGGAAAAATAGAAATAATATGTTCAAGGAAGAGTTTTAGTGGGGGGAGGAGAGCATAGCACTAGCGAATTTTTGCCTTTCGCCTTTTGTAGTTGTTCTCTTTTATTAGATACCGTTGAAATTGAATGTCTTCCACTGCACATTTATAATAAGCTTTATGTAATTGACTAATGGTTTAATAGTTAAGATCTTCTCCCCTTAAAAAAGGAAAGAAAAGAAAATTAAAATGTTTGGTTCTTTTCAGATATTAGTTTGTTCCTTAATCTGTATCTACAATGGGTCTCAACTCTCAATAAGTGCAAGACACCTGAATTTGAGTTGTTGGGCATGTTGTTTTGACTTATTATTATATTGTCTTCCTATCCTGTTACAGAAATCTCCAAGAGAACTTAACTGATGAAATGGTTGGATTGGCACAACAACTTAAAGAGAGTAGTCTTCTAATGAGTCAGTCCCTGCAAAATACTGAGAAGGTAACAGTTTATCATTTTATTGGGTATCAATATTAGTACTGAAATCAGCTGTTTAAATTCACAAAATTGAGCTGGTCGATAGTATTTTGGTTGTTAGGGTTGACTTCTAGCACACTAGAAGTTCAAGCATATGCATTCAAAGCCAATTTTGGCCATACCTGCAGTCTCCGGCACATGTACAAAAACTTCTCGACTTCTACACTTCAGCCTTTTGTTTCCATTTCCGGAAACACTTCTAAAACTACAAAACTCTATATTTATAGCATATTCTAGTAAAAAATATAATTTCTCTGTTTCCTGTTTCGGCGTTTCTAGTTTCAACATTCCCATTTTCGTGCTACATAGATCACGCTTCTAAATTCTATGAGATGATAAACATTGTTATGCAAATTGTTATAATCTTGCACCAACCTGCCTGTTTTTTTTATATATATATTTATATATTGTCAGAGATTTTTATATATTTTTTATATTTCATGCTTGATCTAGTTGCAAACAGAGCCCTGGAGTGTCCTGATTTTTTTGTGCAGCATACATATTTTTAGCTTCTCTTAGAACCTGGTTGTTTGTTTGAATGTAGATACTTGATTCTACAGAGAAGGCGGTTGAGCAAAGCTTGGCTAGCACTGGGCGTGCCAATGTTCGAGCCCTCGACATATATTCAAAAAGTTCAAAAACAACATGCTTCACATGGCTTGTGATGTTTTTAATGACATGTATTTTCATCATGGTTGTACTCCTAATTCGTGTCACTTGAAAGTATTTCTTTGATATATGTTTCGGTTTAAACAGATTCTATCTTTACTTAAAAATTTAAACCAGTGATCAGTTTTTTTTATAGGTCCTTCATCTATAAAAATATCTTCATTAGCATTAACACTAATAGGAACTCTCTAGAAATAAGGAACTATTACATAGGTCTGATTGTCCCATTAACCTTCATATTTACCAAGTTGCTGGTTATTGAAGTTTATAATAATGTAAAGGGAACTATTGGATGATTGGCCCTGAACTTCCTTAGAAGTTTATCTACATTACAGTTCTTCTTACAATATTTTTTTGTGAAATATTGTAGATGTGGGCTGATTTTCAATATTTACATGTCACTTTTGAGAGAATGTAGATGTCATCATAATTCATAATCCTTTTGTAATTAGAGAACTAAAAATTGCAAATATCTCTTAATAATTAACTATAACAATTTTTATTGTATATTTTCATGTATTATTTGGACAAATAACTTTTAAGTAATGACATGAATTGGAACTTCTGATTTCATATCTGAACCATTGGCATAATTAACCTCGATCAGATGTAGTTCTTTGCCACCAGCAGGAGATGATCCCTTTTATGAACAGCAATACCAGGCAGCACACTATCAACATCTATGTCATCCCTTTTCATTCCACATGGCATTTCCCAGTCAAATTTGTAGAGAAGATTAGCAAGTGAAAGCTCTACATTAGCGATTCCGATGTACATACCGGGACAAATTCTCCGACCAGCACCAAACGGTATTAACTCGTAATCTTGTCCTCTCATGTCCATGTCACTGTCCAAAAATCTTTCTGGACAAAACTCTAACGGCTTCTCCCAAGTTTCAGGATCTCTTCCGATAGCCCATGCATTCACGTAAACTAGGGTATTTTTCCGTATATCATAACCCCCTAAACTGCAATTCTTAACTGTTCCTCTAGGGAGTAGTAATGGAACTGTTGGTTGAAGTCTGGCTGTCTCTTTTACTACAGCTTTTAGATAAGGTAAATGCTGAATATCATCTTCATTTACAAAACCCTTTTTTCCGATTAAGGTTCTGATTTCCTGTTGAGCTTTTGTCATTGTTTGGGGATTTTTCATTAGTAAGCTCATCGCCCAAACTACTGAAGCAGCACTTGTGTCTGTTCCAGCAACGAATACATTCTATATACATGCAAACAAAAACAGTCAAAATTAATAAATCCAAATGTAAGCACAATGAACACTTTCTTATATAATAACAACTAATTTGCTTAGAAGAGACAATAAAAAGGGTAAAAATTCTCTGCCAAGTTTTTAGGATTTGTTTGGTCCAAAAAGTTAGAAAAATATTTATTTTTGATTTTTTCTGAGCGAAAAATGAGTTCGAATAAGTCAATTCGGATACAAGTGACATGTGGAGATTTGAAAAAAAAATTGACGATTTTACAAGATCGTGATATAATAAAAAAATGATAAAAGGTAATTAGTGTTTTTTAAAAACTTTTCCCTTCTTTTTTTCAAGAAGTTGATTCTCATTTGATACACATTATATGTTAAAAATAACACTCTTTAAATAATTGTAATAATTTAATTTAATTTTCTTTTATTGTATTTAAGTATTCTGTATTCATTTAAATAATGGGTATAATTTATCTTAATTTTTCTACGAAGGTATTAGTCAACATTCTCAATTTTGTAGTAAGGAATAAAATACTCATTCCATCTCATTCTACTTGAAAAAAATTTATCTTTTACATTATTTTAATAAAATTAGTAACTCTATCTTATATCCTCATCTTATATTAAATGTCACGTCCTTGTAAATGCATTAATTGAAAAAGATTAAAGAACTCCTTATGCTCTATAATATTTGTCAATGCGATTTCAAATAAATTAAAATAATACAAATACATTTTTTAATTAAATTGTTCATATTAATTACTACTGCTTTTAAGTTGGATTAGTTTTAGTCTCATTAATCTATTTATTGATAAGGATAACTTGGAATAATAATAATAAATACAACCTTGATATTTTAAAGTGAGAAAAATTATGACCAATTTTTTTTCAAAGGCAACAAATATTATGTTTCGGAAGGATATAAATTAATAATAAAAATTATTCTATGAATAAAAATTATCAATTGAAATATTAAAAAAACATTTGTTCAATTAGAATAGAGAGAGCATATAAAACGAACACAACCTATTTTTCTAGTCTATTTACTCCTAATCAAGCAAGGCATCACTACTATTGTAGATTTGTGTGCAGTTGAGGCGTGGGGTGGGAGTTATTTATGAGAAATTCTCAAGTGAGGTGTGAGGTTCATTTATGAGAAATTAAGTGAGGTGTGGGGGTCATTTGTGAGAAATAAATTTAATCATGTACAAATTCTAAATCATTTGTGAGAAATAAATTCACATTGGAAATGAAAGTTCATAATCCTAAGCATCTGGTAGGTCGCCTAAGTTTTCTTAAGAATTCTTGGACATATAATTATAATGTCTATAACATATATACAAAATAAAAAAAAATACTTAGAAATTTTTAACTGATCAACTGAAATCATACCATAAGAATTGCTTTGATGTGATCAAAAGTTACTTGAATTTTGAAAGATTGATCCTTCCGAATTTGAAGTAAAGCATCAAGAATATTATCATCATACTCCGGCTTCTCTCTCTCAGGATCACTATGCTCATCAATAATTTCTTGATAAAAAACATCAAATTCCTGAAAATTCTTCTCAAGTCTTGACCTAAGTCCAGACATTTTATCAACAATCCATCCGATGTATGGAAAATAATCCGAAAAGAAAACAGCCGATAACAAAGCTTCTGTTTCGGTAATCAGCTCATGAAACCTCTTCGCTTCACTTTCGCCATCTTTATACCTCTTACCAAACGCAGCTCTACGTATTATAGAACTCGCAAGATTCACCGTTTCTTCAGTCAAATTTACTGGTTTAGAATCAAAAGCTCGTTCCGAAATGTTTCGAATCATACGAGAAACTTCGTCTTCTCGCATGGGTCGAAAATTCTTGTTACGGTTCGAATTAAAAAGATGGACGACACATATTTTTCTCATTTCTTTCCAGTAATTATCATACGGTGCAAAAGCTAAGTCTAGACCGTTGTATGATAATTTTTGCTGACCAGAAAAATGTGGCCTGCTACAAAAATCAAGATCTTGGGTTTTCAATACTTGTTCTGCCATTTTAGCCGAAGAAACTATTAGGGTTTGCTTGAAACCTAGTTTTAAAGAGATGAGAGGGCCATATTTTTTGGAAAGTTGCCATAGATATTTCTGAATGTTTGTGTTGTCAAGTTGAAGTAGGTTTCCTACTATGGGAAGACCTTTTGGACCCGGAGGTTTATTATTAGGGTTAGGTTTTTGTTTCTTGAGAAGAAAGAATAGGGAAATTGGGAGAAGTAAAAGGGAGAGGAGAAGAAACATTTTTTGTGTATGGATATGTTGCAATGACAAAGGGAGATCTTTAGCTATATATAAATCTCAATTCACACTACTATCACAATTGCAATGTCAGCTTAGTAACGGTTTCAAGATTATAATGTAAGTAGGGATGTATATCGGCCGATCAGGTTACTAAATCGATCTTGCGGACTATTTTTTCTTTTGAGTGATAAAAAATTGACAAAAACAGGAAAAAATTGGTTTGTTTTAGTCGATTATTATATATATTAAATAAGATAGGCAAAATATTTTTTTATATCCATATATAACTTTGACTATTTTGTCAATTATATTTCTGAAATATGATCTAGAAATTCCGATTCATCAATTTTGCGAATTTAAACAAATATATCCATTTTTTTATTTAAATTTATTATCAGACACACAATTTTCATTTTAGATCTAAATATCCCTTCCTAAAATGAAATTAAAGATAAATTGTGTATTATAAAAATAAATCTTAAAAATAAGTATATTTTAAAATTAGATATACTGATGTCGATTCTTAAAATTAACAGACTTAAATATCTAAATTATTATTTAGGGATATATATTACTGCATAGTGAAAGTTAATTAGATTGTATTTTTTTTGGGTTAATTACATTGTATTTAAATGAATGGGCCACTAGCATATGATAAGGTGCATGTGATAGTTTATGGTGTCTATATTACAGAGGCGGAACAACCAATTATTGTTCGACGGGACCAAAATTAGTACAACAATCAGCCTCTGATATGTAAGTTATTAACCAATGGGGTTGGTTCAAGTGGTAAGCGGCTTGATATCGCTTAAGCAAGGTCTCGGGTTCGAGTCCTTGTGAATGCAGAAAATTCCCACTGGTAGACTCACCCACCATGCCAGGTGCGCGACGCAGGTCCGATCCGGATTAGTCAGGGCGAAGCCTTGGAAACCGGATGGGCTTACCAAAAAAAAATGTAAGTTATTATGTAACAGTTTCATCAAATTGGCTATTTTTTTTTAAATAATTGGCTATTATTTTGACTTAATAGAAATATTATGTAAAGTTATTTTCACATTCTATTATTGAGTGGAGTATGTTGCGTACCGTACCTTAAGAGGAGGACTGATTATTCACATCTATTTGATCCCTTAAATTTAGTTAAAATATTAAATAAGGTTACATTCTTGTGGTTTAAGAAAAGAAATACTCTCAAACTTGTTATTTTAGCTCATTTTAACTCGAACGATATAGCGGCAAACAATTGGAGCATTACATACAAATTAAGACTAATTGATAGAAATTTATCGGACAATTTAAAATTGAAGGAGTAAATTAAGGCAAACTATCAAATTTTAAGGCGTTTTTTCCAAAGATACAAATTTGATCACATCTCTTGTGTCAAGTTAAAAACGGATCTTTGTTCCAAAAAAAAAAGTGGGCAAGGGGAGAACTATCTCTACTTTTTTTGAAAATAAATCAAGAATTTAAAAGCGGGTGTAATTAATTTTAATTTGAAAAAAAAACTCCAGTTCCATCCCTATTATATTATTACGTACCTTCAAAATTTATACAACATATATGGTTCAAAACAATTTTAGTATTTTATCTTTCCAAAAGAATGTAGAGTTTAGTGTTTACAATTTATGTACGGAAGCCGAAGGCGGTGGTGTTTTATAAAGCGCATAAGTATTCTATTTTATAATAAAATTTCACAATTTTAAATTATGAGGTATAAATGTAAAAAGAAACTAAAAAATTAAAAAAATTGCCAAAAAAGTTCTTAAAAGTTTGAAACTTTGAATGAAAATGAAATGCAATTTTGAGTTATTTGTGCTAAAGATAATAATAGAAAAACAAATTGCATTAATAGATGCCAAATTTTCAGGTGTGAAACCTAACTCCATTAATAGATGCCAAATTTTCCACACAAAAGTTAGTTATGGAAATCCAATTATCAAATCCCGTACAGTCTTAAAGCTTTATTCTGATGAGGAAAATAACTAATACCCAATTAGTCCATCCATCCTACCAAACCTTTCAATCAAGTCCCAATTGTTTTTTTTTTGGGTTAGTCACAGATATTTATAAAAAAAGTAGTAGAATTTGTTTCATGCGGTACAATTTTTGTATAACATGTGGTACATTTTTTTAACCAAAATACTACATTTTGTACGTATTATGCATCGGTAGGCCTAATGCGCTCGTCAGGTATGTTGACGCATCAATATGTGCACCAGAGGCATGTTGACGCATCAACATGTGCACCAGAGGCATGTTGACGCATCAACATGTGCACCAGCTGCGCTGGTGCACATGCTCCACGGACGTGCGGGTGACGCACAGGTCAGCTATCTATTTTTTTATTAAATCAAATAAAATTTACATATTTAATATGTAAATTTTACCTCACATTTGAAACAAATGGTTTATCTAATTATTTATTTACTTATTTAATATTTAAATTTTAAAATACTAATATTTTAATAAATTTCAAAATACAAATATTTATTTACTTATTTAATATTAATTTTAAAAATATGAATATATTAAATTTTAAAAATATAAAATATAGAAAAAATAGAACAAAGACACTTTTTGTCATATAAAAATAAAAAAGTAGCCACATTTATCATTAATTAAAGATAAAATTATCAAAATACCCTCATGATTCTATTATGTATAAATTATATATATATTAAGTATATGTGAAAAATATATATATCATGTATAAATGATATATTAATGATTTATCTATTTAATACATTTTAAAAATATATTTATTATGTAGTATAAGATTTGTACTACATATGTATTAGAAATATATTAAATATGTATTGGAAGTGTATCAAATATGTATACTAAATATATAAGTAATACATGTATTAATTTTTTTGATAAGTTTGTGAAATTTATAAAAATATTAGTAATAGAACTTAAAAAAAGACATAAAAATAAGAAAACGGTTTCGAACAACGAATACGTATCAAATATGTATTGAATATGTATCGAAGGAGGTGTATCAAATATATATCGGAGATGCATTAAAAATATTTTTTAAATACCGTTTATATGTATCAAATATACATATGTTAATTAAATTAAATTGATTAAAATAATAAAATAATAATTTAAAAATTTAATTAATTAAATTATTTAAACTTCAATTTACTATATCTAATTCACTTCTTAATCCAAGATTTAAAAAAGTGGTATTTTTTAATTAGTTAAATTATTTATATTTTAAAATTAAAATTAAAATTCATTTTTTTAAACTTATTTAAAACAAATTATTTTTTGATATAATTTAAATAAATAAATACATAAATAATTATCTTAGAGAGGAAATATATGAATAATATTTTTAATTTATTTAATAAAATAAAAAATATATTTAATGTGCTTTGAATTGTTCAAATTGAATACTTCAACAGAGCTGGCACTTTTGAATTGTTCAATTTGAACAATTCAAACAAACTGACTCGCGCAACACGTGCGTGTCACTGTGCTAAGCTGGTGTACTACACAAAATCTGACGCGCGCTGACGTTAGTGAAATGTGGTGCGCGCTAATATCAACCAAAAAGATATTTGAAGTAATGTACCACGTGGGAATAGTACCAATGTAACTTATGGGAAAAAAATATTGGGCCTAAAAAAACCAACTGTAATTAAATATTTTTTGGTTGCCCATCCGGTTTTCAGGATTTCGCCCTAACTAATCGGATCCGACCTGCGTCACGCACCTGACATGGTGGATGAGTCTGCCAGAGGAGATTTTCTGCATTCACAAGACTCGAACTTGAAATTTTGTTTAAGCGATATCAAACCGCTTACCACTTGAACCAACCTTCGTTGATCTCAATTGTTTTTTCTTGCAAAAAAAAAAGGAGTATTTCATTGCACAAATACTTTGGATCTAAACTTTATACTTAATTCAAATATACTGTTTACTTATTTCATTTTCTTATTGTTGGATTGTCAGACAAGACGCCTAATTAATAAAAAAAAATGTAGTTTTAAATTTGTCGAAAAAAATGAGCAATATGTTAAACATGTGGATAAATTAGACAATTTTTCTTAAATGCACAAAATAATGTATTTAACTTTTTTTTTTTTGAATTCATGTATACATATAGAAATACAGGTGAAAGAGTTAACGAACAAATTTATTAAAAAATGAGCGATTTTTAGTTTCATGCATGTTGACCTTTTCTAATCATTTCTACGCCTAATGGTATCAAAAAAACAATTTTTAAATTTTTTAAAAATTTATCCAAACCTGTCAATATCTGTTAATTTATGTTAGTTTGATAATTCGTCGAAGATTTATTTCATACAAAGTCAACTGTCACATGATTCACATATACTGTATATTTTAAGCAATATTATCGGACAATTAACTTTTGATACAGTCTTCGTAAAGGCAGATCGTTTGGGTCCAAAAAATATTTAAACAAAAAATTGGTCACAAATATTCATATCATCAAAAGATTGATCATATTAATTTATAAGTGAGTCTAGTTATTGTTGAGTTATCAAATTTAAATAACAATTTGTGTCCTTGCAATTTTTTATTTGTTTTTTATTAAACAATAAAAAAAATAACTAAAAAATGTTGATCTTTCAAAAAAAAAAAACGATCAAACGTGTGGAGGATTTTATACAAAAAGGCCAAATAACTAAAAAAAGAAAAATCTTTTACGAAAGTTTCATAAAAATCTGAACCTTTTACTTTTATTTAATCTGTCATGAAATGGATGATTTCATTTCAATTATATCAAATCACACAATTTTGCTTATATGGCGTTGATTTGTGACATGCCACATTTGAAAAATTATGTAGTTGGACATTGAAATGAAATCGTGTATTTTAGGACAAATTGGATGAAATTAAAAGATTTGAATTTTTGTGAAATTTTCGTTAAAAGTTTGGCCGTTTTAGGTCATTTAGTCTAAAAAAATGGCTAAATTTATTTTTGCGTTATTAAATTATAGTACGATTTTGGTTCATCAGATCCTCAACTTCTATTTGACTTCCTTGGATCTCTAAATTTTTGTTTTCTGATTTGCTGGGTTCCTAGACTTTCGTTTTTAATTCATTGCGTCTTTAGATCTCTGTTTAAGGATCCAACAAATCAAAAAATAAAAGTTTATGAATTTGGGGAGATCAAATAGAAGTTGAGGGACCTGGTGAACTAAAATAGTATATTTTAAGGACCCAAAATGGGTTTAGCCTAAAAATAAGTGAATGTGTTAAAGTGATAAAATGAGTAAAGTTTACAGCCCTAAATGTACATTTGCCCCAAATTGAAATAAAACTTACAGCGAGGCCCCTCCACCGCAGCTCAAGTAGTAAGCAAAAGAAAAAGGATGGAAAACAACGACGTTTTATCTTCTGTTTGGTGCATTTGGATCTGCTAAAAATTGAAATTAAAATTCGAAATCAGTGTTCATAATCATCAGATCTCACTCTGTCTCCGCCTTCAAATGGCAGCGATCTCAGTTCACCAATTCGCACCTTGCATAACATGCCATGCTTGGAGCCCCGATCACTCCAGTAATTTCTTTTCCGATACTAGTAATTATATTTTTAATCTGTATCTGAAATGTTTAGGTTTATAATGTTTTAATTTTATTTTTGCAGTGATTGCTCTCTGTCCAAATAATAATGAAGTTCACATTTATAAATTATCACCTGAAAATAAGTGGGAGAGGCTACACGTACTCCAAAAGGTATCTGTTCTTGTTAATTGTTAATGCGATCGTAATTTTTTTGTTTAATTATTTACTTTTTTACAGTTAGATAGATGAACGTTTTTAGTCAAATTTGTGTTAATTTTTTCTTTAGAGCTATGTAATATAAGTGACTATGATTTTAGTTTAGTTTTGGTCAAATTTAGCTTCGAAATGTTATCCTAACTTTTCTTTTTTGGTCTCAGCATGATCAAATTATCTCTGGGATTGATTGGAGTGTTAGATCGAACAGGATTGTTACTGCTTCTCATGATCGAAATTCGTTAGTGCCTAATCTTGTTGTCTATTTATAGTAATTGATTTCCTTCCTTTGTTTAAACTCTTGATCAACACTCACGCAAAACTGTTGCTTGTGTGTGCATTTTTAGCATATGTGTTTGTCTTACTTTGTCATCTTGTTGCTGACTGAATGCATTGTTCTTCTCAAGATATGTCTGGAACAAAGAAGGCACGGAATGGGTACCAACCCTTGTTATTCTGAGGCTAAACCGTGCCGCACTTTGCGTGCAGTGGAGTCCAAAAGGTATGGCAATTGTTCAACAATTTTCTTAAATAGTATAATTTCTTTAGTGCCTAAAATGGCCTTTTGAGAGGATCCATATACTTCAATATAACTAGTTAATATCCTCTTTAAGTGGCTGAAGTTTGTGACTGTTCACGTGAACACTTGATATCACCCGATAAACTTGGGGCCCAAATTCACAGTCTTTAAGACATTTGACTGCCTAATCTCGTTTCTAGATGAAAGATTGATTATGTAATTACGTTCGGTACAACTAAATCCTAATCAAATAGTTGATGATTTGAAGAAAAAAAAATATCTGTTGTTTCTTTAGTTTAAAATGTAGTATTTTAGGCCTTATGGGTTCATGGATTATTGCTCAATTTGCTTGGGTTTCACTTACATATAAATGATACATACTCATTTATATACCTTTGTATTGAAATTTTAGGCCTTAAGGGTTCTCTTAGCCATGCCTGTTGGTCTTGTTTATTCTTTTACTCTGGCTTCCGCATTATCTTTTTAATGTTATTGCTTTTTGGGTTTTATCATTGGTACTACTGGTAACTGGATTAATTCTCACATTTTAACTGTGAAATTAATGTGTTTCAAAGCATAATTTATTGTTTTTCTTGAATACCCAGAGAATAAGTTTGCTGTTGGAAGTGGAGCTAAAACTGTTTGTATATGCTATTATGAGCAAGACAACAATTGGTAATTACCTAAAATCTACTTCTTCTCATGTTAATTTTGTGTATGTGTTTGACTTTGATTGCTCGTATATTTCCGGTCCTAATGGTTATCCAACCCTTCTTCATTACTTAGTGCCACTAGCTGTTACTATTTTTTTCTGGCCCAAGAATGTATTTTTCTCAAACTGTCATGTCTGGTAGAAACTGTTAATCTTGTATGTGGATGATCAGCTGCCTGCAAGTCTCCACTTTATTTGTCTTATGTTATTGATAGTATTTGTGTGTTTGTGTTTGATTCATGATATTTTGTTTATGTACGTTCTCATTTTATTATCTTCTGCACTTATTGGAAATCCTACATGTTCTTCGACCACTTCTTTTAAGCAACTATATCATAGCATTTTTATACTATATCATAGCCGAGTTAATTGTTTTTATGTTTATTCGTTAATTGATGAGAAAATGTTCTCATCATTTTGGCTCACCTACTCAAATTATGCAGAAGTAACATCCTCTCATTTTATACTGCTTTATACCTATCTTTATCAGCAAGGTTCTTTCAAAAGAAAACTTGTTCTGATTTGGATGATTTATGTTTAATCAGCCATACTCTTCTACAGGTGGGTAAGTAAGCTTATCAGGAAAAGACACGATTCTTCTGTGACAAGTGTTGCATGGCACCCTAATAATGTTAGTATTTCCCTGCTTATTTCATTATGTAAAACTGTAAAAAGGGTCATTCCATTCATTAGACTTGTATTTGAGACAAGAATTTAAGTGCTAGATCTATAAATATGTACATAATTTCTTAATGATGAAATTGTTTGTTTTTCTCACTTTTTTTCCTTTGTGGAACTTGAATATGTGAATGTTGTGTCCAACTTCAGATTCTTCTCGCGACTACATCCACTGATGGAAAATGTCGAGTGTTTTCCACTTTCATAAAAGGTGTCGATACAAGGTGTGTTTAACACAGTTTTGGAATTAATATTTGGATGTTTTACTCATTTCATCTATTACTTATCTAGTTATCTAAGCACTTGTTATTTATGTTTTCCTCAGGGACTCTAAAGCAGGTTCTTCCTCTGACTCAAAATTTGGGGAGGTATGATTTTCTCTTCTTCTCTTCCCCTAATATAGAAATTGTTTTTTGTGCATTAAATTTTTCTTGAAGTAACTCTGAGTTTGACACTGTTTTCCCTTCTAGAATTTAAATTACTGGTAAATATTGTTGGAGATTTATAAGAGTATAAACCAGCCCTTATTTTAAAGATGAGGGCTGTTGTACTGTCAATATAGGTGCCCTAAGGGTTTAGATTTAGGAACTTATGATAGGAAGAACTAGGGTTATATGAATGTAGTAGCAGAAAAAATGATAAATGCACCAAAAATTGCAGGCTAGTTGATGTCGACCTTGGATTGACTTTTATTGGGAATTCTGATTAACTGTGAGGTAGACTTTATACTGGCCCCACCAGGTTGGGGTTGAGGTTTCTAGTTTCTACCTTTTTTTATTATAGTTGGGCTTGGGCCCCTTGTCTCTGTTTTATCATGTTTAGAAATTGGAGATCAAGTAAAAAAGTATGACATTAGTTTTTACTTGTCCAAGGTTCTGAATTGATAGAACCTTTGAAGTTTAAGCTTTTCGGATTTTGAGTTGGTATGAGTAATAGGGTGATAAATTTCAGCTCTTGCTAGGTGCAATTGAAAGTTTCTTGAGCTTGAAAGCTCAAGGATATATGTTTGTCTTTTAAACAGCAATTTCATGCAAGTTTGCTGCATGAATTTGATGTGAACTTTGCTAAAGATTATGAAAGAGAGTCATGGTAGAACGGAGTTATAGCTTGAACTTCACAATTCATTTATTGATTAGTGGAACTCTGTATTTTAGTTATAATAGCATAAAGCTACTTTAGCTCTATCTATCTTACTTTTTGATTGTAGTACATTATAAAGCTTTAGAAGTTTTAAGGCATGGCTTATGAAATACTTAAATATCTTTAAACTCTATTCATTCTAGACCCTTGGACAAAACTATAAACTTTAGTAAGAGAGAATTACAACTTGAATCTCCTCCTTGATGCTCTTCTTGGTGTCATATGAAAACTTTAAGAGCTTTAAAGATTTAACTTAAATTTGCCAATTATTGTTCAGAACTGCTGTTATGAAGACTGAGGCTCTGAAAATTTAGGTCTCTGATTAGAATGGATTTTAATTTCTAGATCATGTGGCAGAAAGAAGTTATAGCTTGATTTTTTCCTTAGTAGAACACTGTTTTTTGTTTATAGTAGCATAAGCTACTTTAGCTTTAACTATCTTACTTTTTGATTGTAATATGTTACAAAGATTTAGAAGTTCTAAGGCCTGGCTTATGATATACTTAAATATAGTTAGCTCTATTCATTCTAGACCCTTGTACAAAATTCTAAATTTTACTAGAAGAGATTAGCAACTTGAATCTCCTCCTTGATGCTCTTCCGTGTAACTATGTAAGGCACAAAACATAGCATCATTAGAAAACTATAAGATTTATAAAGATTTGAGTTCAATTTGCCATTGTTCAGAACTGCTGTTATGGAGACTGAGGTTCTGAATTGAGGTCTGTGATTAGATCAGATATCAATTTCTAGATTATGTGGTGCTTCTTTTTGTACACAATTTAAGTTTCAGGCTTTCTCATGTTTGATTATACTGTATGCTGTTGATATGTTATTTTGTCTCATTTTCTTTTGGAACAGCAAATTATTCAGCTTGATCTCTCATTTTCCTGGGCATTTGGTGTGAAGTGGTCACCAAGTGGCAATACCTTGGCTTATGTAGGTCAGAAATATCTCTTTGTTTCATGTCATTTGTAATGATAAATATATTGGCTTGGCATGCTTGCAACAGTAGTATTAATGAGTTTATAGGTTTTATTCATTTTATCTCCTTTTATTTTTCATTTGTAGAAATTTGGAGAAATGTATATATTTTTGCACTGCTTATTTGGCTTTTATTGTGTTTTTATTGCATGACATCAGTGAAAACCTTACTTGTATTTCCAGTTTTCATTTATTGTTCCATCTATAGTAAGGTTTTAACCATGTAAGCTTTGGCCGTCAAATATGTTGGAGAGCTGATTCGAGTTGGCTAATCCTTGTTTATCTACCATTTCTTATATTTTTACAGGCCATAATTCTATGATTTACTTTGTTGATGATGTTGGTCCTTCTCCATTGGCCCAAAATGTTGCATTTCGTGATTTACCTCTCCGTGATGTGGGTCAGCATCCACTCTTGTTGACCTTCTGATATTTAGTTATTTTCTCACGCATATGCTGTCACTTCACATTGCTCATTAAACTGTGATTTTGCATTGATTGTTTTAGGTTGTATTTGTTTCTGAGAAAATGGTCATAGGTGGGGGATTTGATTGCAATCCTATGGTTTTTGCGGCAGATGAAGGAGGGAATTGGTATGTAAAGTTTTAGAAAGATACATTATAAATTCTCATGGTTTTTTTTGCTGTTGGTGATAGAATCCTGTCATGACAGTTTAGTTTCTTTTTTAACTTTAATATACAATAGACATGTTTGGCAGCGTTTTTATTTTAACATTTTAAATGCAATTAGTTTATAGTCACTTTTAAGTTTATATACAATTTGCTTTTAATGGGTCTTCACTTTGAAAGTTTCAATCTTTCAACAGTTGCAGCTTTGGTGTTATTGCAAATGATGTTGATGTAGGAAAGTTGGTACTTTTTTTTATTTAATGATATATTTTTTACTTGGGAGATGAAGATAGCTGGTTTTGGTAAAGCTATATGGGTCATTTAGAAGTTGATATTCTTTACTATCTTAATTAATTTCTTCCACCACAAAATGGGCAGAAAATACTACCATGTCTCTGATGCACTTATAATTATCAATGAGCCAGCTAATGTTCGGAGAAAAATGTATTTATATTTTCTGTGAACTAGGGATTTGATATCCTTGTTTTCTTCCTTCTCAATTTCATCAGGACCTTTATCAGGTTCCTCGGAGAAAGAAAACCATCACTTCCAGGTTCAACATATGGATCGCAGGTATGCTGGATTAATATTTATTCAAATTTGGGATTTTTATCTTTATCTTATCTTTTAAGCATCTATTCCAATTTGGCTGCTGACATGGATATTTTCAGTTCGCACAGTTGGTTATTTTGTGAAATGAATTGCTATATTTTAAAAAGGTACAACCAAGTTTTTTTATTTCATTTGAAGAACATTCAGCCATTTATCTGCACTACAGCACTGATCCTGATATCAGTTTCCCTTGTCTATGAGATTATCTCCGAGTTGACAAAGAAAATCCTTGATACGTATAGGAATTAGCTGCTGTAGCAAACACACTTTCCAAGCAACATAAAATAGTTGCACAGCTCCAGTGGACCTCTTGGTCTTGTTCACTGGGTGACATTCTTTTTCCAACTTCAAAAATAGAAGTATTTATGTCCACATTAGAGACCAAAATTTCAAAATGCTCTCAATTAGGAAAATGTGTTTGTTCATTCACTTGATTGCGAGCATAATTTTGAAAACTTAAATGCTTAAGTGCACGTGTCATCATCTTACTCCCCTCATCTAAAAAAGATAGAAAATATTTCTATTTTAGGCGTCCCAAAAAGATTTTTTTTTCATCATAGTTAATTAGTATTAGTTAAATTATTATTGAAACACCCTCGTTAAATTTTTGCAAGCGCCATCACATGACTCATTATGCTCACTGGGCATACATTTTGCTCAAATCCGTTTGTCATTTATGTTTTCAAGTCTCTTCTAGGGCTCTGGCTTTAACAAAGGATTTAGGATATGTTTGCGATTACTGTATGGATCAGAAAAGCTCTTTTAGATTATTTATTTTGAATTAATTGTTTGGGTTATTAATTTTTGAAACTGTTTTTTTTTTCAAATTTGCTGGTGTTGATGTTGTACTTGTAGCTTTTTGAAGATTTTTTTCTTTTTTTTTCAAAAAACAGTTTTCAAACTAAAATAGTTGTTAATTTTTTATAATTTGGATAAGCACTTTTCTTAAACTCAATTGCAAACAGCCCCTTATTTATCTTCTCATTAACAGTTCTCTGAGGCATTTGGAAAATTTTATGGGCAATCAAAGACTGGAGGGAGTAATGATGCTGTGGATGCTACAAAATCACGAGGCATTCACGAGAACTGCATAAAGTAAATATTTGTTGTCGTGGCGGCTCATTGGTTACTTATCTAGTGTGATTACTTGAAGTCTAACTTATGTCTGATAATGTATTGGTATTATTATAGCTGCATCGTGCCTCTTAGGAGTTCGGGAAGTGATAGAACACTGCGATTCAGCACATCAGGTCAGTCGAAAGAAATAAGATATGTTACTAATTTACTACATTCCCTTGAATTTTGAAAAAGTATTGTATTCCGCAAGTTTTTAGGTATTAAATAGCTAAAACTTCCTTATAAGAGGGTTTCAGTTAAAAAAACTAAAATGTAACAGTAATTTTTCAAAATTCAGGAGGAAATAGTAAACTTAACCTAAAATGAGGGGGTTAATAGTAATTAACCCCAAGAAATAATGTGTATTTCATTGTGAAAAGTTCCAGTTTCCTGTAAACGTGAACATTCTTCAATTACACTACCTTTACCTAACAGGATTAGATGGAAGAGTAGTTATTTGGGATCTGGAGAACCAGGAAGATCTGTCTGGATACTTGTGAATATCCGTCTCTCGTAGCGTTTGGCATACCAAGAGCATATATCGAGGGAGCATCGGATACTGAAACATGCCTTGTACATCAAGTAATTTACCAGTTTCCTCATGTTAGCCTAGCACATATCGAAAACCCAAGTTCAGGTGGCTATTGTTTAGAACAACTTAGCAGACCGAGAAGCGCTTGTAAAATATATGCTCTCAGTTACTCTATCATGTATGAATTTCATCACCGGTTTCCCTCTTTGCTTATTCTGCGGATCTTAAAAAAAATTGCAGTTCATTACCTGGAAAGAGTTAATTGTAGTTAGATATACTGCTATTCAGAAATTCATCATTGGTGAACTCTTTGTTTATGATTAATTGAATATTTTGATTAGAATTGGCGGAGAAAGTTAGTTGTCTTCCTCCTCGTAAGTCTTCACTCTTCATCTTTGTTAGGGTTGTAAACGAAATGAGCCGAGTTTGAGTTCGGATAGTTAAATTTGAGCGATAACTCCAATGAACTTAATTTCTGAAGTTAACTCTACTTCTAACTACACCCAAGCTTGTTGGGATTCAACCAATTAAAATGCTATATGTTTAAATTTAGCGGTATAAAAGATATATATTGTAATTAGGTGAGTTTTTATTTTGTATGTGTATGAGGCTTGTTTAGATTTTCGAGTCTAATTTCTTTTTAATATATTGCGCGAATTTAAACTGAGATCAAATTCAAGTAGTTCGAGTCAATTTTAAGAGTTTTTGAAAAGTCAATTTTGTTCTGTTTGTATTGAATGCACACGACTGTGCAATTTTTATTACACAAGGATGACATATTATCCTTCCCAAATATAATAACCATGATGTAATACGAGTGAAAAAAAATATCATAATCTTATTTACAAATATGTGTGCACCAACAGTTTGTACTATACCATTACCAATAACATTCTTTAATATGGTTGTTAAAAATCAACAAAGAAAATTATTGCAGTTCTAAATTTGAAAATATAATTACCCATTTTCTTATTTCTATTTTACTTGTGAAATGTAAATAATATTAATAATTTGGTAAATGAAAAATAGATTTAATTGCTAATTTTTTGTAAAAGTATTGCATAGAGGAGTTGATTCCAAGTATCAGGAACACCAGGTAGACACCAATGGCTGCAATCCATGTCATTATGACCACCATGCCCGTAAACAGATGGATGACCGTCTTTCCTTAACTGTGACAGCGCTGTGACATTAAGCAAATACACGTGGCTTGACATGTCATTTAACACTTTCTCCACAACTAGCTCTGCTGGATGGACAGCTGGATAATTAGAACCAATCACTGGTTGCTTTTGCCCTTCACAGTTTTTTGCCTTTGGCTCTCCCCATTCACTTCCACTAAACAAAAGGCAAAAGATAAAAAAAGAACCCTGTAGTTTTCAAAAAGTACACATAACCCCTTTAACTTCTTTGGGTCCATTTAAACCTTCCAAATTTTTGAAGTGGTGCAAATAACCTTTTCCGTTAAGCTCCGTTATTAATGAACTGTTAACTTGCTTATGTGCATATTAACATGACTAAAACAAGATTAAAAACTAAAAACAATTATGAGCTAAAAAAGGATATCTTGAGCAATTTTAATAATCGGGTTCATTGATATTTCTGGTATAATAGATGCTGTCACACATACAATCATATTCTATTATGGACTATGACTTTTCTTTAGTAATGGTTAAAGTGACCATTTAATACAACTTAATATTTAAGTAAAAAACTTGAACATGAACTTACTTGTTATGATCTGGTGAAACACCTTGAAAGAAGACCAAAGTTTTGCTGGGATCTACATTTTGGTCGACCCAATTAGCCCATGTTTTCATTGCTTTCTCATATGCTACTAATCTATCCATGTCTTCATATATATTCCCTCCATCCTCAATAAATTTCCATCTAAAAAAAAACATAAAATTAAAATTTGATTGTTCTGATACAAATTCTTGAAATTTAACGGTTGTAAGTTTAAGAAATCAAGTACTCTCTCTCTCGAGTTTATGCAAGTAAATTTTACATTTATCTCAATTAATTCACTGTGACAATTGCTTAAATTATTTATATTTTATTTAAACGTCCGATATTCGACCACTATATTAAATATCGACTAATTTAGATTTGAGTAGAGTATAGAAGTATTAAGACATACGGTTGTTTTCTGCCGGTATGAAGCCACCAATGCCATGTATCGAAGATCAATACATCGATTCCTTTCCATAATTCTCCAGCTTCAATGGAATTAAGTTTAAGAACTGCACCAGAGCTTGTATTAACAATGTCCACTAGAAATGCATTGCGTGAGAACATTATTTTTGCTTTATACTCCTGCCAAAATGTATACATTCTACTTATATTTTGCATGCTTCATTTGATGTAAATTAAAGCATGATCACTTGGGAATTTTATAATTATAATAAAAATTTAAAATTTCAATAATGTCAAACGCAAATTTTATCAATTTTTTTACAACTCGAAAAATAAAGCAACTTATCGATAATAAAATATTGATGTGGATGTCGAAAAAATATATATTATAGTATCTACATCTATATTTTTATTAATAAATTGTTCATTTATCTGACATAAACATGATTAATTTTATAAAATAAAAATAATATTTTTATATAAACTAAATATAATTACATTCATTTATAAATAAATTCTACCAAATTTTATGAAATTTATTTAAATCAAACACACTTTAAATCTCAATTAGCTGTAATTTAAAAAAAAAATATGTTTTGCAATATTAAAAATAGAAATGAAGGAAATGAAATGAAAAAAATATACTGACAGGGAAGGTGAAAGTGGAGAGACCACCAGTTCTGATATTGGAAAATTTGGCATTAGGGAGAGCTACATGAAGCATACACGTAAGAGATTGCCATTGGTTCAAACTCAATGAATCTCCTACGAACATTATGCTTTTTCCTTCTAATTTTGATAACATTTCTCCACCATCAAACCTGTATGCATTTCCACAAATTAAATACAATTCAATTTTTTTAAATTATTTCACATTTTAATTAAAATCACTTTTTTTAACAATAATATAATTTTTTTTTATCATTAATATATTTTTTATTTTGATATAATTGGATACACTGTTTTTCAAATTTTACGAGTTTTTATCCATTATGATGTAATATATCATAAAATAAATTAAGAATTTTTTTTATCAATCAGGCCCTATATATTTTCTATTTGACGTTTGAATATAATTGGCATAAATTTTAAAATTGCTGGACTAAACTGATATAATGTTATATTCATGGTATATTTAATTCTGTTACTATAACAAACACTAGAATCACCACTATATATTTTTACTACTAATAGTGTAAAAATTGTTACTATTAATATATAGCAACAAAAAAAATTGTGGCATATTGCTGCGAATAAAACGTTGTCTTAAATAATTCGTAATAAAATTTGCTATAAAATGTTGCTATAACTTAACTAATGGCAGTAATTTTTAAAATTATTATTGCAAAATGTCTTTTAGCATAAAACAAAATAGCTGTAAAAATTATTGTCACCAAATATAGAATTTTTTGTAGTGTGTCATGGTTTTGAATATATAATTTTAAATACATTGAATTTACGTTAAACTTTTATAGTTCAATAAATAAACACTTTTAATAACTAATTATCAATCCACTATATTAGTTACTTAGAAAGCCAACTCTACTCGAATAAAATTACTCCCTCCGTCCCAATAGAGTTGTCCACTTTGCCTTTATCACATAGTTTAAGAAAAGCAATCATTGTTTATAGTTTTTGTAAAATTTTCCTTACTTTTCTTGTCATACCCCTATTTAATGTAGGGTCCACTTGCAATTTACTTTTATTAGTGGACTTTAAATAGGGACAATGTAGGAAAATTAAGTGTAAAGTTAGTTACTTTTTGAAAGTGGACAAGAGTTTTGGGACAAAAAAATTCTCAAAGTGGACAACTCTATTGGGACGGAGGGAGTATTTGCGATAAAGAATATATATGATAAATTCCTAAAAATCCATTCTATGAGCTGCCCAACAATCAAAAGAAGTGCCAAAGGTTGAAGCTGGAAAGCTCATAAATCACAACAATACAAAGCTAGGACCAAAACAAGTCAGAACACAACAATTGGAGTATAAAATTTCAATTAATACACTTTTGATTCAACCATACCATATTACCAATTCTTCCTGATTACTTAATATCTAATCAATTTTATTAATTTTCAGGTTTTATGCAAATCTAATACAAAATTAATTTCAACAATTAATAGTTCAATATAGAAAAATTAGTAGTCATTTATTTCTCTAACTATTCAATTGATATGTGTTTATATTATGTGTGTGTGTTTGTTTCTTTTTGAAATTTTTATAGTTCTATTATAAATTATTAATGCATCATATCACATGCAAATTGAATATTTTTTTGAAATTGAATTAGCTAGAATGACATCATTAAAATTATGAAAAGTTGTTTTTTTTGTTCTAGCAAAAAAAATAAATTATTTTTGTTCATTAAGCCCACTTATAAAAGGAATATTTCTTTATAAAATAGTTCAACAAAGTCACTTGCTTTAATACCATTTATGCAAAACTTGCACTCTTTAAGAAGCAAAAATTCCATCCACATTTATAAAAAATAAAAATTGGTTGGCATAGCCTTTTCAAAGAGTGGACCACTTTACTTAATAGCTACATGTCGTTTAGTATTTATGTTATAATCATATAATTCTAACACTTTCTCAACGTAAGATGAAGTACATGAAAGAAAAAATTGACAACTTAACTATCAATTAATTTGGATCCCACATCATACCATATACTTATCATAATTTCTTATCTATCCCGAGTCTAAATTTAATTTATAAATTCAACCAATCAGATTATAAAATAAATAATCATTATGTATGATTTTTATACATATACTTTATTTGGAGACAAATAAAATATAAATTCAGTCTAGGTAAAAAAATCCATTATATTTGATAAGCTCTATGGATAATATTATTGGGATAAAATTCATAGTAAACGTTATCGGAACAAAAAAAGTTGAATTACAGAAAAATTGAATTAATTAATAAATAAATAACATTATTTTATATAGAAGTGATAAAATATATAGTCAATAAATATTATATAATATAATTTGATACTATATTCTATAAGATTATTAATAATAAATTTTTGTTTCAATAATAAAAAATTAATAAAATGAAAATTTCAAATTATATACTAATAAAAGAATAAAAAAGAATCATCATACCATCTAACTTTTATATTAAATTATCTTAAAATCTTGCTTTATTGCTTCGTCACCACTTGCATGGTATTGTCTCTTTCCCGTGAAGTAAAAATAACCAACAAATAGCACACCTTCTTACAAAATTAAGACCATTCATTGGCCAATCTATCACATGAATCATCACAGATTCCAAACAAAAATAAACCCTATAATTGCATAATATATAGATCTTTTTTTTTTGTTATAAATTAATAAAATGTTTAGTTTAAGTAAATTGACCTCAATTTCAAAAAATAATAGCAATCATAATTTTTTTTTTTTGTCAAATAGAAATTATAATTCAATTATAATAAAATTGCTCAATTTGCATGTGATACATAAGTGTGAAATTAAGAAAAAAAGTGAAATTAATAGAAGTATAAAATTCCCATATTCATTATTGAAAATATTCAAAACACATAATAAACTAGATAATTAGTGAAATAGGGTTAGAATTGATAAAACAAAAAGTTTTGATTTGAATTGAATACCTGGGAAAGTTGCAGGCAGTAGGTTGCCATGTGTAATGAAGAAAATCTTGATCTGGCCTTCCATTTTTAAGACAATCAAATTCTTTTTCTATGAATGGACATTGAGAGGTATGATAAAGAGGATTTGAATCATCATTAACCCATCTCCCTTTAAATAAATCACACCCACTTTTTCCTATTTCTTCTACCTTCACCAACCCTTCAATACTGTGAAGAACTAGAGCAAGAACAAAAAAGAGTAATAACATTTGAGCTTTAATGGTGAAATTACTATACATTTTGATAGGAGAGGAAGAGGAGTATCGGTGAAGAAGAGTTGGTGAAACTCATAATATGTGCTTAGTTTACTATAGGAGATAGCTTATAATAGGAATAATTATTTCACGTATCGGTTATTGTCAATCATCATCGTAATAATTTTTCAAGGTGTGGATTTTTTTTTAATAATATACATATAATCGAAAAAATCCACATATATTATTGGTTTGTTATGCAAATAATACGACAAACAGGGGCGGATCCAACCCTTTGACTGAGGTAACGACCGCTGTGCATTTTTTTTAAAATTATCTCTTCAAGTTATTTTTTCAAAAAATATGGCTATTTAATTTTAATTTTAATACTATTATTTGTCTCATATTTTATTTTGTAGAAATTAGCCATTCTATAGTAGAATTGCTAGTTCCGCCTCTGAATGCAACATGATGCATGAATAATTACTCTTATTATAAAAAAGGATGGAAATACTCATATAAACTCTTGCAAATATGTCTTATATATATGAAGCATGAATAGCTCAATCATATAATAACAACGTGTGCAAAAAAAAAAAATGTGCAAATTCTGATAACAAATATATACTTTTAATGTGTGAAAATTTTAATTAGTAAAATTATATTTTTAAACTATTTTAATGATGTATTATAATATGATTGGTTATGCCTATGCATGAAGAAATACTTGTGTGAACCTAGTTCGCCACGTAGGATTATGAACCCTCCATTAAATGTATGACACATGGCGTAATTAAATACCATAACCAATCAATAAATATAGCATATAATGATCTTTTAATAAGAATTAAATACTATTTATTGATTGGTTATGATATTTAATTACGTCACGTGTCATGCATTTAATGGAAGGTTCACAATCCTACGTGGCAAACTAGGTTCACACAAGGTTCAGATGACTTGATGAAAAAAAATATCTATTTAAAGAGAGGGGCTTTTTTATTGTGAAATATATTATCTTCGTGAGGATTTTTAAGATCGGTGGCTTAAAAGAAGCATGCATGAACTGGTAAATGTGAGAGTCTCAACATTATTTACCCTATTGCATATGATGAAATTGACTATCGAATCAGATGCCATGAATGTCACCTGAATATAATTTGGCACACCACCACCTTCTCACGTCTGCAACAGCCACCGCCAAATCTTCAAAAAGACACCCGCCACTATAACTTCCCTCCACCTGCCGCACTGTTAGTCGATGCTCAACTCAGACGAATAATATACGATTGTTCGTCTGCAGAAAGACGAAGACAATATACATTCACAGACGAACAGGCGGAAAGGGATTGTCGCAGGCGGCAGGCGGTGGTTGTGAAGAATAAGTGGAAGTGGAAGAAGTAAAGAAGAAGAAAATGGAAATAAAAAATAGTGCAAAAGAATCTCTAAATTTTTATTTAAAAATTGATATAACTTTTTTAAAAATTTAAAATATAAAGATCATTATTTGAAATTTAAAAATTATTAAATGTCAATTTG
Organism: Mercurialis annua; assembly: GCF_937616625.2. NCBI lineage: Eukaryota > Viridiplantae > Streptophyta > Magnoliopsida > Malpighiales > Euphorbiaceae > Mercurialis > Mercurialis annua. Next base: position 36,029,841 of record NC_065573.1, on the reverse strand, counting down.
AATAATAAAATAAATATGAATTGTTTTTTGAGAAATTATTAAGTAGGCTCAGTCCATTATGTTATATATAAACTAAATATATCACATTATGATACGTCATTAAGATAATTTGATAAAAGTTTAGATTTTTTTAAAATTATGTTTTGTAAATTTTATGTCAATTTGAGTGGATGAATTAATCCTTTATTCAAATATAAATACATGACCAAGTTTACATTACAAATCAGTTTAAATTTGCAGGCCCAACAAAATGAAGTAGCTAGTGCTCATAAATATTCAGATGCCAATTCCTGATCCTCATATTTTACAAATTTTGACTTGTAAAATTCCGTCTCTACTTCAAAAAAATAACACATTAAAAATAATTCAAGATAAAAAAAAACAAAATTTTCAAGTCTCAATTCTCAATTCTACTGTTTTTCCTTAATTTGGAAATCAATAATTTATTACTTCAGATTTACTTTTTCTTGTTTGCCATTTCTAGAAAGGACCAAGACTTTGCTGGAAATGAACTCCTAAAATATAAATACTAACCATATCATTAAATAACATTTTCAAAATAATCATAGAAAATTATTACTAAATATGGTCATACAATTTCTCCAAAAAAGCAACACTCATAACCTTAAGTTGTTCTAGAAAGGTTCAAATTATTCAAGAGCATAGCTTTTTTTTTTTTTTTTTTTTTTTATCAATTACATAAGGTCAACATTATTTATCCAATTAATATTTAATTCATGCAGAAATGAAAATAATAAATTAAGCAACAAAATTAATGATTCTTGTCTGGGCTGGCTAGTTTATAGCCTGTTATTTGGTGTATCTCCCCCTTTAAGCAATATATTTGCTCTTTTTGGTGATTGACCAAAAAAAAAAAAAAAATTAATGATTGAGAAATTTTAAATTACTTATTCTAGATACTTACATGCAATGCTTAAAATTTTCAAAACTCTCATCATCAAATTGTTTTATTTTCCACTCTGATGGAGAATAATATTTACTCTTTTGTCACTGTCCTAAGACCACAATTAGCACCAAATTGTTCAAGACTAGAAATTGACACATTAAGAATTTTCTTCTTAATATGTTTTCTTCATTTGTGTTCACATTATTTATTCTCTTCTAGAAAGGTAACTAATAATTTAATATTTATCAAAAAATAAATAAAAAATTACTCGGAACGAATTTTCAACGGCATAATATAATAAAAAATGATTGAATCTTTTACTAGTAAAAGACCTTTTCTACCTGGTACACTGTAATAACAAGAAGTAAATTTTAGTTTAATAGACACTGAAATCATTTCTAGAACTATAAAATTTCGACTCCAGATTCAGTCTACATAACTTTGTCTAATCAGTGGTTCAAGTATTCGTTCAGTCTATTCAGATTTGGTTCGTTCAGCCGGGATATGATACTTAATTTTTTATTAGATATTGTCCGGACTGAATCCATACGGAACTTGATTTTTATGTGCAGGTTTAAATTTTATCTTTTAGTCAAAATTTTATGCCGGAAAAGGTCGATTTAGTCACACATATAAAAAGGAGTGTTATCGAGTCGAGTTAAGTTAGAATACTATCAAATTCGAGTTCGACTCGACTCTAAAGTATAAAACTCCAAACTCCAAATTTGAACTTGGTCGAATTTTATTATAGAAATTCATTTGTGGAAGAAGAAATAAGATTTTTTTTTAATTTCACGTGGTTATAACTTAATTGAATAGTTTAAATTGAATTTATAGCTTAATTCTAAAATCATTTTTTATAGGAAGTAAAATCAACTTAAAGTAAACACAATTCATCAAAAAAAGAGACTTAAAGTTAACAATTAAATATTTTGAGTCAAATTTGTAAAAAAAAACGCAACAAACAAAATAAATAAAAATTAATCTCAAGGCGCCGGTGAGTTGATAAGACGCTCTTTGTCTTAAGTTAGGTCGCGAGTTTGAACCGTACTCATGTATGCAACTGTTTAAAATTTGGGATCAGAGCATTACCCCGCAACGGACCTACCCGGCTCGAGGGGGTTACTCTAAATGTGGAAGGTTTAAGGCACTGTTTCATAGTTGGAATTCATTTAGGACACCTCATGATCAGATCCAAAAAAAAAAATCAAAAAAAAATATATAAATTTTAGTAAAAATTCCAAAGAGTTATTGAAGTTGTTAACATTTCATCTCTTTAGTAATTAAAGTTTACTTTTTATATTCCTAAAAGAATAGAAATATTTCTTGAATATTTCATAGTAATATAAGAATTATAGTCTTAAAACAGCATTAAATACAACAAAATGTTACAGTTCAAAACGTCAATATTTTGCTTTGCTATGAATAAATCTTATACTCCTGGTGTAGTGCTGGCCTCGAACAATTTTTTCAGCCAATGGAGATCAGCAAGAGCTCAAAATTAAGTTGGGTGCCTCCAATTCTAGTAATCTACTTCATGAGAAGGCTTGGCAGAAACCAGCTCCTGTCATCTTTAAGTGCAATTTGGACGCATCCATCAAACTTCAGTGCTTACGGCTATCTTCTTAGAGACAACAATGGCGAGTTTTGTGTAGCCAAGAAGGCTGGTTTACAGCTTGGTTCGATAGAGCCACGTACAGCAGATGCGATAGGCTTTTGTGAGGCCCTTGGCCGGTTGAAGACAAGGGGAGTTACGCCGATCTGCATACAGATTGATTGTCAATAGTTGGTTCTTGCTTTGAAAAATCCTTATAAGGATATCTCCTATTTTGCTCATATTATATCTGACATCAAGGTTTTGTTACGCAGTATGAACATGTTTCCTATGCTTTTGTAAAACGCTAGGCGAATTCGGCGGCCCATTATTTGGCTAAGACTGTCGAAGCTATGTCCGTGTGTAGAGAGTGGATTAGCCCATCTCATTTTCTTATTGATATAATCAATAAAAATTAATATTTTGAGTTTAAAAAAAAATAGTCTTAAAACTGCATTAGGTACTTTTGGAATTAAAAAGAAAAAGAATTTTTTTAAAATCATTGTCTTCATAGTTCAAACATAACACATGTACACAAGAACAAAATTGATCGACTCACTGGTAAATAAGAAGCTAACAAGACCAGGCTGTTGAAGCTAGTTTTTCTTTAAATAAAAAAGCATGCTTTTTGTTATAAATAATTTTTAAAGCAAATATTTCCTTATAAATTCACCTAATTCCCCTAAATTAACTAAATTTTAAATGAGTTTTCAATTTTCAGATATTTGAAAGTCAATCAACCTTTTTGGAAGTCATATAATAAGAACAATGTTGAATCAACAAATCTTAATCGATTGGCTCTAAAAAGCAAGATTATTGGTGGATTCAGCCCAAGATTGTCTTATCAGTTCAGTGATGTGGTGATTAATTTAAGATGTAGATAGAATTCGAATTATATTCTATAAGACGAATATAATATAGGGTTTTGCATCACCTTGATATTTAAATCAGGCCTAATAGATCACAAATATTCCACTATTTGGATATGTTCATTGTATTATAAATTGTCGAAATTAATAATTTTAGTTCTTTTTTAATTTTAATTGGAGTCATATTAATAAATCAAAATAAAAATGTTTAAATATATTCTTTTTGTTTGATATATAGTCTAAACAGAACCTAAATACCTTAAAAGAGTACTAAAAAATGTAATACAGAGTAAATCTAGTGATAAATTTGTATTTTCAGTTTAATTTGGTTTTAAACATTGAACTTAGTTAAGTTCTAATATAAACTCAACCAAAACAAACAAACTGAACTTATCTAATCCGGATTCGACCCGCGTCGCACACCTGGTATGATGGGTGAGTTTGCCAGCGGGGATTTTCTATATTCAGAAGACTCGAACCCGAGAGTTTATTTAAATAATATCAAATCACTTACCACTTGAACCAATCCATTGATATACTTACTCATTTTTATTTACTTCTACATTTAGTTAAAATTATACATAAAAAACAAAATAGAGCTTATAACTTGTACATATTTTGAATATGATTGCATACGATCAAGTCAATAAAAATTGAACTTTGTATAGTGCAAATCTATTATTAAGCCGCCATCAATTAAGAATAGATAAGATACAGAGTAATAATTACCCATATGACGAGCAAAAGCCATTAAAGAAAAGGAGAAAAAGATCAACCCAAACCTCGAACTTATATTTCAAGACCGAATAAATTATTTTTAATTTTTTAGTTAATTAATCAAAAGTCTTTTAATTTAAATCAAGTAACCATTAATATGTTACGTATATTTCAAACGCGTGACCTATATGACTATAAAACACGAGTTTAGAGATCTAACTCACTTAAGTGATCGATTTGATTTGAAAACATAATTTTGAGGATTTAAGTATCTATTTTTTTTTATAAATGACTTATTTAATTCCGAAACACAAATTTGAGAACCGAATTGACTTTTTATTCTATTTTTTTAAACAGACTTGTTGACTTCTAACAGGAGATTAAAATAATTAAAAATATTAATTTAACACTAAAAAACAAATATGTTGACTAGTCTTCTCTCTTCGTGTAATGTTTGAAAGTTTGAAAGTTGGAAAAAGCTAATGGCTGCAGTCAAAGCTTTTCCCTTTAGTGATTAAAATCTCAACTAATACTCTCACTCTTAAGACTTTTTCTTTTTCTATATATATAAATCTATGATTACGTTTCATTAAAACTTGAACTTGGTTTTTGCTAAATTCTTCAAAAATTTCAAGAAAATTCATCAATTTTCTTTGTTGAAAAGAATAGCTGTTTTAATCTTCAAGACAAAACCATTGATTTCTGATATTGTCTCTTTGCTTCTTCCCCAAGTTTTCCTATTCATATTTCTCTCTTTATTTCTTTAATCTTTAATCAACTCTAACCAAACCAGTTTTTTTTTTTTTTTTTTTTATGAATTTGACATAATTCAGCTTTACATGATCTGAGGTTCATTTGGGTACCTTTATAATTTGATCAATTCTCAAAATTTTGATTAGAAAGGGCTTTATTGGTAATTATTTTGTTGATTTGGGGGGATAATAGGAATGGAGAATTCACAAGGTGGTAGCGGTTCAAATGCACCAGCTCCTTTTTTGATCAAGACATATGATATGGTAGATGATCCAATGACCAGCTCTATAGTTTCTTGGAGTCATAGTGGATGCAGTTTTGTAGTGTGGAATCCACCTGAATTTGCTCAACATTTGCTTCCTAAATACTTCAAGCACAACAATTTCTCAAGTTTTGTTAGGCAGCTTAATACTTATGTAAGTTATTTTCTTGTTTATTCCATCTGTATTAATCTTTGATTTTGAATCTATTCTGTTTCAAGGGCTTTGGCTTGTCTATTTTCTATTATGTCAATTAGGATTAGCTTTTGCAGTTCTTGTGCTTCATCCTGACTCGCTATGTAGCACGGAAACGGAAATATTGAAACCAAAAAAGGCGAAAAATACATTTTTTTTCAAGAAATGGGCGAAAACGAAAATGCGGAAATGGGAGACATTGAAACAGAAAACAGAGGAAATGATATTTGTTAACAAAAAAAGTTAGAAATATAGAGTTTTGGGATTTCAAAAGGGTTTCAATTTTCGATAGATAAGACTTATGAAGTTTCGGTGCAATATAGCTAGTTCGTATCGAGTCAGTAGCTCGGTGATGAGTATTTCTATTGCATAATCAATAATTAGATTTGTTTGTGCTTGTCCAGGGTTTCAGAAAGATCGATCCTGATCAATGGGAGTTTGGAAACGAAGAGTTTATAAGAGGGCAGAGACATGTGCTAGGCAACATTCGTCGACGAAAACCAATTCATAGCCATTCTTTGCAGAATCAAGCCAATGCATCTCAACTAACAGACTCGGAAAAGAGGGGATTCGAAGAGAAAATCAAGCGACTTAAACACGATAAGGGCTTGCTTCAATTGGAGCTACAAAGAAATGAATCAGAAAAGCAAGCTTTCGAGTCTCAGATTCTGTCAGTAGCTGAGAGATTGGTAAGCATGGAACGTAGGCAGATGCAATTATTAACTTGTTTAGCTCAACTTGCCAAGAAACCGGAATTTGCTTCAACTCTGATGCAACAATCTGATTATCAAAACAAAAAGAGAAGATTACTAGAATTCAACCACTTCAATAATCCGAGTTTGAGTTCACCTAAACCTGACGGATCCCCTGCATCAACATTGGATTTTGAGTTAGTTGAAAAGCTGGATTCGTCCATAAAATGTTTTGAGACTTTCCTTTATGGAGTAAGGGAATTAACTTCTGCTCGAGAAATCGATTTTCGTGCAGTTTCGTCTCCGTCTTCTCCTGTAGTTTTTCGAGAGTTGAGTGCATCATCATTGGACGGAGAAACATCCTCACCGAGATCATTTCGATCATCACCTCATTCAATCGATATTCCTTCATCTCCTGAGCTAGCTCGATCCATCAATCATATCGGTAGCTTGGAAAATTTTATTCCACCAATTAGTGATTCTCATTCTGATGCCAATTCCAAGCCTGAATCATCAAATCCTAATTCGGCCCCACCTGCAGTGAATGATAATTTCTGGGAATATTTCCTGACCGAGGCTCCAGGTTCTTCTAGCGGACAAGAGCCCGAAAAACGCGAAGATCCGACAAACAACGGTAGTAGAATAAATGGTAGACATTGGTGGAATTCAAACATATATGATCTAACAAAACATATGGAGCATCTTGCACCAGCTGGAAGAACATGAACAATTGCTTGTTATGTTGGTAATGACACTATCTTTGTTTTAAAACCAATTTTTGCAGTGATAATAGTATATATGTTCATATTAGTTCAGATATTTGGAGAGATTTTGTGTACAACATTATTTATTTTTGTGTGTTGTTGTTGGTGGGAGCTTCATTGCTCATTGTACATATTGTGTGGCTACATTTTGACTAGATTTCTAGATGTGAACAAGTTAATCAGTTACTCTTTCAGTTCCATTTCGGTCTTTGATCCCTTTGGCAAGAAAAAAATCATTTCAGTTTTGTTAATTGATTTAGGTTGGAATGTAAATTTTGTACCAATAGAGTTGCATTTCATGTAGCGTAATTTTAAAGTCTCGATTTCTAGTCTCACCACATAGGGGGATGCAGAGAAATTATTGCATTAACTTAGACTATCACGTCATCCGTGAACTGAAGAAATCACATTATAACATGTCATTAAAATGATGGTATTATTGTAATTTCGTTTATTATTTTCTTTACACTTTTTGATAGTGATATTACAATAATATCACCGTTTTATTGACGTGTTATAATATGATTGACTCAGTTTACAGAGATGATGTGGTGGACTAAGTTTATGTAATACTTTCTCATGAATGCATACAGACCCCAACCTTTTTGAGAAAAGAAGACACATGTATGCATATAATTGACTTCTCAACCTTTAAACCTAAGATGTAGCACCCATATCCATAATTAAAATTACAATTTGACAATGAAAAATAATAGATCATGTGGAGCAATAGTGGTGTGAAAAATATTCACAAGTTGAAACTTTAAACAATTTAATCAAAAAAATTAATAAAGTATACATACTTTTATTATTAAGAACTACTAAATTCTAAAAATATCTAATTATGGAGTAATTAATAGTCCGACTAACAAAAAAAATAGTCTGACTAATGATGTAAGAGAAAATCACATTTTTACCACATTAATTAATCAGTATTTCACAAAATACCACCTAACTCTCCTATTTTACATTACTACCAAAAACAATCAAAACTTTTCACCACCACCATCCCTATCATATGATGCCACGTGTAATAGATAGCTCATTACTGTTAGTGAGAATCTACCACGGGATCCGCGCCTTATTTGTTGTTGCATTCTCTTAAAACACGGGTTTCTTTCCTAACTGATTCAAATAACACTTGATTTTTTCCTTTTTTAAAAGATATCAAATCAAAAACACATCACAAATACACAAAATATACCATCGTCTTCTTCCTCAAAAATAGCATCGTCTTCTTCCTCAAATCTTTTATCTCAAATATTGTATCATCATGGAATCTATTCCAGTGATGATACAACACAAAGGCAATTGGATTGAAACAAATCAATATGCAGATTTTGAAGTTATTGGTGTCATGATTCCTCAAAATTCTACATATTTGGATCTTCTACATATAATAGCACAAGAAATACAAGTAAATTTGGAAAAACAGAATATTGAGATAAAATATCAAGTAAAGATTCAGTATCCACCACTCAAAATCAGTGATGATTCAAGCTTCAGATTTTACTTAGAAATCAAGCTTAGTTCATAAATTTCTGTCTTTTTTAATGTATCAAATATGTATATAAACGGTATCTTGCTATTGTTTTTATTATACTAGGTGAAACCATCTTCAGATGATATCATAACAGTTCTCGAGAATGGTAAAAAGTACACAGTCAACATGGTCGAGAGAACATGTACATGCAAAAAGTTTGATATCGATGAAATTCCTTGTAAACATGCCATAGCATTTCTAGCCGACAAGAAGATTGAACCTTATGCGTACTGCTCAAGATACTATACAAATGCAGCTATGTTAGCGACATATTCTGAAACTGTATATCCATTGGAGAAGGAAGAAGAATGGATTATTCCAGAACATATCAAGAACATGATTGTCAAACCACCCCAACATAGAACACGAACTGGAAGGCCTAAAAAGGGTAGGTACCAGTCAAAGTGGGGAAATCCTAAAAACGATCCAAATCAAGGGCAATGTGGAAAATGCGGACACGCTGGACATAATAGGAAGACATGCCGAAACAAGCCAAAAGATACCTAGATTATCTTTCAGTGTTTTTTATTATAGTTTAAACTTCCAAGTATTATATACAATTCTGATACATTAAAGAGTGATGTATGTCAATTTCTAATTGTGTAGAACATACATATCTGATATTATATTAAATGTCAGATACATATATTATACAGGTTTGATACATATATGATACACAAAATAATACATACAGCATCACAAAAACAATTACATATGTATATCTGGTAACATGTTAAATTCAGATACATATATTATACCTGTAAGATACATAAATGATACATTCAACTTAAAAAAAAGTGCAAGTGTGAATAAAAAGGAATATTAAAGTAAAAGATTACTTCATTAATTCATCCAAAAAACATTGTTTACTTCATTAATTCAAACAAAAAACAGTGTTCAAACAAACCTAAAAAATAAAACACACAAAAAGCATAAAAAAACATTGTTCATTCAAAATAACAACTACAGTTTCAGTTTTCCAGCTCGAATCTTGTATCTTTTTGCTTTCACATTCCCATCCTTTTGGTCCTTGTCCTGATAACTCTCTGATTCACTGACAAGTGTTTTCTTGATGTCCTCAATATATTTGAAATTTAAAGGCATAGTCACTCTACAAGTGTAACGATCTTCCGCATCTAACAAGTAGTCCCAGTTCTACAAATATACACAAATGATACACAAACAATACATAATTAGTAAATCTAAAATACAATATTTGTATACAAAATAATTTTACATGAAAAAAAACATATAAGATGCATATATAACATTTACAAAAACACAGATCTTAGAGCCTACTAATGTAAACTTAAAATGAAAAATACAAATCTTAGAGCCTAAAAAAACACAGATCTAAGATACATATAATATACATAAATGATACAAGGATTAATAAACTTATTTTATAAACTAATCTTAAAATGGAACATGACATTACATATCAAAATACATCTCTTATACATGAAAAATACAGATATAAAAAAAATTACCTGAACCAAACGAGTTGGTTCTTCAATATGCAAGGATTTCTGAACTTTCTGATGATCAGGTACAGCATCAAAAGCCAAACGCCTTTTTTTCAAACCAGTTTCATCCACCTTTTTTCCCTTTACTTTGACATTCTCAGAGGCAGAAGCAACACCACTTCCTTCAACATCTTTTTCAGCTTTTTTTACTAATTTCCGCTTCATTTTTACAGGAACAACAAAATCCTTCTTCTCTTTTGTAGGAGTTGATCTTGTAGAAACCATGTTGCTATTTATAGATAAAATGCAGTTAATAGCAAATGTGGAGCCTAAAACCTAAATGCACGTTACACACTACACTGATAATGGCTAAAAAATAGGAAGTAAAAAGAAAACTGTAAATGAAGAAGGATAAACGATTGAAATCATGAGAGATCGTGTGCGAGAGGGAAGAAGAAAAGAGAGGAATCAGCATAAGTTTGAAAAAACGGTAAAAAGAGCAATAAAGAAGAGAAGAAGTTGAAAATTAACAGAGCACGATACATGTGTGTTTTGCTAGACACGTGTAGGCTTGGGATGAAGGGAGGAAGGTGGTGCTGGCTGAAAACTATTAAAGGGAGCTGGTAATTTGTGAAATTAATGTGGTAAGAAAGAAAAACAATTAATTAACATTGTATTGTCCGAAAATAGAAGGCTTTTTCTTGGCTTTTCTGTTATTTTCTCATGATGTAACTATGTAATATTTGTAGGATATAAAGCTTATCAAGGATAAAAATAACAGATTTATTCAAACATTTTAACATTATTTAACTAAAAGTCGACTTTATAATTTTATATTTTAAAATACTAATATTTATATGGATCTCACCATATCAATTGATATATCATATCTCTAAAGAAAAATAAAAATGAAACATGAAAAATGTCAGGACCCTAATGTACTACACAAAATTTAAAAATTTAATTAATTTATATATATAAAATAATATAATTAATCAGATGAATATTTTATTTATAGCTTTAAAAAAATTGATTTACGGTACATAATTTAATTTAATATATTAAGAGTAATAATAAATCAATGAAGAAATGAATGATTATTAAACGCTGCCTTCAAATCAACGCTTTTCAACCGATTATCACAGTACCAAACGTACCAACTAAAAATTAAATAATACCAGTACCTTTTCTATATTTTATTATATAAACAAGTCCAGATCTTATAGATTTACGTTCGTCCAAGTACCTGATTTTCAATTTGGTTCTTGTGAAGCAATTGCCAACAGCCAGCTTTAATTACAGATCGCTTTCATCAAATTTTCTCAGGTTAGTCCAAATTCAATGTTCCTTCTATATGTTGCATACGTTATTCTGTTTATCACTGTTAATTGTTTTGTTTATGTATTCATGTCTCATCGGACTTGATTATTGCTGTAATTTGTTTCTTAGAAAACCCTAAATTTGTGTTTGTAGTAATGTTGATGTTATAATTGGTTTAAAAGTGCATTTTTCATTTTTGGCTATTTTTGAGCTGTGATTCTGAGATTTGTCTTGCCATTTTTTTTTATATGGAACAGGTCACATTTGAGAAGTGGATTTTTGTTATTGGTAGCATTTGAGTTGGTGAAATTGATTTTAGCTTAGTTTATTGGGTCAATTCATGTTTAGAGTTGTGAAATTTCGAGTAAAAAATCGCTTATTCTTTTGAGCTGCTGTGTGTGGTTCGCTAGCTTTGGATGACAACCTACAGCAAAAACCAATCATACTGTTGACATTTTGGTTTAGTGATTCACAATATAAGAGTACCTGATTGATTTGAGTTGGAGTATGCTAGACGGTTCTTTTAATATTGATAAAAATTGAGAAGTTAATTACAGTCCTAGTGGAATTCAAGGTTCCAGAAAGACTGTTCTTTCTCATGCTGGTGCAAGGACAGTGAGAATATTAATGTTGAGCATCAGTTAGATAATTCTGATGCAACTGAGTTGCCTTTGGTTCAACCCAAGATAGGAAATGGGAATGTAGAAGGCAGTGTAGTCTGTAGTGTGCATTTGAATGGTAGTCATACAATGGATCAAGAAATTAGTATACACACCCAAGATCATGAAATTAATATACATACCACGGACCATGAAGCCAATATACACAATAGAGGAAAAGAAAAAGAGAATTATGTGCCTTTTAATATTGAAAATGGGTCTTGTGGGGAGATGCCTTTAATGAGTGATGATAATGCTGACTCTGTTGTCAATCCTGAAAAGTTGCCGCCAATGTCCAAGAGTCCTGTGTCTCCTGCCGATGTGGTGAAGACTTTGTTTTTCATTCTAGTTTGGTACACTTTCAGCACATTTTTGACATTGTAAGTTCATATTTCTCTTTTATAATTCCAGTATGTTAGTATCTTTATATTTTTTTCTACGTATGCTTTTGTTTTCTTTTTCTCCTTTTTGTGACAGCTTGCTGGTCTGCTTAGGTACAATAAAACTCTCTTAGGAGATGATTTGGGAAAATTTCCAGCTCCATTGCTGATGAACACAGTTCATTTTTCTATGCAAGCTGTATTATCAAAGTTTATCACATGGTTTTGGTCTTATAAATTTCAAGTTGCGGTTAGCATGACTTGGAAGGATTATTTTGCAAGAGGTACTGCTATATTATCTTTTTCTTTATTTTCCGAGTAATTGAAAATTTTACTTTCAGTGTAATTCTGTAATTGACATAGAACAAAGCTGACTAAATGAAGAAGACGACACATCTCAAATAAAATGATCAGGATCTCTTAATATTTCCAAATAGGACAGTGCATGCTTGCCCAAACCAGATTATCTTATTCAAAGGGAACACAAAATTTTAATTGCATTGTGGACTATGCTTATGTTGTTTTAACTGAAGCCTAAAACAAGAACATTCACTTTTAGCTCAATTGATTAAGTGGTAGGATGCGCCTGAAATTTCTTGCAACAGATTTTCTTTCCAGAATCTGTTTAAGACTGGTGGCAACTCGTTTTAAACGGACACACTTGTTTTTCCCGTTCTTCGATAAGCATATTTTGAGGTTTTAGTGGTTATTTGTTCGAGAGAGCACCAATTCTCATTTTCTTTATTTTTAACTGAAATATTGATTACTTTAGTGAATATAATCTTCTCCTTTAAATAGAGAAGAATCTAAATTACAAAAGAAAAAAATTGTTACGTAGTAAGGATTTCTAACAAACATAAATTATAATATTATTTCCTAAATAATAGAAAACCACCAACTACTTCCTAAATAATACTTCCTCTGTCCCAAAACAATTGTCCACTTTTCCTTTTTTGTTTGTCCCAAATACTTGCTCATATTCCTAGTAAATCACAATCGTTAAGACTAACTTTTTCCATATTGCCCTTATTTAAAACTTACTATTTATTACTATTAGCCCAAAAAAGTGAGTCTGGGCTAAGAAATATGAACTTTGTTGTTGCAATTGTTTTATTATAGTTGTCGGCAACATGCGACTAGGTCAGAGCATTATGATTTAAATGATAGAGCCTCTAATTTTTGTTCCTGATTGAATAAAATAAACTAATTTTCTAGACAAATTTAGTTGAACTTGAACATAATTGTGTCCTTTATGGTTGAGAGCTTGAGCTTCCAACAGGTCATTTTTTTAAATTTCTCATGAAAATCTGCTTGCCATAATTTGAGTTGCTCCTACACAATTAGTTTTTGGAAATAGAATAAATGTGAAAAAAATGAAAGCTTTAGATTAGTAAAAGTGTGCATATGTAGTCATTTTCTCTTGTCTAGTAAGTGTCCCATGTAAAGATGTACATTATATAAAGTATCAACAAAGGTTCATTTTTCTCCTTGAACTTGGGACAAAGATCAAATAAGATTAAGTTCGTGGCTTTGAAAGAAAACACCTTCAAATTTGGCATTTTGGCTCATTTTGCACCTTCAGCTCCAAATTGTCCAATAGATTTTTCCACCTCAGCTTCAATTTGTATATAATGCTTCAATCATTTTCTAACACATCATATATTGGGGTAAAATGAGCTAGAATGCCAAGTTTGAGTGTGTGTTTTTCAAAACCACGAAGTTGGCCTTATTTGATCTATTATACCAAATTCGAGGGGCAAAAGGCACCTTTGTTGCATAGAGTATTGATGATTATGTTAACATTAAATTGTTTGCAACACTTTCAAAGAGCTATTACGACGTTCTAGATTAATCCGCATATTAAAGGTAAAATATCTATCGGTTAATTGAGACTTAATCAGTTATATATATATATATATAAATGTATTATATTATATATGTATATATACTAGTGTCGTTTTACGTGTTTCACATGTGACTCGTCAAATAATTATAATTATATTATTATGGATTAGGGTAATTATATTTATGTTTAATTAATATTTATTTCTATAATTATAAATTGTATTTAAGTATAAAATATCAAATAATAATTAAAATAGTAGTTAACTAGGAATAGTTTATTTTATTTATAGAGAATATAAATAAAAAATATCAAATAATAGATAAAATAGTAATTTATTAGTAGTTTACCATAGTTAGAATTCTAGATGATTAGATAATAATTAAATTAGAAATAATTAAATATTTAGAGTAGTTTACTTTAGTCAGTTGTCTAGCTCTAATAACTATTTTAATAGTTTTATAATTAATAAATATATTTTATAAAGTATAAAGGGCATTTACATAAATCTGCCCCCCATCCGTGCGCTTATATATAAATATATATATCTTGTAAATGCTCTCTAAGCAATGATTTTCCATTCTTTTATGTGCTCTGTGAAACTCGTCATAACTTATTTAATTAACATTTCTATCAACTAATGCTACAGATGGACTTTCCCTTTCACAGTTGTACCAACAGCTCTTGGGACAGCATTTGATGTTAACCTGAGTAATGCATCTCTTGTTTTCATCTCTGTTACATTTGCAACAATGGTTAGTACTGTTTTGTGCCATCTGGAATTTCTTTGATCCTTAATAAATGTTACTTTGTTAATCTGATGGTTCTAATTCTGGAATACTTACCAAGACTTCTGTATATGCAGTGTAAATCTGCGGGTCCTATATTTCTCCTCCTATTTGCTTTTGCATTCAGGTAAATGTCTCGCTTGTCTTCATGTTCAATCCCACCACTTGTAGCTATCGATATAAGTACCCTATCTGCTTTTGTCTCCCTTTGTCACAATGCTTGTCATCATATATTTGTTTTAATAGCTGTATTAATTTTAATTTCTTTCTTTCAAGTGATTATGAAGAAATTAATCTATCTCAGAGTTTAATTTTTAAATTGTAGTCCTTTCCTATCTACTTTCCATTTGAGGGGATTAAATTTTGTTTCAAAAGTCACTTTATTTGGGATATTAAACCTTCTTGTTGTCTCCTCTCCCTGTTCTGCAGTAAAGTAAGATGGAAGAGAACGTGTTTATAAAATCTTTGCAAGAACCGATGTGTTTCATGAAAAATCTATAATGAATTTTCTGGTGTTTGGGGTGTTAGTGAAATTAGAGAGCTTGAAATAGTTTCCAAGTCAAAGGGAAAGCTAAGCCATATCTAAGGAAATGACTTCTCACTTCTTCTGTAGAATGTCCTTTCAGAGCTCTTACAAACTTATGAAATGTGAAGGAACTTAAAGAGCCTTATGTAAATACCTACAAATCATTCCTTCACCTACAATGGCCTGTTTTAGTTGTCATGTTGTCCCATATAGTTGCTACTTTTTTTTTCATTATTTTTTTTTTGTTTTTTTTTGGCTATTTCTAATCTTCACTCTTCCGATGGGAAATGTTACTTCATAAGGTTCTAAAAGGTTCCAAATAATCATCTAAATGGTAGGAAATTCATTTTACCGGTGTACTCAAATAGCCAAATGATAATAAAAAAAATAGTTTTCAAATTTATACTAACAAACAAAAAAAAATCTTTCTTAAAAATGTCAAGTGTAAGTTTTTTTCTGCAAAGAAATTGTGTTTAAGGCTTTCAATTGAGTTATTTCAAAAAATTTGTTTGTCTTTCTTGACTGTAATGTTGAAGTAGCAAAACACTGACTGGAGTTCTTTTAATGTGTCATGCAAATGAAGAATAAAAGCATGTAAAATCATTTGGAAGCCGTTCCCTTACCATGAGAGCCTCTGCCAATGGTTGAAAAAGATATGACTGGTGGACTTGGCAATGATTTGTCATTATGTATTAGGAACTGATTGATAATCTGTTTTTTTATTGATTAGGATTTGAAAGCTTCCAGCCAAATATAGAATGAGAAAATAATAAATTATTAAAGAACCAGGAAATAAATGATCAGTGAAATTAATTTGCAAATGCCAAAGGAATTTTAGATGTGAATTTTTATTTTTATCTTCTTTACTGATTAATTCCTAGCATTTGCTTGGTCTTAAAACCATGCTTGTGTTTTCTCAAAAAAAAAAAAAACTATGCTTGTGTTATCCTTATCAAGTTTAATATGTCGTTGGTCATCCATCATAGTTCCTTTCAGCTGCATTAGCCTAGACTATAAAGTTTGGAAGCATATTATCAATATGGGAAATAATTATCAACTATCAAGTGTCATTGTTGTGCACTAAGAAAAGACAGAAACAGAAGAAGAGAACACTCAATGTAAAAAATTAATTTTAGTCAAATAAGGTGATAATGTCCACTTTGACGGGTGAGTCTTGTTTTCCTAGTAGTATACAAGTCATAGTATGAAATTACTGCTATTAGTTAGTTTTACTAATCGTCAGTTAACTTATTATATTTCTTAGAATAGCAATGAGTCCACTATTTGCATTGATAAAGTAGCTCAGCTTAAGTTTTATTTCAACGAGGTTACTACAGTTTATGTTTTTGTGTAGCCAGATTCTTGATATATTGACTGTATGATAGAGTTCTACTATACATTCAATTAATAGTCAGATTTGAAAATTTTCTTATGGTTTTCATGCCAGATCACTGGCTGACATTTGACCAAATATAGCAATAATTATATTAATTGTGTGTAGTGTAATGCTTATGTTGCAATTCAATTCAAAGTTAGACTGTAGTATGAATGGAAGTTTTGTCACCATGATGAAGTAATTGATACATTATCAGTGATCAGCTGACTATAGATGAATTAGCATTTATGTTTTAGTAGAAGTCGACCTTGTGATTATCTTGAGAAAGTTTTTTATTATTAACTATCTTGTCATATGGTCACCCCATTTTATATAATTTCCCTCTTTACAGTTTCTATTTGGTGCTTTGATAGCCTCAGAAGTAAGAAATGCTTTCAGCAGCAGCAAAGTGTTCTTTGCATTTCATCTCTATTTCTTTAGGTAGTTTATGAAAGAGCATTAGAAGAATGCTATTTCAGTTGATAAAGAGATTTTTTACCCCCATGTAAAATGTAAATTTAGAAGCTTTCATTCGCTTACAAATCCCCCTTTTGTCTTTAAAAACACACAAAGACGAACACAAGCATCTGAATTGCAGTATTATTTTTCAGTTGCAACTATTTAATGTTATTGAATTTCAAATTTCTTTCCTTAATTTGGAAGGTTGGAGTCACCAAGCTTAAAACTTCTAGGTATCATGATGGTAATCTCTGTTGGAGTTTTATTGACGGGTAAGCACCTTCTAATTTCTTGTAGATTTAATGAACCTTTTTGTATGTATTTGTTTGCTCTGCACCGGCATTTTCACCTTATTGGGTTAAACAATTATTGGACTGAATGTCAAGGAAATAGGCTAACATATCACAAGAATTCTTTTCATCTAGGCTTGAAATGTTTTCTTTTTCCAGTGGCAAAGGAGACGGAATTTGAATTTTGGGGATTTGTATTTGTTATGCTTGCTGCTGTTATGTCTGGATTTAGGTGGTGCATGACTCAAATTCTACTGCAGGTATGATCTGATTATCCATTTTAATCTTAGAGAGCCCATAATATCAATGACCCATAATTAATAACCAGTTAGTAGGAAAGTAAAACTGTTTATTGACTCTCTGTTGTTCTAACCTTTATTTCTTTTCTCCTGTTGGAACCTGATTTCTCATTTTGGCAATGCATGGGGATTCTCCTGACATGCAGAAAGAAGACTATGGTAGGCGCTCGTCTCCCTGGCCCATGTCTCTCTTTTCTCGTGGTTGATGTCACTGTAGAAACGCCAATCTAAATGCACTATCTACATGCTCATAAAGATGTAGTTGTATTATTTATCTGCTTATCTGTATCTCAAGTTCAATGCTCTCAGATAATTGCTGTCAAAAAGGAGATAATATAACACAGTGTAGATAAGACGTCAATTCTCTGTCTGCATTTTCCTAGTTATTGATATTTCGAGTTGGATAAGTGATATGGCTGGTCAAAGAGAGATGAATTATGGTGTTCTAACAACAAATCTTTCTTGAACCTACATTAAACCTATATTATGCATTTCTTTTCAAATTAGATATGTTATACTTGTGCTGTTTGGAGGAAATTTTATACTGTCATGGATCAAAAAGGTGTTTCTTTTTGGCTCTTTTCAGGTTTGAAAAATCCTCTGACATTGATGAGCTATGTGACACCAGTGATGGCGGTGGTAACTGCGCTTCTTTCTCTTATATTTGATCCATGGCATGAATTTAAAATGAGCAGTTATTTTGATAGTTCCTGGCACATTGCCCGTAGCTGCCTGTTGATGTTTTTTGGCGGAACACTTGCTTTTTTTATGGTAAGAATCTACTTCAGACTTTGCTTTTTGGTCTTTGATCTTCCTTTTTGTTTTTCATTGTTTCCTAAAGTGGATCTGGCCGCAATGGTTTGAATTGTATATATTGAAAAATGAATATCAAATTTCTAGTTTGGGATGCCTGTCGTGCTTTCAAAATGCTCAAAATGGAGGAATTAAATTTGTGATCAGTACTGAAAATTTGGGAGAGAGTAATTCAACATGACTAGGACATGGTACGTACAACAATCTTGGATAATCATTTTTGTTTTATGCTTGAAGGATCTAGCATTGGGACAGATATTCTCATCATTACATAATACATACATATATCATGCAAGTTT
Source organism: Mercurialis annua (assembly GCF_937616625.2). Classification (NCBI taxonomy): domain Eukaryota; kingdom Viridiplantae; phylum Streptophyta; class Magnoliopsida; order Malpighiales; family Euphorbiaceae; genus Mercurialis; species Mercurialis annua. The sequence continues at coordinate 36,011,030 of NC_065573.1, read as the reverse complement.
TGATAGAGCGAGGTCCTATAGTCAATTCTATACTGTAAACCATATCCATTAAATATGCTAAAAATTATGAGGGTATGTATGAAGGGGAATTTCTCAGTGTTTGAACAGTTGAGGGTGACACAAGACCTTGAGCCCTAGTCATGTTTTTATCGTTGATGAGTTGACAAAACACATTCAAAAGAATTTCTTCTGATATTCGATGGCTGTTAATATTTTAGTATTTATGGGCATATCACAATTGAAGATTTTATAAAAAGCTAGTGAGAGAATTCCTAGAGAAAGGTTTCAAGTAGAAGTAATAGGCAATGAAATTTATCTAGATAAAGGATTGTAGCAAAATCTCTCATTTTTATGGGTAGCACAGTGGTCTCAAAAAGCAAAAAAGAAAATAAAAAGGCTTTACTAGCCAAAATAATGGCGGAACTGAGGACTGAGGAGGATGACAGTCACGAGATGTACAATACAAATCATGTTTGATTGTAAAGCTACCAGCTAAAACTGAAGATAAAGGTCTACTGCATTTCGACTAGCTATGCAGGACAGAACAATGAAATATATGCAGACAAGATAAATATAATAACATGAGTAAACTTAGATATACAATTTACAAGGATCGATTGGTTGAGTAATTGATGCATTTTCTGGATAGCGTCCATTGAAATTTGAGAAGGGAGATTGTAATGACATGTTCTTTATAAACAAGCAGATGAACTGACAAGAAAGTTTTGGCATATTGAAGTTGCAGGACAAAGGAAAGAAAAGGCAGACTTAGGATGGATGATATGGTAGAAGTAGTGACATGATCTAGCTACCTTTCGTAAAATGTAGCCCTCAATTTAGCTGAATAGAAGGGAAAGAAAACCTATATAGCTACTTGTCAACCAATTGGTTGGAGATTGGGTTTAGTTGAGCAAGTTAAATTTCTCTTGGTTTATGATTATGACATTGTATAAATCATCTTATTCTTTCATGTTGCAGGTTCTGACAGAATATGTTCTTATTTCAGTGACAAGTGCTGTCACAGTGACCATAGCTGGTGTTGTCAAGGAGGCTGTCACCATATTGGTATCAACTTTTACAAAAACACTTTATTTTCTGCGTTCATGAACAAAATGTTGACCCTCTTGAAAACTTTATTGTTCAGTTTCACCTGCTTGGCTTTTTTTTTTATGGCTGGAATCTTTAACAACAGACATGTATGAACTTACTTGATTATCAGTTTATCAAGCTTGGGAGAAATTTGAGTTATAGTAGTAGCTTTACCTACATGTTTTTGTACTTTTTAGCCTTTGTCTTGCTAATTGCTTTATGATAAGCTCTTTTTACAAATTCATGCAGCATAGCCTAGGACTTGGTTATAAATTGTAATTCTTCTCAGTTTTGAAATTCATCATGGCGGTACTCTTATTTTGACAATTTTTTAACAGTACTAATAAGTTTAAGATCTTAGGTAACAGTTGCTGTTAGGAGGCCACTAACGATGATCACTCACTGACAGTTCTGAATATGTATTTTGCGTAATCAGGTTGCAGTCTTTTACTTCCATGACGAATTTACATGGTTGAAGGGTGTTGGGCTTCTTATCATTATGGCGGGAGTCGGTTTATTTAACTGGTACAAGTAAGTAACTTATCGGCATAGTCTCAAAATAATTTAATACATGGAGTTATCGGTTAATCCATTTTTTTTCATAATCAAGTGATTCTTTAATGCTATTTTTTCGACCTGAACATTGGCCTTTCTGGTAAGAAATCTAGAGCCCTTTGGTTGATTCAGTCCTGAGTCCTGACCTGAAGTCTTAAAAGGTTCATCTTGATAGGCCCTGCTTGGCACGGGTTTTTGGAGTAGAGATTATGCTATGCACACAATCCTTTTTTAATTTTTTGAATAATCTGTTTTTTCATTAGCATACCCTAAAAAAGCTATGCCAAACACCAGTGTTTTAAGAACCGAACCGGTTGAACCGGTTTAGTGACCGGTTCAACCGGTTTAATAAATAGACAAAAATTTGGTTTACCGGTTCACTGGTTCAACACCCGGGTTTTTTTACCAGTCCAACCCGGTTCAACCAAAAGATGCGGTTTTATACATTTGAGACCGGACCACTGGCCGGTTCCCGGTTTAACCGGTTCGACCGACCGGGCCGGGCCGGTTTTTAAAACACTGTGCCAAACACACCTACTTGGTATGGATTTAAATGAAATTCCGGAAGGAAAAATGGTTTTCCTCTTTAGTACTGCAATCACGTCCCGTTTGCCGGAACCCTATAGGACCAGTTGCAAAGAGATTTTTTACTGATTTTCTGAAGTTCGGTAAATTCAGGATCAGGTCATGTCATTGTTTTAGCAGCCTTCGTTTCTAAACTAATCGGCAGAGTCAGCATTCTGGCGCATATAAATTGCTCATAGTTGTCTTTTTATCTGACGACATTGTCTTCATTTAAACACAATTAAATCAACTATGAGTAAATTGTTGCCTTCTTTAGAACCCTTTTTAGCCTTAAAAGGTTCATTGAAATTGTTAATTCCCCTAGTATTACTAAATAAGATGGTTTTTGAGAACTAAGAACAAACTGATTTGTGGCTGAAAGTGGAAAATATAAAACAAAGGATGGAAAAAAGCCCTGCAGCTTTGTGATTCCATAATTTTCTCTGCACGTTTTCATCCTGAACTTTACTGCCACCAAAGTCGTCGTTATGGTCATGCAAATAGGATCTAATCACTAGTCTATTAACAGGAAAATCTTCCTTGTTTTTCATGTTCTTCAAAGAACCAATTCACTGAAGTAAAACTATTTTTTTAAAGTCGCGCAATTTATTTGGTTTTACTATTAATCTATTTGGTTTCAGATATGACAAGCTACACAGTCATCAAATGGGCGAAGCCGACTTGGGTGGGTCATCTCCGGTAAACGTTTCTGCAAAATATGTTATACTAGAGGAGACGGATGATCAAGACGATACTGGCTAGAGCTTTAATATTCACGAGTAAGTCTCTTCTCTTATCCTATAAATGAACATTGTCACTCATTTGTGACATCCAGCTAATGCTTTTGTGGTATTTGATTGCTTTTTATTTTTCCCCTGCATTTCATATTTTGAGACCTAAGGCATGGTTGAAATTTAGGGTTTGCTTGTTGGAGAGGGCTGTTTCAAGTGCTGCTGACAACTATCTATCCCATATCTCCAGTATTGCTGGTTTCTTCAGTGCTTCTGTAATTTCACTTTTCACTTTGTCGGAATGATCTTTGATTAAGAAATATTTACGATATCAAAAGAGTTGAAATTTATTCTTCGACTTTTCATTTCATAATTTGTAGCAGAAGAGTCGAATTTTGTACTTAACTTTCTCAAGCTTTCGAGAGCACACATTGTATCTAGATTCAGTTTTGTGGATGCATAAACTGATACTTAATTCAATTTATTTTTCTTCGCTCTTTCTCATCATAACTGTAGCTTTTTATTTGAGATGTTAAATAGTGTTTATAATATATGAAAAATTAGCCGACTGGGCGGTTGCATGTCAGGTCAATGCCGGCATGGATCTTGGCTTTAAGTCATTTTGGTTTTGGGTTTTATTGGGTTTGGGTCGCTAGAATTAAGTTGAAGAAATTACAAAGAATTCCTCATTTCTAAACTTAATTGCATCTGGTACACTTCTTTTTCCTTTAACTTTCTTCTACTCTGTACTTTTTACTTTATACTCTATTTTAATATTTTATTCTAAATTTACTCCTTTAAAATCTAATTTTACTCCTTTTTATTGGCAATCTTTTTCTTCACTACTCTATCAAACCTTCGTCCCAACTCTAACAAATTTATGCTAGAAACATTCATGAGACTCCATTTTTCCCATGCCCTTTATTGGTGGGCAAGACACCTCAACCTGACTTTATGTATTAAAAAAACAAATAATTTCTTCAAAACGCATATATAAACTAAATTTTTCAATTTCTCTACACTAAATTTCCGAGGAAACATCCCTCAAAAGAAAATGTAGAGGAAATAATGAATGGTTGACTTTAGTTTACATCAGTTGAATCTATACACGGTTTCAACTTTAATCTAATTGGAATAAGTCATTACCTACCTTCATTATTAATTCAATGAATCTTCCTCCATTTAGTAGCATACTGCTATAGTCTCTTTCAGAACCAACCCTCTGTTATTGCTCTAATTTTTCTTTTTCCAGTTTATGTTTCTGCAGTAATGTCTATTTTCTATACTCAATTTGTAGTTCTCTGCTGCTATTTTGCGTTGCTTCTTTACTATGTTCACTTGTCAAACGCTGAAACTTTTGATTATCCATCTGCAAATCTCTCTACTTCATGGATAAATACTCCTTCCCTTCCACATTCTGTAAGTTTCACTGACAATTCTACAGTTAGAGCCATCCTTCTTAGAGGAACTTTTGGTCCGAAGTTCGCTTGTGGTTTCTACTGCAATGGGAATTGCAATTCTTATCTCTTTGCCATTTTTATTGTTCAAACGAATAGCGTTTCACATATAACTTCTCCTAATATTGGTTTCCCTCAAGTAGTTTGGTCGGCTAATAGGAATAACCCTGTCAGCATCAACGCAACTTTGCAGTTCACATCGGACGGAGATTTGGTCTTGAGAAATGGTGATGGAAAGATAGCTTGGTCTACGAATACTTCTGGAAAATCTGTTTCAGGATTGAATTTGACTGAAATGGGGAACCTTGTGCTTTATGATGATAAAAACAGAGTAATTTGGCAATCTTTCGATTATCCAACTGACTCTTTGGTTCCTGGCCAGAGGTTAATTTCAGGGAAAAAACTTACTCCTAGTGAATCTGCAACAAATTGGACTCAACTAAATTTACTTTCGCTCTCTGTAACTGATCAGGGCATGTTTGCTGCAGTAGATTCTAGTCCACCGCAAGTATATGAAGAATTTCAAGTTTTTGGTCAAAAAACTAACAAAGAACCGAGTTATGTCATTCTAAGAAACGGAAGTTTTTCTTTGTTTATGAATTCTTCAGAGCCAAGTGAACCTGACATGTTCCTAAATGTTCCCGTTGCATCATCAGCACAGTATGCAAGGTTTTTCTCTGATGGTCATTTGCGAGTTTATGAATGGGGATTTGAAGGGTGGAAAGTGGTTGATGATTTGCTTTCATCTCCAGGGTATGAATGTTTCTATCCAACAGTTTGTGGGAGTTATGGAGTTTGCTCTAGCGGACAATGTAGTTGTCCTTCGACGACGTATTTCGAGCAGATAAATGACAGACAGCCTAATCTAGGATGTGCTGTGATTACTCCTTTATCTTGTGGAGATTCACAAAATCACAACTTCTTAATGCTCAATGATACAACATATTCATCGTTCGATGCAGATATCAAAGATGTGGATTTAGAGACCTGCAAGTTGGCTTGTTCGAAGAATTGTTCGTGCAAAGCTGCAATTTTTCAATATGGTCCTAATCCTGCCAGTGGCATGTGCTATTTGCCTAATCAGGTATTTTCATTAATAAACAATGATAAAGAAAAAACTCATTATAATTCTACCATATACTTAAAAGTGCAAGATGTTCCTATTATGCCAAATGCGTCAAATCCAGACGTTACCATTCCTAATCGAAAAGAGAAAAGTCGTACATCGACTATATTATGGTCCAGCCTTGGATCTTTGTCAGGTTTGCTTCTTATTATTGGAATTGGAGCGTTCTTGGCATGGAAAAAAAGAAATGGTGATGAAGATGAGGAAGATTATTTGGATCAAGTACCGGGAATGCCTATAAGATTTTCGTATGATGATTTAAAAGCATCAACGGATAATTTCTCCAAGGTACTTGGTGAGGGAGGATTTGGCACAGTTTTTCAAGGGAATCTAGCTGATGGAACTATAATTGCAGTGAAGCGTTTAAATGGTTTAGGCCAAGTTAGAAAATCATTCTTGGCTGAGGTTGAATCAATTGGGAGCATTCATCATGTGAATTTGGTAAGATTGCTAGGATTTTGTGCTGATAAATCTCACAGGCTTCTTGTTTACGAGTTCATGTATAATGGGTCTTTGGATAAATGGATATTCCATTCACCCCAAGATCTTGATTGGCAGCAGAGAAAAAAGATCATTCTTGATATAGCAAAAGGACTAACTTATCTGCATGAAGATTGTACACAAAAGATCATCCACTTAGATATCAAACCTCAAAACATCCTCTTAGACCAGAAATTTAATGCTAAGATCTCTGATTTTGGATTGTCTAAATTGATCGATCGAGACCAAAGCAAAGTTGTAACAACCATGAGAGGAACTCCAGGCTATCTCGCTCCCGAATGGTTAAGCTCAGTGATCACAGAAAAAGCCGACATCTATAGCTTTGGAGTTGTTCTTTTGGAAATGCTATGCGGAAGGCGAAATGTGGACCATTCTCAGCCAGAGGAGCAAATGCATTTACTTAGCATCTTCGAGAAGAAAGCGGAAGAAGACAATCTGTTAGATTTGGTAGATAATTATTTCAGCAACGACATGGAGTTCCATAGAGTAGAAATTATGAAGATGATGAAAGTTGCTGCATGGTGTCTGCAAAAAGATTATGCAAAAAGACCGCCCATGTCAATGGTCGTTAAAATCATAGAAGGTACTGCAAATGTTGAACATAATTTAGATTTTAACATGTCTGATCCATCATTCCTTGCCGCTTCTTGGAAACAAGATACTCAATTGTTTGCTTCTGTTTTATCTGGACCAAGGTAATTACTCAAATTTTTGCTTCATATAAAACAAGATTAATTATAGAATGTAAATATAAGTTGTAGGATGTGGTTAAAGCACTGTATGAGAGAGCATGGAACAAAGGTTGCCTCTATTTTCATTTATCATATTTTTACAGCTTCTTAAATAATCACTGTGGTATATTCATGGCATGGTCTCTACTCTAAAACCAGTGACAAACAAAGGGCTCTAAATAATCAAGATGAACTTCTTAAGACCTCTTGATGGATATAAAGACTCCAGGTTAGGACTGAATCAACCAAAGGGCTCTATATTTCTTACTCAAAATGTCATAGTTCAGGATGCAAATCAGAAATTTATACAAGTCAGTCAAAAAAGACAGTTGATTATAGAAAGAAAATAGCTTAATATATGACTACATGTACTAAATTGTCAATAAAAGAAGTTGCATAATATTTGCAAATAACAATAACACCAAAAACAAATGAAGTAGTAAGAGATGTTTCTTCTACATCAACATCATTTTTCTTTAAACTAAGTTTGTCCTCAATAAATGACTAAAAAGTCAAAAGTAGTTGAACATTCTTATTTTGTGAAACTAGAATAAATGTATTACTTTGATCTTTAGAATTGTTATAGATCGTTAGAAACAAGTTTGTTGGACTATATTTAAGTGATTCGTGTATATTTTAAGTTCTCGGTGATATGAATACTATGTATAGAAATCTTTCTAACGTTCATATATCGAAAAGGGATTAAGATTTTCTCAAGTTGATTGAACATGACCTATTATATTCAATGAATCTACATTTTTCATTATAAAATGAATGGTGCAAATTAAAATAGCCTAAATTATTCAAGTTAATCTTTACCATTCCTCTCCCTTCTCTCTAAAACCAAAAAACTCCTATTCTTCTTCATCTTCTTCAAGGGTGGGAGATGATGATTTTTCCGGTTAACCGGAAAATCATTTTCTCTCCGCCCATAGTATTATTAATCGCAGATCTATTTTTTTTGTTGCAATAATTTTTTTTCCAAGGTGTTTATTTGAATGTTATTTTGATTGAATAAAGTCTTTAACTCCTCTTGATCCGTTCGAGCTTTAGATCTATGTTTTTATAGATCTAAAAATTGGAAGATCACTAATGGGTCTATATTGAAGATGGGATTTGGAAAGTTTGAAGTTTCAAGAATCAAGCGTTTCAAGATCGTATTTTCAATTTGAACCATGTATGTTTTGGGTAACCTTTTGATGGTTGAAAAAGCCCTAATCGATGACTGTATTAACAGCTCTCATCATTATTTTAGAATAGTTCTTTTAATTTGTTGAAGAACCATTCATCTATGTAATTTTCATTTTCATCAATGAAAGTTTTAACCTTTGTTAAAAAAGAAAAATCTTTACCATTCATTTTGTAATGAAGAGTAATGATTGAACATGATAAGTAATGTACAATCAATTTGACAGGATTTTGATCCATTAAAAAGACAGTTAAATATTGTCTTTTTATCAAAAAAAAAAAAAAAATGTATTTTGCATTTCATATCCGTCTTCTTGTATACGCCATGGCCTTAATAATGGCCTTGGTGCAAACTGTGGCGTTCCGCATAAATTAGTAAATAAGAATCCAAAACCTTATGAGGAAAATTACCCCTATACAAGGAAAGTTGAGGAATTTAGTGTTTTTAAAAGATAGGCAAGAAACAATTTAAGGATTTTTTTTCTTTTCAAACTCTTGTAAACTTTTTATAGAATTCTAGTGAGAAGCTTCTAAAATGAAATATCTCTTTCCGGCTTAGCCTACCGGGTAAATCTACACTCAGCCATTCCACACGACTGTCTAGCGTTCGCTTGAGTTTGAATCGAGTTTTAAATTTCAAAATTAATATTGAGTCTACCTTGAATATGATTGTGTTTCACTCTAACTCTACTCAATTGTATTACGAATCGCAAGTAAAATTAATGTCTTGATACATGATTAAATTTCTAAAATTTACCAAATGAGCAATAGCTCAAATGGTATAAGCGCTGCGCAATAAACTGCTAGGTCGTGGCTTCGTTTCCTCCCACAAGTACTCCCTCTTTCCCGATTATAAAAAAAATTATGAGATTTCAATAAGTCCTCTCATACACAAGTAACACTAAAAAGCCTTCGGCTTTGCCTATCAACCTCTCTAAAGCCCAATCAGTAGAGTTCTTTTGATAAAATGAATGGCTATAAATTGCCTTTATATATACAGTATAAATAGAAGGCAAATTAAAAGAGTAAATTAAATTAGTATTTTTCTTAATTTTGTTTTGAATATGTCCGAAATACAGAACACATGATTATTAACTCCTAATTGAATTCTACTTTTAAATATTTAATTAGTAATTATTTAGCATTTAGTGGAAGATTTTCATTAACTCGAATTCTAAATTCTATAATTAACAAATTGAAGTTTCAGCTAATTGTAATAGCAATATTAATAATGCAGTGTGGATAATTAAGTAAATTATTATAAAATCTTTATTTAAATGATCATATTAAGTATAAATTTAAAATAATTATTAGGTAAATGTATATGTCCCTTCACCTCATCTGTACTTTTATATATAGTATAGATATAGATATAGATTATTTATATTGTCTTGCTTTTTAATATAAAATTAGCGTGAAATTCTTTCATGAACATGTTAAGAGATAAAAGTTCATTGTGAGGCTTTGAATAACGCATTTTCATTTTACTGTTGTAGATCATAATTGGAGTTGTACACACCAAATTTTAAAAATCAAACGATATGATTTTTAACTTTTATATATGTTAATAGTTTAGTCTCTCCGTATATTTGTTGTGTTAGTCAAATGAGTTAAAATACTTAGAGTTAAATTAATTTTCAAACATGAGTGATGAAATCAATGACATAAATAAAAGTTGAGGATCGCATCGTTTTTCTATTTTTTTTAATTTAATTGTTTAACTCGGTTGACTAACACCAGAAATGGGTGAACGGGTTAAATCGTTGACGAAAACGAAAGCGAAAGATCATATCGTTTGATTCCAAAAAAAACAAAAGTATGAATTATGACATATGTAGAAGATCTCATAGTAATTTACTCTTAATTTACTTAAAGATAGTTATAATATTTATTAAAAATAAATAACGATTAAGGAATCAAATTATTTGATAGTTTGTCGATTCGGAATGGAGGAAGTATATTTAAATTAAATTAAGTGTGATAACTTCTAAAGTCGATCCCGCTCTATTAATATGCAAGTGACGATGTTTTGAAACAGCATGGAATTGGACCCATAGAATTAAATAGGGTAGTAAATCTGGTAGACATAAATGTGATTCGTGACATACGAAGCAAACAACAACTTTTATTCTGTTTTATTTAATGAATTGCAGCCATTAAATTAAATAACCACTTCACATGTTCCTCGTCCCCCGAACCATCACTTTCCAAACTTCATTTACTAAATCAAATTATTAACTTATCCACTAAACTCAAAATTAATTTTATGTCCCCTTTATCAAAATCAAGCCAACCTATTTCACAGTCTAATGCCGATTATATAATGAACATCACAAATGATAATAAGAAGACAATATAATGCATTTTTTTTATGAAATATTAATGCATTTGATCTTTTTGAATAATTGTATACTTTCTGATTTGACATTATAAAGTTCTAATATGATTTTAATATTTCTTCGGTCGCAAATTAATAGGCACAATTTCAATTTTTTATTCCAAATTATAGGTACTAGATATTTATCTCACTAAGTAATTGTCAAATACTACTCCCTCCGTCCCGTTTAAGAAGTCCCATATTCTATTTTGGGATGTCCCATTTAAAAAGTCCCATTACTATTTTTAGAGTACTTTTCCATTGAATACCCTATTTTATCCTTATTTTAGTCATCTTAAAAGAGTTCTATGGAAAATTCCACTATCATTAATAGGGGCAAAACATGAAAAAACATGAAAAGACAAGAATAATTAATGTTTTCTTAATCTGTGTGTAAAGTCAAATGGGACTTCTAAAATGGGACGGAGGGAGTATATTTTTATTAATTATAAAAAATATCTGGAAAGACAATATAAGTCAATAAAAGATAAAAATTGTCACTATATTATAAATGAGGTTAAATATGATATGTTTTTATGTATTAACTCATTTTATCTAGAGAATTTAAATTTATTAATACTCGTGTTTGTCATAAATGTTTATTAATTTGTATCAAAGAGAGTAATTGTTTTTTAAATTTTTCTATTTTTAATAAATGACTGTACAATATATCGGACATTCATTAATTAATGAGTGTTTATCTCATTCAATGGTCATATCATGCCAAATTTATAACAAGGTAATAATAATTGCAATAATTATTTTTGATACTGTTCATTTTTTGTCACTATGCAATTTCATAGATTATGTTGATATTCCACTAGTCTTATGTGTTGCAATTTCATAGTTATTTCAGTAATACTTTGTTGACATAAATTACTAATTTAATTTAAATTAATACCAAAATCATTTTCAAGGTTATGAAAATAATAAATGTTGTCTGTATTGTTTGGTCTAATGGTGTATATATCGGCCACTTAGGTGTCGAGATCGCGGATTCAAACTCCGGTTATGTTTTTTTCTTAAAATGAAGTGGTCCAACTAATCTGCTGACTATTATAACTTGAATTTTCCAAGTATTTACATTTGCGACCCGTCCACATCTTAAATTTAACAGTAGTCTTAAATTTCGGCTCAGAAAAATTAGTCCTGGTCATAAAAAAAATTATGTTACTCCATCAATACTAACTTATGTTCCTAGTATATTTAGTAATAAAAATTTAATGGACTTCGGATAATAAAAGTTTAGTTATTTAATGTAATAAAACTTTAGTATATTCTTTAATGAGTTACAGATCAAATGATATAAGTGTCGAAAATCAAACTAATAGCCGTGAGTTCAAATTCTCCTACAAACGCTCTCCCCCTTCTCAATTATCAAAAAAAAATTAATGCACTTTCATGTCGAATATCAACTAAATAAGATACAATTTTATGTAAAAATGCCAAGTTGACTATTGTATGAACGTCTAATCGCTAAAAATGATAATAATTTTTTCCGTTTTTTATTTGTATACTTAGTCAAACGTATGTATCTATAATTTTTATCTAATTAAATTTTTAATATGATTTTAATAATTATTTTTAAAATTTACCTATTTCTAATAAATGACTGTATAATTCAACATATCAAACATTCGTTAACTAATGAGTGTTTATCTTATGCAATATCATGTCACGTCATTTTTATAACAAGCTAATTATAATTTGTGATAATATTTTTTAATATTTGTTCATTTTTTTGTCACCAAACATTCCAGCATAATAAATGTCTTATTGATTTGTTACACGGATGACATGACATGATAACACAAATGTGTCATATTTTGAGATAAAAAGAACAATTTCTTAATATATACAATTTTGGCTAAAATAAACACGTAAAAAACCGGAGAGAATATATCACAAAAATATCTCACAATTTTCAAGGACGTGAATATTTGTCTAATCTCAATAAATACATTTTAATTATAGCCAACTAGCATATTTATCAAAAAAAAAAGATTTTTTATTTTTTTATTTATAACCGAACCCAATATTATTCAATCAAAATATACCGATTAAATTAGTCATATTGTCGAAATTAAAAAAATTAGCCATGATTGAAAAAATAATAATTAATTTGGCCTTTAAAAAAATAGCTACAATTAGTAGGATTTTTTCAGATTATGCCTTATAAGAATAACATTTTAGACGTTTTCTCATTTAAATCACATAGTTTAAATTATTTCATTTTCATGCACGAATTATCATTTTTTTCTTAAATTTATGCACAATGCTGAGGTGTCACGGCTCCATTGTGTAATTCGCTGAGGTGGGGATCATTTTACACCAATAAATGAGTGTCACCTCAACACCGTGCATAAAAATTTGAGAAAAAGTGGTAGTTATGAAAATGAAAAAATTTAAACTGCGTGATTAAAATGAAAAAACGTATAAAATTCGTGATTTTTTTAATATTAACCCTTTTTTTTAATAAAGATAAATCTATTTTAATTATTAGCGAGGATTAGCATGAGTTAATTTAGATATTTATTTTTAATTCAGCCCACTAGCTGTAGAAGTCTGGGTTGAATCCAGGACCTCTAAGGATGCACATAGGAATTTTTCCAATCAAGCCAATAGTCCCAGGCCAAACTTCAGAACTAAAGTAAACATATTTTAATGAGGAAATTACACCCCTTACCTCTTTTTCTATTTTCTTTGCAAAAGCACTCCTTCAAAATTTATATTATCAAGCGTGTCTCATTTTAATTTTTCCTTTTTAAAAATACGCTTTTTCTTGCCAACTACATCCAACAGCTACATATGTTCATTTGTTAACCATGAAATGCAATTTTTCTTGTAATGATACGTGGCCACTACATGCATTTAGCATGATTCATATTATTTGACAAACCAATTTCTTTATTTTGTGTTTCTTTTCTATAATAATTTTTCTATAATACATATATTTATAATATTTAACTATTATTTTTATTAGTTATTATATTTATTTATTATATTCGTTTTTTTTTATGTATATATTTTTTATATTAGTAATATTTTGATTTTTTTATTATTCAAATTACTTATTTTGATCCCTATTTTAAATTTTTATTTAATAATTTCAATTTTTGTATTTTTGATTATCTATTATTTACTTATTTCCTATTTGCATGAGAAATATTAAAATTAATTTATTTTTAATAAGTTTAAATTGCCTAAATTATACACATGTCTTTTGAAATTAAACACTCATCTTTTTATATTTGATTTTTTATACTTGGCCACTTGTTATCTAATTTTAGACACATGTATTTAATAGTTAAAATTTTATTTTTTTACTTATTCAACTTAGTTAAAGATTTATAGTTAAACCTTTTTTTTTTCTTATAAACTGAGACAATTGTTTTCTGTGTTTATACATTTGTCATTCTAATTTTAAATTTACAGTTTTAAAATTTATTTTATCTTTATTATATATAAATTCTTTTTTAATATATAATTTGTTTGGTTTTAACTTTTTAATTTAATGTTCAAAATTTGTTTCATTATATAATTTGTTATTTTTGTTTAATTTTTTGTATGTTTATTTTTCATTTATTTTGAAATACTTTTTTATATGAAGAAATTTTCTACAACATGCAAATATTGGGAAATAATTGTTAAACAATTACAATTATGTTCAAACACCATAAAAATGAATTACCAATTAAAAGAAATCAAAATAAAAGTAAAACACAACAAATACGAAGAACAACTATAGAGTAACTAATAAGCTACCAATTAGCAACCAATGATCTACCATTGAACTGTCAATAATCAACTAAAGAAAAACTAACTAATAAGCTACTAAAGAATTAATCAAAAAGCAACTGATGAGCAACCAAAAATTAACAAACAATTAACTAATGATCAATCAAAAATTTATGTTTAAAACATTGTAATCAAGATATGGTGAGAGTTTTATTTTCTAAAATGTAACAAATTTAATTATATTTCTCCAATAATATTATTTTTGATTTATTTTAGTTTTGATATAATCAATGTTTAAGTTTAGAGCAAATTACTCTAACGCCTCTCACATTTGTAATAATTAACAGTTTGATAGCTCTTGTATGAAAATTAAACGATTTGATACCTTAGTTTTCGTGTCGTCAACAATTAGGGGCTTTTGTTAGTTTCATTAATAGTTTGATGTCCACTTTCAAACAATTTCGTACCTCACTTTCAATTATATCAACGATTTGGTACCTCACTTTCAATTATGTCAACGATTTGATACCTCAATTTAGTGACGACAACGTGTGTGCATGTCCAATTAAACATGTGTTGTTTCGTTATTATTCTCTAATAGTAATGCTTTATTCCAACAAGTTATAGTTCAATAGTTTAAATGTTGGATAATATTGTGTTAAGATTGTAAGTTTAACTTTTTTTATAAAGGCTCTAATTATAAAAAAAATAGCATAGATTCATAAAATAAAATTTTCTAAATGAATTTTAAAATGCTGAATTTTTTAAAATTATACTACAATATTTTAAAGAAAAGTAATAATTTACATAAAAATTATTTTAACAAAATTAATATTTTTATTATAATAACAATAACACTAATATTAAAAAAGACAGTATGTAATAAGAGTTTAAATTTAAAAAAATATTCAAGTAAAAACAATAAACAAAAATATACTCATGTTAAGTTAACTAATTATTAATGACATTTAAGGTTTCTCAGAATATAATCTAATGATTTACAAATTAATTATAATATATTACCACATGGATCAAAACAAGATGCACTAGGTATAAACTGATTAGCCAGCCTTGCAAAGCTAACAGGTACAAAAAGGCGTATAAATAAAAAAGGTAACAACAAAAAAGCGTATAAATGACAAAGTTTTATTTGAAGAGTGTAACTGCAATCCCGTGTAAGAAATCAAGTATATTTAAAGATAACCCTATTTTAATTTAATTTTTTATTCTATTAAACGAAAGAAGATACATTTGATAAAATGAGTACATGATGTCTATAGTAGGAACTCCTTGAGATAATATTTTAGATATACGCAGTCCATCACGTAATCCGTACACTAACGTTATAATATTATGACACGTCATTAAAATAGTGGTACTATCGTAGTAATATTATTCAAATGTGTAAAAGAAATACAAATAAAATTACGATAGTGCCACTATATATAATGTGTCATAATGTGATAGGGTTAGTTTACAGATTATGTGGTGGACTGAATCTAATTAAGAATTTCCCCTTCATCAATTTAAAAATAGACAAAGGATCAATTCCCCCTTCGGTTAATACGAAATATAAAAAGTCAATTCTAGCAAATCGTATAAATTTTTTTTTTGCCAAATCATATAAAATTCACACTTTTCCAGTCGCACGTCAAAATATAAAATAACATGCTATCAAAAAAGGTAAAACATTTACATAGTCTTTAGTATTTATTTAATTTTTTAAATTGTCATTTAACGATTTTCAGATGTCAAATGTTCTCTTATAATTTTAAGGGATTAGGATTTCCTCACGTTTATTTCAACTTGAGGGGGTCATGTTTACGATCTACACCATTCATTGTAAAATGGATGGTGTAGATTAATTTGATTAAAATTGTACTTTTTTATCTACATCGTCCATTTGGTAATGAATGGTGAGGAGTTATTGAACATGACCCATAAAATTTATTTCAACTTGAGGGAATCCCAATCCAAATTTAAGAATTTCAATATTATATTATTTTTAAGTAAAAATTAGGATCTTATATTTATCTTTTTTCACAATTACTGCTACACCAAATCATTATCGGCCTACCGCCTTCTTCTTCCTCACTTCTACTACTCGTCCTTGTCAGTTCTCCTTTATTGCCCGTCCCCATCAGTCAATGTGTTGTTGTTGTTGCTTGTTTGTTGGACGGTTGTTCAGATCGTCCTCCACATCCTGATGCTCGATTCGCCAGTTTGCCAACTGATGTTGCTCGCCGGTAGAGGTTGAAGGAGGTGGCGGTAGTTTTTGGATTTAATTTAGAGTTAATTAGAGATAATAATATTTTAATTAATTAGAATTAATTATGATAAGTTAAATGTTTCACTCTTGTTTTAGATGGACAAAACTAAGATAATTTGACAAAAAATTAAATTTTGTTAAAATGATTTGTTAGAATTGATTATTTTAATATTTTATGTTGACTTGATAAGGTGAGTTGATTCTTTGTTCATTTGTAAATTATTATATTATTATATTAATTTATTTAATAAATAATTTATAAGATTTGTTTGAACGAATTTTAATTATGAGATATTAACTTTAATTTTTTATTTTTTCACAGTCAGAAAATACTCACTCAAGTTATATAGGTTCATTTAAGGAAACAAACTCTAACTCTAAATATCAAGAATTTAGTGCTACTAGAAGGATGCCATGGGATGGAAAACTGCGGCTATTGAAGATGGAGAAATCTGTATATATTTTGGATTATTGTTATTTCTATGACTGAAAATCAAATTGAACAATTAAATTTAATTTTGATTTGATTGATTTGATTCGGTTTAGTTTAAGTTCAGTTTTGATTGATTATTGCTCGTGTAGCTGGGACAAATGTTATAGCCGATGTGGCAGTAATGTAGCATCACTTGGTCTTAATCGCAATAATGATAAAACATCATATCGATTAATGGGAATATGCCAAAATATTTTTAAATAAAATAAATCAAATAAAATTAACTATTGGTATTTTATATAAATTAGTATTATTTTACGTTCACTGTATATGGTTTAATATGACACATTAATAATAATATATAGTTTAATTGGTAACTAAATTAAAAATAATATTAAATAATACCTTATTAATATACAGTAGATCCTCTAATAATTAATAAAATTTAAAAAATCAATTTTAATATTACGTTTTATTTAATAAATTAATAAATTTTTAATACACCATGTATTACTGTATAATCCTTATTTATATGTAGAAATATAGCAGATAAATAATTAGTGCATTTTATTTTAAAAGTAGAATCGCTATTATTGGTCTATTGATGGATGAATAATTTTATTTTAAATTTTTTAGTGACTCCATTTTCCTCCTATGACAATCACTCTTCTACGTACAAGTCTCAAAAATCAAATTTAAATAACACAAATGCATCACAAAAATAATTTTCCTCATAATATATTCAAATAGAATATTAGTACTTCTATAAAATTTACTATATACTTCCATATATAAACATAATTCTTTCATATATAGTAAAAAAACTTACTACTTCATAATTTCTTTATTACCTCCTATTCTAATGGAGCTTTCTATAAATTTAAATTAAAAGCTAACTACTTCCTTATATAAACATAATATTGTCATTTATAGTAAAAAACTTACTATTTTCTATTCTAAATTTCTAATATACGAACTCTATGTAAATTTTAAATTACAAAATTAGTTAATAATGCTATTAGATAAAATGTTGTCCTCCACTTTTATATACAGTATAGATTTTTCGCATAGATATAGATATAAATATAGTAGAGTATATATTTCTTAATTTTTCAGTTACAACAGGGATTATAAATCTGATATTGAGCGTTTCAATTCAAGGAAATTTAATTTTGGACCCAACCCAACTCATTTTGTATGAAATAAAACCGTGCAATAAATGCAGGAAATAGAACAGCAATGAACTTTTAAAAATTGTCTTTATAAATGGTTACTATAAACCATTACTTTTACTCCATAGCCTGTACAACATAAAAAACTTTATAAACTTCTCCGTTAAAAATTATGGAAAAGCTTAATGCAAGAAATCCCAACTCTTTTCCTTTAACTCCACTTGGTTTCCTAGACAGAGCAGCCACCGTATACGGCGATTGCCCATCGATCATCTACAACACCACCACCTACACGTGGTCGCAAACCCACCGTCGATGTCTCCAGCTAGCTTCATCTCTTGTCTCCATCATTGGCATCAAACGAGGCCACGTCGTTTCTGTTCTATCCCCCAATGTTCCTGCAATGTACGAGCTTCATTTTGCTGTTCCTATGGCGGGTGCTATTCTCAGTAACCTCAACACTCGGCTGGATGCACGTACCATCTCTATACTTCTGCGTCACAGCGAATCAAAGCTCTTATTCGTCGACGTTTTGAGTAAATCGTTAGCTCTTGAAGCTATTTCTCTTTTTCCGTTGAATATCAAACCGCCTGTACTCGTCCTCATTACTGACGATGAGGTCGCAGCAGCTGATGATGAGATGAGTTTATCGCCAACCGTTGAATTTATTGATACTTACGAAGGTTTGATGATAAAAGGTGATCATAACTTTAAGTGGGTCATGCCAGATAGTGAGTGGGACCCGATAGTGTTGAATTATACATCAGGTACCACTTCATCACCTAAAGGTGTACTGCACTGTCACCGTGGATTCTTTATTATCACCGTTGATGCACTTATTGATTGGTCTGTACCCAAACAACCCGTTTTCTTGTGGACCCTGCCCATGTTTCACTCTAACGGATGGAGCTACCCGTGGGGTATGGCCGCCGTTGGCGGCGTTAATGTCTGTCTCCGGAGATTTGACGCTGCTGTTATTTACCGTTTGATATTAAAACATAAAGTCACGCACATGTGTGGGGCACCTGTCGTACTTAATATGCTGGCGAATTTTCAGTTACCTGATGATCAAGCACTCGGAAACCATCGTATTCGGTTTCTTACGGGAGGAGCTCCACCTCCGGCTACCATACTCTACCGCATGGAAGAGCTAGGTTTTGTAGTAAGTCATGGTTATGGGCTGACTGAAGCTGGTGGAATTGTGATCTCATGCGCGTGGAAATCGAAGTGGAATCGTCTCCCGGCGACGGAAAGAGCGAGGCTGAAAGCGAGACAAGGAGTGGGGACGCTGGCCATGTCAGGGATAGACGTTGTTAATCCGGCGACCGGAGAGAGTGTTAAACGAGATGGGGTGGCGCAGGGTGAGATTGTTCTTCGTGGTCCTTGCGTAATGCTGGGTTATTTTAAGGACCCGGAGAGTACTTCAAAGTGTATGACAAACGACGGTTGGTTTTACACCGGAGATGTTGCGGTCATGCATGCAGATGGATATTTGGAGATAAAAGATAGGTCCAAGGATGTGATCATTAGCGGCGGAGAGAATTTGAGTAGCGTGGAGGTTGAGTCTGTGTTGTATACGAATCCGGTGGTTAACGAGGCGGCGGTGGTGGCGAAACCTGATGAGTATTGGGGAGAGACGCCGTGTGCGTTTGTGAGCTTGAAGAGAAGTAATAACGGTGGCGGTGGTGGTGGAGATTTGAGTGCGGTGGCGATGGAGAAGGAGATAATAGAGTATTGTAGGGCAAGATTGCCGCATTATATGGTGCCGAAGACGGTGGTGGTGAAGGATGAACTGCCCAAGACATCGACAGGGAAGATTCAGAAGTCAGTGCTTAGAGAAATGGCTAAAGTAATCAGTCGCATGTGACACATTAATTCAAAGG
Source organism: Mercurialis annua (assembly GCF_937616625.2). NCBI lineage: Eukaryota > Viridiplantae > Streptophyta > Magnoliopsida > Malpighiales > Euphorbiaceae > Mercurialis > Mercurialis annua. The sequence goes on along the minus strand of NC_065573.1, from coordinate 35,991,216 downwards.
ATAACGCTCATACTGTACTCAAAAAATTGATTTTCTTTTTACACATTATTTAAAATAATTTAATAAAAAATTATCATTATTTTATTTATTTGTAGAATGATTTTTTTTATATAATTATACATTTACTCTCTCCGGTACATAATATTTGTCGCATTTGGCCATTTCACATAGATTAAGAAAATAATAAATATGTCTTAATTTGTGTATAGTTTTACTAAATTATCCATATTAATTACTACCTCCGTTCTTTTTTAGTTGTCCATTTAGCCAATGTTGCACATACCAAGATAGTGCTTCTTTTGTCTTAATTTATAAAGAAAAATACTAATATAGTCCTATTGGTTAATAAATGCCTTTTAAATTAAAACATAGGGTCATTTATTAGGGATGGATAAACTTGGAAGATAAGTAGCTAATATCACATGGAATTACTAAATGGACAACTATTTGTAGACAAATAAAATTGGCTAAATGGACAACTAAAAAAGAACGGAGGGAGTACCACTTATTTTATGTTTGACTAGTTCATTTAACTTTATAAAGTATTTATTGCTAGGGATAATTTTATAAAAATAGCAATTAATACTTTTTAAAAACTCTAATGTGACAAATATTATGGACCAAAAGAAATTTTCAAACGCGACAAATATTATAGACCGGAGGGAGTAATTGTTATTGTTAACGTTATTTGTTATGCAAAACATTCATAATAATATAATATTTATTTAATTAAATTTAATTTAAAAATAAGGTTTCATAATTTTAATTTACTAATAAATTAATGATATGTGTTTAAAAATCACTATATTGAAGTAGTAATGACAATTTATGTTGTTTAGTGAGTTCTAATGATCACTTAAAATCTCTCCACCTTTAGTCCCTTATAATTACATTTTGACATATGAATTTTTTAAATTTTATCCTAATTTTTTTTGTGTTTCAATTATATTCAAAAACATTAAAGTAATCTCGTTTCATTTGAAAAAAAATTAAAAATAATTTTTTAATTTTTAACTTATATTCTAATTAGGTTTATATATTATTAATACATAAAAGCATCTCACAAAATTTATAAATAAAAAGAATTTTTATATTAATTATTACTAATTTTTTAAAATTTAAAATTGTTCAATACGATAAAATTGAAATTTAATTAAATCGGTTTTTGAATTCTTTTTTAAAATCTTGTAGATAACCGTAGAATAAGTTGGATCAGCTCTTTCTCCATCAAAGAAAATGAATTCGTGGATCGGAATACATCGTTTTAAATCTAACCATCGATGGGTCACCCTTATCAAATTTTAAAATAAATGAAACTAAAGATGACTCATTAGTGGTTAAATAAACCCTTGTAAATAACTGTTTATATAGGATTATTATTATTTTTAAACTGACTTATTCAACTTGCTAAACAGTCACATATTTTTATAATTATGATAATTCTTTAATGAAAATTAGCTTTTGTTGAAAATAAAAAAACAAAAACAAAAACCACCCACCCACTACAATCAAGAGAATTTCCCACTACCGCTAAGGCCTAGATATACGCCACCGCCACCGCCACTGCTAACATTAAAGTATTCACTATTACCGCCTCCTAGCCTGTATATGTCAATCTTCCAACCCATTCTAGCTAGGTTTGCTATTCCATTTTAAGGTTATAAAACGCCGGGAACAAGCATTGAGGAAAGTATCAAGTCAAGACTAAAAAGTAATAGAAACGACTTTATCAAGCTTCTAAGAGAGTGTGCCCCGATGATTAGATTCTAACTGAACTAGCATATACTCCCTCTATCTTAAAATGATTAGACCATTTGGACAAACATACGAATTAAAAAAAATATAGTTAAATTAATTAAAATTAATTTTTCAATTTATCTTTCCAATTTTATATTTTTGAAATTTTTAGATATATAAATAACAGTATACTAAAAATTTATATTAGTGTATCTAAATTTATATACATATAGGGTATACAAGATTTTTAATCTCATTTTGTGACGGAGAGAGTATTAATAAATTAATCGTAATTTTTTGAGTAAAGGATCAAAAACCTCAAAAATTGGTGCGAGATATCAAATAAGACAAAGTTCGCAAAAGTGGACCAAACAGACCCACAAATTAGCAAATCGTATCAAAAAACTTCCCTAAGAAAATAGGATAACACCCCCTAAATTTTATAAAACTGAATCAATTTACCCCCTTAAATTTACAGGAAAATCGTCGAATATACCGAAAAATGACCACCGCCGTCGAAAAAAATCTGGCGCCCATTTTCCTTAAAAGAACTAACCCGGTGGGTCTGCTCCTCGCCGGAGAGCAGACCCAGGTGGGTCTGCTCTTCTTTGTCAAAGAGCAGATCCAGATGAGTCCGCTCTTTCCGGCGAAGAGTAGACCCAGGTGGGTCTGCTCTCCAAATTTGTTTGTCGGAATTTTTTTGAAATTTGAGAAAAAAAAAACTTGGAACTGGAGTTGGCCGAAAAAAATTTCGACCATTGAATTTTTTTTTTTTACCAACAACGATAATGGGTTAATTATTTTATAATTTATAATTTAGAAAAAAAATTTAGAAATCTTTAAATATTAAGTTGAAAGAATATGTTTCAAATAGAAGTTGAGAGTGGATGACAGTGGCTGAAGGGTGTATTTGATCCGATTTTGTCTAATTATGGAGTATTTGATCTGATTTTGTAAATTTGAGTGGATTTGATATTTCATGCCAAATTGAGGTTTTTTTAATATACTTTACTCGTGTTTTTTTAAGGGTTAATTTCTAAAAAAATCACGAACTTTATACGAAGTTTCATTTTAATCATGACCTTTAAAAGTTGCCATTTAAAGGCACGAACTTTCATATTGTTTCAAATTTATCATTTCAGTGTATTTTTATTGACTAAATTTTTCACTAAATAATTAATGAAAGACTCAAGTTATTAATCAACATCAAATCTTATTATCTTTCGGTTATAGTATTTAGAATTAGGAATTTTTAGTCAGATAAAATACACCAAATTTTATAGATTTGAAATAAAATAAAAGTTCATGCCTTTAAAGGACAACTTTTAAAGGTCGTGATTAAAATGAAACTTCGTGTAAAATTTGTGATTTTTTTAGGAATTAACCTTTTTTTCAATACTTTACTCGTATTTTTATTTCCTAAAACCCATTTCCTGTCTCCATTCATCTCTCAGAACTCAGAAGACAGGTCGAAAAACCCCAAAACAAAACCCAAAATGCTATCCACTCTACACCACCACCCTCGCTGCTCGCTCTCCCGCTTCCCTTTTATCACCTCCCGCTCTCTAAATTCACCTTCAGTCACAGCATCTTCCCTCACAGACCAATCACCATCCCCGTCATCTCAAATCCTTAACATCCGTCACTCTCTTCTCTCTCGCACCCTCACAGCCACCCAACTCGCCGAGTCATTCCTAACACGAATCAAGCAAACCGAACCGCAAATTAACTCGTTCCTACACGTATCGAATGAGAATGTGTTGAAGCAAGCCAAGGAAATTGATGAGAAGATTGATAGAGATGAAAATGTGGGGCCGCTTGCGGGTGTTATTGTTGGGGTTAAAGATAATATTTGTACCGTTGATATGCCGTCGACCGGTGGGTCGCGTATTTTGGAGAACTACTGTCCGCCGTATGATGCTACTGCTGTTAAGAAATTGAAAGAATTGGGTGCTCTTATAGTTGGGAAGACTAATTTGGATGAGTTTGGTATGGGAAGTACTACTGAAGCTTCTGCTTTTCAGGTTTATAATTGTGCTTATTGTATTTTGATTTTTTTTTATATTTTGATGAATTGTATTTGAATTTGGTGAAATTGTTTATACGTGTTTTTTATTTTGGCAATGTTGAGATTTGAGTATTCCAAACTGCAGTACAGATATATAAATTTTGAGTTAATGTTGTAAAATTCACAACTTTACGCGTTTTTTAAAACCTGTCATCGACTTTTATATTTTCCAAATTGATACAATTTGTCGTAATTGCTGAGATGGCGGCCCATTTTATGATGTAATTTGCTGAGGTGGAAGTATTTTTGGCTGATACCTCAGCAAATGATAGATCTTGTGTATCCATTTGAGAAAAAAATTGGTGTCCAAATATGTAATTTTTAAAAAGTATGATTAAGTTGAGAAAACATGTAAGCTTGGTAATTTTTTCTATGACATTTACCTATAAATTTCTGATAGTTTTATTTTATTGTTTTATCCAATGCACACTGCCTTTGTTTTGTAGTTGATTTTTAGTTGATATTTTAGTCTTGCTGGTAACTCGAGTTGGTTTACTCAGGTGATGAGTATGTTCATGCAATAGGTGACTTCAAATCCTTGGGATGTATCTCGGGTGCCAGGGGGGTCATCAGGAGGATCAGCTGCAGCTGTTTCTGCTGGGCAATGTGTGGTATCCCTGGGAAGTGATACAGGTGGAAGTGTAAGACAGCCAGCATCATTTTGTGGTGTTGTTGGATTTAAGCCTACATATGGGCGTGTCTCGAGATTCGGGCTCATGGCTTATGCTTCTTCACTAGATGTTATTGGTTGCTTTGGTACATCAGTTGCAGATGCTGGAATTCTTCTACATGCTATTTCTGGTCATGATAGATTTGATGCCACTAGCAGCAAGAGAGTAAGAATTCTTCTTCTTTCATCAATATCTGGAATTTGAATGATAGCTTTTTCCCCCCTAACTTGACCAATTAATATTTATTATCTTACAAGCATCCAGTTGATGGAACTATTTAATTGATGCATATGCAAAAGGAAGTAGCAAGAGGGTACGTTTAATATTTAAGCTTATTATTTTTTACCCCTGGAAGTTATGAAGTAAATGCGCCTAATTGGGTATTGAGCCTGTTGAAATGTGACTTCTCTTCTGCAAACAAAGTTACGCATCGGAGCAATGTTTATATGCATCACTGAACTATAAAACTGAACTTTTTTTTATAAGGGCCGCCCCGAAACTAAGCACTTGAATGCGATGCCCATGGTTTTGTTCTTGTTATGTGTTGCATATTTTTTGTTTTTTTGCAGTAAGAGTATCCTGGTTTCTTATTCTGTTCTTTTTTTTCAATCATTTATCTAGGAGGTTCCTGATTTCACATCTCAATTCTCTGCCTCAAGTCTTTTGGAATCCACACCACTGAAGGGATTGAGAGTTGGTATTATTCGTGAAACTCTTGAAGACGGTGTTGATATTGGAGTAAAATCTGCAATCAGTGCCGCTGCCTCACATTTAGAAGAATTAGGATGCTCCGTGGCAGAGGTTTAACACCTACTTATCCCCTGGTCAAGATTTTTCTTGTTTGGCGTACAGATTTCCATATGTTTTGGTTGTTTACCTCCATTCACCTTTAAGCATTGACTTGCAGGTGTCTTTGCCATCATTCTCCCTTGGTTTACCGGCATATTATATTCTTGCTTCATCAGAATCATCTTCCAACTTATCACGTTATGATGGTGTCAGGTGATTTTCTAACAGATCATTCCTTGGATATTTTATTTGTTATCTTTAACATTTTAATAATTGTTTTGATTATTTAGCTATTTTAATTTATATATGTTTTGTATGTTGTTAATAAACTAGATAAGAAGAGCTGAAATACTTACAATAGTTATAGGCCTTTATTTTTTCAAGTTACCTGTAAAGTTTGAGTTTTTCTCAAAATTACCATCAATAAATATAAGAGTCTTGATCTATACCATGATTCCATCTGTTTCCAAGGCTCCACAAAAGTATTTTAGTGTACAAAAAAAATAAGTATATCACTAAATGAGCTGTCAATTAACTATCTTCTCTTTAATGCTTTCCTTGTACTGGTAACCAACCAACCTGTGAAATGTACCGGAAGAACTTCCATTCTATCAGGTTTATCCCCCTTAAGATTTTATACTTGAAAATGTTTATTCATATGCTTGCTCAGATGCTGATAAACAGACTGTAATTGTCTTCCTGACATCCAGGTATGGAAATCAAGTTGTTGCTGATGAACTAACTGGCCTCTATGGGGACTCTCGAGCAAAAGGATTTGGAGCTGAGGTATATATCTTTTCAAATGGCAACTAAAAGTTGATTGTCTTTTGCTTTTCCTTATCTAGTTTTGAATGGAAGAATTATCTAAAATATCGTGAAGGTCGTATTGCCAGATTGCATGCTTGGATGAAATCAAGCCTATTTATCAATTGGCTTAAAAAGGAAGTCTAATATCTGCTATGCCAGTAACGAACCCTGAAGTAACGTTTACATTTGCAGGTCAAAATGCGAATTTTGATGGGAACATATGCACTCTCAGCTGGTTATTATGATGCATATTACAAGCGTGCCCAGCAGGTATAACTAGTGGTTATGCAAATATAAAATTTATTATCATTTAGTTTATAGTAACTGATTGGATATGAACTTTTCGGTACCCAAATGCTTTATCTATTGCAGACAAGTGTTCTATTGTGTTGACACTTATAACCATGTTAGAACATATATTCTATGATTTCAAGATATAAATAATCCAAAATATCAGTTTTAGTAATTTAGTCTAGGATTTTTTTTCTTTTCCTGAACATTGCAATTGTTTCAATAACTCTTAAGGTCTTCGAGATTGTTTCCTAGGTGAGGACTTTAATCCAGAAAAGCTTCAAGAACGCATTAGATGCATATGACATCTTAATTTCTCCTGCTGCTCCATCTGCTGCTTACAAGATTGGTATACTGTCTGCATGTCACATTTTGGGATGCTTCTGTTGACTTTGTGCTTTCATTTTGATAGTTCCTCTGTTCAAATATTCAGTATTTCTTGAAACGTACAGGTGAAAAGAGAAACGATCCATTGGCAATGTATGCGGGTGATATTATGACGGTGAGTATCTGCAACTTCATATTTCCTAGTTTCCCCCTTTTCCTTTGTCAAATAACCAGTCAACTCAAAAGTTAAAGTTGTTAGGTGATATTCTAACTATGATTTCATTGTATGTAACACACACTGTGAATGCCCATGTGAATATCCATAAATATTTTTAATTAACCAAATAGGAGTTGTCACGGTTCAAACTCTAGACCTTTTGATCTTGAGTATCTGATACTGTGCTAAAGTAACCAATCAATCCAAAAGTTTATATCTTAGGTGAAACGTTAATTATGATTTTATTATTTCTAATGCTCTCGCATGCAAATGCTCATTGGATTTGTACGTGAACAAGCACAGGCTCATCTTACTTCGTGCTTAGATATTTAATTAATGAAATGGGGCTATCAAAGATTGTAGTATAGACCCTTTAATCATAGAGGCTCTGATATTATGCTAAATGCCCAATTAACTCAAAAGGTAAAACTGTATTTTGATTTAGACTTGCTTGGCAACATAGCATAACTGTGCCACTAGATGAGGATCGGGAGAGGATAAAAAAAAAGTTTACTTAGATGGTAGAGACTGCAAGATGTGAGGAATCTTATTTAAGGCAAAGGCTGTTTATTCACAAGCTGAATCACCAGACGTTTTTGATGCCATTAGGGTAAAAAAGTTTGTGTTGGCTAAATGTCAACGACATTAGGCGAATATTAAAAATGAAAGAGAATCAGGTCAGTGCTTAATTGTATGTGAAGTGTAATGCTGAATATGTCTCGGAGCGTCTCTATTTCTAGATTCATCGGGGATCACTAATAAACAAATGTTGGTAAATTGTCTTTGTGGAAACAATGATCAAAAAGATTTTTCTGCCTGTATCAAAAATTTATGTCCTGAAAGTCAACGCTTTAGCAGTTTGTTGTTTTACTAGTTAGAGTAATTTATGATGAATTAATATGCCACAAATCTATCTTTTAAATTTTCAGAAGATGTTTGAATATTTTTTTTAATTTGTCCATTGTTTTGAGTTCCCATTTTCTATATTTTGGATTTTCACTCATTTTCTTAACAGTTCATCCGCTTAATTGTATACTGTCATGTCAAATCTATCCTGTGTTCTACTTCCTGTCTAATTTAGCAATTTTGGCACTGGTACAGGTGAATGTTAACTTAGCAGGGTTACCTGCATTGGTTTTGCCATGTGGATTTGTTGAAGGTGGGCCTGCAGGACTTCCTGTCGGTCTTCAAATGATTGGCGCAGCATTTGATGAGGTATTGACTTCCTGCTTTTGCAAGTAAATTTTTTGCAGTTGGCGAAGCTAGGTTCTGGAATAACTCTGTCTCCAATTTGAAAATCTTTATTTAAAAGAAATTGGGACTTGAGAGCAACTTAGCATGGTTTTACCTGTTCAGAAAAATCATTTTTAAGTAGAAGGATAAATTAGAAAGGGAAATCAGAATATATTCTAAGGCTTATCCTATTGTACACTTTCGTTTCCTATTTCGCTATTTTCCGAAATCCAACATTTAATCCTGGACTTATCGCGTAACAAATGTACACATGACTTCAAATTATGTAGACTTTTTGCAATTGTTGGTTATATGTATACATATGCGACATTTTCTTTTTCTCTGTTCTACATTTTCATGAATGAGTATTTATTTTGGTTTCTTTGTTACTATGGTTTCAGGAAAAATTACTGAGGGTGGGTCATATCTTTGAGCAGACTCTTCAAGGTTACAAATTTGTTCCCCCGCTGGTAGCAAGTGATGTATGCTAGCACCAAGGCAAATGCAATTTTAGTATAGCTCATCAGTAGGTAACATTTTAGGGTAAAATTTACTGGGAGCTGAGTAAAAAAAATTACTTTGATCAAATTACTCTTGTAATTGTAATTTATTTTTTTAAATAAAATAATAACAATTTCGTCAAATTTGATAACTTTAGTATGATTTCAGCAATTTTTGTTTTGGACTGAATAGACATCCGAATAGACTTCTATGTAATCCGTTATCTGCCACACGCCATAATTATCGAATGACTTGCTCATTAATATTAAGAAATCATTTTCTATTTGTATATAATTCGTTCAATGAAGTTTAATCTTTAACAAAAAAAATACATGCGTTAGATAGCATTTTACTAAAGTTGCGAGGTTAATATTTTCTACAAAGGTTGAGTATTTTCCGTTCTTATATACTCAAAAAGTATATAGATATGTTTAATAAATTTAGACATTTTCTAAAAAAAATTATTTCAATTTATAATTTTTTTAATAATTAAAAGAGAAGTATTTGTAGGAGAAATTGAACCTACGAGCAGTTTTCCGTTGAATGCTTATACTCTTTGAGTTATATAACTCATTGACTTATTTTTTTTACTATATTATACAGAAGGTATAATATATTTTTCTCCTGTAAACTCTATTTTTCATTTCAATATTACTGCTACTGTTGAGAAAAAAAAACTATATTATACAGAAGGACATAACAGCCATCATATACAGTAAATTTGAAAATAATTATTTAATAGATTTTATTCATTATGTAATGTTATTTTTATATAGCACTAATAAAATTTTACTAAAGTAAATCCCATCAGTGAAATGGTAAAATTTAATTGATTTACACCTAAGATTTAGAATTATCTTATACTATTATTTATATATGGTATAGTGCTAGATTAATAAAGTTTTACAATAATAAAAAAAATCCAATTAAATCCCATCAGAGAAATGGTAACATTTAATTGTTTTACACCTAAAATCTATCGCAATTATAAATTTATAACTCAATTGTATACAATATTATTTGTCAATATAGAATTGGTATTTTAAGGTCGCTTAATAGATATTTTCATAAAAATATAGTAGTAAATTTTTTTGATTAAAAATAGTGGTAAATTACTTAATTTATATTTTTTATATTAAACGTGTTACACCTAAAAATTAAAATCATAATTATAACTCAAAACGCAACTGCTTCTTAATTAAACTACAATAAAGCCGTCTCAGTTGTAAGCTGTTGATGGTCCCCTGTTGTATATCTCACCCATGGCGTACTTACCCTTCACCTATAAAAGATTCAGGTCACGTTAATAAATTCTGCGTACGTTAGCAACCACTAAAATAGATCCGTAAGAAATACAACGAAAAGAAATCAAAAGATTTCCGATTATCCATCATCAGAATCGTCCTGTTCAACGATTCCGATCACTTCGTAATCTCCGATCTCTTACTCTTTTTATTTATTTACGAGCTTTGATAATCATGCAATTGGAATTCATAACCTGTTTCAATGTTATTTCTCTTGATTTTATTCCGGTCTTGAATTTTTAATAATTTTGCTTGATTTATTTAGTTCAATTTAGTTTGATTGTGAAGGAATTTGAGTTAATTGTGGTGATACTGATTCCTGTTTGGCAGTAGAAATAATAAAACATAATAATTCAATATAAAACTAAATAAATTTGATTTAGCTATTGGTTTAATTAGATTAAGCATTGTTGATTAGTTGTAATTGTCATTGATTGATTGATTACTATGCTTGTTTTGATAGGCTTAATCATAAGGTTGGATTTGGAAGTGGAGGTGAAGTGAATAACATGCATCCTATGGAAAACAAGAAAAAATGTTGGCCTATTGAGAGGAAAGCGCCTTCACTGGTTGATCTTTGTGTTAGTGTAGCTATTAGTAATGTGAGATATTTAGGTGATGTTGGCGAAACGGATTTACATCTTCTCGATCAGATTTTACCACATTGTACAGTGGATCAGTTGACGCACATTGAGAAGAGCACACAAGTAAGGAACTAAGAATTGTGGCTTGTATTTGCATGTAAAAGGGTTTCATAACATATTATTATTAAGGAATTTGATGATTGTTTCTTTGTTTTGATTGTTTCAAATAGGAGCGAGATCTTAGTCCCGTAACTGATAAGTTATGGAAGTCTTTCTATGAGAAGCAGTTTGGTGAAAGAAACACTAATTCAGTAACCGAGAAAATGAGACGGTGTAAAATTTCCTTCAAGTGGATAGACCTTTACGGTGTATGCTCTTTTATCCCTTACATTTTCCTAATCTTTAATCTATACACACATAGATGGACATATGTGAATAAGTTTTACATTTTCTTCAAATAGAATACTTTGTCTTCCAAACATGGTAGTTTTTTCTTGGCGATACAAACAATTGGTTTTTAAGCGAGGGTGAACTTCTTGTAGAGCAAATTGAAGGAACTTGCTGAAAGAGAGGATGAAGCAGTTGCTCGACTTCGACAATCGTACAAAAAAGAAGTCGATAGTATGTTCTTTAACATAAGATATACTGATGTGAAATTGAGTTTTCTTTGATATTTGCATATTTATTTAATTTGATTACATTATTGACGTGTATAAAGTGCAGTTCTTTAATCTTAATTTACATCTGTCCTTGTTACTGTGTGATTTTGAGTGTTTGCAGGAGATTAGGAATTGAGGGTGAATTTAGATGCATTCATAAATTTTTATGCTTTGTAAATTCTAAAGTATTGCAAATTGTTGTAGAAAAACAAAGTAGGCAAATACGTATCTGTACAAAGATTCCACCTTCAAGTAAAAGAAGCTTTTTTGGAGGTAAGATTTCTTGTTTTCTTATGATTGGTGCTCTTGAATTACTTTAAAAGAACTCCAGTTATGTGTTATTAAGACTGGGACAACTTGCAGCCTTTTTCAAGCTGTGAAGCTGATTAGAAGGCTGTGTTTCTTTTTTTTCCTTTTCTGCTGTATAATTAATAAATATTTGTTTGTAGGTAGTGGCCCTGGATGTAATCTTTCCAATGTGAAGAGTAACATAATGAAGAAATCAAAAATAGACTTTCTGAAGAGGTACTTCATTTTATTCCATATGCTGATTTTTGATATTGTGGATCTTGAACTTCATTTTCGTCAAGTACCGTGGTTGCAACAGAAGATGCCTTTAATTTTTTTAAGCATAGCAGTAGGTATAGCTAGTTTCATTCTAGACGTGGTTAATAATTCACATTTAATGTGAAATATGTTTTACTAGTTATAATTTCGAAACAGAGCTCTCTATGCAGAACCACAACTAGAATAACACGAAAAAGAAAAGCCCGAAACTCTAAAGTGTGAGTAACTATTTTATTTTCATGATCATCCAAAAATAATCCCTGAATATAGTCTTCCTTGACTGCATGGGCAGTGAATGAAATGATTGACGATGTTACTGAATCAAATTTATATGCTAGCAAATCTGTACGGCTGCGATCAGTAATCCTTACAGATAAAAAGAGAAAAAGCGTGATGTTGTCAGCCTCTAAATCTGCAACAGCAACAGTTTGAGGCTGATGAAAATTCATTTGGGTTCATGGTTTTAGAGAAAAAAGTGTTACATGATATAATGACTGCTTGTATCTTGCACAACATGATAATTAAGGATGAACATGGACTCGGAGGCACACATTCTTCTCCCCAGAAGAAGCTGAATAAAGGCAATGATTCAAGATGCAATGGAAGTGGCAGCACCAATAGTGGAAAGATTGTGGATGAAGATATTCGATTTCAATAATTTCTTTTTTCGCCATAAATAGATTAAGGATAAAAATGCTCATATTGAACTTCGTAATTGACGAATAGAGCATTTGTGCGTGCAACATAATAATTATGAGGACGAAAGACTGTCAATGTTGTTTCAGCGTGGGAAGTGAAAATTTTGGGATTAGATTGCAATGGAAGTTAGATGCGCCATTTAAAAGATTTAATCGTTCTGTAAGCTTAGTGCAATTATATGAGCAGAAAAGAACAACGAAAGGTTGTGGTCCTAATCGATTTTTGGTTTTACTTCATCAAGATCCCAGTTTGTTATGATTTTAACCCATGAAGAGAGGGAGGAGGATCATGCAAAAGAAAAATAAAGGTTTTAAAGTAAATGAGTTGGAAGTTTCTAACATGTTGATAATCATATTTGAGTGAGCTGTGGACAAAAAATAACAGCTGACAAAGTTATAAAGATAACTTGTTAATGAAATTCAGCGGACAGGTCATGGTTTTGCATGGATTACTGTAGCTTGAAATTCCTTCTGAAACAGAAAATTATCGCCCCTCCAACTTATTAAGCAAGCTTCAAATACATAGGTTTTTGTTCTCAGTTAAGCGTAAATCCAGTTCTGAGAAGCATTGTGTTGATTCCAACTCATGCCAGCACAAGAGATGCTGAGTATTTGCTGCCATTTGTATGTCGCAGTTGGCTGTTTCTTCAAATTCGGAGTCATAGAAGCTGGTGTGGTTGGTCATGCGTCTTGTGGCAATGGAGCCTTGGTCTTTCTGGAATCAGTAGCCTCTATTAAGAATTGGGTATCTTCCTCATTGTATGCCAATGTTGCGTCCTTACCCATCCCTATGCCCTACGTTGCACGGAAACTTTCCAAGTCCTATATTTTGGCTTTTCGTTTCTGTTTTCTTGTAAAAAAATTCTGTTTCGCCGTTTTCTACTTCGTCGTTTCCATTTTCGTGGCACATAGCCTATGTTGTTTCCATTGGTATGGCTTTTCTATGATAATTTATCTAAGTTGCGTAGTCTTTTAAAAACAATGGACATCTTGATTAAGTTTTAAGCAGTTCATTTTGAGGCAATCACTCCGACTCGATGGACGTCAACTATGCTTCTAGTTTTTAGATCATACCATCCTCACATGGATGGCCAAAGTAAGATGTGAATCACACTGTTGAAATAGGTTCAAGACCCTTCACAAGCAATAAGCCAGTTCTAAAAATCATTATGTTGATTCCTTTTTATGTCAGCCCAAAATATGTGTGGTATTTGCTGAAATTTTTATGTTGCAGCTTGGTTCTTTTGACGAGATCAGTTGGCTATTTCTTAAAATTGAGAATTATAGCAGCTGGTGTGGTGGGCAAGTGTCAGTGTAGTAATGGAGCCCTGGTCCTTCTGGGATCAGTATTTCTGTAAAGATTGGGTTTATCTTCCTCATCATGCGTGAATGCTGTGCCCGTCCATATGCCGTTTAATGGTAGGTATATTTGATGATAATATATCGAAGTTGCGTTGTCCTGGAATCAATGTTTTTCACAATAGGATTTTCAGCAGTTAATTTTGGACCAATTACTTAGACTTGATGAAAGTCAACTATGCTTCTAGTTTTGACAAAAGAAAATACTATGCCTTTAGTGGGTTGGATCATACCATCCTCAAGTGGATGGATACAGTTAAGTTATGAATCATACTTTTGAAGTTGGTTTGAGACCTAATGGTTTGAATTGTTATCATGGGCATGTCACAGTCGCATATGATGCCTTTTCATGGTTCTATCTCCAGCAAATGCTTCCAGGGAGGATGTCTGGCAAACACAACTGCATTAACCTTCTATATTCTCAAATAAGTGTGTTTTAGCGTCAAGTGTGTTGCTTCACGCTCCTTAAAACCAACAATAGCAACAACCAGAGGCTGAAACTTCAGTTCATCAGTTGAAAATTCAGTTGGGTACCAAGTCTACAAACTCTACACTCATGGATATAGGGCTACAATTGATAAAGAAATTAGTCTACGAGCTCTACATTCATGGAAAGAGGGATACAACTGATAAAGAAATTAGGCATTTTTAGACTTACTTTATCTCTATATTAATTTACTAGTTTCAGTCACGTTTACTGTTTAAGCCGGTCATGCATTCTATTAATACAGGAAGCAGTTATGTGTCTTTGTTAGTAGACAGTTAACAGAACCAAAGTAGCAATTCTAGGACTGAATTTACGAGACAAAATTCAAAGTATGAAGCACAATTAGAAACATTTTCCAGAACCAATGCTTCTCTCAAACATGTTAAAATGCAGGAAACAAATAAATTCAAACTTCTAATTCACCTAAACTATAATCCCTAACTTGATCTTAATGATCATAGAGAGGCTTTGACTCAAACTAATGATCATAGAAGAGACTTTGAAGTCTTTCTTTTTAAGGATTCAGAAATAATTCTTTTTGAGAAACCACTCGGTTTATGTCCTGTAAAGATTTAACAAAATGAAGGAGCTTTTCTAGAAGTTTACCTATGGTCAAGTCAATATATGTTGGTAGAAAAGGATGAAAATAAGGTACTATAAAATTAGAGTAGAGAATAATGAAAGAGAATATTGTTTCTCCTGTAAGTTTGACTTGGCATAATATATCTATATCTATTTAGGAGTTATAGCGCTGTAACATTTCTTTTTAATTTATTGTGATTCTTGTATAGTTTACTAACTTTAACTAGGTTTATGTATTATGTATAAAATACTTCTAGATATACCGAATAAAATAATTCAGTATTTTTCAGCTAATCAGAGCAGAAGAAAATTATTTTGCTGCCTTCTCTTTTGTTCAAACCCTAATTGTCATCTAGCTGATTTGTTTTCCTCTTCTGCTTTTTGCCTATCTCCAATTCCTACCTAATCCTAAAACTAGATATCATCTAGTCTCAAATGATGTCTACTATAGTTTACATCGAGATTCTCGGTGGCAAGAAATTCTCGACGGTTATTTTCCATGAGACTTCTTCTCCAGTCCATATTAAATTAGATGGAACTAATTATCATGTTTGGTCAAACAATTCTAGAGATTCTTATTTTGGTAGGAAGGAGGATGATTATATTATTATTGGAAGAATGGTTGCACCTGTAGTGGCTGATTCCAGCTATGATGAATGGGAAGCTGAAATGCCCTTGTTAAATCTTGGTTTATCAACTCCCATGATTGATATCTGATGTCACACTTTGTGCATTGTAAAAAATTGGGATGTGCTTAAGAGTAGTTATGTTAATTCTATTTTTCTCAAGTCTATGAATTGATACAGTTCTTTCAATTACGTCAGGCTGGTCTACCTCTGTAAGATTATTACAATTAAATGAGTACAATTTTCATGGAGCTTGATTATCGTAGACGTAATGACATCACATGTGCCACAAATATTGAGAAACAATGGAAACATTACATCTATATGTTTCCTGCAAGGCTTGATGACGATTTGGATCAATTTAGTAGTCGTGTTTTGACTACCTCTTCATTACCAAGCTTGGAAGTAGCCTATTCTTTCGTTCATCTTGAAGTAAAGACAAGCCACTGTGGACATAAAGGAACTATTATGAGGTCTCAGCTATAACTATCTAAAAGAGCATCTCTTAGCCAATTCCTTTTGCTTCTGTGGATTCTAGTGCTTTTAGTTCTTGCTAATGCACTCACTACAAAAGTGTTAAATAGACCATAGATGGGTGGAAGAGGCATGGCTATTGGAAGTGGTATAAATTAAGCAAGCATAAAAGAAAAATTAGAAATCTGCTCTAACTGATATTGTTGACACTTGTACACCTTTCACTTTTAACACCTAATTTGATGACTGTTTCCACTTCTTCTAGTGATTGAATTATTGATTCGAGGCTACAAACCATATGACTAGTAATTCATCCGTAGTCCCTTCTCTAATGTCTTCACTTGTTTAGTAATGTCTTCCCATGTTTGGTTTCTACCGTTTGGTAATGGGACTTCTATAACAATTATAAGGGTTGGAAATGTCACAACTTAGCCTTCATGCACCTAATTTCTCTAATAATCTTCTCTCACTAGTAAGATTACCAAAAGTTCTGATTGTTGTGCAACATTTAATTCTACTCATTGTTGTTTTCAGGACAATCATATAAAGGCGAGACATTCGTAAGGAAAGTGGGAATTTTATTGCTTAGAAGGGGCTAAGGGATGTGATACCGACCTCATAGTGTCCGACTCCCAGGCGAGCCATGAATTGCCCTTGTGAATTATAGCTCGCCTATAGACAAGTCCTCCAAAACTCACCTCGCAAAGTGGTGAGTTCTCCCGGATGCCTAATGTATCGCCTAAATTAGGTTTCTCCACGATGGATCTCATCTCGTCTAAGACCTTGGGAAAGGCAATGTGTGCCCTCATCTGCACGAAATCTCGAAAAACGGGTTATTCACGTACAGAGGAACGTGGGACTAAACCACGATTTGAGAAACAATACCCTATCTCCTCAGGGCCTTTAAATATCACACTACCGGGTTTGGGAAGGTATTCGTTTTCTAGCCCTAAATATTTAGTATATTCATTATCTACCTAAAACCTTTTCGGCTTTTCTATTCTTTGTGCAGGAAGATCACAAAGAGGCGATCTCAGAGTTTTCTACTTGTATCATAATGAAATATGAGCTTAGCCGTGACTTTTAAGTAGATAGAGATTCATGTGAGCATCTTTTATATTATCTATCCCTTTTAATTGTACAAGAATATGCGTTCAAAATATCGTGAAATAGTTCGAGTCCATATTTGGGGGATTGTTTTTTATATTTAATGTATATGTTGCCCAAAAGATTCTTCTAAGGCATTATCATCCCAATTTTTTCGAGTAAAGGGTTAATACGGTCCTTGAACTTGTGATTCATAGTCAAAAAACCCACTCTCAGCCATTTCGATTAATTAGAACAATACTCTTCGTTTTAGGTCAATTAAGGACAAAATAATAAGTTCAGAGACCAGAATGATCCAATTTTGTCTTGATTGACCAAACAATAGAGAGTATTTTCCTTAATTGACCTAAACATTGTCACTATTGTCCTTAATTGATCAAAATGGGCGAAAGCTAGTTAGTTAACCCCAAGTTACAAGTTTAGAGATTGAGTTGACCCTTTGCTCCGTTTTATTCTTATTTAGAGTGTTTATTTTCTAGATTATTTTGCAATGTTACTACCTCTAGTTTGAGTTGTAAATAATGCATTTATGCAAAGAAAACTTAACGTTGGCAAAGGAATTTGAATTGAAAAACTTGGGTGCTCCAGAATACTTTTTGGGTATTGAATTTTCTCGGTGCAAGCGAGGACTTTTTCTATCCCAGCGACAATATATTTAAAAACTCTTAACAAAGATTGTTATTTTGCATGTGAGCAGTAAATACTCATGTTGAAGTGAATTATGGCTCATTTATCCTTACTAACAAAGAGATATTAAAGACTAGTGAAAGAGGTTGATCTATCTTTAGCCCGCATGTGGTGTGGCAATCATATTTTGGTTTATTTGAGGTCCTCTCTAGACAAAGATATTATATTCCCCAAACATGGACATTTAGATATTATAGGTAATATAGACTGAGTTTGGTAGTCCTAAATCGGATAGAAAAGCTACTCGGTATATTTGTCATTTTGTTGCTGACTATCATGCTATTAGAAAGCTCACTTGGTTAAAAATTCTCTTAAAATAATTTAGATTTGGTCCAAGAAATCTGTGGTTTTCTACTATGATAATATTGACGTGATTGAACATACATTAAGAGTGTATAACAACTGGCTTAGATGATGACTCGTGATGTTACTAAGGGCTTGTGAAGCTTTGGCACTTCTCCGGGGTGCCATATCTAGGGGGACACGGCGGGGATATGCACCAGACTTGGAAGATTTCACTCCTATTAGCCTAAGTGGCTCCCACTCACAAAATGAAAAAAGAAAACCACATGTTTTGATCGCAGTTATTGGCATTAGAAAACTTTGGTTGTTTAAGGAGAAAACATGTTGGCATACACAATACCACTGTCGCGTCAAAGAGAAGGAACATGGCGGGAACCTTCCAGGATGGTATTTTGATGAATTTGAAATCTTTCTCAGTATGAATCTTTTCTTAAAAAATCTTAAGTAAATGGGTCTAGGATCCAAATCTAATCAGACAATAAGTTACATAATACCTATTTCTAAATAGAAAAAAGAAAGAGAAATACATGCGAGAACAAAATTAACAGCCACTGTTTTTCTTATTGTTCTCATTTCAAATTGTTTTCAACAAACAAGAAAAAGAAAACCCAAATTATTGTTATTTTATATATTGTCATTACATAAAATTCATATTTTTGCATCTTTAAAGCTTCTATACGAGTAAACATTTATTTATTGAAAAAATTTAATTTTCTGTGGCCCGCCATATCCATATCCTAATTTTTTATTTCTCCCCATTCCCGTATCAATGCTTCATAGCTATCGGCTCGTTTTATACTTCACTATCCAAGTTTGACATTGTGATGTTTGTGCACCAATTTTGAGGGGGAGACTTGGCATATATGGATGTATATCTCTTTAAGGAAATATAGCTGTAATATTCCTAACTAATTGGTTGTGACATCTTATATATGACTTACTTTCAATAGGTTTATGTATACCTTAAAAAGTGTGTATTGCTCGGATAATGGCCTTTGTTTGGATAGAGACTTGTGTGTAAAATTACACTCGACTGTGCGGATCTTTAGGATTTTTGACTTTGTTCATCGGATGAGTAATTATCACTTCTATTCTTATTTATTTTTTTCTTTTCTAATTTTGAGCAGTCCAGAAGTGAAAAACATAGCAGCCATGAGATCTTTGCAAAGAAAAAATAGGTAAAAAAATGTTGTAAATATGTTGCTTTTATAATGTGCCCTTAAACTGCTACCCACAAATACACACTATAACATCTGCTGCTTCCATTACAGTGCCTCTTCCATAACGAAGCCAATTGGTTTTTCTGGAAATAGTTCTGCATCATCTTCTACACAAACAAAGTCCATTCAAAGAAGATTCTAGAGCACGTAATGCAAGATTTTACGCTCTTTTATGGTGAGAACAGTGTATTGTTATCTGTTTGCTTTCATATTTGTATTAATTTGTTTTGGAGTTTAGATTAATTGGCCAAAATAAATGCTCAAGCTCATTTAATTTCAAGCATTTCCATCGACCTGTAACCTTCCAGCTTGACAGGAAACCCTTCCAATCTGTGTAATATAGTATTTTTCTATAGCGGTAACATGCTCATTTGATTGATGCATAACCGGTCGATTCCTTGCTAAGCGAGATCAATGTTGTGATTAGCAGCTGCATCTCCGACATGTTATACTATATAAATTGTAGGCAGAAGGTACAAAAAAAACCCTTGTAGTTTTCATAAAAGTACAGATCAGTCCTTTTACTTTTTGAGGTATAATTAAGCCCTTTTTGTTTTCAAAAAGAACAAAGAACCCCTTTTATCCAGCATCATTAGAAACACTCGTTAATGGCTGACATGTCTCTCATAATCATATAGGAAAAAAATTCAAAAATAACTTTAATGTTTAAAATATTTACCAAAAATTTGAGGGGTTAAGCGTCCCAAAATTAAACTAAAAGGGTTTATTTGTTTGATTTTAAAACAACAAGGGTTTAATTGTTCAATTTTAAAAATATGAGGGCTTAATTGTGCCCAAAAAAATAAAAGGGCTTATTTATACTTTTGAGAAAAAGTCGAGGGTTTTTTTGTACGTTATGCCTAAATTGTAAGTTGTAACTTATCTTGAATTGAGGAGAGCATATAATCACTTACATCAGAGAAGGAATATAAGCTATAACCCTCTTGAGATTTGGTCAAGTTTATTATTTTTCTCATGTATTTAAATGTCATGATGGAAAAAATAATTTTAAAATGCAGAGGAAAATAAGTAAATTTGAATATTACCACTGTGTTAGTCTATTAAGACTTATAACTAGAGATTTTTAGTAAATATTTATTGAACTTTTTTAAGTTGAAAATTCAAATTTGACAAATGGGTACAATTAAAATAGAAAATATAAAATGAGGTAAAATTGATGATTTTGAAAATTTAGGATATAAGCAAAAAAATTAAAAAGATGAGGTATCTTTGAATGACATATTATCAAAGAAAAAATGCGTCATTTGAATTATTGTCACATTGTAAGTTATATTGAAAATGTTTTTTTTTTTCGATGTGCTGCATATACATTATCATACCCGATTTTTTTTTTAACAAAGGTTATATTTCATTGAAAGTAATTGGGAGGCCTATGCACTTAAATAATGATCAACATTTTTAACTTTTTTTATTTTCGGTCAAACATTGCCAACCGTCAAGTTTGCCGTAATTTTGATATTTGCATTTAAATGTATCAAACTGTTTTATTTTTTTAAAATATCAAATACTCTTGATTTTTTTTGTCATATATGACCAAAGTTATTAATTATATCAATTTTAGCCTACTTTGACAAGTATACTTCGACAAAAAGAAAAAGGTTAAGTTTGATCATAAACGAAAAAAATGAAAAATATTCGGTGTTCAAAATATCTTTTTCTCCAATTATAAATAATAATCGAAATTAGGCTAAAATGGACGGTTTCAAAAAGTTTGACTACAAATAAAGAAAAGTCAAAAATTGAATACTTTTGAGTGATTAAACCTATTTATTTTTGATCGCCCTCATTCCGTATATTAGTTCTTTCTCATTTTCCGTCTCGTTTTTGTGGATTAGCATCTCGAAATCCAATTTATGAAAGGTAATTTATTTTTTCTTCAAATAACCATTAATGTAATTTTTTAATCTATTAGTGTTTGATCAATCAAAAGATTTTTTTTTAATTTATGGCTTAGAGATGTCAATTTTTGCAAAATTATAATAATAAAATTTAAAGGGCATCCAATTAGGAATATTTGATTTAAAAAAATTAAACCATTTTATTTTTTTTTCTTATCAAAATTAAATTATAATTGACGAAATTAAAAAAAAATTAATTCTAAAAAGGAAAAGTTCAATTTTTTCTAAATAAATAATTGACTGCAAGTGAAATTTGTTTTTAAATTCAGTTAAATTTGACTTTTTAAAAAATATTGGACTGTAAATGAATATTAAAGAACGAGAATGTTTGGAAGACAATTTAAACTTAAATTTGTAAGACAATTGTAAATTAGACAAGAAAGTTCGGAAACCATTAGTAAAAGTTAAAATAAATTACACTCAAGCCCACACTTATGTTATAATTTACCAATTCGTCCTTTCTTTTAAAAACAAAACGATATGGTTACCGATTGTTGTTTTTGTTTATTTTTAGTTCTTCGTTTATTTTTAATATTAGTCCATTAAATCAGAGGATTCAACTAAAATATAAGATTTCAATTTTATTTTTAACATATATATATATATATATTTATAAGATTCGATTTTCTTAATAAATTCCAATTCATATGTTCTATTTTTCTATACATAAATTTTTTTAATTGATTTTCAATGTTTAAATATTTTTGCTTTATTTACTTCTTAAAAGATTAAATGCACCATAAATCAACAGCTTTCTGTGTTTTTGATATTTAACATGAACTTTTTAATTTTTTTCAATTAAGATTTCATATGTATTTACTTTAAAAAAATAGTGTCATTTTACATATAAAACGGTGTCGTTTTAATTTAAATCGGTGCTATTTTACATTCAAAATGGTATCAGTATCTTTAATTGCACAGTTTTGAAAATTCATATACTTTTTTGCCGAAATTAAAACAGCAAAAAAATATTATATATATAAATAAGTACATAAACTTTTTAAAAAATTGCAATTAAAGCCACCTATTTCTAATTAACTATTTCAGCAATTACTTAGTATAAAAAATAAAATATCAAATTGTAATAGAGATATATATTCATAAACAAAATAAATTTATCTCTAATCTACTATTTTAATAGATATTTAATATTTAATATTTAAATATAATTAATAATTATATATATATAATGTAATTATATTATTTGACGAGTTAAATTACGAGTCACGTGTGAAACAAATAATACAAGATTAGTAAATAGTAGATTTGGCTTTACAGCTACTTGCCATAACTCACGCCATTACATATACTAGCTGCCATATAAAAAGGTTTCACCATTGAAAGGAGATCTAGGGTAATTTTTTTTTCTCAGATCCGGCCAACGCCGACCTACCTATCCCAGCCACCGCTTCTTTTCTCTACCCATAGCCATTCTATCTGCCGTTTCCGATCAGTTTCGACGAGGAGCCTTCCTGTATGCACCGCTGTTTTTATCAATTTGGAGGAAAGAGAAAGTAGATCTCATTTTGCTCCCTTGGAATTTCATAGCTGGTATGTTATTATGAATATATTCATTAGTATTATTTTTAAAAAAAAAAATTTAAATTTTTTTTCCTATAGTTTGATTTGAGATTTGTAGATAAAAAAATTTCAAAAATCAATTTCACTACTAAGTAAAATAAAAATGATGAAAATTAGTGTATTTAAAAAATTTATCTCTTCAAAATTTTATTTTTCTTTAGTTTCTAACTCTAACATCTTTTTCTTTTTTTCAATTTTTAATCTTTATTTTTCTCATTTTCCACCTCTTAAGTTTTTTTTTATTTAAATTTTCAATCTCTAATATCTTTGATAATCTTAGAATGTATATCAATGAATTTCAACCTCAATCCTAATTGTTTGAACTATTGGTCATTATTGTTAGAGTGTTTATCCTTTACATTGATTGTGCTATGCTTATATTTACAATAAGCAAATGAGAATTTGCGATAAAAAATCTTCTATTTATAATTTAACTTTTTTATTGTAAATTTTTTCACATAGCTAACGTATAATTGATTTGTTGTACGAAATACAAATGACATGATACAACAATTGCGTACAATAATTTTTCTTATTGTTAATTCTATAGTTTTTTTTCTTTCTATAAAGTAAATATCACTTTGTATTATAATCACTTTTATAAAATAGTGAAATTGGCAAATAAATGTTAAAACAAAACAACGTGGAATTTTCCTTAATTTTGGATTTGAGTAATGAAAAACAAATTAAGAATTTGGAACGTTTTCAATAGAACAAAAGATCAATTTACCACCGGCATGAAATATTAAGAAAGTTTGTCAAGAATTTTGGTCAAAATAATTTGATACTTTACATTTTTTTATTCAATCCCCTTTCCTTTGGTTGCACCCTTATGTGTGAAATTCATGCAAATAATAAATGGATGAAAATGTTAAAAAGCATTACTTTTTATTTTTATTTCTTATATTAATATTTAATGATTTTCAACTATCAATTATGACTGTCATATTTTTCAAAAGTACTAAAAGTACATGAGTTTGAGGGTATTTAAATTACCACATTGTATCTATGGAGAGAAATTATTTAGTGACTCTTTTCAAAAGGTAAATTTGACTTTGTAATATTTCCAATGATCACTTAGAGCACTAGACACAAGGTTAATCGAGGTCAAAGTACATAAAGCATAATTATCATAAAAAATAGGGTTAATTTCATAAAAAATCACGACCTTTAAAAGTTGGCATTTAAAGGCATGATTTTTCATTTTGTTTAAAATCTATAATTAAAGTAAAATTTGGTGTATTTTTTCTGACCAAAAATTACTTATCATATATACTCTAACTGAAAGATAATAATATTTGGCGTTCATTTATAATTTAGGTCTTAATTAATGGTTTAATGAAAAATTTAGTTAAAAAAATAAACTAAAATGATAGATTTGAAAAAAAAAAAAAAATTTATGATTTTATATGACAACTTTTAAAAGTTATGATTAAAATGAAATTTCGTGTAAAGGTCGTGATTTTTTATAGAATTAATCCTAAAAAATACATGTCCATTAATATGAGATTTTGAAGTTCAAGAAAATTGTTAGATGTGGATCATCCCACATTAATTTTGTGTAAATGGATATATATTAATATATTGATTGAACATCTCTACTTATTACTAATTTTTTTAAGATAGAATTTAACATGGTATTAATCTTGTCTTTTTACATAATTTGAAATTCAAATTTGGTCCACCCCACTCAATGCATGAAAGGGGATTGATTGCACTGCCCGGTCACATTATGCCTGAGGAATAGTCTTGGAAATCGGACAATCTCCCATTTATTCTCTATGTAAATGTTTACGTATTTATATATCAGTTGAGCATCTCTACATAGTATTAATTGGTTTTAAGAAAAATCTAACAAAAATAGGCATTAGGAGGTAAAGAATTTTAATATTTTACATTTTATTAACATGTTTTACATTTTCTATGTTGAATTTTGAACAAGGTTATGTTTACGTATTTATATATCGGTTGAGCATCTCTACTTAGTATTAATTGGTTTTAAGAAAAATCTAACAAAAATAGGCATTAGGAGCTCAAGAATTTTAATATTTTACATTTTATTAACATGTTTTACATTTTTTATGTTGAATATTGAACAAGGTTACTAATCTTGTTTATCTTACATTTCAAATCCCCCTTATTGCTCAAAGTTTTATTGATTTGATTCTTAAGGTTTGGTGTTGTAAAAATTATACGAGTATGTGTACTCATAATTTGTAGAATACTTAAATTTATTATTAAGTATTGTATTGAATATTTGAATAAATTTTTTCGATCAAATTTTCTAGATGTGTGTTGATTTGTGTGTATTTTGTTCAAGTAGCTTGTAAGTAACTTTAGATCTCATAGCAATGGATTGAAACGGTTAAACTTCTAATCCTCGGTTTTTAAATAGGATTCCTTCAAGTAATTTTGTATGGTTGTGTTTTTATAATTCCTTTGATGTTATCCATTTCTTTGCAAATTGTATTTATCTTACGTGAAAATATTTCAATTTTGTAAGATTTACTACTTCAGAGTTGAAACGTAGAAGCAAGTGTAACTAGAATGAGGCTTTGTTATATGACTTGATGCATCTGATTTTTATAAGGTATATTCTTTTTAGAGTGAAAAATGTATTTTGCAGGTGTATTCCTACATTAAGCATTATGGAGAAGTATAATCTTCCATTTAAAGTGGGCCAATTAGCAGAGGCAAGATCTTTTATTTCGGGTTATCGTGGTGCATGGTTCCGTTGCAAGGTATCTTCAAATTTGAACACTCTATATATGACTCATATTGCTGGCTAATATTCCGACATGTACAACTCTAGTTACAAATTATAAAATAAAGCATGAAATTAATTGAATGTTTGGTTTCATGACTGCTATGATCATGAAACCAAGCAAATTCCTTTTAAAACAATGGAAAGCTTATTGTGTTTAGTCATTGTATTATTATGATTGTCCTTTTGTTAGTTAACTTGTTATTCACACAAGTATTTTGTTGCAAGTGACACATTTTATTGTGGATAGAAATGGAACTTTGATGGTTAAATTATTATTTCAGTTATGGACATCTCGGTCAATTTTGAAGTAGTAACTACACGAGAGGTTTTTGGACTCTAGGTTTTTCACATATTCTAATCAAATTTACCATGGTATTTATTGATGACTCAATATGCTATACTTTAGGTTTCGAGTTGGTTGAAAGAAAAACCCGGATGAAATTGACTTTGATTAGATTGAAATTAAAACAAATAATAGAGGACTTAGCTAAAAGATATGAAGAAATTGAATGGGCATGAGAGTGCTGGGAAAATAACATATAATGGAGTTGTACACTTGGACTCATCTTGCAGAAATTCAATTGGCTGATATTGAGTATTAATCACCTCCACTTATAAGTCGTTTAGTTTTTATCTATCCTTGCAATCTGAGATTCACTTATATTTTCCATTCTTAGTTTTTCTTCACTTGCCATTTCAATGTTCAAGATCTTTAACTGTCAGTCTCTTTTGCTAGTCCAATTCCAAATCTTCAAATATTAATCTAAGATCATCCGAGTTTTAATTATTTAACTTTCTAATACCATGAAAGAAGCTGTCTTGAAATTGTCGAGTCTAGTGGCACATGATGAGCTTTGAACTAATTTTATACATGGTTAATTACATATTAAGTCACTGCATTTATATCTTTTTTAAAGTTATTCATGTTCTTTAAAAGTTGTCATTTAAAAAACCACTATTTTTCAAGTTTTTTCCAGATTTATAACCTTCCTAAAATCCAGAAACTTTGAGCTGACTGGCAAATAAAAACCGATGTGGCAGAACATGCTGTTTTCTGTATATGAAGGTTTAGGGTAGTTTGCGATAAATATTGATAAATTTGAAGGGTTGTAATAAAATTATTTTTTTTATAAAATTGATGATTTAATATGCAATTAACCCTTGATAATTACTTTGCCACGTGATGGTTTGTTTGCCTAGTCAGCTCAAATTCGCTGGATTTTAAATTGGTGTTTGATTTTTATTCTTTTAAAAGGTGGCAGTTTTATATGGCAATTTTTAAAGAGCTTGATTAAATTGACAATTGATGGTAAGATAGTGATTTAATAAATAATTAACCCTTTTATACAAAACTAATCGTCTTGTACTACTCTCATTGCCCCTTCACTTATAAGTTTCTCCGTTTCCTTCTAATTTTCTTGTTAGAGATAATAATACCTTCATAGTTTAGGCTCATCGAACAACGTGATTTTAGGTGAATTGGTTATTTTATACGATATTAGTATGTGTATCATGGAAAGATCTAGAGTTCGATCTTTTGCAACTCACATTTGATTAATGAGATGTACAAGGTAAAGTTGGCCTATGTCTGTTCACGCTTCTAGCCTCCTTGGAATCAAATTCCGAGCCTTTTTTTTATTCGAACATTTACACTCTTAATTTTCAAGCATTCTCTTCTTTTGAATGTTTAGTACATGAATTATATTTTTTAAACCCATAAGTACATTGACACTCTTAATTCCAGCCTTAATCAAATTGATCTATGGGTTTGCGTTTCTAAACCCATTGCATACCGACTGACCCAAATTTTATGGTCTTCTAATATTTACTTATTAGGCTAGTTTAAATATTATATAAATGGAATTATTCGACCTGGTACAATATATCGGCTCTAATTCGTCTAACTTGGCCTACTAAAGTTTTGTCTTTGTCTCCGGGTAGCCATGAAAGTTAGATAAGTCTGCTATACTTATGCTTTCCTTTTGTCTATGGGTAGCCATAAAAATTAGATAAGTCTGCTAATATTATTTTAATAATACATTTACATCGTTTTTATTGAGTTTAAAGTGCATGTTTATTTCATTGCTTAATATATGTCTTGTTATTTCAAACATCAGTTAATGTATGGTTTTTCTATCAGATTAAAGAAATAGGCTGTAGAAAAGGTGAGGTTGGGCTTGCTGTGGAGTACTATGATTTTCCAGATGATAGTAAGTTACCTCTTTGTATTGGTCCATTGATGATAGTGATAGTATTTCATGGGGAATAGTACAAAAAAGTACCTTATGTGTTTACTTTGTTTTGACTTTTGTATGTGATTTCAAGCATGACAAAAAGAGATACGTGTTTCTTTATATTAACAACTCTAGTGAAGTGTACCATTAGAAAAAGTTGATGTGGCTACATGATGCTGGTGTGTCACACCCAATTGCTGACACGACAAAGTAGTGGTACTGACATGGCATTGAATTGATGAATATCATATGCAATGTCAGACTCAAAGTACCATATCATCAACTTTTAAAAGGTATAATTTATAAATACCTAAATATGTTAAGTGAAAAGTGTGCATTTGTTTGCTACGTAAAAGGCCATATACAGAATATTTAAAGTATTTTGTATGTCTTACAATTTTTATTATAATCATAAGTTATTTGTACTAATTTATGCATATAATTTTTCTCATATTTTTCAGTGTTGTTTTATCTAAAGAATGCCACTTCTCCTTCCAATACAGTGTTCTAGCTTTACTTCTATTTTATATCATTTTATTTTGCTTTTGTTATTTTTTTAATTACCATGTTCTTGTTTATAGAGGTGCAATGGACAAAGCTTTATCAAAAGCTTAGTAAATCTAAGGCTAAGGATCCAACCTTGATGATTCGGCCATGCTTTCCTCCTATTTATCATGAAGGTGAATTGTCAAATATTAATCACATCTCAGAAGTAGTGGTTATATTGAATGATGCTTGGAAGGTGGGAGATTTAGTAGATTGGTGGACCGATGGCTGTTATTGGTCTGGAAGGTTGATTGAAGTATTAGGGCCTGAGAAGTTTCGGGTAATATGCTTGTGCTACCTATTTATATTCTCAAATTAGCTTATCCTATAGTATATCTGCATATAATATATTGGGTACTTTGTATAGTGTAGTGTTATCTAATACAAAATAATTTAAGTACATGTTCTATTACCTTATTCTTCATTTATAAATGTGCTTGGCTGTCTAGAGGGACAAAAAGCATGCACAACAATGTGCTTGGATAACAAGTGATAAAACGGTATGATCTAGCATGAAGCCTTCTCATCATTTTAAAAAGCATTTTAGCCAATCATGACTTC
This sequence comes from Mercurialis annua, assembly GCF_937616625.2. Taxonomy (NCBI): domain Eukaryota; kingdom Viridiplantae; phylum Streptophyta; class Magnoliopsida; order Malpighiales; family Euphorbiaceae; genus Mercurialis; species Mercurialis annua. Next base: position 35,962,310 of record NC_065573.1, on the reverse strand, counting down.
AACTAGTTTATAATGGTGAAGGTAAACCATTAAATAACTAGTTCTGGTTACTGTAAACATGGTTGTACTCAAGCCCATTTCCTATGCATGTGGGCTCTTATAGTCTAATCTATTTATAATTAATAACTCCCACCTAATATCAATTAATAATTCTAATAAAAAGAAACCCTATGGGTGATTTGATGAAGCATATGTGTTGTTGTGCAACTTTTGCGGATGCCATTGGAAAGATAGATAATGTTTCAATTAGAGGCTAGTGTTTTAAACTACTTCGGAAGTGGATTGCTAAGTTATGGAGGACTGAAAGTAGAGTATACAATTGGCAAGCTTAATAAGACTCATGATAGGGAAATTTTCAAAAATTAATACCCTCTGGTTTCAAGTTTAGACATTTGAGAGGTGAAATTTTTCGAATCAAATGAGTACCTTGTGTTTCATTATTTTAGTTATAACTTATAATTCAACTCAATTGTGCAATTGTCCATAATATTGGTTAGATTTAATATAAAACATAAATATAACATCATTTCATATGTGAATTGATATTAAATCAATTCTTATGGAAGCCATAAATATGTATGGATTTAATTTAATAAAATTGTGTTTGTAATTCACTATAATTAGTAAAATTATGCTTTTGTAATTTATTCTAATTCTAAATTATATTTTCAGTTTCTAAATTACTTAATAAATAATCACATAATTGATTTTTTTTTTTAAATTAAATGTTATAATAGAAATTTAACATTATTAAGGTTAAGTTCTAAAAGATGAAACACAACACAAGGTACTATTCCAATGCCTTAAGTTTCAAAACATCAAAACATAGGGTATTTTTTTATTGTTTTCCCTCAATAATGAGAAGGGTGGAGTTGGATGGATGGAGTTATCTTAGATGCCAAGACTCTTAGTTAAAGACTTTTATTTTTTGATAATTTCTTAGTTAAAGACTTACTTCAAGCTTCTTGGCTGTACCACCATTCAAGGAGGTGGGCGGGGAATGTAATAGAATTGCTAGCCATAAGACATAACAAGGTGAATGCCACATGTATTCTATATAATTGTACTAAAACGTAAGTAGGTTAGGGGAATCTTTTACAGAGATAATGGTGCTAGGGTAGGTGAGCAGACGTTTATTATGGATAGAGTTTGTTGTGATCAAGGAAAAGGTTAAGGTTGTATCCAATTTTTAAAAGGCAAGTTTAGTGAATGGCTAGTGAGATGATTTGGTTGCAGAGGCTGTAGCCAATGATGCTTCGGTGAGGAAATGGATGTAGTCCGTAAAATGCACTTAAGAGAGATACAAATTCATGTAATCGACCCTAACGTGCTAGAGACTGAGGCCTTTTGTTGTTAGGTTGAGTGGTCTGTGTTGCAAAATAACATTTGAAAGGTCTCTAGGTGCTTATTTTGTTTTACTTGGAACAGCTATATTATCTGACTGCAGTTTTGACCATCTCCTGATGAGTAACATTATTTTGCAATTTAGTTAATTGACTTCTACCATATCTTTGGAAAATTTTAATGCGAAAACCATATACAACAATTATTTTTTAAAACAAATGAACACTTACTTTCTAGAACATAATTTCTATCATCCTTTTTTAAATAGCTGTTAACTGCTACACCGTTATTTTTTTGATGCCTTACCACTGTTATTGTCTCTGTAGATCGAGTTGCTTCCCCCTCCTGCTGGTGAAGGATCATCTTATGAAGCTTCTTGTGAAGATTTCCGTCCTTCCTTGGATTGGTCTCCTCATCATGGTTGGACAGTACCTGTAATTACTATGACTCCCTTATATTTTTATGTCCATTTATTTCAAGCAATTCAGGATGTTGGAATGGTTGTACAAAGTAACGTAACACTTGGCTCCAAATTTTTGCAGTACCATTGATATGATTCTTCAGTATGGATTTTTGTCATATGTAAATGTATCCGGTCTTAATTTATATAACATTCTCATTTCCTATGCCATTTATATAGCCTTTTGTTTGTTTTGCGCTTGATATTTCTTCTCAACTTATTTGCTTTTGATACTATCCTTGTTGCAGGAAAGCAGTTGCTCTTGTGCTCGGCTAGTCAAACCTGTCAATCCAGGTAAGATGGCTGGAGACATACACTTTTACAAGCTTTATTGTCTAAACAAATTATATACATTTTGAATTTAGGTGTTTGGTTCTCCATTATCTTAATTGGTTCTGTCGATAGTAAATAAGATAGCCGCCAATGGTATGTAACTTATTGTTAATAGTGGTTTAAACTTTATCCTATATATATGCATTTTGTTTTCCAAAAAGGTCCATTAATATATTCTAGGGAATCAAAAGTTTCTTAGTGCAGAAGATGTTATGGCCTCGTTATGGCCACTACTTGTTGTGTATGGCTGTCATAGTAAATCTTTTCTTATAATGAATGCATATTTTCAAAACGTAATGTCTTTTGACACTAGAAGGAAGAATCCTTACAGTATTGTCTTTTCTCTTGGGGAGCATTTTACTTAGTTCTGTTTGAGTTGCTAGGTGACAGACTTTACTCTCATTGTTAAATCATGTGAGCTTTTGCAAACCCGTTTGGTATGTGGTAGACTACATAACTACGTAACTTTTAATAAACATGAATACCATAAATAAAAAAAAGGTAGCTGTTACTATCAGGTACCTCCCTGAACTCGCCTCTGTAGTCATTGAATATACTCGTGATGTCAAACCTTGGAGGGTTTTTTGTTGTTGTGATGAGCGAATTTGTCAAAAGTGTGAAGAATAAAGTCCTCTAAATGTGCATACATAATCCTTGTGAAGATGCTTGCATGTGATATCAAAGTTAAAGAATTAATGTAAACTGGTGTAGATGTTTGAGGCTTATTTTCATGGTAGGAAAAATATGTAAAATCTTATTTAAAATTTTAAAATGTAAATGATGTCTCGGTTTTGCTGCGTGGTTTTTAGATAAGAAATGTTGCTGTGACATGAATGTTCGACTGGTTTTTTATTCTTGTACAAATCATATGAAACCCACAAAAGGAAAGAGAACGATGGCAGTTCTGATCATTTGATGTTCGTTTGTTGTAAAATTATTTTTGCTCATTATATTTTGAGCTGTGATCATCATTTGATCATCAGCAAATGATGTCAAGCTCTGTCCCCTATTTCTTATTCTCGTTCTCTTTTGCAATTTCATTATAAGATGAACTTACTGACATATGAATGAATTTGGTTACAGCAAGTGCTGTGAATGTGATGAATTGTGAAGGGACAAAGACGTGGGATGACTCAGTTTCTTCTGATATTTCATCTACTCACTTACCGCCTTGTGAAAGATCAAAGGAAATGGCAAAACGTCCTTTGACCAATATTTTATGCACGGAGAAACGATCAGTGGAGAGCAGTCCTGCATGCACGAAGATGCAACCAGTGCAGAGGTCTATATCATGCATGGATGCACAAACAATGGAGACAAAGGACTTGCACTGTGGAATTGGTAAATCTTTTTGTTCAGATAGTGTTTCAAGTTTGTGCTCCCAAGGTGCATCAGCTGAAGTTGTAGAAAATACAGCTGGAGAGCACAATTACAAAGGCAATGTTCCATCCAAGAAGCCGAGAATTGATAGAAGCATTATGTTGAACTCTATGTCCTCTAATACTATAGAAGCTGCAATTATGGACTTGGAGGAACTGGTAATCCGGGTTAGATGGATGAAGGATATTTTAAAGTTTGGAATGCCTCTGCCAGATTCTGTGCAGCCTTCTTGGGAGTTTGTGGAACACCGCGGCTCTTCCACCCAAAAATAAGTTCCTGTGGTAAAGGTTAGTTCATATGCAAATTGGCTTTTGTGTGAAAATATTTAGCTTTTGGATTGTTTGTCAATTACTTTGCATTTTTTACTGTAGTACTGAGCAAATGGGGATGAGATTTGAAATTTAAAATTCTTGATTTAGATTGAACTTCTAGAAAATTTTCTTTTGTGAGGTTTCTACCCACATTACAAGGTCGGAATCTTTTGGCCTCTGGTCGGGGGAACAATTGAAATGCGAGATAGCATTCTTAGGATTTGGTCATAAAAACTGGTTGTCACCTAAATGATTTTTAAATTGCTTCACACTGTAAAGGCTCTCCTCAAGACTTCGGAATGTGGTTCTGCCATTAACTGAGCCTAGCCTAATTTAGAATGTTCGAGCCTATGATTATGTTTTTGTCACGAAGACGGGATGTTTCTGCATGACATGTTGATATTATGGGGAATCAATTTTTTTTTGGAAATTTTCATGTCCTAAAAAATGTCCTCATTTTAAGAAAAAAGTGTTATTTTAACGTTTCCAAAATCTTAAGCTTAAAAAAATGTTTCCAAAATGTTGTACAACTAATTTTAACAACATATTCCAACAAACTCATCATACAAGAAAAAATATGCCCCTTGATTTCTTGAGCTTTTCTCATTCTTTTTCTTATTTTCTATTTTCATTTCAATTTTTAAACTCTCTTTGGGTTTCTTCTCATCCACTTTTGTTCGCCCTTGGTTTCATTTCATCTTTTATAAGTGGAATTTTTGTGATGATCTAGACATTTCTATCTTTAACAATTGGATAAGAAGTATGGCGATGATCATCACCAAAACTATAGGGGATCATTGCCATTCTTCTTAACTTATATTCTTGGCAGCTTGTTACATAGATAATCAACTCCAGCCCCATTAAGGACTTCCATAAAGAAGATTCTGTAATTTTCACATATCATGTAGAAACCAAACCTTGCTGAATCTCCTTGCAAATAAAGTGACAATCAATCTTAATTTGGTTCGCCAATGAAGACTGAATTAGATGCAATATAGAATGCAACTTGGTTATCACACCACAATTTAGCTGATGTTTAGACTTTCAAATCATCTTCACTTTGAACTGGTTGGCCCTCTGTTCTGGATTTGACCAATTCTGATCCAAATTTGACCAGGCTGGTTCCTGGTCTGTGGCCAGGAGCAGCTGGGGCTTTGCTTGTATAATCTAGTTAGTTCAACCACTATTTAACATTATCAGTATAAACTTACTTTTCATAAAGCACCTTACATGGTATCCTAATCTGTTTTGAGTTGCAAAATAATGTTTTCAAATTTGATGATGCGATCAAGTGCAGTTGATTTATGTGAATCTTTACCCTATCTTATATAAAGTCGTTGTACCAATAATATCTCTTGCCAGTTCGGATAACATGTAGAAAAGGCTTCCAAATATTCATTCTAAAATGTAAGTTTTGTGCGCTTATCATGGCAGTTTGTCTCCCTATGAGATAAATTCTCTTATAATTGTAGACTATGGTGTTTTTGTGGTGGCATTGCATTCTAAACTCAGTTGTTTTGATCTCAATGTATTCCAAGAACATTGTTTATGATTTATTTTTCTCTTGTAGCTTCTGATGTGTCGTCGTTTTTTTTTTTTTCATGTGATCAAAATGGATGATAGAGCTGAGAATCTGTCATCTCTGCTATAATTCTTTGTTTTTCTTTTGATATACTTGTTTTTTTGGAGCTGTGTGATGACTAGTGACACTGATGGGTAAACAGTTGCACAATAAGTTGCTTTTCTGAGAAGTAAATGCTGCAAAAATGTGTTTTGTAGAATTTTTGATCTTCCTTCTGTTTGCTAATCCTCTTGCAGTGATTAATTTTGGAGATTTTGAAGAAATTTTTGCTGACTAGAGATTGACATGATTCATGTCAGATGTACATGTACTAGTTGGGAAAATTTTAAGCAGGAATTGATAACTCAGTTTTTATCCCGAGACTGTCTGGTATACTGCCTCGTAGAAGCCCACGAGTGAGATCACACTGATTTTACCCGAGAGTATCTTGGTAATTTTTCGGCCCTAGTCCTTGAGCATCTTTCTTCCATACAAATTTTATATTGACTTATGCAAGATATGCTACGTGCTTTTTGAAATTCCTAATCCTTGGACATCATTCTTCCAGACAAACTGTATAATATTAATGCAAGTTCTCCTACGTGTTCTTTTGAAATTTTACTGTGATCCATTATGATTTTTGTATATTGATTGCAGGCGTAAACTTGAATTTTGGAAGCCGAAGGTTACCCATTTCATGGGAAAATCATAGTTCATGCCTCAAACATGTAAAGCTCAAGTCCTGAAAAATGATTCCGAGGACAATTATTGTTGTACACCATTCAATACCCTGTCAACCATTTTTGTATTATGGGTAGAGCATGTGCCTGAAAACCTACAGGTAGATTTTGGTTGGGATCTCTGGAGAGAAATTGAGTGAAACTGATACTCTCATCATTTCTTGTATGCTCGGTAGGGTATCAATGAGCTTCGTTATTTGTCTTTTTGTTCGATTCTTCGAGTTTTTTTCTCTAGAGTTGCTCCGTCTTTAGCTACTTTATATTGTTGGATGAGAGTGATTATAATTCATCCTATACTGAGAAGTGAACAAAGTAAGTTTTATTAAAAAAAAAACAAATAACTATATACAACTCCATCGTTCAATATGATAGGTGGATTAACAAAAAAAAAAGAATTCTCTTCAATTTGGATGTCTAATAGCAGTGGATTTGACATTCCATCTTATTATCATAAAACAAAAATCATAGTCTTTGTTGTAATCTTATATTCTTGATTATCAATTTTTTTACCATTCATGGTTTACAAGCTCTTGCCAAGTTAAGATACAGTAAAATCCAATTTAATGGTCAAATTCAGTTTAATTTTAATTTATTGTTTTTTTCGAATCATAATAAAATTGAATTACCAATAAGTTTTTTAGTATTCACCATGGTTGAAAATTCATAACATGTGCAAGTATTTTAAAAATAAAACTAAGTTTGTCAGATATTTTATTTTTTATAATAATCTTATGTTATTAATAATCTGATTTAGTAGATTTTGAGCTAAAATTTAATTCTTAAATAAATTTTACAAAAATGGAAAATATTTTATACACATGATATAATATTTGAAAATATAAAAAAATGTAACAGATTTAATCCAAACAGTTTTCACTTCTTAAGACTAAGATTTTCATTTATGTAATTTTGATCAAATTACTATGAGACCTCCCGCATATATTATAATTAATAATTTGATACCTTTTATTTCAAAATCTTATTTAATGGCCGTTCACTTTCAAATCCGTTAACTAATAGACCCTTGTGTTAACTTGGGGTATCAAATAGTTAACAAAATTGAAAGTGAGTTACCAAATTGATTGAAAATGAGATATCAAATTGTTGACAACATTAAAAAGTGAGCGACAAAATCGTTAACGAAATGATATCAAATCGTTTGAAAGTAAGTGCTAAAATTAATGGATAATAATTAACAAAATTGAAAGTGAGGAACCATTCAGTAGACTTTTAAAACTATTAATTATGTTATAATCGAGAGGATTTAGAATAATTTGATCTATATTTTTCTAAAAATAGTTTTTTCTCAACACTTAAAAATTCTTATTTTATCGCTCCGTATCAAATATGTATGGAAGATCTATCAAATATATTTTCTACAATATATCTAAAAAAAGCTTTTGTTTCGTCCGCTTCATATCAGAGATGTATCAACGACTTATAAATTTCAAATTTTTCTTTGCAATATTTAGAATTTCTTTACGCAATTAGGTATTTCAGAGATATATAATAAAGGATTTAATTAAAAAAGGCTTAATTGCATAAAAAAATCACCCACTTTCGCGTGTTTTTGGTATTTAACATAATCTTTTTTTTTGCATAAAAAATCATCAACTTTCATTTTTTGGCATATTTGTCAACGAGATATGAAACGGCGCCGTTTGAATGTAAAATGGCGCCGTTTTGCACTAAAACGGTGTCGTTTTGCGCTTAATTTTTCGAAAGAAACGGTATGTGGACGAATATGTCAAAAAATGAAAGTTGATAATTTTTTATACTAAGAATAAAAAGATTATGTTAAATACCAAAAACACGTGAAAGTTTGTGATTTTTGGTGCAATTAAGCCATTAAAAAATTAGTATTTGATTGCGTGCTTATAACATGCGGAGTTATTACAACTTAGGGATAAAATTGATCGACTTTTGCCCAACTGTGGTCTTATTTGTCAAAATTACGAATTTGGACTTAAATGATCTCTCATACCAAATATAGGGGACGAATTGATCTTTTATTGAATATAAATAATAGCAATGTAGATTCAAAAAAAATGTGTAGAATCATTATTCCCCAGCCTAATAGCAAACACCTGACCGATATTTTCTCCTTTTCCGGCCAAAAAAGTTATCTTCTCTTTCACTTCCGACCAACCACCGTTTCTTCCTTTCATTAGATAACAGCAGAGATTCTCGAGATCCGTCCAATTACCGCCGCAAGCCACCATTTCCAATTCCAGCAATTTCCGCTCATTTCGGACGCCGTCGACCTCAACCCCTCGAGCCTGTCTCAAGTGGTAATTATTTCCGACATTGCTCTTACCGGCCATTGATTTAGTGCATGTTTATGAATTTTATTCTAATTTTGTTTGAGGTGTTATTGATATGAAATTAAGATAAAATAAAGGAACAATGGATGGTTTTCTATGATTCATACCTAGACTTGAGAATCGTACCTAATTCAATTAAAAGATCTGGGTTAGTAGCATAGATTGTATCAAATATTTATACCTTCCTTTAAAATGGTACTGTAGTTTTAGTTTGTTTATTTTTGAAAAGAAAAGCTGATACATATAACATGACCATCGATGTACCTTTTTAAAAATTTAGTTACTTTTTTAAAAAAATTCATATAAAATCACCACATTTTAGAAAAATTATTTATATCACCGATTTAAAATCTGGCAAAAAAAATTTAGCACTAGACAAACAGTGATGGACCCGGCAAGAAATTGTTCCAAAGTACATTTAAAAATACCACCTTTATATTCTTTTTCAATTTCATCATGACTGTTTTTTTCCCCCAAATCTATCAGCTTGTATTTGAAATTTGCCGGATTTTAGCCGGTGATAAATGTATTTTTTTAAAAGATGTTGGTTTTATATGAAATTTCTAAAAAATCGTGATCAAATTGAAAATAGGTGTAAGGTGGTGATTTTATACGTTATTAACCTTGCAATATATTTCAAGAATGTTTGTACTAATTTTGGACATGGCGGCATAGGATGTATATGAATATTCTTGGAAGTGAAAAATTTAATATCGGACAATCTTTAGGCAAATCAAAGCTAACATAAACATAATTTTCAAGCATTTTAAGAATGTTCTGGTTATGTTTATGTTTATGAATTATCCTGAGAGTTGTAGCAAACCTTGTCAGCATTTTGAGATTGAATTTGGAAGTTATCCTTAAGATAGTCCCTAATAGACAAAGTATAATCATTAAGTGGGTTAGGAAACACCCAATGGCTATTCTTCTAGAGCTATTCATAGAGGCGGACTTTGAGACTTCAGTATCTTGCATATAAAAATTAGGAAATATGTCAAAAAGCGACTTCCCATGAGCCCAGGGATCAATACTAGAAAGAGAATTTTCTCCATCACTCAGCTTATACTCAAAGAAAAGGGCAATTATAGAAGTATTATGAGGCGTGATTGTACCCCAGAAATTAAGGCCTTTGAGCTTATTGACATCAACCTAATTGGCCCAGATAGAGGGCTTAAGGAAAATTAGACCCCAAACATGCTTAATTGAACCAACTATATTCTAAATGTGGATGGATTTTATTCCTAAACAAATACGAGCTTTAGTTCTCCTAACTTTACCATTTGACTTTTGGCCTCCTTTCTTGTTAGAATTCAGGTCATTCCAGAAGAAGTTTGCGCAGAGCCTCAACACCTTTACTAAAGATCTATAAAGTCCATTGCAAAAGTGAATTCAGATAACACGTTGACATTACTAAAGATGAATAAATCATTAGGAAAAGATAAATGGCTCAACTTGAGAAACTCGCAACCCTTATGGTACTGAATTTGACCCCTTTTTAGTGTTTTTATATATCAGCCATTCAGCCTAGATAGGCACTCCACGCAAAGCACAAAAATCATTGGAGAGATAAGGTCTCCCTGCCTGCGCCCTCTACCACCCTTAAAGAAAGTAGTTCGCTCACCATTTATTATAATAGAGAACTTGGCAAATCTGAAACAACACATGACCAGATTGATAAAAAGGAACCTGAAACCAATTAGAACTTCTTTAATGAAATCTCAACTAATGGAGTCATAAGCTTTTTATAAGTCCACTTTGATAGCCTAGTATCTATTTTTGCCTCTATGGTAGTTTCTCACTATTTCATGGGCTAATAGGATATTATTAGTGATACTCTTGTTCGAAATGAATGCATATTGAACATGGTAACCGCTTTATTAACCAAACTTAGGCGCCTTTTAGTTAGCACGTTAGAGATACTTTTGTACATCACACTGTAGTAGGAAATAGGCGTATAATCATAAATGGACTAGGGGGACATGACCTTTGGGCTAATAATCACCCACGGACCCTGACTTTTGGGTGTCCGATAACTAAATCCTTTGATGTTTAAAAACGATCACTGTTTAAAAAAGATCACTAAACCCCCGGTCTTTATGACGGCGCTCGCGAAACCCCTGAGGACGAAAATACCCCTGACGCCGTCTTTTTTTTTTAGCATCTAACATTTTTTATTGACCATCATGAAAATACCTTAAAAAGTCAAAACACTTAAAATACCTCTAAAGAGTTGATCTCGATCGAGTTAGGGGGAGGAGACTACCAAGAAGAAGATGTATTTTCTCGAGGAATACGGACCTGCTGATAAGAAACTTGGCCATAGAAAGCAGGATCTAAACTAAACCACCCGGTCTACCCGACCGCTGCCAGCCAACCAACGCTCCCCTCCGCCACCCAACCAACACTGCCTGCCGCCACCCAACCGCCGTCAAAATCCGGTCATCTTCTCCGGCCTGTTCTTCAAAGAACAAACCTTTGTTCATGAAGAACAGATCCGTGGTTCTGTTCATGAAAAACAGATTGTTCTTCATGATGAAAAACAAATCAAAGAAATTTCCGGCGGTGGTTGGGTCGGTGGTGGAGGGGTTGACCGGATCGTTTGGGCTAGATTGGGTTTTGTTGGGTTAATTTTTTTATTTTATTTTTTAAATTATATGGGTATTTTGAGTGTTTTAACTTTTAGGGTATTTTGAGTATTTCAACTTTTAGGGTATTTTGATGGCGTGGCGCTGCCAAAATTGTATTCTTTAAGAATGTCAGTTGACTAAAAAGACGCTGTCACGGGTATTTTTATCGTTAGGGAGTTAGCGAGCTCCGTCATAAAGATCGAGGGTTTAGTGATCCGTCAGGGGCCGTGGGTGATTATTAGCCTGACTTTTGGGATAATGGCAATCGTTGTAGCACTAGGCCAAGCATTCTCCCTATAGCTTTGGTGATCAATGTGACTACCGCAATATGATCAACGCAACTACCGAAAACATCTCTGTAAAGATGTGTAGAGAGACATAAATTAGTGACTTGGGTACAATAACTTCTCTTAATTTGTATATATGAGGGTTTAGGTTTGGTTATTTTCTTAAACTATGTTTGGGAAACTAATATTGTTGTAAAGCAACTTATGAATGTTAAGTTAAATTTGTTTATTTGTGGTTTTAATGATATGTAGAAACCTATATATATTTATAAACTTGAAAATGTACTTTACAGGATTGTGTCTCGGTTGAGCAGCATGGATAAGGATCATCGTACATTTAAAGAGGGGCAAGTTGTCGAGTTAAAATCCTTTGAAAAAGGTTATCGTGGTGCATGGTTCCGTTGCAAGGTACTCCATTTAAGTATGAATAATTTAATAGTGCCACTGTTTAAAATTTTGTTTACATATTTTCAACCAAACTCCTAGTTAATGATATAACCATGTGATCAGTGTTAAGCTTGATTACTCATTGAGATTATCATGATAACACCAACTTTCTCTAAATGCGATGGGAAAGCAATGATTGGGCTTTATCTAGTTCACACCTTATCTACACAATTGCTCTAGCTACTATCAATCTACAATATCATATGTGATCTGCACAAAACTTCACTTGTCGATTGTGCTTTTGTTAGTTCAATTGACATTGCTAAGCCTTAATATTATGCAAAGTGAGGTGGGCTGTTGTAGGATTTCAAACTACATCTTTGTATAAATGAGGGTGGTAAAAGAAAATGGTGGAAGCTATTTATATACACTTAGAATGATTATGGGGTATTATTTTTGCCCCATTTCAATACTAAATGTATTTATATGGTTAAAGTAAAAATGTGTTTGAACAAATACTTTGATGTAAATATTGTTTGAAAATTGAAATAGCTATGAAAAGGTTTAGCATCCAATTATGTTAGCACTTGCGACCATTTTGATTGGAGAATAATGTTGGTAGCCTGAACTATTAAAGGATTAAAACTTAGTGAAGTTAAATTATTAAGTTCTAGTAAAAATTTGCGAAGTTTTCGGTGGAATTATTGGGTAGGATGATCAGTCTATAGTTACTTTGATTAACCAGTTTAAATGATCTATTTTAATTAAGTTTGGTTAAAAGTTTTTATTAATTTAATTTAATCAATAAATACTTTTAGCTCGGTTATGATTAATAGCTAAGAAGCACATAAACTTCGACAAATTTGTGTCTCGTTTCGGAAACTTTCGAAAACTGAAAACTCTCAGAAACTCTCGAAAACTCGTAAGGAAACGTTTCAGTCCGTTTCCGTAAATAAAGAATATAGTTATAACTAATATATTTTTTGAATCAATTACTCACAATTTTTATTGTTTACTTTATCTACAATAAAACTTATCTTCTTATTTTTATTCGATTTAATTATGTTTGATTTATTTTATTAATTGGCATAAAAATATAAATAAAATGTAATTTATTTAATATTTTATAATTTCTAATATTATAAATTTATTCTTATATTTTTTATTATTTACAAGTTTCCCCCATGTTTTGTTTCCTTCATTCTAAATTTGTCATTTTCCGGTGTCTGTTTCGTGTCGATTCCTTTTCCCGTTTCTGTTTCCGTGCTACCTAGATTAATAATTTTGAAAATATTACTAACAGAAGTAACCAAATATTTAATATTTAGTTATTATTTTTTAAAAAATTTATTGGTTAATATCATAATATGCATAAACTAACTAGTTTGGTATGTTTAGCTTTGTAATTTTAAGATTTTAGTTAATTCAATTAAATCAATTTCAGTTAAAATTAGTAATTTCGTTAGTTGGGCTGAAAAGATTAAATAGTTCTCTGAATATTGTTTTTGTTAAATTGATCATTTGCTCGTGTTGTTTGTGGTAAATGAAGTGGTGGAATTCGTAGGTTGATATAGCAATCTTGGTTGTGCTTTTACTATCAAAAGTGGTGATTCAACCAAACATTATAAGTTTTGAGCCAAAAGTGAACTTTCTTATTTTGCCATGAATATGACATGCCTTTAGTTATTTTTATATCTTCCAAGCTATCATGAATTGGAAGGCACACTTTTTGATAGAAAAGGACAATAACTTACAATTTGTATTTAGTTGGTTGAGTAAGATAAAAATGGTGTTTTGGCTAAATGCAAGAAGTTCTGGATTTACACAGGTTTTCAAAAGGGTTAATTACAAATAAATTCATGACCTTTACATTAATTGCAACTCTATCATGTCCTTTCTAAAGTTGCCAATTTTATTCACCTCCATCTTTTTTTCAATTCTATCACCATTTCAAAATTTGGTGATTTTTCATTTGACGTAGTGACATAGCCATCAAGTTCCATTTGGAAGACAACTCGATATCCACCTATGAAACACAATGTTTCATTTTGTGGATTAATTGTAGATAGATTTATGATCTTTATGTGAAAGTCTAATTCTATCACGTCATTTACATGAAATTGCAATTCTATCATATATTTTTTTCAAACAGTGATAAAATTGCAGAAAGATTGATGGTAAATAAAATTACCAACTTTATTTATTTGTAAATCTCTTTTTAAAATGTTGTTTATTTCTTTCTTTGAATTGTTCCAACCTATGAAGCATTGTCACTTTTAGGATTGGCAATTTCCTACACGACCTATTAACACGGCACGATACGAAGTTAAGCGGGTCGGATTAAGCTTATATGAGTTTGGGTCATAAACAGGTCAACTTGTTTACGACACGGTTGAATGGTGGGTTAAACAGGTTAAATCCGCCTAACCAGTTTAAGACACGTTTAAATCAATTTATTAATTATAATAATTAATTAAATTATTAAATATGACCAAATATACTCATATAATGCATTTATTAATTGTTGTTTGTTGTATTGAGATTTATGGTTATTTTGGAGTTTTGTTGTTTAATTATGCTCATTTAATTTAAAAATATGTTAAATGGATCATTAATAAACGTGTGGAATAAGCTAAACATGTGATTTGTTATGACCAATTTTGATAAGTGGGTTGAATAGTTCAATGTGTTAACCCGTTTAATAAATGAGTCGTGTTCGGGTTTGACATTTTAACGCGGTTAGTTAAACGACGGGTTCGAGTTGAGAGTAATTATCTATTTTTAAATAGTACATAACACATTTATGACACGTTGACACGAATTGCCAGCCCTAGTCATTTCCCAATGGTATATATACAGTGGACACTTTTGGGTGGATACGAGAAACATGTATGGGACTAGATCTGTTCATGAGCCGGGCTCAAGCCGGGCCCGTTGACCTTTTTAACTTTTTATACATGCTCGGACTTTATATTACCTACCGAAATTCAGCACTAACACCATATTATTGCGGACTTGTTCAAACTTGGGCGGATTTACATATCCGAGCCTGCCTATAAAATAGCAGGCTTTTTTCGGGTTAGGGCTTGAACCGGGCTCGGGATGAAAAAACATTGTCCAAGTCCGGTTCTAAAGACCGAGTCTGGGCGGGTATCCAAGCCCTTGAACATGTTTATATGGGACACGGCAAAACAAGTGTCCCCGCAATTTTTACTATTGAAAGTGGGGGACACGCCATGGGACACGGCAAGAAATTTCAAATAATTCTAGGGCTTTTTAAGACAAACGCAACCCTTGTAATTTAATTCTTTAAAACTTCAGCATATCTTGCTCTTTTTTAAGTAGAAATGAAGCCCTCTTCAATCCTTTTCTAATTTTTTTCTTATAATCTCAAGTTATACATAAAAAAAATAGGCCTAATACCTTAAAAAACCCCGACCTTTTAGCCCCTTATCAATTATACCCTGACGTTGAAAACTGGTCAATTTTACCCTATTTCGTATTTTCTCGTTTCAATTGTACCCTAATTTTTTAATTTTTCATAATTTTTTTATTCAAATGATGAAATCATTTAATTAACTAAGTTTAAAGGTCAAATTAAATATATTTCCATTCAAAAAAGTACAAATAAGTCTTTTATTTTTAAAAACTAACTAAAAACTATAATCAAATTGAAACTAATTTAAATTCTTAATTAATTTAACTAAATCTAAATAAATTTTTAACATATGCAATTAATATATGCTAGACATGGAGAACGTTTTTTAATTTTTTCCAAATGAAAAAGACGTCAATTTAATATTTCAGGGTACATTTGAAACACAAAAATGCAAAATAGGGTAAAATTGATCAATTTTCAACGTCAGGGTAAGATTGAAAAGGGGCTAAAAGGTCAGGGTTTTTTGAGGCATTAGGCCAAAAAAATAACACACCCTCCTAATTATCTCTTCAATTTCATAGATATTTTTTTCTTCTAATGTTTATTTTGTTTTTCATTTTACACAAAAAGAAAGTTCTCTTCAATTTCATGATTTCCTTTAAATGTTGAACCATTGACTATTCATCAAAAACCATAAACAGTAACTTTGATATACATGTCATGTCCCTACTGTTTCCATGTCTCTTTCAATAAGAAAACGTTCACAGTGTCTATCCTACATTTGTGTCGGTGTTCATAGGCTCCTTAATTTTATTTTATTTTGCCAAACATAGGCTCCTTAATTTAGACTTCACTAATGTATAGTTTTCATCAGATTAAGGGAATTCGCACTAGAGTTGGTGAATTAGAGCATTGCTTGGAATACTGTGATTTTCAGGATGAAAGTAAGTTACCTCTTCCACATGAAGAATTACTCTGCATTTAGCTTATGCTTATGATTTTTTGTTTCATGTCTTGCATTCTAGTTTAGGAAGTAATAGCTCTTAAGAGTGGTTATCATTAAAAAACTAAAAAATAATTGATGTTAACATTGCTTTTCTTTTAAAGGAAGTTTTAACTTCTTAGAGAGCATCTGGTTTAAACTTTGGAATGTGGATGATAACGAGAGTGAATGAGTGGAAAGGGATAAAGGTACAAAGAGGTTGTAGAGCCCAAGGCAAGGCGAGATATGAGGTGCATGCCTGTCTAAATGTAAAATAATTTAAAAATACAAAATCAATTTCATACATTAAAACTAATAAATTTTTCTCATAACACTGTTAGTATCAATTGACGTGACAGTCAAATAAATTTAAAACAATTAATTTTAGGACACAAAAAAGTGTTAAGGTTCCTATTTTGTTAGCTAAAATCTAGACTTTTAATTAGGAAGTATTTTGTTTTGTATTTGTTAATTTTAAACAAGTGTTAATCACAAGAAATGTTATAGTTTTACTTTGTCATTAGAACATTATGTTCATTCACAAATTTGTACTCATTATCTTATTATAAAGGGTTATTTATATAAAATCACCACCTATACACGTCTTTTCATTTTAATCACATTTTTGGAAATTTCCGGTTGTTGAGTCAACAAAGATTATATCGAATTCTCACGTTGGTTCACAAAAATATTTAAGGTGGTGAATTGAACAAAGGATCACTTTACCCCCTGAACTTGGAGTAAAGTATCAAAAACGTCCAAATTAGCAAAACAGGATTACTTTTACCCTGAACTTGTTAAATTTAGTACAAACCCCCACTCTCACCCTAGAGAATGTACCTCACTCTCCGGTTTTTTGTGGTGGTTTTTTTAAAAAGTAGTTTTTAATGGTAAATAGTTTAAAAAGGTGCCTAATATTTTTTGATTTTTTAAATTAACACATAATAATTTTAAAAAAAATTATTTAATCTTTTTTATTTTCAAACCTTATATATTAAATGAATTTTAATTAAAAATAAAGAGGACTACTTTGTACTTTTTACAAAAAAAAAAATAATTTTTTTTAAGTGATGAGCAGCTGCCGGACTTCTTCTCCGGCAGCTTGCCATCAGAGACGATGAGCTTCGTCTCTGAAGCTCGTCATCTAAATGGGTTCGTCTTTGTTACAGAGACGAACTCATCTCGTCTCTGTATCAGAGACGAACCCAGATGGGTTCGTCTCCTTACAGAGACGTTGAGTTTCTCTGCAACAGAGATGAACCCAGATGGGTTCATCTCTGTTGCAGAGATCAGTCTGTCTCCGTTGGAGGCCGGAGGTTGGCCGGAAAATCGATGGGTATGTGGGTTTAGAGTTTTAGGTTAATTAGATTAGGTTAATTATGATTAAGTGTTTAATTTAATTAGATTAGGTTAGTTAGAATTAAGTATTTAATTAGTATGTTTAATTAAATTAGATTAATTAAAGTTAAGTATAAATAAGTAGAGTTAATTTTAAAATTTGAAATCTCACTCTCCAATAAAGTGCAACGTCAGCATAAGGGGGGTTTTTGAGCCGGTTTTGCCAAGTTCAGGGTAAAAGTGATCCGGTTTTCTCAATTTGGACGTTTTTGATACTTTGTGCCAAGTTGGGGTAAAGTGATCCTTTGTTCGTGGTGAATTTATATGACACTTTTTAAAAGATGTGATTAAAATGAAAAAAACGTGTAAAGGTGGTGATTTTATATGGAATTAACCCTTTTATAAATATGATCTTATCTGTAGCGGTGCGATGGACAAAAATATATCGAAGGCTACATAAACGTGTGGATCCAACCTTGATGATTCGTCCGCAATATCCTCCTTTTTATTATGAAAGTAAAATGTCTGATATCGATTGCACCTCTGAAGAGATCATCGTTGTAAATGATGTTTGGAAGGTGGGAGATTTAGTGGATTGGTGGAAGGATGGTTGTTATTGGTCTGGAAGATTAAATAAAAAATTAGGGCCTAAGAAATTCCAGGTAATGTATTTTATCTTTAAATTCTACTATCTATTTTTCCTAAGTATTCAATATAATTGATGTGTGGCGAATCTTTTTTATTTCTTATTGTGCAATTCCTAAATGTATTGATTTCAGGAAGGTTATTTTTTTGAGATAATTGAAAACTGTAGTTGAGATCATAACATGGTACTTAGAGAGATTTAAGGTATCACTAACCATTCTTAAAGTTCTTTTGGCATTTATATAGCTTTCTTCCATTTGTCTATTGTTTTTTAGTTTTTTAATGATAACCACTCTTCAAATTTATTTCTAATAGACAAACAAACCTGACATTTGATCTAGCATACTCTATGATGAGGGAGATGGAAGCGTTACTTGACAATAGTTTTATTGATGATTATAATATATACAAGGAGACGTCCTTTTTGTTCATAATGTTATGCGAGTCCATAAAAGGAGCTTATAGGAAGTTATAGTCTTAGAAAAGCATATTGGGTACAAAACATTTTAAGCTAAGTAGAAGGTTGACAGAGTATGTGTATATTGCAAGTTTAGTGAAGGTAGAAATTAAAGATGTAGTAGAGTTACCTAAGAGTAGAAATTCCGTCCTGTACCTACTTTAGAGGGAAAATAGTTGACTTTTTGAGTTCTAAATGCTTAACATTCAACTGTCAAAATATGGGATGGAGCTTCATCTGGTTATAATCTTTGGAAATTTGAGAAGTTGGAACTACGTGTAGCAACATTATTTGTGCAGGAGAATGCTTCTATTTCTTATCCTTGGAAAGTTATACATTTACTTCTAGCATTGTTTTTTTGATATTGTTGACTGTGGATACCAATTTGTTTTATTATTTTCTTACCTCTGCTTTAAATCTTCATCTTAATAGCTCCTGTTGTTTCCAAAACCTATTGGTGAAGAGTTATCTTATGTAATATGTTGCAAAGACTTGCGCCCTTCCTTGGATTGGTCTCCTCAGCATGGCTGGAAAGTGCCTGTAAGTATGCCAACTCCCTTATACTATCATGTTCGGATGCATTTTTATTTTCTTCAAAGCAAATTATTTTGTGGGTAATGGAATAATTTACAACTAATGAACATTATTATTGGCTGCAGACTTCATTTTTTATTTTTTTGTTTTCTTTTCTTCTTTTATACATGAAAAACAGAAACATAACTGAAATAGGAAGAGTAATTCTGTATATTTTATTTATCACTCACACATATGATATATATACACAAAGTTACCTGCTAATTTATTCCTATAATCAAGCTATATTATGTCCTAATTAATTCCTTCCTATACCAAAATCATATCCCTGCGTCAAATTTTGTTGGTGTGGTCTACATGAATTCTTGTATGCAATTATTGAATTATTGTGTGTAATGTAGTTTATTTGTCCTATGCCATTTAGGTACCACATATTAGTTTATCAGTGCCTCATTTTCTTGTTGACTAATTTTCTTCTGATACCATCCTAATTACAGGAAAATGAAGACCATCTCACATGTGCTCGGCTAGTTAAACCTGCAAATCTAGGTAAGAGGGCTAGAGGCATACTTCTTTTAGCTTGCTGTTTAAGAAAATATTAACTTATATGATTTAAAGTCTTCTTGTTTGATGTTGCCTTTGCAAAAGATCGTTGCATAGTAGCTGTACTTTACACTTATTTTTCCATAGGTCCTTATACTTCATTTTTGTATTATCTAGTCCCTCTACTTACCTATTTTTGATTTTCAGGTCCTTTGTGAGTTTTTTCCAGTCCCTCTACTTACAATTTTTGTTTCCTCAAGTCCCTCTACTTACAATTTTTGTTTCCAGGACCGAAAAAAACTCATAAAGGACCTGAAAATCAAAAATAGGTAAGTAGAGGGATCAAATAATACAAAAATGAAGTATAAGGACTTACGGAAAAAAATGTGTAAAGTACAGGGACCTTTATATGGGTTAAGCCAATTTCATTCTATTATTAGTGTGATTTATTCTAAAAAAAGTTCCAACTCCATTAATAGATCCCAGGAACCACGAATTTTCACTGCAGATGATTTTTGATGATATGAGAATTTAACCTGATTGAAATCCGAAGAGTGTAAAGACTCTTTACATACATGCTTAGCATTAACACACTCTAGGAAAGAAACAATATGTCCTTGTTCAAAATTCATATTTTTTTGTGAAACTTTGGATTTGTATTTTCAATTATTATTTCGTATTTACAAGATATCATAAATTTAGGATTTTTTTATTATTTAGGAGGTAATATTATCATTTCTATTTGATCCTTCTCTATTAAAAGGAGATCAATATTGCAGCCAAGAATAAAGAAAAAGAGGGTTTGACTATCTCTTCAACAAATCACCATTAATACCTTAAGATAGGTTCATTGAAGGACAAGAAAAATAAGGAAAATCAAGGATAATTCCTGTTAACAGACCTATGATGGGATCCTACTTATAGGACCATAACAATTTGGTATCAGGACAAGGCAACATGGGTGAGTTTGACCAGCTAATGATCAAAGTAAGGATATTGAACACAAGATGGCATAATATGTGCAAGAAACGAAAGATGGTAAGAACTACCTCAAAGAATTGCGGCAGCTTATAGAACAACATGACTCATCCAAGGATTTTGAGCAATCGCAACAACCTTCTCATGGGTTGCCGTGCCCAAATTTACTCGGTTGGAACTTCCTATAATGGTATTGGAGACCCATTAGGTTGGTTACACAAAACCAAACATTTCTTAAATCAAAAGACAAGTGAGAGGGATAAGGTAGGCCTTGCCACATTCCTAATATTAGGTTTTGTTCTCCGCTGGCTGCAGAGTTATGGGGAGCATGGCATGGAAAAAAGGAATTCAAGATGCAATACTAGAGATTGAGTCGAGTTGTTACTAACTAGAAAACAAGTAACTAATCTGTATTGCAGCCTCATCAATGATTTTCGGATAATGTTGAACAAGGCTAGGTAAATTATAGTAAAGCATGTTTACATAAATGTCAATAGAACTGCAGACTCGCTGGCAAATTGTGCAACAGCTCTATCCCTGAGTCATCATGAAATCACTCCTTCAAGTAGTGTTCAAGAAATTGTAATGCAAGACATAATGGGTATTTCATTTCCTAGTATGTGGATTAGCTACTTGGGTTATTGCCCCGTTTGCAATCCAAAAAAAATGCAACTCAACTGTGTAATTATCAGTATAGGGCAGCCTCTAACCATATGGACAGCTCTAAAACCACTTGAAGTAGCTCCATTTTCGGCAACTAGCCAAGAGTAGATACGCAAGTAGGCAACAATTATTTAGATAAGTTTCCGGTGTGGGAAGCAGGGTTGTTGCAGCCCCAATTAAGCGCTTAATCAAAACTGAGATGTCAGTACAAAGGGAGAGAGGATTATGTTTTAATCGTCTCTACTTAGTAGCGCACATGTGCAGAGATTTGTTGGCCTTACTATACGGTGTTGTAACAATAGTTTGAAATACTGAGTCTGAGGACAAGCTCCTAGTCCAGGGAGTAATGATGTTGTGGACATCCGTAGTAAAACAGTTCTAATAGTTTCAAGTTCATATTATTAGCTAAACTTTCAGATTTTTATAGGAGATAGCATAACTTTAGGATGTTTTCTGTTATTTAGGAAGTAATCACATAATTTTTGTTTGTTAGGATGAGAGAGCATAACTTTAGGATGTTTTCTGTTATTTAGGAAATAATCTCATATTTTTTTTTTAGGATGTTTTCCTAAACAATGGTTCGTTTTTTGGTAATTGAATCCTTTTCTATTTAAAGGAAAGAGTCATCACATTCAATAAAAGCATAATATTTCAGTAAAGAATAAAGAAAAGGAGAGTTCGCAATCTCTTCAACAAGTCACCCTTAAAACCCTTAAGATAGGTTCTTCAAAGAACATGAAAATAAAGGATTTTTTCTGGTTAACCTGTGACGAATCCTATTCGTGAGGCCATAAAAGCTTTTGTGGCTCCTAGTATAAATCTTGTGCAAGTCATGAAAGAACATTCTAGTGAAAGCTTTGGTCATTTATCATTTCTGTCATGAAGCAGAGTTGCTTGCCAGTTTGGTATTCCTTTGTCGTTATTAACTCCTGATGTTGGACCTTTGCTTTAGTCATTAGAGAAGAATATTTAGGTTTGCTGCTTATTGGTGCTTTCTGAACTGTGTTTTTTCACCTCTTATTTAATGACTTGATACTAAGATGAACTTGCTCTGACTTGGGAATGATTCCAGTGGCAGGGGGCTCTGTTAATATGACACTTCATGAGAAGAGAAAAAACTGTGCTGCCTCAGTTTCTTCTAATGTTTCAGCCAGTCATTTGCTACCTCCGGACAAATCAGAGCCAATTGCTAAACGCCTTTTGAGAGCGTCTCCGGACAAGTCAGAGAAAATTGCTAAATGTCTTTTGGTAACTAAAGCCACTGCTTGCATGGAGAGACAACGAGTGGAGGGGGCTACTGCATGCATGGAGAAAAAAACAGCAACTGTATACGTAGAGACAAAACCAGTGGAGAGCAGTACCACATGCATCAATACACATGGAGTGGAGATAAATAAGGACTTGCATGCTCAAGTTGGTGATATTGGTAAAATTAACCCAGTTACTGATTCAAGTTTATGCTTAGGAGGTGCATCAGCTGAACTGACAAAAAATACAGTTGTAAAAGACGGTCACCATGGCAATGATCCATCCAAGAAGATGAGAACTGATAGAAGCATTACATTGAATTCCATATCGTCTGATACAATAGAAGCGACTATTGTGGATTTGGAGGACCTGGTAAACCGGATACAATGGATGAAGAATATCTTGAAGTTTGGGTTGCCTTTGCCAGATGTTGTACCGCCGCCTTGGGAATTTGTGGAAGACCGGCCTTTTTCCATGCAAAAAGAAGTTCTTTTTGGAAAGGTTAGTTTATGTGCTAAATGGCTTTTTGTTGTGAATTTTCTTTGCTTGCAGATTGAGGCATCAATCACTATTTGTTTGCAACTTTAATCACTGAATTGACAAATTGATGAAGTTTGAAACACCATTACAAGGGCAGAATTATGAAACCTTAATGGAGGAATTTGCATAAAATGCAGAAATTATGATCTGGAGATATTAACTAATTGTCAACCTGAAATGTTTTTGAATTGATTGGTCCACCACGAGGTGTATTAGATTGTCCTGGCCCTTGTATTTTCCATGTCTATGATTGGTTTACATTTCTTGCGACTTGTAAGAATCTGGTGAAGGCACAAATACCTTTGTGTTTTCAAGAAGTTTTCTCATCTTTCTGTCAATTAATCATACAGCAATAATACTTGAAGACCATCTACACGTTAATTATTAATCTTCGTAGGTAATTATACCACTTAAACTAGCACGAGACCTTTATCTTATGCTGTGGCCTGGAAAGATGCACCGCATCATAATCATATGAAGGAGTAACCTTTAGAGTCAGTCGACTACCAATGCTAGATATATGTTGCTCAATTTAGTTCTTCTCAATCTAGAACTTCTAGGACGTTTATTCCAGTTGTGAAACCTTGATTTCGCTTTTTCTAGCCTTGACCACTGCAAACAATAGCGGCATTCAAGAGTTTTTATCTAGATCTCATGTTTGCGTCTTAGTGCAGACTGATATTTTCCCACAAACCGTCAAACCTGCTTAGAAGTAGTTTTTCTGGAACTAAAGAAAGTCTTAATATCCACACTTATGATAAGTAGGTCTTCTTAGGCGTTTAGTGCATGTCTGTGACCTTCATCACTTGACAATGGATGATTCTAGTTCAATCACTAATGAACTTTATCAATTTAATGGTTTTCTGTTTCTGATGAAGTATCTTATGCGGAATCCTGTTCTGTTTGAAGTTGAGTTGCTTAATAATAATGTCTAGTAATTTTATTGTGATCAAGTGTATCTGATGACATGGATACAAATATCTCTTGCGTCAACAGCAAAATTTATTTTTGTCCGATGCTGTTGTTGTTTGATTATTTAATATTTCTTTATGTGTATTTGCATGCAATATATGATCTTAACTATTTTTCTTGTACCTAGAATCTGAATGGATGAATATTAGAGCCAAGCTCCCATCTCTGCAACTATACTCGTGCTTTAGCACTCTTGTTATCTTGAAGCCATGAAATGATAAACTAATTTTGTCAAGTAAGTTATTGTCCTTTAATTTGATTCGCAGGTGTTTGCTTGCTGCCAAGTATGTTTTTTCACATTTTGTCTGTTAACACAATGTCCTTATCACTGTCTTGCAGTGTTCTATTCCGAAAATATTAACAAAAAGCATTGTTGATAGGGGTCTATGGATGCAGCATGATCCTTGACAGACATACCTGTTGTGACCAGCTTTTGAAAGACATATATATTTTCACCTGATGGTGTTTGGTAAAATTCACTTACTGTTTATGATATGTATGCATTGATTACAAGCAAGACCTTGAGTTTTACTGGAAAACTCAAATTCTTGGGACATTATCGCATCACTTGATGCATCGATGAGTATTTCTTCCTTGTAGGGATAGAATGTGTGTAAAAGCTTCCGGGTCATGATATGTTGTTGTAAATAGAACGTGCTAAGTACCATGTTCGGAATTGCATACAGATATTGTACTATTACTGTCCATGAGATACATGTATATTTCTTATAGGGAAAGAATTTCATCTACCTTCTTTTTCTTTCATAGAAAAGATAATGCCAACCCCCATTCTAATTGATTATTATGTTTCAGATATTGACTGAGTTCTTTATAAGTTTTTCTGTATGAAATTTGATATCCAGAGGAACTTTCTTTCTGAAAGGGCTAGTTTGAATCTCTTTACTCAAGTGAAGATCGTAATTTTTATAACATTTGAATTCACTGAGCATTTAAGATCTCTGCTAACAAAATTTATCATTGAATTGTGGTGGATCTGCCTATAAACTGTAAAGACATAGTAAGGATCAATGTGGCTTCTTAATTAAATTATATGTAATTAATGTGGTATTTAGATAATTAAGGAGCAATGTTTTGGTGTATATATTAATTGAAAAGAGTAATGCTACAATAAATTAAAATTATTATGTTTATTCTAAATAAATTCAAGTAAATAAATGATAAGCTTTAGATTCATAAAATTAATAAAATATTGAATAATTTTTGTAAAAAAATTATTAAAGTAATAAAATCTATGATGTATAAAATAATTTGACCATCACTCCGGCCGGCTTTTCGCACTTTGACCACCACTCTGGCCACTAGCCACCATGATTCGTCTGAGAGAAGACTAACTCAGATCTGTTTAAGAATAATATATGTGTATTTTAGAAAAATTATGAGGGTTTTATTGTGCATTTTGCCATCAATTTACTATCCTCTGACTTTTACCATAATGCGACAAATCGTTTAATCTTACGATGTGATAAATGGCGCTATTTTACAAATTCAAATTTCACAACTTTTTCTCTTCAAATCAACAAAACTTTCTTCAAGAAAACAATGGAGTCTGTGAAACTTTTAATTTTGAAAGGTCCAAGAGAAGGCGAAACAGTCGAATTCCCCCCGGAATCGACGATCAAAATCGGGCGGATCATAAGAGGCAACAATCTCACCATTAAAGAACTCGCCATCTCCTCCAAGCACCTAATCATCAAATTCTCCTCATTGGCCGGTAAATGGCTAGTCGAAGATCTCAAGTCTTCCAACGGAACAACCATCAACTCAACGCCTGTTCCTCCTTTCACTCCCGTCCCTATCCACCACGGCGACGTTTTGAAGCTCGGCGAAGAAACTTCTATTCTCGTTCACTTTTTTCCTCAGGTAGAGGAGACCGACGAGGAGAAGCCGTCTCAGTTGAGACGCAATCCGAGACGAAAAGGTCAGGAGATATCAGTGGTGAAAAATGACGGCAATGCGGCGGTGATGATTCAACCAAAACCTAGGAGACCAGGGAGGCCGCCGAAAGCACCGCAACCGCCACTAGCAGCAGCAGCTAGGGTTTCGGATGAGGATAAAGGATTGGAGAAATTGGAGAGTGATAAAGTGAATGTTAGGGTTAGGGTTACACGAGGGAGAAGAGCTGAAGTTGAGAAGAGAGGATCGGAAAATGTTAAGAAAGTTAGGGTTACTAGGAATAAAAAGAATGAGGATTCTGATCATGAATTAGAAAATGTAAGTGGTGCTGCCGGAGCGGAATTGGGTTCGGTTAAAGCAAATTCTAGGGTTACAAGAAGTAGAAAGAAGGAGAATGGTTCTGTTATAGATTTGGAGAATAATCTGGATGGTAAGAGGACGCATGAGTCGCATTTGCAGGAACCGCCACTGAAGAAGAATGTCGGTTTAGGGTTGGATTTAGGAGATGAGGCGAAAGAAAAGGTTGATGAAAAAGATGTTAGTGTAGAAAATGTAGAGGATAAAGATGATTCGGATGTAGGATTGGATTCGATAGAGGAGGCTAAAGAAAAGGTTAATGAAAAAGATGTTAGTACAGAAAATGTAGAGGGTGAAGATGATTCAGATGTAGGATTGGATTCGAGAGAAGAAGCTAAAGAAAAGGTTAATGAAAAAGATGTTACTATAGAAAATGTAGAGGATGAAGATGATTCGGATGTAGGATTGGATTCGAGTGAAGAGGCTGATGATGGGGTTAATGAAGTTGATATCAGCAAAAATGAGGAGATAAAATCCCAATGTCGGGGCGGTGCTAAAGAGACTGATGGTAAGAGACAAGTTAATAAGAAATGGAAGGAAATAGATTTGGAGACCATGACTTTAGGGGAGTGGTTTGAGTATATGGAGGAGTATCTGCCTTGGCAGTTATATCAGGTTACTGAGGAGATGATTTCAGACATGAAAATGAGAGCAGAGCGAGTTAAGGATTATATAATTGAGCAGAAGAAGGCCAAGGCGGCGGCTGCTGCTGCTGCTATGGGAGAAAAGCAGCAGTGACTGGAGTCCTTAAGATAGTAAGCAGTTTAATGTCTTTTGTACTTGTTCTATAATTGGACTGATATATATAAATTATCTACTTATAATTTAGTTTGATGTGTATTTCTTAATGTTACTTATGGTGGTCATCTCTTTTTATTCAATGAGATACATAATATATTTTACCAAAGAGAAGCATAGTTTCTGTTTTTTTTTTCTAATAGGCTGTGGTTACAAGGTAACAAACCCAGCTTAACGTTGAGACACTAGCTTGAACAAGAAGAAGCTTCTCGTCGGTTTTAAGTAGGTTATGTGAAAGTGTCGATGAGTGGGTTTAGTTTTCTTTTTAGTTATTCTGGTTCTTGAGAATTTATCTTTAGCTTGTGGAGAAAGAGGGGGAGTGCTGTCAACATATTACATCTATTAGCTGTTACAGTTTATTCTGAGAATTTATATGTTAACCTTATTTTTAATCTCTTGTATATAAGATCAGTTTTACATGCTCATTTACACTTACAGCGTAATCAGATTCATAATTTGTAAGGTTCTTGGAGATCCATTTTGTTTTAATTTTGATGATTTCTGCATTTCAGAAGGGTTAAACATCTAGCCGTTTTGCTAAGGTATAAGATGAGAAATGAGGAGGTTGTAAATAATGGTAAGAAATATGTAGGATGACATAATTGAGAAGTAGTTTGTGGAACGGAAAGGCTCTGCTACAGTCAGATTCTGCAGTAAACTGTAGCAGAGACAGGTCGTTAGCCTATCTGGACCAGCATTTTTTCTTGCCCATGAGATCTATTCTTGAACGTTCCAGCAAGCCACCCCTTGAAACAAGGCTCCTCCTTGCCAAGACGTTGGTTATTTGTTCAGTTCTATATCTTTAAACAAGGCATAGTATTGCTTGATAAATATGAACAAATTTTATTTTGAGCAACTTCATCTGTGCTTGTATTTTTCATTCTCCTGCTGATTGTGAACCTTTTGTGCCCCCTCCCTTTTTTAGTTTTCAGCTATTTTACTGAAAACAAAAAACGATGATATTTTTTGAAAGTAATCAGGTTTAAAAGCAAATTTCAGAAATATTTTCGATGATGAAAAATAAAATGTCAAGTTTCAGTGCAATGTGAACTTTCAAATGCAGCTAAAATGATCGAACAGTCTTGTGTTAAAAGATCCTCTAACTACTGAAGAAGCACGAAAAGATCAAACAAGGCTATATATTTAGTATATGCAAAATCTTCTGACACTGCAACATTTTCAGGAAATTCATCTGCATTGATTCTTTTTTATTGAAAGCCATCAAGCTCATAGTCCATAAAACACCAAATTTCTGCAGCTGCAGTAGCAACAATGAAACTAATGCAACAGAATATGCATATCCAACAAATCAAAGGCCTGAGAACAAATATTCCACATTGTTTTGAAAAAATATATTCTACATCATTACAAGGATGAAAGCTAGGTAATTAATACACAATAAATAGGCACATAGAGGTTATTTATTCCTGAGAAATACTCGTAAATTCTCTGATTACCTTCTCCGCTTGGCTAAGAAATTTTGCACCACCAAAAGAAAAAAGCACAACAGTCAAAATCCACACATTGAAGAAATAAAGTATAAACCAATGCATCAGTAAACAATATCTTCATCCCTCTCCATTGCAGCAGACAACATGTTGTGAGCTGATTTTAGCGAAATTCCTTTCTGCAAAGAAATTTTCTCAGCAACTTGTTCCTCAGCAAACTGCTCGGCAGATGCTAGCTGTCTCTCGAGTTCCCGCTTCTTATAACCCTGTATCTTCTTTAACCTGAAGAAATCCTCCCTCTCAAGCTCATCGAGCTCTCCTTTGATATAACTGATTGTGTTCTCCAATTTAGGCTTCACAACATTTTCCAATGCGTTAACCCTACGATTTGTTGTCTTGATTGCCTCATCGAGTGTTAAAAATGAGGTCTGAAGTGAAGCAAGCTCAACAAGAACCTCAATAGCTTTTACATAAGCAGCACGACAGGCCTGAACCTGCTGACCACCTCTAGCCAATCCAGTAAGATCGTTCTTGGTATCATCTTCAGTGAAATGGTCAAATTTGGGCAACTTCACACCAGCAATATTTTCTTGTCTAGATCGAACTTTAAGAGATGCAGTTTTGACATTCTCTAGGACAACATGCTTAACATTATCACCAGCAACATACTTCGCTTCAGTAAGAGCAAATGAGGATGCCTTCATTATCTCTCCCATTGATTCTTTAGTAGAGACAATCATTTTAAGTATTTGACGAAACTGCACAGTTAAAGCATCGCTCTTCTTCTTGAGGAGAGCATGACCTCTTGTTGCACCAACAAGTCGAGCTTTCACAACTGTTAGCATCGTGACAGTTGGAACTACATTCAAACGCTGGCCTTGGCCTGCCATCTTTCAAAACTGTAGATCAAAGTTGAGTCAACATCAGTAATTAATGACAAGAATCTTCATAAGATGGGAAAAGAAATGAAAACAAAATCCATCAATGAAAAGAAATCATTATGTTCAACTCATGCATAAAAATGAGAGTTTGATGTCAACGTGACGCACTGCCAAAACTACAGAATCACATGTTCTTTTACAACAATCAAACTTAATCTAGCATCAATAAAAAAACAAATTCTACGTACATTCTACACTGCATATAGACAAGAAGAACTATACATTCTACGAATCAAATCTTTTTGCAATGACTTCTTCGAATCAATCATCTATTTCCATTCCTTTCACCCTCATTCACATTTAAAGAATCAAAGTTCCTTCCAACGAAATGATTAATATCAAACTTCTGAAAAATTAGCTTCATTGAAATAAAAAAAAAAACACAATTTGATAACAAAGAAATGGGATACGATAAGAAGATATCAAGTTTGAACCATGAGGTAGAAGAAGTAGATCTTGCGCAAGCCACACATACAGATGCCTTCATTATCACCAGCAACATACTATGACCTTTTTTTTTGCCAAAGAATACTATGACCTGGATAACTGAAATTATCAATCAATTCCTAATTTTTTCCAAAAACTAAGTAATAATTATCAAGAACCAGACTATACTATTAAAAAATTGATAATAACTGATCAAATCATAAACAATGACTATAAACCATGTGAACCCTAAATTGAATTTAAAACAACAATCAATTGCAGATACTCTCCAATCATAAGTCTAATTTATACACTACAAATTAAACAAATCAACGCTCCAATGAAAAAAAATCTAGATTACGATCCAGCAAGAAAAATTAATTAATAATTATATTCCGTACGCTACCTGCGACGGAGCTTAGTGAGAAACAGAGATTGTAGCGGCGTTGCCCGACCGGAGAATCTTCGCCGGTAAAAGTAAAAATTATTAAGAAAAATACAAATATGTATAATATTGTGATTGAGAGAGAGAAATTAGAGAGATCTGAAAAAGGAGAGGTGAGTGGGCCCGATTCTGTGTTTATGAACACCTTCCTTTCATCACCACCACTATAGACTATAGTCTTATATTATAGAAAACGATAGCGTTTTAGAAATTTCTTCCTTTTGTTTTTCTTCGATATTTTTTCATTTTTTACAAAAAGAATTACATATGTTTTGCTAGTTTTATTATCTAATAAAATAATTATTTCATATTTTTTAAAAAAATTAACTTCATTTTACAATAAAAATACTAATATTGCGATTTTTATTTGACATTTTGGACTATTATAAATTACTTTAAAAGGTGCAAAAATGACACTCATATATATCCCGCGTCTCTTGTTGGCATTTTATTTATTTCTAATTTCAAATAAGTATAACGTTGTGAAAAGGTATTAAAAATGCAAAAGACGGACGGTGTTAAACAGATAAACATAATTGTTAACTGACTGGTCATTTTTTGAACTTTTTCAAAACATTAAGATTATTTTTTAGATCCAAATTACAAGAGCTGCCAACATAAGACGCAGGCTATATATTAAGATCATTTTTACACCTTTTCTCAATATTAATATAAAAATTATTAGAGAAAATCCTATAAAAATTATCTAAATGGTTGACAAAAGTAATTTAATTTCTGTTTGACATTTTGGACTTTCGTTTTCTCTCAGTACTTACTATTCTATCTGAAAAAGAAAAGCATGTTCCGTTGTCAATTATTCATAAACAATAAAAAAATTATATATTACTATTCTGGAGTATTGTTTATTCTTTATATTACTTTTGATTTGAAGAAGAAAAAATTATTGTTCTTTGTTTTATGGTGCTTTCTACATATAATTTATTTTATTAGAAGTAAAGGTTATTTTATCCATTTTCATCATTAGATGAATATTGGTTATTTTTATACAATGATAAAATTGAAAAAGAAGGGTAAAAATAAAGTAATCCTAGAGAAAGCTTTGTTTTTAATGGAAAGCATGTTCTTTGTTAATTAAACATAAATAATAAAATTTTATATATTATTCTGAATATTATGGAGTGGTATTTTCTTTAAAAATAATAAATAACATTTATTTTTAAAAAAATATGTATAAAATTATATAACAAATTAATAGAATATAATTAAATTGCTATAATCCTAAAGATTATTTATTTTTGGGAAGATGGGTCTTACTTCATCAACCATTACATCTGCAACCTAGAAGCATAAATTCCCTCAATATTCAATACACAGATTGAACAATCAACAGAAAATCCCTCAATATTGAATACACAGATTGAACAATCAACAGAAAATAGCATAATAGCCCCCCACAAACACACAATCATCATGACTAATATAAATCTAAAACAAATTTCCACAAGATCTAGCAGTTAAATTTATTATATTGCATGCTTGGAACTACAACCATTATGATGATACTAACTATGAATTTATTGTTTTTGAATACAATAAAGAGCAAAGCTTGGATAGTTTGCTCTAACAGATACTAAAATTTGCCTATAGAAGGCAAAACCACCCGGAGCACACCTACATTTTATTCCTTTTCCAAATTTCCACAGCATTTATTTCTTTTTTTCTGCCCTTTTCATAAATTAAAATTTTGAATAAATCAAATGGAAGTCTAAATCCCAGATCCAGCAAGTCGTCGTTTGGAAGCATTTGATACGGAAACCTGGCCGAGCTTATCTACATCGCTTGTTTGCATGCGTTCTTTGAGTGGCATATAACGACGAAGCCATTCCCCAGTGTAGACCTTAATGACCATTTAAATGAGCAAATGTCAGCACAGCACAACACATGTAGAAATTAAACAAAAAGCTTAAAAAATAATTGTTTCCTCAACTCGATTGCTCCTACTCATATGCCTAGCTGACAACTACCAAGCAAGTCTTAGAGCATCCCCAATGGACTCTCTAAAATTGTCAAACTCTTTAAATTAAAGAGTTTGACAATAAATTAGGAGTCCAATGGACTCTCTATTCTTTATATTTAGAGTAGAGAGTGAAAATGGCTCTCTACTTCATTTTTTAAATAGTAAAATTTTAAATTTTAAAATAAGGTGGTTATTTTTACTTTTAAATATTATATTTTTATTTTTAGTAAAAAAAAATGAATAAATAAATGAATAAAAAATTAAATAAAAAAATTACTTTATTAATATTTAATATTTTATTAATATTTTTTATGAAAATAAAATAAAATTTAATATTAGAGAGGCCATTAATTTAATATTATTATTATTTAATACTTTTATTTGATTATTAATTATTAAAATTATATACAATAAAAAACTGATATTAAAGAGTCCATTGGAGTAAAATTTTAAATATCACTCTTTATTTATAAGATGTTCTTTACTTTACAAAAGATGCTCTTTATTTTAAAGAATACCATTGGGGATGCTCTTAAATTAACATCTAGTCATGTACAACGAAATGGTGACCTTAATTTCCATTAAATTGAAAAGGAATTCCATGTTTAACTTTTTGAAGTAAGTACAGAAAATATTAATATTGTAAATAAGTCTAGATATAAGAACAATATCATGAATAATAATAATAATGATGATGATGTCGTTTACTTAACAAGCCTAACAAGATCGTAATGATCTTTAAACTCTTAATTCTCACTAATTAGACACCAGATGACATCATTTATACATTAGCGTGAAACAAATATGAGGATGGAAACATGAACAAATTCTTGTCTTATGATTGATCAAAGTTCACCAGTTACTATCCCCATTGGATGAGGTTCAACAAAAAAATAAGAGCTTCACATTAATAAAACCAAATATAAAAAACAGAAGCATAAATCAACATATGGTTTATTGAACAGAGCAGCTTTCACAAGACAATTCTGCAGCCCAGGACAATCAGAATCCCAATTTTAGCGCTGCTGTTTGTTATTTTATTGGTCTCAGAGAAAATTCATTAAGAATAACAATTGTAGTGCACTTCTCTATTAGTTTACTACTTGTCAAGAGGGTTGATTACATGTGTTCAGTATATACAAGCCAAAAACAAAATTAGCCATGGTTCAGTTTTAGGAAAATGTGGTTCATGTAAATAATAATAATAAGTTAAATGAAACCACTTTGATGATGAATAAATCAATAGAAAATACATTAAGAGCAACCCAAGAAAGTGTTAGGATGTAACCTGTTGTGGCCTCATTATCTTTGTGTCAGGATCATCAAGTGACTCTCGCCAGTGTGCTAGGTACCCAGCCATTCGAGGAATTGCAAATAAAACTGGGAAGAACTCTGTTGGAAATCCCATTGCTCTGTAATCAAGAACTTAAAATAATTATATGCTTTACAAAATAAGAAAGTTTAACAAAATCTGTTGGATACTTCCAGTTACAGGCAACTAGATCTTCTCACTACCTGTATATTAGTCCAGAGTAGAAATCAACATTTGGATATAACTTTCTCTTAACAAAATACTCGTCAGACAAGGCAGCCTTTTCCAAAGCAATTGCTACCTGAAAACAACACATGATCAACCATGAGCTTGGAAATTCCATCTACAATAATTACAGCATGTTTGACATGTCCCAAGATCCCTCTTAGAAATGAAAATGCAAAAGAACAAACAAACCACAACTGGACAA
This sequence comes from Mercurialis annua, assembly GCF_937616625.2. Taxonomy (NCBI): domain Eukaryota; kingdom Viridiplantae; phylum Streptophyta; class Magnoliopsida; order Malpighiales; family Euphorbiaceae; genus Mercurialis; species Mercurialis annua. The sequence continues at coordinate 35,928,228 of NC_065573.1, read as the reverse complement.
AATACTTTTCCACCTGTAATCCATTTTACATCGGTCAAAACATGGATATTAGGTTTTGTCACTTGTGTATTTATTCCAATATTTTAATAGATGTTATAAAGTTGCAGCACATGCAGAGGCAAGAACATGAATTAACAAAAAGTGTTATAAACAATTTAGAAAAATATGCGGATAACATATTTATGATCTAAAAGGAAATGTTAGAATTTGCTAGGAGTCTTTCTACTCATGTCTTTAGCACCTAATTATTAGCCACATAGAAGAAGATAACTTTGAATATTTTGTCAGCTATGTTTAATTTTGATGATCTCGTTCTGATAAACAGTCGATCCTTAATACCAAATTCGTGGAAATGTATCACCTAATTTCTTTAAGATTGTTGCATGAGTTTGGTTCACGTTCTTTAGTTTAAACTTAGAGTAGTAATGTATGTTGTTATAAAAATGTTTTGCATTATATTGCAACTTAATGCTGAAAAAAATTAAGAATTTCAAAAGAACTAAGGTTTCTAGATCAAGTGATTAAATTTTATAAAAATGAAACAAGAAACTCAGCCTCAATATTGATGTTAATCTTGTAATTAGCTATGAAAAGACTAGATACTGTTACAGCCATAATTAATTGGATGATATGCTTGTGTAATCTTTTTAACACTGCATGCCCAATATACGTGGCTCATATCATGAAGAAAAGCTTCATGTACGGAGTCCAAGCCATGTCAAAAACTTAATGCAATATCCATCTTTTTAGACTTGCTTCCAAGTTATAAATGCAGTAGGAATTAAGATAATTAATCAACTTCAATAAGAGGACTATCATGAAGTTGTCAACCAGTAGGTCCAATACTAAATATAAAAACATAATGGATGTTTAGGACATATTGGAGAGTTAGAAATCACCTCAATCAGAGGATCTCGGCCAACAATAGAAAATACTTCTTCGGCTAGTTTCTTAATGACTTTTGCTCTGGGATCATAGTTTTTGTACACCCGATGTCCAAAACCTGACATCTTTCGCTTCCTAATAACCAGAGGTGCAAGAATGGTCAAAACTAGATAAAATACATATATTCCTGCAAGAGTCTAATACATGAAAAAATGCCTGGCAATAAAATTGAACATAATCAAAAGCATAAGTTACCTGTTTTTCACACCCTCGATGAAATCTGGAATGTTATCAACAGATCCAATCTCATTCAACATCTTAAGCACAGCCTAAAACAATAAAATAGTAACGACAGGCTTACTGACCAGTTCCTCAAATCAACATACATAAGGGGCCAACTTACTTTGTAACATAATAGTGAACTCGAGAAAGGCAGAACTAAAATAATTGCAGGAAAGACAGAAAACTGGGAACTATTTTAAAGCTTGGAAAGGCATAATATAGGCTTACCTCATTTGCTCCACCATGCAAAGGACCATACAATGCTCCAACAGCCCCAGCAAGGGCTGTGTATACATCAACACCACTGCATCATCAGACAAAACCAAGTGAGAAAGATAAAGGGAAGCTTAATTTCATTGTTAAACAAAGATATCTACCTTGACGCAAGATGTCGGGCAGCAGCAGTGGAGCAATTCATTTCATGTTCTGCGTGCAGTATGAAAAGTATATCCAGCACTCGAGCAAGTCGAGGATTAGGTTTGTAAGATCGATCGCCTCTGCGAGTTCGTAAAGAGAAGTGTTAACCAGGAAAAGCAAGGAAAGACATTCCTGCCAGCAATAATTATAAATTTAAGTGGAAAGACAAGTTGTGACAGTGTGTCACAGCATCTCTATTCTTAAATGTGGAGAACATATATTTAACAATTACCTGTCAGCAAGAAAATTAGACAAAAAAGATTTTTGAAAAAAACTATATTATTAGATAGAGTATATCGTTTACTGAGACAATCTTTAAATAGTCAAAAAAATCAATATCTTTATCCAGATATCATTAGGAATAAAAGAGGCCACAGTACGTACAATGAATCTAGCATGTATAAAAAGTTCTCAGAATAAGAAAGGTTGCTAGAAGGGAGAACTGGTGGCCTTCCAGCCAATCTCAAATAAGCAGCTGCTGCAATGGTTGGTGCCTGCAAAGTGTCATATGAATTAATTGACGGAGAATGAGCAAAAAAGCCCATCTCTGGAGTAAGGTGCCATAAAAAATTAAAATGAATAAAGAACATGTGAGTGTGTGCGCGTGGAAAACCAATTTTTCCTCAAGCCAGGGATACGAAAGATGACCAAAAAAAAGTTAAATGAGTAGGCAATAAACCTTTCCAAGAATACGTGCAATTTGTTTGTCTCTGACTTGCTTGGACTTATAAAGATCTTGCCCCTTCACCAACAAAAAAGATATGGTTACAATGGCTGAGAGCCAAAAATAATCAACAGAAATACACACAAAACGACCATCATCACTTTATTAAGTAAAATGAAAAATCATTCACTCAAGTACTTTTACACAGTTAACATTAAGTGTGAGAATCTCAGAAATCAAAACAATTAATATCAAGATATTCAATCATTATTTAACATTTCAGAGAAGAGTGTCAGATAATATCTACAATGTTCACCTTACACAACATGTGCATATGCAATGCTCCCATTCTTAAAAGCTACACAATGCACTTACTCTAAGAGCTGGATTAGCATCAGGATGAAAGATGGAAAGAGCACTCATCGCACTGACTAGCACACCCATTGGGTGTGCATCGTGAGGCATTGCTTGTATAATATCCTGAAAAAGATTGAAAAAGCAATGTTAAAAATCTAAAACCTTCCTGTCAGAAACAATATTTCAATTAACACAGACAAAGTTTCATTGCAATACTGCATCAAATCATAACATAGATCTCCTGCACAATGATAGAGACGCACTTCAACCTCTATATTGAAACGAAAAATACCACAACCCCGCTACTTTAAAAATGGAACCTCTTTGCATTCAGTGAATATCAACCATAAAATCATTATTCTGAACTACAGCCAAAGTAAAGAGGAGAGATTGTCTCCAACGGGAAAAAGAAAAAGAAACTATATAAATCACCTAATTCAAGCTGAACTTGTCCAGAAATTTAAAACTTTCCATTAAAAGCATAAAAACAACAATCCCAATTAGTACATACATAAACACGCATAGCATGAGAAATAGACAGAAAGAAGAGTCATACCAAAACGCCCTGTGGTACAGCGGAATGCTGAGAAACAGCGAATTCCCAGTCTGCCAGCTGATTAGAAGATGGCAAATTCCCATACACTGAAACAAATCAGAAAAAACAAACAATTACATATCAAATTATACTTTTATAACTATACTCGCGCATAAACTCTAATTTCTTATTATTCAATAATTTTTCGCAATTAAAACATGAAAAAATCATAACAAAAGCAAAAGGAATAATAAAATTAACAGAACTGACTTATAAGATAGGCAACTTCCAAGAAAGTGCTGCTCTCAGCTAATTCTTCAATAGGATATCCTCTGTATCTAAGAATACCCTCATCTCCATCAATATACGATATTGAAGAAATCACAGGTGCAGTATTTAAATACCCTGGATCATACAATTTCAATCCTTTATCTTCATTCTTTCCAGTGCTTATCTGTTCTCAAAACCAGCCACATCATAATCAAAATTAGATCTCAACAGAATTCACAAAAGAATTTAAAAAAACACAGATTACTGCACCTTCTTGAAATCGGCGGACTTGGCGGTGCCGTTTTTCGAGATGGGAATTTGGTACTTTTTACCGGTCCTTTCGTCGATGACGGTTAATGAACCCTGGAGATTGCCAGGTGGCGAGACGTAAGGTGCGGACACGCAGTTTGTGTCTATGAAAGAGGAGGAGTCGAGAGTCGTCGCCGCCGCAAGATGAGCGGCGAGCACCGCTAACCGGGCTCGAGCTGAGGATGATGATGAGTTTGACATGTTTGTTGAATCTTTGATTTGATTGAATGTGTAAGTGTTTATGAAGGCTCTGTTAGTTTGTTAATATAGAAAGAAATTTATATTTTGGGAGAAGAACGAGAGAGAGAGAGAGAAAAATAGGCTTTTTCTTCAGTCAAAATATTGGAAATTGCAAGATGGGGCTTATCGCTGCTAACGTGGCGAGTTAACCGATTCCAACCATATCAGCTCTTTGTTTATTTCTAGTTTAGGAAACTTTTTGGATTTAAATAGCAATTTTCCCCTTTAACTCGTAAGAAATGGACAATTACCAAATAAATTGATTTTATTGATAAATCAGTACACGAACTTAATAATTATGGGCAATTAGCCCATTTTGAAAAAATAACTTACAAGTTAAAGGGGCAAATTGTCAATTTAAGTGACAATTAACTTACAAAATGAGGGGCAAATTATCCATAACTATCAAGTTTGTGTACTGATTTGCCCACAAAATTAATTTATGTGTTAATTGCTCATTATTTATAAATTAAAGGGCATATTTCTATTTAAGTCAAACTCTTTGTAGCTTTAATTACATGGAAGTATAAAAGTTATAATATTTTATAAGTTATCCTAATTTTTAGTTTTTTTTATTATCACAATTTATAACAAAAGTGACAGTCATGGCGCGACAAGTTAAATACTGCAAATAATTTGATCATAATTTTACAATGATATTTTGGAATATTTGAATGTTTTCTATTTAATTTTTTAAAAATACATGTCATCTAAATCAAATGTTGAATAAATAATTAACTTAGCAATATAATCAAATTGTTTGGGCATTTGATTTGTTGCATCATGTCATTGTTGGATTATTATATAAATTATAAATCATTATATAATTTTTTAAAATCGGTGAAATTGAAATTTAATATAAAGATGCAAGTTTAAATGTAATTATTTTTCAAATATTTTGTAGCAACTATTTTAGTTTAGGAAGTTTGTTTTCTAAAAATAATTTGTTGCAATTATTTACTTTAAAATTTTTTAAAAAAAAAAAGACAAATCATTTACTGAAATATTAACTTCTTCTTATATCAAAAAGGGGAAAAACAATCTTCTAGAAGCAAAAAGCATATAAATAGCTCGATATCTTTACTGCTTAAGGAAACTCACAAACTCCAATAAGCAATATCGTCTACAACTGCCTGGCCACTCGCTTTATCAATCGGGGGTATTGTGACGTACCTATCCAATATCGCCACGTCATATCCACATTTAAGTCATGATGATGTGTCGACACATTGTAGAACGTGGCAATAGATGACTATTTATCTGCACCTAAAAGAAGAGGTTTGAATTTGGATAATCCTAGGGATGCTAAATAATTAGTTAATGAAAGTGGATAACTGAATATTAGAGGTGCAGCTATACAATGAATGCACTAGCATTTCATGTCTGTGCGCTCTTCTCGCTAGAACCGTTTGATTTGATGGAGTATGCTCATGTAAGGAAATTCATGTCCAATTAAATTAAAAAAAAATGATATTTAACTAAATTATTTTAATCCATTTTATTATACCGTCCTATCTTATATATTTTTATTTGCTCACTCCCTATACAAAAATATGTCTTAATTTCTCTCTTTAACTTGATCCATTTATTTATTGCCACGCATCAGATAGTACATAAGATGAATTACATAGCATTATTTTTAAATTAAATGTTTAAAAAAACTATAAGAAGAAAGAGAAAATTATAGTATTAAATTTTGATTTTTTTTATCATATGATGCATGTCCAATTAATTCAAAAATATTAAACTAAACTCGCCATGTGGTATTATGAATTATCCACTCATCGTATGACACATGGTAATAATAAATTTGATATCACATTAATTATAGTTAAAATGTAATCAATTACTAATTTAAAATGGAATACTTGTGTCATTTTTTGCCTGTTTTTTTTTTAAATGAGTTAATTAATATTTTATGTCAAGTGGAGGAGGTGAATTGATCATTTGGTCTATTTATCAATTTTGACATTCAATTCATACATTGTAAATTTTCTTTATACACACGTTTCATATCTTCTTATAAAATTTAAGACAAAAGGTCTCAAAACTACTTACCTTTAAATATTTTTTTAATAACATTTTGATGTCGTAATTTTTTTAATAGCATCCTATCATTTCGATTTTCAATTGTACCTTAAATTAAAAATTAGACAATTTTGTAACAATAAGGATAAAAATATTTAAAACAGCTAAAATTAAAAAAAAAATTATATATTTTTTCTATATGCCAAACAAATCATTTATCATTAAGAACACTCAAATAAATCTAAATGAGCATTTAGTTAACTATATAATTTATTAATTTTTTAAAATCGACTCCAATGTCGCCTCATTTAACCCGCCGCCGCCTTCGGATCCGCAGCCACTCTTGAACCCGCGACAAGCCACATTTGACTGTTTCGTCTTCCATGAAGACGAGTCGAAGCATATCTTTCATGGAGGAACTCGTCTTCTATGGAAGACGAGACTGTTGCTCATCTTCCACAAGCCAAATCTAGTCGACCAGATCGGGTTCATCTTCTTTCATGGAAGACGAACCCGATGATAGGTTTGAGGGCGCCAACGGTAGGTCCGAGAAAGACGACAACAGAGATGGGGGTGTTTTAATTAATTTATATTAAATTATTATTTTTAAAATTTATAGAGAAGGAGATATTTTTGTGTAATCAAAAAACATTTAAAATATATGATAAATATGAATAATTTACTTTAAATATTATTCAAGTGAAAAGAGGTTAATTTGATACTTCAATTACAATTGAGTCGAAAATGCAAAACATGGTGCTATTAAACAAAACTAACTAAAATCGGCAGATTCTGGGACCTTTCGCCTATTTTTAATGTCATCTTTACATATGATGTACACGTACATAACTGAATAGATACTACACTGTGGATTTATAATTGTATATGTAACTTGAGGATTAAATATAATACATGTGATGTAAGAAGATAAACAAAGAATTAAGATCGTCGTCTTTTTTCATTAAAAATATCAGTTACTGTTCTAAAATTCGGTGTATTTCAACTGACTATATAAATGGAAAATGACGCAGCACTTTTCAAGGGTTAATTGCCTGGGGTGTGCAAAAACCATAAAATGGAAGCGACAAATTTGATTCGGTTCGATTTAAAAAATAATTTCGGTTTGCCGGTTTGATTTGATTTGGAGCATACAAAAATTTAGTCAGTTTTACATGTAAACCGTACCTTACCAAAAAAAATCGACATAACTGACATGTTTAGTTTGGTTTGAAAAATTAATTTTTTTTCCAAAATTTTGGTTCGGTTTTAAAAAATAAACAAAAAAATTGGTTCAATCGGTTCGGTTTAACCAAATTGCACATCCATGTTAATTACTATTAAATCACCATTTTGACATATTTTCTAATTTTATCATGACATTTTAATATATATTTTTCAAATCTACCACCATATTTCACCTTCATATATGAAATCCGTCGTGTTCTGCCATGTCATTGGTCAGCTAAAATATGTCGAATTTAAAAAAATTTAAAAATTGGTGATTTTACATGACAATTTTTAAAAGTGGTGATACAAATGAAAAAAAAGGTGTGGTTTAATAAGTAATTAACTCAAATAAAATCATTTAAATTTTTAAAAATTAATATTTTTAGTGAATCCAATACACAAATTATCATTGCAGTCTTGATTCGTATAGGTTTAATGATATTTTCAGACTCTAATATCTTAAACCAATTTATCTGCTCTCGTCTTTTCCACATTTTATACATTTTTTTTACGTTCATGAAAAACTAGAATGTACCAACATTGCAGTCTTCATTCACATAGGTTCAATGATATTTTCATCCTGTAATATTGAAATGTTTGGACGAGGCTTCTTACTGCTCTAAAACTGAGAAAAGCCCATCCGCCAACAAAGGGCCCTGTTTAGTCATATTCCATGAAAGCCCTGTAGCACAAAATAGAAAGATGCAACAATATTTTAATAAAAAAAATTATCTAATATACCTTAATTTTAAGAAAAAAATTACAAACTGACTCTAAATCAGGTACTTTTTTCTTAAAATTTCAGTTTAGTAAAATTCTAATTTGCATTTACCAATAAGGATGAGGTTGTGTATTTATTTTATTTTTTTTCCAACAAAATAACTGTAAGGTAACAAATTTGAAAAATGACATGTGTCGTCATTATTAGATGTCTCATGTCTGCCAAGCGCGTCAACACGTTAGTTCGCCATCACATGAATGGTGATATCTCAGTATGTTATAAATACATTTTAAATACATACTTGATATATACGTGATATTTGTCAGTACATCACAAATACGTTTAAGAAAAATTCAAATATATTTAATTTTTTAAAATGTAAAAGAGATATTTTCTAAATGTATTTGAATTGTTGATAAAATCTGATTTTTTTGTATGAAATAATCAAATTGTAAGTATTTATTTAAAAAAAACAAATATGAAGTTATAATACATGTTAGATATATATTTGATATACAATTTATACATATTTTTAGTACGCGGCACATATATTTTGATTTTTGAGATGTGTCATAAATACATTTCATATACATATTAATGATGTTTATGAGATGTTTTTCTAAATGTATTTGAACTGTTTTTCAAGTTTGATTTTTTAAGTAAAATAATTAAACTATAATTTTTGTATTTTAAATAAAATAACTATAAAGCTATTGTGCATGTCAGATACATTGTTAATAAATATTTTTTTATATATTTTGAATATGTCATACATCTATGTTTGACTTAAAATGCATTAGAGATACATCTCAAATACATATAATAATACATACGTACTATATAATTTGCATAGATGTGTATAAAAATGATACTTAAATTATCATAAATATATAAATAAATTAAATATTATTATAGAGTGGTTCTATGGGTGATGCTTTTACATTTTATTTTAAAACAAACACTCCAATATATATATATATATATATATATATATATATATATATATATATATATATATATATATATATATAGACACACACACGTATATGCATGTGTGAGAAATGATATTCAAATATGTTTTAAATACATTTTAAATACATAAACGATATGTATATTTATATTTAAATATTTCTAACGCACGACTATCATGCCGGTGCGTTTCTAACGCATTTTGACATGTTTTGATAGCTAATATCTAACTATGTATTGTGATTTAGAGCCCCTTACAAGAAACGCCCAGAACTTTAAAAACGGTCAAAAAAACTCCTAAACTTTATGGCGGCGCTCAAGAAATCCCTTCCGTCCAAAAATTCCTACCGCCTTCTATTTTAATGTGATGCCATTTTACAAAAAAAAAATTATAACTGTGCCACATCAGCTGCCACGTCATCAAAATATCCTAAAACTATTAAAATTTATTAAAAAATAAAAAAATTAACCTAACCAAACTCAAAGCATCCATTCAATTCATCCATCGCCGCAAACCACCAGTTATCACCGGCCACCGCCATCACCCACCCATCTTCTTGTATATGGTTTGAGAAGACAAGCTAGTCGTCTTCTCATGTGAGAAGACGACCTGGCGGCGGCGGGTGGCAGTTAGAAAGTTGAGTGGGCAGCTGGGTGAGGTTTGATTGGGTTGGTTTGAGTTATTTTTGTTAAATTACTTAGTGATTGTTCTTAATTAAATCATATTAATCTCCATTAGCTCTAAATTTGAGAATAATTTTCTTACTTTATTTTTTTCGTCCATCACTTTAAAAATCCAAAAAGGATGCAAGAAGCCTAAAGGGTCACAATCTTCTCAAAATGGAACAAACGTAAAGACTAAAGGGCAGAAATAAAAAGAGTGAAAGTAATGTTATGTACTTATAATGCCCACGTGAGCCCCTGACTCTTTTTAACCCAAACTTTAGAAACCAAAGAAAGTGATGATGGGTAATAACAATGTTTTTTTTCACCACCTAACTTACATATTTATGTATACCATTTCCTCCCTTTGGACCCACAAATTGCCAATATATATTAGCCTCACTTATGCCAAACAAAAAAAGAACTAGTCAATATGATTATAAACTCTATTATATGGTTAAAGATAGTCATCCATTATATCAATTTTAAAAAAAATATTATGATTCATATTGTTTTATTCCTCTATAGATTCATAAACAGTGGCATAATCAAATTTTTTATTTCGACAGTTTCGACTAATCAATCTTCGTTTAGCTTTGAATTCGTTATAGAATATTTTTTTAAAAAAAATATAACTGCACTTCGAACTAGTGCCTACCGTAGACTCTTAATGGTTATGTTGTTGTTCATGCATACCAAAATACATTAGCCTCACCTATACAAATAAAAAGAACTCATCCAAGTCCATATATAGTTGAATATAGTTATCTAATGTAGTTTTTTTTGTTGATGTGCCGATTTCACGTTAATATATATTGAACGTCAAAAAAAGATATTTGCTTTGTTATATGATTTATTTTTATTTTTTAAATATAGATAACTATGTCACAATAAATTACATTCATTAATTACTATCAATGAAACAAATTTTTAGTACTTTATTTTCAGAAAAAAAAAAAACAATGAGGCTTTCAAAGTAGTAGGTTGAATGGTCTTGCTTACATGAATGATATGTGCTGTAAATTTCCAAAAACTCAGTTAGTTGACAAAATGTTGGAGACACCATTGATGACATTTTTTCAGAGATGGTATGAGAAAAATAGTAATTTGGTGTGACAAGTGACATTGTCATTACATTTAATTTTTGCTCTATTTAGTTACCAATAGAGTGCACTCGTGGGTATTTTGTAGACTACTTTGTTGTTCTTTTGCTTTAAATAGGCAGTTGGGTCTTTTATTCTTTTCAATATAATGACTGCCCACCATGTGAGGGGGATCCAATTGATATGATTGTGCTCGATTTATACCATATCTACTTATTTGTAATGAAGTTCCAAATTTTATTAGCTAAATGATATTCAAAATCTCTGTAACACAATCGTAAAAAAATTACTATATTAAAACAAAATAAACAAGGAAGTTAATTAAACTTTTAAAATTAATCATTGGTAGAGAGAAAATGGAATTTTGGAAAATGTAAGATGATGGACAAATTAATGAAAAGGCAAAACAAACAGTTAAAATATGTACTAAGGAAACTGTTTAGAGAGGTAAAGTATTGTCAAAATCTTTCTCTAACTCACTCTAGTGTCTTTGTTAATCACTCCTCTTGTGGTCTTGTCATTTTTTTTCCTTTTTTGCTTACTTTGTCCTCATATAATCCCCATCCTATTTCTTTAATTATATTTTTCATTTTCATTTATGTATAATCCAGAGAGAATATATTATGAAAATTCAATTTAATATCCAATAAACTATAGACCAGGTATGGATTTATTTTTTTATTTCCTACTAAATTTCAATCTATGTTTGCGACAGAACTTTTTAACGTGTCCATGCTTTTGTGAATAATTTTTTCAAAAAAGTTTATACTCTTTCTTTTGTTCTTATTTTTCATAGCTTTCGAAGCAAGGGGTTGGAGCTAGGTGTAGCATGAACATAAATACAAAAAATGAATATAAATATGATAAAATAATGTTTTTTAAGATTTTTTATATTAAAATAAAGTCAAGTGTTCGTAACGTTAAATTTCAAATATATCTCTAATATGAAAAACGTCAATAGAATGAAATGTTCGTAGTACCTATAACGTAAGTCATTGATCACACACAGCTCACAAATGAAAACAAAACAAAACACACAAACAATCTGTTGCTGGACCTGAAAATCTATGAATTTTTTTTCTCCAGACAGTCCCAATAAAGACATGATTTTAAACATTTATCTCCACTAAAATTTATAGTCCCAAAATGAATTAGATTTATGTAAACAATTTGAACCAATCCAATCATTCTTTAGTTTTCAGCAGTTACACATGTGCTCATCAAAATTATGAAACTTTTAAATAATAAATTATTGAGTAAAAAGCAGAGCAGGCAGCAGCACCAACCAGTTAGGCCACCATCATCAGTTTGTCCTTTGTCAGAATTCAGATGTTTTTTTTCATTTAAATTTCTAATATAGAGACTTTGGAAATCTAATCAATTCTTATTTTTCGTGTGAATTATCTGTAATATTTTACCAATTATTATCAAATTCAAATGTGTTAAATGGTAATATTTGTCCTTTACTAACTCATCATCACAACCAAAAATACATCATTCTTGGCTAATACAAACTTTTGAACATATAAGCAGAAATCAAATGTAGGCATGTGTGACCGAAAATCGAATTAATCGAACATTTTTTAATCAAATCAAACTATTTTTTTAATTCGATCGATTCAGATTTAATTTTTCTATAAAAATCGATCAATTTCAGCGGCAAATTCGACCAATTGCTCACCCCGTAGCATTTAAATTCTCACTAGGACTATCTGCAACATCTAAAGAGTAGATCACCATACACAATGTAGCAGACTGTACTGCAATATCTATACATTACAGACCAAACTAAAGCAGCCACAAACTGAATGTTCAGTAATGTTTATCATACATAGATTTTAGGTTTGTTTTCTGCTATATCTTGGCAATCCAGTAATAGCAGAAATAACCTTAAATTTTCAGCAGAACCTGAAAAAAATAACCAAATGCAAACAAAATCTTAAACTCTTCATCATAATTCTATCACAAACTACCATTACTAATTTATACATATGATTATAATCATGCTAGATACATTATTTGGTGCAATCCATGAACCAAAAAACCACCAAATATAGAAAATAACACAGAAAATCCATGAGAATAGCCTTCAGATTTTTTGATCATAGAACTATTCTTGCTAGTTTCACCACAAATACCAACTCCAATTCCAATCTTGACATTAAATTCTTCAGTTGGATTCAAACAAAGCCCTGAATTACTACTTAGATCCAAATTCCTCCCTAATCTCTTCAAGAATCTTGCATCAAAAGGCACAACTCCACTCAACAAGTTTCTACTGAGGTTCATATGGTAAATATGAGAAAGACTGCCAAAACTTTCAGGAATTTTACCATTTAACTTATTGTTTTGAAGAGACAGAGTTGTGAGGTTCATTAATAGTGAGAAACTTGGTGGTAAATTACCTGAATACCCTGAATTTGCAAGCCTTAATTCTTGAAGTTTCACCAACTTACTAAACTCCACAGGCAAAGGAATGTTCATTGGATTGTCATCCATTATGAAATACTGTAAGCTTTGTAGCTTCTGTAATCCCACTGGAAAATAGCCTCTGAATTTGTTGTTACTCAGCGCCATGAAAGCTAATGAACTGAGATTCTCTATACTGTCAGGAATCACACCCATGAGTGAGTTTGAACTGAAGTCAAGTTTTTGAAGCATGCCCAGTTCCCCAATTGTGTCTGGAATTGTTCCTGTAAGAGAATTATAGCTTAAATCAAGACCCACTAGATTCTTAAGAGTACCCAGTTGCACTGGTATAGTGCCTGTAAGGATATTATAGCTTAAATCAAGATGAACTAGAGAATTCAGACTACAAATTTCAACAGGGATAGGTCCAGAGAGATGATTTTGTGACAATGTGAGGATTTTTAGAGACTTTAGAGAGGAAATCTGAGACGGAATTGGACCGAACAGAGCAGGATTTGATCTGAGACTAAGCTGTTGAAGAGCAGAATTGGATGAATTTGGTGAAATAGCTAGAAGAGTTTTGGTATGAGTGAAACAGTTCAAGAAAAAAACTGATTGAAGATAAGGAAGTGAGAAGATTAAGTTAGGAAATGTAGCAGTAGATTTGCATGTTGGGTTTGGATTAGTACCAAAGTCAAGCCTAGAGACATGCAAGTGACTGTCTGAACCTAGTTTACACTCAATACCAGGCCAAATAGAAGCAGGATCACAAGGGTTAGGGTAAGAGATTCTCCAGTTTTGATTAGAAGACATGGAGTCCATGATCTTGAAGAGAGTCTCAGCTTCTGAATGAGGCATGTCATTATTAGTTGCATGAAAATGAGGGAAAAACAGGAGGAGAAGAAGGGAAAACAGAGTGGGTAGTGGAGAAGAAGGTGAAAAAGTAAAGGAAATGCATGACAACATAATGGAAGATTATAAGTTGAAGGAGTTGTTTGGATAGTTTTTTTATAGGTGGGGAGTTGTTTAGTTTGATGTTTGAGGTGGATAGTAAGGGAGAGACAGAGCAATGATATGAGAGAAAGAAAATAAGAATTGGAGAGGGTTATGCATTAGGTGTGTGCAAATTTCGAGTCAAATTTAATAATTCGGCACAGTTTGGTTAGAAAATACAAAAATATTTGTTTTTTTATTTGGTTTTTTGGACGTAAAATAGTTTCAGTTCATTTTTAACACAAGGCAAAAAATTATTAGAGCTGACCAATGACGGCATGCACGCGCAAAGCCGTGCTTCTACTCTGGCCGGAAGCGCTAGTTTTTTAGAGAAAAAATCACAATTACGAGCTCCGCATTGGTTGGTACGAAAAAGTGATTGATTAAGTTTCCTCCCAACTAACTGGAGCATACTAATTTGATTTAATTTGGAATTAATTACATTTGTATAAATATTATTTTAGTTACTAGTTAAGAAAAGAAAATTTTCAATTGCATTCAGTTTAATTTGATTTGAATTGAATTGAATGTACAGTCATGGATGTGATTGATATGATGGGATGGGGTAAGTGAATATGAATTATGGAGTGATGACATTTGAAAGCAAAGGTAGGGTCAAAGATTTATATGTTTTTTGAAAGAAAGAGTGATGCCAAAATAAAAGAGTATGTTTCACTTTCTCAGACATATTTTTTGGTACTACTATTTCATTCTTTCTTACTACAAAAAAAATAAGACATGAAATTATTACTTTTATATGCCCTTCTATGAAAAAACAATTGAAATCGTACAAGCCAAGGGATGGGTTAAAATTTAAAACAAAGGGTCCATGATAAAGTTAAAAAAAATATGCAGTTTATGATTACTTGCATATATGGCATATACCAATTTTGATTGAAGACTTTTTATTATTATCATGCGTAAATTATTCACAGATATAACCAGAAGTACTAATTTATTACAAACATTAATTCATAAGATTAGAACGCAAATTCAAGTGCAAAATTATGAATGTAGGCATATCATGACGAATTGAAATTGACAATTGCTATTCAAATCAAAACATTTCACAAATTGAACTTGATAAAATAAGCACAAAATAATCATAAAAGATTTTTTTTAAAAAATAAAAAATCACCAACCCTCAAGGAGTCTTCATGCACACATACACCAGTTCTCCACATTGCTAAACTAGATAGTGGTACATGGTAAGGCAGATCACAAGCTGGTCACTTCCAAGGAAAGAACATGATCACATTATAACTTAAGGTACCATTGGTGACACAACTTTTATGATTCCCTGCAACTGATACAACCGAATAATTTAGGTAATGAGCGGTAAAAGAAGTGCACTCGGTCACTGCAAGTGCAACTCTTTCATGCAAGTTCATCAACTACTGAATAGTACCTTTATTTGACAGCTTCATCTCTTCCATCCGCATCCTGGGCAACATCGTCGACAGGTTTGATGGATGACTCTGGAACAGCCTTGGATGCAACTTCAGTTTGCGGAAGGCTCTCGCCAGTAACAGGAGATTGATTCAAATCGTTAATCTCATTACCTAATTCAGTAAGGTTCGAGCCCACAACCTTGTTTCCTGCGTGACATGACTCTGCTACGTCAATTGAGGCGTGACAAGACACTGATTGTTCACCTTCGACGGCAACATGGGTCGCTTGTGAAGCACAATCAGGCCGACTGGACTCTGTTCCTTCACCATCAGCTGCAGTACCGTAAGACCCTGATTGTTCACCTTCTAAAACTGCATGACGTGGTTGTGAATCATCAAATCCGCCATCAGGCTGACTAGACTCTGCTCCTCCACCTTCGGTAGCAGCGAAATAAGAGTCTGGTTGTTCACATTCTAAAGCAGCACGATCTAGTTGTGAATCATTATACTCACCATCAGCATGGCATGGTTTCGAATCAACAAACTCGACATCAGCATGATATGGCGGTGAACATACACCTTCATCAGCTGCATGAAATAGCTGAACTTGATAATCGTTGCTAGTGGCACAAGTTTGCTGTATCAGATTATCGTTATCCTTGACAGCTGCATTGTCAAATTCATATTGCGTATTCTCACCATCTGCATCGCATTTTACGGTATCATCCTTCTTCTTGCGTTTCCTGCTTGCCTTCTTGCTTGCCCTTTTTCTTGCTTTCTCCTTTTTCCTCATCTTTTTTGCAAGTTTATTATGTAAATGTTCAAGCTGACTGAAAGCAACCTGATGACCAAAAGCATGACAATGGCAACATAAATGTGATTGTTCAGCCCTGAATGCTGCATTATAAATATGAACTGGGTTCATGTCCTTAGACGTATAACAATGAATTGAATCCTCCTTCCTTTTCCGTTTACCCTTAACCTTAGTGTTCCTTCTTACGCGCTCCTTTTCCCTTTTTCGTTTGCCAAGCTCAACTTGAGGAGTGTCTAAAGCTGTCATTGCGGCTGCAGCTGGAGCTGGTGCTACGGATGTAACTCCAACTTCGTCGCCCAAACAATCATGTACAATAGCCCTGATTCTTGATATTGACTCAAATTGCATGGGATCTAGTCCTTCAGTGACAAAAGTATCTGCGATGTGTGCAATATCTCTTAAGCCAGAAGACTGTAAAAGATTCAAAAAATAAACAGGTAAAACATACTTGGTTAATTGGAACAATCAGAAAAAATCAATAATGTAAACTTGGGATTACCATTCTCTTCTTTTTGGTTCTGAACGTTACTGTTTGCTGTATCTGAGGCAAGGGAGACACGGGCCTTCCTACATATTTACGTGTTATACTAAAATACCAGTTCATGTATTCACTTTCATCAACACCACCATCATCTTGCACGATGTGGTGGTAACGAGCTGACCATTCATTCAGCTCTGATTCCATTTTCCCCGATAGATGTATCCCACTATCAACTCCACGGGTCTTTCTCTCCCAATGCTCCACATCAAGTGGGATTCCTTGAAGCATACCATATTGCCTTAGACAACGATCAGGAAGGTGTCTTTCTGCCTTGTCAAAACAGATTAACATTGTCTTGGATCTACCAAGAATCAGGCTGCTTGTGACATTTTCTGGTATTAATCTACTGTCAACATTATTGTAAGGAAGCCAATCCACCTGAATGACAGCAGGTTATCAACAAAAAAATTAAGCAATATGCTGTGTTATAAAGTTAAACCAAAAAAGAATCTTATTTTCAAATTAGATGCTAAAATGTATTGGATGGTATTGCAGATCTTACATCATTTGGATTTAAGGAGTCCAATGCCTTGCGATAATAAACTATGTCACGTTTCACTGTTGCAGCACTTTGTTTCCCTTTCCACCAATGTACAAATGGAAAACAATTACGAACTGGCTCCTGATAAAACTTTGGCTGAGCAATATTAAGGTGAAAATAACTCCAACACTGCATAGAACAATAAATGAAAGGTCAGCATTCCATGAATTAAGACAGTAAGATATCATGCAATTTATGGAGTTATTCACCCACCAAATGCACCCAATGGTATAGAGAAAAACTCTACACTGAAAGAAACTCGATTCATAACAAATATTGTTTCAAAAAATCTTTTAACAGTTGCTTTCTACTAGGGAAAGTCTCAAAGATTAGCATCCAGACGTGAACTAACTTTTTATGAACATTTTCCTATAATATATTGCGGTTAGTAAGCATAACTCAATCATCATATCTCCTAAAACTTGCAATGCTTCAGTATAGAACTCAATGAGTTTTATAATATTACAGATGCTGAACTCATAAATCCCAACTGGAGAGCAAAGGCTAGGCACAAAACTCATTTATTTTTGTGTTGCCATCCAAATTGTAAAACAAATTGGATTATTTTTTTGGTTGTTGTACCACATCTAGAAGATAATAAAAAATGCAAACAAAATTTTCAAAAGATGAAAAAATCAGACAAATTATGCATATTAACTGTGATGTGGGCACAGAAAAAGTCAACAGAAACAAAGTTCAGAAAATTAGAAATTAGAATTTTGGTCTAGAATCTAGAGTTAAAAACTTAAAACCCAAGGAGTATTTCTGTGATTTCTCGATTTTCTGAAACAGTCATTAAGTTTTTTTTATTTAAATTCTTATTTAAGAGTTCTATATTCTAACTGGTTTACTAATTTCCTAGTTAGTATTAGTCTATGTTTACCTAGCTAAAGATTCATAGTTCAAACAGTATTAGAATTTCTTCTCTCTATTAATATTTGACTTTGTATTATATTATTTAGCAAGACTTTGAATAATTAATAAAGTTTTAGCTTTATGCTACTTCGGATTATGTTTGACTTGGATCTTTTTAGGTTTGGTTGTCTAAGCACTTCTAGGTGTGATAATTAAACGCTTCCAGGTGTTCTTCTAAGAAGATATATCTTTCTTTTCCTTAATTTCTCTTAATTCCTAGACCTGAAATGCTAACCTAAAGGTTGCTTCCGCTGTTTTGAGTCGAACACAAGTAGAATCGATTTCTCAGCTATGTCCTATATCAAGCTATTACCTAAAACCAAGTGTGTTTTATGCCTCCGACAGGTTAATTAACATTATTAGGAAATAATGAATGGGACGCTACTGTAATTACCAAAATGCAAATTTAAACATAATCTAAACCACATGATGCTATGCATTAAATTGACAAAAGAAAAAGCTCGAAATTATATCAAGAAAAAAAACAGATATAAGGAAAAAGTATAAGCCTTTATGCGACCCAACCAATTGTGTAATCACTTAAACCAAATTCAAAGCTCCAAACTCAGTTCAACACGATGTGCTCTCAAAGCATACGATATCCATCAACAAGATTAATGTTAAATTTCGAATAGCCACTATGAAACTTTGGTTTTATACCGTCAGTCAACTAAATTTCATAAACCACGTACTTCTTTTTTTCAAGTACATAATCCGTCTCATCCTTTTACGTGATTAAATAATTCTATTTCCCGCTCTACTTAAGCACTTGGTAAGATAGATTGACCTTGATGAGGTCAACAAAGCCCTTGGTAGCACCTCAAAACAAAAATAAACACATAAGAGCAAACAGATGGAAGGAAAATGAGAAAACCTGTAGTAGTGTTAAGCAACCGCTGATCGTACTTTGAGATTTAAGAGTTGCCCTGCCAAGTGCTCTATATAGAAAAGATAATGCTGCTGCACCCCATGCATAACTCCCTGCTTTCTCAAAATTATCGAAAAGTGGGAGATACATAATAGGGACTTTATTCCCAGTAGTAGTAGAAAATATCGTACTGCCAACAAGGTACAAAAGGTAAGCACGTGTGTGCCTCTCAATCTCTTCCAGTGGTGCATCTTCAGGACACTGGGAAAAGAACTCTTTCAACCAACTTAATTTTACCATACCACCACTCATGTAACCAGCATCAGGGATTTTCCCTAAAAACTTCTCACAAATTGGTTTGCACGAAGTATAAGTTACACCTAGAACAGGTTCTCCATCAATTGCCAGCCCGAGCAGCAAAGCCATATCTTCTAGAGTTATAGTCATTTCTCCAACCCTGAAGTGAAAGGTGTTAGTTTCTTTCCTCCACCTCTCAATAAGAGCAGAAATGAGTGGATTGTCTAGACTAATAGAAGGAAGCCTTCTTAGATATCCAAATCCAGCCTTCTCCACCAGCTCGATCTGCTGATGTGTGAGCCTCCATTCACCCAACTTTGAAGTGTGCTCGTGACATCTTAAGACTCCACGTTCCTATAACATGTTGTGATAATATTGTAAATGACCATCGCAGAAGGAAATAAATTAAAAAGGATTTATTTTTCAACTGTAAACAGTACCTGCCCGTCCCATACTGCTGAAGAGACATGATTCTCTTGATCATAAAGCACAGAAGGATCAAGTGGCCCAGGACTATTTGCATTCTCGTCCATCAGCGATATAGTACCATCAGCAAATCCAGAACTGGCTACATCAATCTCCATGACTTCCACTGGAGAAAAAAAACAAAAAACAAATGATTATAATGAAGTATTCCAATGAATGGATGTACTTAATTTTAGTGCATAAACTTGAATTTGCAAATCTACCTTGCAGTATATTCTTTTTTCACATGATCCGCAAGATAAAAAATAATGATGGTTCAAGGAATTCAAACAAGATTTTGACCATTTGGATTGCATTGGCGAAAATCAAAATTTGAAGTCAAGTCACATCATAACTAAAGCATGCACATAGTAAACCACAACTAGACATTATCTTATAAATGAACATAAAAGCAGCTATGCAGCACGGACACGAATACAGGGACGCGGACATGGTGAAACAAAGTTATTTTAAGGTTTCCTATGTAAAAAATAAAGTTTCGTGTCCCAAAAGCCAAGTTTTTGACACGTTTCCGGAAAACATTGATTAAAGAATATCTGCTACTTAGAAAAGCAGCACTCAATTAACAGTGAAATCAAAAACTAAACCTAATGAAACCAACTAGAATC
This sequence comes from Mercurialis annua, assembly GCF_937616625.2. Taxonomy (NCBI): domain Eukaryota; kingdom Viridiplantae; phylum Streptophyta; class Magnoliopsida; order Malpighiales; family Euphorbiaceae; genus Mercurialis; species Mercurialis annua. The sequence goes on along the minus strand of NC_065573.1, from coordinate 35,907,695 downwards.
TAATCAAACTTTTCATAGCAAATAATGTAAAACAAAACAAAAGAACACACCATTTCCAAAATTTAAAATGAAAATTACATAATTGTCATAATCAATAATTACTTGTCTTTACTAAAACATCCAAAACATTTGTTAATTTTTTCACACTACAAATTTTTAATTTCATTCATTTTTTTTTATAATTTTCTCGACAATTAAAAGAGGGTCACTAAAAACCTAAATTATGTATCTCTGAATATAACAGCAATAAAACGAGAAGAGATGATAAAAATTTGATTAAAGATAATGGAAAGAAAATAGAAGAATAAAGCTAACCTTTGAACAGAAGAGAGAAACGAAAGAGAAATCGGCTAAACGACGACTCGCTTCTTCCAACCGTGAAGCCAGAGACCTGGATGATCGGATAACCCTAAAAACGACGGTGTCGTACGTGTGCGTGATACTTTATTCATTCGTATCCTTTGTATTTCTTGTGGTTAATTTACAATTAAACTCCATAGATTTTGGATATTGCATAAACATCTTTCCTGGGTGGAAAAAGGTGCAAATATACTTCTATATATTATATAGCAAAAAACACCGAGCTCTTTATGAATTTACGATCCCAATTAAAAATTAATATTTTTAAAACGGGTTAAATATATCCTCCTTGTTTTTTTTTTTTTTTTTTGCCAAAGATAATAATATATAAATATATAATAAAAAAGGCCATCTCATGAAGATGATGAAACCCTCTTGAAATAAAAGAACTAAAAGTGGACTTCGCGGCTACTATTTGAGCCATCCAATTACACATTCATTTAACAAATTAAATACCAATATGTGGATAATTTGTTAAACGAACGGTAGCAGTAATGAATAATAAACATAAAATAATAAAAAAATGAAGAAATTACTTACAGTTCATAGCGGCTAATGTGCTATAAATATTACCTTGATTTTATAGGAAAGCAAAAATTGAAATCTCGAGATCATCCAGAGCAACAATCACCATAATAGAATACCTGATTATTTAAATTAAGATCAATAATAAAATTAATTCGATCTTACCTGACAGTAGCGGAGTCCAGTGAAGTAGTCTAGGAAGGATGTGAGCTAGAGGGGCTATTTGAAAAGCCCCTCTTGCATAAGTAAACGTGATAAAAAGCTCGCCATATGTGATATCAACACCCATAAAGGGGTAATAAACACCCAATTGGGGATGAAATTTTTCTTAAAAAGACAAATTGAAACAGTAATTAAGGTATTTAACTATTATAAACAAAGAGATTGAATACACACCTTAAAGAGCGACATTCTTGAATTGCAGATGATCCTTACCCAATCTCAATTGTTTGGTCATTCTATTACTCTGAAAAACTATCATTTTTACCTATAGAATTTGTTCTTTACGATTTTGCAGACATTTTTTCTTTGTTAAACAAAATACAAAGGCCCCATTTTCACGATTGGTTGAAGAAATTAAAATCGCCTTGTTTACATGTTAATCAAACCAATTCATATTTTGAAAAAAAAATTATTGGTTGTGCTTTAATCAATTCCGCCAAGCAGTTGTCAAATTTCATAGTTATTTTTCATTAACGGACTACAAAATATTACTTAATTTAAGGAAATAACCATCTCATATAATCTAACTAAAATTTTGAAAGTTTTCAAACTTAAAATTTCGAAATCTTGATCAATTGAGATTTTTAAATATGCAATTCTAAAAATTATTCTTAATATTTTTGTCAACCCTATGATCTTCACATATATGCCAAAAGAACTAACAATTAATTTTAGATAAAGATAATATAAATAGGTTAATAAAAGTGAAATGATTAGGGGAAGAAGTTGGCTTTATTTGAACAGTTAATTGAAAAAAAAAACGGTTTTGATTGAACAGTTACTTCAAGAAAATGATTTTTGATTGACTAGGCATTTATAAATTACTGGAGGAATCTTTGTTATTATAATCGTCATATTATCACTTCCAAAATCATACACCCGAATCAGATGGATTAACTGCTTCTATGCATGGTAAGGAAAAAAAACTTCTGATCATGAAGTCTATTTAATCTTTCTTGAAACATTTTTTAAATTCTTAATCTACAGAATATGCATATCTAACATGATTAATAAAGGATTAAAGCAATACCTTACTGCTAGTTTGTTGGTGTGATCGTTGGTGGCCCGGTTTGCTGCGGTTTGATGTAGCGGTTTGCCGTCGCTGTCCGTGTAACAGAAGCCACTCCTTGATTTTTAGGATTGTTTGGAAGACGAATAAACAATACGCAATTCATGAGAGATTTAAAGTTGAAAACTATGAAAATGAGTCAATACGCAATTCATGAGAGATTTTTATAATTCAACCATTGAAACAGAGAGAATTAAATTATTTTGTTAACAGTGTAATATATCCTCCTTGTTAATAGAGTTAACATCTCTATTAAAACTTCAAGTAATTTTGAAGACAATTGTTTTAAAGCAAATCAAACATTTTTGGAAAATATTTTTGCATGTCTTTCTATTATGGTCGTACATGTGACATATGCTACAATCAGGTGCGAAAACGAGAAATTTTAGTACAAAGAGACTTGATTGTGTAAAAAATATAGGGCAATGTCATAATTTACCAGCTTTACACGCTTTGTCATTTTAATCACGCGTTTAAAAATCATCATTTTTATACACCAACTACTAATTTTTTTCAAATCGATATACTAAATGAAAAAATCGGTAAAAATTGCTAAGTTGACAACCAAAATAGTGATAAGTCAGAATGTATCAGACAGTGACACATAAATCACACAAACGCAAAAAGTTTAATTTGAGATATATGATGTATAAATGTGAATTTTAATTTTTGAATAATGGGTCAACGCGCCCCTTGAACTTGTGACATGGGGTCATGTAACCCAATTTATATTTTTTTGAGTAACTAACCCCAAAATTCTTCATTTTTAGGTCAAATAATCTCCATAATTTATATTTTTATTTCAAAAATTGGATTTACAATAATTATATCACAACAATTAGGGAAGTATCTAATTATTTTTTTGCATCCCTCTCCTCCGATTTGTATTTTACACATATTAAAAATAATTATAGAGTTATTTGACCAAAAAATGAAGAGTTTTGGGTTAGTTTCTCAAAAAAGTATAAATTGAGTTTGGTGACATAGTGTTATAAGTTTAAGATGCGCATTGATCCTTTGTTCTTTAATTTTTTTTCCCAGATATTTTTACATAAAAGAAATAATAAAATGAAATTTTGAGTGGATTGTGTAGAGTGTTAACAGCCCATACATACACGAGGCTTATAGGGCTTTTTATATGTTTTACGGGTTTTTCCAGCCCAATATCTTTTATACGGGCCAAGCAATTTCTTTACTTTTCATACCGGGTTTTATTACTTTGTTGACCTAGAATTTTAAATTCTTATCTTTTTTACGGAATTCCTTCTCTTAGCTCTGAATTGGCGGTTTCTTTTTCTTTTTCCTCTGAAAATAGCGGTTTCTTTTCTTCTTCTCCACACGATTTCACAGTTGCGCACGATCTCCATTACTTCATTTCCATCTTTATTGCTTCTTTCTCGCTCAACTGTTGCTCCTCCGTTGTTAAATACTTGTGAGTTTCATTTTTTTCAATTAATTTTGCTACTGTAATAACCGGTAATTGCATTTTGATTTTATTGTCTTTGATCTTATTTCTTTCTTATTTATTTGCTTGATTTTGTTTATGTTAATGATTTTGAGGTTTTAATTGTTATTTTGTTGTTGCATGTTGCTTTTAATTTGTTCTATTTTAGTTTTGTTTACTTTTTTCGCTTTATGTTTACATTTTATCATTATTAAATTTTAATTAATGTAAGTTTTAACTGATTTAGGTTTAGTTTAGTTTGATTTTCTTATGTTATTGATTGTTAGGTTTTAACTGTTATTTTGTGATTTTATGTTGCTTTTACTTTGATTTATTTGCTTTTTTTTTAATTTTTTTTGCTTATGTTTATATGTTATGATTGTTAGGTTTTAATTGATTTAGGTTTTAATTTCCCAATCAATTTTTAATTTGAATATGTATTTGTTAATTTGTTATTTTGTTAAATTTAAAATTAGTTTATGTTTACTGCATGTTGATTTTTAATCTGGCTATTTATTTTGTTAATTTGTTAGTGTTTTAATTATAAGTATAGTCATTTCATTTTTAATTTTAAGTATTGTTTTGTTATGTTTATTTTTTTGAATTGTTGTTGTTTGTTATTTAGTTTGTTAACTTCATGTATTTATAATGCGGAGAAAGTCAGTTGGTCATAGACCGTCGAGAGGACTTCCGTCTGTTGCCATGGATTCTGATTCGCAATCTGTGGATAAAAGTGTGGATGAAATAATGTCGCAAGAAACTTTTATTGCTGGTGTTCTGAGGAATGAAGATTCTGAATCTATTCAGAATGAACCGTCTGTTACAATTGATTCTGAATTAGTTGATTCCGTTTTAAAGAGTCAAGGTGAAGTGTTGGAAAAAGCTACATCTGGTGTTGGAGAAATGAATGTAGCTGATGCAATAGAGCAGCGTAGTTCAGTGGAAAATGTTAAGGATGTATCTGAAAAGGAGGATTTAGTGCCTAAAGGAAATAAACCTAAAGTCGTTCGTGCTTTTGAGCGTCGAAGAAAGAGAGATGCTGTGGTTGATTCAAACCTTTTAAAGTCAGAAACTGTTGAAACTGAAGTTGCAACTGCTGTTCCAAAGTTAGCGAAGCAGCCTGTCCGTTCTTCTAAGCGTGTTAAGAGTAGTCCGAGTGTTGGTACTGATTCGATTGCTGTCGAACTTGCGAAATTAAAGGCATCGTATACCGTGAAAAAAGCAGTGAATCAAGTTTCTTCTGAAACTACTAACAGTCCAAGCCATGCTGTTAAACCTAACTCTCCTGAGAAAACTTTGAAGAAAAAGACCGGTGTTAAAAGAAAAGTTTCTTTTGAATCTACTGATTTGGATAGTGCTGCTGACAATGTAGACAATGTTGATAAGGTATTAAACTGTTTTTGTTTTTATTTTTTTATGTTGTTTTTATTATTGTTGTACATATATGTCTTAATTGTTTTTTGAAATCTTTATTTTCCTTTTCAGCAACCTGTTGTTCAGAAAAAAATCACTATTCCAACTTCTATTTTGAAAAAACGAATTCCTCTTCAAAAGTCTGAATCTGAAGATGTTTCTGTTAATAAGTTAGTGAAGGTAAGTTATTAATATTATTTTTTTAATTTTTCTTGCTTTACAGTTGTGTTAAACATCTTTTTTATTTTGGTATTTAATGTTTACATTCTGTTTAGTAAATGTTACTTTTATGTTGATTTCCTAGGCTGTGAATAGAAGATCAAGTTCTGGTGTTTTGAATAAAAAAACTTCTTCTGAAATTGTTGATACTAAAGAAGAACAAGCTGATGAGTGCTATAAGGTAATTTGAAATGTTAAATTATTTTTAAATATAATGTTTATTTTATGTTGATATTATGTTTACATTCTTGTATTTGTTACAGCCTGTGAAGAATAAGTCTCCTTCTTCTGCTGTTAAGAAAAAAGCTTCTCTTCAGTCACCTAAATCTGAAGTAGTTATTGGTGATCCCAGTCAGGTTATCTTTTGTTAATTCTTTATTTTTTTTCATTTTTTTAACTATTTTGTATATTTTTATTTTTGAATATTTCGGTTTGTTAATATGATGTTGAGTTGCTGTTAATGTTATGTTGATATATTGTTTTTTCAAATGTAAATATTGTGTCTGAGTTTTTAACTTGCCATTTTTTAAAAAAATTTATGTATATTGACATTATGTTTAGTTGTTGCACATTGTTTTTGTTTATATACTATCTTATTGTATTTGCTATGTTTCTTAATAGATGTGGTCTCCCCGATGGAATCATACTCAATATTCTTCTACAAGGGTTGATCACTGTATGAAGCAGAAAGTTGTGGATAATTTGAAAAGGAATTTGTCTGAGGAGCAACTTAAACTGTTTAAGGAGACTTCTTTTGGTTTTGTTTTGGATTTGCCTGCTTTTAGTTTGCATGGTCAAGTGATACACTCTCTCCTGTCAAGACAGCTTAATCATCCGCAACGAGACGAACTTTGGATTGGTGTTAACAATTTAAGAATTAGATTCAGCATAGAGGAATTTGCTGTGCTAACTGGTCTGAATTGTGTTGGGGAAATTCAGAAGATTGTTGATGTTGATAAGACTAATTCTTTGGTCGAGAAGTATTTTGTTGGCGTATCCAAGTTGAACAGACAGTCCGTTACAGAGTGCTTTTTGTCTAAGCGATGGGAGTCGGACGAAGATGCTGTTAAAATTGCTTTTTTATATGTGTTAGAAATATATTTTCTGTCTGCTGTTGATGTTACTTTGGTGGAGCGGCACCATTTAGACATTATTGATTCCGGGGACTATAACTCATACCCGTGGGGTAAAGAAGTTTTTGCTGTCACTCTTAGGTCGTTTAAGAGCAAACATATTTGCCAAAAGCAAGAATATGGTTATTACAGAGTGGTTGGCTTTCCTATTGTCCTGCAATATCTGTTTTATGAGTGCTTCCCGACTTCAGATGGTGTTATTTCTACGAAGCTTGGCAGCTATATTCCAAGATGCTTGAACTGGAGTGTTGGCAAATCTGTGAATTTGAGTGTGTTGGACACTGAGTTTTTCAGTTTAGGGTCCAAGGTAATTTATATTAATTATAATGTTATCTTTGTTGTTTCCATTTTTTTTAAATGTGTTTTAACTGTTTTTTAAATGCAGCTGGAGTATACAAGGATTATACCTACCATTGATGAAAGGAATAGCTTAATGTTGGATGGCTTTTTTGGAATACAGAAGAAGCAAGCTGCTTCTGATAGAAGACAAAGTGTTAATGCTGTAGCTGATGATTTAATTGACACAAATGCTGTAAATCCTAGTCAATCAACAGGAAATCAACATAATCTTAACACTGTTTTTGAGAAGGTCTGTAACCTTGAGAAGCAAATTATGAGTATGAAATCTGAGCAGAATCATGTTAAGAAGCAAATGGAAGATTATCATGTTGATTTGAAAAAGGACATTTCAGAAGTTGGTGCTGCTCTTAACAGTTTTGTGATAAAGATGAACCAATTTTTTGAGAAATCAGCTGATGTTGCGGTATATTTTTAATTCATTTTATATATTGTTTTAATTTATTTTTAATATTGTGAATATGGTGTTTATTTTATGTCTCAACTTTAGCATGAGAGTGATAAAGAGCGTCGAAAGGACGATAATGAAGTCTTACCGCATAGAGTTGATGGTAAAGATAATGGTGATAAAGAAAAGCAAGAAGTGTCTGATAAATCTGCGTTTGTTGATAATCAGGTATGTATATTTTGATATTTTATTACCAGTTTATAATAATACTGTTACTTGTTTCTTATTTGTTTTTTGTTTTATATGAAGATATCAATGGAGGATTCAGATGTCGTTTTTACTGATTCTGAATTGGCTAGACTTGACGAGCAACTTGTTTCTATATATAGTACTCGTGAGGCTGATGTGAGTTTCTTGTAGTGTAATTGTAGTTGTATTTTTCAGTTTGGATATTTATATTTTGTTTTTTATATAGGCATTGTTATCAAGTCAAGCAGCTTCTCAACCTGGTAATGTTTTCTCATATTTCTTTATCAACAAGTAGTTAACATGTTGTTAATATTTGTTTTAAATTTTATGCTTTTATATCAACTGAATATTAACACAATGTTAACAACATGTCAACATATATCCTACGTGTTATTGATTTGTCTTATAGTCAATTGAGATATTTCTGCACATATAGTTTTTGATAATGTGTTGATTTTTTTACAGTTGTGAATGTAGCTTCATTTGAAGATTATCCGTGCCCTTTTATGGATAATGAGTATAGCTTGCTAGATGCTTATAAAGATTGTGAAATCTTTAATTGGGTTGAACAAGGATTTAATAAGAAGCTTCGGTAATTTAATTGTATTACCTTTTTTAATTAATTTGTTTTTTTTACATGTCAATTAATTTACTGTTGATTATTTTTTTGTTTATTAGAATTTTTACCGGTAGATATGGTGTAATTGATCCTCCTTTTAAGTTTGCTGGCGAACTACAAGCGAAGAAGAAATGGCTGCATACATTAAATTTTGTGGGCTGTGAACTCTCTACATCTGTAAGTTTAATTTTGTTTTGTTTTTATGCATTAATTTTTTTATTCTAATTTAAAACTTTGTTGATTGTTTTTTCTGTGACAGCATGTTGATACTGTCTTCCACTATTTGAGAAAGAAGAGTGTATTGTTGAATATCCGGAAGCCAAATTTTACAACTGCAGACTCTAGTTTTGGTCAGATTTTGGAGGCAGAATATCGATCTTTTCTTGCTGCCGGTTCGAAGTCTATTGAAATTAACGCCAGTAATACGATTCTTGAATATTACGTGGGTCAAGGGTGTGGATACTCAAAGCCATGGACTGAAATCGATGATCTTCTCATTCCTATCATTGTTACAGATCCAAATCATTGGATTCTCGCGCGTGTTAACTTTGAAGATTGTAAGGTTTATGTTTACAATTCGATGAAGAGTCCGACGATGGATGCCATTGTTCACAATTATATGCAAGCTTACATCCATTATCTTCCCAAATTTCTGAAGAACATGGACTTTTATTCAACGAGGACTAGTTCTAGTTCATTTGCTCTTACTTCAAGTTTGGACAGCAGATACGAGTCATTTTCATATGAAAATGTTCCCTATATGCCAGTTCAAAGTGACAGGTCAGTTCTTTTGTTTTTTGTTTCTACATTATTTGTTTTTATGTTGATTTTTTTTCCGTATTTTTAACTTGTTTCATTTTATTATGCAGCGATTGTGGTGCGTTTGTCTGTTTATTTGCGGAGCATTTCATAAGTTCTAAGAGAATTCCTTCTACATTTTCATTAATGGAAATGGAAACGTACCGTAATAGGCTTGTTCAAAGCTTGATTAAGTATGGGAGGTGGAAGCAAAGTGTGAATCTTGTAAGTGATGGTGAAGAAGAAGCAGGACCTCGAAAAGATTTGAATGCGTAGAAAAATATAGGTTGTTGGTTCTGTTTTTATTTTTAGTATTTTGTTATTTTTGTTATGTTATTCTGAATTTGAATCATACGCTGTTTTTTTTTTGTTGTTTTCAGAATGTTGATGTTATTACTTGATTATATTTTAAGTTTTTATTATATATTTAGTTGATTGATGTATCTTTTTTTACTATTTTTGCTCATTAACAAATTGAATTAAATTGTATTATTTTATCCCGCTATTAACATTTTTATCAAAATGTTAATGTTAGTTTATTAACACTAAATTAACACATAATCAACAGCATTTTAACATAGCTTTTAAAAAAGAGCAGTGTGTTTTTTCATTCTATTTGAATATTTAAGTACAATACTTTACTACTATTATTTATTAATCTTACTAATTATCAACATGAGATTAACATAATAGTAACACAAGGTCAACATAAATATGTTAGTTTATGATATTTTAGTTTATGAACAATATGTGAACCATCCATAAATGTGGTAGTTTATGATATGGTTTTTTATGAACAATATATGAACCATCCATAAAATGGTAATTTTATGATTTGACAAATTTTTCCATTTGAAAATACTAATTATCAACATGAAATTAACATAATAGTAACAGAAGGTCAACATTAAATGTAAAATTTCAGCAAAAGTCATATTGTTTTATGAAATATATGAAATGAATTCAAAGTATTTTTATTTAATACAAATAAATCTTTCCTGAATCATAATCATCTTCTGCATGTTTTTTTATTGTGTCCCGTCTTCTTGCAAGCTCCGCATTTATTTTTTGACTTTTTTTCATGTCCTCCCAATATGCGCTTCTTTTTTGGTCTGCCGGATTTGGTTCTTGATTCAGGAGGCAGCACGATTATATCTTTTATTTCTTACGGCGTATTCCATGTTGATTTATTTGTCATAGGATATACTGTGTGGTTGTACGTGTTGACGTACGTTTCCTTCATGTAGTATTTGGAACAATAGAGCAAAGGATCCTTGTTGTATTTCCTTATAACAGCAACTGCATGTGCGCAAGGAATTCTATCTGTTTGAAACCTTCTGCAGCAACATGTTCCTGTTTCCAAATTAACCGAGAAGGGTGTTTTTGTTTTAGTCACAGTATATATATTGTCATTCGCTGGGCTGACCTGATAACAAAGAATTCAGTTAAAAAATCAACACATGATTTGATAGATCAACAATATATTAACAACAAGTCAACAACATATTAACATCAAATCAACAACTTATTAACAAATTTTAATTTTTAGAAATACCGTTAGATGCAGAGATCGAATGTAGTTTTCATTCAATATATCTTCAGCTACTTTTGACATATCTGTCTTTAATGATCTTGCACAAATTCTGTTTGCATGAGTCCATTTTTGCACAAGGGAACGTAGAAACTCAAGCATGGTCGTTATAGGAAGTTCTCTTGCAGCTATGTTTGTTGCATTTAATGACTCAGCAATGTTTGAAGTCATTGTTGAATACCTGTTGTTGGTGGAATAAAGTGTTGTCCATTTTTCGAAACCAACGTCATTTAGGTACTCCCTTATCTTTGGGTCAAATTTGTCAAGTTCTTCCATGTGTTTCCCAAACTGCTCAAGCGTATATGCTTTTGCTGCCCCAAAAAAGTGCTCTCTGATTTCACCTTTTGCTCGTCTATATCTTGCTTTGACATTGTTAAAAAGATGGTAAGTACAGATTCCATGATGTGCTTCCGGGTATACTTTTTCAATTGCTTTTTTAATACTGTCGTGTCGATCTGAAATGATGCACATTCCCTCTCTCACACCAAATGTTTCTCTAACTTTGTTGAAAAACCATTCCCACGAAGCATCATTTTCTGAATCTACGACACAAAATGCTAGAGGAAAAATTTTATTTGCAGCATCTTGAGTTGCTGCCGTTAGAAGCGTTCCTCCGTAAGCTGCCTTTAGGAACGTACCGTCAACAACAATTACTGGTTTGCAAAACCCCCAACCCTGAATTGATGCATTCAACGATATGAAAACATAAAGGAATCTCTCTTCTTTTGTTTCCAATTCAGCTACAGAACCTGGATTTGTTGATTTGAGCGCATGTAGATAAGAAGGCAGTAATCGGTATGATTCAGCTGGATTACCCCTTGTAAGCTCTAATCCCTTTTCTTTTGACCGCCATGCTTTTTGGTACGTCAGTTCGACTCCATACTCTTTCTTCATGTCTCTAATAATATCGGCCGGCGTATAAACAGTTTTGAAGTTTGCATACTTATCTTTTACAAAATTTCCAATTAAATCTGACGTGGCTTGTCTTTTATCAGCCATTCTCTCTCCCACTTTGCAGCTGTGCACCTTGTTGAATTTTCGCACGATAAAGACATTTGATCTTTTATTTCTCGAAGATCTCAGTTTCCATTCACACTCTGGTTCATTGCAGATTGCTATATATTCAATCTTGCACGACTTGTAAGATCTGAATTGGAAATGATTGTTGATTGCATAAATGCTTAATATAGTCTTCAACGTGCGCTTGTCTTTGTATTTCTGCCCTTCTTCTATTTCTATCGCCTTTACTTCATCAATGACCATATTCTCTACGTACGGGCTTTCGACTTCTTGATCTTCATTTAACAAATTTCCGACATTTGTTGCATATTGAAACATGTTTGAAACCGACTCTGAATTATCAATATTTGTTGAGTTGTCTTGCTGTTGACAAACTTCTGCATTTCTGTTGATGTTTTGTTGTGTTGATCTCGATGATGAAACATATAATGATATATCTCTCATTTTTTTTTCAATTTCAATGCAAAGTGGAAACTGTGTTGGATCTGATTGTTTGCTTTTCATCTGGAAGTAGAATACTAAAGCATCATTATCTTGTATTATTAGCGGTGGATAATCTGGTTTAACCTGTATAAATTTTAAAATAAACAAAGTTTAAATATAGATCAACATGTTGTCAACATGAAGTCAACAATAAAACACTACATATTTGAAAAATTATATAACATTAATACATCATTAACATAATATTAACAATATGTAAACATAATAATAGCAATTATATTCTTACATGATTTTATCAACACAAATTTTAATAAGTTTGTATTGAAAGAATTAATAAATTTACTTTACCTGATACTTGATTTTCAGATTTTCTTCTTCTAAATTCACTTGTAGCTGGTTTGCCAATAATTGTTCAAGATTATTCATACTAGAATCTTTTGGAATAAGAAGTCCCTTAACAGAAAAATCTGTATACTGGAGTTTATCATTCCAATAGCCATTATACTGAATAAAAGTTGCAATTGTATCCATTCCTGATTGAAAGTCAACATTCAAATAAAAAATCAACATTGTTTCAGTTTATAATGTAGTTTAAGATTTTGTTTTAGAATTTCAATTATTACGTATGTTTATATATTTAATCAACATTACAAATACATTAATATCAAAATCTACAAGAAGAAAGTATAAATTTGAGTCTTACTGCTTATGGAGATCTATATTTTCTCGATTTTTCAAACTGTTGATGAAGATGAATAACAGTTGGCTGTAAGATCTTATCTGAGAGAGAAAAACGTCGATCTGAAGATTAATTTGATATTTCAGTGTAGAAGAACACGAATTGAGAGAGATAAAAGTTGAGGGAGAGGAGCTGAGAGAGATGAGCTGAGAGAGATGAGCTGAGAGCGAGGAGAGAAAATCTAATTGTGATGAGAGAGAAAATTATTTGATTTATGAGGGTTTGACTTGGTCAGCTTATATATGACATCCGTATAAAAGTTATAATTTTCAGCGCTGACGGTAGTTTTCATATTGAAAACTATGGTCCGTATAAAAGTTATAAAAGATGCATGTTTCTGTAAAAAGCCCAGGCTTATATTTAAGAAAGCCCAGCCCAAAACCCTGATAATCTAAAAATTTCAATTTAGCAAAACACAACAGCACAACGCACGCTTTACACTTACCCCTGTGTCAGTCTACTCGCCGCCAGCAGCAGCAGCCACCACCATTTCATCCACCGCCACTTCTTCCGGCAGCTGCTATCATCGCCTTTTCCACAATCTTCTTCAGGCTTGGACTTTATCTGCGTATTCTATTCAGCTGAAAAGGAAAAAAATCCAAACATTAGGTATTATTGAGATTTATAATACTTTTTTTAATTAAATAAATTTAGTAGCTAGCCACTATGATGCATATTTAGCTTATTACTGAATTGAAAAAGTCTTAAAATTGAATTATATTTAATAGCTACAAGTTTTGTGTGTGTTTTTTTGTGTGACAGATAAAAAATTTGGAGTTTCTATTCTATCATAGCATATGCTAAATATTTAACTTAATCATCCAAGAAGTCCAATTAGTGAGGAAATTAAGGTTATTTTACAATATGGAATCTGAAGATTTAGCAATTTCAAGAGCTGAAGAAATTAAAGTTCAAGCTAATGAAGCATTTAAAGGTACTTGTTTTTCTTTTATTTGTTTGCTTTTGTGTTGTTAGGGTTTTGAAATTTCTGCTGATATACATCAATTTTCGTGGCGTTGCGTTTGTTCAGTTCATAAGTTTGCTCAGGCTATTGATTTATATACGCAAGCAATTGAATTAAGTGGTCAGAATGCTGTTTACTGGGCGAATCGGGCATTTGCTCATACTAAATTGGAGGAGTATGGAAGTGCTATACAAGATGCTTCAAAGGCTATTGAGATTGATCCTAAATATTCGAAGGCATGGATTATTAATGTTTCTTCATTTCCTAATGAGTTTTTTCTTTTGTGATTATTTTCACTTGTCTTGTGCCTTTCTGTTGTTTTTCTTCATAGTTCTCTGAATTATTGCAGGGTTATTACAGGCGAGGTGCTGCTTATCTTGCTATGGGGAAATTTAAAGAAGCACTGAAGGACTTTCAACAGGTATTTTTTTCGGATGATTCTGTTGTTATTTATTTCTCGGCTGTAGATTCCTATGATTACTGGTTAAAAAGAGCTATAGGGTATATGTTCATTCTTTTAACTGTTACTTCATCATGTTGGGGATCATGTACATCTGTTTCTTTCATGACGTATCAAGCCTAAATACCTTTTTCTTGTCTTATTTTGGGTTTCTACTGCCTCTTTGTTCTCTTATCAACTTTTTGAACTAAGTTATTGTACTTTTGTAATGCAATTTATTGAATTTGATTGAGCTAATATTGGTTTTCATTTTGGAAATTTGCTCAAGACTGTTTTCGTAGATGCATACTTTTTGAATTTGATTGAGCTAATATTGGTTACATTCCAAAATTTGTTGAATATAATTGTACAATATGCCTGATTAGGTCAAGAAGATCAGTCCAAATGATCCTGATGCTACCAAGAAACTAAAGGAATGTGAGAAGGCAGTAATGAAGCTTAAGTTTGAAGAAGCTATTGCTCTACCCCATTCTGAAAGACGCTCAATAGCTGAATCTATTGATTTTCGTTCTATAGGTACTGTTTTTCTAAGCTCATTTCTATTTGTGTGTTTTAGGTATTTCTTCTCCTTTTGCTCCACCATTATATCATGTTTGTGTTTATCGTTTTGTAATGAAAATCCATTTAAATCTAACTGGGCATCTGGCAAAACACAAAAGACATATACTTTAAGGATAGACACATCAATGCCTCTGTTGATTTATTTTTCCCTTTGTTCTTTTTGGTTTGATTCTTTTTCTTGAAGTATGGTTAATATTCTTGATAGTGTGTTCCACAACCTATGCTATGTGCAATTAGGTACCATTCCCTATTCTTTTCTTAGTAATTATTACTCTTCTTAAATTCTGTTTATAGCTTTGAGAAGTATTGGCTTGTGTTTTTGAGATTGACCACCTTTCTAAAAGTGACATTGTTAGTGTAACGGGCAACAATTTTGTGGAAACTCTTCAAACTCTGTATTAATTGTCGAGGGAGGCTGAAACTTAAGCAGTTAGAGATATATGTGTATTTTTTTTATGTTTTAGCAAATGCTTCAGTAAGTGGCTGAGTTTCTTGCTGTAGAACTTGTTAAGCAATCTACGCCTAATCTTTATGACTGTTATGATCAACTGATGGTGCTTGTTGGAATTCAATTGATTGAGTATGTTTAAACCGTTACCTGTGGAATATGATGCTGAATTTGGTCAGTTGAGAGATATGTTAGGTGAACTACATACGTGCTTGTAGAAATTCCAAGCCGGAAATGGTCAAATCAAATGGCAATTGGAATTGATTGGTCTGAGGTGGGACTAAACTATTATTTATGGTAACTTGTTACAAACGTAGATTACAGAAATACCAAAGCCATTAAGAAGCAGGCCAATTTAGAAAAATGCTGGAAGGTGTTTTCTGAAGCTGGCAACTGGATAGCAAGAGACCTTATGGATGGATTTTTGTAAATAATATATGGAAACATATTCAAGGGAATTTCTCAAAGCTAATAACTGGCTTGCTGAAGAAAATAATACTATTTTTTTCTTTCTTTTTAAAAAAATGCTCTGTTCTTCTGAAGTCTATGTATGTGATTAATGAGGTCTTAGTTTACCTGTTTTCATATTGACTCTTCTGCCCTTTGTAAGCACTGAGCTATTCCTAGAAGCATATAACTGTCGCTCAGATTACAGGTGGACATTTTAAGTACCATTAGTAGCATTTTGCAGTGCTATCAAGAGTGTAGTGATGAATGTAATATCTCATTTTCCTCAAGGTCGTCTACTGTTTAGCTTTATTTTCCGTTGCATTATCACTTCATTCATTTGAATTATGTTTAATTATTGGGTGTCACTCTGATATCCTACACAACTTCCTTCATGATATCCTAATGTGTCTAAAATAAGGAGTTGGGGTTTTACTAGTTTGTAGGGCTCTCCCTGTTTTGTTGTCTTCTTTTGAACCCTGGATTGTTACGTCCTTTTGGATTTTCAAGGTGTAAAATTCATTGTTGGACCATGGTAATTCTTATGTAGGTGTCTTTTTTTAGTGCATTGCATGTAATTTGGTGCTCCACTATGAATTTTGTTATGTCTCCAGTTATTGTCTTAGCATGCATAAATTTGAACTTGAGTGATTTGAATTTGGCAGCTGGTCCTAGGTATCTGCCTAATTCTATATAGAGCTTGCTGACACATCAACTCTAAGATTAACATGCTTAGTCTGTTTATTTCTCCTAATAAAATTAGTGGGGGTAATTATTAATTTTGTATTTCTATATCGTCGTATTAGGGACTGGCCCCAGTTCATCATCTTTGCCCACCCAAGTGGCCATAGCACCAGTAGCAGTAGCAGTTGTGGTTGCAGCTATGATTTTGGTAGGACAAGAAAGAGCTCCAGTGTTGGTGGCAGTACTGATGGTGATACTGGTGGTCTTAGGGGCATTTTGGTGGGGTGGCTGGAGTGTTAGTGGTGTATTTACCAAGAGACAAATACTTGACCTAGGTTTGACCTCAGGGTTTATAAAGCATTATAGTCACAATCAGTTTCTGAAGCTTTGAACATTGATAAACCAAGGAAAAGAAAGATATAGATTGGTTTTGTTTTGGTTTTTCCCTGAAGCTTGTGCTTATATCATATGGATTCAGATCGCTTAGGTTTGAGCTTTGAATGGAATCAATTGATAGAAAAAAAGTTAATATAGATGGTTTATTATTAAAAAAACATAATATTTGGTTATTTGGAGAAATTGTGTATTGTTAAAAATTGAAAGATAACCTACTTTTGGTTTAAGACTTGTAGTCTAATGAGTAAGAGATGGCTTTTTTGCTAACTGTATCTCTATCCCAGCTCAATTGTTTTTCATGTTAAAGGTCTATTTGGAATAATGTACATTTGTGGTTAATATAAGAATGTTCCCGAGCATTATTGAAACTGCTTTTTCTATGTCTGTGCTAGATGTGGAGTCACAGTACAGCGGGGCAATTATAGAGGGAGACTGTGTTACTTTGGATTTTATCAAGAAAATGATAGAAGACTTCAAGAATCAAAAGTGCTTACATAAACGGTAATATAAGCAGCAATTATGAATTTGATCTATGCAAAATATTTGATCCGATGCTTTTATCTGAAACTGGTGAACATTTCAGATACGCATTCCAGATTGTCTTACAAACAAGGGACATGTTAAGAGATTTGCCATCTTTGGTTGATATAAATGTTCCCGATGGGAAGCATTTCACTGTTTGTGGTGATGTTCATGGTCAGGTAATCATGTTACTCCTACAATTCTGGAAATGTATGTTTCCTAAATGTGGGCACTTTTCTGTTCATACATTGAAAGCATAGTTTGGTCTTGTTTTTTGACCATGTTCTCTTAAAAGAGCGGTTATTATTGACTCAGACCATTATATTTTTTTATTTTGTGGTTTTCTATGTTCATTATTATGCTGAGCTTGAACGTTAAAATTATGTGGAGATGTCATCTTGTAATTTTATGCTGCTATTCTGTCTGGTTTCGCCTCTTCTTTATCGTTGGTTTCCTAATGTGTTTTGTCCATTGCATTTATATGATGAACATGATATGTGTTGTTCTATTTTATACACTTTGTATTGGTCTTATGGTTTCTCACACCTCCTTGACTGCTATATATATCTACTTGTTTTAAGCTAGTCTTTTCTTTTTGTGTTTTGTTTTCTTCACTTTATGGACTTACTTTTGCTTGTCTAATGCTTGCAGTTCTATGATTTGCTGAACATTTTTGAACTCAATGGTCTTCCCTCAGAAGAGAATCCATATCTGTTTAATGGTGACTTTGTGGACAGGGGATCGTTTTCTCTTGAGGTCATCCTCACATTGTTTGCGTTTAAATGCATGTGTCCATCAGGTGCACCCTCTTTTATGTTCTTTTGTACTTCTTAAGTTTGCTTTGGTTAATTCATTGTGCAAGGGTTGTAATAATTTTGCCGTTATTGTTAATTTTTCTGCTTCTATTATTGATAATAATAATATATATACTTGTCTTAACCATTATATTGTCCTACATATTGCTAGTTCAATTTTTTTTTTCTTCAGTTGCACTTGATTCTAAATGGCGTTGATTGCAATTTTAAGTTACTGTATACTTATGTTCATTTCTGAAACTATCCAGCCATGTATCTGTCTAGAGGAAATCATGAAAGCAAGAGTATGAACAAGATCTATGGTTTTGAGGGTGAGGTCAGATCCAAATTGAATGAGACGTTTGTGGAACTTTTCGCAGAAGTATTTTGCTGTTTACCTCTGTCTCATGTTATAAATCAGAAGGTATTTATAGTTCATGGGGGCCTTTTTAGTGTAGATGGCGTCAAATTATCTGATATTAGAGCCATTGACCGGTTTTGTGAGCCCCCCGAGGAAGGTAAACTGCATCTTTTGTTTTTCTTTTCTTAATTTGAATTTGTATTAGCTGTGTCTTCGTCTTGTCAATCTGTTCACTTCGCCGGTGGAGGTTGTTAGGTCAAGTCATTCTTTTCAAGCTTCTATAAGCATAATACTGATAAATGGCATATTTATTGGAGGTTATTATTTGTTTTTCAGCTTCCAAACTTTGTATTGCAGTATGTTTGGTGATTGATGTAATAGTTTAGATTCTTTGCTCCTAGTGCCACACTCTGATGAGTGATGATTGACCTAATAGTTTAGGGTTTGATGTTGTACTTTAGATTCTTTGATGATTGATGTAATAGCTTAAGATTCTTTGCTCCCAGTGCCACAATCTATGCCTATCTTGTGTCATGTGTAGTAGGTTCAAATAAAAGTTTCTCATTAATGTTTATCTGTTATGACCTTGTGGTGGCATAATAGGTCACCTACATTCTGCAAACATTCACAAATTTACAGTGTTGAGTTCTGCTATTTGTTTGTACTGTGTAGTTATGTGAAGAAATTAAGTTAAAGTATGAATTTATAGAGGCTCTTGTTTTTGTGGTTTCTTTAGGAATTACTCTGTGAATAGCTGGACCACCTTCAAGAAGTAGACATGTGGCAGCTAATATAAATGCAAGGAAAATTTGTAGGGATAAATTCACTGTTTTCTTGTTTCTTCTGCATTCTTTGCGTGTCATTTTCAATTTCCAAAAACATGTTTTTGTTTTCCCATCTGCTGTGCCAATGTCATCATTTTGAAAATTTGGTTCAGTTGCATCTTTCTTGAATGGAATCACTGTGATATCCTCATCTTAATGTATTGCTCATGAAATAATTCAATTTTTTCATATATTCCGAGTTATGTTTTAGCTTCAAGGGCCACTTCTTCATTGTTTTTATTTTCAATCCTATGTGTTTTAATCATCATGCTATTAGATTATTTTTTTAGTTATAGCTGGAACAGTTTCTGAATGTATGCATGTAGTTGAGTGTAAAGGTACAGCCTTGATGGTTGATGGCTTGCCAAAGTTGCTAAAATGTCCAAGTATTGGCTCTTCTAATGCATCTATGTTCTTACATCTCATTTAATTTTCATCAGGGTTGATGTGTGAATTGCTATGGAGTGATCCACAACCTTTCCCTGGAAGAGGCCCTAGCAAGCGGGGCGTAGGCCTTTCTTTTGGTGGGGATGTGACAAAAAAGTTTTTGCAGGAGAATAATCTTGGTAATCATCAAGCACTACAGTAAAATAAGAATAACAATAGAAGAATATACAAGCATTAATAATTTTTCTGTTTTTATGTTGGCGTGTTCTAATTGCTTGCTAATTTACATAACTGACAGATTTAGTTGTACGATCTCATGAAGTTAAGGATGAAGGTTATGAGATTGAGCATGATGGTAAACTTATTACTGTTTTCTCTGCTCCAAATTACTGTGATCAGGTAATTGAATCCTGACAACATTTGCTCAATTTGCAAGGACTACAAAGTACAAATTTTATTTAGGAAATTATAAATTTCTTTTGAGTTAGCAAGTTTTGATCCTGAAATGAATTTGCTACCGAATTTTAATGAGCATATTCCTGTGTTTTTTTTCATACTATAGTAACTATTATTCATATAACTTTAACACAAGTTGAAAAACTTGCATGCCTTACTTTAAAACTTTGTGTGTTTCTTTCTTCGCCTCTTCAGATGGGTAATAAGGGTGCTTTTATTCGATTTGAAGCCCCCGAGTTGAAGCCAAATATTGTTACATTCTCAGCAGTGGTCGGTAGCTTTTTTCTTTTAACATTTATTCCTATTAGACCATGTGAAAATGCGACCTATGATTAACTCAACAATCTTTCCATTTCCGTTATGATGTTTCTCATTTGCAGCCTCACCCTGATGTGAAGCCAATGGCATATGCAAACAACTTCCTGAGAATGTTCCAATAGTGGCCAATCTTGTATTATTTTCCTTATAAGATGGCTCCACTTCAAAAACTGCAAGTTAAGAAGATGGCTGAAGAGAGGAGCCGGTACATTTTGACTCTTTAAGTTTATGATATTCTTTGAGCAATCATTTCTCCAACTTTAATGTGTTCTTAAGAATTTCCTTTTTTTTTTAATTTAGAAATTTCATGTTCTGTAAACCGGTTGTAGGTTCCAAACTTAGTGGCATTAACGTTGGTGCCTTTGTAATATGTATTTCTGTTTCTTAGTGGATTCTTTTCATGTTCATCATGGTGGTTCTATTTGACTTGTGTATATGATGCCCATATGAATGGACATTGGACTGTTAGATGTTATTGGTTCATTTATTAATCAATAGTTTATTTGGTTTAAATGAGTTTTATAAAATTCATTTCCATAAATTAAATCATAATGACTATAAAACTCATTTCCGTAGATTAAATCATAATTATGGGTCATTGATTCTTATGGGTATATAAGCTATTTTTTATTTATTTATTTTAGTGATCTTGATTTTTTTTTTCATTTTGGTTATTGACGCTTAATTTTTTTTCCGGGTGAGATTTTTTTAGCGGAAATGTGTGTGGCAGCTGCATTTTGTCATATATTCATAATTTCATTTTAAAGGGAATTTTTAGGTCAAAATTACGCGTAAATGTTAAGTTTTTAAATAAAAAAATATTATTCAGATGTCACATTAATATTTTTGACAAGTAAACCTCTTGTTAAAATAAAATTAAAATTTAATAATCACAAAGAAAAAATATCAAAGTGATCACCAAAAATAAAAAATAGATTATATTTTGTGTTTAATTTAAAATTTAATTATTTCACTAATTGGGTTTAAATATTAAAATTATAATAAAAACTTTAAGTTAAAAAAAATTAAAAAATTAAAATGAGAATTTTTAATCATAAATGCGTTTTATCAGCTTCTATGTACAGCTGAGTTAAACATGGAACAGGTCCTGTAAAATTCTCCGCCTTTTTCTTTTCCCATATTCTTGTTCCTTACTTATTACTGTCGTTATCCTCCTTCATATTCAACGCCAAATAGTTCCATAGTTCTTGATTTTCTTTCAATGGACTTACCAACACAATCATCATCAACAACGACGAATACTCCTGCTCGCTTCACTCTAGGCAAGCAGTCCTCACTAAAGCCTGAACGAAACAACCACTCTCCTCCGTCTACATCGGATGCCGCAGCGGCGGCGAAGGAGGAGGCAGAGGAGGAGGAGGAGGATTCAGTAGTGGACCCCAGGGTGAGGTTAATGTATTTAGCGAACGAAGGAGATATTGAGGGAATAAAGAAACTGGTAGAGTGTGGTACTAATGTTAATTTCAAAGATATTGATGGCCGTACTGCTTTACATGTCGCTTCTTGTCAACGCTTAACCGACGTCGTTCAGCTGCTTCTTGATTCTGGCGCCGACATCAATCCGAAGGATCGCTGGGGCAGCACTGTAACTTTATTACTCTTTCTTGATTTTGCTTTTCTTGTTCTTAATTTTGTTTGTTTGTTCTGAATTATATTTGTTACTCAATTCTCATGTTCGCGGAGCTCTTAATAGCTTGAATTCAATTCTCATGTTCGTGGAGCTCTTAATAGCTTGAATTCAATTCTTTAATTGTATAAAACAATTCAGTATAACAAAATTTCAAAGAAATTTGAATAATGCCACACAAAGCAATAGTGTTAGTGTATTAAGAATCTTAAGTACAAGAATTTCAATTTAGTTACTTGCTGCAATTCAGTTCTTTCAACTTGAAAAAAGAAAAGCCATTTTCAAAGAAATGGAAATCTTTTGGGAATTTTATATAATTCAACTCATTTGAGTTCTTTGAACATGAATAATTCCGAACAAACCCTAACTGAACAACTGAAATGCTAGATAGATATATTGGTAGATCAAGAGCTCGGCTTAAAGCTGATGAAACTCTTTTCTTCTGAAATATGGTGGTGTAGACGCTGGTCACCGGACTATGTTTCCTTATTTGAATAAACATTTTCAGAATTTTTAAAGAGAGAGGTTGGAAGTGATCTCAACTTTTTTCTGGCTCATTTAACTTAAAAGTACCTTGGATGCCAATTAATTATGATTCGTGTTTATTATTCAATTTGTTGCCATTATATTAATAATGATCATGACACAAGTATACTGTGGTTGATGGAACAGCCTCTTGCTGATGCCATATATTATAAAAATCACGACGTGATCAAACTGTTAGAGAAACATGGTGCAAAAACACCGGTATGTAAAATCATTGGTTTCAGTGCACCTTTTCATTGTTTCCGCATTTTTCTTTCCACATTTCTTAACAGTACATTTTACTTCATGTCCTCCCTCTATTGTACTTAGATAGCTCCCATGCATGTCCAAAATGCCCGTGAAGTCCCAGAGTATGAGATTGATCCTAGCGAACTTGATTTTTCGAATAGTGTTGATATAACAAAGGTATCTCATTCCCTTGCTGGTTCTTCACTTGTTAATTAACAAAATGAATAGCTTCTCATGTTTATTTTGTTTGGAAAATTATGTTGCAGGGAACTTTTCGCATTGCATCATGGCGTGGAATTCAAGTTGCTGTTAAAACACTGGGAGAAGAGGTTTTTACTGATGAAAATAAAGTGTGGGTTGGTCATGTTCCGTCTGTCTTTTCTTTTGTAGCTTCTTCAACCTGTTTTTCTTTTCTCTTGTTCTTTTTAATTTTTTTTTTGATTAATTCTTCATTTTCAGCAATGCTTTTAGGGATGAGCTTTCATTACTTCAGAAGATTCGTCATCCAAATGTTGTTCAATTCCTAGGTGCTGTAACACAAAGCAGTCCGATGATGATTGTGACAGAATATTTACCTAAGGTTAGCATTTTAACTTTGGACTGAAGGATAAGTATTTAGTTTTATGTTTTCCAGTGATACTGTATATTCAACAACGCAAAATATAAGGACAATTTACAAATCTCTAGAATAATAGTGTAATTAATAGTTGATATATAATTGTGTGCTTGATATTTTTATTATGGCCTTCTGTGTGATTGATCAGTTAGAAGATCCCATTCCAAGTGTATGGTGATAAATATTTAGTTATGGAAATAAGTACTAAATTCATATATAACTCTAAGAACTCGTGAAATATATATTTGTAGCTACTTGCCTACACTATTTGGATATCTGGACCCTCGTTTGGTGCTTGTTATCAGTTTCTTTCACTTCTTTAGTGATCTACACGTATAGAAGTGCATTAACCATTATAGTACAAAGGATATGTTTGTTTTTAAGTATGCGTAATTAAATTGCATAAACCCATGGAGGAAATGTTTGTGGGCCTTTTTTCATTTATTAAGTAGCTTGTTGCTCTATCTCATTTTTCACACATATACACATATGTGAGTATAGGAGTATGCTTATGCACTTAAGAATGTTGGTGTGCATTTGTGTACGCGTGTATAGAGCATTAAGTTAATTACCTCCTGTCATTTTATTTTCACTTAGATTGGGATTGCGTCTTTTCCAGATTTTTACCACCATCCATTCGTATTGAAGTGTTTGTTTTTGCTGAACTATAACATTTGTGTAAAGTTGGAGTGCAAGCGACGCTTTTCTATAAACGCTAAACCTACTACTTCGTTCAACCGGGCAATCTCTGAAATAGATGTTTCCAACATCAATAGGAAACTTTCGTATATTAAAACCTTCTCCACTTTTTTCTGAGTTGTTTAAACCCATACATCATCTTTTAACTCTTGTAACCTGGATATGGTAAGCCTTCTATATCAATTTATATGTTCATCTGCAATAGATATGCCTAAGCTGTTTTATTTTCTTGTCTATTTAAAATGATGAGAGATCCCTTTCTGATTTCCTTATTGGTTAGGACAAACATTAACGCCACTGGTGCTATGCCCACTTTGATGGTTCTTTGCTTGGTTTTATTTTAATCTAATAATTTATGGTGCCAAGTCCAAGTAGAAATATATTATCTCTGTATTCTTTCTGCAGGGAGATCTTTGTGCATATTTGAAGCTAAAAGGTGCATTGAAGCCAAAGGTAGCTGTGAAGTTTGCTCTTGACATTGCTAGGTCAGTAGAGCCACATGCATCCTGAACCATATTCTCAAGATATGTGATAGCAACATGGAAATATGAGCTAATTTTGATTTGGTATATTATATCTGCTCGAAAAACTATTTAATGTAGTTATTCATTGCAGTGTTGACCATCATCATCATTTGGGTCTTGAGTTGAAATTTACCTACTTGAGAACTCCTTTTCATCTAGATTTAAATTCAAGATTAACGCTTTATTTGAATCACTTTACCATATTTTATAATGTGGAAAGATGAAATTAGCATTTTTCTATAGAGTAGCGGGAACTTATTTTCGTTGAGTATAGATGTCTTAAAAAATGTGAACCAATCATGTCCTCTGTTTGGTGTATATAAATGGGTGAATTTATTGATTGTGTTCTTTTGAAATTCATATAATGGCCACTTCACTTTGATCTGCGCATGAATCGTAGATACTTTTCTCCTAATTACATTCTCCGTCACCTGTCGAAAACGAACTTGATCCCATGAAGGAATATGTTAACCCCAGATTCATTGAGAAAAAATTAGGTTGGTTTCTTGTATTAGAGTTGACTTCCCATATGTTTAAGTGTAGAACAGTGTGAAGCAGAATGTTGCATTTTGTGATAAAGAGACATCGAAGATCTTTAAATATTTGTGGGGAGAAAAAAATAGAGATACTGGCCACTGAAATCAGTTAAACTTCATTGCGAAGGTGTATGCTTAATTGCTTATGCTACATATGCATCCAGGTCCTAGCTCATTAATGCTGGGTAGGCTGATGCAAACTCCTGTCTTGAGCACATGCATACGCTTTCACAAATTAATCATAGATGTTTTCTCAAGGAATCAAAGGATTTAAGTTTTTAAATTTTGACTCTTTCAACTCCTATTCTTGTGTATTACTACTTTGTATGCCTTTATGCTTGGTTTTAATTCTAGGATGCTATTTCTCATTTAATAGTATAGGTACATACGCTTACATAGAATGAATATTTAAAATGTGGACACTCAACTAGTTTTCCATTGAGCTAGCTTATTTTGGAACTGCTTATGCTGCAATTCTCCTTTGCTGTTGCTTTTTCATTCCCACAATACTGAAATTTTAAAATTGCTGCTATCAGCTTGCAGGCCTTACATCTTTCTAAAATATTATGATGTAATGTTGTAGGGGATTGAACTACTTACATGAGCATAAACCTGAAGCAATAATTCACAGAGATCTTGAGCCTTCGTACGTTTTACTTTCTGCGTTTTGATAGCTCTGTTTTCTAATTTAGCTCCTTAATTACGGATGACTTAAACTCTGCTCTACAAATATGTTGGTAAACCTGTTCGGAAGTTTCTTATTTATAAGTAAGATAACAGAAATATACTGCGGGATGATTCTGGACATCTGAAAGTTGCAGACTTTGGAGTCAGTAAGCTTCTTAAATTAACAAAAACGGTTAAGGAAGACAGGCCATGTCAAGACACTTCTTGTAAGTCTTCTGCTTTGGTAAAAAAATCTTCACTTAAGAAGCTAGTGTTGGCAGACATTTTTAAAATTTTAACTGGTAAAAGAGATTTTGGCTATACTGAAGGTGCTGAAATGTTTTTGTAATCTTGTCGTTCTAGCCTGGTGCCAAAGTACTGCTGTTTCCTTTTTCCAATAAACTTGTTCTTATGGCATTTGTAACATATCTCTGCAATATCCTAACATAAAATGCTTAGAGACTCTAGAATCTAAAAGTTATTTATTCAATAAATGCTTCATGCTGTGAACTTACTCTTGTCGTAGTGCGATATGTGGCTCCGGAGGTCTACAGAAATGAAGAATACGATACTAAAGTGGATGTTTTTTCATTTGCCTTGATCTTACAAGAGGTCTCTTTCTCAGACAAGCATACATGTACATTTTTGTAATATTTACATCATTAGATATGACTTTTTGAGTGATATTTTCCACCTTTTAATGTTGCAGATGATCGAAGGGTCTCCACCATTTTCGACTAGAAAAGATCATGAAGTTCCTAAAGCTTATGCTGCCAATGAACGGCCTCCATTTAGAGCTCCTTCCAAACATTATTCGCATGGACTAAAGGAGTGAGTACTCTTACCGCTGGTTTTGATTTGCCTTCCCTTTTAATTTGTTCATGATATTGCTGATGTAGCTTAGTTTAAACTATTGATTGATATATGGAATGTGATGGCTGGACTGGAAGAGATTGATAGATCCTTTTTAAGTATATTTGGTGATAGTAATTAGTAAATGTCCCATTTTATAATCATAAACCATTAACATCATAATATGATTTTCTTTCGTCTGGCATTTGTGCACAGGCTGATAGAGGAATGTTGGAGTCAGGAACCATTCAAAAGACCAACATTCAAGGAAATAATAACCAGATTGGAGAATACAAACAATCGACTTGCACGTAAAAGTAGATGGCAGGTTGGCCCGCTTAAATGTCTACAAAATTTTGAAGCAATGTTGAGGAGAGATCGGCTGAATCCAAGCAGCTACTCAAGATCTTTAAGCAGATGACGAAGTGCTAACCGCAATATCCGGAAAGTTTACATTATTGAGTGTGGAGAAAATATTCTTTTCATGATTTTTGCTGGTTTTCTATAGAACAATAATTACCTGTAAATCTAGTTAGAGTCTGTAATCTCGTAACCAGTCAGCAGAACACATCTTTCTGGACTTTTGGTTTTGGCTTTGTTTCACACTGTTAATAGCATATATTGTACAGATCAATTGGTGAAATGATTTAGTGAAGTGATGCCTCAATCCAGGAGTGTACTAGAGTTTAGCCAATTCGCGAGTTAGTTGGATTTTATTCTAAAAATATTCAAAATCGATTCTATGTTAATTGAGTTGAGTTCAAGCTACTTGAGTAAATTGCTGAGTTGAATCTGTAAGTTCTACAGGCTAATTAAGATTTAAAATTCATTTATGACTTTATCTTTTGTGAGTATATATATTTATAACAATATTCTTATTTTTATAATACAATTTGAATTTTGAATTTTCATATAGAAAAATAAGTCGAGTCAAGTTTTTAATTATTCCATTGAGCTTAAGCTTTTAAACTAAGATTCGAATGAAGTCAGAGTTAAGTTTTGTGTTTTAAATTTTATAATTGAGTCGAGTTCGAGCTTATGAGTATTCGATTCGACTTGGCTCGATTACACCCTGACCTCCATCTTCATCTTCTCATCTCAGTTCTCTAGCCTTCCAATAGTTAAAGTAAATCAATGCATACAGGAGCAAGATGACTTTTGCATTTCAATAATTTGTACAGCAAAAGGACATAATTTCAAGAAACTTCAAACTTTTTACTACAAATTCTGTCAGGTAACTTGATTGTTAAAATTCCTAAAGAATGAAGGAACAAGTGAGAAACAATATGCATAGCCTGCTTTAAACATTTAGGTTCATAAAATGAACGCTACACCATTTTTAGGCTCCAGAATGCCGGATTGCTGCCAGTATGAGTATTCTAAAAACTCTACCAAGTAAATGGAATTCAAGTAATGGAACTAACTAATTAATATTGCTGGTGTAGTAACAAGAATTCTGAAAGAAAGAAACCGAACCTCGCACCTTCAATGCTGCGTGTTCTCCCGGAAATGACTAAGAACATAATCATCAGACTTCTTACTCTTTGTAGTTCACATCTTCATCCTCTTTGCCCTGTTCAACTGCTAACTGTTTATAAAAATGTATAACCTTCGGCTCTGCCCTAATCATCGACGGACTGAAACCTGACAAATGAAGACCTTTCAACGTCTTAACACGGGAAAGTACAACGTAGGCCATTCCACAGCAAAATATTCTGGAGAGATCTGTGTGAAGGCGGTCAATCGTCATTCCCTGGGATTTGTGTATACTTAAAGCCCATGCTAACCTTAGAGGTAACTGATATCTCCAAGCAACTAATTTATTATCAAAAAAATATTCCCATTTTTGTGGTTTGATCACTTCTTCGACACCTGAATCGAATTTCACTATAGGCAATAGGTTATCGGGAGACAGATCTTTAACATCCTCGTGTGAACGGAAAAATCCAGTAACAGTACCTGTGGCGCCATTACAAAGCTTGCACCAAACTTTCAAGTTCTTGTTCAGTATCACCCTCGCTCCTATACAAAGCTCGAGTCGCTCACTAGCCATCCCCTGCTCTATCACCTTTGAAAAATTGCTTATGTCAGGCCCCCCATCAGCAGCTCTATACACAACTAGTTTCTCACCCAAGCTTTTTATCCTCTCCTCGTTAATTCTATTTACATCTTCTATCCTCGGATAAAGCCTTGCTACTGAGACGTCTGGCTCCTCGCTGGAACAACATTGTTCTAAAAGCTTCAAATCCTCTAAATCAATCACTCCTTTCCTCATCTTTTGCAGTAACCTGATGAGTTCAGCATCTGTCTGCCTAAACACCTCTGTAATTTCAACTTGTGAATCAAAACTTGCACCCCAACAATCTGCTTCAAATGCAAACACTTTGCCCGACGAATTGTGTTTATCAAGAACCGGCGGCAACTGAAAGAAATCCCCACTGACGATAAGCTGTATTCCACCCCATATCTCCTTCGAACCCCTTATATTTCTAGCAATGCATTCAAGCTTTTCAAACATATTCGCATCAATCATACTGATTTCATCTATAACTAACACCTTCACCTTCTTCCATCTCTTAAAAGCACGCTCGTTCCTTCCAATCCTATCTAGCAATGTTCCAATATCACCATTACCATTTCCGAAACCAGCGAAAGAATGAAGTGTCTGCCCTTTAATAGCACAAGCAGCAATGCCAGTGGAAGCAGTGACAGCAACACGAGAAGAACCATGAGCTCTTTTCAAAATATTGATAATATGCTTAAGCAAAACTGTCTTTCCAGTGCCAGCAGAACCAGTGATAAACACGGAGAATCCGCCGCGAACATCAGTCACTATATTTTTCTGTTCCTCGGTCCATTTAATTTTGGGTTCAGCATTGCCTATGTTCTTCTTGCATTTGGTTCTCTTCTTATAACTAAATGGAGCATTCTTTGAAATAGTACTGCCAGCTAAAGTACTAAAATTTCTATACAAATCTACAGCACCATTATAAAACAACTTAAGAATCATAATTGTGTTCAAGAACTCCAACTGGGTTTACTTAAATTTCAGTCTATAACAATTCCACAAAATTTAAACAACAAAAAAACACCACCACCAATAGGTTAAAATGAACTGTACAATCCAAGAAAAAAATATATTAATAACTGGGTTTTGCTCACCAGAAAGTAGTTCCTCCACTGGTTATTGTGAACCCAACAGCCTCCACTGGTTAAAATGAACTGTACAATCCATGAAGAATTACGGAGAACAATAATGGTGGAGCTTTTGAACTCTGAACTGTTATGAACGTGGGCTTAAGAGCAAGGACCATACCTCCGTTATGAAATAGTTGTTGCGTTAGAGAGATTTTTTTATTTCATACTCATTTTAAAACTCTAAAAAAATATTTATTGCTATTTTTTATATATATCTCTCATTTATTCAGTGACAAAAATATAAAAATATAAATAAAAAATTATAATAATTAATATTAACAAATTCCAAAAAGGATTAATTCAGTAAAACTACTTATAAATTTACATATTTATTACTTTTTTAATTTGTGTAAAAATGACTAAAACGACAACTATTTTAAAACAGAGAAGTACATTGCATTAATTTTTACGCTTTTATTTTGTCACATTGTGGATTCATATTTGATACCTATAGGTCCTATACATCTCTAAATACGGAGCGGACAAAAATATAAAAAAATTACACTTTTATCTTTACCTATTATAAATATATTTCATGTAATATTTATATTGATACCTCAAAAAATATATTGCTGACAAAACTTTAATATGGAACAAACAAAACGATAATATGTTTACCAAAAGTATATAAGATAAAATACTATTATATTTGTAGTATTTAAAATATGTAAATTTTACGTTGTTCGCATTATTCGCCCCGTTTATATTGAATATTTATTTGGGGGTTTCCGGTGGAATGTGGCGGCGGATAGTTCGGACAACCTCTTCATTATAATAAAAAAATATTACAGTCGATGTTTTTGACGCTTGTAGCTTTTTTCTGCTAAATTTAATCCTTCTTCATAAGTTTTCATAAAATCATATAATCAATTGAATTAGGAGGTCATTTGTTTTAGGATGTCTTGATGACCCCTAATTTCTTTTAACATCATAGTTCTTTTAATATGATATAAATGAAAAATTAGTTCTTGTAGGGGGGGAATTATTATCTTAAGATAACATAGAAGAGTAAATATATAGTATTTTGGCTTAATCACCGAAAAAATCTCACCTTTTAGCCCATTTTAATTATACCCTGACGTTGCAATGTTGTGAGCTGCACTCAATTTTGCACCTTTGAATTTCAATTCCACCCTCAAGTACTAAATTGATCTCTTCTCCATTTAAAAAAAGTTAAATAAGTCATCCATTTTTAACTTTTTATGTGAAAAAGAATTCAAATAAATACTTTATGAGAGTTTTTATGAATTTTTTTCGAGTGAAAAAGAGTCCAATTTAATTTTGAAGGTGGAATTGATCCAAATATCCGAACTTGGGTGCAGCTGATAAAATTGTAACGTCAGGGTGCAACTGAAAATGGACTAAAAGGTGGGGGTGTTTTGGTGATTAAGGCTAGTATTTTTATAATTGTTTACATAAAAAATGTTTTCTGATAAAAAATATAAAACAATGGATATTTATAATTATTTTATCTATTTAGGTTCGTAACTCTATAAAAAAAGCTGAATAAATGAGAATGGACTAGTTGGAAATAATATATAAATAATTTGTGCGTATATAACCCGTAGAAATGTCTTTTAAGAAAAATTAGTAAAATCCACCCAATGTACAAATAAAGTAAACTGATATAGATTGCACAACAATGAAATTTTGATAGTATAAATACAATAAATGCAACAAACTGCTAGATCATGGGTCGATTGCTCCCACAAGCGTTCTCTCCTCTCCAATTATTAAAAAAAAAATAAGTATACTTCTAAAAAAAAAAAAAAAAGTGTATGAAAAATATTTCATTTGTTACATGTGATTATGCATGACATTTTTTTTGTAGGTAACATTAACATTTCAATTATTTAATAAGTTATAAATTTATCATAATATCATAGCCTCAAACTGAATTTTTTAATTGGACTTGATGCAATAATTTCACCAGAATAGTTAGTTCATTTCAGGAATTTTTTTTAAATAGATCAAGTTCAGCCATGACATCAAACTAGATAAATATAGTGAAATAGGGCATTTTAACTATATAGGGTGCCGCCTAAAACGATTTAATCCATTAAATTTGAAAACATTAAATCTACAAATAAATTTAGACAAATGAGTACGATAATTTACATATTCAAAAAAATACAACTAGAAAATTATATGTCTTAAAGTTTAAATGACATAAATTAAGTTGTAATATTTTCAAATCTATAAAATGATCTTTGAAGCAAAACGCGAGGTGTTTTTGAATCGTCAATCCAACGGTTGAAAGGGTTTCTTGATAATCTTTAATAGAAGCTTCATACTTGCAGAAGATAAAAACTACTAGTATAGAATGTAAAAACCAACAATAAAACTAATAATATATGATAAAAAGGGCAAAATGATCTTATCTACTTATATTTTTTGTGTTTTTATCAAAATACAATAATTTTTAAATTTTTCTAGTTTGATACATCATT
This sequence comes from Mercurialis annua, assembly GCF_937616625.2. Classification (NCBI taxonomy): domain Eukaryota; kingdom Viridiplantae; phylum Streptophyta; class Magnoliopsida; order Malpighiales; family Euphorbiaceae; genus Mercurialis; species Mercurialis annua. The sequence continues at coordinate 35,875,520 of NC_065573.1, read as the reverse complement.
TTTTTATTGCTGTAAATATATTTATAACTTGTTTTGAGCTGATGTGACGCAATATTCTTCGTTTACATGTATGAAATTTATTCTAAATGACGTATATGACTTTGTGCCATGATAAAAACGTGAAATTTATAGATAGATAACTTCATTTGTTTCATAAAAAACATTCATTTAATGTGAAATGAGAAAATTTAAAGGGTCGAAGGTGATTTTTATAGAAAAAATAATCAAAATTACCTTTCTTTGGTGTATAGTTTCTAGTTGACTCTGGATACTTCTCTCTCTCTCTAAAAATTATTCTCTCTCTTCATTCTAAAAATAGAGTTTATTTTCTTCATCTTTTTGAGTGTGGGAGAAGATGATATTTCTGATTAACCGAAAAATCATCTTTTTTCCGCCCATAGTATTAATTATTGTATATCTATTTTTTTGTTTGAATAAGTCTTCTTTAAGATGGTCTTTTTCAATCTGAATTTTTATGTTGTTTAATAAATTTTTATGATTTTTTCCACCTCTTTGATTCGATGTTTTAGATCGTTCAAGGATTCGTTCAAACTTTAAATCCAAGTTCTTGTAGATCTAAGAATTGGGGAGGTGCGTAGATCTATTTTTTAGAATATCATTAAAGATGAACTGAAAATACTAAGTCTTGTCGGGATATAGCGGATTTCTTGTCAAAATCGAAAAAAATATATTTGAGTACCCCGTTCAACGGAAACACAGTTCTACATTGTGTTAAGTTTATGGGTGTCATGGATTTTTGTTTTTAATTATTTTTTACTTATCTTGAATTGTTGTTTAGTATTTGATTGTTTAAATTTATAAAATTATATTAAATTTTTTGTAATATGATTTTTATTATTTGTACTTATATTTTTATTAAATACATTCTAGCATTAGAAAAAAAAATGTTTCCGGTTAGGGTTTGAGATTGTGGGGAAGAGAAGAGAGAGGGGAGAAAAGAAAGAGCACATGTCCCTTTCATGGGGTATACACTGTTTGTTTAATTTATTGTAAATTGCCACGTCAGCTAAGAAAATAGACAGCAAAGAATTTTGGGAACGGTGGTGGGAAAGAGACTGAAATACGGGGACTGTTGAAGAAAATAAGCCAAAACTTTTAATATTTTCGAACGATTATTCAGTTATCAGTTCCGTTAACTTAACGGTGAGCGTCAGTTAGAAAAAGTAGAGCGTAGACGCACGTGCTGAGCATAACGCGTGAAGAAATGAAAGTGAGGCTGGAATCTTATAATGCGAACACGAGTGAGGGTAGTGAGTAGAAGAAGTAGATGCAATGAGAGACAGCAGACAAGGCCATATCAAATTTATTATTATTACTCCTACTCATTATGGAATTTCTTAGTTGAAAATTAATCAAGAAATATAGTACAATCTAATTTTTTATGTACTTAATATTGTTTAGGAATCTGATTTGGTTTTATATTATATTAATTTAATTTAAGTTACAAATTTTGTAAACATAAGTGTAATAATTAATTACTAAGAAATTTTGTGAAAATATAGAATTTAGTTTATAATGCAAGCTATTTTTTTTAATATATTATTGATGTTATTTTCATACTATATTAATATTAAAAATACAGTAGATCCTTTAATAATTAATACTCAGTAAATTAATAATTTTAATAATCAATAAAAAATTTAGAGAACCAATTTGAATATAATGTCTTATAAAGTATTCAATAAATTAATAATTCTAATAATAATAAACTTTTAATCTACCATGTATATTAATTATCAGAGGGTTGACTGTATATAATATTTATTTCTTAACTTTATAGATTTATAAACTAACAATTTTTCAACTATAAAATATCAAATTAAAATTTATTACTCAAATATTAGCCTTAAAGTTTATATTATTATGACTTTTAACCCAATATGTTTAGATCTAACAAAAAAGAAACTTATAAGGAGTAATTTTTGCTGAGGACTAAGGCATTCTATGATACACAACATCATGGACTAATTTTAGTTAATATAACAATTTAACGATTATATAATTTCATAATTTACTTACTAAGGGTTAAACATAAAAATAATTACAAATACTAGGATGTAAAACATAATTAATCTTCAGAACATATTCATGTTCATCCCACTTACATAAAAGAGAAAATTACATCATTTATTTTTAAAAAACATATTTATAAACTTTGATATTTTTTTATTTATAAAATTATTGTTTAATTTATAATTTCGTATAAATGATACTATTAAATATTTACCACTACATCACCTTATTTATGTCGAAATTGTCATCAGATTTTATAGGGAAGTGCCTCATTTTACTAAATATTTTAGTGAACAAAGGATCAAATTGCCCCCTCAACTTGGCACAAAATATCAAATAAGTCAATTTCGCCGCTTTTAATACAAACAGACCCAAAACTTGCATTTTCGTATCAAAAAGACCCATAACTTACGTTTTCGTATCAAAAAAGCCCTTCTGACACAAAAAAGAGAGTGAATTAACTAATTACAATTTTTAAACTTAATTAATCTTAATTTAACACTAATTAAACACGATTAAAAACCTATTTAACAATAATTAAACTTATTTAAAACTAAACCTAATCCCATCGGAAACCGCCGCCGTCGCCGTCATCCTACCGACCACCGCCGCCCCAATAAAACCCTCTATCATTTATGTTCATCCCTTTGAGGGATGAACACCAAATATGTGTTCATCCCGGCTGTTCATCCCTCAAAGGGATGAACACAGATTTGGCGTTCATCCCTTTGAGGGACGAACAGCGGATCTGCTGTTCCTCCCTCAAAAGGGATGAACACCACTGCTCATCCCTTTTGAGGGATGAACAGATCGCTGTTCATCCCTTAAAGGGATGAACAAAATCGTTCATCCCTTTTAAGGGATGAACAGATCGCTGTTCATCCCTCAAAGGGATGAAAGAAATCGTTCATCCCTTTGAAGGATGAACAGCAGATCTGATCCCTTAAAGGAATGAGGCGTACGGAGTGGGAGCGGAGGTTTATGGCGGTGGAGGATGAACGGTGGCCGGAAAGAAAAGGAAAAAAGAAAGAAGAAGAAGGAGGGAAGAAGAAAAAGAAAAAAGGTGCCTAAATTTTTATTAAAAATTAAAATAATTATTAGAGTTTTAAAATTATAGAGATTTAAATGAAAAATAAAAATTACTAAGGATTAATTTAAAAGATAAATAAAATATTGAGGGTTTTTTTAATTTTTTTTTATTTTCTTATGGAGAGTGTACTTCAATTGCTTGGGTGAGAGTGGGGAAGGGGTTTTTTGATACGAAAACGCAACTTTTGGGTCTGTTTGTACTAAAAGCGATGAGAATGATTCATTTGATATTTTGTGCCAAGTTGAGGGGGTGAAGTGATCTTTTGTTCATATTTTAGTACATTCCACTAAGCGCCAAACTCGTTGAAAATTCTACATCCGACATTGTCTCTATACCCCGAATGCTGCTATTCATGTTACTTTTTATTCCTTGGATGATTTAATTTAAAGTAATAATATATGATAATTATGTTAATATTATATTTAAACAGACTAAAAATGTACAAAAATTACATACATAATACTCTAACAATAAACCGATAATATGCTAATAATTTATTAAAGTATACTGGAATTAAACTAATAGTATATATACTAAAAGTATACATATCAACTGTTTGAATATGAGCTAATTCGCTTGGTTCATTTTGTGGATTGAGATCGATTTTTTTTATATGATTCATCATTTTTATTTTAAATCTAAAAAGATTTATTGAATAAATAGATTAAAGTGAATACACTGTCTTTCTCTTTTGACATAAAGTATATAAAAGTTGCCGATTTTTATATTTTTAGAGAAGGTAGTGTTGATGGGAAATTCTTACCTAAATTCGGTCCATGAATTTTCCATGCACCTATCCAATGAAGTGTTAAAAAATCTAACATATTTTTCTCTTTCCACTCATTATTTTCTCTTTCTTTTCATTTCTCTAACTCATTGGATAGGTCTATAAATTTTTCATAAACCGGGTCTAGATAAAAACTTCCCAGTATTGATAATACTGATTTGTGATGGATTTTCATCCGATTTTTAAAGGATTTTCATCTTTTGAATGATGTTAACTCTTGTGAGAATTTTATATTTGTTTGTTCTCATTGAATTTTTTTTATAATTAATAATTTTTTATATTTTGGATTCATTTTTAGTGGTTGTTTTTGAAGGTGTCAATCTTGTTGAAGTTTCTGTTTCTTTCTTCTCTAATGGTTTTCAATTTCACTTAATTTTTTTACCTTTTTATTAAAAATAAATTAAAAATAAATAAAAATTAACCAAAAATAATTAAAAGTAAATTGAAAGTGAACTTCATTTTTCATCACATTTTATAAATACATTTTTATAATTGTCTTTCTATTTTTGTAAACATTTTAATCAATTTTATATTTTTATAAAAGGAAAATCAATTTTTATTTATACATAAATTTTAAATTTTTATGCAAATCCCTTAGGCCAAATAATTTTTTTTTTAGAAAATTCTTAGGCCAAATATTATTTTATTCTTCTAGAAAATAGGCACCCATTCATTTTAAAATTAACATTTTGAAAACACAACAAAAAAATGGTCGAAAGTTGGAAATAGAGAGCCACATATAAATATTTGACTATAACCTTTATGTTTGGACTTTTATATGTTTATAATTAAAGTTGAGAGACTACGTTTTCTGCATTTCTTTTTGTTGCTAGGAACTCGCAATCTTTGCTCTCCTTCACTTTATGCTGAGATTAAATTAAAATATGTAAATATTTGCGACAAGGTTATAAATTTTTGCTACGGATGTTAAAATTGATTTGCGGATCTCATTAGTGTCTTATCGATCTACTCTACTCATAGTAGTAATTAAGATCAATGCGAAACTGGCATTGTTTATTAATTATATCAACGTTACTATAATTAATTTGTAAACAACACTAACATCGAAGGATTTACAAGTACATAAAAAATCAATTAATTGTAGTTTATGCTTATTTATTGTAGGGTAGAAATCACAAGACGCATTAGAATAAAAAAATTACAGTTTATAGGTCAATTATTATCTCCATCTCAACACGACCGTGAGATAAAAAAAATCAATTTTACAGCCTACGTGTCAAATTGTAAAAATAATTAAAACTTGCTTAAAAAAATAAATTCGTTCTTTAATATTTTAAAATTTGGCATATGATTAAATTTATTCTTTGATAATTTTTGATCTCATTACTACTACCTCCAACCTTATATCAATCAAAGCGTAAATTTTAATATATTACTTCCTCCGGTTATTTTAGTTGTTCATTTAACTAAAATTGTACATATTAAAATAGTGAGTGTTTTATTTTAAATTATAAAATTAAATACAAATATAATTTTATTAGTTAATAAATAAGATGTTTAAAGAAGTATAATAGTATATGAAACAAATTATATATATTAAAATAGTGGGTGTTTATCTTAAATTATAAGAATAAATATGAATATAATTTTTTTTAATTGTATATTTAGCCAATAATTGATATTTTTTTATAATGGAGGATCTTCTATCTATAAAATAAAAAATATAAATGCTCAATATATATAAATTATAGCGAAGGAGTCCAATTTTAAAAATTTGATTGTACAGGGACAAAATTGAGCACTTTGCCATTAATAGTGTTGCTGTTAAATTACCATAACTAATTAATAATATATAAAAAAATGGAAAAAATGAGGCACTTTATCGTTCGGTAGCGGTCTCATGAGTCACTGTCAGTCATAAATTAAGGGAAAAGGATGGAAAGAGAGAAAGTAAAAAAAGGAGCGGGAAAATGAAATAAAAAAATAAAAAGACCTCACTGACACCTTCTCTCTCCTCCCATTTCCATTATCATTACTTCTCTCTCTAACCTTATATTCTATTATCAACTTCTTCTTCTTTCATGTATATATAATAATTCCCACACCTCTTGTTCATTCTTTCTTTACCCTTTGTGTTTCTTGATTATGTAGTTCCAATCTTCAGGAAATTCAAGAAAATATGGCACTTGCATCTCATGGATTTTCTATTCGGTGAGTTTTCTTGGTTTCTGAATATTTTTTTCGTTTTGGTTTCTTGTTTCTTCATATTTCTTTCTTTCGTTTTGTTTTCTTGATTTGTGTTTGACTGTAATTGCATGCGGTGGTAACGAACACAGTGAGTTTTCTTCAAAGAAAAGGGCGGTGGATCTCGAAAAATGCTGGCCGTTTAGCGGCTGTGGTGGTGGTGGTGATGATCTTCCTCCGATTACTGTCAAGAAATTCCGTTGGTGGTCTCATGAACTCAACAAGATCAAGATTACTAATCAGAAAGAACAAGAACAAGAAGAAGCTGAAGATCAAGACTATGGAATTTCAAGAAATGATGAGGAGGCTAAAGATAATAATAATAATACTGGCCAAAGAGATGAAAAGAAGAAAAAGATAAACATACCATTAAAGTCGTTCAAATCTAAATCTAAATCCCCCAAGAAAAGATCCATTCTTGAGATCTTTGCCGTCTCGCCACAGGTTCACAAAGTTGATGATGACGATGATGAACAAGATGAAGAAGAATCACAAGACGAGAAAGCAAAGAAGAAAATAAAGAAGAAAAGGATCAAAATCAAGAATGATAAAAACAAGAAGAAGATAGCGATTTTGAATAATTCAACCGTGGACAAGAAATTGAACAAGTTCAAGAAGAAGAAGAAGCAGAAGAATTTGATCAACAACAATAAGAGATCAATTGCAAATAAGGTACACTGTTTTCATCATAAAATGTATGATTTTATGTGAATTATTCAAGAAATTAAGCATATTATTCCATGAGATAGGTCAAAAAAACAAGCAGCGGTGGTTGACTGTAACTATATATATACTGTAGGCTTGTGATATATATGTTCACAACTTACAGGTTAGTTTGTTTGATTAATTCAGTATAAAGCAGTACAATTATAAGCAATTTTCAGTTCCAAATCACTGCTGAAAAGGCTGTACATGCATCTGAAGAATCAGACTTATATCAGTGGCCTTTCATTAAGTACTAATTGGAGCTAGCTATTTAACATTAATCATCAAGGCAAAATACAAGAAATGGGGGGTTTTCATGTTTGCTAAGGGCTGAGCAGAAAATGGTTGGACAGTGGGGGTTTGGTACTCCAGCTGTGCTGTACGAGTTGGGCAGAGGTTTATTTTGTCCTTTGGTTAGGCATAAATAAATATATTGATGGATCTTGGGTTAGTGATGATGCTTTTTCAACCATTAATTGGTTGCAATTATTGTTTCTTGAAGATTATCATCATGTGGGTCAAATCTTATAGGGTAGATTTGTATTTGATGGAATCATTTTTCAGTGTTGGTATTATAATTGGTGGGAGTGGGATGTATGATCATATGAATGCTACCTATATCATGTGGCCCTGGGGACTAGAGATGGAAAGTGAAGATTCAAGACTTTCTTTTAATTGAACAATTATATCTTCGTAGCCTAGTTTTAGACTTTAGATTTCTAGTGAAATGGGTGGATTTATATGCAACAAACACAAGTTTTATGTACTATATATATGTTGCATGAAAGCGGAAAAGTTAAAACGGAAAATACTGAACGGAAACCATATTATTTTCAAGAATAAATATGATGTTTCGGAGTTTTAGAAGTATTTTTGGAAAACGGAAAAATGAAATGCTGAAATATAGGGTTCGGCATGTTTCCGTGCAACATAGCATAGGATCTATATGATCTTCCATGACCTTCTTGATGTGGAAAATTTTTATGAAGATGGTGAGATTTCTTAGTAGGATGGTTTATTTAGTGGTGTGTTTATGGCTAACTGCATCGATCATGAAGTGATGTTTTCTAAGTCTTGGAACAATATGGTACATTAGATGATTAAGCAACTAAAAGTTACATGCTGATTAAGTTATGTTCTTTTTCTACATAAGATATAGCAGATTCATTACTAGCTGATGTTTTTGAGTTCCAGACTTATAGTTAAATAGAAATGTTTGTTTAATGAGATTGATTAATTGGTGATGCTACACAAATTGTAGCTGGATTGGAACATGTGATGATAGGCAAACTTCTAATTACGAACTAATTCGAGCTTCAGAGATAACATCATGTATACGTAAATCTTGGTGTTCTAAGTCTTCAAGTTAATTGTTTGCTTAACCAAACATTTAATCTATCTGTTAGAAATATAAGAAAAATAAAATTTGGGTATAGGAGTTACTGAATAGCAATGAAAAGTTATTAGGCCAATATGTTATAGAGGCACAGGCTGAGAGAACTCCATATGCAGTCTAGCTTAAACTAGTTTCTTTGTTAGTAGCTTAAATTTGATTTCTTACTTTCATTTTTTAAGAACCTAGCTCGATAAGGTTGACTTTAACAAAGAGAAGCATTTTCTACGGGATTCTGAAACCACATTCTCCTTTTAAACCTTTCCATTAGTGTCTTTCAACTTAGCTTGACTGTAGGAGAGTCGCATAGCTTAAAATACATCAGCTCGATGAAAGGCAAAATCATTTGTTAGTAGAACTTCTGCTAACAGCTAAAAATTAAAGCCAAAATATCAATGATATATATAACTAATTAACACCAAAAATAGAACCTTCTAAATGAAGTTTAAAAATTCTGATATTTCTTTAAAAAATTCAGCAGCACCAGTCATCTACAAGTTTTTTCGTTGCAATAATTTGCTTCGAATTCATTTACTAACCCTTCTTATTGAACTCGACAAGTTCAAGATATATTCAGTTGTTTTTCAGTCTGACAAGATCAAGATATTCAGTTGTTTTTCAGTGATTCCAAGTCTGTAAGTTGAAATGATTCGATGGTAAATAGATTTTTATGTTTCTTAATTTCAAGTACTTATTAATAAACCTTTGAAGTCTGTGTATAGAGAATGAAATTTGGAGAATCAGTAAGCATTTTATTGTATTTAAGAGTTCTGCACATTCAAGTGTTTCGAGTTATAGAGCATGTAATAATTGTTTTTTCTTTCTTTTAATCTCACCTTTATCCGTGATTACTATCACAAAACCTTAAGGTGTAGTCAACAAATTGTACACGACTACGACAAGCATTTATGCAACTCTAGATCAATCTAGCTCATGTTTTCATCTGACTGGAATAAACTTTCATCTGCTTATTAGTACTGATATTTCATGGCGCAGCTTAAAGATTTTTTTAATTTCTCCCCAGGGTAAGTCTCAGAAGCTTATGTTGCCAATTCCGGAGAATTCTTCAACAAAAGTGAATGGTTCATGTTGCAAGAAAAAGATAACGAAAACTATTCTGAATAATGATGGTTCATTACGCCGAAATAAATCAGGACTAAAGGGTTCTATACAAAAGAAGCATGGAGTTCAAGCATCAAAATCCAATGCAAAGCATCATAAAAAATCATACATTCCTGTTCGTGGTATTCTGAAGAATCATGAAACAACATTTTCTCAAAAGAACCCTCATGAAGATTGCAATATGTCGGGTGGTAGTCAGGCGATGTGTTGCGAACCTCAATATCCGGACAGACATGTCAGGTTCTCAGATAAAGATGACATACTTGGTCAGAGGAATAAAAACTCCAATTCCTTTGAGAAAAATGTTTTTGATTCGTATAGAGAAAGTCTTTCTAGTCAGTCAGAGCACAGCCACTCCACGGAAAGTGATAAGGAATCAGATGCTGTGGGGATGGATGGAATGGCTGCAGTTTCTTTTAGCACAGGAAATGGAATTGGATTACAGGCTAACAATAACAAGCAACAATTGCCATGTATTAATAATTTTGCAGGAATGCCAGATTTTCCAAGGCCGCAGCGAGAAAACGAGCAGCATTTTTTGGATAAATCATCTTTAAATCCAGTTATTCATGGTAATAATTTGCACATATATGCTCATGGGTACCCAACTCCACCAAATATGTCTGCACATGCTGGCATTTCGAGACTTCTTCCTACAGTAAATGAAGCAAATAATCCGCCTGCTTCTCCATTATGTGGTAATTTATCGATGACCTCCAATTCTAGAGGAAAATCCATTGATTATTATGAAGATGGCATACATAGATTTCCTTCTGTTGATTCATTTCCAACTCCAAAGGTATTTATACAGCCGGAGTCTCGTAATTTTCCTATGATCGAAAGAACCAACAGGAGTATGCCATTTATGCCTCAATCTTCGGTGGAAAGTATCACCGGCCAGGCTTTGCAAAGCCAATCCAATTGTCATCATTCCCCAGTGGGATTAACTGGTCCAACTGATTGGAGGCAAACAGTTGGTGTCTCGGGTTCGAGGTGCATAAATGGGGAATTCTACGGCTTGCCTCTAAATTCACATGGGGAACTGATTCAGGTGAATTCAAGTGGTAGAGTTGGTTCATATCCACACAATTCTATCAATCCTGGAAGTTTCGCCGAATTTGCAACTCAAGAGCATCGTAACAAGCAGGCTATTCCGAAAGGTCCATTAAATCTTCTACCCATTCAGAAGAATCATAATATTTCTTTACCAGCTCATTTCGGTGTTACTGAGGTGCCAAATTCTGGCGCGCTCGATGTTCATTTGCCAACTTCTGAGAGAGGAAGCAGTAAAAGTGTGTATCCATTGGATTCAAATGTGAGTTCACTGAATAACTCTCTCAATCAATGCAGGGAATACTTTCAAAATCAGAACATACCGGGAATTATAATGGCGCAACTGAAGGATAACCCAGGTAACTTATCGACTAGAACTGTGCAACCAACGATGAGGTTGATGGGGAAGGATGTTGCAGTTGGCAGAAGTAATTCGGATATGCAAGGATTCGAGGATGGGAGTGTTTGGACGGATAAGGAAATTATACAAGAGCATCGTTCTTCAAGTAATGATCTGAATTATTCGATACAACTTCAGTTGTGTTCAGAACTAGACAAATCAAAGGAAACTTTACATTTTCCTCTGGAATTTGACAGCAATTGGGCATCATCTCAAAGCAATTCTCAGGTGAAAGCTCAAGAAGCTAGAGCATCCCACCCATGCTTCAACTGGAAAACTAGTTCTGCATTCAAAAATGGAAATCTTGCCGGTGAACAGAATGCTACTTTGCATTTTCACCCATCTGACTTGTTATACAAGGAATCTAATTTGAAAGATCCCTTTATATCTGGAGCTGAAAATGCAGGTATGAGCTCTCAGCTACCTATGCCCACTTTACGGAATACAGATCCGAATTTGGGTTGGAGACCTGCTGATTTTCATTACCAGCAGAATCTACCTAATGTTCGGCAGTCGGCTTTTGAGTTCCCATTCTTGCACCCAGACTGTAATGAACAGATTCAATCATCTTCGTTCCTCAGCTCCTCTAAGAACCTGCCTCCGTGGTTAGCACACGCAACCATACCAGTGAAAATGGCAACTATGCCTTCTCCAAACTTTTCTTATCCTCAAAATTCTGCGATTTCAAGTCCATTTCTGAGAAGTTCACCTGGATCACCACCACTGTTTGTTAGACCTCCAGTTTTTCCATTCAGTACTGAAGTTCATCCGAATTCTTCCATGAACACGAGCTATAATGTTCCCGATCATTGTAAAAAGAGCAAGAAAAGGCCTGCAGCTATTGCAGGCGGTTCTTCCAAGGCGTCGAAGATGCCAAGCTTGATGCAGGAGCTGGATCCAAGTGATGTATGGCATAACATCAGAGCTTATGAATCCAGCACATGTGGTTCATATGAAGCTGAAAAGAATCGGTTCGGAGCTTCAGGTCCCATTAGACTAACTGCTGGGGCAAAGCACATCATCAAACCGGGGCGAAATGTGGATTATGATAACCCCAGGCTTATCCATTCTACTATTTCGTTTCCTGGTGTCACTGATTCCGACAGCTTTATAGATTCTCAGAAGAAATCAGCAACGATTTACAGGTTTTAGGTGTAGGAATTGTCATGCTCAGATTTTATGTTTATTATATAGCCTGTGTTCCCCTTTTTTTGCAGTCAAAACTGACTGCAACAGGTGGATTTATGTGGCTATTTTTAACAATGCAACTGCTAAATGTTGATGGTGAATTTAATATGCTTCTTTTTCTTTATATTTTTTCCTTGGAAAATGACTTGTGCCCTTTACCTCAGAAATTACAAATTGTACGAGTTTGTAATCTTTTAATTCTAGACTTCTTTTAAGTTAGAGATTATCATAATTGAGAATTATAGTGAATTTGTGACGAATTCTTTCCAGATATTAAACCGAGCTGTTGTGTATTTAACACCCTGACAATGAGGGGCTTAAGTAGACTGTTCTTAAAACATTAAGAGGTCAATTGAAATTGAAAATTCTTTAAGGACTTAAATTATGGCTTCTATGTACAGGTTACATGAGAGTTTGTTACAACTCATGACAATTCTTCTAAATTGATACAACAACTTAATTAAAAACACAGATTTCATAGTATGCTGATACAAATCTTTTTAGTGCTTCTTCGCTTCTTTTTCAGCCTGAGAAATCAATTAAAACATCGAGTTAATTTTATATTTTTACCAATCAATATAAATAAATAAAAAGACTTAGCAAATAAAACAAATTTTTAATTTTATAATTTAAAATACAAACATTTAACTTTTTACTATTTGAATCACCGATTGAAATTACAATTACTCAATGCTAATATGAAATGCCGGAACATAAAAAATGAGGGCACGGTAAGATGGATTCCAACGTCCACATCAGCACCCATTGATCAAATTTTCAATCGGTGATTGGAACCGTAGTTAAATAAAAACTCATGTTTCGAATTACAAAATATAAATATTGAAAAATTACTAAAAAAAAAACATATGCTTAATTTAAGTTCTTATTTCTAAAAAAATTAAGTTCTTACAGCTCTTATAGCTCTCTCAAAGGCATCCCATCCATATTTTTCAACATATTGAACCACAGATTTTCTGGCATCAAGGCTCATCATTTGCAAAACTATCCTCTGATCATCCGAATAATTTCCGCTCACTCTTCCGCCAATTTTCACGTATTTTCGAACAAAATTCTCGTATATATAAGCAGCCCCATTGAAAATTGGCAACACCAACCACATACAGAACACCATCTTCATATACGGCCAAAATGGTAGCCTGAGCCAGTGTATGAAAAATATTAAAATAATTACTATCAACTAAATGCTTAGGAAAAAATAGTAATTACTTAAAATGCATAGAAAATAATATTTTGGATATATTTCTAAAATATAATAAATGTGACAATTAGAAAAGAAGCAGAAGTGGGATAGGCTTACCAAATGAGGATTTTGTAGCAAGAAAGCTCAAATAGGGTTACGAATGAATATATAATCCAATATGTTAGCCATTGTTGATCATCTAATGTCGAGGGGCTCTCAATGGCTCGTAGTGATGCGTATCTGTTCGTTCATTTGAATCACATCAATATTATATTCCGAGCGTAATAATTAAAGGAATTATAAATTTCGTATCGAAATCAGAAATAGTTCACTTATTTTTAAGAAAAAAAGTGAATGTTGCACTTACAATGGAAAAACAAGCATGATTCCGGGTCTGCGATTAAAAAAACTCGGATTAACATTATATAAACTAAATATGACACATGAAAATTAATTAAAAATTTATGCCACACTAAAAATGATATGATATATACAGATTAGACACTGAAATAGCTAACAAATTAAGTAAATAATATACCCAACAAGGGCATCCAATCGCTTTGCAACAATTCCAAGAACACCCATTTTTTTCTCTTTATCTCTTTGTATATGAAAATGATGAATTATATGAAGAAGATAAATTAAGGTAATTAATGTATGTAAGAAAATGTGAAGGATGAGATTGTATTTAATTGGCTTTATGTAGTATGTATATGATGATAATTGTAAGAAAGTAAAGAATATTTGTGTAGGTTATGCCCTAAAGTTTTTCTTTGCTTAATTCCCTCCATCAACAAGAAAAGTATTGACACAGAAAAATAAAGGAAAGGTTAGACTTAGATTTGTCTGATCCCATTGGCAATATCAGCAACCATAACTTAGGAAAATGTATTTGGTATACTTTACGAGTGACTATAGTATCTTTAATAGAACTTTTATTTTAATGATTAAATTTTAGTATTACCAATAACAATATGTTAATAAATGATTTCGGGTGAATATCTATTTACGTGGACAACGAAAATAGAATGTTTGTCATGTATTTGATTTACTTTAAGATTATCAAACTATATACTTTATGTTAAAATCGATATTGACTTGTAAATAACATGAAAAACTTGAATCAACTAAGCAAATTATGCGAGGACTCCATTTTCCTGAACAGAGCATACCTTTTAAGTTACTCATACAGAATCTAAGTATACAGCAGGTTGAATCTGAGTCGAAACAAATCACAATTTTACGAACCTGATATTTTCTATATACAAACATAATGCTGCCATTTCGTCATTGAAAATTATAATTCTTGTAGTGCTACTACTTGAGTTTATAGATTTGCAGTTATTGATAAATTACTGTTGAATGTTGATCAATGTCATCTAAAGTATAAACAATGGAATTCAATAGATTCTTGTAAAGAATACCTATCTATGGAAATTGGACAAGAATGCTGACGTGTATGCCAAGCTAAAGCAACAATGAAACTAGTTCTCATGCCTGAAGCACCTGGACATGGACAATGGAGAATACATTTGTGTCAAGAGTCCTAAAACGTACAGCTATATTCTTCCAAAGGCGAGAGTTAGTCCCTCCATGTTCTTCAGGACTGGAAACATCAACCAGAGTGAAGCTCATGTTGTTGCGCACGATGCAAAGCTTCCCATTGAGTGGAACCATCGCAGCAGCTTCCAAAGCATGACACTTATCCAGATGAAGCTTGCTATCTATAAGCTTGTTCCATGAATTAGTGTCACTATCATACACCCTAAGCTTGCAGCCATCCCAGCAATCCAAAGCATACAGCCGCCCGTTTAAAGATGGTGTATTGCGCAAACCAGCAACCAGCCCACGACTGCTTGGGATCCAGCTATTAGTTTCAGGATCATAGGCTTCATTCATGACCTCACGGTTGGACCCAAGACCTGTAACAACCCACTTTCCATCATGAACTACACCTATAAAAGGAATCATAGCTGTGCTCATGCTTGAAACAAAGTTCCATCTGTTTTTGTTAGGATCGTAAACTTCAGCTGATCTAGGAGTGGTTTGAAATCCTTTAGACTCGCCACCAGCCACATATAGGCAATTATTTATAACACAAGAACAAAAGGAATGACGTTTTCGGAGCATGTTTGGTGCCCTCTGCCATTTATTTGTCCGGGCGCTGTAAAAAATGACCCGATTCATGGACCCCTTAAGCGGATCCTTCCCTCCAAATAAATATAGGTGACAACCATTCAGAACAGCACAACCAAAATGGTGGGCCTCAGAATACTCCTCAGGAACTGGTGGAAGTGGCTGCCAGAGCTGATAAACAGGATCAAAAACATTCCATGAGATCTTTCCATTGCGGTGTTTCTTAATAACATAAACCCACTCCTCTGCCAGTCCGAGAGTAATCCTCTGAGAATAGAATAAGTTCCCAGTCAAAAGGCAGTACCATCTCTTACAAACTAACCGGAGCTTTCGGTGTTCATCCCGGGGAACTCGAATGAGACATGCAAAGGCAAGCTTATCGGGAAGGCCAGGTAGAAGGTTTTTAGTCTTGTGTGCATTACAAAGTTTTGATCCCGAGTCAAACGTCGACCTTGCCTCGGCCATTTTTTTTAATCCAGAAAGTACTTTGCAATAACATGATGCTGAGTCAACCTGCAACATTGCTTGACAATGTTAAGCATGCATGAAGAGTTTCATATATACTACTATTATTGGTTAAACTATTATGCTTATATTCAGTGTTGAATGTCAATGGACAACAGACATGAAACTGAGCCACTCACATTGACATAATAACTGGAATTGATGAACACAGCATTTTTTAATAGCTTCAGCCTTGAGCTGATAAAAACTAGATCCAACATAAAATGTACTGAAACAATTAGCTAAATCCATGGTCTTCAGGTTTGGGTGTAAGTTAATGAAATGTAGCACCATCTAGTGTCAAAATATAATTACAGTACATAGAAAATTCACATGAATTCCTAAAGCATTAGATTGATACCAAGAATGCACGAGAAATAATACAGAAAATTCTCTTCTTTAATCCACTAATGTCCATGTTAGCAATCAAAAAAAAAAAAAAAAAACCAACAAACTCTCTTAAAAGAATCCATATAATTATATGACCAAATTAATCAAAAGGGTCCAAAAAAAATCTAGAATTCGAGCAAGAAACGATCTAAGTAAAGAAAACAAACGAGGATTGGGCGAACTTACTAATGGCGCTTCAACACTTAATCCTTTCGATGATTGTGTCTGCGGTGGTTCCATCTATCAACGTGAAAGTTTGTGTCTTTGTTTTCTGTACGATCTATCTATTTCTTGAATGCGCTCCCCAGTGGTCGCTCTGCTGCGTCTGTCCCCTTTTCTCGGCACCTCACTCACTGACTGACGAGTTCCGATTGTTTAAATTCTAAATGTTGTCCAAGTTTATAGGATTTTTTTGTGTCATGTCGTATTTATAACAAGCTAATGAGAATTTGCGGTAATATTTTTTTTTTTATTACTTAATTTTTTTATTATGACCTTTTTTACATATCTAACACATCGTTGGTTTGTTGCACGATGACATTGCACAACAGTTGCGTGCAATAATTTTTCTTTTTTGTTAGTATCTCACATTCTATTCACACATGTTTACGTTATGGTTAAGCTGGCATATTGCCAAGCCTTTTTAAAAAGGCTTTGTTTGACCAAAGGAAAATGTTTAAAAATAATTTTAACATTGCCTCTAAATCTTTTAAAACCCTTTAGCGCTTTATTTGGAAAAAAATAATATAATAACAAAACAATAAAAAGTTTAAAAAAAAAAGAAAAAATAACATGGCCCCTACCGTTTTTCCATTACCGGCCCTCGCTGTTCTCAGATGAACTCAGATGGGTTCGTTTGAAGACAGAGGGGGGGCAATGACGGGGGAATTTTAAAAAATTATCTCAGGTTTTTCTTTTTTATATTTTAGACATTTTAAATTTTTAAGATGTTTTACTGATACGATAATTGATGTGGAGAATGTTTATTTTTTAACATGTCACGTCAGCAAATGTTACTTGTGTTAGGCAAAAACTAACAGTAGGGCGTTTTGTGATCTTGAAATCGAAACTGGGGGGGGGGGGGGATTTTGTATCGAAATTGATTTTAAAGTATGGCAGTAATAAAATGTCCAAAATTAGGGACCGTAGGTGAATTTAAGCCGATAAATATATTGTTTTTTCAGTTTTCTCGTAATTTTTAAAATATCCTTTCAAAATAAGGTGAGGGCTTCTTTTTGGTACAAATTGGGCTTTTTATATGTTTTACGGGTTTTTTCAGCCCAATATCTTTTATACGGGCCAAACAATTTCTTTACTTTTCATACCGGATTTTATTACTTTGTTGACCTAGAATTTTAAATTCTTCTCTTTTTTACGAACTTTCTTCTCTTAGCTCTGAATTGGCGGTTTCTTTTTCTTTTTTCTCTGAAAATAGCGTTTCTTTTCTTCTTCTCCACACGATTTATTCTTCTGATAGTCATCGCTCTTCATAAAGTCTCAGTGCCGCTCCACTGCCGCCTTCGTTGTGCCGCCGCCGTTTTTTTATTTTTGTGTTTTCTTTTTCAGATCTGAACCGGAGTTTATTGCCGGAAGGAATAATAGATATCAGAAGTTTTTAACGATTTTAAAAAAAAATTAAAGGCATATGATCCGATTTTGAAACGAAAAGATTCGCCGTTCTTCTTATTCTTCTTTTTCATTTTCAGATCTAGAAATTGTTTTATTAACTGTTTTTAAGTCACAGTAATTCTTTTACCATTAAACATGTGAAAAGATTATCTTTAAGGAATGTAATAATAATTTTTTTTTATGATTTTATGTAATGAAAATATGTTATTTCTGCAGTTTTACTATGTTTGGTTATATTTCTGCGTTTTTTTAATTCTGCAGCACGATTTGTTGATGATGGTAGATTGATAAAATTATTGTAATGTTTCAGTGTTGTTGATTTTATGTTAATTTTATGTTGATAATCGGTTGATATTTATTGATTTTAACATTGACAAATAAGATAATGATGTCCGTGAAATAAACTAAAAAAATAAAAATTTAACTGAGACTAGATAATGATATGTTAGCATTGGGAAAGAAAACAAATAAAGATGTTGAATTATTATAATATTACAATGTTGAAATTGTGTTGATTTTCGGTTAATATTTTGTTGATTTTAACATAGGTGAAAAAAACAATAATGATATTGCATTATTATAATGTTATAATGTTGATCTTGTGTTGATATTGTGTTGATGTTATGTTGATATCAACATATGTAATAAACTAATTGATTCAAATTTTTCAATCTTTTTTATACTAATTTTTATTTTTTCAACATTTTTTCAATTTAATTTCAATTTTTTTATTTTATTTTCACATATAATGTGTTTTTTTTCGTTGATGATAAAATCAACTAAATATCAACATAATATTAACGCAATATCAACATAAGATTAACATTGTAACACCATAATAATTTAACATCATTATTTTCTTTTTCACAAATGCTAAAATTAACAAAATATCAACCGAAAATTAACACAATGTCAACACTATATCATTACAATAATTCAACTTCGTTATTTGTCTTCTTCCATGATGATACCATATCATTATCTAGTCTCAATCTAATTTAATTTAATTTTTTAGTTTATTTCACAGACAATATTATTTTATTTGCCAATGTTAAAATAAAAAAAAAATCAGTTGATAGCAACATAATATCAACATAAAGTCAACATAAAATCAAAAACACTGTGATATTACAATAATTCAGCAATCAATCATCATCAACAAATCGTTCTGCAGAATTAAAAAAAACGCAGAAACACAAGAAAAATGCAGAAATAACATAATTTTATTCCATAAAATCACAAAATTATTCTACATAACATGAAATGAGTATTAGATTCTCTAAAGATACTCTTTTATACATGTTTAATGGTGAAAAAACAGTAAAAAATTAACAAATTACAGATCTGAAAATAAAAAAAAAGAACAAAAAAATTCAAATCTGAAATCAAAACGATAAAAGAAAGATGACGGCGAGACGAAGACGGAAAGGCGGAGGCGGAACGATGGAGGTGGAACGACGGAGGTGGAACAATGGAAGAGAAACGATGGAAATGGAACGGCGGAGGCGGATTGGTGCGAAGAACAAAAGGTGAGTTGAGAGAGAGAAAGGAAAGAGAAAATTGAGGAGAGAGAAAAATATTTGGTTTATGAGGATTTGACTTGGAGTAGAAAATATATTTTTTCCGTATAAAAGTAATAATCTCCAGCGTGGATGGTAGTTTTCATATTGAAAACTCTTACCCGTATAAAAGATATATTTTTGTAAATATTAGATGTGATGTTTATGTAAAAAGCCCAATTTAAAAGCCCTAATCTTCTTAGCTGCCCGATTCTCTATACTCTGTTATTTCCATTTCATTGTTTAAATTCCTTACCTCTATTTCGAAGTCCCCCGCTGCCTCATGTAAACCTCCTTCCATGGCTCCGCCGCCGTCAGTAAAGTTTCTCCACCGCCTCTCAATCAAATGGGTATCTAGTATCTGATTTCAATTTTTTGTAATTGTCAGCAGTACCCTTATGATACTCAGTTTTAATGTTATATTGGTTTCAATGGGTAGATTTTATTGAATGATAACCAAGGATTTTAACGCAATGGATCTATCAGATGCAGTAATAGTAAAATCAAGCAGATTAAAATCTGTTGTATGGAATGATTTTGATAGGGTTAAAAAGGGTGACACTTTTGTAGCTATTTGTAGACATTGTAACAAAAAACTTAGTGGGTCTAGTACAAGTGGAACCTCTCATTTAAGAAACCATTTAATTAGATGTCAAAGAAGAACTTCTCATGGTGGCATTGCACAAATTTATTCCAAGAAAAAAGATGGAAATCTTGCACTTTCTAATGTTAGTATTGGTCAAGAATCGGGACGGGATGAGCCTCTTATTGTTGTTAATTATAATTTTGATCAAGGGCCGGTTAACGATGACGGTGTTACTATTGCCTGTGGTAGTTCGGGTAGTTTTGATTATAGGCGGAGTCGGAAAGATTTGGCCCGGATGATTATTTTACATGGCTATTCGATTCGTATGGTTGATCATGTCGGGTTTAGGGTTTTTGTTAGGAATTTGCAGCCGATGTTTGAGCTTGCAACGGCTGAGAGAGTGGAGGCGGATTGTTTAGATATTTATAAGCAGGAGAAGGAAAAGGTGTATGCAGTTTTGGATAAATTACATGGAAATATTAGTGTAAGTGCCTGTTTGTGGTCTGCTTCAAATGATGCTGAGTACTTGTGTTTAACGGCACATTATATTGATGACGTTTGGCAATTAAATAAGAAGGTTTTGGTTTTTCTTTTGGTCGATCCAATGCATACAGATGATATGTATCCTGAAGTCATTATGTCGAGTTTGATGGATTGGGATATAGATCGTAAGCTGTTCTCTGTCACATTTGATAGTCATTCTTCCAGTGATGATGTTGTTGATACAATTAGAATCCGCTTGTCCCAGAACAGGTCCCTTTTTTGTGATGGTATGTTGTTTGATATTCGTTGTGCTGCCAGTCTTGTCAATTTTATGGTTCACGATGCGTTGGAAGCACTCTTTGAGGTGACACATAAGATTCGAGAAAGCATTCGGTATATCAGAAGTTCACAAGAAACTCAAATGAAGTTTAATGAGATAGTTGTACAAGCTGAAGTTGAGAGTCAGAAGTGCTTATGTCTTGACAATCTATTGCGGTGGGATTCAACTTATTTTATGCTTGAAGCTGCTCTGGACTACAGATCAGCATTTTCCGTTCTTCAAGAACGAGATCCTGCTTATGCAATGTGTCCTACTGATATAGAGTGGGAAAGGGCAAGGTCCATTACAAGATATTTGAAACACTTTGTTGAAGTTACTAATGTTTTTGTGAAGAATAAGTATCCAACTGCAAATATGTACTTTTCTGAGATCTGTGATATTCACTTGCAGTTAATCGAATGGTGCAAGAATCCAGATGATTATATTCGTTCAACGGCAGTGAACATGAAAAACAGGTTTGATGAATATTGGGATAAATGCAGTTTTGCTTTAGCAGTTGCAGCTATGTTAGATCCTCGGTTCAAGTTGAAGTTGATTGAGTATTATTATAAAAGAATATTCGGTACAGGTTCTGCAGAGTTAATTGATGAAGTTTTCGAGTGTATAAAGAGACTGTACAATGATCATTCTAATGGCTCTCCGTTAGCTTCTTTTGACCAAGATAGCTCTGGCTGCTTACTTATTTGTGATAGGGATAGACTAACAGGATATGACCAATTTTTGCATGAAACTTCTGAGACTCAAGGTGAAAAGTCAGATTTGGACAAGTTCTTGGAAGAACCTCTATTTCCTCGTAGTATAGATTTTAACATATTAAATTGGTGGAAAGTTCACACTCCGAGGTATCCTATCCTTGCAATGATGGCCCGGAATATCTTAGGAATTCCAATGTCAAAGGTTACACCGGAATTTGCTTTTAACAGCGGTAGGAGAGTGCTTGATCGCGAATGGAGTTCACTGCAACCAACTACTGTGCAAGCTTTGATGTGCTCGCAAGATTGGATGAGTGTTTCAGAAAACTAGTTTCCTTTTAGTATTACTCTGTAAGTTGAATTCCTTTTGTCTATAAATTTCCTCTACTGGTAGCAATTGATAGCTCAATAACTTCCCGAAATGGATATAGAATGTTCTATTCTATCTAAGCGGTTGCCCTTTTCTTCTTGTGCAGAAAAGCTAGTAAACCATATTGTTACTTTTGTTCTTGATCCTCGTAATCTCTCAATCTCTAACTTTGAAGTTTTTATGCCTATTCTCTTTTTTTTTTCACTAAATTTGATGGATTATTGTGATGTGATTATCTGAGTAATTACTAGTAATATCTGAGTAATGAGTAATTAGTGAAAGCTATGTTTTGTAAATATGTTTTTCAAAAGCTTTGCATTATATTCCTGATTATTTGCTTCTTAGCACCCTTAATCTCTAAAGTTTTCAGATTGACGCCTTTTTTGTTTCTTCGCTAGATTTTTGGGATTATCATGGCGTGCTTATTCTTAGTAGGATGTTCCGGAGATTCATGACAGATGCACTCATGTTCACGGAGACGTTTGCTTAAAACCACGCCATCATAATTGGGGTTTCATGAATTTGGTGGTTGTTATTTGCTTTAAGGCATGTTATATGCTAATTGAAGTGTTGAAAGAGTTGAACGCAGGTCTTGGTGTCGCACCTCTTTCATCTGATGTTTTACGAAAACTTATTGAGTCTCATGCTTCAGTGTTTTGTTTCCATTTTTGGAAACACCTGTGAAGTTCAAAACTCTATATTTATAATATAGTTTTACCAAAAGAAAAAAGTTAATGCAGTTTTTTTATTTTGGGTTTCTCCTTGGAAAACAAGGAGGGAAGGAAGGGTTTAGAGCTATTTGAAACTCCAAAATTGTAGTTTTTGATATGTGAAATTTCTTTAGTAACCTCTGCAGATTTGTGAAGATGAAATTTGTTTTAGTGACGGTTTAAGATCGATGGAGTTTCATGTTGTCGGTTCATTTCCTCTTTTTTTGTTCAGTTATAGTGTAAAAGAATTGAATCTAAAATTTTGTACAGTCGACCTCTGATAATTAATACACATGGTGGATCAAAAATTTATTAATTATTAGAATTATTAATTTATAGAATTTGTATAAAAAAAATTGTAAAAGATATTTTAAAGCATCTACATTAATAGACCTAATGGTAATATTATATTATAAAAAACTAACTAAATACACTTTACAATCACTCAATTTAAAAGAAATAATTTTATATTTAATTTAAAAAATATCAATTGATATCAAAATAAAAAATAATTATTAAAAAGTTGTATGAATAAAGTAAAATAATTTTTAATATTTTTTATACTAGAGATACTTTACTTACTTTAATTTGTTTATCTAATAACTTCTTTTAAAATTTCTCAAAAGAATAAGAAAGTCATAATCTGATGGTATTTTAACTTCCACTTTATGAATTAAGGTTAATATTGCCTCAAATAAATCATCAATTGTTATATATTTTCTTAAAAAAAATCTCTCTAATAATTAATATTCATGTAAAATATATTTTAAATTTTATTAATTATTAAATAATAGAATTATTAATTATCCGACGTGGAACGAAGTTGGTTCTCTCAATTTTCTATTAATTATTAGAATTATTAATTTATAGAATATTAACTATTAGAGGGTCGACTGTAGTTTGAACATTGAATAGGATGTTTGTTTTAACTTTCGATTACCTTTTAGGCTTAACAAATCCTCATATTTCTATACTTTTTATTTTCGTTTATTTGGTCCCCGGTCTAGTTTACTAGTCGGTTCTTATACTTTTCACTTTTTATTTGCTTAGTCCCTCTACAATTAAATTTCACAATGGTTTAAACTTTAAACAGAATTAAATAAATAACAAATTTACAAAGGATTTATACAAAAATAGAGGTACAAGAAATAAGTAAATAAAAAGAAAAAAGTATAGGACTAATTAGAAAAATAAAATAAATTAAGGATCAAATGAATAAAAAGTGAAAAGTAAAGATGAGTTATGTCTACCTTTTAATATAAAAAGACCAATTTTTTTAAACTAGATTACTAAATACTATCCTTGTTTACTACCCACCGCCACTACACTTTACCCTTTTGCCCTTTTCCCTATTTCTATATAAAAATAAAACCTCTCAATCCATTCAAATTAAAATTATATTCTACGTGGTTGTCCCCCTTTAAGGAATTGTTTCCGGCTGCGACCGGAAACGTCGCAGCCGGGTTTTTTTGTTTAAAAAAAATATAGAATTTTTTTTTTGTAATTTTAGTTATTTTAGAAACTTAATCGATTTAATATTTACTGCATATTAGTAATATGGCTTAATATTTTTTCGTACGGCTGAATCAGAATCTGTGAACGAAAAAGACCAATCGCTGTAATCAATTTCGTTATCGCCAAAATTTTCTAAATGAACCTGCACAACATAAATAATTACGTTTAACAATTTATAAAATTTAAAACAACTTTTTTTAATAAATATACTGTCAGCGGCGATATTGTTCGCCACCGTCGGAAGAAGGAGGGACGTCCCTCCGTTTACAATTCGTCGGATAATGATTATCGACGTTCGGAAACAAATTTTTTCAACTTTTCCGAGAAAAAAACATTTTTTTTATTATTTTTAAAATTACTCCGGGAACGTCCCGGAGGGACATCCCTCCTTGTGGAGGGACTTCCCATATAGGAAGTCTCTCCTCTTATCCCTCCTTGTGGATGGATGTTCCTCTGGGACGTCCCCAGAGTAATTTAGAAAAAATGTTTTATTTTTCTCGAAAAGCCGGAAAAATTTATTTCCGAACGTCGATAATCATTATCCGACGAATTAAAATCGATGTCCGTCATTTTAATCAATTTTTTACGTATTTGTTCGAATGAGTTGAGAGAATTTTTTGGTTTTGGTTTTTCTAGAAGGGCGAAAATATCTTTTACAGGGGGTGGTGTTAAATAAAAAAGGGTGGCGAATAGTAAAACCCTTTTTTAAATGATGGTGGATGAACATTTTTCAAGCAGCTTTCCTCGAGGAAGGACCGAGATTATGCACTTCACTAATAATCTCAAAAGTGAAATGTGTTCTATCTTCATTTTGTTATATATTTTTATATATTTTCATAAGTGAAGAAAAATATATTCATGTTGTAATTATTACAGTGAAAGTTGCAAATTTAAATAGTTCTTCTCCAAAATAATTAGAAAAGAGAGCTTGAATATAGAAAAATAATCGAAAAAACCATTATCACTCCTCAAATTATATCAAAATCACTATATTCTCCAACATTTTAAATATTTATTACTATTGTTTTTTATATATATCTTTTAGTTTCATTTAACTGAAGTTCTTTTACAATGGTTATTTCAATTTCAGTTGTCTAATTTCAAAAATAAAACTAAAACACTTAATTTTAAAACAATAATTTTAATTATTATGAAAATACTAGCTAGTAATTTTTCTAAAATGATATGGAATCATAGACATAGTGCATAATTTCCACAACCATGTACTATGTAGTAATAATATTATGTATTTATGTATAGAATTCACTCAAAGCATTCCAATACAAGAAGGAGATGGTGACACCTTAGTGGCATTTATGGGATTAGGTATAGACATTGAATATGACATATTTCACCATCATTTTTGTTTTTGGTGATAATAAGTTGTAGTAGAAAACATGATACATGTACTAAAACATTTAGAGTGGTCCTCACATGAGATTTTGAGAGGATTATTGCCTCTACTTTGGCTTGACTTCATTCTTCACAAATGGAAGGGCAAGCATGGATGATGTTTTTCTCCATACCCCTACACCTAATTTTGACATCTCTTCCTATTATTATAATCCTAGCAAGAAGTTTGAATTTCAAACTCACATGTTTAATATGTTAGTATATTTTACAATTACATTATATTTGTAAAGCTTAATCACCAAAAAAATCCCGATCTTTTAGCCCCTTTTCACTTGCACCCTGACGTTGTAATTTTGTCTTCACCTTAATTCGCACCTTTCGTTTCCAATTACACCCTAAAAAACTAAATTACTTTTTTTCATTAGAAAAAATGTTAATTTAATCCTTTCTTTTTAATTTATTTTTTGAAAAGTATTTAATATACTAAAAGTGAAGGATCATATTGACATTTTATATAAAAAGTGAAGGATCAAATTGGCTTTTTTTTAATAAAAAAGGATCAATTCAGTTTTTAAAGTGTAGTTGGAAATGAAAGGTGCGAATTAGGATGATATAGACAAAATTACGGCGTCAGGGTGCAACTGAAAAGGGGCTAAAAGGCCGGGATTTTTTTTCCGATTAAGCCTATTTGTAAATAGTGGAGGAATTAAGGGGCATATATATAGCCAGTTGGTCATCAATTGTTTTAATTTATTTTGGTATGAATTTTTATGATATTCCTTCTCATTTCATAAAAGAATGACGAATTTAATTGGTTTATAATAGTTTATGTGTACTACTACTAATATCAAGGAGTCCGACTTTTGGGCCATTTGGATGGGCTATGTCCTGCCCAAGAAACAAGGCCAATAAACTTTATGAAGTCTTACTTTAAAATGATTAATCTGAATTAATTTTTTTAATCAAACTTAATTATTATTTTTAAATACTAGAAAACATTCAAATAATTTTCATATTTATAATAAATGTTATACTCGCAATGTCTCGCGACTGAAATATAATTTATACCGAACCGACACTTTTAATATTATAATTCATCGACGTCCTCCTTTTTTTTAAATTTAACTTATCACAAATCTTGTTAATTAAGGTCTATTACTTCTCAATCTATTTGATCCAAGTTAATTTTTAATTCTAATTTATTAGCTTAAAATGACTAACTTGTGTTAATTTAATTGTTGAATCCAAATAACAAAAGGCTAAATAATTAAAAAAGGTTAAACCTTTCATAAAAGTTTCCTAAAATTCATGATTTCGTTTCAATTATATCCAACTGCATAATTTTGCTTATACGGCGTCGATGTGTGGCATATGACACAACATCGCCACGTATGCACCACATGAGCAAAATCATGCAGTTGGACATTATTGAAACAAAATCATGTGTTTCATGATAAATTAGATAAAATTGAAAAGTTGAAACTTTTGTAAAATTTTCATGAAAGGTTTAGCCTTTTATGATCATTTGGCTAATAAAAATCAATTTTAATTATTATAAACCATCAAATTATTTTTATATTTTTGATATAGATTATGTCATCTATTTTTCAATCACCAATTATTATTATTATTATTTTGATTTTTTTAATTTTCTAGTTCATAATATAGACTTATGTAAGGAATTGTGGATGCATGTGGATAATAATTTTAACTTTTTCCCTTTTTATAAATTTTGGATCAATTTTCTCCATACCCATAATGTTTCCACCAAAATGTTACATTCCAAAGAGAATTCCAACTCTTTGGTTACTATCTATATGTTTGTCAATACTCCATCATGTTTGGGCAAATTTGTTCAGTTTTATTGATTTTTTTGGCCAAGTTTAGAACATGATCAATTCCAATTTTGGGTTACCTAATTTTTAAAATAATCCTTCAATTTCCATTTGTTCTTCTAAAGATCTTGAATAAAAGTTGATACTTGTGGATTAAGTAACATAATTGTTTGATATAAGATGGGAAATTTAAGTTAAACTAAAGTAAGTTAGTTAAAAACTCACTATACCTAATAGAAAATGGGTAAGCTTGGCCATCTTATTATTTTAGATTTTGATATTTCCTTATACAATTACATAAGTTTTGAAGCTAAATAGGAAAGAGTGGAAAATTGTAAGATATATTTACATTTTTGTGGAAAGCATACTTTTAAAGTACAACACTGATAATTAATCTCTATTAGGAAATGACATTAAATTTTGCATGTGCTAACTCTTCGGATGGCAATGGATATTGAGTTTGGAATACAGGATTATGTGATATTATTGTCCTTTTCAGGATATTAAATTTTGTAGGTCACCAGACTTTTTTTAAATTACAGAAAAGTCACTAAATAAATGTTTCTTATAAAATGATCACTGAACTATACTTTTTATTATAAAAGGGTACATCCATAAAAAACGGACCGTTTTCATGCAAAAGAGTAACATTTTTGCTTACGTGACAAACAGAAATTACAAAAAGTAACATAGTTCAGTGACCTTTTTGTAATAAAAGATATAACTCAATGACTTTTTTATAATTTATAAAAAGTTTAATGATTTTTTTATAACAACAGAAATATTTTTTTAACAAAAAGTATAGTTATTTAATTATTTGATAAGAAAAAATTATTTAATGATCTTTCTGTAATTTGAGAAAAGATTAGTGAGCTATAAAGTTTAATATTCGTCCTTTTCATATCGGAAAATGGCGTGGAATCAAATTCAAATTTGAGATGGATGAACTTGAATAAAAAATACTATATAGTTTTAGTTTAGAAATATATATAACTTGATATTATATAGGTAAAATCATTAAAACTAATGGTGCCAAAAAATCAATTTTTTATACATTTATCCAAACCTTGCGTATATTATAAATGTAGCACGATTTAACTTCGCTATTATTTGATTCCAATTTTTTCCTTTTAAGATACTAATTTTTCTTTTTAAGTTTTAACCCCTTCATTCATAAAAAAAAAAGTTTGAACCCCTTCTTAATTATATTTTGCTTTTTTAAACTTATCATTTTTTTCTTCTAAATTTGCATCTTTCACTTTTAATTGTACCCACAAAATATTAAATTAACCTCTTTTCTTTTCACAAAAATTCGAATAAGTTATTCATTCTAAATTTTTCGAGTGATAAAGAGTCCATATAAGTTATTTATAAGGTTTTTTCTGAATTTTTTTAGGGGAAAATAATCGAATTTATAAAATTGAATATAATTGAAAATAAGGGTGTAAATTCGGAAAAAAATGACAATTTTATAAAGTCAAAACATAATTAAAAAGAAATTAAAAAATAGGTGTTTTTTTTTAAACATTTTACCTTTTATTTGATATGTCATATACTTAGAGGCGGATGTGGTGGCGAGCAGGGAGATGGCCTCGCACCAAAAACCCACCCCCTTCCATCCTTTGTTCTTCCTCTCTTTCAAATATTATCATTTATAATTTTATAAAAAATATGTTAAATTTTTTATGTAGAAAAAATCTTTACAAAATATAAGAAAAAATATGGACATTTACAAAGTTACATAAAAAATAAAAATATTTATAAAATTTAACCCAAAAACTGAATATTTTTAGTCGTAACTCAAAATTTTAAATTTTAATTTAGTTTATTTCACAGTTTAAAAAAAACACAATTTGAAACTATTTTATAAACCGTTTTGAATACAATTTCTAATGGAGTTTCAAACGGTTTTTTAAAAAAATATAAATTTGAAACTGTTTTATAAACCATTTCAAAGACACTTTTTAATGGGATTTCAAACGGTTTTTAAAATAATAATTTGAAACCGTTTTAAAAAACTATTTCAAAGACAATTTTTAATGGGGTTTCATACATTTTCTAAAAAAATGGAAAATTTTATAAATTTCAGAGTAAAAGAAATATTTTTTCGAAAAACAGTGTAAAAATTTCAAATTTCAAATCCGGAGTATTTTTAAAAACGGAATATTTTTGACAAATTCCCAAAAAATATCATTATTGACTCTCTCAAAAAAATAATATCATAATTAACTTAATATTAATTTTTTCTATCCGATAAAAAAATTTACCACCAAGTGTTTAAAATTTCTAGTTAGTTGTCAAACTGATTATTCATGAATTATAATTCAATTAATAATTGTTGGCACAGTTATTTTGTATTCTTCATTTATTCAATAAGTTTATAAAATTTATAAGTAGTTTATGCAAATTTGATTCTATAATTTTTATAAAAATTGAATTAGTTAGAATTTATGAATAAAGAATTCAAAATATATAAAATTGTTGTATGCAACTCTCTTCGCACATAATACAATTTAGACAAAATGTATTTATCTACCAACTTCTGTCATTAGTTTGCTAAATATACTATATTTTTAAAATAATGTCACATATACCATTATCTTTTCTATCTAGACTCTCAATCGACTTGGAGTTGATTTGGGGAGATGGTATATCTATATAAATTTACTTTTATATACATAGATATATAAAGCATGTCACATCATATCCAAACATTGTGGGTATTATTTGGTCACAAATTTTAAAACATAAATATTTGGAAAAAATAATAAAGTTGAGGGTATATATGAACATTTTGCCAATAAATTATTTTAATTGATATTCTTTTGATTAAATTTTATCATCTCTCTTAAATTTCCGGCTCCATCTCTGCACACAGTGATTGATTCTTCAGACCAGCTATCAATTATGAATGCATTTTGATTGAATATAACACATCAATATGCAGCTGATTCTGAAATTGAAAATTGATTGAATTTGGTTGGTTGATAAGTCATTTTTTTTGATTTAATTTAATTTTATTTTAAGGGTTTACTTATATAAGAGACTGGAAAGTAGCTCTCAATGATATCAATTAATGATGTGGTACTTAGAAAGTGGTCCTCCATCAACAAAATGTCAAGAATTTTTCTCAAGAAATGATAAAGAGTGAGAGTTAGGCAGTGAATGTTCAGTTGCAACAGAGTCTTAAAATTAGAAATATGGAATTATGAGGCTCCTTTAATCTTCACATTTAAAGGTATTTGCACTGAAATATCACATAAAATTTAGCCTATGTTGCTATGTCAAACACACAATTGTCATATGGCATGTGGTGGTAGGGTGTGATCGGATCGGAACAACTCATGAATTACTCAGAATTGATAAAAAATATATTCAAAATTGACTCAATTATATCGAGTCGAGCTTAACTAGGGCCACTTGAGTTAAATACCGAGGAGTGTGAACATTGAAGTACTCGGCTTGATAAGCTAGCGAGCGTATTCGACCTTCAATATTTTTACCATTTATAATTATACATATCTATGACAATACCTTTATTTTAATATTAAAATTTAATTTTAAATATTTATATAGATAATGCAAGTCTAGTTGAGTTGAACTCGAATCTCAATTATTTTACTGAATTCGAGATTAAGATTTTAAGATTAAACTCGAGCGAATTCGAAATTGAGCTTTTAAAATAAAACTCGATCCAGAATCAAGTTTCGAGCTTAAAATTTAAAAAATGAATTGAGCTAGAATCTATCAATATTTTGAGTCAACTGGATTATATTAGGGTGTGCACAGTCACATTTTAGGGAATTAGAAGTAAAAAAGTGAAATTTTATCTTATTTGTATCTTGAATTTGGGACTATTTGGCTTACGAGATTCTATATAGTTTAAATGTCCATAATAATTAGGGTTTAAAAGATTGTGATAAGTGTCTTGAAATAATATTGTTTGAACAAGTAATAATTTGTTTGGGCAAGTTCACGTAATTTTTATCTTCTAAAATTGATGTAATACTATAATAAAAATGAGTAACGTGGGAGTATCAGAAAATTGATCTCAAATTAATGTGAAATTTACAATTCACAAATCATGTTAATAAGCTCATAATAAAGTAGTCGTGATAAGGTTTCAATACATGCGCCCTCGCTTCCCATTCTCTCTTAGCTTGATGAATTATCAATATGGCATCTGCATAATTTTTATATGGAAGCTCATACGACCCTCTACCAATGAGTTATAATTCAAATAATATAAGTGTACTTTTTATTCTGATAGATCGTGTGTCTCCCCTTCCGCATTTATATCAAAAGAATAAAATGAAACCATCTAAGTTGCGTGGTTGGAAATAAAATTCTATTAAAAATATTTGACTCGCTATGCACACAATTAGCTAGCTTGAATATTTATGTATAAGTTTCGAATTATATACTATTAATATATATATGAATATTATTGGTGGTTGTAATTTTGTTATACATTAGTATTGATATATATGTATAACACGCATTTAATTCTGGTTAGACTCCGATTATCTTTTTATTGTTAACAAGCACCAGACCGGGTCGGGCATCCTGGTTCATATATAGTTAACTCCTATAATACTAGTTGAACTGCTAAAGGCTAGCCAGTGGTACCGCACAGCAAAAATGAAGTGGTTCTATTGGCATCTTGTTGGGGCATAGAAATGGGAACCCACCAATATTGCTCAAATTCATGAAACAAACAAATTGCATCTCACAATATATGAAACCAACTCTTCCATTTTTACCATATATTACAGAATATCACATGGGAGTCCTCTTCACTTGCGTCACTTCCTCATTCATTAGATTAATATAATAATATTCTCTCATAAATAAAAAGAATATTTACATTTAAATTGCAAGAAGGTGAAGTCAGAAACAATTATACCCAACCCAAGAATTGGAAAAATAAATATACATGTAGGTAGATTATTAGATTAGGGCCAAAAATAACCCTAAGACAAAAAATACCAAATAGTAAAAAACATGAGCAACTACTTTGAATTTAGATTTCCTTCCACTCTATATATCAAACATTAAAGCATTGGCTGCAACTTGGCATAGTCACTTTCTTATACCCTTTTCCATTATCACCTCTACTTTATCTCCACATACATCAAGAAATGGATGCTTAATAGACCCTCCTCATCCACCTTTTTACTTCTTCATAAGGCTATAGTATATGTTAATAGCTTTCAAAAAAAAAATATATAAAATTATATATTAATAATTAGCGAGCTGTAACTCAAATAGTATAAACGCTGGATAACAAACTGTCAAGATCGTGGTTTCAAATCCCCCTACAAGCGCTTTCCCCTCCCTAATTATCAAAAAATACATTATATGTTAATAGAGTTTGGATATTAAAACGAAACAAAATTATTTTTTATATCTATATTTTTAAATAAAAACATTTGTGGCAATATGATACATTAAATTTGTGATTTATAACAACCTTTCAATATTTCAATTCTTTAAGTTTATTTTTATAATTGATGATTAATTTTTAATTTAAGCAGTTATTTTACAAATTTGATTTTTTTCATTTTAGATTATGGAAGAATTATGGAATCACGACGGATTTAAATAGATAGTTGGATATGATTACAAGTATAGAATTGATAGATCATATTATCATAAATATTTTAAGAATACTTTTATCATTTAGGTCAAAAATTTGATGAATGTCAAAAATTATTTTGTCTTAATTCAAGAGTTATTTGAAATTGATACAATATTAATCGAGTTGTTATACAAACTGCTTGAGCTAACTATTGAATCGAATTCGGGCTCTATAAATTGATAACCTAATAACTTTGATTAGTTTACATTTTTTGTTTTTTATAATTATATATATTTATAATAATATTCTTATTTCAGACTAAAATTAATTTTTTTAATATAGATAACCGAGCCAAGTCAAGGTTGATTATAAATTATTTTGCTGAACTCGAGCTAAAATCCATAAAATAAACTTTCATCGAGTTCGAGCCAATTTTAGATTTTAGAATCAAGTTGAGTTTGATTTTATACTCGATTCTACGGACTGTTTTGGAATCTCCCATTAGAAATAACATTGATTTTAAATGCAATATAAAAAATCTATTTCTATATTCCTACATTTCAGCACCCTTAGATTATCTAAAATATTATTCTCTCTAGCTAGAGACCTAAATATACATATACAAATAAGAGCAAATTGTTTGAAATAACAGTAGTAGATGCCTTTATGTTTATATTTATGTATGTGTATATATATATATATATATATATATATATATATATATATATATATGTATACATATATATGAGTTGGGTTATAGTTGAAGAGTCAATTTCATGTGTCCATATATACCTAGCTATCTATTACAGCAACTCACTTCCATTTTCTGCAACTCTACTATTTCATCTCTACTCAATTCAACCAACATTTTCTTTTCTTTTCTTTTCCTTGTTTGTTTTCTTACCAAGGTTAGTGAACACAAAATCAGTGTCAAACCTAACTCAATTTACTCCATATTTTACTTGTTTTTGTTTTTCTAGTGTGAAATTTGAATTCAAAGAGTTAAAATTTATGTTTGTTGCATTAAATCTTTTTTCAGCTAGCAATCACGGATTTCCCTAATCAAGAATCGGAAGGCCCTTCCGGCCAGAGGAAAACGGGAAGGGGAAAGATCGAAATCAAGCGAATCGAAAACACGACGAATCGTCAAGTTACCTTCTGCAAACGTAGAAATGGTTTGCTTAAGAAAGCTTATGAATTGTCTGTTCTTTGTGATGCTGAAGTTTCTCTCATTATCTTCTCCACTCGTGGCCGTCTCTATGAATATTCTAACAACAGGTTCTTTTATTTTTCTTGTGATTTTGTTTTTCTTTCAAGTTTTTACTTAAAATTTCATGATTCTAGTTTTCTTTTTACATTTTTATGTTATTTTGCATGTAATTTCATACATGTTATCATGCCACCAGTGCATAAATTGAGTGTTTTAAAGATCTGTAGTGCTTAAATGATTAGTTCTTCATTGGAAAAGTTGAATCATTTGTGTTCTTGATCATTATTTCCATTTTTTTCTTCGTTTTTGTTGTTTTTATGGGTTTTATTTTTTTAGTTCTCTTTCTTCTTTATGCTTCATTTCCGTATTAAAGTTGGTAGGTATACAGATCTGTTGCTAATTTATAGAAATATGAACTGAAATTGTTGTGTTTTGGTGGTAATCAGCTTTATTTATGATAAAAACAAGTAAAACTAGGGTTTTGAAATCAAGATTTAGTATAGATTTTGTTAACTGCTACTCCTATAATTTCCCATCAATCATCAGACTTTTCTAAACTGCTGCTTAATTAATTAGGGTTTCTTACTAAAACTGGTATTTCTTAAACCATGTACTGTGTAATGATTTTATCCACGACGTTTTACCATTTTACCCTCATGAAGAATCTTGAAAATTAGGGTTTCATTTGATATTAATACCAGAAACTTAAATGAGTAGGTTTAAACTATAGATCTGTAAGGATGATTATGACCATTTTATCCTTTTTCTTGTCTTGAACATATAATATAAGCAAAAATAGGGTTAATAATTTCTTGAAATTATATGATGCAAATTTGTGTTCCACACGAATCTTTGGTCACGTCAGACATGATTTTGCAGTTTCTTCAATTCTGATAAAGAAAGTAATGTCATGATTCACTTCTTCTTTCATCATCTTTTTAGCATTCAATTTTCTTTTTTCAAGAAAATAAAATTTTCCTTTCTATGCATCCAAACACTTTAAACTTATGCATATACCCTTTTGTTTGAAAGCTAAAACCAACAAGAATCTGAACTTAAGCTAGAGAATTTTATTTCTTATTTTTATTTTTGGAGCATGTAAATGATAATATGGGGTAAAGAGTTTTCATGCATCTAGAAATAAATTCCTTGAGATTGTTATAAAGAAACTAAAGAAAATCCATAGATTTTTTGTAAAGATTTAAGATCCACTTTCAAAGTTTGAAAAGATGGGTCTAGAAAGGAAAGTTTATGATAATATAGGAAACAAGATTTGAAATGAAAATGAGTTCAAGTGTTTGGTCATTTTGATGACAAAAACTAGTAAATATTTTATAAGTATTTATGAATGTTTGAGAGTTGAATGAGAATGAGTTGATTTTATAAACCAAAAAAGGGTACGAACCAATGAGAGATTTTCACCTTTTTTAGCGCATGGGGATGAGGTGCTAATCTGCTACCATACTTCTGCTGCTGCATTTCATGCAGTACTTATCAGAGTTCACAGACATACACTAAGACAAAACTGCTTTTAATAATAAAAATATCTACTATAGTGTTAGATAAATTATTCTCTTTATAAATTACACTTGCATAAAATTCTATAGTTTGAAATATTATTCTAAAAATTGAATTGGACTGACTGATTCAAACGCCTTCGACTGCGATTCGAATGTCACCCAAGGTTCAGTTCTTCTCTTAGAACTTAATTTTTGTTTCGATCTTTTTGAAGCAAAAAAATCGTAAACAAATGGACGTCGTAAAATCTGTTAAATCATAAAAAATGTCTAGTTCTTTAACTAGTTAGAGACTTGGAGTGGGTTTCTACTAATTTTTTTTAATCTATTAAATATTAAATTTGATATATTTTAACTAGTACTTAGAGACTCTAGTTTAGTTCTGTTTAAAATAATAAATTTTAATTCACCTTCTTTGAAGCGGAAAAAAATCACAAAAATAAAAATCACTGAACCGATTAACTATAAAAGATTATGATTTTTTATATTTTACTTATTGAACTAGTGGTTGAAACGGTTAACCTAACTAAAGAATGAATAATTAAATTCATAAAGTTTGTAAATTTATTTGGCTGAAATAAATACATTTTATAGAATTTATTTAAAATTTAATATAGTTATATTTGATTTATTTCAGAATTTATTTTATTTTTATGCAAAAGTATTGTTATAAAATAAATTGTAAAGCTAGCACTCCTTTTTATAACGTTTTAAACTTATCCATCTTATTAAACCGCTCTATTAAATAGATAATTAATTTTTTTCAAGCTAAACTTTTAATCATGAATAAACAAATAAAATTATTTTAAATTTTAATATTTACAATTTAAAATAAAATAATTTGTTTTAATATTAAAATTATCTTACAACAATTAAATAAAAATACCAATAAATTATAGTTCAAATGTTATAAAAGTTGAGTTTAATTTCTCCCACAAACGCTTTTTTGTTTCTCAATTATATAAAAGAAAAATTAAATAAAAATGAAGGGAGTGTTAGATTAGTAAATTACGGGAAATACATTACAAAAAACAAAAGGTATATAAACTCATGATTTTGGAGACAGTCTGAGGTGGGTAATAGAAGGCTTGATTTCAGTTCTCTTTACTTTACACATTGTGTAATATATTAGTATTTGAGCCAATCAAAAACTTGCATTCTCTGCCAGCTTGGCAGAGACAACCAATGAATTGGTCGAGAAAATTAAGGTAATGTACAACTCACCTTAGCTCCTCCTTTTTAAGGTTGCACCCCAGAAACTTGGATAAACAAAGGTTCGCTTCTTTTGGGTTGCATTCTATTCTACATTTGGTTATTTCGGTGATTTTTCTCTTTTTAATGAGATGGAGTAATTAAATTTAAGTGAAAAAAATACCACTAAGCTACATTTATCATAGAAGAAACATATATTTTTTTGAATGAAAATGTCAGTTTTACTAAATATTCTTTTTGTCCTTTTTAGAAGAAATATTTTAAATTTTAAATGTTTAAGTTTTAATTTTAATTTTTTAAGTCTAAATTTCAGACTTTTCATTTCTATTTTAGCAACATAAGTTAAATTCCTTATTAGTTTTTCCAAATATACAATTATTTTGAACATTACATGATAATCATTACTAATAAGGATAAATTCAAGTTTGTAACATGTTTTTGGAATGTTCTGATTTAATACAGTTTGAATATCAATAATCAAACAGAAATAATTGCTGTACTTTTGTTGGAGAAGTGTCCAATTGAAAAATGCTAAAGGCATAAACATCATAAATTTCTTATGTTTTAATAGACTTGGAAGCCCTTATGCAAAACCTAAGTGAATAATGGTTTTTGTTTACATTAGGGTTACTGATTTTTAACCTAATTTCAAAGAGGATACTCAAGAATGATAATATTTTTTTCAGATTACCAACTTTTAATTTGATGATCATTTAGTTGGTACTTTAATGAATGTGATCAAAAAAACCGACGTGGAACTATAATACAACGTTTATTCACATTTGTCATGTCACACCCATATTTCAATTTAGCATTAGTTTTTCCGATCAGATTTTTTTAAAATACCATCTGGTGAGCATTAAATTAAAGTTCATTAAGTTGGATTTGATAATGAGTATAGAATAAACACTGATTCAAGCAAGATTTTATCAATTTTTGTTAACTTGTTTGACAAACTTAATTAATAATTTAATAATGCATGTGCAATTGTGCACACATGACTATTTGTTTGGTTGCAGCATCTGGGATTCACATAAATTAAATTTAAGATATTGTGCTCTTTGGAAAATTAATATTTTCATAGCAGTAGAAAAGTTGTGCTTAATCTCAAAAATTTGTATACTGTGAGATTCTGAAAATTAAGGCTAAAACATAATCTTTTGCAGTGTGAGGGGATCAATTGAAAGGTATAAGAAAGCCTGTTCTGATTCCACAAATCCACAATCTGTTTCTGAAGTCAATACTCAGGTAATCTCATTACCATAGCATCCAAAAAGTTGATTTATCTAGATATAATAAATTAATTTATAAAAAATAATGGTTCTGTCAAATAAATAAGAAACTGAAAAAAAATTAATAAGTAACAATTGACCGCCTATAATTTTAAACGAAAAAAGTTCAAATACTGTCTATTAGAGGCTTGATTATTGGTGTATGTATATATGAACATGAGCACAGTTCTACCAACAAGAATCCACCAAACTCCGCAGGCAAATTCGAGAAATTCAAAATTTAAACAGGTAACAATTATGAATCCAGTTAATATATTTTTTCTTGAAGTTGAATAATACATTGTTTCATGAATAATTTATGTTATTATTAGGCATATTTTGGGTGAGGCACTTAGCACTTTGACATTTAAGGAACTCAAGAACTTAGAAGGCAGATTGGAGAAAGGAATCAGTAGAATCAGGTCCAAGAAGGTACATTCATAGTTCAAGAATCAATAAAGTCTCAGATATATATTTTATATTTTAAACTATAGTTTCATCAGACTAATTAACATGCTTCAATATTGCAGAATGAAATGCTATTTGCTGAAATTGAGTACATGCAGAAAAGGGTAACCTTTTGTTTCTCAACTCTATATATTTGTGCACTGCTTCTTCAGCTATGTTGCACATAAACTTATCAAATTCTATCGTTCGGATTTTTGAAAATGCTTATAAAATTTTATAATTTTAATTCTCATTCTTGTAAGAAATATTATTTTTGAGTAAATGAAATGATGAAGTTGTATATTTTACGAAAACAGAAATGCTGAAATGAAAAATGGAAAATCTGTTATAAGAATAAATTAGGACTCGACAACTTTCCGTGCAACATATATAGATAGATGATGGTAATAATTTGGATGTTTGTGTGTTGGTAGGAGATTGAGCTGCAAAATGACAACATGTACTTGCGGGCAAAGGTTTATTTCTGGCTATGATGTTGATTTCTTCATTAAAGGATAATTGGTAATGTATGTATTAGTAAATTAAAACTTGGTGACTGGTGCAGATATCTGAAAATGAGAGAGCACAACAGCAACATCAGGAGCAGCAACAGCAACAGGATCAGGAAACAAACATGATGACAGGTTCTGTGTACGAATCTGTTCCGTCGCAGCAATTTGATCGGAACTTCTTCCCTGTAAACCTCCTCGAACCCAATCATCACTACTCTCGAGCTGACCACACCGCTCTTCAACTAGTGTAAGATTCTAACTTTTATCATAATTATATATATTACAGCAAAATGTATTTATCTAGCAAATACTACTATAATCCGTTTGTTATCATGATTTTGAAACTTTATCAACTCTATCATTTTTATTTTATTTTTGTCAACTAGACCAACAGCTTGGTGCTCACTAGATACATATATTTTGCTTTATATTAACCAACTTTTGTTGTTTTAGTTTGTGATTTAATTTGTTGGTGTGCAGTTAATAAATGATGGATATGGTGCATGGGTACGGAATAAATGTCATATCCAAAGTAAAGGGCTAAGGCGAAAAGTTATTAGTGAACAGAATTTGGACTTTGATATTAAAAAACAAGTCTTGTAATGATACTCCTAAAATTAATAGTATGATGAACATAGTAAATTTCCAGGCCATCTAAGGCTTATTGGGCAGATCATTATATATTATGACAAACTGTGTCCAAGTTCTGCTGCAATATTTAGTCTGTCATTCCATATACATCATCAGTAACTGTATAATGGCGTGTTACGCAGACTGATCATCAACGGAAATACACAATCACCATATCTTTGAAATAAATATTGCTTTATATTATTTCAATTTACCATTTTAACATCAAAAATTTAAAATAGGATAGCAGGAGTATAATATATCAAGAATGAGTAAATTATATCAAGAATGCAAAGCGGGACATGACTGTTGGATAGCTAAATCAAATACATCTGCAAGCATTTATGTATGTAATCATCAACTGAAGAAAAAAGTACTGGCTAAAAATTAATATACATGTATACCAAATTCCTTGTCGCATAAGTAGCGACCTGCACGAATGTTGTAACGACTGCCCCGCTATCTCCCACATGGACCCGGATCATCATTCTTTCTTCTAAGTTGAAGATCCTGACCTATAATATACTTAGTTTCTTCAACTATATTGCATTATGGACAACAATTACAATTACAATCACTATATTGTGGAGAGCAAAGTATGAGCAGAGACTGAAGGCAGCACCTTCTTCCCTCTGGGATTCATACTATCCCATCACACTCGCGTTTGATTTATCGATCATATGAACGGGGGAGAGCACTTCGTCCTCTTCACCCCATAATTCTACATTTCTTAATAAATTCATTTGACAAATTTACATGTTTATTCCATAGGCTTTGTACCTCTGCCGACCCAATCTCAAGCCAGGGTTTTGCAGGACCACTGAAATGTAAAACGGCAGCATTTTCCAATATCTCTCGGCGAGCATCAGGGGTTCGATGACCAAGTCCGGCTAGATGCCACGAATGGTCAATTGGATGCACTTGTCCGTTAAAAGCGAGTAAGGCCGGTGGAAGTGCCCCTGGTTGCCATAAATCCAGTCCTGATCTAAGGCTCTGCAAGAACCATAAACAGATAATAAAGTTTGAAGGCAACAGAAAATAAAGTGTTCATAACACAAGGTATATGAAGCTGTTAGATTATCAAAAAAAAATACAGTTCAAGTTGTCTGCAATTGCAGTTGGTTTGGTTAAAAAATTCACATTTTAAACAGAACTAGTCGATTTGGTTTGGCTTTCAATTTACTTTGTACCAAAAGTGAATTGAATTCCTTTGACTCCAAAAACCAAACCGAAACACCTAAATTGGCTAAATATTTTTATATTTCGAACTTAGCCAAATTTCGTTCAGGTGTTTGTTCCCTTTTTGAATTCTCCTAGCTACCACGTGTAGTACTTTTCACTATGTGACATGGAATCTTCTCCGCTGCGGTATATTTAAGAGTCATAGCTTAACTAGATAGATCTTCTAAGATAATAAAC
Source organism: Mercurialis annua (assembly GCF_937616625.2). Lineage (NCBI taxonomy): Eukaryota > Viridiplantae > Streptophyta > Magnoliopsida > Malpighiales > Euphorbiaceae > Mercurialis > Mercurialis annua. The sequence continues at coordinate 35,834,441 of NC_065573.1, read as the reverse complement.
ATTGTATCTTTTGTATACTATAACTAATGTGCGTGTTTCCTGGTGCTTTTATTGCATATATGCATACACATTGTGTCTCAAAGTATCATCAGGAGAAAGATTTAGTATTACTCACTGTAAATTTTGGCTTCCATACCTCAGTGTAATAAAATTATTTCTGAGAAGTTCACAGGAAAAAGAAAATAACAGCAATTGTTTCTATATTACATCTATATAGCACGGAAATAAAAATGCTGAAATGAAATTCCGGAACATATAAAACTCGAGAAGTTCCCGTGCAACATAGCACAGAGAAGAATTTGAGATGCAATAAAACACATTCTAATGCAGCTTTGAAGAAGAGATAAACGAGTTACCTGTTCCAACCATTTACGGTAACTTGTAGTGATATTGGCTTTTCTCCAACTGCTGAGATCAAACACATTCATGCCGTAAAGCCAGGCGCATTGGTCAGGGTCCAAGTTGGATGAGATTATTGGATGAGAAAAATTCAAATAATCTTTGTATCTTCTTCCAGGGCAGCAGTTTTCCCCACACCATCCATCAATGACAGCACCAACAACTTTCTCGTCGAGATCCAATTCCCACAAAAATGATATATCACGTTGCACTACTACATCATCATCCAAGAAAACTATCTTGTTGAGATCCGGAAACAGCTGAGTAGCACATAAAAGTCAAATGATAGATCTATAATTATTACTTTAAGAAATACTATAACCAGTAACAATAATTTTGAAGCTAAAAGGTATTTTGTAGCAAGCAATCTCAAAAAATATTACTATTAGTTAAGTATAAGCAGCAAAATTTAAGATTATAACCGTTGGTTAAGATATAACCAACAGTATAATTATCATTGTTATACTTTTAGAAGCAATCCAGATTTTGTTACTTAGGACAACGTTTTATTGGTAGCAGTATATTATAATTTTTTATTGTTGTATTTTTACAGTAATAATTTTAGCATTTTTAACAGTTAAAATTACTTATTGCCAAATCTAGTATCTCTGGCAGTAATTCTTCATAGAAGATGATCATATAAAGTTTTTGAGTAATACCTCAGGAAGATAAATCCGGAGATGATTCAAAAGAGAAAGAGAGCTAGGATTTAAAGCCTGCAAAGTTCCTTTCAGCTTTCCTTCATGCTGAAAGACTTCTTCTTTCATATTAGTGTAGTAATGGCTCCAAATAAGGTGATGAATCTCTAACATCTCTTTAACTCCAACATTCACATCCTTGGACCAGTCATATTGGTGCAATCCCTTAATTTCTACAACTGCTGAGTTGATAGGATTAATAGAAAACCATGCATGCATGGGAGTGTAAGTTTTTTTATCAGTGATTATGTGGAACACCAATTTTTCAGGGCTAACTGAGTTTTGAACGGTAGAAGAGATAACAACAGAGGCAGCAAGTACATTGTCAGTTAAGAGAACAACGTGATGAAAGGAAGGGTCTGCCAAGCGAGAAACATATTCAGGTGAAGGTAAACGAGATCTAGCAATGGCATTTACTGCATACTCTTCAGATAATTTGAGGCAAAGGCAATGTAGGCTTTTTGGTATGCCATGTGATGCTAAATGCCAGTAAATTGATTCACGTTGTCTAGCTAACCGCATCTTGTGCTCCATTTTTGATAGCTGAAATATTAGACCAAAAAATCAAGTTCTAAGGTGTTAAGAGAATAATGAGAGATGGCATAACAATGATGTGAATGTGCTGCTTATAGTGCGCATAAATCATCGAATATAGGTTCTTAATCACTGGTTAATCTTATGTGGCCAATGATTGTGATCATGGTTCATATAAAAAAAAAAGAGAACTATCCTAAACATAGCAATCACACGAAGTAGCACAATATGTTGTTATTTCTTCACTGTAAATTCCGGGTAGAGCTTGTCAAATAATCAATCAATCCAAAAGTTTAAGTGGTTAAGTGAGACTTCAATTACAATTTTATTATCTCTAACAGACCCCATAAGCATATACCCATTAGACTTGAAATGTGAATAAAACATACATTGTGATCAAATATTAAATAAACTAAATGGCAGCTGTTAAGGATCAAATTCTAGACCTCTCTGTAATAAAACCTTATACCATATCAAATAACCAATCATTCTAAAAACTTAAACCGCTAGATGAAACTCCTAGGCTTGTATCATTTCCAACAGAACTAAACATGTATGCAGATTCAACAACACAACCACTCTTAACTGGTTCTGTCAGACGCTTAGATTTTCATCTGATCAAATATTTGCACACTACGAAATATCATTCAGCAAATGTAATGCATACTACCTTACTAATGAATCTGTTAAAGAGCCATTTATGTAGAGAATAGAAAACTTGCAGTAAAATATAAGGTAAGAGGAAGGATGCTTACTATTGATGTCAGTGTTGAAATGGAAACGTCAAAACTGAAAACATATGTTGACTATTGATATCGGTGTTGAAACACAAACATCAAAACAGTAAACAGTAAAAGGCTATTAATAACTCTGTTCTACAAACCGAACAAGTGGCTGAACCGGTATGGCCATCGGTTTTCCGGTTCAACCGGTTCCCTCTTAGCAATTTTTATGTCCCAGCATCAAGAAATCCAAGGTAAAATTGTCAAATACCAAGAAACCGGCCGGTCAATCGGATTTTAAAAACTTGTCGGCTCGGTCCTATTCGGTCAGTCCAATCCGGTTTAATCGAATTTCCGATTTTTAGAAGTTAGTTGGACCATACAACTAGCCGGTCCTCGATTCAACCGGCTGAACCAGCCAGCACAATCCGGTTCTAATCACTGATTGATATAAGAATAGATTATAACTTATAACTATAGCGTTTCGGAGTTTGATTTATTCTATTTTATTTACAAATAGTCATCAAGGAGGATTACATAAAAAAAATTAGGATTAGCTGTAAGCATATCATCTAAACTTCAGCTTAGTTTTGCAGTGATCAATTGCTAATGTCAACTATAAAGATCGATCGAATAGGCATATCCAACTTTATCTAAATCTTCTCCCAGAACATTATGTAAAAGCCCTTAGGAATCACATTCTATTCCATAATGAACTACACTATAATTTTAAACAAGAAGCTAAGCAATAAAGACCATAATTATACAACCAAACAAACTACTTTTGATGCCCAAAAAGAGTGGTCCCAACACGAACCTAACTTAAGTAATGAGAGCATCATATCAGGACTGTAATAATTCATTTAAAAGATGCCTATGCATGCATCTTTAGGAGTATACCGAATGATGAAAAAGAAGCCCAGATATAGAACTCTCACTCTTCTTAGCATGGATAATGATGGTACAACAACTACCAGCCATTCAATCCTGTGCTTCCCAGCACTATACCTTCATGCTCTTATCAACCAAAGAATTTATTAGTACTTCAACAAAAGTGATTATCAAATCAGTACAATTTTTCTATATGGTTACAGCATCTAGATGGTTGGCTATAAGTCAAACTCAAATTGGTGGGAAAGTTAAGCACTTTGGAAGTATCTGCGTAGTCATATTGAGAACATAATTATTCTCACAAAGTAAAATGCCACCAGAATTAGATAACATACTAATATGATTCCGAAAGTTGGTGAGATTTGATTATCATTTGAAAATAGCTAGGATGTGAATGCAGGAAAGCTAACATTTAGAGCATCATAGAAACATAAACAAACGATATTTGAATTAAAGTATAAATGTCACCACAGTATGAGGGTGTGATCGATCCACGTCGAGTTGAAACACTGTCAAACTCGAACTTGATTCGGCACAAAAGTATAGAATTGAAACTCGACACAAGCTCAATTAAGGGTGTAGCCTATCCACATATATATTTAAGGTATAAATGTAAATATGTATAAGCATTAAGGATAAAGTAGTAAATTATTTTAAACTCGATAACTTTCATGATTTTTTCTAATTGAGTACTTGGATACGCGAACTCAGGTCGAAATTAACTTGAGTCGTTCGAGATTGACCTCAACTTGATTGACATTGAGTTGATTTTAATTATTTTTCGATTCAAGCTCGAGTAGCCTGCTAATTGCCTCAATTTGGTTAATACCCCGAAAGTGTTGCATACAATTGGGAATACTATTTCTATTGCAATATTGAACTCTTTTTTTATCTGCTGGATTTCTCATATTAAAATCTTCAAGAAAACAATCTTTTATTATTTTAAACCAAAATTAATTACCAGATATTTATGAGTTCAAGTGTTGAATTCTATTTGAGCATAAAAACATATATTCACCAACTCCAAGAAGAGAACTCGTGACCAATAATAGCCAAAAAGACATTACACAAGAAACAGCCAAGTAAAGAGAATACAACTTGAAAGTGTACAAATAGAAACATACCATGGCCTTAGTTCTGAAAGCAAAAGACTTTATGTCTTGTCTTTTTGATGTCATCTCCTTCACGAGCTCGTTAAATGATTCAGTAGAATCATCCATTCTTTCATCATTATTAATCCCACCTTCTTTTGCTTCCAACAATGCTCTTGTCAGCTCTTCTCTCAGCTTCTTTTTTATCATGCATTGTTTACACATACATGCAACATTACAATAACAACATTACAAAAAATCATGATATGACTAATCAAACTTCTTTTAGCCATTAAATTAAGAAAGAATATAAAATAAGTACAGCCTTAGATCAATAGAAGCCACATAAGTTCCATATCAATAGCTTAATTAAGAATAATACTTCTAAAGGAGAAAATAATTCTTAACATATAATTGTTTTAAATGTTTTATATTTAATCAATAAGAATTTAATACAAGTTATATAATCTAAATTATATTTAAAATTTTATTGTTTTTTTTATTATTAGGGAAGGGAAGAATTTGTGAGCGGAATTGGGCCTACGATTTAAATTGAATGTTGGTTTTAAAATTTTATTGTTGGAGATAGTTAAAAAGATTAAAAATAAAAAAATACTACTTAGATTTGACCGTGTTGACGTATTGATGACACTAAGCTGACATTACATATGTACGCACACTAAGAATTCATGTTTTTCACTTATTCCACTAAAACGTTATGTATTGGCAAAAAGAAATGATTCCACACTCAACCAATAATTGAATTTATTGTATGCATCAAGTTGATAATATTATTATTATTGCTGGACAACTGGCCACGTGGATCTGAAAGCAACTAGGAAAAACCGACACTGCCAAAAATGAGTTTTATCCTCACACTGTATATATACCAACAAATTTTCATTCTTTGCAATAATATTATACTTCCTCCATTGTCTCATAGAATTTTTTTTTTTTATGTCCTATTTTAGTTAACAATTTTTCATAATAAGATTTCTACACTGATATTTTTGTTCTTTTCAATTGATTTATTCAAAAAATCTTTTTTAAAAAAATATGATGCATTGAATAAAATATAAGACATAAATGTAAAATTACTACATTTTTAAGAGGGAGTAATTGGCTATACCAAAATGCCACAAACCTTTATTTAGTTTAACAGAAATGACATTCATTGCAACCTTAGGAAAAAATTTTCCTATTGGTCACAAATTTGATGGCTTACTACTTACTCTCCTTGTAACTCAAAGTGATGTATTCAGTTTGAGAGTTTCAGGATTGAACTTGAGAGTTTTATCATAATTAAAAAAATTAAAAATGATGATTTAAGGATCGATTATCCACCCAATAAAGTTGAATTTTAAAATTATCACAAAGTTAAACTTCACAAATTTGTTTTTTAGAATTTATTATCACTGGACCACTGTTCTTAAATAGACATTTATGTAAGAGATAAAATGACCAACATGACAAATTTTGACCTTATTAAAAAGACAAAGAAATTTGGCTATTCTAAATTGACTAATAATAGTACAGAATATAGACTATGTAGTATAACAAAAAACATAGGATAAGAATAATTTTTTATTTAAAATTAGAATTAAATAATAAATAAGGATCAATCCAGCTGTCTATCCATAAGACTATTAAAAATAATATTTACTCTCTATTCCTTTTTAAGTGATATTTAAAATGTATACACATGCATATTTAAAATCTAATAATTAGTCTTTATTTAGAAGAAAAATTCCCTTTAAATGGTAATATGATCAATTTTTATAAAAGCTAACATTACTCGACTATATTAACAGTGTAAATAATAAATAAGGATAAAGTTTAGTAAAACAAATTTTTAATAGAATGTAAGATTGTGAAATGATCATTTTTAAAATTAAAATGAATATTTAAAACACAATTAACTATAAACACAACAATTACAAGATAGAATTAAAACAAACAAACAGAACAGCAACAAAAGAAAATGCATTTAAAGAAAACACATGCAATACTTCAGAACTGGATCACCACATCCATAAATAGCCAATTAGCTATTCATTTCTGCTGCCACTATAACTGCACGTGTCAAGCCATAGCACATTGCCAGTTGAAAATAGAAGAAACTACATATTTACGCTTTTTTTCATAAAATACGAAAAAATATGTTTTTTAAACTTTTGTTTAAATACGCTCTTCTTTCAACATATTTTAAATTTAACATATTTTTATCTCACTTCAAATTTTATTTACATTTGATTGACTTGATCCATTAATTTCATATAGACCTGATTTAGGTTAGAATTTAAACAATATCTAGAATTATAAAAGGGCATTTTTGTCTTTTGAATTATTTTTTCACTTACCAGAGATGTGTCACTCCCGCCCAAAAACCTCCATCCTATACAATCTGCAAAAAGCAAAGAAAAAAATAATTAATTTATAAAATTGATAAAAAAAATTAAATTTGATAGTGAAAGCAGCATGAATTTTCAAAAACCAAGGACTAATAGTCAAAGAAAAAAAGGGTTAAACAAATTTATTTATTTTACCTAAAGAAGAATTGCAAGCCGTGGCAGATTCAAGTACTAAAAATGCAATTCTAACAAAAAGAAAGGGCAAAACTATAGCAAGAACCAGCAAAACCGGCAACAATGTCCGGCCAGATATCCGGCGATTCGCCGCCGATCCTTTTCCTCCCCCTCCTCCGCCTCCTGGTATATTCAATCTCTTAATCCCAGTAGTTGATATGTAAAACTTCATATTGATTCCTCTCTTAAGCTCTCCCTCACTAATTTGCAGCACTTCATCAGCTTCAATTCCATATCACAAATCTCTGCAACAAATAGTTACCAGGTACATCAAAAACTAAGAAATGGGTATTGAAATTAGTAACAAAATAATGAGATTAATTAAGTCCTGATTGAAATACACATAAGTTAAAGAATTTTACCTGTGATTTGTTCTTGTTGTGAAGTGAACGAGTGAGAGTGAGTGAGAATTTTGATTGTGTTGATCACGCTTTCTAATATATACGGTTAATTAGTGTGGGTGTGACGACAGTAGAATATTACTATATTTTGTTACAGTTGGAGTGGGTGAAACAGAAATTTGTTTATTTTTCTTTATTTTTGTTGATAAAAGCCAAAATAAATGCCGCGTTTAAAGCCGCGGGAAAATAATTATACAAGGGAAAATGCTTTTTGAGACACTTGAATTTTTTGGGGACATGATATAGATGTGACATTAACAAATTATTTCCTTTAATTTTTTTAACCAACTAATTGGTATTTTAAGTTTAAAAAAAAAAATCCCCTAAAAAAGAAAAGTTAAAAAATAACATTACAAAGAGTGTTGTGTTGTGGTATGTAATTTTTCAGTAAAAAAAAGTTATTTTTATTTTTATAATTATTATTTTAAATTAGAATAGAGATTTATATGATCTCAAAATCGAAAAAATTACAAATGTAATTCACGGGATAAAATCGATGACCTGGCATAAAATAAGTCGCCTATTCTACAAACACAAACACCCGGATCACATATCTCTTTACAAGCAGTTCATCCAATTAGCGTGTTATTTGGTGACGATACGACACTGATACATTATTCTTATTAGTTATAATAGTTAAACTAAAAATGGTATTTTTGAAAATATAAAATGTCAAATATTATTTCTAAAAACATTAAAAGGTTGTGTTGCAAACTCATTTTTTTATATCTAATTTTATAAATTTATGTATTTTATGATAAATCATGTAATTTCTAGTAATATTAATTATCCGAAGAAAATGCACTATGCTTTTTTTGAAATTTTTACTAGAATACATTCTGAGTTTTTGCTGTTGTAAAATAAATTTTGTTAACTTTTTTTATGTTTTAAATATATTAAACTCTAGCAATAATCTATTAAGAGCGTATTTTTACAACAGAAAAAGACTAAAATATATTTTTGCAGACATTTAGCTGAAATATATATTTTTATAAAACAAACCCTAATTCTTTTAACAGGAGGAGCTGGACATGACTACATTAGCAAAGCTCATGAGGCCCATCCCTAACCAGGCTCAGCCTGGCCTGCTAAATGATCCATCAAATCTAGTAGCCCAGAGATAGAATTTAAACCAACTAGCATCAGTTGTTTTGGCATTCTCCGGCAGCTGCTTCCGATTCTGAATCTGTCGCCGGCGACACTTGAAATATAAGGTTGGCTCAATAGCATGTTATTCCGTTCTCGTATTGATTGTGTTTATTAATTTATCGAAGCTTTTACCGATGCTAGAATTTATTTGATGTACCTAATGAGTATGATCTTAAGTTTTTGAAGCCTGAAATCAGCTTTTAGATGGAGATTTTGTTCTAAGCTCAGTGACTGTGAAAGTCTTAAACAATGCATCCATTTAATATAGTTCATGTTTGCTAATTCTCGTGTTCGGAAATGTCGAAGTTGCTCGAATTCAATCCTTTCAAGTTAATCAAAAAAGAAATCAAATATGTGAAAAAATGACATGATTTCTTAAAAGCTTGATTACGATTTTTGTTTCAAACGTGGCATTAGATGTAAGCTGGTGCTAAGTAGATTGTGCATTACAAGAACACATCAGTAGGATAACGTGCTTATATGGAATCATAACATTGCTGGATTTGTCTTTCATTTCTTGGGAAAATGTCGATGCATAAACGACAATGAAACAGTCATTGGTTTAACAGTTGTACTTAGCTGCAACTATTGTTGAGATTTTGTCTTTTAATTGATAATCATCTAAATTTTTGTTTTTCTTAGAGCAAATGGATTAAGCTATTCTTTGCCTTCCTCTGTTTACAGCAATGTTGAAACGTGGTAGCAAATCAAGGGCTTGGCTTGGATTTCAAAACTATTGGGTGCCTGTTTCAATCACTTGTCTGGTTCTGGTTGTTTTATGTTTAGTAGCGAATTTTGGCAATGATGGCAAAAGGACCTACTCTTCTGTAGGATTGTCATCGCAGGAACTGAATGCTTTTGAGCCTGAGGAGTTTCACCCAACTGTAGAGTTTAGAAATGGTACCGATGTGATATGGCAAATACCCGATTCACCAAAAGCAGTCCTCTTTCTGGCTCACGGATGTAATGGAAGAGCTGTCAACTTTTGGGAAAGATCTCCTGGATGTGCTAATTGCATTGGTTTGCCCGAGGAAAGGCTTCTTGTGCTTCACGCGCTTGCTAAGAAATTTGCAGTTCTGACAATATCAAGTGCAGGTAGATGCTGGACTTTTAGAGAAGAATTGTTGATTGTTAAAAATATTATAAAAACGTGGGTAAGGAGGAATGAGCTTGAAAAGCTACCGCTTGTTGCTTTGGGGGCTTCTTCTGGTGGATACTTTGTCTCTGCACTTGCCACCACCAGTTTAAGATTTAGCAGCATTACCATTATGATTGCTGAAGGAATATTTGATCGAATTGATATCACAGATAACTATCCGCCAACACTTTTTGTGCATATGCCTAAAGATTTATCTAGACAACAAAAGATAAGCGAAGCAGTTGAAATTCTAAAGAATAAAGGCATTGATGTTGCGGAGGTTGAGTGCATTGAGTTCCCTTTATCACCAAGTCTTTTAGCTGATAGAATTCCCAGACTTGATCATACTGTTTCTGCGAGGTTGTTTAAGCTGTTTCAGGATAAGGGCTTTATTGACAGGAATGGATATATGAAGAAAGACGGGCGAGCTACAAACTGGAAAGCAGCTCTACGTGATACTAAGGATCTTTTATTAGATGAAAATTTGGTCCAACATGTTCAGGAGGAACTAAATCTTGCATTTGCATACCATGAAATGACTAGCTTGCAATCTCAGCAAATCTTTAAATGGTTTGAATCTCATATGGAGTAGTCACAAGTCAGGACATTATAAAAGACATGTTTCCTTCCTCGAGATTGAAAGAGTAAATTTCCAACTGAAGTTTGTACTTTGTATGGAAAAGAAGAGAAGATTTTCCAGCTCAAGTAAGACGAAGCCTAAAAGCTGAAGAATGGGTTGCCTTTAGAATCACCCTGATTCAGCATCAAACTCCATTATCTTTTACCATGTTCCAAAAAAAGGAAAAAGAGGAAGTAAGCATTTGAATCCCTTACAAGCTGCAAAGCCTGCAATAGCAGAACTTGACTTTTGCATAATTTCTAGAGGGAAATTACTGATTACGAGATGTAACCAGGATATATGCTGGCCACTGATTTGTGAGAAAACTAACATGAGCTCAAAATTTATGATTGTCGAATGGTTGAAATTTCTATTGAATTATTTAGTTGTTTATGTGTCAATAATGACTTCTATTTGAAGCAACAGCTGTTGTAGTTTAGGAATTAAGATTATGAGAGTTTCAGTTTCAAGCATAAACGTAAACGTCTGCCAATGCTAGTTAGAAGAAATGACATCTATTTGTTATAATTCACCGTCAGAGTTCAACTTAAATGTACTCCTGAAAGACACGATATAAAGTGTTGGCATTCGGAAAACTGCAAGCAGTCTGTGCATCTAAATGTGGTCTATGATATCAATATGATAATTATCTTTTATCAGATAAAAGAATGGCTTATAGTTAAATGCGTTTACATTTTCTACAATGTGATTAAAGTGATAAACATTGTTATTTATTGTTCCTAGGTGGTGGAGCTGTAAGTGAACTACTGAGCTTGGTACTCTCTGTTCTCCAAATAAAAAAAGAGCGACTCATTTCATCAGTGTTGGTTCCTTTGCTAACTTATCGGTATCGGAGCCACAATTTTGAGTTTAAGGTAATATCTATCACCTTTTCATCTTGAAATTAAGGAGAAAACATGCATTTAAAGAACATCTGATAATTTTCCTTTACTTGCACGTTACTCATTTTATATCTATGCAAGCCTACAACGCGAGCATATGCACCTTATAATAACAGAACCTAATGTAACAGTTTTATTATTTTAGGATCATTAGATGCTAGATTAAGTTCATTAGCCAGATAATAATTAGCACTGATGATCCAGTAATTCGGGTCGGCTACATGAATTCTCTTTCTCCATTCAATATGATTTTGGGCGACCCTTATAGAAAGACCAAGAGCTGCTAGATCATTGTGTCCCACTTTTCTTAAAGTTTGCTTAGGTCTTCCTCTCCCTATCTTCAGTCCATCGATTTAATATCTTCAACCTAATAACGATCATTATTTTTTTTCCTTCGTAAAAGTAATTTAATTAGCTAAATTATTATTGGTGTTTCATACTTACAGGTAAAATCAAGTAATGCTATCATCTAAAATGCTAAAATACTATAAGAAAATCTTATAAACTTTTGTAATACCACTTTTAAAAACTGTGTATATATAATACATGCATTAAATTTAAAATAGTTTAATGGGGCTCTAACTCCCGGTTATTCCCTATTCTCTCCGCCCCTGCCACTAGTCTTTGCTTTCATTTTTTTACCAAATGACAGCTGTTCTTTTCCACTCCCACTCTTATTATGTGGGTTGGTATGGTTGTATATTTCTATTAATTGTGATGCTGACCCTATCCTTGTATCTTTGTGTTTATTGTATAAGTTGAACTTTTGTTCAAAACAGGACTATTAGTTAATGACTTTAAAGAGTTTCAGTTTTCTTTCTGATATGACATTAAAGTTTGTAAATAAGGGAATTTAAGTGCGTAGCAACCAAAGACTATGCTTATTGAATGTGCTTTATATCTTTTCCCTCCATGGTTGTTGGCACATCATATTTTAATTGCTTTATATATATGTTTATGAGCTATGTCATTATCAGGCTTGATTTCCTTATCCATTACTATAATCAATTTTAAGTCGTGGGTTTATACTAAGAAAACGTTTGTTAACTTTGCATCTACCAAACAAATAGCATGATGAGATCCTCTCTTTTATAACCATACTTTCCTTGTAGAATTTCCTGTATTCAGAGATGTTGCTTACAATAAAGTTAGGAATGTTCTTCTTCACTCATACCAAGACTTTTGGCTGACCAAAATTTTATCTGTTGTCCACTTGATTGCAAATTGACAGAAGGGCTCAAATCTTAGACTATTGAACATATGTGTATCAGAATTTTGATTTCCAAACCAGATTTCAAGATTAATCATGTTTTAGAATAATATGGACATGAACACTTACTCTAGCAAGCTAGGAGCAAGAAACAGAACCAAAACCAGATAAGATCCATCAGCAGAGCCAAGGTTTTTTTTTCCTAAATTCTAGACTTGTAGTGAACCCATATCTGAAATTTGTAAATTAGTTTGAGCATGCATGGACAAGAGATTGACTTAAATTTCTTGCAGCTGTGCTGTCTATAGATAGCCAGCAATGAATATCTTCATGCACTACTGTCTGCATTTACTATTGCTATACGTATTGATCATTCAATTCTCATTTACTATAAAAGATACCAGATCTTCAATGTGGTCTACTTTATAATTAATATGACATTGGCTCTATCTCACATAAAAATTTTCCTGGTCACGTTATGCCTGTCAGACAATTAGATCACAGCTATCTATTGTATAGAGAAGGAACATATTACAATAGAAACTGCAAACTTGACATATTATGCTGTATTTCCTGCAAATTCCTTCTGGCATGTTTTCTACGATTCCTTGAAATTTTGTTGGGTTGCACTCATTTTCCATCCTAGTCATTTTTAAGCATTTGTTTATTAAGTATTAGTTTGTTAGCTTGTGTTTTTCTAAAAAAATTATTTTCGTGTTAACCATTATAAGCATAGATATACAAATTGCAATAAGGTATATGACAAATAGAAGTATTTTGAAGCCAATAAAAATTAGAGTTTTATCTTGTTATTTCCTTTTTCGCATCTCATATGGACAAAATTCATATATTTATCAAAGATGTGAACCCTAGTTACTAATGTATATATCTATAAAAAAGATGTGTTATAGATGAGAGTTTTATTTACTTACTCCATTGCTTATATTTTTAATAATTTGTCAGGCGTAGTTAGATTTATAATTGGGGCTGTCTTAAGATCTAGCTAGGGTAGGTCAAAAAACAAATATCTTCAGGATTTAATGACACTAGCTACTAGTATCATTAAACATTTAATAGTTCAAGACTTAAATAGTGAAACTCAAAGGAAATAATAATAAATCTTATTAAAACTAAATAACACATCAACTTAAAAAGCATTTAAATGTCTCAACACTGTCTATCCTCATGACTATGATAATTAATGATAATAATAACATCAGAGATATCTCTTAATTAAAATATTACCAACATTTAATAATGAAAAGTCTTGATTAACAAAGCACACACACCACAAGATATTTAAGAATTGAAGGGGACTTGTTCAGTTTCTAGGCTTGAGTCTGCCCTCGTTGGCTAGCTTAAAGAGCTGTCCTTGAGCGGCTGCAGCCTTGTCGTTGCCTAATGCAGCAAGGAAACTCTCCCTAACTTGCCTTGTTGTCAAAGGAAACTTGTGGCTAACCATAGAGTTGAGCAAGGAAGCAGTTCCTTCTCTATAGAGTGCTCCATAACCATCAGTACGTGTATTAGAAAGTGCTTGTGGCAAGCTCATGCCTGCTCCAAATCCTGGCAAGCTAGTCGTTCCAAAGACATTTCCTACTGTTCCCCACCAGCCCAGCACTCCCCATATTAGTCCAGGGTGAGTCCTCCAGTAGCTGTAAAATCAGCAAACATGGATGTTAATACTTTTACTAAAATTAAAACTGCATTATCAACATGTACATATAGTCCATGTGCGTTTGTTTCGGTTTGAACCGAACTGAAATTTTGAATTTTTAAGAAAATTAAAGTATATCGGTTCGGTTGATTTTCCAGTATGGTTTGGTTTGAATAAAAAATAAACTAGAATTTTTCTACTTTCCAACCGAACCATACTGAAAACCATTTTTTTTTATAATTTCAAACCAAACAAAATTCGTCAGTTTGGTTATTTCATTTGATTTGGTTTTTCACTTTCCTACGTGTGTCACATTGCCTTGCTAAAAAACACATAATTTGATAGATTTTGTTTGATAAACTAGAAGTTGAGAGAAAGCTTACTTGCAAGTGTAGGGAGAGTTAGGGTCAGGAATGTATGGAGGTGACGGAACGTAGGGGGTGCTTGGAGTAGGGGTTGAGGGTGTGGGATCGTAGGGGGTGCTTGGGGTCGGGGTTGAAGGTGTGGGAACGTAGGGGGTGCTCGGAGTTGGGGTTGAAGGTGTGGGAACGTAGGGGGTGCTCGGGGTTGGGGTCGAGGGTGTAGGAACGTAGGGGGTGCTCGGGGTACCATGTGAAGGGGGATAGTAACTACCACCACCTCCTGAAGGAGGATTTGATGGAGTTGATGGCGGGGTTCCGCAATTTCCGTGTGAAGGGGATGGGTTTGATGGAGTAGAGTGATGTGGTGAGCCACCATGCGATGGCGAACCATGGTGGGATGGTGAACCGTGAGACGGTGTAGGTACATGAGAACCTGCCATTACAAAACATCATAGAATCAGCTGATAGTTACTCGACAGCTTAGAATTTCTATACTAACGTAAAAAAAAAAAAAAAAAAAACCTGTAGGAGGAGTTCTAGCATGTGGGTCTGGAGAGTAGTAGGTCTTCTGTTCTTCAAAGGTGGTTGTAGCAGTAGCAGTAGCAGCCATTACAGGAATAGCCAAGTTTTGGAGAAGCAAGCCAACCACCAAAACCCACATCTGAACTGAGGCCTGCTGCTTGCCTTTCTCATTTCCCATGGCTGAAGAACACAAAAAAGAAGAAAGATTTTGGAAGGTGTAGTGTAGAAGGAAGTGGAGGTGTGATTATATAGGATTGACAGATAATGAGAAGTAAATATTGGCAGGTCATAGAGGAGGGTGTTAGTTGATGTGTTTCAGAATGGTATTAATGCTTAGTATTTAATGACTTCTGCTGTTGCAATAACACTCTCTACTCACCATAAACTCATAATTCACATCTACATGCTCATCTCTCCCTTCCTTTTTTACTCAGTAGATAAGCTAGAAAACAAAACTTGCATTACTGACTTCTTCCTGAGAGTTGTAAATGTCCATTATAGTTTTTCTTGGCTTAGATTGTGCTATAGTTACTTGATTTTCCTTGTAGTTTGAATTAATCCTGTTATAATAGTTATCTCAAGTGAATTGATGTTGCTGAATTTCAATGAGGTTTTAATCAAATTATGCTGGAATGGTTGCAATGTTTGGGATACAAGGCAAAGAACAAAAAGGTTATAAATTGACATTTATAGAGGCATGTGACATGTTGACATGCACCTGAGTAGAGTTTTGATGGTTTGAAATAAAATCAAAAATTAAGTGTAGAATTTAGCAGTGATAAACAGACATGGTTCCATTGTTTAGTGCCATATTGTTAATTAGTAGTATAAATCTTAGCCCTTTTGTAATATCATATAGTACTCATGATGATAGGAACAGTTTTTTGGAAAATCATTTCTGATTGTACTTGCTGGTAAAGATGATCCACTAAAAGTATGGAGAAGAAAACAGCCTAAAATCGGTAGTTTTTTTAAAAATATGCATTTTTTACACCCTCCATGTTTTCACTCTTAATCCAATGGTTTTTATTTTGTACGCTCCGTATTGAAGATGTATTTTAAGAAATCTGCTACATTATTGTAATGTATAGTTTGTAGGTAAAAATAAAATGTTAAAGTGAAATTTGTTAGATACAGATAATTTTTTTGGGATAAAATTGTATTTTATGGAAAATAAGATATTTTTTGGATGGGTTTATGTTTTTTTTTTTTAAATATTTATAGGTATGCCAGCTGGTGCTGCAAAAGCCCTGAAACTAAGTGATAAATGCAATATTTTGAAAAAGCTTTTAGATCCCAACATAACCACTACAACCTCAAAAGCTCTGTCTAGGCCCATATTAAACAAGATGTTATGAATATTATCTGTAGTTGAATTCTTGACACTAGGTTGGTTCCTGAAGAAAAATGGGTAAAAAAAGGAAAAGGGCTTAATTGGATTAAAAAAAAACTAGCAAGAATTTGTTTCCTGTAACAGATGGGTGATTTCATTTAATTGTTTTGACCTAACCGATCTATCTCCATCCTCAATTGCTGAAACAAGCTAACATTAATTGAGGCCATATTTGGTGTATAGAAATTAATAAGAAATAAAATAATTATTTCATATGTAATAAGTGTTTCTTGTTTTAGTTTAAACTTTGAATAAATAATTGCAATTTTATGAAATTATAATTTTTATGGAATAAGTACTCTCTTAAAAACAAAAGAGAAATATTATATTCTAGATGTATTCTATAACATGAATCAAATATAGCTAGTTGGTTGATGTATAGACCTAAATCATATAATTGCTATAATCTGATTTCTTTGTGTAGAAACATTTCAAGGCTAAACCTAATTTTGAGAAAGGGTAGCTCAAATGGTATAAGCGTTGAGCAGTAAATTGTTAGGTCATGGATTCGGTTCCTCCCCACAGGCGCTCCCCTTTTCCAAATTATCAAAAAAAAAATAAAGGTGAATTTTTAAAAAATATGGTAAATTTGTGGTGAAATCACGATTAGATTTACAAGTGAATTAGAATTAAGTCAGGACTGAAAAAAAATTATGGATTCGTTAGCTATTGAAAATCACAAAACATTTAATTTTTAAAAATACGATCTCATTTTAAAAATTAAAATATTTTTTACGTTTTTATTTTTGCCCATAAAAAATGATTTTTTTCCTTGAAAAAGCATATTCTAATTTTTTGACCCATTTTAGATTCTTTTTGTAACTTCTCCTTTGAGAAAAGTTGATAGCATGTAAGGCCTACTGGTTCAAGTAGTATGGAGTTATATTTTTCCTTTATAATGTCTCCGATACAAATCTCGTGAATTTTAAAAAGGCTTAATCCATCTAGAGGCCCCTGTATTTTACACTTTTTTTTCCGTAGATTCTTATGCTTTATTTTTGTATTATTTGGTCCTTCTACTTATCTATTTTCAACTTTCAGGTCCTTTTAAAGTTTTTTTCAATTCCTCTACTTACAATTTTTTTTCCTCCAGTCCCTATACTTACAATCTTTTTTTCCTCCAATCATTAAAAAGGACTAGAAAATTTTCAAAAAGGACCTGAAAAATAAAAATAGGTAAGTAGAGGGACCAGATAATATAAAAATGAAGTATAAGGACCTACGAAAAAAAAGTGTAAAATACAAGGGTTTTTAGATGGATTTGGCCTTTTAAAAATATGAACTACCGGAGAATTTTGTTATTTCATGGATAAACAAGTTCAATTTTGATTTGAACTAATGGATCATAAATATTTTCAGCATATGAGGAGAGGATCCTGATAAAACAAAATAATATGATGATGGGGGGTATGCATTATTACTCTTTCAAAACTCAAAATTTTGGACGGATTGTGAAGTTATGAAGTAAAAGTTAATAGGAAAAGTCTGTTGATTGCATTAGGTTTGAGGTTTAGTTGTATACACAAAAAGACAACATACTATGAAAAGCATGATGGATGACCATGATGGGATTTTAAAAAAAAAATGGACCAGCCATAAAATCCTTTTCTTCTTGAACAAAGAGTTAACGCACCCCTGTATTTATAACACATAATTATTTAATTCAATTTTTATTTATTTAAGCAAATAATTCCAAATTTTTTTATTTTTGGGTCAGATAATCCCAAAATTATATTTTAAAAATGCGTAAAATATAAATCGCAGGTGAATAATGCGAAATAAAAATTTAAAAGTTTCTTAATTGTTGCGAGAAAATTATTCAAAACTTATTTTTTGCAATAAAAATATAAATTATAGGGTTGTTTGACCCAAAAATAAAGCGTTTTGAGGTTAAATACTCAAACAAGTAAAAATCGGGTTAAATGATCTTGTGTCACAAGTTCAGAGGGCGCGTTGATCCTTTGTTTCTTTCTTTTTTGTTAGATTCAATTTTAGAAGTAAAGTTTTTTAAATAAGGTCGCGAGTTGGAACTGTACTGATATAAGAAGCCGTTTAAAATTTCGGACCAGAGTTTGCCTCCTGCAAGGGACCTACACGGCTCGAATAGGGATTAGTGTGTAAGGTTTAAAGGTGTCGTCTCACAGTTGAGAACCGTTCAGGAAACTTCATGTACCATGTACCAAAAAAAAATTAATTTCATTTTTAGGTCAAAGAAAATCAATTGAATTGGTTCAGTTTAAAGAATTAGAAATAATATTAAAATTAGTTTGGTTTGATTTTGAAAAGAATTAAACTCTAGTTGAGTTTGGTTTGAACTAATGCACGCTACTATGATCACTTTTTATGAACCAACTGTCTGGTTCAATCAGTTTGACTGCAAACCAAGGCCATTTCGGTTTGGTTCCTCTCAAAAGATTAGAAATGCGGTTCAACCTGAACCGAAAAAACTATCTGAACCATTAAACTTGCTGAACAGTTAATATAGCCATACCGGTTCGTCCACCGGTTCGGTTACGACAACAAATGATTTGGCATTGAGGAGAGAAAATGGAAGGGAGGCATATAAATTGTGAGAGAAGAAGAAGTTGTGTATTTAATCTGTCTCAACTCTCCAAACCTTAAATGAGAATGGCAGAGAAGTAGGTGAGGTAGAAACACAAATAATATTACAGTATTATTGAGTTTTTGAAGCAATGAGTGACTGATTTTCTTTCTAAAAAGATGTGTTTGAGTGGTGACCATTGATGTTTTAGCACAAACATACAGCATAAGGGTCCGTTAATATTTATTAAGAGTTAAAGCTTTTTAAGTCTTTGCCAGATGCTCTTGTCAGTTCTGCATTTCTCATCTCTCATTTTTGTTACCGCCACTTCAAATAACATACCCCTAATTTTTTTTTTTGGTACAAAAAGAGAGGCAAAGCCTTAAACACAGAAGCTAATTTCTATGAATACATCTGGTATAAGTGATACCATGAAGATCATGGGCAAGCCAAGGAAGCACACTGCTAGGAGGGATTTCATGAGAAACATAACCAATAATAGAGTCGTTGCTAACCGAAGCGAGATGGTCCGCCGTAAAGTTAGCTTCTCGATAAATATGATAGATCTTAACCACCCAACTTCTAGCCAACATAGCCTGGATTGCAGCAACAATGCTAGAAAATTGCCCTGCATCAGTATTACTCCTAATCTTCTCAACCACAGTCAGATTGTCGACTTCCAAAAGGATTTTCCTGAATCCAAGCTTCCATCCAAGTTGAAGACCATGAAGCACACCCCTTAATTCTGCCCCAAAAACAGAATCAACACCGATAGTCATCGAGAAACTACCTAACCACTGCCCACCATCGTCCCTAACAATACCACCTGCTTTAGCAAAACCTGTAATCGGATTAAAAGCACCATCTGTATTAATTTTAACCCAAGTTGGAGGTGGACAAACCCAACTAATATCAACCAAAGTCTTATTCAAAAGGTGTGAGTGCAACTGCTTCCGCTTAAAGTCCGCAGACTTAATAAACTCAACTCTCTTGAAGATATCTTGAATAACAACAGATATGGGAATTAGAGAACCATCAAACACAGAGGTGTTACGCCAACTCCAAATCCTCCAAAGAGCTACACCAAAAACACACTTCCAATCCCCCCAGTCGTTCAAAGGAGTCGTACCCAGGATATTGCAAATGAACCAATCCTCTAGAGGCATTTCCATAAATATGTTCATCAAATCTGGCGGGATAACTCTTCTCCATAGCTGCTGAGCAAACAAGCAACCCCTAAAAACATGATTCAGATCTTCAACTTCCACATGGCATCTAGGACAAGTGCTATCAGCCACCAAATGACGACGAGCACGTTCCCAGTTCGTCATTAAACTGGAGTGGGCAAACAACCATAAAAAATGACGAACTCTTTCTGGACCTCTCCATTCCCATATAATTTTCCAGATTCTATTCTCCTCATTCCAATCATGTTTCGCTAACGACGAGTACGCTGTTTTCGTTGTAAAAGAACCCGATGGAGAATGGCCCCAATACATGAAGTCACTGCCATGAGTTTCATCAGGAGCAGGGAATTTGCTGATAACATCAAGCCAAGAGTCAGAGAGAAAATCTCTTAATTTATCCCAACACCAAACTTGATCATTGGTGACAAAATAATTAGCAGTACAGTGCAGCATATCATCTGGAATAGGAGAGTTTGCCACTTGACTAAGAATCGTATTATCGCCGATCCAGGGGTCTAACCAGAATCTGATCCGTTTACCGTCACAAAGAGCCCACCTCACACCATTATAAACATTCTCCCAAATCTTGCTCAAATTTTGCCATAAATGAGAAGCCCCTTTAGTTTTCTTCAAAGCATGACACTCACTATCATCAAAACTGTATTTTGCTCGCAAAACTTTAACCCAGAAGTTATCTTTATCAGCAATAACCTTCCAGCCAATCTTCATAAGCAACGCATGGTTAAATAAGGTCATATTTTTATAGCCAAGACCCCCATTTCTTTTTGGTTGTCTAACTGTCGACCAATTAACTAAGCTCATCTTCTTAAAACCATTAGTCGAACCCCAAAGGAAACTTCGGCAACACTTCTCGATTTCCTCGCAAGTTCCTTTAGGGAGAGCCATAGACTGCATAGCATAAATAGGAACCGCCTGAATAACCGACTTAGCAAGCGTATCTCGACCAGCTTGAGAGAGGTTCTTAGCATTCCAACTGGACATACGAGCACGAATACGATCAATGATCCCTTTTGTATGAGAGCGAGTTAGCCTCCCATGGAGTAAAGGCACTCCCAAATACTTGCCTAAGTCATTAGTAATCGAAAAACCCAAATAAGAGGCTAAATTATTTCTCTCCACTGTAGGAACATTTGTGGAAAAAATAACTTTAGTCTTCTCATTATTAATACGTTGCCCAGCCGAAGCAGTAAAGGAGTCCAGCACTCCTTTCACCACAGCAGCTTGCTCCATAGAAGCTTCACAAAAGAGTAAAAGGTCATCGGCAAAGAAGAGATAAGATAAATCCGGGCAGTCTTTACCCATTCTCAAAGGCTTCCACTTTCGAATACCAACTTCCTGAGAAATAAGATGAGCAAGTCTCTCCACACACATGACGAAAAGGTAAGGCGAAATTGGGTCCCCTTGACGGATCCCACAGGATGGCTTAAAATCATCGAGAACACACCCATTCCATAAAAGACTCATCGAAGGCGAGGTCACACATTGAATAATAACATCAGTCAAGATCTTAGGAATACCAATATCCTCAAGGGTGTCGATCAAAAACTTCCAAGAAACTTTATCATACGCCTTTTCAAGATCAATCTTGATAACCATATAGCCCTTTTTACCTTTCTTCTTCCTCAAAGTATGCATTGCTTCTTGAGCGAGAATAATATTATCGGTTATATGTCTCCCTGCCACAAAACTCGTTTGCGTCGGACCAATAATGTGAGGCATCAACATCTTCAAACGATTAGCTATTAACTTAGTAATTATCTTATAAGATACATTACATAAGCTTATAGGACGAAACTGTCTAATCGTCTCCGGATTGTTGCATTTAGGAATGAGAGTAATGAGAGTTTTATTCAGTTGTGCAGGCAACTCATTGCCTTGAAATATGCCCTTGATTAACGTACACAACTTAGGGCCAACAAGCTTCCATTGACTTTGATAGAAGTGTGCATGAAAGCCATCGGTTCCGGGAGCTTTTAGAGGCTTCATGTCCCACAATGCTGTCTTAATTTCATCATCCGTAATCAAAGCCGCCAATTTCTCATGAGTATCCGGATTAATAGGTGGAAATCTGCCAGAGATAGAGAACTCAGGCTCTGGGTCATCAGTCTTAGTAAACAATTTAGCAAAATAATCATTAGCCAAACATTGCAAAGCCATCTGATCATCAACTATATTACCGTCATCATCTTTTAAAGCAACAATTCTATTCTTTCTCCTTCGTTGGGCCACTTTTTTATGAAAAAAAGAGGTATTACGGTCACCATCCATAATCCAATCACTGCCTGATTTTTGGATCAAAAGAAGCTCTTCTTGATAAAGAGTATCGCCTAACTCCTTAAGCAGAGATTGTTCAAGATTAACCAGCCTTGGAGAGTTATACAAGTCTCTAGACTTTTGGATGCCTCGTATTCTAGCCATGAGGGTATTCTTGCGAGAGAAAATATTGCCGAACTCATGATAGTTCCAGTTTCTAACTTCTTCCGTAAATCGATTCATAGAGACCAGAAAAGTATCAGCATTATTCCAATTGACTTTAACTAGATTATGATAACCTTCATCTCCAACCCAAGCAGCAAGGTAACGGAAAGGCTTAGGGCGAGAAGTAATAAAACCTTCAGAATTAAACTGAAGAAAGACAGGGTTATGGTCAGATTGGATACGCGGCAAGTGAGTGACGTAATTTTGAGAGTATCTACTCGCCCACAAAGAATTACACAAGAATCTGTCCAACCTCTTCCTAATATTACCGCGACGCCACGTAAAAGGAGAGCCACAATAGCCCAGGTCAACCAATTCATGTTCCTCAACCCAACCTTTAAACAATATGCAAGAACTTGACCTCCCTACAACACCACCTCTCATTTCACTTTCATATAAAGCCGCATTAAAGTCTCCACCAATCAGCCACGGCTCATGAGTATTATTTGCCAAGCAATGAAGATCAGTCCAAACTCCTTTCCTCAAACCAGCATTAGGACTTGCATAAACAAAGGTTACTACATAACCGCCTGCACTGTCAACCACTTTCAAATGAACAAAATATTTATTATTTTCCAAAACTGAAACCTTTGTCTCAGAATTCCAAAGAATCCAAATACCTCCAGAAAAACCTTGGGCCTCAATACGGTGAGAAAACTGATATCCACTGAGTTTAACAAAATGGTCGGCTTTCGTCCCGCTAATTCTAGGCTCAAGAATACTCACTATGTCAAAATGATAACGCTTACATAAAACACGAAACATTCTACCAAAATCTTTGGACCCCGCACCTTGCACATTCCAAACCAAAATCTTATTTTTGTCAATCATTAAAAATAAAATAAGGAAGTGGACAAAAAATAGCTTATAACAAGATCATATGATTTTGGCTAGGATAGAAGAATCCAAGTCAGAAATCACTCCACACATAGGTATAGAACCATGATCTGATCCTTCAGCTTTATTAGAATCCAACCTGACATCTTCCATACTGATGTCTGTGCTCTCTTCTAATTTCCCACCAGGAAGAATAACAATGTCAGGAGGCAAACCCTCCTTAGGATTGCAAACGGTATTCCCTGCAAGTTGAGCCATGTCAGAACCATTCTCTACTCCTGACTCCAAGTTCTGAATATCATGATTGTAAGAAACATTTACAACCGAATGGTTGTTTCTATCTAAAGAAGTGTGGCCCGCCGTGACTTTAAATTTAGTTATACCAATATTACTAGGGCCATTGGGCTTAGCAGCAGAGCCCATAGTATGGGGCTTCACAGTCGGTATCTTAGAGCCATTTTGGACTTTTAATGCATGAGCAATATTTTTGCCCTTAGAAATAGGGTTTCTTTGAGAGTTTGAATTTGCCTCCACTTCTTCTATCTCAGACCTTCCTTCCATGTTTGGAGATAAATTCAAATCTTCTGTTTCCAAAATTTGAAAACGCGATCCGTGCTGGTTTTTCTCATTAGCCATATTCCCATTTTGGTTCCCTTTGGATTTACCATAACCATTATTCCCCCTTCCTTTTTTACTAACCATCATCCAAGGCCCAAAAGTAGGGTTTCTTTCAATATTTCCTTCCACATACCCCTAATTTTAGTCATTTTAATAGTTAATATTAATATTTTATATGTGTAAATGACTTGTTTAAATTTGTTTAAAGTCATGAGCATGATTGACTATTTCTATCTGATACTCAAACTCAGGTCGAGATTAAACTCGAGACAGCTCGAACTCAACTTAAATTTTTGAATTGACTTTGAATTCTTTATAAATCGATCTCGAGTTATTTGCAAATATCTCAACTCTTTTATACCCTTACACTATGCATTGCGATATATGTCAAATACTCCCTCCGTTCTTTTTTAGTTGTCCATTTAGTCAAATGAATTTGTCTATATTTAGTTGTCCATTTAAAATTTTAAGATAACATTAGCTATTATCTTCCAAATTTAACCCTCCCTAATAAATGACTCTATAACTCAATTTACAAAACATTTATTATATAGTAGGGTTATATTAGTATTTACTTCTATTATTTAAACAAAAATCCCACTATCTTAATATGTGCAATTTTGGCTAAATGGTCAACTAAAAAAGAACGGAGGTAGCAATAAATTTATCAAAAAAAAATCAGATGCCAATGTGGGCCTAGTTTGGATGGCTAAAACACTTCTAAGTGCATCAAGAGGTTGTGGGTTGAAACCACGCTTTCGTAACTAACAAACTAACTAAGATTTTAAAGAGTCGATTACCATATTTGACTCAAAAAAATCAAATTATTAGGTGAGACGCTAATAATATATCTCCTAATATATTTTGGTACCCAAGTGTCCTTGAAGTTTGAACAAATACAAATCAACTATTCAATTATTATGTGAGATTCCAAAATACTACCAAATTGTAAATAATGGATTACACAATCATAACCTTTGCAAGTTTGTTCAAGATTTATAAAATTTTAGTTTTATTTAGGATTTATCATTGTTGAAGCTTAAATTGGAGCCATACACTAGGCTTAAAATACCATGCAAATGATTGTGCTTTTGATATGTTTATTTTACTCAAGTTTCATTGCCTAGAACAAGAACAGAGTAATGGGCACACCTTCAGATTTTGGAAACTATGATACTATTACTTTAGTAAAATCATTGACAATTTTTTACCATTTAAAAATATGATAGTTCCTCATATCAGATAAACGTCCATGTCACTTCTATATAAGCTTATTTTAGTAAAACTAAAAATGTACTAATTAAAAGTTATTATTATTATTAAATTTTAATTTACATATATTATAATTACAAATTAAAATTGTAATACTACAATGAGAGAAAAAAATCAGATAATGTAAATAAAATTGTCCCCTTATTGAGCATGTTCACATTTCATTGTAAATAGTAAACAATGGTAAACGATACCAAAAAAATCCTCATAACTTTACAAAAATACACATAAGCCCTTAAAAAATTTGGACATAACAAAACCATGTTGTTTCAAAACTGAACAATTAAACTCTTTCGCCTATCAATGTTACAAACTAACATAAATTACTGATGTGTCCCTCATAACCTTATAGAAAAAAAATTCAATTTTTTTTTAATATTTTAAATATTTATCAATTTTATGTTTATGAAATTTTTAGCATTTTTTCACCCTCTTATTTATGATTAGCTCCAATTAATTAATTTGATTAAAATCAATTAAAATCTAATTAAACCAATCAACCAATTAAACATAACCAATCAAAACTCAATTAACCTACAAAACTTAATTAAACCAATCAAAACTCAATTAAACTTAATTAAACCAATTAAAATTTAATTAAATCTAATTAAATCTTGATTTAAGAAATCAAAACTCCGTACTGGCACTCCCCCGGTAACAACTGACCGCCGGCCAGCCAGAGGCCGTCTGTTCTTTCATAACAGGCGAAGGTTTGTTCTCAGAGAGAACAGACGAGATGCGTCTGTTTTCAAAGAGAATATACGGATCCAGTTTTTCGACAAATGAGTTCGTTTGAGAACGAGCCTCTGCTAGCCGGAGTACGTTTTTTATTTTTTTAATAATTAAAATGGAAAAGTGTAAATTGGATCGTTAATTAAAACGTTTTATCAATCAAAAGATCTTTGACGGATTAATATGAGACATATTGTAAATATTAAGGTAATTTTGAACTTTTTTCTTGATAAATATGACTTCGTTAACTGCCGTATTTAACGGAAGAATCTATTTGGCCGATTTAGAATTTAGAGTGTTGAATTGTTCTGTTTTGAAACGAGAATTTAATTGTACCCAAAAGTAGTTTATGGGCTTATTTATACTTTTAGAAAAACTATGAAGGTTTTTTTGGTATTTTTTGCAATTGCCTTCCAAGTTCCAATGAATATTTGAACTCCAAATAAAGAGATAAATTGTCCATCGACAATTGGAGCTGCCCGATTTTTAGGGATACTGTGGTTTGACTAAAAACTCAATAAGATTTCAGAATTTTTCAGATATACCATCCTTTGATTTATTTGTTATCATTCGTCAAAAGGGTGTAATAACTTCAGGAATTTTAGCAACTTTAGCACATGCAATAAATAATAGGGCAGGCAAAGAAAAAATATGATATTTCTAGGACGGTGATTTTATTTCAAACCAAAGCATCTCATCAATTTCCTATCTATACGGTGACCAGTCGCGGAACGAAGTAGTGGGTAGGCTCTAGCCCGGACTACTCTCAAAAAATTAAAAAAAACGAGGTACGATTCACAATGAATTCAAAATTAGAGGAGGTTAATATGAGCTGCCGAAAGGTTAGAGGTGGACTCAAAATTAAGCTCAGACTGAAATGGAATCCTGGTTACGTTCTGATAGGACCGAGTGAGCCATATACATTGTCATATTTCCCGTCATATTAATCTTCATCGCACGTTGACACCTTGTTTAGAAATACGCTGCTACCGATAAACATAAACTTATAATTTTTTATATCATTAATATGAACTAAAATTTGGATATCAGCTTAAAATATAAGATGTAGAATTTTGTATCACTCAATCTTTTACTCCATCATTATTATAATAATAAGTTATATCACTCTAACAAGCTATAAATACCTCTGATTTTTTCAATCTAATAAAAATATCAAAACTCACTCACACAAGTTGAAAGAACACAAACTTGCCATGGAAATCAGCTATTCAAGTTCATCTTCGGCCATCTTGTTCACAGCTACTACAATCATCATCACCGCAATTTTCTTGAAACTAAGAAAATTACATAACAAGAATAAGAAAAGATTACCACCAGGCGAAATGGGACTACCTTGGATAGGCGAAACAATAGAATTCTTCAAAGCGCAACGAAGAAACAAATTATTCGAGGAATTTGTTCAACCACGTATGCTAAAATATGCGAACAACATTTTCAAAACGAGATTAATGGGTTCGCCAACAATAATAGTAAACGGAGCTGAGGCTAACAAGTTTTTTTTGTCGAACGAGTTCAAGTTAGTTATCAGCTCATGGCCTAGCAGCTCGGTTCAACTCATGGGCAAGAACTCGATCATGGAAAAACAAGGAGAACGATATCGATGCATACGTGGGATGATCACTACAAATCTTTCGAGTTCCGGACTTGAAGTTTTAGTGCCGAAAATATGCAAATCAATTGAGTCACACTTGGACAAAAATTGGAATAGATCGAATATTATTAGTCTCTATAATTCTACAAAGGCGTTGACATTTAATATAGTGTTCGAGTGTTTTTTAGGGTTTAAAGTTGAAGACGATAAAATAATTCTGAGTAATTTTGAAAGAGTTCTTGATGGGGTATTTGCACCACAAATATTTTCATTATTACCTTGGTCTAGGGTCTCAAGAGCAAAGAAAGCTAGGGCAGAAATAGAGAAAATGTTGGTTAAAATTGTGAGAGAGAAGAGAAAAATGATGGAATTAGGGTTGGAAAAAGTTGATGGTGGAAATTTATTATGTCAATTAGTTGGTGGAATGATTAGAGGAGAAATTAGTGAAGAAGAGGTTATTGATAATGTGGTTTTATTAATTTTTGCTGCTCATGATACTACTTCATTTGCCATTTCCATGATTTTCAAAATGTTAGCTCATCATCCTGATTGCTATGCTCTAGTTCTTCAAGGTACGTATAATGCTTTCTATTTTTTTTATAAATCGTCTCGAACTGATCTTTAAACTCTAAATCTCACGGTCTAGAGATGATTTTTTAATCGTCTCGAACTGATTTTTAAACTCTAAATCTCACGGTCTAGAGATGATTTTTTAATCGTCTCGAACTGATTTTTAAACTCTAAATCTCAGTTTATATTTAAAAATGAAATAAATATGTATTGGTGTGGGCAGAACATATGGAGATAATGAAGGAGAAGAAAGAGGGAGAGAAGGTGAAAATGGAAGATACAAAGAAGATGAAGTACACGTGGCAAGTGGCACGTGAAAGCATGCGCCTGTTTCCACCAATATTTGGCTCTTTTAGGAAAGCCATTACCGAAATTGAATATGAAGGTTTTATCATTCCCAAAGGATGGAAGGTTTTTTCTCATTTCCTATGCTGCTGCTTCTTTTTTTATTTAGCATCATCCAAAATTACTACTAGTATGTTTTTTAGTCATTGCACTTTAATCATGAAATAAATAAATTGAATTGTTTTAATGACAGAAAAATATTAATCCTGTAGAGTATGTAAGATTCAACTGTCGACCTTGTTGTAGAACTGTTAAATAAAATTTTAATAATTAACATACTTTTTAAAAAAGAAAAATCAACTGTTTGATCACTATTTTAATATTATTAGGCAATTTGCATAGATTCATTTTCAATTTATATACTACATTGGTGTCAAGTCTGATCGATAAAACTGATTGAGGAACTTACTTTCGACAAATATAAAAGTGCAGGGATTCAATTCAAATGAAATTGATGTAAAAAAACGAATAAAATATATATTCTAGTTGCACAAACGGCGTGTGGAGCATATAAATTTTATTTTTGTGACGGAAGGACCCAATGTCTACAAAATTAAAAGTGAAAAAACGCTATATTGAAAAATAAAATAAAAGAGACCCAATTCAAAACAACATACTAATGCATTTTATCATATATGTTTTTTTGGATATATTTGATAAATCTACACCATTCATATTAAATTGATTTAAGCTAATTGAGACTCTTTGAATCTACATCTTTCATTAACAATGAATCATGTAGATTTACCCTCATGTTCAAGTTTAGGATCTTGACCCTTTTCTCAATATGATAAGTATTATCTAGCAATATAAATATACTGTTCAAATTAAGAGTATCATATTTAAATATACTTATTTATATTGTAGTAAGAAAAATAAGAGTAAAAAAAGAGGTTATGAATGCATTATATGTGTATATGGATGAAGGTACTATGGACAACACATGGGACACACTACAATGAAGAGTATTTCAAAGATGCAAAAAGTTTCAAGCCAACAAGATTTGAAGAGCCAATCTCAGGATATGTGTATGTCCCCTTTGGAGGAGGTCCAAGACTGTGTGCAGGCTACCAATTAGCCAAGCTTATTATTCTCATATTTGTGCACTATGTGGTCACTCTTTATGATTGGTCTGTGATCCACCCTAATGAGCATATCTCCTTTGATCCTCTCCCTTTCCCTTCCCATGGAATGCCCATCAAAGTTTCTCCCAAAACAAAAATGTAGATCTTCATTACCATTACAATATTGTTGAGATTCAATTATTTACACAACTATCAAGTTTATGTCAATTTTACACTCATAATATAATGCGTAAAAGTTAACATGTTTTTTCTTTTACATGATCTTGTTAGAAATAATTTTAAAAATTCACCAGATTCGGTTCGGTTTGAAATCATAAAAAAAATTGATTATTTATATTTGGTTCAGTTTTAAAAGTAAAAAAGAAATCATTCCATTTTTAATGCAAACCAAACAGAACAAAAAAAAGCGACTCGTTTGATTTGGTTCGGTTGAAAACGAATCAAAACCTTGGTTCCATTCTGTTTGAACCGAATGCAGACCCCTACTTATGATCAATATAATATGAAACATGCCATCCTATAAATCATCTCACAATGTTTTGATGCGTATCCTTTTTGCCTTCTGATTCCGGTTTGTGGTTAATCTAAAATATTGATAGCATAAACTGAAAGAAATAAATAAATGAAATGTGATTTCCATAACTAAAATGGACTAACCAATAAACAGTGGTGGTGGCTACATGCTTAAATTTGCATATATGTACTTTAGAGAGGTGGTGGATCTTTTATACATTGCATTGCATCAGGCAGTAGACTGTGACTAACCGGCCTTGATCCTTTTCGAAACCAATAGTTTGTAAATGACATTTCTAGTTTCCTCACCTGCAAAGATTAATATTGGAATGGAACTATGATAATCCACGTCTTCTACATTATAACAAATAAAAATCGCTTTTGATTTTCCCCATAATAGCAATGACAGAGAAAGAAAATTATTAATAGAATGACGAGCTACTAATAGACAACTCCAATATCATTTTCAAGATCTTAACTACAATATACATGCATCATATATGTTCTAAATGTTCATAACAAGTATGGTTCTTAGTTGTAGGACGAAACATGAATGAACTTTGTGTATTCAAATTGTCAGTCCAACATTAAACTAAGCCATGTTTGGTACGCTGTAATGGAATGTAATGTAATATAACCATTTATGTAATTGTGCATTTACAATTATATATAAGTAATGACATTACATTTAATATCATTATGGTGAACCAATTTAGACAAAATTCAACAACTCGGTCAATATTCAATTTAGACAAAAATTAACAGTTTGGCCAAATTCAAAAAATTTATTGTTTTATGGTTTACTTCCTAAATGTAAGCTTTCTTTATCAAGATTTTCGAATTTTAGGAGGAAACAAAAAAAAAATCAGAAAAACAAATTGGTGATTTTTATTCTTTCCCCAGCTATCTTGTACAGCAAGTCATCAACTCCCAAATGGACTAGGGATTTAGTAGTTTAATAGCTAAGAAGCACGGAAACTTCGATAAAGTTGCATTTCCCGTTTCGGAAACATTTCGGAAACCGGAAACTCTTGGACACCCGTACGAAACGTTTCGGGCCGTTTCTGTAAATAATAAAAATTAAAATTTGTAAAAAATTTAAAATTATTACCCACAAATAAAAAAATCTAACTAGTTACCCATAAATTTTACATTCGCATTGCCCACAATACAACAAATATACTTATTTGTGTTGAATTGTATTATATTTTTTATATATTTATAAAATTTTAAATATTTAGTACATTAAATTGAATTATTTTGTTAATTATCATAAATATTTAAATAATATTTTTATAAATATATCCCTAAATTTTTGTTATTTACACGTTTCCCCCACGTTTCGTGTCCTTCATTTTGAAAAACTTTCGTTTCTCCGTGTCCGTTTCGTATCGTTTTCGTTTCCCGTTTCCGTTTCCGTGCTACTTAGTTTAATAGTGGCTTAATACATAGTTTGACCTCTGAACTTGTACCCTTTTACCCATCTAACCCCTAAACTTAACGTCTCACCTATCGAACCTATGAACTTGTTAAATAATCCGATTTGACCCCTGAACTTGATAAATATGCAAATATTGAACCCTTCGTGTCCACCTGTCACTTGAAATGTTCTAGAAGAAATTGTGTACGGAGGGGTTCAATGTTTACGTATTTATCAAGTTCGGGGGTCAAATCGGGTTATTTAACAAGTTCAGGGGTTCAATAGGTGAGACGTTAAGTTTGGAGGTTAGATGGGTAAAAGGGTACAAGTTCAGGGGTCAAACTATGTATTAAGCCGTTTAATAGTCAACCACACATAATGAATCAGCATATGTATAAGCATGAACATGAATGAAGATGCATTTACTGCTATATACATTTAATTAAGATTAAATTTTAAATGAGACACCTAATGTCGAGATTAACCAAAGCGGCAGCATGACAGTGGGAAAATAAACAGGAAGTTTAGTCAGAATGATCATATTCTTTCATTTCTATGCATCAAGAGCAACCAGCAAATGAAGATGGAGTCAGACCAAATCAACGACTCCTAATTACACAAACTTTATCATAAAAAGTAATGGTGTGATTGAAGTGTATAAACTGGAACACGCTAACTAAATTTACAAGGATAATATCTAGTCTTTGCATTTGTCAGATAAGTTAAAAACAATATTTATAGTTTAAAATCCTTATCTTGTTTAACCACAGAAGTAGCATTTTAAAGTATTCTGCTACACTTCCATACGAGACTTAATACCATAACCAATTGCAGTATGTAGTATAGCAGCCATAAAGCATGGCCATAAAATTTTGAATAATTAAACCCCCATTATTTTCAGTTAAAGAAAATCAGAATACCCATATTATGCGAGCCTAACCTGCCTAACAATGAATGGCTCATCAGTAAGACTCAACGGCGCTGTTAATATTGTCAAAAAGCCATTTCGGTTCCCATAAGCAACATCAGTGAAGGGTCTATCACCGACCTGTCACAGGCAAACAATCATTACCTGACCCGAATAAACTCCAAAAACAAGTTAACAGCTTATAAATCTCGCATTACATACGTACCATGATAAGTTGCGAAGATTTACAGCCAAAATGCTTTTCAATTTCTTCAGCTGTTCCAGCTGGTTTCTTTACCCCTATATAATTAGCAGATACAAAATCAATATTCTATACAAACAAGACCCTTTAGGAAATCACATTCAACGCATTAGTTTCAGTGCATTTACCAAGTAAACTAAAAATCTATTAGCCGAACATCCAACCGGCCTATTATTTGCATAACAAATTAAACTATTGAACCATTATAGAAATGTAAAGATTTTTCATTGGCAATGAAAGACTTACTATGCCTTATGACCTTAATCCCAATAGCCTTTTCAAGCGCCAAAGCTTTAGAACCATCATGATCATACTCACACAGCCCTAATTCATTGAACAAGTAACCAAAACAAACTAAAAATAATTAGTAAACAGCATCAAACACGGCTATAAGAACTTAACATAAACAAAAGGGTCATGCCAAAATTACCAGCAGAGTTACTGAAAACCGCTATATCATCACCAAAAACAGATTTACACTCCTCTATCGAGGGCTGAAGATAGCCACACAAATTCAAAGTGTACGGCACTGTAATTGTATTATCTTTATCGAAAACGACGCCTCGAAAACCTCTCTGGTGCAGCATTTCCCAATCAATGTAACGTATATCACGAACTGACACGTGAGGTAGAGCCAAATGCTGCTCTTTAACAAACATGGAAACTGAAGAAACAATTCCTTCAATGTTAACTCTTTGTCCCAGTGCAGCTCTCAAATCCGCCCACCACATGTTTGTGAAAAGTCCTTGGGGTTTCTTGGTTAAAGGCTCTGGCTTTTCTTGATTATTAAACCGTTTTTCTCGGTTTTGAGGTTCTGGGTGTTTGTTATTGACCGAGTTATTGTCAATGGAGCATTGAAAATGGTTGATTAAGGAGTGGATTTGAGTTGGGTTTTTGTTGTTGCTAGTGTGGTAATTGTCGTGTTTACTGATGCAATTAGTTGTAGGATGGAGAGTGAATAAAGAAAAATTGTTGGAGTGGATTTGGAAAACAGAATTGGGTTTGATTAGAGTTCTACGATGCAAATTAAATGGAACAAGAATGGGACAGTAGCAATTGGGCAAGGGTGCAACACAAGCGCACGGCATTTCCATTTCTAAATCTATTTGCCATTTTCATATTTTAATATTAATTGGTGGCACATTATACATAGCCTAAATTACGTTTTGCTTAATAGTAAACAAAATGCACGACTCTTTTTTTAAAATCGGAAAGGAGAAGAGTTTGTGAGAGAATTTAAATTCATGACCTAGCAGTTTGCTGTCTACTATTGATACCATTTCAGTTATAGCTCGTTGGTAAAAAAATGCATAATTTGCAAAAAACATTCCAATTCAAAATTAATTTAAGAGTTTCTTTTATTTAATTTTATTAATATAATATATTGAAACAGTAATGATGTAAGAGTGAAATATAGCGCTTGTTTGGTTTAACTGTTATTTGTAGCTAGTTTCCGGTAGACAATACGTGTTTGGTGAGATCTTATTAGCTATTGGTGATGATATGTTAATTAAAATGTATAATTTTTTTTTTATATAATAATTATATTTAATAAAGATAATGAAAAAATTATATAGAAAATAAAATTTAATTTTAAATTATTTTATATAAGTTTTTTTTTTTATAAATTTATAACTAATTTACCAATGAGTTAGCTCAAATGGTTAAGCGCTCACAGCAAACTGCTAGATCGTGGATTCAATTCTTCCCACAAGCACTTTTCTCCAATTATCATAAAAAAATTGACACTTAATATTGAAATTTATTTAATTATAACTACTATAATATAAATAAAATAATTTTATACTATTTATATATAGTGGGATTAATTGAAAATAATTTAAATGATTTTATATATAACTTTTATGATGTAAAAAGTTACACATACAACCATTTATGTCAAAAGTCGAAACAATAACATAGTTAAATGGGCTGTTTTTCTAAATTTTAGAATTAGACGTCATCATAAGAAATTAAACATTTGAAACATTCAAATTAATAAGTAAAATTAATTTATCAAAATTTATAACCAACATAATTGTTAAAGGTACTATTCTGTCAAAAACTAATCAATTACAAATACAAATACAGGAAAGCCGCCATCTAATCCTCTCCTTCAGCTTTTCGAAGGTAAAAAAATTATCATCCAGCTTCTAAATTCTGAGTTATGCAGCTGTAAGACTAAAGTCTTCTTTAACAGAACAAAAATACATTCTTGTCCGATGTTAGCAATCTTCGGGCATTAGTAGTTCCAACAATCCGTTCTAGCTGAGATATACCAAAAGAGCAGATGATTAGTAACTTCAAGCTGGAAAAAATCGTGTTGCAGATTGACACGCGAACCTGTTCAACTCGTTTAATTTTTCCATGTTGTGCCGTGCCTTGTTAAGCCGACTCAACACGGTATTAACTCATCGTCATTTTTTTATACTTTTGAAAATCATTATTATATATATCACTTACTGACATAAACATGTTTTATGTGTACCTAATTAAATAGCCGTGTTAATAAATCGTGTCTGCATGATTAATATTTGATTCAATTAAATTAATTAGATCGTGTCGGTAACAATTAATACGCATATGTGAGTTATTACCCGAAGCTGATCAAATTTTGAAAAGAACACTGTGCATGACGTGCTGTTACTATTGTCCTCCTCAAGCATGTTGACCATCTGCAACAGGAAATATTCCAGAGCAAATAAACAGCAAAATATCAGAAAATTATTGATAGTAAAAAAAGAAAGGAAAAGAAGAAAGTTCGCCTAAATATACAATTATAAAGTCAGAACTCGGTGCTCACCTCAGGGTAGAAGTCCATCCTATCCGGAAGAGAATAGATGATTAAAGTTTTAATGCCCCGGATCTAATCGCCAAAAAAGTGAATAGTTGAGTTACCAGTGTGAGATTAAATGACATTTAAAACTCATATACATCATTCTTGTGTGCTTGAAAACTCATGTAAAAGAAACAAACTATCTCCTATGTTGCACAAAAACGAAAACAGACGAAAAACACTGAAACAGAAAAAGGTGAACCGGCAATTTTTTATAAAATAGTTATAAAAATAAACAATTTAAGTTTCATTAGTGTTTTCGGAAAGGAAAATGAAACTCCAAGAAGTCGATAAGTTTTCATGCACGATAGGCTATTTCAATGAAGGAAACAGGATTTAGAACCTTATATCGGCTGTAGAAATGACGTCTCTCGGTATAAAGCATGATCTTCTTTTTTCCTTCAAAAAACTCAAGTCGTGCTCGAGATACATCACTTTGTTTTGTGTAGCTAAAGACCGAAGCCAATTTGTTATTACAATGGCAACCAGCAGTAGGGCATTATATTAAAAAAATGCAATTATATCGGAGAAACCTATGAATAGAAGGAGATTAGAGAAAAGGGAAGCTTCTTACTCTGCAAGTGCACAAAAGGATGCGTTCTGTGACTTCAAAAAGTTGCGAAGTTTTACATATTCCAAGTAAGAACTGACAAAGAGCATGATTCCTCCCTGCAGTAAATTTTAATGAATATTCGTACTATAATAGTTGAAGGAAAATTCATATTGCTGAACATATTAAGAATACCTGAATAGAATCTTTAATCTTTGGAAAAACCTGCATCAGGCAAACCACCATTAAATAAAATCCATTCAATAGAACAAAGAAACTTTCTAGTACCATTCCGTTCTTTTACTCCCTTAAAATATCTCAATTAAAGTATAAAAAGAAAATGAAAAGAACAAGCACATGTAGCAAAGCTTGGCAGTTACAAAAGCTCTAAAGGTGTCACTCTGCACACAATTATTGCATTTAGCAAAACATATAGTAATTCACAGACCAGCATGTAGCTCAATAGTTCATTACTTCAATAATGTAAAGTAGGCAGCACACTAGATGACTTCTCCAATGGAGAGCAGGGTTTTACACGACGGTTTTGGTTGCGGTATCCATATATATTAAGATGTGACGTTACTGGATTGTATTGGAAAGAACTGCCTTACATTCAACCGTATCATGATTTTTTAAAGTTATGTACATTAGACGAGCTGAAGTTACATAAACAAATGTCATATATTATAGTCTATTCTAGCCCTATAGAAGGCGGCAAAAGATACATAACCTAGAATTGTTGATACTGTCAAAATTGTTGCAGGTCTGCAGAACAACTGAGTTCTTTTCTTCTTTCTAGCCAAAGCCATGCTGGCCAAAAAGGAAGAGTTCTGTCTTCTGGAATATATTTGTTTCTACAAGATAGCCCTATTTTACATTCAAACCAATTCAGAGCGATCTAAAGAATCAAATCTGTGCATCCTGTATTTATAGACCATTGATAACCCTACCAAAGACAGCCTTATCCCGAAAGACACAAAAAGCCTTAAGATTATTCAAGGCTTCAACATCTCAAATCAATATAACGTCTCTGTTACTCACTAAAATATACAGCACCTCTATCTGTACTTAGAAAGTAATTATCCTGTGATCAGCCAATACTCAAAAAATGTGATGTGTTTGTTTTTGCACATACATAAGTAGAGAGAGAGAGATGGCCAATTACTGCTACAACACACAAATGCTTTATCTTCCATGTTCTTATGCTAATCAGAACATAAAAGATAAATTGGATATAATCATATAACTGAAACTAGAGTTTCAACTCTATCCAATCAGGAGACTGATTACAGGGAAAAGTAGCACATAGACTACAATATAGTTCTGCCGGATTCTTTCTTGAGATGCCATAATCAGGTAAATTATGATTTACCCATAAGGAAAGGCAATCTACTTGTACTCAAAAACAGAACCAAGGTTTTATAGCCATCTCCATCACACCAAACTGCCACATTAATGGAGCATTGCATATATATTTCTAAACCCTCAAGCATTAAAATCGTCAAATTCGTTATAGTATGGGCTTAACTACAAGGACATGTAGATAAAGGTAAAACAATTCATTTGAAGGATGAACAAGTTTTTGCTGAAGATCAGAAAGAAAAGTAAAGCAAGTATTTGAGAGATGGACCTTCTTGACAAAGTAGTCATGACGAGCATCATCAGCATCTGTGATTGAGTTTACAACAAACCGTTCATATATCTGCAGGGGGGAAGAGTTGCAGGACAAGTTATTAGCATAATCAAGTTCCAAATTGCATCATATATCATCAATATAAAGCTTAACATAGATGATCTTCTAGAACTCTTAAATTTGGCAGAAACTCAGGTCTAATTTTGCTAGTGCATCACTTTTTTTCTTAGTTGATTGGATAGAAGCATCCGATTTCTTTGCTAATAGATAGACCTTAAAGCTCTATTATCATTCGTTGATTTTAAATGGAAAAATCACGAAGCCTAGACTATATTTATAGTTTCATCCTGGAAGCTTGAATGTCTATTCTTCTTACTGTTTTATTTAGTATGCATTTATCACCCAAACCATTGCATTGTTATAAATAGGGAACTACTCTATAACTGCTGCACTACACATGAACAATAATGCGATTTCCTTATCTGAGTATAAACTGAAAAGAACATGAAGCGGAACTAGGAAAACACAAGAATAGAATCTCAATTTGACCAGGTTATCACTCTACTACTAATTGACCGTGAACACACAAGTCGAGCAGATATACCTGTCGCACTTGGCGTTCAATTTTTGGCAGAATTCCTTTATACGTGGATACCAACTTTACCTGTAAATACCAGTAAATAAATGATTCTTCCAATTTTTGCACAACCATTTGACAGGTATAACTAAAACGCTGCATGTTAATTGGATAAAATCCATAAAATAGAACAAAGTTCGTGCAGAAGCAAAGAATAAGAGATCGAATGACAAAAGAGAGTAATGTTCAGTTTCTTAAATTCACATAGATCTTAATCTCCACATTGCATATATTTGTTGTGAGAATATCTAGCTTTAAATGTAGTAATATTAAATTATCGTAAAATCACCCCTAGCAGCTTCACAATCAAATGAGAGAATCCCAGCTTTAGTTCTTAAAAAATATATATTGATATAATTAGAGGTGTAAATGCCATTATGCATGATAGAGTGGATTCTACTGCTGTAGTAACAACCAATTGGTTGGCAGGATAGACGTTGGTGCTGCTGAAGCTAATGGAACAAATGACAAAAGCCACAAACTAAACTAGAATTAACTTTCATGCACTGCCTCATCATGATGCAAGAGCTCCATCTTATTCAGTAAATTTCTATACATATAGAGCTACTGTATTGGCAGTAGCAATGAGAATGACAAAAGGATAAAGTTCACCCAAAGTAATATGCTTTTATCTTGAGCCTTCCAGCCCAAGCCCCACTTCTCTTTGTTATCACTATTACAATCCCATAATACCAGCAACTAAATTTCTAAGTTTCTTCACAATTGACATTACTTCTCATTCTGGGTGCAGGAAATGTGAGCTTAATAAAATTTACAGACAACAGACTTTCTACTCCTTTTGATTTGAGAGAGCGTTTCAAGTTTCAAGCCTCAAAGCAACCAAAAGAATATAGTTTAGGGTATGGAGAATCCTACACAAACTGATCAATGCGTAAAGCATGTGAAACAAAGAACAGAAAAAGAAACTCACCTTCCCTTCATGGTTAACGCACTGATGATTGAATGACGCATTAATATCTGGAAAAAGAAAGAAAGATTGTCTACATTATTGCAGCACATTCTCGCAGAAGCAAGACATGACTAACTCACTATAAATAAAAAATTAAACCAGAGAAAACTTCAATTTTGTGCTAAAAAGCACATATAGAAATTAAAGCACCAGTGTGATGCAAAGTCTGTATAAAACACTGATTTGCTTTTTCTGACTAATTAGCCAAATCAGTTCTTTTTCTGAGTAACTAGCCAAACTGTGAAAAACCTCCATGAAGAAACAAGATGGGAAGAAAATCACCTGGGTTTATATAATGTGATAAAATAATGGTTTGCCGATAATTTCTTGCATTTTTATCGAGATACCTAAAGAAGAAAGACAATCTGATAAATCAAGATATTTCAAGCAGATTTGGTGAAGAATCTTAATATAAATGAGGTTATAGTTCATCCATCATTCTAAAAGGCATCTAAACTATCAACCATTTAAAGTGAGAAGATATTGTCAAAGCGGCATCAAAACTTTGAGCATATTATTAGTTTCAGTGAGTTACTTCAGAAAACAAAATTAATTTGGCAGACATGATAATCCAACTCAGACCCTGACTTGCATTTGTCCCAAATTTGAATAATTACACATTACTTAATTGACCAAATCAAGTTAACAGCATCTGTAATATAATATTCATTCACTTACTCTCTTAAGAAAATCATTTGGTCGGTCAAATGCTCATGTTTGATATTAAAAAAATCATTCTCAAAAATAAAATCATTTACTCAGTCTAAGGTTACTCAGTCTAAGGCCTTCTACACAGCTAAAATATCAATGCCAACATTATACATCCCAGTAAGCACTGTGACACTAGCTTAACACAAAGATGTATTCTTTTGTCCAAAATTGATAAGGTCAAATGAATCAAATTGCAAAGTTCGGAATTTTTTAATTATTTGACTTTGTGATAAGCATCGAAACCTAGAAAAGCAAATCTTGAAAGAAAATAAAAAAAGGAGAAAAGCAACAATCAACATACCACTTTCTTATGCGCATAATATCAGTCCCGTGTTGCTTAGAAGGTATCAAGTTCAAATGTTCAAGAACATTGCTGAGATAATTCCAATTCTGGAAATTATTTATCGAAAGGGGAAGAGTAAAAAAGAAAATCAACACTATAAAGTCAAGTAAAATGCTTAACAAGTATATAACTTTACTAATAACTTTCTAATATTACCTGCAGTGCTATTACATCTGCATGATCAATAACAAGAACCTGCTCAGACCAACAAAACACACAGCTTTGAATACTTCAACATATGGTGCTATGTAACAAAATAAACAAGATTGGAAAATTCTAAGATGCACCAATATCCCAACAAATAAGTAAAAATATACCTCCAAAGAAGAGAGGAAATCATAATCTTTTTCCTTGCTACTCATAGCCTCCTCAATTCTCTGAAATGACAAAATGACATTAATTCATGCTTGAGAAACTGAGAAAATATATGTCACCTCCGCAGAAACATAAAAATTAACAATCGCAAGAAAATAGTCACAGCATATTTAATGACAGCTTAAGGTCAAAAAAATGGACTATAAATTTTTAAAATTGGACCCTTAGTGAATTTAATCAAATGATAGGGAGAAATCAATTGACATTATAAAAGTCATGAGAACTAGTAATTACGACCTAATGTTAGAGGGTTTTAGTAATTATTCCTTAATTTTAAAATATTGTACTCGTACCAACTACAAAAATAGCTGCAGGGTCCTGCGCCATGTAGAGCAAGGTAGTGTTGTTACATGTAATGCAAAAATTGAACTAATCTTAATCAAGAAACAGAAACTCCACATATACAAGCACAAAACAGAAACATCACAGTGATTATAAAGTCTCCACTTAAAATCATTTTGGATAGTATTTCCTACTAAATTATCATTGTTACCAAAACTTTGACCAATTAAACAGCAAAACCTGTATTCAAACTCGCCTTTTTTAATGACCCGTTCTATTGTGAAACTAGCAAAAGAATGGATAACCAAAATAAGATAGTGAGCCATCAAGTCCAAGTGTACAGCTAAAATAATTCTTGTCCTCTCTTTTCAAATTTTAAGAATAAGCTTATCCCCTATTAGAGAAAATTATAGTGGCCAATATTATAGGTTGTGGGTCTTCCTGCCATTCAGTCAGCCAAACAAAAACACAGGGTACTGGATCCTTACCGTATGCAAGGCAAGAGGAGAAGCAACAATCATATCTGAGGAATAGAAATCACTGTACAACTTTATGCTCCTCCTACAAGTTAACAAAAATTATGTAATATTAAGCATGAAGATTGCATGCAAACTGAATCTTCACATTATGCTTCAAGAACCAAGTACGGTGCAGAAATGACTAGATAGAAGCATTTAGTCTTCTGACCAAAA
Source organism: Mercurialis annua (assembly GCF_937616625.2). Classification (NCBI taxonomy): domain Eukaryota; kingdom Viridiplantae; phylum Streptophyta; class Magnoliopsida; order Malpighiales; family Euphorbiaceae; genus Mercurialis; species Mercurialis annua. Next base: position 35,792,741 of record NC_065573.1, on the reverse strand, counting down.
TGAATGCGGATGAGTAATTATTATATGAAATATAAATGCATGTTGTAAAAAAGCTTAAACATCTCAAGATTCTAAACTTTGTAGACATATTGGTTTGAAACAGTACTACTAATAAGCAGACTGCAAAATATCTTGGGAATTGAGAAAAATAAGAACCTCAAACTTTGCTCATGAAATCATACATCATGTCTTCACAAATGGTCCCCATGCATATTTAAATTTACTGCCTAATACAAAACCCTAAAAATTCTATAACCAAGACAAAGATGTACTTTATGAACTCATTTAGACACTGAATGATCAATATTCACCTGGTAAACTTTATGCCTATCATGAAGTTATCATCGTTATTGCCGCCAAAAAGTGCTTCATGGTCAGATGGTTTTGAAGACTTCAGAGGCTTAGAATTTTCAACATTTTGGACAGACTTGTCAACATCTACATTATCTTCATCATCTTGAGTTCCAAACTCATCATAAAAACGATCAACATGTTCTACATTAACCTGTGAAGATGGACAGAAGTTTAATAATCTAGATAACTCATCATTACCACACACACACACACACATAGAGTACCTTTCGACAAGCTATCATCATGTGTTTTACACGAGTAGTTGCATATCTCAAATGAGGAACAATAAGGAGACAAAAATAAAAAGAGACTTGAGTTTGAAATGATGACCATGAAATATAGTGGTGAAATCTCACTACACATTTCTTTGGGACGATTATTATATCATTCAAGTCAAGTATTTTAGAAAACCGAGCTACATTTGGTGCTAGCATGCAAAATCATCACAGATCAACCAATCACATTTAGCATGTTACATTCAAAAGGCCTTTAGGTCTGTAACTGCAAGGAATACATTTTAGGGTAATGGTTTGGAAAGTATGTTCGCACAAGAAAAGCAATGTGAATGCACTCTCCAACCAACCATTAGATCAAATATCCTTCATTAAACTAAAAAAATTAATTTATATCCAATTTCTGCAGAGTGCATTTACAGTACTTGTGCTAACGGACTCCAATTTTTTCTCTTTATTTATATTTGATGTCCAAGAAAGTGAAAAAAGCAAAGAACAGTATAAACAACTTTCACAAGTACTAAATTATCCAATATACGGACTATACAAAATATCTAAGATAAATTGGTATTTATATTATGATCCTTATTTGCATATTGCATAAAACCTCCTCAATATGCATAAGTCTGAACGAGGCACGTAAGCTTGTACAAGGATGAGATGAGAATCATCTGCTAAACAAGTAATTGACTTCCTTGCAAAGAATTTTTTTCATACTAATAAGAAGAAAGCTGCATAACTATTCAGCAGATTAAATATATAGTTTTACTGATCGAAATGCAAAGTTTATCAATTTCTTTAGTAATTAAATTACCTGAGAAACAAGCAAGATAGAGAGGAAGCTTAACCAACTAGAAGAATCAGAACATGAATCAAACACAAAGCACCAGTGGTTCGCGACTTGCAAAAACTTTTTTGAGAGATCTTACTTGCACACAGTATACATAGGCAAAACTTATTTAAGAGATCTTACTCGCATACTATATACATAGGCCACAACAACGTCTCAGATAAAGAGTTTGCAACTTTAGAACAAGCTCAGAGTATTGCATTAAAAAACTGCATCACGATTCACGAATAGAGAAACCAAGAATACCTTGTAAGCCTGAGGAGTCAGTTGTATTAGCCTCTTTACAACCCGAACCGCTATACTTCTAAACGGAAGTAGGATCAAAACCTGTACCACAGCATTGAAACAATTGCTACTAAGTGTATATAAAAATACCCAAATTTCTTATTGACATAACTTTCCTTTGGTTAACAAAAATAAGTGAGCAAACAAACGAATAATAGACTGAAGTTCTAAAGGACAAGGTCAACTAACTGCATATGAACATCAAATTTCCAAGTGAATTAAAAGACAATTTAAATCGGTATCTAGGAGGCCAGTAAAAATCTAAAATAAATAATTTGAGGCTAGTATATATGTAGATAAAAAAATTATATATACATGCTACATTGCTACTTGCCATTAAAGTCAACAATCCCAAGAGCATGAAGTAAAGCTTCAGTACTACGTCAAAGTAGCTTAAGAAGATGATCGCATATAGCTTCTCAACGATACCTTTGGACGAGTAAACCCACGATCAAGGAAACCATCAGCAGTAAGTAATTCATCCTGAGCAGAGTCTTGATGCTTGGCCACTTTAGAATCATTCTTTCTAACAAGATCTCTAGTAGAGAAGATGTGATTTAGCTGCATCAAGTTTAATTTTATTCAGTTGATAAAAGTAAAAAAAAAAATCCCCAAAGATGAATCATACAATCATATATAACAAGGATAAGAAGCATGTATACTGACCGCATGTATGATGTAAGCAACCTTCATACTTGAGTCTTCTTCGACTCCTTTGATATAAAAGGGTTTCTTATTGCAATGCAAAAAATCTCTGTAGCTATTACCTAGTAAAACAAAGAAGACATATTTGATCATAAGTTTCTTTATTGTGAGAAGAGCAAGCAAGCTAACAAAACGCATATCTTATACCATAGAAAACAAAATCAAAAAACCAATTGCCAAATATATGGAATAAAAGTTGCTTCTTGCTTCCTTATTTTTAGTGTGGGAAAAGCCAATAGTTAATCACTTAATCTCTCTATGGATTGAAACATTTTGTACTTTGATACAAAGGGCTAGTGGACTTTCATGACATTTTGCCAATGTGCACATTATCTTTAAAAGAACTAATAATAGCAATATGTGCAATGCACAAGAACTTAGAATGGTACTATATTATTTTAATTTTGTGATTGTTCTTTAATATTGTAGCATGTTCTGGCATATCATTACTAAACAGCCAAGACCAAAAGATATTAAGTTTCGAGTACTCTAGCACCAAGAGTGCAAGATCCTGCATCAGGATTCCTAAACCTCCAATTAAATGAGCTTTTCTAACTCCAGATCCCTATTTTAGCATGATCATCACATATCAGAGCAGACCAGTAGTTTGTTCAATGGCAGCCAAATTTCATTTTAATTGAACTTGCCAAGCCACGTAGAGAAGATCATTAAAACAGTAAGTGATGGTATAAATGATTAGAGGAACTAATTAAAATGCTTTCGTCAAAATATTCTTATTGCTAGCCTCAGAAAATAACTACCAAAGACATAAGAGGGTACCAATAACTACACATACGAACAAAAGAGGGCACAAAACATTTTCCTGACTTGTACAGTATCAGTTGCAGAAGCAAAATTATCCAATCAAATTAAAAATGGGTTGTATATTCTTAGACAAATATCAGTGAGAATAGTTATATTCATTGTTTGCCAGTGATTTAACGGGATATATTACACATTGATTTTTCTCGTACCAAGTAACTAATCATTAATAGTCAGCAAAAATAATACTTTTCAAGTTAGCACATAAGAACAAAAAAAACTTTTAAATGATTTATCATGTCTAAAGTAAGAAATTGGTGATAATTTTCAAAATTCAAACAACATCAGCTTTTTTTACCCTTCATGTAAAGCAAATATAACAATCAATACGCAACATGCATTTTTAAGACCCCATCAGATCCTCCGAGGAATTACTCCACATGCTATTGTGCATAAACAAATAACTTGAATGAATAAGAGCAAGACATGATGTAAACAAGCACCACATGATAAACTATTGTCTATAAGAGCAAAGAAAAAAAAACTTACATATGGAGAAGAAAAATCTTTGCTTAGATGAACAAAAATCAGTGCCGCCAGATTTTTCGTAAGTCTCTAACCAATGCTTATATAATTTTTCTTTCAAACCATAGCCAAAATTTTCATTAACATCCTGCAAAAAAAATGAAAGAAAGAGCGAATAATAACAAAAACAGTGAATGTATGAAAATTTGCAAATTAAGAAACTGTATCATCTCTGCAACCAAGCTCCAATTCCTTTTTAAGACAAAAAAATTCACGAAGACTCATAATTATCTTGCATTTGTACCTTCAGAAAACATTCTCCAGTGCCTACCCACTTGCAATTCTTCTTATTAAATGCAGGCAATTCCCATTTATACTCCCATTTTTTCTTCGACAAATTCTGAACCTCTGCTTCTGATAAATTGCAGTCCAAATGTTTGTGAAAAGGACTGAAAAAATGACATTGAACAGTAAATTAAGCATAAATTGTTTAAATGTTGGCGGAAAGGACTGTATGATGAAAACCTCTAGCTATACAAAGATCTCAACATAAACAGTTCAGCAATTCACAGGTTCAATTGTTTATAGAAATACAGATCAGCTACATAATAATCTCAAGTCATAACGACATTTACATTAACTAACAAATTTAAACCAAAAATAAAAGCATAAAAGAGAAAATCCCCATACATACCTGATAAATTTTTGGGTATTGACACCAATTCCATGCTCTTGATCTGTGTCAGATGCCCCCGGATCATCCTCTGAATCGCTACTAGCATCATTGGCTTTAATGCTAGTCATGCTAAATTTTTGGTCTTTACTTTCTCTTGGATGTCTTCTTAGAAATTTGCGATTAGTTCCTAAGAACCAACATGAATAAACAAAAAAAAAATACACAATCAAATCAACATTAACGGCTATGCAGACGAAAATTTAGTGGAGTACCGACCTAAATAAACCTTTATGACATTTCTTCTTTAGAATATGCAATCAAACATAAAATTGATTCTGCTTATATGTTTAGCAGAATTCCGAATGCTTATATGTTTAGCAGAATTCCGAATGCTTATATGTTTAGCAGAATTCCGAATTCAAAAACCATTTTGTTTTATTGTTAATTACTGAATGTGAGATTGATTGATTTATTTATTACTTCAGAATTTCCCGTCTTACCGTCTTCACCGGCATTATCCGATCGAGAGTCATACTCTTCCGAGTCACTTTTAGCTTCTTCTCTTTGTCTGTTTTTAAGAGCAGCATATATCCAAAGAATTAACAACAAATAATTTAAACAAAATTACAACACTGCTAATTTTAACAAAAACAGCACAAATAATTATTATTTTACTGTGCTAATAATGATAGTTAACTATGACATAAAATTAATGAAACAATTGTAATCAAGATTACGAATTGAGTGTTCACCTTTTATTGTAAGTATTAGGAAGAGTTTTGTTGCACGGTTGTAGTGTCATTAGTAAACTGTATCGTATATTGACAGGGGAGAACTACTTGAACGCTAGGTTAGGCTAGACCCGGGCTGTCGTCGGATTAAAGAAGGAGTAGCGGTGGAGGTCTGGCGGAGCAGCAGTAGACTTGTATGAAGAAGAAGAACGTTAGGTCTAAAAAGACCAATTCGGGCTTCATGAAAAATATTGGCAAAAGGTGTAAACAAACCTCATAGTTCCCTCAAGCGTATAGATAAACCCTTAAACTAATTTTGGGCACAATTAAACTCCAATATTTTTATAAAAGGGCAATTAAACACTTTAAAAATTTAAAATCTACAAAAGACACCATTACGTTAAATATGGCAGTTGACAGAGTTAAAATTATTAAAAAAAAGTTCAAAAATACCATTAATATTTACAATATTTTTCAAATTAAACTTTCAAATGTCTTTTATTGAATTTTTTTCAATGAGGGACCCAAAAAAAACACTTTTCCTTATTAATTTTTTTTTTAAGTAATCGACCTCCGCGGAGCGGAAGGGCCCTTCCATTTAGAACTGAGACGAACTTGGTTCTCAGACAAAGCTCGTCTTATCTAAAAAAACAAATGAGCTTCGTCTGTTAAGGAGCTCGCCCATTCTCTTAGGAGCAGTGGAGGCGATTTGCACGCTTGGCGGTAGTGGTTTGTAAGGACGGTGGCGGTTTAAAGGAGGAGAACCGAGAGCGATTTGATGGTCCTAACTAGATCTTAATTAGGTTTCAATTAAGTTTTTTTAATTAGGTTTTAATTAGATTAAATTAGGGTTGATTAGATTTCGATTGGTTTGATTAGTTTTAGTTGTATTTTGATTGGTTTAATTAGGTTGATTGTTTCAATTAAGTTTAATTAGATTTTAATTCTTCATAAAAAAAATTGGATTTTTATTGATTTAATTGTTTAATTGATTTTAATAAGAAAAACAAATAATTATAACTAATGAGAAAGAAGTGGATGAAAAAAATGTCAAAAGATTCATAAATATAAAATTGGTTAATATTTTAAATATTAAGGTTATGTTTTAACCTTTTTCTATAAGGTTAACGATGGTTCTAACGTTTATAGACAAAAGGCTTTAATTGTTATGTTTTTAGACAGCAGGGGTTAATTGTGTAAAAAAATGACGGTTTATGTATATTTTTAGAAAAACTACGAGAGCTTTTTTTATATCTTTTACCAAAAAAATTTAAAGCCCAACTTTGGCCCTTGTTTAATTATTTATAAGACCCCTTCTATTTAGACTCAAATTATTAAACTTCTCAAATCAATTCCTAGTATTTTGTAAAATTTTATAAACATCCCTTATCAACAAATTCAACTTTGTGACTACAAAATTATTTCTTCCTCAATTCTCCAATTTAACTCTTCAAATTTTGAACCTGAATTTCTCTAACTTTTTATCTTTTAACATTTAATATCTTCTATTAAAAATTATCAATTCTATTTTTTTTCTTTTAAATTTAAATCACCTCCGATTTTTAATGTCTTTATGTATTTTATTTTTAAATATTAATTTAATTTATATAATTGTGCAATAATTATATTAAATTTATATTCTAAGATTATTTAAATTAATTTAATTGTGAAAAGTAATGCAACTGATTAAATCACAACAAGTAATTTTTTGCTTAGTTACTATAATTTTATTCTATTCTATTTTATTGATAATTGATGAAATATATTTATGAATTTGTCTTGTGAATTTTTTAGATAATCAATTGAAGAAAACTAATCAAAATGAATTCATTTAGGTTATACATAATTATTTTATTAGAATGTCAAAAAATGTAAACTTATGTGACAAAAAATGGTAATACGTCCACAATCTTGGAATAAAAAAGGACGTATTAGATTTCATTCGGCCAATATAATCGGAACCGTGTGGATATGAACTCATTGTTAGAAGATTATTATACTATTGCTATTTTCTGTTATTAATATAAATTCAATGTAAATAGTATTTATATACATGGCGGAGCCGTAACTTTTAGTTAAGTAGGGCGGAGTCGAAACCGGTGAAAATTAAATTAGATTAAAAAGTAACTTATACACTACATGGTGAAGCCGTTTTTGACGTGGTTTTGGCACCATATAGTTTTAAAAAATATACATCATAACAACGTTGTTTTGATTTAATCCAAAACAATGTTGTTTTAATGCGAGAATTAAAAAAATAGGCAATGTCATAAAAATTCACCAACTTTATATGTTTTTTCAATTTAAACACGTTCTTTAAAATTTCTCATAAAAATACACCAACTTCCATTTTTTCCAAATTCATACATAATGCTGGCGTGACACTCATTATTAGTGCAATTTGCTGAGATGTACGTAATTTTTAACGAATGAATGAGTTACACGTCAGCACAATGTATGAATTTCGGAAAAATGAAAATTTGTGTATTTTTATGAGAAATTTTAAAAAACGTGATTAAATGGAGAAAACGTATAAAGCTGGTGAATTTTTATAACATTAACACAGGAAAAGCCTAAACCTAGCCATCATCTTCCTCATATTTAATTTATCCATAATTTAAATTGATTAACCTTAGTTAGTTTTCTATAGGTTATTATTCTAAGTAATCACAAAAGGAACCAAATAACAAAATTCATCAATTAGCAATAAAATAAAACATGTATTTGTTGCAGTTTAATCAATTATTTCATTTTCATGACTAAATTTATACACATGCACTGAGAGCGAAGAAAATTGAATATTCAAATCGACATGAAATTGATTCGTCAATCCATTTTGACACCTTTAACGGCTGCGACGAGGTGTATCCATTTTGACACCTTTAACGGCTGCGACGAGGTGTTGCTAGCAGAGGTTGACGAATTGCAGTAAGAAGTTAATGGTTGCCAATGAAGGGAGGAAGAATATAATAATAAAAAGAAAATATATCTAAAATTTATTAAGTAAAGTTCTGATTATTTTAGGATTAATTAATGTTTCAATGAAGGTTAATTAGGTTTAATTATAATTAATTTTTTTTAATTAGGTAATTCTACTTTTTTTTTCCCTAGAGGAGTCAAACTATTATGGTTTTGCCAAGTGCATGATAAAAATGTTTAGTTTCACAAAATTGAACTTATTTGATATGTTGTGCCAAATTGAGGGAGTGAAATGATCCTTCAATTTATAATTCAGATACTAAAAAATGCTAGACAAACAAAACTCAAACTCCAAATCAATTTCCTTGCCAAGCAATGGTGCGCTCATTTTTTTGTAATGCCAACGACAACAATGGTGGCGGACAACATCGTACAGCTAGCTCATCACCAACTTCAAAATTATAAACTTCTTTCATTTGGGTACAGAGGAAACGAGGCAGAACTTTGTCGTTTAAATTGTGCTGTTTTAGGGTCTAAGCCAAGGTAAAGTTCTGAGCTGAATTTGGTGAAGTATAAAGTTTTTTTTTTAATATTGCACATAACCTATTTGATGAAAAACCAGCAGAAATCTTTCCCAGTCAAAGTTTGTATGCATTATGCAGTTAACTTTAACTGTACTTGTTTAATAAGTTAAACAAAATTCTCTATCAAAGCATCACTAGAACATATAAATTTAGTAATTCAGCTACTTGCAAACCTATGGACCATTACCTCACTAATTTAGGGGTTTGTAATCCTAATCATGCTTTGGTTAAATGATGCCACATCAGCCATTGATTTTTTTTGCATTTTATTAGGTTGACTAGGCAGCCATGTCAGCAATAGTCATGTGGTTTAAGTGGCTTAATTGCAAATAAAAATGGAGCTTAACTTCTTTGCTTGATAATGTGCATTTTTCCATGATTGGTATCATATTGTGATTTCGAACATGATTTTTGCAGGTTACCATAAAAAGGTGTAACATTTGTGGTTTTGGTACTGTGATCTCTTGATTTTGATTGTATCAATGAAATTTGTAAGTCTCTCTTTTACTCTTTCCAATCACTGTCTGTTGCACCCACAATCAGATTTTATTGATTCACTTTTTATTTTTGTTATTTGTCAGACATGCTTGAATAAAGGGACTAGTTTCCATTTCCCACCATCTTACATTCTTGATGTGAGTGGATACAGGATATTAGTTGATTGCCCTCTTGATCTTTCAGCTCTCACAATCTTTGCTCCTCTCCCGCATCACTTTTGCCCCATATTCGATGTGAAAAGTTTAATATGTGCAGAGCCCTTGTACAAAACTGTAAAGAACTTGCACCTTTGGGATGCTTCATCTATTGACATCGTTTTAATTTCGAGCAAGATGGGCATGCTTGGTCTCCCATTTCTTACTCAAAGTGAGGGGTTTTCTGCGAAGGTAAAAGAAAAAGGTTGTTAAAGATGATTTTTCAATTTCCATTATCATAGTTTGTTAAGTGAGGATGTGTTTTGGTGTATTTGTCTGAAGTAGATATATGCAACGGAAGCAACTGCAAGAGTTGGGCAACTCGTTATGGAGGATCTTGTTTCTATGCATATGGAGTTTCGACAGTTCTACGGATTTGGAGAGTCATACCCTGAATGGATGAAATGGGAAGAACTTGAATTGCTACCATCTGAACTGAAAGAAGTGGCCCTGGGCAAAGATGGGTCAGAGTTGGGTGCTTGGATCCAGCTATACAGGTTAATTACTACTTCAATTTTTTTATTTTACCTTCTAGTCAATAACATATTCATTTGCATATTTACCCATTAGCAAATCGGGTTTCAAATTCTGATTAATTCAATACTTGATTTTCTTTATTTAGTTCTGTGGATGTGAAGGATTGCATGCAGAAGATTCAAATGCTTAAATACGCTGAAGCAGCCTGCTATAATGGGGCACTGGTGATAAAAGCATTCAGCTCAGGCTTAGAAATAGGCTCATGTAATTGGACTATTGAAGGTCCAAAAGAAAATATTGCATGTCTGTCGAGCTCTATTTTCGGTTCCACTCATGCTATGGAGTTTGATTATCATTCTCTACATGGCAAGGATTTGATCTTATATTCAGACTTCTCATCCCGCAATGCGATTGAAGATGTTGAACAAAATGATGACCATTCTGCTTTAACAAATCACAACCTCTCAGTTCTTAGGTACACCATTAGAGCCCAGTTTTATGTCATAATGTTTAGGGTTTTGACTGGTGCAGTTTCACATGTATTTATGCTATAACTTGCCTTACAGTGCTGATGTAGACAATTGGAATCAATTGAATGACTGCTCACTGACCGATGAGGAGACCTTAGAGGAAAGGGATAAACTAGCTTTCATATGCTCATGTGTTGTTGATGCTGTTAAAGCCGGTGGTTCTGTCTTGATTCCCTTAAATCGACTTGGTATTATTCTGCACCTTCTGGAGCAGATACCGGTTTCCCTAGAATCTTCAGCTCTAGATGTAAGCCCTAATAATTTTCTTCGCTCTTACTGCGTATACGTGCAAGTTCAACATGACATGATGGGGTGTCATTGTGTCAGTGTATCATTTAACTATGACTAAAAACTCTTTCAGCTTTATATTCTGGAGTATTAAAAGATAAGCATCATGGAGCGAAAATCGCGTCTATGATCTAGGGTAGGTACAGGAAAATCATTGTATAATGTGTTTTTATACTTTTAGTTAGATTGTCCATCCCCATTGAAGTGCTTCAGGGTCAGTTTTACAGAATAAGAATACCCAATTGTATGAGCTTGGGAAAACTTATATGACTGTTTATGAGTGCATGTACAAATTGGGCTATGTTTGGTTTTAGGGTTTTGAGATGAAGGATTTATACTTCTCATATATTTTGCCAAATTTCTTGTTTGGTTGTTAAAAAAAATAGACCACGGATTGTTTGAATTCCTTCAAGAAATAAAATCCTTTATTTGTGAGGGATTTATAAAATCACCGAAGAGGTGGAAATGGAAGCATATGAAATCCGTTTTATTGTAGGACTACCATTTTCTACATATTCCAAAATTGTTTTTACTCAATCAATATAAGAACTCCCTTTTCTTCTTTCTTTTCACATCCCTCTAATAGTAATTTTTTGTTTTCTTGTTTTTTTTTTTAATTTCATATGTATAATAACATGTATATTCAAGTGTAGGTTGATGCATTATTCATCATGGAAATGTTGTGATCAAGTATATAAATAAGATTGTAGTTTTTTCACTTATGTCTTGAGGAACTTTTCTTTTTAGTCATTGAACACCACTTACTATTACTTAATCACGATAACCTTGATATGAACCATCAAATTTTTTCTGCCAGTTAACGTTTATTGCTGTTTTAAACTTATCGTGTGCGATGCATACTGGTTCTGTTATTAGATTCAGTTGCCTCTCAAAGCCAAACATCAGATTTCCTATACTGATCCCTCAAATTCTATTGAATTCTAGATGATCAAAATGCGAATGCTGCAGTGTCTGTTGCTTATATGTCAGTGATAATATTTTTTGTTTTCTAGGTTCCAATTTATGTCATCTCCTCTGTAGCAGCAGAGCTACTGGCATTCATTAATACTATACCAGAATGGCTGTGCAAGCTCCGGCAAGAGAAGGTACATAAGTCTAGATGTTATTGGTTTACTTTATGTGGAACTTCTATTTTATTTCTGGTTTCTTATACTAGACAAACATTCTACGATTTTGTTTTGATTTTCTGGCAGCTATTTTCTGGAGACCCGCTATTTTCACACACTGCACTCATGAGAGAAAAGAAGCTTCAGGTGTTCCCAGCTGTTCATTCACCCAATTTAATGTAAGATGCTCTTGTCTTTGCAGACATACTTCTAATAAATGACTGTTTCTTAAGGACAAATTTCTTTTTTTTTTCATTGAACATATTATTGAGAGAATTACATTTCAGTTTGAGGGAGGTAAATTGAAATTGTTTCATCAACAAAAACTTTGATTTCTTGTGTACATATAAATATGTTTTACTACTCTTGTGTTCTATTAGAAGTTGGTGCTTTACTATTTTCTTTTGGCGGCAGTCTTTGTCTGATCTGTAATGTCTTATGTATCTGTTTAGTACAAATGTTTTTATAATATGATACCTGTTTCCTGTTGGGAAACTACCATTACAAACTCTGCCAAAAAGATTCTTTGCATTATGTTTGAAACTTCTTGTTTCCTTATATAATTGCTTAGATAAGTACCAGAATAAGGATTTCGTGCAATATTTAAGGGAGCAAGGATTTAGAGGGTAAAGAAGTTCTTTTGTAGTAATGCAATTTATATAAATTTTCATATGCGAGTCATTTTGGCTTCTCAACTGGCGTGCTTTTGGTTAGAACCAATTGGCAGGAACCATGTATAGTATTTGCTCCTCACTGGAATCTTAGACTTGGCCCTGTTGTTCCTTTGCTTCGACGTTGGCACAAGGATCAAAACTCTTTACTTGTCCTGGAGGTGCTCTTATACTATATTTCCTTTCACCTCATAATTTCATTCTTGGTTTTGGATCTCCTACAATCTTCTTTTGTACAGAAATTAAAGGAATAATGATTTTGTTGCAATGCTTCGATAAAGGAATTTACTGTTTGCAGGATGGACTAGATGCTGATATGGCTCTCTTGCCTTTTAAGCCAATAGCAATGAAGGTTCTACAATGCTCGTTTCTTTCTGGAATACGGTAAGGACATATGGTATTTTGCTTTTTTTTCCGTCTACTGACTATCCATATTGTAAAAGTTAGTGCTGATTCTGATTTCTGGTGATAAAAGATTGTGAATAATTTGCTTTATGTGATATTTCTGTCCAACTTGTTCCTCTCAAATTTTTGTCTATGGTTCTGGGGCTTTCACTTTCTCCGATAGAAGCTTTATCTGTTGCGAGCCCTGCCTTTGGTACTCAAGGGTCCCCCATCATTACAAAATGATTACTATTTCCTCCATCTTCCTAAATAGATCAGCTTAGCAGCTAGTTGTCTATTGTTGATGTTAGATAATTTCCTATTCTAACTTCCTAATTTAGGTCTGTAAATTAATTTTTGTTCTTTTTACTGCGCCGCATTGCATTTTATCTTTCTAAATGGGAAAAATAGAATTAAGTTGGTACCACTTGGGTTCTTCTGGTCAAAAATTTCTAGTTCTAAATGTGCTGATATTTTGAGGCTTTGATCTCTTTTGCAGGATGCAGAAAGCTCAATCTTTGCTGAAGCTATTACAGCCAAAAATTGTCGCGGTAGTCACAGATTTGCTCATCTTTCTTTCATATATGTTTTCTTATCAACTCTCTTTCTCTTCTTTTAAAATTGATTGTCACTGTTGTTTTCGATTCTCTTTTTTTGCACCGCATAGTTTCCAGAGGATCTGAAGCAACACATGAGTTCTTCAAACTCAAGCCAGTCTTTTTTGGCTTTGTACTACACTGAAAATGAAAGGCAAGATGTAGAGTGCTTGAAAGATAGCTCAGAACTAGAAATTTCGACAGATCTGGCTACTCGTCTCTGTTGGAGAAAATTTAAAAAGGATGATATAGATGTCTCAAGGCTCGAAGGGGAGCTATATATACATGACAGCAAACATCGATTAGTCTCTGGGAAAAAGGCATCGGACACCTTTCAGAGCAGACAACTTCTGCATTACGGATTGCTAGATTTGGGAAAGCTTCTCATTACATTGTCAAAGATGGGTATTAATGGATCTGTCGAGCAAAGCATGAGTGAGGCTGAATCAAATACTGTTGGTATCATAAAAATTCACCACCCAAATGAAGCAGTAATAGAAGTCGGAGCAATGAATACCATTGTCAATGCTCCCAATGAGAATTTATCCGCTATCATCTTTGAGGCGATTAGCACAATTTTGGACGCAGTTTAGAAGGGGATTCTGCTGACCTTGCATATGGAAGGTGGAAGATGTGTGAAATCGATGCATAGAGTTGGTATTCTGTGCTAACTGAATGCATTTCTAGTTAATTTATCCGCTAACTGTTTTGTATTTCAAGTTAATCTAATTCAGGTATACATTTCTTACCAAGAATTTTGAACAATCAAACAATGCAACAATTAAAAATATAGGAGAGAGATTGAAGAAGAATAGATTACAGTACAATTGATTCATTTTTCTTCTTTTGTATCTATTATCATAGATAGATTATACATTATTCAACTCATATTTCTCTCCTCTCCAAGTTCAACAAGCAGTCCACAGTCATCATCACGCTTCCATTTCCGAAGATATTAGCTAACTGTCAAGTCAAGTGTTTCACCTAATCATCAGTCTCTTTCACCTGATATGTTTAACTTCAAGGTAATTTGATTTCTTTTTTCATTTTCTATCTTGTCATTTATTATCGTTTATAATTATATCATTCTTTCTGGCTTTTAAACTTTGATGGAAATTTACTACATTGTCATGTTTTGAATGGTTAAATTTCCATCAAGAATTCCGAATAAGAATTTTATACTTGAATACCCATAATGATAAATAAAGCATTTGGTTGAAACTAATTTGTTTAAATCTTACAGTTCTTTTGTGTTAATAGATACTTGTAAGAAGAAGATACATTAGTTTCTTCATTTTTCATTTTTTGCTTATCATAAGAAATGGAGGTAACTTCAAATCGGAATATTGGGAATTAATCAGTTTTTTTGTTTTTTCAGCAAATCGGTGCTTCTGATGTTACAGTGTCAGTGCTTCCGTCAAATTAAAGGTCAAGCAAAACTTCACCCTTGAACTCTTTAATTACTGAAAGGAACTCTACTAAGTTGGTCAAATGCTAGCCTGTGTCATCAAAATGAGCTTTAGATGTCCTGGTGGTTCTAATTTTGGTCGTATTTTGCCAATTATAGCAAATGAACTTGTTGCCCCACATATCGATGCAAATGTTCCAATGTTCGGTAGCTTTGCTGAATGTAGTTATGTAACATATGTATTTATAACATGTGCGTGCCTCATTCAGATTGTCATTCGAATGTTGCTATAGACTTATTCTTCATGGAAATCAGTGCATAAAAACCATTGCTTCCGTCTCTTTCTTAAATTTATCTTCCCAATAATACAAAGGGAAATTTGGACTAGTATAAGGGGACTTTCTGATTTTCTTTAATAGGGATGTGATTGAATGATCTAAGTTAGCTTATTTATGGCATTTCATTCAATTTGATGAATTATTAAAATGATCAGAATGAATGCTTCATTGTTTGCAGTAGTAGGCTACTAGCTGCTGATAATCAGCAACGCACGCTCTCTGGATTCAAACAAAGAACAGTTGGTTGTTTACTTGCAGATAAAACAGAAAACCAAGCAGAAACACAATTGCAAAACAGAACAGAAAACGGAAAATAAAGGCTACAAAAGTTGTTTCATTGTGCAATTATTTATTCTCTTGCCTGCTAACCTTGAACGTACACCGCAGCCACGGATCCGTTAACACTGTTTGGGGAAACAAGGCTCTCTATGTATGTAATAGCTTCAAAGTAATGCCAATCATTTGGTACATCAAACCTTCTCAAAGTCTGTTCTTTAGGATTGTAAATGAGAATTTCCAATCCTTCATAATTAAGCAGAATACTGCCGTTCTTCGCAACAGATAATACATTAAGCCAATATTTACATCCTGGTAATTGGTCATTGCTGAAACTGAACAACTTAGTCCAACATACTTTGGTTTCATATCGCTCCGCCTTCCATGCCTCAAAATTCGTTGTGTGAGAGCCAGAACACATGCATAGGCTATCTTGTAGAATCCTTAACTGGGTACCCGGGTTTATACCCCAGTTTTCAGTTACATAATCCGGCACTTGTATCATGTCAAGAAATTTCTCCTCTGCCAAATCAAATGATATGATCATCATACCTTCATTTTCTTGACCAACTAGCCAGTGCAAAACTCCGTTTAGAGCGACTATTGAGCCCCCTTGCAAGCGAACACAGCAATTCAAATTGTGAACTGTTCTCCATGTATTGGCTTTCAAGTTAAATATTTCCATTTGAACTTCAATACAAGAAGCGGAGCTTGCAATTCTTACTAACTTATAATCATCTAGCTTTAAATCATATCCGAACCCATAAGACATCTTATCATCTGGAAACGAACCTGGTGCTGCTGGCAACCGTCTAGACTGTCCGGTAGATGGATTCCATATAGTGATTTGGCTGTCAGGACCAAAAACTGCAGAAATCAAACCATTGCAAGATCCCACAAATTCAAAATCATCTTCTCGGTCAACTACCGGAAAGTTATGTAATCTTGTTACAAGATTTTCATCTGCATCACAGTATGCTTCAATGTCTAGTGAAATGAAAGGATCAGCGGAGAGAAAAAGTCTATGGAGATGAACATTCGAGTCTTGCTTCGCTTGTTGAAGTTGTAACCTAGAAAATTCAGGATTAGAAGATATCAAATGATGCCATGACTTGCATACGGTCTTGAATTGGACAAGAGGCTTCACTGGTAGTCTTGAAAGTACCTCAATGATTATTTCGAGTGGAAGTCTAGGCATGGCTGGCTTCTTCAGCTGTGTAACAATGCTCAATGCAAACATATAAATAGATGAAAAAAGAATGCTGTTAAACTTCCTCTAAGCTCAAAATCTCAAAAGAAGTTAAAACTCATTGAATGAGCTTTGCACATGTTACATTTACAAAAAGAAGAAGTTAATATATTTAACATATTTGCATCTGACAGGGATAAAATAATTATTATATAAAATCAATGGTGACTGGTGAGTAGAGACATGCATCTTGATGAGAATTCATACTAGGATTTGGATAAGCATGAAGTTTATTAGTAATTAATAAAAGTATTAATTTATTGAACAACAAAATGAGAGAGTCAACTAGTATAATAATTGGCCAAGTGTGATGTAGTTTGTAATTCATTTATGTTTCTTCAAGAAGCACAAGAAAACATAAATGAATTACATCATAAATGAAAACAATAAATGTTTCATGCCCATATGATCTCACTAAAAATAAGAGAGGTAAATGCATGAAATGCTAAGAAAACTTTATTTATCTTTGAATCGAACATCATATTGGTCCTTTTTCTTTAAAAAAAATCATTCAATTTTTTCAAAGTGAAATAAATAAATACAGTAGCTCAAGTTTGGCTTTTAAATTGCACCTTTTTACCAAAAATGCTACTGCTCAACAACACATTTTGAAGCACACTTACTCATTTTATGAACAGTTTCAGTACATCCATTGTGTTTCCATCCAAACACAACTTAGGCTCAAACCCACTCTTCATAGTTTCACCAAACAAACAAAATACATATTTTATTATTTTCAAATCAGCCAATCCAAACAAAAAAGCCAAAACACTCAGTAGGGTTCAACAAGATAGCAGGCGGCAGCAGCCCAGGTGCAGAGCAGACGTTCAGGGTATCTCGCTGGCAGACGGGAGTGGCCGCCCATCCTCGCCCTCTGATTCCGCCACAAATGTTGCCCGTTTTCACATACATGTGAAGAAAGAATAAATTAGTACAAACAATTGTTAACCTTTCTTCATTTACAAGATTATGCTACTAAATAACTCACCTTTATTGTGCATGAGTTAGCTTTTTTCAAGCATGATTTTCTCCTTCAACTGAAGATTGCCCAATTTGAAATTTGATATCCTGAAGGATTTCAACATTTTCTTCAATTGATGTTTCTTCAATAACATCTATTTCATGCTCGGTAAGATCGGATACATCCTTGTCAACTTCACCCTCTATCACATTAGGTGTACCCTTTATAACATCAACTTCGACCTCTTGTAGACTTCCTCTAATTTCAAGTGTTTCCTGGACATTAAATACATGACATTATCTATTAATAATTGAATATTTCATTGCACAATAGTGTTACTAATGAAAGAAATAGATGATACCCTTTCTATATTTTTTTACATATAAATAAATTTCCTTAATTTTAAATTATATTATCCGGTTCACATGTCAGCCACCATATAATTGACGCCTTACATAGCAGCTTATTTCACATAAACTAAAAAAAATCTACTTGAAATAAAAATTAATTTTTTTATATCATTTAAATACGAATAGAAATTTTGATATCAGTTTGAAACATACAACAAAGTATGATACCACTCTCGGCCTTTTAATCAGATCTTTAATCTTATAACTAAAAATTATCATATAGAGAAAGAACAAATGAGTGTATTTTTTTTTGAAGATTTAGAGACTGCTACATACCTCTTCCTTGGGTTTGTAACGTTGACTCAGTGTTGCATTAAGATCTCGGTCACCAATCAATGAATCATACTCATCGCTATTGACTTTTGCTTTTTCAAGCTTTGGAGTAATCAATGATCCATAAGTAAAAGTCTTCATTTCAAAGCAATGCCATATCTCAATATCTTGTAATAATGGGAATTCAAGAGAACGGGTGCAATTGCAGAAACTTGTAAGCTTGTTTAAATCAGAAAGAAACAGAGATCTTAGTTGCGGAAACACAATTTTGACTTCTTCTTCTTCATCATCCTCTTCTACCATTATTTCCGTCAACTCACTACAAATGTATATTTTAAGTAGTTGGAGTTGTAAAAGACCCTTTGCCACCGAACTTGAGAAAATGCTTCTCAACTATCACAAAATCCAACTCGTATATTTGTCAGCTTTTGAAAGCCAATGACATTTATTGTAAATTTGTTGAATAAATGCTCAAGTTTTGGTAGATATTCCAGATAAATGTCTTCAAGGTGAGAGAATGTCACAACATCTCCATCTTCATATTTAAATATAAATGAATCACACATCTTTACACAAAGCTTTTCCAGATTTTGAAGACATGTTGTGAACTTACGAGGGACGGAGTTCAACATGGTTGCGAAATGTCGAACAATCAAAGTGCGGAATGTACTTGATCCACTATGTTCTAAATGGTATTTGTCACCCCACATTACAAGCCTTGGCATCTGAATTCAAACAAAAAACTAGACTCAATAATCAATTGAATTATAGTATTAATTATTTTTCTTCTATTTCAAAAGAAGGTTAAAAGCTTCGGTGGTATGAATTTTTATTTTATGTTTCAGTTTTGTACCAAAATTTTACTAATATCTGTCAGATAAACAATTCACCCAAAAGTTCAAACTCTTGAGTGAGGCTCCAACTTTAGTTTTATTATCTTAACAATATCAAATGGTTTTAGAACTTTAATTTAAATTTAAAGTCACAACATTTTAAAATTTTCAAAATAAAATAAGATAGCAAATGACATAGCAACCAATATAGCAACATAGTACAAAAATATACTTCATTTGGTCGCCATAGTAAAATGGACAGTGACGAGGTATACACCATTGCCTCAAATAAAGACTAAAAAGTTTTAGTAACATTTTGAAATTTCGTACTAAATTGAAGCAAATAGCAAAAGTTTGATACCGCTAAATCTTTTAACATGAAGAATAATGACCAGAGTAGATAAGGGATAATACATACCACATTTTGGAAAGTGACATTCAAGTCTTCCTCCTTTAATGATTTGATCCAATGATTTAATCTTTAGATACATCTAATTTTAATTATGATCTATTAATTTATAAAGATAATAAAAGTAGCTAAGTTTTTTATTTATTTTCCAGTGAAAAAGTAAATTACTGAAGCTTTAGAATCATACCATGGTGTAAGGCAAGCTCAAGCTCCATCGGAAAAACTTTGGGCGGAAAAGTTTCCAACGGATACCCATTCCAGTAAAGATATCGCCGCTCATCTGGAAGACAGTCCATTGTAAAATTGAAGTAATTGAGGGTTTTGAAAAAATTAGGGTTTTTGTCTATTTCATCAATTTTTAGACATCAATTGCTTCAACTCCTGTCGACAAAGAACATTTTAATTACTTTGAAACACAATCTGCAAGAAACAGTGATCAAACAAATTTTGCTGAACAAAAGACCAATGCGGCCACTTAACTTGTGACACGAGATCACTTAATTCAATTTTTATTTTTTTAAAAAATTAACCCCTAAACTCTTCAATTTTATTTCAGATTTATCCGATAATTTAAATTTTCATTGTAAAAATTAAATTTAGAATAATTTTTCCGTAACAATTAGGGAGTTTTCTAATTTCTTTCTCGCATTCTTCACCTCCTAATTTATACAGTTTGTATTGCAATACGGGCGTTTCAAAAATACAATATGGGGTAATTTAATATAAAATTGAAACGTTTAAACTTTAGTTGCTTAAAAAAGGTAAAAACTGAGACACCGTGTCACAAGCCGCATTAACCCTTTATTTAAATTTTATTTGATTTTTTTAAAAAATTATATTTATATTTCATGACTAAAATCAATTTAGATATGAAATAGCTTTCCTTAACTATCATGTTTTTGTTTAATAGGTTCCTAAACTTCAGTTTGAGCTTAAATAATCCCTCAATTTTGTGTTTTTTCTTCCTCGGGGCCCTTACTTGGATCTCTGTCAAATCCGTGATTTCACGAGCCATTACATAAACTTTCCCAGAGTATGAATATTATCTCCATTCACATCTAACACCCTACCAATACGTTCTCCCATTCTTGTTAGTTGTTACACTACCTTTATCAGGCCGATTTAACGGTAAATCGCATAATCGGAGGGGAGAAATCAAGTTTAATATCAGCGAGCTGTAAAATTGATGGTGTAAATACAACACTTTATTTTTTTCTTATTCAATTACAGAATTTTAATTCATCACATTATACAATCAATAAAACTCATTCTTATACACTACATACAAACAGCACAAGACTGCTTACTAAATAATCTGCATCATAATTTATGTAAATTTGTTCGCTCATCTTCATCTTCATCTTCGTTTACTAGAAAATCTTGCTGCAGCTACTAATCGATGGATGAATATGCGCATTTGGTGAAACAAAAGTCTCCATGTAACTAATTGAATCAACACTAGTCTGGATACCAAACGGACATGATTCTATATAGAAATCTTTTGAACTCATTTCAATAGGATTATAAATAACTATTCGACAAGCATCCACAATTAATATAACATTACCATTCTTTGCAACCCATAAAACATGTAGTGGATCTCCATACTCAGGAAGTAGCTCACTCGAGAAACTGAACAATTTAGCCCAACACGCTTCGCTGCCATATCCGTTCGCCACCCACATCGCGAAAGATTCCGCATGATAACATATACATAAACTTGATCCTAGAATCTTCAAGCTTGATACTAGAAACTCACCACCCAAATTTTCTGAAATATGATCAGGCACTATTACAATCTCGCGATACTTCTCCTTCACCAAATCAAATGAATATATCGCGTGTTTAGTACTATCGCGTTGATAGACTAGCCAATACAAAACCCCGTTTAGAGCAACGGAAGAGCCCTCTAAGAGGTAATTAAACTGGAGGACGTTGTCGGCTGATCGCCAAACGTTTTCTTTTAAGTTAAAGATTTCCATCTTAAGTTGATTGGTAGAAGAAGAGTGTGTAGCTCTTGCTAGTTTGTAATCGTCAAGACGAAAATCATATCCGAATCCATGGAAGAGTATCTTATGATCCCCCGTAACAGAATCAGGTTTCAGTAACTCTCTAGATTCTCCAGTAGTTGGATTCCAAACAATGATTTTGCCGTCAGAATCAAATAATCCACAAATCAAGCCATTGCAAGATCCGACGAACTCAAAATGCAAACTTTCTGGATCTGTAACTGGAAAACTATGTTGTCTTGTTACGAGATTTTTATGGCCGTCACAGAAGGCTTCCTCCATGTCGAGAGATTGGGGAAGAAAAGAAGTGAGAAAGAGTCTGTAGCGAATAAGATCAGTGTCTTGCAATGCACGTTTGAGATGTAACTCGGAAAATTGAGGATTGGTAGAGATCAAAGAGTAGCATGATTTGGATACGCTTTTGAATCGTAGTAGAGGTTTGATAGGAAGCCTTGAGAGTATTTCCATAGCGATTTCAAGTGGAAGTTGAGGAATTTGTGTAGGCATGGCTGTTTGAGCTGGGTAGTGATTGTAATTGTAATTATGTAGTAATAAATAGTTTGTACATTGGAACTTCCTTTGTACGCCATCAAGACTTGTTCTGCACACCATCAACTTCCTGGTTGACTTGACCTAGTAAACCCACAGCTAAATTGCTTCTGTGGCTCCAATTGATGGCTCTTCAATAACATCTATTTCATGGCGGGTAGGATTAGATACACCCTCTATCACATTAGGTGCACCCTTTGTAACATCAACTTCAACCTCTCCTGAACTTCCTCTAATTTCAAGTGTTTCCTGAACGTTAAATACATCACATTATCTATTAATTATTTGAATGTTTGATTGCACAAAAGTACTACTAATGAAAAATATACCCTTTCTAGATTTAAAATAAATAAATATATAAATGCACCCCTTAATTTATATTATATTATCCCTTGAGTAGTATCAAACCTTTACTCTATCTTTCACTTTCATATTAAATTTCAATCAATATCCAAGTGATATCAATTTTTTTTTATTTCAGACCTGATATGATGACCATATACTATTCGCCGAATCAGTGGCGCTGTATCTTAGAATATTCAATCATTGATTGCCACATAGAGTAAGTTTAATCTAAAAAAATCAAGTACTTTGCCTAGCTTCTAATCCATCTTATCACTAAAATTTATCATATAGAGAAAGAATAAATGAAGATTTAGAGACTGCTACATACCTCTTCCTTGGATTTGTACCATTGACTCAATGTTGCATTAAGATCTCGGTCACCAATCAATGAATCATACTCGTCACTATTGACTTTTGCTTTTTCGAGCTTTGGAGTAATCAATGATCCATAAGTAAAAGTCTTCATTTGAAAGCAATGCAATATCTCAATGCCTTGTAATAATGGGAATTCAAGAGAACAAGTGTCTTTGCAGAAACTTGTTAGCTCGTCCAAATAACTAAGATGCAGAGAATGAGAGTTGATCAAAGCTTAGATTTTAATCAATTTGTGTTTGCTTTGGATTATTAAGAAAAATCATTTTTTAGTCGGATATGGTTTGAAAGGACAACATTTCACTTCACTTTCGGTACCAACCAAAACCAACCTGTTTGGTTTGATTCAGTTTGAAAAACTTAAGTTTCTTCTTGAAACGGCTTAGTTTGATTAAAAAAAATCAAGTCAGTTCGGTTCGATTTAAACAATATGCATCCAGGCACAGCAAACATCATAGCAATCAGCATAAACTAAAGACCAAAAAATGGCCTTTTTATAAGGGAGGGCAAAACAAAGTAAAGTTGAATTGTTTCCTCGCAGTGAAAACAGAAAACCACGCAGAAACACAAACGCAAAACACAACAGAAAACGGAAAATAAAAGCTACAAAAGCTGCTTCATTCTGCAACTATTTATTTTCTTGCCTGCTAACTTTGAACGGACGCTGCGGCCACGTATCTGTTACCAGTGTTTGGGGAAACCAGGCTCTCTATGTGAGTAACGGCTTCAAAGTAAAGCCAATCATTTGGTAAATCAAACCTTTTCGAAGTCTGTTCTTTAGGATTGTAAATGATTATTTCCAATCCTTCATACTTAAGCAGAATACTACCGTTCTTAACAACTGATAATACATTAAGCCAATACTTACATCCTGCTAATTGAACTGCTGAAACTGAACAACTTGGTCCAACATAGCTTGGTTTCTGATTGCTCCGCCTTCCATGCCCCAAAATTTGCTGCCTGAAAGCTCGAACACATGCATAAGCTATCTTGTAGACTCCTTAACTTGGTTCATACCCCAGTTTTCAGCCGGCACTTGTATCATCTCTAGAAATTTCTCCTTTGCCAAATCAAATGATACGATCACCAGACAATCATTTTCTTGACCAACCAGCCAGTGCAAAACTGTGGATATGCTTGTTGAAGTTGTAACCGAGAAAATTCAGGATTAGTAGAGATCAAATGATGCCATGAGTCATGACTGGCTTACCGTCTTAAATTGCAGTAGAGGCTGTACAGATAGTCTTGAAAGTATGTCGATGATTATTTCGAACGGAAGTTTAGGCATGGCTGGCTTCTTCTGCTATGTAACAATGCTCATTGCAAAGATATAAATAGATAAAAAAAATGCTGTTGAACTTCCTCTGCGAGGCATGAAAACATTGAAATGGTCATAAGCTCAAAATCTAACATGAAGCTAAAACTCATTAAATGAGCTTTGCACATGTTACATTTACAAAAATAAAAAAGTGAATCTGTCTAATTCTATATTGAAAATCAATGGTAAGTACGTATATCCATTTTCATGAGAATTCGTACTAGCCTAGGATAAGCATGAAGTCTATTAATTAGTAAAATTATTAATTTATTGAACAACAAATATAAGAGTCAACTTGAATGATTCAGTTCCTCATAGGAGCGGTTATCAGTAATTTTCAATAATAATTAAAAGATCAAATTACACCTTTTGCCAAAAATGTTACTACCCAACACCACATTTTGAAACCCAGTTAATCATTTTATCTAACAGTTTCAGTACATCCATTGTCTTTCCATCCAAGCACAACTTAGGCTCAAACCCACTCTTCATAATTTCACCAAACAAACAAAATCCACATTTTATTATTTCGAAATCAGCCAATCCAAACAAAAAGGCAAAGATACTCAGTAGGGTTCAACAAGATAGAGGGGGGCAGCAGCACAGGTGCAGGGCAGCAGTTCAGGGGATCTCGCCGGCAGAGGGGAGTAGCGGCCCATCCTCGCCCTCTGGCTCCGCCACTAATGTTGCCTATTTTCACATACATGTGAAAGAAAGAAGAAATTAGTACAAACAGTTGTTACCTTTTTTTCATTTGCAAGATTATGCTACTAAAATAACTCACCTTTATTTATTGCGCATGAGTTAGCTTTTTCAAGCATGATTTTCTCCTTCAACTGAAGATTGCCCACTTTGAAATTTGATATCCTGAAGGATTTCAACATTTTCTTCAATTGACGTTTCTTCCATAACATCTATCTCATGGCGGGTAAGATGAGATACGTCCTGGCCAACATCATCGAGTTCACCCTCTATTGCATTAGGTGTACCCTTTGTAACATCAACTTCAACCTCTCGTGAACTTCCTCTAATTTCAAGTGTTTCCTGAACATTAAATACATCACATTATCTATTAACAATTTAAATATTTGATTGCACAAAAGTACTACTAATGAAAGAATTAGATGATACCCTTTCTATAACTTTTCTAAATACAGTACTACCGTAGTAATCACGTGACTCGTAGCGTGACTCCTCAAATTATAAAAGTTACATTTATTATAATTATAAAATATCAAATAAAAATAAAAATAGTAGTTAATTAGAAATAGTTTATCTTATTTAATATTTTAGATGAGTATTTTAATAGTTGAAGTTTTCTAAATACTCAAATTTTACAATTACAGAGAATGTAAATAGAAAATATCAAACAATAATTAAAATAATATTTTATTAAGAGTAGTTTATCTTAGTTAGAATTATAGATAATTAAATGATAATTAAAATAGTAATTATTAAATATTTAAAATAGTCTATCTTAGTTATTACTCTAGACAATTATCTTAACATAGTAGTTTATTTTAGTTAGCTACTCTAATTTTAATAATTATCTTAATAGATTTCTAATTAATAACTATATTTTATAAAGTAAAAATGACATTAACGTAAATGTGCATGTCCCCCGTCCGTACTTTTATATATAGTATAAAAAAATACATCCCCTAAATTTATATTATATTATCCAATTAAAAGCTTGAGTAGTATCAAACCTTTACTCTATCTTTCACTTTCATATCAAATATCAATTGGATATCAAAAATTGAATTTTTATTTCAGGCATGATATGATGACTATGTGAAGTATTTTCTTAGAATTTCCTGCCATATCGGTTAACATATCCGTCGCCATATCATTGGCGCCTTAAATAGCAGCATATTCTTAGAATATGCGGTCACTGATTGCCACATATATAGACTAAGTTTAATCTAAAAAAATAAACTACTTTGCCGAGATAAAAAATAAATAAATTTGCACCATTTCAATGCCAAGTTTGATGCAACTTGGGCTTTTAAGCCAATCTTATCACTAAAATTAATCATATAAAGAAAGAGCAAGTGAGTGTTACATACCTCTTCCTTGGGTTTGTAGCGTTGATGCAGTGTTGCATTAAGATCTTGGTCACCAATCAATGAATCATACTCTCTGCGATTGAGTCGTGCTTTTTTCAGCTTTGGAGTAATCAATGATCCATAAGTAAAAGTCTTCATTTGAGTGCAACCCCCTATGCTAATATCTTGTAATAATGGAAATTCAAGAGAACAAGTGCCATTGCAGAAACTTGTAAGCTTGTCTAAATCAGAAAGAAACAGAGATCTTAGTTGCGGAAACACAATTTCGACTTCTTCTTCTTCTTCATCCTCTTCTACTATTATTTCTGTCAACACACTACAATACGATATCTCAAGTGCTTGGAGTTGTAAAAGACCCTTCGCCATCGAACTTGAGAAAATGCTTCTCAAACTATCACAATATCTAACTCGTAGATTGGTCAGCTTTTGAAAGCCAATGACATTTATTGTAAATTTATTGAATAAATGCTCAAGTTTTGGTAGATTTTCCAGATAAATGTCTTCAAGGTGAGAGAATGTCACAACATCTCCTTCTTCGTACTTAAATATAAATGAATCACACTCCTTTACCCAAAGCTTTTCGAGATTTTGAAGACTTATTGTGAAATTACGAGGGATCGAGTTCAACATGGTTTTGCAATTTCGAACAATGAAACTACGGAATGTGCTCGATCCACTATGTGCTAAATAGTACTTGTCATCCACCATTACAAGCCTTGGCATCTGAATTAACATAAAAAACTACACTCAATAATCAACTGAATTTTAGAAGTTAATTATGTTTCTTCTATTTTAAAAGAAGGTTAAAGGGCTCAGTGGTACTTAATTGATACCACTAAACCTTTTAATATTAAGAATAATGAGCAGAGTAGATATAAGGGACAGTACATACCACATTTTGGAAAGTTACATTCAAGTCTTCATTTAATGAATAGTTAAACTCATCCGTCTTTATCTCCTTCAGTTTTGGTGTGATTACTGATGCTCCATAGGAGAAACTCCTCATCTGATTGCAGTCTTTGATACGGAATGTTTCTAACAACGGCAATTCAACTGTGACAGCACATATTTCAGTGCAGAAACTAGTGAGGTTGTGCAAACTTTCAAGCTCCAAAATCGTCAGTTGAGGAAATACAATTTTGGACTTGCCCTGTTCTATCATGTTTTCGTCCACTCCACGTGACCATACATGTAATAATTTCTCACAATTTACAATTGTTAGTTGCTTCAAGCTTTGAAAAGCCGTTACTTGTGGTGAAATGCTGAGCCATACATGCACCAAACTTGGTAGAGTGTGCAAGTCCATTTTTTCAAAATCACCAAGCAGTACTCCATCAGCGCATTTCTCAAATGAAAACATCACTTCTACCGCTTCACAAGATTCCAGCTTAACTGTTTTCAGACTAGGCATTTTTTCAATCAAATTGGATGGGAAAAGGCAACTTGTTCCATTGCGGCCATTAATTTGCTGTGATAAATCCTCCTACAAAGATAAAAGCTTCCAATTAAAAATGTATTTAAAATATAAGGACTAATGATGTAAATGATAAAATATTTACATATCAATACTAACTAAAACTTTTAAATTTGTCAACTATTACTTGATGTGAAGGATTTTGTCAATTGTAGCCAAATCGTTGCAAATGAATCAATTGAGCTTGATTTTGTTCATACTGAAGTCATTGAATGGTTGCCTATTGTAGGCAAATCCACCCAATTGAAACAAAAAGGCAAACACACGAAAATTCAATGATAAAATCAATCTCAATTGATGTAATTGAGCAGGTTTGGATATAATTAAAATAAAAATATTCAAATCAGACTTTAATTCACAAATAATTTTTGTTAGACTTGATAAAGTGACAAAAATTTGGATTTTCTGGGTCCTCGTGTCAAACTATAATGATTCTAGACGAATGTATACCATAAAATTTTAATTAAGTCTAACTCATTATAAATGATATGTATCTATCTAAAATTTGTTTACCTTTTGCAGCTGATCTTCACCAGAAATAGGATGTCTAGTTTGCGTATTTGTTTTGACACTTTCTTGTTGTGATCCCCTTCTTGCTATCCTTGGAACTATCAAGCTGGGCATGCTTGTCTTGCTCCTGGAGACATTATGGACACCATCAATGGAACAACTCGCAGTCTGGTTCAACATTGATTGGGTTGGAGTTGTTGAGCAAAATCTCTTCATTTTAGGACATTCTTCACAATGCAAGTTTTTAAACAAGGGCAAATCAAAGGAGATATGCCTGTTCGGACAAAAGGCCACTATCTCTGGTAGACGATAGAGATAAAGGTATGTTAAGGAAGGAAACAGTACTATTTTGGTTGTTCCCTTATTAGTGTCTTCCTCTTCTTCTGCTACTATAAATTGCAACTGCTCACATTCTATTATACTTAAACCTTTAAGTTGTACCAGTTGTTGTGCTCCGGATGGGGAAAATACCACTTTTAATGAATTGCAATTTGACAACTCCAGATTTTGTAGATTTTGTGCTTGTAGCCAATGCGATGGAAAGAGGCATTGCTCAACTATTTTTTTACTCTGCAAGAGGGATTTTACAGTGTTAATAAATCATAGCTTATTCATTAAAACTATAACGTCATAGTCATATCGCTAGATCATATATATATAATAAAAATCACACCTTCCAACTCATTGTTGATGTCTTCAGGGCACAATCATCTTCCTTCAATTGATTAGGATTTAGATGACCAACAGCTGATATTAGCTTTTGAGCAACAAGACTTAATTCTTTTAGTTTAGGAAACTCAAGCACAGCTCTCATGTTACCATAATCTTCTTCCTCTCTGTAGAAGATTACCTCCATCTCATCACATTTATATATATCTAAACTTTCAAGATGTCTCAACCCTCTGGCAACTGATAGTGGAAACACATATCTTAACTTGCAACAAAGCTGTACTTTGATCACTCTCAAATTAGCATAACATGGAAGCTGAACCGAATCACTAATCCTTAATTGCGTAATTTCTTGTGAAGATGGACTCCCCTTGGTTGCATCAACAAAGCATTCTAGCCTATCACAACTGTGAACTGCTATCTTCTTCAAATATGGACAGCCATTGTCTTCTAGCTCATGAACAGTCTTCACATTTGAATTTTTCAGCATCAACCCTTCAGATGTTCTTAATAAAGCATGGATCGCGCTATTTTTAATTTCAATTGCATCACCTCCAATATATAACTCATTCACAGAATCTCTGCGTCGTCGTTCCCTTCTATCAACAAATGCAAATGGAGACATAATGATTTTAAATCTAGTAAGATTCTCGAAGACGGATTCTTTACACAAAACTGAGGAATTTTGTATACCAATTTTTAATCCAGTTATGGGATGAGACTCTATCTCATTGAGGCTTGCATTTGTCTTTCCATCTTCAGTAGTCACTCCCCAAGCAAAGAAGAAACTTGTCACATACAACTCTTCCAATTTGGACAATCTTGATAATACACCTGATGGAATGTACTCCAATTCCTCCATTTCCCATAAATCTAGCAACCTCAAATTCTTCAACATTCCAATTTCTGTTGGCAAATACTTAAAACTTCTCTCTTTTTTTTTTTTAGAAAAAATACTTCCGCTCCTATAACTTCCGCTCTTAATACAAAGAATTTGCAGACTCTGTAAAGCACCAATTGTAGATATATCACCAAAATGAAGAAGCTTAAGATGCAAGGTTTGAAGTTTCTTTAGGACATCAAGCGACCGGGGCAAAGATGGGATTTTCAATGAAACAACTTTGAGTTCTATCATCCCTTCAAAAAGATTTTCTGGTAGGGATTGTGAATCTTTTCCGCATTCAACTTGTAAAAGTTGTAGCTTTGGACACTCCAAATCAACTGGGTGTTCCTTAATTTTACTACAAAATAGTGAAATCGCAGTGCAATCTCTATACTTCTGATCTGTACCTTCAGGCCACTTGTTTATTTCAGCATCACAGCTTACTATATACCTATGTTGATCCTTGGAGGCAATTCTTATGGCAACATCTCGTACTAGATCATGCATTTTCACAGAATCATACAAATATGCATCACCATTAAGCAACAAGAATGATGCTTTGAGTTCATCAATAATGGCATAAACTCTATTTCTTGCCTGCTGCACGGTACGAACATTTTTAAACAGCCCCAGTCCAATCCCATATCTGACCAAATATTCAACTGGAACATCGTAATCTTCAGGATACAAACAACACATCAAAAAACATGACTTTGCTTCCTCATTTTCCAGATAATCATAACTTAATTCAATTCGGAACAACACATCTTTTTCCATTCCTCTAATACCTTCCGTGTTAGAATTCTTTAGTCTTACAAGTGCATCATCCCAAATTTCTTTTGTTTTATTTTTCAATGCCTTGGCCAAAGTTACAATTGCAATAGGCAAACCTCTGCATTCATCTGAGACCTCTCTTGCTACCTGATCAAAGGAATCGCCGGCCATTTCTCTAAACAAAGACCAAGCTTCTTCATTTTCTAAAACTTGGATTTCAAAATTCTTTTGGCTCCCCATTACGTTGCAAACATCTTTATTTCGCGAAGTCAAAACAATCTTGTATTTCCTTGATTTATTAGGTGGAGGGAGTCCTATTTCTTCAAAATTTAACTCGTTCCAAACATCGTCTAATATTAAAAGGATCCTTTTCTCACTATCTGCAATCCTTGCATGTAGCTTACCAGCCCTTCCAAGTAAACTCTCATTATCAAACTGCAACCCTAAAGGAGCAGCAATTTCACCTTGAAGCCTCTGAATGTTCGGACTCTGAGAAACGACTGCCATCACAATTTCATCAAATAATTGCTCATTCAGAGCTCTTTTCATGAGCTTCTTTACTAGAGTGGTTTTACCCACTCCACCCATCCCACATAGACCAATCATGCCTAAATTATCATCCTTTAATGCTTCGCACACCGCATGCTCGATTGATCTCCTGGATTCAAAAAGCCTTATTCCTACGGCATCGAATGTTGATCCTGACATCGATGGAGGTGCAGGAATGGCAATTTGATTGAGGAAAGGCCATTGATCAGCTTCTTGGAGAAGAGTAAGAACATCAGCAGCGATCTTCACAGCTTTTCTACCCAAAGAATGATGTGAGATTGGATTAGGACACAACCCATTCATGCACTTGTTATTCCTTTTAACTTCGTCATCCAGAAAATCTGTAGCAGCTCCATTCACATCATTGACTGCTTTCTGCCAATTAGTCACTGAAGCAGCAACATTTTCCAAGTTCCTTGCAGCATTATCAACACGTGGATCCACCTCAGTCGTTTTCTTGTCAACCAGCTTCTGCAGCTCCACTCTTAGATTGTTGACATTACGGCTGTAGTAAATAATGTAGCCAATCTGCCTTCCAATAGGGGCTATAACAGATTTTGCAATGTCAGTAGCAACTGAAGTTGCAACAGACATAATAAAGTCCATTTCTCTCTCTTACTGTAACATCAGAAACATAAAAATGAATGAAATGTTTTAACCAATAAAAGATAAATTAAGAAGAAAAAAAGTCTGGAATAAATGCAAATAATGGCTATTAAATCGCTTACCAGGAAGAAAGAAAGCAAAGTGGGCTTGTCAAATAAGTGTATGTATCAACCGGAAGCAGCAAGTAGCCGGTCTGTTTTACATAATTAACGTTCAACAAACAACAGCAATAGTTATTTTCTTGCCTAATTAAGACGCGAGAGCAGGAAAAACAACTAAAAACAGAAAAACTATTATTGAGGTCAATTAGAATTAGCCCAAGAATACAAGAGTACGGATATTTATTTCTCTTCTTAAAATATTCTAGTTAAACTATTATTGGTTGAATTGACTTATTATAAGTTGTACAAAAAGAAACTCTCAATCTATACTACACCGTAGGATTAACCAATTAATAGAGACATATTATTCAAAATTAGAGATTTAGATTCGAACCTCTACTCCCCGTTCATTGTAATAAAAAAATGACTTGCAATCTATATTGATAGATATATGATATATATCATACTATATAATATATAGTATATTAATGTGATATTAAAGTTATAAAAGTAATCTGAGATCCCATTAAAAAAATTGTGATATTTGTAGTAAAAAAATAAAAAAAGTACATTTGTGATCTAAACATTGAAATATAAATTATAAAATGGTTCAGTTGTTACAAATTGTTTCCAAATTTTAAGGCAACATTACCAAAAAAAAAGGAAAAAGTTATAAGTTTAATCAATTAACAAACACAGACAACAACAAGGATCTACCATATAAAATATTTATTTATTCTAAAATCTACTTGGAAGAATAAGACAATTAGAATTGATTACTTACAAACCAAAGAAAGACTGAAACTCTTGTTCTGATGTATATCACAACAATAGAAAATGGGTGAATAATCACAGCTTTTCAGTTTTATGTCAAAAAAAATTAATATTGAAGAATGGACAAAGAATAGACAAAGAAAACGAAAGGAATGCCTTTATCAAAAGCAAAAGTATATGCCTTTATTTAGCCAATAATATAAGCATCAAATGCAAAGGCAAGATGTTTCTTTGACCCACCATTTATAACTTTCAAAGCTTTATTCAGCAATGTAAAAAAGAAATGGACAACAAATAAAGAAAATTGAAAAGCTTATATTGAAGAAACGAATGCGACCGTTCATATCTTTATTCAAATTTCACATATGATATAACCTCTATAATTTATTATTTGATAAAGTGATAATCTCTATAATTTAATAACTTTTTAAGATCATGATTTGGTTTAATGAGTTAAATTATAAAATGATATGAAATTTTTAAAATCTTTAGATATATCTAATTTTAATTATGAATTATTTATTTACAAAAATAATAAATGTATTATGTAGCTACTTTACTAACATATGAATCCATTATTATTTGTTTTCTTTTGATTGAAATCTAATTGAATTTTTTCTAATATCTAATAGTTGTGGTTTTAAATTCTCGAATTGCATATGAAATTATAGAATGTTATTGATTTGATACTTCGAGTTACGTAAATAATAGTCCTAACTAATCAATGAGGTATAGCTCAAATAGTATAAGCAATGGGTAGCAAGCAATAAGAAAAATGGTCCTAACTGTAATAATTTATAAAGGTATATACTATATCGTTTAGTTTGATATTGATATTAATAATTTTGGCATAAATTTAGAAGATAACCTTTCGATATTTGTACTTTGCTGTCTTTGCAAGCTTTTATATTCTGCAGCAAAACAAACATAGCCAGAATAAACTAAGTATTTTTTTTCAATGAAAAAGTAAATTACTGAAACTTTAGAAGCATACCATGGTGTAAGGCAAATGAAGCTCTACAAGCTCCACCGGAGCAAAATTGGCCGGAAAAGTTTCCAATGGGTACACATTGCAGTGAAGATATGGCAGCTCATCTGGAAGACAGCCCATGGTAAAATTGAAGTAATTGAGGGTTTTGAAAACATTAGGGTTTTTGTCCATTTCGTCAATTTTAGACATTTCTAGGCTTCAATTGCTTCTTATTTCTGCAAGACAGAGTGATCCGATGAACAATATTTTAGCTAAGCCGGGTGTTATTTGTAAACCGTTCTATGATATTTTAATTTTGGCTAATAGACTGAAAAAACCCTGAACTTTGTTTTAATTTTCAATTCCACCCCAACCTAATAATTTAATTATACCCTATTTTGCATTTTCATTTTTCAATTGCACCCTGAATTAAAAAATATTAAATGAATTTATTATTATAAGGACTAAAATATATAAAACAAATACATTTAAAGATTAGTTCATACTTTTTTCCATTTGGTAAAATTCAAACAAATCCTTATACTTAAATAAAATTCAAAACAATCCTAAAAATAAAAATAAATTAATTTTTTTTTTATTTTGTTTTAATTTCCGGAGGAGGAGCAGCTGCTCCTCCTCCGGAAATTTTCAAAAATATTTTTTATTTTTTTAATTAATTTAAATTTATTTATTTTATTTATAGAGAAGATGGTTTTTTGGTATAATTTATAATATTAAAGGATTTTTAGGTTTTTTAATAAAAATGAAGGACTTATTTTGAATATTAACCAAATGAAAAGAGTTCAATTTAATACATCAGGGTGCAATTGAAAATAAAAAATACAAATAGGGTATAATTGAAAAAATTGCTAGGTCGCGGTGGAACTGAAAACTAAAACAAAGGTCGGGGTTTTTTCAGCCTATTAGCCTTTAATTTTTAAAATATTACTATTATTTAAAACTTTTGACTATTTGATTAAGTGTTGCAAATTTAGGATGTAAACTGTTTTTTTTTATTATTATTCATTTGACCGTGTTAGATGCATTGGTTGTGTCATGTCATATCATAATTACAACAAGCCGATGAGCATTTGCGATAGAAATTTTTTTAATTATTATTTATTTTTTTAATCATTGCATATTCCACACGACTAACGCACAATTGGTTTATTATATTGAATACTTTTTTTCATGTTAAAACAGGAAGAGTTTTTTTTAAGAATTTCTTGGATATTAAAATAAATAACGGAAGATTTTTCAGATTTTAATTTATTAATAGTATAAAAGATTTTATTGACAGTGTAAATACACATTATATTTTGTTTTCTTATTCAATTACAGAATTTGGATTCCACTTATGAGCATCATCACATCACACACAATCAATAGAAACTCATTTACAAAGAGAATACACAAAACACAAGACAGCTTACTATATTATATGTATAAAATGCATACATAAACTTGTTCACTCCTACGTTTCGGCTTTTCGTTTGCGTTAACTGAAAAAACTTCTGAATTTCAGCTGCTGCGGCTACTGATCAATTGATGAAATATGCGCATTCGGTGAAACAATGGTCTCCATGTAAGTAATTGCATCAAACCAACACGATTCATTATCTGGATAAAACTCTTTTGAGCTCCTTTTTGTTGGATTATAAACAACTACTTGACATGAATCCATAATCAATATAACATTACCATTCCTTGCGACCCATAGAACATGAAGTGAATCTTCACAACCCGGAAGTTCCTCACTCGAGATACTGAACAATTTAGTCCAGCAGGCTTTGCTGCCATATCCGTTCATCATCCACGCCTCAAAATATTCCGGATAACAGCTCGAACATACGCATAAACTCGCTCCTAGAATCTTCAACTCGGTACCCAAATTTTTTGAAACATGATCTGGCACCAATACAATCTCGAGATATTTCTCCTCAACCAAATCAAATGAATATATCGCATATATAGTACTATTATGTTGAGAGACCAGCCAATGCAAAACCCCGTTCAAAGCAACAGGAGAGCCCTCTAAGACGTAACTGAAATGGAGGACGTTGTCGGCTGATCGCCAAACATTTTCTTTTAAGTTAAAGATTTCCATTTTAAGTTGATTGGTAGAAGAAGAATGTGCGGCTCTTACTAGTTTGTAATCGTCGAGACGGAAATCATATCCGAATCCATGGAAGAGTATCTTATGGTCACCCGTAACAGAATCGGGTTTCGGTAACTGTCTAGATTCTCCCGTAGTTGGATTCCAAACAATGATTTTGTTGTCAGAATCAAGTAATGCACAAATCAAGCCGTTGCAAGATCCGACGAACTCGAATCGAATTCTTCTGGATCCCTGACGGGAAAATTGTGTTGTCTCATGACGAGATTGTCATCGCCATCAGAGTAAGCTTCCTCCATGTCAAGAGATTGTGAAGGACAAGTACAGAGGAAGAGTCTGTGATGACTAAGAGCAGTGTCTTGCTTTGCACGTTTGAGATGTAACTCGGAAAAATGAGGATTGGTAGAGATCAAAGAGTGCCATGATTTAGATACGCTTTTGAATCGTAGCAGAGGTGTGATAGGAAGCCTTGAGAGTATTTCCATAGTGATTTCAAGTGGAAATTGAGGAATTTGTCTAGGCATGGCTGTTTGAGCTGGGTAGTGATTGTAACTGTAATTATGTAATAAATACAGAAACTTTTGTACATTGGAACTTCCTTTATACGCCATCAATATGGTAAGACTTCTTCTGCACACCATCAACTTCCTTTGTTGACTTGACCTAGTAAACCAGCTCTTCCTTTTTCTAGTTCACAGCTAAACTGCTTCTGTGACAATATTTTCTCCTCCAACAGAAGATTGCCCACTTTGAAATTTGATATCCTGAAGGATTTCAATATTTTCTTCCGTTGATGTTTCTTCAATGACATCGATTTCACGGTGGGTAAGATGAGATACACCCTTGTCAACATCATCGAGTTCAACCTCTATCAGATTAGGTGTACCCTTTGTAACATCAACTTCACCCTCTTGTTGACTCACTCTAATTTCAAGTGTTTCCTGAACATTAATTACATCACATTATCTATTAGTAATTTGAATATTTAATCGCGCAAAAGTACTACCAATGAAAGAATTAGATGATACCCTTTCTATTAATATTATAAATGAATCCCTTAATTTTATATTACATTATTCAATTAAAAGCTTGAGTAGTATCATAATCAAACCTTTACTCTATCTTTCACTTTGATTTCAAATTTCAATCAATATCCAAGTGATATCAAGAATTTAATTTTTATTTCAGGCCTGATATTATGACCATGTTAAGTATATTCTTAGAATTTACTTCCATATCAGTCATTGGCAACTTACATAGCAGTATATTCTTAGAATATGCAGCCACCGATTGCCACATAGCCTAAGTTTAATCTAAAAATATCAAGTGCTTTGCCAAGATAAAAAGCAAGTTTTGTACCATTTAATGCAGATTTAAATTTTGATATCATATCGAAACATACAAAAAAAAATGGGCGTTTTTTTTTAGAAGATTTAGAAGATGCTACATACCTCTTCCCAGATTAAACTAAGTATTTTTTTCTTTCAAAGAAAAGTAAATTACTGAAACTTTAGAATCATACCATGGTGTAAGGCAAATGAAGCTCTACAAGCTCCACCGGAGCAAAATTGGCCGGAAAAGTTTCCAATGGGTACACATTGCAGTGAAGATATGGCAGCTCATCTGGAAGACAGCCCATTGTAAAATTGAAGTAATTGAGGGTTTTGAAAACATTAGGGTTTTTGTCTAATTCGTCAATTTTAGACATTTCTAGGCTTCAATTGCTTCTTATTTCTGCAAGACAGAGTGATCTGATGAACAATATTTTAGCTAATCCGACTGTTATTTGGAAACCGTTCTATGATATTTTAATTTTTAAAATATTATTATTTAAAACTTTTAACTATTTGATTAATTCATCAAAAAAAAAAACTATTTGATTAACTGTTACAAATTTAGGATGTAAACTGATATTTTTTTCCATCATTCATTTGACCGTGTTATGTGCATTGGTTGTGTCCTGTTATATTTACAACGAGCCAATAAGCATTTCCCATAAAAAATCTTTTAATTATTATTTATTTTTTTAATCATTGGAAATTCCACAAAACTACGCACAATTGGTTTATGACCCGAATAACATGACGCAACAGTTGTATTGAATAATTTTTCTCGTGTTAAAACAACTTTCTTAGAGGTTAAAATAAATGAGGAAAGATTTTTCAGATTTTAATTTACTAATAGTATAAAATATTTTATTGATGGTGTAAATACACATTATATTTTGTTTTCTTATTCAATTACAGAATTTGGATTTCACTTATGAGCATCATCACATCACACACAATCAATACAGCTTATTTACAAAGAGAAGACACAAAACACAAGACAGCTTACTATATTATATGTATAAAATGCATACATAAACTTGTTCACTCCTATGTTTCGGCTTTCGTTTTTGTTAACTGAGAAAATTTCTGAAATTCAGCTGCAGCGGCTACTGATCGGTCGATGAATTATACGCATTTGGTGAAACGATGGTCTCCATGTAAGTAATTGCTTCAAACCAACCCGATTTATTATCTGGAAAAAAAACGTTGCTACTCCTTTCTATAGGATTATAAATAACTATTTGACAAGTATCCAGAATTAATATAACATTACCATTCTTTGCAACCCATAAAACATGAAGTGACTTTTCATATAACGGAAGTTGCTCGCTCCAGACACTGAACAGTTTAGTCCAACGCGCTTCGCTGCCATACCCGTTCGCCATCCACGCCTCGTAATCTTCTGGATAACAACACGAACATACACATAAACTCTCTTTTAGAATCTTCGACTCAATATCCAAATATTCTGAAACATGATCAGGTACTATTACAATCTCGAGATACTTCTCCTCGACCAAATCAAATGAATATATCGCATATTTAGTACTATCACGTTGATAGACTAGCCAATGCAAAACCCCATTTAGAGCAACCGGAGAGCACTCTAAGACGCAATCGAAATGGAGGACGTTGTCGGCTGATCGCCAAACATTTTCTTTTAAGTTAAAGATTTCCATTTTAAGTTGATTGGTAGAAGAAGAATGTGCGGCTCTTACTAGTTTATAATCGTCGAGACGAAAATCATATCCGAATCCATGGAAGAGTATCTTATGACCACCCGTAACAGAATCCGGTTTCGGTAACTGTCTAGATTCTCCAGTAGTTGGATTCCAAACAATGATTTTTTTGTCAAGTAATGCACAAATCAAGCCATTGCAAGATCCGACGAACTCGAAATCGAACTCTTCTGGATCCCTGACCGGAAAATTGTGTTGTCTTGTTACAAACTCGAAGTAAGCTTCCTCCATGTCAAGAGATTGTGAAGGACAAGTACAGAGGAAGAGTCTGTGATGACTAAGAGCAGCGTCTTGCTTTGCACGTTTGAGATGTAACTCGACAAATCGAGGATTGGTGGAGATCAAAGAGTACCATGATTTGGATACGCTTTTGAATCGGAGTAGAGGTTTGACGGGAAGCCTTGAGAGTATTTCCATAAGGATATCTAGAGGAATGTGTCTAGGCATGGCTGTTTAAGCTTGGTAGTGATTGTTCTGCAATCATCCTATAAATAGACAAACTTTTGCACATTGGAACTTCCTTAGTACACCATCAATACGCTAAGACTTCTTCTGCACACCTGAGCCCACTTTTTTTCTTTTTTTCTTTTTTAATTCAGCTAAATTGCTTCTGTGGCTCCAATTATCGACTAGACTATATTACCAATTCCGCAATACCAAATTATACATATTATCTCAAAGAGAATTGAGAAAAATGTCAGTTTACAATGAATCGAACGTATATTAAATTTAAAATAAACATTTCGATTATAATGTTTCTTTACTTACATGACTACTATGTAAGAATAAATAGCTAATTTATAATTTATAATTTATAATGAATTGAAAACTGTTCTTTTCTTTAAAAATCTTGCCATGTACATGAGAAAAGGAAAAATTAAATGAAAAGCATTATTAAAAAAGAGTATTCCAAAAAGAACATGAATAATTATATCGCAACAATTGTGCTACGTCATTTGTGCGACAAACTAATGAGGCATTTGCTATGCTAGAATATTTAATGATCGAAAGAGTTAGCAATAATTAAAGATTTTCTATTGCAAATACTCATTAGCTGGTCATAGAAGTGGCACAACTATTGTATAAGCATTTAAAAAATCATAGTTCAAAGTTAGAATGACAAAAATGATAAGTGGGCAAATATGAACTCAGCAGAAATCTAGCATACACCAAACAGTATAGTTTCCTAGTTCATGATTCAAAACTCATTCAAAGCTAACTACGCAAATGAAACACAAAACATACCGTCCATCGATAACCGTCAATTAAAAGGAATATTCAAGAATCATTTTGTTGATATAATAGATAAATCAGCAAAGAGAACTTCACTAAATCAAACAAAACTGAGCTGTTAATACAAATAACAGACCCACAGGAAACAACTAATCGACTCACCTAGTCAATGGTGCAGCTGTATCACTAACGAAAAGTTTCTCGCTAACAGAAACAAGGATATGCGGAGGCACATCACAGGGGCATAATAACTGTTATTAGCATAAATAAAACATCAATCAAAAAGAACTTCTATGATCTATTTGATTCAATGGCACACCGAATTTCAAGAATGAAGGACTAAGAGAAACATATTCACCGTGCAGCATAACAACATACAAACATGTTAAATGAGTTTTAGTGTTGCCTAATAGATGACACTAAACCACTATGAGTAGGGGTGTGTAAAAATCAAAGCAAACTAAATAATCGAACTGAACCAACAAATTGGTTTGAATTGATAAATTTTGTTGATTTTTCAGTTTGGCTTGAAAGTAAAACGTTTCAATTTAATTTTGATACAAACCGACCAAAATAATCAGCAGAACTGACTGGTTTGGTTAGAAAATTTAAGATTGTTATGAAATTCAGCTTGGTTTTGAAAAAAAAAATCAAAATTTCAGTTCAGTATTAAACTAAAACAAAGCACAGCAAACATCCTAGGTATCAGCATAAATTAAAACCAAAAAATAGCCTTACCGCATCACTTAGCAAAACTGAGACATGTGCTTCTATAAGGGTGGACACAAAGACATTAAGGAAAGACTATCTATATGGTTTGGATTGGAGATGCCCTAACTGGGAAGTACAAAGATACAATCGGGCTATTCCAGGGCTTTATGCCATCAGAAAGGTATTATGAAAATCCTAATTTCATTCATTTCACATTGTCCAAAAGCACAAAAAGTTTTCTACGTAATGAATTCTATTAGTATCCTAATTTCATTCATTAATCCATTGAGATCCCTTACATTAAGTATGATCAATAATATTGTCTTTAAAGTATAGTCAAGAATCACTTTAATATTATAGTATATAATTTAGCAAAGAGATAACCTTTGAAGTATTCCAAATGAATGTCAATGAAAATAAAATACCAACAGGACAGAAATAAGCAGTACGAAAAAGACAAGAAAGTAAATGATTGAATGTCCCGGCAACATTACAAGCAAATCAATTTGTAACCACACTGTATGCTTACTAACATAAACAAGCGTCCGTGAGGCACACGCACATCAGATGTGCATAGAATTAACAGCAAAACAAAAGAAAACATCAACCAAAAAGCGCTTACCTAATCTACCTGACTCAATTGGAGACGGAGCGCTTCCGAGGGTAAACCAAAGAAAAACATTTTCACTCTGCAGCTTACATTTAATAGGATGAGTTCCAGCGCTACCTCATAGTGGCACTAAACTATTCAAAAGTAATTCCTCTACAAGTAGTCAGATAATTTAGCATTCTAACAGCCTGAACATTTAATATATCTTAAAAGCTCAAAACTAACCCAACCTAAATGACATAGCATAATCACATGACCGAACAAAACTGAAACAAATTCTTGAGCCAAAAAAAGGAAACATGGATCAAGCTAACAGCAATAGGTGCTAACTAGGAAGCACAAAGATCCAATCTCCTTTTCTATATGTCATCAGACTGGTATTATGAATATCCTAAATTGATGCAATTTACATCGTTCAACAAGCACCCAAAGGTCTCTATGATAATATTATCCCATCAATTGTTAATAAGACAGCCCTTTCTTGAACATTCAAGAATCACTTATAATATCAGTAAATAAATAGCTCCATTAAACCGTTCAGAAATGATAGTCGATGAGCGTGAAACACTAACATGAAAGAAATGATAAATAGCTTCATTAACCCAATTAAATTTTCAACCGACATTACCTAATTTCAAAAACTAAAGTTATAAGCAAAATCATTCAGCAACAGTCAATGTTGCCTAATAGCTGCATTAAACCAATCAAAACTAATTCCATTATGAGTAGCAGTTAGTTGGATAACTTTGTAATACTTCCAACATAGCAAACCAAAGTAAGTCAACTTTTGAACATATAAAACATTCAGATATTCATATTACTGTAAATCAAAAGCTAAAAAAAAAAACAATCTCCACCAAAATTAAAAACCATTACCATTACGAATATCGCCTAGCAAAACTGAAATTCGCCAATCAAGATCGCTTAACACAGCAAACATAACCCACAGCAGCAGCAAATACAACAGCACCAGCTGAACAACCAGCAATCATTGGCCAATCCATAATCTTCTCTTCCGACCTTGCGAATTCACCTACAATCCCATTGATCTCCTTCACTTTAGTAGCCAGAATCTCGGTCTCATCCAGCTTCTCCTGCGCCTCTTTAATCTTCCCCAACAAACTCCTCTCATTCTCCTGAGAGGCCTCCTTCAATTGCACCAAATCATTCTCGAGTTCGAGATATTTGTTCTTAAACTGAACAATTTCCTTCTCTTTTAAATCAATTTTTTCGCGCATTTCCTCTTCGATTCTCACTCTCTTGCTCCTCTCCTCAATTTCTTTCATCTCCAGAACTCCAATTTTCCTCTCTAACTCCCTCACTTTCTTCTCAATCTCGATTTTCTCCTTCTTTATCTCTTCTATTTCTCCTTCTTTAATTCCGATCACTTTCTTCAGCTCTTTTACCTCGTTATTCGCCTCTTCGCCTTCGCTCATCGCGGAAACTAAATCGTGTTGCAGTCGAGACACTTCTGTTTCCAGCTCCGATGCTCTTTTAGCAACTACTTCTAGGTATTTTGCTTGCTGTTCGGATTCTGATTTACTCAATTTTAACGATTCGATCTCGGCCGTTAAGTTCTCGTTCTCGCTCTCTAATGATTCGATTCTCTGTTTCAGCTTAGCTGTTGCTTCTGTTGTCTGATCTTCCTCGTTCTCTACTGGAACGACGCCGTTTTCGTCCGCCATTTGTTAAACTGCAGGGAATAAGAAAGTGAATTAGATTGTATGAGGAAAAGACGGAGAAATGGTGTTTTTCTCGGCAACCAAACAGAAAGTGGAAGGTTCTACTTTACCTGTGAGTGTGGAGGATTTTCTTTTATCTTTTTCCGGGAAAGTGAGGATGGGAAAATGGCAGAAATTGATACGAAAGATAATAGGGTTTATTTTAATGAGAATAGACGGTTGAGATTGTTTCCGTTTTCTGAGGGAGCCGCTGAGATTGTTTCAAAATGAGGAATTTGGTATCGTGCTTAAAGGTGCGGTGGGATCGTCTATGATTTAGTCAAATGGGTTAGCCGGCTAGCTCTTTGTGTGTGTGTGTGTCTTTAGGGAGAGCATGGTTAGAGCTAAATAGATTAGAAAAGTTAGATTTAAAGAATGAAAGTTTGCATTCAATAGTAAAGGTTTGATAATTGATAATTCATAGAATGGATTTGATCCAAAGAATTTATCCACCATCTTTAAACGAATATGATTTCTTAATCAAAAGATTTATCTATTCGTTTTTAAAAATATCTAATTCATAAATATAAAGTGTCTAAATCAATAACAAATGATTTGAGATGATGCTTATAAATGAAGATATAGTTGCATTTTCGGAATAATATGATTCTAAAATCAATAAATAGTATCTTTAAAGTTGGAATGAACTATCAAATAAAGTCAAATTTATGATTTCGAAAAGAAAAAAAAATCTTCGAAGTAAGTATTTTGGAACAAAAAAAACACCCTTGAAATAGGTGTTTTGTTTCGTTTTATCTGTTCAGTGCCAAATGGTACAATAATTTACTGTCACCTCAACTCCGATTGCTCCGATTATTTTGTGTCACCGTAGTTAGGGGGAAAAACGAGTCAGATTAGTTAAGTTGTAAGTGTTTTTATCTATAGCCATAAATTTATCCTTAATTGATATTTTCTACCAAGTTGAGGGGGCAAACAAAGCTTTGTTGATTTTAAATTTATACATTCAATTAACTTATTATGCTCAAATTTAAGGACAAGCCGAAAGACAAAAAAAACAATAGAGCCGTCTCTCTCTTTTGAGAAACCTCTCAAATTCAGTTTTTTTAGCCTTTCTCATAGTTTTTGTCTTTAATTTTGAATAAAATTTATTTCTTGGACAATTTTGGTCTAAATTTATATATTATTTTCTACTTTAGCATCTTAATTTTATTAGATCTATTCTAATCGAAATTAATAATAGTTTTTTTCATCGTTGGAGATGAAATTGTTTTTTACGATGCAAGCGATTTGGATCTCTAAAACAATTAGAGTCACCATCTTACGACGGATTTCACCAAATATCGGTATGTTTTGCGTCAGTATAGATGATGTCTTTGATGTTTAAGAGAAGAGATATGTCACTGAAGATGTGATTAAGGGCTCTAATGATGAAGTTATAGCTGCTAGTTGTAGCAGTCGTGCGATTAAAGTTAGTATTATCATGGCAAGCGAAGGTAATCTAATTCCCTTTATTTTAAAGATTGTAATGGATGCCTTCAACAACAACTCTTTACTTTGTAATATTATCAGTTTGATAGCACATGACTACTTTAGCTTAATTGAGATGCATATATATTGTTTTAATTACGATAGAAAATCTCATGTGGTAGCATATGACTATTTTAGTTTATCTAATTGGTTGGGACATGTCCCTCTGATTATCAAATTCTATGTACTGGCTGATCAATCAGCTTTTGATTAATAGAAGTTTTTTATTTCAAAAAAAAAACAATAGAAAAAAAATCCAAAAAAATAAACGAAAGATTTGTATTTT
This sequence comes from Mercurialis annua, assembly GCF_937616625.2. Taxonomy (NCBI): domain Eukaryota; kingdom Viridiplantae; phylum Streptophyta; class Magnoliopsida; order Malpighiales; family Euphorbiaceae; genus Mercurialis; species Mercurialis annua. Next base: position 35,747,988 of record NC_065573.1, on the reverse strand, counting down.
TTTTTTTCAAATACAAAACATTTGATTAATTACTGTTAGTTTGATTTATTAAGATCAGGCTTGTGCATCTATTTTAAAACATTGATCATACAAGTTTTATACTGCGTGCTCTCCTAATAGGCTAATACATTGCAAAAGAAAATTGCTAGAGAGTGCATGTAGCAGAATCCTTTTATTTTGTGAATCTATACAAAAAATAAACATATAATTCAAAAAATTTACATTACATTTTGTTAGATCATGTAATATTAGAGCAATTGACATTCAAACGGATATATATAGTCTGTAACTGTAACATGAATAATTAGAACTGTGGTCCATCTATGGTAAAGATAAACAATTAAATATGGAAAAAAAAAGAGGCAAGAGAAATAGAAAGAAGGAAAATTACATTCTCTACAATATGTGGAGTAACTAAGATTTTCCCAAAATTCTAAAACCTATCCATAAATATTAATAAAAGCAAAAAAGTCATTAGTTACCAACAAGTTGTAATTCAAATAGTATAAGCACCGGAAAGAAAACTATTAATTTTAAAAGATAATAAATAAATAAATAAATAAATTATAACAAAAAAATATATATAAAAAAGGATCATGAAAGGGTTAAAAATATAAAAAATACTATATGTTACTTTGTTTTTGAAATTTTAACCTCCAAACTTCCTCTTCTCCTTGTCCATCCCTTGAAGAAAGCTAGAAAGAATTTTCATAGCTTGAATTTGAGACTGTAAATCCAAAATATAATGAGCAGTTTCTTGAAATAACTCATCAATCCCATCAATGGACTCACCTCCGGGCAATATCATCTTCAATACCCATATTTTTTTCTCTAATAATTCATCTTCTTCTTCATTATTAGTCATCTTCTTCTTATTATTATTCTTGACCAACTGATCTCTTCTCTTTGACGACGATCTTCTTGCTCGACGCTGTCTGTTTCGTCGAGAACTCGATAAAGAAGCGTGCGTTTTGCTTTCATAGCTGCGGAGTGTGGTTTCCATTGATAGTATTTGCAGTAGTAGGAGATAGAGATGGGAGAATAAGATAGAAAGTGAGAGAAGAGAAGGGTTTTGAGCTTATGCCCTTTGTTTGAATGTAAAAATTATCTTTAATACAATGAATGTACTATGTTATTTTATAACATAAAATGTTAATATATTGATTCTGTTTTGAGCAGCTTGCCGTCTAGCGTTATTTTTATACCATTTGAATTATAATTCGTTAGTTATAGTGATCCTATTTTTAAAATGTGTTATATTGTTTAAATATAAAAAATAAAATTTATCAATAAAAAAGGTAGAAAAATTTATGGATTATATATTGATGTAACATGTATGTTGTATGTTGTAAATAAATTTAATTCATTTATAATTTTTTTATTTATATACAAATTACATTCACTCTCAAATTGATAGATAATGTTTTATTTTTTTATTTAAAGTATACACAGTCGTTTATAACTTGAATAATAGATTACCATATATAAATAAAAAGAAATTGAAAACTATTATTATATTAAATAAGTATAAATGGAATTTTTTTAAAAAGAAATTAACTTACTATATATAGATAAATTATTATATTAATATTTATATGTGTCATATGTTGTTTATAAATTTGAAATGAAAAAATAATTACTTATTGATTAATTTTATATGATTATAATAAATGTCATTTTGTAATTTTTAATTAAATTATATATATTATGCTATTAATAAAAAAAAATTAACTAAATATAGTAATATTTGTAGTACAAGGTATATATATAATGTTTTAGACCGGTTTTAACTATGAAACGACATATATAAATTTTATAGTTAGATTAATTTTTATTCGAGCCGGATAAATTTGTTGCGGAAGGTAAAATTTAATCTTAAAATTTAAACAAATGTATATACTTAGGTCGGTATTTTTAGTAAACTTATTTGCTAACTCAAAAGTGAATACCACTTATATATGCTAATTCACTTAAAATGAAAAAATAATTAACCAACTCACTTACGCTTTCAAAAAAATAAAGGATTGAGATTCTCGCAAGTTCATTTGAATTTGAGGGGGTCATGATCACGATCTACACCGTTCATTATAAAATGAACGGTGTAATTTAATTTGATTAAAATTGTGCTTTTCTGATCAACACCATTCATTTTGAAACGAACGGTATAGATCGTGAACATGACCCCCTCAAGCTCAAAATTGAGCTTGAGGAAATCCCAATCCGAAAATAAATTGCATAAAGAGAAATATGTTTAGATTAGATAAAGATGTTAATCCATGATGCGTTCTGTTAAGAGAAGAGGATGTTGTTGAGTTCCAGAAATGGCAATGCCAACGAAGCTGGCCCCATCCTAATTTGGCTTCCCAAGTCCTTGTCTTCCAATCTTTGATGGAGTTTCTGAGGTGGATTTCACGCTCTAACTAGACACCGGTTTATTGCAACTCGCGGCTCACTCAAAAACCATCAACCATCGGAAATTTTGTCGGAGTCTTGAAGAAAATTTGCCGGAAAAAATGTCAAAATACATGGCTGGAGTCTTGCTGAAAATTTGCCGTCCACAGAAATGTTACCGAAAAATTTGTCGGCCGGCAACAGCCAATAGTGATAAACAACGCGATCAACAGTGTGGCTAATGTGCTATGTGTAATGTTGACAACTGAATTGTTAGCTTTATTGTGTAAGCCTTTTTTTTAATGTTTTCAAGTGTATTTAAAATATTTTTTAGTATTTCTAAGTGGTATTTAGATGTTTTGTTGGTTGTTTTTTGTTGTGTTATATTTTTTGAATGTTCGATAGTTTATAAATGTTGTAGTGTTTTTTAAGTAAATTTTTTTTCATTAGTTTTATAAATATATTTCAACATCTTTGAAAAATACCTTTTATTTTCAATGTTTTAATATGATTCCTACCCCCCCGTACGTGGAAGTATTAGGTTTACAACCCCACGCGCACTTTAGGAGATTGGAAAGTAAGAAATATTTGGATGATGAAGGTGTAGGATAAGGGTCCACTGAAAGGGAAGAGACATCACATGCGATCACGTGCTTCTCTTAAACTTAACACCGCCCATGTGCTACCCTTTCTCTCTCTATATCACTACCAATCGCATGCCTGCCACGTCCTAATTCTCTTAATCCCCAGCCCCCACATAAATAGAAATTACTTTTACTTAAGTATTCCACTTGATTTAATGTGACTCGTTAATTTATAATTTATTATTTATTAATTAATTTTTTTTATAATAATAAATACTAGTAATAGTATTTTTTTTATATAAAAATTGCAATTTAAATTATAAATATGAACGTTAAAATATAAAAAAAATCGAATTTATATTTATTTTAATTAATATTTCTTTTTATAATTAAATTTTTAAAACTAATATAAAATATATAAATAAAATATTACTTGATTTTCTAATTGATGCTATTTCTAATTTGATGGCTTGTTTGGTAGTTAGACAGTTTGATACTCGTATAAATAATTTGTTTTTGCAGCTATTATTGATGGATACCGAATCCTACCTTAAATATAATAGAGCTGAGTCACATGAGATCCACTCTCTGGTGACACCGGACTCCCATTAGAAGAGCAATGCATATAAGAAAGATGGCTGAATCTATAAGATTCGCCATCATATCATTAAATAAGACGAAGACTGAATCCCTTAGAACTCGGCCAAAACGCGTTGATCCTGAGATTCTGATAGATCGCTTGACCTACATAATTTCGAAGTACCTTCCTATCTGGATATAAACTCCAACTTGGGAAGATAAACTATAATTTAGGAAGACGAGACTATTTAGAAAGACGTTACTAAATAGCACTCATGTCTGAATAAGCAAAGATCACGTCAAATCAGGGTCAATTCGTACAAAGTAGGATTCACTTTCCTACTACAACACTGAGTATGCAATCATCATAAAAGAAGCATGATATATGCCTAAAAACACAATTACATTTATATACTCAAAACGCTGCTCAAAACTCTAAACTGACTTTAGCATCGGAGAGTTAATTGGACAACCACCGTTCGGTTAGCTTCTACCCTGTTTTGCAGGTCTCATTCACCGGTTCAGAAGGCAGACTTCATCAATTATATATCAAAATAAATATTTTAATATTTCCTCCGTCCCATTTAAAAAGAAAGATATCATATTTTTGGTTGTCTCATATAAGAAGGTCATATCGTGTTTTTTGTGTGAATTTATATTGAATTTTTATTTTTACCTCTTTAAAAATTCTCAAATACATTAAATAAAAATTCAATTAACAATGCACTTAGATTTAAATGGCCTTCTATGTTTGGATGGTATAGTATTTTGTGCATGACACAGATAATTCCAATTCCCAATAAATGTCCACTTGCTAATTTATAGCAATTGACTATTATCAACGTTTAATTTTTTTAATTAATAAGGGTAGATATGAAACAATATAATATTGTCTAATTTTATTAATTTTGGTGTAAAATTCATTTCTCCCTTTTTAAACGGGACGGAAGGAGTAGTATTTAAGCATGGAGTCAAATCGTGTTATACGAGACCTAATCCAAAATGGCTAAAGCTCTCAAATTAAGTGCATTATTGAGTTTTTAGATTCGAATTTTAGTAGGATTAATGGTTTACGATCAATTTTAAAATTTTAAAATCTAACTACTAATGCTAACAACTAACTATATCTCCAGAGAAAATAAGTCATATTTTGAATTTAAATTTGATTCAACAATTAATTTGAATATTTGAATTTAAACTTAATCTGATTAATAATAAAACTAATTCTAATAAAATAAATTTTAATAATTTGGGAGCTGATTTCCTCAGATTATAGTGGCGATAATGTAGCGGTGTTTCCAATAAGGAAACCAAGCAGTCACTGGGATTGTGTGAGATTTGGTGTGAATGTTCTGACTTGTTGCTTTTACACACAACACAACACAACACAAGCTGCTTCCCATTTCTTTATTTTTTGCATCAAACCTCACATCATCTTCCTCTTTTTTTAATTTATTCTATCCTTTAGATTTGACTATTTTATTTGATTTCCGTACCTATTTCAAGTACATTTAAGTTTTAAATTTAAATTTTTAAGATTAGACTTTTGTAGCTGCAATTTTTGTTGACTTAATATTACACATTACATCCACAATTGATTGGTATTAGAACAAAAGAAATGTAATTTACTAAATGTACATCTATCTATATATCTATAATGAGAACTGATGAGATATAGCCGAACCGACCAACGTATACTATATGAATGCATGAGAGACTCACATAATGAGATGCTATCAATAAATTATAAAATTGATTGTAATCTATGCACACCATATGAACTTTGCACAAAAGAATTGTGAGATATGAACGTAAATAATTGTAAAATATGAACGATTAGGAAATTATAGCATCTTACAAGTAATTCTGCTACTGCTGGTGTAAATTTAAACCAACAAATCCACTGCCGGAGCTAACAATTTTTGCTATATGAAGCATTTGAAATTATTTTCATTCCATTAAAGGTTCGTATTTAATTTTAAAGCAGCCCCCAAAAACCAAGCCAGAAAAAGGGCTCCATCATGTGCACGCTAATGTTTATCTTTTAATTTTTATTTTTCTTTTTTTCTCGATGTTCAAACATAAATTCAATAATATACATTTGAGTATGATTTTCACGATCTCATGATAAAACCTAATGATTAGACGATCTCATAAATTGTTATGGAGACTCGCAACTCCTTGGTCCGTTAATATAGCTTTCTCATGCCACATTGAATAGTCCCGCTTTTCTATGTACGGCAGCAGTTGTAGCAGAAGCAGCAGTACCAATTCCGCCATACTGACCCTTGGCCTGCAACAAGCTCGCATTGATTGTAATTCTATCATCAATATGTTCTACCTTATTCATCCCCGCCCGGGTCATAAAAAAGGGGTTGGAGTCAATGTTGATCGCTATATCTGGTGCAAATCGAGCCCCTATATTCGTTCCCATACCGCATTGTTGTACTTGTTTTTGTGAAGACATGTCCCCCTGAGTTTCAAATGTAGATCTTTCTTGCTTCGCACCGCTCAGTTTTTGGTAGGCAAATGAAGGAACGGCAGCCTGAGGGACGACACTGCCTCTGACATATGTTCTAGGGTCATACGCATCTTTCATTATACTTCCATTGTTATATGCAGCAACTGGCCCACCAGCTTTTCCTAATTTATCTGTTAAAGCACAATATGAAAGAAATTTTTATACATGTGAAACAGTTTAACCAGATGTAACATAAGCTGAAATTACCAAGCGGAATTCTTTGTTGTGATTGCAGGGCTGATATATTTACATGAATTCCCCCAGAATCCCGGGAATTATTGTTATATGTTTCGTCTACAGACGGCCGATCTCTCAAGGAAGTGATGGTTTGTTCTCTAGGAGGAACCGTGTTTGAATGAAGAATTGTAGACCTGAAAGAATATAAAAATGCAATGTTATCTTTTTAAAGTAATTGAACTGTATTTCAAAATAAAAAAATGAATTGTTCAACTATATTGATTATTGATTCGACTAGAGGGGCTCCTAGCGGCTAACTTGTATTAAGGCCGACCAACCTGAAATACTTTATAATTACTCAATCAAAACATTTAACACAAATTCAAGCATTTGAAAAACCACATAATTTTTTTTTAAAAATAACTTCTGAAAACTAACATATGCTACTGGTCACATGCAATAGAGCACTACTCTAAAGAAAGAAAAGAGATTATAGAATTAATAAAAACATGAATTACAAGATTATAACTAAAATACAATAACAATGACATTTGAAAAAACCAATCATTAAAGTGCAGAAAGTTTTCACATTTGAATAAACAAATGCAAAGAAACGAGTGTTCCCACAACTTACAAGTAAAGCAAAACATTCATATATTTTAAGTATCAAATTAATATGAGAATGTTAATAAAACTAAAAATTATGGATAATTATTTAAGGATACAATACTTCATAATTCTAAACTGTTATTTAGAAAGAACTTATTTTATATGCCTAAGCAATTTACAAACTAAGTGAAGAAGTTTAAAATCCCAAACCAATCAAACTTTGTGATTCAGATTATTTTAAACAAACAAATCGACTCCTATGCTTTGACCAGGTTCTCCTGAATATTTGAACTTCACTAAAGGCCCTATGAGCTCACCGGTTTATGCAAAGTTTATAAGCTCAAATAAACCATCACCACAAGACCTGTTTTTAATAATTAATTACTAAACCTACTGACAATGACATACTGAATGCCATTGTCTAATTCAGTGTACAAAAACAGCAATCTTCCTTCTACTCAACCATTGCCCTATAGCTACCAGGTGCCAACATTGCAAAATTTCTTGCCACATATGATGAATAAATGAAGTCGTGATTTTAAATACTATAGACTTAAACTATTAAATTTAACCCAACCATTTACTAATACTATCAATAATAGAACAGAGAATAGTAAGGAGCTGCTCTTACAACATAATTTGAGCAAAAGAGCATGGACAGTAATAGTTGCAAAACTAAAATAACTCAGAAAATCCAGTGTACAATACCTAGGAAGAGATACATGCTTTCTTTCAAGAGGAGTTACAGCACCACTTTTACCATTGTTCTCCTCAAGATGTGCAAATTGCTTTCTAAATTGATCAACAGCACTGTTATGTGGAATGTGAAACACAAAAAGTTAGGGAAAACTGAAAGCGATAATTATTGTTATCTACACCCATAACATGAAACTGTTATCTAAAAAGTCATGATTTGGATCCAAGGTTTCTTTATCACCAGACAGACAGATAAAGATAAGAGAGTGGGGGAGAGAGGGAACCTTGGGTAAAGAAAGTTCGTCCTCTCAGTTCCATTTACATAGTCCTTAAGCAATTGAGGATGGTATTCCAGTATCTCTCGGAAAATTAGCTCTCGTATGTCCTCCTTTGTAACTCTCCGCCTCTCAAACTCAAACTCCATCTTTGTTATTGGTTGACAAGAAGGCTCTCTCTCAACTTTTGCCAATCCTTTAAAATAAGGATCTGCCAATGCCTGGCAAAGTATCAAACAATCAAAAAAATTACAAAACCAAATAGTTGTAACGTAGCATACTTGTCAGTTTTGAATTAAGAGGGAGCACCTCTTCAGCAGTCGGTCGGTCTTTTGGGTCAAATGCAAGGAGCCTTTCCAGCAGCCGCAATGCCAAAGGATCAGCATTTGGAAATTTCTGTGCAAATGACACAGGCTGCTTTTTCCTCATGCTTGTTAAGTATCTCCTTGCCTTTTCATTTCGAACCTGGAAAAGTAAAGTACAAAGTTGAAATTCATAATGTACTTGTTTCTTTGCAAGTTAAAACATTTGTCAGGTAGTTGCTTGGTTGTGCAAATGTGCATCTGCATGTCAATAAAATTCATAATAGATCATATACAGGTGCCGGTGTAAGAGTGGATGTGGTGAGGTGCGGATGCCTAATATAAATGTGGGTGCAATTCAAGCAATAAATGTGAATGAGCACTACCACAAGCACACAAGAATCTGGAATTCAAAACTTGAAACATTACAACAGATATACAATATAGACAATGGGCTTACTCTTGATATTGTATCTAGTGATGGAGTACCGAGCAGGTCTGTCATCAAATCCAGCTGGTGAACAACATTTTTTCCAGGAAAGAGTGGTTTCCCAGTTAGTACTTCAGCAAAGATGCAGCCTATGCTCCATATATCAATTGCTGGGGTATACTGCATCCATATCAGATTAAACAAAACAATCAAAATTGAAGTAACCACAAACAAACATAAAGAGCCAGAGCCATACTCTTTAGTTGTACTATTACAAAATAGAGTTTCACATCCATTATAAAAACGACAGGACTATGCAATTTTGTAGAAAGGTCTATACATTGTGTTCCCCCTCCCAACTTATATAAAATATCTCAATTCTGCCCCAAATCTCAAAAGATCTAACTATTAAGAGATGAGTAATACTAGCATAAAACTTCAGTGTAATTCCTCATTCAAAGGCTTAATGCCTCTCATAGTCTTCAGAAGAAACTCCATACACTTAATAATTATTTCAACTCCACATAGTTAACCATCTATACCACTTTCTTTCTTCTTAAATGAAAAAGAATACTCTTCCTTTAGAATATGGAGTGCACCATATGACATATCACTACTTGAAACAAAGACAAATTGTAGTATCAAAATCATAACTAGGAAACAAACAAACGCGTAAGAACAGAAGGTAATCAAGCCTCATGTACACAAAAAAAACCGTTATATAACTAGGAAACTTCGAAATTTCATCATAACCATTTGCCACCGGTCAGAAGACCAAATAGCTTAAAAATAAGTTTGTACTTGAACTATTTAGAACTAGAACTTTAAAATAAGCCAATAATTATTATAATTGAGAACCGCCATATAAGCAAGTGCATTACAGCTATGAGATCTTGAGCTACTAGATACTGATGAACAAATTTAAATTTGTCAAATCAACATACTTTTGAGTAAAATGATCCACAGAGTTCAGGAGCTCTATACCATCGTGTAGCAACATAATCCTGTAAATATACCATCAGAATGCCAAATTATCATCTTCTTGTGTACAAGAGTAGTATGAATAAATCTGGGCCTAGGACAGAAGTATAATCACAAGTGTAATTTGCTAGAAGGCGTACCGTCCAAAATATTGTTGTGGGTGTATCATTGAAAGCAACTCTTGCTAGTCCAAAATCACAAATTTTAAGTTTACAATTCGCATTTGCCAAAATATTCTTAGGTTTTAAATCTCGGTGATAGACATTTGCTGCAATAAATGAGATAAAAATTAGTAGATACGTGGAAATTCCCAAGAAACAGTTGACACGAAAGGGAAGATAGGCTAGATGCATGAAATGTGTAAAAAATAATCTTAATAAACAGCTTCTAAAACTTCTAATAGAAAACACAGTACAACAAACAAAAAGAGTCCCAAATTGTATAACTAAGGTGACATGCCAGCAGTGGCATTTTGTGTGACCTAAAATGGTAAACAATACAAGGTATAGTTGCTACATCATATTTGAAAGATCCATGATAATAGTGAATCATGAGTTGCCGAAATTATCTTCTGAAAACTATTAAGATCGGTACTAACAGTAACAATAAGAGAGCCATAATATTAATACCTGTGTGGATATACTTTAAAGCACGAAGAAGCTGATAAAGAAAAAACTGATAATGCTCTCGGGTCAAGTCATCATTGGCTTTTATAACTTGATGTAGATCCGACTCCATTAGCTCAAAGACAACATAAATATCTTTAAACTCCCTTCTTGACGGTGGGAGCATAACATGTTTAATCTCCACAATATCAGGGTGTCTTAGTAGTCTAAGCAGCTTTATCTCACGAAGAATACGAGCAGCGTCTGAAATGTGTTCAAAAATATCATGTATTTTCTTTATTGCCACTTTTTCACCAGTGTGAGTGTCAATTGCTGAACAAACAACTCCATAACTGCCTTTTCCAATAACTTCTTGAATTTTGTACCTATTGGCGTCACCATACTCGGAGAAGAAATCCATCTCTGCTGAATTCTGAAGCATAGGGCTCCACGTCAAATGAAAGTACCAAAAAAGAAACACAAGAATCTCATATGAAACACTTTGTATAGTATGAATCGTCTGCCAATTTATTCTATTTACCATTTTTCTTAAAAAGCCATCTTCATAAGTAATTAATTTCAAATTTCATGTATTCATGAAAAAATAATCTAACTTTACAGCACATAACAGCTTCAAATCACATGTACCGTCTCTTTTAAACTTTACTCAATTTTTTCCTTATCGGAAGGTCTACTGGATTAGGCTCATTAATAATGATTCAAATGCTGATAAGGAATAACCAAATTTCTTTACTATAGATATATACATCAAAATTGGATATTTATCTACTAAGATCGAATGGTTTTCTAAATAGCTCCACCGTCAAATACTCAAAACATTAAGTAACTTTTGTCTTCGAGACAACTTCATTAGTGGTTGAAAACAGTAGGAATGCATCAAAGCACATAGTAAATTTAAAAACACATGCATAAATATATCTGTATCTAAGATAAGAAAACAGGGCGGTGAAATTAACTAAATACTGACTAAATAAAAGCTTGAAAAATACTAAACTAAAACCAATTGAATCTTTGTCACACATCAACAGTCGAGAATAATAACGTTTATAATTCTTGGTAGGGAACAAGAAGGGTTTGTTGAAAAAGCAGAGTAGAATGCAAAAGAATCAGTACCTAAATTAGCCCACAACACAAACGAGCAACTAATCTCACTCCCAGAATATATGAAACAACACATAAATATGCAGACACTTTATATAAAAATACCCATTTACTTTAAAATGCAAAAAAATCTATTTGGAACAAGCCCTACATTGAAATGAAGTAAAAAAAAATTATGAATGGATACGGAAAATGTCCTTTAAAGGTACTAATCAAAACACTTACTAATTGGTATATAGTATCTGATCCACTTGCAGAAAAAAGGGGATGGGAATAAATGAAAAATGGAATCTGAACAAATGATGGAAAAGGCAGTAGCATTTAATTCAATGGATTTCACTCTAGAAACAACACGAAACCCCACCCCCAACCCCACCCTCTTTTTTCCAATAACGCCACTACTATCCAATTTGCCGAGTTGAAGAGGCAGAATTAATGGGCAAAAAAAAGCTTGAAAGCAGCTCACGGATAATGAACTTATCCGGCACCTCAACTCCAACAATATTAAAAAAAGAGTCAAAAAAACATATATATTTGTTTAACCATAATTTCCAAAACAAAACCTAACCAAACCAAAAGGATTTAAACTAGAAATCTCACCTGCTCATAAACCAACCAACTAAATTTTATGTTTTCTTCTGGAAAATAGATTCAATTCAACAGTTGAATTGTGCAAGCCACTGAAAACTAATCCAAGTTATGCTTCAAAAAAGAACTTTTTAAAAATAAAATTGATGCCAAAATGATGAAAAGATAAAGTTGATCTATTTTTAGAAAAATAACACTGATGAACAGTAATCAGTTGATGCGCGTATTAAACAAATCAAAAGCATCTGAATTAGCGACAAAAAAAAACTAATCATAACAATGAATCAAGAGTTAGTTAAATTAAAGAATAAAAACAATAATAATTGATCACCTTCTTCCTTTGATCTTGCTGCTGCTGCTGCATTTCAGAGCTGCCAAAATTTCAATTAAAAAACACACGCAGTGGATCAAAACGACGGCGTTTTAAGCCGACTGAGATCAAATAAAGAATTGAAAAAAAATATCCGTCTCGAGCTATCTCAATAACAAGAAGAAGAAGAAGAAGGAATCAGCCGCATTTGCCCCATCTACCTCTGCTCCGAATAACCAAACTAAAATCCCAGCGCAAATGTCTCACCAATTCCTTCATACACTTGAATAAACCAAACTCCAATTCCAGCATAAATCACCAGCAATACAGCTACTGTTCAGAACGACGACGTTTGAGCAATTCAGCGAGAAGCGGTTGCATTTCCTTAGATCGGAATGGAACCCTAATAAGAAATTAGAGAGAGGTTGGTTTTGTTTTAACGTCGAAGGAAGGTGAAGCGTGTGGCTTAGAGTGGAGAAGCTGTGAGATCCCTTTCTCTCTGTAAGTCTACACCGACAAGTGAGAGAAAGTTAACTAAAAGAGAGAGAAGCATATGTATGGCGTGAATCTAGACCAACTACTTCTTTTTAATTACTCCATCGGAACCTATACTTTTGTTGGATATTATACACATCATTTCTTTTATACGATACGGATACCATACGATACGCATGGGCTTATTTTCAAATACGGTCGGAGTACATCTGTTCATGGGTTGAGTTCGAACCGGGTCCGGCGGGCTTTGTACTTTTTTATACAAACCCAAGTCCGGCCCGAGCCCGGCTCGGGTTTTACATTTCCTATAAAATTCGGTCCTAAAACTATATTTTTATAGCCCCGGGCCGGCTTATATGTAAACTTTACAAAAATAAAAGCCCGAGCCCGCCGATAAAATAGCGGCTTATTGCGGGTTCGGGCTTAGGATGAAAATTATTGCCCAAACTCGACCCTAAGCACCGGGCTTAGACGGATCTGGACGGGTACCTAAATCCATGAACATGTCTAGATTGGAATGACAATCTCGAGTTTACTTTCTACAATTCATTTATATTCCGAATCAAACCGAGTTTTTAGGTGTTTATGTTGCTTTACAAGTGTTCGTATTCTGTCAAGTTTTGAACAAGGTGTTCATATTTAGTTCATATAATATTATATTATTCATTTTAACTCGTGCTCATTTGTTTAATATAATGAACGAGCTCGTCAACATATTTGTGAAGGCAGTTAACGAGTTCGTTTATAAGTTTATTTATTTGGACGCTAAACGAACACGGACTGAAATATTATACTATTTTTTTAATAAAAACTGCGTATTTTATCTAAAACAATATCATCTTGATGTATTAAAAGAATATTTCATATTAAATTGAAAAATAATTAGCTAAATCACGAATTTTTTATCAAATTTTTATACGAATCAATTCATGAACTCTTTATCAAGCTCGTTCACAATTTCTAAATCGAACTCATCCACAAATAAACAGGTTCATTAAAATAAACAAGTTGAACACCACTATTTTTATGTTTGGCTCGTTTAAATAAATGAACATAGAATAAAGCTCAAGCTCGATTTGTTTATAATACGAACAAACGAGAACCAAATCCTTATCGAGTCAAAAGCCAATTTGTTCATGAGTAGTTCGGTTCATTTACAATCCAGCCGATCCCACTAAAAAAAAAAATTAATTTGGTATAAGCTTAAAGTAGGTATACATTTAGAGGTGTAAATGGGCAAAGCCGAGCCTAAAATACATCAAGTTTAATCTCAAGTTCGAGTATGTTGTACAGGCTCGAGCTCGAATGGATTTAAATTTTCAAGCTCGAACTTGCATAATATTTGACCTTCTTGAGCTCAAGCTAAACTCGAGTTTAATAAAAATAATAAAAAAAACTGTTAAAAACTATATATTCGATGAATTTTAACTTCTTTTATTATAAAATATGTAATAATTTAATAATATGATATATATATATATATATATATATATATATATATATATATATAATTATGGTTAGAGATGAAAAGACTCAAATGTAAAACTCTAATATTTTGAGTAAGGCAAAAGTAACAAAAAAATTCTTGATTTTTTTTTAAAAATCTAGATCAATTTTTTTATTTTTTTAGGCAACAATTAAACTCTTATATTTTGAAAATTGAACAATTAAACTTTTATTGTTTTAAACCGAACAAAAAAACTCTTTTATTTTATTTTTTGAACACTTACCCCCTCAAACTTTCAGTAAATATTTTAAATATTAATTTTTTTTTTTAATTTTTTTCCTATATGATTATGAGGAGAATTTTTTAGGTAAATTCAGTCTATCGCGTTATTCGTGGACTAAGTCTATAATATTATTACACATCATTAAAATAATGACACTATTGTAATATTACTATTCAAATATGTAAAAAAGTAACAACCAAAATTATAATAGCACCACTATTTTAATAAAATGTCATAATATGATAGATTAATCCACTTATAACGTGGTAGACTGAGTCTATTTAAGAATTTCTCGATTATAAGAAACATGTCAGTTATCAACGAGTGTTTTTAATAGTGTTGAATGAAAGAAATTATTTGTTCTATTTTAAAATAAAGAGAACTTAATTATACCTAAAAAAAATCTGCACATTTATAAAAGTTACGAACAATGTTTTTCTATACCTTTTTGCCTTTGAATAAAGAATAAGTTTTAGGCCTACTAAATTTGATTTTGGATAATAACAGCTTTGACATGGTGGATTCAGAAATATAAAATCTCAGAAAAAAAGTTGGAAGATATATTTTAGATCGAATACTTAGTGAATTGGAACAAAAATTATTCATAATGAAACAAAAATCCAAACTGCAAACGAGGTGCTTAGGACTAAAAATTATTCACTATGCTTTATAATTATTCGGCTAATAATCACCCATAGCCCCTCAACTTTAAAGATACGGGCATTAAACTCCCTGATGTTTAAAAACGGGCGTTAAATTCCCTGAATTTTGTGGCGGCGCTCACAAAACCCCCTAAGCTCCAAATATGACGAAAATACCCCTGGCGCCGTTTTTTCAGTCAACTGACATTTAAAAAAAAACTGACACTGTCATATCATCTGACACGTCAGAAATATACCTTAAAAAATTCAAACACCCAAAATACCCCTAATTTAATTTTTTAAAAAAAATCAAACCAATCCAATTTAATATAAACCATTCTGTCAACCCAAAAACCGACCCAACCACCACCCCACCAACCGACCCGCCACCCAACCACCGCCGGAAAATTTTCCGGTCATCTTCTCCATTTTGAAGATTTTCCAGTCATCTTTATCTGTTCCTCTGAGGAACAATTCGCGACGGTCTGTTCCTCAGAGCGATGAAAATTTTGGTGACCGGAAAATTTTCCGGTCATCATTCACTCGGAGAAGATGACCGGAAAATTTTCCGGTGGTGGTGGAGTGGCGGTGGTGGTTAGATCAGTGGCAGTTTGGATTTAAATGTGTGGTTGGATTTTGAGTTGGGTTTTTTCATTTTATCAGATATTATATTAAGGGGTGTTTTAGATATTTTCATTTTTTTTTATCTTTTGATGACATGTCATCTGACACTTGGTGCTGTCAATTTTTTTTTCTGTTTCAAAAGACAGCCGCCAAACAAAAGACGGCGCCAGGGGCATTTTTGTCGAAAAGGGCTTTTGTGAGCGCCGCCATAAAATTCAGGGGGTTTAGCGCCCGTTTTTAAACATCAGGGGGTTTAGCGCCCGTACCCCTAAAATTGAGGGACCATGGGTGATTATTAGCCTAATTATTCACTCTTAACAATACATATTTAAAAAATTATTAAAAATAAATATAAATAATAAAATAGCTTTGTATTGATATACTAAAAATTGATATATTAATTAATATTCTATCTACTCTTCTAATTAAAAGAAAGAGTAGAATGAAACTTTTTTAAACAATTTATTATTAAAAAATAAAATGAATATTTGTTTTGGGGAAAAACAATTAATTTTTAATTTAAGACTCAAACTAATTTTAATTTTAACAATTAATTTTTTATATTAAGTTGACTTGACAAAGTTAACTTAAAAAAATAATAATACATTCGTCTTTTATTTTATTTAACCATTCAGCTAAATTAATTTGTCTATAGTTATTTATTTTTTTTAAATTTTAAAATATGTGTAATCATCGTCTTTCAAATGTGACCCTCCTTTTAAATGACTCCATTATAGCAGTTTAGTCAAAGTATTAATCAATTAATAGAATTGTATTAGTTTGCATTTTTACAATTCAAAACAAGAATAACTATTTCTTAATATATGCAATTTTAATTGGATGGACAGATAAAAAAATTCAAAACAATTTAATTTAATTAAATTAAATGTTAAAAAAATTGAATAAGCATTAAGTAGCAAATTATTAAGCCGTGGGTTTAAATCCTCCCACATGCCCTCTTCTTTTTCCAATTATAAAACAAATAAAAGTTATAAAAGAATTAGTAATGGCAATTCGATATTAAAACTAATAATTATTTCAATTAGTTTTGAGCTTTATTAAATATTACATTTTAATAAATCTCATTTTCAACTAATTTTGAATTGAAATAAATAGTTGAAGAGAGTTTAAGAATTCAAACTTAAATTTCAATCTATAGATCATCTAATTTGTTAGAGAAGAAAAACTATATTTGTATATATTTTAATTTCAAATTGCATACATCTTTTTTTTTGATATACATCTCACTTATTAATATTAATATATAGTTTGAAATTGTCACACGTTTAAAGAGTTGAATTTTTAAAGAGGAAAACTGTAGAATTAAACCAAAACGCATGTAAGTACGAAATTTGTTGTATTTGTTAATGAAATGGACACTTAGAACTAAAATAAACCTCTTGATGACACATTGGGTTACGTGGCACGAGCAGGAAGGTTTAAAAGTGGGGTTCGTGTGTTTATTATAGTAAGCGGTGACCTTCCGAGTTGACAGGTAGGTGACGCTGATGATGTTGGGTTCTCCTGCCACCATGGAACTGCTAGATTTCTGCAGGCCTTTTCTGTTCTCCCAAATATACATATTCTATGTTTCAATATTTTTATAACATTAAATGAAGCCTCTGTATTTTTTTTCTTGTATAAAGTTTATATATTTTAATTTCTATAAAAAGATTTAAATTTATTGACTAAATTTATAAAATATTAATAAGTATATCACTCATTTAATAATTATATATATTACTGTGAAATTTAATAATATAAAATTAATTATGTATACAGTGACGAAGCCAACCCCAAAATTAAGTTAGGGCACAAATTTAATTTCAAAAAAAATAAAATATCATACCGCAAAAAAAATACACCAAATAAATAGGTTTTTTCTAATTAGCTCAACAATATCATGAAAAATCATTTCAATTTTTTTATTTTATTTTCATGCAATGAATTTGTCTTAATAGAAAATAACACGGAAAGTAAAAACACACACATTAAATTTACTAAATTGGAAAGAATTAAAAAACTAAAGATATGTTTCTAAATAGAAATATATTAAAAAATTTAAAATGAGAGTTTAATTTAAATAAGATATGTGCAACATGAGAAAACATTTATGTTGATTTATATAATAATTAAGCTTGGATATACAATTCCTAACTTCAATAGTGTTTTAAACTAGTCTAAATTGCATATCAAATTTTATTATATAATATTTTTCTATAAAATTTAATGAATTTTTTTTATCAAATTCAAGCAATATATTAAATGGCATGTTGCTTTTTACTGTTACACAAAGTGAGAAAGTTTAGTTAGTTCATAAACTTAGGTTATTAGACTGTACTATTTTTTTCTTAATATGA
Source organism: Mercurialis annua (assembly GCF_937616625.2). Taxonomy (NCBI): domain Eukaryota; kingdom Viridiplantae; phylum Streptophyta; class Magnoliopsida; order Malpighiales; family Euphorbiaceae; genus Mercurialis; species Mercurialis annua. The sequence continues at coordinate 35,729,968 of NC_065573.1, read as the reverse complement.
GGTAGGGCCCAGGCCCAACCTGACCCTACCTTACATCAGTCTCTGTATGTATAGTTTTAAAATATCATAAATACAATATTGTTATTATAAAAATTTAAGATAAATGATGAGTTTCAAATAAGGATATGCATAAATTTGTGTATTGTTAGAAAATTCAACATCACTAATTTTTGAACTCTTTTTCAAAAATTACAATACATCCAAAAATTATTTATGCTAATTTTATCTACATTTATACTTTATATACGAGCACTTATGAGGGTAAAAGAGGTCGGACAAATTCAATAATAGACGTCTGTTGATATTATGGTCTTTCTTCCGCTTTCACGGCCTATCTAAAAGATAGTTCGTATTTTTGGTCATGAATATATGAATAAGACGAACCATCTTGTAGATATTTTTATTTCAAACAAAACAATTATAACTAGACTTGTCAACTGGAATGTACATTATCCATACAAAGGAAACATACACATATGTCCTTTTTATTTTATAAAATATAATAACTAATTAATGAACTCTTAAAATAATTATTAAAGTTTGAATATTAACTAATAAATTTTTTTTACAATAACAAGTTAATGTTCTTTTTATGCTATAAAATATAATCATTAATTAAAAACTTATTAAGATTATTACTGAAGTTAGAGTATTGACAAAATAAATTATCCATAATATCATGTTGAAAAAATTATTTGGAATTCTAATTAAAGTATACTATTTTTAATATTTTCTATTATTAATCATGTTTTAATACATCACTCTCTTCAGTTTTATTCAGTTGTCACTTAAAAAATAGTTGTTTATAAATAATTTTCATTAGGTGACATTTATAATATAAATTTACCCCATTTTTTTATTAAACCACAACCCTAAATACATTTTGATTTTTATAGCTAAAATTTTCACTAATGGAATAAACAAATAAAATCATGTTAGTCTTCATCTTTAATGATTAAAAAAAATACTTTTTAAATATTACTAGTTTATCCTGAAGTGATAATTAAATAAAAATATAGAGAGTACAATTTATTGTTAAGTTATTCTTTATTTTGATAATAAATACTAATGAGTAGTAAAATATAAATTGACGAGTCACATTACAGATCACATGTAAAACACGAAAAGCTATTATAGTTTTTGAAAGAAATATATAAATTGGACAATTAAATGTATTGAAACTGGAATAATCAAAATAAACTCTTAAGGATCAAACTATTAAACAGTATAAAGTACAAGGATCTCAAGATGTATATTTCCAATAAAAACGTAGTCAAATAAGAGAGCAGGGTAAAAGTGAATTTCCAGTTCACACCCTGGCTCAATCAAACATGAGATACGTATAATAATACGCAAAGGACGATGAATGTTTAGTTGATGAATAATACAAAAAACAAAATATTAAGGGTATGTTTGAATATTTTGCTTTAAATAAATACAAAGATATTTCTTTCTGATGAATAATACAAAGATAAATTGCACCAACGGTCCAACGAAATAAAATTTGAGCTTTATATTTTTTAAAGTTGTATTTCATTTTTTGCTGCCATAAAATAACTAATAAGAGAAAATGATTTTTCAATTTATTAATATAATTTAACATTTTAATTATATGTATAAATATATTATTCACACAATTATTATCATTTTTATTAATATAAAATATAAATCTAAATAAAAAATAAAGAATAATTATTTATAATATTATTAAAAACTGATAAAAACACGCTAATAAAAAAATGAGAAGGCATAAAAAGAGGAAAGAGAAACATAGTATGTATCAATTTGAATAATGAATTAATTTGGTCTTTGAAGTTGTGTATGGAATGGAGCTCAAATTAGTACCAAATGTATTTTCTGGTCAAATAAATTAATTTTTTATTAGTTAATCAGATTTCAAATTCTCTTAATTTAATTCAAATGACTTTAAATACATCAAACATGAATTTACTTAATCATTAAATACAAATTTAATTAGCTAAAGTGATTTATTTAAATTGTAATTATAATTTGAAATTAAAATTATAAAAAAAAGAAATTATTTAATTAGAAACAAAAATTTAAAGACATTGTTCACCCTTTAATCGTATTAAATTTGTTAGCCTAATTCTCAAGTATATCCTATTCCCTCTCACCCCAAGTGGCCCCGTCAACTTTTGCTTTGAGTTAGTGATCCACGAGACGTGGCCCCGCTCCATCCTATTTAATTAATTAGTGGCATCTTCTGGATAAAAATAAGATAAATATATAATCATCCACGTAGCCGGAAATTAAAATTCAAAAGAATAAAATAAAATATTTATAAATATAAAATTAAAATTAAAGAAAGGCAAAGTGTATTTTTCTATATAACAACTAAAATTTAAAATTTGTTATAGCTAGTATTTTTTAATTAAATGGGACAATTGTCTCTTTTATTGCTCAAATGGCTCTGCAGCAATATAACAAACACGACACATTAAAATTATACTCCCTCCGTTTTAATGGAATTGTCAACTTTGAGAATTTTTTTAGTCCTAAAATTCTTATCCTCTTTCAACATTAATTAATTTTTATATTCAATTTTTTTATATTACCTTATTTAAAATCCACTAATGACTAAATTAAAAGTAAATTGTAAGTGTACCCTATATTAAATAAGGGTATGACAAATTTTTTTTTATAAAATTTATAAATAATAATTGTTTTTTTTAAACTGTGTGATAAAAGTAAAGCGGACAACTCTATTGGACGGAGGAGTATTAATTTACATTTCAATATACATCTATAAATAAAGAAATTCATTCCAAATAAAACTATTATTAGTGAAACATGGAAAAAAAATGAGTTGATGAAATAATTCAAGTAAATTTGTTAATGAATTGAACTATAAACTATAATGTTATAGTTCATCATCAACTATGATTTGATTTTTTTAATTGTAATTTTAGATTAAATCAGTTGATATTTATACTAATCAGTAAATCAAATCAATCTAATTCTATTCTTCTCTCTATTTAAAGAATTAAATTTGACATTATCATAAAAATGAAATAAGTACCAAATAATATCTTTTACAAAATTTTAGAAAAGGAAAATAATAGATATACATACAATTTCACTAATATTTAATTTAAAATAGGTGTTTATTTTAATAATAAATTAATTACATCCACTAATAATATTAAGTACTAATAAATAACGAGGTTGATGGGGGAAACGGGTCATGGGAACTCCTAATTAGTCCTAATAGTCAAAATAATACAAAAGGCCATTGTAAATATTGTAAATAAAGTACATTACTATTAGTTTCAAAGGGAACGTTATTACTTAAAACTGTACAACCACCAGATACATAATTAAATTCACATTCAGTTGCATAACAGCATCTGACATGCAGTACAAACAAACAGACCCTAGGTTCTGTTTTCCTCACCTCCTATACAATTTGGATGGACAGCCTTCCACCCATATAACCCATATACATATATGTATACTGACATGTAAAACATATGTGCAATTGGACTCCAAAACCCGGTATAAAAGCAGGAATGGAATCAACAAGCAAAAGCAAAAGCAAAAAAAAATCTGAAACCTCAGCGATTAGCGATACCTTATATCCATTCCCTTGGTTAAATAACAAACAATTTGGTTTTCAACACGAAAATGCTCTCTGCATTATGAAATAGTTTGCAGTATCCGTGACGCAAAAGTGGAGACTGCACATCATTCGAGCAGAAGAACATTTGTTCCCCGTCTTCCAACTCTGTACACTTGAAATACCTATGTAATGGTCAGTAGTAGCACTCCTTACCAAGATTCAAGGGTAGGAGTGTAATTTCATTGTCAACTCTCGTCTGGCATCTCATCCAGAGTGCCCTTTGGGCTCTCGAAAGAATCCCCAGAATAAGAACCATCTGGCTGACGGATACATATGTTTAAGTTGGCAGACACAAAAGGTTCCTGGAAGAGGATTAGACATACATATGCACACCTCAGAAAAATATAACAAATATCATGCAACAAAATTTTAGTGAGACTCCAATAGCTAAAACTCGAGATTTTGACTTTTAATTTCCTGTTAAAATCTAATTAAAAGAGCCAATGAGTAGACCACTGATTGTAAGAAATAGAAAATGGAACTATTTTATTTACCTTTTACATGTTTCAGAAACTGAAACCAGATTAGCTTGACTAATAGATCATTTAATAAGACTAAACACTTGGGCTGTTTACCTAAATCGATCTTCATCTCACCAAAAGCGAGACCAAATTAAAAACCTAGACATATAAAACTCCAACAATCATTTCTTTCTTTTGACATTCTGCAATATTGACTCACTTAGAATCCACTTCTCTTTAAATGATCTAATCATGCTCCTCCTAAGATCACTACTTAATCATAAATGATTAGACAAGGTTATCAAACTGACTAGTCACTAGCTAGACCAAATAAGCTTCAACAATAATCTACTAAAGGACGACATTCTTATACAATATGCAAATGATACTTATAAGAAAAAATCACAAGTACCAACTTTTTTCTTGCTGAAGAAAATGCAAGCTCAAAAGGGTTACCTGATCTCTCTCTCTCAAAAAAAAAGGGTACCTGATCACAAATTTCTTGGCCTTCAGAGTGAAAGAGAATAGGTCGGCATCGCTTATCTTCATTCATTAGGCTTGAATTCTGAAAGTGACTCACAAGGGCTACTTTGCCCTGAATTCGTGCATATGCCAAGGAGGCAACTTTTTCACTGTTAAACTTCTCCCACTTCTTCCCATTTAACGCCTGAATACAATATTCATGGCGTAAGATTCTAGTATACATATAATAAGAATTCATGGCAACGTCTCATGTTTGTAGGTGATGAAAAAAATTTCTTGGACAGGAAAACCATCAAAGTGGAAAAAAATAAAATTAGGAAGGCTAGTTTTGGAAAAAATAAAAAATTGCAGCCAGCTTCAGTTTAAATTTTTTCATGCAGAAGATGCACAGAAACAAACAATACACTGCGCTTTCAGATGATAACTAAAGGACCAAAATGCACCTCGTAGAATGGAATGATGTGTAAAGGAGACACCATATTTATGAAGGCGTAACCCACATTGCACTTATTCTGCAACAGTATGATTTAACCATTAGTACTTTCAATTTGTGCAAACCTCAAACCACCAAATGACAGTTAACTAAGTATCATTTTACCTTAAAATCTATGGGAAGATAGAGAAAATCATAAGCACCCCGGTGATTTTCATCTATGGCAGCCAGCAGCATCTTTGAAGTGTACCTAAAAAATAATTACAGAAAAAAATTGCAATCAACAACCTCAAATGACAGACATAACTTCTCTATCATCTTCAAAAAAAGTCGGTGAATTTCTTACTTATTAGGAATGTTTTTAATCATTAATGTAGTCCGAGAATCTTCTCCACTATTAATTTTATCCAAATCAAGTTGATATTGCTTCTTGCTATCCATCTGGGTACCATAATTCTCAAGTCGCCGGCTTCTGCCATGCTCAGCAAATCCATCATTGCTGACTGTTCCTGGTCCTGAATAAGACCCATTTCCAAGAAAGATTGGACTATGCCTTGGGAATGACATCATCCTAAAACTAGGTGAACTGCTTTCCCCAATGGATCCTGGAAGTCTAATACCGGAAACCATAGATGCCCGAGCTCCCATATTGTTCATGATATAATTTCCACTGTTGTGGTTCACACCAATGCCCCTAATTGCATTTGGAGTCATAAAGGATGTTTCTGGTGACTCTGGGAAGAAACCGAAATGCCTATCAAGAGGAAGACCAGAAGGAGCAGATCCCACATGATGCTGGTAATGAGAGCCAAGGAAAGAGCTGTGCCGACTAATTTGCGGAAGACCCTGCCCCTTCATACTTGATGCAAATGCATGTCCTACAGATGGTGCTGGCCAAGCAGAAGAGCTTACATTCTCAGAGTATGGAGGACTTCCCCATAGAAATTCAGGACCTGATAATGTTCCAATACCAGACGAATTAGATTTTGAGCTTGATTCCACAAAAGCAGACATTGGAACAGGACTGGTGCTCAATTTCCGGTCAAAATGTGGAAAAGTTGCTCCTTGCATTATTCCATTGTTACCAAGCATTTGATTTGCATGGCTGGGCCTCCCTTGATCCTTGCCAATAGGAGCAACAATCTTTGCATGGTTAGACATATGTGAGGAAAGAATTGAAGCTAACCCATTAATCCCATTTACAGGACTAAGAGTTCCTAGACCCGGAGACTTGCTAAAGCCATGCAATGGATTATGTTCAACTGGGCTGCCATATTGTGTCCAGTTGCCTGCAACGGATTAACAACTCCATTCATACCCAAAATGCATCTCAATAATGAAAACAGAGAAAAAAATACAAGCTGATAAACAAAAATCTGACTCTTGAATTTTCAGTCAAAGAAAAAGAAAATTTTATTATTTTCTTTACCTGGAGGAGAGTTGGCTACTGGGGAACCAACTTGGTGCCTGAAACTTCTGACTTCATCTTGTTCCAGCTCTTGGCCAAGTTGCTGCATTAAGCTACATAAAAAGGAATTCAACTTATATTCTTCGGCCAGACATAGAAATCCTATTCTTTGACTGCCATCATATCACGCAAAGAACCCCAACCCCCTCTTTTACTTTCTTTCAATTAAAATAAAAAAATAAAAAATAGAGGCAATACTGGAACTGGAGGCAGTAGTATAGGAATATATTGCAAACTTGAGCATATGAACTTAAATTCATTAGCACGGTATTGTCTTAGCACTCACGGGTTATCCTGTTCTTCAGGATAGTAGCATACAACATCACAAAGCAAACAACATCCTCACATGTGATATGTCGGAAAGAAAATTCTAGGAAGGGATCCAAGATGAGCACTTTAATAAGTCCATAAAATAGGTATTTTGAAGGCCACTCGTTGTATTCCTTTCATATACTAGTTAGATCAAGAATCTTCAATTTAGATCACCATCCGAGCTATATAATACCTTTTCACCAGAACCTTGAATTATTCCAAGTTACAAGGTCTATAAAAAAAAATTATATTTCTAAGTGTCCTGAAACATTAGCAAGCTTCTTACCTGTTCAGTTTCCAGGACAGAAAAATAATACAATGAATTGTTACCAAAGAATGGCCAGAGTCTTGGCTAGAAACTCTTCGGTTAAATGCAAACAACAAGAAAGTTCTATTGTCCCGACCTTTTCCATAGCAATTGAAGTCTCGTTAACAACAGTTAGAAACTCATACAAAATTTTGTTTCAAAATCATGTTATGTTAATGAAACTATATTTTTAAAGAATAAACAATGAAATTCACAGTTTAGAGTCATCCTAACAATTCTATTCATTGTGAATGCAAAGCACATAAACAAGTGTCAAATACAACGTCATATCATCCTATCCTTCCCCCCATTTCTTTTTCCAGAAGAATTAAAATATTCCAAGTTCACCTAAAAAGCCTTTATATTTGGATGCATCTGCATATGCAGGTCATAAATCTAAGAAAAAACTTCTATCAATCAAGAGACATCTCTCAAATGGTACACCAAATTTATCAGTATTTCATTTTTTAGATGTTGATAATAAAAAATGCACTAAAAGAAAAAACTAAGGGTCATTGCTAAGACATTAAGGAGACACCTAAGTACTTACTTTCGACGTGCTCCACCAGGGCGACTAGGTTCAAGTTTGATGCGTTTTCCAGCTATGTCACTCCTATTTAGTGCCCTAAGAGCAGCTTCTGCAGATCTAACATCATAAAATTCAATGAATTTATGATGTCGCTTGTGTGGTGTTTCTCTTATCTGCAATTTAAATAAAAATTGCTGCTTATTCAGCTACTGAAACTTAGGTATAAGAATCTCTAAAAAAAATGAACGAAGTACAAGAAACTTCCATATCTGCAGCACTTATACCTCTTTGATCTCCCCATAAGCCCCGAATTTCTGACGAAGCTCATCATTTGATACAGATGCATCCAAATTGAACACTACAAGAGTTCCTTGATTTATATCCTTTTCTGAAGGATTATCCTGATACATAACAGGATATCAAGGATTAAAAGAAATCTTGAAGGAATGAACAATATCAACAGGCAAAAGTACAGAGTCTATTTAAACCTTGGGAATTGAAAAATGAATATCCAGTTTCCTTCGTCTTAAAGGCTTATTTTGTAATCCACGCATTGCAGCCCGCGCATCTCGAATATCATAATACGAAATCATCACAAAACCCCTATGCTTGCATGCTGTGTATAAAGTTCTGATATCACCATATTGCTACAACAACAGAAGAAATTTCAAAGTAAGTTCCACTAGCAGATGAAGATAACTATCTACAAGGGATAAATAGAAAATAAATCAAAACCTCAGCTTTACTTTCTTCACAAATTAGCACATTTGGTGATTATTAAGGGAACAAGTTGCCAGAAGCTCTAGATTTGTATAAACTAAAGGACAATATTATGCATGCCGTATACAATACAATGTACGATGGATGCAACACAGCAAACTCGAGAATAAAAGATCAATCACATTGCAAACAAGTTGTAGACGTCCATAAACACCATTCTCCAATTATTTATAACTACTGCCTTCTTTTGTTACCATGAGATTAAGATTAAAGCAGTTTTTCTAATTCAGATAGTAAACTATATTGGCAAGGGTATTGCATATCAACCCAATGCCCGACGATAACACTAAATCCCAAGGTTTTCTCTCTTTCCTCGGTGATCATAAAGAAAGTGAATGCAAGAAAACCATCATTCTATAAAAGCAATACTTCTCCCCACCTAAGTGCCATGTTGCTAAGATTTTAAGGACCGGCAGACAAACATAGGACAAAAAGATTAACCAATTACAAAAAGATAAACTATTTGTTTCTCTACTGTACCAATAAATGCTTACACAAAATAATGCTTTGCACTTAACACTGCAAAAGTATACTATCTGCTAAACTAAGTTTCAGTAGATCACATTATGGTAGGTGCAAAAGTTGATCAAATCAAACAACAAATTCATGCCTATTTCATCATCAAAAATTGCCACAATAAGTATACATCACCTAATAAAATGATAGATATAAACCATTCAGTTACATGTTCAATCAGGTAGATGAAAAATCTTATTTAGATGGTTCAATATGCATTTATAGAAGTTACAAAGCAAAAGACCAAAGACACTATATTTTTGCACTATGCAAATTTTATCCACTCCTTTTAACCTTATGAAATGAGCTCGTAAAATTGATTTTTGGCCCAGTACAATAATGTACAGACTAATTAACAAGCTCAACAAAAATTTTCTTGATTAATTTTTTCCAACTGATAAATATCACAAAGAATAATACTTTAGCATAAAAACACATGTTTGCGTTGTCCACATGGCAAAGAAAAGAAAAGAAAAATAATATATTTAGAAATATCAACTTTGCTTAGAGACAATATTCACATAAAAAAGGCATATTATTTTTGGCCTAAGTGTTTGCAATACCAATTATTTCTATCGCCAATATGAGATCATGCCTTGTAAAACTAAAAGGATATATTCATGGCATTAGAGAAAGCAGGATTTTTCTTTCTCTTTGGTTATTTTCACATAATGTAATAGTAAAAGCCTGTACTCCAGAATAACTAAGAAAGAGATCAGAAACTCCATAAAATAGCAAGGAATAATATACGAAAAACCACCAAAATTAAGATAAGTACAGCAATGACCCAGTGCTAATCTAAGTTATAAGATCACTAACCATGAACACCCTTACAACAAAAAATATATATAAAGACAACAGACAAGCAAATTATTACACAAAAATAAGATATAGATAACAAACCTCAAAGAGAGACCTCAATTCAGAGTCCTCCACGTTACTATTTATGTTTCGAACAAATAGCGTTCTTGAAGGATGCTCCCCATACGGATGTTCGCCAGCCACAGTTCCCGTACCATTTGAAATTGTGTACTGGCCAATCTCATTTGCTGCAAGCTCATCAGATATGTCCAATTTTGAGATACTGACTCGAAGGCTTTCTTGAGATTCAATATCCAATTCCATTCCCCCTCCACTACCGAAGAGGTCATACTCTTCCAAATCCTCTGTTTGGTTAGGCAATCCACTAAGATCAAAATCATCCATTATTCCGGCAAGAAGCTCCTCCTCATCGTCTGGAAGGAGGTTTCCAATTGCATTTGTTTCAACATCTTCAAATAGGTCCTTACCATTTTCTAGTTCAATATTATTTAACTTAGATGACCCATCCTTAAGAGACTGACCACATTGCTTCGAATCATCGAATTTAACTTCACTGGAACCATTGAAGTTCACTACACAAGATTAAAAAAAAAAGTATTAAGTGCTAAACAAATTGCGACTAATCTTGCCAATCAAAATATACATAATTTTTCTGACATTACTTATTAATATATATCTAACTAAAGAAGACCTTTAACATACATTGTTCGTGACGAAGAACCGGTAATGAGGTAGAAAACAAACTTGCATCACTAGATGAGTGAAAAGCATTACTGCTGATTTGAATTCCCCATGCACTTGTTCCAATTTTCTTAGCAAAAGGGATTTCTGATCGACCTATTCAACAAACATTAGATCAAAAATAATAACACATTAAGTATCAAAAATTAAGGAAAAAAATTGAACTGAAAAAATACCTCGAGACTGGCTTGATATCATATCCTGTAAATTTTGGTCCATTTGATCTCTTCCTAGCAACATAGAAACATGGGAAAGAAACAGCAAATTCAATCAAACATATAAAAAAACAATTCATAAAAAAAATTGTAATAATGACCTAAGATCCACACTGAATGTATCTAATTCAGTCTTCATAAAATTACTATCCATGATGTGCCTTTTCTTTCTCATAAATTCCCAGTTAAAAGGACACAAAGATGCAATTTTTTTAAAAAAAAACAGAGATATAACATGGATATTGTATATAATATGTGCTATCCAAAATCATAATCATAACTAAAAAAAGGATCAAATCAACACATGCATGCAACCAAATTATAATCAAACAGGTAAAAAAATACAAAATTAAAGTCAAGCAGTTCACTTAATCACAAGTCAAAAACTCTAAAATTAAACAGAAATTCAAACCTCAAAAAAGAAAAACAAACAAACAAACAAAAAACTTTCAGCATTTACCCTAATTGAAGAACACAGCCAAAAAAAACTTGACATGCAAAACAAAATTATGAGTATCAGTACCTGTTATGTAATCAAGAGCGTAAAATCAAACACAAGGCATTTGAACAGCAGCGATCATCAATAACAAGAAGAACACCGAAATTTTAATTTTGAAATTAAACAAAGAGTTACGTAAAAGCAGAGATAATAAGTTTCTTATACTCTTCTACTTCTCCAAACCAGTCCCTTTGCCACTCTTTTTAACTTATTATTATTATTATAATTATTTAGTATTAAATGATTTAAAAATACTAAGATTTTTTTTAATTTTTTAGATGAAAATGATTGGAGGGAAGAGATGAACTGAATAGAGTGGCAGTACGCAGGAGAAATAATTGAACAAGAAACTTATTTAATTCTTTATTAAATTAATATTTAATTTTTTTCCTTTTAGGAATAAAATTAAAAAAGGAAAATAAAGGAAGAGAGGACAAATATTCAACTGTATTTGAATTCCTTTTGGCGTCCGTTGACACGAATGCAAGTAAAACAAAACAAATTAAATTAAATTAAAAGAGAAAACTCGAAAAACACTCATAAATAAAATATCTTATTTTGGATAATTTCGAGCCGCAGACTGACCTTGGGGCTTACCATAATTACGTTCCTGCCAGGGAGGATGGCTGCGTTATTGAGTGAAAGAGTTGGGGTATTACTGACTTTGTGCAGTATGAACTGGATTGTAACTTCTAAGCAAATGACTGTGCTTAAAAAAATAATTGAAATGAGATTGAGTGTAGGTGATTGGTATTGGCTTAAAAACATTAAATTAGTGGGACTGGGGAGTTGCTAATTCGTCGGCAAAAGTAGGTGGGTTATCGGGTGCACCATTTTTTTGAGGTACCCATGGGGATATCTTATGACCAATCAGATATTGCCATGTTCGCAGTAAATGATTTTGGATACAACAAAAGTTTATTTCGCCTATCTTATTTAAGACAATGAACCAAAATAGTCCAAATTCCCAATTTAGACAGAAATCTATAATTGTCAGTTTTAGACTATTTTTTATTTTAGGGCTTTTTATATAAAATACTGTTTTTTTTCCAACATTTACTTTTTTACTATCCCTTCTAAATCTTTACATTTCATACCAACTTTCTTTTCTTTTAGGGAAAAGGGTCAAATGAGCCCTTCATGTTTGGCCTGAGGAGCTGATTGGCCCTCTATGTTTGAAAAGGTGCTAAAACACACTTAACGTTTAAAAAATAGCTCAAATAAGCCCCTTCTTCTAACACCGTTTAAAAACTGGCAATTATTGCTTAGGTAGCATCTGACGTGGCTTAATAAACTTGAGGTGGTTCAAATATGCCCTCAATGTTTAGCATATAAGTCAAATATGCCCTTCATGTATAAAAATGTTCAACTATGCCCTTCACGTATAAAAATGTTTAAATATGCTTTTCATGTCTAAAAAGGTTCAAATATGCACTTAATGTATAAAAATGTTCAAATATGTCCTTCATGTATGAAAAAGTACAAATTGAATTTGAGCATCAAATACTTCGCTTGATAAGCCCGCGTGCCTGGTCGAGCTTTACTAAAAAAAATTATTCTTTATTATTATACATTTAAACACAATAAAATTTTATTGTTTTCATAAAATTTTATTTTTAAATATTTATACATATAATCAAATCGAATCGAGTTTGAATTTCAATTATTCTATCGAGTTTGAGCTCAAGCTTCTAAAATGATATTTTATCAAATTAAGTTTCAAACTTTAAACTTTAAAATTGAAAGATTTCGAAATTGATTGTATTTTTCTTAGAATAATTGAATCTCAAAACGAACCAAAAATGAAATATCTATATTTTTTTTATCAAAATTGAACTAATAAACCAAAAATTATAATCAAACTCACCGAAAGTTATCAGTTTGGTCAGTTAATTTGATCGATCGATAATTTTGCTCACCCTTACTGGTGATATTTGAACCTATTTACTCAAGGCGTATTTGAACTTTTTCATACATGAAAGGTATATTTGAACCTTTCATTAATGAAGGGCATATTTGAATCTTTTCATACATGAAGGGCATATTTGAACTTTTTCATACATGAAGGGCATATTTGAACCGCATGTCAAACATTGAGGGCATGTTTTGTAATACCCCAATTATTTGAAGATAAATAAGTCATGCCACGTGTCGTAATTTCCGATAAGTTAAGTTAAGAAGAATTTAATTTAATTTTATCGGGAGTTTAGAATAATGTTTAGAAAGCGGATTAGTGGGATTTAAGGAATTTAATACTGAAAATTTGGATGTAAAGGCATTTTGGGGCTAAATCGTAAATTTTGAAAGTTTAGGGGCTAAAGTGCAAATTAGCCAATTAAGCCTCGAAAATAGGAATTTGAGGATTTTAACGGAAATAATATATTTTGAGATAGTATTATTTATTGGATATGAATAATACGTATATGATTTAATAGAAAGATTAATTGAATAAGTTTTGGATTAAATTGAAACATTTAAAAAGTTTCAAGGATCAAAGCGTACTTTAGCTGGATTGTATATATTTTCCAACTCCTTCTCTATGAAGGTATCAGATCATCATTATCATTTCATTTCTTTCTCTCGCTCGCCGTTTCAATTACGTTCCGTCGTCCGATCGCCGTTTCTCGTCCGTTTCTGACGTTTCTTAACTCGAATTGATCGTATTCCAGTGGTGTATCACGGTAAGCTTGACGTTTTATCGTTTGGACGGATATATTTTGAGTTATATCGATTCAAAGTTTTAGGCCACGAAACGATTTTATCGTTTTATCGATTATAGGATCGTTTTTGGATGTTTAGATGTTAGAATACGCGTTTTGGTTGAGTTTGGAGCGTTTTTACGTATATAGCATGTCGGAAACCCCGGAAATCGATTCCGGAGGATCGTGTACGATAGTACACGATCGTGTACTTGTGGTACACGAACGTGTACCAAGGTACACGAACGTGTACCAATATATGGTACACGACCGTGTACCAAGGTACACGAACGTGTACCATCAAGGTACACGAACGTGTACCTCCCTGCACGCTCGTGCAACCCCCCCGACCCTCGCATCCCCGATTTTTCGTATTCCTATTGAGTTAGTTTAACACTCGTCGCCGTACGCGCATGCCGAGAATTGAATGAAAAGTGATGTTCGATCCGTGAGCGAGTACGTGTGTGTTTATATCTCGAGTCTAGAATGTCTATCGAGTTAGACTCTCACTCGAGTTATGTTTGTTTGTTTCTTAGATCCGGCAAGGCAACCAGCTACCGGACAAGGAGCTTGACGGAGGTCGCGTAATAAAGTTTTTGGGGAAAAAGCAAGCAGTGAGTTTATATGTGTTTACTTTTGATGTATTGAAAATGCATTGCTTTTAAACGTAAAATGATTTATATGAATTGCATAACACGATTTGTTATCGAAAATGCTTTGTATGAAATACATGCATCATTATCTTGAAACCAGTATAGATCCGATGAAACATGCTTTCCTATTGGGCGGCAATAGGAACTACGTGATCACTAGTTAAGTTCAAGTTGTATACTCCTTCGGTTGTGTTTGAAAATGTTTTGTTTGTTTGAATACGAAATTCATATCGATCGATCGTTGGACTTTAAGATGGACAGTCACCTTGGTTGAACTATCCCGGGACTGTACCAAATGGTATTGGTTGATCTGGTTGAACTATCCCGCAACCTACCAGCAAGATTAAGATATATCGTTTTGTTTGAAAGAAAGAATTTGGTTTTGATAATTCGATGAATCAAGGATTAGGGTTTCAATCGGAAGTTATATTTGGATGCATATGAATGAATGATTTATTGCATTGTTTTGTTTTATAGAATACTCAACTGTAAACTTATGAACTCACTCAGTTTCGACTGACCCCGTTGTTATAACCATTTTTCAGGTATATAGTCTTTTGATGTGACAGGCTTCTATTCTTGCTTCAGAAGTCTGCTTAGAAGTATGTATAGAAGAAGTATGTATCAGTAGTGCTGCAGTAGACCAGTCCTAGATATGTATATAGTTTTGTCAAACGGTCTAATGTATATTTATACTCTGATGTTTGTAAACTTGAATGGTGTTACTGCGCTTTAAACCGTTTGTTTTTGGTGTGCGAAACAGGGCAATGCTTGATGTGGCATCGCATTGTAAGACCCTAGTTTCTATTGATGGTTTTCAGAAAATGTACATAGATGTTTAATATCTTATCGTTAAAAAGCTTTTCTGAAAACACTTACTTGTTTATATCGCAATAAGTTTGTAGTGGTTTTAGGCTTGCTACGGGTTTCGGAGCTACCACTCCCATTCCCTAGCGCCGGTCGCGGCTCGAGTTTCGAGGATGGAAATCGGGTCGTGACATGTTTGAACCAACTCATGTTCAAAAAGCCACGTCAGATTCCAAGTAGGCAAGAATTAACGGATTTTCAAACGGTGTTAAAAAGAGGGGCTTATTTGAGTTTTTTTAAAAACGTTAGGTGTGTTTTAGCACCTTTCTGAACATAGAGGGCCAATCAGCTCCTCAGGCTAAACATAGAGGGCATATTTGACCCTTTTCCCTTTCTTGTATACTACTTTTTGAAAAAAAACTTTATTTTTTAGATTAACTCCCATTTTCCAACATTTTTTATCATCATTTTTGATTTTTTTTTCACCATTATATTCTTGCACTTAATATTTATCACATATTTTAATTTTAAATTTTTTTAATTTTTTGGATTTTTTGGATTTTTTTTGGATTTTGACTTTTTTTTACTGTTGATGTTTTTCGCCAGTTTTAATATCAACATGAAATCAACACGAAATCAACATATGTAATAAACTAACTAATTTAAAATTTTCAATCTTCTTTTACATTAATTTTTATTTTTTCAATATTTTTTCAATTTCTTTTATTTTATTTCACATATAATGTGTTGTTTTTCGTTAATGATAAAAACAACTAAATATCAACACAATATCAACATTAGATCAACATTGTAACATTGCAATAATTTAATATCATTATTTTCTTCTTCACCAATACTAAAATCAACAAAATATCAACCGAAAATCAACACAATGTCAACACTGTAACATTACAATAATTCAACTTCATTATTTGTCTTCTTCCCCGATGCTATCATATCATTATCTAATCTCAATTTAATTTAATTTAATTTTTTAGTTTATTTCACAGACAATATTATCTTATTTGCCAATGTTAAAATAAAAAAAAACGGTTGATATCAACATAATATCAACATAATATCAACACAAAATCAACATAAAATCTACAACACTGTGACATTACAATAATTCAGCAATCAATCATCATCAACAAATCGTTGTGCAGAATATAAAAAAACGCAGAAACACAAGAAAAACGCAGAAATAACGGAATTTTATTCCATAAAATCGCAAAATTATTCTTCATAACATGAAATGAGTATTAAATTCTTTAAAGATACTTTTTATACATGTTAAATGGTGAAAAAAAAGTAAAAAATTAACAAATTACAAATCTGAAAATGAAAAAAATAACAAAAAATTCCAGATCTGAAATCAAAACGATAAATGAAAAATGACGGCGAGACGAAGACGAAATGTCACGGTGTTGTTGAAAGAAGACGTCGATCTGTATATTAATTTGATATTTCAGTTAAGAAAAACATAAATTGAGAGAGACACAAGTTGCGAGAGATGATCTGAGAGAGAGGAGAGAAAAATTAATTGTGATGAGAGAGAAAATTATTTGGTTTATGAGGATTTGACTTGGAGTAGTATATATATTAGATCCGTAAAAAGGTAATAATTTCCAGCGTGTATGGTAATTTTCATATTGAAAACTCTCACCCGTATAAAAGTAATATTTTTACAAATGTTAGATGTTATGTAAAAAGTCCTTTATTTTAAGGTGATGTCAACATGACGATATTTTTATGGTTAAATTTCTAACATAATTTAAAATTAACAAATGTGAATATTTTCATCCAAATTTACGAATTGAAAGTTTTTTACTTATTTTCTTCAATTTTAAAATGCAAAATGATATTTATTGATTTTGGACCCTACAAAGAGTTTGCCTCTTTAATAATGGACTCATTTGCAACTTTTGATAAGGCAAAACACAAATTTTGATCTTTACATTTATATTTTTTTGACATTAATTTCTTTTACTTTTATTTATCAAAATTTACTCACTATGCTTAAAATTTAGTTAAAACTAGATTCCTAAAATAGTAGAAACACCAATAATCAAAGATTAATTATAATTTAGTTCCTACAATTTTACTATGGTAATTACATCTTTGCTATTTAATCTCGGTCAATTAGATTCTGTTATAATTTGAATTTTTCAAAAAACTCAACTAAAATTTATTGAATTTGAAAAATTTATTTTTTTGTTTTATTATTTTAAATATCTGTTTTTTTAATAGTTTTTAGAATTATTAATGTATTTTATAAAATTTTACTTATTCTAATTAATTAACTAAATAATTTTATCTAGATTCATACTTATTTTTTAAACAAGTATATGATGATATATTTTAACTTTTTGTATATGTGTGTGTACATATTTTTCATATTAAAAATATATAAATATTTGAACTCCTCTTTACTTAGCCACTTTAGTAAATTGATTGTCAAAATTAAAAAGAAAGAGATTGTCGGACCAAATCTTTTTGATCTCTCTACTATTAATTTAGAACATGTAATAACATATTAAACCACTCGTGTATCAATTTGGAGCATTCTAGCGAGAATCAAATTTTTCAATTTTCCTAACTAATAGAGTAGTTTCGCACGCGATATGTATGAGTCACAACGCAACCTAAATCTCATGGGCGCTACACAAGCCTTCACGAGCGTGACCTTAGGGTTTCCTAAACCCCCATTTCTGAACATAGGAACCGGGCGCGACAACAGGGATTCACGAGCACGACCATTGTAATGTTGGTGTCTCTAACATATATATATATGAATACCTCCAATGAAAGTCTGCCATGTGTCACATGACTGTTGAAGAATCCAATCATCACTTGTGTCCGGGCGCGAAAAGCATTATAGCGGGCACTGCCGATCATTTTCTTGCATAACAATTGTCATATTTTTAGATGACTTAAATACAGTTACTGGGATTATAAATACCTCTCAACCACCATATTGATGTGCTTATACATTCTATTATAACTCTTAACACCAAGCAATCAATTATTTTTTTCTAATTAATTGTACATTAATTTACACTGATTGCTTCTTGTGTTTTATGGGTAAACATTAATTGATTTACCATTAATGTAGGTTAGTGATTATTTTTGAGAAATCATTTTTTTAAGAATTTGAGTTTAATTTTAAAAAAACTTTTTTGTTTTAGTTTAGTTCAAGTTTAAATACTCATTTTAGTGGATCGATCAACATTCGATTAAGTAGTGGACGTAGAATCGGGTTGTAATTCAAATCACTCTAAATATTGTGTTCATCTTCTCTAAATTCAAGCTTTTTTTAAAATTCTTTAAAAAATACTTAATTCACCCTCCTCCTAGATTGCTATCACTTAAGGATTCGAATATATCAGGGTGATAAACGTACTAACGGCAAGAAGTAAATGTCTTTGTAAGTAAGGAATGGGAAGGTTGACTAGCTCCTTTCATTTCATCTCCTTAGCATTTGTTGATGCGTCAGAAGAAGACTTCATTGTTCCACCAGAACCACATCACCCTCTATTTGACACCGATTTTGAGCACATGAATAAGCATGGAGATTTTTAAAACTACCAAACTTTTAATTTTGAAGACATTTGTAACCAAATCGTTTAAAATCACTTTATTTAACCCATTTTAGGTGTCTACATATACATTGTAATCAATTTAAAACATAATCAAATTGTTTATCAAATACATGAACTAATTAAACTGATTACCTATAAATAAAAAAAGGAATTAAGATAGTAATTTACTGTACTCATTACTTAAAATAAAAAATATCATCTCATTTTTATGGTTAAAAGTACAGTTCAATTCTTTGATGTTTTAAAATTTTATTTTATGGTGACTAGTATTTGCAAATGTAGCTTTTATTTTACTGATGACACTATTTTTTAAAATTTGTCAGCTATATTTTTTATAAGAGAGGGTTAATTACACCAAAAATCATGACCTTTACATCTTTTCACGAAAATAATATGACCTTTCAAACGTGGCAAATAAAAGCACAACCTTTCATTTATATGCAATTCAACATTGGCATATTTTTCGGTGGAATTTCGCTGACTTAGACACTTGATGGGTGAGCCGCATGTATTGACACGTCAACAAAACCGCCCCTAATATTGAATTTGCAACAAAATAAAAGGTGATGTTTTTATTTGTCACGTTTTAAAAGTCATGTTATTTTCGTGAAAAGGCGTAAAGGTCACGATTTCTGGTGTAATTAACCCACAAAAAATACTACTAATCTTCAAAGACTACAAAGATAGAAATATAAATTTTACTTGAAAAAGCTCACCACAATACATGGCATACGAAAGTTTAATTTTCTAGTATGAATAATTGAATGTTGCTCGGCCACATTGCTCAAAGCTATGTGCATCATATGCTAAAAAGCAAAATCACTATCAAGTATCAACTCCAAACTCACTTTAATTATTATTTTAACTTTTATCTTTTTAACTTGAAAATCCTTTAGCCGAATTGCCAAAAGAATCACAAATATTCTTTGACGGCGTTAATCCAATTCCATTTTCCACTGTAAAATCATGCCACCAACCATCTTTCAATCCTTGGTTTAACCGTTGTATGAATCCCTTTTGAATCTTCTCACAATAGTCAAAAATTTCTGCAACATTCTTGGGTTCATCCTTATTACTCCCTAAACAAAAATGGCCCAGTTCTGCAAATTTCTCCATATATTCAGCCAAACCGTCAATAACCCACGACGGAGCCACAGATTTACTGTTACTCCATATCCATATTCGTGCCATACCTTGAAAAACCATCCATGTAAATTCAGAATCAAAATTCTTGAAATTTTCCGTTAAAGTTGACGATGGTGGACTTACGTCAATCTCGAACTCATCAAGAGTTGTGGTTTTTGTAAGAATCTTGACCGGTTCAGTCTGGTTTGAGCTAACCAGACGGAGGGTGACGCGGCTGACTTTCTTTTTGGGGAAGTTTGAATTAGGGTAAAGAATGTTTTCAACAATGGAACTTGCGGATTGGATTATACGGATGGCTTTATCGTTGGAGATATACAAAAGGTTGAAGCGTTTTCCGGCGGGTGTTTCGTCTCCGATATGGTTAATTATTGTGATGTCGAAGCTTTTTGAAGCTTCATGATTTGCCCATAAGGAGATTATTCCTATTGAGGTGATGGTTAGTAGCCGGAGGAAGATGTTGAAAGTTGATGACGAGGTGGATGAGGTGGTGGTAGCTGTGGCGGAGGCTGATGTGGCGACGGAGACTGATAAAAAAGGCTGGGAGAGTTGGCGATCTTCCATGAAAGGTTACGAGAAGATTAGCAGGAGATGGGATTAGAAATGCAGGAGTTGTAAGGCTAAGAAAATAGATGAAGATGGTGATTTAGACATTATAATTATTGAAAGACAAATTGTGAGTGGCCACCAAAGTTGAGGGACATATTTGCTGTCTAGGGCATGTGCGCTATTATTTATCTTGTTTTTTTTTTGGCTTAAATGCATAAAAAATCACAAACTTTCGCGTGTTTTTGGTATTTAACATGAACTTTTAATTTTGGCATAAAAATACACGAACTATCTGATTTTTGCAATAATAACACGAACATAATTTTAGGCATAAAACGACACCGTTTCTCCCCTAAAACGGCACCGTTTTTGCCTTAAAACGACATCGTTTTTTGAAAAAAATGCAAACTTGGTCTTATATGCAAAAAATTGATAGTTCATGTATTTTTACGCCAAAATTAAAAGTTCGTGTTAAATACCAAAAACACGCAAAAGTTGGTGATTTTTTGTGCATTTAAGCCATTTTTTTTTCTAGTGAAGAAAATGGATAATGTAACACCTAACAACAACTTTAAAACTCCTAAAAAATCACTAACTATAATTTATAAAAGGCCTAATACCTTAAAAAACCCCGACCTTTTAGCCCCTTTTCAATCATACCCTGACGTTGTAAATTTGTCAATTTTACCCTATTTTGCATTTTTGTGTTTCAATTGTACCCTAAAATATTAAATTAATGCCTTTTTTATTTGAAAAAAATTTAAAAACATTCTCCACGTCTAATATATATTAATTGCATGTTTTTAAAATTTATTTAAATTTTGTTAAATTAATTAGGAATTTAAATTAGTGTTAATTTGATTATGGTTTTTAATTAGTTTTTAAAAATAAAGGACTTATTTGTACTTTTTTGAATACAAAAGAATTTAATTTCATCTTTATACTTAGTTAATTGAATGATTTCATCATTTAAGTAAAAAAATTAATAAAAGTTAAAAAATTGGGGTACAATTGAAAACGGAAAATTCAAAAGTGGGTAAAATTGACAAATTTGCAACGTCAGGGTAGAATTGAAAAAAACATTAAAGGTCGGGGGTTTTTGAGTGATTAGGCCTTTATAAAAATATAAATTAGTTAAAATTTAATAAATAATTAACTAGGATATTAAAATATATAATTATTGATAATTAAGAAGGAGCAGCATTTTTGGAGGATTTGATCCTACGAGCTAGCAGTTTGCTAGCCAGCACCTATACCATTTAAGTTATAGTTTATTAGTATTAAAATATATAATTAAAATATAAAAATAGCTTAATCATTCAAGAAAAACAAACCTTTTGTGTGAGTATGGTAAATTCTAAACAAAACTTTTAAATTCGACAATTTTAACAAATTTTTCAAATTTGGCTTTCAATTATAGTCAGTTATCCAATTTAATCATGATCTTTGGACTTGTTTTTATTTCTAATCAAATTTAATATTTATTCAATTGAATGTACTTATCATAATTACGAAACATGAACATAGTTAAAAAAAATTGGTTGGAATTAATTGCACCTGAAAAAGTTAATTTTTTTAGTGATTATATAATTTAGTTAGTTTGTAGTTGAAATATATCATATTAAATTAACTCCAAATAAAATATCAATTAATTAAGTTAAATTTAAATCTCATGAGTAACATTAAACATTACATAGACAAAATGAGTTAACTCTCCAAGTCATAGGAGCATTCCATTTAAGATCCAATAGATTCTGAATTGAGTTACCACGGTGTTATGGGCTAGCCTTAGATCAAATGAAGTCCTAAATAAGTTTTCTATTAAAAAAAATAAAAAAATATGCCCTAGACAATTAATAAATATAAATTATATATAAATTTTATTAGTATTAGTCAAAAACTATATAGTTATTACTAAAAAGTCCAATTAATTTTAAAAATAAAAGTTTCAACACCTACCACTAAAAAATCTAAAAAATATGAATATCTTGATATATATATATATATATATATATATATATATATATAAAATCTTCATATAAATATGGAGCCTTCTAAAATTTATAATTATTAAAGGGTCTAATTATTTTTATACTAAAAATTATAACATCTATCAATATAAAATCCAATAAAAATTATATATTTAAAAAAAATTATATAAGAGCAAATTATTATAGCACCCCTCACATTTGACAAAATCCACAGTTTATCCTCTTATTTGAAAATCGAACGATATAACCCTTCAATTTTATTTTTGACCACGATTTAGTCCTTCCGTTAATTTTGGATGTTAATCAAAGAAGTCAACAAAATTATATGGTCCCTCACTTTTATTTTTCTCAATGATTTCATCCCTCATCTTTGTTTTTGTCAACGATTTTGTCCCTCAGTTTTGAATATTAATTTATCTCTAAATCTTTTAACTTCGTTGACTAACACTAAAATGGATGGAGGGACTAAAATATTGACGAAAGTAAAAACGAGGGGCTATATAATTTAGTTTTCAAACATGAAAAAATAAAGTATGAATTATGTCAAATATGAGGGGTCTTATAGTAATTTGTTCTATTTATTTTTGAAAGAGCTCTATATAATTATGAATCTTTAAATACAACGCAACAGTTGCGCCACGTCATTCGTGTAAGAAATCAATGAGGCGTTAGCCATATACAAATGTTTAATGATAAAAAAATAATAAATAACGATTTTCTATAACAAATAATTATTAGTTTGTTGTAAAAATGACATGCGCATCCATTAACGCTCGTCTTTAAAATATTAAGCTCTAGACATAGGTTTTAGTGACCTATGTCCAAGGCCGCATCTGTAGGGGATAGTGGAATCCTTTAATTTTCATTTAAAGGAAGAGAAAAAATAAAGTAACATTATACTCCAATTCAAGACTAACCCACTAAAGAAGACGAAATTTTTTACTGACACTCATTGTAAACTTTGTGTTGCCTGCTAAACTTGGATCATTGACACTAATTTACACATATAGAGCAAGTAATTAATTAAACCTATATTGCCTAAGGCTAAAACATTTATGCTTTCTAAGTCTCTTGAAAAAACGTAGACTAGCAAGCAATTGAGAGATTGACTATATATATACACACAAAAAGAAAAGGATTAATTGCAATATAAACTATAAATTTTAGTATATTTTGAAATTATGATACGAACTTTAACTTTTAATAATGTCAAACATAAATTATTAATTTTTTATAATTCGGAACACCTGACAATTTTTTGATAAAAAAATTGATGCATATATATATGTTATAATATGTGTATACATTAGTGTTTACATTATTCTTTAGCGGAAAATTGTTCGATGTTCCGAAATTATAAAAAAATTAATAGTCCGTGTTTGATGTTATCAAAATTTAAAGTTCGTATTGTAATTATAAATTACACTAGATTTTTTGAGTTAACTTGCAATTAATCCTGCAAAAATTAATGAAGATAATGCATAGCCGAAAGCAAGATGATGAGACACGTCACCAACTTAATTTTAATAGCATCGACTTTAGGCGCAGCAGCGGGTGTTGGTGTAGAAGGGGATGGGTTTGAAGGCACTGCTCCAAAAACTGTTGCTCCATTAGAATTTGTTATGTTCAAAATTGAGGCGCTTGTACTGCATGTAATTTCAAGTTTTCAACTATAAACTATTAAATTATAATAATACTTCATTAATTTAATAAGAAATTATTAATTATATAGGTCATTGAATGCTTTACCTAGTGGATGGAAATTGACATGCCCCAATGCCTGAAAATTATTATCAAATTAATTAGGAGTGCAGCCCGACTTTTCTATCAATTTTAAAAAATGTAAATAGAAAACAAATAGTAAGTAGCAATTTATTTTCCAAATTTTAAGATTCTAATATGTGAATCTATTAGTAATATTTTCTATAAAGAAAAATGACCACACTAGTTATTCTGAGTTATGAGTCTTTGTTCAAGGGAAAAAATGTACTATCAACAAACCGAGTAATCAAACAAAATAGATAAATTAATTTGATATTATAAAAAAAAATCGGTTTGATTTGATTAAACAATGTTCATTTTTGGTTTAAATTTAACTGAAAAACCGAATCAAGCTATTGAATCAATTTGAAATACTACATATCATTACAAAAGTAGTTCAATTTAGTTTTGAAAAAAATAATCTAATTTTTTTGTTTGAACTCTCAACGGACTAAAGTATGTAAAGTACGTATATACAAAAACTGAACCATCCGATTTGATTTGGTTTTATTTTTTCTATTATAAAAAATGGATTTTCAGTTTGATTTGATTCTATATTGAACATGAAAATTTAGTCAAATTTTATTATAAACTGAACCGAACCAAAAAAGTAAAACTGGATCGACCGGTGTAGTTTGATTTGAATGACTACAATTCCTTAAAATTTTGGTTCAGACTAGTTTTGAGAAAAGAGAAAATTATAGTTCGGTTTAGTTCGGTTTGAACAAAATACACATCCCTATAATAAAGGATGATCAACTTACTTGGATCAGTGCTAGTAGTAACAGCAGTGCCTCCAAAAATACAGCTACTGGGTACAGGATTCTTCTGATAGTAGCCATTGAATGCATAAGAAGCATGATCACGAACCGTATTTGGATTATAACACCTTCCACCCGACTGAATTGCCGAACAATCAACCCCGCCGTAGCCACAAGCATAGTCCAAAGCTACTTGTAATGCTGTTGGTGATGCACTAGGGCTAGCCATACACCAACTAGACCCTGGTGAAGTTGATGGAGTTACTATCGGTGTCATTGTTGCCGGTGATGTCGAATCCGGGTCTGAATTATTTGGATTTTCGATCGGAGTCGATGATGTAGTCGGATTGGCCGGAATGATCGTTGGAACCGTTGTTATGGGAGTTGTAATATCTTTTTTTGTATTGGAAATTGATTTGATGTGTCTATGTTTTGTACCTGAATTTTGAGATAATATTAGGATGAAAGCTGCTTTTTCTTAGCCAAAGAAAATTGGAATTGAAAATATAATTTCTTCATTTCGTAGGAAAAACAAAAAAAAAATTACACTTTGACTAATGAAAAAATAGATATATATCACATCTAGAAAATCCAAACTTTTGCAATTTTAATCTAAATTGAATTTTTTTATTAATTATAGCTCTCAACTGCAAAAATAGTGATAAAGTATGTATAAATTTAAATGACAAAACATGTTAGAAAAATATATAAATCTATATTGTAATGCTGTAATTATTTTAAATAATGAAATATTGTTATTATTTACGTTTTTTATATATTTTTAATATTATTTTTTTGTAAGTTAGAAATTTAAATGGTGAAATTAAACTTCATTCTTTTTCAATTTTCAGTATTGAAAACATATACTCCCTCCATTATTTTTTAGTTGTCCATTTAGCCAATATTGCACATACCAAGATAGTGCTCCTTTTATCTTGAATTATAAAGAAAAATACTAATATAACCTATTAGTTAATAAATGTCTTTTAAGTTAAAATACAGAGTCATTTATTAGGGATGGGTAAATTTGGAAGATAATAGCTAAAATCACATTGAAATCCTAAATGGACAACTAATTAGAGATAAATATATTTTGCTAAATGGACAACTAAAAAAGAACAGAGGGAGTAACATATTACATTTACAAATTACATACATAATGTTTTTTAATAAAGGAAAATCAAAATCAAATGCATGTTTAAAAATAGCAAAAGGAAAAGGTAATTTACAGAATATAAAATAGGAGTGCTCAACTGGAGTAGGCCATCAAATGTAATTATTACGTTTCAAAAATAAAAAATTTAATTATTGAGATAAAAGATGAAAAAGAAAAGAAAAAAAGGTCTGAGATGTTCAAACAAGAAGCATCACTAAAAGTTTGAAAAACATAGCAATTATTCTGTTAATAGAAAGGAATCAATATTTGAAGAAAGAACTATCAATTCACATGGAAAAAGCAAAGGGAAATTCTAATTAGTCCAACATGTAAAGTAACATAATTTTGCTAACAAAAAACTAGACATAAAACAAAAAAACTAGATACAAATGTACAAACGACAAACAGTTTCATCCCAATAAAATTCCACAAGTTTTGCTTAAATATAATCATGTTAAGAATAACCTTAACTAAATCTCAATCAAAAATAAGAAAATAATTAAAATAAAGATCCTATGCACTAAACATAACAAATAAAACTCTTCTAATTAAGATATAAATATAAAGAAATTAAAAAGATACTGAAATTAAAAAAAATGTAGAGGCTTAAATGACAGAAAATGAAGACCCGTCTTTTTAAATGACGATTCAAGCAACTGAATTATTTTCTAGCTGGCGGAGGAAGATGATCGCCCCCTTTCACATGCCTCTCTGATCTTAGTTATTCAAAAATAACACGATGTAATATTGTAAAAAATAATTTAAATCCAAAATCGGATGGACATCCAAATTTAAGTTCAAATTCAAAAATTCAAAATAATACAAATATGATTTCCCAAATAATGATAATAAGCAGAGAAAAAAATGAAAAAGAAAAGAAAGCAATTCACCTGAAGTATGATAAATAGCAAAAATCAGAAAGATTAGAGAATAGATGGCTCTGCTACCCATAAGTGCCTTAACCTCCTAATTGTGTATTTGTTGAGCGAATTATATTTTATCCTTTAGGATCATAAAGAAATTAAGAAGTAAATCTGATTGGAAGAGTGATGAAGGATTTTGTGGGATAATAAGAAGAGAGAGATGCATAATAAAGTATGTAAAAGATGCAGATAATTAGGGCAAATTTTGCAAATATATAGAAAAAGAGAGCTGTAAGGGAGAAGATTTGAGACATATGAGAGTAGAGGAGAGTTCAAGCAAGCAATACTGAAATAAAAAAGGAGGGAAAAGTGAGAAGGAGGTTGAAAAATAAGTAAAAGAAAGATTTGTTTTGGAATTTAGGTTTAATTGGTAACTCATCATTGTAATTTGTAATCATGGCCATGATGTTTGCATTTGCTTTTCTTTTTTTTACTTTGTTTATTTAATTATTGTTTTTGCTCTAAATCATTTAGGCAATAGTATGTCTTTGCAAAATTAATTATCATCATCTTTGACTTATTGAACTTAGGCTATGTTTGGACGTTCATGGAATAGGTCCGGAGTATAATAGTTATTCCATATTGATTATTTCTCATTTTAGTTCATGGGATAATAAATCTATGAAATTGCTATTTCATGATTTTGTGAAATAACTATTCCTCTTAAAAAGTAAAGAATATTTATTCCATTTTTTTATAGAATAACTATTCTAATTCATATTATTCCATTACATGAACCAATATGGTCTCAATAATATATTTTAGAACTTTGCGCTTTTTATGAATTTGTTATAATCAAAATGTATTAATCTAAGTTCAAAAAAATGTATTAATCTCAACTGTATTTCTTGAAATATATATGATGTGTTTTCTATATGTCCAAATCGTATCTTAAAAATCATTTGATCTATGGCTCGTTAGTCATTCGATTATAATTGATCTAAAGTAATGATTGTTACTTATAATGTGACTCTTTATTATATAATTGACTATAATAATAAATATAAAAAATAAAATAAATGATAAATATGCAATAGTAATCTATTCATTAAGAGTTATAATATTAGTTTACTATATCAAATAAAGTAATAGGGTATCTTGGGTAAACTAATAGTACAATTTTAAATTAATAATTTATACTTTAAATTAAAAGAAAAGAAATACTAATATACAGTAGCATTTTTGTCAATAGAGTATGATTTATATTAATATGAATGTACCTAATTCTAAATTTCAAAATAAATCAAATTATAAATCTAACTTTTAGATGTTAGAATTTAAACTTTAAAATTCCAATTTTATGATATTAAAGCTCTCAATTTTAATAAAATGTAAATAAATTCACTTAAAAAATTGCAAATAAAAGAAAAAAAATGTTTCTGTGTAGAGACGACTACGAGTGCAGCAGCAAGTAAGTGGATTTTGAAGCAGGTGTCCGATGTGGGATCTGGGGCGTGCACCGATCTTCCAAAGTGAGTGGCCCTAAGTCTCTCAACTCTCCTGCTTTTCTTATTTTCGGATAATATTATATGTGGTTGGGGAAATCTTTTACTTTTAGTTATTTTCTAAGTCATACTATTTCTCCAAATTTCCACTCCATGTGGAACAAAATAATGATTCCTTCTTTGTAAAGTGCGGTCTGTAATGCTCACTTCAACTTTTATGTCCTAATTTGACCAAAAGGTAATTAATAAATTTAAAAGCAAATTAAATATATAATTATATCCTAAAAAAAATAGATAATTGTTAGCGTCTTTTAATCTTAGTAAGAAACTGAACAGTGAATTGCAAACTGCGGTCATGTCACGAAGTTGATTCCAATTGTAAGCGTGTGAACTTGACTTCAAATAAACGGTTGTGAACTTGATTATCGTTATAATAAATATTTCAAAATATGTTGAGTAACCAGGAATAAAAATGCTAAAAGTAGGTTGAATTTAACTCGTAACTGTATTTACAAAATTAAAAGGAAAAAAATAAAAGTGTGTGTAAAGCATTTTTAGCCGTTGGACGGTATTTTTTTAAAATTATTTGAGAGCGTAAATGTCAAAGTATATTTCCATTTATAGTAGTTGTGGTGGTAATAGAAACTTTTCAAACCTCTAGTGGTTGGTCTTAAACTTC
This sequence comes from Mercurialis annua, assembly GCF_937616625.2. Taxonomy (NCBI): domain Eukaryota; kingdom Viridiplantae; phylum Streptophyta; class Magnoliopsida; order Malpighiales; family Euphorbiaceae; genus Mercurialis; species Mercurialis annua. Next base: position 35,700,593 of record NC_065573.1, on the reverse strand, counting down.
GGGAAAAAAAAATTCAGTCACTTGAGTATCACTTGCTCATGTTCAGTGTCTTCATACTTCATCCATAAACCGTTTTTCACATTCCATGGCCTTATATTTCATGTTCATAACTTTTCTTACGATGACCGGAATCAATTATTCCAAATTAAACTCATGAAGAAAATATAGATAAAGAAAGGCAAAAATCATTTTAGGTCCTTATATTTTATGACTTTTGTTGTTTTAGTTTTATGTACCTTTCAAAGACTTTGACTTAAACTAGAACGGTATGGTATCACATGCGTTTACAAGAAATTAATTAGTGCTAATTTCTTGTCTAAGAAAATACAAGGGTTTAGTTATCCCTTCCTATATATCACAGGGGGCATATTTACCCCTTCTCCAAAAAAAAAGATAAACCCTCCGTTTTACAGTGAACAGCTGTCGTTTGCTAGCTCATGGCCCTAATCTTCAATGTAGCTGATTCTGTTCTTCATCTGCTTTAACTACACCGGCAAGCATCAATCGAAATGGCATGGATAAGCATGCGTAAATTACTTATATCCTCGGCGGTTTTTCGATTGGTTTTGATTATCTACGGGGAATGGCAAGATACCCATATGGAAGTTAGATACACAGATGTGGATTACCTAGTTTTCTCCGATGCTGCTTCTTTAATGGCGTCTGGAGAATCACCTTACAAGAGAAGTACTTATAGATATTCGCCTTTACTTGCGTTTTTGCTAGTGCCCAATTCGATTATTCATAGATCATGGGGTAAATTCATCTTCTCTGCTTCAGGTAAGCTCAAAATTTCCCGATGTTGAAATGTTTGGTTTTTCTAATTTACATTGAGTAGATTGTTGTCAACTTTAGTTAGATTTTGTGTGGTAGGAGCATTGCTTAACTTAATTGCATTTTTAGACTGTGTTCGACTGTTTCACTTACTCGGGCAAGAGCATCCCACCTAAGACCAATAAGTTTGGGTTCAAGTCACCGTGAGGGTATGAGTGAAACTGTTTAATCCTTGGAATTGTTTAATCCTCCTTAAAATAAGGAAAAAAAAACTTGCCTGGGTAAATGTAGATCCCTGCATTGGAGGCAATATAATTTGGTAACGACTAACGAGTGATTGAAGGTATAATTGTGTGATGCTGGGTTTATATTTCTTTCGTTATTTGAGAGGAATCCTAAGGTGCTTTGGTACCGAATTTGAAGAAGATAACCCCTTAATGAAAAAATGAATTTGAAGGAAATAGTGCAAATTTTTCTATGGAAATTTTGCTCATTACTATATGGTAGTTAGGCTGTTCTATGCCATTGCAACTAAGTGAAACTTTTAAGGGATTGAATTTCTGTAGGATTTGAAACGTATGTTAGATTACTTTGTTCATCAATGACTACTAATCGTGATAGAAAATACAATATTGTATTGATATGAATGAGAAAATAATTTAATATTTTGACTTTTCCGAAACTTGTTCTTTGATGTTGAGTTGCTCATTCTGTGATTTCTAGTGCGAATAATCTGTTTAACATGCCACTGTTGCAGATTTACTTGTGGGCTTGTTCATCCGCTATATATTAAAGCTGCGTAAGGTGCCCGAGGATCTATGCTTATATTCTGTAATGGTATGGCTCCTCAATCCATTTACCTTCACCATTGGAACCCGTGGGAACTGTGAGCCCATTGTTTGTGCCATGATTTTGTGGACCATTATCTGTCTTATGAATGGTATTCTTCTATTTCTACATTCTTGCATCCGAAAACAGCAACATTACAATTTTTTCTTTTTAAGATGGCAACTTGTCAACTGTTTAATAATAGGTTGTAAACTGGGTTGCAGTATAGTTTTTATATTATGATCTGTTTGCTTTAAGATACGTCATTGTGTTCTAGAAAATATTAATAGTAATTCTGCGAGCAAATTCTTTTTCTTCTGCGCAGGTAATGTGGTCCAAGCTGCATTTTGGTATGGGCTAGTTGTCCATTTCAGAATTTACCCTATAATTTATGCAATTCCTATAGTTCTGGTTCTTGATCCACGCAACTTACGGTCTGGTAAGAGGCCTCCTCTTGTGAGTTGGAAACCGAATGAAGGGAAGGCATCTCAGACTAGGTCAGAATCAACTGCAGAATGCGGTTTGTGGACTCGATTGAAAATGATATTTACGAGAGAAAGAATAATGTTTGGATTTGTCTCAGGAGCTGTTTTTCTTTCCTGGACTGCATTCTTTTTCTGGTTATATAGATGGGAGTTCTTGAATGAAGCATTGCTATACCATCTTACACGAACTGATCCAAGACACAATTTTTCCATCTATTTCTATCATATATATCTTCATTACGAACACGAGTTTTCAGTGGTGGAAAAGCTTGTCTCATTTTTGCCTCAACTTGTCGTTCAATTGGTTCTCATTATTCGATTTGCGCAAGATCTTCCATTTTGCATTTTTCTGCAGACGGTGTCATTCGTCGCATTCAATAAGGTTTGTTTATAACTTTTTATTCAAATGCATCTTTATTGAGCTTGCTTATGCAAGTTTTATTAACTCAGGATAAAGATTTAATTGAGTTAAATCAATGAAGAAACATGCTGTTGTTGCATGGAAATGGAATGTAGAAAAGAGAAACGCTGAAACTGAAAATGGTGAAATGCAAAACAATATTTTTTCACAAGAATAGATATAAAAGAGTTTCAGGAAAAGGAAACGTCGAAATGTAGGACTCCACAAGTTTATGTGCAACGTACTGCGATTGTAACTATACTAAATTATTGCGCCATTTCCTTATTTTCTTAAGAAAACAGTTCCAGATGTTACCTAATTTATGTTTATAATCAACATTGAATTTACGCCTTTTTCAGGTAATCACGGCACAGTACTTTGTGTGGTTCTTTTGCTTGTTACCGCTGATACTGCCGTGGAGCAATATGAAGGTGAAGTGGAAAGGTTTATGCTGCATGGTGGTATGGATAGGAGCTCAAAGCCATTGGTTATTGTGGGGTTATATGCTTGAATTTAAAGGCAAAAATGTATTTGTGCAGCTTTGGCTGGCAAGCTTGTTGTTTCTTGCTGCTAATACTTTTGTAATTGTCATGTTTGTATGTCACCGTAGATACTCTGTAGTTTTCAAGCCAATAGAGCATCCACCTTCCAAGAAATCTGAATGAAAATTCTTCTGTTACTTATATTGTAGGATCTTCACCAAACATTTTGCAGATTTTGAGAGTACTCCAGAAGTAATTGAACTACGCTTAATTATTATAGCAATTAAATATATTTTTCCATTGTTAGTTATGCTATCACGACTTGTACCCTCCAGTATCTCTTCCTCCTTCCAGTGATGGGCACATTAAAAATCGATAAATTAATATAAATATATGATGTCTCTTTTAGCACATCCCCTAAAAACAGATACTAAATATAGATAAACTACTACGTTGTTGCTAATGTTATACTCTAACCAATTATGATATTGATGAAACTAAAATGTACTCCCTCCGTCCCGTTTAAGAAGGGACATATCCCATTTTTATTTGTCCCATCTAATAAGGTCATATCGTGTTTTCTGTGCCAATTTATATTGAACTTCCACTTTTATCCCTTTAGTTATTTCAATATGCATTAAATGCAACTCAATTTACAATACATTTATTCTATTATTAGGAGAAACCATACTAATTAATAGGGGTAGACATGACAAAATAAAATATTGTCTTATTTTATTAATATTTGTGTAAAACTCATTTGTCCCTTCTTAAACGGGACGGAGGGAGTAGTAAATTTACATCTTGGAACTAATCTGCCATTTGAGGAAATTTGTGTGAATAGTTCATTATATTATATCGTGCTTTGATAGCTATGTAGATTTTTTGAATGAACTTTCAACATAGCTTTTTCAGATGATATTTGAGCAAAAAATTAATCTTAATATTGATTTTTCTCTGACACATATTTTTTTTTATAAACTCGTTCCAAACCTGAAACAAACAATTCATACAAATAAAATGGGGTTAATTATATATAAATTCACTATATTTTTATATACAAAATTACAATTCTAGCACATCTTTTAAAATTGTCAATTTTATTCTAGTCTTTTATTTTAGTATAATTATATAACCGTTTGAAAATCAGGCTATTTCAAAACAAGCGTCGCACCAAAATAAATGTTTGAGTGTCGCATCATCCAAACACATGTGACATCCATAAAACTCATTGTTTCATCAAAACTGAAAAATTCATATTAAAATGAGACAAAATAATATATTTGTAGCAGAAATACTTGAAATTTTTAAAATTATATGTTAGATGATAAATGAATGGTTCCTAATTGTACATGACAAATTAGATTTTCTACATCAAAAAATAGATCTATGCAAAAAAAATCTCTGTTCATAATACGAGTTGGTATAAGATTTAGAGATTGACGAACTTGGTCCTTTGATAGAAGACATTGCACGTTGAAATGGGTTGCCAGAGACTCCATGAATGGCGAGAATTGAAGTCCATGAGAAACAGATATGCAGATCATCCATTACTACTCTTTGCAACTCACCACATTTCCCTATGTTTTATAGCATGGCAAACGTCCATCTCTACCATCTTTTAATAAAATTTCAAATCCAAATTTATTTATAACTTATATCCCTCCGTTTTTTAAAATTACACTACATATTAAAAAAATGTCCTTTTTGTTTGAAAGTATAAATATGAAATTAATATAACTCTATTAATTAAATCATTAATTAATAGGTACTTTATAGATTGAATCACAGATTTTTTTCTGAAGAAATGATAAATTTCATATTTATTCAAATGGACAATTAGACAAAAAATAATAACAATTGGATTCATATATCATCATCCAGAATTTTATTGATATATTTATAATACTCCTTTCGTATTTCTAATTGTCCAATTTGTCTATAAATAGACAACACTAATATTTCTAGATAACTTTTATAAGTATAGTCCAAGTAAGTCAGTTTTACCCAAAATTTAAAATAAAATTACAACAAATTACCTTTCAAATTGAAATATAATTATAATAATTAAAATATTTGATTGCAATTATTAATAAATATACACATCTGAATTTAAATAATACTTAAACCTTAAAATAGGTTGTATTTCTGACCGATTAGGTAAGAATTATTTCTGGTATCTGGATTCTACTAATTCAACTTAAATTTGCAACGACTGCTTCATTCTTTGCTCAACCACCTTACCTAAATATATTCATTTCTAATTTATCAAATGAAGTAAAGAAATTTATAAGTTTAGACTATAAGATTGATACAATGCAGAAAGTGCTTAATGCACAAAAGTTGTGTCAGTAGTTAGACAATCAAATTTGTATTCAACAGCTGATGATTAAATGTACACATGCACACTCAATATTAATTAAAAGTCTAAAGTCCAAATACTTTTTTTTAACCATCACATGAACCGCACTGTTTTTCAACAACACAATAATTTCTAAGTGTAAAAAATCCTGTTCTCTTTTTTTATACTTTTTTAAATTCACATGAGCTTTAACAGCATAATAGATAAATCTAAAACCCTAATAGAAGAAATTAAATAAAAAAAATGAGCAAATCCCAAAACAGTATGATATATTTATAATATTAACTCTTTATAAAAACAAATAAAATAAAATAAAATAAAAACCACCTGCTAATTAATGACATATTTATATATCTATCTAATGTTTCCTTTGTTTTTCCTGAACAACTCCTTCATTTCCAGCCAACATCAAATACTTATCTTTTCTTGTAAGAGTAGTACACTCAAACCCCAACGCATCACCAAGTTTTCTTTGGATATAGTTAGCAACTTCACAGCTAGATTTCCCCCCAGCACAAGTAAGTTCACTCGGCAATTTCTCAAGAATTTGAATATGGTAGCTCGGTCTAGGGTTCATCATGAAGAAAATTGGATCCAAACATTTTAACCCGCTTGCTGTCGTGCCATAAAACATAGTTACACTAGTATTTACCGCAACCGGAACGATCTCATCGGCTAATTCTGCAAATAATGAACTAAACCTCAGCAAATATGGCTCTCTGCATGTAGTTCCTTCAGGACACACTACTAAATCACCTTCGTTTAACAGTCTTTGCATGGTTTCACCGTCTATTTTTCTGTCTCTAGTCAGCCTAACTGTCTTAATAGGTGCAATTAGTTCAGACATTTTGCTTAAGCTATAGGTAACAGCAGTCAATGGTTTACCTAAACATGTGCTTAGAAAGACCGGGTCTAATAATGTTCTGTGTGTGCAGACATAAAGAACACCTTTCTTGTGAAATAAGTTTGAGTTTGAAGGGTTAAGGCCTTTGGTTTTAATTTCTATACCGCTCATAACGCCTAAAAATAGGGCTAATTTGTAAGGAAGGTAAACACCAATGGAGATTCTAAAAATAGAAAGAATTATAGCACAAGGTAACCACATGAACATTCCAAGAGTTGCTAATGGAGTCGGCAAAAAAGCTAATCTCCCATCATGAAATATCAGTGGTTTTGGATATTTGTCTCTTGTCATTACTGAATTTGATGTGTTTTTGTTGTCTTCCTTATTGTTCACCACATAAGCTTCCTGTACAAAATTCAAATAAGGGACATTATTTTAGCTGATTTAATAAAAAAAACTGTTTACATTGAAATTAGGTAAATACTTGAAAGTGGAGAATTCTTGCAGATATTATTTATTATGTATTAAATAAACATTTATTGGCCTCCTGAAAATATACAGATTTTGCCTTTGCATGTCAAGTAGGTAAGGTAGGACTTAAAATAAAATAAATGTAAACCCAAATTCTCAAAGAAATTAAATTCAGACTTTATAAAATGTACTTTTAAAAAAATTATATTTTTTTCTGAAATAAAGTGATTCAATAAGTAAAATAAAATTAAACAAAATAAATTCATAAGTAGGCAATAGTGAGAATAAATTACCTTGCAAAGGGAGATTAATAGTTGATCATGGATTCTTGAAGTTCCAAGGCCAATTGTAGGAATTTTCTCTCCAAACCAATCTTTAAGAGCTTTATGTTTCACTAGCAAACCAGAATTAGATAAAAACCCAGTGAAATAATTTCCAACAAAATGCAATTCAGTACCCATAACTTTATTAACACTCAAATATTCCTTAAGAAACCCTTCAACCATAACTCTAGGTATACTCGTAATAACAAACTTAGACCCAGTTGAAGCTAAAACCTCATAAGCTTGAAGATGAAGATTTTCCAAATAAAACTTAGGCAAAACTGCCCTTCCCACACACTCAACATCCTTAATCTTAAGCCCACAAAAAGTTATAAAAATCATTACCCTTAACTGTATCTCATAGTCCAAAACAAACAGTATAGGCCATGATAATAGCAGTAATAATGCCCTAATTAAGCTGCCACCTTCAAAAGCAACTAACATGAAAAAAGGGAAAAAAGAACTGGTTCTTAACAAGCCACCATCAATGTCACAAACTACTGAGTCAGACTCTCTATTCTCTAAACTGCACTTACTAACGCTAGGAATTAACGTTTGAGTGGTCTGTTGTGAGGGTTTCAGAGATGAGTTTTTTAGTAAAAAGCCATAGCTTCTCATCTTCCTTGCAGCTCTATAGCATGAGTTAGCTAGAAGCTGGTATAAAACCCAGTCAGCAAGCTTGAGAATCACCATTTGAAGCACCATGGTTTCAGTACTGTTTCAGAATTGTTTCAGCTATGATCAGAAGCAGAGATATGGAGGAAGACGAAGAGGGACAGAGGAGTAATTATAGAGAGAGAAAGATTTTAGAGAGAGAACGCAGAGTGTGAATAAAAGAGAACGAATGAAGAGAGAATATTTATAGTGTAAAAATGGGAGAAGTTGACTAGTGAATTTGGGTTTGGTTAGACACACCGCTAGCATTAATTGCATGCAGTTCAGATTTTTATCCTTTTTAGGGTTCTTAATGCTGCGTTCATATATATCTGCAGTTTTAATTATGATTTGGGTACTCTTAATACTTAAGTATTTCCATTTTAACATTTTTTTCCAAAAGTTTAAAACGTGTTTGTAGTACATGAGTTTTACTTCTAGGGTTTGCATTGGCAAACATGGTTGGTTAGCTTGTTGGTGACCGTCCTTTTGTTTGAATGATTGACTTAAGTACATTAATTTGTCACTTAAATTTGTATTATAGTATTAATTAATTGGTATCAACTCTTTAAATTTTATTTACATATCTCTAATTTTATTTTACAAATGAATTTAACAATTTTATTAAACTTAGTAATTATGGTAAAATATTTTTTTACATTAATTAATTAATTGACTAATTTTGAAAGATAACACTTAAACTAGTGTTTTAAAATCAAACTGATATAGCTACCATTTCACAATTCGACTAGTTATAGCAAATAAATTACTGTATATTTTAGTTAGTAAAGTAAACAAAAAATTTGACGAATTTTACGGGTTGATCAGTTTAATCGATTTTGATTCTTAATGAAAAAATCGAATAAGATTAATCTCTAAGTTAGGGTTGAATAGATTGAACCGGTTTGATTTGGTTTGATTTTGAAAATACTGCTTTATGCATTGATTATATGTGGGTTTCCAACAAATTAAATTTTGTACATAGACATGTGTGCAAATTTGTTGTGTTTGGACAGGCTGTGAAGATGAATGGGGTCTCATGTGTTTGATCCACATGGCTTTATCTCCAGTTAGCTAAACCATATCCATCCTCTCACTTTGACTTTTTTTTTTATTTACACCCAATTTGAACAGTTTGTAAATAGTCAAAAAGCTGCACAAACTTAATTTCAACCACATTTTTAGCTTATGACTTCTGTAATAGTTGACCATTTTATAATGGGGTTCCATTAATTGTAATTAAACCCTAACCAATTTGAATTAACTCCACTGTTTTTAATTGTTTTAAAAATGTAATCCAATTACAAGTAATTTAAAGCTGTGAACCAATGATAATGTATAACTATGACCATGGTCGTTGGATTGGTAGAATTATGTTTGACATATGGCAGTCACTTTACTTGTTTGATTAGTTCTTAAAACTCGATTAGTTTCACTAATACACCAAACGGGTGGATGAGAGCTCAACGGTAACGTACCAATAACTAAAAACAATTCTTTTCGACAACTTGCTATAATATGTGTCCTTAAACCTTGCATGATTTGGTAGTTGGATTCATACAATTCTCGTTAGAGAGTAATTTAACTGTATGATAAAATGTTAATCATTTGGTTCGGATAATTCATGATCATGCATATATGATTCTCAATCAACGCTAGAACAATGCTAAATTATGTGTTTATGGTAGGTAACATCATACATCTCAATGTGCATGTGAATTAAAATAGAGAATATTCAAATGGAATTTTCCTTAATTTTGTTCATTAGATGGGTAGGTTTAGGTTCATGCGATTCTTCTTTAGTTGTTTGGTAGATTCTTTATTGTATGATTTGGATATGCAATTTTATCATGCATTTCATATGATATATATAATTTTTCATAGAATTAATTCATCTTTGTGTAAAAATTTGTGGTAAAAAACATTTATCTTCAGAAGGAAAATTACCTAAGGCAAAAAAAATAAAAATATCATGTGGAGTCCATCATTCATTTTGCAAGAAATGGTGTAAAGTTGTCAAACTTAACTTTTCTAATCAAAATGATTTTGAAGAAATTCTAATCCAATAATCAATTAATATATTTAATATGGTACTAATGAGAGTTTAATCCGTATTTTTAATGTTATGTTCCGCCCTGAATGTTCACTCACAGCGGCCCAGTACAATATTACCACTGTATAATTAAATTTTAATTCCAATAGAAGTTTCAGTTTCAGTTTTAAGTGACAGCCCTATGTTTAGTCTCGTTGTATTTGAGAGAAAATTCATAATCAAATTTTAATTTCAATATTCAGTTTCAAGTGACAACTATGTACATGTGTTTAGTGACTTTAGTCTCGTGAGGGAAAACGTTAAGAGAATTCTACATCGTTAAAATTACAAAAATATGATTTTTATGACGGTTATAATTCAATTATCCTTTTAACTAGTTCTAATTATTATAAACATGATTGGAGCTAAATCCGTTCATCTGCATGTAGAGTTTTAACCCACTAACTCATTTATATATTATCAAATACTTCATTTTTTGACAAGAAAAATCAAATACTTCAGTTAAAATCAATGTAATCCGAGATATTTTAAAAACATTTTAGAATACATATTGGAAACCTTTTTATGAATTATTTTAAAAATAGATGAACATAAACTTAAAAACTGTTTGAAACTATTTTAGTAATCATTTCTTAAAAAATGTCGGAAAATATTATTAAATATTATTGAAAACCATTTGAAACTACTGGAAAATATTGTTAAAAACCATCAAATATTGTTTTGGAATTTTAATTTTTAAAATTGTTGGACAATATTTTGAAAAACCACTAAAACTAAGTGTTAGAAAATATTTGAAGAAATCGTCGGAAACTGTTTTAACATGATTTTTATTAAAAATATCTTAGAAATTACTTTTAGAAAGTATTGAAAATTATTTTTTAAAAATTTCTTCTATAAATTATTTTTAGAAACCGTTGAAAAGCGATTAAAATTAATTGTTGAAAACATATTTAGAGTAAAACATGTAGGAGCGAATTGTGAATTAAAAAAAAATTCAATAGTAGAATTTTGAAATGTGATCCGCACGCACCACGACCAGGGTTAAAAAATATAATAAATTATGTTTTTTTAAGTTTTTTTTTCCTAAAAAATCCCTAATTATATTGTATTGAGGAAGTCATCTACAGCGACAATTTGAGACCATATAACTATAATTTATGTCAACTCGAATTCAAAATAATAAACATCTAATGTTGTAGTTATGCATAGTAAACATAAAATAATAATTACAGGACCAGTATATTTTCATAACTTGTTGAATAAAACGATACCACAACTTTGCCACCACTTCATAAGTATATCGCATAGAATTGTTGAACTAAACCGGAAATAGACGAGTAAAATCCAAGTCCAAAATGTCAATAATGTTTGAGCTTGAAGCTTTACCAAATTGAACATAATTTTTGTTCTATTTTTCATTCTTAAAATCGAAATCAAAACCCCATTTAATCAGACAAATCGAGATCTTATTTGAATTAAATTCTATACTAACTAGTAATTACATTACTTCAATTGGTTTCCTATCATTTCCGACCTAAATTAATTATCAGCCAATTCAAACTATTCCAATTTTGGTAATCCCATAATCCTATAGCGTTGTGCAAATATTCAATTAAATCAAACAATTAAACCGAACTTACAAACCCGTATCTATTCAGCTTAGTTTATAAAAAATAATTTCTTTAGTTTGATTGGTTTGAAAATATGAAAAAAATACCTTTAATACAATTCAAACCATAAAAATTAAATTTGAACTCGACATATATACCATGATATCAACACTTATAAATATTCATATTATTATCAAAAAAAAAAATTCATATTTAACGAAAACTATTGAAGACCTAACCGAATAAAATTGACCAAAAAAATGACGGACAATATGAATGAAATTAATGTGTATCAATCGTTGGTTAATTTCCAGACAAATTATGCTAAATCGCCCCATTCACACATTTTGAACTTAAACAAAATTATAAAAATTATCACTATTTATATTTTTAATTCAATTTGTGTTTATAAATCTCAAATCCACAATAACTGCAGCATCAATGCTTCATAGTAAATTATATAATCATCGTTGTAAAGATAACAAATGTGTATATCCTCCCATATACTCAAAATAAATTACCTAACCATATCGCTGTGTGGCCATTTCTAAAAACAACCCATTTCTTCTTATCAAGCCTGGTCCATATCTTCACAAATCCTCATATCCATAGCAACTTAACACCCAGATGGGTACTTGTTGTTCACAAAAATCCTGAAATTGGCTAAATTTATTTTAAAATCCTAATACTATTAGTTTTTATTTCATCGGGTCCTTAATGAATATTTTATATTTAAATCGTCCCTTAACTATCTAATTTGCACATACATATTCTTTCGAGTATAAAATGCTGTCATTTCATATCAATTAAAACGATGATTATATTTCACTTAATTTTTTTATAATATTTTCAAATGATGATAAATATTTTAAATATTAATTTAAAATTATTGGTGTGACAACTTTTGTCAAATAGTTTTGAAATTAACGTGTTTGTTTTTTTACTTATTGACACTTTTATTAACTTTTTGTTGCGTATGGATGATAAAATATTTGGCCTAATAATGGAATGTCTTGATAAAGAGTCTCTTATATGGCAGTTATATATAAAACATATTTAATTGGCTATTATAATTCACCCAATAGTGATAATATGATAAAGTAGCATTTTGTATAAAACAAAGTAATCAAAGACCTTACATTTGATAGCAGAGTACTTTAGATTTGTATGAAAAATTATTGCTCATAGACATCGTCAAATAAAAACTAAGGGACTATTCAAATACAAAAAAATTATTAAGGATCAAATGAAATAAAAGTTAACAATATAGGGACTTCATGATACATTTAGCCATGGAAAACATCAGATGTGCACTTATTGTTCATCCAAAAGGATAACACACTTGAAAGAACCATACATCAATGGCACCAACATGTTGCTTCAATTCTTTACCAACTTCCATTTCTCATTTCATTTCAAACCAAACTTATCTCTCAATGCTAGAAAAAAACTGCACTTCAATGAAAGATCTTAAACAAATCCATGCCCAACTCATTAAAACTGGTTTAGCCAAGCATACTATTGCTGCTAGCAGAATTTTGGCCTTTTGCTCATCTAAACAAGGTGATATAAACTATGCTTACTTAGTTTTTACACAAATTGAAAACCCTAATCATTTTGTTTGGAATTCTATTATTAGGGGCTTTTCTCAAAGCTATTGTCCTCAAAAGTCTATATCTTTGTTCATTGACATGTTGTTTAGTTCTACAAGTCAACCTCAGAGGCTAACTTATCCTTCAGTTTTTAAAGCTTATGCTCAGCTTGGTCTTGCTTGTGAAGGGGGTCAACTTCATGGTAGAGTGATAAAATTAGGGTTTGAAAATGATCCATTTATAAGGAATACAATTTTGTATATGTATGCAAATTGTGGGTTCATTAGTGAAGCAATAAAAGTGTTTGATAGAGTTTTAGATTTTGATGTTGTTGCTTGGAATACAATGATCATGGGACTTGCTAAGTGTAGATTAGTTGATGAGTCTAGAATTTTATTTGATAAATTGTTAACTAGAAATTCAGTTTCTTGGAATTCAATGATTAGTGGGTATGTGAGAAATGGTAGATTCTTTGATGCATTAGAGCTTTTTAAACAAATGCAACAAGAGAAAATTAAGCCTAGTGAGTTTACAATGGTGAGCTTGTTAAATGCTTGTGCTAGTTTAGGAGCAATTAAGCAAGGTGAATGGATTCATGATTATATAATAAAGAACAAGTTTGAATTGAATGCTATTGTTGCCACAGCAATTATAGATATGTATTCGAAGTGTGGAAGCATCGATAAGGCTCGTCAAGTGTTTGATAATGTCCCCATTGAAGCACTTTCATGTTGGAACTCAATAATAATAGGACTAGCAATGAATGGTCAGGAAAATGAAGCATTGCATTTATTTTCATTTCTTGAATCTTCAAACTTAAAACCAGATTACGTTAGTTTTATCGGCGTGTTAACGGCTTGTAATCACTCCGGCATGGTGGATAAAGCGAAAGATTATTTCTTATTGATGAAAGATAAGTATAAGATCGAACCAACGATTAAACACTACGGTTGCATGGTTGATGTGCTAGGCAGAGCAGGAATAGTAGAAGAGGCAGAAGAGTTAATAAGAAATATGCATATAGAGCCTGATGCTATTATATGGGGATCTTTGCTTTGGTCTTGTTGTAAGTATGGAAATATAGAGATCGCGAAACGAGCAGCGAAACGTTTGATTGAGTTAGATCCGAGTGAAAGCTCGAGTTTTGTACTTATGGCTAATGCTTTATCTTCTTCTAGTTATTTTGAGGAAGCAATAAAGCATAGGCTTTATTTGAAGGAAAAACAAATAGAGAAACGTCCTGGAACTAGTTTGATTGAAGTGAATGGTGAAGTTCATGAATTTGTTGCCGGTGGAAAGCTGCACCCAAGAACCAAAGAAATCTACTATGTTTTAGATCACAGTGTATATGGAAGCTAGGTTGCATGTAGGTGTATGTAAAAATTGAACTAAATCAAATAACTGAACTGAACCGACAAATTTAGTTTGAAATTATAAAAAGATCAAATTTTGATTCATTTAATTGGGTTCAGCCTGGGTATAGATTGAACCGAAAAACATTAAATCAAACTGAATAATCCAACTGAATCAAGCTGAAAAACCTACCAAATCAACTAGTTTGTTTCAGAATGTTCACTTGTATTACAAAATCAGTTTGGTTATGTTCAGTTCAATTTAAAATTTAAATATTAATTCTGCTCATTTTGATTTGAAATGGTGCACCCCTAGCTGCATGAAAACTGTGTAAAAATGAAAAAAATACAACAAAATGGCGTTTTCGACAATTTTTACATTCTTAAAGAAGTTTTATTTCCTAAAGGGAAAGTTTATGAAGTGTTTCTGAAATGATAAAACCGTGATTGAATCTAATTCTTGTGTTGACATCATAATGTGGCATAGCTAAGGAGCTATCTTGATGAGTTTTGAAACAAATGTGATTTCATAAATTTCCAATGCCAAAAAGCTACACTGATATAAAAAGTTTTTACGGAGATGCATAACTGACAATATTGAGACCTGTTATGAGAAGAATAATACTGATGAAATTACTGATGAAGTTACGATTTTGTCATTGCTCGTCCGGGTGCCCAAGAGTAAATTTCTTGAGGCACTGTACCATTGGTAAGCAAATTATGCGGTACTCCATACAGATCTGCAATATCAAGGTGGTGGTGGTGATGGTGGTGATTACGACTGTTCTGGTAATGCTGATTCTGCACAGCTGCGGAAATTTCATCTTCATCTAATGGCAAGCGATCAAAAGTAGCATTCATGAAAGATGCAGCCATGATCACCACAGGGCCTGATGCAATGAGAGCACCAACTACTCCCCCACCCACAACCTGTCCTTGAGAACCTGCCAAGTAAATAGTTAGCCCCGTAATCCCGGGTGGAGCAGGTGGAGGCAATATTGATCCGAGCAATGAGAGTATCTCGAAGCGCCCGTGAAGGGTGACAATGGACCCAGATGAAGCGGGTTGTCGTAGCGTAACATTGGTTACACAGCCACTCCCGCTAAGTACACATATTCCGCGTTGCTTCCTCCTAGCAAAATTGGCTAAACTCTCACTTACATCACAGCCTGAACTAATCTCCATTGCGTGAGCTTTAAGCGCATTAGCGCTATCTCGGGTCACAATGATGGGTGGCTTTGGCTTGTTTTTCGAGCCAGCAGGCCTGCCACGAGGGCGCCTGATGTTAGATTCTTCTGGTGCAGAAGAAACTGGTGGAACTGATTTTGGCAACTTAGGAGACATGAGGAATGATTCAATGTTAGGCCGGCAATAGTTACCCTTGTCGGATTCTTGGTTCGAGTCGATGATACTTTTAGAACCGACAGATGGAACAACTAGATCTGCACCACCAGCCATTGAATAATGAATAATTTCACAGAAACTGCATTCAGCATATGAGTTTAAGTAGTATATTTTCTGCTAATAATTATATTGCAAGAAGCCAAAAGAATGATCAAAATTAGGAGAAAGTTAAGTGGCACCAACCTTATAATTTGAGTTGTTTATGCATATCACTTCCACTGCCTACCTCCTAACTGACATTTCCTTCATGTCAATTGCCTTCCCAGCAGTTCTTATAAATATTCTGCTTTGTTAATTTTATACTTTTAAGAATGAAAATTAGGTGTAAGCTACATTTCCCTGGAAAAAATACATCACTAAAAGAAAATCAAATTAGGGGTGCGCAAAAAACCGAAAACAATCCTTTATATTCATTGCTCAACTATTCAATCACAACATTATGCTAAACTGAGAGATTCCATTGTACCTCTCTCCAATCACGCCTCAATATCAAACCAGGAAAAATACACATACTGAGGCATGTGATCATACCAATCTACATCTTTTTTTTTTGGTATATACAGTTGTACAATGCATAACCATCAAAATTATCGTACATTAGACTGAACTATTAACCAACCTAATTTGCCGCTTCAAAACTCAGTAATAAGAAAATCATCAGTCACTGTGAAGCCTAAATGATTCAGAATATGACCTACAACCATTAGTAACTATGCTGCCAGAGTTGGTCTAGGTGCTTGGGTTAACCTTGAAAATTGTCATCATTGAAATTAGGAGGGTCATTACTACTTTGCTGAGAATTGTCTATGTCGGTAGAGCCCCGAGCACCATAACCCTGTGATTGTTGTTGCTGTTGCTGTTGCTGAAAGGGATAATGTGAGGGACGTTGTTGATGATCTGTAGGACGAGGCTGACCGTGTTGATGATATGGATGATAAGGCTGACCGTATAGTTGGTAATATGTAGGAAGAAGCTGACCGTGTTGGTGATGATATGCAGGACGAGGCTGACCGTATAGTTGATTATATGCAGAACGAGGCTGACCGTATTGGTGAGGATATGTAGGATACAGTTGACCGTGTTGATAATATGTAGGACGCTGTTGATCGTGTTGATACTGCACAAGAGATTGACCTTCTTCTTGCGGAGTAGAAAGCAATTGGCCATGACTTAGCAAGTTGTATCGATTGTCTGGAACAAGCGGCAATGCTCTTAAACCAGCCACATGACCCCTTGAAGAAAAACCATCATTCTGTTGTTTTATGTCACAATGCAATTACCAAAACAGACAGCATAGTTTAGTAAAGTAAACAACCGGATGCTAAGAAAGTCGAACAATAAATAATTATCTCTTCAAAAAACAGAGAGCAATACTGCTACTGAAACAGGTAATCTGGGTATTAAAACAAAAAAAAAGGAACCCTTTTTCTCTTTACCTGTTGAACATGCTGAACATTTAAACGATCATCATAGCCAGCAGCAGCAGCATTAGGGGTAGTGGGTAAATTGTTCACAAAGCTTCCAGCAAAGTTGGTAGGATTCCCCACATGTCCATAGCCAAAAACCTTAGCATTAGACAAAGGCGAGCTGAAACTCGGAATGCCTTCTATTTTTTGGTAATTGTAGGTCATGCCTTCCGAGGGATCATTGTAAGTACTGCTATCTTGATATGCTTGGTTTATAGCAGATCTAGTATGGATATAGGGTTGGGGACCGGTAGGGAAGGCAGTCAAATTTGAAGAGAGAGAATGTGCTGATAGATTCTGGGGAGGTGCATGACCCAGAGGAAGGCTCATACCAGAAAAGAAACCAGAATTCGCAATCTGCAGTATTACAAGAATGAATGGAAAATTAAACCTCAATAAGACCAACTTTCTTTACTCATCTATATGATAGACTAACATGTACAGGCAATATCCAAATAACATATTAACACAAATAGTTGATGTTCCGAATTAGTTTCTTACTGTAGAGAAAAATCTTTGTCCATCTTCTATTTCCAATTTGAAAATCAAGTTCTATATGCATCTTAAGTTTGAAGGTCATTACACATGAGTTTGACAATTTCACGGATATATTCGACCAACCTTTTTTACTAAACTTTACTGTTCCCTTTGTAAATGAGCAGCGAAATGCATACAGAGTACATGAGTTTGACAATTTCACAGATATCGGCCAACCTTTTTTATTAGACTTATTTCTCCCTTTTTAAATGAGCAGCGAAATGCATACAGTGAAACAGTTTAGATTATTATTTATCATATACCTCGTTCATGGGAGTAGTTGAGTTAACACCACATAAGATATCTCCATGCCTTGAGGGCGATGGAGGCGCTTCAGCAAAAGATGAATTCAGACCATCAAAATCACTTGTAATCGATGCCAGTATTTCTTCTAATGACGGAAGCTTAATTGGTTGCTGCAACAGAATGTTCTAATATTACGATTGAATAATCCATGTTTCAACTATAGCAGTTTAAAGTTTCTTGTTACCAAATCAACCACTTAGATAAATAACAACACCAGTAGCAACTGCAAACAAAAGCCACATCACACAATATTCATCAGCCAACAATAGGATAACCAGCAGTATATGCTATAGAAATTTCAAGAGAGATGCTATGTACTAAAAATAAACTAATAACAAAACAAACTAAAAGAAAGCCTTGAGAAAATCACAGCAAAATTAAAAGGTTCATAGAATTCTATGTTTTTTTTCATTTGTCCATGACATTCCGAATTGGAAGCAAGTGCAAGCAAATGGACCCAGGATTCTGAAAGAAAAATCCAATTAATAGTATCAAACAAAGGAAAGTAATATAACAAATAGCTGAAAGCCACAAAGGTTTAATAGGCTCATGGTAAAAGTCAGTGCATCTAATGATTTTAAGAAGTCTAATTCTTAATACAAGACCACTTAAAGAAAGAGTTAAGGATGCTCTCCTAAACTATCAAATTAAGAAAATTTAAACTAGTTGTAAAACTATATACTTAAAATTCTTCTAGCAAGTTTTCCCTTCATATATGCAACTATGGTTTGCTGTCATAAATAATCTACTTATTCAGATAGTTGCTGGCCTAATCATGCTGCTTCTTTTCATCAAAAAAAATAAATAAATCATGCTGCTTCTAAACATCAATATATCATCCACTTCCTTCCCGCTACACCATTAAATTAAGAGCTACTGATGCGATCCTAAAATATCAAATTAAGAAATTAAGACATCAAAAAAACATATCCAATTATCTTTCCAAGTTGATCATCAAAAAAAACATTACAGAGTGCTTCTCCATGTCCTAGAAAAGCTGCTCTCTGGATCTACAGAAGTCTCCCATCCTGTGCCAACCCTTTTTTATGCTGAATCCAAACTATATCCAGCCCTAATAGATTTTTGAACCCAACTCCCACTTTTTTTATATAAGACCTAAACTCAAACCATCAACTCTCACAAGTTTTGCCCATCATACAAGCGCATGTATACAAACACCTGAATGAGCCCTATATAGTTGAAACTAGCCACAAACGAAAATTATAGAAGGGAAATAAATGAAAGAAAAACATTTGTTCTCCAATTGCTTTTCCATTCTCTCTCTATCTATCTTTTGTTCTCCTTCTTCTTGGTCTCAACAAGTCAATTCAGTAAACATAAGATCCTAAGAAAAATCATATTTAGGTGATACAAACAATCAACAGCAGAATTTTATGCAATAATAATTCCTCTTTTGTAGAAGGCACCCTAGTGTAGCAAATAAAACTTACCAAATCTTGAGTGAGATCCCTGTCCTGTGGTTCTATCACGAGGGTTGGTGGGAAATTAGGCTCTTGGATATTCTTAGAACTGAAAGTAGATAGAGACTTTAGAGGATTAAAATCATGCCCATGACTATAAAATTCATTTATGTTTTGTCTACTTGATTCTGGCTGCAAAACTTCAGGCAAATCCTGATGCCAGACATTTCCAGTTGATGGATGAGCAGCAGACATAAATCTAAGCTCCTCACCACTAAGGGACCCAAAAAGAATAGATGAACCATCATCCATTGCAGTAACCTCCAAGTTACTTTTTAGCGGATCAGAAACAAGTGGACAAGACAATTCTGTAAAACTCGAATTTTCGCAGCCAGCAGCTATATCTTGCATATTACTTCTATCCTCTGGCAATGGTGCAGCTTTGATATCTTCCCCCAAACTCAGCTGCTGCAAGCTCACAGCAGATGATGATATTTCATCATTAAGATTCAGAGGTGCAGAGTCGCTTCCTTTTCCTAAAATGAAGATGAGGAAAGACAATGAAAATAAAGATTACACAGTGGACACAACTAAAAGCTATTCCTGAAAATTTATAATAACAAAACTTTGAGAGGGAGAAAGCACAAGGAGAAAAGGATGAATCCTTAATTTTATAAGCTAGTGATGAAAAGAGTTATTACTACATATATAAGCATCATTATTAAGTATAAAACAAATCAACTAGCTTTAGAAATGAAGTTAAAATTAACTATATAAATATCAATAATCATCCCATCCACAGGGATCAGTATAAAAATCGATTGCATGTGCAATCCAAATTGATACCTTAAAAACAAATACTTTGTGAGTTTTTAGTACCTTGTAATATGAGTACCCTGAATACTTGTCAATATTTTGTGGAGATTCTAAAATTAATTTTTCCAAGATCAATATGAAAATGTTCAAGGTCATAAAATCTGCAAATCAGCTTTCTTTTAAACAACTCAGCTATTAGACCAAACATTGAAACTACAACCATGTTTTTTTAACAGCTCCTACTTGCATGAATACGCCTAAAAAATCTGGTATTAAAAATAATATAACAGGAATACATTTTATAATTTTATAGAAACTAATTACAGCATAAAGATTGCACAAACAATAAAGCTCAAGCTGAACTGAGCAGTTGGGATCCACTTCAGATAACATCAGAAAATCACTCTTTACACAAAAGAAATGTGGGAACAAATTCCACGCGTCAGTTTGTTATTAAATTTAAGTATTTCCTGTCTGTCATTATAGTTTTCTCAAGGGAGTGTTACATCTAACCCAACAACATACTGACACAGCTTGAAGCAGAGAATTATCATTCAATATATAATACCATCATGTTCTTAACTATACTAAAAATTTCTGTTCACGGACTCAACTCAACTTCAAAAACATTCCAGTCGAAATTAGCTTTAGGATCCTATATTATCACAAATTTTAATAAAATATTTGTGTGCAACATATAATTCATATGAGTAGCCGTTCGATTGCAGTTGTATTAAACAAAAAACTGAAAACCCAAATTTTGAATCTTAACAAAAAAAACTAATAATTGAAAACAGTTCCTTTTCACAATTGTTATCCATATTGAACCACTAAAATGGCGGTCAAAAGTAGGACTAGTATACTGTTAGAAAATAAAAACATCAAAGAAACCATCTTCTCTTTCGGTGCTTTCTAGATCAATACTGGAGACAATTATGTAATATAAGTAAATTGATAGGAGAAACACAGTCTAAAGGCTAAAAAAGATCATATATATGTTAAAGATAATGTTACACTTTTATTTAATACTAATGAATTTCTCAAAATTCTCATATGAAACAAGATGGCATGAAAATCGTACTTTGAAACATAATGATCAGAGCAACTGTAATAGATAGCATTTTGATGAGGCATCGACAATATTCCAAAAGGCCATAAACAGTTACATATTTTTTTTATCTAAAGGACCAGTAACCTCTGTTTCAAAATTCAAAACCAACATAATTTATAATTACCTTTCAGCAGTTCATTTATGCATCTAGAAGAACCATAGGAAATCATGTCCTTCAATGAACCATCATTGCAGGGAGAATCACTTCGAGAACCATATGTATCTACCATGTTACTGGATGGAGAATTAGATTCAACAATATATGAGTCAACACTCGACTGTGAAACTTGGACATCCTTTGATTGACAGTTCTTGTGCAATTTGGTGTCATCGCTCAACGAGTAAGTATGGTGAGGAAGCAACCCAACGTCAGAAGCAGTTGGAATATTTAAAGTTGATGACCTGTTCACGGCTGTCTGCTGCTTAATCATAGGCCATTTATTTTCGTAATCTTGCTGGCTGATGATGTCACGAGATTGCTGAATAATCTCTGACACATTAGTATGACGTTGACCTTCAAGATCCTGGTGAATACCCTTTGAAGATAGTAAAGAATCATAGGAAGCTGAAATATGAAAGTAAGAATCGGGTGTTTCTATATCTTGAAGTCTACAAGATGCATCTACTTTCATGTGCGAACCCTTACTGTGTAACTGACCCATCTTAACAACATCAGCCACAGAATCATGTCCAGAAAGACCCCCAACCATAGCAACTTGCGATTCTCCAGAAGTTTTTTCAGGAAAATATGTGGCACCAGTTCCAACAGTTTGGCTCCTTCTATCAGCATCTAAGGAATCACTGTAATAATTCACAAAACAAAATGTAATACCAGGACTTAACATCCTCTGCTATTACCAAACAAAAACAATTGTTCACTGAGAATACATCAAGTTCTGTTAATAGGAGGTGAAGGACGAGCACTGGACACATTTCTTGTATTTTCTTTTTTCCTTTGCACTGAGAGCATGGCTTAAGAGCATTTAACAGCATGGGGAGAATATAAGACAAACTCAAACTCTAATGCTCATGATACATGATGGTAAAGCATAAGATCATGATTGCATTGATACATGACCAATATACAGGTACGTTGTAGCCATTAAAACAAGCCGTGTTTTGCATTCTGTTTCAACCTGCTTTACTAAGCATCCTTCAAGATGTTACTACAGAAAGCAGTTTGAAACTAATGTTTCTGCTATGAAGATTCTATTCTCTGTAAGGTCACATTAATTATACAACCCATGATCGGCATTTTCAAGGTCAATTATTTCAGTTGTTTCAGAACCGATGCCAGATAGGGCATAATTGTTTCACTATTTTTATTTTTTTGCATACCATTTTATAAGAAATTTAGAATAAACTTTAAGAAATTTGAATGGATTCCCATATTCCGTGCAATAGGTGACAGGAAAATGCATTAGTACAATGATTTAGCTAGCCTAAATCTTTTACACATAGCTCTAGAAAGATGTACCTTTAACTTCATCTGGAAGTGGATGATATTTGGCCCTTTCGTGCATGTAGAGCATTTTAACAGCATGGGGAGAATATAATTTTGAAGTGAAAGGCAACACGCATGCATTACATTCGTTTAAGCAAGTCAAAACGACCCAAACATTCCTTTGGACTGGACACGTACAAAATGGAACTAACCTCTGTGATGGAGGCTGTTCCTTTGTACTCTGTGTCGGTGCACCACTCATCATAGATGAAGAAGTTATTGACTGAGAAGTGAACACATCCTCTCTCGATACAGAGCCAAATTGAATTCCAAAAGAAACATTATCGCTATCATGAGACCTCGATTCTCGCCTCTCTTTGCTCTACAGAAATCAGAAGAAAATATTTACACAGAATAAAAAGTTAAAAAAATATAATAATGCCTTCCAAGTTGCAATGAAAAATACAAAATTAGGTTATTGTTTTGATACCTCTTTTTTTCTTACTCGTTTGCTCTTCACTTCTTGAAAAACATCTACACCATTTAAAATTCTTCAAGTTAATTAAAACAATCGGTATCAAGATATTAAATTATTAAAAGAATTGTCAACAAACTAAGAATAACTGTCACTGACATTTCAACAAGAAGATAACAAAATAAAACTTCATTACTGAAAAATAAAAACAATTATAAACAGTTCTTTATAACAGAAAATTGTAAAAAGAAACCAAAAAATTCCACAAACATCTCAGTTTCTTTATTCTATTTCGAAGCAACTAAACGACAATGCAGAACAGAAAAACGCGCATAATGCAAAAAGAAAAACCTAAAAAAATCAAGAAAGAATTTCGGAGTTGAAACGGAAAGAGAGCAGGAAGAAGAAGAATGACCTTGAGAAATAAGCCGATGAGCGGCGTCGTCAGGGTCCATACGACATTCACAAAGAGCGTCGTAAACGTCAGTGTCCGTGAACTTATGACCAACAGTGTCTCTAATGTTTTTCACGATCTTCTTCATTTTACGAGGTATCACAGTTTGTCCGCATTGCTTCGTTTCCCCTTCTTCTTCTTTAATTTTGTTCTTATTACTCTTTCTAACGCTTTCCATTATTGTTTGGTGTATGTTCAAAGAAAAATTTGTTGCGGCACTCTGGTTTTTCTACTTCTTCTTCTTCGACTGTTACGTTACTGGTTTATCAGAGAGAAAATGAGAATTATGCCGGTCATTTCTGTGATTTTATAATGTTACCTGGCTGTTATATTTGTTTCCTTACGGTCCAATACTTTCAGATTATCTGCGGGAGAGCAGTGTTTTTGTTGTTTTAAATTTTGGATGGACGGTCTGGATCCTCTGGAGGTATGAGGATTTAGGAGCTTGCTGTAAGATTAGATAAGAACAAAGCGTCAACGCGACCCTTGAACTTGCAACACGGAGTCGTTAAATCCAATTTGTACTTTTTTTAAGCAACTAATTCAAAACTCTTCACTTTTTGATCAAATTATCCATAATTGTATTTTTAAAACACGTAAAATATAAATCGGAAATAAAAGATACGAAAAAGAATTAGAGAATCCCCTAATTGTTACGATAAAATTATCCTAAACCTATTTTTTCAATAAAAATATAAATTATTCGAAATCTTTTAGGGTTAGTTGCTAAAAAAAATACAAATTGAATTAAATGAGTGTTACAATTTCAAGAGGCACATTGACCCTTTGTTCGATTAGATAAATGTGGTTTGTGTAAAGGGTTTTTGATTTATTGGAAGGGGTTTTTCCTCTCCTTTGGTTTGAGTATAAGATGAAGATTGATTTGGTCATGAACTTTTTTCAAAATTGCAATTTAACTCGATACTAATTTTTTTCTCTTATATGAGGTTGACTATTTTTTTCTTATATTTAATGGTGGAGTGTTTATCCGCTGCAATAATTGTATCAATATCATATTCACAACAAGTCAATGAACATTTATAATAGAAAATCTTTTAATTATTATAAAATTTTTAATCATTAAAAATTTTACATGACTAATGCATTATTAGTTTGTTGCACGAATGACATTACCAACAGTTATGTTATATAATTTTTCTTAATGATGACACCCATGGCGGAACCACTAAAAGTCTAGAGATAAAATGAAAGTTAATTCCAGTCTGAAATAAAATGTTGATTAAGCCTTCTACGGCTATTCTATAATGTCTGGCATAAATATTATTTTGCCAGCTTATCACTATTGGATGAATAAAAATCACTTTTATTTAGTGACTAGAAAAATAAAATATATTAATATTATTTTTTGTCTATAAAAAATAAAGACTTTTTCTACGAATATTAATCACGGTTGACAAGATTTTAATTTTAAAGAACAAATATTTTAATCATGGTGGATTAATTTTTCTTTATGAAAGTTTTAAAGAGTTGAATTTTAATCTACAAAAATTAAATTCATTTGTAAAAACTCGTCAAATGATAATGAAGTCGGTAAATGATTCAAAATAATCAGGGAGTGAAATACTTATTGATTATTATTAATAGAAAGTTTCAATATTTATCTAAAAATATATATACCATGTTAATCCAACTAGCAAACTACTAATTTGGATATCTATTTCTCCAAGTTCAAAATTATATTTTCTCTTCATGTCATACGTTCCCAATAATATTTCTGAGGACCCTTTGCTACCAAATAGGAACTGATTAGTGTACAGTACACAAAGATCTGAACCACCATGAAAGTTTGCCAAAAGGACTTCTATCTTTTCAACCATAACTCCTTTTTCTCTAGCACCCTTATCCCAATTTCCGTCTAAGACTATGTTTATTCTTTATATTGGTTCATGGAATAGCAATTCCATGATTTTGTGGAATAAATACTCTTTTCGAAAAGTAAAAATGACTATTCCGTTTCTATTCTATTCCGTATTATTCCATTTCATGAATCAAACATAAGTCCCTGATATTCCCTTTCATAAGTCCTATCTGCTTACTGACCGGGCAGTTCCCTTTGATAACTTGTTGAGAGCCGGACCTAGAAGAAAACTTCTGGCTTTTCCAGTTGCAACTTGTGGATGCACCCAACTGACCATATGCCAATAGGTGCCACATGGTGATGAATTTCCTCCCTGACAATAATTCCTTTTCGTTCTTTTTTCCAAAAAGAGCTTGTAGAAAATAATTTGATTCACTGATCCAGGATGAAATAGTCCCTACTATACGTCCTAGTTAGAACACATAATAACTATCCACATCAATAATAAAATATTTTGATCCAGGTCAGATAGTCCCTCCTCTATGCCATGTTGGAAACTTGAACAAATAACAGCATGTCTACAACATAGCTAAAACATTGTGCAAGTTATATTAAAAAATGGCGCTCTGCGCATAAGGAAATTAATTAATTGACTCCAGTAGTACCCTAGGAATCTTGCAAACATGAGAAGAAAAACCATAACGTTGGGTTCTGATTGAAAAATTTGAAAGGGGCCACAGTGTGGAAAGAGCATAAGACAGGCCAAATGCAGACATTTTGAAGTTTTAGAAATAGCAAGAAAGATTGCTGCAACTAAACAACATCAAAATAAAAAAAAATGATTCTTCCTGCTTTCTGAGGGAACACTTCTGTAAATTAACCATTATTAAGATGAAGATTTTAATTGTTTCTGTTTACTCTCTTTAGCTAAGTTAGTGTATTTTTCTGCACATTGTAGACAAAGAATTACTACTACTGTACTACATAATAAATTTACTTCAGGCAAAAACTAACCTGCCAGAGGAAGTTATGGCAAGGATTCATGTCATCTCTACTTTTCATGCATAATTTTGTCAACCCTGCAAACATAAAATTCAGTGCTCAACAATGATAACCGGCATGTTTATATAAAACGTGATCATGATTCTGATAGAATGTTCCCCATGTGAAAACAGGAAAAGAAGATAGTTTACTGATTACCTGTTTCTTACGGCACGTACACTTTCAAGAAGCTCTAACGTTTGTTGTACTTTTGAGTTTTTTGGCTTATCCTCGTCACTAAGTAACAAGGTTGACACATTCAAAATTACGACAAGTTCTGATTCAATTCTGTTGAGCTGTAGATCTATATGTTCCAAGAAATCTTCATAAGAGGATATGCTGTCTAAGCCTATGATCTTGCCATCTTCGCCAAGAACATCCTTTCTGAGAATTCCTAGATCTTCAGCAGCTTGCAGGCTCGCTTCAGCATCTGTATGCAACTGCACGTCTTTATTGCTGCTACCGTTGAGTTTATTATCTGTGTATTCATCCTCATCTTTGTCAACTACGACCTCTTCCTTAGGAGATACAATCCGAACTGGACCAGAAGCATCTTCACCATTGACCTCGAGATCAGCAATATTCCCAATTAGCAAGCTTTCTTTTACGGATATTGCCTAAAACAAATTTCATGGCATTAAATGATTAGGTCATATGATATGAATTTGCATGAAAAGAATGTACTACCCATATTAGATGGACTACATAGAGAGGCTATAATTTGAGGAGGAACTCTTTCGGAAAGAAAATTATTGTCATGTACAATCTCCTGCGTACATTGGTATTATTTCATCAGTCTAACATTTCTATACTAGAATGATGTCAATTTATTAACTTATGAGTATGCGAAATCCATATCTATTTGAAGATGTTATTTTTTTCTCCATAATTCACTGTCATCACTTCATAACCATAACGCGAGAAGCCCCATCAACGAAATCAATACGCAAATCATGCACCAACATTTAGAAATCAACTTTGCAGAGCCACACAAATTTTTCCTTTTATAATCCAGCTGAATATGGAGCTTTTTGGGATGTTACACACATGGTACTTGCTTATTTTACACACAAACATATTATGCGTAACTATTTCTGGGCATTCTACTAATCAGAAGTTATTTTATGAAAAACATACTTGATAGATGTAATGATCCACGATGTATTTTCCACGACGGCTTATTTTATATAGTATTTCTTTTGCAATTAACATCTCGAGTGACCTCCAAGCAACTATTGCCCTAATCCAGACTAATCTAACATGGAAAATAAATTCCAAAAACCCACCCAAATGACTTTAAACTGAAACAAAAAATGGACAAATAGAAACTCATAATTCAGCAGCAAACCATTACTACGTTAACCGGCCACTCAATTCCATTTGATCTTACTGTAATGCCTAGAAGATTACCAAGTTACATACCTCATTAAGTTTTGTGGAGAGCTCATTAAGCAACTCAATTCGACTCTTTGACCTTTCTAGAGCTTGCAAAACCTTCTTCTTCTGTAAAAGCAGTTCCCTTGCCTCATTTTCCTTCCCAGAGTTAACACTAATAGCTGCTTGCCTTGTAAGCTTCTCTGCAGCCTCGGATAATCTCATCAATCTCGACCTTGAACTATTTGCTGAATTTTTACAACCATGAGATTATTTCGGATTATCCCAATAATTAGCATCAACAGTTACATGCGCAAATACTCGATCAGACATAAAATTAAGGTGAAAATAAATCACAAAATAAAAGTATCAACCAAAATGAAACAATCAATTGGTGAACAACGAAACCTCAATTAAGATAATCCATATCATTTAATCATTTAACACTATAGAAATAATCAGCTATTTATTAATAACATGAATTAACTGTAAACTGAACCACAAGAACTTATTATCCAAAAATGATAAAAACCATTCAAACACTACATAAACAAGAAACATTGATAAGCACACCTTTAGCTCTGGTAGTGTCGGCTTCCATACGAAGGTGGTCAAGCTGGGTACGGAGCTGCTCGGTGTTGGTTTTGGAGTTGGAAGCCAAACACAGTGGCCTCACTGCAACCATAGCTGTGCTCTGCAGTATCATAACTCTCCTCCCCGGTGTGCTAATCTTCTTCAATTGAATTCTTTCCGTGAAGGTGTCACACAAATTGATCAAACACTTTGCTGGTTATGAATTCGCCAAACCCAATTAGGATACCTTTATCCAAATTCATTAAAAATTGAAAAAATTGCAAAAGATGCTAATTCAATTTCACTTGAACAAAGGATCAGTTTACCCCCTCAACTTGTCACACAATTTTAAAAAAATCCAAAGTTGTAAATCTGTATCACTTATACCCTAAATTTGTCCAAACCGCCTCAAAAACCTCCCTATGCTAACGTGTCAAATTTTTCTTTTCGATTTCCGACTCCTCTTCCTTGCCAGAGAAGAGGAGCAGATTTGCTCCGATGAACATACTCATATGAGTCTGTTTATCAATCATCGAGGAACAGACCCACTGAGTCTATTCCGACAATGTCAATTGTTTAATTTTTTTTTGAGTTTCAGTTATCCTGGTTATTTTTTTAGCTTTCATTACTTCAACAATGGCGATCAATCCTAATGAATCAGTTTCTAATCCTTATTATGCAGTTAAACCTTATCTATATTTATACTATATATAAAAGCACGGATGAGGGGGGACAGACACTTTTACCTAATAGCCCTTTCTAATTCATAAATTAATAGAGGTTTTATGGTCATTGTCTAAATAATTTAATAATATGAATTAATAACATCGAATTTAAATAAGAAGTTTAAGTTGAGTAAAACATCTAATTATAGTGTTAATTGATAACATAGAATCCCATTAATTTCAAATCTCTTTTTTCCATGTATGGAATATGACCAAATTGTAAACTAATAAATAGGCAGTGCCTTAGACTCGCAGTCATCAATAATTATATATGATTCATATATTATTATATTATTATTTGATTTAATGTTATGCCAATCATAATTAAATTAATATTACAACTTCAAATTCTAGAATTAATATAGTCATGTATTAATAGAAATGTATATACAGGTAATACTGTTAAATACATCGAGTGTCTACTTAAATTTTGAGTAAAAAAATAAAATTTATAATTATTAAAAATAATTAATAACTAAATATAATAATAATATTTTGACGAGTCACACTACGAGCCACGTGTGAAACACGTAAAGCGACACTAGTAAATTATCATACGTGGAACAGAGTTATGTGAATGACTTTATTATAAAAGAACAAGTTGAAATTTGTTGATGGTTCCATCCACATACCTGATCAAAATGAATAAATTACGGTTCTTTTGGATCTATGGAGCTTTAACTCTTTAGAAAAAATTAAACCATGTTTTTAATAGTATTTCATATACTTAAATATTTCCTCCATCCTTTATTTGCTAAATTAATTTAACTTTTTTAAAAATTAATATAATGAAAAATCAATATCAATAATTATATTGAATATAAATATATTTATCTGAAAGCCATATCAATCATAATCTGATTTAAATAAGTTTATACTTTATTGTTAGGTAATAGTACTTCATTTGAAGGAATATCAAGCTATTCATTTTAAATGCATCCAAACTATCATTTTATTTCAATTTGATAACCTAATTTCAATTCGTTTTATTTTAATTATTACATTTTAATATCATTTTAAAAGAGGATTTCCGACCATAAATGCATATGTGACAATCCATTTTACTTAGTTTTATCCCGTGATAATCAG
This sequence comes from Mercurialis annua, assembly GCF_937616625.2. Classification (NCBI taxonomy): domain Eukaryota; kingdom Viridiplantae; phylum Streptophyta; class Magnoliopsida; order Malpighiales; family Euphorbiaceae; genus Mercurialis; species Mercurialis annua. The sequence continues at coordinate 35,670,308 of NC_065573.1, read as the reverse complement.
TTTGATGATGATCACCTGAAAATTTGCTATTGCTATATATGCTTAATTTTATTTTTACGAGAAATTTTCATATTAAATTATGCATATGTGACATTTTTTTATATAAAAATAAGAAAAAAATTGACTGCCACATGTATTTATTACCGCAAAAATTCTATTGAAATAAAATTAAAATTTGATAATTAAAATGAAATGAATTAATATTTTAATTCTTAAAATAAAATAAAACGATGGTTTGAATATTCTGAAAATTAGCTACCCAATGATCATCATTTGGTTATATTTCCTCTATTATAATAGAATTGTCCATTTTGATAAAAAAAAAATTGTCTTGAAACTCTTGTCCACTTCTAAAAAATAATAATTTTTAAACTCAATTTTATTATACTACTCGTATTTAAAAACTACAAATAAACTAACATTTATTGATATATATATATATATATATGTATGTATATATAAGTAAATTGAAAGTAGACTCTATGTTAAATCAGAGTATTGATAAAAAAATATAAATAATATGGACAATTATATTAGAACGAGGGAGTATATGGATAAAAAAATATGTGTCATATAGCTATATCCATTTGTATAGTGTAGCTTGGGTAAATAAAATTAATTATTTAAATTAAATAAATTGATAAATTTAGAAAATATGAGGATAATAAAACAGTTAATATTTTATTTGAAATGTTCAGGTTTAATGTTATAAAAATTCACTAATTTTATATATTTTTTTTAGTTCAGTCACATTTTTTAAAATTTGTTATAGACACCATTTTTTATATTTATTTTTTTAAATACATACACCATGTTAATATAGTATTTATTTATTTGTTAAAAATAACTTCCACCTCAGTAAATTACTGTCATGAATGAGTATCATTTTAGTATTGTATATGAATTTCAAAAAATAATTTTTTTTATATTTTTATAACAAACTTTTATGAAATATGATTAAATTAAAAAAAGTATAAAATTAAAGAATTTCTATAGTACTCTCACTTAAATAAGCTAGAAGAGAAAGAAGAAAAAAAGCAATGATTGTGGATGGAGAAGAATGAAATAGGACAAAAAACCAACAAATAAAAGCTATGCAAAAAATAATTCGGACGTAACGAAATTGTGGAAGAATTATTTAAATAGAAATGATGACGTCAGCATCACGCCACCATTGCATAATAGAAAAAGTCTCCCACGTGTTAACTGGGGTCAAAGTGACGGTGCCGAATTAAGGACACGTGCTTAGCCCTAATCCTTTAATTGGAGAAGATAATGTTAATTGACGATTTGTTATTATTACCCCACATCCTTTATTACTTGACTCTGAATGCTTCTCATTTCCCTCCATTTTTCTTTCTTTTATTTTTTCAATCACTTGGTTCAAAAGAATATATACAAAAAATATTTGCATATAACCCATTATGTTAAACTAAAATCAAACTTTCTAAACCAACAGAGTTGGTCCAAATAGTAACCTGCTTGATATCATTTAAATAAAAATTCAGATTCAAGACTTGTAAATACAGAAAATTTCTATTTAAGTCATATGAGTTGATCCAGATTAATAAAAGCGGAGTCCTGAAAACCAGATGAACAACCAAAAAAATAATTATTTACTTTCTGCTAATTCAGAGTTATTTGATACTTTAATTGGAATTTATCTTTTTCTTTCAACAATTGATAATTGTATACAATTAATAGTATTAAAAAAATATTACTCTAAAATGGGATAAAATTGACAAATTTGTAACGTCAGGGTAGGATTGAAAAGGAGATGAAAGATCGGAATTTTTAAGACATTAGCCTAAATAATATTATTACAGCCTCATGTAACAAATTAAAGTTTAAGTGAATTAATTAATCATTTAATATGCTACCAGAATTTTATAACTGAAAAGTTTAGAATTTAATCACTAATATTAAATAAATAAATAAAATAAATCTATATTTATTTACAATTAAAATTACAAGTACTTGCATGTATATAGAAATATATAAAAAATAAAAAGATTATTGTTATTGAAATGTATATATAATCTTAATGGTGAGTTGTTTGTCTTATACTCCATCTGTCCCAATAGATCTAATAAATAATTATTTTTAGAATAAATTTTTCTACATTATCTATATTTAAAATCTATTCATCAACGTTTTGTTAGTATTTATTTTTATTATTTATTAAATAATAAGAATATAATTATATTTTTGTAAACTGTATAAAATAATGAAAGTGGATAGTCCTAAAATAAAGGGAGTATGAAATATTGATACAAAACATAAGGCTACTAGGTATTAAATTGATAATTTTAGGTACAATTATGAATCATTGCTGATTTTTTTTTTTTTTGAAATCATTGCTGATTTTTTTTAAAATATGAAAGTCCGTATATATTCCTAATAATACATGCACTCGGGTTCATTTAAATTAAGTCAATATAACGTTTCTATGATTTGATTATCAGAACATATACTCTTTTTAATAAATACGTTATATAAATTATATCAAGGTTAAATTTGATCAACTAAAAATCTACATGCAAAATTAGTTTATTTTTTTCAAATGAAGATTAAACAATTTCATTCTTACTCCCGGGATGATTCTAACCCAGATATATTATTACTACTAAACCAAGTTTTGATTTTTAGGTTGATGAAGTAAGTATATTATTCTTTTATGAGAAAGTAAGTACAAATATTATTACTACTATATATGCATATGTGGTATATTATCATTACGATACCAAGTATTGATTTTTCAGTAAACAAGTGATGAGAGTGGAGATTAACCAAACCTACTCTCTAAATTATTCTCTCCCCCTCTACAAAAGTAGATAATGTGTTGCTTTTATATTTGAAATAATTAAAAAGAATTACTTAATAAACAAAAAATAATTTATTACACTGAACATAAAAGTCCACTTTTACTAGATAAAAAAAAAGAATTACCTACCAAGGGGGTTGGTCCAAGTGCCAAGCAGTTTGATATCGCTTAAAGAAGATATTGAGTTCGAGCTTTTATGCATGGAAAAAAAACCGCTGGCAGATTCACCCACTATACCAAGTGTACGACGCGCGGATCAAATCCGGATTAGTCAGGGCAAAATCTTAAAAACCGGAATGGGTAACCAAAAAAAGAAGAATTACCTAAAACCCTCTTTATCTCACATCTTTCAGTGTAGTTTCGTATATCTCTTCTCCTCCTCTTCTTTTTTCATCAATAATTTCATATGTCAAATGAAAAGAAAAATCCATACAAATATGATCCTTCTAATTATTATTCCTACCAACAAGGAGGATTAAATTCTTCATTATTTAATGATCATAATCAGCAAATAGTACAAGCTTCTGATGATTCAATTCCGTATATGAGCTTCAGTGACTATTTCCATGGCTCTATGGATTATAATACATTATCAAGAGCTTTTGATATGTCTTGTTCCTCATCATCTGAGGTAATGATCAATCCCACGGATGATAATCCAAACAAAATTGGTGTTTCTGGAGAATCATCAACCACCATTGAAAACGCTTCGACGTCGATATCTTCTTGTTCTAATGATGCAGCAGCTGAACAAGATTCAGACAAGATCATGAAAGAAAATAAAAACCAGAAGCTAAAAGAACATGATGAAGAAAATTCTGATGATAAGAAAGTGTACGTTTAAAGAATTTTTAATTTTTTTTTCTATTTTAAGTGTTTTTCTATTGCCTATTATGATAAAAAAGGATTTATATTCTTCTGTAGATATGAATTCTATCTGGGTGCTGTTGATTAATTTTGAAACAATTAATGAAGTGAATAAAATATAAGATGATTGGAAACCCTAATAATATAGTAGGGGATTTTATTAAAAATTAATAAAAAAAACGATCATGGTGCATGCATGTTCCTGCATTTTGAAGATCTTTCTTCTAGATGTATATAATTAATAATCATTTTTTAACTTAAAATGGTTTGAGTTTATGTTTTTTTCCTTAATTTTAGGAGCAAGCAGAAAAAGGAGAAAAAACAAAGAGAGGCGCAGTTTGCATTCTTGACAAAGAGTGAGATTGATAATCTTGAAGATGGATATAGATGGAGAAAATATGGACAAAAGGCAGTCAAGAATAGCCCTCATCCAAGGTAACTAATTATACTGTGTGAAGGCTAATTAAAAATATATACTCGGCGTAAATACGTTAGTAAGGTGTTCTTTTAATTTAAGTAAAGTCTCGGATTCAAACCACACTCATATATGCAGCCGTTAAAATTTATATTAGAACTTTATCTCTCATAAGGGACCTACTCTTTTTCTTAGACTTTATACTTACAAATCCTGATCTGAATTTAGATCATTAGCAAGATCAGAATTTATAAGAAAAAATGAAAGAAAAAAACAAATCAAATTCAAAGAACAGGTAAAAATATATTAAGAATTAATTTAAATATGAAAAGTGTAAAAGTATTGTTTTATAGTTAAAATTCTTTTAGAACACCTAATGCATTATAAATTGTTATTTTAAAATGGCTTCGAAGAATTAATTTTAAAAACCGATTTTTAACTTCTTAAAGTTCATAAACCTATCTATCTATATACTCAGCTGCATTAAGGATTCAAAGAATTGAAACATCGGCCATGAAGATATATTTAGAGCGTATTAACTACATAACAGCTAACACTAACACTTTTCACATCCTTCATTCACATAAACTTTGCCTTTAAAATTGTATAGAATTGCTTTTGTCTACTCTAAAACTTATCGGACATTGTTGAGATTTATGTTGAATTTAAAAATATAATACAAAGGTGCGTAATCCGTTTCAACTTTTATAAACTGTTTGAACAAATTAATAAATTTTTTCATTGTTTCTTTCATCAGTTTCAACAAATATTTTTGTGGATACTAAACTGTATATACTTTTTAGAAAAAAATACCCACGTATTATTTGTTATATTGAAGTTTTATTTTCCAACAACAATAGATTATCCAATTTAATCCTGCCCTATCTATGTAGCCGACGGATTACCTACGCGGAAAAGTTGGAATTAAAGACAAAACTAAGTAGCATACGGACCGATAACCCTTCACATGCATATACTAACCTAGGTCATTGGTTATGATCCTTGCAGAAGTTATTACAGATGCACCACCCAAAATTGCACAGTCAAGAAACGAGTAGAGAGATCATTCCAGGACCATTCAATTGTTGTCACCACCTACGAAGGAAAACACAACCACCAATGCCCCTCCTCACTTCGAAGAAATGCTGCCGGAATAATGCTGTCACCTTCGTATCTTGCATCGACACCAATGGCATTTGCAGCCGATCCGGCCACCATTTCTCAGGAGCTCCTCATTCGACTGCTTCCTCCAATTAATGAAGGTGACGATTTTGTCCATGTTCCTCGCGATTATGGCCTATTGCAGGATTTGGTTGCCTCCTTCCACCATAAAGAACAGCCATTAATTCTTCATTAGGTATTTTCTAAGTGAGCTATATTTCAGTGTTTATTTCTAAATATTTTCTATATATGTTGGTCTAAGCTGTAACATCACACATTTGAAATATGTGAGTGATTTGTATTGTTTATAAATTATAATGATATTGCTATATATAGCTATCAAATTAACTTGGATTAATTAACAATATTGAATGTGTTAAATAGGTTATTATATTTATTATTATGCGAGGTTAGTCTGTTCTTTTTATTTATTTAGCTTAATACATCTATATATCATTTCTTGTATTGTTTTCGGATTGAGCATGTCTATTCTAATCTTAAGATTCATATTCTTGTATGTATCTCCTTTTCCTTTCAATCAAGAAATGTTCAATCTCTTATTAATGTTATAAGAATATTAATTTAAATTAGTTGAGTTCGAATTATAGTTAACTCAAATTAATTTGATAATCAGATGTTAAACATAAAATAGACTTATACTTATTATAGGTGGTAATAAAGCGGACTTTAACATTATTGTAATGAGTCGGGCCTGAAAGAGAAAGAAGCATAAATGAAGAAGACATTTGAAATGCGGTCTTGATCTGAATTTGAGGCTGAAGATGTCGCCAATTTAAAGAGACTTTTTAAATCGACTTGAGTTAACTGTTGTACATATATCAATTAATTGTTACTTCCAAAAAATATTGAGCTAATTGAATTCCAATTCTGATTATTTTAAAATAATTGGAAAGTTGAATTTTTAAGTATCGCTATAATAATTAGGCTAAATCCATTTTGAGATTTTTAAACTATAGGACTTTTGATATTTGGTCCATCATCTTCACTTTTATTTTCTCTGGTCCCTAAATTTCTATATTTTGGTCAATTAGATTCTTAAATGAATCTTCGTTTATGGTGCCAATTGAACTGAACTATGAGCTGAAATAATGATAAAATACAAATTTTAAAAAACCTTTAATCAAGTCATATTCCATTGTATTAAATTTAAAATATTGAAGTTAATAAAATAAACAAGACAATTGATATTACTATTAGTACTAGAAATATATCTAATTTAGGTTAACATTACAACAAGAATCTTAAATAAATCAACTCCAACGGACGAGTTTCCATTTAAAGACCCTATTGATAAAAAAAAAAAATTAAGGACTGGAGGAGATAAAATTAAAAATGAAGGATAGGAATTCCGGGCCGCATGGCCTCTAAGGCAGCTCCTAATCAAAATTCCACTAATTTTATATTCTGGATTGCTAAACACCGCCCGGTTTTACTTACCACCGCACAGGCAAAAGACATTTCTGCCCTTTTAGCAAAATTTTGAAAAAAAAAGTTCTCTCAACTCATTCGAATACATTCGAACAAATACGTAAAAAATCGATTAAAATGACGAACAACGAGTACAATTCATCGGATAACGAGTATCGACGTTCGGAAACAACCCCCGATAAATTTTTTTTTTAAAAAAACTCGAAATAAATAATTTTTTTAAATTTTTTTAAGGAGGGACGTTTACATTTCACGTCCTCTCCAGAGGAGGGGACGCCGCTTTCCGGCGTCCTCTCCTCTGGTGGGGACGCTGGACGTCCCCTTTTCAGGCGGAGGGGACGCCGGAAAAACAGAAAAAAAAATTAAAAATTATTTTTTATCTCGAAAAAGCCGGAACATATTGTTTCCGACTGTCGGTACTCGTTTCCCGACGAATTATACTCGTTATCCGTCATTTTACTCGACTTTTTACGTAGTTGTTCGAGTGTGTTCGAATGAGTTGAGAGAACTTTTTTTTTTGATATTTTGCTAAAGGGGTAAAAATGTCTTTCGCCTGTGCGGTGCTAAGTAAAAGGGGGCGGCGAATAGCAAAACCCTTTATATTTGAATCCCTTCTTCCATGACTTCTATTCTAACGGCAGTGTTGATTTTTTTTACATCTATGCATAACTAATCTTTTTTTAAATCTAATTAACCGTTGTGATGCTTCGAAAATAATACCAAATAAATAAATTGATTGATATCTAATAAAATTAATAGAAATTATATCATTGAACGACAACCTCTAGTCAATTGTCAATTCAATTGCACAAACATATTTCAGCTTAAATGTCAATTGTACATACATATTTTCAATTCCTGCAAATAAAAATCAAATTTAAGAGTTAGATTAACTTTTTTTATTTTAATAATTAGAGCTTTTGATTAGTCAACTAATTAATAGGTATAACTAACAGAAGGATCAGCAATAAAACAACAGAAGAAAAATAATTGACTTTTTAAGGAACCGCAGGTAAATAGGGATTGCAAACTAATAACATGAAGTATTAATAATTATATCTTTTTTTTACGGTAATTGGAAAGAGGAGCGCTTGTGGGAGGATTTGAATCCGCGACAGTTTGAAATCCAGCGTTTATACCATTTGAGATACAACTCTTTGGTTAATAATTACATCTTAATTATATCAGCACATATGTATGACATAAAATTAAAGAAATTATGCATTTTAGCGCATTTAATTCTTTGAATGTAGTGAAATGATTATGGATTATACAAGCATGGCCTATTGGACTCATTTGACATACTTATTTTCAAATAAGTCAAATATAAACTCTTATAAATATGATATATTTGATCCATATAGTTAAATATGTTGAAAATGAATCATTATAACAAAATATATTTAATTTATTTAAAGTTATTTATTTAAATAAATTAAATATGAATAATGCCACACCAACAAGATTTTTCTTTAAATTTATAAATAAAATTTGTAGAATATTGATTTTAAAGACAATCTGTATCATTCTTAAAAATAATAAATTTTAACTTTTTCATCTAAGAGATTTAATCTCAAATAAAAAAAATAGAAAATTAAAATCTATACATTTTTAATCAGATTTTTCTTATTAAATAATAAATTTCCAATAAATTCATAAAAGTTATAAATTTTAATTAAATCCATAAAAGTTATAAATTTCAATTAAATCCATAGAAGTTATAAATTTCAGTTAAATCCATAAATTTTTTAAATTCCATTCATCTATAAGGATATCTATAAGTATGAGATATGGAAATGATTGTAGTACACGAAAAGGCAAAGCAGGGGTTGCTGATATTGAAAGGAAACAAATACCAATAATTTTATATCAGGTTGTAAATTCATTTATAATTTTCAAATTTCTAAGTAAATGTAGATAGCAAACATTTTATTTTAACTAAAAATATACATTTTACTCTGAATTAAATTTATATATAATTAAAAGAATAGAAATTATATAATTCACTAGATTAATCACGACTAGACTTGTTCAAGCGTCTGATACGCTCGGCACATCCCTATTGGACGGGGCTTGGTTAATGGGATTTCATCTCAAGTTTATGCCGAGCCTTAGTCTGAACTTCTCATATAAGCCCGAAAAAATCCCCGCCCGTTTATATAGAATGTAATAGTCGAGTTTGAACTTATCATATAAAATTAGTAAAGTCTAGCAGATCCGATATGAAGTATGAACATGTCTAATCACGAGTGGTCCATGTAAAAAATTAGATTATTCGAATGAAATGTTTTTAAAATGAATTGAATTTAAGCGAATATTCTTTTAGATCATATGAGTCAAATTAACGAATTAGGTTAAACTGAATCAGCTCAGCAAGGGACAATACAGTGAGAAACTGAATAAAAAAAGAAAGAACATTCTGCGGAAGCTGACGAAATAATAAGTCAAAAATTAAGACCGTTACATTTCCAATTCCCAATAAGTCAAATCTTTCTATTTTCAAACTTAGCTGCTCCTTTTTAACTCCCCAAAACTACTCTCTCTGTCTCTTTTGTACTATTTCCATTTCCTCCACTCTTTTTACTCACTCAATTTAAAATATCAGCACAAGAATTTAAAAGATAAATTATCGGTCCAATTTTTTTTCAATAAAACTTCGTATAATTATAATATTCTTTGTTAAAAGTCTCAAAAACCCTCTCATTTTAGAGATCTCCAGTTTTCGGTGTGATTCCGAAGATTTACCGGTCCCCAACTTCCCCCGACTGTGCACAACCCTAGTAGACATAAAGAGTGAGTTGCCTAAAAGTTTCCCTTCATACTTGAGGAAGAAGTCAAGGGAGTAATATGACTAACATAACAACATAAAGATATCTAAAAAGTAGGAGATGAAGCATAGTGGAGAGGAAATGATTGTAACGCAAGAAAAGGCAAAGTGTAAGGAAACAAATACTGAACCGATTGTGATAAAAGAAATAAGCATTAGACACAATGATGTCTAATACTAAATAAATATTATTTAGAGACAGCATAATATGAATAAGAAAAAGTGAGACCAAATTAATCATTCTGTGTTGCAAAAAAGAACAGTGAAGTCAAAAGCAAAACAAAAGATGAAAAAATAAAAGAAACTTATGTACAACAAGAATCTAACCCTATTAGACACATTTTACCTCTTTTTATGGGATTGAAAACACCTCTTCATCAGTCCAGATGAAGGAAACTCTACCGAATGAGAAACGCCGGTGATGGAACTCACCTACCGTTTGTGAACCCACTTTCTCCTTTGTCGTACGGGAAACACTCTTCAAAAGATGAACTTTTAGCTGTATATTTTACGTGAGTAAATTTATGGTTTAATTCTAATTGATGTGCGGAAGCAACTATTCTCCCGGATCATGTTTGTAATTCTTTTCCGTGGTTTGTGTCGGTGGCGTTGCTCTCTGAATCTCCCAACTTGTTTTCCATGTCGTTTGATTCTTTCAAGGATTCTATTTCCATGCTTGTGGTTCGACTCTTTCTATTCCTCCGATCCTGATGCAATGATTTTAAGAATTAGCTATATAGGCTTCTCTGTAAAACAAGTACCATAATGAACAATTTCACTAGCTCGGAAGACTTTTTAAATCCTCCATTGCCATGACTGAAACTGGAGAATTATTTCAGGAAATATAGAGCATGTTAAGAAACATTGCTAAAAACAACCCTAAAAATTTAAGATTTGTATCGAAATCTCCACCCCAAAATACAGTCACCACCACTCTTACTTGGAAACAGGTAATAATAAAGTGCAAGCCTGGTGTTAGCTAGAGTATAGGCACAGTAATTACGGGTCGTCTTCAAGAGAGAAACAAAATGGACAACGGAAAAAATGTTGTCGATCGTCATGCACACTCTCGAGCATCAATACATCATAGTCATACACCATGAAAAGTAATAATATCAATAGCAGCATTCGATTAAGTAAATATTTTATTTTAAATAACAGCGCTTACAAAGCACACTGGTTATTATTTTTTCAGTTTCATCGATAAGAAGTATAGGTGTGATGACAAAGTGCTCGACTTACATCTTTTGAGGAAACAAATCAAGAGGGCATGGAAGTGACAAGAACAGTATGGAACTAGAGCTGTCAAAACGAAAAAAGGAAGTAACAGAAAAATTTCATACCTCACGGAATGGATATTCATCTGCTTCAAGCATTCTTACAACATGACTCATCTTAGGTCTCTTTTCTGAATCAGGATCAACACATCTAAGTGCAACCAATAAAGCACGTTTCAGCGCTCGTGTTGCTGGCTTAACTTCAAGGTTTGGGTCAACAACTTCCTCGGCCCTTCTTGTCCCCACCATTATCTTTAGCCACTCCACAAGATTGACCTGCCATGTGCATATGATGCTCAGTGGAAACTCTAACAGGATACAGTTACTTCTCTTTCCATAAGCACGGGGATGCAAACAGAAAGAAGAGAGAATATCATAAAATTGTATCAAAATTAAACCTCGGTAGCAGGCCTAGAATAGTCCACAGGGTCCCTCCCAGTAACTGCTTCTAGCAGCAGGACCCCGAAGCTATAAATGTCGCTCTTCTCATTTAGTAAGCCTGTATTGGCATATTCTGGTGCAACATATCTGATTTTCACAACAAAGAAGCTCATCACAAAGCTGCTTTATAATTTCATGTGCAGTTGAGGAATTTTTTAAAAAAAATACACATACCCAAATGTACCCATAACTCTAGTTGTAATGTGGCTCTCTCCTGAGTCGAGGAGTTTTGCCAACCCAAAATCAGAAACCTTAGAATTAAACTCATCATCAATCAGGATATTGCTCGACTTTATGTCTCGATGAACAACCTTTGGTTCTATTGCTTCATGCAAATAGGCAAGCCTGAAATCACACGCATCAGCTAATTTTTAATTCAACATTGTAAGTGACTGAAATTTCAAACCTTCCAATCGAAAAGAATCAAGCTATTGAACTAAGTCATCTGATAAACCTTTTTCCTAGGAAAAAAAGGCAGGCAGTTCTGAACATGAAATTTAAAATAAGCCAAGTAGGAAGAAAAACTTACGCCTTAGCAGTGCCAAGAAGAACTTTCATGCGAGCCTCCCAGGTAAGCGTACCATGATGCCGCATAGCTCCATGCAGCCACTGTTCTAAATTGCCATTATTCACATATTCGTAGACAAGCATCCTACACAAGAAAATGTAAGATTTTGTACATAAACTGATTAAAGTTCAAAATGAAAACTTCCGAACAAAAGACTTAACAAAAAATACTAAATACATGATATTAGTAAATAAGAAAAGTGAGAGTAGAAAAGAAGTAATAAAGGTAACTAAATAATACCTATGGACTCCTTCAATACAGTAGCCAAGTAGGCGCACAAGATTCTTATGTCGAACATGACCAATAGCCTCCACTTCAACTCGAAATTCCTTCTCTGCCTGTCCACTACATCCCATTGTAGAAGTAACAAAATAAGAAGCTACATCAAGAGAATACAAAATTAAGGGAAGATGTCTTTTGAGTATCCTTACAGATTGTTAAGAAGCTTCTTCACAGCTACCTCAGTTCCATTGACTAGTGTACCCTTGTAAACAACCCCATATCCTCCCTCACCAAGAACATTTTCTGCCGTAAAGCGATTCGTTGCAAATTCGAGATCCCTAAGTGTAAACCAATGACCCCATCCAAGATGCGAGATTTCTGGCAAGCCAATTAAGGGGGAGGCTGTCACAAGACCTGCATACGACAATGAAGACTGCTTCCTTGCTGCCCCCGAGCTTCCTTCTTCTCCTGAATGTGAACTAAATCCTCTTTCGTGATGATAAATTGAGCTACTCTGGCTGGCATTATCATGATCACTCGATTTGCTCATCCCCAAATGAACCATCATCTTTTCTGAATTTTTATCACTTGATTTATCATTGACTGTTAGAAACAAACTCTCAGGATGGTCATTTACATTCTGAGCCGCAACCCTGTCGACCTTAATATCCTTAGACACATTTGGTATTTGAGAAACGGAGAACTTGTCTACCGATCTTCTTGTTTTCCGACGAAATGTAAGCCATACAGATAAGATACCAAGAATCAAAAATATAAATGCTCCAACAGATACAGCAATCAAAACCCATAATTTCAAACCCAAAACTGGTTTTGATAGCTCTGAACTCAAACTCTCAGATGACATATCTGATCCTCAAATCAACAACCAAATTATTTAACACATGCCCACCTGGCATACAAAAAACATGTCATTTAACTCCAAACACATCACAATAGCTAACACATATATGAACTTTTGAGGCTCCAACAGAAAGATTAAATGTGAATCACCACCATAGATAAAGAAACTCAATGCACCAAAACTATTAGACTATCCTACAAAATCAATTCTCAAATCTCAAAAACACAAAAACACAAAATTTAGTGAAATGCATCTATTTTAACTTTGAACAAATTACACAATTTGCCAATTAAAAAGCAATGGGGCAAAAAAGAAACTAAATAAAAGGAAAACAAATGAATGAAACTAAAACTACTTCCTCTAAAATTCAGCAAATAAACTTATAGGATAAATGCAGCAGAAAATAAAGACTAAATAGCTAAAATTTTTTTTGAAAAAAAAAGAAAGAATAGAATCACTTATGATTGAAGTAAAAGAAAAACCTTGAAAAATAAAAGAAAAGAAAAGAATTTACCTTTACAAGCGATCTAAGGGCAATGAATAACAATAAAAATTATAAAAAATTGCAAGCTTTAGCCTCCTTGATCTTCTCCTTGAGAAGCAACAAATTAAACAAAAAGGTCTAATCTTTTGATGAGATTGAACAAGCTTATAGATAAAACCAATGAACCCAGAAGCAAGAAAGGCTCCAAAAGGGAAGAGTGAGGAGTAGTTTAGAAGCACAAAAAGTGGTGGGGAGAGACTGTAAAATATAACTCAAAGTGGGGCAAAAAGAGAAATAATAAAAATGTGAAATTTGAAGGGAAAATGTGAGGAGAGGGCTAAAAAGGGAAGAGATAGGTGAAATGGTTGGTGGGTATTAGTGTATATGTGAAACAAAAAAGGTGGAAAGAAAAAGAAAAGGGAAGCTTGGTTTGCAATGGAGGAAACCACAGTTAGATAAATACAGTAAAGGAAAAGCAAAAATGAAAGAGAAAGTGGTGGCATTTATAACCATATAGTAATATTATACTACCAAAACTAAATAAATTAAATTTAACAACTCAACACAACTCAAAAGCTAAGCAAAAATGGAAGAGTGAAAGTGACTGAAAAATTGAAATTAAGAAGAAAAAAAAGAGTCAACATAAAGCATTAGGGAGAAGGAACTCTTCAAATCTATAATAATTTCTAGTTTTCTTTTAAATAAAGATTTGTTTTGAGAGGTTTATTTGAATAGCAAATGGTTTCTTCTTCTTTTTCTTGTCTACCTGAAAAAACAATGTTATTAGCTTTTTTTGACAACTTTTTATTTTTTTTATTTTTTATTAGTGTGATAGTTTGATAGTTTTATTTATTTATAATTAAAGATATTTTAATTTTAATTTTATAACAATTATATACTATAAATGATTTTTTTGTTAAAATTAACGAAAGAATAGATTTTTATTTTTGAAAAATTGTGACAAAGATTAAGAATAATTAATCTATATCTATACTATATATAAAAGCACGGATTGGGGGGGATGGACAAGCAAATTTACTGAATAATCTTTTTCAGTTTCCTACTAAATAAAGATTTTATAGTCATTAACTAATTAGTTATTTAATTAATCACGATTGTAATTAAAATCCTAATTAAAATAGGTAGCTAAATTATCTTCAATTTAGTTTTTAGTATGTAAAAAATAACTAAATTGTCTCCAAATTAGTAGGAATACCTATCTTTTAGTTTGATTGAACTACAAAATTAAAATATTGTATTTGATCAATATATTATTATTTAAATTTCTATCTTATTATTTTTAAAGATAGAAATTAATAAAATTAAGTTAATTATTTAATTATGGTTATTATAAAACCAAAAAAAGAATAAATTCAGTATGGAAAAAAAATTTATAACCGAATATATTATATTTACTTTTACAAAAATTCTTAACTAATTTAATATTAGTTATAAATAAAAATTGATATAATTATACTAAATTTACTAATATGTTCATTGATGAGTTACGTTACGAGCGCGAAACTAGTATCAAATAAAAAAAGGGATACTAATTTATCATGCAAACTAAACCTTTTTTAATTCTTACATACAGTAGACCCTTTAATAATTAATATATAATAAATTAATAATTTTAATAATTAATAAAAATTAATGAAATCAATTTTTATAGGGATTATTTCCAAATACATGTGTTTTATAGAGTATTTACAGCATTTTGGCTCATCTTTCCCATATTTACTACGCTACCTATTTTTCTAACTTATTTACAAAAATACCCACTATATATAGAAGTCTTATCTCATTTTAGATTAAATTTTTACAGTCACTACTTTTCCGTTCGTCTACTTCCGATGGATTTCTCGTCGTTTCCGGTCGTTTTTCCGTTCGCGCTCGTCTGTTCATCTCTTCCGTTCGCACTATGAATTTCTCGACTCGTTTTTAGATTTGTGTAATTTTTTAGGTTTTTTGTAATGATTTAAATATTTTATAAATAAATTATTATAGATCTAATATTTTTTTTATTAAATTGTTCTATTATTCATATAATTATTTATTTTGTCTTTCTCTTATTCATAGATTTATTTATTGTTGCTTGTAAAAAAACAAATTAATTTATATTGCATTTGTAGTAATTTTATAATATATTTACGTTTTAGTGTATTTTAGTGTATTTCTGGTGTTTTTTGGGATATCAATATTTTTTTGGTGTATTTCAACCGTTATTTAGTATATCTATGGTGCATTTACAGTGTTTATGGTGTATTTGCAGTGTTTTCATGGTGTAGATCATAAAAACACTACAAATGTCATAAATACATTATATATACACTATTGTTACACTATAACAAAATAAAAAAAAATCAGGAAAAAAATATATAAAAAGAAAAATAAATTATTAAAAATGAAAAATAGGGCTGTGCAATCGGTCAGTTCGGTCAACCGAACCGAAAAAATTAAAAACCAAAATTGGAAACCGAAAAAGGTATTTGTGAAATTAAAAAAAAAGGTATTTTTCGTAAATAAAAAAAGCCAGAAAAGAAAAGTCAAAACTTGACAGGTAAAAGTGTAAATAAGTTACCGAAACATGTATTTCAGGAAATTGCCACATTTTTATATTGCGTCTTATTTAATATTTAATAAATTAATAATCTTAATAATTACTAAATTTTTAATTCATCATGCATATTATTTATTAGAGGGTTGATTGTATATACAATACGAGAGAATAATACATCTTCCTCTTTTAATTTTAATTTTTACATACAATACGAGAAAATAATATTTTTTGCCCTTTTTAATTCTAATTTCTGGCTATTCCCTTGCTCATGCCCTCTATATATAGTACTAATTTATATCTTCATTCATTTTATTTGGAAATCAGAGCCTTTATTTTTATTTTATTTTAGCGTTTTACTTTTTTTTTTATTTAGTCAACTAAGGTAAATGACTTAACTACAAAATTCAACTTAGTTTAATCCTTAAACTTATTTTTTGGCTAGTTGATCATGTGGCTTTTTTTTTTCAATTTGGTGAGTAAATTTTAAATTTCTTTTTTTTTGTTATTAAACTTTAACTTTATTTTTTAAATGGGTTTTTTCCGGTAAAATACATACGCGGCAAACAGATTTTGACACATGGCAATCAGATTTTACTAGTTTTATCTTTAAAATCTGTCACATAAGCAAAAAAATTTGAAGGAAATGTTTTAGGTCAAATTATGTATACATGGAAAGTTTCTAAAAAAACGATGGTTACCACATAAACAGTTTTTGATGGAAAACCTCTCGTTGAGACAAAATTAAAGAGGAGATGCTGCTCCTCCATGAATCAGATCTGTTCCTCCATAATAAATCAGCATGTCATAAATGTTTATTCACATGAAATTACTTCATATCTAAAATAAAAAATAATCTAATCACCAATAATAAACTAACACGTCATAAATTTATTTACACAATAATTTTCAATCTAAAAAAAGAAAAAAAAACATCACTACTGTTTTTATCGGAGCCTCACCGATGTTGTTTATGCCAGTGTTTTAAAAATCGGATCGTACCGGCCAGTCGAACCGGGAACCGGCCAATGGTCCGATCTAAAACCACAAAAACCGATTTTTTGATTGAACCGGTAAAAACCCGGGTGTTGAACGGTGAACCGGAGGTCGAACCGGTAAAAAACCGGTGAATTATAATTTTTTTAAATTTATCAAACCGGTCATTGAACCGGTTGAACCGGGGACCGGTGGCCTCACCGGTTCGGTTTTTAAAACACTGGTTTATGCCTTCACGCTGCCGCCGATGCTACTCCTCCTTCCATCACGATACTGCTTCTGTCGATATTAATTTTGCCCTCCTCCTCATCATCGTCACTCTCCTCCTCATCGTCGTCACTCTCCTCCTCACCATCGTCACTCTCCTCCTCACCATCTGAAAATAACAAAAGAAAGTAATTTCTCAATCAATGAAAACGTCTTATTTACAATGAAACTTGCTTTACATCTGGATTACCCCAAAGTGATGTTCTATTCGCGTAAACTCAAAAAAGGAAGTGAGAAAATAAATCTTAAGACTCCATTAGAGCAACATTAACATAAATGATATGCATAAACTACAAAAATGCAAGCCTACCAAAACTAAGAAAACAGTAACCAACTTCTGAAAATTCAATCACAACAGTACTTTAGGAAATTTATACCGAAAGCGTTGCAAAATCAAAAGAGAAAATACATATCCCGACAAGGTTTCTGCAAAAAAATTCTCTATAAATGGATGGCAGAGAATTCATATTACTTCCAATTATAATAATGTAACCGACCTAAATGATCTATCAATTGCATGCCATAGCAGCCCAATAGCAAAAAAACCCATAGAACCTCACCCATAGCAAGGCATGGAAAGAAGCCAGATACTTAATCTGCACTAATTAGGGGCGTACGTGGTTTGACTTGAATAGTATACCACTAGTATGCTAACCCAGACCAACTATGTTGATATAAAGTTTTCAAACCAAAACCAAACCGAGCATTTATGAAAACCAACAGATTTGGATTGGTGCCGTTTGATGATTTTTTTTTCCAAACTCAGTTTGAATCACCGTTCAATTAATTTGTATTTATATATCAATACCAATATTGATAGTTTGCTAAAATTATATATACGCCACGTATGATAATGTATCCTTCGATTATTTGACTACGAAAGTTGCATTCCCCAGCAAAATATCCTACTAAAAGTTTTACATCAGCTTCATTTCGCAGGAATAGAACCAGCACCTATTAAACGATTTAATAAAACAAATTTATGTAGGACAGTTTTTTCCCTTAATCTATGATGCAAAAATTTAAATATGATAAGCAGATTCTCTTGTTCTAGCAATACATAAAAGTATAGTTAATAATACTGCATGAAGAAATTACTTGGTATAAATGACATAGATTCAACACAATTGTTTAAATCAGACTAAATTTCTTAAGTCGCAAAATAATAAATTAGAACAAACATAGGTTAAAATGCAGAAATGACTTACGTTTTCTTGGTGGTGCTGATCTAATATAGAAAACTTGAGTAGTGGCTGGTCGGTCGTTAAGAGCGATATGGAAGACCAGTGTTCGATAAGTGTGGATGATCCGAGAACACTCTTCTCTAGCAAGAAAGGTTACGTAATACAGAGTTCTCCAATGAGTCGCCCTCCGAATTTGAACTAAATTCATCTTCGGATACTGCATTTTAACATGGTTTAGTTTCATATTAGCATCTCCATTACAATGTATTAAGATGAAAAAAAATAATTGAATATGTATAACCTTGCCAAGATTATTGTACTTTTCAACAGCAATCATAGTACCCTGCTTGATCCATCTGGTGAGTATGGAAAGACCCTCAAAATTGACAGTACGAAATTCCTAATACGTTGTAAAATAATTGAGAAAAACAAACAAGAAATTTTAAAAATCAAATTAAAAAATAAAAAATTACTTGAACATCAAAGTGTTCGTAGTGCTCTTTTTCCTTCTCGTCGTCGCCCTCCTCGTCTTGGTCGGCAAGAGGCAATTCAGAGTCTGATGATGATTCGAAAATTAGTGATAAGTCGATATTAACAAGCTCCTCCCTTAACGTATATACGCAATGATGCGAATCGATTGAGACAAACATAATTAAATCCACACGATCTTTACGACACGCCGGATTGGGAATTCAATTAAACACCATAAACCAATAAACTATAGCTCAAATGGTATAAAAGCTAAACAGCAAACTGTTAGATTGTGAGTTCGATTGAAGCAAATTTACTGAATAATCATTTTCAGTTTATTACTAAATAAAAATTTTATAGTCATTAACTAATTAGTTATTTAATTAATCATAATTAAAATTTTAATTAGAATAGGTAGCTAAATTATCTCTAATTTAATTTTTAGTATGTAAAAAATAACTAAATTATCTCCAAATTAGTAGGAATACCTATCTTTTAGTTTGATTGAATTACGAAATTAAAATACTGTATTTGATTAATATAATATTATTTAAATTGATATCTTATTATTTTTAAAAATATTATTATTAAAATTAAGTTAATTATTTAATTATAGTTATTATAAAACCAAAAGAAGAATAAATTCAGTATGAAAAAAAATTAATAACCGAATATATTATATTTATTTTTACAAAAATTCTTAACTAATTTGATATAATTATAATAAATTTACTAATATGTTTATTGACGAGTTACGTTACGAGCCACGTGCATAGCACGGCGAAACTAGTTATTAAAAAAGAATTAAACATCAGAATTAGGGTTTCCTTTTAAAATACACTCCACCCTCTAATAATTTACTACATAAAAAAAATTGTCCTTCGGGATTCATTTTTTATTTTTCTTTTTTAGAAGAAAGCTTGAATCTTTTTGATACGGCCTTTTGATATTAGATATGAATTTTAAAAATTATTTTAATTTATTTAAACAAAAATATACATAATTTTATTTTATTTTAAGATAAAAACTTTAGTCAATTATGCATAAATTAGTGTAAAATATTTGATCATATGATAGTAATTTAATTTAACTTTTCTAATACTTCAGTTAAGATAGTGAGCATAGACAGATTCCATCAATGCAAATATGCAATCAGAAAAAAAATTAATATTTAAGTCGCATGGTAATGTACTTAAAAGTTTTAATTACTAAAGAATTATATGATAGCATTATAGAAATGAATCATAAGCTAAAATGCTCCAATTTTTTAAAATCTTCTTAATTTTTTTATTAGATTGTATGTGAGGATGATTTTATGTAGCCAATGAGCTAAATTAATTTTTATTTTTGTAATTATATGATATATGGAGTTTAATATTTTAGTTCAAAGCTTCAACATATTGATTAATTATGTCATGCATTTTCAGTTATTTATACTATATATAAAAGCACGGATGGGGGGCAGGCAAATTTACTGAATAATCCTTTTCAGTTTACTACTAAATAAAGGTTTTATTGTCATTATTTAATTAATCACTATTGTCATTAAAGTCCTAATTAGAATAGGTAGCTAAATTATCTCCAATTTAGTTTTTAGTATGTAAAAAATAACTAAATTATCTCCAAATTTGTAGAAATACCTATCTTTTAGTTTGATTTAACTATAAAATTAAAA
Source organism: Mercurialis annua (assembly GCF_937616625.2). Classification (NCBI taxonomy): domain Eukaryota; kingdom Viridiplantae; phylum Streptophyta; class Magnoliopsida; order Malpighiales; family Euphorbiaceae; genus Mercurialis; species Mercurialis annua. The sequence continues at coordinate 35,649,761 of NC_065573.1, read as the reverse complement.
TACTGTATTTGATCAATATATTATTATTTAAATTTCTATCTTATTATTTTTAAAAATATTATTAATAAAATTAAGTTAATTATTTAATTATGGTTATTATAAAACCAAAACAAGAATAAATTCAGTATGAAAAAAAATTTTAATAATCAAATATATTATATTTACTTTTATAATTTTTTTTAACTAATTTAATATTAATTATAAATAAAAAATTGATATAATTATAATAAATTTACTAATATGTACATTAACGAGTTACGTTACGAGCCACGTGCATAGCACGTAATGCGAAACTAGTTGTTATAAATTTACACATACAAATGTACGTATTAACTTTTTTAGTGAATTTTAATCATTTTAATTTCAGTGTTATTGTGTGATTATACATTTGTCTATTGATGAATTCATGAGATGCGAAAAAATGATGCATAATGATATTGTAGATTTACAAGAGTACAAGACAATTTTGATTATAATTATCAGAATACATTTATATTTTTGCTTAGTTTAATTAGTTTATAGATTATAAATTTTTATTCTTTTAGCATTTTTTGTGTTAAAATATAAATTCTAATTTAGATAAAACGCTTAGTTATTTTTTATAATAATTTCTAATAGATTATTATCGATTTACATCATGTATGAATTTGATAATTTAGATATGATATATTCTATCCAAAGGAAAATTACATTTAATTTAAATATTTTTAAAATTATGTTTAACAGATAATTATTGATATATATCCACAAAAGTGAAAGCAGATGATTTCCTCACAAGAAAAATGGGAATAGATTAAATTAGGTAAAAATATGCAAAAAATTTATATATTAAAACTACACCAAGAATAAATTAAATCAAGAAGACATAAAGATGAAATTCTAGTGTGATGTCTAGTCTTTTTTAGCGGTAGATCCATCTTTCTTTCCAGCAAGAATCATAGAAATCTGGAGGCCTCTGCTAAATGCTTGATTGAATAGCAGACGAGTTTGGAACTCTGATACAAAAGGAAACCATGACAAAATTGCTGTCGGGGCGAATATCAATACTCCCATCATGTACTCATACGCTCTTCCAAGCTCCTTTATCGAATCCCAGAGTTTTATCTTCTTCAATAATGGCCTGCAAGCTTGTCCGATCTTTCATCGACAAACCAAAAAGAGCAAAAATTATCATTCAGCTAACAGACTTCAAAAAGTCAGGAAAGTGAGGATTTATGTTGCATGGAAATGAGAAATGCTGAAATGGGAAATGCTACAATGGAAAATAGCAAGACCAAATTTTCTTACAAGAATAGTAGGTTATAATTAATAAAGTTTCAAAGTTTCAAAAATATGTTCGAGAATTGGAAAGAAACGCCAAAACATAGAAATCCATAAATTTCTGTGCAACATAACTGAAGATTTGTAGGAAACTAGGTTCAAGGATTTACTAGAATTTAAAAGTTGAATTTGCAAAAAGAAATAGACAAATGGAGTTGAAAGCGGAATGTAAGATAAAATTGCAGAAAACTGAAAATCATGTTTATTAAATTACAAGACTTACTAAAAACAGAGAGGAAAATAATAAACAAAAGTTAAATGAAATCACATATATATATAGTTGGGCAGAAGCTTACAGTAAATTGCTAGTTCATAATTAAAAGTTTGAACATACCAGAAGAATGGCCCACCCAGTAGGCATGAAGGCGAGAAACGCAGCAAACAAGTCTGTTACTGTGAGTCCCCAAACTACGAATAAGACTGTCATGACTGACAGAAAACCAAGGAATAAAAGTGCCTTGAGAATCCTGAACATCAGCTGGAAATCTATACCAAATTTTCGTCTTCCCATTGATACCATCTGATACCAGAATATTGAAAGAGAAAACAATGTCGAGAATGAGGGAATCTAGTTCAAGGAAACCAAAATTTATTCCAGCAAACTGATAAAAGGAAACTGAGAAACTGATATTCATTCCAAAAGATTTTAAATTTAACTGAAAAGATACAAGGAAACTGATACTTATACCAGCAATTATTGAAATACAGATGCCAAGTAGTTCAAAAGGTTTCATTTGATTATTCAACCATATTTACTTTCTCGACAAGTTATGTTAGCATACCTTTAAGACTAGAAGAGCGGTTATCATAACTGCCCAAGAAAGTCCGTAAACCTAAAAAAGAAGATAATAAATAAACAATGTTAAAAAGATTGGCAACAATTTGAAGATTAACTAAACAATAAGCTTTTATTTCAATATGAGAATGGTCCTTTTGATCTACAAACTTGTGTGGCAGGATCAATTAGCTCCAATTTCATTCATTGAAGTCAAATAGACTTTGGCAAAAGAAAGAGTCAAATAGACTCAAAAAATTATAATGTCAGGTTAAATAGATCCAAATTTTATTATTGTGTCATCTCGATGTAGATTATTTCAATCAATTTTTTATGATTTGAAAAAAGTAGCTGGATCTACTTGACACTATTTAATTTTACGACACAAGTTTGTGGACCGAAAAGACTCCTCTTAGTTAAATATACATCATACCAGTAAACTTCTGCTGCGCTGGGCTATATCAAGGTGGTAGACAATGCCATACTGATAGATAAAGAAACGAAATGCAAGGATTATTTCGAGCACCCGTCCTCTTATATTAGTGTGTCTGAGATGATCTTGTTCTTTATCCCACCAAGATTCCCAGCTTTTCTCATTAGGGATCCCAATACCACCACGGTTGCCCATCCACCTCTTCCAATCTCCCCAATCTTCTACTGTCTTTTGCCAGTCAAAACTAGATGGGTTGAACACGAAAGGTGCAAATAACCAGGATCCAACCAAAAACCACATGGACAATGTGATGAACCAATAAAGATCGGAGCGGCGATATGATTCACCAAAGACTTCATACAAGACCAATAGAATAAAAAACTCTAATCCTTTTACAAAGTGGCTTCGCGAGTAAGTCCTGTAGTTCTCAGCAAACTTCATATGGAAAACAACAAAACCACGACCCGTAGCTCGATATTTTGAACCACCATGTAAAATTGTTCTCCCATAATAATGTGCCTTTGTTCCTAGCTGAAATGTGAAGAATACAGAAGCCAACTGCAGCTGCATAATGATGAAATCACCAAGAGCAGCACGGAATCCTTTCTCTAAGCCAGTTTCCATAACCATGGGCAGCACCAATAAGAAGCCCAACTGAAAAACAGCCTGAGTTGCTAGGGCTTCTTCAAGAGCCTTGGTCTGACGTACGATTGGGTTCGTAAGAATCTCCCTTTCTAACCCACTCATTACCATGTATAAACGCCCATATAAGAATGCATATACTGTCAGCACAGTCATCTGAAACGACAAAATTCAAGTGGAACATATGATCATTTTTTCATGAAATTCAAGCTGATTCTATATAAGCAATGATTGTGGAGATCGAAACAAAAATTTGGGAACAAACGGCAGACCTTGTCTATATAATTGCCACTTCCTAGTATACTTTGGAATAACAAATATCAGTTTCATTTTTGACATGTTAAGTGATGTGATGAATCCCATAAAGAAGGGAAGAGAGATTTATGATACCCAGTTACTAAGGTGAAGTAAGTATAAAATTATCAATATGGAACATTAAGTGCTACAGATTAGAGAAACACTAGGCTGAACCTCAATGGAGTAAAAAAAAACTACAACAATGTTGATGCAATCTACCACCCATCACCAATAATTTCAGTATCTCTTTCACAACCGATCTAAAGATTTCAAGAACAAATCTAGCTTTAGGCTAAAAGAAACTATTTACACAAGAATGATACTAGGAGCACATGAAGTAATCAACTAACAAGATCAGTACAACATACCATGCTACTAAAGTAGAACCCAACTGTTGTAAAATAGAATGACAGCATCCTGTAGAAGTCAAACCGACGTCCAAGCCGATAAATATCACGGCTAAGCGTCTGTTCTCCATTTCCATTTGCAACTTTTGCTTCAAAAGCTGATATCTGATTCATTCCCACATCACGCCCCTTACCCACTTGAATATATTCATGATGTGTTATGTATCCTCCACGCATAGTTGAGTTGTACCCTGAATAAATTGAAATGTTAACCTTTGCTTGTGACAGTTTTTAATTTCAAGGCAAGCCGAAAATTACCTGCAAATATGTCCTCACTTAAATTTATTATTTTTGAAGCTTTGCTTATGCCACCCCTTGTTATGTGGAAGAGCCTATCAAATATGTCAGGATGACCATAATGGAATCTGACCCTGTAAGTTTGTACAGAACATAATGGATTCTTAATTAATCAAATCATAAAGTAAGCCTTTTTTTGCGAATATATGATTTAGTATCTGGACCGTAACAAGCAATAATGTAAATATCTATGGAAGTTGGATGAGAGCATAGCATATATGAATATATGATCTGATGGATGAAAAGAGTAACATGCCATAAACATAAAAGCAACATTGCAGGTGATTGAACAGCCGAGAGAATTTAATTTGATTCTTTTAATTTGAAAGCTTCATTAGCAAGACTCTGCATAGACAAATACATTTACGCACAAAGAGAGAGAGAGAGAGAGAGAGAGAGAGAGAGAGAGAGAGAGAGAGAGAGAGAGAGAGAGAGAGAGAGAGAGAGAGTATTTAATTAGTAACATCTAATGAACACTTGGAATTTTTTTACATACCTTATCTTAACTAATTAACTATTAGAAATAGCTTCTCATATTAAATTAAATATTATTAATTCATTACTCAGTAATTACTAAATATATCGATCAATTAAATTTTTAATTCACAGTATTAGTATTTCATATTTTATTAAAATGCTTAGAGATAAATACTTAGTATTTTCAGATGTTATTTCATGTAGTTGTTTTCATTGATTAATGTTTCATATAAAAAGAAGTATCACTTATAAAGAAATATTTATTCAAATGAATGCTAGTATTTTGAATTCCAACCTACAATTTGAAGTTATATCCAAAAACAGAACTGTATGAAACATATCAGTTACATTTTTTACAATCCAAAAAGACTTTAAGCAAGTTTCAAACTATATGCATTAGCAAAAAGTCAACGCATACATTTAAGTGTTTGAAAAACTTGAGTTGATCAAAATATATCCAAGGTCACCTTTAAACCATGATAATACATTTAATTCATTTTTAATGAAATTCCCCTGCTCTTAAACAGTTTTATCTCCTTCTACATTCTTATAAATGACGAATTAACTAGAGAGTTGCATGCAAAATTATGCTCAGACAGCTAGTATTTTCTCAAAGACTGTATAAATAAAATGCACTTTGACAATATGGCCAAGCCTATGAATAAAGTTCTGCTCTTAGCATCGATCCAGAGTCTAGACTCATGATGCATTTTGGAACAGGGGGTTTGTGGTGTTTAAGCGCTGTGTTGCAGAGGGGAGGGCCCAAATAAGTCCTGAACTGTTTATGCATAACGTGATCCTAGCATTTACCAGACATTACAAGTTTGAATTTATTTCTCCCAGAATAATAAACCATCAGTCTTTACGGATTCATCTAATTAAAATAATAAAAGTATATCCAGGGGAGGGAAAGAAGAGCAAATGGTTCAAGAGAAATCAGAACAAAGAGAAGGATCAAGCCGAACCTACATTTCATGCAATGCCACATACAACCCTTAATTAAATTTAATAATTTACCTCAGAGGATTAGCCAAAATACGTTGCCCGATTGTTACAAAGCTGGTCTCTTGATTGGACATGAACCAAGCAAGTGATGAAACACTGTAAGATGAAAATAAAGAATAAGCACTATGATTCTGGACCTCTCTGCTCATAACCAAATACTTATCTTAGTGAAGGAATTTTAATTTATTCTTTTTATTTTTTCATTATATTTACCCTAAAGTTGCCCTCCAACAATGGTTTTATTATAATCTCTAACACACTCCCGCACACGAATGCTTATTGGGCTTGAAGCATGAACAAGTACATGCTTGCTTAACCTAGTATATTAAATAAGGGTTGCCAAGGGTCGAACATTAGACCCTCCGATCTTGGAGGCTCTGATACCATATGCCAAATAAACATACAGACTAATATTGAGAATGTATCTATTCAAAAGACTATTAACCAAATAACTGAATCAGTTTGGCTACGTTCAGTTAGCAAATAGTTCTTTACATTTTCTTTGAACATAAATTTAGTAGATGGTCAAAGTAAGTTGTTTAGCATTTACCATGTTACCATCTTTGGTTGGTTTTAACTAAGATGTCCATAAGCATTCGTATTGACATATTCAGCACAAAAGAAAGATTATTTTCAATCGAGGAATAATGGCTAGACTCACCTTCCAGTAAAGATGTGCTCTCTTAGACCCAAAATTGTAGGTTTTCTTGGCCCACGCCGAGGTATTAGAAATTCTTCCAACACATTTCTCATTTTGAAAGCTTCTTCAAAGTAGTTGTCCTGAAAACAAGGTAAAGCACAATGAATTACGGAGGAATGTAGTTTAAAAAAAATGGTAATTAATAAAAAGTTTAATTCACCTGATTCATATCTATCGTCTGAAGGGCTTCTCCACGAGTAAATATAATTGCGTGATTTTGATTTTCAGGTTTTCCTTCTCCAATGACAGCTGGAGGACCTGGGAGTTTGATTCGGTATATTTCCTAATAATGTAAAAATTACTTTAAATCAAGTTGATGTGTTAAAATAAGGAGAGAAATAGAAAATGGCTAGCAAATACAGCAGAATTAACGAACGAAGTTCTTGTGATTTATTTCAAAAGCAACAAAAGCGAAAGATCCATAGGTTCGATGACGGAAAATAAAAATATTGCAATCAGCATGGGTATGGTATGGATGCATAAACCTGCACTAAGTCCTACAGACTTAACAGCTTTGAAGCTGGGACTAATGGACCACATTCCTATGATTTTCGACCTTAATTGAAGGAATAAATAATTAGAAACTGATTATAAGGACAATTATCTTTTCATGATTGGAGATGCTACCATTAGGTCATACTGAGCAATAAAAAGTCCAATTTGCAAGAAGGGTCTCACACTTCAATCAGATGAAGTTGATAAATATGACTATTGACTTAAACCCTAAAACAAAATGAACATAGGAGAGGTAGCAATATTTTCCCAACCTTAGATAAGTATTTAAGCAACTGGATTAAATACCCGTAACTCAATATATTATTTCACAGATGACGAAAATAATTGGATAACGTAGCAAAATATCTACAGAATTTTGGGAGAGTCAAACAGTTATATTCTTTCCAAAACAATATCGGGAATAAAGTGAAACATACGGGTGTTAGTTATGTGAATAGAATTTAGAGAATTACATCCCTTATTTTCCTCACTTGATTTCCTCTCTAGAATCCTCATTAATGTGTAAATTAGCTGTAATTATTGCTTCTATATTAGGCCCTAAGTTTAAGGGATTTGATGCTCACTTGATGTATATATATTGTATACTCTTATAGAAGAAGGGCAATAGAGTTTTGAGAACAGTTTTCTGTCAAGTTATCCTTTATACTCTAAATGGCACAGCATTCAGGACCTGTTCATGTCTTGTACTTTACATTTATATATTTCATGGTAAGGAAATTTGTTCACCTTTTTCATGAGGTAATATTTCAAAGGCTCCCAAATGAATTCATTTAGGGTTCTGCCTATTGGTCTTATTTTTAGGTGTTCCTTGTTAATGGTGTTGTCAGGATAGCAGGACATCTTAAATCATACATTGTACAATTATTTTCTTGTTAACGAAAAAAAATTATGCATTATGTAGTTTCATCCACATTTGGCGGTCAGATTAAACCTCCTCTAAATTGCATTGGAACTGCTTCGGTTTCTTCAATCAATTGTTACCAGCTTTTTGAGAAAACAACAATTTGTTGATTTCTCAAAAACAAGGTTACACAAAGCGTAGCGACTTAAAATGTAGACGGCAAAGCAAAAGCCATCTGTGCAACCCAAACAGGCTGTTCATCTTTCTGTGAGACAACACTTCAAAAAGAGTTTTAAATAATAGACAAAACATTACATATTGGCCATTTTATATTTAGATTTTGACCTACCAGCAGTCTATGGATATCTTGGAAATAACTCAATTTCTTTGAGTTCATTGAATTCTACCTACTGTTTCTACCAAATCAAAACTATCAAAATTTAGCTTAGAAGAAATAAAGAAATTCTACATGGGATAAAAAGTTTCCATACCTCATCCAACTTATCACCTCCTTTGACCAAAACAGAGTAATATATCTTTTGAGATTTTCCATTAACTGTATCCTCTCTTTCATCAATGTAAGCAACGCGCAATGATGGATACCTGCAGCAATTTTACAAATTTAAATGTGTCATCAAACTTTTCAGAATTGATCTATGAACTGCTTACAAAGTTACAGTACATGCAACTGTGGATTCAACTTACGTTAACATGAGATTAAGAATATTACTGTAACAACTCCGATCTCTACTATCAGTCGCTTTCTTTTGAGCCCCATAAATTTGACAAGAAACAACATAAGTAAACTTCAAGTCTGCCAAAGCTTGTGCATGATCATCCTTATGAGAAATCTGATCCGGCTCATTATATTCCCTACTTGCTGGAAAAAGAAAAAAAATTAATTATTAAAGAAAGAAGGCCTAATCACTCAAAAACCCCTCACCTTTAAACTTTTTTTCAATTCCACCCCAACGTTGAAAATTTGTCAATTTTACCCACTTTTGAATTTTCCGTTTTCAATTGTACCCTAATATTTTAATTTTTGTTAATTTTTTTACTTAAATGATGAAATCATTCAATTAATTAAGTCTAAACATGAAATTAAATTCTTTTTTATTCAAAAAAGTACAAATAAGTCCTTTATTTTTAAAAACTAACTAAAAACCATAATCAAATTAACCCTAATTTAAATTCTTAATTAATTAAACTAAATTTAAATAAATTTTATAAATATACAATTAATATATGCAAGACATGGAGAATGTTTTAAACAAATTTCCAAACGCAAAAGACGTTAATTTAATTTTTCAGGGTACAATTGAAACACAAAAATGCAAAATAGGGTAAAATTGACAAATTTTCAACGTCAGGGTATGATTGAAAAGGGGCTAAAAGGTCGGAGGTTTTTAAGACATTAGGCCAAGAAAGAACATCTAAATAGTTGCAAAAACTAATTGTAAGATAATGTATGTATGAAAATCACAAACCATTGTCTCCGGTCACTTCCAGTGACCATTGAAGTTCTAAAGCCTTCCTGTAGTACATCATCCCCCTCACTTGCAGAGATAAGAAAATTTGATGACAGCATAGATAAGACACAGAATTGATATAAAATTCATACATGGTAGCGTACAAGTTACATTTATTAATACCTGTTCTAGCAAGTGTCTGCCCCCTATAGGATACCCAATGACGAATTGCCTCTGCCTTTTCTTTTGCAGGATAAGCGAGTGTTCGTTCCTCAAAATTTTTCCATTCATCTAAAGTGGTCAGCCAGTCAGAAAGTTTCAATCATGTTAACAAAAGAGCATGATGTTGTAACAGATCTAAGACTCACCACGATAGATGGTCTGAAGATAGAACAAAGTTGAGACACCATCTTCATTTTCGTGGCGAAGATCCTCATCAGAATAAAGAACTTGCTCATTATAGTAAGGAGTCAAAACACTGACCACGTATTAGAAAAGAAATTTAAAATCAGCAGAAAAAAACAGCTGGAAGCACCATGCAATCTAATCATGCAATGTTGTAGAATAAAACAGAAAATTAGGAGTTGCATAGTTATTATACTTGACTAGCATCCTAAATGCAACTTCTATTACGCTAAGACATATTTTGTTCAGTTCTACTATAAACTTATTAAACAAGGCATAAATATGTAAAGTATGTATGTTCATATAAATATAGTATCAATATGAAGGCAATTGCAGCATTTTTTACCTTGGCTACCTATACTATGGTATGTTCATAAAAATAGTTTGTAATGACTGACCTGAAGGAAAGCATATCTCGGACTTTTGGAGCGGGGGGTAAGTTCATGAATAAGGAATTCGCAAAAAAAGTGATTCGGCGGCGAGCATCCAAATTAGAAGGTACATTTATGGCAGATTCCTTTGTAGTCAAAAGCAAATGAAGCCTAACAACCTTGCGAGGAATGTAAAATAGATGAATAAACAGGATAACAATACATAAAATGATATGGTAAACAACAAATAGTATCCCTGATATTATCACTACTTATATCTTGATCCTTGTTTCTCCAAATACAAATTAAATAGTTATTTTGGTTATAAAACATATTCATTAGTCCTCCAATAACTATTGTCCATAATTTTCAAGCAAAGAAACCTTGAGCCCCTCACCTCTTGTTTGAAATAGCACTAGTAATTTATAAGAAACAACAAACTTCACAAATTTGAAGGTTGAAGGACTACTATGCTGTCCAAACTAAGAACTACGAGATAAAAGTATGTGATTTGACAGTGGAGTATATTAGAAAGTTAAAGGCCATTTAATTCATTTTTGCAATGGTCATCCAACTCTAAAGTGTACTAAATGTGTAGGAGTTTTTTAAGTTCCTTCAAAATGATTAGGGATGATATATGATAAATGTGTCATGAATACCTTATCCCTCCAAGATTTGTTTTTTGTAAGGTCAATATTTATCTTTCCAAACCTCTGCTCCTTCTTGCTATTCTGAACATCCACATTTGTAGGATGAGCTCTTTCCAAGACACTATAGGCACAGGAAAACCATGGCAATAGTTTAGTCCTAAATGATCAGTCTTCCAAAAGACAGAGACTAACTTTAAGATTCCTATTATGTTCGAATTTATCAGCACTTACTCGTGACCATGTATCATGACATCCTGAACAATTATTTCAATGATATCCTGAAGAACATTAATTATCTGAGATTTGTATGCATCCACGTCTTCGTAATCTCCTAGCTGTAGACAAACAAATGTGAGCATTCAAAACTTCAAATGACCTCACGGTAAATTCTAATGTATAGAATTGAAGAAAAAGAAAAGAGGAACCACACAAATAAAAAAAGCACTGTACCAAGACTTTTAGAAACTTCTCCAACTTTTCACTAAGCATAGGCAAGCCACTCGTCTTGAATTCATGTAAAAATTTGTTCTGATGTATGCTCAAGTCCACTTCATAACAAATGTGTCTAACAATGCTATTTGAGAAGGAAAGGAAGCAATAAGATTAACAGGTGCATTACACAATCATACATAGCAAGATTGCCTAAAAGATCATTTATAATTGCAGCAGGTAAGATGAATGCCCTTACTTCTTATCTGCATCGTCTTCCAGAAGGCCATAAATTATGTCCCTCAGTGTCTCATACGCCTCAGTTATTGCAAAACACATGTACTCATCCATCTTCTTATACAACTCCGCATCTTCCTTCTGCCTGATATCTTTCGCCATGTCTAATGCTATTGGAATCTTTTGTTTCAATTTAAAAAAAGAGCAAAATTAAGAAACAAGTCTATGTCAAGTTTTGAAATTAAGAAGCACTATGGGTCATAGTCCACACCTTGCTGGCAAGTAAGAAAGGAGGCCACTGGACAACAGAGACATCACTTGTAGAATATGGTATTGGCACTAGTAACAAGTCTCTTTCACTGAACAGTGTTAAACAAAAATAAATCAGTAACAAGATCCACACATGAGAAATATTGAATATCTTCTTCAGGAAGAAATGTATTAACTGGTTGCTGATCAGATCTTCTGCTCTCATAGAATCAATGAACTCATTCCACACCCGAGAAAAATTAGCAATATTTTTCTTGTCAATCGACTCATTCTGTCATGGAGAAGAGCTGGCTTAGCCAAAAATAAAGAAGAGAAGGCTCTAATTGAATTCTGTACGAAATGAATCAGGAAACCACAATTTTTATTCTTCAAATAAAGTGCATATGAAACAAGATGCACTTGGAGTCAATAAAACAAAGATTAAATGTGTCCAATCTTTAGAGTTATTACCGGGTGTTTCCTTTTGGATTCCTCATCCGATAATGGCACAAGATGGCGATTGAAAGCTGCAGGAACAGCCTCAAATCTAGACCGCAACATCCCAAGTGTTCGTATCTGTAAAATGCAAATGCTTGTCCTGTTATTATAAGTAAAAACCATGATTTGTCAACAATACATGTTTTATATGGCAATTATAAAATGACGTTCCTATAATTGTGAGCAACAAAAACAGCCACTTACCTCACCCAGATGACTGAAGGCTCCATGAATCCCACCAAAGAGTGTAGAAAATATAGCATACCAAATTTGTGTATCCATAAAGTAAACCTAAAAAACAATAGAAGTTATCATAACTGACAACATAAGTTAAAAAAAAAAATCAGAAAATTAACAGAAATAATAATAATAACTATGTGTCAGCAAATGGTTTCTTAACCTATCATTTATTCAAACCATCTACTATTGAACAGAAATTACTTAGAAATCTAACTCAATCCCAAATCCGAATCTACAGACTGCTTGCGTGTTAAATTTCCTTGTTCATAATATGATATATATCATTAATCACAGGCCAGTATTCCTAATTCTTAGCTTATTTCATTACAATGATAAATTGCAGTCAGTCATGGCTAGCAACGCATTCTATTATATACCACTATGTGATTTTTGTTTATGCCAGTGCAGAAAATAGAGAACTGTTGCCTCTGCCTCTTGAAGCCGCAAGACAATTGAATGGAGGATGACTAGGTTTTCAATAATGCCGCTTGACAGCTACCTTGAGTTACAGTCAATAGCACAGCATGAATGAATATAATCTTCAGTAGATGTCTTTGCTATATCTTTTTTGACAGGATCTAATCACTGTAAATTCCGCACATCTTGCATTCAATTAACTCTCTCTTTTTCCAATCTAATTCAACTGAAATCCTCCTTTGTTAAAATTATTTTCCCAATTTCACCACATCAATGTTAAATGTTAATTAGCTGCCATTGCTTTTTCTATAAGTGAAAACAGCATACTTCCTCTGATTAAAATTCAACATCAAAGAATTAAATGGTTTGAGAGCTAAATACAACTATAAGGAAACATTAAGCTTTAGAGCCTTCTTATGATGGGTTGTCCAAGAAAAAAGCTTCAAAACATTCACAAAAAGTAATGCAGTCCACTTACCAGGACAATCGGAGCCCATATCGCAATTACAACACCAATGTTATGGGTACCTATAAATGTTTCACAGCACAAATTAGTTCAGTTAAAGCCTCATAACAAAAGAAAGTAAAAAGAGTGACAGACAAGGTGACTATTACCATTTGGAAAGAACTCGTGCCATTGATAATTATCAATATGCAAACCCATAATTATCTTTGTAGGTCCAACCAAAGGTAGTATCTATTTATGGAAATTGTAAGATACATATTAGAGAGAGACAAAAATGAGAAAAAACACCTAAACTAGTACCTAAACAAAATGATATAAGAACCTACAGAATCAGCAGCATGGCCAGTAATAACTAAAGCCAAATATGTCCAGGTACTAATTAACATAGTTGAAGCAGGAAGACAGCAAGTGAATCTAATTACTGGTGAGCAGTTAAGGAATAAACCCATCTGTTTAACATTATCTTCTTTCTTTTCCTTTAAACTCATTTTAATTATTTCACAAGTAAATTATTTAAAATCTTTTGGCACAAAAATTGTTTAAAAAGATTATGTAATTAGAATTTATATTGCAATTAATAAACTAAAACTATTTCAAATTCTTGAAGAAAACTATCTATTGCTTTAGGCGAGTACTCTAAATCACAGCGTGCGGTGTGCCATAATATAATTATTTATTAGACCCATAAATAAGATAAACTATTACTAATTAATTACTATTTCATTAATTATTTGATATTTAATACTTAAATACAATTTATGATTATAGAAATAATTATTAATTAAATATAAATATAATTTTCTTAATCCATAAAAAATACCCCCTCCATCCCAATAGAGTTGTCCACTTTGAGAAATTATTTGTCCCAAAACTCTTGTCCACTTTCAAAAAATAACTAATTTTTACACTTAATTCTCCTATCTTACCCCTATTTAAAATCCACTAATGAGTAAATTGGAAATAATTTGCAAGTGGACCCTATATTTAATAGGGGTATGATAATAAAAGTAAGGAAAATTTTATAAAACCCATAAATAATAATTGTTTTTCTTAAACTGTGTGATAAAGGCAAAGTGGACAACTCTATTGGGACAGAGGGAGTATAATTATTATTATTTGACAGTCACTCTACGAGCCACGTGTGAAACACGTAAAGCGACACTAGCGTAAATAAAATATATGAATTTATGGAATTCAATTCATTTGATTTTCATTTTCATTTCCATTACTTTTAATTTTTTTAATTTTTTTTTTACTTTGTTTAGTTTTTAAAACTAAAAAAATTAAAATATTAACAAATATTAAAAATTAAATTGAATCCATTAACTCAATAAATCTCACAATAATATAATTTTTATTTATACATATTAAAAATGTAAGTATAAGAATTAAACTGATTTTTTTTTTTTCAATTTAGCCATTTGACTCAACTAACTAACACCAAAAATGAACGGACGGTCTAAACTAATGACGGAAATAAAAGTAGAGGTCCATATTGTTTGATTTTCAACAGGAGGGACGAAAGTGGATGAAAGTGTGAATTATGACATGGGACGGGCCTAAGAGTAAGTTGCCTATATATTAATACCGATAGAAGGGAGAATTGCACGTTTAGCTTCCATCTCATTCGTGCAGCTAACCTTATTTCCCCTAAATTGCATTCATACTTTCAGATAAATTAAGTACTCTTACAAGTACAGATGCAACATTGATTTCCCTGGTGAAACAAAGTCCTCCTTCACAAACTTGTTTCTGACTTGCACAATATGAAACAAATTGTGTACTCAACATGCATGTATGTCTGAGTGCTAACAACATATATGAAGAAATTTCCGAAACACAAGCTTAACAACAAATATTAGATACTTGTGTGCAAATAAACATAGTACACTTGAACTTAGATTCGTCATAAAACAACACAGCTAGCAAAATAAGATACAAAGAAATAGTTAGGGAAATACCTCCACATAGTAGCTAAATGCTAGCTTGCTTATTAGCAACATGATCCAAAACAGAGTATACCTGGATAAAGCAAAATGTACCAAGTTAGTAGAAGAAGGAAATACAAAGAGAAATATAGCATCACCTATATGTCCTGTGTTATTTTGAAAAACTATTTATAACAATAATGCTTACAGCAATTAATAAAATTCAACACATTACGATCAAATATTTGTATCTCTCTTACTTTAAAAGCGAAAACATGTCTTCATGCATGCCTCTTCCTACATATAGTTTTGGCTGCACATGGAGATGTACTAAATATAAACCTCGGTTAAAATTGAGAAAGAAAAATGTTATAATCATTGATCAAGCCAGAAAAAGGATTCTGAAGTCAGAAGCAGCAGTAAAATATGCTTGCCTGAGACCACCACATAATAAAAGTGAGAATCCGCCAGTTTGAACGCTCCATTGTTCTCCGTAAAGGTGGAAGAACAAACAGTAGAGCAGATACGAGACCAGGAATCAAATAAATTGCAACAGCATAATTGTAAAAAGACGAACTCCGCCAATCCTTAACCCAATCGTTAAATAATTTTACAAGGCCTGTAGGATTCTGCACAGAACTGGAATAACCAATTGGGAGAACTACAGCCCACAAAGCTGCTACCGAAAACTTCAGAAGGTATCTCAATATTTGTGTGGCTTTTAAACTCCTCCAGGCATTAAGACTAAGAACTATGTCAAGAGCAGCTGCAAGACAAAAAGTCGAGGTAAGTACGAACCAAAAAGCTACTCTACCCATAATATAATACTAAAACTAAATAAAAATGGTTATCCTGCTTCAAAGTGTTCCAATCTTCCTCTTTTTTGTTAGTGAAAAAAATAATTGATTGAAGCAATAATTTTATATAAAGGCTTTCGAACATTCAGCTGGTGCCCAAAATGGAAGCGTCAAATCAGTTAAAAAGGCTGAATATAATATATAACTGGAATCGCTACAATAAAAAGAAACCAAACCACATAATTGAAAAAACAGACCACAATATTTGGTTCCTTATACTGATTTTCAGCTATAAATTGAGTTCCTTTTTAGCCACAAGGCCCACAACACAGACTGGTACATTTCGAATTGGATATTCTTTTAGGTTGCATAATAGGAGGCTAAATAAATAAAACTGTAATTACTAATCAAAAATAAGGCAAGGCCATAAGTATGTCATACTATATTACTAATTCAGTATCCAAATGAAGAGTTACAATTACATATTTGATTAACCATGAAAGAGAAACAAAAGTAAGAGGAAAAGGGGTTAAAACTATAGAATTTAGTGCTTAAATTTAAAAGCTTTGATATAGAAAGAAAAAGAGCTGCTTAGATTACTTTTACAAAATAATACAAACAGAAAAATATAAAGAGCTAGTACCTTGGAGAAAATTGAGGAGCGCCCATGTGATAAAAATGCTCGATACACTTCTCAAAACATTCTCATCAAAAAGATTGGCAATAGATCCAGATGCATGCCATGCAACAATTAACATGGCCTGAAAAGCAAATACAAATTTATTTATATAGAGTTTGAAATAAAAACAAATATCAAAAATTATTAAAGCTACCTGGAAAGCCACAATAAAGAATATCCACATTCGGTCAAAACTTCTGTACAGGTGCGAGAAAGTGCGGATTTCAACAAAATTTGTTTTAGGCTTCCTCTTTCCATTAATACCTTGGTTAGAACTCTGCAGCAATAAATTTGCAAATTAAATTTAAGCAAATGATAATAAACAAAGCTCTCCAGCTCTGCCCATAAAATAAGGATGCCAAGAAAAACATAAATCATTCTAAAAATTATTATGAATACATTAAAAACAAACATAGCAAAAGTAAAGAAAAAGTACTTTTGAATTTTATTTGGGACGAGAGTAGGAGAAAGAGCTACCTCATTTGTAAGTAGCGTATCATCTGAATGAACAAAAAAATCGCCCTTTAGGTCCATCGGCCAACCCAGTCTAAAGCATTTGTCAGACCTAGGAAGATAGAAAGTGTTCAAATATCTATTTGAAGACTGCTTACAGAATATTTCTTCATATTTCTTACCAGAAGTATTCATTCAAATCATCGTAATTTCTCCATCTTGAGTGGCTTATAGTGCCTCCTTTGCTTCTCTTAGCTTCCTTTTTCATATGAAATAGAATCATTTTTCAGGTATTAACATGTAATTTAAAAGTATGAATACGAGAAACAGTGTTAGATTGAAAAATTTACCTTCCATACAACTTGGTAAATTGGAGTTATAACAGTCCTCAAAAAGGTTTCATCATCAGGTGCTGCCGTCGCATATATGTCTCCACTTACAGGGTGAACATTGCTATATAATATTCCATAAACCTCATTTGCCATCTTATACATCAGAGAAAAGAACAGCATTACTTTCAGATATGATGGGAAGGTTAACACATCTTCTGCATGAGGCCTAGCTAAGATGATACTTGAAGATATCAATGATCACAAGCAAAAAGAGGCTTATTTGTTAAATTGAGAGAGTTATGCCATCATCGCCAAAGACTAATGGATGATTTCAGTTGGATTGTTTACAGCAAGTGTCAATCACTCCCCAAATATAAATAAAATTGAATGGTTCCAATTCTAAAGTTCGGCATGTACTTTGTAACAAGTCACACTACGTGACTTGGATTTCATATAGTTAACACTTGGCCAAACATCCAAAAAAAAAAAAAAAAAATCAAGTGTTTAAAATTTTAATTAAACCTTTGGATTTTGACTAATTTGTTCTAATTTCAATCTCTCATTACAATTATATCATAATTGCTCAAATTGACTTGGAAACTAATGTAATTGCCAACCTAATTTTTACGAGCAATGTCCAATTACACATGACTCGGTCATCACTCATGGAAGCTAGGTCAGCAATTTCACACGATATTAATTAATTTGAACAATTGAGACATAATTACAACGAAATGTTGAAATTTGAATAGATTAATCAAAAAAATTAAAAGGTTTGGTTAAAATTGCAAAATCCAAAAAGGTTTGAATTTTGTTGGACATGTGAGAACGCTTCTATGAATGAGAATCAATTTTTTTTGTATATATTTTTTATTAATATACAATATTAAAAAAATTAATTTATTTTTTATTTGAAAAAATATGTATTTTTTTTTAATTTTTTTACTTTTTAAAGAATTTTTTTTTTTTTAATTTTTTTTTTTTTGTTTTTTAATAAATATTTTAAAAAAATAAATTATATATTATTTATTTATTATGAAATGATTAAGTTAAATTTTTTATTCCCATGGGTGAAGGGGGGAATGGCGATTCCCATTAAAGGGGTAGCCACATTCCCATTTCTTAGTGAATTGGGATAAAACAAACATAAATAATGGGAATCATTCATTCCATTCCCCCTTCTTTTTTAAAGAGCCAAATGGCCCTTAAGTATTTTGCTAAAAGGGAAATGTTATATATATATAAATCATGGAAAACCTAGTATTAGATAATTAAAAAGCAACAGTTTTCAGGAAAGCAATATAAAAAAATAATTAAAAGATAAAGAAAAGAGAACCTACATTATGAAAGATATAGCAAATACATTCTGGCATAAATCGTATGTTTGAAGCTTCACCCCATATGAGAAGGTAGAGTCCAATGTAGACAAGTTGTAATTGTTGTCTATCAGCACCTGCAGGAAACCTGTAGTCAAGTGGAAAACACCCAAGTAAGATAGTATACCTATTGTAATTGATGGAACACTCTGACATCAACATAATAACTTACCTAAGATTTGATTTACAACGCACATAGTTACACCATGAACGATAGTTCTTAAATATTTTATCCATCAAATGCTCTAGGGTGCCACTATCAATCTGAAATAAGATTCTAATCAATATTCAAAAAACAAAACAAAGATATGCTCAATAAAGGACTCTAAATGAAGAGAAGAAATGTAAAGTTGCAATTTGAGATCAAAGTTCACCTCAAAATAATTTTCATGTTTCCTCCTCCTTGCATCAATATTGGCTAGTAGCAATATAAGGTGCTCCCTCTGGTTAGCCACATTTCCTCTCTTTTTTATTTCCAAAAACAGATGGGACAAGACAGTGCAATTAGATAAACTGATGTTCATTTCAGTATAACTTGATTGATAAACAAGCATGGGTAATTGAATCAAAAACCTTCCCTCCACAGTCTTTACTTGATTATGCAAATATGATGCACATATAGCATCTAGCAAAAACAATTATGAAAAATAGACTTGTGGCTGCCAAGGGTATTCTTGAAAATCACACTACATACTTTAGGAGATGTCCAATGCGACAGAATTTTTCTAAACAGAAATCATGTTCAAAGACTATAAAAGTTGCCGGCGTTTCCTAAGAACCATATACTCCAATTTCCAGTTGCTTTTATATCTTCATCTTTGCACATGTAAATTATAGAAATTGCTACAGTTTATATTTTGTTTCACTAGATTTAAAAGCACTAGAAAGTAACTACTGATTTTTTTTCTTATATGTCCACTTGTAACCTGCCTCATTACCATGTTAAGGTTTAGTTTGCTTCAGAAGATAAATACTTCTTCAAATTAACAAAATGAAAGCCGTGATAAAAAGTTGCATCATGCAAAATTCAGGTTTGCAAGTCCTTTAAACGGTTAAAAATAAGGGTTAATTACTATAACCCCCGAGAGTTTAGATCCCAACTATTGTTTTCCCCATGAAGTTTAAAAAGTTACTATTTTCCCCCTCATAGAGGTTTCAGTTATATATAACATTGAAGTCAAGGGGGGGAAATAGTGATTTTTCAAAATTGCGGGGGAAAACAAATTGTTCGAACCTAAACTCATGAGGCTAATAGTAATTAACCCTAAAACTAACGCTTGGGTGCCATAGAGGTAGACAAAGTACGGAGGTGACTCACTGACAAATATGCCCAGAGGCTATAGCCTATAGCACAATAAATGCAAGCATGAAAGAAAATAAAAAGATGAATTCACCAGGAGTTACCTGAAAGCCAAAAACAGAAGAAACCCAATCAAGAATGTCAACGACTGGTTTAGCTCTCCCTTTGGGCAAGTCATAAGAGGCATCCTGTGTATGGCTAACTTTGGGCATTGGAAGATTATCCACATTAGACAGAGCATGAAGTGATGCCTTGATCTAAATTCCACGGAACAAGAGTGATGACCATAATAAATTCAAGGTATTAAAGAATCACCCTAGACTATCACAAGCAAAAGCAAATAAATTAGCTGATAACCCACCTCGGGAAGTTCCATAATTGCAGGTTTTCTCCCTGAGGCATACAATGGAAGAATGTTGTAGTATACAGGCTGCTCACTTAACCTCTCAACATCACGAGCAAACCTTTCTGTCTGCAAAAATCAATTTAACTACATGCTCAAGTCCAAATTATTAACAAGGTGCTTGAAGACCTTATGGCCTCATACATGAAAACATAAAAACAAACCTCGGGTTCAATTTTTTCTCGAGGTACCACCGTTTTCAGGACCTCATATAATACTGATGCAATTTGAAGGAGCTTAGCCATCTCCTCCCTTCAAAAGTTAGTCCAAAATAAAAAATAATAAGCCACATGTGTTTCATAAATATTGAACATTTCAACAGTTGTATACAAGGGATTGAGGGAAGAAACTCCTTAGAAATCAAAGCTCACGGTTTCTTCGCATGTTGGCCTTCTCTTATGTTGTCCACATAGAATTTCTGGTAGTAAAGCTGAATTTCCCTGGGATCACTCCCTGCAAGTTGCCGTTGAGTTTCATGTTCTTCCTATAACAGATAGAAAACCAACTAGCAATTATTAATAATCTGGAGTCTGTTCAAGATATTAAATTTCAAGGTCCATTAAAACAGAATGAAATAAGAAAAGAGAAAATATCTTAGATCCAGCATATAAACTCAATTAGCTATTCGAGGTCATTAAATAGATATAGGCATTTTATTTTGTGCATCTGAGTAAAGAAAGCGGCAATAGCAGTAGCAACCATTATAACAACTGTCGCATTAATTGGTGTTCCTGTAATTTCTGTTAACATGAGCAAACCATGCCATCATATTGGTTCAAGCAATGTGTGTGAGATATTGAGCCTGGGCTACTGCTGGCACCGGGCAAAGTAGTAGTCATACCTTATAACTGCACCCATAGCAACTATACACTTATCCCAATTTATTCCTAAATATTCAAATACAACTGAAAGTGCAGCATCAGGACCGAAATGCTTATTAAAAATGATAAGGCAAGAACTGCAGCTAATAAACAATATGCCAATGCAATTGTCATCATTGAACAACCGAGTGCTATATATAAAGATATTTCGAGCAGAGTTTCTAGATTCTTCAACATAGTAGCAATAGCATCAAATCCAATATATGCGAAGAAAACTACAGCTGATGTTGCCGCAAGCATCATATGAAGTATATAAGCTCGAGATATTGAATGAATTAGTCAAAAGCAGTCAATTCACTGTATATTTTAGATCAAAGCATTTCTTTAGAATTGAGTTCGTAAGCTAAAATAAAACAAACATTAAGGAATTACCCTCTCAAGCTTATGTAACAGATAGGTCTTAAATTGACGAACTCCACGTCCAGTGGAGGTTGGATCCGTCTTATGAGCCTTCTCAAGAGCATGGAACCGGCCTAAAATCACACAAATAATAATAACAACATTAACTAAAATCAAAATCAGCAGTATCACCATAATTACTAACACACTTAAAAATTAAAACAGCTTACAAAGATAAGCAACGCGACGATTATCTTTCTCAACTTCATTAGCAACACGAAGAATCGGAACAATCTCAGACATAGAAGAGGGAACAAGTTCACTATCAAGAACTGAAGCGTCTTCATCTTGAAAATCCACCATCATAGTTTGCGCACGTGTCATTTTCCGAGATAAAGAACGCGGCGGCGGCAGTCCATCGCCGCCACCGGCGATCTTAGTCCCGCTAGAACTCGCCATTGCAGCCAATCAATCAAAATCGTTAGTGTCTCGATGATGAGGAGCTTATATATGAAGTCGTCCATTTTCTTTAACGAAAAAGCGAGAGAGACGAGAGATACTTTGGGTGGAGAGTAGGGTAAAGTGATAACTCTGATTGGAAGAAAAGAATTTCAGTGTAATTCTTTTCTTTTCTTTTTGATTTTGGCGCTTTTTTTTCTAGTTCTGCTTCTTTTTGGTGCAGAGGTGGAGTTTCTGTGTCTGCTTTTTGTTTTGTTTGCTAAAGTAAATGAGATTGCTTAGTGGGGATTCTAGGGAAGGGTTGAATTGGACTTTTGACCATCTAAATTTCCAATTTTCCAGCTCTATCTTTAATTTTTTTTAAATATTAATATTATTTTTATATTATTACAGTTCAAAATTTAGTATTAACTTACTTCAAATTTTGATTTTTTTTATATTTATCTATCTAAAAAATTATTAATTTATTTTTAATTAATAAAAAAATGTTAAAATTGTAAAAAATATACTTTATTAATATGACAATATAAAATAACTAAATTTTATTTTAGTCAAATTAAATAATATTTAAAAAATTCATATAAATAAAAGTACTAAAAAAACATTATATACAAATAATAATTAAATATGATACAAATAATGAAAGAATATACAGAATTTTATATATATAATAATATAATAACCGACATATGAAAGTAACAAATTTACAATAATGATATAAATTAATGCTGATAAATTATATAATAATTTACCAAATCAAAATATAAGATGCAATTTTTTCTTAAATGTGAACAATGCTCTATATATGAAGAAATAAAATAAAATAAAGTGATAGAGTTGAATTAAAGTTGATTTGAAAAAGACTACTTAAAATCGAAATGGAACAAAAACAAAAAAAAGTTAGGAATTTATAAGAAAATGTGCAATCATGGTGAATCTTTTTTCAAATGCCAACAATCCAACAAATTTACATTTACTATATTTTTTCTTTACATTTTTACTCTTTCAATAAAAAAATGGCACATGTCACATTTAGTGTCATTCAAGTCAGACGCATCACTACGTCAATGCCCAAGACAAGTCGACGCGTTAGCATGCCATTTTATCAGTAACAATATCTCAATGACAATGCCGTAATAAAATTAGAGATACATCTCTAATGTATCATTTCATACATTGCAAATGCATAAAAAAACTATCTTCTTTCTCTTTATATTTTTAAACTTACAATAAACAAAATGGTATGTGTCGCTTTTGTGTCAGTCATGTCAAATGCGTCAGTGTGTCAGACGCGTTAACACATTAGCACATTAACTTCTTCAGCACGCCATCTCATCAACAACAATACCTCAATGTGTTAGAGATACCTATTGATACATTTCAGACATGTCTCTCATACATCTCAAATACATATTAAAACAGCTTAAATACATTATCTTTCAAATGTATATTAATTTTACGAAACATATCGAAGATGTTTTTTTTATATGTATTTGGTAGACATCTCCTTAATATATATATGGTTTATACATGTGTAGACACCTATTTTTCGGACTGGTTAAAAGCGATAAGTGACTGAAGCGTCCAATGATGATTTCTAGAGAAACTCATCCGAGTGACGAGCTAGCGATCCGTATGTTTGAATTCAAGCGGATTGGATTAGTGCATAGTGACGAACTTGAGAAATTGAAACTTAATTATCCGCAAATAGCCTATAAAATCCAAAAGGGTCACAATAAAAATCTAAAAAATTGAACTAATTGAAATGTCTTAAAAATATATGGATCAATTTGCAAATTTGACGGATTAAATTAACCATACTTGAATCCTTGTGGACCTGAAAGCCCCTTTTAATAATTATAGGGACTAAAATAGCCTTTCAGTCACCTTTTTCATATCATACCTAATTTAATACGAATTTAACTTACTAATTATCCTAATTATATCCATAAGCTAATCTAAACACTCACTCGACTCCCAACTTAATACAAACACCTACTAAATTCTAGAAAAAATTAGAGAAAATACCCCAATTTATAAAATAATTATAAATTTTACCTCAACAAGGAAACATTAGAGAAAATACATCATCCATTTATTTTGTACTTCAAGACATATCTTTATTTATTATAATACCTACTTTTTATTATTTTTTACTCCAAGCATCTTTTTTTTACTCTCAACCACTACTTGTCACTTTCACATGTCACTTTCACATGCTCTCTCTCTCTCTCTCTCTCTCTCTCTCTCTCTCTCTCTCTCTCTCTTTTCTTCTCCATTTTTTTGACCTGGATATTTTTTTCTTCCATTATTGATTTCTTCTTCTTCTTCTTCTTTCTTCTCCTATGCCGCCTCTCTGCATTGCTCCGTCATCGCTCCGTCAGCTCTCCGCCATTGCTCCTCCGTCGTTTCGCGCTTTTTTATATCTAATTTAAGCGAATTTTTTTTAATTTGTGGTAATAAATACGATTTATTTTAATTTCAGATCTAAATAAATTTCTCTTGAATTTTTTCAACTTTAGATCTAAAATCTGCATAAAAACGATTTTATGATGAAAAAAACGATTTTATGCAAAAAAAACAACATCTGATTATCATAAGGGTATCACTGCATTATCATAACATTTGCACAGAAAAATGCTTTTCTATAAAAAAACAGTTTCTGATTATCATATGAGTATCACTGTATTATCATGTAGTTATCATAATATTGCAGAAAAAAAAGATTGTTTACAGAAAATAATGTTTGATTATCATATTGTTATCATAATATTATCATGTCGTTATCATAACATTATCATATGATACCGGGATGATAATATTTATGGTACCTTATATGATAATGTTATGATACTATTATGATAAAACAGTGTCTGGTTATCGTATCAGTATCACTATATTATCATGTCGTTATCATAACACTGCAGTGATAACGATATGATAATGTAACTGTATCTTTTATAAGAATAAGTTATGATAATAGTATGACAGAGTTAATGATAATAGTATGATAACGTACGAAAAATAATTTTTACAAAAAAATTATGATAACGAGATGATGATATAACTGCTGCTTTTATGATAATGGAGTAAAATTATAATTATTTTAATTCCGAGAGTAAAAATATAAATATGGAAAAAAGGTGAGGTATTTTTTGTAACTTTTTTTTGTTGAGGTAAAAAATGCAAATATTTTTGTTTTTTAGGTAAATACCTAAATTTCCCTAAATTCTATGCCGATATAAACTTGCATTTAAACAACTTTAGCACATTTAATCAGGGGTGACACCAAAAGGGACGTAATTATTATAGAATAAACACATAAAACTATTAGCCACAGTCAGAGAGAGAGAGATACATAGATTGTGAAAATGTGTGAAGTGATAACCTTTTAAAATTAGCATTAATTTTTACATTTATTTTTAAAATTTTACCAATTAATTTCGTATTTAATCATGTATGTTAGAAAAAAGGCATTTAAAGCTTTTTTTGGTGCCCAAAGATATTAAAAAATAACTTTCAATCATTCAAGTTCGCAACTACGCACGGATCTAACCAGCTTGAATTCAAATAAGCGGATCACAAACTCGTCAGCTGGATAAATTTCTCTGAAAATCGTTATTGAACGATCCAATCCTTTCTCACCGTTTATCTGTCCGAAAAATAGATGTACACACATATAAATAAAATATATTATTCATAATTAACTACCATCTCTTTTTTTTTTAATACTTTATACTTAAACACAATTTATAGTTATAAAATTTACTATTAACTAAACATAGATATAATTATCCTAATCCATATAATTATTATTGTTTGATGAGTTATACTACAAACTACTGTAAAACACCTAAGTTCACGTAAAACGACACAAGTATGAAAAAATAATAAAGTTTGTAAAATGTAAAAAACATCAATTTTAACGCAAATCTGATGGTAATACTACCAATTATCCCATTTGTTCTAGTAAGACCAAAAGACCAAAGAGTGTAATAGAGAAACCAAAATGGCATCGCCAGCAGCACTGCAAAGATCTCAACTCTCCTCCCCAACAACCACCTCTTCCTCACCACTCCAACGCCTCTCCACCTTCAAAAACCCGCCCTCCTCCGCCCTATCCTCCGCCACCACCGGACCTTCAACTACATCATCCTCATCACCATTAGACTCATTCGCCAAAGACCCAATTCTCTCCCCATTCCTCTCCCCATCATTCTCCTCCGCTTCCTTCTCCTCCGCCGCTCTCTCCTCCGGCTCTCCCGCCTCCACCGCCGAACACCTCCACCACGCCATTCGTCTCCTCGAATCCCAGCTCCGCACCGAAGTCCTCTCCCGCCACAATGACCTCCTCAACCAGCTCTCCTCTCTCAAACACGCTGAACACGCTCTCTCCACCGTTAGATCGGCCGTCTCGTCGCTACAATCGTCAATCCGCCGCGTCCGATCCGAACTTTCGGAGCCTCATAAATCGATCAAATCAAAGACCCAGCAGTTATTTAATCTACATTCAACTACTGAGCTTCTACAGCACACAATTCGCGCTCTTCGGCTGTGTAAGAAGCTTCGTGACTTGATTTCCTTGTCGGAATTAGAGCCCGAAAAGCTGGATCTCGCTAAGGCGGCGCAGCTGCATTGTGAGATTTTGAATATGTGTGATGAGTATGATTTACATGGGATTGATTGCATTGATGAGGAGTTGAATTGGATTAAAGAAATCGGGGAAAGACTGCGAACAGAAGCCATGAAAGTGCTCGAGAGAGGAATGGAAGGGTTGAATCAAGCTGAAGTAGGGACTGGTTTGCAAGTTTTCTATAATTTGGGGGAGCTTAAGTTTACTGTGGAGCAGTTAGTGAATAAGTATAAAGGGATTGGAGTGAAGAGTGTGAGTTTAGCTTTGGATATGAAGGCAATTACTAGTAGTGGTGGTGGTGGATTTGGGCCGGGAGGTATTAGAGGGAGTGGTACACCGCAGATTGGAGGCGGCGCAAAAGCTAGAGATGGATTGTGGCAGAGGATGGGTAGTTGTATGGATCAGTTGCATTCTCTAGTTGTTGCTGTTTGGCATTTGCAGAGAGTTTTGTCCAAAAAGAGGGATCCATTTACGCATGTTTTGTTGCTTGATGAAGTTATCAAGGTTTGATTGCTTTCTTTTGTGTTTAAGATACTTGGCCAGTTCATAATTGCTTGGTTTTATCTTAATTTTGACATTTTGTTGCTGATTATATCTTGAAATTGAATAGATATGAATTTACCAGTTGAGACTTGAGTATGCTAAATGCTAACTATGATTGTGATAGTGACATAGAATTAAGAATACTAAGCTTTAATTAAGACTGACTGTGACATAGCTTTAGTCTGTTCTGCTGCCTTTTTACCTTCTAAAACGTGAAGACGTTCCTTTGTAGCAGGCTACCGATGTTGGAAGTATACAGTTGCCGAATCAGTAAATTAATAATGTCTTAGGCTTACACAGCACAGCTTGAGAAAGGAAAATTCTGTTGTGTGATTACTGCCTCAATTCTATTAGTTTATGGTTGTAGACAGAAACTGACTTAATCAAAGATTCAAATGAATTTAAAGTTAATTACTCCAAGCTGATCAAGAAGAGTTTTATCACATAAAGCTTTAATGGAAGATAAACTGAAAACTTGTAGTTAAATTGATAATAGTGATAAATTTAGAACTGAAATCTGAAGCAGGAAACGTCCTTGTAATTGTTTTTTGGATTATAATCTTTATTGAAATGTTTCTAACTCTTTAATTCTTTAATTCTTTGTTAATAATTTGCTTGTAATGCTCAATACTATGGAATAGAAAGATTGAAACCATAAAAAAAATATAAACTAAATGCTCCCTAATGGAAACCAGCAGCTTGAAATTTTATAGAACATGTAAATTACAAAATCAATTTATTAGAGATACATGACTGTAATTTTTTGGTAGTTGAGAGTAGGGAGTGAATGTTGAGTAATACTTTCGTGTAGAATAAAGTGAAATAGCAGCTAGCTTTATTATTCAACTTGGTCCTAGCCTGTTAGGATTATAAACTGCTATTAGTTGGGCAGTCGTAGAATGGCATTGGCTGACCTTGAATGATCTTAATTTTAGCTTGATTTTTCCATATTATACATCACACAGTAGTTCTCGCCATTGACTCTATGCTTGCTTTTCAATTATTTTTCCTTAGTGATCTGGGTTTAGAATGTGGAACTGCTTTAAAATCATTAATAGTTACTA
The DNA here is from genome assembly GCF_937616625.2 of Mercurialis annua. NCBI lineage: Eukaryota > Viridiplantae > Streptophyta > Magnoliopsida > Malpighiales > Euphorbiaceae > Mercurialis > Mercurialis annua. Next base: position 35,621,433 of record NC_065573.1, on the reverse strand, counting down.
AAATAAATTATCTGATTCGTTTCTGTAAAGTGATTACTTGTGCATCTTGAATTGGAAAAATAACTTCTTGCTTCTGAAGGCTCATTAAATTTGAGGAACAGTTTAAATTAAATTTCTTATGTTTTCAAGCTGATGTTTGGGAAGATAATGATGTCTTCTAATTTTGGCTCTGGTGCTTTTTAAAATAACATACTGTTCTTTCATATTTAATGGCCCGTAAGTACCTTTTTAGAAGTCTTAAAACCTAATTAGGTTCTTCAAGTTCAACTTAAATTGATTATTACGCTTTAGCTTAATATTTTTAGAACTAATTAAGGAAATGAGAGCATTTTGAGATACTTCAGTATTTTTTCTCAAATTCAGTTGTCTATGTTAGATGGATGTTGTGATTATTATCTTGGTTTCAGCTAGTTCACATTTTCTTCTGCTTATTATTGATTTTATTCACTCAGGAGGGTGATCTTATGTTAACGGATCGAGTTTGGGAGGCCCTTGTGAAGGCCTTTTCGAACCAAATGAAATCTGCTTTTACTGCATCAAGCTTTGTGAAGGAGATATTTACTGTGGGATATCCAAAGCTTTTTTCAATGATAGAGAACCTACTAGAAAGGATATCAAGGGATACAGATGTCAAAGGGGTTTTACCAGCCATCAGCTTGGAAGGAAAAGATCAGATGGTTAAAGCTATTGAGATTTTCCAGACAGCTTTCTTGACTCAGTGTTTAAGTCGCCTGTCAGATCTCGTGAATAATGTTTTCCCAGTGTCAAGCCGTGGAAGTGTTCCATCCAAAGAACAAATCTCTAGAATTATATCGCGTATTCAGGAAGAGTTTGAAGCTGTTCAGTTTGATGGGCGTTTGACTCTTCTTGTGTTTCGTGAAGTTGGCAAGGCCTTGCTTTTGTTGTCAGAACGAGCTGAATACCAGGTATACTCATACAGCTGTATTATACATATTGCAAAGACATAAATACACTTATTTGTGGAGTTTTTGATTATGCGACACAAATACCTTACTCAATAGTGCTTCTCTATGCTTTCTGGCATGGCTTTTGATCGTCTTTGTGCCACCGGAGATTATGAATTGAGTTGGGTATTTTCTGATAGATCTTCTCTCAGCTTGCTCTTCGAGAATTGTTTAATCACGGCATTGTTTGTTTCTCAAAGTCTTGTGCACATGCAAATTAATGCTGGAACTTAAATTTTTATGATTGTTTTTTAGGGTTTTCCATCAGCTTAGTTGTTCTGAGATGGCATTAAATCATTTAAACGGTAACTATTGCATATGAATTGCAGATATCTGCTGGTCTTGAGGCACGTCAATTCACTGGTCCTGCAACTCCAGCACAGGTCAAGAACTTTGCTTTATGTCAGCATCTACAAGAGGTTCATACTCGCGTATCGTCTATGATTATGGGACTGCCTGCCATTGCTGCAGATATTTTATCTCCTTCATTGGGTGTAATTTACGGTGTTGCCCGTGATTCAGTCACACCCTTGTTCAAAGCAATGATTGACCGTCTTGAGTCATGCATCTTGCAAATTCACGACCAGAACTTCGGTGTTCTTGGCATGGATGCGGCGATGGACAACAATGCTTCACCTTACATGGAGGAGCTGCAGAAGTGCGTCCTTCACTTTCGTAGCGAGTTTTTGTCCAGACTGTTGCCTACTTCAGCAAATGCTAAAACTGCAAAGACAGAAACAATATGCACCCAACTCGTAAGAAGGATGGCATCACGGGTGTTGACGTTCTTTATTAGACACGCTTCTCTTGTTCGACCCCTTTCAGAATCAGGGAAACTCAGAATGGCTAGAGATATGGCTGAGCTGGAGTTAACGGTGGGACAAAATTTATTCCCAGTAGAACAACTCGGCCCACCTTACCGTGCCCTACGAGCATTCCGTCCTCTAATATTCTTAGAGACATCTCAGCTCGAAGCATCTCCACTTCTCCAAGATCTGCCACCAAGTGTCATACTTCACCACCTCTACTCTCGAGGCCCTGACGAATTGCAGTCTCCATTGCAAAGAAACAGACTGACACATTTGCAGTACTCATTATGGCTAGATTCGCAAGGCGAAGATCAGATTTGGAAAGGCATTAAAGCGACACTAGATGATTACGCTGCAAATGTTAGATCAAGAGGGGATAAGGAGTTTAGCCCTGTATACCCTCTCATGCTCGAGTTAGGATCTTCATCCACAGAGAAAACCCAAAAGCTTTAATTTTCCGTATACAGTTTGTTAGCCCCTATTCTCGGAAGTTTTGTGGCCGATGATTTTCACTTTGTTAGAGATGTACAGGACAAACATGAGGAAGCTTCATGCATATAAATGGTCATACTGATTTTCCCAGTAAAGGAATGCATCGCTCTTTTTCTTCAGCTTGTAAGCTGTGATGTTAGGAGAGTTGGATTTGATTTTTTGTTTCTTATTCTTTTAGTGCTGTACTAAATGATATCAGTCAGATATCTGATCTATAGCTGATTTTTGAATGTCTATTAAAAGATATCACCGTGGCTATATGTTCTAAGCTGCTAGTTGATTTTTCAGTAAGAACATAAGTATTAAACTTGAGAGAATGATCATTTCTGTTCACAAAAGGGCTAATTACAACGACTCTCATCATATTAAGCGATAATTACTATTTCTTGTCAGTTTCTAAAAGTCGGACCATTTTTAAATGACATTTGATTTGATCAAAAATTAATATTATCTCATTCGATTCTAATTGTTAAAAATAAAAGGTTTAATTACTTAAAAACCATCCACCTTGAACTTTTTTTTCGTTTATACTCTGACTTAGGAAAAATTCATTTATACCCTGACGTATGTGTTTATGTTTCACCTCTACCCCGAGGCACTAAATTAACCTCTTTTTATTTAAAAAAAGTTTTAAATAATCCTTATTTTTGAATATTTTTAAAGATAAAGTATTTCTTTTTATTTTTTTTAATAGAAAAAAGCATAAAATAATCCTTTATATTTAGTTGTTTTCAATAAATCATCTTCTTTTTTTGAAATTGGGGGTAGAGGTGAAACATAAACACATACGTCAGGGTATAAATGAATTTTTTTTTAGATCAGGGTATAAACGAAAAAAAAGTTCAAGGTGCGTGGTTTTTAAGTAATTAAGCCAAAATAAAACTCAAATTGGCTTTTGAAATATTTTTTTTACAAAAGCTCAGAAAATAATTTAAATAAATGTTACCAAACAGTTTATAATTATTATATCAAACAATAACATATTCTTTTAAAAAAATTAAATTAAATTCAAATAATTTATGAAAAATCAGTTAGATCTACTAATTTTTTTAAACTATAATGATAATCCACCCAGAATATTCACTTAACCAAAGAAAAAGGATCAATAGATTCGAGGAAATTTTAAGTGAAAAGTGGGATAATGAGATTTGCATACCAAATAAAATTTGATGTTTAAAGGATACGCGTGAACAACACGCAGAGAGCCCATTGCTTGAATGCAAGAGTTTCATTAATGAAACAAAAGAAACCGACAACTTGAATAAAAGGAAAGAAATATGACCGTTGGAAGATAAAAGAAAAACGTTTAAGAGAGAAAATTGAAGGAAAGATTAAAATCAAAACAATCCTCTCTTCGTCAACAAGACAGCTCTCATCCTCTCTGTTCACAGCGTTTTTGTCCATTAAAGCTTACAATGAAGAGAGGCAGAGAACAGATGAGCAGCAGCAGTAATATTGACATGGAAATTGACGATCATCGTCAAGTATTAACGGAGAAGCAGGAGATTGTTGTAGCACAAGTAGTGGCTAACGCTAATCATCAACATGAAGCAGAAGCAGAAGCACATCCGTATGCATTCCATGTGTCTGGACCTCGGAATGTTGCTTCTCCTAATTGGAGAGATCTTATTAATTCCAGTTGGTTAGATTTTCTTCTGTTTGTTTTGTTTAATTAATTAGTTGTTGATTTACCTATTTTTGCAGTATTTCTGATCTATGGTTAAAGTTCTCTTTTTTTTTTTTTTTAAATAGAGTAGTAACTTCAGTTTAAATCCATGAAATAGTAGTACCCATAATTAGTATTGCTGTGGTAAGAATTAAAGATCATAGTTTTAATTGAAGGCTTTTATTTGCAATTGATTTAATGACAATGCTGAATTGCAATTTCTAGATTTCATATATGCATAATATATTCCACGAAACATCTCGACTCAGTAGCTGACCTAATTTTTTTTATAAGGTGGGAACAATTGTACTGAAAGTCTGTAAAATGGAAAAAATTGTTAAAACATAAATTTTAAGGTGGATAATGCTATTAATTTTAAGGTGAAAAACTATAGTATTCGATTAATAAGAAAGCAATTCTTGTTATAACCAATTCTCGAGTCCTACATTTTGTTTCCTTTATGAAAAAGTTTCTCCGGAACTTTATATTTATAACCAATTCTTGTAAAAAAAATTATGTCGCCTGCTTTCCATTTTGGTGTATATTTCTGTTTTTGTGTTACATATCATACATTGAACTATGCTGGACTGTAATAAGTGCATATATTTCTGAAAAAATTGCTGTAATTTTGTTTTTGGCACATTGATTTGGTGAAATATCTCATGTTCTATCAACGACTTTGACATGTATATGATAAAATGATGCAGGAAGGATGAGAACTACAAGAGAACAGTAGTAGCCTGCTTCATTCAAGCAGTTTACCTACTCGAGTTAGACCGACAAGAAAATCGAACCGAAGACAATGCACTAGCTCCAAAATGGTGGACGCGCTTCAAATACAAACTCACTCAAACATTAGTTGATGAAAGAGATGGATCCATCTTCGGTGCAGTATTAGAATGGGATAGATCTGCAGCTTTTGCTGATATGATCCTCATTAGACCTAGTGGAGCACCAAAAGCTGTTTTAACCCTCAGAGGAACACTACTCAAAGGCGCAACAATGCGAAGAGATATCGAAGATGATCTCCGCTTTCTAGCTTGGGAAAGCTTGAAGGGTTCTGTTAGATTCGATGTAGCTCTTGACGCGTTGAAATCCATCGCGGAAAGCTACGGTAGCAGCAATGTATGCATTGCAGGTCATTCTTTAGGTGCAGGTTTTGCTTTACAGGTAGGTAAAGCATTAGCTAAAGAAGGAATATATGTGGAAACTCATCTATTTAATCCACCTTCAATTTCTATAGCTATGAGCTTAAGGAATATTGGCGAAAAGGCTGGATTGGCTTGGAGGAAAGTTAGATCAATGCTTCCTTCGAACACCGAAGAATCGTCAAATACTACTAATGATAATGCTGAGAACAACTCATCATCAATACTAGGATTCAGGAACTGGGTACCGAATTTCCGCGATAATTCATCAATTGGATCGAAAAAATGGGTGCCGCATCTATATGTGAATAATAGTGACTACATTTGTTGCTATTACACTGATCCTGATAGAGGTGAAGATAAAACTGGTGATAATAAGGAGAATGTGAATGACAGAAATGGAAAAGGTGGTGCTGCAAAGCTGTTTGTTATGTCTAAAGGAAAGCAGAAATTTATGGAAGCTCATGGGATAGAGCAATGGTGGTCTGATAATTTGCAGCTTCAAATTGGTAATAATAGTAGCAAGCTCATAACCAGGCAACTTAGATCATTGTATAGCCTGCCAGCTCCAAAACCAACTCAAGGAATGGCATGATTATTGTTACTAACTTCTGCTGCTACAATTGTCAAAAATAAATATATTGCATTCATTCTTTGTAAATTATCCGAATATTGGTTAAAGGGATAAAATAATTTGATAGTTTCAGCTCTAATTACAAATCAATTCTTTTTTTTTCCCGACACATATTCATTTTATCTTTTGAATTTGAATTTGGCATAATATATCAAACAAAATTAAATTTGTGATTTTGGAAAAAACACTTTAACTTAGCATTTTCTCCCGTTTTATCCCTTTAATTTTAAATTGTCCAATAAATTTTTACCATCTCAACTTAAAATTTCAATTATTTTCTATCAGCTCAGCAGAAGATTAAGATGAATTAAAATACTAAATTTTAGGGTGCTTTATCTAAAACCACAAATTTAATCTTATTTGATTTTTTCTTTTACCAAATTCGAGAGCAAAAGTTGAATTTTTATCTTCTACGAACTTCTATTAACTTTGTTATTGAAGTGTGTACTATATATTTGTTTTTTAAAATTTTATCATTTAATATTTTAATTTTATTTAAACTCTAAAGAAATACGAAATTTTCCTATATCTACTACAGTATTTTTTTTAGAATAATTTCTGTCATTTTCAAAAAGGTCAATGTGGAATGGCATTAGTTGGTTGGTGTGGTTGGTGATGACGGGTAGTCAAAGAACAAGTGTACTAGAAGGTGTTAGGTAAAACAGGTGTTCCTGTCTGAAACAAGATCACATCACTTCATCATAACATCAACAACCTACTTCACCACTGTTATTATAGTAAATTCATTACATATATAATGTCATTCTCTACCACTCTTTCAACTAAAAAAGCTCACATCTTTTGTAAGTTTTTTTATCTAAAGATGTCTTCTTTTTCTTTCTCTGCTTAATGGGTACACACTGACACTGTTGTTTTCAATCTTGATTTTTCATTTTTTTGTTTGGGTTGCTGCAGTTTCTTGCCTTGAATATCAATATATATAACTCCATCATTATAAATGGCTCAAGCAATAGTGAACCCAGAAGAGCAGGTGACAGTTTGTTTAGTTTTAGCTATTTTATTTGTCAATTGGTGTAGCAGAAACTAAATAAAATTTGGTCTTTAAGTAATTGGTATTTGCTGGAATTGTTATTGGTTAGGTTGTTCTTGGAGAAGAAATAAGCCATGTGAGGCTGATTACATTGAACCGGCCACGTCAACTGAATGTTATTTCATCCAAAGTGGTATGTTAGATAGAATTGTATGCATCTTATAGCATTTGAACAAAGAGTAAGAGTGTTGTGCATGATTTAATGTTATTTCAATGGAGACAGGTTTCTATTCTTGCTGGATTCTTAGAGAAATGGGAGAAAGATGATAATGCTGAGCTTATATTAATCAAGGCTAGTTCTACTTCTTATATTCTCAAGTTGAATTCTATAATGAGTTTATATAGATATTAAATATCAATATCATTTTTATAATCGGATATCGATTGTATTTTTCTTTGGTTTGTTTGATTGGAGAAGTACAGCAAGAAATTTATTGTGCCAAATACATGCAATTCTGTATTGACAAACATTCCTCTTTTTTGCTTAAGGAGTAACGGTAAATAGTTTTTGAAAAGGTTTAGGATTTGATTGAATCAAATTCAAGGTTTAGGACCCTTTATGCGTAAAAGGTGCAGATCTTTTATAGGTAATTCTTATAGCATAGACACTAATAGTAATCATACATAATTCTTCTAATGGCAAGGTGTTAACTAGGCTACCGCCTGAACTACTCTTCCTTTTCGGCTTATGGAATTTTCCCGTTGTTGAAAGGCCTTGATGATCATATTTCTTGTTCAGGGTGCTGGTCGAGCATTTTCTGCAGGTGGAGATCTGAAAATGTTTTATGATGGCAGGACATCAAGTAAATTCTCTATCCTGAAAGAAGTTACTTGATATATCTATGAGGATTCTTTGTTTTTACAATGTGCAGAAACCGTCAGACTCTATGCGCTCGAGGAGAATTTTTTCTCTTATATGTATGCGATAATCTGTTTGTTTTAAATTATTAAGTAGTTGCTGTTGGCAGAGGATTCTTGCCTTGAAGTGGTTTACAGAATGTACTGGCTCTGTTATCACATCCATACATACAAGAAAACTCAGGTCCTGCTTCTAAATCGCATTCAAACGAAACATATTATAATATTGCCTACTCATCATTGAAGTAAAAACATTTGACCTCCTCAATGTTTTAAACAGGTTGCACTTGTCAATGGGATTTCAATGGGTGGCGGCGCTTCTTTGATGGTTCCGATGAAATTCTCAGTTGTCACTGAGAAAACTGTGAGTGTTGTGCTCTTGTTTTTCTACTTTCAGTCATAAGTTTTCGGTCCAAGTTTTGTTCCAATCTTCTTGATGTCTATTATGAATGCGTAGGTTTTTGCAACTCCAGAAGCAAGTATCGGATTTCATACTGATTGTGGCTTCTCTTACATGCTTTCTCATCTCCCTGGCAATTTGGGTGAGTGTAAAATTAGTGAAAGGGCATTCTGATTATGTGCTTTATGTGTGTATACACAGAAGCTTTCTTATTTTCCTACAAACATAAAAAGAGGAAGAGAAATAGGAGAAATGCTTGTGTGCTAAGTAAAAATAAAATGATTTCGTGGGATGTTTTATGCAGGGGAATTCCTAGCTTTAACTGGAGCTAGGCTTAATGGCAAGGAATTGGTTGCGGCTGGATTGGCAACGCACTTTGTTCCTTCAGAGGTAAGTTTAGTTTTGTTTCTCCAAGTAACCCTGGAGTGTTCTAAGTTCACTTTTCATACATGTTCAAGTCATCTACTGTAGTTACTTGCGTAGTTGCATTGATACTTTCTGGTGTTGGATGCCAAGAATTGATGTAATGAAAGAGCAACTTCATATATGGGTATGCAGTCGGTTTTCGATTCATTTTGAAAGTTATTTTTTCAAAAATCAATTGGTCTTTTAAGGAAATCTTGACCGAACTGAATTAGAGGGGTAAAGTTAGGTTTTGTTCGGTTGAAATATTAGAACAAAATTATAATATATAGATTTCGATATTAGTATATCATATATTTTAACCATTTGAATACATGAAAACGTGATATTATTGTTAAGAAAATTATAATATATAGATAGTTCCGCCTTTTAAGTTTTTGATTTTTAGAAATAAAAAGTCAACCAAACCGAAATATTTAAATTTTTTTTAGTAAATGAACTGAAATGGTCATTTTTGGTCTGAAACCATTCGGATCAGTGCACACTCCTAACTTTATACACATTGTTTGTCTATATCAGAAACTGCCTGAGCTAGAGCAGCGTCTTATTAGCTTGAACACGGGTGATGCAAAAGCAGTCAAATCTGCTATAGAAGAATTTTCCGTTGATGTTCTTCTCGAAGAAGGAAGTGTTTTGAAAAGGTAAATAATTATAAATTGGAAAAATCTTATGGTAACTCAAATATTTCCCGTCTTATGGGGACCTGATGGTTCTGGCTGTCCTTTAGGCTGTCACTTATTGACAAGTGTTTTTCCAAGAATACTGTGGAGGATATCATCGAATCGTTTGTAAGTTTATGTTATACTTTCTTGTGGAGAAAGTTTTTAAAACAAAAACAGACTTTTTGCGATCATAGCTGATGCAATTCAATGCAAATTGTTCCATGCAGGAAGCTGAGGCAAGTCTGGAGGGAAATGGATGGATAGGGACAATACTAAAAGGGTTGAAAAGATCATCCCCTACAGGATTGAAAGTCACATTACGATCGGTAATGGCTCTATATATAGATTTTATAGCATAACCGATTTAGCTGTTATTAATCAAAACGATGTCTTTGCGAAGTTCAATTTTTCAGTTGTTTAAAAAATCAAACTTTCTACTCATTCATTTTAAAACCAATCCTTTTTAACTACTTTTACCAAACCCAAATGAAATTTTGGTCTGGTCTGATTAAAAAAGAAAACTGTCTAGTACTGTTTTTGCCCAGACCTATATAATATGTGCTGCAATTCTTTAGAGCTCTATTTGAGTTCAATTAGTTAAAACAGTCTTGACTGATTTTCCTCTGTTTTTTCATTTTTATTTGTCTAATTCTTGGATTTGATGCACGAGTTGGCTCTAATTCAAATTTAACGCAGATCCGTGAAGGAAGGAAGCAGACAGTTGCTGAATGTCTCAAGAAAGAATTCAGACTAACGACGAACATACTCCGGACCACAATATCTGCAGATGTCTATGAGGTAATAACTACACATCTGATCACCACCAAACATTTCTTGTAAAAACTATTCATTTTTGCAGCAAACTTGTTTCGTTGCATATGAATATTAACTGCCATTATTATGTCGTGAAGGGTATTAGAGCTCTCACTATTGACAAGGATAATTCCCCTAAGGTACTCTCTCTGTCTGTCTCATACAAGAATAAATTAATATATATTACTTTAGTTAGTAAATGTAATTTTAGTCAAAATATATATGAACCGAATCAAATCAAAATAAACTGTAGATTTTGGATAATCAAACCGATAATTTATATAAATGTTATGTGTGATTTGATTTTCATTTTATCCACTATAGAATAGTTTGGTTTTAAATTTTACTTAGTCAAACCGAACCAAACATGCACGTCGTTCTTCAATTCTAAAGTTGCAAGTAACGTACAGTGGGATCCACCAGCTTGTCACAAAGTGGATGATCAGAAACTGGAACTTGTATTTCAGCCATTCAAACAGGATTTGGAGCTTCAGATACCGGAAAAAGAAGCCTGCAGGTCAGACTGTTTTCAGAGTTTCAGTTTTGTTAGTGAAACTCAATCATATCATATGCCCTACTAAATCTTATAGTAAAAATTTACAGGTGGGAAGGAAAATACGAGAACTCATCGTATGCAACATTAAAGTTGACAGAACAATAAACGCATATTTATGAAATAATTTGAGTTTTACAAGCACATGCATATGCTTGTAGTTGTATCAGCAGCCACTGTTGTATGTTATGTTTTTTTATTTTTCTTCTAAAACTGTTTCACAGTGGGATGCATTTTCCGATTCCTTAGACGATCGTCTAATCATTAGGCACAAATATATACCGATTTTATTAATAACAATTAAAATTTATATTTTGTTGAGTTTTATTTTGATTTGAAGAATATTATTTTAGTTATAGTGAAGTAAGCATAATTTACTGATTGAATTTAATTTTATTCATGCGACAATAATTGAATGATTTAAATTGAATGATTAATTGCTATCAAGTGGATAACCGAAGTTAATTTATTTAATTTGGTATGCTTGTCTATATCTGAGATATAATTTTGTTGTAATTGATAAAATGAAAAGATTTGATTAGAATTGATAATAATGCTAAATGTTTGGATCTTATGGACATTAGACCTCAAATGACCTGTATTCAAAACACTAGCTGTACAGAAAAATTAGATGTTGAATTATCTTTTAGAACGTGTTTCATTCAAAAATGGTAATGGAGATGAAAATGAAAGAGAATACAGATAGTAACTTTTTTGTGTTTATCTGGTTTAATATATTAGTGTAAAAATAAAAATGAGAATTAGTTCAACTTTTCATATTATTATTAATATTAGATATCCCCATCCCCGTTTAATTTTATAAATGAGGATTTTTTTTGTTTTTAGATTGAAGACCTAAAGTGTTTTAATAATTATCAATGTTATTAAATTTTATTCTAACCAAAAAAAGAAATCCAAATGCGTGGATTTCGGTGCAATTGGCAATTTTACTGCGTAGAAGTGAAATTTGATAAAAAATTAAAAGTCGAAATATTTTTAAGATAGTAAACCTTCTTTAAATTTTCAATTCTGTCTTGATGTTGTTTAATAACTAAGGTCGTCTCTTATGCAGAATATCTCTTAAGTATGAGACGACCAATATTGCTTTTCTCAACTTTTAACTTTATTTTGTCTCCATCCTTCTCATATCCAAATATATATATGCATAAACTATAAAACTTTAATCACTTAAATGTTTAAATTTTTAAAATATTTATTTACTCACATAAACTTAACTTATTCTTTATACTCAAAGACAGCACAAAAAAGTGGTGATAACGTGTTGGATAACTTTGTAATTTTAAATAAATTAATAAATTGATTAAACTTAAAACTCAGGGGCATAAACATATCTTTAAGTAAAGAAAACAGAAATCTACAAAAAGTTCTTATACTAGTCATTGTACAGCAGTTTAACGAAATGGGGTACATATTTCTTTAATTCAAAAGAAGGAAAATTTGTCCTTATTTCAAATTAAACAATTGCAATTAATTTTTAGAAACTCACCTCTCTATATAAAGCCCTAATCCCATTAAGTAATCTCCACACAAAAACAATCATTAAACAGAACAATAGTAGAAATACAAAAGAAATGAAGTATCAGATTCTTCTCATTTCCTTTTTTCTCATTCTTGCTTTCAATTTTGCGGAGTCCCAATCCTGCAACCCGAGCGGCAAGATAAGAGGCAGAAAGCCTCCGCCCGGACAATGCAATCAAGAACATGATTCTGATTGCTGTAAACAAGGCAAAATGTACACTACATTCAAGTGTTCACCTCCGGTTACTGGAAATACTAAAGCAACATTGACAATAAACAGCTTTGCGAAGGGCGGTGATGGCGGAGGACCATCAGAATGCGATAACCAGTATCATCCAGATGACGAGCTGGTGGTAGCACTTTCTACGGGATGGTTTAACAACAAGAGTAGGTGCTTGAAATATGTTAATATCCATGGAAATGGAAAGAGTGTTAGGGCTAAAGTAGTTGATGAATGTGATTCTACTATGGGATGTGATTCTGATCATGATTATCAGCCACCTTGTCCGAACAACATTGTCGATGCCTCAAAAGCAGTTTGGAGCGCTTTAGGAGTATCTGATCCCGATGATGTTGGATCCATGGATATATCCTGGTCAGATGCTTGAATTCCTTATATTTATAGTTATTTGCCTGTACAGTATTGAACTTTTGCGTCTAATTTCGATTTGGTACCGAATTAAATTCATATTAAAATGATACCACAAGTATAATATACATTCAGGAGATGGTACTGGCACATTGGCATCTTTTGCTTGAATTTATCCAAGTACCATCACTTGAAAATGTAAATTAAATTTATGGTAATATTTTCATACGAATTAAAGTTTCGGTATCAAACTGAAAATAAAGACAAAAATCAAGTGTCACAGAGGCTAGTAACTCCTTATATATACGTATATCATATATGTGTAAGTTCTCATGCAATTTACTGTTTGTGTTTATATATTATCAGGTTGATATATGTAATATAAAAAAAATCATTCTATAAATCCATGTGTAAGATGAACTGCTCGAAAAGAAAAATCAGTATGTTACTGTCATATGTTCTTGAAGCTAGTTTGATCACATATATTTTTGTCTTACTGTCTAAAATGGATTTAAAATACAACTCAATCATATGCTTAAAAATCAATTGTTTTTCTTGTGATCTCCATATTTACATTGTAGTTAAAAAATAAATCAAAGTATAATCCTCATGTCTATGTTTGCACTACAGTTTAAGAATTATTTAAAAAATATGTTAATAAGAACAAATAAAGTTCATATGAGATGTACATAGATGTGTATGAGTTTTAACAATAAAATATCAAAATATGAGATTTATGATTTAGAACAATCCTAATAAGTAATGTAACAGAATTAAATTTGAGAAAGCAATGACAACAATTGCACCAGAAGAAGAATCAGCTTGATTAGTTCTGAAATAATAATTAAAAGGAATTCTTAGTACAAACTCCATCAATGGAGCTGCTCGAACTCATTCACAACCAGGACTAGAACCTAACTTATTACAGTAGAAGAAGAAGGTAAATTGGCAGAAGAGCCAAGTCTTCTTTTAAAACTCTGGTAGGACACTATGACACCTAAGTCTCCACTCTTGACGGAATGGGAACCCCAACACAAAACTATTGCATCTAAATTTCTGATTTGGTAGAACGAGAACGACAACCTTGATAGGATATCACTTAAGTTTCTGATTTTTGTAGACTGGAAATTTCAATAACGAACTATAGCACCTGAGTCTCTAACCTTTAAAAAGCACAAAATTTTACTCCTCTTCAATTAAACCCTCTATAGCTCTTCTTTTCCACATAATATGCAAGCTAAGGAAACTCGTTAAAAATAGAACCTTCTTATTTCTTCTACCTCTTAATTCTACTTCGCTTACATCCTTCCGGAAATCTGCATGATTTCAAAGAGGACATGAGTTCTACATATGCCTTTTATGTCTCTCCAGATTTCAATCAAAGATGATTGTAATGATTTTTCACAAAATGTCATTAATATAAAAAAAACAAATGAAGAGTGTCTCGGGTTACCTTATCAACTTTTTTCCTTTCCTCGCGATGTATTGTTTCCAAATACTTGGCCAATCTATACATCAATTCCTCAAGAGGCTTCTTTATGGCTTTTCTATATTAAAGCTTGGTTGAACCATGAAAGAAATTCCTTGCAGATGCTCCTCTGTTGCTGCAGCCTTAGACAGTAGGTTGGCATCTTCATTTTCAGCTCTTGGTACATGATGAAGTTCCCGTCTTCTGCCCTCTTCTTCCAACTTATCAAGCTCTTTGTTCAGTCAAAATACTTTCTCATTTTCAGATCTCTTACTTCAAACGTTCCTCTTATTTGATTCACTACAAGTTTGGAGCCACTTTTGATCATCAAGTGTTCAGCTTTCACAACTCTTTCATTTGCAACCCTTAACCACATCGCTTTGTATTCCGCCATTTTAATCAAAGCATAGAAATCAAACTTGACCGATTACTTTAGATACATTCTCCAGCCATGAGAGTATTATCCCGGCGCAAACCCAATCGCATGACCAGCTTGAGGAAGTTACTCTTCAATTAGAAAGGGCCTCTAATTTGAGATCCATACCTGATGTCGTATGACATAGCTAAAAGTCTTCCTGATGTTTATGGCTCAGCAATACTTTGCTCAACGGCCGGTTGCTTCTGACCAAATAACATGAATTTCAAAATATCTCCTCAACTTTTCTAATGACGTCTTCATGGATGTAAGCAGTTTCTAATGGCACTTTCATGAATGTAAGCAAAGTAGGATTAAGAGGCAGAGGAAATCAAAAGCTTCTATCTTAACAAGTTTCCTTAGCTTGCACATTCATATGAACAGATGGATCTAATCGAGGACGGGTAGAATTTTGTGCCTTTAAGTCTCTAAAAGTTAGAGAGTCAGATGGTACAATTCTTTATCGAGATTTTCATTCCAACAAAATCAGAAATTTAGTTCGTATCAAGGTTTTCGTTCTACCAAAATTAGAGAATCAGACACTATAGTTTTCTATTGAGATTCTCATTCCACCAAGAGCATAGACTTGGGTGCCATAGTTCCCTACCGGAGTATTAAATGAAGAGTTGCTTCCTCAGCTAGCTTAATCACCTCTCCATCTTGCTGCCTAGAAATGAATTCAAAGACAAATCTATTAAGATAATTAAATAAGCACATGAAATTTAATAAAATCAAAGTTAAAAATCAATATTTTTTCTTGTGAACTACATTTCAACATTGTAGTTGAAAAATAATTGAACAAAATAATCAAACTATAATCCTCATATTTATGTTGGCCTTACAGTTTAATTATTAAAATACATAGATAAAATAAATAAATAAATTTCATATGTGATACATTGGCACGGTTGTTAGACTCAAGTCGATTCTTAGCAGTCGAGTCAAAGTTACAACAAAATGAGTTGACTCGAAATTGTGCAAGAATCGGTCCGAATTGAGTGAATCGGACGGATTTGGACTGAGTCAGATTAAAAAAGTCTTTCAAAAGCTGGAATTTCTTCAAAGATAAGAAATAGATCTGAATTCAGAATCAAACCTTTATAGTCATGGCGCCGTTGATGGAGAGAAAAAGAAGATGAAGAAGACAAAGGGGGAAACTAGAAAATTATAAAGGAAGATGAATAGGGTTTCACAGAGATGGAAGCGCATGTGTGGGTGTAGTTATTATGGATTTTAATAACTTAACGTTAACATATGGCATTCATGCAAGTAATTGCACCAAATGCAAACGAACACCGCCTAACGGCTCTTTCGGAAATGAAGATATACTTATAAAAGTAAGAAAAACTTAAAAAGATCTACAAATATTAAAATTTAATTATATAAAACACTTGTATGATATGTCCCGATAAAAAGT
This sequence comes from Mercurialis annua, assembly GCF_937616625.2. NCBI lineage: Eukaryota > Viridiplantae > Streptophyta > Magnoliopsida > Malpighiales > Euphorbiaceae > Mercurialis > Mercurialis annua. The sequence continues at coordinate 35,605,531 of NC_065573.1, read as the reverse complement.
CTCATTTCTATCTTGAAAATACTTTTTCATCAAATTTCTTATCCTTTTTTTAGTCATTTTAATAGAATTTTATGAATTTTTTTTATTATTATTAATAGAAGCAAAACATAAAAAAAATAAAAATAAAAATATTTTTTTAATTTGTGTGTAAAAACAAATGAGACTTTTTAAACGAAATGGAGTGATTACTAGAAAAGATTGGACAGTTCTATTGGAATGGAGGGAGTAGATTTTTATATAAATAAAGTTTTATTACACTAGAAAAAATAAGTCATTTAAATTTAAGTCATAATAACTTTTTGTGTTTTAGAAAGAAAGAAAAATTCTCATTTGTTTATTATGGCTAACGTGAATAATTAAATTTAAAAAACGGGTTTTTAATTAAAAAAGGACTTTTTAACTTTTATTATTTACAGAAACATATCCGAAGAATTTCTGAAAATTTCGTAAACAGAAATGTTTATGAAAAACGCACTTTCCCTAAATTTTCCGTGCATCATAGCAAGTAAATTATATTTTTCGTCCTTGGATAATTTTTTTATCCCACAATAACTAGGGTAATTAATTCCCACTCACTGAATTTTTTTAATTACTAAATTTTAGTTTTTTGTTGTAAACGAGTATTTCTAAACAAAAATATTTAAGTGGCAGCCGAATTTTGACATGTGACAGCCGGATTTTGCTAGTTTTATCTTAAAAACTTATCACTCATACATACTTTTAGTATGGAAGAGAGTTTTTAGGCTAAATTATGTACACACGGCAAGTTTTCAGGTAAAATAAATAAATTCTAATTGCCATTTAAATATTTTTGGCCAAGAACGAACATAAAAAAAATAAAGTTTAGTGACAAAAAAATAATCAAAATTTAGTATCTAAAATGAAAAATGAGTGATCTTCAAAATCAATTACTACAATAACTAAAAACATAGAAAGATTATTTGCATTAAAAATTTCAAATTTTCACATTTATAGCAATTTAATTACTATAATTTTTAAATAAAGCTAACATTCAATGATTGAAACATCGAATAATGACATTTGGAATGTGAAATACCAAAAATAGTTAAGCTTTCTCATATTAAATTTTAAACGTTGTTCTTAAGCCACTACGAACGCAAAAAGTTAATATTTTATATGAAAATAACTCAACAATTAATAATTTTTATTTTGTATCCTCATATTATATTAAATGAGTCACATTAATATGAAAAGTGTTCTTTAAATAAAAATCATCAATTAAAATGTAAAAAGACTTTTTTTTAATGAGGATGAGATGAATACAGCATAGATTTACATGTAAATTGTAATTTTTTTTTTTTGGCAATTGGAAAGGAAAAGCGTTCTTAGGAGTTAAACCCACGACCTAAGTAGAATGTTGTCCAAACTTGTACAATTTGACCTAAAGCTCATTAATAATTTTTATAAAATAATAATAATTAGACTTTATAAGATAACTTTTAATTTTCCAAGCAGTATTTAATGCATATTTTATTTTCAAATTTTTATTAAACAGCTACATACATAGGTATGTATGAATTTTAATAACAAAATGGAGAAGAACCAGAATATGAATAAGTTGTTAAAGGAGAAGAAGAAGCTAAACTAGGAGAAGAAACAAGTCCACAACTTGATGTTATTGCTGATGACCAATGACTAAATTAAATAAATAAAACGAACTCAAACCAACATTTTAAAAACAGAATCAATTTGCACAATTCAGTTGGGTTCGATTCAAACTTGCTCACTCCTAATTGGCATACAAAAAAACAAAAGGAACACAGTAACATTATGAAAAAATTTAAACTAAAAAATGGACTGAGCAAAACCAAATGGGAACCAAAATTTATTAACAAAAAATCAAGCAAGTATCTAGATTACAGATTATTGAAATACATTTGCTATAAAAAAGGACAAAAACATCCCCAAAAATTCTATCATCCCTAAAAGTAAAAACTGCACACGCAAGACACCTGCAAGAATAACTTAGCTTTTTCTTTTAACATCATCATCAGATTACATTAAGGTTTTATATGCACACAGTATGCTGAGCAGGGCATATGAAAAAGATATAATATACACACCTGACTATCATACACCTTGGAAGGACGATCGAAAAGTATCAAAAATTGATGAAGCTGTTGAATTCTGTGCAAAGCTCAGTTTCAATCGTCCAAGCAATTCTCCATCTTTTGCCTGAGAAGCGGCATCTGCTGCTTCTTTTGCCATGCCAATCCGAGCATAAGCCTGTGAATTACAAGGATCATGACAATGGTATTTGGAGGCCAATGTACAATTAAGGAAAAATTACTATCACCCGCTTAACGGTAGGTCAAAATTAGTGTTTTTCTCCTGAATTTTGGAAACTCGAATCTTTGCTTCTCTAGTTTTTCAGTTCCATTTAACTGAAAGTCTGAAACCTCCTTACAACGGGAGTTTCGGTTTTCTAAAAACTAAAAGTCAGGAGAAAATGGTGAATTTTTAAAATTCGTAAGAAAAAAAAAACATTAATGATGACCCAACCTCAAAGGGATGACAGTAACTTTTTGATGATATAATTCTGATTACCTCTGCCCTCTCTCTAAGATCAGAAAGCTTGGGAATATATTTCAGAGCTTCACCTTTCTCGTCAGCATCAGTGCACGCCTCCACAAATGGTCTGTAACCTATTTGAAGCCAAAATAAATAAATAAACAAAATATACACATTAACACAGATCTTATTTATCAAATATAAAGCTGTTCAAGGTCATTGTTAAATTGCCAAGTACAAATTTAGTTTCTGCAGAAAACACAAAAAAGGTAATTCCTTTATCTATTTAAGATATTGAGCTAGACACTAATCCATGCACGGCAATCGCTGACTAACATTACAATCACCGTTCCCATTTTAAGGTTCAATTTTGCCCATATTCAATCATGACCTTTATGGTTTGCTTACGGTAAAATCATGGAAATATTGCGAAGTGTCTGCTGAAAATTCAAAGCTAAACTCCACTTCATACATTCAATAACCTTTCTTGAAGAGGCTTTTGCTAAGCATGGGGAAAATTAATTTTCAGGTGAATTGTTCACTAGAATCTTTACAATTTTGACAATGATAGATGACTGTGGAAGCAGATAGAATACTAGCTGAATTTGGTTTAGTTGATGTTCATTGAAGATTGAATAAAAGACTTATACCAGTTGGCGGTCTCTTCTCCTTAGAAAACTTTTCTAGAGCATCCCAATCTCTGATTGTTGCCAAAGCAAAAACTTTAAGCCAGTACCATCTTTTCTCAGAAACCTGCAAAAAAGTAAGCACACACAAAATAAGGACGAGATTGAAAGTAACAAGAAAAATAACTCTTTTGCGCTCGCTATCTCCACTTAAATGTAATGCAACATTAAGAGAACTTCACAGACCTTAAACTCTGTTTTCACTTTTGTAGCAGCCCGATGATTCCCTAATACAATGCATGTTCTGATGGTATCACTTATGCTAGAATCAACAAATATGGCCTGCTTTGTAGATACTTCTATCTCGTGTTGAATTCTGAAAAGGTCGCAAGTAATCAGCAGTGCAGGTAAAGTTTATTCGTCGAATAAGAAAAAAGAAGCAAGCAAATACTTGAACAAAGAATAAAGAACAGATAAGGGAGATGTAACATGATGAGCTATACAACATATGAAATAATGCATAATGTAGCAAAAAAAGAACTTGCACTTAAAATAATGCTAATTAACAATTAATTCCAAAAAGAATGTCTTTCAATTACAAGTCTATCAGTAGCAATAATAAAAATGAGTTCGATAACTTCTAAGGAGGATCAAATTCATAAATCATTATTCATATTATTTTATACTACATAAAGTATGAATTAGAATGACACTTTTTTCATTACAATCAAAAAACTTTTACTTTTGCACCGAAAAGAAATTCAAGAAAAAAGAACCAAAAACTCTTTTAACACATTTAGATAAAATATTTTAACTGTGTGCATAATCTTAAGTCCGCTAAAAAGAATAAATAGTCTAGTGAGAATTACGAAAATATATGAGCTTAAATGGGCAAGTTCTTAAACAATTAGCTCATTAGCATAGTTGTTAAAGACGCAAAGCACCCCAAGAGCAACACAATAAAGCAAATAAACCTCATAACATGATAACTGCATCAATGCTTTTAAATCTAAACAAAAAATATGCACAAATTACAGCTTAATCATTTTAAAATTTGACCTAAAAATTTAAACCACTATGTACATTTCAAAAGACTTGACCAATCATACTAAAAAACTAGAATTACTGGAGAAACTTTCACAAGTCGGCTACCATCATCATCAATAGTTCAATGTGTAGAATATTTAGAGGACTAAATTGTAATGAAACTTTATTTATTATGCTGAAGAAAATTTTAGTACAAAAGACAGTCACACACACTAATACTCATAATTTTTCACTCATGTACACACTCTTCTACAATACATGCATAACTAAACACTCATCAGTTGGCACACCGCACACTCGCATACACAAAACTAAATCATCCTAACCATATTTATACTAGGTAAAAATAGATTTTAGTTCCTTATTTAGTGTTGGTGTTATTATCTTAACAGGTATGTTTGGTAAATTCTAGAAATAGAAAGATTCTCAGGAGAAATAACAATATAAAATTATAGAATATTCTAAAAAGAGTTGTCCATTTTGCCTTTATCACGCAGTTTATGAAAAACAATCATTATTTATGGGTTTTGTAAAATTTTCCTTACTTTCTTGTCATATCCTTATTTAATATAGGGTCCACTTGCAATTTACTTTCAATTTACTCATTAGTAGATTTTAAATAGGGATAATATAGGAAAATTGAGTGTAAAAATTGTTATTTTTTAAAAGTGGACAGAAATTTTGGGACAAAAAAATTTCTCAAAGTGGACAACTCTATTGAGACGGAGGGAGTATTTATTTTGTCATTCTCCATATAACTGATAAAGGAAATGCATCAAGTGATTCTAAAATGCGGTGTATTGAAACTTCACACAAAATTCAATGTTATTAACATGTTTGATCATGATTCATTATGGCTAATGCAGAGATGAGACCTAAAGATTGTTGCAATCTCTTACCTTAACAGCTTTGCATGCTCTTCAGCAGCTTTTGACTCAAAAACATGTTCCTTGGTCTCTGAGAAAAGCTGTTGGGCCTTTTCGATGAGCTTTATGCGTGGACCATGAAGTGGAGATCCTCTACTTGCCATTGGATTTTTCCCCATTTCCCATGATTCTTTCCATAAAAGAAAAGCGACATCCTGAAGGACCAAATAGTAATCAAATTATTTGGCAAAGCATGATTAAGTATGGCCTAACACCCAAAATAATAATTTTAGAAGAACTAGAGACAGGCTCAACTCATTCTGGTTTATAATATTATTCGGCTGAAAGAAATCTCAAAAGAAATGGCTACTCTAAAATAAGCAAAACCTTGTCATCTCTGTTATAAACTAAATTTTTTTAAATTTGAATTTAGAAGTACAACAAGTATGCAAGGTATGTGAATTTGTAAAAGCATTTTGCAGTAACAATCAAAAACTATTGCGTTCAGTCGTATTATATATAATTACCTGTGTCTTTGTCATGTTGTCTATCAAAAATAAATGGTCAAGCGATAAACGATTGCATAGTTTTGTATCATTTAAGACCCAATAGGTATTGTTATCTTGACTACGGGCTCAAAGTATGAAAGATTTAAAACAAACTATGATGCTAAAATAGACCAAATAATCTAAGTACTCCCTCACTTCAATAGCCGATGAGGAAAATCATTAACTAATTGGAAAATGCCTAAAGCAATATGCAAAACTTGATAAATTTATTACTCTTCTATGAGAATCAAATACCCCAAAGAACAAATGTTGACAACTAATAAAACAACTCATACATACTTGAAGCTGTCCAGTTGATAGGAAGAAGTCTTTCAAGAATTCATGTTTATAGCACCTGAGACGCAATTACACCAAAGAGTAAGATACAACAATTTGTCTTCCAGAACTTATGGTCACATTTACAACCAGAAGAAGAGTCAAGAAAAAAAGAATGATTAAATAAAGATGGTTAAAATCAGACTTTATGCTTGTTGTATTTTAGAGGAAGAAGCTGTTCACTCATGTGAAATAGTTAGTACATATGAGCATCAGGTGAAGGCCCTAGCCGAGCTATGACTCGTAAACATTCAGCAAAATACCATCAAGACGTGTTTCTGAATATATAATGTGCCAATTTACAGAACTCACTAAGGAATTGCAATCATTCAATAAACAATTCTGGTTGCAGTAAGCCCCCCTTTGCGGCTTAGTCAATAACATTAAAATACTCACAATCATCTAAAGGAAAACAATTAAATGAATTATGAAAAAAAAAAGGCGTATTTCTATTCCCTAGTATCTTGTAGTTTGCCAACTAGATATATTGCATTTTCTCATTCATTTTACCAAAAGGATCCCAAAATATGAAGTACATGACAAAAAAAAGTCAACTAATAGAAAATACCATTCAATACTGCACTTACCGTGCATAAACTATAAACAAATCACGTGCTAAGGGTCTCGCTTGTATTGTTCCAAAAAATTCTAAGGCTGGCCTCTGCATTATAAACAAAAAACAGAATCAATAAGCACATTTTTCTTAATTCGCACAGAATATATCCTGATTGATATCCTCAAGAAAAAAAACCTGAATATGAATTCCTGAAAGCAATACCTTTTGCCATATATGAAAGAGAACAAGGTATACAAGGTCAGTATCACCACTTTCAGTTGCCTTTATTAGAGCTGTATCCTCTTCCCCGATGCTTAATAGCAGAGGAACCTAATGAGCAAGAATCAGTCAATAAATAACTTAAATGTCTATGAATGTATGAAGAGCTTCTGGAAAATTTATATCATGCCACTTCTCTCTTTCAAAATGATGATCCAACAAGCGTTACTATTTAAATTATTTGAGAAACCTGTTTAGAGGAGCGTGGTTCATAATCAACAAGCATAGCGGCTAACTTCCGACGGCCACTCTTATCGGCATGGGCAGCAACTGCTGCATAAGATATTCCCTTGGATAGTTTGAGCTGCAACTCATATGAGCATTATTTTACATGTGGCATTTTTATGTGGTAAAAGAAAACAAGCCAACTTCTAAAGTTCTGTAGAGAAAGGAGTATTAAAGAGAACAAACCTTATCAAGCAAGATATCAAGAAGAGTTGCATCAGAAATTGTCAATGAAGCTGCTATCTTTGAACACGCCCAATGCATTATTACCACGTCCTATGCAAGGAGACAGAGGAAGTGCATCCACATGTAAATGATTTTATGTATTCAATAGAAGACATGTATTCTAAGGTTATATCAGTTCACAGTAAGATATCAAAATAGGAGGTTAGCAATGTCAAATCAAAATGTTCGTTCTATGATCTTTGCATATTCAAATGATTGCACGCAACAAGCAGTTCAAGACAATTAATATAAACTGCTCAGCTCTCACAGAACAGGGCATATTATTATTATTTCACGGAGATACAAGGATATTACTAAATGTTGCACATATGTACCAATCAGACATTTCTATATCTTGGATTTTGCTAAATGTGTAGCTTGTGTTACCTACAATTTTCAATTCCAAGCTGCCTAAGTTCATAATACATTAACCACAGCAATCGTAGAGCCACACCTGCACGTCTTAGCCATCAGGTGCTAGCCATTGTACTTTATCGCGTCTTTTTTACAATTCTTCATTTTTCAAGAGGAAAAAGAAAAATATTTAGATTTCTTAATTGTGTACATCATTTCCAGTTTTAGGTATCTTCTATGCTATAAAATGTGTATTATAATAGAGAAGATAAATTATTGTCAATATCTACAGCTTTAGTAAGTCCATCTTCCCCGATAGAACTTCTATATGATATAACTTCTGCACTCTATTTTCTATAGTGCAAACTCCTTAAGCATGACCACCTTAGCAAATAAAAACATATTAACTGTGGCTCTCTATTCACTAAGCTACTAAATATTATGCACATAATAAATTGAAGCTCACAGGAAATCAAGAGGGATGCCAGGGACATTTGAGGCTGTTGGTGACTTCTTTAAGGCCGTAACTGTATACATATTCAAATTTTTTTCCCTCAAGAAACCATATCATTGTTCCACCTTAAATTGTTTGGTTAAGGGTAAAGCAAAACCCTAGATAAATGCTAACGATAGATCATAATGCAGTAAAAGAATTTGTATGGTTCAAAACTTACTTGATTCATTCCAAGATACTCTGATATTCGTACCGCCAGAAGGTGCTGATGAGCATTAATCAGGCGACCAATCAGAACAGACGCTGTAAGGGACTGAATTCACAAAGTATGTTCAGTGTAAAGTTTCAATAAACATATAAAACATAAGCATCAAAATTAGATTGTTAAAGCGGGAAGGGTACGAAAATTGAAACCTTATATTGCTGAATACTTAGAGGGATGCCAACTTTAGAGTTTCGGACAGCATTCAAGACCCTCAAAGTTTTGCACATCTCCTGAATACCATCACGATGAAAATTGCTGCCAAAGCCAACTGGATATCAATACCGAGAACAAAAATCAGGAAAAGATTAAGGGAAAATACTAGAGATATTTATACTTAATATACCCCATAAATCATATCCACAAGAAATAGAATACATCGTCAACTCAAACATTAAATTACATCAGATGGACATAGAACTTCTAACATGTTGATCTCAACTCTCAAGAAGCAACATCAGAAGAACAAATTCCACAGCCTTGTGAGACTGCCTAATTGAAAACAACAGGAAAAACATGCAAGGAAATACCAACAATGACAAATCTTGTAAAGGAATATGCATTAACAAACTTTGTAGGGATAAGTAAAGCAATTATAAGTGCACGAAGCGTGCAATGCTGCCAAAAATCAGTACATCCAAATTTCCAACCCTTCCTCATACTTGAACTGTGAAGCAAAAACAAAACCAGAAGTTTTGATGCACAAGCATCTGTTGAGCATTCCCAGATCCAGACCACCAATCAGCCTTATAGATATGAGTACTGCTTAAATATTTAATGCAGGGAAAACAGAGGCTTTACCATATTAACAACTAATAATATAAGCAAGCACCTGTTATATGGAACAGAAATGCATCAAGTCTCTAACTCCACAATTTCAACCATCAAGATTTTGCCTTTAAGGGATTGTATAGGAAACTTAGCATCAATCCAGTATCAAATCACAAAAATTGTTTATCATCATGCAATAACATTAAAAAATGTTTCAACATATGTTAACTGAAAAAGTTTGATGCATCAACTTTTGAAATAAACCAAAGTCACCTACAAAAGGCTTGGCCATAGCTTGCAGCTCTTAGTAATGTTCTTTGACGAGAGACATTGAATTCATGACCAGCAGCATCAACACATGCTTCAACAGCATCAGGCAAGGACAAACGTATCAATCTCAAATTTTCATCTGCCTGGTAGATAAAGGACAGCATGAATTTCCTCAAGAAATATTAGATTAATTCATGATTTAGATACCTTACCTATAGACATTATGCTATTATGATATAACAAAAGAATAATAAATGAATGTTACAAACATACCACATATAAACGTATAATATTAGAGCATGAAATACATAAACATTTTACGGAAGTACACAGTTCATGCATACATGTAGCTAAACTATGCAGGACTGAAATAAGAGTATATAGATTCCTAAGTTTGCAAAACAAGGAGTGGCTTACCTTAGCACTTCGCCTGTCAAAATGATCCAATGCATCAAATAGTAAAGATGCAGGTGTGGTACTCCCTATCTTAAAGATAGATACAGTGGAATCAGGCACCCGTTGTAGAAATTCCATACTTGTGTTAGATAATATCCTTACTCCATCACACTCAGGTATAAGATTCAATGGTTCATCATAGATATAGGACACACAATCATCAGAAGGACCAACCATCAAAAGCATATCATCCCAATAAAGCAGCACAGAATCCAGTCCACACCAGGCCATTTGCTTTGGAGGAAGGGCTGACTGCATATGTTAAAGGGATTAAGAAGATCCCAAATGCAAGATAAGGTAAGATATAGTTAATAGATAAGAAAGACAGAAAGCTAAGATAGATTAGAGATGAGTTTAATTTTGAGACCTTCTATGCTTGCATAATGCAGTAAGCATAATACAATGCTGATAGAATTTTAGACTGTTTCAAGATTAACTGATCACTTATGACTACTTATAAACATTATTCTATAACATTATTTACCTCAAATCAAAAACCTGTTTAATCTAAATACAATAGCAATTGGATATTATTCTATAACATTATCGAATTTACCTCACATTGATACTGATAAATCAAATGAAACTGGATATTCAAGAACACAAGACTCCCATCATGTGTAAAACAAGCCAAAACCTTGCCATCACGAGACACAGCAATTTTCAAAATAGGCCCCAGTTCGACCACCTCCTCCGTAACATCACGGTTTGAGTCAACATGGATAATCTTCACATTCACAGGCCTCACCTCATCCTCATCAACAATCACAATCCTATCTCCCGCACACAAAATCACCTCCACATTCCCGGATACAGTAAACTGCGGCTCAATCACAGCCATACAATGTGGCAACTCATCCTCATCAGCAACACCAAACCCTAACTCCGCCGTTTTATAATCAGCCAACTGAACCGGTTTCACATCCTTATAATCAGACACAGAGAATAACCGCCCAGCCTCAGTCAAACACACAACACCGTCGCCCCAAAACACGCAGTCCACCACATTCTGTTCGAAGCACTCTTTTCCCATGGAAAGACTAGGCTCAATACACTCCGAGTGAATATTATAGCGATAAATTGTACCGTCCTGCACAATGCAAATTAGGGTTTGATCCTCCGTCCATGACATTCCGATTAATCGGCCTCCGGGGTGTTTCCACACGGTTTCTGAGATAAGGATTCCGGCGGAGTTGAAGATGCGGAGTTTACGGAGAGCTGATTCGGAATAGAGCTGCACGATCTTCGAATCGTCTCGGATTATCGCGATTGGACCGCCGAACGACGCGCAGGCGATTTTGTATCGGCTTAAATCGATGGTTTTCCATTGCATTTGATATATTTCTTGTTTGCGGTAGAAAGTTGTGGAGAGGAGTTGCCATTCTGCTGCCACGTTTGACATTGTTGCCTGCTTGATGATCACCGCCGTGACTTTTTAGAAACAGATCATCGGAACTCTACAGAATATCAGCGATCAGACCGGGCTGAGCTTCATTGGACTTGAACTGTCCAACGTAATTTGGAGTGGAAGGGTAATAGAAGGCAAAAAAGAATGACAAGACCTCTTTGTGTCGGAATCTGAATGGTTTTAGAGTAGTCTGGGTCCCTATACTATCACAGTTTTAACAATTGAGCCCATGTATTAAAAATTGTCCGCATTGGTCTTGTCAATTTCATCCAAATTAAGTTTTTCTGCCAATTTTCGTTTATGCAAAGTTTATCCACAACGAAAATGTTTGCAATTGACAGTGTAGAGTCTCAAATGTTTTTTGGTATAAAGATTCGATCATTAAAAGAGTGACAGTGTAGGAATCCAAATATATCGTTATTGCCAATTTATTTATTTATCTTTTGAAAAAATGGGTAATTTTTACTAATGGTGCCCTAACTTTTTTCTCTCCTCGCCAAATCATTCATAAACTTTAATTCATATCTCAACTATCTCTAAATTCTATTTAATATTCAATTGTGTCCAAGGATTTGCTTTTTCCATTCAGCCAATGGATGTTATTACAGAAACAAATACAATGTTGAGTTCAATTCTCCATTGGATCCAAAATCAATACTACTACATACTACCAAAGTAGTTGTTAAGTTCAAAAATAAAATTGGTAAAAAATCAATGTCATTGTATCTTTATTACTATACAAAAATACATATCTTTTGTTGGATTTAACTAGCAAGAACCAATGGCTGATTGCTTGGGCCTGTGATGTGGAGAGATCATAAATTGCTGAGTTGGGGTTACTGCTGATTCAGAGGGTTCACTCCCCAAAATGACACCCTGCTTTTGCATGTAAACCAATTTGTCTTGCAAAAGATAAAGAAAGATGATTAAACCTAGCTCAACTGTGAAAATGATGGACCAAATTGATATGTTTTTGGAAGTTTTGTGATGGTAGGCTTGGAATCCGGTGTACATGTTGATTACTCCCAACAAAGATATTGCAGTTCCTAGTATCCAGTGCACAAAGAACCACCCACTTCTTGCTTTTGATCCCCTGTACAAAATAAACAAAATTTAGGCCTATGTTAAAATCTATTTTGAAAGTTTGGTAAAATTTATCCAAAAAAAAAATTGAATTGGAAAAGTGGACGTAAAAATTTAGATACAATTACATCAAATTTTTCAATTTAATTTGATCATATTTGTAAATATTAAAAGATTTAATTGCAATTCATATAAGCGCAAATGTTTGAATATTAAAAGTGATTCTATCTAAAATTAATTAATAATATTTGATAATTTTATTATGAAAAATAACTTTTAATTTAAAGTCACCTATTTAATAGAAATATTATGAAATATTGAATATGAGTTACCTATTTAATAAGGCAGTTTTCTATAAAGAAAATGTTGCAAATATCATGTTTGCATAGAGCTCTCAAAGCAATGGATTCAGTTCAAACCGTATCAAAGTAAGCACATTGATTTGATTGATTTTTTTTTGGGGATAGGTTACCTCAAATAATTTTTCTATTTTTTTTATTTTAAAAGCCAAACTGGTCTGAAAATTAATTTTTGAAAATTTCAAATCGATGAAAATTATCGGTTTCGGTTTTCAGTTTAGTTCGGTTTTTCGCATCAGTAATGCTGTGATGATGGTTACCTTTGTGGGCGTAGAAACCCTAAAATAGCTTGGAACCATATAATACCATAAAGGGCTACCCCTATTCTTTGATGATGATTATCGAACGCATTGTTGAAGTTCTTTATCGACATTACCGCTCCTGCTGTAGCCACTATTACTGCAATGCTCTGCTAATTCATAACCGATTATTTAGTCTCTTTTTAGTTATTACTATATAGAATATACAAGATTAAACTCTAATGATCAAATTTGTTTTCACATATTACTATATTAGTATATAATAATTAATTATATAGTTCAAACAATCAACTCCATTACTTGGGATGTGCAAAAATCAAACCAAACTAATTCAAAGATTTAATTGATATTTATATTTTATTCTCTCAACTTATTTTATGATATGCCAATTAATTCTTAGCATAACTCTAATGATTAAGTATCTTTCTCCACATGTTTATGTAATAAATAATAAACAACCAACTTCAGGATAAAAGTTAATTTAAAAATGTACTATGAGTAGATTGTAAAGCTATATAAAAAAATTAGTTATGTTCCACACTCCCTTTGCTTGCCTCTTAAGAAATCATGACCCTAAAATTAACAGCAAATTATAGGTTTATGAAATCAAATGCTTGCAAATCAGGCAAAATCCTCTTTCTTTTTAGTTCCTTTTCCTATATATTAATGATTATGATATAAAGCATAGGACATCTCACTTATGATAAACAAATTTACTAACTTTGGTTTGATGATTATAAAGTCTTATGACCAAATTATGTTAACTCTATTTATTTATTTTTGGAAGTGATGCTAATTACTATCAACTATCAAGATCTTACAAACAATTAGCTTCTAAGAATATACATAAATCTTACGTTCGAATCTAATTGGACCAATTAATGTGAAAAATAAATAAATAAATATATCTATATTAATAACAAAATTGACTAATATACCATCAATAAAAAAATGACTTAATCATCCAAAAATACTCCACTTCTCGACTTTTTCCGTTTATGGACTTACCTTATATCAAATTTGCCTTTTTATATTGATTTATATTACTCCGATTTACAATTTTATTACAAAGGATTTCAAACATGAAGTAACATGCAGGGTATATGTGAACTTTTTTCACTACAATTAAAATAATGACTATAATTAAAATTAAAAATTAAGAAATGAACTAAAATTGAGAATTTTGAAAGGTGAAACCATAAGAATTCAATCACAGTCACAAGAGAATACCAATTTGATCCAAAAGAATTTAAATATGTTTAATCTCTTAACTTATTTTAATGATATAGTCTATAACAAGAAAAATACTCATAAATAATTTAAGAAATTATATAACCAAGTTTATTAAAAAAATATGCATTTTTCGGTTTATTATCAATAAATTTAAGATTTTTTCCTCCAAATGTAAACTAGTTTATCATAAAAAATAACTTAATTTGTTGGTTCGTATCTACCAATTTTCAGATGTGTATATGATATTTGTTTTAATTCCAAGTCTCTACTAGCTAGCTAGCCAGTAACAAGTACAACTAGCTAGTGGTTTTATTTTGAAACTAATAAGATCCAATCTAGAGTAATACATCATTTTTGAATGGTAAAAGAGAAATTAATTAAGAAAAAAAATACTAAAATGAATGAAAAACCTGCCTGTGAAATGGAATGTATAAAGAAAAGAATCTTGAGCCTTTTTCTACATTCTTCTCTGTGTGACATTCTGATGGTAAGTATACCAATAGGCATTAGAAACCCCATTGAAACCCACAGAAGAATCCCATGAATTTTAATCTCAAACATCAACTTTGGACTCAGCTGTATGTATACAAAACAATATAAAATTAATAATGGATTTCAATCTCTCAATTATCGCTACTAGAAAACAGCGGATTATCAATGGAATTTCCCGACGGATTTAAAATTTAGCGACAAATTTGTCTGTCGGTAAAGTCTCAAAAGGTGGAAAAAGTTCACATCCGGAGTATTCCATTTCCTTAAGGAATTTCTCCGATTCCCGACAGAAAAAGCCATCAAAAATCCGGTATAATAGTGTTATAATGCTTATTAATGTGATAGAAAAACATACAAAATTAAATTCTATCTTATTTACCTTTTGAATGTCATTTAATTCATTCCTCTTGCTGGTTAAATGACTGGTCGTGTTTCGAACATGCGCGGGCGATGAACATACAAGAATGAAATGGCTTGCAAAGATGATGAAAGAAACAAAAAGTATTTGAGAATTCATTTTGCAAAGTTTATGCAAATGCAATGCTTTTTGCCTACTTATTTGAGATCTTGAAAGATGTTTATAACAGGGTTTCTTTTCTACAACCTTTCTGCAAAGCTACAAATAAATACATGCAGTTTTAAGGACAAGAATGTTAAAAGTGCTCAAAGTTGAAATGTAGTTTTAATTTATAAATTGGTTTGAAAGAAAGTTAAGTAGAATTTATTTTCTTTTATTCCACGGAGAAAGTGCACTGAATTTGAAACTGGATATTAAATTGAATCAAAATATTTGTTTGTTAAAGTAAAATCTAATGAATACAAGTCTGTTAGATACACAATTTTTTAAAAAATGTATAAATTTAATTAATTTTGATATTTTTATCTTTATTTAAAAGATTACATGTAAATTTACTTCAAAAATTGTTTGAATTTTTTGTGGACCATTATCGTTGAATAAATAAGAGTGGATGATGCATGGATATATGATTGTTTTAGGTGAAATGAGTAAGAAAAGAGAGTGTGTGGGGAATTGGCATGGATTGCTAATTCAGATGTGTGGGGTTCATAGAGAGTTTAGATTTCAACCAAAATCTTTGTTAATGGGATTTTGGCAGGTTACACTACCATATCACCATTATCTTCTGCTTCCCACTCCTAGCTACTTATTTTCCAATCTAGAAAATAACATTTTGTATAATTTAACAATTAATTTAGTGACGAATTGTTTTTTGTCGCGCTAATTTACCGTAAATCCTTTTCTAATTAACAATGTGTAATCACTTTAATATAGCCAAACCGAAGTGAAAAATCGAACAAACTTGTTCGGTTTTATAATCATACTTCCTAAAATTTCCAGCTCGATTCGATTTTATAAAAAATGGAAATTTTGATTTGGTTAGTTCTAAATGCATCTCTATGTACAATGCGAAAAAGGAGAGTTTTTGGAAAAATTCAGAAAAGATTTAGGAAAAGGAAAAACAAGAAGACAGAAAATGAAAACAACAATTGTGTTCAAATTTACATAAAAAAGTAGGGTTAATTCCTAAAAAAATCACGAACTTTACACGAAGTTTCATTTTAATCATGACTTTTAAAAGTTGTCATTTAAAGGCATGAACTTTCATTTTGTTTCAAATCTATCATTTCAGTGTATTTTTGTTGACTAAATTCTTCAATAAACTATCAATGAAAAACCCAAATTATAAATCGACATTAAATCTTATTATCTTTTAGTCATAGTATATAGGATTAGGAATTTTTGGTTCGATAAAATACACCGGATTTTATTTTGGCGATATATTTGAAACAAAATGAAAGTTCGTGCCTTTAAATGACAACTTTTAAAGTTCATGATTAAAATGAAACTTCGTGTAAAGTTCGTGATTTTTTTAGTAATTAACCCAAAAAAGTACCTGGAAAATATGTTATTTGTACTTTTTTTAATACACCAAAAACAAAAACAAAATTAAACAAAAAATTGTTGCTCAAAGAAGAATTGTCTCATTTGATGAGGAGTACGATGTCGTTATAAAAACATATACAACATCATAAATATTTCTTAATAACTTTTAAATTAATTAATTTTTTTGTTAATTTGATTTTCAGTTGTTCACCATTGTATTGTTAATGTAGCTTCATAACTGATTAAAAAGATGCCTGTAATAATATAGTTCCAATTTTATTTTTTTATTGTTTTCTGTAATTTGCACATATAGTAACTTAAATATATGTTTAGATTTCAATGGAATTTGTTGTCAATGGAATTTTGGCAGGTTACACTAGCATATCAACATTATCTTCTGCTTCCCACTGCTATGTATTTATGTTCCAATCTAAAATAATAACAGTTCGGATATAGACAAATTGCCCCCTAATTTAACAAATAAATTTAGCGATGAATTATTTTTTCGTACCTATATCTATGGCGAATTTGTTGTAAAATCCAATTGCCAATTAATTCTGATAATAAACTCTTTGTGATAAGGTAAATTTGTAGAATTAATATAACCTCTATTCGGTAAAAAAATCCATAAAACTTAAAAAAAAATAATCAATTTATGTTTGCAATAATGGCATGCAACCGCCACATGGTCTATTGTATAATGGCATAATGACATGAAGCTAATTAATTAAACTTACAAATATTTAACCATAAGTACCACACTCATATTCATCACATTTCATGATGAACTTGCTGAAATAATAATTGGGGGCACAATAACAATATAAACAACGAAATATAGTTTATCTGTTATAGTTAGGATGTGATGTTAATTAGGGCAAAGAACATATAGTTAGAGTTAGGGTGTGGTGTTAATTAGGTAATATGAAATCCTTGAACTTAATTATACTGTATATAAAAAAGTATAATAAAAAGAGAATGGATTAGAATGATACATCATTAATGACAATAAAAGTAAAATTAAGAAATAAAAAGAGGCAGAGGTAGGCTGGATTTTCCCCTCTATTTTTTAAAACTGCTGTAAATTTCTTGGTTTGGAGTTTAGAGTTGGAGTAATGGGAAAAATGACAGGAAAAAGGAAATATATTTTATAAATATAAATAATTTTTGGACAAAAAATCTATAAAGCTAAAGAAAATGATTATTCAATTTGTCAAAATATTTATTTTTTGTTCTTTAACATGTTAATAATTTAAAATTATTCTCAAGACCTAATTTTACATAAACTCTAAACAAATAAATTTACAGCAGTTGTAAAAAAAAGAGGTAGAGCTGGTCACAGAGGTAGCCCCAGCCACTGGTTTTGAATATTTTGGCTAGAGGGCTGCAGTTGACCCTCGGCCCTAGCTCGACCCCTGATTGTGAGAAACTCAAACTTGAGCTCATGTCTAAATATGAGTTCAAGTTAAATTTTAAACAACTAAAACTCGAGCTTGAACTCAACTAAATTTATATCGATTTAAGAGAGTATTTAAGCTCAAAAAAACATATTTAATTTTTAACAAAATGTAAATTTAAATTTTTAAATACTTTCAGCTTTACTTTGAAACAATAAATAAAAACAGTAAAAACACTATGTTAACAGTAGATACAATAACCTAATAAAAAACCAACTTGAAACAAGTGATCAAATTAAAAATTTGAACACAAATGAACTTCAAATTGTAGACAATAATAATGTTATAGAAAATTTATAATGACATTGAGTCATAACCAGCAACGCCCTGCATATTGCCTAATTAATGTCTAAAACTACACTTTCCTCAATACTTGTCTGCAACAACATGGAAATAAAAAATTGAGCACGGCGGATACCATTTATTGCCTCTTCCCGACTAATCGAAGTGGGAAGACGGAAAAAAATAAATTATTTGATGTCTCACTATGCAGTATGCACTTGTGACCTCCTGTATGCTTTTGAGTTTTTTTTTTTTTTGTATAAATGAGCCTAACCGGATTTTGTGACTTCATGAATAGCATTCGCCAAATATCCGACATTGCCTGTTGTAACGCCAGCCATGCTGCGTATATTATCAGTATTATTAGCAAACTTCGAAGTTCTCAGATGCACACATTAAAATCCAGTAATACGTTACATAAAATATTACCTGATTCGGCCATTGCGGGTCATATATATATGAAATTCTTTTGTCAAACGATCAACTTGTTCCGGTGTCATGCCACTGTAGCAAAACATGCCAATCTGTTTCGAAGACATAATAATCAGTGAATGACAGGGATATGAAAAGTAGAGCAAGATATTAAATAATGGTCAAAAAGCAAGATTAGAAAAAAAACTGAATCGAATCAAATTTACAATAATATAAATATTTGAAACCAAACTGAACTAGTGGGTTCATTTTTCAGTTTGGTTCAATTTTTTCCATTCAGTTAGTTTCAAGACTGAATTGAGATTTTTTTTACTTCAAAACAAAACCTAACAGAAATACCAACTTTTTTATAATGACAAACCATACCTAACCAAATTTATCGGTTTTGTTTGGTTCGATTTTCACACACACATTAGAGGCATTTGTCGAAATCTTGTATACCTGATCAGTAATGTGTTTCCATGATAAAGGTGAACCCAACTTTTCTAGGTTTTCTTGCAAAGCAGTCCGCATGGAAATGATCCGATCAGCCATTACCTGATGCGAAAAATATCCCATATTGTCAGTTTCCACCATTTAAGACCTTGATGAAGAGAGTGATAATAAACTACCTTTACTTCCTTGAGCCATAATTGCTTCAAGTCTGGATTTTCAAGAATAGTTGAAACTACGAGTGCACCATGAACAGGTGGATTGCTGTACATTGGCCTTGCAAGTTGCTGCAGCTGACTTTTCACACAAACTGCTTGTTTCTCATCTTCACAGAGCACACTGCAACAAACATTAAAATTCTTCACTTTGAAATAATGAGAACATTTGGCCTCTGAATTACTCAACAGTGTACTATTTTCCCTGATCACCTCTAAATTCTAATTGATACCAAACGAGAAAATGGTTCAAGTCTATAAACTTGTGTGACATGATCAATAGGTTCAAAAGGTTATAATTTCAGGTCAAATGGATCCAAATTTTAGAGGACAGTGACAATACCTGAGGCATCCTACTCTCTGGCCATAGAGCCCCATATTTTTTGCATATGATTGAGCAATTCCAATATGATGACCATCCTCGAGGAAAATTCTGATGGACTTTGCATCTCTCTCTGGATCACCACTGGCAAAACCTTGATATGCCATGTCAAATAAGGCAAAATGATTTTTCACCTGCAAACAACATGTTTTTTAGTAAAATATTATGATGCGTGATAGTTTCAAATTAACTTCAGCATTTTTTGCTGTCCATTTAGGTTCAGTACAAGAATAGCTTAGAGTTGCAACAAGAATAAATTTGCAGAAAACATGAGCAACACAGAGTATACATTTTGAGTTTAATAATAAGCACATTCCCGCAGCTGAAGCCCAAGTTTATTTTTTTCCTTATTTCATAATAAAAGACAATGATAAAATCAGGTCAAACCATAAAGATGCTACAGAGTCATTCTTGTTTAACTGTGTAAATGACTGATATAAAAGAATTCAGCTAAATATTAAATAGGAAGCAAACTTAAGAAGATAACTTTTAAGTTTAAATTTATCCTTAACAATAATGACAATATTTTACAGTTTTTAAATGACAGAGATTCACAAGAAAAATCTAAACTTTCAAAAAGTGTATTTACATTAAAACCATCACATATTTATCTTTCATGCCCCTATCACATGGTAGCTAACTTTATGCAGAATGCATTATAACAAAGAGATGAAAGGCAGTTCCTGTTTACCTTGAATAGTTGTGAAATCTCTCTCCATTGTTCCTCAGTTGGATCAACCCCGGTAGGATTATGAGCACAAGCATGAAGTAGAAAGAATGAGCCGTTTGGAGCATTCTGCAGTAAGACATTTATATTAATCAGACAGAACAAAAGTGAAAGGTTAACAGCTTAAAACCTTACACGAAACAAAAGAGAACATAGATGCACACACAAAAAGAAAAGAATCAATTGATTTAAAATAATCTACTTCAGAAGATTAAAATGTAGCTTAAAACCTTAACATCGTCCATCAGTGCAACGAAGTCTAAGCCCCTGGACTCTGGGTGGTAGTAATGATAGGTCTGCTGAGGAACCTGAGCATCTCTCCAAATATTATGGTGACTGTTGAAATCTAATGTTAGAAACCCATGTGTATTAAACAAAGAAAGTAAAAGGAGAACAAGAAATTTCAAAATTATGATACATGCAGGTCCAATACCACAAAAAGTTGATAGCAATGAAGATTTATGCCTTCTTAAGTAAAAGGGAATTAAAGCAACCGATACTCACTTAGACCATGTTGGGACTGGTATGTAAATTTGGGATTCAGGACAAAAACGCTTTTGAAAATCTGCAAAAAGTCGGCATGCTCCGGTCCCAGAGAGGGATTGCACTGCTGCTATTCTTTTGTCCTTAATGAACTCAGAATTCTCTCCATAAGCCAATTTCAGTGTGTGCTCCACCATCTTGACACTCCCTCCCATAGGAAGATATTCCCTGCACAAGAATACATTAATTAAGGCATCTCTGTGAAACAAGAACATGCAAAATTTTAAAGTAAAACACAATGAAACAAGCATATTACAGCATGAGATCTGATGTAAACATCAAAAAAGAGGATTGCAAGAAAACAAAACATAATCAACTCAATTTCAATAATTTTCTTTTGTAAGAATATAATTGTCAATTCCAAGGGCAATGATGCAATGTTGGTAGTACAACTCAGAGGTCCTATCGCTGGAGTTAGGACTAAAGATCTAAAGGCAGCTGCGACATCCAAAATTATTTAAGGGTACGCGCCACCAAACTGTGCCACTTATAAAATACCATTGTAGTGTAGTGTGGCTACAATCCAGTACTATATTTTGAAGAAAGACAAGACTTGTTACAATTACTAAAGTTTTCAAACAAGCACTTAAATTCTACATCAAATTTATTTGAGAATCATTACTCGTATGCTTACTATGTTATACTGTATTCACTTAATAGTGCACATTGAGAACATTCATTTAAATGATTAATAAAGGAGATAAATAAACAAATAAAAATTCACAATTTGAAGGTTGCAAACCTTGCAAAGTCCTATAGTTTTCCGATATAATTTTGTTTATTTAGGGGTGTCAAATAGGGATTCATAAGAAGACAAATAGTTTTTAGACGTCTTCAACAGACTTTATAAATATCTAAGAGAGGCAACAAAAGTGAAAAAGAGGAAACACAGGTAAAGTTGCACAAAAACATAGAAAGTATCATCGACATAAGACTAGTTGGTAGAGAGGCAACCAAAATGCTCCATTGTTTCCAATCGCTATTACTTTGCAGAACATAACTAAAACTGATATAATGATCATGTTAAATCCAGAATTTGCCTCTATTCGCAGAATCACTGATCCTACTACTGCTCTACAGGACACACTTTGCTACGGCTATTCAACATCCATGTTTCCACTACCACATACAGCCACATTTTCAGTATCACAACCGTCATCCCAGAGTAAACCATCATGATTTGCACTCCTACACTTCCACCAAATATACAAATTTCATAAAATGAAAACTGTCTGATCGCATTGTTTCGGAAAAATGATTAATTACCACTTAAAAATATGGTTACTTATATCATATATACAACCACAGCTGATAATACTGGAGTAATCCAATAATTCACATGTTACAAAATGAGTTTAACCTTAAATTCTTGAATAAAAAACAGTTTGATTAATTAACTGACATGTTTGCGTTTCCAGCAATACGTCTCTCAGCTTCTCTAACACACTCCAAAACAACCGGCTTTCCATTGTCATCTCTGTAAGCACCCTTTTAACCAAAACAAATACATATTCAAAAAATAATAATTAATCAAATCAAAACAAAACAAATAAAAAGGAGTTATATTAATAAAAGAAATAACATACAACTCCGACGTTGACTTTATCAGGAGACGGGTCAGCAAGAAAAGCCTCGGTAACACCGAGAATAGGATCTTTAGGAGCTGGCTCAACGCTGCGCCACCATGAGGACATGGATCTTGATGATCCCGCCATCAACTGCTTGCTGTTTCTTGTGAGGCTGCTGCATGTGATCATCGCCTTACTGAGAGCCATTTTGATCTAAGAAATACAATTAAAAATTCTGAAACTAAGCACACAGAAATAAAAGAATTATTTGACGAGGTGAGGAAGAACTGATTCTTTGGTAAGTTGTTGGAGAGAATAAAGAATGGGTTTTATTTATGGGTTATTAGGGATAGGGACAGCACTCTAATGAGCAAGTTGTGTTGGGTGCACTTTGAAATGTGTGAGCTTTTTAATTTGTTGAATGCAATTTGGACTCTGCTGCGCTTTCTTTTTGATTTTGTTCGACAATTCCAAAGTTAATGTAACATGCCACTTCCTAATAACACATCAACTCTATTTTCTGTTCGTGACTACGTTAATTTTATTTGTAAAACACTACAATTTATTCCATCCTTTTCAATAGAAGTTTCCATTTTTTTAATTGTTGCCTATTTTAATTTTTAAAATTAGTTTTTAATACTTTTTAGAGATGCTATAAAAATAACCTCAATATTTAGATACAATAAAAAAAATTGCTCCTTAAATTATAATAAAGAGTCAAGTTGATTAAAAAAATAATTATTTTAATAAGTTAGTCCATAATTTAATAGAATTACAAAATTAAATTATTTTTAAATTTTATCATCTAAAATATTATGGTTATGCTTTTTAAGTTCTAGATTTCAAATATTTATAATGTATCTTTTAAACAATATAATTATTATACATGTTATTTAAAATGTATTCTATTTTTTTATTTGACTTGGACGATATTATTAATTTTTTTTAATTATGTTACTACTATGTCTGATCTAAATCAATATACATTTTTAGACAAACAAGTATTAATAAATTTGGTTCATCTAAATAATTTTTTTTATATAAGATATAAATAAATAATAAAATTATTTATAATTGATCAAACAAAAAATATTTAATTATATTATTTATAATTTTAATTAATTACATTTTATAAAAATTTTGATTTATTTTATCCTTTAGTAATGTAATATTTTATTAGTTTTACTTGTATTTTATCAGTGCGAATAAATACTTATAATCATACACTACACCGTTACATTAATTTAGAAAATAATTAATCAAATGAATAGAAATTAAAATTAAAATAAATTATTTTTTACGGTTATATTTTTATAAAATAAATACTTCCTCCGTCCCGTTTAAAAATGACAAATTACTTTTTCACATATATTAAGAAAGCATTAACTACTATAGTGTTTTCTTATTTTACATCTATTTATGGTAGTGTTGTATTTTGTGTATAGACTAATAGTCATTAATTATGGAAAGAGAAAAGGGGGTAAAAAAGAAAAATTCATATAAATTGATACAAAAAACATGATACGGCCTTCTTAAGTGGGACAAATAAAAATGAGATATATGTCTCTTCTTAAATGGGACGGAGGTAGTCAGTTTACTGAATGTTTCTAAACAGATATTAATGCTCAATGAATTATTATCACAAATTATTAGAAATATTGGTGGGAGTAATTAATTATAAATTGGTGAGAATGTGATAATTCACCCAAATGCTTATAAGAGTGTTTAGGTTCTACCATTACCTAATAACTAGAACTAGTTAATAGGTGGTTGAACCTTTAAACTTATAAATTCATTTATATTTGTTCTCTTAAGCAATGTGGGATTATCTTTAACACTCCCCCTCAAGTGTAACCGGGACTGGACATCCGGTTGTCACTTTAAATTGACTCCCCCTGAAACTGAAACTTTTGATTTAACAAGCAGCGGCAACACCGGACCGGGCCGCTGGGAATGAACATCCAGACGGACAACCGGCAAATTAAGAATCCGGGCCAGACCCACTAGAATTTTTGATTTAATACGCAGTGGCAATACCGGACCGGGCCGCTGGGACTGGACATCCAGACGGACAACCAGCAAATTAAGAACCCGAGTCAGACCCGCTCTGATACCATATTAGAAATATTGGTGGGAGTAATTAATTATAAATTGGTGAGAATGTGATAATTCGCCCACATGCTTATGAGAGTGTTTAGGTTCAACCATTACCTAATAACTAGAACTAGTTAATAGGTGGTTGAACCTTTACACTTATAAATTCATTTATATTTGTTCTTTTAAGCAACGTGGGATTATCTTTAACATAAATTAATAAAAAAAGGAATTATAAAAAAAAACCTTGAAATTAAAACTCGTATACTCTTCTTTGTTTGTTTACTTCATAGGGATCATATCTCCTATATTCAATTCTTTTTCCAACATAATATAGTGGCTTCTGATAATTGTGTTTTATGTGTGGATGTTGAATATGGCTTTCATATTATCTTGCATTACCCGGCTATTTTTTAATTTTTTTGAAAAAATGGGTGTTCAAGCTTAGCTTTTTCCTTCGAAAATTCGAAGTTTCTTCTATCAATGGTTGGAGTTATCAAGATTCCGCTATTGTAAGCTTTGTAGTACGATTTTGGTTGTTCTGTGTGTTGAGAAATTTGGAAAATAAACAAAATCAGAAAAAATCGACAGACTATCGAGATTTTATTTATGTTTGCATTAACAGATGTGTGATTCATTATAAGTGTTATAATCCTAATTTCAGCTATAGTGGTAATAATGTTTTTGGATCGCTAGAATTTTCCTTTTCGAGCTAGTATTTTTTGTTTTACCTTTTACTTTTTATAGTTGAGCTAATATAATCATCATTTGTCAACAAAAAGATCTTGAAATAATCTTGTAAAATTGTTCCTGAAATTTAGTAGTCGGTGATTGATAAATAAAATATATTTCTTTTTGGCAACAATATGGTTTTACTCATTCATGAAAAAATAGATTACATGAGTTTCAATTCTAGTCACGGTACTTGAGCTAGATAGAACATGGACTTTTCAACAACATAACGTGTCACTTAATATAAGTTCACAAACCTAATTTTAAAAATAAATATAGTCAAGTGAATAGAGTTTACAAATTCAAATAATTACAATGAAAATATCATAAACTAATAAATTTAAAAACAAGATATAAACTGTAAAATTAAATTTATAAATAAATTTTCCAAACGAAAATACAAAAACACGAAGTTTCGACAACACGTTTGTTCTTATCGATTTTTATACGTAGTACCATCAATTGATTTAAAAAAATATGAAATTTTGAAATTTTGTACAAAAATAAAAAAAAAACCCATTTTTTTAGTGATTGGAGAGAGATAGCATTTGTTGAAAGAATTAAATTCATAATCTAATAGTTTGATGCTCAACGCTTATACCGTTTGAGTTGTTATACGAGATATATAAACCCGGATGAAGCTAGAAAAGACCGATAAAATCAACGATAATATATTGATAAAATCCATTTGTTATAAATAGCGATTTAGATTTTTGCGAAAAATCACCTCCCTTAACAAGGATTTGAAGAGGAGGGACCCTATAGAAAGAAATGAGAAGTACACTTCTGGCTGTTGATTTTCCATGTCAGCATTTTTTTCTTTCACGCAAAATTCCTCCCACCTCAAAAATCTCGGATATCTCATTTTAATAAGTTGACAAAAAACTAAAAAAATAATAAAATACTCAAATCATGCAGCTTCAGAAATAGTAGTACAGGAAGAACTGCTGCTTATTCATTAAAAAAAAAAAAAAAAAAAAAAAAAACAAGAAAGCTGCTGCTTCCGTTTCAGCATCAATTATATTTGAATTGTGTATCACTAATTTGTTTCTTTAAATGGCTCAATTGATGTCTCCTGTTTGCACAGATAGTCTTAAAATTAAAAATCAGTGGTTAAAATCAGCTTCAAATTCTTCTGCTTGTTCTAGTTCTGCTTCAAAACTAATAATGTTTCCATCAAAAACCAATTATCCGAAAAGAAGATCATCATCATCATCAGGCGTTAGTAGAGTGAAGGCTGCAACTAATGATTCATCAGTAGTTGCTGATGATTATTATGCTGTTCTTGGTCTGGTAATTCTCTAACTACACCAATTCTTTATGATCTTTCCTTTTTATTTTGGATTTAAATCTATAGGAATAAAAGGTCAACCTGACTTTTAAACTTGTATTTTGAAGTTAAAAAAATTATTTTTAGTTAATTAAATTTTTCAGACTTGTGTTCTGAGGTCAAATAGATGAGCTTGAGATATACAAAATTATGGATTATTTGATCTAAATTAAAAGAATTTGATGGTCTAATTTAATGAAAAAGTTAAAAGAGAATTTGTTAGCCACGCTTGATGATTTAATTGACTAGAAAGGTTATAAATACTTATTTGAGCATGAGACATAAGTTCGAAGGTCAGGTTGATTCTTTATTTAAATTTATAGTATGCTCACTTTAAATTTATATTTGCCAATTTTATGTACCTTACATTTTCCGTACAATCTCACCAATCTTATAAAAGAATTCTGGTGGGTTTGCCCGTTTTCTTTGAATGTATTTTAGTTTTGATATTGGAGTGGTAAGACTGGATTTAGACTTAAGCCTTAGCCTATACTATTTTTTATCAGTTACCAGATGCTACACAAGAGCAGATTAAGAAAGCATATTATAATTGCATGAAAGAATGTCATCCAGATTTGAGTGGGGATGACCCAGATACCACAAATTTCTGTATGTTCATTAATGAGGTCTACTCGGTGAGTATTCTGTTTTCTCATTGAATATATATTTGTAAGATTGTTTTTGTGTAATCAACTGCCTGCGTGTACTATAATTAGATTACTGCAATGTAGGTGTTAAGTGATCCTGTGCAGCGCATTGTGTATGATGAAATTCATGGGTATGCATTGACAGCAATTAATCCTTTCTTGGATGATACTAGCCCGAAAGATCATGCATTTGTCGACGAGTTTAGTTGCATAGGTATGTATCATTAACCGATACGAAAGCATTTCCTACAACTTCTGAACTATTTTTATACTCATGCTCACCTAATGTCATATAACATATTACTTAGGCATGTGTTATGATTGGGACGAATTCATTGAATTGCTACCATTTGAATGCTACTAAAATTCAATCCTTAAGTGTATTGGAGAACTAAAGAAAAAACTGGATTTTTGTGGATGAGAATTGAAAAGTGAGCAATAATGCAGGTTGAAATTTGAGTCATGATTTAGTTATTCTGCAGGCTGCAAAAATTGTGTAAGTATTGCGTCTGATGTATTTGGAATTGAGGAAGACTTTGGAAGAGCCAGAGTACACTATCAGTGTGGAAACGTAGAGTTAGTGCAACAAGCAATTGAAAGTTGGTAAGAAGGCACATTGATTTTATTGATTTTATATGCCGTCGCACTTAGCCACAACAAATTAATTGTTATGCGTAAAGTTAATGGAATGCGCCCTCCTGAATATTGTTGTTATCCTTTGTAGTAATCCTATACTTCCAAGTTCCAACTTAGCGTGAACAGTAAACAAGCGTTAAAACAAGTTCTTTTTCCAAATTTAAATGTTATCAAAGACTCCGTCCGTTCCATTTTAGAAGTCTCTTTTTCTTTTCTAGATGTCCCATTTTAAAAAATCCTCATTCTATTTTTAGTCACATTTTAAGTTAATATTAACCCCTTATTTTATTTTTCAAATAAAGGATTAATCCTTTGAATACAATTTAGCAAGAATAAGAATAAAGTAAGTCTTTTGATTGTTGTTTGAACGATTTTGACAAAACTACAGTAGCTTTTTTGTTTGCTGGTACAGCTTTTCTTAGAATTTTGTAGAAGTGGTTGGTGCACCTGATGTAGTTTCTTGCAGATTCAGGTCCTATTATGCGCTGTGAAATATCAGATTAATAATTTAAGACGGCTAATCTTTGTATTTGTGTCGTTCAGCCCAGTTGATTGTATTCATTGGACATCTGCAGCACAACTAACTCTGCTTGAGGATGAAATGCGACGAGTAGAAAGAATAAATGTATGGCATCCTGATATTAAAATTTTATCTCTATTTCCGTTTTATTAAAGCCATGTTCAGCCATTTAATTGCTGTTGATTCTTCAAGAGGTGGAGTAGAATTTTAATTGTATGCGGCATTTCTTCCGAAGGCTAGTCATCTTAAGGCAATGCACCATTTGTTGAAGTTAGAATGAAGCAGTCACTTGAGTAGATCATTGATAAAAATATAAAACTGGAAGAAACAACATTCTGCATCTTGTTTCTCTGCTTACTATTATATTTTACCTACCGAAGAACATTACAGAAAATACAAATCTCCACTTGTGTTAAAATTCAGTGTTTTTTTGTTCCGTTCCAGTTAGAAAAATTTGTTTTCTTTCATTTCACTTTCATTTGGTTGTCTGAACATCAGCTGTTCTACCTGATGCCAGGTTGCACTAATGCTATCAGGTATGGGATCAGGAGCAGTAGACGTTTTCAGAATGGTAAGATAATTGGCAGTGTTTACAATGTTTGTCATTTTACTGATTTTGCTCTAGCATTATCCTGTTAGATATATCTTGAATTAGTGTTGCGTTTAGCTCGTATTACATTCTTAACTCTTAACAAAAGTTCTTATCATTGCTGTTAGTAGATCAAGTCTGATATCACTTTCGTTTTCTTTCTCTAATCACTATTAAATTCCCAAATCTAACTAAATTAAACCTGCTTGTGCTGTCAGGCATGTTCTCGATGGGAAAAACGACAATCAAAAGTCTTGGTAGGATCCTTCATCCCTCTTTTAAATATATTGCATCTCTACTCTAGCTAGCTCAAATTGGCTTGAGGTTGAATCGTCTTCTAAAACCAAATTGTTTCCAGTTTATCTACCTAATTCTTCACCTCATATTCATTTATTGTATGTTTCACAGTAACTGTTCTAAAACTGAATATCCAATCGAATTACATATTTTAAAATAGGATTTATAATTCTTGCAGGAGAAAGCTAAAATCAGGATGATGAACCAAAAGGATTCTGATAAAAGTGGATCATCATACTGGAGTGATCTTTGGGAAAAGTCGAAAGACTACACAAGATCAGGTAGATTCTGCAGCTTGAGATACTTCTATGCTCTAATTGTATTTCTGCTACTTCTGGTTTCGGGTTTGAGAGTAACTCGGAATCTAATATGTTATTTCGTTATTACAGATGAGGAAGTGAAAGATAGAGCAAGTCGAGCTGCAGCAGCAGCCCGAAGATGGAGAGAGTACTCACGAAAGGGTGCTGACAAGCGTCCGACCTTAAAACTTCCAGAGGCAATGACCAACAACAAAAATTGATATGTTGGTTAATTCTCTGCAGGTTATAGAAGATGCATGCTGTCCTATTCAATCATGTAACCTTGTAATTTATGTTGATATGCTGTATATATAATTTGAACATAATACGAATCGCTAAATATATTCAATAAAACGAATATTATGAATACATGTTGGCAAGTAATGTTTCAGCGATCCTATAACATTGCATTAGTAATTTATAAGGCTTAGTTCATGTTGCAAGATGGAGGTTCTGAGTTCAAAACTCTTACTCAAAGTTATAGTAAGATTTCATCTTTTAGGTAGTGTTAGGGGATGATTATTTCCTCACGACGAAGATTTGTTCAATGGGCCGGATACTCACCCGATCAATCAGGCCAAGTTCACTTCAATTGAACTTGGACTGCTAATTTTTCCATGAACTCAAACTCGTATCAAGCCTATTTTTGTAGTGTAAAATAAATTTTTCTTTGAGATCAATTCAGACTTTATTTTTAGTTGAGGTTCTATGTAGAGCTAAAAGAAGTATGGTTCTGACTCCACATAAATTCAATTCATAGTAGGACTTAAGACAATAAATATTAGATCTAAACCGAGCTTGAGCTCATAGATATAGTGTCAACTCAGTTTGAACCCATCCAAACCGGGATTATAACCAGGTATGGCATAGCCCTCAACCAGTTGGAAACAAAAAAGTATATTTCCTACAGAAAGATTCGCCTCAGCTCCGATCAAGATTTAAAATAATAAAACAATCGAGAGTTCATCACAATTGATCAATTTCAGAGCCAAGTAAATGAAATGGATATAAGACTTGTTGAATATTCAACAATGAAAAATACCAAATCAATAAATCCCAGAGAAAATGAATCTACTTGTTCATTGTTGATGATAAGCAGAAATTCCAAAATATCGACCCCATCGACATAAAAGCTACACGAGCTTGGAGCGGAACCACCCTACAAATTTCAAATGTAGCGTGTAAGCACATCTGGATGCATGTAATTAGACAAGCTATTAATCAATTTTAGTATAAAATTCATTTCATTAGTGAAAAAAATCATTTAGTAATTGATAAACATTACAAATTCAACAAAACTTAGCACCATACAGTTATCAAATACATTTCTAAGTAAACCAAACACAGGTATATTCATTTATAAATAAATTCTATACAGTTTTTGCAGAATTCATTTGAATCGAATGCACCATATAAAGCAAGGGCCTTGCATTATTTTAGCAAAATTTTAGTAATTAAACGATGCACCAAAAGATAAGTTCAATGAATGAAAGAACTTTCTAACCATTTGCAGGTGGTGGATTTTTCTAGACATCTCAAGACCATATTTGCACCATCATCAAGCATACAGTCAGTAAGAAAGAATAAGAGCTCTATCTATGGTCCTAGGGTATAATGTTAAGCAAGGCAAGGAGATCATGCTCCTACATTTAAAGAATTCCTGCCCGTGTTCAGGCAAGCTTGACACAAAAGCGCAGAATATTTAGGAGCAGTAAACTGTTCAAAATTATCTAAATTATACAGGTTGATTCTTCAAAACTTCGTCACACACACAAGGTATTTAATTAACAGAATACGTGCTTTTCACTTAAATTTGGATCCTAGCTTTTCTCACTTGCATCAGTAATAATACTCATCACCATGGCATTCTAAACCAATTGTTTAAAGGCATGAACTTTCTCAGCCAACTTACAAGATCTTAATAATAGGCACTAGAAACAAACTGGGGGTATGTTGTGTTGCATAAAGAAAACAAAACAAAATTCAAACATCTCCCTTCTCGTTATTTTTACATATCCTTTTAAATTTTCAAATGATGAGAAGAACAAAAATAAGGATTGAAAGACCTACCAGAAATTCAAAACGCTGACTGGGATCCAAAACCTAAAACCTGCATCAACACCAAAATATGATCATTGAATGAAATCACAGAGAAATCGAATAAAAAAGAGATTTTATGATCCCAGAAAATCCTTTACCATAAAAAAGTGTGGGAAGGGCGTCTTTTTTGTACTTTGCAGGAAGCATTGAAAGTTTGCCTTGCCATAAATTATTCCATGCAAAGATAACAGCAATCACACATGGACCAAGTACTATTTGGTTCAACAATACCTGAAATATATGAAATTTATTTTTCAATGGAGCTATTCTTTAAAAAGTAGCTGCTTGCGACACGTTAAATATGAATAATATAAAACGAAAAACAAATAGCTGTACCTTCAGCATTACATTCTTCACTGACTGCCGAGGCAAACAACGATCAAGATGCTGATACCATGCGTAAGAACCAGGGCCATATAGTAGAAACCCATAAGAAGTCATTCGCAAGGCACGGAGCCAATCATGGTCCAAAAGGATGGTCCGCATGAGATGCTGTGGAGAAGCTGGTAAAATTTAAATTCCTGAGCATGAGTCACAACACTAATACAAGAAAAAAAAAGAGCATGCATTGAGATGGTTTAAAGCTGGCCCTCCGACAAGATAAAGTGCAAAGCGCTATTTAATGTTCAATTCATATGGTCATCTGCAATATGAACATTAGAAATAGAGAAAATGCGGATGTATAAATTCTCAGTGTGGTGTTTGTGTGCGTGTACCATATATATCCTGGAGTTTGAGATTCCGGGTTTGCAGCAATGGAATGATAGAGAAAATGCTGCTTAACCCAGTATGTGGAGGTGGGAAGGAGTAGTCTAAGTTTGTACGACTTTTCTCTGCTTTAAAACATAAAATGCCAAACCAACTAGCTCACTCAAACGAAAAGCACGAATCGCTGAAAGCAGAACTAGATCATTTACTACAATTTTGTTTATTGTGGTTTGCAATCTACTACGATACGATTTTGTTTGTGCTTTCACTTAATGCTTAGCTAATAATTTGCATAATATCTTCAGTCGAAAAACGCCGAGACTAGACAAAGTATGAACTATTTTCTTTTGCATTAAAAAATATTCTTATCATTATATTTTTGTTAAATTTCTGCAATGCCTGAAAAATAACAACTAACAGTTCAGCTAAATCAAATTCCATTGAGGTTGGACTTTAATTTCATTTATATTGAGTTGAAATAATTAATAATATTTTCAAAAATGAATCCAAGTAAAGTATAAATAAATTGTAAGCTAATAGTATGAACAAAAAAAACGATGAAATGCAAAATAAAGAAACAGAGAACTGACAGTGTAATCATCGTTTTCGCCGGAATCGTGAGAAGGAGGGATAGAATCGGCGGGCGTTTTGCTATTTCTCCAACGCTCTGTAGCTTGGGCGATTGTGTCTCCGGTGAGAGCGAGTGAGCCAGCAGTAGCTGCTTGCTTCAAAGGAAAACGGAAACCACCGCCGCCACTCGCGGATTCGGATGCGTTACTTTTGGAATTGTTATATGGTTTCTTTTTCTTCTTGTTCAGATGATTATTGAGTTCCCAGTTCCAACCCCAAAACCCGCCATTTCCGCCGCCGCCGAATGCTTCCATTGATAGCACTCACTATGTACTGCTTCACTGCCTCTTGTTAACGGCTATTGCTTCCAAAAACAGAAGCTACAATTTTCAATCCCCTCCCTAATTGGGGGTTTTAGTTTTCTTTTTCTTCTCAGAAGAGCATATTTTTTTTTTAAAAAAAAGATAATTTCAAATATTAATTTCAATTTAAACTAACCTCACGCTCCTCGTGTATATCATAACTCTTATTTACATCCTTTTATTTTGAGCAAATTACTTAGAGGCTCCTGAAATATACTATAATTAACAATTTGATACCCCTTGTATCAAAAGTCTACTTAATAGTCCCTCAGTTTTAATTCCGTTAACTTATGGATATTTCTGTTAATTTGAGGGACCAAATCGTTTAACGGATTGAAACTCGGGTACTAAATCGTTTAAAAGTGAGGGACTAAATCGTTTTATAAAATTAAAAGTGAGCGACCAAATCGTTCATAAAATTAAAGTGGGGTACTAAATCATTTGAAAATAAGTGTCGAAATTAACGGAGGGACCTTACGGAAATAAAAACCGAGGGACCATTAAGTAAATTTTTGAAATAAGGATTATCAAACTGTTAATTATGGTATATCTCAGAGGTTTTTAAGTAATTTGCTCTTTTATTTTCACCAAAGGTTCACTTTGCCAACTTGGTATAAAAAATCAATTAAAATCAAATTTAAAATTCTAGAAAAAAAAACCATCTTAAATTTGATAATTTGATTCATATTACTCCCTCAGTTGAATTTTGTCAAAAAATGATTGGTGCATTATATATAAATTGAATTATGTGATACAATTTTATTGAACAATTTAAATATAAAAGGATAAAATGAGTCAAATAATCGAACATAAAGAGATGCCACTGGTAAGTGTTTTTAGTTTTGAAGTATCATCGTTGTATATTACTACCATTTGTTTAGCAAATTATTCACACTTTAATTTTCTTTAATTTTTTAAATAAATGTATAATTAAATGACTCAATAAGTAGCCGCTAAATTTATTTTTAATTTCCATTTTTTTACAACCGTACACATTATTGAGTCTAATGAACCACCAAATTCAAATGCTTACCCCGAATAAACATTTCAATTGTTTTAGTTTTTTTTTTAAATCGAGCCAATTTTATTATTTTATTAATCACAACCAATGTTATTCAAACATTCATATTTATTTCATTATAATACAAATGAAAAATTTAACTATAATTAATACAATTACAAGGTCTAAAAATATAATCAAAATTCTTGCTAAATGTAGTAATTAAAGTTAACCAGATTGATTCCTTTTAACCAAATAAAGGTCACATAGTAATGATTTTTAAAAGGCTAATCACCTGTAAAACTACCGATCTTTCATTTTTTTTTCAATAACCCCCACCTTATAAAAACTTCAATAGCACTCTATTTTACATTTTTACATTTTAATAGCACCCTGAATTTAAAAAAATAGATAATTTTATTATTATAAGGATTAAAGTTTATAAAATAACTAAATGAAAGGATCATTTTATACCTTTTTCTAATTAAACAAATACAAACACATCCCTTAACTTAAAATACATCCAAATAAGCCCGCTTTCCCACTAATTTAAATAAAAAATCAAAAAATATTAATTTCTACCCTACATTTTTTCTGGTATCATCATCACCCCGCCACCCGCCGCTTATCCTCCATCATCCTCCATGGGAGGACGATGGAGGACGAGCTGTTCTCGTCCTCCGAACAGATCTCATCTTCCCATGGGAGAGCGAGATTCTTCCTCCATGGGAGGACGAGAACACCTCATCCTTCATCTTCCCATGGAGGATGAGTTCTTGAAGAAGAATTTGTTCTTCCTCAAGAGTAAGGAAGAATTATGTTCTTCCTCAAGAACGAGGAAGAACAATGTTCTTCAAAAAAAAATGGTGAATCGCGGTCCGAAGGAGTCGGTAACGGATTCGAGGAGGTGGCGATTGGTCGGAATTTAATTATTTTAATTAAATAATTTTTTTATTATTATTCATCTTTAAATATGGAGAAGATAGGTTTTTTTATAGTATTTATAACATTTAATATTATTTAGAATATGTGGTAAATATAAAGGATTTATTTTGAATTTTATCAAACTGAAAATAGTTTAATTTAATATTTTAGGGTGCTATTGAAATTTAAAAATGCAAAATAGAGTGCTATTGAAGTTTTTAGAAGGTGAGGGTGTTATTGAAAAATAATTGAAAGGCCGATAGTTTTACAGGTGATTAGCCTTTTTAAAAATGAATTCAAAAATTTGAAGAAGTCCAGACGTCAACAATGTCCGCTATCTCAAAATGATGGGTGTTGTGCATAAGCATAACTGCATTCGAATATAAGAATGGGTTACGTGAAAGGTCAAAGTAGCATCACGCATTAGTCCTTTACTTTTTCAGCTGCTTCACGAAACTCCCCATATTATTATAATATTATGCACAGACAAAATAATATAATTCGACAAACACAAAAAATTGAAATCGACATCTCCATTTTCAGAACTTTCCCGCAACTTCCGGCCACCTTTTCAGATTGTTCGTTTCAGGTAACATCTGAAAACCCAACCTTTTTTTTTCTTCTTCTTCTTCCTTCTCTTGATCAGCCTTTGTTTTATATCTAGAACAATTGAATTTGTTTTGGTTATACGGGTTTCTTGTTGGTCAAGATGGCAGTTTAAGCAAATTTTCACATTTACCAAATTGATCACTAATTTTATTGGAAAATTGTGTCAGCTTTTGAAAGAAAATTAGAAATAAGGTGTAATTGGTCATGTCAAATCAATTCTATATTAATCTTTTTTCAAAAGATTATAATAAGGTGGGCAATTCACCGCTATGCGCTCTTCCTAGGTCCGCTCCTGATCATATAGAAGCTTATAAGGCTCGGAAAAAGCTGTAACAACCGGCATACTAAATGCAAAACTCTAGTTTGATTTGAGGAATAGGTTGAGACATATGCATATGTGTCTGAAGTCTTTCATTAAGTCACAGTTGCAGTAGCGAATTAATTTCTATTGCATTGATAAGGGGTTTATAGTATAGTGCTGCTTTAACTTTACATTTTAGCTTCAGGTCAAAATGTTATAAAATGATTAGTTAGTTACATGTAGTTTACATCTTAAT
Source organism: Mercurialis annua (assembly GCF_937616625.2). NCBI lineage: Eukaryota > Viridiplantae > Streptophyta > Magnoliopsida > Malpighiales > Euphorbiaceae > Mercurialis > Mercurialis annua. The sequence continues at coordinate 35,568,974 of NC_065573.1, read as the reverse complement.
TACCCCCTAAATGTGGTCCAAGTTCAAGTCTCTATCGTCAACAGGTGTCAATTTAATAATTATTGATCTTCTTTTAGTTGTGAGAAACTTGAAAAGTTAATTTATGTTATTGTATTGGTTTAAGATTCTCCTATAAATGTAATAGCATTAAAATTTAACATCATGATTGGTAGTCTTTAGAATTTTATTTTTGAGTCTGCTGGACAAAAGCTGTTGGTTCTAGGCTGAGCCTTGAAGGCATATTTTTTACTCTTTGGTTAATCTAGTTATTCTAGTGTGTGAAAACTTGGATTCTGAGACTTTTCTCTTTCCAATAATTATGATAAATTCACACTTGTGTCAGCTGTTGATGTGTATATTCCTCTGTTATGTCTTTGTTTTTAAGAAAAATTTCAATTTTAACCGACTATTAAATGTATTTCAGGATTGAGTTTAAGCTGTAATTCTTTGTTTGTGCAATTTTTTTTTGATTGCTAATATCTTGTGTTACAGAGAGAATAAAAGGGAAACATACAGAGTGATATATACAGAGAATCAGGCAGCGAAGGGAATCTCTTGTTAGGCCTATTCGCTGAGGTTATGCTATAGCTCTGGTTTCTCAAGAAACTGTCATGGCAACGAAATCATACCAAAATCAAGCAGAGTTGCTGCTGAAGGAATATTTGCTAGATGATTCTTTTATTCCTTGCACTTCAATTATTTTTGGCATATTTGCTTCCAAGATGGTATATATCATTGTTTGTTCAGTTTCAGCCTTTTTGTTATTGTAACCTTTTCTTATAGTATGTATGTATGCAAATTCTTCTATCTGTTCTTTAATTCATTTTCTATTCCTTAATTTTATTATGTTATCAGGTTTATGATCTTACCAAGTTGTTTAGTGCGGGCTACTTCAAGAGCTACTCCAACCTTACGAAGTTCCAGCGCATTGAGTGGAATAACAGGTAACTTACAACTTCTTACCTCAATAGTTGGTCTAAAATTTGTTTCCTTTCTTCTGTTAATTCTTTTATTCTTACAAAAATAAATAAATCAATGCAGGTCTATATCCACCTTTCATGCCATTTTCATAACAGCTATATCATTGTACTTGGTCTTTTCCTCTAATCTTTTTTCCGATCATCCTGCTGGGCCTGTAACATTCCGAAGTTCTTCATTGTCTACATTTGCATTAGGGGTATGCTGCTCTAAAGTCTCTATCTTGTCTCAGCTCAATGCTTCTCTCCTCTCTCTCTCTTCCTTTTTTCTTTTGTTTTAATATACTTCTGGGTAGTTTGCCTAAAGAATTCGGGTCTCTTTTTTGATTGTTGAAAATAAGCTTCTGCATGGATTGCAATATTAAGGATGAAGTCCCTATAATGGGGTGTGCGCTCTTTATTTTATTTCACAGAAAGCTTGGAAATCACGGAAATTGTGATTATTTTTTACTGAACATTTTCTTGTTATATTTGGATTTTACCTGTCCAAAAATTGTGTCTGTTGCCTTAAAAAAACACGATTCAGGTGTTAGTTCTCAGTATGGAAGTGATTATACAGATTTTAAGGTTTTTTTTATCAAGTCATGAAAACAGAAAAGATGAAAATAAGAACTTGTAAAGGTTTCTTTTAGTGTCACAATGGTTTTGTTGGGGTTATATTGTGGATATGAGCATGCACCACTAAACCAATATAGAGAAGGGCAGAAGGCAAATAGTGATGCTGCTTAAGATTGTTGGAGAAAGATAGTGGTATCATTCTGAACTATATATTTCAAGGCTGTTAACATATATAATTAATTTTGCTTTATTTCAAAGTATAGTTTCTACTTCATAGGTTATGCACTTGGTTCCTGTAGTCTTTATTTAATTTGCGTCTCTTCTATGAAAAGATTTTTTGATGTCTGCATTTGATGTATCTTTGGCAGGCTTCTGTTGGTTACTTCATTGCTGACATTGGGATGATTATCTGGTTTTATCCTTCTCTAGGTGGAGTGGAATATGTAAGTTCTCTTTCCTTTTTATTTTTCAAAGATTATTATCAAGCATATCTATCTTCCAACTGTAGTTATATCTTATAATTCACTAAGTCAAATTCCGTCTCTATTTCTTCTAGGGAGAATTAGGCCTTGTTTACTGTATGTATTCATATCCTTTGGAACATGTGTTAATTTATCTAGAACAAGGTTACTTCAGTTTTTGAATAACTGGAAAAGGTGTTCAGTTTTCAAAAACTTGAAAACATGCATGTCTTCTGCATGTTGTCTTTTTTTTGTGAATCTGTGATTAAATTCACTTGTTTCTTAAACAGAGGATGAATGTTACATTACATTTATGAAAAAGAAAAGGAACAAAGTATAGCAGATTTTGAAAATAAAGAGTAAAAGGAAAAAAGAACTCAGAACCACTGTTGAGACTGGAGAATGACAAAGAAAAAAAATTAAACACATAGTTGAATTGACAATGAACAAATTGCTGACCAAATACATAAGACCAGTAAAAGCAAATAAACCAAAATACACACGCGTCGGACTGAAAACATACTTCACTGAAATACTACAAAAGAAAAAATATTTTGTGTTTTCAGAATGGTTATGCGTTTCTGAAAAGGAAAGCATCTTCAGTTTGGTTTCTAATGGTCAATTGTATTCATGAAATTCTAGAGAATTGTGATTTTCGTTTGGCCAAATGCTAAAAAATATCTAAACCTTTTTGCGTATTTTCTATTTTAACAAAACCTTTTATTTTTGACAAATTTGTGCAACTTTCAACTTTTTATTGTAATTGTGTCTCAATTGCTCAAATTGATTTAGCGTGACCTCTGCAAGTGATGCATGAATTGTGTGCCATTGCAATTTATTTTGTCTAACATGACAATGCTCACGGCAATCAGATTAGGAATAATACACGTTTGACGTTTCTAAGATAATTTGAGCAATTAGCTAGGACACAATTGCAATAAAAAATTAAATTTGGACAATTTTAATTAAATTACATATAATGTTTGGAGTTTATTTTTTTTGGATTTTTGGCCTTTTGACTCTCCACTAGGAAAATTAGTAAATTACACCATTTAATTATGTATCCCTCCTTTTCCAGTTCTCTTGAAAGAATGCTTAGGAAAACAAGACTTGCATATAGTGGATTGGATTTTGAGAATAGTATAAGTTTTAACAAATAAATGCTTATTTAAAGAATTAAATGCTCGACTCTTGATAACTACTGCCACCAATCTTGGAGTTTTTTCATAAATGGAACTTCATTATTTTCCATTTACTTGTTGGATGATCTTCTTTTTTTCTCAACTTGGTCTTGGAGATGATTATCCATCATTGTGTCAGGTAATTCATCATCTTCTTTCCATGATAACTGTGGCATATGCTATGTTAACTGGGGAAGGTCAACTTTACACATTCATGGTTCTTATCTCAGAGACGACTACCCCTGCGATCAATCTGAGATGGTAAAATAATAGTCACTTGAATGATGTTTCTTTCTTGAAGGTTTACATTTGTTTCTCATATCAGATGTTAGTTTTGTGAAGGTATCTTGACACAGCAGGAATGAAGAAGTCTAGAGCGTACCTCATAAATGGGATAGTAATATTTTTCGCTTGGCTGGTAGGTGAAGGGCGTTTTAAGTTTCATGTAGATTTTTGTCATGTGCATTGCGCTGATTATTTCTTGATATTTATTGGGTGAATTGTTTACTTTTTACTCTAAAACAGATATGTTTGATTGTCAGATTATCGCATAAAATTAAAACTCACATAATACGATTCCAAATAAATAGTCACAGCATAAAAAAGTTTTAGAATTTAGATACATTAAATATTTTTGAACAACGGATATTCAACGAAAAACATGATGGCATCTGATTATAAGTAAAGTAAGAGTTTACATCAGTAGTTCAATATATTTTATGGGCGTTTTCGTCATTATTCTTATATGTAACTTTACTGTTTTTTCTTGTCTCTGTTAAATTTTGGTAATGGTTGTATGAAATTTGCAGGTTGCTAGGATACTCTTATTTATTTACCTTTTTTACCAGATCTACCTGTACTATGATCAGGTAACAGCTGCATCCTTATAACTTCAGCATTGGTATATTATTTAGACTGTAAGGCGAAGTCGGAAAATAAAAGAGATTTTTTAAGTTAGTTGAACAAGTAATCTGCCTAGGGTGGCCTATTCTGAAAGGAACATAGTTTCTGCGACTTTTTTCCGGCTGTTTAAAGTTCTTTTTAGATCTGAAACTGGAAAGTGCTTTTCTAAACCAAGACTAACATATTTTAGAGAAAATTGATGCAATGTTGAAAAGCAGGAGTCTCTTTCTTTCTGAAAGGATGAAAGCTATGTTGCACGGAACTTGTTAAGTCATACATTTTCGTTTTCGTTTTTGGAAATACTTATGAATTCCGAAATTTTATATTTGTAATCTATTCTTATAAAACATGTCATTTTGTTGTTTCTGTTTCAACGTATTCTATTTTAAGGTTTTCATTTTTTGTTTCCCCAACAGCTGAAGCAAATGAACGTGTTTGGGTTTGTGTTGGCACTAACTGTGCCAGTAGTGCTATCGATCATGAACTTGATGTGGTTTTGGAAGATTATAAGGGGACTGAAAAAGACATTAGCAAAAAGGCATTAGTTCAGTTCATCATCTGAGATAATCGGAGTATACTATTCCATTACCATCATAAGTTCATTACTTGTTCTGTACATTTTCTTCTTGCCTGTAAATAACTTTATATGATCTTATATTCTAATCTGTTTTTGTAGAGTGTCTTTCTACCCATTGTTTTTTTTTTCTTAAAAATAATTGTGATCATTAGATCAAAATTAATGTTTTTCTTGTACCATTCCGGGTTCAAATACATGAATGTGCCATCTCCTGGTTAATCAAGTTTTGAAATAATTGAGTAATATTTGAATTAAAGTATTGTTATTCTCTTTTTTCGTCCTTTCTTATTCTTAGCGTATGATGTGGCAATATAAGAGCGGATGAGTTTAAATTTTTATTTGGAGTATACATTTTTGAACAAAAATTGAGCAAATGACAAATCGATACGTATGAAGGAAAATAGAGATGAAAAAAAAAATTGAACTTTCTTTTTACATATGAATTACTACTTAAAAATAATTTCTTTTTTGAATTATTTAAATTTTATAGTTTTTCTAAATTAAAATCATCCAAAGTTCTAATTAATATAAGAGATCAAGTTCATTTAATCTAAATCCTTAATAAAATATGGCATAAATTAAAAATTTATCGATTCTAAAATGATGTCGAAACTTGAGACGATTCTAATCCTTTTGTTCAAATTAAACTTTTATCTTTTTTATAAATAACCCAAGGTGGTGTAGGCCAAAGTTTCACAAGCAATAATCAAAACTTTGGATAAATGTAGGTCCAATTTAATGATTTAAAATCAGCTATTGGTTTGTTTTCTTGAAAGCAATGCCATAACACATAAAACCCTCCATAATTTGAGATTTCTATAAACAAAAAGGATATAAAATCATTGTAACACTTTACATAGGGTCAATTTAGACTTTATCCAGTAAATGAAAACAAATAATACTACAGCAATGATTATGAGAGCTAAACAGAGCCTAATATCTCTTATAAATGGTAATAAGAATTTGGTTTGGATTGAAGACTGACAACCAAAATTTCCTCTTATAAAGAAAGAGGGTGCATATGGTAAATTGTGACCAAAATTTGAATTTTTTGTATAGTAATTTAAAAAGTGAAGACATTGCTACATTTAAAATCGTAAAACATGAATATTCAAAACATGTACGTGGGGTGATTAAAGAGTCGATTTGGTTAATAAACCTACCGATATAACCAATTTAAATGTACCATACTTAACTTTCTCTAAAAAAAACAAAATTAAATCATATAATTAATTTTAACCAACATTGATTTGATCGTGTTTACAAAAAAATTTAAAATTTAAAATCGAACAGACCAAATTAATCTGTTAATTTAATTACGCCAATAAAAATATGAAAACTAACAAAGAAATGAAAAACAAAAAAACAATCGGCTAATTAACTTTGATTGGCCATTTCTTTTTGTAAAAATTAACCGAAATGAATTTTTTGATTAATGGAACCGAATTAATAAAAAAATAATTTAATTCAATCAGAATAAATCTGTTAAACCGGTTAATTCCGTTTTACCTTACCGTTTGCTTATCCGAACATATATACTCGTGCGTGCAGACTAATTTTATTTTTCTTATTTAATCAAATGGATTACGTGTCATCATAAGAGAGCGCGTGAAAACATTTCATACGCAGTCGCGTAACCGAAAATTCGATGGAACGTTTAATTGAGGCGTAATAAGTTTCCCTCGTTTTAGTTAAAGTTCAAATTTCAAAAACAACCCCAACAACTCTCTCTCTCTCTCTTAAATTCACTGAGCCAGCGAGTGAGTGAGTGAATGAGTGATTAAACCTTCAGCAAGAATCGTCTCATATATGAGATAATGATATGTGAATTGTTGAACAGAGAAATTAAATTGATTTTCAGATCAGTTTTTACATATTTAGACACCTCAGTTTCTCGAGCTATGGGCTGTTTTTTTGGATGTTTTCGTATTACCGACGACGGCGACGATCATCAACGCCGCCGCCGTCATCCTCATCTCGTCGCTAATTCCGCTCGATCTGTTATTCCGCCTGTAATGTTTCTTTATTTTCTGTTTGGTTACAGTTTACTGATTTCTTTGATTTTGTTTCTAGTGAATGTTTTTGTGATTTTTTGATCAGGAAGCTGTTATGTCTAAGAATCGTTTATCGGCTCTATTTTTAACTGAAGGTAAATTAATTCATTTAATAATTTTATTTTTCTCTGTTTAATTTTATGTTCTTATTTCTTGAAATTTTGGGTGGATGCTGATAATTTTGGATTTGTTGTAGTTGAAAAAGAGAGAGAAGATATAGAAAGCAATTACGGGAGACGGGGTGATTCTTTGGGATCTCCACAAATCAACAAGGAGTTGATAGCTGAGGTAATTTAAATTCAATTAGTTAACTAATTAGTTTTGTTGTTATTGAATTTGGTTATTGCAGCTGAAAAGTTTAATGCATGAAAAAGAAGAAGTGGTTGAGATGATAATAATAATGATGTGCATTTTTATGTTTATGTTTAATGGTCTGAGTTCTTTTTGTTATGTTTTTGAAATCGATTGAAATGAAAATGGATGTCTAAGTGTAAGGAATTTTAATTTCAATTTAGTAGTATTTGAAAATGATTATTAACTTCATAGATATTAATTTCCTCATCAACCTTATAAAGTAGATAATTATCATTAAAGAATTTGCATTCTTTGTGTATACATTACAGTATATACTTGGAATTTATTCCCAAGAATACAATTGTAATCTCAATTCCACAATGTGCTGGATGAAGTGTTAAATTTCCTTACTTCTGGATATACACCCTCTTTAACTGGACATGTTTTTGGTGAATTTTAAGATTTTTTTTTGTTCTTTTGGAGATTCAGGTTCTATAAGATGATAGTTTAGTCTGAACTCATTGAATACTGTTGCTGGCTGTCGTGATCTCCATTAGCATGTTTTTTTTTTTTTTGCCAAAGTCCATTAGTATGTGATTTCTATGTATTTACTTGTCTATCTGTCATGGCTTGTTATTTGATGATTTGAGAACTTTAATCTCTATGACCAAGGAGCTTAGTCTTAGGGTCTGTTTCCTTCAGTTGTCAACTCTATTTTAGAGCTGTCTATTTCAAACATTTGATGAGCTCCCAACATCCCTCAACCTCTTAACAAAATAAGGTTTTAGTATGCTACTTAATGTTTTTTTCCATCTTGTTTGATTTGTATACTTTAATTGTTGCAGGCTAAATTTCTGAAAGCCTCCGGTACACTACCTGAGACACCTGCTGAGATTCGGAAAGCATCTGAGAAGTTAAGGTATTCGCCTCCTCCAGATGGTAATGAATCAAAATCTTCAGATTATCATTCATGGCTTCCAAATACATCTCTCAAGAAGCTACAGCTGGATAAGCAAATTGTCGAGCCATTTTCTCCTATCAAAGTTTGTGAAGATTGGGGTTGCGGTTCTGTTTCTTCGGAGCAGACACCCAGCAGGTAGTTTGGACTTCTAATACTAATGGGTTGCTTATGAAATATTATTGATTTGTTATCAAGTAACTAATATGGATATATAGGCTTTTCTTAAAAACATACTTAACCTGCATCAAAGGGAATTAATTTCATCCATTTTACAATCTTAAGGATTAATCTTGCAAAGGATTGTGGCAATCCTATTAACCACTCTGGTGCTTATTCAAAGAAGATTGCCACCGGCTTTGCAGAAGAATTTGTAGAAAATACTTTTTTTATGATACTGTTTTTCATTATTGTATTGGAATGATGGCATCCTGGAAATGTTCCTCAAATTATTCACAATATTTTTAACTTTTCTTCTATGTGTGAACTTTAATGGTGGCTGTTAAGTATGATTTTTTATTGCATTCTTGTAGCTGCATATCCAATGAGCAGAACACTGGAATGGTATCTGCTAGCTCTGTTGAAGATGGTAAGGCGTGAAGTCCAACAACAGCAGTCTAGTTTCATGTTTGTTAGAGTGATAATAATGCAACTTTCGTTTCTTCTTGCATTTCAGTTACAAATGTCCCTTTCAAGAACAAATCAGTTCGCTTTGATTGCAATTTTGATACAGCTTCATCTAAAGGATCTTCATCTGAAAGTCAGCGTTATGTTTTGGGGAGATATAAATCCCCTGGGGATATGAGTGTGTCAAAAAATTCTCCTAAACCAACTCCTTTAAAGCTTTCTGACGAAATGCAAACACCTGGAACTGTTTTCCCTGCAAGTGTAGAAGGTTTAGCAAATGGAAAGACTAGGATTAGATCCCAATATGTGCATCCTGTTCTGAATCCAGTGGAGAATGCATCTCAATGGAAGGTTCTACAGCAAGGTGCTTCTAGTTTCCATGAACAGTTAAGTGAGCTCAAAGAATCTCCTGAACAGCTGGAAAATTCAACACCTAAGTCAGAAGTTGGAGTGAAAGACACTTCTAGGCAAGAATCAAAGGTGGAAGCAAGTCTATCTTCTTGGCTCAAACCCCGAGAATCAACTCGTATGGATAATACAATAGATGATGGAAGTGAATCTGCTAAAAAAGTTTTTGGTAGAACTCCTATGGACAGGCCTATTATTGGAATGGTTGCTGCTCATTGGAATGAAAATGAACCAACTCAAATCTCCCCCAAGTGGTGGGATGGGAATGGTATCCCAAATTCAACTAATAAATACAAGGAAGTATGTTCTGTGTCTCTTTATTTTCTTTGTCCTTGGTTCAATTGTTGGAGTCTAGACCTGATGAAGTCTCCTCTTTTTTGTTTTCCAGGATCAGAAAGTTAGTTGGCATGCTACGCCATTCGAGGAGAGGTTAGAGAAGGCACTGTCTGAAGAGAGTTTCATTTCACAAAAGTATGTCTACTTTCTTCCTTTCTTGATTGTATATCTATTTTTTGGTAGTTAAGTAGGAAGGAGTCACGGTTTGCATTATTCTTCTAGTAGACCTGCTAAAGGTTGCCTATTCTCGAGCCATTTCAGAGATAGGCGTTACAATTTACGGTGTGCAGAACTCAACTATAATTTTTTTGGTTTTTCAGCTGGGTTAGGTTTTGGTGGTAATTTTGTATTTCACAATTTTAGTACAAATTGAATCATAAAATCAAACCGAACCTGACTGATTTGATTCAGATTGAAACTTATAAAATTGGTTTGGTTTGATTAAAAAAAATTAGTGAGGTGGGACACAAATGCACACCCTACATCACATCAGTGTCAAAGGTAAAAGAGAAGAGAAGAAAACAGAAGTTAAATTTCATACATCTATCCCGATAAAATTAAATTGCCAACAATATTCTTTTGTAATGGTTATTAATGCATCAAGATCCATTTCTTGCATTCAATTTAATACAGTTACTATCATTATAGTTAGTGAAAGCAAAACACTCCTTTCAAACAGGATAACTATAAACTAAATCAGTTGAGCATTGTAAAAAAATTTGACGTGTTAAGTTGGTCACTAAATAGTTGAAAACTGAATTGTCTGTTCATTCTCATTGTTGTCATTTACAGTGTCTATGCTGTATGGAAATTTAATTGATTCCCTCATTTATGTAACTTATTTTTACTTCTGAAAACATTTCTGAAGTTCTGAAACTTTTTGTATATAATCTATTCTTACAAAAGGTCTGTGTAAGCTAGCTCTTTATGAAGGCTCTAACTCTGAGCCATATGTTTAACGACTGAAACTTTTTTGTAAACAGGAAGTCTATAAGCGGGAGACCCATAGTTTTCGATGAGCACGATGAAAGTGATACTGCTCTTTCTACATTCCAGGCTTCAACACATTCCAAGTCAGTTATTTCATTCTGACGATTAAATGGCGTATTGCTTGGTGTTGTGAGATTATATTGAAGTTGACATGTGGTGGATGCACTTTACATTTACTGAATGTGAATTGAAATGTCAGATTCCATGGTTTTGGTTGTATGGATTTTGAACTAAAATGATTCAAAGAGATTTTCCAATATTGTTGTTAATATAGATTGTTAGCAGCACCAGGAGGAGGCAGGAGCTGCTTAGAATGTAAATCAGTTATCAAAACTCTCGGATAATGATAATCTTTTTCGAGCATGTTATCAATTTTTTCTATCCAAAATTAAGCTTGCACATTGGATGTTATTTTTCTCCTTTTGAGAATGTATATAATTTTATATTTAAGGTCCAATGAAAGAAATCCTAAAATTTGGCCAAATTTCGATTCTGAACTGGTTCTTGACTGGACAGGCAATAGGGCTGAACCGGCTGGTTAAACTGTGTAACACACAGAAGTAAACCGGTTTTACGACCAGTTTACTTGGGCAATGCTGGTTTACTGGGCCGGTTCAAGTAGTTCTCCTTATAAATACCATCAATTTCAAAACACAATAATATACTGTAAAGAACTCTGTCTCACTCCAGATCTCTAAAAATGACGTAATTATCATTTAGGCCATGTTTGGTTCATGGAATGGAATAGTATGGAATAGAATAGCTATTCCATAAGGAATGGAATAGCCATTCTTTAGTTTTTGAGAGGAGTCCTTATTCCACAAAATCATGGAATAGCAATTCTTGGAATACCTATTCCATGAACCAAAGTAAAGACTTGTCATTCTATACGGAATAACTATTTCATTCCGCACCTATTCCATGAACCAAACATGGCCTTAATGTATAAGGATCAATTCTATCAGTTTCTGCTCCAAATTACTCCCAATTCTTATCCAACTAGTCGTATCCCCGCGCATCTGCGCGAAATCAATGTGATATTTGGTATAAATTAAAAACATTTTTATTAGACAATAATAATACATAGTAAATTCTAAAAATAAAATTCATAGTACATAAACATATGTAAACTAATAATATTAAATAAAATAAAATCTATTCTAATAGCTATAGTAGTGGATTGTTTTAAAGTATTGAAAATAGAAGTAATTAACTACTCTTTGCATTCTTAAACTTTACCAACAGACACTAAATTTGAAATATGTCTAGGCAAATCACTTAATTAATAGGTATGAACATAATAAATAATAAACAACAAAAGAACTGAATAAAATCAACATAAAGCAAAATCATAGAAAAAATAAAAATAATTATAAAAAAAACTGCATGGATGCGATATCGTCAAATGAAGCAAATCATATTCACATAAACTTAAAAAAAAGTAGAATAATTTCCTAAAAAAAGAATAAAGAAATGAAAAAAGCAATTATGTATATGATTGTATATAATATATATATATATGATTACTTTAGCTGCAAAGAGTAACAGTAATTGAAAGAGTGAAGGGTATTACAATAAACAAAGAGGCCTAATATTGATTTACTATTAACTTCTTGTTAAATATATTTTCCATTCATCAAAGACTGCAATTTATTTTCTTATAAAATGTGAAAAATTGCATTGGCAATGTTGACAGATTGATCTAAAATTATATATATAAAATGAGAATTAGCTACTCATCATAAGTGATACACATCTCAAAAAAAATTTAAAATTTTTTATCAAAAGCAAACTCAAAATATGCATCCAATTTTTCCATTTTTTATTATCAAGTAAAATATAGTATAAAAAGTTCTATTTCTATCACATACAACCTATGCAGTAGTCACTTCCATGCAACTGGACACTCATTTAGAAAAATTTATTTCATATATTCCACAATTCTATCCAACTGGTGAATGTGTTATGAAAATTTCAAACCGTCACACTTTTTAAGCATATAAAGCCATTCCATTCTATCATAAATTGTACTAATATTAAACTTCAAAGTGAGATGTTATCGTACAATATTATATTTGACTTTATAGGAAGATTGAAACATCAAAACCGACTTAATTGGATGAAATTCGGAAATTTAATTTAGTGAAATTTAAATTATAAAAGAAAAATATTTAGTTCGATTTTAGTAGTAAAAAAAATTAGTTGAATTTTAATAAAAATCAAATAAACTTAAAACAATCAATTCAACCCTACTAATTCAGCTTAATTTATATCTTTAATATTCCAATAAATTGTTAATTTTAACTTTTTAGAAAAAATAGTACATATCCTGTAGTTAGATAGTTATGGATTCATCATTAATTTTTCACTAAATTATTAATTGGTCACTCACTCACCGATAAAACTCGTCCTCTTTTGTAATTGCATTAAACTTTTATTATTGGAGTGATGTTATTAATATATTCTAATGGTTGATGAATTTGCAGATCTTTATTGTGATATTAATGAATTTGATTGATGATAGTGAACCGGGTACATCCTTTGAAGGTCATTGCCATTCCGGAGCAAACCAAATAGTAACTTATATGAGTTGTTTGTTAATCAACTTTTTTATACACATGGAATTTAAAAAAACCTAAAAACACAAAAACACATTTTAATTGAAGTGAAATAAAAAAAACAACAAACAAACTATAAAAATTATGCAATACCTCCAAATTAAAGCTAGCAGTTGCCACTTTCCTCATAGTTTACGCTGCCATTGATGATAGTAAAAAACAAACTTAATATTGTAACAACCACAACACAAAAACTGAAATCTTGATGAAGATAAAGAACAAATTACTTAAGCATATTATTAACACAAACAAAACATTGTCCCCGATAACAAAGCGGTAAATAGACAATTTTAATAAGCAAAAACAATACCATGATGGCTACAAATCACAATGGAAAAGGAGAATTAATATTAAAATTAAAATAATCACAATGAAAAAGGAAAATGAATATTAAAATTAAACCCTAGCTGCTAGAAACTACAATACGAAAAAATGAATACTAAGTGGATATTTATATTGATATGAATGTTTAATTATGTTTAAAAGTAAATAGGTTGTTTATATAGAGTAGGATGTTAAATAGTTTATGTAGATTAGGATGTTAAAAGTTGTGATATAAATCTAATTAATATAATTAAATTAAAATTAGTATTTTGAAAAAAGTGGGAACTGCTGAGAATGTTTTATTTGGTGAGAATTAATGAGAGGGCTCCGTTGGTCCTCTCAATTATATAATATATAGATTGTTTCTAAACATTAAATTATGATAAAGATGCAATAAACCATAATAATAAACATTAGTAATTTTTAAGAAACTAATCACAATTAAACATAAAAATTATCTTAAAATTTAGGTAAAATTGAGATTTATTTCAAGGCTTTCATTCATACACATCCAAAGTCAGACATGAAAAACCTCAAGGGTTTGAACATTAAACAAACATGGAAGACAAAGCACTAGATTAAACACACTGATGACAGTGAATTATTTCAAATCACAAAAACTTACACACTGTATAATAAATATATAACAAGCTGCTATTCAAAAAGATACTTGTGCTGCTGGAGAACCTTCTTCCAAGATGGCCTGTTACTAATATCATCCCACCAAGCACTAACATGTTTTCTGCTCTTTATCATATAGTCCCTCTTCATTGCACCCACTAGGTACTGAGTAAATGGCAAGTGACTGAGATCAGCAAGGCTAAAGAAATCACCAGCTAAGTACTTGCTCTTCGACAGCGTCTCCTCGTAAATGTCCAACACCAGTGCGAGTTTCTCTTCACTCTCTTTGATAAGCTTCTCATCCGGAGGAAACCCTAAAGCTGATGCGAATAATACGTGAATTACCATGTTGTAGATATGTGGGTGGTAGCTCTGTGCCTCTACTTCTAGCCATTGTTCTACTAGCCCCCTTTCTTCTATTGTCTTCCCCAGCAAATCAGTTCCTTGAGACTTGTATTTCTCTGCGTAATACCTTATGATGGCTCGAGACTCTTCCAATCATAGTCAAATGATTAGCATCAGTCATGAGCATCATCATCACAGCAAAATATATTGTATGGAAACTAAAAAAAGTATCTAAAAACGTAAAACCATGATATAAGTTATAAATATTAAGTTTCAGAGTTTCAAAAGTATATATTTAGAACAAAAATGAAACCACGAAACATATAACTTGGTAAGTGTCCGCGCAACATAGATAGTAAACGAGTTAGTAAGTATCAATTAGGTGTGGTCTAGAACTCGGGGGCCCGAGCCAGGTCTAGAAATTGAGGCTCAAGCCAATAAAACAAAAAAATTCCAAATAATTATTCAACATAAGTTCCTCTTTTTTCCTTTGTAGGTTCTCTTGAAATTCAGCACTTCTGCAGTCTATTAGTTTAAAAACAATTGGGGATGAGAAGAAATCTTGTACAAAACGGTATAAGCGCTAAGCAGCAAACTTATAGGTCATGGGTACCCCTTCCCAATTATAAAACAAAAAAAAATTCAAATGATCGAGTTTCTGGTAAAATCATGTCAATTTTGGCACGACTTCATCTCCTTCCAAATGATTTTTTTTTCCTTTTAATAAAAACTGAATTCTACCAACTATATTAGGTTTCCAAAAATGAGAACTGGTTTTAAATTAAATTAAATTCCTGTAGTCCTACAAAATAAGAGTATATAAATTTCACAATGAAATTGAAAGGTAACAACAGAGGGGTTTAATTACCAAATAAAGTGTAATCTCCATCTTGAACTACAGGAACTGCTCCAAAAGGCTTCAATTAACAAAAAAAAAATTAACTTCAATTTAAACCAAAAATCAAGAAAGATAACAGTGATAAAGTGAGCAAATGAACCTGCAACTTGAGAAAATCAGGATCTTTATTCTCTCCTTTGATGAGATCAACTGGCACAGTCTCAAATTCAATTTCTTTTTCAATCAGACAAACAAGAACCCTCTTCGGTGAAGCATAAGCTGGACCGTACACTTTCACCACCATTTTTTTTTTGTTGATTTTCAAAAATGATTACAGTGAGTCAGCGAGAGTGTGTGTTTTGGTATTCAATTATTATGGATAAATTATATATTTAGCATCTGAACCTTTATTAATCTTCTGTTTTAATGTCTGAATTTTTTTTCTTCTAAATTGTATAAATTTAACATTTTAAAAATGTTGTCTATAAAAACTTTTTAAGAGTCACAAATGTGTGTTTTTAGCTATTTTCTGATCATTGGACTACTAATAAAATTAAAAATAATTTTAATTTTAATATAGTTTGATATTTTAATTTTTTATATATATATATATAAGTGTATCATTGCGTATATAGCTGTCATTTATTTTATTAATATACCATGAATTTTAATAAAAAATGAGTTATTTTTATTTTAATCACATCGATGATCGAAAAATATTTTTTGATATATTTTTAAAAAATTAAAACACTGATATAAAAAAAACATAAGCTCAAATGCTAAAATAAAATATTTAAAAAAGTTTGAATGCCATTGATATAATTTTTACTAAAAATATCTGAGTCCTTTTTCTTCTTCTTACAATTAGATGATGGTACTTTATTTGTCTTTTTAATAGAAAAAAATGGTTAGTGCGCTATATGACTGATTTTACATGCATACCTATCTCAACAGGTTGGGCATTTTTATAAGGACAAAAGAGAGCCATTTAAACTGTTTAAACTTTTTTTCCTTTTGACAATAATGACAATTTTATGAATAGATATATAAAAGCACAATTTCATTAAAACTTAAATAAATTAATGCATTTAAAAAGTACAAAAAGAGAATATTAGAAAAACTGTATTAAACCGCTTTCATCATTGTTCTCGATTAATTCTTTCAAGTTGTTGAGAAACTATTCCTTTATGTAATTTTTATTTTATCAGTGGAAGTTTTAACCTTTGAAAAAAAGAAAACATTGTAGATCTAACTCTTTTTAGAAGTGGATAGGAAATGTTTCACCTGAAATTATCAAATATGTATTGGCTGATTATACAACTCTTTCATTTACGAAATCTAACTTTATTTCAAATAAAAAAAAATTCCTTTTATCAATTATGGACAAGTATCAATCTTTTTTTAAATTTTCCGTCGCTAATATTTTCAATTACCAGCAAATACATTCAACAAAAACATAATGACTGTTTACTAATGGAAACGGATTCATCAGAAATTATATGTTGGGATTTTTTTTTATCGAGGAACAATATTTTTTAGGAAAATTTTTTAATGGTGAAGCATGTGGTCTTATTTTTCCATAAAAAAAGTACATGACAAATCCGATAAAATTTAACAGTGTTCCATAAAAAAAATTAGTAGGTTATGTTGAGTGCATTTGCAATTCAAATCAAATTTTTTAATTTTTTATAATAATCTCGATTTTATCATTTCGCTGCAATTTCAGTCAAGTTTTAAATCAATTTAATTGTTCCAATTTTCATTGGAATCTATATACTAACCCGTAATTAGCAAAATTCATTTTCTACAGTTTAAAGTTTAACTTATAATCTTAAAATCTAAAAATAACGTTGAAATCTAATTTCAGATTTTCTAATTTTCAATGGTTGAAGTAAAAAAGAAAAAAAAAACAAATTTGAAGCTAAAACTGATATAAAGGCCAAATAAAGCAAATAGGTAGTTTTGTATGAAGTGAAAGATTGAAAAAAATTAGATTGATTGAAAAAATTGCTAAAAGTGCAGAAAAGATAAACCCATGACACTATTATAAACATTAAAAATATTTGGTTTAAATTACAACTATTCGTAAGAGTTTGATTTTTTTTTTAACAATTAGCAGGTATTTAAATATATAGAAACTTTCACCAAATATTTGCCTATATTGATTATATATACCATACTCTGGAATCATATAGAGTCAAAATATGTATAACATATTTTGCAAGCCAAAATGTCACTAGAAGCTAGTATGTAATATCGTTGAAATTGTGAATATAGTCTACAACGGAGGGCCGACAATGGTTAATTGAGGCATTATAAATAATTTTCTGCTTTTTTATACTATAAGTTTTGAAGAAATAATAAGTGGTCAATGTGTTTTCTGATTAGAATTTGTGTAATTGGATGTCTTTTAGCCTTTAAATTCTTTGAGTTTGAAATTATGGGATGCAGATATGTATAAATAGTCAAATGATATGCCCCTCTTAAGACTTTTGTAATCCACACTCATTTTCCAAAAAAAACTGCAGGCCACGTGTATTTTACTTTGCAAAACTCTTATGTCATATAAACTCAAATTCTAATCTCATAGACATTTCACATTTTAACACTAATTGCGTTACTCCATTAATAATAAAGAAAAGGATCGCTTATACCCCTTAAATTTGGATTTAAGATCAAGTAACTTCTTAATGTCCGAAAAGATTCAAATATGCCATTAACGTCTTAAAAAATAAACAACTAGGTTCTCGATTTTGACAATCAGGTCTCCAACAGCTCATTTATGCGTCAAAATTGGGAGTCTAGTTGTTCATTTTTTAAGACGTTGGGACATATTTGAACCTTTCCGGACGTTTAGTTGATCATGAAGTCAAATTTTAGAGGCATAAATGAGCATTTTCCCTTAATAATGTAAATATTTGTAATAACAAATAATCAAATGTGTAAATTAGATAATTATCCATTATAAATTTTAGATTGTTAATTTACATATAATTTAATTAACCTATGGTAGATAATAATGTCCCTCTCCAGAACAATCTAACTAAGTAAGAGAGGATCAAATCAAACAAAGTTCGAAATAAATGAAATAATAAAAACTAAGTCAGGAGAGCAAGACTTTTCCTTATGGTTATGATGGAGAGATTAATCAAAGTCGTGCTCTTGACCCAAAACTTTAAAACATTCATAAGGCACCCTAAAATAGATTCTAACTTACATAATTTTGAGAGCACTAAACTAATTAAATAGTATACCAGAAAAGAAAATAGAGAGAAAAAGAAAAATCTATGGATTCAGAGACGAATATTAGTAAGGATGATGATGAAGAAGAAGAAACTAAGCTTCCAGGGTTTCGATTTCATCCGACGGATGAAGAGCTTGTCGGGTTCTATCTCCGACGAAAGGTCGAACAGAAACCTATTACTCTTCAACTTATCAAACAGATTGATATCTACAAGTATGATCCATGGGAATTACCAAGTAAGCATAATAATCAATTTTGTTAGCTTTTGTAAATTATACTGAAGCTATTTATATATGATTTTAAACAAATAGCTAGTGCAATAAATAAAAGATATATATATCAAGGTTTGCATTTATCGTATTACCTGCCAATATTTGCCTGATTTCTATAACCATTGAAATCATATATTTCTCAATTCCACGTACTTAATATGCATGCATAATACAAAAAATAATCATGTTAATTATTTGGCAGAAATAAATAGCATGAGTAAATACTTTGGTTGTAATCTATTTTTTATTAAAAAGGAATTATAAATATAGAGTTTTAAAATTTTAAATATTTCTAAAAACAGAATTAAAATTGCTGAAACGTACGATTAATAGAGAAGTTTTTGAGCAGCATAAATAGTAAATTTGAAACTCTGAAAATGATGACTCAAATTTTAATTTAAACTCATATAGTCAACTTCGTCTCAAAATAATTGTTCACTTTATTATTTATTTTAATGACGTATGTGATAGGCTTAGTTCACGGAAGACGTGGTAACTGAGTCTATCTAAAAATTTCTCATAGTTTAAGAAAATGGATTTAACTTATCTACATTTTTTATATTGTACCTTTATTAAATACTATGATTAATTTACTTTGGTGAGATAAAGACAATAAATAATGGATTTTAAATAACAACAATATAGAAAAAATCATTTTAAATTAAACATGAAAAATATTATGAAATTGCAAATGATGATTAATTTATCTGCAAGTAATGAATGCTTGTTTAAATTTATGGTGATGATAAAAAAAAAAAAGTGAGCAGTGTAGTGGGAGAGAATAAGGAAGGGTATTTCTTCTGCAAAAGAGGGAGAAAATATAAGAACAGCATAAGACCCAATAGGGTAACGACATCTGGATTTTGGAAAGCAACTGGGATTGACAACCCTATTTATTCTGATGATCGTCAATGCGTGGGCCTCAAGAAATCACTGGTTTACTACAGAGGCAGTGCTGGAAAAGGAACTAAAACTGATTGGATGATGCATGAGTTTCGTCTTCCTCCCAATCCCACCCTTTCTCAACAACCTGCAGTAAGAATTTCGTTTTTTTACACGTCATTAAAATAATGGCACTATCGTAATTTTGTTTATTACTTTTTTACACTTTTATTACGATAGTGAGTACGAGTGAGTAAATAACGATTAAACCCCATTGAAACCGATCTATATTGACTAGATTTTGATTAACTTGTTTAGTTTGGACATTTTTTCGATTTAACCGAATTAATGGATTAAACTGTTAGTGTGTTCGGTTAGAGAAATTTAATTGAATGGTGATGCAGGAAGTTTGGACACTATGTCGAATTTTCAAAAGAGTAGCAACATACAAAAAATACGCAGCTGGAGATTGGAAGCAAACAGCATCGAAACCGAAAATGACATCGCCTCAAGATCAAACATGCAGCTTCGAATCTGGAAACAGTAGCAGTACTGCAGAGAAACATGTATTCATCAGTTTCAGAGATTCATCATCATCTTCATCGTCAATACTTCGACCCGCAGTTAATGGAAATCAATTGCGTATGGCTCAATATCCTCCTCATCATCATCAGCTTAGCTCCATAACTACTCAGAATGAAGACTACAATAGAGATGATTTCTTTGCGAATCGAAACTGGGATGAGCTCCGATCAGTGGTTGGCCTAGCCATTGATCCGTCTCACCTGCCTTTTAATGATTATAAATGATTATATACCTGCCCTTCTCTCCTTGCTCTTTTTTGTAAATTAGGATTGGGTATAAATTAGTACTGTTTTTACTCTTAACTTTAAAATTACTGTTTATATATATTATATATATTTAGGTATTAGCTAATCGAAATTCTCAGTGAGTTAAAAAAAAAAAAAATCTCATTGCAAGGCAGATTTCACTTAAAAGGGACTAAAATATCAAGAGAAAATCACAAAATTTTAATTTAAATAGAAAAATAGTACTTTCGAAATAATTTAGGAGTACAGTAATTTTTCTAATTGAAGATACTTGCAAACTTTGAAAAGTCTAATTACAAAAAAGAAAAATTGCACTTCTGTATTTTATAATTTTTTTTTGATAAATAATTTCATATTTAAATGAAAATTTAATATAAATAAATAAGAAGGTAAAACAAGACGGAATGCCTATTTTGAGGGCATTTTGTCTAAAGCCACGAATTTAATCTTATTTGATCTTTTGTGTCACCTTCTATGGGCATAATGAACATATGTTCAATCTATTACATAGCAAAACTTTCATTCTATAAATCTTATCAAAGCACTCATATATGACATCACGACTCTATTATAAATGAATTAAGCCAGAACCTAAGTTCATGGCTCCTATCACTTATAGTACTCGCACACCAATCCTTAACAAAGATAGTCTATATTAAAATTTCTTGAGTAACATTTTGTCAATTTATTTCTATTTTCATAAACACATTTCAAACTTCAAAACTGCATAATTATAACCTACCCTTGCAAAATATATTGTTTCAACGTTTCCGTTTCCGTGCGGATAGAGAAGATAGCAAAGCATCTGAAATCCTTCTATTACCTATTTGTTTAGGTATATGTAATCTAATAATAGAAAAATCTTAAATCAAGAAAAACTGTATCAGGAATCAGCACCAACAGGATAACAAACTACAATTTACAATCAACATTTGAATACTCTGACGTCTAGTGTATGCTCTCTACGCAAATATAAATCGGGTGGTTTTAGTAAGCCATTACCGTATATTCAAGGAAACTCAGTTGGTCCGCTATCAAAAGCACAATCGAATGACAACAACAATGCCCAATCAGCCAGCCAACAAAAGGATACACCAAAGAAAACGGTTGTTCGTTAAGTAATTTCAAATAGCTTCTTACCGTTCTGTGTATGTGCAAATCTTCGTCTTCTATAGAACGTATAATAGCAAACATCAAGGCTGATGAAAATTGTTACCTTGTGACTCGAGATAATTATTAACAGGCGAGCTAACAACAGGAATATCCAAACTGCTTCCTTCCGTTTCTGAAGCAATCTCTTTTACGTCAGCTATTCTCGACTCCGTTGGCTGAATGTCACTCCATTCAGTATCTGCAATTGGCTGGAAATTTGCTTGATCAACTCCCATGTCCACTATACTGTCCCCAGAGGCTGGAGTAACCCTTGAAACACTCAAACAAGCTTTGTCCACATTCTCTTCTGATGACTCGGTCTTCTCAAATACTTGCTTTGAATCAATATGTTGCCTATTCACAAAAAAATGTTAATATTTCATAATTATTTAATCCTCACAACAATAATTGTGTTTCTTTTAAGTTTTCAGCCACTTTTCGACCCGTAAAACAAATATCAAACAAATTGTGAAAACACTTATGTCTGCACTAAAATATTCACAAAACAAGAAAATAGATACATCTGGAACTAGTTAGATACACAGGGTACTTTGAAAACTGAATCCTTGGAGCAGACAACTTTTAATGAGTACCAAAATTTCTACTCACGAACATTGAAAATTAAGAAGTATAAAATATCCCTGTGAAATTACAGTACTTTTTACTCTAATACTAAAACTATAAAACTCTAATACTATAAAGGCCCTGAAACACCTCGCTTACATATCATTGGAAAGTGCATTAGCATAAATATGGCAGTAAGAAGAGGTAAAAAAAAGTATGTAAACTATTAGAACAAGTCAAAGTGGATTGTCCTACACTAGCATTAGCACAGTTAGATAATCATCTACTAACTTATGTTGGAAACACAGTTGAACGTTTTAAACCAAGCATATGAAAATCCCAAGATCATCGTTTTTTACATAGGCAAATACAGTCGTAAGACGGATCCTGTTTAAAACCTTTCAACCATTTCTGCTTCCCTGGGGTAATCTATACCTGCAGTTTCACTTGTTTGCTCTCAAAGGGAAAACACCTTCAGAATACCTCCTAAGCCCTAACCCTGTACCATGAGAGCTGTCATTCTATTTTACTGGAAAAAGTTCAAGAGAACCACCAAATATTTTCCTTGCCACCAAACTAGCAGAGTGTTTCCAAAACAAATATTTGAAAACTGTGGCTAAAAGTGAGACAAGTTTTCAGTCTAGAAAAGAGGTTTCTTCTGAAAACACCCTTTTGCTTATTTTGAAAGGAGCATATTGCTACAATCAGGAAGGGGACCAGATATATCTAGACTGGCTCATCAAGCACCAAGGTTATAATTTTTTTTAATTTCCTATTAGTTTGTTTATTAAATAATTTGCTTTACATGATTCTTTAGAATAAAAAATCAAATAATAAGAATGACTATTTAGATTAACGCATAATGAATTGCTCCCTGAAGTAGACTAATAAAAGGCCTGTAGAAGACTGCAAGATGGCAAATATAACAATGACAGTAATGCTGCTTGAAGAGGGATAGGATGTTAAACCTTTGAAGTTGAGCCTGCAACATATTCACATATGCGAGAAGCTCTTGCTTCTCAGTCACAGCAGCTGCCTCTTTCTGTGAAGCTTCTTTCATTCTAGCTTCAGCATCTGCTTCTGCCACCCGGACTCTCTCCTCTGCTCGCACAACCGCTCCTTCTAATATCACAGCACGCTCTCTGGCTTTTGCAAGCTCAGAACGCCATAGATGTGCTTCCTCAAAAGCAGAATCTCTCTGCTTGATCAGTTCATCTCTTTCTTTGCT
Organism: Mercurialis annua; assembly: GCF_937616625.2. Classification (NCBI taxonomy): domain Eukaryota; kingdom Viridiplantae; phylum Streptophyta; class Magnoliopsida; order Malpighiales; family Euphorbiaceae; genus Mercurialis; species Mercurialis annua. The sequence goes on along the minus strand of NC_065573.1, from coordinate 35,545,732 downwards.
TACAGTGGTAACCTTCTCTTCAAACTCTTTCAACTGCATTTGTTAATGAAAAATGAAATTATTGATAACTTGGAACAGCCAAAATTGACATCCAAAATTACCCACAGTATTCAAACGCCTTGTTTGGTATGCGGTAAATAGACTCGAGTAGTAAAACATCTCGAAAAGTGCATAAATCTGTTTTGTTTGTTTTGCATTATCAGAGGAAGTAAAATAATGCACTTGCAGAAAGCAACTCAATAAGCAGGAGGTAAGTTATTATTCTCCAGTTAAGTCTGTAAATAAATGACTAATTTCCCCTCAATATTAATTCTAGAAAAGTAAAACAACAGTGTCGATGGCTTTTCTTCTTCAAATCCCTCGCAAATCTAAAGTTACAACTTGGAAATAACAAATTCAACTCTAATATCACAAGGATTTACTGGTGAATAAGTTTTGCTTGTACATATAAAGTACTTCTGCTAATTTAAATTTCTTGTCCATCTTCTGAAATTTAAAACATATCATATTGTCAATGGTCCAAAAAATTCAAACCTTTTTGCAAATAAACCTTGAATGACAATTACTAAACAGAAAGCTATCATATTATTAAGTGACACAAAAATGCATAGATTGAAACATAAAGAGAGAACCAATAATCGATACCTTCAACAAGGATGAGTCCAGCTGCTTCTGTGAAGCTTTTGATAAACGTACCATCTCAGCACAAGCAATTCTCCTTTGCTCATCCATTGTATGGGCTGCAGCTGCTGCAGCCTCAGCAGCTTCAGCTGTCTCAGATAGTTTCTCAGCTATCTCCGTTATTGTTGAGTCGCGAGCACGGATATCTCGAGCTAAATTCCGCAGTTCCTCATCCTTGACTTTTAGCGTCTCCTGCAACACAAACATACTCAGAAAATGAAGGCATGCGGAAGGTGAACATTCTATTAGCTCCTTAAATTCACAAAATGACCAAATGAGATGTGAGACCAGCCAAAGGAATCGGCAATGCTTTGCATCACATAGCATGTGATTTACATTTATCATGTCTAAGGTTTGGGTCTCCATGTCTATTTTCCCCTTATTTTCATTACTTCTATTCCGACATATGACTTAACTGATTGAAGAGATTTAACATATTAAGCGTCAGAAGCAGACTCGAGAACTTTCACTGTAATAAGCTCAGAAATTGCATTTTCTCAATTTACAGACTTCTGTGAAACTGGAAGTCAATCTATATAACACCCAATGCAACACATGGAGGCTATGCAGCAACAAAGATGGAAGGATATCCCTTAAACCTGATATCTGAAAAAGGTTTCTCTCTCGCAATTAGGGGTGTAAATGAACCGAGCTTCTCGCGGTGTTCACCTCGAAAAGAACTCGGTTTGTGTTCGTTCGTATTCTAAACGAACCGAGTTCGAGCTTGATTTTATGTTTGTTAATTTAAACGAGCCAAACATAAACATTGTGGTGTTCGGCTCGTTTACATTCACAAACAGGATTAGTGGTTCGTGAATGAGTTCGAATAAGAGTTCGTGAACAAGCTCAAATAAGTGTTTGTGAACGAGCTCGAATAAAAGTTCGTGAACAGGCACTTTAAAAGCTCAATTAGTTGTTTGCGAACTAACTCATTTTTAAATTAATTTATATAAATATCTTATACAATTCTAAAATCACATAGGTTTAACAAGACTATGTAATTTTGATATAAGAAACTAACGGATTTTTGTGCTCGCGAATTTTATATGTTTTAGTTGTTAAACGAACGGGCTCGCGGACGAGCTCGATTAGTACTTATCGAGCTCATTCGCGAGCTCATGCGATAGCATGTTCACGAGCTCGAACGAGCTCAAACACTATAAAATCTAAACAAACCGAACACGAACATTACGCTCAAAACTCGAATGAATATAAACCGAACATGAACACCTTATTTGCTAAACGAGTTGAACACTCAAAAGCTCCGCTCGGCTCGGCTCGGTTCGTTTACACCCCTACTCGCAATAGGCCAAAGAAAAGTGAAAGGAAGCAAGAAAAGAAAGGAGTATATACCAACTCTTCGCATCCCAAAGAACAATGAGAGAGAGATGGGAAAATACAGAAAGTTAAAAAATTTAAGGAAGAAAAACAAATAGATGCCCAAAATTAAATGTTGTTTCAAATAATCTTTCTCAAAAAAGAAAGAAAAACAGACGAGAACAACTTTCTTAGTTTATTACAAGCCAAAATTTAGAATAAAACCACAAACCACATTGTAACTTTTTTCTACGGCTCCTTTTGACCACACTCCTATAGTATTTATCACAATATTTCAACTATAATGACAGCTTAATCTATGACAACCACTCCACTGCTTCCCAACTACATTCGGACTCCTTCTGTTAACCTCCTAGAAATTGCAACTTTGGGTACTGTGAGATAGTGGACAATAGGGAAAAGGAAACAGTAGCAAAATAAAAACTGAAGAAAAAAAAATGAGATGCTCAAATTGATGTCAGCATAAAAAGTAAAAACAGTAAATAGTATGTCTTTGCTCTGAAAAAATAGAGGAAAGTGAATCAAGAAAATTCTTTGACATCTGATTTATAAATAGTACGAACATAAGTGCAGAAATTCAACAAAAAAAACTTTATCTTATCCCTCACCCATCTAGTGGCTTTTCCCTATTATCCTTCATCCTCTGCCAAGATAATGAAAAACATTCCACTCGCCCTCTATCTAGTGACTTCCTAGAGAAACCATTAGGCTCAACTATGTATTAGCATTACAATTAAGCCCATAAAAGTATAAATATTTCCTTCCTCTCATGCTAGGATAGTTGCCCAAATATGGCTATAAATAATGTCATAATTATTTATCTCATCTGATGAGAAATTAATATTTCATTTATATCACATATTAAATATAAGCATCCAAAGAGGCAGAAATTCTTTAAATATGCTGAAAAGGGCACAAAAGGGATCCGTAGCTCATAATTTCCCAGCTAGCTCAGGGATTTATAAATAATTAACATAATACCAATAATGAGTATGATTTACTCTCTCTGAAAACCAAATTTGTTTAAGCTGCTGGATAATACTAGGTAAAGAAGTTGCAAGGACACCTATATAATGGAACATTTTGGACTTCAGATGGCAGTCATAGCAGCCTCGCATCCACAGCTTATACTTTTTCTACATAGTCCTCTTTTCTTTTTATCAAAAATATGAGCTTTATTCAAGAAGCAATGTATTTCATTAATAAAATGAATTTTCAAAAAAATTAAAGGTATATCCATATAGTGGCATAGGTATGAGGAGAACTTATTGTAAAGAAAACAAGGAGCAGATTAGAAGTTGAATCAGTCGCAGAAGATGTAAGCAATCCCCTCAGTCTAAAATATATTAAATGCGCATTAGGATTATTTTACCACAAACAAAGTTGATATGCTTATCTAAAATTGAACTGAGAAAATAGCAAAAATGAGCAGAATGTGGATATTGTACCTTCATGATTGCTAGATCGTCCATTGGACCATCAGTTGTCTTATTATTCGCCATTCCCAAAGCATTTCTCAAAGAAATCTGCATCGCAGCTTCAATTTCTTTGGAGCATTCAAGGGCTGTTGAATTGGCTGCAGCAACTACAGTTGCAACTGTCCCCAATTTTGCAGAGCCATTCCCACTTAAGGAATTAACAGCCTCTTTATGGGCCTTCAGAACCAACTGAGTTGCACTAATTGATGAAACACCAAAAGACTTAATAATAATATCAGGACAAGCAGAAATTCTGAATAAAGAGTGTTATCAGCAAAGTAACTTAATGCAGACACAATTTAAATGAATGAAGAGAAGAGACGTTCATTTTCCAGATAAAACAAATATCAAGAAAAAATAGAGATCTAGGCAGGACCACACCTAATCCCAAGTGATGGACGAACATAAGAAGTATATCAACTAGGATTTCATGTAAAAAGGAAGTCATGAAGAACCGAAATTGTCCTTTTTACCTAGTCAGCAGCCTATGTCAAAAGAAGATGAAGAAAACTTCCAATGGGAGTCATACTCATGGTAGGATACTATAACTTATTTATTTGGTTGTTTCTCCTTAAGCTTCAAAGGAAGTAGGTTTCCTTTTCCTGAATGCTTCAAGCTATGTCATAATCGCAATAACTATCTCTGTTTTCACGCCTTCTATCCATTCAAAATGATCTAGGTGCATCAAAGATGTTGCATTTTTTCTGATAATAATGATGTGATATTAATATAACATGAAAATGAATGCTCAAACCAAATACACCAGATCCTGAGACCTTTACATTATAACTACTTATAGTGATATTGTTTCAAGCACTTAGTGAATGTCCACGAGTACTCAACAATGCTCTCAAAGAAGTGATAATAGATTAACTATACAGAGCACATTTGCAATAGAAAATCTTACAGTAATGTTGACACCCATGCTCTAGCTGCACCAGGAGTCTCAGCACAAAGGAAGTAATCTTTCTTTTGTGGTGTGCCAATGTCTAAATTTAAGTTAAGCAGCCAACTAAACAAAGGGGCATATACAGGTTTGCTAATAGTTGCTATATGAAAATAGATAAAGAAATATGGATACAGATACAGCAGCCATCGTACTTTGGAAGCCCACTAAAACACATGAAGAAGAAGAATAGTGTCACAAACCATCCAAACCGTTAATGCATACAAATTACAATCAGTAAAAGAAAGTCTTCTCAAATTAATAATAACAATATTCTTACTTGAAGTTGACAGGAGAAATTGTAATCGTGCTATTTGCGTCAAAGATGATAGTTCCCTTTACAATTGGTTCATTTCTCCGAGTTCTAAAACAAGCATACAACAGAAAATGAAAGTCCACACAATAAATACTCCCAGGAACTATAATTAAAAAAACTGGAGAAGAAAAAATGTAACAAATAACTAACTTGTATTCCATTTTTCCAGTTGTCGGGTCCAATATCATCCATCTCTCATTCCATTTTCTTAACTATTAACAAATAAAATTACAAGAAAAATTACAAAAAAATAATAAAAGAAAACTATCATAACTAGCTCTTTGAAAACCTAAAATTTTATAAACCTATTAAATTCACCAATTACATGGAAACCAATTACTTATCTAGGTTTTTTCATTTTCACTTCACTTCCTAGTTCATCAATTTGTATAAACTAACAATATAAGATCAAAAATTATTGAATGAGAGCTAAATTACAGTTTCAGATCGCTTGAGAAGTGGACCCTGCAACAAATTCCGACCAGAACCGGACGCTAACTGCCGTTTGATCTTTTCCAAGCTGGTGTCGGCGTCCAGTGGTCTCTGCTGTTACCAAATTTAAACCAATTGTTGCAATTAATGGCAATCAAATCGAAAAGAATAATAATCGACAGAAAAAAAGAGCATAAACTCACCGTAGAAGCGCCATTAGAGGCCATGATATATGATTAAGCTAAGATCACACAGCAGGCACCAAAATGAAATCGGATTTTCTTTTTTTATCAGAACCAGCTGAATTTTAATTTCACTTACGTTCTTGATTTTTTAATTAATTGATTAAAATTTGATTTTAGGGTGTTAGTTGTGTTTCATCATGGACTTGTAGGTGAAACTTTTTAGTTTCGGACAATTCTGGGCATCCAAATGAATTTGGTAACGAGTTATAACATATTTTTGGATGCTTGCAATATCACACTTTTTTTAATTGCATCCCTCCACTTTCATTTATCAAAATTAAGCCTGCACTTTTAAAATTTTAAAATAGTTCACGCATTTTTATTTTTATTAAACATTGGTTCATCTATCGATTTCTTGTTTGGTTGAATTCGAAAATATTAATCTTTCATGTGACGAAAGAATTCAATGTATACAAAATTAAAAGTGTAAATTTTTTATTGTATATGTTTTGTTTTTTCTATTAATAGTATATTTTATCTTAAATGTTTGATAATTTCTACAATAATATAAAAGTAACATACATGGATTGCCATCCTTTCAGTTTATTTTATATTTATTATTAAAATATATTATATTTGAACTTTGAACTTTTAATATTTTTTACTTAAGTTTAAATTTTAATTTTATTATTACTTATATTCAAGTGGTAATTTCCTGAAATACATGTTTCGGTAACTTATTTACACTTTTACCTGTGACTTTTCTTTTCTGACTTTTTTTATTTACGAAATATACCTTTTTTATTTTAATTTCACAAATATATTTCTCGGTTTTCAATTTTGATTTTCGATTTTTTCGGTTCGGTCGATCGAACCGACCGATTGCACAGCCCTATTTTTTAGTTTTTAATAATTTATTCTTTTTTTATAGATTTTTTTCCTGGGATTTTTTTAAATTTTTTTATAGTGTAACAATAGTGTATATATCGTGTTTTTATGGCGTTTTTATAGAGTAAGATTAGTGTATATATAGTGTATATATAGTATTTTGTAATGTTTTTATGGTTTATATCATGAAAACACTACATATACAACATAAACACTGTAAATGCACCATAGATATACTAAAAACGGCAGAAATACACCAAAAAAACATAAATATCCCGAAAAACACCAGAAATGCACTATAAATACCCAAAAAATACATTAAAACGTAAATATATTATAAAATTACTACTACAAATGCACCATAAAATCAATTTGTTCTTTACAAAATCAATAGCAAAACAAATCTATGAATAAAAGAAAGACATAGTAAATAATTATATGAATAATAGAACAATTTTATAAACAAAATTTAATTACAAAATGTTTAAATCATTACAAAAAATCTAAAAAAATACACAAATCTAAAAACGAGTCGAGAAATCCGTAGCGCGAACGGAAGAGACGAACGGATTAGCGCGAACCGAAAAGACGAACGGAAAAATGACTGGAAACAACGATCGGAAGTAGACGAACGAAAGCGCGAACGGAAAAGCCGAATGGAAAAGCAACCGGAGGAGACAAACTGAAAATCAAAAGAAAAAGAAGAAGAAAAAAAGCGAGAACTTTGAGAGAGAAGAGAGAAAGAAAAGTGGTTATGTAAAAGTTTAACCTAAAATGAGATAAGGCTTCTATATATAATGGGTGCTTTTGTAAATAAGTTAGAAAAATAGATAGCGTAGGAAATAAGGGAAAGATGGCCAAAATGCTGTAAATACTTTGTCAAAAACAGGTATTTTGAAAATAATCCCTACATTCAAATGGAGAAAGAAAGAGTTGTTTGGTGGATAACAATGGGCGAGGGTTTTTCACCGGCGGCTCGACATCGGTCAGGTGGTAGTCTGTCGAGAGTTGGCCATTTGAATTTATGAATTTGATTCTATAACTTTAGCCGAATATAAATATTGACCATTTAATTATTTTTATTACATCGATAAATATTTACATTGACTAAATACATGAGGATTTCATATGGAGTTTAAGTGAATTTCAATATATATTTTTTATTTTTATTAATTTTGACATTTCTTCAAATTTATAGAATAAAAAGAATTATATACAAATTCAGTTACAATCTTTAACATATTTTCAAACACTATCATAAATTTTATAAGTCAATAATAAAAAATATACAAATTGAATTACAATTGTTAGCATACTTTTAAATTACTTAGATCTTAACAATATCAAAAGCTTGACTTCTAATTTTTAACAAATTTGAAATAACATAATTGACATTGGATTTGCTGATTGGAACACCATGTTTTATACAAAATTACATCATTTTTCACCGAATAAAACTACGCTAATTTGCCCAAAACTAGCTCATTTACTCTTTCCTCCATTTCTCACCACTGTTGTGCAACGACAAATTGTTGCTCTTTCATTTACGATTATCAAGCCTACACCGAGTTACAACATTATTTGGAAAATTAACATGTAATTTAAATATGATTTTTTTTAAGTTTATCTCAACTTAAAAGGATCAAATTCACGATCTAAACCAGTACAAATTAATATAATCAAAATTGTACTTTTAAAACCTACACCATTTATTTTGTACTGAATGTTATAAGTTCATTGAATTTGACCTTTTTAAGTTGAAATGCTACGACAATTAAAAGCATGAGAATTTTGTTGATCTATTTTAGAGAATATTAGCAAACATATTTTGACATCACCAATTCCATTAATGAAACATATTGAACTATCACATTTAAATTTCAAGATAAAACTCATGTTCATTATGTTATTTAAGAAAAAGAATTTTCAATTATTATTTCGCTAAGAAACTATTTACGAGATCGATCTCACAGTTTATTTTATCGGTCTAATTCCACCATCTTCTTCATCGCCAATTTCCCTCGCTTCTTCTCACAACAGACTTGATGCCACCCGGTCTGAATCCACCTTCTTCATCGCCAGTTTGATTCCCTCTGTCATCGCTTCTTCTCACAATAGACTTGCAGCCACTCGCTTGAGAGAGGAGCACATATACTCCTCGTCTAAAAAGAGGAGTGGCAGCTCCTCATTTGGAGGAGCATATCTGTTGGCAGTGAACAGTGGTGGGTAGTAGCGGTTTAAGTTTAATTAGGATAATTAAGTTTGATTAGTAATAATTAATTTTATTATATTTAATTGATATTAAATTAAAATTAATTAAGATTAAAATTTATAATTAGACAATCACACTCCTTTTTGTGTTAAAAGGATATGCTAAATTAAGGTGGCGTTTGATAAAACTGCAAATTAAGTGCTGAAAATTAAGTGCTGAAAATAATAACTACTGAATTTTTTAAGTGCTGAATTAAATAATACATTAATTTAAATAATAAGTTGGGTTATCAAACGCCCCATAAATTTTGCATTTTCCTAGAAAATAACTTATTTTATATTTCATGTTAGGTTTAGGAGGGTGAATTAATCCTTTATTCGAAAAGAATTCTAACAAAATTATCCTAAAAATTAAAAAAAATTACAAAATTGCTAATTACGCCCATATATTATATTTGTATCCAAAAGTTCAAAAATTTACAAAAAATGTTGACACTCTAAACGAACCCAAATCGATTTAAGTTGACCCAAATTGACCACCGATCACTTTCGGCCACCCTCGCCTTCGACCACCCACTTACGGGCAATCCCCTCCGGTAAGCCGCCTCTAGCCAATACTGACCACCACCCACAACCAAGGTCACCGTCAACCACCTTTGGACAGACCCTCTAATGACCATCGACCAACTTCGGACAACCCCTTTAGTCACCACCGACCACTTCCCCCTTCGGCAGGCATCCCCGCCATCAGCTACCGTCGATTGCCTTTAAACTGTTGGACACCATCTCCGGCCTCCGGCCACCGCCAACCTAAACTTTAAATGTTAAAATCCTAATCCAAAAGCCCAAACCAAACTAAAAGCCCAACCCTAAAAAGATATTGAGTGAAAAAAAGATTAGGAAGTTTAGCATTTTTGAAAGAATAAAATGTGTAGCATAATGGTATAATTTTTCTATAAAAAAAAAATTAACTTGGTCCATTAATTTTTTTAATGAAATCAAAAATTAATTATCTCAATTTTTATGCATATATGTAGATACATAAACTTTTCCTATTTAAATTCAAACCTATAAAAATATTTAGATTCAAAACACAATAACATGTTAGTTGAATAAGCACATTCTTTTTATTGGTTAAGTTCAATAATAGCAATAATAATCATAAAATAATCATTGGCATACAATTCAAAACAAATCAATATTTAACATCTGATCTTAATTTTTTTAAAATAAAATTCAAATGAATTAAAAAAACATATAAATTTCATCTAAAATTAGTGACAAAAAAAACTTATATAAATTCTTTTAGTTTAACTTAAAATCTAATTGTAAATAAGTTCTTTCTTACAGAACCACTGACAAATTGCATTTTCGCATAATACATTACCAAATGATTTATGGAGGCAACATACTAATTCTAACAATCCAACACTATTGATACTTTTCCTCTTTTAATTCTATTCTCTTAAACAGTCCACTATAATAATTATTTCATTATTTCAAATACAATTTATTTCTAATTTTAATTGATACATAAATATATAATTTAAGATGATCAACTAAATTTAAATGTCTAAAGACAAAAAGTTGCAGATATATTAGTGCTTATTCCTTCCGTCCAAATTGATACACAAACTAGGACAAATACAAATTTGTTTAAAAAAATATTTTAACCAAATAATATGAACAATTTTATAAAACATACGTACTTACCCTTATTTAATATTATCCTTTAATACATTATATCATAATAAGTGTATAATTTAGAACAAGAAAAATATAAATATTGCCTATCAATTTGGAACGGAGGGGTATATTTCTAGCAGCACGACAAAAAAATTGCAAATGAACTAAAATTTCACATCATAGGACAGTAAAGGAGAAACAGGGCTCACATAAGAGGTCTTAAGTCTTGTTCTTCACTTCTCCTCAAAAATCATATTGAAACTGACAAGCATCTTCCTCATATGCAGGAAAACCCAGATTATACAGCAGCGTTCTATTTGTCCAATCGATTCTATGACATAATACATTTGCATAACATAAATTTAGACATAACATGCTATAACAGGAGATGACGATGGTTAGTATTGATGGCAAACAATCATTTGAAGAACAAATACACAAATAATGTAGGATAACAGAACATATATTATTTCACATAGCAGAAACCAGTCGACTAAATAGACATCAGATTAACTTCGTTCACTATTGAAATATTGTCACTGGTATGTATCTGATTGATAATGAAGATATACACGTAACAAAATTGCTATGAAACCAGTTTTAAGAATGGTTTGATCTGCTAGATAAGATTCAATAAAAAGGTTTGCAAGAGAATGTTGCACGAAAACTTCTTGACACCTATGTTTTGGCATTTTAAGTCCACTTTCAGAAACAACAATCAGTATCAGTTAAATTTTGCGCCAAAAGGAAATTAAATCGCTCAGTCATGTTAAATGAACGAGATAACATAAAAGAACAACTCAATTCAATGCCAGTTAAATTCAACTTTGAAATCACCCTAATGATGATACCAATGCCATAACCAAGATTACCTTTTAACCGAAATAGCTAGCAGCAAATGTGTATTATAAGAGTATAGTCAGTGCCTTTTTGGTTCAGTACCATAAGAAAAAGGAAACAGGGATGTGAAAGAACAGAGTATACCTTTCAGGCGGCAAGTTGTAAAACGAGCGAATTGTTGAGAAATCGCACTATCCTGGCATTGCATTAGATGTATTGCTATTGGTTGTGCTGTGTGATTTAGAGAAACCGATAAGAAAGCAAGACACATCACACACCAGAGAGGAGAACCCAGGCAATCCTGTACGATCTCCCCTCAACCACACCAAAATAGTAGCTTTTATTAAGGATATTGGGTGACCTGCCATGCAAGCGCACCTGTCATGGCAAAGGTCAGATGACAAAGATACGAACCAAGGACTCAAGCCCCTATCTCCATCATACCAACAAATACTGGGCTTTTCATCCTCACTAGTCATTACATCATTTACATCTAGAGAAACACACAAAGACACATCAACATATCACCTGGGTAGCACAAACACTTCATTTCATCAAGATTTTCTGTTTTGTAAACGTGCCAGAAACTTAACATAAAATGACACTGTTTCACTTGTCTGCATCCGAACGTCCTGTTTTCTGTGACCGTGCTAATAGCATATCACATACAATTTTCTGCCATCGAAATCAACATTCAGCCGCCCAATACATCACCTAACCAGAATCACCTAATAACACTATAACCGCAACCACCGGCCATGTCATGTGTTTTCACAAAATCTGTGACAAACAACAGAAACCCATATAAGCAAGCAATTAATAATAAGATGGTATTAATTGCATGCGTTGGTGCTCTTGCTATAGAGAAAACTATTCAATCATTCTAATAAATCGCCAAGTAAGGGTTATTAGCAGATGTATCGATATAAATTTTGCCATTTCTTATTGGATTCCAAATCTTCAATTCATATCATAGAGTACTTGAAAAAATTTCGACAAAAATATGTTGGTTTGGTATCCTAAGATATCTTGATTTGTCCAATTACCAAATATTATGTCAACATGCATCAGCTTAGATCATCACCTGAAATATAAGGTAAATTATAGTACTATTCTGATAAAATTAAAATTACAATACTAAATCGAAATAAAACCTCAGTATAAATCAACATATCCATCAGAAAACCTACAAGAAATTACAAACTAACAATGGATTTAAAAACAAAAGGAAAAGCAAGAAAAAACACAGCATACCCTTTAATTCAAGGGTCGAGAACCGACATGCCCGTATGACCATCATCAGTAAGGAGATTGATTAAATAAAAATGAGCTCAAAAACTGAAAGAAAATGATAATGGATATGAATAATGGTTTATTCTGTTATATAAAGGCGGGTTATATGGACGGATTGGATCATAGGAAACTTCAATAATCGATGGCTTAGAAAGAGATAACGTGGCGTGAGTTGGTGCCTTATTTGAGGGTTAGATGGCGGTTGATGGAGAAAACGATGGACAGCCAACTGCCTACATAATTTAGCTGTATTTTACTACTTAAGCTGAGAAGCTTCAATCAAATTGCTTCCCAATTTAAAAACGTTTTGGAAATTGAAAACTTTTAAAAACTCTTGAAAACTCATAAAAAACGTGAATAAAATAATATATAGATATTAAAAAAAATTAAAAATTCTCTACAAGTAATTTTTTTAATTCATATATAATATAAAAAATATTACATTTTGCCCTTTTTAATTAAAATTTATGGCTATACCACTGCACTATATATATTCTTTTGGTTAAAAAAAAACCTTTTAACTTTTTTTATTTTTTAAGAAAATGTAGCTAGTATACAATGACCCTTTCAACTTTTGTCTTTAACTTTGTTTTTAAATACAATATTAAATTTATATTATAGTAATATTACCTTCTCTTAAAATTTCGGCCTTTGATAACGGTACATTCAAGTAAAAGTGAAAGGGGAAAACAAAGTGTTTAGCCATGACAATTGACTAACTGTGATTTTGGCGAAGATGAAATAAACAGCTGAGGCTAGTTTGGGTGAAAAGATTAAGGCTTAATTATTTAAAAACCACCCACTTTATAAATTTTTTGTACCATGATTTAGGAAAATTTTCTTTTGTACCTTATTTTTAATTTTTATGTTTCATCTCTACCCTAATGAGTTGAATTGACCTTTTTTTTTTGAAAAAAAAAATTAAATTAGTCTTTCATTTTTAACCTATATTCTGATGAAACATTAATGTTAATCATTTATTTATCTTGTTTTTAATATTTTCATCTTTAAATTAATTAAATTATTAAATTTTTTAATTTTAGGGTACAAATGAAACATAATGTCATTACTATTTCAGGTTTATATTGGCTTTAAATAAAAACAATTACAAAATAGATGGTTTTTAAGTAATTAGGCTAAAGATTAAAAATAATGTCATTACTATTTCAGGTTTATATTGGCTTTAAAGTGACAGTTAAATTAGAAAAACTTAGGGTATACAATATAAAGGTTGGTTAGGGTAATTGGGTTAAAAATATACGAGTATTTTTTAATCATATTTGCATCATTGAATTATTAATAAAAATAAAAATAAATTTTCATTTGATAATATATTTTGCCATTTTAATCTCACATAAGAAGATATATTATTTACACACACCGTCTATTTTTTTACTAATCTAATAGTGAAATTTAAATAAATACATAAAATTAAATTTTTGCTATTTTAACACGTCTATAACCGGAAGAAGATTAAACTAATTATATCTTTAAAAAATTTAAATTTTTTATAAAATCATACACTAAAATATTAGATTCAAAAAAATTCAAACATTATGTTTTCTTTTGGCCTAATTATTTAAAAAAACTCCACCTTATAATATTTTTTCGTTTATACCATGACCTAGGAAAAAGTTCATTTGTACCCTTTTTTTTATTTTTCATTTTCATCTCTACCCCAAAAAGGGTACAATTGACTATATAAATTTTTTATGGATAAAAATGTTAATAACAACTGAATAGAAGGGTTCCACCATATTTTTCCTTATTTTAAAAAATACAAATAAGTCCTCCAACTTTAAAAATGTTCAAATAAATCTTCTAATTTATTATTTTTAAATATTTTAATAACAAATTAAATTATTTAAAAAAATATTTTCGACGTACCATCGTACTCCTCCGATTTATCGAACCCGCTAAATTTTTTTAATTTTTTTTAGTCGTTTTGATGCTCCTCCTTCCGGAGGAGCAGCTCCTTGGAGGAAGGAGCAGATCTGCTCCTTCGGAAGGAGCCCGAATTTTTTTTTTTAAAAAAAATAATTTATTTTATATAAATTTTAATTTTTATTACGGTTAAGATAATTGTATATTATATAAATTAAATATTTATTATTAATTTAATTATTTTTTTTGGAAAAGAAGGTATTTTTGTACAATTAATATGATTAATGTCTTATTAGAATAATAGTTAAATTTAAAGGATTATTTTAGCCTTTTTTGTATATGAAAAGAGATCAATTTAGTACTTCGGAGTACAGTTGAAAACAAAAAATCAAAAATAAGGTACAAATGAATTTTTTCCTAGGTCATGGTATAAACAAAAAAATATTATAAGGTGAGAGTTTTTTAAATAATTAGGCCTTTTTTTTATATTACTAAGATTTTCTAGCAAGAAATGAAAGCAAACTGTTTTCATTCTATTTTTTTTTTTTTTTGATCAAAGTTTTCATTCTATTTTCACCGTTATCATTTGGAAGTATTTTCTCATGACTAATTGTTAAATTGCTTGAATTTTGCAATGAAAATTGAATAAAATGAAGGTCGCAATTATTCTGTCTCTTCTTACATTGGGACCATGGCATGTCAAATAGTATTAGGACTTTCATTAAACAGCGGCTTTGAATAGTCGCGATCACTCGGACCATGAACAGCACTATAATGGCTTACCTTGTCAGTCCTCGTCCATTAGATTTTAGGGAAAATTTAATACAAATTCGAAAAATGAGAAAAAAAAATTACATTTGATATTTAATAGTATGAAATAAGTTTCCACCTTTTACATACCGTATTAAAAATATATTAATAATATATCAAATTTTTTATCAAAAATATATTTTTATAATAAAAAAAATACACAAAAATTATGTAAAAAAATTTATTATTTTTATTAAGTATGCATTTTTATAAATTAAGTGACTTTCTAAAATAGTTTTATGATTATCCCTTGATTTTACTCCGATACAACCGCTTATTTACACTCACCAACCCTACTGTTTGACACTTTTATCACATTAATTTCTAAATTTTAATTTTGCTCTACAAATTTCTTGATCTTTGATTTCAAATCAACGAAATACCCTATGTTCATTTTTTATCTAACACTCTTAGGATCGGATTACAAAGCACTTAAAATATACACACTTTTAATCATTTGATACGTGATCAAAAAATCCCAAAAGTTCAAAATATTTAAAATTTTAGAAAACCAAACAATAAACATGAGCAGCCGCATTCCTCCCCCCACTCCAACTGACGTCTCGTTTACTATAGCCCCCCCCCCCCCCTTCTTCAACCACATCCATTATCCGCTACCATAAATTCAGTTGCAAGGCATTTTGATATCAGCGCTTCACGAAGGAGCGGTGACTGATGAGCTTCAATGTGCAACCAACAACGACAACCTCATGTGCACCAAATGGCATCCAACAGTAACACATGACAACATTAATCTCCAGCGCACCACCAGCAGCGACAATCTTCTTTGTACATTAGCGCCCGACGACCATTGAATCTACCTTCATCCAACCAAACAAACCGAATTTTAACTGGAGGTGGTAGTAGCAGTGGCAGGGGTCTAACGGGTGGCGGCAACGGTTGGAATTAGAGACGACATGTCTTAATTTTTCAATTTTAAGGTCAAATTTTAAGATTATTATGACTTTGGGTATCTAGTATTTTTTAGTTTTTATTGACGTATGATTTGGAATGTGTATTTTTTAAATGCCACATCATCTGATTTAACTTCAATGAAGTTGAAGGGAAAAGACTAGATGTCACAAACAATTATTGAAGGACCCAATTCAAAGAAGTGTGATGTGTAAGAGGCTAGATATGGATTTTTGCCAAACATTTATGAAGAGACGAGGGAAAGTTGTGTAAATTGGTGCATGAAAAGGACAAGCATTATAAAAAGAGTTGCCTGCCAGAGTCTGAGATTATGTAATTGGCAGAGGAAAGGAAAGGACCCATGTACACAATCATGTCCTTTTCATTGCATAGATTTAAGGAAAATGATAGCTTAGTAAACCAATATAGAACAAGCCTACAAAGATATAAAAAAACAACTTTAATAACAAGACTCAAATAAAAATAAAAGAGCAACAGCTAAGCACACTACAAAGGTCTGCATCAAAATTCCATTTACATGTTCAAAAACACACTCTATTTGAACCCCTCATTTACTCAAATACACTAAATACAACCACTCTATTGTTTCTACCTATAGCTTCCCTTTAAGCACAAATAACAGAGCCTCTTAGATTTTCTTACCTTTTACTACCATATGTTCTTTGTTTTACTACCAACCGATGAAAATCCAGCAGTCCATTGTGAGGCCAGTAAAAGAAATAAGGGCAGTGATTAATAAAATTAAAGAAAAACAATCGGTTCAACCGTGAATCTTAAGCCAGTTCGGTTCTTCATAAAATCCCAAAATATAGTTGCATTGCCTTGAACCGAATAAAAAAGTACGGGGATGGATGAGCTATTGAATCGGTTGAACCCTAAAAACTAATTCAACATTAGAAAGAAAAAATGAGGTAGAAAATACATCAGTTGTATCAAGTAGAGACATGGTAGTAGGAAAAAAATTCATACCAACGATTCAAATTTATATACAGAATTACAGACACTAAAGGGAAAGAAAACTTTTCTTGTTCTTGACTCTTGACTCCTTTGAATTTCATTTCCCTTTTCTTGATTTCCTTTTTACAATTTATCTTACTCAAATTCAGAACAAAAACCCAATAAAACCAAATGAACAACACCATATAACTAATAAACACCAAGCTAGAAAACATCCAAGAAATAATTTCCACCAAGCTTAAAAAGAAAAAACCAACAGGTCCAAAATGCAGAATCATAGCAATTAAACAAAACTATACCTATCCCAGTACTGAATTCAGATCCAATACGCACCGATCAATGGTTGTTCCACGCCAGAGAAAAATTACCGGGTGGAAATGAATGCGCAAGGCGCAGCATTTCTTGAAATCATCAATGCCATGAAGAAACAGTGAGCAGAGGCACCTCATTCCATGCTAGAGATAGAAACCCGGGATCAGATTCAATCAGAGAATACAAAGAACTGTAGTTATAATTCCACAAAAGTATCTTAGCCTGACTCATCGCATAATGGCTAAGCGGAACTGATTCAAAACCGCAATCCTCCATCAGAATTCTCCAATGCTCTTTGTCATCAATGCGTTCTCTTCTAGTTCCTTTGTCCTCCGGACCAATAGCACCAGCAATTCTTCGACCTAGTAACAATCTCTCGACTTGGACTCTCTCGGGCGAGTCTCTGCTCAAATTTGGCTCCAGAGATTCGAATAAGGCGGAGTAATATCTCAAAGCGTTTTTAAATCTTTTCTCAAATCCAATCTGGTTTAAGCTCGCTTCATACTCCCCTAAAGTAACAACCTTAGGATTCAACGATTTAGCCATCTTAAGAGCAGTTTCTACAACAACAGAAGTCTCATCTAACAGATTATACAACTGAAGCATGAAATTCACAGCTAAAACCTCATCCGGCTCAACCCGAAAATCGGTTTGATTCAATTCATGAATCGGAGTAAGTATCGGCTCAAATTCAAAGTTCAAATCAAGAATTTTAGCAAAATCAGCTAGCCTATTACCAGTAGCAAACAAAGAAGCAGCAGGGGATTTACCAAGAACTGGAGCGGGTATCCCCGAGATCCGAATCCTCGCTGGTTTTCCGGCCGAACGAGTAGCTAAAGCCTGTAAAAGAGCAGCCCATTGAACTCCTTGAACAATCCCAAAATCCACTATATGAATCTTGCTGGTTCTCTCCGTGGCTTCAAGAATGGCTTGATTTGCAGTTAAATGAGCAAATTTTGAATAGGGGCATGCATCATTTAACACCTTATAAGAAAGTGTAGCATCTTCGCCGCTAGTCTCCGCCCTACACGAGTTTTTCTCCGGTGCCTGAAAACCAACTCGGGAATACAAAGCTTCAGCAAAGTAAAAAGCCACTCTTTCAGTTGGATCTCCATGATCAGACACTGATTCCCTCAGCTTAACCAACGATTTCGCAGCTTTTTCCGGTTCTGACTCAGCGAGTCGAGCACAGTCCAGTAGAGCTTTGAGTAACACCGGTGCTGACTCGATTTCCGGCGAACTGACACCGACTGGTTCTACTTTTAGAGTTGTGGGTGGTAAAGGATTAGTTGTTTTCTGAGGCGGTGAAGAAGGCGGCGGCGTCGGACGCGGCGGAGATGGTGGCCAAGTTGTGAGTTGAAGTGGGTTAGTGAGGGTTTTCTGGATTTCCGTGAAAAGAACTCGGTTAAGATCCGACGGTGTAGAACAGCCCACGTTGAGACGAGTTGGGCAGGTGGTAAAAGGATCAGGAGCGTAGAGACTAAAATCAGAGTTACTTTGCCACGCGTCGCAACCAGCAGGTAGATTCGAACTATCCGTTGAGTCTCCACCGCCCATCAGACTATCCATCCACTCGTCCGAGTCAAACTCACCACCGCCGCCACCCCCACCAAAATCCGAAAACCTAAACCCACTCGAATGATGCTCCATATGCGGAAACTGAAACCCAGACTCCCCGGGTTCTCCGCCTCCTCCCGGAACCTGAAACGGGTCGGTAAAACCCGGACCAGTAAGTCCAGCATAACCCAGATTGGGATTAGAAGACATTGTAGGCGGCCAGGGAGTAATCGGGAAAGAATTAAGAGTTCCCAGGAGTTGCTGACTCTGATTAATATGAGTCTGGTTATGCTGCTGTTGCTGTTCCTGCTGCTGCTTTTGGTTAATAACTTGCTGGGCTATAGCCATTAGATTTCCGCTGTCTGTACACATATATGCCATTCTCCGGCCAAACAACGCCGGAAAAACAGTGCAGTGCAGCTAAATCACTCAACAAGAGAAGTGATAATAAAAGAGAGTACGGACATAATTAACAACTCAGAAGTTGGATTTTGCTTGAGAGAGATTTTTGGAGAGTGTGGATGTTTTAGTAAACTAACGGCTGATGAAAAGGAACAGAGAGGCCCACTTTTAGTTTCTATAATAGAAAAGAAGGAAAATTAGCGAAATCAAAGAGCGGATGGGAAATTGTGAATTGTTTTGTATAGTGTGAGCGTGAATACTGTACAGTGTACAGTACATTACTAGATCATGCTTGCTTACAGTTTTGACTGCCTATTCTAGTAAATTGTTCTGCCACACCTCTAATTTTAGTGACACCATTTCATTAAATTTTAAAGGTCGACAAATTTAATTAATTATTTTGAATATATAATTTTAGAACAAATAATACGCCAGCTAGTACAATAAGATGAAATTAGAAAATTTGATTAAATTGCTGTTAGTTTTTAATATTTAAAGATAAAACAGTGTGTATCAAGATGCAACGCAATTTTTTATGGTAAGTTTTAATTTTATTTTCAATATAAAATATTATAATTAATTATTAATATTTTTATCTTTTAATTTTTGAATCTTTTGATAAATATTTCAATTATTTTATTATTTGTCTATTTTTTTCAACTGTATGGCTTAATTAAATGTACTAATATTTTTTCTTTCTTTGATATAATAATAATAATTGTTAACAGAGTCAGTTTACTAAAAAAATATAATATATAAATATTAAGTTGGCTTGTGACCTACTATTAACATAATTACTATATAAAATTGTAAAAATAAAAAAAAGCATAAAATTAAAATGATTAAAAAAACAATATGTTTGTTTTATCAAAAAAAAGCAATATGTTAAATAATAAACTTCTATTGAATAATAAATTTAGCAAATGTCATAGTTGGTTCCAAATCTAATATATTATATGCCAAATATAATAATAACCACAATTAAAATTTAATGTTATACTATATATAATGTTTCAAAAAGTTAACAAATTTTGACTTTTGATAAATCTAAAAAAATATTAAAATATTTATAAATAATGTAAAAATATTGATGCGTGATTTATAAATTGAAACTAAAAATATAAAAAAACACCAATTTCAATATGTTCTATTTAAATACGAATTGAATTAATTTTTTATTCAAGTTTATGAAAAAAAATATTTATTAATGACGAAAACTGAATCCTATCGTAATTATAGTGGAACCGAGTCGTATAAGATGCAATTTCCGGAAAAACATCAGTTTTCGCATAAATTATAAGAACCCGCTAATATGAGTGTCTGAATCCATGAGATTTTCCGAGCCCAGAGATCAAAAGAAGATTCAGTCGAATCCCCATATAAATCGGTATTTTCGGGACTCAAAAAAAGCGTGTCATCTAAGGATTCGCCTAAATACCGGATATACATAATATTTTTTTTCTATTCAGACACAAATTTCAACTTAAGAAGATAAACTTACCCGAGAGTTTACCTAGGTGGGATGCCGAGGCTAGCCTTCCCAAGGATTTATAAAGGTGGTCGGGCTCCGCCGGGGGTACCCTTGTCACTAAAGAAAAAGATTAGATAAACTTATTCAGGAGGATATTCTTGAATAAAACTTGCTTGAATAAAGAACCTCTTTCCTGTTCAAGTTCAATCCCTATTAAGTAAGAATCATTTTCTTATTTGAAGTCAATTAGATATTTTCTCAAGGCTTAAATGCACCAAAAATCACGAACTTTCGCGTGTTTTTGGTATTTGACACGAACTTTTAATTTTGGCTTAAAAATACATGAACTATCCAATTTTTGCAATAATAACACCGGTGTGGATTCCGGCTTCAATCAGCTTATGTGGCACCGGAAAAAAATCATGTTGTCCCAACTTATGGTAGAATTCATCCTTATCATTAAAACTGCACCGTTTTTTATTAAACACACTTCAAAAGTATAGGGACTATTTTTAAACTTTTTACCTTCATCTTCTAAATTAATTTTTCTTACTCCCTCACATCCACCCACCATTTTACACCCAATCAATTCAACGTATTTCACCTAACTCCGCCACTACCACTACTGTATCCCCCTATTTTTTCCTTTTCTCCGCCACAACTGCCTCTCATTTCCTCTCCTCTACTAAAACGTGCCTCCTCCTCTTCTTCCTTATCCACCCCTCATCATGTCCACCTCGCTCCCGGATCTCCCCTTCCGCAACCTCCAATCCTTCTGCAACCCTTCTATACCCCTACTCCCTGCGCCTCCGCAACCTTCCACCAATTCCCGCCATCTACCGTCGCCTTGTTAGTCTCACGACGAGACCATCGCTCTCATCGACGTTAACCGCGAAAAGTGTACACCCTCTTCCTTGGTAATCTCAAGGTCAACGATTGGCAAGAAGTAGTCGACGCTGTTGCTAATCGATTACCTGTAGCATCTCCGCCGAAGACCTCCGTGCAGTGCCGTCATAAAATGGAGAAACTCAATCCACGTTACCGGACTGAGATCTATTTGATTTATTATACTGTTCATAATTTTTATTTTGATCGGAGATATTCACAGAAGAAATTGTGTTGATTGTGTTAACGAGATTCTGTAATCTGACGGCGTATAAAAGATGAGAAGTGCTGGCAATAATAATAGTAGTATGTATTATTGTGTTGAAAATCATAACAATGTTTGTTTGTTTGTTGAGATTGTGATTTTATTTTCTGTTTGGGGAGTGAGAAAACGCGAGAAAATTTACAAGAAAAGAGAAACTAAATCTGGGTTTCTTTTTTTTTTTATTGAAAAGCTAATGTTTTTACTTATTTATGCCTAAAGTTGTGTTCTTTCTCTACTTTTTTTTAAAACCAATCACTTTCAGTTCTTGTGTGTTGAGAGTGGGAAGAAGAGGGAGAGAGAACTAATAGTGAGTGCTATAAAAATGTTGGGAGATGGATTTGTGAAAGATGGAACAAATGAAGACGACGATGGGCATGGGTAGAGAGATTGAAAGAATGAATGTGAAACGTGTCGTCTTGATGATAAGGTTGTGAGTGAATGAGAAAATTTAATTTAAAAGATGAAGGTAAAAAGTGTAAAAATAGTCCTTATATTTTTTAGATGTGTTTAATAAAAAAAACGGTGTCGTTTTGATGACTAGGATGAATTCTACCATAAGTTGGGACAGCATGACATTGTCGGTGCCACATAAGCTGATTGAAGCCGGAATCCACACCGGTGTTATTATTGCAAAAATTGGATAGTTCATGTATTTTTAAGCCAAAATTAAAAGTTCGTGTTAAATACCAAAAACACGCGAAAGTTCGTGATTTTTGGAGCATTTAAGCCTTTTCTCAACTATTATATAAAAATATTGAGGTATTGCCAAAAAACACAATTATATTCATATATTGAAAATGCTACTCAAAGAACTTTAACATTGGAAATTTAATCGAATAATCGTCCAATTAGATTCTACCATGTTTTATAGGTTATATATCGGATTAAAAGACAAACTCAACGATTAACTTATTTTGTTTCTTTCAAAATTGACGACTTAGGTAAACCAAAACAGACCTATAGTTATAGAAAAAGATGGAAGTTTTCGCTTAAAACAAGACTTTAAATTAATTATAAGCGGTTTAAAAATAACCTCAAATCAATTAAATTCAATAGTAATTTGATTATTAGTAGTTGTTTTATGATGTATTTTAATATAATTAATTTATTTTTTAAAAAGAAACTAATAAATTGACTAGAAAAATATTTTATTATAAATTTGGACTTTTTTAATTCATAGACTTGAGCAAATGATCTACCGTCTACGCATAAATTTAGAGGATAAAATGATAAAATTTATTAATGTATAACTAGTTTAATAATAAAAATAATTTTTGATTTTGTATTAATTGACATATAAAATATAAAGATTAATCAATGTCAAAATACTGCACTATTCTAATTAAAAAACATTTGAACAATATATTATTTTTTCTCTTTTTTTTCTCTTTTTGTAATGTATTTTCTTCTCCCTTAAACCACTTAATTAAATAAAACTATGACCAGTGCTAGTCCATATTTACTTTTGGAGTATGTGCAAATAAAACTATAATTTCATTACAAATTTAAAATATTAATAATATCATTTATAAATCCTTCAAATTTAGTAATATTGACTTATTAATAAATTGGAAATCATCTAATTTTAGAACAAATTGTTCATTTGTCGCTGGAAAATAGTGTCGTAGAAAAGTGTATGACGTGGCATCCATCTAAGAAGAGGGGCCTATACTTTTGAAATGATGACACCATGTCCACTAATTTCCACGTATACAGCTCATTTTATTTTAACATATTAGTATATTTTCTTAATTCTTCTCCCGCTATGATCGGAGGGTCCTTTGACACAAGGCACCGGTCCCACAGAACTGGGTATCGCACGTCAATATAGTACGGCGCGTCAATGTCGCCGTTTAAATGACGTCATGAACTCTGATCTTCTAGGGAAGTGTGAATTAAATCTGCACCGTCCATTTTGGCGATTTGTCAAATAGACTGCGCTCATGTCAGTTCCAGTAGTAGGACAGACAACGGTAGGATTACTCAATAAAAATAGGCCTAAATGTTAAAAATATTCAACTTTTCCAAAAACAAATTACAGTCTCATTTTTCAGAATATTTAATTTTAAAGTACTTTTAATTTTCACTTCTAATTATAATTAATTGATTAAATTAAGATAAAAATAAATAAATAAAACTCCCATATTACTTAAGTTTTAAAATAAATTAATTGTAATAAAAATACAAATTAAAATAGTATAAAATAATATTTATAATATATATGAACTTTTTCCTACTCCAATTTGAACAAATAATTATATTTAAAAGTGAGAATTTAAAAATGAGTTAAAATTAAATATTTTAAAAAATAAGGTCATAAGCAAACATTAAATCAAAAAAAATTGGATATTTTAAATGACTATACTACAAAAATATATATTGTCTCTCATTTAAATCCTACCATTTACACACATCTCCACCGTTTTGGAGATGTATAGGGAAGAAAATTTATTTTTTTATATCACTTTTATTTCATCGTTTACGGTGGAAAAAGGTGATTTTTCAAGCTTTTTTTCTTTTCCTTTTTCATTCCTACTTATAATTTGGAGCAATTTGCTAATATTTTTTTTTTTCATTTTAAGTTGATAGAGTATTATTTTTAATTGTTTTATTCTAATTATATAGGCACTAAATTGTTGCTTTATTAATTAATTGTTAAATACATTCATATTAATCAAAGTAAAAGAAATTGGAAACACAAAAAATAATAAAAATTTAAAAATCATTACTATTTTAGATAAAAATTAAAAAAATGAATTAATTTATTTTATTGAGAGAATTTAATTTTTTAATACAGCCCAATAGCTAAATACATAGAAATTAAATTATGAGCCAAGATTATAAAGAGCATAGTACGAGTAGGAAGTAGAATTGAAACTATAACAATTTGGGATTGATGATTTACAGAAGAAGCCTTGGCCTTATATGGTTAAAAAGCTTTGATTTGATATGTTTCAAATTTTAACACGAATTGAGGGGGTAAATTGTACATTTGTCTCCTTGTGCATGGCTGATGATGCAAAGTGGAGTCGTAGTCGCTTGGCGCCGTTCTTTTTGGGCGGTTATGGCTTTGTGGGTCCTCAATGCCTTAGACAAATAGGGAAAAAGAGGGTACAAATGGGACCTACTTGAGAGACCAATTGGGAAAATAAAGCAACGGCGGAAGCTGTTCTGACGGAGTGAAAAAGTGAAAAGTAATGTGATGTGGCATTGACGCCGTGATGTGTCGTCCACATACAAAGGAATACTAGTCAACTTCCAACGTCTATATTTTGGAGTAGTGGTGTCTGCTTCATTTGATTGGAATGAGTGATTCTGACCAATTTGAGAAATATTTTGAGGGTTGGAATTATCTTAATCTCCTTTGGGTTATCTTAATCTCCTCTTTATATTACACTATACTTTCAAAAATATCATAAAACTGCATAAATTTAACTCGAAAGTAATTACATTCATAAAAAATTTAAAAATATTATAATGATTTAACATGAAACGAGACTGTCCATAAAAAAATATACCGCCGACCTGCAGATTGTTTTACAAATATTAAAAAAATTTGGATAATTATTTTACTAGATTAAACAATCTTTAATAAAAACATCTTTTAAAATTTAATAAGAAATATAAAAATAAATATTTATAGGCTACATCAATATAGACCTGAAAGTTGGAGTTTTATGTGGCCCTACCAAAATAAAATTGGATAGAATAGAAAGAACGTGAAACACTAGCGCTATAGATAGTACTATACTAATGTATCTAATTCAATAGCCATATTATTAAAATCACTTGAACCAGCTAAGCACTAAAAAATTCACCATTTGTAGGAAGACAAAAACCCAACACACAGATGATCCAAATTTGAACCAGTAGCGGAACTACATGAGGGTCAGGAAGGTCGGCCGACCCTCCTCCTCGCCGGAGAAAAACGAAGGATCGATGCTACTAATTAAATGAATAATCTAATAATTTTATCTAATACATAAATATAAAATATAACAATAAAATTGATTAATTATAGTGAATTTTAAAGTAATTAATGACATGGAGATATAGCTATATTTTTAAGATAAAGCGAGTGCAAAATGGGGAACAATTTCTCCCTATTCTAAACAAAGCCTAATCACCAAAAATATATCACATCTTTTATTTTTTTCGTTTGGAGTCTTACTTTTTAAATTTTTAAATTTTAATTTATTTTTAATTGTTTTGTAACCATTTGTTTAATTGGAGAGAATAACAGTTCAAATAATTTTTTCATATTATTTTATTTCTAAAATTTATTATGATAAAATATAAATTGAAATAATATAAAGTAATATAAACAAAAACTTAATTTTATAGTCAATTAATTTGATCTGTATGGTGAATTTAAATTGGGATCCTCTTGATAAACTATTCATCTTCTATGAATGATGTAAAAGGAGCTCTGTCGATTAATTTCCTCAGTCATTGAATTTTACCCTACCTGGTCAGGTGAAAAAGCAAAGTACATTATCATTTAAATCAAGTTTAATAAAGATTCTAATAATCTTTATGTGAAAAAAAAAATCCATCCTCAGGGGCTCAGCTTGGTTCGGTTGGACTCGGTAATCCATTATGGTTATTCCTCGTCCATCTTAAATGGTAAGTGAATACAATTTAGTGTAACTTTAGAAAATTATATAACACAACAACATATTGCTATATCATTTGTATAATAAATTAATAATACAATAATCATATATAATGTTTAAAAGAATAAAATAATAATTAAAAAAAATTATCATTTTTTAATTGTTATTAATGTTTATTTACTTATTATAAATATGACATGACACGAGATAAAAATTTAAAATATTAGTATATTTTATATAATTTTTTTTTAAATTTATTAGTTCAATAATTTAATGTGCCAGTAAAAGATAAATGGATTAAAAATTAATTTTAAAATTTATCCTTGTTAATTTTTTTTGAATAAACGACATATTATCACATAAGCAGATGAGGACTTAGCCTAATGGCCAGGTCCTTATACTGAATGAGGTCAGATCCTTATACTGAATGAGGTCAGGTCCTTATACTGAATGAGGTCAGGTCCTTATACTGAATGAGGTTGGACTGTCACTACTAGAAAACAGCGTTTTTGCGACGGATTTTAGTGACAGATCTAAAATTCGTCGCTATTTTTTTTATTAGCGACGGATTTTGCGACGGATCTAAAATCCGTCGCTAAACACACAATTAAATTGGCGGGATCACGGATTATCCGTCGCTAAAGTTGGCGGAGTAGTCCCGCCAATTGTTTTGATAAAATTTAGCTTGACGGAAATACTCCCGCCTTTTATTTTCCACAATTAGCGACGGATTTTAAAATCCGTCGCTAAATTACGCTAATTTGCACTGTCAAAAAAATTAAAAGGTATTAAAAATATTATTTAAGATAGTATTCAATAAAAAATAATTTTTTAATTTTTTAGTTAAATTTATATTATTTCAATATAACGTTTTTATTTATAAAATAATAATTAAACCTTATTTATAAAATAATAATTACAAATTATTTATTTATTTAAAGTATATAAATATTTTAAAAAATTATTAATTATAAAAAAAATTATCTTAGAATGCGGGATTAAATTATGGAAACAAATATTTGTTGTTTTAGTTACATTTAAGTATAATATACATAAATATATAACATGAATATGAGCTGGTTAAGGTGGAGTTACGCGCGGGAGAACTATAAGGTTAAAGAGTCTTGAGTGGGAGCAATGGAAGGATGGGTGACCTACTGGAAAGTTAGCGTAAATTGACAGGTGGATGCGGGTGGGTGATTTAACTCGGGTGGGTGAGTGACGGAGGGCGCGGATGAGTAATTAATTAAATAAAAAAATTTATTTTACGATGTAATTTAATTTATTTTTTTAAAATTAGTGACAGATTAAAATCCGTCGATAAATCCGTCGCTAATTAGCGACGGATTTAAAATCCCGTCGCTAAAACCGAGACCAAAATCCGTCGCTAAATTTTTTTTCCGTCGTTGTCAAACGTTGCGACCAAAAATATAGCGACAGACTATTTTCGTCGCAAATCCGTCGCTAAATGTGTTTAGCGACGGATTTTGGTCATTTAGCGACGGAAAAATCCGTCGCTAAATGACTGTTTTTAGTATTTGTCTGATTTAACTTTAAAAAATACATACTAACTTCCACTAACTTCCGCTAACAACTCACCCTAAATTAAGTCTACCTCTCATAAAAATATAATATTATCACATAAAAAAATGAACAAAATTCATCGGTTACAAAGCATTTTTGTTTTTTAAAGTTGTAGGGAAAAAATGAATAGCTCTATACATGGATGGAGTCAGTGACGGATCTGTATTGGGTACAAGAGGGTCACTGGACCCCCCTAAAATCAAAAGAAAAATTGATACTAAGTTTTACTGACTTAGCACTACATTAGTAATTCTCCAAGGAATTAGCATGATTTTAGTATAGGTGGGCCATTAAACTTGTAAAAACCAATGCAATAATATTTCTTCAAAATAATTAGTATATAATATATATAGATCTAAATTGTGTAATTTTCAAAAAGTTATTAGCTGGCGGCAAATAAATTTATTTATAATATATTGCAATAATAAGAGTCATATAATTCATCCATATTTAGTATATCTAAATTAATTTTAATTGTTGTGACTTAAAAATTAATTATTTTTCAGTTCTCACCTTTATCATTTGCTTCTAATTTATTTATCTTAAGTTTTATTTGATTTTATTACTTTTTTCACTTTTCATATTTTTTTACTAAGTCCAAAAAATATCATCAGAAACAACAAACTATGTATTCTCTATTATTTTAATTAGTATTATTTATTTAATTTTTACAATTAAATATACATTTTATTTCATTTGAAATTGATAGAAGAATATTAAACTAGAGTAATAAATATTTTTTCTTATATTTATTTATATGATTTTTAGATTTAAAAACGATTTAAAAAAAGAAGGGTTATGATATTTATTACATATATTCTATGCTTAATTTGGACCCCCCCCCCCCCCCCCCCCCCCCGAAAAATTAGTCTGCGTCCGTCACTGGATGGAGTACATTTTAAGACATTCAATTTAAAAGTAATTTTGTTTTTAAATTGATGAGTGTTCCCTCCAAAAGAACAAAATAGTGATTGCTGGCGGCTGAACCGCCATCTGGTTAACAAGTGTCCGTCATCCACGCCTTAATCCGCCTCCCCTCGCCACGTTTATGAAGCAACTGCTACGTGCCGCACCATAAAATCAGAAATCTGTAGAAACAATAACGTCATCACTTCTTTTGAAACCGGACAAAGTTGCTGATTACATGCCACACCTTTTTAAATCTCATAGTAGTAATTATCTTCTCGTTCAAAGGATTAGGCAGCTGAATATATAAACACTACACAGTTGAGGAAACCAAGATTCAAACAATGAACCAAGCCATTAGATCAATAAAAACACACAGCCCATCCACTCTTATATTCTCATCTTTTCCAAATCCGTTAGGTCAAAGAACATCGGTGGTCAGTTTCCGGAAGGTCAATAATACATTTTGTAGCGCACCAGATAGCCAACACAGCATGGACAAGACTCAGACTCCGAATGAAAAAACTGGGGATGTGATGTCCCATTCATTTGGAGAAGGATACGCGACGAGGTCCGACGAAGAAGGGTTTGGTGGGATTTATGGAGGAAATCAATCAGTTACTGAGGATGAAAACGATAAGAAAATTCATGAGAACCACCCTGGTACGTGTTTTATCTCCTTAATCACCCTCTTAATCGCATTTTTCAGTAAACTAATTGTTAATCTTTTTCGTTTTTGTGAAGATTATGATAAGACTCAAGGAAGTGAAGTGAAGGAGAAGGAAAAAGCAAGGCACCAGACTGATGTTTCTGACTCTTAGATTTTCATATATATTTGTCATTTTGTTCTCATGTCATGGTTCTGCTAGTTTTGTAATTATTTGGTTCCTAATGTATTTTTAATCCTAATGGGAAGCAATAAAATTTATTCTCTCAAGTAGTTAAACATGGTACAGTCGTGTTCTTACTCAAATCAGTACAGCAAAAGTAGCCTATTGAAGCTTTCGAAAATTTAGTTATATATTAAGAGACATTAATATTACTTATAATCAGCAATGTAATGATGTGAAAAAACAAATAAAATTCGAGGTCGATATGATTCTAAAATGATTTGAGATTGACCAAAATTTATTTTAAAAGCCAAAATAATTGAAATTGAAGTTCGATTCAATTTGATTATTCATAAAAATAATTATAAATTTAATGTTTATTATTTATTATTAAAAAAATAACTAAAGCTCAATAAGGTTGCACTGTATTTGAATGCTCAAAACTTGATTTATAATTAATATGAGTAAACGTCGCGTTTGCGAGTTTTTCTGAGTAGTTCCGATTTGGTTAGACTTCTAAATAAGCCTTTCAGATCCAAGTCGCTATACAAATAATATTTCGCTTTTTGTGGATTTAAAATTTCTTTATATGTAATAGGTATGTTTTAATAAACTAGTCTCGCTTTGCGTGCTACGCACGTGGCTCGTAACGTGACTCGTCAATTCATGTGTTATTATTTTAAAACAATATTAAAAAAATCAAATTAATTTTTTTTTTGTAAATTTACACATAACTAATAAAGATTTGGATAACATTAATTGTGTTGCTAGTGTAGTCAAACTAAAAGATTGATATTCCTATTAATTTGGAAAAGATTAGCTATTTTTTCTATACTCAATTAGTATTCCTCTATCATGATACAATTTTATTTTAACTAAAACTCTAATTATAATAATTTTTAGTAATTAATTAAATAATTAATTTGTTAATGACTATAAAACCGTTATTTAATATAGATTAAAAAGGGTTATTCCGTAAATTTGCCTGTCCCCCCCCCCCCATCCGTGCTTTTATATATAGTATAGATGAATTTCGTATTTAATTTTTCTACATAAATAGTATATTACGGCCTTTTATATATGAATTATTTATACTCTGCCGCTATAATTAAACCATTTTAATTTTAAGGATTTCTTTGTACTTTTTCAAATAAAAAAAAGGGTATGATAATATCTTTTTATTTAGTTATTTTTTCATCCTTAAAGTAATTCATAATTTTGAAAATTGGAGTATAATTGAAATATAAAAGGACAGAATAGGATAAAATTAAAAAAAATTCTTACATCTAATTATAATTGCTAAAAGAGTTAAAGGAGGGGTTTCTTTTAAGTGATTAGACAATTAAAAGAATAAAATTATCTCCATTTTTCATTCTCTTCTTCTATACTCTTTTTATTAATCTTTCATCCCACATTAATTTTTTGTCCATGGAGCCAGCGACGTCGTTTTGTGCTTTACATCTAGAAAAGCATAGAAAGTCCACCCACAACAATATTGTTAATTCGTTATTAACCAAAGATGTTTCTTTTTTGTATTTTATGTAAACTAGTCTTCAATCTATACCGTATTAGTAATAATGATTTCTCTTTCAATTATGAGTTGAAACAAGTCAATTACGATTGTTTTTATATTCTAATACGCATGAGTTGTTTTAAATGGGCATTGCTCAATAAAGAAATATATGAAAAAAGCAATAAAAGAATTAAAGACTATTAATAAAGTTTGTGAATTAAGCTCTTGAAATTGGCAAGGTTTCGTAGGAGTTATTTATTAATATAAATTACTTCTTATTTGGGGGGTTAACTATTTTATAAACCATGTTTGTATTTTTATCATAGAATTGAATCGCTAATATGGAATACTGAAATATAAAATGAAAAATAATTTTTTTTATTACAAGATATGTGTATATAAATAATTTCATAAAATAAATATAACTTTTTTAGTACGAAATCAAATGTTGAAATGTAAAATTCCGTTCAACATGGTTACACAGTCTCCTTACCAAATCAATAAATAAAACAACAGAAACTAAAAAAATGAGATTGAGCTAAACGTTTCACATATATAATAGTTGTGTTATGCGTCCTTCTTTCTTCATTTCTAAACTAAACTTAATGCCAAGACGAATTCCTACTTAATCAGTGCACTAATTATACACATATTGTTTTTTTTCGTCATCATTTAATTATTATTCCGGTCCATAATTTTACTCTTTCCGGTCTATGATAAATATATCTTCACTTACATACATTTTTATTAAATTGTAAATGCGACAAATATTATTGACCGGATATAATTTATTAAGCTATTGTGTTTACAAGATCCATAAATAACCTGAAACAAGTTTTAAATTTCGGAATCAAGAATCTTTCAAATGGCTATGGTGCCAAAGAACCTCGCATGGTCTCTCAAAGTTCCAAGCGTACAAGAGCTTGCAAGACAAAAGCTTGAGATTGTTCCGGTGAGGTATGTGAGAGATGATCTCATCGTCAATACTCCTTCTGATCTGTCACTTTCTGTACCGTTGATTGATATGACCAACTTGGTCAACCCTCGGCCTAGCCGTGATGAGCTTCACAAGCTTCATTCTGCATGCAAACACTGGGGCGTGTTTCAGGTAAATGCATGATATACGTTCTCAGTCCTTG
Organism: Mercurialis annua; assembly: GCF_937616625.2. Lineage (NCBI taxonomy): Eukaryota > Viridiplantae > Streptophyta > Magnoliopsida > Malpighiales > Euphorbiaceae > Mercurialis > Mercurialis annua. Next base: position 35,513,374 of record NC_065573.1, on the reverse strand, counting down.
AATTTGTGATCCGGAATCAAATAACTCTCTTTATACTATTTTGATCTTTTTTAAGTTAATTAAGAACAAAATTATATAATATAAACAAGTTTAGGAATCGAGATGACCCAATTTAGTCTTTAATTAACGTCAAAAAAACGATATTGTCCTTAATTAACCAATTCTATACTTTTTTGGATATTTTCAGTTGATAAACCATGGAGTTTCGATTGAATTGTTAAGCAACATGAAGAAGCAAGTTCGAGAATTTTTTGATCTTCCCTTGCAAGACAAAGAACAATGGGGACAGAAACCATGAAGTAATGAAGGCTATGGTCATATGTTTATAATGTCAGAAGAACAAAAGCTTGAATGGAATGACATTTTATTCCTTAAAGGTCTTCCTTTTCAAAGTACCAAAATGAACGCTTGGCCTCATAACCCTAATAAATTTAGGTACTCTTGAAACTTTTGAACTTTCACTTATGAATATAAGGTAATTGATTTTCACGATATTCAAACCATTATTGATTTTATTTTAGTGATCAAACTTTAATTTGTTTCATTTTGGTTGTTAAACTTTTATTTTGTTCTAATGAGCCGATCTTTGATTATTTTTATCTGTAAGCTTACGACGTATACATAATTTGGCTTAAAAACTTTTCGCTGAAATTAAATTAAAGTTTAGTAATCAAAATAAAACAAATTAAACTTTAATGGCCAAATTGAAATGAAGTGACAGTCTGTGTACAAAATGAACTGAAAACGAAGCAAATAGAAAAAACCAACTGAGGTGACTAGTTTAATTCTATTTGGAATATTTGAACTTTTTGTAAATAAAATTAGTATGGTTTTGGAAAGAAAAAAAATCAAAATCTAAGTCGAATACTATTTTATTTGGTTCAATTTGAACTAAATGAACACTCCTCCTAATCAATTGCTAATAATTAGTTCGGCCCCAAATTGTGAGAAGTAATATACAATTAATTTGGTACCAAATTGCATATTTCTATATATTTTTTTCTATAGGGAAACAGTGATGAAATATATAGAAGGCATGAGAGAAGTTGCAATTTCTATAGTGAAGTATATAAGCATGGTGCTTGGGATAGAAGATTCAGGATTGTGTGAGGCTTATAAAGAAGGGAATTATGACATAAGGATGAATTTGTATCCACCTTGCCCTCAGCCTGAGAGAGTGATTGGCCTCAATCAACATATTGATGTTCATGGGATTACTCTGTTGCTTGATTGTGCTCATTCTCCAGCATTACAGGTTCTCAAGGAGGGTAATTGGGTCTTTGTTCAGCCTATCGAACATGCCCTTGTTGTCGACCTTGGTGGCATTATTGAGGTAATACTAAAGGATAACTATTATTACTTACTTGTATGAGTCCTTGCATGGGCGAAACTACCCTTAGGCGAGGGTACACTTCAATCTCTTCTCATATTGAATTTCTTTTTTTTTAAAAAGAGCACATAAATTTGTGATGAATTCAGAGTTATATAGAAGTTAAGCTCGGATTATTATAAGTATGCCATTGGATCCAAGTGATTATGGTAAATGTATAAGTAAGTAATATATTGATTAATGCAGATAATGAGCAATGGGATATACAAATCACCAATTCACAAAGCAGTGGTAAACAAATCGGAGGAGAGAATTTCAATTGTGACTTTATGCAATCCGAATCCATCATTTACAATCGGTCCTGCTGAACGACTCATCAACTCCGGAATGCCAGCTATGTACAAGACAGTCACATTGGATGAATACTTTCAATGCTTTTACAATTCAAAACCTGGAACCCTGTTCATGGATAATCTTAAATTATAATTCCAATTATTACTATAAAATGGTGCAATAAATTCCTACAGAAGGAATAGAAAGATAAAACTGTACTAAATAAATATGTATTATGCAATTTGCAAAGTGAAAAAACTGTACTGGTTCAATGCTTGTAGTATTTCTGAGTATTAATAAAAATATACATTTGGTTTACTTTGTTTTTTTTTTGTCGAAAATATTTATATTTGTTTCAACTATATTCAAATATGTTGTTGGAAACTACCTATTTCGGATTATTAATTCTACTAAAAAAACAATGCTAAGTTGCAGACGTTATAGAAAAATTCAACTCAAACACAATATTTGTCAAATACTTGAAACTACAATTGGATAAAGATAAAACAAACAAAAAGTCTCTACAAATGGAACTTCAATTCAGATCTCAAAAAAATAAAACACTACAACCATAGCTACTCAGTTAGACTTGATGTGTTGCTGAACAACATTAAGACCCTCGCTCTCCTCACCGAAATCCTGGAGAAAAAAGCAGCATTACATTAAAGCAATCATTATATAAGACACAAAGCAGAAATGATTTTTTAAATCCTGTTCGATTTCTTTGTTTCAGACTCACTCTATTATAAGTGGCTAAATTGTTTTAATTGTTAATTTAATTTTTGCAGGCCAGTGTGTAAGAATACAAAGTGACTGAAATAAAGTGGCACCTTAACAACGACACATGAGCAACCAACCACCTTCCTAGCCTTGCCCTCGGAATCAATCTTGCAGAGCTGAAGAAATGACATGAAAAATATCATGAGATATAAAGTTCAAATGGAATAGAAAATCATATAAATACAAAATAGAAACATAATCTGATAGGGAAACAAGGACTAATTAAAATCAAGAGAAACAAAAAAAGATAAAACAAATGCAACTGCATACAAACATACTATTTTTTGATTGCGCTGAAAAAGGATGAAAAACAAAGAATCAGAGAACAGCAGCAAAATGTTATTTTAACAGAATTTGATAGATTACTTTGAATAACAGACGTCATTCTAAGTTTTACAAACAGTCTAATGTGGATATTCACTACTGGTTAAAACAAAAGGGCGTTCAATAAATAGCGTAGACTATAGTTGATGGAAAAGCATATCCTCATATCACATCAAACAGATTTGTCTTATTCATCAAAGTCTAAACTAACCATGCCAAGCTAATTCATGCAACTCTTTCTAAGAAGTCACTACTTAATGTATGAGTGAAAATTAAAACCATCCAGTTAACTATGAGTTTAGCAGTATGATGTATGCATATAAATTTCTCTCAGATGAGGCTACAATAAATTAAGCAAACAAATTTGCAACCTTAGGTACAAAAAAGGTTTTTGCATAATTGTTAAAAGAGATAGAAACTCCCCATATAAGGTACTTGCCTATGTGCACCACTCCCGTCATGGAAGTGGCACGCATGATTCAAGCATTTTGGGAATCTGAGGTTATTTTGTTTTTGAAAATTCAATGCATCAATTGATCTGAACAATCCATATTAAGTCACTATACACTCACTTAACTTTTTTGAAGAACAAAAGAATAAAACACGTCTCATAAGAGTTTGTTGAAGGATTTATGACATGATTGACTTTGATAATGAGTTGTTGATTTAAAAAAATTAAAGCACGACTAGTAGGATTTAGAGATATGACACAGCGTGCATTCCAGTTCTTAATTTGAATTTAGACTACTTTTAAACAGCTTCTATTCAAGGACTTACACTACTATTAAACTTGAAAAAATTCTTCTCATCTTACATTTAGAAACCATTGATGTGTATTTCATTCAGTGATTTTATAATTTTCCTTGTGCGAAATATTTTATTCTTTCGGAGCAAATTTCACCTCACGCCTAACCAATTGCACGTATGAGTATATGGAAATATGCCGGTACAAGACTAAAGCATAAATTCTTTACATATTGATAACATGAGACATTGAACAGCTATAAAGAAACCCTTACGAATTCTCGCATTTCTATAATCAACCAAGCTAAAAACTAACAGTGAAACTTGAAAAAGCAATAACTTTACAAATCAGGCTGAAAATCTTGATAAACAAAAAAATTAAGAGAATGGAAAAACAAAAGCACTTACACCAGCCCATTCGCCAAGAGTCTTAGCGCTCGGAACAGTCATAAGGTTAATATTATGATCAGCACAGAGGCCTTTGACAAGTTTGACATAGTCAGACTGATTGCAATCTTCAGCCAATACACAGAGCTGTGCGGTGCTCTTCTCAATCAATTTAGCACACTCATGAAGACCTCGAATGAGACCGCCGTGAGCCAATGACTTCCTCAGAACCAACTGCAACGCAGTCATCAAGTCCATTGGCTCGCCCAGTGGCTGCGCAGGAGCAGCAGCAACTGGATCGGCAGCAACAGCGACGGCACCCTCCTCCCTGCGATTAAATTTTAACACAAATAATAATCAGATAACCAAATGATTTAGAATGAAACGAATTTAAATGAAATGATGGCTTACCCTGACATGGTTCTTCGGAGGTTAGTCTTTGTGAGAAAAAGAGAGTAAGTTTGTCTCTACGGAAAAATGGAAGCGAAGCAAACACTAACTGCGACTAAAATTGGCTAAGGTATTAACAATTTATACGATGCACACTAGGGTTTTGTAACATGGTTTGGGCTTTAAGCAACTTATGGGCCAATCACAAACCAATCTGATGAAAATTAACTCTAAACATAATTGCTATTTCGCATTTGAAGGCTTGGCCTAATGGCCAAGTCCTTCCATATGCGTGAGCTCGAGTTTCGAACTCCTGATTTTTCTGAAGTCGTGATTTATCCAGTTCAATTTTAAAAAATATATATTAATTTTCGCTAATTCCACTAACAACTAGCTTAGACCAGGTCGATCTCTAATAAAAAATATAGAGTTTTTTATTTTATTTTGAATTTAACATGAAAAGGGTAACAAAATATATAGTATTTTAATTTTTCTTTTAATATAAAATATTAAAAAATATTATAATTACTTAATATGATAATTGAAAATTTTACAATGTATAATCAAAATAAAAAACAAAACACAAAATTCACACGGGTTTGGTCTATTGGTTTAAGGCTCAGCCGTCTGGGCGCCAAAGGTCGTGGGTTCGAACCCCAGCTACGCCCTTTCTTAATATGGAGTGGTTGAGGTTGGATTGCTGGCCATTATAGCCCGGATTTACCAAGTATGTGGGCTTGCGGGCGGTTCACATCCTGGGGTTTGACAATGATATTGAATTTCGGCTCAGTAGAGTGAGTCCTCGTCACAAAAAAACACAAAATTCGTTATAAAAAAAATCAAACAATAAAAATACATGGATGATTAAAGCATTGTACAACATATAATTAAAATAAAACCTAAAGACAATTTTAGAGAAAATAATTGAAAAAATGGAAATATTACTCACCAACGCAATAAAAAAACTAAGGTAAACCGATAATCACTGTTTAATCAACGAAAAAAATAAATCAAATGATCAAAATCGATGAAAACAAAAGAATAGTAGGGAAAGAATAACAGTGATGAAATGTAAACAAGAGAGAGAAAAAGAGAGGAAATGAGCGATAAATATTTAAAGAGTAAAAAAAATAAATATTTGAAAAGGGTTAATTTCATAAAAAAATTATAAATTTTACACGAAGTTTCATTTTAATCGCGACTTTTAAAAGTTGCCATGTAAAATCATGACTTTTTATTTTGTTCCAAATCTATCACTGATTATTTTCCATTGTATTTTTAACTTTTATTTTTTTTCAAATCAGTCGGATTCCGGTTGTCACGTCAGCAAAAATACACTGAAAATTAATTTGGTGATAGATTTGGAAAAAAATGCAAGTTCATAGTTTTATATGACAATTTTTAAAAATCGTGATTAAAATGAAACTTCATGTAATGGTCATGATTTTTTTATGAAATTAACCCATTTAAAAAATGGAAGTATGAATATAAACCTATGAAATATAAAAATAAAAAAAGAACTGCCTGAATAGATAAGACATAAATGTCCATTTAAAGTGAGGTAAGTCTGTAAATATTTTATAAATTGATTTTTTTTTCTATTTTTCTCCAAAAAAAAAAAATCAAATATCTACAAATCGGCAATCCCATTTGAAAGGCCTAATTGTCCAAGAGTAATTGGGCCTATGGTGTCTGTATATCTGACCCCAAATTTGACTTAAAGAAGATGACAAGATTGCCAAATTGGCTAAATTTGTTTCTAATTGTCGGCAATCTATAGAACACATACCTGGATGTAAATTGCCCCTCGCTCTTTATCCACTCCTTCAGTTTGATTACAGGGAGATTTATAGATTTACCTAAAATAAAAAAATAATAGGATTTTATACCTCAATATAAAAAAATTAAAGAAATTACATCACCTTTTTAAGACTTTATGTTTTTACTCTAAGTGTCAAAAAATTAATGATTTTACTCCAACATACAAAACACGTGATCTGCCAACTTTTTTTCTTTTCTCTCTTTTTCTTTTTCTCTCTCCTTCCACTTCTCTTCTCTTTATTTTCCTCTTTCTCTGCACTTCTTTTTTCTTTTTTTTTCATTTTTTAATGTCATTTTTGATCTTGAAATTTAATTTTCAATAATTACAATCACTTTCGAATTATTATTTTTTCTCGCAATTTAATCTTTTTTCTTTTTCGGATCTAGATCTGAAAAATAGCAATAAAAGATTTATGCATCAAAAAAATATTTTTTTTCTACAACAATAGATAGTCTTAATAATTTATGTTGATTTTCAGCTTGCACTTAATTAAAAATTGATTACTTTAATTTCTGATTTAAAAATTTACACACAAAAAAAGATCTGGAAATAATTAATTTTTTCATAATATTATTATAAAAGCAGCAGTGATATTATCATCTCGGTATCATAATTTTTCTGCAAAAAAATATTTTTTGTACATTATCATACAATTATCATTAACTTTATCATACTATTATCATAACCTATTTTTATAAAAATTATCATAACATCATCATAATATACTTTATCATAACACAATCATAAAATATTATCATAATATTATCATGACGTACTTTATTATAACCATATCGTAACCTTTTAGCATAAACTTATCATACTATTATCATAATATTATCACAATATACTTTATCATAACAGTATAAAAAAATATTATCATAACATTATCATGACGTACTTTATCATAACTATATCATAATCTTGTCATACTATTATCATAACCTTATCATAAACCTTATCATATTATTATCATAACTGTATAATATTATGATATTGATATGATAACATTATGATACAGATATGCTAACGTTAATGATACCGAAATGATAATCAAGCACTTTTCTTGACAGAAAATCGTTTTTCTCTGCAGGGTTATGATAATGATATGATAACGTCATAGCGATAACGATATGATAACCAGACGCTGTTTTCTGCAGAAAATCGTTTTTTCTACAGAAAATCGTTTTTTTCATCATAAAATCGTTTTTAATGCATATTTGCAGATCTTAAACTGAAAAAAAATTCAAGAACATTTCTTTTAGATCTGAGAGTTAAAATATATCGTAATAATCACCACGAATTAAGAAAAAAATCGCTAAAATGTGGAAGAACGGCGAATCGACGGCGGAGTGAAGACGAAGCGAAGGCGGGACGAAGGCGGAGCAACGGCAGAGCAATGGCGGATCGTTGAAAGAACGGCGGCGGCATGATAAAGAAGAAAAAAAATAAATGAAGAAGAAAAAACTGGAGAGGAAGAAAAAATGGAGAAGAAGAAGACGAAGAGAGAGAGAAAGAGAGAGAGAGAGAGAGATCTGGAAAAAAAAGATGCACATGTCAGAGTAAAAATAAAATGCTTGGAGTAAAAAATAATAAAAAAATAAGTATTATTATAATAAAAAAAGACTTTAGAGTAAAAAAATAAAAGTGCTAAAAAAGTGAGGTATTTTCTCTATCTTTTCCTTATTGAGGTATAATTTACTATTATTTTAAAAAATGGAGTGTTTTTCCTAATTTTCTCTTGATTCCATCAGCTCATTAGAAAGTATATAAAAATGAATATTCTCAACCAAAACAAAAAATATAGGAATCAAACTGAATAAATGTGTTAGAAGTAAATCACATAAAATTAATAAATATCCGTCCTATTTTCAATTTCATAATTCATGTTTTTTTACAAGAGGATTACAATACATATATTATTTACACATTGTAAATTTAAGTTATAATTATGATGTCATATCTTATCATAAATTTTATTATTTTATTATAACGATACTGCAAATAACATTCAGATTTCTTTTGCGAATGTAATTTTTATTTTTCACATTTAGGCTTATAGCATTTTATTTTCAAATAATGTCCATGAATTTACTTTTTTTGTCAAAGTTGAGTTTTGAACTAAAGACATTATGATATGACAAAAAAAAAACTAAAGACATTATGAGATCTTGGATCTCATTCTAGATTACGAGGCCATCTATTCGGTCCCTCTAGGTCTCATTTTTTTTCTCGACAATTCGGTCGGACTTTCCATTGCCAGATAAATTCAAACTGAAATTTATGATTGTTTATAATTAAATGATTAGTTACATTGGCATGGTTTGTTCGATGATTCCGGCACTTCTAATTCTGACTTTACAAAAAAGATTACAAAGTGATGCTAAAATATTTTAAGAGTTTTAACAGTAATTAAGTATCCATCTGATTTTATTTTAAATTATTAATAGTTCATACCATTCGTTTAATAAAATTATCAATGGTTTATTATTCCTCCTAATGTGTTAAACGAAAGTTGGATGACTTATATAATGGCTGCTAAGCCTATATCGGATTTTGTTTTAAAAAGAGTGATTCATTACCCTCATGGAATGTGATTCATTACCTTCATGGAATGGTCACTCTTGTTACATATTTATATATTGTATTCTTGACAAAATTAATAAGCTAGTTAAGTTGGTTCGATTAATAAAAAAAATTAGAATCTATTGTAATTAAAAAATAAAAATCAATAAACCAAATTAAGTGATTATTTATATATAATTATTATTCTTTACGTTTTTATCAATTTTTTAAAATTGTTCAACTATTTGGTTGCTTCAATTATTTAATTATTATTCTTTACGTTTTTATCAGTTTTTAAAAATTGTTCAACTATCTGGTCGTTTCAATTTTATATTTTAAAAATGTTGATTAGTTTTGTTATTTCATAATCAATTAAATTAAAATATAAAATGATTTTAGTTCTTAAATGTAATTTAATCGATCATTTTCAAACCGGTCGATGTTTTGGTCACCCTAAATTGAGTTGCTCTTTGTACATTTTGTCATTTTGAGAAGGAGTGTTTATCCCATGTAACCGTTGCGCCACGTCATTTTTACATCAAGTCAATGAGCATTTGCGATAGAGAATCTTTTAATTATTACTTATTTTTTTTATCATTCAATTTTCCACATGGCTAACGCATAATTAGTTTGTTGCACAAATGACATGGCGCAACGGTTGTGTGCAATAATTTTTCTTTGAGAAGAGTGGGATATTTGAGAGTAGAAACGTGCAACTCTCCAAACCATAGGGTGTGAGACCATATTGATGAGAGATACTGATTGGTAGAGAATCCATGAATGATTAACAAATAACAAAACCGAACCACCGTAGACAATGAAAGCAAACCTAACAAAGAAAATGTTTGGTTGGTTGGCTCATATCATATCTACATTTTAGAACGTCTAACCAGAAAATCCATGAGGAATGATGGTCTCATTTTTGTTTTACACAATCTTTCCCATTATCTATTATTATATAAATCAATATTATTGATTTCGGTTGCCACACTTATCAAAAAAAAAAATGAAGGGCGGGGGTGGAGTTATCTATATTCCCAAGAAATCTAAATATCTTTATTTATAATATTTTTGTTGGAATTTAATTGGTTTTGTTGTAAAAGGGTTAGTTTGGCTCATAGAGTTTTATTTTTTGAATAGACTGCCTACAAAGTTGATATTCTTTCAATTAGATCTGAAATAATTAACGGTTTAGTTCAAGTTGAGCTTGGCAGGGTGTTCAAAATATGAGGTTGAGAGAAAATATTTAAAGACAATATCGTATGCTAGAATAGTCGGAAATTTGTTGTATGCAAAAGTAAGCTTAATACTGCATTTGTAGTTGATATTAGAGAATACTATTAATTCAACTTTGAAAATGACCACTGAATTGTATTCAAGATAGTTTTGAAATATCTTCAAGAAACTAAAGATTGCATGTTGACATATAAAAATGGTAAACAATAAAATTCATAGGAGTTATCAGATTCAGATTTTACTGGTCATTACTACGATTTAAAACTCACATAGCGTTATATTCGTAAAATAGCATGTAGAATTGTCTCTTGAAAAGAGTAAAACGTACATTATTATCTCCCGTCTCTATACAATATGAATGTATTATTAAATACATGGGTGGTATACAAAATAATATACTTGGTTAAAGCATCTAATATATAATTTTCATTGTTGACCCCATTTCTTGTATTATGATATTTTTTCGGTATTATTTGCAAGAAATTAGTAAAAATATCACGAGGTTTGAGCATATTAGTATTTGATCTAAAGGAACTAATTAGAAAACATAACGTCGTTGTAAAATATATTGGTGCATATGACATGATACTTGATCTTTTAACTATTTTTTAAAGAATGTGTTGCTAGCATTGTTTTGATAAAGTTTTCAGATACATTAGCATAGAAAATTATCATAAGAAACATATTTATTCTATGTTAATGTATCTGAAATTATTAACAATAAATAGATGCCTCTAGATTATATTAATTTCTTTTGTCATTTAAGGCCTTTAAGCCATTTTGTTTTATGATGCCTCTAGATTATATTTTATAAAAATTTCATATATGAAGAAAGGAATTCAATGGTTAATACTTAAAAGAAAAAGCTTTTTCGATGATAAAAAATGACCTTTTATATTGTCAAAAAATATGATTGACGGTGAACCACTCGTGCCATGGACACAACGAATAATGCATATAATGATAATAATAATTATAATAGTGATGGTTTACCCCCACACGAACGAGATATGCATGGGATGGATTATTCACATAAATGATATTAAATCTTAAGACATTGTTTTAAAATGGTACCAAAATTTTTAATTTGTATTTTTTTGGTATCCAACTTTCTATCATTTATTTCAGATTGTGTTTTTTTTTTTACAAATTCATGCTATTTTTAATGACGTAGCGACCGGAGCAATATGTTTTTATATATTTTTACCTCATTAGATGCCATGTCACATAACACATACCATAATTTGGTGATTTTACCTTTCTCTTTCCTTCTCCCAATCATTAAAAATAGCCGGAATTTGTAGAAAAAACCAATATGAAACAAATGAAAAAAGTTGGATACCAAAAAGATACAAATTAAAAATTTGGTACCATTTTAATATATGGTCCAAAGATTTAGTACCATTTATGTCAATAACCCGCATGGGACACAACAAAAAAGAAGAAATAACAGGTCAAAATATCATTTATGAAGGGAATAGAAAATTGGACACAAGACTGAAAGATGTCCATTCGAACCAAATTAATATTGATTTTTTTTTAAATTAAAATTAAATAAAAATTTCAAATATTTGAAATCGAACTGCTGAACCGATTAATTTGGTTTGATTTTTTATTATTCGGTTTAATTTAATTTTTGCACTGTGTGCACGGATCCTGGATATCTCCAAAACCAAACCGAAACCGGACCGAAAATATCCAGAACCGAAAAATATCTGTTGACCATTGATTTTTCTCGAACCGAACCGTACCGAAAATTTTATTGGTACGATTCCGGATCTTTTATAAAACCGTACCGAGAACCGAACTGAACTGTACCAAACCGAAGTACCGAACTTATACCCGAAGAACCGAAATTATATTATATTATATATATATATATATATATATATATATATATATATATATAAATATATATATTAGTCTACTCTTAATTTGATTATTATATTCATATTAACTTTAAATTAGTAAACACTAATTTTTTTTTATAAAATTATATAAATCTGTCAAATATTTAATACTTATTAAAAATATTTTTAAAAATTAATATGAACGATTTACATATTCATTATTTTCTATTATTAATCAAATTACATAGTTTTAACAAAAATAACATAGTTTAGACTTGAGAATAGATAAAAGTACCCTTATCAAATAATCAAAAATTTAATATTAAATCGAAAGGTAATATACATATTGTGTCCTTTTATTTTATTGATGATTATTTATTTGTGATAGTTAAGAAAAAGAATTAGTAGCTAATTAATTTTAAAAGTCAAAATAATATATTATAATATAATAGATATCATATTTTAAACAAAACAATATCCGTGGTTCTAGTGATATCCGTACCGAACCGTACTGAACCATTAGAAATATCCTCATACCGAACCGTACCGAAAAATAAAATTTTCGAACCGAACCGATTATTGATACGGATCCGGAGATTCAATTTTCGATATCCCCGACTTTTGATTTGGTTCCGGAGATTTGTCAATCTCCGGATTCCTCCGAACCGTACTCACCTCTATACGGGACAACCTTAGGGTTCCCACAGGACAAAACAGCTTTATATTTTGTCTCACGGGGTTCAGTTGCGTTTTTAGTGTTATTTGGGAAGATTTAGAAAGAAAGAAAAAGCATCACTTTCCTAGGAAGTTGCAAGGAGGCCCTTCTGCTGCTGTATTAGCAAGGGTAGGGACTACAATCTCAAGTTATCACACCGATAGCACCCTATGTCTCGTGTGTTGCATTTTGCATTACCAAGCAATTAATTCACTTCAATTTTCTAACATCTCATGATTTTGATTGATTTCTTTCGGATAAGTGAGACAATTTTTTCTTATGGTGTAAAAAAATAGTCACACCTTCCGCATTATATTAAGGGCTAATAATTGTTCAATAAATCCAAATTATTTTTTTGTTCTTTTGCAAATCCAATCAACACTTTAATCCGGTTTAGAGAAATTAAAGGTAAATTTAGTCAATTTTAATAATTATTCAATTTAACACACAGACAGTGTATGCGCATGCATATATAATTTATAATAATTAATTTTTAATGCATAATAAGAGACGTTAACTAAGTAAATAAATTTAGCTAGAATTACTGTGAATTTTTAAACGACGCTAAACTTATAGAAATTAAAATTTTGGTTACATTTATAAAAAAAGTTGATTTTCTTTTTGACTTTTCTGTCCATTAGGCCTAATTTACAAACCAATATGTAAAGGATTAGAAGGTGGGAGAAAGAGAGAAGGGTTGCTTGTTCGAATAATTATTACATCTTCAATTTTCTGTAACAAATGTCAAAATCACTTATTTTTCTACATAAAATGTCAAAACAACTCATATACTAAGCAAATGTTTGACATACAAATGAAGAATAATCTTAATTGTTGTGTGTGTATATCTAATAGTATATCTATATCTATATCTAAAATTGGGAATGAGGTCTACAACAATTATGTGGACTTTATTTTTATTTGGTATACTTTGTTGTTTATTTTTGGTATATATAATTATATGAACTTGTGGTGCCTGACCCTTATTGGTAAGCCTTTAGGAAATTCAACAAAAGGGAAAGCATAGGGTTGATCATTATGAGCCAGCTCCCACTCATAATTGAGAACCAAATGGTGCATGAAAATTGCCATCTCTAATTTCGCCAATTCTGATCCGGCGCATAGGCGTGGTCCTCCACCAAATGGCATATACAAATTGTTATTTGTGCTTGTGCTATTCTGTTTCAAACAAATATATTAGAATCAAGAGATTTGCATAATGTAAATTAAAAAGTTGAATCTTAATCTAAACTACTATGATTATTCTAACAAGCATAGCATTATCTAACATAATTGTAGATCAAAAGTGGATTTGTTGACACCTAACCTTGGGCGTAACTAGAATTTAAAAAGTATTAATCATATCAAAGGGCTAATTATATAAAAACTTAAAAGCTAGAGTTTTTTTATAATTTTTTAAGAGGGACGGTTTCCACTAACCCTTTCACGTAGTTCTGCCACTGCTCGTAACTGTAGATTTCTCATACAATCGGTATATACAATAAAATTAGATAATGAGGAAAAGAAGTGATAAAGGAGAAAAATAGTCGATACCCGAAGAAGGAAGATAATAAAATAATTGAAAAAATAAAAAATATTGATAATTGATGTTAACATTGGTAGAGGAGTATGAATTATTTAACTATAGTGACACATTTGACATATACCAACCACCTAATGTTGAGTTAGAATTTTCTTAGTATATTCTTTACGAGATAGCTCTTCTTCTTTAAAAAAAAAACAAAAGAAAAAAGTTAAAAAAATTCTTTTCTCCTATTGTGACAAAAAAATTGATAATAATTGGTCAATTGATAAACTCATGAATGACTAGAAACATCCAAAGAGATTTTTACAAAAATCATACATAGACAGGTTTTCTTATCGAACATTGGAGGATAAAATAGAGTGACATGGAAAATTCAAAAGTGATTCGACATTGTTTCTAGTATAAGTTGGTGTATGGGTGGTCAACCTATGGACCATTTGCATTGTCCTCTCATTTCTATGAAATATGCCAATAGTTCTTTACTTGACTAGTATTTTGGTAGTAATCTAGTCTTTTATGACAATTTTATTTATTTATTTATTTTATCAAAGACTAAATTTACATTAATAATAACGAAAATTACTATAAGTCTTTTATGACAATTTTATTACTATTTGTAAATATCTACTTTATAATAGGACATTTGGATTTGACACCTATCAATTTTCAAATTACTCCACCTTTAAAAAACATTGCAATATTTGTACTTTTAACTAGTCCACAAAAATGTTATGTAATGTAAAATTGAATAAATATAGTGATAATAGTTCTACATATTTATTGTACGCCTAAAAAGAAAATATAATATAGTAAAGGGAGTGATGTAGGTGCACGTGAGAACCCTACATGCACATGGGGGTTTAATCATCATTAAAACATCCCCGCAATTCCCCACACGCAGAGCGAGTGAAAATGAAATAGAGATTGAATAAAAGCGAGTGGGACCAATTTCACAACATCCTGTTGAATGATCATGACAGTTCATCACTTGATCTTGTGGGGATAGCCGTGAGATCGTAATACCTTACTTTTTGTACTAAACTCTATTCAACGGTTCTGATCAGATTTCTGTAGGATCTGGTTTATACCAAATCTTATCCCCTAAACCCCATTATCCAGTGAGGCCTATTTTACTTCAAATTATCTAAGTTTTAATTTCCCTAGTAATATACTTTTGCCATCTTCCATTATATAAAAATAAAAAAATTAAATTATAAAAATATACCACTAGATACGGTAAAATAAAAATTTAAGAACAAAGTAGTAAGTTGTCATTCATCTAATTATTACAATCAAAAAAATTTAGTTGGAAATATATAATATTTAATTAATTAATAAAAAATTAAGTACTTTGACCATAGAAACTCAAAGGGTATAATAATATAATTATTATTAATTGTCATTGTTATTAGTACTACATCAAAAGAAATTACTTTATTATATATCATGACATAGGTATTTTAAAATATTAGTCCAAGTTGATTTTGAAACACCATCAATAGTAAAATACAAATATTAAAAAAGTATTAATAACTTTTTTTAATAGTTGGGGAGAGAGAGCGTTTGTGGGTGAAATTAAACTTACGAACTCGATAGTTTACTGTCCGACGTTTATACTATTTGAGATATTACTTATGGATATTAATAAACTAATTAAATTATAAAATTGTCGTGATAGTTTTTTATGATAAGATCTGGTCTCACGATTTAAAAAAAAAAAACAAATTGCCTAACGCACATATCATACTTCAATCAATTTATATTAAAATTCTAACTTTGTAAAAACTAATCAATTTAATAATAGATATTCATTATTTGAATTTAAAAACTAAAATAAGAATGATAATGTAAGGAAGGGATATTTATGGAAAAAGCTTACCGAGTGCGGCCATCTCCATGGATGGAAGCGTTGAGGTTGGTCAAAATGACTAGAATCCAAATGCACGGCTGCAATCACTGGTAGCACTTTCCATCCACGTGGAATGTCATACCCTTTCAATCATAAACCCCATTTTAAAATCAATTTCAATTATTCTAAAGAAAAAACATTTCAATTATTTCACAAATTAATCATAAGTCTCGTGCATATATGACAACTATTTGCTAGATTGCAACATATCAACTTGTTTTATATTTAAAATTATTTTAACATCTTAGAAAATACTACAAAAATATCTATCAAAATTTAAATAACCAAAATTTTTTATGTTTAATAAAAGAAAATTTTTTAATTGATTCCCCGGCTTCAAAAGAAACTATCAGACATACATACTTAAGAAATAATTTATTGAATTTATACAAATATATTAATATATTTTTATAAAATAATTGTTATTCTATCTGTTCATTTCCCTAAATGAATAATATCACTTTTATCTAATATTGACATGGACAAAATAGATTAGAAATAAATTAATTATAAGATAATTTTTAGAACTTAGTTTACTTTTCGAAAAATTGTCATCTTCGGTTATGATAATATTTTTCAATTTAAATACAATTTAATCGATAGCAACATTTGTGTTGAATGATAAGAATAGTTGTAACTAAACTTTACTTGAAAAGATGTGAATTATTTTTAAATTAAAATATTGCGTTCACAAGTTTAATGCTAAATATGTCCCTATCCGTATCAAACTTTGGTTGATACGGCTTCCTATCTAATCCTCATAATTTGGAACATTTCTAATCAATCAATTTATATATTTTATTTCCTATCAATTAATAGCAAGGACTTATATTTGTTTCTTTTTTCTTTTTGAAATGAGGACTTATATTTGTTTATTTCTTATCAATCAATAGCAAGGACTTGTATTTTTTTTTAATTTCTATCAATCAATATTAATCAATAGTAAGGACTTGCATTTTTTTTTAATTTCTATCAATCAATGATAAGGATTCATATATTTTATATCGGAAAAAATGAAATTACATTAAAATTATTGTTTAAACATAGGAGTGTAAATTCAGTTGGAACATAATTTTCCCATGTCTTAGTTCTTTAATTAAATCAAATTTAAAACCAACCAAACTGATTGGTTCGATTAAATTCAGCTTGAAACAATCATGTCTTAGTTGGAATTATTTTATATTTCTACTAAACAGGAAAAACTGTTTTTATATTCTCAAATAAAAAAATTAAATTCATTAGTTCGATTTAAGTATTCAATTTAATGTTATTTTTGCACGCCTCTATTGAAATTTGTAGACTTAGGCAAAAAGTTCCAATTTTCTGATTATTAGATCCAAAGATTAATTATTTTCATACCTTTATAGTGAACATCTTTGAGAGTCTTCCTGTGAAGGAACCTCACAACGTTTCCAAGCCTAAGTGTCTCATTGATAACCTTCACTTGACCAAAAATATAAAGAGCAAATTATTATTCATGCAAATTTCTGTAAGTTTTAGGCAATACTAATATAAAAACAAAGTTCAAGAGAAGCTTACACATTGAGTAAATTCCATTTTCTTGTAATCATCCCAATTTAATCCATCCTCTCCTGATTGCTTCTTGCCTCTTGCAATTGCTATGTGTTCTTCCTATACAGATATATATAATGATAAAAAAAACAACATTAAGTATGCAGTAAAGTAATTTTAATTTTTCAAAATTCTCAACTAGATTGCGTAAATACATGAAAAACGTAATACGTGTCATAATATTTAGAATATATAATTACTAATCATTTTCTCTAAAATTTGGTTAAAATTATTGTTTTCCTTCCAAATTTTAAATATATAGTATTATTTTGTCCAAGAAAAATGCAATCTATCTAATATCTAAAAAGACTTAATTTTCGAGTTGATAGTAAATTTGTCTAACACTTTCTTCAATTTTTTGTAGCAAGATAATTATTTTTATATTATCAAACCAAATCGAACCAAATACATTACTACAACTTTGGTTCGATTTTAACACAAAATGACTGTAATTATTTTTTAGAATAACGACGTGTAGAGTTGGAGACCACAATGATGAGATGTCCAGTTGCAAACGACAGACAGAGAGCTCATTTAAATACTACTATTAGTTTAAAAAGGTAATAGCAAATTTAAGATAAATAACAAAGTAAAAGTAAAAGTATAAAATCTTACCCTTAACTGATGAATAGCATCAGGAGAAGTTTGCAAGAAGTAAATAGCTAAAGCTATAGCTACTGAAGAAGTTTCATGTCCAGCAAATAGCAAGCTCAGAACCAAATCAAGAATCTGCTCAGTCGAAAGATTCGTATTCTTCATAACCCAACCAAGAAGATCATCATCATCTTCTTCTTCTTCCAAGTTTTTCTTCATTTTCCATTTCCTCTCCCCCATTTCCCTCTCTATGAACTTCAAAATGGTCGACCGCGACTGCCGGATCACGGAAAATGGTTCTCTTTTTCTTCGAATCAATTCGTTTTTATGTTCATATATATAAATTTACAGTCTGATATATATAAAATTAAGCTATTAATTACCTTTAAGGCTCTTCTGTATGCAGTTCCAGGAAAATTTATAGGAGCAGAAACCACACCTTTCATGAATGTAATGTACTCTCTCTTCAACTCTTCAGTCTCTGCTTTTCCAGGATCCAGGCTCATTATGTGTTTCGCCATCAAATTGAAGGTGAACTACACATTTTCGTAAGTTTCTCAGTTTTAGAGCGCTTATACTATTTGAACTATACCTCGTTGTTTACATATGAATTTTCTTAATTATTCATAGTTAGTGAAATTAACTAAAATTACCGTTAATCAGTGATATATTAGACTAAAATTACCTGAATTAAGAATTTAGAGTGATTAAGTTTGAAAATTTTACCTTCTTAGCTTCATCTTGAGCTGAAAATATAGAGTTATCTTTCCAACAATCAAGCACAAGTAAAGTATGCTGCTCTGCATCTCGAATGAGCTGAGTCTTAAGCCTGGCGTGACTCAGAAAATTAACAGAAATATTTCTCATGACTCGGTGCATGTCTCCAACAAGAACAAGCATAGACCATTTGCCAAGAATTCCACCCATACTTTTCGGATAGCTGCATTGGAATAATTTTCCTTCATTCTGTAGTATGAATTTATTCAATCCAGGATCTGCAGAAACCACCGTCGGCCCGCCGAATAAGTTGGATTTGTATATCTTCCCGTACCTGTTAGCAGTTTCGTTAATCAAAACTAGTTCATCTTCATCATAAACAATAATTTTTTATTTATGATAATAGAAAAATGGGAGCGCTTTTGGAAGGAATAGAACTCACGATCTGACAGTGCTGTCTGACGCTTATACTATTTGAGCTATAACTCATTGTATAAGAAAAAAATATTAACTAGTTTTATTAAGTACCTGGATATGTGTCGTTCCATGTATTCTCCGATTGAAGTAGCGGAGTACGGTTTCAGATAAGCGATGGTTTCTCCGAGGAACGGTAGTCCCATTCTGCCTGGCGGAAGATTAAATTTATTTGCTGTTTTTCTGCGTAGGAGAATGAAGTAGAGAAGAAGTGATAGGATTGAAGGGAGAAGAAACAGAAGCAGAAGCTCTGAGTCAGACATGGCAATGAAAAATGGAGGAGAAATAATTTAAAATTGGTTAGTCAGGTGGTTGAGTTCTGATGAAGAAGATGAAGCCAACAGGGTGCTTTTATAATCATCTGTTTTGTCTTTCAACTTAAAAGAACAGCGGAAAGTAGCGACGATTTAGGCTTTCTGTTTTCCTTTTACTTTCCATTTTCAGTATTTTTTATTTTTAATGTTGAGAAGGACTGAGATTAATTTATTATTATTTTCATTTATAGAAAGATTTAAATTTATATCTTTATGTATAAGGAAATAATCTTAAACACAACTCAGGATTTTCTTCCATAATTGTCAGATCAAAACTAATTAATAGGAGATTAGTAGTCAGATTTTTACTAAATTTGAACCAGATTGATCCATATTTAAAAAGGAATTAAATGTTAATAACATGTTAGTCTCTTAAATATTCTAAAATGGGAGTAACTCCTCCGAATCCCACATATTTATCAAAAAAAAAATATTTTAAATTTTTGTTTTTTAAGGCCTAATTACTTAAAAAACCCCACCTTATAACATTTTTTCGTTTACACCCTCACGTAGAAAAAAGTTAATTTGTACCATTTTTTTGATTTTTCGTTTTCATCTCTACCCTAAATTTAAAATTTTTGACAATTAAATTAATTAAAGGATGAAAACATTATAAATAATTAATAATATTAACGTTTAGTTAGAATATAAGCTAAATATAAAGGATCATTTTGAATATTTTTTCAAATGAAAAGAGGTCAAATCAGCTTTTTAGATAGAGACGAAAATGAAAAATTAAAGAAAGGGTACAAATGAACTTTTTCCTAGATTAGGGTATAAACGAATAAATATTACAAAGTGGTTTTTTTTAAGTAATTAAGCCTTGTTTTAATTACAGGATTAAAAGATAAACGTATTCGTTTAGATGAATTGCGCAAACTGAAGGTGGTGGTCGTCGATTTTTGCCGGCGAAATGGTAATGGTGGCTCGTGGTTAGCGATGATCGATGGCGGACGGTGGTTATCACCGGTGGTAGCGGGTGTGGTGATCGGAGGAAGGAAGGGGGCTGCAGGCAGGGGCGGTGTCCGAAGACGATGTCTAGCCAGAGTGGTGGCCTAAGTAATAGTTTGTTGATTTGAGTTGGTTTACGATTGATTTGAGTGATGTGTAGCTCTCTCATTAGACGCATATAAATGTAAAGTTTTTTTATTTTTGGGGTGCTAATGTTCGAACCGTTGACAGCTAGCTAAGACAAGGTATTCAGATAGGTGTTGTAAGTTAGGCTTATTCTCACTCGTCCTAGACTTTCAGACTTTTTATCACTAATGTCCCTAAATTATAATTTCAGTCTGTAAACCCTCTGAGTTTCGATTTAGAAGCCAGTAAACTTATTTTATTCACTTTTTTTATTAAAAATATAAAAGTCCGTGAGAATTCATCGAATACCCTTAAAATTTAAAACATCCAAGATATCCCAAAAAATTCAAAAACTAAAACTACATTTTTAAATAGATTTTGTTGCCACCGTCATCTCTACCACCACTCCCATCCACACCACCATCAACCACAGTAACTGAGTTCGTCTGAGGACAAATCCTATATGGGCTCGTCTTCTCAGAGGAAACCATGTTCGTCCAAGAATAAACCCTGTTTGAGTTCGATTGAAGACTAACCCAATCTAGTTTCGTCCTCAAACAAACTAAGTCTCAGTTTGTCTGGGTTTATCTATTCATACGAACCCAACGGAGGCGGACGACGTGAGTTTAGTCGGTGGCGGTGGGTTCCAATTGTAGGGATGAAGGCCATGACGGGGGATTTAAGCGGTGGTAGTTGAAAATTTAAAGGTTTTTTTTATAGAAATTATGGTTTTAGGGGTTTATGATGATATGTCAGATAATGTTTTTAAAATTAAACCGCTGGCTGAACCGGTGAAGCCATCGGTTCAACCAGTTAAACCGCCTCAATGATTATTTTTTAAATAAATAAAATAAATTAAAATTAGCGGCGAATTTTTCGTCGCTAATTCTCTTTGTCCGGTTTGATAGCGGTCTAACCGGCTCAATAATCGGTTCGTTCGATTCAAAGAGATTTCTGATTATTTTGTGTTTTTTTTAATCGGACCACTAGCCGAATTCCGATTCAACCGTCCAGTGTTTAAAACACTGGTGTCAGATGAGGTAAACAAGTTTGTATGTGTTTTAATTTTTTATTTATCTATACTATGTATAAAAGCACATATGTGGGTCATATTAACGTTAATGTCTTGTTTACTTTATAAAATATAATTATTAATTAGAAAAATTATTAAGATATCTATTAAAGTTAGAGTACTAATTAAAATAAACTACTTATAATACTATGTCAAAATAATTGTCGAGAATACTAACTAAAATAGACTATTTTAAATATTTATTTATTTTTTGAAATATTTTAATTATTATATAATCATCTAGAATGCTAATTAAGATAAACTGCCTCATAAATTACTAATTTAAATTCCTAATTAAATACTATTTTAATAATTATTGATATCTTATACTTAAGTATATTTATAATTGTAAAAATAATTATTAATTTTTAACAAGAATATAACATTTGACGAATCACACTATGAGTCACGTGTGAAACACGTAAAGCGCCACTAAATTTTGTAAATGTCACATAAGTGTCTGTTAATGGTATTAGTTAAAAGGCCTAATGTCTTAAAAAACCCCGACCTTTTAGCCCCTTTTCAATCATACCCTCACGTTGAAAATTTGTCAATTTTACCCTATTTTGCATTTTTGTGTTTCAATTGTACCCTGAAAAATTAAATTAACGTCTTTTGCGTTTGGAAATTTATTTAAAACATTCTCCATGTCTCGCATATATTGATTGTATATTTTTAAAATTTATTTAAATTTAGTTAAATTAATTAAGAATTTAAATTAGTGTTAATTTGATTATGGTTTTTAGTTAGTTTTTAAAAATAAAGGACTTATTTGTATTTTTTTGAATAAAAAAGAATTTAATTTCATGTTTAGACTTAATTAATTGAATGATTTCATCATTTAAGTAAAAAAATTAACAAAAATTAAAATATTGGGGTACAATTGAAAACGGAAAATTCAAAAGTGGGTAAAATTGACAAATTTTCAACGTCGGGGTGGAATTGAAAAAAAGTTTAAAGGTGAGGGGTTTTTGAGTGATTATGCCTAGTTAAAATATGGAAGGAATGAGTTTACTGGATTTTAAATCAAAATTCAAAGAGTTTATAGATCGAAATTAAAAGTTAGGGATGATAGTGGTAAAAGTGCAGAAAGTCAGAATGACGGTGTAATTTAGCCCTGTAAGTTATGAAATTCAAAATTCTCCTTTAGTAAGCTATTAAATGAGCGTATTTAGCATTTTTGGGAATTAAATGACTTTTTAAGATTTTTAGGATAGTTTTGTAGATTATCCAATTGAATCCTATAAGAATATATTTATCAGTTAGGTTGAGAAAAAGACTTAAATGGCAATTCGCCCGCTCAACTTATAAACAATGGACAATTAACATATAAATTAACTTTATCGGCAAATTAGTCACGAATTTGGTAATTATGAATAATTAACCCTATTTGGATAAATTAACTTATAAGTTGAGGGGGCAAACTGTCAATTTAGAAAACAATTAGCTTATAAGTTAAGTGGGCAAATTGTCAAAATGGAGTTAATTGCCAATAATCAACAAATTTATGATTAATTTGCCTACAAAATTAATTTATATGTTAATTGTCCATTATTTATAAATTAAAGAGGTAAATTGCTACTTAAATTTTAAAAAATATATGGTGAATCCATAGATACAATTCTGGGGTCTAGGGACTCTTGTCTTCTTACTGGGTTTTTATGAAACTCACTTTTAGTGTGGGGGTTAAGTTTTAGGAATTTTTACAAGGCTGTTTGAAATTTATAAAAATACGGCTTAATCATCCAAAAACACCTTAACGTTTTATTTTTTCCTGTTTATATTTAAAATTATCAAAATCTTTAATTTTAACTAATTTTGTTAATTTCAATTATAGCCATTTGTTTAAATTAAAATGAAAAAAATTAAATATACTTTTTGCATAACTTCATATTATTCTACTGTATCTTTTTACCATTAAAAAATTTAAATATGAAATGTATATTGAATTTTTTTCCACTCAAATTTAAACAGATGGCTATAATTGAAACTGAAAAATGAAAAAATTGATCAAAACTTAAGATTTTAAAAGTTTTGACCATAAACAAAAAAAAATGGGACAATTTTTTATGGTTATTTCTAAAAATATTTATAAAATATGGAGTTGATTTACTTTTATGAAATATCCAGTTGAATTATAATTTAGTAAACTTTTTTAAAGAAAAGCTCTAAATTACTATTGGTATAATTACAACATGTATTGATATTATTGTTAATAAATACTAATGTGTTTCGATATGTGTACTTTTAGTTTAGTATTAATTTAATTTTAGGTAGTAAATTATTGATATAATATTGGTATAACTTTATTTTATTTTATTTTATTTATATAGATATAAGTACGTTTTGACTTATATATTTCTAGTACATTGTTATTTGATTTAAGTATACTTTAATAAATTATAAGTACACTATTTATATGAAATATTTATAGTTCTTAGAATATACCACAACTTTATTTTATTTTTATTATTTATAAAATGTTACACATATTTTATTATATTGTTAGTAAAATTTTAGTAAATTATTAATATATTGTTAGTATCATTTTTATATATTTTTTGTTTATTTTATATAACTAATGTATATAAGTGTAAAAAATAATATGTAGATTAATTAATTTTAAAGTTTAAAGACCGAGTTACATGTTAAAATATTAGCAGGTTGAAATGGAGTGACGATAATTTTGTCCATCTTCTTAATTAGAAGGTCTCATAAACGAGTTCAAAACATATAACGAAAAAAAGAACTTTGTTGTCTTGAAAGTGTTTTGTCCAAATAAATTGAATTAGTGATTTCAGACATGCCTGTAACAAAAAGAACCATAGGAATAATTTGAGTGATATGATAATGTCTTGGAAATTATTAAAATTTACTCTTTACATTTTTTTCAACTTAGTAAATGTCATGTCACCATCCCCATGTTTGCGACCATAGCCACAAAATTAAAGATTTCAAATGGGACCAAAACTACTAATTATTGTTAGTGTTGGCCACCCGCACGACTGGTTAGACTTAATTTTGGATTTTCTTGGTTTTGTTTTGTTGTTTGTTTTTTGATTAGCCTAATTTGTTTGTGTTATTACTCACGACAACAATCATGATTAGTTAAAACACATTAGCTCTTATTGGACCACTTGGCCTTCTTTTTCAAATGCTTTTGCTAAACAATGAGTTTTTCTTTTCCGTTTTCATATTATCTTCTTTTAAAAAAAAAAAATTGATGGATCTTTATATTAACTTAAACATAAACTTTAGAATAACTTTATAGATATGACAAAGAAAAAATAGGCTATATTACATATGTAAACGAATTAGTCGTATATATACCTTTCAAATCTATAAAAGGTGAATCAAATAACTGCATTAGAGTGAATACATGCTTAATTCTTCAGGAAAATTACAGATAGTAACAACATATAAGAATTTTAAGGTCGAAAAACTATACTACTAACATATATATTCATGTTTTTTTTTTAAAATTCAAAATAATAAGATAGTCAATTGCCAACATAAACTCTTCCTAAATCCGCCCCTTACCGGTAAAATTCAATCATCACAAAATCGTTGAAACCAACATGGATCTGCAACAAACAAATTCAAACCATAACAAAAAATTTGAATAAGCCAAGAAAACTGTATAACTAAGAATAAAGACAAGTGATCCTCCAAAACAGTAAGATCTTAATCGAATTTGAAAAACAACAACACTAATTCACAATAAACATCAGAACGATAATACAAATTCTATTTCCTATTTGACTTCTTGATTTTAATTTTATTTTATTTAACTCCTCAATTTTTTATATTTTTTTAATCCGTTTTTTTTTTCAACGTGATAAAACACTCGTAATCAAACGCTTCAAAGAGTTGTTCATCCTTCAAAGAGATATGACTCGTTTGATACGAAAACGCAAGTTTTGAGTTTTTTTACCAAAAACGGCAAAAATGAGTCATTTGATATTTTGTGCCAAGTTGAGGGGGTGAATTGATCCTTTGTTCATATTCATTTCATGGGCTGGGCTGTTTTCGGGTCAGGGGGTTTGGGGTTACAAATCAAAACTTAATCACTTTGATGTAAGAGTAAACAAAATAAGGGACTATAGCTGTAAATAAACCCTAAATCTAACTTAAAGCTGGTGACCCGAGTTCGAACAGAACAATGCTCTTTACTCAGTGAAATTTCAGAGTTATGTATACTCACTTTGAAGTCGCAGATCACTAAAACCTACTCCAATTTTACCAATCAATGGCTGCTGCCGTATGGAACCGAGCTCGCGTTGCTTCCTCATCTTCTCTCCACTACTACAGACTTCTAGAACCTTCGTCTTGCTCTCGCTCGTCCCTCATCAATTTGTTCCGCAATTTTTCCACCGGTAAATTTTCCGTTTACTTCTTCAATTTTTATTCAGTTTTTTTTTCTTATAAATTATGTTTATGCTTCGTAGTTACATCTTTTGTAATTAAATTACATTTTCAGGATGCAATTTTTTCTTGTTTTTGTTCTCATTTTGTTAGGGTTTGATTGAGGTAAAAATAATAATTAATTGAATTGTATTGTATTGATAGATGTAGCTGATACTCCCTCATTTAAAGAGAATATGATGAAGCAAATGGCTCATCTCGACATCAATTCGCAAGTAGGGACTTGTATGCGCCTTGGTTCCATGCGTATCGGAACATTAATCCATAACATTGAGATGAACCCGGGCCAAGGCGGTAAACTAGTTAGAGCTGCAGGAACTTTTGCTAAGATTATGAAGGAGCCGACGGAGAAGACCTGTTTGGTGAAGCTGCCCTCTGGCGTTGAAAAATTGATTGATTCGCAGTGTCGTGCAACCATAGGTAAGGTGTCTAATGCTAGTCATAATACTCGGAAGCTTAGGAAGGCTGGTCATAGCCGATGGTTGGGTCGAAGACCTGTTGTTCGAGGAGTGGCTATGAATCCTGTAGATCATCCTCACGGTGGAGGTGAGGGTAGGAGTAAAAGTAGTGGGTCCTTTGGAAGGGTGTCGCAAACACCTTGGGGTAAGCCAACTAAATGTGGTAGGAATCAACAAAAGAAGAGGGAGGGTAAGTTTGGTTTGCTGCTGCCGCAGAAATCGAAGGATAAGTCAATTAAACGTCTGCGGTGGCAAGAACAAGAAAGTGCACGTGGCAAATCGAAATGATCTTTCTCTTTGGTGCCTGTTTTTGGCATGCCATGAATTCTCGTCAAGGATGTATTCATGGGCTGGTGTACTATTCACATCTAAGGTGAACTGTTTTTTGGAGTTAAATCTAAACTATTTCGTTAGTTCAATTTTCACCAACTGAAATCTTCCCTATCATTCATCTAAGAATACAAACTCTCTCATTTATGTGCTTTGTTTGCTATTGTTTTGCATTTTGAGTTTTTGAACTCAGTTTTATTTATTACATTAGGCTTCGATGTTATATTTTTCTGGTGGGAGGGAAATATCTATCAGTTTTCCTGTTCATTCTGTTTGGACTTAGTATTAACAGTTCCTTTTAGTGTAAATTACATGCTTGTTAGAAAAATTAAATTAAATTTGACTTACTTGCTGGCTGTTTCAAAGCTGGGGGATCTGCAGATGCTCTTGTAATTTTAATAGGAAAAAACCGCATAGCCAAGAAACCACATCTTTCTTAACTAGATGTTCGCTTGCATTTTTAAATTTTTGGTTTTCTCTATACTGTTGAGGTCAAGTTTGATTCGGTTAGCCATAATCTGAACAACTCGTGTGCATCTTGTTTACAGCAAGAAAAGTGGCTAGCAAAATTCGGTAGCTCATGTATTACATCTTATATTGTCACCAAATAGTATAACTATAGTGACAAGTATTGATTCAGTTTCACATATGAGGTTTGTTTTTCAAATAAGATGAAATTGTATGGCGGCAATACAATGTAAACCTAACAAGTTATAAAGGAACCGTTATTTCTTATTGCAGTGTCAGTGTGTTTCTGAAAGCTAGACAATTCAATGTCAATTCCTTATTTGTATATACATTTATATATTTCTTAAAAGTTTGAAAGGGGCTGATTTCTGCTTTCTGCTATTTTTAATTCATTTTAAATAGCTAGTGAAGTAATATGTTAATAAGATCTATTTTTGGGTTAATTACATAATCATTTGTTGTGGTAAATCTGTTGCCTAATAAAATGACAAATTTCAGTATATGATTTTAAGATGTACTATCACAACGACCTTAAAATTGAATTGTGATAAATAATTGTGTATTGGTGTGATGAAAGCTTATGGTTATCTTCAGTGTATCAAACAGATTATTTATGCATGTGAGCTGAGGATGTGTAGAAGGCTAAGCAATGACTCGCAGGTTATGTTTGGTTCATTTTAAATAGTTAGTGAAGTAGCTAATATATTTCATGCTTATTCCATTTCACGAACCAAACATAACGTAGCCTTATTTTTTTGCTTTTTTTAGTGAATCTATTGAGACTTGGAATGGGGGTAGATGATAGTCTTAATGTTTCATTAGTTCAATTTTAAGTGACTGAATTCATCCCCATCATACATCTATACGAATATGAATTCTGCATGTATGTGCCATGATTTGCTGTTGTTTGTCGTTTCTAGTTTTTGAATTCGATTTTATAGATTACACGAGGGTATCTTTTTGGAATAACTATCAGTTTCTGCTTCTCTTTGTTTGGATTCAGAGTTATAGCAGTGCTTCCAGTGTCAAAGTTAAAAAATTACTGTGGCTGTTTCGTAGCTGGGGCACCTGCAGATTCACTTGAAATTTCTCTAGGAAAATCACTTTCTTTCTTAAGTAAATGTTTGCATGTTTATTTGTGGAATCTTTGATTCTGTGCATATGCTTGAGTTGAAGTTTGATTCGGTTTGCCATAATCTACACAATATGCAAGAGAAGTGCATTTCATTTCATAGCGTCACCATATAAAATGGTATTGCCAATGGCTAGAAAACGTGAACCTGGCAAGCTCTTCAACTTTTTTCTCTTCCGCCATTCTTAAAAAGTTGCAATGAGAATTTAATTTCAATAGTGTAAGTCGATGGTCTCTATCGACTATCATCTGTTTTTTCTTCTTTCTATTAGCATTAACTAGAGCTGCTGTGCAGATTTGGACGTTTTCATCGATAGCAATGTATCATTTTCCCTCTTGTTCATTTAGTTAAAACGTATTCTGTTAAGTGAGACTTGCGTAACTCAAATTGACTGATTATCAATATGGATAATAAGCTACACCATTCAACAAAGACACCAACACCAGCATGATTAAACAATTGCTAATTTTCAGCAAATTACATAGAAACATTAAAAATATTTACTGAAGTACATGTTGATCAACTTTTTTTTTAAATTTGCGTTAAAATAAAATATTAACAAAAGAACAGAAATAGTTGCAATGGTATGCTGCCACTCAAAACAGATATGTCAAAATAAATTTTGTTAAACTAGAATAAATTTACAAGGTAATTACAAGAAAAGGCAGGTAATGACCCCTCAAATATATGGTGTTCAGATTCAAAAATAAGTGTATAGTAAATTCTCAAGGCTTCCTGTGTACGTTCATAAAGAGAATATAAAAGAATCATACCATCTATCTCAGAAAGGAACTGTCCATCCTGGTTCACCAGGAGCAGAGCTCCCATGCTTTAAAACTTTTCGAGCAATACCCAACAGGATTAAATGTGAGCTGGAGCTCCCATGCTTTAAAACTTTCCAAGTAATACCCAACAGGATTAAATGTGAGTTTAACTATCATCACCGAGCTACGTGGCCTGTGAATTACTCTACAGCTATGGCATGTTTACATTGACAAAGGTAAAAGCATTCTTCTTTCCCTCTTCCGTGTCAGCGACTGCCTAGAACTTCTCAAGCGCATCGAAATAAAAATCCCAAGGAATATTATAAGGAAAGAAAGCCAAAAGTGTCTGAAATAGATCGTCGCATACGATAGCACGACGAGCAAAGTAAACACCAAGGCCCAAAAGACAGCTACAGCTACATCACTCCTGCAGAAAAATTACAGTTCATTAAACATGACGTGCGAATAATACAATCAACATTTGCAATTACATATTTTGAAGTGCAAGATATTCATCATGAGTTCAGAAACCTTCCGTTCCTCTAAAAATGTAGCAGAAAAGTGACTGAAATTAGATTATAGAATAATGATAATAAGCATGACATAAAAATATTACCATAAGTGCTATGTAACTGACATCCTCTATAATGCACAAGAGAAACTAAGTTTGTCATGAATAGCATGTCATGAATAGCATTACCATCCATCCATGTTTGAAAAGATTTTTGTGTGATTGAAAACTTACAAAATTTGGAACGCTATAGCCATGTTCATTATTGGAGAATAGTAATCTAGAAATATTCTGTGAATTCTATAAATTGAAATTTTGGTGAGCAGTACATTTTCATTAAGGACAAGTTTAAATAGGTTTCCAAAATTAAGTAAGTCACAAATGATGATTGTAAAGCAAGTTCATTTAGTTCTGCACGATTTCTATAGCGCAAAAAGGGTTTCTTGATACAACACTTCTTGAAAGGTTGGATAGTAAAGATTTTTAGAAGACAGCTTCATTTTTAAGAGTTCATGTAGTTTTGCACAATTTCTATAACCAAAATGAAAATTCTCAAGTCTTGAAAGGTTGGACATCTAGTAAAGATTTTGGGTTTAAATGGCAGCTTCATTTTTAAGAGTATCTTGACAATGAAGGGGGAGAAAGAATTATACAAACTAAGATCAATCCTTTAAATTTTTAAATTATATAAATAAATTTTCAGGATAAAGCAAAATTATCACCTGCATCATGAAGTACAGGTCATTCATATATAGATTTCATATAAGCATCTCATATGATAAATTTCATGTGTTACAAAAATTCTAAAGATGTTTTAGCTTTTAATAATATTAGCACTGAAAGAAAAAAAGTAATTACTTTGAATATTTCCATATTTCTTCTCCTTCCCTTCCATTAAATATGCTAATGCAAGGATTATATGAATAAGAGAAGTCATTTTAACAACTCAAGAGGCTTTGCATACGTGTTTAAATAAAGATGTAACCGAGACAGATTGAATTTACAAAATTAAAAAATGCCTATTCTTGCATATTGGAAGAGTCGAATCTTTTTGGTAGTTAACCTATTTAGTCATCTAAACAAAATTGAACTATGATCTGAAACTAAAGACAGATTAAGCTCCATGTGTGTGTATTATGTAACTAGGGGTGACAAAATGGATATGACACGCGAACACAATTCGCCTAACACGAAAAAATAACAAGTTAGGATTGAGGTTAAACATTTTAGTATCATAAACTAGTCAACTATTCTTTATTTTCTCTTCTTTATACAATTAACTAACCAATTCTTCCAATTTTTATGGAATAGCAAATATCTTGCTGTACTCAACCCCATTGATTAAATCAAGAACTTAAAAACAAAATTTCTAAGTCTAAATTTCTATCAACAAACATGTATCCAGTCGTGTTCATGAACAATTCCGTACTAAAAAAGAAGGCCAATCAATAGAAATCCAAACAGAAACAATTATCAAAAAGTGTTGAAATAAAAGTAAATTACCAAGTACAGAGAAGGGGTTTAGGGGAGAAGAAGGTGAGAGGAACACACTTGTGCTGTGATCGGATCTGGTACTCTCTCAATTGCTCCACCAATTTCGACCTTGTTATCATCTTCTTCTTCTCTTCTGTGAATTAGGGTTTACCCACTGAGTCAGAGTGAGTGGGCTCAATGATTCCGAGTTTGGTAAGTTTTATAATTAATGATCGCAAGAAACAAAAGTTCCATTTTCAAGCTTAAGCTTTTGCTTTGCTATCAACTCTCACATTACAAAACTACTCCCTCACTCTCCCCATTACTTATTTTACAATTATTAAATTTCACAAGAAAAAAATATAAATATTTATACAAGACGTGGTTAATAAAGAAATAAAAATAAAACATATTTTAATTAAATTAAAAATATATATGTGAATATGTAAATGTTTTTTTCCTTTTAATAAATAATTTATAAAAATATTTATTATGTGTACTTTTTTTTTGATAAAATTTATTATGTGTACTTATTTCTTTATTTTAGATTATAAATTATTAAAATATTAAAAAAGAATTACACAGGTCTTGCTCAACTAAGGGTTATTACACTAAAAAAAGTTGTATTTTCCAATTGTTCGATTTTAATTTCTATTTTAAAATATTTGTTCATTTTTAGAGAATTCCAATCTTTTAAATTAATCTTTTTATGTTGTTTTGTATTTATTTAAAATCCATAATTTATTATAGTATTTAATAAGGATAATAATAGAAAAGATAAAGATAAATGTGTGAAACTCTAGTTTTATGGTTACAAAGATAAGTAAAAGAGTGATTTACTTAATTTAAGTATCACTTATTTAAGAGTAACTACACGAAAGAAATACAACTATTAAAAAACAATATTTATACTTTTTGCATTATTGGGTACGAATACAAGATTGCTCAAATTATAACTACAATTTCAGAAATAAAAATGAAACTACGAAATATACAATTCAAAAAGTTTCCATACAACATAAACAGGCAAAAAATCAATAATTCAAAACCCACGTGTAATTTTTCTAAATGAGAAATTTGATTTTGATAAAAGAAAATAATTAGAGACAAAAACCAGCCAAGTGGATTCTGAATCCACCAAAGCTTATAGCCTGATATCATGCCAATCTATAGGCTTGTCCATCTTCCTGCTATAATTGACATGTTTTCTAGCATATTTGGATGAACTTCACAAAATAAATGCAGCTGATAGGAAGATGTTCAATGCCTATTACCATATAGAGATCTCTAGGCAAATAATTAGCATTTCAGTCATTGAAAACATAGTTATTCACAATAATTCCTAACAGAACCTAATTAAAACTTCCAGGGTTGTATCTGAAGATGGGTATACAGAAGATGAATTACAAAAATTAGTTGCCCTCTTTCAAATGAATAGCCTACTCTTTAAACATTTGCAAAATGGAAGACTCCTCGGTCCCAAAAATGGAGGGCAAACTTATCATCTTCAACATCAACCCTGCAAAATCAGTGACAAATCCGTCCTAATCCTCCACATACATTTAACTGTTAAGGGTCGATAGCATGCCCCCAGTTGCAGTAGGTACCACCACCTCCCAACCGGGACCTTTAAGAGGGATAGACTCTATAGCAGCATTAGTTTCTTTATCATCATTATCTGCTGAGTATACAATGAGGTCATTGCGATCCATCACCCTCTCCAAATCTTCATCAGTAATATCCGTCTGTATCAATTTGTCTTCAGCGGTTTCATCATCTCGAAACAGTGCTAGTATGTCATCTTCCTGAAACCGCAGTTGATAGAATAGAATGTAAACAATGAGAACTGAACATCTGTACCCAAGATCACTTTATCACAAACAATTGGAATATGTTGATTTCTGTACTCTTCTGCCGCTCTCATTTCAATTATAACTTTCCTTCTCATACATTATCATCGACAAAAAAGATTAAAAAACATAAATTATAACATGGTCTAAAATATTACATAGCATTTTCAGTTATGAGAAGGGTTCTATTACCACATATTGATTTCCATGGTCAAGTACTCCGTAAAGAAGGCTACTTCAAAAGTGTAACATTAGATTTGAGAATATGATGATAAAAATCTCAGCCATTCTGACTAACTACCAGCAAAGACAAAAAAAAAAGGGATGTGCACTAGGTTTGAATCGAATCAAAATTTTCATTATTTATCTAAACCAAATCAATGCTAAATTTATCAGGATTTGTAATATTTAAACCTATTCGATCAGGTCCGCATAGTTGATTTTTTTTGGTTTGGTTCGGTTTGAACTAAAACTAAACTGAAACTCTTTTACTTATAAACAGAATTGAACCAAAAGACCAATTTTTTATAAGATCAAACCGAACTAAAGGGAATTTGTCGGTTCATTCTAGTAATCCAGTTTGGTTCAGTTTTTAAACACAGCACTTGGGCAAAAAAGAAAAACAATAGTAAAAAGGATAAAAAGAATACAACAAACCTCCATGTCTACAATGCCGTTAGACTTTGTTCTTTCTTGATGAAACTGCCCCTTTCCGATGACTACATGCTCAAGCTTCAACTTACTAAATGCCCTTTTCAAGATGCGCCCCTGTTAAGATAGCTTGTCAATTCCCAACCTACAAGCTAGCATTAACTCACATTAAAGACCACTGCTAGGATACCTCAATAGATTGGGCAGTTGCAAGCCTATATACATGAACCGGTTTAGTCTGTCCAATCCTATGACATCTATCCATTGCCTGTAAATCCATTTGAGGGTTCTGGTGCACAGAAGTTACTGAATTAGTTCAAAACATAATAGAAGTGTATGTAAATGATGCAGGAAAGGAAAAATGATCAAATACCATACCCAGTCACTGTCATATAGTATACAGGTATCAGCTGCAGTAAGATTGATACCCAATCCACCAGCTCTAGTGCTGAGAAGAAATATTCTAAGACTGCTGTCCACATCATTAAATTCATCGATCTGATTTGAAAGAATAAATTTGATTGATAAACTATATGATGTATTATAACAAAGCAGAACGAAACTGAAACATTAGACTCTAAAAATAAAATAACAGGTCTGGTGACTGACAATAATTGCCAGGCTGAAGGACAGAAATAGCATTCGACTTTCCAAAGACGAACAATATTCAATTCTAGTAACATCTAGCAAAAGACAACTAACCTGCCTTCTCCTTTCCTCCAATCTCACACTTCCATCAATTCTGCAAACTTCAAAACCTTTCTCACTAAAATAATATTCCATAATATCTAGAATCTTAGTCCACTGGCTGAATATCAGAACCTGTTCAGAGGATTATCAGAAAATTAAGTAGAAGTTATGAGAAATGATAAATACTAATAATATTTACATCATACCTTGTGCTTAAGTGCAAATAGCCTATTCAACAATCTGTCCAGCAACCTGAACTTGCCACACTGCTCAACTATCTGGTCCACAGGAGGGTAGAAATCTGCCAAATAAATGTCTTTTAAGTGACCTTAAAGCACTCATTTGTTAAAAATAAGGCCTGATAGTAAAATAAATCCAAATTGTTGCATTTTTGTAATAATAGCCTAATCTCATCATCTAGTAGCAATTTTAGCAAAAAAAATTCAAATCAATTAAATTGTTCTAATTTTTAGTTGAATTTATAAATTAAATCTTCAATAGCAAAACCCATTTTTCAGAATTTCAAATTCAACTTCTGATATTAAAATTTAAAATATGGATAATGTCATAAAAATTTCAACTTTACACGTTTTCTCATTTTAATCACATCATTTAAGAATCGTCATTTTCATACACCAATTACTAATTTGTTTCAAATCCATACACTGAGACGTGTCACAAATCGGTTCTTTTTGACATGTCACTATCTGGTTGCCAACTCGGCAATTTTCATCGGAATTTTGAACGGTGTATGGATTTGAGAAATTTTGGTAGTTGGTTTATGAAAATGACAATTTTTAAACGGCGTAATTAAAATGAGAAAACGTGTAAAGTTGGTGAATTTTTATGACATAAGCCCTTTAAAATAACATTAAAATCTATTTTCTAATCTCTAACTTTTTCGATGATTGAAATAAAAATGAATTTGACATTAAGTTGAGGTGAAAAATTAAGAAACTTTAACTCATTGAAAAAAAATAGCTAAAATTGCAATGAAATGTTGAAATTAGGCTATTATTGCAAATATTAGAGCTATAGATAAAATTGAAAAAACCCGTAAAGGTTTGGATTTAATTTACCGTTAGGCCTAAAAATAATGACACTTAATTAAAAGCAAGTACATGAGCCATCAAAAGCAGACTCTAAGAGGTCGGGATGGTTGCAATTCTTTCGTAGCTGGATCATCACATTGTTGAGGGTTCGTATCACAGTGCGACCTGACAATTAAAGAACATAATAAAGAAAACAACAGTAGAAGGCTAAAAAAATTTCAAGTCTGACAAAACAACATAAAAGAAAAGAACTCAACTAAGTAAGCATATTTTGCAGCATACTGTTTATTTGGAGAGAATCAGATCAGAACTGAAATATTGACCGAACTATTTCCAAGACAGTACTTATTTGGTTAAAAAAAAAATCATTGCGAATTGTAGTAAAAAGAGGAAAATAATACCAGGAAAACCACAAACACAACATTATAAGAATGGAAAATCTGTTCTTATGATAAAAACAATTTATCAGTGCAGACTGCAGATGTCTTCACAATTGGAATTAATCAAATACCTGTATTCGACTTGTCTTGCAAATATTGCTCCAAAGTCTTATTAATTAAATGATCCTGGAAGTTCTTTTGATGCTCAGTCAAGGTAGCATATAAGATAATCTCCTTTTTCCGAGGAAGCATTAGCTCTACGTCAGCCTTCAGCCTCCGCAGGAGAAATGGGCGTAAAATGCCATGAAGTTTAGCTACCACCTGAACATGTCCGGCCCAGTTTTCAGCAACCATGCATGACAGTTTCATGAAAGACAAATGCTTTGTTAGCGATATTTACCTGGGATTTTCTCTTCTCTTCCACTTCCTCCTTCATTGATTCGTTATTGGCCTTTCCTGAAAAATCAAACCTGCACAAAAAACCCTGTTATGGAATAGGTGAAGTCAAAGCAGGAAACCTTTAGCAAAATTGAGTACAACATTCTATATGAAATGATAGAAATGGATCTCATGCCAATTTCTTTAGATAATGTAAATGGTAAATTGATTATGTGGCAGGTGAAGAATAATGATCTTTTTTAGGAGTTTCTACCCATACAAACCAAAATACAAAATCGTTCGAGGTCAATTGTTTTTTTATGATTATCCTGCAAATCACATGCAATCCATATACCATAAAGAATGAAACCAAGACATTCAGCACATATTATGAGGGTGCATTGCCACCATCCAATATATATGAAATGCCCATTACGCAAAAGTTGTAAACCTATGAGTGAAAGAACTACATCCAATAATCCAACAGAATAGACTCTATTGAATTCACAGTCACGTATATCTAATAGTAATTACGTTGATTGCGATTGCAAATGATAAAATCTGCCTTCTAAAATACAAATGCAAATAAAGATACTATCCAGCAAAA
Organism: Mercurialis annua; assembly: GCF_937616625.2. Taxonomy (NCBI): domain Eukaryota; kingdom Viridiplantae; phylum Streptophyta; class Magnoliopsida; order Malpighiales; family Euphorbiaceae; genus Mercurialis; species Mercurialis annua. Next base: position 35,476,456 of record NC_065573.1, on the reverse strand, counting down.
GGATGTAAAGTGAGGACCCACCAAGAGTTATGATATTTTGATGTCAGGATTTGATTATATTTTAGCATGAGTTTTACTCTCTAAGTTTATAGAAATCTCAAAGCAGAGAAAGCTTACACTCGGTTCAAGCCATCCTAACAAATAAAGGAAACTTCCATAGAGACTAGAGACAGCCAAACCCCCAAAAAAAGGTCTAATGCTTTACTACTGCATAAATGGAGTACCTAAAACCACGGTTTTAATGTCTGCTGAACTCAAATATTTACTTTCCCAAAACAAAATGAGTAAACAAGAATAGACACTTGAGGATTCTCAAGTTATAAGAAAATATGCTATCCTCACATGAAAAATTCAAGGGATTTAGACGTTTCTAAAAATAAGACCAAAAATCAGACTGAAACAGAAGAATCCATATTGCCTACCCCAATTAACATGGGATCAAGGCTTAGTTGATTTTGAATTTTTGTATCTTAAAAAATAAAGTAACAAAAAGAGTATCATTCTAATATCATAAAATTGTTTTTAAATATGAACAGAAAAAAACATAGATAGCAAGAAGGCCCTGAATTTTCAAGATTACTCAAGATTTCACCAGAGGTAAAAAATGAAGAGAACTCACCATGACTCAAATTCCTCATGTGATTGGAAAATATCAGGCAAAATGAAATTAAGCAGTGACCAAAGCTCAGCCAAATTGTTCTGCAGAGGTGTCCCGGTCAAAAGAAGCTTATTTTCCATAGGAATTAATTTCAATTCTTTCAGCAATTTGCATTTTGAGTTTTTCAATCGGTGTCCCTTCAGGAAGACGTATATAGTAATCAGTAGTTTATAAATCAACCCCTCAATTATAGCAATAAAAAAAATAAAAGAGACAAGACGCTTTGACATTATACTGCTAATAAGACTTCACAGACTAGATCATATGCACAGCACAAGTTAAGGCCTTGCAAACTAAAGCACACACATCTTTACACTAGCATTGAATGCTAATGGCATTAAACGCAAAATTTTGAGGTCTTTAAAGTATCCAGAACATAGCATACTATTCAAAGAATTTTTCAAAAAATCTGGTGCAAATCCTACATCAGTCCAGATTTTTGTAAACCCCGTCCAAAACATAATTGAAGCTTTTGTTAGTAAGCTAATAATCGGCATCTAGAATACACCTAATGAGTAAAAACATTTGAAACACATGCATGCAAAGTTGCACATGCTTACATATCCGATGAAGAATCTCAATAAACATAGTAAATACTAAATACCATAATTAAAGAGCACTTGTACGAATAACCAATGACTAATTAAAACAAATGTTGCTCAATCCAAACTAGATGACTTATTCAAAGATTCAAAGATAATGATGTGACAAGTTGAATGCTTTGCTGACTGTACCAAAATAATGCTTCAAAGAAAAGGAACAAGCTGACTATAAGGCAAAGAGGGAATTTTAAGGTCCCCCCTGCACATTGAACTCTAAGAATGTCACTATACAGATACAGTTTGGATTAGAAAACATGCTCAAGCACATATAAAGACCCACCTCATCAACAGCAACATATTTCCAGTCATAATGCCTCAGATACTTTCTGGCATCAGATAATGCAACCTCGTAAGAAGTGATAATTATGGGAAACTTGGAGCCAATGGATCTAGGCATGTACTTTCTTCTTATCTCATCTCTTTGCTTCTTGTCTCCATGGTAGATGATCGCATTAATAGAGGGAGTAAACCTATTTAACCAATTCAGAGGAAAAATTAAAATTGCAAGAATTAAGGCATAATTTATAGCAGCAACAAAACAAAGGAAATCACAAACTTACCTTGAAATTTCATTTACCCAATTTGAGAGAGTAGAAAGAGGAGCAATTACTAAATAAGGGCCATCCAAGCCCTTTCCCTTTAGATGTGCGAGAAAACCGATTGTTTGAATAGTTTTTCCGAGCCCCATTTGATCAGCAAGGATTCCATTAAGGCCATTTTGCCACAAGGAAATCAACCACTTTACTCCTTTAATTTGATAGGACTTCAATTTTCCTCCGGTCAATAAAGGTACTAATTCCTTCTGCTCTTTCTCAAGTCTTTCTTCCTCAGTCAAATTTGAATCATCAATCTTTTCAACTTCTTTAGATCTTGTCAGCATTGCCGCAACTGCCCTGGTGGCTTTTCTCTAAATACATGCCAAAATATTTTTTAAATGATATTTTAAGAATTCATTCAATCTTGAAACTCATCAAATTTTTAACAATAAGATACATACACAAATAAAATTTTGCAAATTTGACTACCTAAATTTGAAGTAATCTATTACTAAAGGATATCATATATACTATTCATTATAAAGCTTTGATCAGCATTAACAAAGCTGCAGCAAATAATATTTGCTAAAATGCCAATATCCTTATGCTTTAATTGCCTCGGGAGTTTAACCATTTTTCAAATTTATGAAATATTTCACTCTTTTATATGTTACCCTTTTCACCCGCTAAAATTACCTTCAAGTTCAACAAGTATATTAATCACTAATTGACCAATGTTTTTATAATAAATGATAAAACTTTGGTGAGTCTAATTCTAAATACAAGTTGTCTATTAGTTTTTTTGTCTTCCTGAGGCTATCAATAAAGTTTTATGTCATAATCAAATTGAGAATTTCAAAACTAAAATTCAATACATAAAACAATTATCAATAGCCTATAGATAATAATTATAATATGTTTATCATGCAACATCCTATTTCCCATTATTTTACTTTCTAATCATCTATAATAGATTGTCTAAAGTTGCTCTTTACAATTTTTTCATCAATTAAAAAAGCTTTAGTGAATCTACATTCTAGATACAAGTTTATTTCAAAAAGAAAAAACAATCTATACATAAGTTAGCACAGTCACATACAACACAATCTCTGATGAAAATTGTTAGTTGTCATCTTCCTTCAATCATATGGATAAACTTTCTAATGACCATTACTAAATGCTAATTTAGAGATGGTGATGTCTGAAAAAACTAAATAAGCATCTATTTGCGGAAGACATACAAGCATTTAGGGACAAAGTAAAGAAGCATATGAAGGCATACAGAATTGTAATTTGTGGCAGCTTTTCTTTTCCTACCGCGACCTTTCTTTTCTCCAGAAGCATCATCCTCCTCCTTCACTCCATCCTAGCATATACATTATACATTTCAAAGAAAAATAATAAAAAATCGCAAACAAAACAAGATTCAACTTCAATGGAGTTGAGAGAATACATGAGTGATCTGATCCATCTTTTCCAGCAAGAACTCTGTGTAGAGTTGTGTTTGAGTAAGAAGTTCATCTAATTTGGTAAACTGGCTGTCATTCAAGTTAGCCTTCTCTGGCTCATTCCCTTCCTGAGCAGCTTCTTCTTTCACCCGATCTACCAACAGCTTCTCCTCCTCCTCTGCCATGACTCTTGATAAAAGAGAGGAATCACCATTTTTTGCATCTAGGAGACTATCATTTTCCAATATAACCACAGGTTTGAGCTCGCATTTTTCCTACATATTAAAAAGCGCAACAAAACGAACAAACTCATCACCAAAGAGCATAGTCATAATACATTTTGATGGTACATTATATGCCGTGCTGTTGGAGGCTTAATTAACAGCACTTATCTTAAACAACATGCTAGTTAAAGCATAACAAAAATGTATATTGAGAGTGCAAGCACTCGCACAAGCTAGTACATTTACAGAGTATATTCATATTTCATCAAATAACCAGCAGAAAAACATTACAAGTAGATAAAAAAATTTAAGTACTTAAAAAAGTATACAAAAACACATATCATAATCAAGTACAAAACAGAAAAACAACAGTTTTCTAAAAACAAAAAAGAAAGTATTTCTCCTACATACAAAATTTAAAAAATAATAAACATATTTTTTTGCAAAAATGTCAGCTAAAATAAAAATAGCACTAAAACTACTGTTAACAAAAAAGTTAAAGCAAGCTGAAGTTTTATTTAACAGTTTATACCTCATCTTCAAGTACCGAAGTCGGTGAATCAGCAGAATCGTTGTTCTTAATTTCACTCTCAGTTGCCATTTCAACAACCTACAAAAACAATCACAAACATAAACATTATTCAGCAAAAATAACTCAACAAATAATTAAAAACTAGAAACCCTAGGGATTTACATAAACATAAAACTTTAAATTTCCATAAAACATTTTAAAATTACAGCATCGAAAAATAAGAAATGAAACAAGAAAGTTAGACAGCTTTACAGTTATTTCTCCGTGCTCTTTTTTTTTTTTTTGACAAAAAGAGAGGAAATGAGAAGGTGAAAGGAGAATGGGTGTGAGTTGTTTATTAAATATTTATTATTTAATTAATTGGAACATTCTCAGTGAAAAAATGGGCGGGAACTTGGTGTTTACATATTTACCCCTCAGTGTCTGCTTAATTACATTTAGGGTTGCGGACCTTAAATCACACTTGTTGGCATAGGTATGGTCCGAACATATGCTTTCTTCGGTTTGCAGGCTATTTTCAAAAATTAGTGTAAAATGTTATTGGCGGAAAGTACTGATACATTCTCTAACTTTTATCCAACGACTGTTTATACTCTTAAATTCTAACTTAGTGCAATCCAGCCTTAAACTTGTAAAATCGATGTAAATTAATCCCTTTCTTAACATAAATGTACACAAAGTAAGTTTGAAGGGTTGATTTGTACAGATTTTATATCTTTAAGAGTTGAGTTACATTGAAATGTAATTAAAAAAGATTAATATTCTTAATTAAAGTCTAGAAATGTATCAATGTATGGTAGGTTTTTTCAGGATTAGTTGTAAAAAAATTATGAAATTTAGCGTGATTTGCAGTTATACTCGAATTTTCAGATTTGCCAAAATCAAATAGCAATTTCTTTTTTTTGATAAATAGGAATACCAATATATATTTTTTTGTTGAAAAGCGCAAATATAGTTGTTACAAATCATGCTACAATTCGTGAATTAATATAAAAAAGTTATCTGCATCAGAAGTATAACATATGTGTGCCATTGAAAGGCACTTAATTTATAAAATACTATACCCTTAATTAATATTATAGACTTGTAAATGTTTTTTATAATCTAACTCCATATATTCTAATTCGGTCCGATTAATTAACTAGTATGGTTTTATGTGCTTTGCACGTGTCTCATAACATAATTCATTAATTTATAATTAATAAATTTATTATCTATTACAAAAAAATGATATATTTTATAATATATATTTTTATCTTATAATTTAAAAAAAATATGAGTTTGATTATATTTCATGATTATTGATGGAGTATGTCTTCTGATCCGGTGATATAACCTACAAAACAGGGTAGAAGCTAACCGGACGGTAGTTGTCCGATTAACTCTCCAATGCTAAAATCAATTTAGGCTTTGAGCAGCATTTTGAGTATATTAGTGTAGCTGTGTGTTTCAACATACCTCAATCTCCTTTTATAGTAGATAATTGTATACCTTGTAGAGTTGGAATAGGAAAGTAGATCCTATTTAGTAGGTTTGACCCTGATTAGGAGTATAATTCTTTATTCAGACATAAGTCCTATTTAGGAACATCTTCCTAAATAGTCTCGTCTTCCTAAATTAAATGTTATCTTCGTAAGTGGAGTTTATATTCAAATAGGAAAAATACTCGTGAATATACACAGATCTAGCAATCTGTCTGAATCTCAAGGTCGACGCGCTTTGTCTGAGTCTTCAACGATTCGGGTTATCCTTGTGAATGATATTATATTCCAGTCGAGGCGGATCTTATAGATTCGGCCATCGGTTTCGTCTGCCTTATCTCTTTGGGCGGGGCCCGATATCGTCTGAGAGTGTATCTTCTGAAGCTCGGCTTCATAATATTTAAGGTAGGATTTGATATCCATCAATCATTAAATATTAGTTATCGATATATATAAAGAAGGTATAACTTAACCATAACAAGTTCAGTAAGGGAAGGACATGGATGGCAAACTTGTTGATACAAAATTGAATTTGAAAAGATAAGGAAAAGAAAAGTGTTAATGAGAATAAGAGAGCATTGTGGAATCCCACATTGTTTGGGAGAGCTCATTTAATTGAGTTTATAAGTGTCACACTTGGGTTTGGGCCCCAAGGGGTACTCAGTTTTGTGAATGGGCTAGGAGTTACATCCTACCCAATTTATCACACGCGCGCGCCGTCCGTCGGTCGGCCGGCTGGTCTGGTCAGGTTCGGTTTTAGCACTTAATAATTTTTTTTTATTTCTGAAATCTTTTTGTAACGTTTTATTTTTTGAATAAAACACAATCCCTGATTTTCCTCCCACGATTTGACTCTTTGATTTATTTAAGGAAAACGTTTTGATTTATTGATTTGACCGTTTCAGTTTTCTATCAGCTATAAACTGATGTCTTCCCCATCAGAAAAACAGATCTTCACAACAGCTATTTTAATTAAAAACAAAAATAGAGATTCTCGAGCAATAATAAAAAAGGTGTAATTGACCGCTGATTACAGTGCAGTATTCATCGGAGTTAGGCTGTTTTATCCTGGGGACGACGTGGTACGTATGACTGCTTGCACCATCCGAGGCAGTAGCCGCGAAACGTCTTAAAGAAAGCGACATAGTCCGCGACTCAGCCAAAAACTGTATTTGGTAAATTCGTTCCATTTTATAAACTGTTCCAACAAAACTGAATCAGGCTGATTAAACCTTATAAAGGTAGAGATAAGGGTGAGATCACAATCTAATCCCCAAATTAATAGAGTACAATATATGTGCGCGCGCATATACACTTTCATGTATAACCTTATTTCACTTTTTTCACTAAATCACATCATCTTCGTAGATTAATCATTGAATTAAAGTGTTGGTGGACTCAGTCGGTTGGACTCATTATAATCATCTTTGTGATTGTAAATTCAACAAAACCTAATCTAGTCGCACCATAACCATTAATTGGCCTTGTGTGGGAATGATTATTCGTTCTTATGAACATCCAAATTTGGTCATATATAGAAAATGACTCTGAGCGTGCATATCAAAGAAAAATCTTTAAGACTTAAAATACGTACGTAGAAGAATTAGGTATGCGGCCACTTTTATGGACCAGTGGAGGAGACAACTCTATTATTCCACTCAAACACCATACATACATTAAAAGTACGTTTACTTTTGTTCCCACATAAAGTGTTCATGAAAAGTATAAAAAAATTCCATAATGACGTAGCATGGATTGTTCAACAACTCATAACATTGACATGAGATGAATTGAAAATGAACATTGTAACTCCTTAATGATCCTTTATTATAAAAAAAATATAAATTTCTTATCTTATATTACTATTATTAAAGAAGATAACCATGTAATGCTCATGAAGTAATGAATAATTCTACCAATATTATAAATATATTAAATGACAATAGTTTAAATATCAAATTTGAGCCAGAAATTACCATGTTTACTTAGGTATTGAAATTTACTTAATAGTTTTTGTTTTAAAGCATACAATGATTAAAAGATTGTAGAAAATAAAAGGAAAGGAAGGAGCTGCAACCCGTAAGGGAAAGAATTGTACCAATAAAGGGAGAGGAACCATACCTCGTCCTAAGGAAGACAAAAATCCATGACTAAGACAAAAGGAGTCACCCTTGATAGTCTAAAGGAAACAAAAAATATGTATAGGTAGAATAAGAAACAATAAGAGGACGGACAATTGTTGGTTCAAACTGTAAGTGTACAGTATCACAACGAGTAGTATAATCTGTAAGATAGATATCGATCCCATTATGACAACTTCACTCAACGCACCGATTTCATTTTGTAACTTTCATTTGTTTAACAATAGTTTTTATAAATCAAGCAACTAAACAAACTAACCCAACAATTAACAACTAACAAACTAATCGAACTAAAACAAATAACAATCAAAGATAAAGCAAATATAGAACAATAAAAGTTTAACACAAACAAATTTAAAACTTCAACAGTTGATACTTCCTAGTAACAAACACAATCACGAATAAAGGCTTCCTAATGATTTTATCAAGAGTCGAGTCATTCTAAACCACCGACTCCCGCTACCTCGAGTCTAAAGGAACGGTAAAAACACAATCTAACTAATTAACTGACACCTAACTGAAATTAAACACCGACTAAATAACTAAAAGGCGACTATGAAGCGCACTCAAAGGCTACCTAAGAATTATCCCGCTCTTACGGTGTTATGTTTATGTTTTTTATTATCTAGGTCTATTTAGTTAATGTAATACCCTAAAATATTTTAAGATAATTACGTCGTGCCATGTGTCAAGATTTCCGATAAATTAAATTAAGGAGAATTTAATTTATATCGGGAATTTAGAATAAATTTTAATAAGTTAGTTAGCAGGATTCGAGAATTTAACTTTGAAAATTAATACAAAATAAAATATAAATCCCGTGACGGAAATTATTTCGCCAGAGTCCGCGAAATAATTTATAGTATTAGTGGTAAAAGTCTCGAGTCAATCGGAGACCTTTTAAAATTTGGACGCGGATAGGTTTTGGGCTAAATTGTAACTTTTAAAAAATTTCAAGGATCAAAGTGCAAATTAGCCAATGTATAAATAAGAAATCAGATGGCGAAGGAACGATCCAGAACCAAACTTTCATTTCATTTCTTTCTATCGCCGTTTACACCGTTTCTCTCGTACGATCTCCGTTTCTCGTCCGTTTTCGACGTTCTATAACTCGAATCGATCGTATTCCGAAGGGCAATCACGGTAAGCAAGTCGTTTCTCCGTTTATTTGAGTATATTTGATGGAAAAACGATTTGAAACGATAGGTTACGGCGAAACCGTATCGCGATTACGTATTCGACTCGTTTTATATGTTTTTATTGTGTTTTTGGATAGATTATGATGTTATATGGATGTTGTATGAGTTCGGGGTTGATTTAGCACGTCGGAATGGCCGTTTTCAGCGGCCGGGGTCGTGCCCACGAAGGGGCACGACGTGCTCAGCATCAGAGCACGTCGTGTAGGGGCACACCGTGCACAAATGGGGTGCACCAAGGTGCACTAGGGGGTGCACGACGTGCACCACCCCTCCTTTGAAGGGAAATGACCCTAAAAACCTAATTTGACGATTCCCCATCCCGATATCGACTCCCGGACTCCGAAAACGCGAGATTCGGACGTCAAACGAGTAAAATATGACTAGTTGATTGGAATTAGATAGTTTATGGATATCAATTGGTTTTATTAAGAAAACCTATATTCTCTATTGAGAATTAAATTGAAAAGTGTTAAGAAACGAAAGAAGAATGATTCGTTTATCGGAAAAGATTACGTTAGAAGCACGACGGCTTATGTTTTGTGTTTTGTCGTGTCTCGAGTCTAGAGTCAATCTTAGAGTAAGATTCTGATGTGAGTCAAATGTTTTGAAATTGTTTTAGATCCAGCGAGGCAAGAAGCAGCTGGACCAGGAGCTCGGGAAGCTTGACGTTTCTAAGCCCCGACGCATTTTTGGATAAGCGTTTTCTATCAGTTTATACGATTTGCTTTTAAAGTATTTATTTAAGCAATTATTTTATATTGCTTTATATTTGAACTGCATGTTTTATATGCGAAACTTTTATATGAATTGCGCATACGCTTGATTTGAAACCAGTAGCGATCCGATGGAACGTGCTACCTATTGAGCGGCAATAGGACTGTGTGATCACCAGTTTTGATTTGATACAGCTGTGAGCTGATTATGATTATGAAATTTGAGATTTGAGGTATAGTTCGATATGAGCGAGTACTCGGCTACGGTGTAGCATGGAGTCTCCGTATCTAGTGGGTTGGACCCACCAGTGAGTTGGACTTACAATTTGATATTTACGATTGGATTGCTTGATTTATAATTAGTATGTTCGAGGATTAAGGTTTCAGTCGGATCTCGTACTTGGCTGCATATGATTGAACATTGTTTTATGTTTGATTTGAATACTTATTAGTAAATGTATGAACTCACTCAGTATATCCCCATATACTGACTCCTCGCATATTTCCTTTCAGGATAAAGACGCTTTGAAGCAACGGACTTCTATCCTACTTCCAGAAGTCTGTATTTTTGAAAGTATGTAAAGAAACAGTAATTTACTCTTAGAGCTGCAGTAGATAAGTGTTTTTGCAAGTCAGCCTGTAATATATAGTTTTCTGTAAATATAACTTTAATGTTTTAACGTATATATGTTTTACGCCTGCTGCGTTGTGATATTTGTGATTGCCAGAGGATATGTGTGCCTGGCATGTGTTTCTGCATGCCACGTGTCTATGTATGTCATGCATGACGTTTATGTTTCGCGAAAAATTATTTTACGTTTTTAGGCTTGCTACGGGTTTCAGAGCAACCACTCCCATTCCCTAGCGCCGGTCTCGGCCCATGAAATTGGGTCGTGACAGTTAACAACCTCTCAGTTAACCAAACACAATTAAAGGATTAAATGATCAAGTTAATCCTAACATTAGTCCCAAAAATCAAAATATGATACTAACCACTAATCAAATAACGTTCAATCAAATATCCAATTGCAAATCCAAATCAACCCCCAAATTTGGAGTTTAGTCACTCATGTCACTAACAACACAAAAAAATAATAATAATAATAATAATAAACAATATACATAATTAGAGAATAAAATACCTTAAATTGTAATAAGGAGTAATTATTTTTAAGAAATAAGATAACACTTCATTAATAATAATAATATCAATCTTCAATGTGACATGAGCGGCGATGCATATTAAAAATAATAATAAATGCATAGTTAAAGATAAAAAGGCAAAAATGTGCACGTTTATGGTACATTTTTACAACATAAATGTGCACATATTTGTGGCATTTTGCTTATAAGAAATATGCATATTTCTTCGCCATCTCTTAAGTAAAAAAACTGAAACCCATCATTTTAAAGAATGATAAATCGTTTTAAGATTTAGATATTGTTAAAATATACCAATAAATTATAGTTCAGATGGTATGAGTGTTGGCAGAAAACTGTTAAATTGTGGGATCAAATAATATCACAAGCACTCACCCCTCCCTAATTATATTAAAAAAAATTATTTTAAAAATATACGAACATATGTATATTAAAGGCCTAATCACTCAAAAAACCCTCACCTTTAATTTGTTTTTCAATTCCACCCCGACGTTGAAAATTTGTCAATTTTACCCACTTATGAATTTTCCGTTTTCAATTGTACCCTAATTTTTTAATTTTTGTTAATTTTTTAACTTAAATGATGAAATCATTCAATTAACTAAGTTTAAACATGAAATTAAATTCTTTTTTATTCAAAAAAGTATAAATAAGTCCTTTATTTTTAAAAACTAACTAAAACCCATAATCATATTAACACTAACTTAAATTCTTAATTAATTTAACTAAATTTAAATAAATTTTAAAAATGTACAATTAATATATGCTAGACATGGAGAATGTTTTAAACAAATTTCCAAACGAAAAAAACGTTAATTTAATTTTTCAGGGTACAATTGAAACACAAAAATGCAAAATAGGGTAAAATTGACAAATTTTCAACGTCAGGGTATGATTGAAAAGGGGCTAAAAGGTCGGGGTTTTTTAAGACATTAGACCTATATTAAACCAGTTGAACCAGAAAATTATGGTTATACCGGTTTGACTACCAATTCAATATAAAACATTGCTTATTATTTTTGTTTTTAGAATCTATCTCTCTTTTTTATGCAATTAATTTTGATAATATATTGATATAACAATAATTTATACTATCTTATTTTTAGTTATTACATTGCAATTAATTTTCAAAATTTTGAATATGAAGATGAAAAATATTACATTTTTCTAAATGTAATTCCAGTAACATAAATTACATATTTATTATTTAGTATATTTTTCAAAATTTATTTTTTTGAATAAAAAATAATAAATTTGCAAACATAAAAATAAAAATTAAACATTGAGCTAAACACCAATTGAACCGCGAACCGGCCAGTAGTCTGGTATGAAACTGTAAAAAATCGGATCTTTTGATTGGACCGGATTAGACCGGTTGAACCGGATTAGACCGGTAAAAAACCGGATGTTGAACCGAATCAGACCGGATTGAATCGGTAAAAAACCGGTGAATCAGTAATTTTTTATTTTTTTAAATTTATTAAACCGGTTGAACCGGTTCAAGCGGTTAAACCGGAAACCGATGGCCTCACCGGTTCGGCCACCGGTTCGGTTTTTAAAACACTGAGCTAAACACCAATTAGCCACACCAAAATATAGAGAAAGAAATTACCCGGTTCTCCATTGCATCAAAATTTAAAGGTCGAGAAAACCCGATCCGAATATAAAATCCCCAAAAGAACCCTTTTAATTGATCGTCTTCTTCAAATTGGTAGAACAGAAACCCTAGAAACGAAAGCCCTAGCTTCATCTCCATCGACATCGCTATGGGTGATTACAACGATGCGTTCATGCGCAACCAGAATGCTGCCGTTCGAGGAGCTACCAAGGGCCAGAACCGCGCCAATGTTCTCCAACTTAAACTGGTATGCGACCCATTTTCTTTACATTTATTTATATTTTTTCTCTTGATTTCTTTTAACACCGTAAACTCCTAGATTTTTATCATTTTTGGATCTATGTTCATTTATTCATTCTTTAATTGTTAATTCCTAATTTCATTTCGATTCTGCAATTGATTAATTGATTGATTGTTCAAGTGTCTTGAGTTTATCTAAATTACGCAATGTCATCATAATATTGAATTGTAAGTTTGTAACTCAATTTTTTTATTATTGATTTGCAGATTGGGCAAAGCCACCCGACCGGTTTAACAAACAATCTATTGAAGCTCTTCGAGCCTAGACCTCCTTTGGAATATAAACCCCCTCCGGAGAAGAGAAAATGCCCGCCTTACACAGGTATGTTACTGTTAAAGTGGTTTGTTATATCAGGTGTTGAAATGTAATAACTAATGTATTTTCATTTTTCATTTGCAGGAATGGCACAGTTTGTGAGTAAATTTGCCGAACCTGGGGATCCTGAGTATGCTCCGCCTGTTCCGGAGGTTGAAACGCCTGTAAGTCAATTCATGTCTGAAGAATATCATTATACTTCTTTAAAGAATGCTATATTTGTTTAGATTTTCTTTCAGTTAAGTTGCATAATCTGAATTCTTTTTGATGATGTAATGCAATAATTCTTCCCTATCAATAGCTGTTGTAAATGTGTTCGATTGTCAAGCATTGACACTTATACAATTTTATAATGCTGCGGTTTCTGTTGATTGTTTGTGGAAGTAAAACTTTAGGCCGTACTTCTATGGTTCTTAGTGATAGAAAAGAGGAAACTGCAGGTCTTTACAAAAACAAAGTGTGTATAAAGTTTTAGCTTATCATGTACCAAGCAAATGGAAACTTTTATCATATTTTGGGCTCTATGCACACTTAACTTGCAGCAGCATATTCTTGCTTAAAGAAAGAGAAAATTGTCGATGTTAGGATAAATACTTGCATCATTTCAATTTGGAGCAGAAACTAGGTTGCTATGATATGATGATAGGAATAGAGCAGAACAAGCAATAAAAGTCTCGTCGTCTATTAGTAGATATTGCTAACAGTTTTTTCGGATGTTAGTCTCCTACGTTATTCTCTATGGTTTATAGGAAAAAGCATATGTTATATTTAAATATTTATTGAGTCAGATTTCACTTAATTAATGATGCTTATTTCTGTGTTTATATTAGTTTCAAGTCAGTGGATTGTGTTTGTTTGCATTTGTGTCTAGAGCACTGTTATCAAAATCGTACGATTCGCGATTCGAATCTTACGATTCGATTCGATTCACCCCCAAATCGATTCGAATCTCTGAGTGAATCTAAAATTAAACTGAATCTATGCCGAATCTACCGAATCTATAGTGAATCTTACTGAATCTACGATTCATGCGATTCACTACGATTCATCAAATTAAACAAAAAAATCATATACCATAAATTAAAAGAGAAAACAAGAACATTTTAATAAATACAAAGAATTTAAAAGTGACTTATCACTTACTCTCTTAACTCAAGATAACCCTTTCAAATAAAAACACTAGAGAAACGCTAATTTGTTTGTCAAACACTTTTACTACAATTATTTTAATTTTATTTGTTAAGACTTTCATGTGTTAAATAATTGTATAGTTCATTTTTCAGAAATATATAAAATTTTACATATATTTTATGCAAGTAAATATTTTTTATATAGTATTAAAAACATAAACCGAATCTTACGATTCGATTCGATTCCCGATTCTCGATTCTCTAATCAAGCATTTCGATTCTCGATTCAAATCTCGATTTGACAACTATGGTCTAGAGTATGCATGACCTTAGATGCCTTTATGAATTCAGGCACAACGAAGGGCTAGAATTCACCAGCTGCGACTAGAAAAGGGTGCAGAGAAGGCTGCTGAGGAGCTTCTGAAATGTGAGATTGCCGTTTTTGCTATTCTTAATTTCCCTATTATTTATGTCATTTATGCAGTTTGTAACATGTGTATTTCTTTTCTCTGTTGCTCATACAGATGATCCAAATAGTGATGCAAATATTTCAGGTGATCCATACAAGACATTGTTTGTTGCCAGACTTGTAAGTGTTGTTCTTCTATCTGTAATTGATATTCATTCATGTGATAGCCAATGCTTTGTGAGGATAAGTGATTAGCTCTTATTGCCTTCTTGCAGAATTACGAGACAACTGAGAGTAGAATTAAAAGGGAGTTTGAGTCTTATGGACCTATAAAACGGGTAGGTATCTCGTGTATACAATGCAGATTTGGTAAGAGGGTAGACAGCAGCATTTTTGAAATGTTTCACAGTTCTTTATTTTTTTAAATTTCTTTAACTCTAAACGTTTCAGTTTTTAATTTATCTGACCGAAAAATTTCCAGGCAGCTTTAATATTTCTAATGTTGTGACTGTTTTGTATTTATTAGTATTCATATAAGACTGATATCCGCTACTAAAGCTTTTTCTATATGGCAAACTGTTTTTCAATCTTTACTTTAGCCAAACGTGATTAAGTTATAGCATCATAGCGGTAAGTGTATTTAGTCATGTGTTGCATTCAGCATCCAAATTAAAGGTATAATGTTGAGTATATATTAATTATGTAGTACCGTTGCTGGAGGTAGCGAATAAGTATGCAGGTATCTCTTCCTATTTACTGGTAAAGAAACGGGTTTGTCCACTGTCCTTTGATAACTCTGCTTTAAATTAGTTTGGTTTAGAAGTCATAACAGGAAGAGAGCTCCTTCATTCTAGGTAATAGCTTAAGATTCTATATGTTAAAAGATCCTTGGTAAGGGCATGTTCACTCGTTCCTGTTCCATATATGGAAATTTGGGTTTTCCCTTTCTTGGCCATCCAATTCCATTGATGTGCTTCATCCTGCCGGCAAAAGCAGAAAATTAAGTTGAGCAGATATTTACTGTGCCTTTTGGTTTATTTCAAGCAACAAAAGGAGATCAACATCTGTTCTTTTTCCTGCCTTGGGTAAAAATAGTCGGGAGTATTGGAATCTCTTTCTCTTTATCTGAATTTTTTTTCGTAGTGCATTTGCCTGCTACTAAAAATTTATTTTTTGGCTCTAAAGGCTATCAAAACATATCAGCAGTTGAGAGGATGTTCTGGTATTTGCCTTTTCATTTTTTCACTATATTTTTCATTTAGAATTTTATTCCCTGGTAAGGGGATGTTAGTCTGTTCAAGAAATGGTAAATTTCCCATGAAATATCGATTTTTTCTGCAACCCTAGCACTGGTGGTGATGCATCTCGCGACTGGAAGCCCTGTGATTAAAAGGTGAGCACGGCTAATGTGGCATATTGCCTGTCTGCCGTGCCCTTTAGGTTTTAATATTTTATAATGTTTTAGAAATCTCACTTGGAATAGAAAATAATACAGATCTCTAATGAATAAAAAGAATTAAAGTCGACTCATAGTTACAATTTACTTACGCTTATGTTTTGAGCTTTGCAGGTCCGACTGATAACTGATAAAGCAACGAATAAACCTAGAGGATATGCTTTCATTGAATACATGCACACAAGAGATATGAAAGGTCTGATTATATGTGTTGGGCCTACTGATTTCTTTGTTGAGTTTTTACTGTATGTTTCTAACAAGTACTCATGCATGCGTGCAGCTGCTTATAAGCAAGCTGATGGAAGGAAGCTTGATGGAAGAAGGGTACTTGTGGATGTTGAGCGGGGTAGAACTGTTCCAAATTGGAGGCCTCGCCGTCTAGGAGGTGGACTTGGAACTACTCGTGTGGGGGGTGAAGAAGTGAACCAGAGGTACTCTGGGAGGTATTTTATCAGATTTAAAACATTTTGTGTAGACATGTTACTTTTATATTCTAGATGCTCAACTTTATTGAAATATGTGGAAAATTATCTTCTTTGCTGGTGCTTATTTATCTATGTAGCAATGGCAAGTTCTAGTGCTTTTTAATATCCCTTTATAAGTTCTACTGATGGTTAGTCTGATTTTGGATTGATGACATGGAATAGTAATGAATGTATTCTCACGGGATATGACATGCTTTGCTTTGGCTTGGATTCAATTAAGATACTATGGCACAATTTAACTCACCTCCTTTATCTTCATCAGAGAGGTACAACAACCTGGAGGATCCTCACGATCGGAGGAACCACGGGCTCGGGAAGAACGCCATACTGAACGGTGAGATAGTTATAGCTGTTTATAATATTTACACATGTGCTTATTTTCTATATCTGCTCATAATTTATTCCTTTGGAAGGAGATAAGTTTAATAATGGAGGTCTCATCCATAATACTCGTGTTTTAGCATCAATTTTTTCTTGTGCACATTCTTTGTTGCTTGGACTATCAATGCCACATTTCAACAATGAGAATTTCAATTTTTTCTTTTCTTGGAACTGCAGCCATGAAGTTCTGTAATTATATTTTCCATATGATGGTTGTAATCACTAATCATTGTGTTGTGTAGTGTGAATGTGGCTGATTTTTTGCTGTATATTGTATTTCAGGGACACTGAAAAATCCCGTGAAAGGGGAAGGGATAGAGAGAGGGACCGTGAAAAATCGCGTGAGCGCTCCCATGACAAGCCAAAGGAACGTGACCATAGAGAAGATAAACACCACAAAGAGCATGATAGAGAGAGGGAACGGGAGAGGGAAAGAGAACGTGGAAGGGACAAGGATCGTGATAGGGAACGAACGCGTGATCGAGGCAGGGACCGGGGTCGTGACCATGGTCGCGATCGCGATAAAGACCGTGGTCGGGAGCTTGAGCGTGATCGCCCTAGAGATAGGGAGAGAGATAATGAAGTTGATGATCGTGGGCGTTCTCATGATAGAGAATCTGATTATGATCGTGTTGAGTCAAAACCTGAGAGGGAACGCCGAGCTGAAAGGGACTATGATCCAGCTGACCCAGAGGATGACCGTGGTTGGTTTGAACAGCCCGAGCAGGGGCGTAGGAGGCATGACGCAGATCAAGATCAGCGTTATGAGCATTACGAGCATCGAAGCCGAGGACAATATGATCAGATGGATGTTCAAGGAGACCATGACCGCTATGATCAATATCCCGACCGTGATGGTGATCGTTACAATCGAATGGATGAGGATGATTATCAGTATGACCGCGGAACATCTGAATCACGTGAAAGAGACAATGAGTATCGGGCCTCAGAAAGGTCTCGCTCCAGGGATTTTGAGAACTGAGTGGGGGAATTTACTGCTGTTTATGCTACAGGTAATGTTACTGTTGGTTTACAGAAGCCCTTTTTGTTCTATTGCTCTCTGGTTCTTATCTCTTATTTGGTTTAATTATACGAACGAGTCTAGGTGCCTTCTATGACAATACAGAGCTGTTACAGCTACATTTCCATTTTATGTGTAAGTTAATCGGAATTGAGAAGCAGGAGTATTTAGTTTGTTTTGCTTGTATTTGTTTCTAAATCTCTTAAATGACATGGCAGTTTATGTATCAGTTAATGCCTTGGTGGTGGTTCTGTTTTCCCAATTTGCAACTCCATCATCTGCTGTGCGTTGTCCGTCTATGTTTTCTAATGATATCTATTTTTTCAAACTTTATATCAATCTTTTTTTTTTTTTAAAAAATGCTTAAGACAATTAATATTTTTTAAAATTACATTTAGTATAGTTTATTTATTTTCTTTGTAAAACTTAGAATGGTGGTAAATTGTGTAATATGTTAAAATAAAAGAATCACTTGGTATATAATGTTAAATTATTTTGAAAATATTCAGTTATTACCACTAAAGATATTCTAAAAATAATTGTTGCTTTATTTTTCTAAATAGAAAAATCTGACTATGTTCTCAATTTTTAACTATTTAAAACTTGGGTTCGGAGTCTGTTTTCCGAAGGAATCTACTCTATTTGGGTGGTGATTAGTCTGAATGTGGGAGACTTAAAGATGCTGTTTTATAGTTAAGATCCGTTTAGAAAATTTCATGAATTTTCATTTTACTAGCATTTATTAGTTAGATTCATGCATCTTTTACGACCAAATCTAGGTAAATAAATTGAATTGATTAATATTATAATAAAAAATTTACATATTATCTATTGCTTAAATTGCCATTTAATTTTTATAGCACCCTATTTGTTTTTGTTTATAAATAATGTTTCAATTCCATTAAATATCATCAATAGTTAACAATTGATATAATTACCATCCATGAAAATTTCTCCAAAGCAGAGCATGGCAGTCGATAATGTAAGCCAAAAATACCAATAAAGGGAAATTAATTATATTGGTATGATTTTGTTTTCAATCGTAACTGATAAAACTGTAACAAGGATTCAAGATTTGTGAAGCTTCTCATTTTAAGCAATCAAACAGCTTGTCACGGTCATCAATTGTTGGGTTTTGTTATAAACCCAAACCGTACACATAATAAATTTTTCCAAAAATTTCAATTTATTTGATGCTTCTACGAAATTTCCTACGGCTTGCATTTCAAATCAAAAGTTAGTAAATAACAACAAAATAGCCCCAGAGGGACAATAAGCATACGTTTAAAAATATATTAATCTTTACAATAAGGCTAATTCCTCTGGGGAATTGGGGATTGAGAGGTTAACCATTGAGTAAAAGGTTAATCCGGTTTTTAAATCTGTAAATCGGGGTCAAAGAATTCATTTTCAGCCATTTGATCACTTAAGAATAATAATTTTTATAATCTGGTCAACTATGGACAAAATTATAACCTTTAAAAAAAAGGTTTTATACAAAATGAACAATTTCAAGACCAAAATAACTTAAATTTATTCTTTTTTTAATCTATCTAAAAATAGAGAGTAATATTTTTAATTGATATCAAAATAAAAGGTATTACTTTTAGTTGAGAAAACTAATTGAAAGCGAGTTAGTTGATTCTAGATCGCAAGTTCAGAGACCGAAATGATCCTTTATTCGTTAAATATTTGGATGCATGATATTAAATTATGAGCTTAAATCATTCAAAAAATATTTCATATTTCATATTTTTATTTTTTATTTAACTTTTTAAAAACATTATTTTTAACCCGATTTCAATCATAGTCAACTAGTCAATTTAATTTTATCAATCGTAATCTAATTTTAATATGTATATTTTGATTTAAATAGAAATATTGAATTGCAAATAAAAAATAAAATAAAAAGGTTTATTTTTTTTTATAAATATGTCCAGTTGATTATAATCGGAATGTAATTTATTGATTTTTTTTTTAAAATTGAAATTTTTATAAGGTTAATTAGACTATAAATAAAAAGAATGTGAAGTATTTTGAATTATTAATTAGGCCCTAAATTTTCAATATATTTAAACTTTTCACATAAACTTTTTTTTGATGAATTTTTGGTAAAAGTGTTAGTATTTTCATAATATACTTAACTGATATGGCAATCGGTTGAAGTATACATGCCAGAGGTAAAATCACATTAACAACTGCCATGTAGGCTTAATTTTATATGAAACTTTTAAAGATACTTGCACTTAAAATAAAGATTAAAGATTAAAGTTTAGATATACATTTTTTATTAATTGAAATTCAAGTATTAATTTAAAATATATGATAAAGTTTAGGTACCACCCAAATATTTTAAAAAATAATAGAATAATTTGTGAACTTTTGTGAACATTACAAGAATGTAAGAGTTAATTTTTATTTGAACTTACTCTTTATATTAACAATAGTTGCTTAGCTTCAGCTTCCACGAAATTGCAAGAATGAAAATGCATTGAAAATAATTTTTCATTTATAGTTTCAATTTTTGTTTGTGTCATCAATGAACCAACATGCTGCTAAAATAAAGTAATAAATTATTTTTCAGGAGAATAATAACAATGTTTTATTTTTTCCATTTTTTTTTATTATTATACTTTTTACTCAAGAAATAATTAAAATGGAATAAATTTTTTTAAGCATGATGGAGACAAGTAGTGATCATATTTAGATCTCTTAAGTAGTCCATTCTTTCTGGACGTAATTACTCAAGAATGTCCAGGCTTCTATATTTTTTTATTTATAGTCAAATCTTTCCAAAAAATAATAATAATTTTAACTTAATTTCAAATAATACATTTCAATTGTAGTTAATTAAACATATTCATATATAAAAAAACAATCATTTTTTATTATTTTCATTTATGACCACACCTAATATTTTTCAACCAAAACAATTGATGAAATTAAGAAGCTTGATCATAAATGTGAAAAAAAATCAAAGAAGGTTTGACATTTTATTAAAAAAATTAGACAGTTAACTATAATTAAAATGTACTTATCGAAATTAAGTTTAAATTGATATTTTTAAAAGGTTGGAAAAATATATTTTTTTTGGCTTTTCCGAGTGATTTTGCATTCTTTTCATATTAATTTTTTTTCAATAAGCAAAAAAAATGCCAATTTCATTTTTAATTTTTTCGTATATCGATGCCCATAGTCACATCTTTGACTAATCCGGACCGAGCCAGGTAGGTCTCCATAGGTCGACAAAATTATCTCATAAAGTCTCTAAACGAGATCAATATTTAGGATTTTAAATCGAGATCTCTGATTAAGGCAGAAAGAGCCATTCGCGCTGGTATTCATATATCAACTAGTATACTTAGTATTTTGATTAATTAAATATAGATGTACAGTCAATACTAGTGGACCACATAGAGGAATTAAAACAAAGAAAGCTGTATATATGTAACATACTAGGTAGAGAGGCTATTACACTTTACTCTCATTTTTTCTCATCATTTCATACATTACTTCCATCATTGCAAAACTACTCATACTCAATTTCTTTCATTTCTTCAGCTTTTTTATACATTATTCTTACACTATAACCAAAATGGAGCCAAGAACTTCAGTAATAGCTGCAATAATGGTCATATTAGTTGGTCTATTAGCAACAACCAATTTAAGTAGTGCAGAGAGACTGCTACTTAAAGCACAGAATCACACCAAAATTTTGGTTCATAATCATCACAATCAAATAAGGCCTACTTTTCTGTCAAGAGCAGCTCATTTTCTTTGGCAAAAGGGCAAATCTTCTTATGAACCTGTTTGGCCTGTAAGTTTATATGATTCTGATCCTTCTTTAATTGTTTACGGGTCGAATACCCGAGTTATACGTAAAATTCACAATACATTTCATATCGATATCTAAATTTTAGTTTATATTCTTTGTTTTAGTCCAAAACACTTCATTTTCTCCTGATCATTGTCGCATTAAATACTATCTTGTTATATTCTTAAATTGGCTTAACATGACAACTGATGTAACAATATATTCTAAATTTGGGATGATTTGTCATGTCAATATAATTAAAGATTAAATTGTAGAAAAATTTAAATTAGAACTTAGGTATCAATTTGTAATTAAAATTAATAAAGTTGTGTATGGACCAATATTTTATGCATGTATTGGATGATGATGGTGGAGCAGGAGATGGAATTTGGTTACAAATTGGTGTTGGGATCATTTGTGGGATTCCTTGGGGCAGCATTGGGTAGTGTTGGAGGAGTCGGAGGTGGTGGAATTTTTGTGCCAATGCTTACCTTGATCATTGGTTTTGATCCTAAGTCTTCTACTGCTATTTCTAAATGTAAGCCCCTCTTCACTTCGTTCTAGATTTTTATTTAAACTTAACATTTATAATACACATTTGAATTAACATACATAACCGTTAGTCTTGATATTTTATTTTATTTTGTCATCCGGCTTAGTATTTATATAAAATATGCTGAATGTGAATAATATGATTGAGGAAACAATTGTAGGTATGATAATGGGAGCAGCAGGATCCACAGTTTACTACAACATGAGACTGAGGCATCCAACACTAGACATGCCCCTCATAGATTATGACTTGGCATTGCTTTTTCAGCCTATGCTCATGCTTGGTATCAGCATTGGAGTTGCCTTCAATGTCATGTTTGCTGACTGGATGGTTACCGTTCTTCTCATCATCCTCTTCATAGGTAAAACTAAGCCTATATATATATATATATATATATATATATATATTTATATATTAAATTTTAAAAATTTCACGGTTATTTTTTGATATTTAGTTCAATTTAACTAAAACATCTTAATAAAGTGTCGGAGATTATAGTTTATCTAATTTCTGAATATTCGAGAGTAACGGCAAATTCTAAAATTTACAGGAAAATGGTAATTTTCACCTAAATTAGGGAGTGATTTATGCCTTTTTACAAAACTTATTATTGTAATGAACTGGCAGGTACATCAACTAAGGCTTTATTCAAAGGTATAGATACATGGAAGAAAGAGACAATAATGAAAAAGGTTAAGGGTTTTTTTTTATTCTTTTATTATTTTGAGCTTTTAAGTGATGTATTATTTATTTACATGCTTAAATTTGAAATTGTGTTTGCTATGTAGGAAGCAGCAAGGCAACTGGAATCAGAGTCCAAACCAGGTGGTGAGTATTGTGATCAATTTGATCAATTTTTTTGAAGAGATGAATTGTCAAAAAATGTATTGATTTTGCAGATGGGGATGGACAAGATTATAAACAATTACCTAGTGGCCCAATTGTTATTGAAGAGGATGAGGTGAGTCTTCATATATATAAGTACGGGTTGAAAATCTTACTGGTACTAAATTTTATTCTTTGTTTGATCAACTGGATACCAAAATTTGAATTTGTATAAAAATGTTATTATGAATTATAATTTTTTAATTTCAATCTAAAGTACGATCAATTTTTTAAGATGGTACAACAATCGATATATTATTATATAAAGAATTTTGTAAGATGATGATTGATATGACAGACTAGCTTACCGATCAATGTGGCAGCATACTCTAAAAACATACTTTATCCGCTATTCATATCGTATCAAAAAACAATGAGGTACCATCATTTGGAACAAAAATTAAATTTTTGGTAGCACATTGATACGAATTAAAGATTTGGTACCAGATTAAAACATAGAGCAAAGATTCGGTATTACTCAACCTTTTAACCCAACAAGTATGAAATAAAACACAATCAAATTTCATTTTTGCACTGATATTAATGATCCTTATTTGATATTAAGGTTTCGCTATGCCAAAACATATACTGGAAAGAGTTATCACTGCTGATGTATGTATGGGTGGGGTTTCTTGCTGTTCAACTTGTTAAGGTTAGCTATTTCAATATTAACTCTACTTCAAAATTTATTCCCATAATAGATTTTCATTATTTATGTGTGCATTTGTGTTTGCAGTCATACGTTAAAAACTGCTCCGTGGCATACTGGGTTCTAAATGCGTTGCAGGTAACATCTTAAAACTTCAATTTGCCAAATGCAGAATTTAAATTCCCATGTAAATACGAAACAATTCCACTTCACTTTATATGAATGCAGGTGCCGATAGCAGCGTCGGTGACAATATTTGAAGCGATTTGCTTACGGAGAGGGACGAGGGTGGTGGCATCCAAAGGAAAGGAGATCACAAATTGGAAGTATCATCAGATTTTGATGTATTGTTCATGTGGTATTATTGCTGGCATGGTGGGTGGACTTCTTGGTCTTGGTGGTGGCTTCATTTTGGGTCCTCTTTTTCTTGAATTAGGAATTCCTCCTCAGGTATATTGCTTTGTATTTTAAATTTTAAATTTTATCATTTTAATCATATTTTTTAGTTTTATATTATACGTTTAAAATTTTCATTTCGGTGCGATATAATTAATTATTGGTTTGTACTTAATACATAAATAATAAAACATGTGGCACATTTCAGGTAGCAAGTGCAACATCAACATTTTCAATGGCATTTTCATCTTCAATGTCAGTTGTTCAATATTATCTTATCAAGCGATTCCCAGTCCCATATGGTAAGTTCAATTAATACATTTAAACTAAATTAAAACATTGCATTAATTATCTCTAAATTAATTAGTAATTAATTTGCATTATTATTTTTGCAGCTTCTTATTTTGTTTTAGTCGCCACCATTGCTGCATTAGTAGGCCAACATGTAGTCAGAAAAATAATTGCAGTTCTCGGAAGATCATCAATTATTATTTTCATTTTGGCTTTGACCATTTTTGTGAGCGCAATCAGCTTAGGTAATTATTAATTTGTCAATATTCATTCTTAAGATTAATTAATTATGTTTTGATTATTTAAAAAATTAATGTAATTTGGTGAATGGTTCAGGTGGAGTGGGAATAGCAGACATGGTTGAGAAGCTTGAGAATAACGAATATATGGGATTTGAAAATCTCTGTTACCATTAATATACAATTGAAGCAGATTGGGATTTATTACAAGACACAGAGACTGCTAGAAAACAACAACAAAATTGCACTTTCTCCATTTATTTGTTTTTATTTATAGATTATATTCAGTGAGCATTTGATATTTGTGTACAAGTAGTGTATCAGCTAAAACTTTTCTAGCTGAATTTTTTTTTCTTCATGTTTTGTTTTTCTTGTATGTTATTAGTAATAAGAGATTTTGCAACCAAGTTGCACTCCATGATCCTTGTTTAGAAAATCTTATTACTACTTTAAAGTACTAATCTAGGTGTTTTAAAAATGAAGGGAAGTTTAGGAGAATACCTAAAAAACTATAAATATTTATAAATTTACCTTAAAAACTGAAGTTTGCAAGCGTATTTAAAAAAATTAAATATTTATTTTTTTACTCCGCAATTTATTTTTTTACTCCGCAATTTCAAACAGTTTAAAAAAACACAATTTGAAATTGTTTTACAAAATGTTTCAAATACAGTTTCTAATAGAGTTTCAAACGGTTCCAAAAAAAATGAAAATGTTTTATAAACCGTTTCAAAGAAAGTTTCTAATTGGATTTCAAACGGTTTATAACGATTTCTTAAAAATAATTTGAATATACAAAATGTTTCAAATACAATTTCTAAAAGAGTTTCATACGGTTTAAGAAACAAAAATTAAAACTGTTTTATAAACCGTTTCAAAGACAGTTTCTAATTGAGTTTCAAACGGTTTATAACGGTTTTTTTAAAAAATAAATTGAAACCGTTTTAAAAAACTGTTTCAATTACAGTTTCAAAAGGTTTCATTTTTTTTTATAAAAATTGACATATTTGAAACCGTTTATAATACAGTTTCAAACAGTTTAAAAAAAGGAGTATTTTTACAATTTTTTTCAGAGTAAAAAAAAATCGGAGTAAAAAAATAATTTTTCAAAAAACGGAATATCTTTGCAAATATGTTTAAAAATGGAGTATTTCTTACAATTTCCCAAAAATGAATCCAATTGGGTTTATATTATTATAGATCTATATATTTATGTTGTAATCTTTTAGATCTATAATTTTTATTTTATTAGTAACGTACTTGGGTGACCCATGATGGTTATTGTAGCCTATTTGATGACTGTATTTTTACAGCTCTCATCATCTTCTCTAGAATAGTTTACTCATGTGTTGAGAAACCGTTCATGTAATTTTCATTATTATATCTTCAATATAAATTTTAGCCTTTGCCAAAAAAAAATGAATCCAATTTAACTGGTTTGACCATAAACCGGGATCAGTATGATTTTTGTTATTTAAAAACTGAATTTTCAGTTCAATCGCTTTGGATAAAAACTGTAAACTTTTAAACGGGTAAAACTGTAAAATTGACCGTTTTTAAATTTAATTACATACATACATATATATATATATTTATTTTAAATTATAAATCTCATCAATTAAAGGATCAATGCGGCGTTTAAACTTATATCTCGGGGTCATATAAATATATTTTAACCTTTTTAGTTAATTAGATCCAGAATTTATATTTTCGAGAGTCAAAGTTGATTTTTCGTAACAAGTTGAGGGGTGAATTAATGCTTTATTCGTTTATAGTAATTTGTATAGGCTGAGTTTGAATAGTTATCCATAAAAGCAGGCATGGGGACTGACAAAACGTTAAGAGAAGGAATGCATGCATGGTAGGGATGATCAGTATTAGGGTTTGATAGATCTCAACATGCAGTGAATTGAAATTGTCGTTTTGTTTAGGTCTGGTGAAGAATCTCTGATACCGTGTGTGCAATACCCTCACTGAATCATCACTACTTTCAGCTTAAAACTCTCACTTTATTTAATTTAATTCTCTGATCGATATCAACTTTCTTGGACTTCAATTTGACGTGCCAATTACGATAACTCAGTCATCCATTCCATATCTCTTGTTCATTCATCTTTACCTGTTAACGCTGTTATTACTTATCTCTTGTATATAAATAAATGTATGTAATTAAGAACCTTCACCTTTGCTGCTTTTGTCGCTAACCAGAGTTGGAATTAGGATTCCGACTCAGAGAGAAGGGGGCGGAATTTAAAAAAAAAAAAAAAAAACTAACGTGTCGTGTGGAATTTTTTTTAATTTAAACAACATATTTGGTTAAATTTTATTTTTAAAAGGTAAATTACTGCTAGCTAACCTTATGGAGTTATTATATACCAAGACAGTAGCCAAAGCAAGCTGAAGAAAATTGCAGTAGAAGACCAAAAGTGAGAAAGCAAAATGAATCCAAAAATAGTTGAAAGCAAATGATGATTGTTGTTGCTCCAACAAAGAGAAACATAATAAATTGATGAATTTCCATGTGTAGGACAGAATAATCATCCGTCCAGAGCGGAGAGGATGGCCACTTTATCTCGAATAATTCCCTTCACACAAAAAATAAAAAAAAATTGACTTGCCTTGATCACAAGCACAACAAAACGGTATTTTTTATTCATCTAGCTAAATTTATTTATTTATATTTTCAATTTTTTAAAATTAATCAATATCTTTCAAATTTATCTCTCATGATAATTCAAAATATTAATTAATTTGATAAGCGGAAAAAACGAAAAAAAATATATATTTAAAATGAGATTCATTTGTCCGAAAAGCTAAATTTCCAATTCGTTTAATTTTTTTGTCTTTGATCATTCAATCAATGTACTCATTTACTTTGGTCAATGATGAAGGGCCCTATCTACATCTATACATGATCCACATGCTCACCACCGAAATGACAATGTCTCATAAAGTGCCTAATTATCTAATTTATTCTTTTAATAATCGAATAGGAGTAGTATTTATAGGAGGAATTGATCTCATAAGTCACAACCTAACAAAAAAATTATATATAAGAGATAATCGACAATTTTAGCATTTTTTTTAGGAAAAAGCTATCCGGATAGAATCTATCCGGATAGAAAGACCTATTTTAGTCATTTTTAATCATATATGGAGGATATAATAATAATTTTACTTAAAAATGCGAATTAACAGACAATTATAACCTTCGGTTAAATAAAATAAAGTAAATATAACACTTTGAAAATTAGTTGGTATATTCGAATTCAAACATATAACAAACTCATCCATAACAAATAATTAGAGATAAACAATTAAATTTTTACTAATTAACACTTGTGTAAATAATGTTATTGGCAGTGAAATCATCATGCCATTGATGCCAATGAGTACAGGTTTTTTCTTCTGGGTTGATAGCCGGTTCATATCCTTGAGCCGGATTTCAAACCATCTCTTATCCCAAATATAACAAAATTATATGAATGTGAGTTTAATGTATTATTCCTCAAAAAAATAGTGTAATTTATTACATTTCATGTACTTTTTTCATTAAAAATGCTATAATTTAATTATAATTTTATAATAGATATTAAAAAAATCTATTAAATTATTATTTATAAATTATCTTTAAAAATAAAAAATTTAATATTAATTTATTTAATTTGTAGGAAATTGAGTGTTTTTTAATAAATTAAATACAGAAAAACAACCTAAACGAGTTAAGCTTGCCTAATCTGTAAAAAAAAGTATTTAAACTTGTATAATTAATTCTATTAATGAATTTACCATAATTTAATATTGATTCAATTTAATTAATTTCAGTTCTGTTTAATTACTACATATTTAAATAAAAACAATATATATATATATATATATATATATATATATATATATATATATATATATATATATATATAGTGTGTTAATGATTTTGTTCCACACAATAAATATGATAATATTTTTTGTTAAATAAGTTGTTTATACACCTTTTTCGGACAGATAAAAGTGATAAGGACTGAAGTGTTCAATGATAATTTTCAAAGAAATTCGGTTGGATGATGAGCTTATGGTCCGCATGTTCGAATTTAAACGGACTAGATAAGTGCGCAGTTACAAAATTGAATGATTGAAATATAATTAGTTGCGAATAATTTATAAAAATTTAAAAAGATTGTGATTTAAGTCCAATTTATGTTGTATTAGTATTAAACATAAATTTATTTTATATTTGATAATAAAACAATTAATTTAGTTGGGATATATATCTATTAGAGGTAAATAAATTTTTTAGGATAAATCTTGCATAATCATTTGATTTTTCATAATTTTTTACATCTTTAAACTGTTTATCAAAATTAAAAGATGGTCTATAATTTAAAACGTCAAAAATCATAAAATGTTCTATTAATTCAGCACAGAGAAAGTATATGGTAACTAAAATAATTTAATTTAAATAAATGTTTTAAAATCCAAACTGACGTTGTCACTAGCTCTCGGTTTAGCTGGTTTAATCGTCGGTTGAATTGATTGAGTAAATAATTTTTAAAAGTTAAAAGTTGGATTGAGTTCATGGATGAATCCTTAGTTGGACAGATTCAATCACTATTTTGACCACCAGTCAATTCGACTTATCTAATTATATGAGCTAGACCGTTTTTTTAATTTAGATGGATCAGACAGCTGACTGATTTCAGTTTTAACCTTTCATTTTTAATGAGACAAAAATATGTAAAAAATAGTTTGTACTTTCTGTATTCTATTTAGGAAGTCCTCGTGTCGCATTTAAAAAATCTCATTGGCATGTTTAGCTTAATTTTTCATTTTTATCCTTTCATTATGAATAGCAAAACATATTTACAAAACAATTAACGATATGCATAATTTTAAAATACATTTAATAAGTGCAAACAAGAAAAGAATTTTTTTAATATGTGAGAAAATAATAAAGAGACTTTCTAAATAGGGTAATATAGCATTAGCCATATATTATTTTATATTTTATATTTTATATTTGAAGCAATTAACTCTTTTAATTAATAAGGGTAAATAATTTTTTTAATCTTCAAATTGATTGCTAAAATTAAAAAATGGCCTGTAATTTAAGACGTCAAAAATAATAAGGTGACATGTAATTTTTGGAAAAAGAGAGTAACAAAAACGATTTAGTCTAAAAGCAGTATTTTGAAAAATGAACGACGTGACCACCAATTTTTGATTCAACGGGTTCAACCGCCGGTTGAACTAATTGAGTGATATTTCCTTTTTTTTTCAAAAAATACTCAGTTCATGACCCAACTACCAGCTAAAATGGTTCGGTATTCACTAATTCAATCACATGTCAATTCAGATTGTCCACTTAAATAGGTTGGACTAGATTTGCAATTCTTATATTAATTGAATCGGATAACTAATATTCCCATTTCAATCGGTAAACTAACTGGTCTGGTCTTTAATAGCTAGTTTAAAATTAAATTCTTCTTTCAGTTTGCTTAACTAAACCAAACCAAATCGAACTAATACTAATATATGACCCTCACGAGGTAGCATAATATTATAATATATATTATTATTACAAATTTCATAGTAATCTTTCAAAATGTATAGTACAATATTTTTATAAGATTAGTTTTTATTCTAATTGTTTTACAAATTTTATTACTATCATGATCATCAAATAAAAATACAATTTTTTAATAAAATATTGATATTGATAAAAGTATTTAATTATTAAATTAAACTTAACTTATGTTTAAATTAATATTAAATTAGATAAATATTTATAATTGAATTAAAAATATTCAAAAATATTTTTGATTAATAGAACCAAATCTCTGAACCGAACCGTACTAAAAAATAAAATGTTCAAACTGAATCTAATCGATTTATGATATTGTTTTGGAGATCTCATTTTTAAAATTATTGATATTTGGTACGATTCTTGAAATTTATCAATTTATATATTTTCTCGAACTATGTTTACTTCTAATATCAGTTCTGATCAATTAATTTACAATTAGTAGTGGATATTATATTAAAAGTATTTTTTAAATTATAAAAATTAAAAGTTTATAAAATTAAAAAAATATGTTAAATAGTTTATATTTTATACACATTTAACTTTTGATACAGAGCAATAAAAATTAATCATTTTTTTAAAAAAGAATATTTATTAAGTTTACTGTTCTTTCTTTTTTTTTTATGAATAAATGTACTATTATTTTAAAAGGAAAAACTTCTTCAGGAGTAAAATTTGTTGTCAATGAAGAGTTATCATGTAGAAAATATGAACATGCATATGAAATTAATTGGAAGATAAGAGACATAGATTAATTTTTTTGGAAATAACTACATCTGCAATTGTTGCTTTTTGTGAGCTGATATACTATTTTTTGGCTAAATAAAAAAATGTACAGAGATGTGTAACTTAACTGCAGAATGAGAACTGCCCCTTAATTAATATAAAAAAACCATACCTATAGTGAGAAAGGAAAAATAAAGTTATTAATAGAAACATAATACATAGATAATTACAATTTGATTTAAAAAGTAGTTGGAGAGGGTAAAAATTAGATAGAGAAGAGATATCAGATATGTTGTAGAGAAATGTAAATACTAAAAGTTATTAAAGTGAATAATATTCATAATAGTAAAAAAAAATTATTACAGGTTAAAATAGTAATTCACTTTTATTTAATTAATTAAATAATAAAAAATTGGGTTTCTATCCGGATAGATTCTATCCGGATAGCATCACCCTTTTTTTTATTTTAGTATTTTATTGTGCATGATAGACAGACATATATTCACCAGGCCGAAGCTGTCCAGAAATTAGAAATATGTCCATATAAAATTGTCTTATTTTCCGATGGAAAAGATATCATTTTTAATCCAATATGGAAAATTATCATTGAAAATTTCGCTAGAAATTAAGATTCCGGTAAACAGGAATCATTAAAAACTTCCCTTTATTCTCTCACACAAGCCTTCCATTAAAATAAAAGTCAAATATTATAAAAAGGCCAAATCTTTCACAAAAATTTTACAAAAGTCATGACCTTTTAATTTTATCGATTTTGACCAAAAACTGATTATTTGGTTTCACAAAAGTCCCGACCTTTCAATTTTGTCGATTTTGGCCAAAAATGGATTATTTGGGTTCAAAAAAGTTCTGACCTTTCAATATATATGCATGCCATGTATGCGCCACATAGCCAAATTGAAATCAAATTGAGAGTTGGCCACAATTGAAACCAAACAATCTATTTTTGGCCAACATCGACAAAATTGAAAGGTCATGACTTTTGTGAAACTTTTATAAAAGGTTTGGCCTTTTTAAGATATTTGACTTAAAATAAATTGTAAAGTTGAATATTTTTTTGAAATTATTTAAAATTTGGTTTTGAAATAGTCAGAAAGTTATATCTATACTATACTATATATAAAAGCACGGATGGGGGGGGGACAAGCAAATTTACTGAATAATCCTTTTCAGTTTACTACTAAATAAAGGTTTTATAGTCATCAACTAATTAGTTATTTAATTAATTACTATTGTAATTAAAGTCCTAATTAGAATAGGAAGCTAAATTATCTCCAATTTAATTTTTAGTAGGTAAAAAATAACTAAATTGTCTCCATATTAATAGGAATGCCTATCTTTTAGTTTGATTGAACTACAAAATTAAAATACTATATTTGATCAATATAATATTATTTAAATTTCTATCTTATTATTTTTAAAGATATTATTAATAAAATTAAGTTAATTATTTAATTATGGTTATTATAAAATCAAAAGAATGGAAAAAAATTTAATAACCGAATATATTATATTATTTTTACAAAAATTCTTAACTAATTTAATATTAATTATAAATAAAAAATTGATATAATTATAATAAATCTATATATTATATATTGTTCAGTTTTTAGTTGAATATTAGTAGCTCTAAAATGTAGTAATTCAATTCACGTCTTTTATTAAAAATTGTGTTGTTTGATTGTTTTTGGCAACATGAACATAATATTGTAAGCCATTAAAACTACAATTATTAAAGACGAATGCGATAATTAAAAAGATTTGTCTCGCTTTTTCTGAAGGTAATATGGCGATTATACTTCTAATTTTCGATTTTATTAGACTATATGACATAGTAATATAGTTAAATTAACTGTATTTTTATTAAATTTCACTTATTTTCGTTGGAAAGATTTGCCTCTCATTTTTCGTTTTAGTTTGTAATCTCTTTGTCTGATTGGGACCTCTCGGGAATATTCCAACAAGGAAAAGGTATCATTTTTCTTTTGTATATCTCTAAAACCGCAACTGTAATTTACTTTAGTCTGTTTATATTCGGCTTTCCATTCTTTGATATGATGAATTTCATGCCTCAAATTACTGTTTGGTTTATATAGGCTGTTATTTGATGTTCTTCATTTTTTTTCTAATGCTAATTCAATGCCTACTCATTTTTTTGTAATGCTAATTCAATACCATCTTCTGGGTAATTTGATTACCCAGCTTCACACTCGCATAAAAAAATAAAAAAAGAAAGCAAGAAAAAACACAAGGTCATCAAGTGAAGGCTATCTCTGTTTTGGACATATATGGTAAATTATTTGATCAAATTTTGCTATTTTTGTTTTTTACAAATAAGCTATGTTATAACACTGAATACAATTTTGAAAGGTAAAATCCTTAATTCATAACCAACTTAATAAGAAAGATTGTTGGTTGATTAGCTTGAGGGACACATGAATAGTTATTTTTTTTTCTGCTAGCGCGGCTACTGCGGCTATGCTTCTCAATTTTTATTCACTTAGCTAGACTAAGGGCCTGTTTGGTTCAGCTGTTTCTTATAGCTAATAGCTGATAGCTGTTAGCTGTCGGCTGGTAGCCGATAGCTGATACACCATATGTGTTTGGTGAGATTTGATTAGTTGTTGTTGTGTTATATATAAAATGACCGTAAAGAGCATAATTTTTATTTTTATTTATTAATTTATAAATATATTATATTATATAATATTCAATAAAAATATTAAAAATTATTTTTTTATAAGAAGGAACGTTTAGTTTAAACTTATTTAGATATTCTTTTTGATAAATTTATGATTTATTTTAAAAAATAATTAAGTTATGGTTTCATTAATATAAATAAATAATATTAGATAATTTAAAAATGATTAGAGTATTTTAATATAATTTAAATAACTATATATATATATATATTAAAACAATATATTCTAATATGGGTAGTTTTATCTAACTAATTAAAAATATTGAAAAAGCTATCAGCTGTTGGCAAAAAGA
Source organism: Mercurialis annua (assembly GCF_937616625.2). NCBI lineage: Eukaryota > Viridiplantae > Streptophyta > Magnoliopsida > Malpighiales > Euphorbiaceae > Mercurialis > Mercurialis annua. The sequence goes on along the minus strand of NC_065573.1, from coordinate 35,442,502 downwards.
TCCAAAATGAAGCTTTTTAAAAAGCAGTTGTTTGAGGTTGAAAAGCTCCAAAAAACTTTTAGAAAATTCTCACCAAACATTTTAGAGGAGCTTTTTGAAAAGTAAAAGCTAAAAGCTCCACCAAAAAGTTGAAGCAAACACCCACTATGTAACACGCAATATAATTAAATTAATGTTTTTTTTATTAAATTTCTCCTTCTATGTTATTATTTTTTTTTAAAAAAAAATTGGTTTTGATTCGAATACTGTAATCTCTTTTTATTATAGCACCGAGAAAAAGGACAATTATCGCCACAAATATTTATCTATAAATTTTGTATGAATTTATAAAGCAACAACATAGATTACGAAATAGTAATTTAGTAAAGTTCAATTTAAAGAAAATAACTTCAATTTAGAAAATGGTCAGCATTATTGTTGAAAACTATGTCTGTGTAATAGTATGAGTTTTACTGTGGAGCCATTGGTCTATAACTGAGATTGAAATTGAAATTATGATATGCTGAAGTGGTGAATTGGTTTATGGAAGCAGCTTTATTTTGGCAAGAAGAAGAGAGATTCATAATACGATACCCAAAAAATGTAGATTCTTAAGATAAAAATAGGGTGTACAATTGAATCGAAAAATTAAACCGAACCCAATCGAAATTTTAACATTGGTCATTACTTCTTACTTCTTAGCTCATTACTTCACTCTTCATTCACATGATTCTATTATCCGCAATGTTCTCCATAGCTTTTTCTCTTGACTCTTTTTATTAATAAAATCATATGTAAAATTTATTTGTAGATAACTTGCAAAGAATGCAAGAGCTAATAGAAAAACAATTTTGATAAAACAAAGTGCATTAACAGCAATGTTATATGAAAGATACTTTATGATGTTTTTTTTAATTATACATACATAATAATTGTACAGTTTAATCTTGAGATTTTAATTTTGTATTTTTTTTAATTAGGGTTACTATAGTTATTTGCATTACTTTTAGCGAAATTTTACTTTTATATTTAAAATTATATTACTCTCTTACTTAATGGTGTCTATAAAATTTATTTAATATTATTCTCTTACTTAATGATGAAAATGCAAAAAACGTATCAAAAATATTTATTATTTTAAAACAATTCATTAGTATGATTATTAAAATAGATTATTTTGTTTTAGTACTTATAAATTATTAATTATTGATTTTATTTTTATGAATTATTCATATTAATTTTAAAATTTACCCATACTTTAAATTATATTTAAATTTGATTCCGCGCAAATGCGCGGGCTTACGACTAGTTTACTAATAGTTAATTGACGAGTTACGTTACGAGCCACGTGCATAGCACGTAATGCGAAACTAGTAACCTGAAAAGTATTTAACCCTAGAATTGTTCTTAAACATGCATAATTAAATATTAATTACAAAACAAAGCCTCCCAAATTTCACAGAAAGCCTGAACAATAATCCCATGATGATCCCCAGAATTCAAAGACAAGAAACACTGCAGAAGTTGTTCCAGATCCTTCGCTTCAAACATCTGTTTCTCCATTATCATCTCCATCATTGACCTCTTAAAATCTTCGTATGGCTCCTCTGATTTCTTCACCACCGCAAAGCTCTCCTTTACCTTTCCCTCCACCGTGCATGGTATCAGCCACTGAAACCTCGACAATCTCGCCGGCGATGACGACGACAATGACTCATCATCACCATCATTTTTCATATTCCTTGAAACATACCGTTTTCCCCTTTTAACCTTCTTCTTTTTCTCCTTGCAATCATATTTATTCTTGTAATCTGTCGAGAAGCTTCTGTTTTGATCATCGCCGTCAGATGAAGAATTGCTGAGACGGAGAAGTACCCTTGGCGACACGTTCTTTTCCCTTCTAATCCTTTGTTTTTTCTTCTCCGCCGTGTTTGTTGGTGGAGGTGGAGGAAGCAAACTTTTCCGATGAGGAGTAGTGTAATTATCCTGATCCAAGATTTTGGCTACAACATGCCATTTCTTTTCTTGTTTCCATTGGAACTCGGGAGGAGGTGGAGAAGGTGGTGAAGACGGTGGCGATTCCGATGATCGGAACCGGCAGCTAATTGAAGTGAAAGTCGAAGATATATGGCGTTTGATGGAGGGTGGTTGTGGAGGTGGGAGATGATGTTCGACCGGAGAGAGTTTGAGAAATGAAGGGACAGGATGAAATGGAAGATACGCTGGGTCTTTGGAGCGGCAAGAATTGAAGGATGTGATCACTCGGCAGAATTTTAGCTTCAAACCTTTCACCATCTTTTTGTATTATTTTCTTTGAACAAAGGGGATTGAGAGTTCACATATAGCTCCTTAAATAGGAAAGTGGTCACTCTCGGATGCCTCTTTTTTTTTGTTTTTTTAATACGTTAAATTTCATAAAACAAAATAAAAATATACTTCCATTTGTAAGAAATTTAAAAATTAAATTCAATGATCTAACATAAAACAAACTATTTAACATGTGTTGTCTGATTTCAACGTCTACTACTGATTTTATAATAAATTTGTTCAAAAATACACCGGAAAACACTAAAAAATACAACAATAAAACAACAGAAAAAAATTTGAAGATACATTTAATAAACACTTGGAAAACATTCATACATAACAGTCAAACAAAATAAAAAAAAACCTAAAGAATCAAAGACACCAAAAATTCAGCAGTGAGCATAATACGCGATTTGTTTGTTGACCATTGCCAGTTAAAAAATATTCTGATCAATTTTTAGCAGCCGATCGCTGAACTCCAGCGGTATATTTTTGATGTTTTCCGGTGTTGTAGTGTTTTTTAATACAATAATTTAATAAATAAAAAGTAAAAAACATTTGAATGATAAAATATAACAATTAGCCATATTAAAATTTTACAGTGTTTTTATAAACACATTTTAAAAACAAATGGTGTACTTCTCCCATTTAAATTCAATTTACACAAAGATTAAAAAATAGAAATTCATATTTTACACTTTATACATTTTGATGTTTTCCAGTGTTGTAGTGTTTTTTTAATACAATAATTTTATAAATAAAAAGTAAAAAATATTTGAATGATCAAATATAACAATTAATCATTTAAATTTTATGCTTTTTTATAAATACATTTAAAAAAACGAATGGTGTACTTCTCCCATTTAAATTTAGTTTACACAAAGTTTAAAAAATAGAAATTCATATTTTACACTTTATAATTTACTCTTATTAATTACATTTAAATTCTATTGAGTTATTAATTGTCTTATGAATTGTTTCAATCATTAAAATAAGAAAAGGAGTAAAAATAAAATTTTAAGTCAAACGTGTATTAGAATTATAAAATTTCTTAAGTGACATTATAAAATTGATAATAAGACTTTTAAAATAGGACATAAAAAATATATAAGTTATGTATTCTATTAAAAACAAAATTTAGTGAAACTACAAGAAACTAAATGTGTGTTTTATCCTATCATTTTCTTTTTCCAATATATAATTTATGTAAATATAAAGATTTCTTATCTTTTATTATTTATTCATCAAAAAAAATATAAAGATTTCTTTTTCATTTTTATAATAAATTAAAACATAAATAAGTTTAAAATTTTCTATAGTTTTTTTTTAAATATGTTAGATATTAAAAGAAAAGATTCTCAAAACTAGACACCTAATTAAAAGTTCAATTTTTCCAAAACTTGAACAAGAAAATCTGATTCACATACACTCCTGGAGTACTATAAATGCTGAAGCAGCCTACTAGTTAAAAGCGTAGAAGCAAGAACACGAAAAAAGTATTTCTGCAAAATCATGAAATCGAAAAAAGAGACGATCTCTCTGGAATCTTACCTCGATTTTTTCAACTCACAGAAGCAAATTAACCTCAACATTCATTTTCTCAATCAGGTAATTATCACAATTTCTCTTTTAATTTCTCAATTGATTCAATTCTACTTTTAGCTCAGAAATTAATTTTAATTTACAAACTGTTGATCAATTTCTTTGTCTTTGTTGAATCAACAGATCATCTGCATGCACGGTTTCAAGAAAATGACTAAACAACTCAAGGTTCTGATCGCTCTCTTTCTCTCTATCCCTTTTTTTTTGTTTGGTTGCTAGGAAAATGAAGGTAAAATACATCTAATTAATTTTCTCAGCAGCCAAACAGAATCTGACCTTAATCAATTTGATTTTTATGTAATGTTACAGAAAGCAGTAACAGAAGCAGTAGACTCTATCGATCTGGTGAGTCTCTCACGCTCTACTTTGGGAGAAAATTCATCATCATCAACATCAAAATCCTCGTCATGCGATGCGTTTATAAGCGTTGAAGAAGTAATCGCAGATTTGAATGCTATGAATTGGCAAGATTGCTGTATTACCTCTGTCCAAACACTAATTTTCTCTTCGGAAAACAATAGTCGGAGCAGCAACGATGATTTGGTCGACGATTCTGCAGTTGCGGCTTTAAATTGTGGCAGTAAGAAGAGGAAGAGGACGGCGAATAAAGTCGTAGCTGGTGGATCTGTATCAAATTCAGCTCTTATTTCGTTTGGATCTTGTTGAGATTTAATCAGGTAATCTGTGTTTTTTTGTCATTGTAAATTGGTGCTGGTGATTCAGGAGGATTGATTGTCTATTTTGGCGGGAATTTTTTCATTTTTTGAATTCAGATTAAGAAACATTGCAGAGATGGTAGTTCGTTTGATTAGGTTACTAAAAGATTAATATGGAATTAGTAATCAAAAATAAAAAGTTACTTGAATTTCTAATTTTGATAAATGTAGTATGTTGTTTAGAGTTTTATTTAGCAGCAGCAGCAGAAATAATTGGAATTTTTTTTTATCTATACGGAGTTCAAGTAAATTTGGTGGTTTAAAATTAACTTTGAAATATGTTCAGTTTATTTTTTGATCATATTACTATGAGGATCAAATCGTTGACAGAAATAAAATTGAGGTACTATATTATTTAATTTTTAAATAAAATGGATTAAAATGTAAATTGTGATAAATATGAGAACATGCTCTTATTTCTTTTTTAATTTTTGTGGCTTCTAAAATATAACTGATTTTTGATTTTTTTTTAAATGAAACACAAAAAAAATATCAATTAAAAAAAAGTTGGTTCTAATTTAATCAACCCCTAGTGTTTTGCGTAGTGGTCACCATAAGAAAAGTAAGTACTAGACTAAGCTTGTATGTACTCTATAGTGTATGAGGTGGTGTTGAAGAACATCACAATATAATGTTATGTTTAAGTCAATTTAAGTCCATATGACTAAAAAAGACTAAACTTTTAAAAAAATTCACAAAAATTTAAATTTATTCAATTTATTATGAGTTATTGATTCTTCCGGAAGGGTGCAATCTCCGCGAGCAAACATACATGATCTTGTTTCAATAATATTCAATTCTCAAGAGGTACATGCTTTTACTTTTGTGGCGTCTACATGGGATGCTATAAATATGTCAATATGGCAAATACTAAACTAAAAGTGCAAATAGTTCTTAATTTTTTTTAAAAATTATTTTCATACTTTAAATCGTCTCAATTTAATTTTTAAATTTAATTAAAAATACTAACCCAATCAAATCTAAATAAGTTATTAAAAATAACCCGGACACCGTTTTCCGACTCCCACCACCGACACCATTTTTTGACTACCTCTCCCTTTTTTCAGCCGTCCCACTATTTTTTGTCCACTCCATCACCGTCAGATTTTTTTTCCGGCCTCTGTTCATGACAAATCCATTTATTCTCCCCCATGGAGGAACACTGGTCTGTTTATAAAAAATTAATCTATTTTGGCAAATAAATTTTCAAAGAGTGTAAATTATAGAGGTAATTAGACCAGACACGTTCAAAACTCAAATTATTCTCACTTTCACGACGCGGGTGATTTCCTTGCAAAATTACGATGCGCTTTCATTTCCTTTTGATTTTGTGCTTTTTGTTATCTAATTTTACTGTTATGTTTCTTCTCCCTTTTCGCCTTATAACGATTTTCAATCCAAATTGAACCAGCAATTTTCTACTTTCTGATGGTAGTCTTTATTATTTTGCCGGAAATCTTTGGGAGTTAACGCCGCAGCTGCCGTTGAGCCTGCACCGCCTCCAGATCTTCCGCCGCGAACGCCAATACGCGATGCTCGTGTGCACTTTCCCAAATTCTGAAGATGTGATTGAGGTATTTCTATTCTCCGATCAGTCGTTGTTGAAGAATGATGCAAAAAGATTTCCTTTCGTTTAATTGAAATCGAATTTACTCTAATGTTGTTGTTATTTTTACTGTTTCCAGTTCCAAATGGTTAGATTTTTTGGTTTAATTGAACTCGAATTTAACCTAATTTTGCCTTGCAATAGGTATTTGATTTGTGATATTGCAGATAAGGAAGAATGTTGTAATAAGACTTCCTTCCGTTGATGTATTTCTGTTGAAAATTATTTTCCTTTTCCCATTTTAGTTAATTCAGAGCTTTGTTAAAGTGCTGATTGTAAATTAATGTCCAACTGTTGGTTTCTCATTTTCTTGGTAAGACCTATTCTACTTCTATTTCATCATGATGCTTCAAATTCATTTTTTGATGTAGGCAAAAATTAAGAGTATGAAGTCACAATTCAATGAAACTCTTCGTTCCAATGATGCTACAACAGAGAGATTCGAATTGAAAAAAAAAAATGGAGTCTCTTCCGAAAGAGAAAAATCAAACGCATTATGTTTTGCGATTTTATTTTGTAATTTATGATTGTAATATTTTTATTGTTGGTTTACCAATGGTTTACTAATAGTAAACCAGTAATTTTAGTTTCAGTAATACTGTTAGTAAACCTTAAGGTAACTGTTGGTAAATTCATAATTATTTTTTAACGATACTCTTGATTGTTTATGTATTTTTTTCACTTGTGTATTTGTAATAATGGTGTACTACTGGTACACAAATAATTTTAGTAAATTAAATAATAATTTATTTTAATATTTTATAATTTAAAAATAAAAAATAGTAATTTGATTTTTAAGAAAACTGATAGAAGACCATTAGTAAACTATTAGTGAATTTACAGTGAACAGATGTTTAGTAAACCGTTAGTAAACTATTAGTAAACTGAAATCGTATTTTTGCAAATGAAAAAAATATTTTTGTAAATTTTTTTTGTCAATCCGTAAATTTTAACTAATTTTGGTCAAAATGTATTTTTGAGAATAATTAGATGTTTGATAGGTATTTGTCTAAAAATCCCTAAATTATATAGGCCAAATGTCTTAAAAAGGCCAAACCTTTCATAAAAGTTTCACAAAAGTCCTGATCTTTCAACTTTGTCGATTTTGGCCAAAAACAAATTATTTGGTTTCAATTGTGGCCAACTCTTAATTTGATTTCAATTTGCCTATGTGGAGCCTATGTGACGCCTATGTGGCATGCCAAATATTGAAAGGTCAGGACTTTTGTGAAACCAAATAATCAATTTTTGGCCAAAATCGACAAAATTGAAAGGTCAGGACTTTTGTGAAACTTTTGTGAAAGGTTTGGCCTTTTTACAACATTTGACCAATTATATATATACTTCCTTTAAAGTATTAACCAAGCCTGGGGAAAGCAGGGTGGACCTGGATGGGCCGAGGTATCGGGCCCATTGGAGAAGCGTACCCTCTCGTGATTCAAAGGTCTAGTTCCTTCGAAAAGCTTAAATTATGAAAAAAAGAGTCTCCTACTCGTGTTGAAAGGTCAGACAAACTATCATCTTTATCAACCTCTCAACTAAACCCTCTTATACTATGTGGGTATCACGGGATTCACTTTCGCTATCAACTTTCTCATTTTCTCTCTCTTTAATTTACTAATAAAATACGACTTTAAATTCAGCATATTCATTTCCAGCTCCTCACTTACTCATAAATAACTAAACCAACACAAACTATACTACAGTAAGCTACTTGGATATGGCTGCTCGCAATTTAGAGAAGATGGCGTCCATAGATGCACAGCTCAGACTACTGGCGCCACGAAAAGTATCGGAGGATGATAAGTTGGTGGAGTATGATGCTCTGTTGCTTGACAGGTTTCTTGATATCTTGCAGGATTTGCATGGCGAGGATATTAGAGAAACGGTATGCTTGCATTAATTTCCCTCCTTTTTTTAATCAACTTCTTGAGAAATTTTCATTGAGATACCTCAACTTTCTTCTTTCTTCCGGTGTACTAGCTACTTCTGTTTCAATTTCTCACTAAAAAGTATCTGAACTTAACTATAATTTGATAATGTTAAAGTACTATCTGTTAATAAACTTTTTGTGGCGGGTAATCATGTATGGTATTTTATGGTGCCATGTGGCGTTGAATTATGATGTGTATAGTTAGATTAAAAACTTTTTTTGTCAAATGTACCTGCCATGTCACTCATTTTTTACCAAATATGAAGATTCATTAATGAAAGGTATTTTACTGTTATACAATTATAGTTCAGTTATATTCTAGTTACAATTTGAAAATAGACGTACCGCATTGGAGGAGAGAAAGAAGTTCAGGTACCATAACAGTGAAACTTTCTCAAATATAAGTGGTCACATAAGAAATGAACTGACTTCTTGCTCATGATTCATTGAAACAAGGCCTCATTCATGTTTGACTGACGGTTTACTGATGACATTTTCAATTGTTTATGGTAAAGGTTCAAGACTGTTACGAAGTTTCAGCTGAGTATGAAGGCAAACGTGATCCTCAGAAGTTAGAGGAACTTGGGAAAGTGCTGACCAGTTTGGACCCAGGGGATTCAATTGTTGTTGCAAAATCATTTGCTCATATGCTTAACTTGGCTAACCTGGCTGAGGAAGTTCAAATTGCTTATAGGCGAAGAATCAAACTAAAGAAAGGAGATTTTGCTGATGAGGCATCAGCAACAACTGAATCAGACATCGAAGAGACTCTCAGGAGGCTTGTCGTGGACTTAAAGAAATCCCCTGAAGAAGTTTTTGATGCCTTAAAGAACCAGACTGTGGATTTAGTCTTAACTGCACATCCTACTCAGTCTGTCCGTAGATCTTTGCTTCAGAAGCACGCCAGGTTTGAATTCTGGTTTATCTGTGTCTGAATTACCGAAGAATAATTTGTCATGCTTATTTTTGTTATGGAGTCATCACATTTTAGACTAGCAATGGGTCAATAGTTGGCTTAGATATGCCGGTTACTTTTCAGGGTCCGGAACTGTTTGTCTCAATTGTATGCCAAAGATATTACACCAGATGATAAGCAGGAACTTGACGAGGCCTTGCAAAGGGAGGTATGCTCATGACAATGCTGTTTTTGTAATATCTTCATGAGGATCAACTGGCAAATAATATTCATAACTTTGTAGAACAAGATTGTGTGAAAGTCTACGCAAGTTACATTTCTTTCGTCTTTTGTAGATTCAAGCTGCTTTTCGTACAGATGAGATTCGGAGGACTCCTCCGACTCCACAAGATGAGATGAGAGCCGGAATGAGCTACTTCCACGAGACTATATGGAAGGGTGTCCCAAAGTTCTTGCGCCGTGTAGACACAGCTTTGAAGAATATTGGGATAAATGAGCGTGTTCCTTATAATGCTCCTCTCATCCAATTCTCCTCGTGGATGGGTGGAGATCGTGATGGTCTGTTTCTTTGTTACATCAAGTAGTTATCTGCTCAGTACATTTCTTGTATCCTTAATTAGTTGTTAATCTACGATGTCGAATTTCAGGAAATCCTCGAGTAACTCCTGAAGTTACAAGGGATGTTTGCTTATTGGCTAGAATGATGGCGGCCAACTTGTATGTCTCTCAAATAGAGGATCTTATGTTTGAGGTATTAGAGAAATAGTTACAGCAATTATTGAACTTTATATAATTCTGCTGTTTTCCTTTTTATCCTATTTGAGAATGATATATGCCATCCCTAAATGGCTTTATATGCAGTTATCTATGTGGCGGTGTAATGAAGAACTCCGTGTTCGTGCGGATGAACTTCACAGGACTACAAGGAAAGATGCCAAACATTACATAGGTATATATCAAAACATATTCGATGTCAAATTAATATTAATGTGTTGGAAGTTTTTTCAACTAACTGCCTATCTCCCTCTGATATTTATTCTATCAAACTACTTCTTTATTTATCTACTACTAATTCTGCATGATTGTGCATACAGAATTTTGGAAACAGATCCCTCCAAATGAGCCTTATCGTGTTGTTCTTGGTGATATAAGAGACAAGCTTTACAATACCCGTGAACGCTCTCGTCAATTATTAACCAATGGGATTTCTGATATTCCTGATGAAGTGATTTTTACTAATGTCGAGCAGGTCTGTGCTTTATCGAATATTTTTTCCTTTTATGACATTATAATTTTTGCATCGAGTTTAAATCTGTCTTTAGGTGAATTTTTTTAGGAAACTAAGCCTAATTCATACTAAGAAGGTTGAAGAAAAAAAAATGAATTAAATGAGAAGTGCACAAGCGTGAAGATCGGTGAATGAAATATATTGAGTTTATATTTTTTTGTTTCCTGCAGTTTTTGGAGCCTCTTGAACTCTGTTACAGATCATTATGCTCTAGCGGGGATCGACCAATAGCAGACGGGAGCCTTCTTGATTTCTTACGCCAGGTTTCTACCTTTGGGCTCTCACTTGTGAGGCTTGACATCCGGCAGGAATCTGAAAGGCACACCGATGTTCTTGATGCTATCACAGAGCATTTAGAGATTGGATCTTACCGAGAATGGTCTGAAGAGCGTAGGCAGGAATGGCTCTTATCGGAGCTCAGGGGCAAGCGTCCCCTATTCGGCCCTGATCTTCCTAAAACAGAGGAAATTGCCGATGTTTTAGACACATTTCACGTTATAGCAGAACTTCCTAGGGACAACTTTGGTGCATATATTATCTCAATGGCTACAGCACCGTCTGATGTGCTTGCCGTTGAGCTCTTACAGCGCGAATGCCATGTTAAAGAACCATTGAGGGTTGTTCCGTTGTTTGAAAAGCTTGCTGATCTGGAAACTGCTCCTGCTGCTGTGTCCCGTCTTTTCTCAATAGACTGGTATAGAGACCGCATCAATGGGAAGCAAGAAGTCATGATTGGGTACTCGGATTCAGGAAAGGATGCCGGGCGTCTATCTGCGGCCTGGCAGTTGTATAAGGCTCAAGAAGAGCTTGTGATGGTAGCGAAGCAGTATGGAGTGAAACTAACAATGTTTCATGGACGAGGAGGAACAGTTGGACGAGGAGGAGGACCCACTCATCTTGCTATCTTATCTCAACCGCCAGAAACTGTTCATGGATCGCTCCGTGTGACTGTTCAAGGTGAAGTTATCGAACAGTCCTTCGGAGAGGAGCACTTATGCTTCAGAACGCTCCAGCGTTTCACAGCAGCCACACTTGAGCATGGAATGCATCCCCCGGTCTCGCCAAAGCCTGAATGGCGGACACTCATGGATGAGATGGCAGTTATTGCCACTGAGGAGTATCGTTCTATAGTCTTTAAAGAACCGCGTTTTGTCGAGTATTTCCGCCTTGTAAGTATTCTGCACCTTCACTCTCGCCAAGTTAATTTTTCTCATAATTCTTCACTATTCTTCGGATTACAAAATTGATATTGCGTACCTCCTCTAATATTCGGAACCAATATGCTTCAGGCCACACCAGAGTTGGAGTACGGTCGCATGAACATCGGAAGTCGACCCTCAAAAAGGAAGCCAAGTGGCGGAATCGAATCACTTCGAGCAATCCCTTGGATCTTCGCGTGGACTCAGACAAAATTCCATCTACCAGTGTGGCTCGGATTCGGGGCTGCATTTGAGCATGTGATCAAGAAAGACATAAAGAATCTTCATATGCTTCGTGAGATGTACAATCAATGGCCCTTCTTTAGGGTCACAATCGACTTGATTGAAATGGTGTTTGCCAAGGGTGATCCCGGAATAGCTGCCTTATATGACAAGCTCCTAGTGTCTGAAGAATTGCAGCCATTTGGAGAGCGCCTCAGAAAGCATTATCAAGATACAAAGAACCTTCTCCTACAGGTATGTTAAGAGTTGAGCTATGGTGACAGGTGAAATATATTTTTAGAATATAATGTTATGTTGGTTGTCATGTTAGTCCACATATCACTAGTCATATGATGTGGTCACCAGCTCCACATAGACTAATTTTGATTTGAAAATTTGAAGTACTTTTGACTTGAAATAAAAATTAATCTTTTGATGCTTTTTTGATACTAAATGAAACTTTGATATCAAATTGAAACACACGACAAAGTTTGCGTATCATTCAGGGCCTAACAGAGGTATGCCTGTGTTGATGAAAGTTTATGGTATTTCTGTAGGTTGCTGGGCATAAAGATCTTCTTGAAGGAGACCCATACTTGAAGCAAAGGCTTAGTCTTCGTAATGCCTATATTACAACCCTTAATGTCTGCCAAGCATACACTCTGAAGCGGATTCGCGATCCGGAGTACAATGTGACATTAAGACCACACTTGTCGAAAGACTACATGGAATCAAGCAAACCGGCTGCAGAGCTCGTCAAGCTTAATCCAAGAAGCGAGTACGCTCCCGGTTTGGAAGACACCATCATTCTGACCATGAAGGGCATTGCTGCTGGGATGCAGAACACAGGTTAAGGAGTGTCTATCTTATTAATATGTGAGATTTGTACTTATTTTATGTCTGAACAACATCAATAAATTCTCCTCAAGGAGTTCGATTATAAATTATTGTATAATTTTATGTAAAATTATAAAATAAAGCATGATTACTTGGAAAAAATATATATAATCTTATAAAATACTATCAAAATGGTTTGATTACTATTCAACTATTTAATGAAAAGAGCATATGTCTGAATTTGGTCAGAGTTGTTGCTTACCCGTTAAACTGAACAGTTAAAATGACATCTAAATCTAATTGAAGTCTTACATTTTCCCACAAGAAGATTCACTTTCAGGTCAAGATTCAAGAGCATATATTTTTTTGAAATTTAAAAATTTGAAAGCAGTTACAAAACTTATGAATGTATTTTTACCGACTTGACATGGAGCGGAATGGTTGAGAAAGAATATACACAACATTACTTTGGGATTGTCGGGTAATTAATTACGAAGGTCACTGAACCTTCATTTTGTAATGGTTACTGAATTTTCTATTTTTTTTTTCATTTTGTTTTCCCCCAACGAAAGTACATAGGTGGCAGACATAATTTGACATGTAAGATTTTGCTACTTTTACTTTGAATATTTATCACATATATATAATTGGATTAATGTCAAAAAAACTCACGAACTTTACACGTTTTCTCATTTTAATCACGCAGTTTAAATTTTCTCATTTTCATGCACGAACTACCACTTTTTCCCAGATTCATGCACGGCGCTGGGGTGGCACTCATTCATTGGTGTAAAATGAACTTCATCTCAGCGAATTACACCAATGGAGTCGTGACACCTCATCACTGTGCATGAATTTGAGAAAAAGTGTTAGTTCGTGCATGAAAATGAGAAAATTTAAACTACGTGATTAAAATGAAAAAACGTGTAAAGTTGGTGAATTTTTATGACATTAACCCTATATAATTTTATTTTGACAACGAATTTTTACGCTAAATTATGCATACATGACAAGTTTTCAGGTAAAAAAATAAATTCCGACTGCCACCTAAGCTATTTTTACCGGAAAAATCAGAATTTAAAAAAAATTAAAGTTTAATGACCAAAAAGAAAAAAAATTAAAGTTTAGTGACTGTTATAAAAAAAATTGAAAGTTAAGTAATTCTCGAAATCAATTACCCTAGATTATATAAAAAATTTAAAGGTCAAATTAGAAGATAAAATGAACCTCAGTCCAAAAAAATAAAAAACAAAGATAATAAATTTTCATTGAAGATGATAACTAAAAATCTCAATATTTAATTAAAATACTAATAAATCAATAAAATTATTATAGAAATGTAAATGCATGTATGACCAAATAACTTTATTTTTGTTATTGAAAGATCCCGATCGAATTTTTAATATTGAAACTAATATTCAAAAAGTGGCAATAATATAATTTTTATTATAATTGATAAGAGAAATTGTATAAAAAATAATCAAACTTTTTTACCGTTGATGATAGCCAAAAATATAAAAATTATTTTTCCTGTCGTCGATAGCAAAAAAAATCAGAACAGCCAAGGTTTGTTTTGAACTTTTAAGAGCTGATGGGGTTTGGAGAGCACAAAAGTAAGCAGGTTAGCTAGTAGTCGTGAGAGGAACTTAAATATAAGCTCTTTAAATCATATACAAATTTGGATATTTTCTTTTTAAAGAATACATTAGCAGATAATGCATCAAATTTTTGCATTGCAGATTGTTTTGAATGCCATCATATACATGGTGATGCTTGTCTCTGCAACTGTGTTAAAAGTGATCTCTCCTGCATTATACGAATTCATCTTTAACTCGCCTTTTCTACATTCACGGTAATTGCATCCTCTATCACTTGTACGAAAGTCGCAATCTTGTATGTGAAAAATCCTACTAACATCGGTATCAATTCTAAGTGCATAAAACCATATTCTGGAACAAGTATTCTGCATCCAAATAATATTATCAGCACAAAATTAAGACTATTCATAGCACACCAGCTGAAAAAAATGTGATGAGTCAGAAAGAAATGATACGCAGCGTATTAGAAAGTAAACATTTTTTGAAGCATGATATGGAAAGTTTTCACATGAGCAAAAGAAATGCCCAAATAGTGTGATTGAGAACCGCTTACCCATTCCACCGGTTATAAATCATGACCAGAGCAACAGGTACCAGAAGCCTCGGCTGCCCAATTGCCCCTCTGCAGGAAAAAATATAGCATATAATTCTTATGCAGCAACTTTGTAAATCGCGTTTTTTTAACGTTAACGATTCTTTATATAGTACTTATATCAAGGTGAAGCGGAACGAGAGGAGACAGACTCCTTTTGTTTCATATAGAATAATAATATTTCCGTGAGACATATCAGTTTTGCACTTTTGTTATCTGGGGCGCTTGAGATAGATTGTTTCATGGAAAACACTCTTCAGAAAAATTGACAAGGAAAAATGACATCATACGTGAGAGAAAACGAACGGTTAAAACTTGGAGTGCTTCATTGCTTTTGAAACTCAAAAACATCCCAACAAGCAAATACTAGGTAAAGTTTTAGTTTTTATGTACATTCAATAAGAACGACCCATACTGAGATTCTTATCGATTATTAAATCAGGTTATTAAATTAGAGATGATAACATGAAAGACATCGAGGATGTTAAAATCTAGCGTATTAAAAAGAAAATGTCTGTTATACATACTTGATAAGGCCCCTGGCTCCATCTGCCATTGCATCTATACTGGTGCCAAGCATACGCATGTAGACTATAGATCCAAGTAGTCCAGCTCCAAAGCTGTATGTGGAAAATAAATTCAATGTTATAATATCATAAAAAATGAAATTGCTGTCTAAAACAATACTGATTGGCGTGATATTAGGGGGTGTAACCGAGTCGAGCCAACTCCCGAGCTACTTGGGATTGACTCGAAAAATACTCGAAATCGACTGAACTGTTATTGAGTCGAGATCGAGTTCGAGCTAGTCGAGTTAATTATCAAGCCGAGCTCGAGCTTCCATATACTCGGCTCGATAAGCTGAATTCCTAGTTTGGGAATAAGAAATTGGTAGCATCTAGAGTCTTAAAACACCTAAATAAGACGAAGCAAATTATCAGAAATGGAACTGTAAGACTTAAAAGAGTACTATAGAAGAGGTTTGCTCATGCTATAGCTGAGTTTACCACAATTTTGTACCATATAATTAATGATTTTGAATGAAAAAAACAAGTGCATGTGATCAGTAGTCCTGCATTGCTTGTTCAAGAAAATCAACAGGCATAGAACTGAATGAAAGTTCGGAAAGCAAAATTGGTATTCATTTTCTCTTTGCAGAGAAATTTAACTGCACTACTGCACTTAAGCATCTGCCATAGTCTCATTCTTCTAAAGTGGAGATAAAGATGTACTCCCTCCGTCCCAATAGAGTTGTCCACTTTGCTTTTATCACACAGTTTAAGAAAAGCAATTATTGCTTATGGATTTTGTAAAAAATTCCTCACTTTTCTTGTCATACCCCTATTTAATATAGGGTCCACTTGCAATTTACTTTCAATTTACTCATTAGTAGATTTTAAATAGGGTTAATAAAGGAAAATTGAGTGTAAAAGTTAGTTACTTTTTGAAAGTGGACAAGAGTTTTGGGACAAAAATATTTTTCAAAGTGGACAACTCTATTGGGACGGAGGGAGTACTTCTCTGCCATCTCATCGAGCATGATGAAACTTAACTACAAGTTCATTTCCATTTGGAGGAGAATAACTCAATGAACTCTATACCATGAGAATGCAGTTCCAAGGAATAAAATGATAATTGATTCCCATTGGAGTCGTTGGTGATGTAATTTTTCAATTGAGTAGCTAGATGTCAATAAATCAAAATATCCAAGTTGATACAGTCTTACTTCCAATTTTTGTCAAGTTTTTCATTTCGTTTCAGGTTTTAAAAGCTTATCTTTATCAGTCTAATTCCTCTATATTCGAATAGCAGTTCTACTAATTTAGAATAGAAAGAATGTAACAGAAATGAAACTATATGTCATCATAATCCATTGCAGTTTACCTAACATTTAATAAAGTTTACATAAGGCTCTTCTCTATGCTTCTAAATGTAAGAAGAAAACAATTCAGTATTAGGTTACATGAGATATACTTGAAGGTTCAACTTGACAAGTGAATTGTTTACCTAGCTGCAATTTCAGGAGAATAGGAAACATAAGCTGAAACCAAGCCAACGCCACCTATACCAAATGTGAGAATCTGCAACTTCTTCTTTATCTGCAAAATAGGAGACAAAAAGATCATCCGTATCAGAAGCAGCACAAGACATGATTGTAATGATTTAATATGCAGATCTTAGAGAGGACAAATTAATTAAAAATTGGTACATTACCAGAGGTAAAATACCTTAATATATTGCTCCCTTGATTGAGCAGCCAACACTGCAGGATCTCCTCGAGGCTTCCTTACTTCCCTCAACAGCACTTCCTATAGAACATGGAAATCAGAACCCAAAGTTGAAAAGCAATCTCCAACTAAAGGAAAACAAATGGGTTAAGATGAGAAAAATCCTTTTCCAAATGTCAACCCAAAAAATAAATAAGGTCATGAAAGCTTAGCAAGACGGTAAAACAAATTTAGCATAATAAAGGGTTTTAAAGTACGAAATGCACCAATAAAATTTAATCGGATTAACATGTAAGATTATGCAGCAATACTGAAACTAATAATGTATCAAGTGAGGAATTTACGGTGCCTCCTGTTGCAGCTTTATTTGCTCTATCCCACTTATCCTGCTCACGGCGTGTTGGCGCCAATCTCCATTTTTTACGAATAGTGTCACCACCCTGAAATCGTTACATTTACCCAAACCAGGATAAAAAAAGACATTAGTTTATGAGTTACCTAACATCTCCAGCTCAAATACAAGATCAAAAGCATTCATCTTACCTTGGTTACGACCTTATCCGACACTTGTGGCACCACTTTCGGAGTCTGCATAAGCTCTTTACTCATATCAACTTCCAAACTGAGATCATGCACATAAAGGGTGTGAAAAGTGTAAACTAAAAGCAAATGGTGTTCTTAAAGGAAGCAAATTTAACTTAGCATTAGTTGTTCATGAGGATACATACTTGTCTAGACTCATGACTCTGTTCAAACTTAGAAATCCAGAAGGTTTTTCCTGTTGACATGGAAAACAGAATCAACTTCAATAAAAAACATAAAAGGCACTAAAAAGAACAAAACTTGGAATATAAATTAATGGGGTAATGTTAATGTCTTATTTTTTCTCAATTCAATACGCGAGATCGTAATACAATGACGTGGTTGCCGAAATGATGTCCACCCCATAAAAATCACACCAAATGAGTGTCATGTATGTCATGTGAGCATATGTATCGAATTGAAAAAAAATAAAACTTTGACACATTAAAGTTCTTAGATTGGAAAACAGGTATACTTTAAGAATTTATTTAAAATTACCCCCTAAATTAATAAAACACAAGATTAAATTTTTTAAGTTGTATGAAAAATTGGATCTTTTTGCGTTAATTACCAATAACAACTACAGAAGTGCAAGAATTAATGAAAACCTTAACAGAAGGGAGCTGTTGAAGAGAAGACAAATCCGGGTCCTGAATCAAACGCTTCATTCGGCTCATGAAATCTTTGTTCCAAATATATTCATCAGAGGTTAAAGGGTCTTCACCTTCACCACCCCAGTACTTTCTGAGCTTGGTGGTGGTGGGTGGGCCACCGTAATCTCCCGGTGCCATTCCGGTAGACCATTTCATAGGCTTTTTGTTGGGCAGTATAATTTTGGTGGGTCTTGGGTTGGGTAGCTGTGGAGTTGAAGAGTCCTGGGGAATGGGTGGCGTTGTTGAAGTTGCTGAAATGTAGTTTAGAATTGCCATCGGAGTTGATGGAGGGGATAAAGCTGAGAAGAAGAGGCAGTTGGAATGCAACGAAGTGTTGGTTAGATATTATTAGTAGCTACTTACTGAAGTGGTGGTGGTGGCACTGTGGTTTCTGTTTCACACGCCTATCATTTTCTCGCACGGTTCTTGATTTTTTTATGAATAAAGGATCAAATAGCCCCCTCAACTTGTCACAAAATATCAAATGAATCATTTCCGCAGCTTTTAATACACAGACCTAAAATTTGTGCTTTTTGTTTTATCAAAAGGACCCTTCTTCAGCTCTTGTCCACTCTCACCCCTCGAGTGAGTTTCACTCTCCACTTAAAACAATAAAAAGGTAAAAAAAATCCATGTATTTAATTTATTTTACAAATTAATATTTAATCATATTAATTTTTCATTATAACTTTTATTGTTTTAAAAATTCATATATCAAAAAAATACATATAAAAATATAAATACTTTTTTATAATTTCTCTCTCTTTTTCATCCTCAAAGAGGATGAGTGAATCCTTTTGAATTCATCCTCTTTGAGTGTTCATTCTCAAAAGGATGAACGAATCCTTTTAGGGATGAATAGCAGCCGTTCATCCTTTTGGGGATGAACAACAGTAGTTCATCCTCTTGGAG
The DNA here is from genome assembly GCF_937616625.2 of Mercurialis annua. Classification (NCBI taxonomy): domain Eukaryota; kingdom Viridiplantae; phylum Streptophyta; class Magnoliopsida; order Malpighiales; family Euphorbiaceae; genus Mercurialis; species Mercurialis annua. The sequence continues at coordinate 35,423,332 of NC_065573.1, read as the reverse complement.
ATGAACAAAACAGTTCAACCCAAAGAGGATGAACGAAGATGAACAGTTTCAGTGTGGCAGACTATTTTTTAATGATTTTGATTAATTAAAGGTTTAATTAGATTAAAATTAATTAAAATTTTAATTAAAATTTTAATTAAAATAAAATTAATTATAATTAATTAAATGAAATTAAGAAACTCATTTTTTGAGGGGCTTTTTTAATACGAAAACGTAAGTTTTGAATTTATTTGTACCAAAAACTGCGAAAATGACTTATTTGATATTTTATGCCAAATTGTTTCTTTGTTCATTTTTTTATATTAGATTTTTTATAAAAAAAATGTGTTTTAAACGCGGGTTGAGAGTGAGCGAGAATGAGGGAGTAGCTTATTTGATGCACTTTGATATAATTTGACTCAAAAACTTTTGGCTTAAGGTCTGAAAAACTACCAACCTTTCAAATTTTTTTCAATTGCACCCTCACCTTGTAATTTCTTCAATAGCACCCTATTTCGTATTTTTGGCTTTCAATAGTACCCCGACTTTGTAAAACAGTAAATTTTACCCTATTTTGTATTTTTAACTTTCAATGGCACCATAAATCATCAAATTAAACTCATTTATCGAGGACTTATTTGAATTTTTTTAAGTTAAAAGAACTTGTTTAAAAGTGTCCAAGTAGGAAAAAGTATGATTTCACCTTTAAAATTAGTTTTTTTTGAAAATTTTCATCCTTCTAGTAATCAAATCATCTAATTTTTTAATTTAGAGTGCTATTAAAAGCCAAAAATACAAAATAGGGTGCTATTGAAAAAATTACAAAGTGAGGTGCTATTTAAAAAAAATTAAAAGGTCGGTAGTTTTTCAGACCTTAAGCCAAAACTTTTAAAATGAATCTTTTGATATTTCGTGCTAAGTTGAGGGGCGAATTAATGCTTTGTTATTAATTTGTCAAGGTTGGTTGTTTTCTCAAAAAGTTTGCCCTTGAATTTTCCGTTTGAGATTGGATTATTCGGATACTCAACCGAACCAAATGCTCACCCTTCAGTGTAACAGTTAGTATTGAACAAAGCCAAGGTCCAGTAATTGGAGCAGTAGATATGGTATCGATGGAAAAATTGAGGATCAAGCATAGTTTCAATTTGCATTAATCAGAATCTTCCACTCAAACCCTTTACGCTATGAAGCACAAAGAACAATGCTGTTAGAATCTTCCTTTCATTTGCATGTAAGTATTGATTCTTCTTTACAAAGTATTTAATTTTTATATATTCATATGCTCATGCATTACATCAACACTTCATATTTTGTATTTGTATTTCAGCTATGAGCTCTTCCGAGGCTAAATCTTCCACTGGACTTACTAAAATTGTTGCTGTTATACTTGATTTGGACGGTACCCTTTTGGACTCAGGTCTCTCTCTAATTTATACTTTTCTTTAAATTACTAATTGTCCCTTGGTTTTAGTTTTCAGCACAGTTTAGTCCTAATGAGTTTCTTTTGTTTGTTTATTTTGTCTAGAGACGGCTACAAAAGATATTTTCAAAGAGTTTTTGGCAAAATATGGGAAACAATTGGACAAGGCAAGGGAAAGTAAGAAGCAGTTAGGAATGACTCTTCAAGTGTCAGCAATTGCCATTGTTAAGGATTATGACCTTCCATTAACACCCGATCAATTCATTCATGAAATCATGCCTATGTATCTTGCAAAGTAAGTTTTATTATAACAGATGTGCCATAGTTTTGTTTGATTACATGTTTTTCTTCCTGTCCTGAATTCCATTTGGGGCTTAATTTTATGTTTAGATGAATGTATTTAGTTTAAACCGTTTATTTGTCTTTGATTTGTTTAGTAGTTTGTGTTTCTTATATTGAATTCGTGTCTTTATTGAAAGTAATAATGTGCTAGACCCTATGTTACATATGGAAACGGAAATATTGAGATGGAAAACGTTATAAACGAAAAATAGCGAAACATTACAAGAATAGCCTATAAATATAAAGTTTTCGAGTTTCAAAAGCATTTCGGGAAACGAAAACGACCCACCAAAATGTATTGACAAGTTTATGTGCAACATAGGCTAGACACACCAGCATATGCAGCTAGAAATCCTCGTAAGTTATTATCAAGAATATTTTCTTGATCAAAAGGCTTATCGGTTATGAGATTTCTTTTTCTGTATTCTGTATGCTTGAAGGTTCAGGTTTTCTCCAACAATTCTAGCACTTTCTATGAACAAAAATTATGAGTAGCTGTAGAAAACTTATGTGTTCTGTCTTAAATGCATGATTAAATTCTTAATTAGGTGGTTACTAGAGTCTAGCACATAAAGGGTCATTAAAGCAAATTACAGATTATTAAATCATTGATGTTCTAAGAGATCACTGTTTTGAAACTAAACCTTCTAAATGATGATTGAAAATACCAGATGACAACCCCTTGTACTGCTAAATTCACAAACACCAGTTAGTTTGGGAAGAGGGAGTCCAGTACGAAATGGCTGACCTTTTTATATATCATCTATGTTCCATGGAAACTTCTTGAGTCCTATGTTTCAGTGTTCCGTTTCTTTCTTGTAAATGCCTATGAAATTCTGAAACTTTACATATATATATATATATATATTTCATATAAAAAATGTTGTTTTGCCGATTCCTGTTTCAACATTTTTCATTTGAAAGTTTCTGTTTCTGTGCTAACATAGTATGCCATAAAGCCAGTATAGAGTTAGCTGTTGGAGTTTCTATGGGTGCATTTCTCGCGGACAAAATTTCATCTTGAATTGAATCCTCTAAACTATTTGATTTAGCAGAAAAAAATGTAATTGCTTTAATTATTACAAATTTAATTATGATTAACATTCTTATATAGCATATTAGTGTTTGAGATATCTTCTTACATTCTTTAGACATTGCTCTTTTAGGTGGATGAATGTGAAAGCTCTACCTGGTGCTGATCGGCTTATCAAACATCTTTATGAGAATGGCGTACCATTTGCTCTTGCTTCAAACTCTTTAACAGAGTACATAAATGAAAAAATCTCTCGCCAAACAGGTTCTTTTTGTTTCTTTCAACATTATCTCAGGCTTTTCATTTGGTCTCTTTCTTTTTGTTTCTAGCTACTGTTAACACATGATGCTGCTACTACTATTTTATGTTTATACTCGGTAGAAACATTTTCTTCTTTTCTTGCTTTTTGTCCTTCCTAATTGTGTAAATTTTTTGTAAAGGTTGGAAGGAGTGTTTCTCAACAATTGTTGGAAGTGACCAGGTAAAAGCAGGGAAGCCGTCGCCTGACATGTGAGATTTCTATAATCTCAAGCTATTCTATAATTTCTATTGTATTATTAATACTATTTAGGTTTGCATGTCCAACAACTGTAATCCCTAATTTAGGGGGCGTAATCGAGCTGAATTGAGTCAAAACGCTGTCGAGCTTGACTACGTCCGGTGGGGCGAACGTCCGCACAACCCTGATGAGGATTAACATTTGCTAATGTTGACTCGTACACGAATTTATGCCATAATAAGCATATTTGACTTGTTTCCGCACCATGTTGTAGGTTTCGTGGTCACTCGACTCAACTCTAAATTTGAAGTTCGAAAATAGACTTGAATTCAGCTGGATTTAATTGTTGGAGTTTGGTAGAATATTTGAGAATGCCCATCACACTAACACATTGTAGAATTGGTTTCTCAGATAGAATATCATGTGCATTATAATGTTGCCCTTTCTTTTTGTTCCTTAACGGGTCTTCCCTCAAATGGGGAAACACATTTGACATGTTGCCTTCTAAATCACTAGTGTACTTACTTTCAACGCATTGTCAAATAGAAAATTCTATGTAATAAATATTGCCTCTGCTGTTAAACTTATAATTTGTATTCATTTAAGAACTTGACCATATCTAGATTCATAGAGGCTGCAAGGAGGATGGGTGTAGATGCTACAAAATGCCTGGTGATTGAAGACTCTGGGTAAGTGAAGCTATGAAATGCTTATATCCTGTGAAATTAGTTGTATCTTAGTTGATTCATTTCCATCTGTAGTTGATTTGTTTCAGTTATTTAAAACACAAAAGTCAAGGGGGAAATAGTGATTTTTCTAAATTTGAGGGAGATTAGAGTAATTCAAACCTAAGCTCATGGGGTAATAGTAATTAACCCTAGACTTTTCGACAGTGTTGGTGTCAAAGCTGCAAAGGCTGCCCAAATGAAGGTAGTGGCTATTCCATCTCAAAGTGAGGCTGAATATTGTTTGTTGGCGGATAGTGTGCTTCATTCACTTTTGGAATTCCAGCCTGAGCTATGGGGTCTTCCACCATTTCATGACTGTATGTTTTCTACTACTTTTTCCATCTCTTTTAGATACTTTAATCTTACACTAACAATTCCATTGCATTGCAGGGATTTCTAATGCATTACCAATCCAACCAATTGACTTCAGCATTCTATATATAAATGGCTTTGTCACTGAAGTCTCATGTAAGCAGAATCTCTACTCTCCAAATACCGCACATGCATGACCAACCAGCTTGATGTAGGTGTAGCAGAAATAACAGAGAGCACAAATTCCACTTTTTAAAAACTGTCACCATAAATGTGGTAAATCTCATAATATTGGTAGATGTAGAATCGTAGGTCTTACAATTTTAAACATGACACGACGCAAAGTTAAGCTGGTTATATTTAAATACAAGTAGGTTTGAATAGTGGATTAGTTTTATGTTAAAACGGATAAAACACGTGTACCCCCTTTAAACATGATTAAAGGGAAAATAAAAATTAATATGCGTTTCTTTTGTTGCCTAGGAGATTTGCTTCATCACTTTTAGGTTACTTTGGCATTTAGGAGATTAGGGACCTCAACTTTGTGAATGTGTATGTGTCGGTCGTCCGTATGCAAAATGATTGATATTTTTGCAGAAGTTAAAGTTGATTTTATTCTATTTGTTTGGCTGGCTAGGCTTCTGGTTTTGCAATTATACTTGTAATTTATAAATGATGTATGTCACTAAAACAACAAATAAATGTGTAATATCAGATGAAGGCAAATCAGCTCTTCCTTGCCAAGTTTCAGGACTGTACATTGGCTGGATTAAATGTGGCATGCATAGAATCTTAAAGGTTTTGGTTCACATTGGACATTATTCATGTTCAACTGATAGAACTACTGTAAGTTTTTAATTTTCAGTTTCATTTTTTTCTGAGATATTTTATGCCTTGGTGCCTTTTGCAAGACTTTGAGTTGTTTTATTTTGACTTTCATGTCCATCTTCTTTTGTCATCAGATATAGTACTCCCTTGTTTGTTAGTGTGATGGAAATTTGAGCTTCCAATCAGTGTTTTTAGAAATGGACAGGACCTGCCGGTTCGACCGGTTTAACCTAAAAATGGATGGTTATCCAGTCCGGGAGGGGAAATAAATTAGAAATCCTTATCAAACTAGATTTGCCTGGTTTTTAATTGGTTTTTTGACCAGTCTGGCCAGATTTCGGATCAGTTGGATAGACAAAATTCCAGTTTTGTTAATAAAAAAATTAAAATTAATAAAAAGTAAAAGGATCAATAGGATCAACTGATTGAAACAATATGACCGGTCAAACTATGAACCAGTGGCTCATCCAGTTTGGCTACCTATTCGGTTTTCAAAACACGGCTTCCAATCATATATACAAAGTTGGCAAGTCTTTGACAATATTAAAAAAAAAATTATCCTTGAGAAGATTAGACTTATTGTCCATTTAAGACTACTTATCTTTTGGTTTGTCGATGAGTTTTAAGTTTTAAAGGTTAATTAGATCTTGTTTTGCAGAGGATATGCATACTTGATGACAATTCTGATGAAGTTTCTGATCAGCAAATGCATATAGTACTTGTTGGCTACATCCGGGGACTGAAAAACTCGGTAATCACTTTCTTGAAGCATACATCATCAATTTATTCTCAAAAAAATAATAATCAATCTAACATATTGAATAAAATTAGCCATTATTTATATGTTCATACTATACATTATACAATATAGTTTGTTTGAAAAATATTTATTTCCTTTATAAAATTCCACCAATAATGGATAGTATATCAACTTGGAAAGCAGTATTTTCAGAATTATGAGATCTTGATTGAACTTCAAATTGTAGTCAATGAATAAACAAAAAAATTAAAAAGAAAGTGTTTTATATTGTTCCAAATTTTATTCTATAAATCTTCATACAAATATTTTCCCACATATATCGAACCAAACCAAAAATGCAAATTTGGTTCAGATTTGGTTTGACATTACAATTTTTATTTTATATTTCAGGTTGGTTTGGTTTTGGAAGTTTAAAATGTTCAGTAACAGTTCTATTTTGGTACAAATCGAACTGAAAAACCAAACTGAATCAAAAAATAAACCGATCGGTTTGGTTTAATTTAAAATTCTTATAATTTTGGTTTGGTTCGATTTTATATGTACAGTTTTTATATAAAGTACTGATATGTTGACATGAACAGGAAACTCCATCCATGGATGTGGTAAATTTTGAAGAATACAAATCAATTGCAAGTTCTTTGTTGGATCAACCCAAATTCATCCATGTAGTAGGACCTTGATATTTCAACTCTTGCAAATAAGACTAAAATAAATGAAGGGACAAAAAAGTCTTTTTCGCTGAAGATGTATAAATAAAGGGAAAAAAGTCTTCTTCTCTATGGAGTGGAATATGAACACTTAAAACCAAATTATTGTACTGTTTGCTTGGAATTGTATAATTGTTTCTCTACCCTACATGCGGAGGCCCCTATACTATATATGTTTTGTTCGAGAGGTCCCTATCCCAAAGTTTGTCACGTCTGGATCCTTATACTTGTCGTAATCCTTATTTTAAGGCCCTTTAGTGGATGGAATTTGGCAAGTGGAGCACACTCTCCATTAGTTAACAGAAAAATATGGCATGGCATCTTTTTCTATACATTAAAGTACACGTGGCATCACAACTTAAGGAGTTTTTTTTATTTAGAATTGTTATTTAATACAAAACAGTAAAACAAAATAATTTTAATGACACAATTGATAATTTTTCCATCTTCTTCCTCTTTAAGAACAGGTGCTTTGTTTTCTTCCCCAATAATCAAAATCATAGAACTGAAAAAAGTGGATCTGTCCATAAATATAGATAATTCAAATTCAAACTTGTTCATCGGGTAACATTTTTGGGTACTTTTCCATAACCAATTTTCTTGATAAATTCAAAGTCTTCAACGTTTAACAATCCTTAATTTATCCAAATCAAACTTCAACTTGTTCTTTAAATCTTAGATTTTAGTATTTAAACACCCAATAAGCAAAATCTAAATTATAGACCAAATCAATAAAAAAATTCGTCATCTATATATTAGTAAATAGACATACCCACCTGCTTTACTTATCAAACAATAAAAACCCAAAGAAAAGAGAGAAAACTAATTAATGATGAAATCTCTAATATCTTTGCCTTTCATATGCCATACATCGATTTTGACTTAAAAATCGTAGAAAAGGTGAAAACTTTGCCTTAAAAATTGCAATTAAAATTGGTTATTGTCATTTTGACTTAGAAATGAAGAACAAACCAATATCATTTGCTCATCTCAAAGAATAAAGACAAAACAATTTAAATCAGCAGCATTTTGTTTAGGGGAAGTTTTCACCTTTTCTACGATCTAAAGAAAATACAAAGAGAAGTTGAAAAGAATGGAGAAAGGGAGAGATTCTAACGAAAATTTTGGTGCTTCAGTAGCCGAAATTATGAACGATGCTATAGTTGCAGAGTTAAAAAAATAGCCATTGAAAAGTATTGTTAGAGGTTTAGAGGAAGAAGATAATGGTAAATTGTAGTTAGAAGTCTTTATATTTTGTGTGTATTTTATGCATAATTTATAAGAATTAAAAAATTAAAAAATCAGAATAATTTTCCAGCACACTCTCATTTAACGAGAGTGTGCTCCACTTGCCAAATTCCATCCACTAAAGGGCCTTAAAATAATGATTATGACAAGTATAAGGATCCAGAGGTGACAAACTTTGCGATAGGGACCTTTCGAACAAAACATGTATAGTACAAGGGCCTTCGCATGGGTTTTGCCTTGTTGGATCAACCCAAATTCATCCATGTAGTAGGACCTTGATATTTCAACTCTTGCAAATAAGACTAAAATAAATGAAGGGACAAAAAAGTCTTTTTCGCTGAAGATGTATAAATAAAGGGAAAAAAGTCTTCTTCTCTATGGAGTGGAATATGAACACTTAAAACCAAATTATTGTACTGTTTGCTTGGAATTGTATAATTGTTTCTCTACCCTACATAATTGTTTATAATTATTCCATTTGGAATGTTCTAAAATATTTATTATTTTTTTAGAATTTAAAAATATTAATATCAACTAATATATTTTATATGTTTTAAACTCCCAGTTATCATAATCTCATTTTTGAGAGAAGTTATTATCATAACTTCTGAGAAAACAGAATTACAAAAGTAAAAATAAAAATAAGAAGAGTTGGTATAGAATTAATTATATAGTTTAAAATTTTGTGAAATGAAAGGTAATAATTTAGAATTGCCAACTAGCACTGTGAAGCTAGTCCCACCGGCTGAATATGTTCCAACGTCCATGTGATATATCAGGTTGACAACTTTAAAGTAGCCATTTAAAGAAAAACAAATAAAAATGAAAAAGATTATATTGTATGTTTTTATAGTAACTTTAATGTGAATATGTTATATTGCATTTAAATGTTTATTAATGCATATTATTTTTGTTATACTTTATTTACTCCAAATAGAACTTATTTATTCATGTTTTGGTTCCAAACTAGACTAGTATGAAGACTAGCAGGGGCAAAACTAGGACTCAAAGTTGGAGGAGCGAGATATTTATAATTTTAGTTAAACCATTATTTCCTATTTTTAACCTTTTATTATAATTGTATCCCAATTTTAGATCGATTTATAAGTTTGTGTGACATTCATTCTTCGTGCGGATTACATCTGTAAGTGCACGCGATTTTAAACCGATTTGAACAATCAGAACTCAATTACAAATAAAATAATTGAAACTAGTATAAATTAATTACAATTAAAAGATTTGATAAAGAAATTGCAAATAAGCTAAAAGGTTTTAAAAGCATTAGACATTTGGCCAAGATAAAATTGCATCCATATGTAACGAAAGATATCAAAAAAAAAAAAAGTGATGAATCAACTTTAATAATACATCCTTCTTCAAGCACAATTCTCTTTAAACACACAAACGAATCACAAAGGCAGATAATTAATAATAATTATCAAAAACTTTCAATTTTCAGAAACAAAAAATTATCCAAAAACTTATAACAGAGTCTAAAAAACATTTTCTTTTAGCATAAGAATTCTTGGTGACATCTACATCATCCTTTTGCTAGAAAGCAATACTCTTATTTCAATTCATAACATACAGAACAGGTCAGTTACAAAACCTCTCGCTTCGGCTATGAAGCACCGACACTTTTCTACCACGTCTGAAAATGAAATTCGTCCCGTTTGCGTATTTGTATCTGTGCTTCATAGCTCTTCATGTTTCATTACATAAGTATTTGCTTTACAGAAAAATCACATACATGAACTGACTTGATAAATGGCAGAGGATTTACAAGATAGTAACCGACTATAACTCCTTTTTGATAGGAAAATAATTGATTGCCTATTTTTTGTACAATTATAATGTGTGTGTATATACCAACTCCAAAAGAAAAGCAGAAGAACAACTTAAGAGACTGAGAATACAAAGATGACATATTTTTCAGAACCTTAAGCTCCGATAAGGGGGGCGCATTCCTGCAGAGAATATCCTCGAGCGACACTAGACCGACAATGAGTTTTCAAGTTTAAACTTCAGGTATTGGTGTAAGTAATTCCTGCGAGATTTAAGGTAAACTATAAGCATAAATTAATGTCCAAACTATATTGCACGGAAACTTGCCAAGTCCAACGCTTCAGATTTTTATTTTTATTTCCAGAAACGCTTTTAAAACTCCGAAACTAGCATTTATAACCTATTCTTATAAAAATCTAGTTTCGGTGTTTTATGTTTCAGCATTTTCATTTCCATGCAACAGTGTACAAACAGTATAGAAAATGATAAAGGTAAAGAGACAAGATCTTACCTCAGAAAAGCGCAAATGCCCGTGTTGTACATTAGTGGTTTTCACCATAGTTTCCCACTTTGGATCAGGGGATCGCACTTTGGAAGCCTGAATTATTGGATATACATGTACACCAGGAGAAGCGCTTAGAGATGTTATCTTTGAGGAAACAGTAGGTAAAGTACGCTTTAGCCAAGATTCCGTAGGAGCTTTCGGCAATGGTAGGGGTAGACGACGCAGAGAATAACAGCCATTGAAAGTTTCTTGGTTACCTAATTCTCCAGTAAGTTGGCTTTTGGAATAGGTCTTTCCATTGTCAGACGCTTTATCGATGAAGTCATTAGAACTTTCTAAATCAATGTTCCCATCTCCATCAACATTTCTGTTCGCGGGTATGACAGAAACGACCATGACATCTTGATCATTATGTCTTGAATCATCCATCTTTTGCTCATCATGAGAAGATCTTTCGGATGATGATAGAAGACTAGAGATACCGCGATCCAGACTTTCAGGCATAACATTCGCCTTTTCACTCACAGCATTAGTATGCTTAATATCTTGAACTGAAGAATCATCAAAAGCAGTTTCTTCAACTCCCTTGACTTTTAAGACATCATCTCTTCTGTAGTCAATTACGTAGTTTGAATCTGAATTTTGAAGTTCCACCGTTTGTATGGAATCTACATACAGAGTTTTCTCAGCCACAGAACTAGCAGAAGCTGATTCCAACTCATTCGCCAACAATTCTCGAAAAATCTTGCCACCTTTTGCACATCCATTAAAGCCACTCGTTGGAGAAGTCTTAGATTTTTCAGGAAATCCTAGAAATCCTTTATCATCATGCACAACAGATTGAGAAAACTTTTCACGGAACGGTGATGTTCCATTACCCTGTAAGCGCTTGTATAGAGACGATCCATTCAATTTCTGATTATCAATTCTGCAAGCATTCTTATTTAAATCACTTCTCACATCCTTATTATCTTGATGTGGCGCCTTTGTTTGGCGTGCAACGCTTGATCTTTGCATACTGATAGCATCATTAACATTCTACAGACGAGAAAAACATCATTAGTAATTTTGGAGAAATGTTCATTGCGAGATAAGCAAATGTTAGGGACAAATTAGCAAAGTGGTAGAGAAAACATGAATGTACCTCATTCAAATTTCTTCTCATTCCTGGTACAGGATTCAAAAGACAAAAGGAATTTTGTAGGCATAGCCGAGGCAATAACCCACAAACTCCAAGGGATGAGTTATCTGGTCTGTCATAATCATCATCCTCTTCTTCAGTTTCTTCCGCTCCATTATATTGGGAACTGTTTTGTGCAACATTTTGTCGTCTGCATTCATTGAATGGCCGCCGTTGCTCCACACTTGCCATATTCTTTATCTGTTTCGGCTGTTCTTGTGGAACAGGTTGCTTTCTAGTGAAATGTTGAGGAGCTTCAGAAGTCATCGCCTTTGCTGCAGGTAGGAACCGACCCATCATGAAATCCCGTGTCTGTACATCTGTCGAGAAAGTACCAGATTGCTTTTTATCAGGACCATCCAACCCACTTACTCCACTTATACTGCAGTTGTAGAAAAAGGATTCACTTCTCGAAAGAGTATCCACTGCATCGACATAAGTCTCGTCATCATCCTCTGAACCAGACGTGTCATTCTCCTCTGTTCCCGCCCTCGAACTCCCGTCTCTAATTACATTTTTGTCGGAAGATGGAACATTATGAGAGCTCAAACTGCCATTTCGTGCTTCAGCCTGACCGGCTTGCCTCTCAACATTCACCACTCTCCCTGGTGGAAGCTTGGGAACAACGGGAGGCTGTTTGAGGGCCATGACTTGACGTTTGCTTTCATATTTAGGCCTCCCTGGGGATCGCTCCCATACAAAAGGAACAGTTCCCGGGTCTCTGACCGGACCTGATTTCAGTTCGGATTTATACTTCGGAAGAGGAGGTACTTTGGAGAAAGCATTTTCAGTTTTCGTTTTGTTATCGTCAGGTTCTGATGAAAACCTCCTGACTGATAAAAATGGCTGATTAAAATCCAACTGATTCTCTTCCATCAATTTCTTCAGTGACATGTATCTTCTTCTCCTGCAAAAAACACTTATATTTTTCAAATAAAATTCAATCCTAACAGTCAAGATTTAGAAGCTTAACTAAGTATAAAGAAAGCAAGAAAAGTCAATGAAATGAAGTAATAAAAAATAAATAGTAAATCTCAAGGCAATTCATAAATCATTATATCCTAATAGTATGCTGAACTTAAGGCAACAATAGTTGACTAACCCAAACTCTTTCTTTTCATAATTAATACAACCCATCTAAATAATTAAAAGCAAGAACATAATAAAAAAAAATTCCAGAGAAAAAGAAAAAAAACAAATTATTTGATGGGAAACTATAACCAAAATGATTAAAAGCAATCTAAAAGACAATGGTACTTCTCTGGGTTTATTTTCTTGAAATTTACATGTTACCTTCCATTCTAAAACAAGAAGACAAAATCCAGAGTTGACAGCCAAAATCAAAATTAAAATACTTAAAAAATTCCAACTCCAGTTTTTAAAGATTGAATAAGATGTTCAAAACCCAACAAATTTTGAAAAGATATAAAATACAACAGCTAATCAAATTCTACGTCGTTTAAAAACAAGATTTACAAAGCAATGCCTTATATCTAAATTTTGAGTAAACGCCGACATCCAATAAGCAAGAAAAGAAAGAAAGTTATTGCATTAAAACATAATAAACCAAATAATTTACAAAAATGTGGAAAAATTGAGAGAATGAAACAGTACCTGGTGTGATCCAAGAACCCAAGTTTGAAGTCAGATTGTTTTGCAGAAAGGAGAATGAAAAGGAAATATAAAATCAGTGGCAAAGCATATAAAGAATAAATGTGAGAGAGAGGAGAAGGATAAAGTAGGCGACACGCTTTACAGTTTACGTGGCTGTACAGTTGAATCAATCATTAATGCAACCAAGTTAATTTATTTATTTCAAGAATTGGCATTTGGGTATCAGATTTTTATTTTGGGTTTACAGGATGTTTACTGTCCATTGTTTAATTATAAAGAGAGTGGTTGTTTGGAAGCATGTGAGTACAATTATAAAACAAGTCATTTTCTTGAATACATCATTGGGAATGTGAAGCCAGGGCAAAAGTCCTCACTTTTGCCTACCTTTTAAACACCAAAAAAGAAGAAAAATCTTTCTACTTCCTAATCATTCAGGGGTATACCCGATTCATGACCCCGGCTGGTACTATTTCCAGCCGGTTCAATCGAAAATGACTTTTCTAAAATATAAATTTAAATTTTAATCGAATTTGTTTTCAAAGTCTAATATAGACTCGACTTTGGACCAAACTCGAAGAAAAATAACTACTCAAGTTTGGTTCAAATAGGTTGTTGGAACGGGATTTGGAATATAGACGTTGGAACGAGATTTGGAATAAAATTTTAAACTCTGATGCGCTAGGATAGTGTTTTCAAGTGATCAGATGAGGATTAAAAATTACTAAAAGTTATAAATAATTTAATTGTTTATTTTTTTAGTAAAAAGTTCAACAGATGATCTTCTTGCCTTTTTCCGAGAGCTCACTCAGGCCAGTTTGGACCAGATTGAGTTGTAAAGCTTCAGTCCATTAAATTAAATTGATTTGTTTATATAAAATTTGAGTCAAATCCAATAAATTTTATAATTAGGAGTTAGGACATTTGAATTGTAAGGTTACAGCACTCTTCACTTCACACTCGTTACAAGTAGGTCAAAATTCCTGAATAAATTTTAAAAATTAAAATTTATATTAGATAGCAAAAAACTCTCTTTAAAGAGAATTTTAATTTAATAAAACTGAAATATATTAAGAAAACATAGGAAAACAAAATAACATAACCTTTGTAATTTTTCCTTAATATTAAATGGAACTCTTAAAAAAAATTGCACCAACGCTTTATTTCTCACGCAGCTATGCTAGAGAACGTTAGGTATTTGATTAAATTAGGACCGAAATTCTAAAGACAAACACATTTGTATGCTAAAATCAGCAGCAAAACATCCATATTGTGGATATTAATATAGTCACTGTAACAAGATCAACAGAATTATTTCTTGTACTGACCTCCACCGGTTCTCCATAAGAATCGAAAAAGAAAAGGAAGGGCAAAACAAAAAGGATTGCCAGCCTAAGATTGTATACACCTGCTTGCTAGTGTTCTCGCAGCAATGTTGCGAGAAATAGAGGGTTGCCAACACTTCTGAAAGCTCAAACTAGAGCGGTGGTTGTAATTCATTCACATTAGCCGTAAATGTTCACTTCGCAAGTGTTTATTTAGACTTTTTCTGGTCTGAAACTCTGCCTCCCATGATCTTAACAACAGCTTCATCTGCTGGCTTAAGAAGCTTAAGAGCAGGATGAACCTTAAGGTCTCCCATTACAACCTTTTGGCCGACATCAAGTTCACTTAAATCCACATCAATATATGGAGGAATCATATCTGCAGGACAAAGGAATTTCACCGTCCTCTTTATGATATTTAGATAAGAACCTGCCATGTTTGCCAAATAGTGTACATCATTTCACATTTTAAATCAATTAACATATAAATGACAAATATAAGCTTTATTGTAAAAGAAAACTAAATGCCAAACAAGACTAATTTAAGCTTCCAGCAAGAACAGTGACCCCCCCCCCCCCCCCCGGGGAAACAGCCTACTGCTTTCTCTCTCAGAAATTCTTTCGGTGAAATAAGCAAGCAGATAATAATGTGTAGCCTGATCATGTCACAAAATCACAACATATATTTAAGCACCACTTTCCAGCTTAAGCATAAATGACGTCAATTTGTCATCACCTGTTAATAGAATTTTGCAATGTGTCCCCGATTAATTCTGACAGTGCTATAGGCCATCATCATTAGCCGTAATGTTTATTCTTTTCCCTCGATAACTAACAATTCTGTTAGCTAGGAGCAGCAGAAAAGCTATGTTTGTAGTTATTGTTAAAAGTTTTCTAGAAATAGCCAATCAATGCTATTATTATAACAGGTTGGTTAGGAAAATGTATTAAGTGCATTATGAAGCTGTTAATAGTTATGAAACTACATCATCTACTCTTGAACTATGAAGTCAACTACCCCTCCTCACTTCCCAAAATCAACTAATGTCTATTAATAGAAAAACCTTAAGCAATATAGTTAAGTATGGACAGCCTCATTTAATGTTTTCCGCCGTCTTCTTTTTATTAGTCAACTTTGTATACATATCAACTCCACAATCTTCTTGCCTTTGGAAGTAATGGAAACCACTCACTACTGAGACAGATGAGACTCTTATGAGTCTTTGCTTGTGGAAGAACTCAGCTGCAATGCAAATTTCTACTTGGAGCATGTTATTTTTCTAAAAAAAATGAACAGAGGTTGTAACTCTCCTGGTGTCCAATAAACAGCTATCTGACTCTTAGTTAAGATTTGTAATAGTAATTCGCTTCTTGTCCTCACATCTAAAGTAAAAAAATTGACCAAATAAACTTTTTTTCAGGCTTTTGATCGTCAATTTTGGATCTACGTTCCTTGTAGTGTATCTTTACATAGATTTCCAAACTAGCCCCTAATTTTTAGTGCTTGGGATTTGTATGTATAGCAGCCTAGTGAATTTTATGTCCAAACTAGACCAAAGTTAAGAAGATTTTATTTGGACTCAAGAAGTGGTATAAGTTAATTTTAGACGTTGTTGAATTAACTCAAATTACATGAGATATAGTGGTATCTTGAATCTCTATCAATAGCTCCTTGTCAGTTAGGCCTTGCTTTTGAACTTTGATTCCATGAAGGTGATATTATGTGTGGCAAAAAGTTGGCCCTATTTGTGACTATAATGTTCTTGTTAGATTGATCCAAACTTAGAGTGGTGCATTATTAAACCTTTTGGATGTCAAAGAATCAATACGTGCATTATTAAACCTTTTGAAACAACATTAAAACTATATTTTTCTTAAATAGATAACCTCATAACAGGAAATAGCATGGATGACATTTTGTCATGTAGCTATTCACAGCCACTTTATAGCTGACTTGAACTCTATCTATGCTATGATATGACTAAAATTAAGTTTTACATGAATTCTTATTTATTACTTTGCGCCATTTCTCTCCTTTTAAAGCCCATTCTTACTGCCAAATATCTTTCGTCTCTTATCTAGTCCTTATCAGACAGGCGAATGTAGGATTTGCAAGGAGACCTAAAGCATTTTACTCATTGCAGAACTTATGGTTTTTAGATGTTTATCCAATCTCGAATTTTATTAGAAATTAATAGCTCTTGATTATATACATACATGTAATGCATGAATAGCAGGTCGCAAAAGCTTCTTACGCTCTGAGATTCTTCCAAATTACGGCAATGAATAATCCATTTATCATATATTCAAATAACAAAATGCCAATGAGGTTAGGCTCTCCGGTGCATTCATGAGGTCCCGGTTTCGAGCCTCAGTAGGGCCAGCCGTTTAAGACCAATTTAAAATCTGAAAACCTAACTACTAACCACTAACCAGCAACGTAATTAGATTCTACCTCTATCAAAATAAACATAATGGAAATAAGGAATACTAACCTTTCCTGAGACCAGGAGATACATCTTCACCTCTATAAACAAGAGGCACATCAACTTTCAATAGAGCATCAGATGGTGCTCTTATAAACGTCGCATTGATAGGCAAATCAGATGTCGCATGCAAATGAACCTGAAAAAATCTCAGTAATTACAACTTTCTTGGCAGCCAAACAAAACCTAATTGAGAAATTAAACAATTAACTCACCAATCTAGGCAAAACCCTAACTTTCTCAATGATTTCACCCGAACCAAACTCGGGCCTAACTTCAAGATTATAAAGCCTGGACAAAAAGAAAGATCTGCCAAGCTTATTAACCATGTTCTTAATCTGATTAGTTTGGACTGAAATCAATCTTTTATTGCCGCCATTTTGTCCGTCTTCTTGCTCGAAAACAATGCTGGGTACTCTCCCTGCTTTTCTCTCATTCACTGCTATGCGTTTGCCTGATGTAGAGCGTGGGGTGGCGTGAATTGTCTCTGCTGGATCAGGTTTTGGGAATTCATCTAGATTGGTGGGTATGTTTAGTTCTTCGGTGGTGGCTAGTGCGGCGGCGGATTGAGAGAAATGGCGGTGGAGAGGGCGGTGGATTGTGGAGAGGGAGAAGCGGTGTACTCTATACATATCGAGCGAGTCAGCAAGAAGAAGGTTGGGAAGTGAGGGTTCAAGAGAGGGTTTTGTTTCTGAAGAACAATAAGAGCGAGTTGAGAATCGGGTGGGTGGGTCCTAAAAAGGATCTTTCAATGGTTTTGGAAACGGGTTCTTAGTTCTTACGACTTACTCCCCCGTCCCACTTTAGAAGTCCCATTTGACTTTACACACAGATTAAGAAAACATTAATTATTCTTGTCTTTTCATGTTTTTTTATGTTTTGCCCCTATTAATGATAGTGGAATTTTTCATAAAACTCTTTTAAGATAACTAAAATAAGGGTAAAATGGGGTATTCAATGGAAAAATAATCTAAAAATAGTAATGAGACTTTTTAAATGGGACATCCCAAAATAGAATATGGGACTTCTTAAACGGGACGGAGGGAGTACTATTTTTTTTTCTTTAAATCAAGTTTTGTAGTACTAATAATTTTTTTTAAATACCTTCTCAAATAGTACTAACCAAAGAGTAGTCAAATGCCTTCGCAGTAGCACGGGTTAATATAACTTTTTATAGTATTTTTTATTTTTATTATATAAATAAATTCTACTTTAATCAATTTTAAAGTTAATATAATCAATTAATTTACTATTGCTAATTCTAATTTAAATTAGATAAGTTCAAAATAAAGTATTTTTAGAAATAATAACTTTATAATAGTAAAATAAATATTCTATGAATTAAAACTCCTAAATAATTAAAGTTTATGAATTTCATAAATTTTATACTTTTAAAATATATAAATTTTGTAATTACATAAAATTTTATAATTTTACGAATAATAATTTTTACAATAAAATATATAAAATAAAAGTTCGTACAAATTTTACATTTATGAGAATAAATTCTATAAAATAGTTTTATAATAAGTAATTTGTATAAATTAAAATATCATGAAAATATTTTATTAATAATAATATAATATAAATGATGATGCTTAAATAAATAGTTAATATAAATTAAAAAATAATGAAAACTCTTTAGTGACAATTTTAATACAATAAAAAAATTATTTAATTTGAAAATCAGGAGAATGATAGTTTTAGGAACCACAAATTTTATAGGAAAAAAAGCATAAAAATGTTTACCGGTTATATAAAGATAATCTATAAAATATAATTGTTAATTATAATGGAACCACCAAAGAAAAATTAATCACCAATTAGCATGTGATAAGTGCTAGGAACAATTTGCTAATAGTAAGTTTGATTTTTTTTATAAGCATTTTTTTTTTCAATTATCAAAAAAAGAAGATAGAGAGCGTATAAAAAATTAATTTTTTTTTTATAAATTTACATCTAATGATTATGTTTTTATTTGTTAAAAATAAAGTAAATTTACATTTAATATTGATATGAATTCGATTTGGTTGTAGGCCTTTTTTTCAATAGATTTCAAAAGCTATTTTTGTGTGTGTTCCAATTTCATGTGTTTTAAGATAAGTACGAAGTTTCTATAGAGTATTGACACGCAATCCATTCCATTTCCATTTGGTCAAGTCAAGAAGCCATCAAATTATACTATTCGGTCATACACGACGGCTATGTACGACAACGACATTGCAGCTTGGTGCTTATAAATACCATCCAAATCTTCATCCAAACAATTAATTCTTATGGCTTCTACTTCATTTATCATTATCCACTTACTCTTCTTCTTCGTCTCCCTTTCTACTGCACAAACTTCTTCAAAACCCAAGGCGCTAATCCTCCCCGTCGCCAAAGATGACGCTACTCTCCAATACGTAACCCACCTCAATATGGGAACTCCTCTGGCCACGAAAAAATTCGTCGTCGATTTAGGAGGCAATCATTTATGGATGGATTGTGACGACGGATCATATGTCTCATCCACTTTTAAGCAAAGTCTCTGTGGTTCAGCTCCATGCTCCGTCGCTAAAGCTACTTGTAATAACGCCTGCCTTCCTGGTCACCATAGACCAGGATGTAACAACGAAACTTGTTATGTTTTATCTGTTAACACCATCAAAGGTAATCTTGAAGTTGGCCTTGTTTCTAGAGATGTACTCTCCTTTCAATCCACCATGAACCGCGGCGTTAAGGCTGGTGCGTCGTCGTCCAAGCCAGTGGCTGTCGCCGATTATATATTTGCTTGTGCTAACGCTTGGGATTTAAAAAGTCTAGCTGCTGGTTCTAATGGAATGATCGGTATGGGAAGAGAACAAATTGGTTTACCTAAACAACTTTCTTCATCAATGGGCGGCAGTCTTAAGCGTAAATTCGCTATATGTTTGCCGTCAACTTCGAAATCTACTAACGGCGGCTTTATGATCTTTGGTGACGCTCCTTATGTATTCTATCCAAACTACAATACATCAAAAGCCATCGACGTCTCATCAACATTCACACACACAAAACTCTACGTCAATACTATCTTCACCGGCTCATCCGTCGTAATACGAGGCCCTCCGTCGCCGGAATACTTCGTCAAAGTCACGTCCATTTTAATAAACAGAAAACCAATTTCCATAAACAGAAACTACCTCGAATTCCACCGGAATGGAACCGGAGGAACAAAGATTTCCACCGTGGAACCCTACACTAAACTCGAAACCTCCATCTACAAATCTCTGGTTAAGGCATTTGACGAGGAGATAACGTCAGTCTGGAAATCAAGAAAGGTGGCGCCGGTAGCGCCGTTTCAAGATTGTTACAGCATTGGAAACATGGGCATGACTGGTCTAGGGATCGGTGTTCCTGACATAACATTTGAATTCGAGAATAATGAGAGGATTAGATGGGGAATGTATGGAGCTAATTCAATGGCGGAGGTGAGCCGCGACGTGGTGTGTTTGGCGTTTATGGACGGAGGTGAAATGGCGTTTACTACAACGCCGATCGTGATAGGAGCACACCAGTTGCAGGATAATCTTGTTCATTTTGATCTTGATTCTAATAGGCTTTCATTTACTGAAACTCTTTTGTGGGGAGAAATTGAATGTTCCAATTTCAAATTTTAGCATCTAACAAAGATTTATTTTGGCCATTCAACTTGTAATAAATATCCACATAATATTAAGTTCGTAATTTTGAAAAATAATATCGTCAAATTTGAAATTTTAGCTAGTTTATTTCCTCGGTTGAGATGATAAAAATAATTGAAGCATTATGTACAAATTGAGATTGAGATAATAAAAAGTTACTTATTAAACAAGAGTTAAAAGTGGCAAGATAAGTAGAATGTCAAATTTAATATTTTTTAAAAATCACTAAATTAGAATTATTTGATTTTTTGTCTTACATTCAAACACTAAAATAATCTTTTTTTTTGTTTAGAATCCATATTGTTAAATTGTGCTATTATATTATATTAATGCTTTATAAAGTGATATTTTTCCACTAATAAGATATTATTATTGTGATTAAAATTGGAGTGCTATTTCTTTTCCATTTAATAAGATTTGAATATTGTAAATAAGTGTTTTAAAAATCGGGTCGGCCGTCGAACCGAAATATATGAGGTCAGTGATCCAATTCTAAAATAGCAAAAAACTGAAATTCCAGTCGAACCGGATTGGACCGGATCGAATTGGACAAACCAACAGTTGAACCGGTCAAACCAGACTAAGAGAATTAGCGATGGAAAAGTCCGTCACTAAAAATCTAAATTCTTCCACTAATTTTAGATTTTTTTTATTGAAGTTTTATTGAACAAGTTGAACATGGAGCGATTGAACTGGAAATTGGTCGAACCAAGGGCTTCACTACTTTAGTAACCGGTTCGATTAAGATATTGTTATGAATAATATGAATGCTAATTATTATAAATAATATGAGTGTTGTTCTTTTCCACTTAATAAGATTTGATTACTGTAAATAATATTAGAAATATTATGCAGCGGCAATACTAGACCGAATTGAAAATGGATATTCAGACGAACAACAAACAAATTAAGAATTTGAATCAAACCCGCTTTAATACCATATTAAAAATAAACATATTATTGATTATAATTAGATAGAAATATTTGAGTAGATATAGGTGAAAATATAATAATTCACATGCATATAAAATATGTGTTGATTTATTAATGATCTAAAAACTAATGCTAATTAATATTTACCTAAAAATATTAGAATTTATTAATAGGTGGTTAAATTTTTATGTTGATAGCTTTTTTATATTTATCTTACTTATTAATGTGGAATTATCTTTTTTTTTTAGGTACTATCTTTAAACTTTTGGTATTCAGACTTATCCAAGCAATATGGTGTTTTTGTGAATATAAATTTTAATTTTAAACGGCTATATATATAAATATGGTTCGAATTTTTAATACGTGTAAAAGTAAAAAAAGTGTCATAGCATTTGCAGATTATATTACAGAATTAAAATAAAAATTAGTAAATCGTTTCAGGGCATAATCCCAAGGCGTCCGGCTCAATGAACCACCTTGAAGGCAGCTCAAGGCAATCTTGAATGGTTAGCGCCTCTGCCATCCTTGCAGAGCGCACACCGGTATCCCAATGCCAACAGTCTTATCTCCTTTCATGTTAGAGTTAGATATACATAATTTATATTTTTCTTCTTCTTTTAAAACTGCTGAATGTGTTTGGTTTTATTTTTCCCATAATTCTACTTAATGTTGGACGTTACCGGTGGGACCAGTAAATGGTCCTAACAAGAAACAAGACTCCATCTAAAAGTTCCTACAGAATTAACTTTTATTTATTTTTTAAATTTTTTTTAGGGAAAATATAGAATTGTCTATTCTTTTAATTCAATTATGTTATTATATCCACCTATTTTAACTCATTTTATTGTATCACTTGACGTGACAATAAATGAATAAATTAATTTAAGAAAAAAAAATTAAATCCTATACTTTTAAATAGGAATTGAGCAAATAAAAGCACCCTATGCAAGACGGCACAATAAAGTGAATTAAAGTAGATGGGTTAAATAATATTTTTTTTATCGTTATTATACAGTTTAAAATAGAGATTTGAGAGGAAAAGAGATGAAAGACTTGAGAGGAAGAGAAGAAAAAGAGAGAGGCGGTTGAATATTTTGTGTGTGTTTTGTTTGTGTAATTTTTTTTTAACAGAGATAGAACTACACTATTGCAAACTATAGATATACTACTATTTACAAATTTAAACGCCATTCACGCCATCCACATTGTTTACGTTGAATACATCGCTATTTCGAACTCGCCAAACATGGCGGACAATGCCGCAGCCGCTTGCTTCTGACGCTTCGAGCCTTCCTCCAAATATTCTTCAATATCTTCATCTTCTTTTGTCCATGAGGGATTCGAACCCACGCCCTCTTGGACTTGATTGTGTGAATGATGCTCTAATAAAAAAAAGTATTCTTATAGAAATAAATATCAAGAGTAATTATAAATTCATGGATCGGTTTAAAAGCAAAAAGACCTGAAAATTCAGTTGAACCGATTTAGACCGAATTGAATCAAACAAACCGATTACTGAACCGGTTGGACCACTGTCAACCCGGATGAAAAGAATTAGATCCGTCACTAAAATATTAAAATCCATCGCTAATTTTTATTTTCTACATTTTTAAAAAATTTGTTGAACCGGTTGTACACGAAACCGGTGGCTTTACCGGTTTAATTTTTAAAACACAGAGTTTAACTGTTTGAGGCCAAACCCATATAGAGGTCCCTGTACTTTACACTTTTTTTTCTATAGGTCCTTATACTTCATTTTTGTATTATCTGGTCCCTCTACTTACCTATTTTTGATTTTCAGGTCCTTTGTGAGTTTTTTCCAGTCCCTCTACTTACAATTTTTGTTTCCTCAGGTCCCTCTACTTACAATTTTTGTTTCCTCCAGCCATACAAAAGGACCGAAAAAAACTCATAAAGGACCTGAAAATCAAAAATAGGTAAGTAGAGGGATCAAATAATACAAAAATGAAGTATAAGGACTTACGGAAAAAATGTGTAAAGTACAGGGACCTTTATATGGGTTAAGCCACTGTTTGACTATAATCTTATTTAAAAAAAAAAAAAAGATTTAATAAGAAAAAAATAAAATAAAAATGAGTAATAGGATAATAAGATTTGGAAGAATTAAGGGAAGAAACAAAATGATATCTGCATCATGTGGCTGTCCACTTGACGACAACTCAAACTATCTCTTGTCCGATTTAACTTCTTCCCTTTTTTCTTTCTCAATTCTCATCCATTACCACTCCCCTTTTACTAAATCTTCTACAAACCCAAATTCTCAAATGACCACCGCCACCACCGTGAACGACCTCCCCGATGTAATTCTATCCACCATTATCTCATCAATCTCCGACACCCGAACCCGAAATTCAGTCTCTTTAGTTAACCGTAAACTCCTAACCCTTGAACGGACCACCCGCACTAACCTCACTCTTCGCGGCAACGCCCGTGATCTTTACCTGATACCCACTTGTTTCCGATCAGTAACCCACCTCGACCTCTCCTTACTCTCGCCGTGGGGCCATTCTTTACTCGCTTCCTCGCCGTCGTCGTCTCTACCCTCCGATCCTATACTACTGGCTCACCGTCTCGGTATTTCTTTTCCTTTGGTTACTTCACTTACTGTTTACGCTCGATCGCCGTCTACCCTTCAGATTCTTATCCCGCAGTGGCCGAATTTGAGCCATGTGAAGCTAATTCGGTGGCACCAGCGGCCTTCTTCGGCTCAGTTAGGGGCTGATTTTGTTGATTTGTTTGAGCAATGTAAGATGTTGAAGTGTCTTGATTTGTCTTGCTTTTATTACTGGACTGAGGATATTCCTCCGGTTCTTGAAGGTGCCACTGATGTTTCTATGTCTTTGACTTGTTTGGATCTTCTTACTGTTAGTTTAACTGATGGGTTTAAAGCTGATGAAATTAGAGTTATTGCTAGTGTTTGTTCTAATCTTACTAAATTTCTTGTTGCGTGTACGTTTGATCCGAGCTATTTCGGGTTTGTCGGGGATGAGACTTTGGTTAGTGTTGCTTCTAATTGTCCGAAATTGTCGGTGGTTCATTTGGTTGATACTTCGGCTTTAGGGAATGTTAGGAGTGATCCCGAGGATGAAGGGTATAGCGGGGATGATTCACGGGTTAGTGTTAATGGGTTGGTTGATTTTTTTAGTAGGTTACCGTTGCTTGAAGAGTTGGTTCTTTGTATTTGTAAGAATGTTAGGGATAGTTTTGTGGCGTTGGGAGCGCTTAAGTCGCGGTGTCCTAAGTTGAAAGTGTTGAAGTTGGAGCAGTTTCATGGTGTTTGTATGGCAATTGGGTCGCAGCTCGATGGGGTTGCGTTGTGTTCTGGGTTGAAGTCGCTGTCCATTAAAAAGTGTGCGGATTTGAGCGATATGGGTTTGATAGAGATTGCACGAGGATGCTGTGGATTGTCTAAGTTTGAAATTGAGGGATGTAAGAAGATTACGATGAAGGGTTTGAGGACAATGGCGAGTTTGCTTCATAAGACTTTGATTGAGGTTAAAATCTCCGCTTGTAAGAATCTCGATGCTGTATCATCTTTGCGATCTTTGGAGCCTATTTGCCATCGGATTGAGAAACTTCATATTGACTGTATATGGAGTGCCCCTCAAGATGATGAGGATAACTATGTAAGTAATCACGGTTTCGACCTTAATGAAAACCTCTACGCAAGCGATGAACATGATTATTCAGGCAGAAATAAGAGATTCAAGTATTCGGAAGATGGTTATTATATGCAGCATAGCAATGGAGATGGATTTTGGAACAATTCTTGGGATAAATTAAAATGCCTTTCTCTATGGATTAGTGTCGGGGAGCTTGTAACTCCATTACCAATGGCTGGTCTTGAGGATTGTCCTAGTTTGGAGGAGATTCGTATACGAGTGGAAGGGGATTGCAGGGGACGTCACAAATTGTCGCAGCGAGCATTTGGATTGAGCTGCCTTGCTGGCTATCCTAAACTGTCAAAGATGCAGTTGGATTGCAGTGATACAATAGGTTTTGCATTAACTGCTCCGTCGGGACAAATGGATTTGAGCTTGTGGGAGAGGTTTTTCTTGAATGGAATCGGAAGTCTGAATCTGATAGAGCTCGACTATTGGCCACCGCAAGATAGGGATGTTAACCAAAGGAGTCTGTCATTACCAGGAGCTGGTTTGCTTGCACAGTGTCTTGCTCTGAGGAAGCTCTTTATTCACGGAACAGCACATGAGCATTTCATGATGTTCCTTCTCCGAATACCGAACTTGAGAGATGTGCAGCTTAGGGAAGACTACTACCCAGCACCGGAAAACGATATGAGCACCGAAATGAGGGTCGACTCGTGCAGCAGATTCGAAGATGCCTTAAACAGCCGCCAGATTGTTGATTAAATAATATGCTGATTTTCCTATGAAGATTTGGCAATGGGAGCACGTAGGTCCTTCTAAAAATGTCCGGCTAATACATGATTACTTTTTGTGCATTACTCTTTACCGTGTTATGGAATTTCATACTCAATTTATTATATATAGAGCAACACACGCACTGTTCTATAAATAATCAATTTAAATGTGAATAAATAGAGAAATTAATGGAGTCGAGATTTAATTTTTACTATAGGTTATGTGAATCGAAAAAACAAATTTTAAGAGGATACTCATGTATTTATTGAGTTATTTTATTAAAAGAATTACAAATTGTCAATTAATGGAATTGTTATTTTACAAATATATATGATATGGTCTACGATTTGGTTATAATAAATTTTACTGAACTAAATCAAATCATGCACAGTACAATCCTGGCCATAGTGCATGCAATTTGCAACAATTGAACTTTGTATTGAAAAAGGCAAATTTTTCTTTCCTTTATTTATTGCAAAAAGAAAATATCCAATAGATCCATTAAAAGCTGCAGATAGAAACATTTGAAGTGTTGAGTGCAGGGGAAAATAAAAAGTAGTTGACAGATTTAGCCGAAACAGATTGAAACTCCTCTACCATGTTTTCTATACACGAGAAACAAAAAAGAGTATCAGCAAAGTGTATACTCGCAGTCGAGCAATCGGGCGAGTATCTCTTCACAGCTTGGCCTTTCTTGCCATTCTCCCCAGCAATCTAAGCATCAACACGAAACAACTCAGCAACTATTCTCAATTATCATACTTTTCATCAACTGAATAAAGGTTAACTAGGACTACTATAATTCAATAATTTATTTGAAATAACTAAATTTAGGTTAACTAATACCGATATTGCACAGAAACTCATCAAGTTTTACATTTTCACGTTTATTACATTACCGTTTACACACTTATGAACCTCTGAAACTTTATATTTATAGCCTATCCTAGTAGAAAATATCGTTTCCCGTTTTTCATTTCGACATTTTCTGTTTTAATGTTTCTATTTATGAGTAACATAGATTAATACTCATTCTGTCGGGGATAATTTTCTTTTCTTTACCTCACATTTTACGTCTTGTTTCTATTTTTGTTTCTATTTTATATTAAGCTTCCTCTTTCACTATTTCTTATTAATCTTTCCAAAAGATTACTCCTAATTTGAACACACACAATTTACTAAATATATAAATAAGGGAAAACAAATAATTCACATTTTCTTAAAATATGTGTAGAGCACAATGATATTTTAAAATGAGCCGGAGGATGTACTACATTGAGATAAACTGATATGATAATGAGAATACGAAAAATTGAAGACAGCAAGCATGCAGTGATGCTCGTTTAAGATAACCTACCTGAAATTAGTCTGCCCAGTGGACCTTCAGGAATATCCAAACGTGATCCTTCATTAGCAACAGCATAAACTACCTGGACAGCAGAAAACAGGAGGCTCTAAACCAGTTGTATAACAAACTTTTTGTGTAATGAGCAAAGCACGAATACAATTTTAGGCGTATATCATGACCGGAATTATCAATAAAATTGTGTAATACCCTTTCAGGTGGAACTCCTTCCCATGGTCTATTTAGTGTACAGAGCTCCCACATTATCACGCCAAGGCTGAAAATATCACATTTTTCAGTGAAGGGCTCGTTACGTATAAGTTCAGGTGCCATCCATTCAGGAGTTCCTGCAGAAGCGGAGTCTCTCATAGGTCTTTCTATCATTACTCTAGAGAGCCCAAAATCACAGATCTTAACTGTCCAATGCTTATTGACAAGACAGTTTGCACTTTTAAGGTCACGGTGAACTATCTTCATTCTATGGATGCACATCAATCCCCTGGTTAAGGAAAGTTCCAAGTCAGTATACAGCAAAATGCAAACTTTTAAAGAAATTTGCATGTAAATGTACTGGAGTAAGACATTATCAGAGAGTAATTTACAGCACCCATCATGGTTATGCCAGCAGAAAACCTAGGCAATAATGAAGCCACACACACACACTCCGGAAGGGCGGTGCGGAAATTGAACCAAACTGAACATAAATTCGGTTTGGTTCACTTATAACATTTTAAAAAATTGTTTTTCGGTTCAATTTGATTTTGAAATTAGCAAACTAGTTCAGTTTTATTACAAATCAAACTGAAAACAAACAAACCGACTGGTTCAATTCAGTTCAAAATAATATAAATCCTTATAATTTCCGTTGGATTCGGTTCTAAAAGAAATTAAAATTCCAATTTGGTTCGAACTGAATGCACACTCCTAGACAAGAGCGCAAAGCTTTTGAAATGAACGTGCACAGAAAGAAGAAAAACAAGACATAAAAAAGATGTAGTTTGGCAGTGTGCCCACATCTTGTCATCTTCACCCTCTGTGAAACAATTACAATCACTTGCATTTATAGTGACTACATAATCTTCCTTTACACAATAGGACTGGAAGAAAACCAATAGTCATACAAATTACAGCAGAAACTTTTTGTGCACAGCCAGCTATTTCCATCATTAAATTTGAAATTTTTGATGGGCATTTAGTTTAAGGAAAGAAGGAAAATATGATCAAATAAAGGACAGCAGAAAAAATGAAGGCAAGTAGTCAGCACCATGAAAACAGTATGTCAATTGACATAATGCCACAATTTCTACGAAACACACATTCAGATTATCAGAATACTAACTATGTTTTTATACTATAATTTAACCAAGCAATTGGATTTACAATTACAAAATGTGTAGCTACAAATACAGAGTGAAATATGTCCAAAATTAATGTCATGCCTGATAGGAGATTGGTTTGTATCATGCAAAATATTTTCAACTCCCTTTTCCTCTGTTATTTTCTTAATCCGCATATCTAAATCGAACAATTATGACTTCTTATTTTTCCTCCTAACATGACGTCTTCAATGCAGCATGTACACACTAAATGAGTACACTAGCAATTAATTGGCATGTAATCACATGCAACCTCATTTTCAAGACTTGTTTTTTCATTTGCTTTCTCTTTTAAACAACTATTTTGTGTATTTTATTGATTTTATTTTTAGATCCAGAAAGAATAGCCTAAATGCATATTCAAATACACACTGACACAATACCACGCACATGAAGATTCAACTAGTCTGACTAAAAAAAAAATTGTTGATGGAAAATGGAACAGAAAAGCACAGATGTGTACATATGGCTTGCTTGATCATAATTAATTATTTTTTCTGACCAAGGACAGTGATAATATTCAACATATGTGAAAACTTCCCTCTTCTTCACTTCAACCTCCCCATCCCAGCAGCGGGGAATCTCCATCTCAATTTCTGTTATCTATAAGGGGACAAACTTATCCCTGCTATCTAAGCAAGTCACTGACCTCTATTATAGGGACAATGTTTCTCTGTTTTACACCTCACAAGTCAAACCTAACAGCTCTAGCAAGTCTACTAAATTCTATTGCTCCGCCACTCATCCAGCTAATAATGCAACTGCATGATAAACTAGAAAGATGTATAAAACCACAATCAAGTTCTCACTTATCCTTAAATCATGAATATAGATTCTGAGAATTAGTTTGCTCCATGTTAAACATGAATACCAAATGCTTAAGCTATAATTTAAAGAACACTGGTATCACACAATGTGACAAGATTTAATCACTCAAGGTATTAATCATAAAAGAAATTTAGGTAGATTAATGTATGACAATTTGGGGAAACTATCCCTACAGAATATTTGAGAATGTAGTGGCTTGATAGGTAAAAATCTATGATTGAGCATGAGAATTCAGATCTGGATCATAATGTAAAAACAAATAGAAGATATAATTTCTTCTAAAACAGTAAAACACTATTCCAGCAAAGCTGAAAATTGGGTGATAATTTCCTAGTGTCCTAATTCTTTAAATTTACTTTTCCTTGATTTCCTTCCTTGTTTGCATAACAGATTCTCAGTGTAGCTAGAAAAGGTGCTTGCTCAATTTGGTAACTTAGATGGGATGAAAATTATGGAGCAAATATGACAAACACGGGAAGGCGAAGAAGTTGCTCAACTTTTATAGAGTATAATAATTCAGGACAAGGCCAAACAAACCTGCATATATCACGCAGCATTTTTAACCTCCGCCGCCAACTGAGCCTCTTCTTTTGACCACTCAAATGGATCAAATAAAACAAGGACCCCATTTCCATATATTCAGTAACCATTGATAAATGAGGAGGCTTTGTGCAAGCACCCATAAACAAGATAACTGCAAGAACCAACATTCCTCATTTGAGAAGCAGTAGAAAGCGAGCAGGATAGTAATAATAGAGCAGTATCAATGATAATAATAATAAAGATTCAAACAAAAGCAGTACTATTAGCAAAAGTAAGTGAAGAGGAATACCATTAGGATGCCGAAGCTGGCTGAAAACACAAGCACAAGATCATGAAGGTCAGAAATATTCTTTAGGGGATAAAAATAAAGTAATCAACATATTTGGCAAGAAAAGACCTAAGAATGGATATCTCATTGCAAAAGTCCTCCATGTTTTCGGCAGTAAGATCTTGCTCAAGGAAAACCTTAATCGCAACATCTGTTCCATTCCATACGCCACGGAAAACTTCCCCAAAAAACCCTGGGTACAGCAAGTATTCAAAAGCAAACTCAACATAATATTCTTTTTGAATAGAAATTACAAATGAAGCATGGTTAAAACTGCATAACTTGTTGGGCTAACACTACCCTCTTATTTTGCCTGCAATATTACACCTTAGCCAGGAGGCACTCATTCTCTAACATTCATATAATAGCGCAGGTTGCTTGTTCAATAGGGCTGCAGATGAGCTAGGCTGAGACAATCTTCGGAAAGCTTAGGCTATGCTTAACAAAAAGATCCCAAGTCCATCTTGGGCTAAGCCTTCTCTGATTGTTTGATAAATGAGCAAAGCCAGCCGACGTCAATCATATCCACAGATGGCTCATGAGTCATGCTCCAAAGTTCTTATCTATATTTTGATCATATTATTCATATATCTATTGAAGAAACTAAAACTTTCTTTGCAAGAATTTATGTAAGTACCAGTGTACACATAATTTTCTTTTCATTGATTAACGTAATATAATTTTAAGTACATAAATCTATGTTAATGGGTGAGCGATTATACAAAAATTTGAATGTAGAAGCAAATTATTAGTAAGTTGCAAGTTTGCTTGATCTGAAGCTTAAAAACTAATCGACTCGTGTACCTTGTTGATGCAAACAAGGAAGAAGTCAAGGAAGAGAAAATTTAAAGAAACAGGCCATGAATTAACAATTTAGACACCCAAAGGGTATTTCTGTAATTTTCAGCTTTTAATCTCATGTCAACTCAAAAACCACTAGCTTCCGAGTGTCTACTTGTAGGATAGTTTCCCGGAGTTGTCCAACATCAATTTGGTATCCAAGCTTCGCGCATTTTGAAGCTTACTACTTTGGTGCTCAACAACAATGGTGGAATTCAAAATTTATGGAAGAGCTAACCTAATAGATGACAGTGTTGAGACTTCTCTCATTCTATTGTAAGACGCAATCTTGCATCCTTGAAACTGAAGAAGAGGAATACCAACATATTTCACTGCTTCAATCTTTGGTTAGATGTGGCAATCAAGCCTAAAAAAACTCATAACCGATGGTGAAAGTTTCATGAATCTGGTGTCAACATCTTTAGTGAGCATCTTAAACTTCCAATTGAACCACATCCAAAACCATAACAGTTATATCATTACCATAAATCTTTGTCTTGCGACTTTTAAACATGGTGCTTACAGTGATGTTATCCCTATGCAATTGACCCACATTCTCCTTGGTAAACCTTGGTTCTCTTATTGAAATGTACATTATAATGTGTAACATAAGATATTCTTTTTCAACGAGGATAATAATTTTGTTCTAAGACCTACAGATTCCCTTGAATTGAAAAGATATGTAGAGAAAAGGTTTACATTGGAAGGGCAAAAAATAAATGGAGCATGTTAAGATGAGAGATGCAAATTTCCCTATTAAAGTACTAGAACAACATGCAGAAACTTACGGGAAGCTTTCAGTAAACGCAATAAAGCTAGGATAACAGCTTGAAGCAGTTCACCAATAGGAAAAAGGGCAGAACAACAATTAGAACAGTTAAAGGAAACTGAGCTGCTCAACATGAAAAAGGACGAAGAAAACTAAATCTTGCAGCCTCAAATCACCAAACAACAGAACCAGCCCCAATATTTGCAAGCAAAAAACATTGAATATGAAGGATTAGTCAGGAGCTACAGAAAGACAAGCTGATGTTCCAGTAGCATTAAGCAGTAAAGTGATTGTTGAGGAGATGGCAACTAATGAGTCAATGTCAAATGTCAATTACTTTTTTACTTCCACCACAATTTGATAGTCATTTTGTAAGAATAGGAGCTGTCATGTCGTCATTGTTATTTATGCCTAATAAATGCACCAAAGTGGAATCGAGTTGTTTCAAAATCCAAGAAAAAAAAGAAGCATTTTTGTTACTTGCACACTTCAAAACTCCTGGTCAAGTTTTCTCCTACCAGGTGATAATAATGAAAACACGGAAGAAGTCGAAGAAAATAATATTTTAAAAATTAGGACATGTAAAAGTTCGGTCTAGTTTACAATATAACCACTAAAAGCGCATTTCTATACTAGTCTTTTTAGAAGAGATTTCCATCTTTTCTTTGTCTTTCACCTTATGATTCACATCTGAATTCTCACGTTTAATCATAGATTTTAAACTAATAAACCACTAGCTTCTGCAAGTATACCTGTAGAATAGTTTCCCTAAGTTGTCCTATATCACTTGACAAGCAGACCCTATCAAAGATGACAATAACATACATCGAGAAGAGTAAGAAAGATAAAAAGCTTACCAATCCCAACACGAGTACCAACAGTTAGCTCTGAGAAATCAATATTCCATTCTTGGAAAGGCAAGAGAGGTTTTCTTTGAAACATGGGAGATTCCAAAACTTTGTTCCAAGTAGAAACCAAATCATCATTTACTGCATAACCTGAAGGTTCCCTCTGCTCTAACATTTGACTCCTATACTGATGTGGAGATGAAGGCAAAGAAATAGCCTTTTGGGAGTTTAAATGGTCCCTTTGAAGAGCATATAAAGCAGATCTTCCACCAGAAATTTCATCATGAAGATCAAAATTTGAAACCTGAAACAGAAGAGTAATTTAGTTAACCAGTAAATCTCGTCAGACAAATACAGGTTATTCAAATTTCAAAATAGGATATATGACAAAAGAGCTGCACTGCAAATTAACCAGATTTGGTATTAATAATAGCACATGAGCTAGTAATAGCTAAAGATCCACAAACGGCTCAAATATGGTTCCTTGGTTTCACAAAAAGGTAAAATCTTGTGAAACCGTAGCGTAGGTGGTTAGCTAGTGCAATAACAACATTTTACCTATCCGAACCAAGGAAAGACTAGAGAGGGCGTGAAGCATTTCCTGGGAAACGAGTTCTTGAAACCTATCTTGGTTAAGTTTTCACATGACTAAATTTATGATTGCATTTTGTAGATTCCATCTTAAAACCAATTGGTGTTAAGCAAAGATGCCCAACTAATACTTAAACACATGTCCATTCACGGACACAACCTATGTGGGGTACTCCCACTTCAACGCTCTCCCTCACACGTAGGGTTTTCGGGTCGAGCAACCAATCCCCCTCACGCATCTCACGCACGGGCCAAATTCAAATTGTGTGAATAGACAAGGGTGTTAAGTGGAGATGTCAACTAATATTTAAACGCATGTCCATTCACACACAACCAATGTGGGATACTCCCACTCACTTCAACATAAAACATGTGCAAAAATTACCGTCATTAGGTCGAGACTAATTATAAATTCTAGGGTTAATGTCAAAAAAAATCACGAACTTTACACATTTTCTCATTTTAATCACGAAGTTTAAATTTTCTCATTTTCATACATGAACTATAACTTTTTTCCAAATTCATACACGATATTGAGGTGGCACTCATTCATTGGTGTAAAATGACCTCCACCTCCGCGAATTATACCAATGAAGCCGTGACACCTCAGCATCGTGCATGAATTTGAAAAAAAAGTGGTAGTTCGTGCATGAAAATGAGAAAATTTAAAGTGCATGATTAAAATGAGAAAACGTGTAAAGTTCGTGAATTTTTATGACATTACCCCTAAATTCTAACCCTATATTAAGAATAAGAAAAAAATCTCCGACCATGATTTGCGTTAAATTTCTGCTATTTTTTATGTAACTGCTACAAGATCAACAATTCCATGAGCAACCATCAATTTAATTCACACCAAGTAGTATACAAATCAAATTAAAAAAGAAAAATTGTATGCAAAGCCAAAGAAAACATAAATTATAATTAATGCACACTGGAAGTATGAGAATCATACATTTCCCGAAAAACTTGTGTCATTATCCTTGTCATCTAAAGAGTTTGCAAATGACCTATCATCTCCTTGCTCCCTCAAAATTCGATTTTGCTTCAGTGATTCATTCATGGCGCGCACAGCCCTGAAACAATAAAAGATAACCCCATTAAAGAAAAATGCACAATGTTCTAGGAGTGTTAAAAAAAATGGATGTCCAAAGATCTCCTATCTATCCATAATTGAAAGTTAGCTTACATTCACAAAATAACAAGCATCGTATTACAATTGAATAAAACAAAACAAGAACACAATAAAAACAAAATTTGAACCATCTTGTTGGAATTAAATATATAACGAAAGCAGATTAAAATAAAAAGAAAAGACATGTGGATTCAAAATACAATCTAAGACAGCAGTAATTCTATTCAAGACGTTATAATGAAACAAGCATCAACCTTACGATATCATCCCCAATCTCTGGAGTCATGCTAATGCTTCTTCTTCTTAATCTACGACTTTCTGATGTTGATGCACCCTCAGACCTGTGACTACCAAAAAATATTAGAGCAATCTTTACTCTTATAAAACAACAACATGGGAGTCTATATGTACATGAAAAAGTCTCCTGATGCATGATTAACTATTTAAGCTAACTGCCTAACTGCAATATAAGCTCAAGGTTGATATACTGTTTAAGCTACCCGTTACAAAACCTTCCTCAAAATATCCAAATGGAGCATAGTGGTGAAACATTTACAGATGGATCAAACAGTGTCTAAAAGTCAAGCATTTGTATAAAACATCTCTGATCATGAGCAGCTCAGCTAGAAACACTACAAGGCTTTAGAAATGTTAGAGTGCGGGTCCTCATTATAAGAAACATGTATTCGCTATTGGCTGGAAAAGCTATCTGGATTCTGGACGCCTTAAAAAATATTTGCTCACTTAAGTCTTGCTGTAAGTATATAGGCTCAAGAAATATAAAAACATCGCCTACAATTAGAGCTGGCAATTCATATAAGGGGGTCATGAATGGGTTGAGTCGATCTATTTTCATGATATTGTTAGTCTAAATATGAACACAGCACAAGTAATAATTCTGTTTGATATATAAAGTTCAAACACAACACGTTGTAATACCATTCAAACGACACGTCACATCACGTAAACACACTCAATTAAATGTGTTACTGAGCCAACTTATTTAATATGACATGTATAAGCCCATTTAATTATTTGAATAATATGTAAATTTATTTAACATAACACAAATAGATCCATTAAACCGATTAAAACAAGAAACATAATTTAAATTCGGCATTTAAACGGAAAAGGCATAATTCATCCGTTTAAACATGAAACTAATTAAATCATAAACAAGTTGACTTGTTTATGTCACAAAATTGTTATATCAAACTCAACTCCTCCTAATTCTGTGTCATGTCGTAATGTTTAATCGCATCATGCCTAAAATTGTCAGGTCTACTAACAATAAGACGCAGTAGATAAAAAAACATTTAAGAGATTTTTGGAGGTTTTACAGGTCAGCCGATGCAATCATATGTAGAGAAAGATTCAGTTTTGGACAAACCATTGTGAAAAAGGGCAAAAAACACAAACAAAACAAAATTTATATACTGTCTAGAAACTTGTCGAATATCCATGTGCTTGCACAAACGACTAAAATAAAGTGAAACGGCATGAATAAAAATTCTGCATATCTATAAATCATGACAGTATCGAATGTTTCTCGCAAAAATTTAGCAAGAGGATCAAGCAGGTAAGAACCTCGATGCAGCTTCATCACCGGCATAATCTCTAATTGAGTGCCTATGACCACTTAACATCGACCTTCCACGTGCACGATATGAAGGATGTTCTGGACTGCAAAACCAAGATTAAAAAAACATTACAATGGGAAGCTAAGAACAAATAAAAAAAAATCTAAGACTTATCAAGTCCAGGACCAAGAATCAGTAAATAAGTTTACCAGGACCAATTAGTAAAATGAGTTTTGGTAGGATCCCTGGAAATAGGCAAAGAGAAAAACTCATTTGGGAAGAGAGAACTTGCAGTCTAAACAAGTAATATTAAGCATGCAATCCCATTTCCCTAGAGCAACCACTTCTTGAGAAAGAGGATATTAGGATACTCTTCCCTTGCTCTAGGAAAAGTACAAGAATTAAGCTTGTAGCCCTTTAAATGTGGGGCTTAAGGAGAAGCATAAAAAAGATGAATTGACAAAAGAACTTTGAGGCAAAGCGCAGGTACAATATATGCCCATATGGAATCCCCTACATTAGTGATCATAAGCCCATTAACAGCTTTAGACAGTAAAAAGCTTAGTCTAGGGCATGCATATGCGCAGTGAGAGGGAGGAGGGGAGAGAGAGAGAGACAAAGGTGATCTAAACCAGCAGTAACAGTGATATTACATTTGCAAACATAACATACTTCAAGATCCACACAGGTTCAAACCCAACAGATGAAGGATTTAAAATGAAACCTCGAACTAGCAGTACGCTGTTCAGCAATGACTTTTTTCCGGCTACGTCGCCAAAAGGTTGTTGCTATATTGGGCTCACTGTGTGATAAGCTGGGAAAGAAAGTGTAGAGAGAATAAAAAGTCCAATCACCAACATTGCTCATAGTGTTAACAACAATTTGAAGAAAGGGATGCGAGGAAATTAAACAACAAATACAAAATTCGCAGTACCAAAGAAATTCTCAGGAAATGAAACCAAATATACCTCATCTTTCTGTCAATGTAGGTAGCAGACCGCAACATGATATTTCGCAATGAAGGACCTGACACATTTGGAGCTGTCTCTGGCTTCTGATGGAACTGCAGGCTTTCATCTTTTTCAGCACTGTGAAAAAGATAAAGGGAAAAGTCAATATAAATTACTCAGCATGAACGCTCAATGTAACCAGAAAAATATTTGACATTGATTCAGTTATTTATTAGTGAAAATCATTTTCTGACCTATCAGGGTCCACCCTTTCTGGAAAACCATACAGAGGGCTGTTAGGTTCAAGTGGTGAATCACAAGAATCATTTTCCGCAGAATCACTTTCCCCTGCTGCTGAAATGTGTGTCATAAAAATTGCCCTGGTTGACAGGGGTATTAACTGACCAGGAAACCGCATAAGATCAACCAGTAATTCCACAGAATTCAGCACAACTATGACAGACATGTGCTTGCATGAGTCCACATATTCAACATTCCCGTCACTTGGAAAACCCTAATATAGAGGGGAAAGAATTACAATGTATTAAGGACTTCCAAAAACTATGATTAGTATGAGTTTAAATTGCAATACATGTAAATATCATCCAAATGCATGTCAAAGGGAAAACCAACTACAATAACAGTTAAATCCACTAAGTTAGAAGCTTACCACCATTAGCCTACTTTCAAGGCCTACAGTATCCGCTAAAACTTTAAACAGGATTGCTCGAGGACGACAAGACCCATGCTTTATTTGCCCAAGTAACTGAACACCTCGACTTTCAAACACTTGGTAGGAGGTTTCCTCCAGAGTAGCTTTTGCTGGACTTTCTACATTTGATCTTTTATAAAAATCAGAAACCTGTATGAGGGTAAGCCAGAAAAATAAATAAGAAAACCAATTTTTGAAAATGTAAGATATGGTATAATTATTTCGAGGTATGCAGAAGATGTAGAATAGATTTTGATCCTTGAACTGGCAACAAAATAAGAAAGACTCTTTTAAGTGTATCAATTGTGAAAAAATAATTCATGAAGCACATCGCATACATGATAATCACATTTCACAAAACCACCGGTTAAAATATTAAGAGTCTTTAGAAGGCAGCAAAAAGAAAAACTCATCATATGCACTGAAGAAATATTGCACAAAAAGGAATATGGGATTTTAAAAAAAAATCTAGAAAAAGTTTGAAAAGAAAAAAAAAATCAAATAGAGACACATAGAACAATTATTGAGAAAAACAATCATGTTTTCAACGTTCTAGGGAGTTTGGAGGACTAATGTAATAGCTTTCAAGTTTTCTATTTTGATCGACTTAGAATTAAGGAAGATGTTTAAAGTCGGCTCACTTGTGAAGAATATTTCCCACCTCTCTTCAGTTTTTCTTTGTATTTTCAAGTTCGTAGCTTTTACTAGTCAAAAGTTCAGAAATAAGATTCAAAACTAAAGCTCAAAACTAAGTGGACAAAGTTTCCTATTTCTTGATCTAAAGTGGATTAACATTACTTGCCAAATGATACAGAAACCAACATTTACTTCTTCATAGTTTAAATATAAAAAAACATTAAATAAGGTAGTACTAGAGAACAACTTTCTTTTATCATCTAGAGAAGATATTTTCAAACAACCAATTCTCTCAGAATAAATTTTTAAGGCTTAAAATTTTTGGAAAAGCAAAGGTTCCCTTCTCCGGCTTTTCAACACTAGGAGCTAGTTTTTTGTTTGCAGTGGCTCAACACATGTCCTTCAGTGTATCTGTTTCATAAGACAAATAAAATCTAATCCTAAGGCCAAATTTATTGATCATTACGTCAATTACAGGAATTCCAATCAGAATTTGAAAAAACAATCATGTCCAACAATGAAAAGTACAATCATGTTAACAAGCAGCCACATGAACTTGCATTGAGATAACCACAGAAACGAATGAAGGTTAACAAGTTCTCACCAATCCAGCAATCTTTTTTATCATTGCAGCTGGATTTGAGTTCAATCCTTTCACCAGCGCCATGATCAGTTGCTTTAGCATAGATAATTTTTTATCTTTCTTTGCATCTACAAAAATTACATCAGCCTTGAAACCCTCAGCACCCAAAGCAAGGAGCTCATCTAAAGTTGGAATACTATCAAAAAGCTCCTTTAGCTTTTTATCCTGTCCAAAACAATTTAGTGATGTTGAAATAACAAAAATGTTTCAGAACAAGTAGATGACTGAACATAACAGGTCAAGGTAGAAAAACAAAATAACTAAGGACACATTCAGAGGAACAAATAAATGCAGATGCACTGCCAAATCTTTTGCAACATTCAACAACAAAAGAGTAACCATACAACAAATGAAATATTTAAGAGGACAAAGTGGAATAGATTACATACAGCAGGATTGAACAGAGAGACTTCTGCATCGCGCATTCAAAAATTACTGAAAGATAAATAACTACTAAAAGTTCAAGGCACACATTGCACAAAGGATTCATGGATGACAGGCAACAAACAGCAGTTGAAGAAGTCGGCAAATTCTATAATTTAAGGCGATTATTCAGACTACCAAGCATAGGTCAATCAGGGTTCAATGACTCGGTTGTCCAGATTCCATTAGAAAATAATAAAAGCTCAGTGACTAGATCTTGAAGCTTAACCAAAATCAAATTGAGGCTGACTCGAGGAGGAGATTATCTTCTAAATTAATTAAAATGAGTAGATTCTTCTATTTGAGGACATTATGCTGTTTCTTATTAGGGTCATCAGTCATGTAAACAGAACTTTTGACTATGCACCATCAGAAGTCCAAAAGGTTAAAAAAAACAATTTCGAGACCCACTTGAACCAAAAAATTCATAAGCAATATCAGAATATGTTCATCATAAAATATACTCCCTCCGTCCCGTTTAAGAAGTCCCATATTCTATTTTGGGATGTCCCATTTAAAAAGTTCCATTACTATTTTTAGAATCCTTTTCTATTGAATACCCTATTTTACCCCCTCTTTTAGTTATCTTAAAATAGTTCTATGAAAATTCCACTATCATTAATAGGGGCAAAACATGAAAAAATATGAAAAGACAAAGATAATTAATGTTTTCTTAATCTGTGTGTAAAGTCAAATGGGACTTCTAAAGTGGGACAGAGGGAGTAATGAATTAGAGGCCAATTCAGAGTGTGAACAAATTTCTATATTTATGGGCCTAGTGCCAACTAACTTATGATGCAACTTTAACATTAGAACTAATTTATTATTGGCCTAATGCCTTAAAAGACCCCGACTTTTTAGCCCCTTTTCAATTCTCTCCTGATGTTGAAAACCCTAGGAACTATAGAAGATTGTGAAAATGCCGATGAAACATCAAACAGAGCACCATTGAGCAATTAGTCATAATGCCACCTCACAACCCCTTGTCACTCATCTTTACAAACAATCTCTATAAAGCTTAAATGGCCACTGGACCGTGGCGCTTTTTTTAAAAGAGCAGTGGACTGGTCATACTCGGGCATGGGCTGCTGAAAATTCGAAGATGAACGATGCTGTTGTAACGGCTGAAATTCATGAATGGCCCTTTAGAATGAAATGATGTTTGTTGGCCGAAGGCGGAAGGAAGGCCGGAGTCTGGAGGCTTTGGGATTGCAATCTTGCTTCGCTACTTTAGCATTTCCTGCTTATCTGTAAATTTCCTTTCTTCTGTATGTATTAACGTACTTTTAGAAATTTCTAAATTAGTTAAACTTTTTGAGCATCCGTAGTAAGGACCCGATCTGTCGACCTTTGATTTTTAATGAGAAAGACCCAGAATTCATGTTCTCGCTTAGACGTTAGATTATTGATGAAAAACTCCCTTTGAAGTAGAGAAATTATATGGTAAACATAAAAAGAGAGAAGATAAAGAGGGGAATCGTCTAATAAAAGAAGGAGAAGACGTTCCCCTTTTATGGTATGCCTCAACGGAGTAAAGAATTATTGACTATTCCGCCTTCTAGGATTTCTTCACTGGGTAGTTAGTTTACTATTGAATAACTTGAATAAATATAAAAATAATACATGCACATAGAAGCTTCTTCTTCAAGAGTCTGAATAAGCTCAAGAGAACTAGGGCCACTATGGTATCAGATTTGAGTATGAAAATCGAGGGGTTGTACTTTTGAACTTTCGCATGAGTTTGGTCCTTCTAATTTAGGTCTTCAGAGTCTTGGGTGCTCTATCAATGGGAGATGTAGATCGTAAAAGTTTTGAATCTGAATTCTAAATTGTATGCTGGAACCTGGAAGTTTTAAGTTTAGTATCATTAGTTTGATCTGAGAACTAGTTTTCATTCATAATCTAGTTTGCTGAACTTCTCAGACATGCCAATATATGTGTCAATTAAACATGTAAAATATTAATTTTTAAAAGGATGAAAACTTGATGCGGAACAAGAATTCTGAATTCAGGAATTTAATTTTTAGTTTAAAAATTATTATATTAAAAACTGTCAAATGGTTGGATAAATTGACCCAAAAAATAGAATTTGTTCTAGTTAAGTCAAAAGGTCTAGACGACATGATTGAACTTTTGAGAAAAGTTGAATGGACAAAATATTTCAAATATCATTTAAACATTTAAATGACACTAATAACTATTAGTTTTTAAAATAACTAATCATGGTAAAACACATAAGGGGCTTTAAGGTTCTACAACATTTTTACAGTTTAGTTTGCATAAAAAATGACATTGTGAAAGAATGAGTTAGTTTTTGAGTGAATTTTGTGTTGTGAAAAAGGTCAAATCTTTTCTTCACTTAATCCGCCCTTAAACTAATTCTTTATTATAATTGCATAATGTGACAGAACCTCTTGATGTCCTGAGAACTTGTAACATTTACTATTAACTATTGCCCTTTCTTTGCCATCCAAATCCAATCAAATAAACATTAGTTGTATCTAAACCTTAAATTCTATCCTTATAAAGAATGCAGAGTAAACACGCCTAAATAATGAGTAGCACTTTAGCTGTCAAAAAATTTATTAGCCAAATAAACTATAGCCAGAATTGACATAAATACCCTCTATAAAACTTACTATTTCATGTGTTTAAAATTAAAAAATCTTGATTTTTGAGATAATTTAGGCTTTTCTTACAAAATTATCAGAATTTTAGTAGAGTTCTGAAAAAACGTGTCTGCTCATGTTACCGTTCCTTGCTGTTCTTCTAGCACATTAAGGTTCTTAGTACTTTGTACTGTATGCTAGGAAAAACTACTACTCTTTCTAATTCATACAAATACTTCAAGCCCTCAACACTAGCTAACCTCTCAAGTTCATTGCACATCTCAACAATAGAGTGAAACCCATAAAATTTAGAGCACCCCTTTAAAAATTTATCCTTCTCTCTTAGTATCAAAATGAATCAAAACCAAAATGATCCCAACTCCTAAGCTCTGCTAATACCTCATATCTAGGCAGCTAGGCTCTAACATCTATCAGATATTGATGAGTTTCAGGCCGGCATTTCTAGTTGATTGCACTCAGGAAGCAGAATGTTTATATCTCAGGCAGGTAAATCTACCAGGTTGCACCAAGGAATCAGAATGCTCAAATGCAGAACACTCAATTAAAATTTTCAAGATTCAGCAAAAATTCAACTCAAGAATCAACGAAATAGCATTCATACACTAGTGCTCACCTGTATGACAGAGTAGAAACCATTCGGAATCGGTTCCGAAAGCATCCCAGTGCTCCAAAGAATCTGCGATGCACTCTGTGAAGACAATCCATCATCCTCATAATTCCTAGGCGATTCCTTATTACTCAAACCATCTGCTGGTGAAAGCAAAGAAACAGATTCAAATTTGTCAATAAAATCAGAGCCCCACCATGCAGCATTAGAATT
The DNA here is from genome assembly GCF_937616625.2 of Mercurialis annua. Classification (NCBI taxonomy): domain Eukaryota; kingdom Viridiplantae; phylum Streptophyta; class Magnoliopsida; order Malpighiales; family Euphorbiaceae; genus Mercurialis; species Mercurialis annua. Next base: position 35,380,586 of record NC_065573.1, on the reverse strand, counting down.
CGAAGCCCCTTGTTCGTCATCTCGCGTCTCTTCCATATTAAATATTTTGAATGCACAACCATTTCGGCCCCACAATTTACCCTATAAAAGATCCTCTCGATGCACAAATTCTTAGACAGCTAAACAATCCATCATTTTCCAACTTCCCTAAGCCGGATGCCATTAAACTAATATACACTCACGCGCCGCCCTAGAGAAACCTAGTCAGCGTCGGACCAACACGTCGAGCTAGATCCGACGGGAGGGCTCACGCTCGTCGGAAACTCTTCAATATGCCGGATCGTTAACTCCACTGTCTCGCCTTGGATCTACCAATACATTTTGAGGTCGCGCATTCACAATAAAATAGTGAGGAATTGTCAAATTTTTTGAAGAATTAATAAAAACAGAATCAGGTGAAATGAAACCAAATGAAGAAATTAATGAGCGAAAATAAATTTTTGTTTTTTTTAATCTCCAGATGTTCTTCTCTAACTCGTGTTCATTTTGTACCAGTTGCAGGTCAGGAGAACGGAGTTTTCTTTTCTTTCGTTTTTGATTTTCACCCAATTGCGTGCTACTACATCAAAACGACGCAGTAAAACACCAAAGAAATTTGTGATTTTTCATAAAAGGTTAATTACAAATTAAAGTGTGATTTGCAATTATAACACAAATTTTAAAATTACGACACCGACCAACTATGCAACAATAAAAATACCGACGTGACAGTATATTATAATATTAACGTCAGCGTTCTTTAGCTCGGTTTTCCGATTTGCCAAAAAAATGATGTTGGTGTGTATCGTAATTGCAAATGACGTTAAGCTTCGTGATTTTAATTTACATTTAAGCCAAAAAAGAAAATGAATTCTGATCACCAAAAATATTTTTGCCTGTTATTTTGAAAAGAACCAAGATTAATAATTTATGTGAAATTATTCAATGATTATTTTATACTTTACCTATTTTATTTTATTTTATTTAGAGAACAAATTACACTTTTGCTGCTAAAATATACACGCTGTGATGTGAATATTACATATAAATGGACTTTTTGTCAAATAAGATAACTGTCAAGCATTTTCAATTATATAATGATATATTTTATTGTATATTGCATTTTAGGTAATTGTATATATTATAATTATTATATAATATCTATTCTAAATAAATAAATAATACAAAATATTAGAAGAATTCATAGTCGTTAGGCCGAAATTGAAATTCAAAGACGCGCAAGTGATAAAAGGCCTTAAAGTGAGGAACGGTGGTGTATTTATGCGGCTTTAGAGTTTATTACAAGTGAACAATGCATCAGCTTTTCTTAATGATTTTCTCCGCTTTCTTGATTTAATGAACCTATTGAAAACACATAACCAAAAGTGCTTTTAATTCTTGATGAAATTTGTGATATTAGCTCAAGCTTTTGGTAATATTTTGATTTTGCAATGTAAAGAAGGCTCTAGAATTTGTACTCTGTGGCCTAAGTTAATGAAATGGAGCTCATTTGTGTGGAAATTTCATATACATTCATCTCTTCATGTCTTAAATTAATATCATCAGTCATCAACACTACGCATTCTGTAGAGAACTCCAACAGTAGATCAAAATTAACATAAGAAAATTTATTCATATACCATGTCCTTGCAATACTGAGCATGTGAGGCATTAGCGACAAGCCATTGGTCAACTTTTCTGAGCTTGTAGTCCAAGAACATTTTTTACAATATACATTTAGAGAAGAACCTAGTCAATAATATACGTATATGATTAATCAAGGTGGTGTTTTCTTAATTCGTTGAATATGTGAGCTTGCATATTGAAATTAATTCAAGAATTGAGACTTTAATTAAGATCGAGCTCCAACAGAAATATATTTTAACTTTTTTTAAGTTTAGAAGACAACCTAGAATCAAGATGTTTATTTTAGTATACATATCTTGTTCTATATCTGGTAACTGCTTTGGATAGAGCTAATATAAACTGAATTTCATCAACAAAAAACAGAGAGAGAGAACAAAACCATGCTATGACCCTCACAGAAACCATACCAATCAATTGTATTACATGCCTCTTCTCCAATAGAAAGAACTAATTATAAACAGCAAAAACAGCTCGCAGGCTCATACACCCATAAGGCCATAACATAGCTCTAATGTTGGTAGCAAAATCAATACATTTTCGTATTTAAAAATGAGCAAATTTCCACGTTGTTTCATCGTCCATCACTCTGAACCTTCAGTAGGACCAAGTTTGGAAATCTAAATTGACATGAAGCTCAGGCGGTATTCATGAGAAATGTGGTGCATGGATGGTGTAGAAAAAACAATATATTTCCTTAATGATCTCCAGACTGAACATAGAGAACAGGAACTAGCCCTGCCATTTTGCCATCCCTTCCAGGACGTTTCTTCTTCACCTGTTAGTAATTAAATAAGACCATAGCAAGTTAAGATAATGAAAAATACAGCTCCACAGAAACCTAGTGAACTACAGAGAAAATATGTCCTTTCTTTCAATTTTAGATTACATGCAAATAAAATCACAAACATTAGCATATTTTACAATTACAACACTAATTTTTAATTTTAGCAATTTTAAATACCAACTTTTAGTTTTTGAGAATTCTAAACACATTGAACTTTCGATATACTTTCACTAATGCGGACGCCGGAAATATATCCGAAGTCCCTATCTTCGGGCGTGCACATCATCGAAAGCATATCAAAAATTCATTTTGTACTTTGAATCGCCAAATATTGACTTGTAGTGTTTGAAATTGCTAAATAAAAATGTGTTACTAATTGTAGAACACATTAAAGTTTGTAATCTAATTTGCTATTAACCCTTAATTTTATAAATTTGGGGTAGGCTGGGGGCATTGGAAGATGAACTTTTTTATCCATTCAACCATAGTCAATTAATTTCAAACTGCCACCAAATCAAGGAGGTAGTCAATAAAAAAGTGAAACTTTCAATTTTATTTTCCTTAATGAATACTCACATGGAACCATCCATCAACTTCGTATTCAATAGTGACCTCTTCTCCGGCTGTTAGATTTAACTGCAAGAAACACCATATTTAATCATCTTCATGTTATTGTAAAACAAGACAACAATTGATAATTTAAATGTTTCTTCAATTTCTATAAATTAAATCAATTTATAAAATAAAAACATGAAAGAAATTATTATGCTGAAATTTCCATATGCATTTTTCGGTTACAAACCAGATCAATTATTTAAAAGAACCACAAGAAACCAATTTACCTCATCATCTCCACCTGCAGTGAAGTCATAGAGCGCCGTTCCCATTTGTGGATTTCCAGAAGAAACCCGTCCATCATCCTGGGATTCACGACCAGCTGCAGGGTTCTCAAATGACTCGTATCTTTGCATGATGGATGACGAATATGATGGAGGCTCTTCTCTAATCTGAAAAGGACCAATAAATTAAAAACTGCATAGATACAGGGTAAAAGACTATGATAAGGTGAGAAACTATGAGTCCTCACCGGAGAACTTACACCCTCATATATAGATGAGGAACCACTATTTCTTCCTGCTGACCTCTCCTGTTACAGTCAAATCTATTTATATTAAATATTAATATTTGAAGAACACACTAAGAGAGTTGAATTTCGTGCAAACATACACCGAAATGCATGCACTTCAAAGGAACAGTTAAAAACAAGGATTTGAATTTTCAACACTTGTGCCCATGTTCATGCAAAGTACTTTACAATGCAAGTAGATTACTTGGGATAATATTTAATTTGTGAATAAATTAGTTAATTACAACAGTGCAGCTACAAAGGTCACATTATGTTTTAGCACAATAGAACACTGAAAAACTAATCAGATTATCATAAGTAAAGAGAAAATGTAAAAGGAAGCTAGTGGCAAACTGGCAATCACCTATTCATTAAGTTATCAGATTTTCTATGTGCCTTGACACGAGAAGATAAAAACAGAAATGTATCTTAAGAATTTTTTCTAAAATAACGGAACATAACAGTGTCAAATATAATAATAATAATAAAAAAGAACGTTCCAGGTTAAAACGAATCTTTGGGCATCAGATAAAGGCTTAATGAGATGGAAAACATAAAACATAAGAAATTGCAAAAGAAACAAAAGGCAGATATATATGTATATATATCACAAGCCTTTGTGCTCACAAAAAAAAAACAATAATAATGTCACAACATACTACATTGGAAGTTAGTAAATTAATAATTCAGTGAGGTATTTTATATTCCTAGCACTCCCTAGGATAAGCATATGAAATGAAACAATAAAAGTGTAACCTGACAATAGATTGTCAGGAATTAGCTTCCTGAAAGTTAGCCAGCATATTGAACGTTACCGTGCTTTGTGAAGATTTATAGTTGGTAGGCCGTGAACTGAATAATGATGGGTAGCTCGTTCCGCCAAAGTGGGATGATATTGAAGTTTCAACAGATCCTATCGAGTCTGGTGAAGATGACCCAGATGACCTTGCATCATCTTCCTGAAAATTCAGTGTAACACAACAAACTGAGTTCTCCAGTGCCCTTTGAACATGTTTACACTTCTAATATTTAGCTGTAATGACTGCAATTTGTAACTCAAGAAACATAGAGGTGAGCTAGCATACCTCTAACTCTGAAGACTCTAAAAGTGTCTTTGCCCACATATCATCATAACTAACTGAAGGTCTAGAAATTATGTTCTCATCTTCAACATCTGGAGCATCGGTTCCAATACCAGCAAGAAATTCATGGACCTAGCATAAAGTGGACAAAAAACTAATTTAATAAGAAAAGTGAAAGAATCAACTTGTTAAAAGACAAGAAATTTTCCTAAGATTTTTACTTCTATGAATCTAAATTTGCCTTATAGATTACTTCAAACAGAAAGAACCATTCATTTAACCACATAATAAAAGAAAACTGCATGAGAAAATAACAAAGAGAGAAAAAAGAAAGTAACCAGTAAACATATGCAAGCCATAATTCCAACGACCAAGGGCATCAGAAAGGCAACTACTCATTTAGTACTCACAAACAACCAAGACAGTGAGATACTTTAGATATTATAATTTACATAAACAAGCTAAAGATGAACTATGTGTTCATATAATGCAGTCAAAGACATCTAAAAAAGAATATTGTATACGGTGGAACTAACATTCCCCCATGCACGCAAAATTTATAACTGGAAAGTAAATACAAATATGAAATTCTAATTAGGAAAAAAATTATAGTTATAAATTCTTTTATAGCTTGAAAGGCATCCTTAACTTAGAAGATATTTTTGTTGAAACTTTTTTGAGTAATTCCAGTATCTTTAGCATAAAACACAGGAGAGAAAAACATGAAGTTCATAACAGCAATAGAGGAAAGGCAAACTAGCCCGAAGGCCTTTCATAAGATAGTTTTTAAAAAAGCTTAAATTGGAGAGGGAATTCTTACGAGTCTTTCCTTACAACCAGACTACAGTTTGAACATCGAAGGATAACTATGATATTAACAATATTTTAAAGGATAATTACCTTGAAGCATTATGGTGGAAGTACTTAAGAAAATGCTAAATTCTATCCAAGTATATATATATATATATATAGCTTTACATTTCATACATCATATGATTTTGTTTTCAAATTCCAATTGTCTAAGGTCGTTTTAATACTCCCTCCATCCCATTTTAAAAGTCTCATTTACCATTATGGGATGTCCAATTTTAAAATTCCCATTTCTATTTTTAGAGTATTTTTACATTGAATTTTTCTTTTTACCCTTATTTTAGTCATCTCAAAAGAAACTTTATGGCAAAATACACTATCATTAATAGGGGTAAAACATGAAAAAAAATATAGTAATAAATCCCTTCTTATTCTTTGTGTATAAATGCCTTCTTATTCTTTGTGTAAAAGAAAATGGGACTTCTAAAATGGGACGGAGGGAACTCAATATTTGCCCTAGGAGTATGCCATTTTCAGGAATATAGTTCCTTTTCCAAGGAATATGGATTATAGTTCCTTTTCCTAATTAAATCCACAACGTAATCTGAACCCAATAATCAGAAAAACTTCAAGAGAATAGATTGAATAACAGTTACGAGAAAGAAGATTGGCTTCCAGCAACAATAACTGATGCCCTTAGATCATGTTAAACTATTATCAGGATCTTCAAAATTTAAGGAGAGTGCACATCAATATAGTACAGCACCCTTTACCAAACTTCTCACATAAGACAATACTGGATTCCTCTGTAAATGAACTAGTGCTGCTGAAGTCCAGTAAAAGGACTTGCCAGCGAAAGATCCTACCAATGACAAGTCTAGATAATGTTTTGTAGTGGAAGAAAAGCAAACAATAAAAAAAGGTGGCCTGTTGTTGAGGTGTAAAAGTGAACAATTTCATAGAAATCTACAAAGACTCGCTTTCTGAAACATTAGAATGTACTTGCTGATATCTCTAGAAGACTAGAACTAGCCTAAATTCTTTACAGAGGACATTTTGTTTCCGATCAATTTCAAAAAAAGACTAGTCGAGAAATGCTTACCCTGTTCATTGCAGGTGCATTGTTTCCCATTAAACCATCATCGCCAAGGTTTGCTGCCCAAGCATTCACCAAATCATCATCAAGTGCATCAGATTCAACAGGTGGTGGCTTAGATTCATATAATAAGTCAGAAATTCCTGTGGCAACAGCTGGATCACTTAAACCAGCTGATGCACTTATGTTGTGCTTTGTGCGATAGATGTCAATGAGCTTTGCACTGTCGTTAAATTTCAGATTAAGTCAATGGAAAATATCCGAATTGCAAAACGAGTAAGGAATCAAGCTAACAATAATGCAAAAAAAGAAATTACCAACATCAATATAAAATGAAAGGATCCGGAGGAACCTTAACAGCAAGAAGCTTTCAAATCAAAATTTGGGGCAAAACATAATCATGAAGGAAGGTAAATGGCACACTTTTGTGATTGACAAACTAAAGTATATAGCTTTACTATCCACGAAATATATGAGGTATGAATGACATGTACTGAAATGACTAACATTCAGCAAAACATAAATAAGCAACTAATATGAAATCAATGAGAAGACAAATGTGGGAAAAGTGAATACAAGCTAATTACTTTTCTGACTCCGGTTATTATTAGGAGAACTTTTGAAGGAGGAGAAACAAACACATACAACAAAGAAATTAATTCAGTGTCTGGGGAAGTGAAGAAAATGAGGAAATTATGCATTGTAAATTCATTTATTTTTCCTTTCAAACATTTTCCGATCAAAATATTTGATTATCAATGTCAAAATATTGGTTTTACATCTTAATTGGGCATGCTCTTCTCCCTCTCTCCAGTTTAGAAGATTGAAAAATAATGGAACTAAGAGGAAAATTTAAACTCCTTCCCCTCTCTTCTCCCCATTTTTATTTTCTTCCCACTTATTTTATTCTCACACTTCAAAACCAAAGCCTCATCAAAATCATCACTTTTTAAGCTCTAGAAAGGTGCCTCATATCTTCGCAAACTAAATGAACATCTTTGATTACGAAAGAAGATGGAAACATGTCTAAAAATATCTATACCTTATCGGCCCCAAAGGTAGATACTTTGCTCTCGGAACATAACAAAATAGTGAAACAAGATCCAGCAGCCTTTCATTGGTTTCATAAAGTTTCTTCAGCTCCTCATCTGTCCATTCTTTATTGGTATTATCATGATTACGGATATCCCTACACAATTGAAAAATTCCACAAAAATTGACACAAAGAATAAGCACGTACAAATCATAGAAGGACAATGCTTTAATCCTTACTTGATTAATTCATCTTGTGCTCTATACATTTCGTCAAGAATCTTTATCATGGGACTTATTAAGACTCCAAGGCCGGTACCGCTTGCACCTTGATCTTCCCCATTACTCAGATGCATCTCTGATAACTGAGACTGCACGCCGCCATGTGCTAATGCATTTAAGAATTCATAGATTTGTAGCCTAAAAGGCTCACCAGACCTGATTGCTAGAGTTGTGAGAGCTTGAGCAGCAACAATACGAACCTGTTGAGGGTCAAGACAGACCAAAGAAATTAAGGATGTGGACAATTCAAGTAACCAAACCAACAAAATCCATACAATCTATTTCCCTAATATAAACACCAAAATGCATATATATTTTAGAAAAAATTACAGCAGCTTGTAGCCACCTACCTTAAAATCACAATTCCACAATACAAAAATAGAAAGTAGAACATAATAAAGGAAATAGTCACAGAACAAACAATGAAAATACATACAGCTCAAACTATAAAATTATTCGTGATAAAAAATGATTATAGATTTTTTTTTAAAATAAGAATTACAAAAATGGAAAACCCTCGTTTCACTTGAACTAATTGGTTAGGATGAGAATGTGCATCCAATCGTTATAGAACCTTTATGTTTATGGGTTGGATGGTTCAGCCCATCCATCATCTATTTAAAACAAGGGACCCATTTACAACCCACATCCATTTGATTATGGGCGGGTAAATGGCTGTAGGTAATTGACAGTAATACATACTTTTCATCAGTCAAATAATTGAAAAACTTGATGGAAATGACAAAAAGATATTGACTTGATAATCATAGCTGTTAAAAGCATGCCTCGCAAGTTGCAAAATGCGGACTGCCTTGCGCCAGACCCACCAAAAGGCAGGAGGCATTACAAAGGTGTGGAAGGCGGGCCTTTGTGATTTTTCCTTTAAATTTACTACACCCTCCGTCCCAATAGAGTTGTCCACTTTGCCTTTATCACATAGTTTAAGAAAAGCAATTATTGTTTATAGATTTTGTGAAATTTTTCGTACTTTTCTTGTCATACCCCTATTTAATATAGGGTCCACTTGTAATTTACTTTCAATTTACTCATTAGTGGATTTTAAATAGGGGTAATATAGGAAAATTGAGTGTAAAAGTTAGTTACAGTCTTTTCCCCCTCCCATGTGTTAATTTGACATTATTGTTCATGTGTTTGTATTTTCGTAATTTTTATTTTTATTTTGTATTAAGACATACTTAGGTATTTTAATGTAAATCATAATCCAGAATATCATAGTTGTTAAAGGCATAAGGCACACCAAGGCGCAAGGAGAGGTGCGCGCCTTTCCAAGTATGGCACATGAAAAGAATACACATAACTAAGCAAATAAAACTCATAAAATAATGTGAATCTATGCTTAAAAAAATGCAGAAGCCCTAAACATGAAAAAAGAGCTAAAACACATCACCATAAAATTCCTGAATCTTACTCATTAACTAAATTTTATAAACTAAGTCGACTACTCATTAATATCATCCAGGTCAATGGACAATAATATCAAGGTTGAAATATAATTGAAAGGGGACAAAAAGAATAGAAGAGATAAAGAAAGAAGAAGAAAACAAAGGTGGAAACAAAAGTAGATACAACTTGGGAGTATGATCGGCAACTGTAGGAGCAGCAGCAACTTTTTTTTTCTCTTCTTTTCTCTACTGTAATCTTGAAATTTGATCTTATTTTTTCTTCAGTTATTCTAATAGGATCAAATGTGGGCGAGTATTGTAATCTTAAAATAAATGTTAATAAAATTAATTGAAAAAACAAATAATGTAGTTTAGGACTGATGCACACATAGCGGTGTGCCTTTCTGATCTTGCCTGTCTTTTGGTGGATGGAAGGCAAGGTTCTGCGCCTCATGCCTCGAGCGCGTCTACCACAAATATGATAATTGCGTATTGTAGTATTAATAATTTTTTTATCAATTTTGTTTTCTTCTCTCTCATTTTTTGCCTTGCTTCAATGAGGTGCTTCCCACCTCAGACTCAAGGACCTCTTTGAGTCTAGGTGCACCTTTGACAGCTATGGATTTAATTAATGAAAAGGAGAAATAGAAATTGAAGACTAGTATCCTCCCCAAAGAAAACAACAAGATTAATTAGGAATTTGACAAATATCAATATTTTATCATTATATCACAATCATCAAACTCAAGAATAATTCAATTGCTATTCCAAGTAAAAGAAACACATATGTTAAAGAATGATCAAAAGATGAGAGCTCGTACCTCCCAACTGCCACTAAAAGCACACCTCTGTAGTCGAGTTAATGCACCAGCTAGAGTAGGATTACGAGAGCTGGCAGCAGCAACCATTTTATCTGCATCTAGCATCATCAATGCAGTACCAGGAGGTGTTGCTGATTCCCAAGCATATTCAGAGGCAGCATAATTGGCATTTTCTCCAAGGAACCATACCTGTAGGCTTTCAGTTGAAATATTAGTAAGCGCAAAAGGCTAATAACTTTAATAAAAAAAATCAATCTCATGTTATTCGATTTGTGTGGCCCATTTGATAGCTAAAAAAGCCCTTGTAGATGACTGCTTTGCAATGTCATCATTTTCCTTTTGAAATGGCTCACTCGTGAGTCGTGATTATTGAGTCATACCTTACTTGTACAGTTCCTACTTCATCTAATGAACTTTTAGCCTTCGACCAAAAAAAAAAAAAACATATACAGTTTAGGTGGTACATCTGAAACTGTAAATAAAGTACAGATGCTTACTGCTGCTTGGACTAATCTCTGTAATGCTAGAGCCGACTTTGGATCAGATGCAGATACTCTATCAACTGATGTAAGCCCCGACATAGACCCAGGTTGTGGTGGTGGTAGGTCAAGAACTATAGTGACTGCTTCCAAAGCAGTGTGCTTCCCATCAGGACCAGCGCCAACAAGACAAGTCTAGAATTAAAATAACAAAACAATAAATAAGGATTGTGCTCTCCTGATAGTTCAGGAATATTATCACTGCATGTACACCTTAATTAATGAATAAGCAATTCCGCACCAACAAATTTATTATAAAAACAAATTTGAAGCCAATTCCTAGATTGTTAATGATCTGTTGTAGAAAGAAATATAGGTATAGCTTATAAAGAAGTCAAATTGTGTAAATTAACAATCTAAAACCAAATAACAAGATGTCGTGGTAACAGAAACTTACTTTCCATAGTAACTGTAACACATCAGCATCAATCTTCCCTGGTACCTTGGTAGCAAATATTCTTGCAATTTCAAGTAGAGTTACAGCCATATCTGGAGTTGCCTGATCAACCAATGAGATAACTGGTAAAAAGTTATTGTTAATGGTGAGGAACATGCATGATTATTGAATTCAAAGAAAACGAAAAAATTGCACTTTTTTTCTAGACATTAAACTCGTAACCTAGCTCAGATAAGTATAAGTTACAATTGAAACTACATGACTACTGATGCTAGTAATCAACCCATTGTATGCACCTCTTGGGATACATACATACTACTGAATTACAAGAACATTATCTTGCTAAAGACTAATAAGTTGTCTTAGCTCAGCTACACAGACAGATATTTGCGCCATTACATACATTATAAGATATCTGCAGCAAGACCTTTGTCGAGCTGGAAGTCTCATCATAAAAACTCCTAACTTCCTAAACATTGCTGATTCTCTTTAGCTTGTAAATAAGCATTGCTTTTTCCACGATTTCATCATTAGACTTCATTTATAACTCTTACGTGCTACTAAAGCCAATGAGTCGTCTTCTTCAATTCTCTTCCCCTAATTTTTCCACACTACAGCGTTTCAAAATTCAAACAATAGTTACTACTTACTACCCTCTGCAGCATCTTAACTAATAAACCCCAACATTTGAGCTTGCAATTTTAATACTGAAATATTTTCTTTTCAAATTTCTAAACTAAATTTCCAAATCTGAAATTTTATTTTTTAGGCTATCTTCTAACTCCAAGGGCAGCCCTGTATTACTTTAAAAATCCCAACTAAAACAAGTTCTCCAAACACTAGGCCCCACATGAACCATCAAACTGACCTCCTTATAATCTTATCAACTAAATCACGGGCCTGCTTTCATAGCGTCAAAATCTGATCACCGGATCAGTCTTTTCACGCACTATCTAGACAGTACAATTCCATAATCAAATCTAAACACTCAAATTATCTAGCCCTTGTAGATGAATAAGCAAAACAAAAGATACATGCTAAAAAAGGAGACATTGCGTCTATCGAGGAGAGTTTTGTCACCAAAAGGTCATTTATTCATCATTAGCATACATAGTAAAATGCAATAAATGAAAGGAATAATTACTAATTCTCCCGGCGTTAGGTCATAATTATTAGTTCCCCACGGTTTTTAAAAAGTCAATATTCCCTTGACGTTTGGTTGAATTAACTACTACCCCCTTCCGTTAATTAATTGTATTATATGACCTAGTCAAAGGGTCTAATAGTTAAAAATATAGTACAATTTGACCCTTAAACTTATTTTTCTTATAAAAAAGTCCATAAATTACTAATAAATTCATATAATTTTTTATAATAATTTCAAATTACTTATCAAACCATAATATTTTTATAACCATTTTAATTTATTAAAATAATTTTTCTTATCAAAAGAAATTTAAAAACATTAAAAGATAATTAAATTTAATATAGTTTAGTTCATTAAAAAGTTTAAAATTTTATTTTGTTTAGTTTAAATTTAAACTTTGTATAGTCCAAAATCAAGTCATATTAAAAACATATTGTACTATAGAATTTGTAAATAGAATTGAAACAAAATACATTATGTCTAATTCATTTTAAAAAAAATAATTGAATTTGATTTTAAATTTTCATTAAAAATATTTTAAAATATTTAAATAAATATTTTATTGTTTATCAATTCATTAGAATTGGACCTTTTTATAAATTTATGAATTTTTTTGAAAGAAAAATAAGTTTATGGGCCAAATTAAATTTTAATTTTATCAAAAAGAACCTTTAACCGATAGAAGGGCCTTTAACCGATAGAAGGGGGTACTAGTGAATTTCGATCAAAGGGGAGACATTTGACTTTCAAAAAGTCATGTGGAAATTAGAAATTACGACCTAACGTTGGGGGTAAATAGTAATTATCGCTAAATGAAACCTCATCTATTTTGAAATTTGAACCCAGGCAATTCAGCTCATGTAATTTTAACTGATTTGATACTTAGCATGCCTATTGATTGAACATGACTTTATGCAATCAAATTAATGCATCAAAAATGATGGTGATTATAATGATATAAATTGAAGATTCCCATGACAGGAAACTGGCAATTTAGCAACCAATATTTTAATGTCATACAATTAATGCTGGAACCTAGCCAAGTAGAAAAGTAAGAGGAATGCTAAGCAGAGCTTAGAACTGGCAACTCGGCAAACAATACTGAAATGCCCAAAAATTAAAATAGGAAAAATAGCAAGTAAAAAATATGAAGACTACACTAAGCCAAGCTTACTTATAATCATGACAAGTAGCATCAAACACACTTGCGCAAATGCAAAACCCACGCGCACACATATCATTCTATGATGTGTGTTAGTATATTCATGAAGTCATAGGTTCATTTCGAATCTTGAATATCAATCACATACCTTAAAACGAGCATGCAGGGTGAGCAAAATATCATTCAACAGCGTAGCTGGCCATGCTGGATCAGAAAGCTCTGATGCAATAATTGATTCTAGTTCATCAAATGATTCATGTGGAACTTGCATCCATATCAATGCCTTGATTACCATTGCTCGAACATAGACACATTCACAGGCTACAGTCGTTCTCACTACCTCCATCAATGAAGCCAATAAACTTGCAATTGTATCCTTTCCACTTGTCACACTAGACACAGAAGATGCCCTTCTGAAACCTACAATGGGAACAGAGCGGAAAAAACCTTCAGGCCATATTCATAAGAACTTCATATACTAGATAGAAATGTTAATAGAAACCAGGTAATACAGAAATTTATGATAGCACCTTAAATTATACTGAAATATACTCCCTCCGTCCCATTTAGGAATTCTCATCGTCATTTTTTTTTGTCCCACTTAAGAAGTCCCATTGTACCATTTTAGCTTAAACTTCCTTCTTTACCCCTTGTTTTATCTTAATAATTAATCACACTTGCAAGGTAATTAATGACATGTACAATTCCAAAGCACAATTAATAAGGGCAAAATAAGGAAAAAAAGATGTATTTTGTCTTCTTAATATGTGTGAAAAACAACAATGGGACTTCCTAAATTGGATGGAGGGAGTAACCAACATGACAGCATCAAAATCAAATAAATAGGCTTGAAGATCTTTAAATTGCAAACAGATGACATCTATCTCCCTTTTTCTATTAAACAAATAAAATCTCAAATTAACTGTCAACTGAATGTACAAAATGTTAAAGCAACCCAACAGTTCACAGAGATATTAAAATCACAATTTAGCTTAAAATTAAAAGACAGGGTTGAAATGAAAGATTACAAAATCCTCTCCATAAAAATCAACTACTATGAAGGCATGGCCTAATCTATCATTCTATTCCAAAATCAAACTTGCAAAGTCAATTCCAATAATAACGATGGTTGAAAAAGTTATTTGCAAAAGGAAACAGTTGATAAAATAATTTTGCTAGTCAACAAAGGCAAATGGAACTGACATCGAACATAACAAAATAGAGGATAGAGATTTGCACATCGTAAACACCATGTAATATAACAAGCATTTTTAAACACAATATGCTGAAGTTTATCCTCAAAAAGGAGTACATTTTACGTTATTTAAGATCAAGAGGTCTCTCTAGCAATATGTCATTACAGATCCAGACAGGAAAAGAATTTTACCACTTGCATATGGATTTTCATTAAAATCTGCATCAGTTGAATCTGCAGCCTCAGAATATGAATTCACATTAACTCCTTCATCAATATCTTGCAAGCCCACAGCAAAGGCTGCAGCACGACTTTTTCCCATCTCCTGCACAACTCTAGCTGCTGCATGAAGTACTGGCCTAGAAAAATTACGGAAAGCACTCTCCAACCTGCATCAATTACAGAAGAGAAAAAAATCCACTTCATAAAACATCTGAAAACACTAAAATCTAGCCATGCTGATTCAAGCATATTCAGAGCACTGAGAAAGCATGCAAACGAAATTGCACCCAATCAAAGGACAGCAAAACAAAAAGGACAGAAGGTGGTGTGTGGAAGAGATTGAACCAACCTCCTCATTACAAGCTTAATGAGAGGTTGTGGACGCCTGGTTTTTTGAACCTTCTCTTTAGAAAGCTTTGATTCATCACCACCACCTTTAGATGATACTGATGGTGCTTCTGGTAACTTCAAAATCTCCCTGGTTAACCGATACCATCCAGCGGCTCGTTCTTCAGTCCTGCAGAATTAAATTAACTGAATCTCAAAAATTGTAGAAAAGCTTTCGAACAATAAAGCGAGAGCAATGGCATACTAAATTCATTCCGTATAGACCTTTCAACAAGAAAACAACACATGAGTCGTCATGACTGGTAGAAAATAAATGAATAAAAGGTAAAGCATAAGTATGCACCTCTCATTGTTGTCACATTTTCCCAATACGCATAAAATAGCCTCAAAACAGACCCGTTCACTGGGATCTAGAAGGAGTTGATAGAGCACAGAGTTGAACTGAGATTTAATGTCAGGCCTCTCTGCGGACAACAGCTTCAAGAAATTAACTACTCGCATTCAGGGACACGCCTGAGTTTTAAAGAGCAAAAACATGAACTTCATTTTACCATCTAGTGCACGAGCTCTGGATATTGTATGGCATAGCCTCGCCAAAGAAACTCTGGCAAGCACATCGTGCAAATGAAGAACATCCTGCAAAGCCCCTGATTCATATAAATTCCCACAAGTTAAAAGCAGCACACAGAAAAATCTCCAAAGGTGAAACACATAAAGAAAGACAAATAACATGATAATATTAAATTATTGAATACAAGCACATCATAATATATAATTAAAAATGAAAAAAAAAAGTACAAGGTGCCTTTTGCTCATTTGACCACCAAAGACCCAAAATAATCCAGTGCTAAGAGTCACTTTATCGTGCATCTAAGTTCAGTTGACCAGTGTAGAGCAGCATAGTCATGAACTTTAAATAATAAGTTCAGAATGTATCCATAATAAAAGACATTTTTAATTTTTTGTTAAAATAATTAATTCAAAACACGTGTGGATGCCTCTTATCTAGAGTCACTGAAATTCCTAGTGACGCCAGAAACCAACTTCATCTATACAAGAGCCTTTGACCAGAACTACTCAAAAGTTAATCAGCACAAAAACCATAATGCACGGAAACCTTAACATAGACAAACTTATATATATATATATATATCTGTTTAATAAGCTATGGAAGTCATCTGTGTATGAGTGGACAGTTTTAGGAAGATAAGACGCCCCATAGCTCTAAGGAACTAGGATAAGAAGTAACAATAACTCTAGGGTATTTATATTTGGAAATTAACCTCCATAGAAAGTGCCAACAGAATATGCATTTAACATGAAGTGGAAAATAAAATTAGCGGAAAGAGAGGGTCATAAGGAGCACAAAAAGAGCTTGGAAACCAAGGAACATAACAGAGTTCGCATTTTAAAAAAGTAAGGTCAGAACATATTACTAAGTATAACCCTAAAAGGCAGTTAAGATGGGATGACCAAAGTAATACTTGCAGGGTTACAAATTACATAACATTGATGTTCACTTATGTTTGTGCAAATGTACAGGAATAAAAAAAATGCACTAATCTTCAGTTGTTTAGTGTGAACATTTGTTTAAGGTTGTAAACAATTACTTTGTATTGATGTTCAGTGGTGTCGTGTGAATGTGAGTAGTGGTGAATTGCCGACCAATTAAAATTCCTTCAGTTAGGTAGCTTTCATCAAACACGTGAATACATACCGAATCATATTTTTCTTAAGTTAAATTATCATTTTCTTTACTTGGAAAAAATGAACTTTACATTCTATTATTTGCCTTACGAAAAGTTTTCTTTATTATTCTGTAATTCAAATAATATTTCTAGAGAACAAAAGTCATTCATTGAAACTTCTTCAAAAAATAATAATTATAACACAATTCTAAATATTACTATTACTATCTTAAAAGAAGTACAAATCTTTGGTTGCTAATAGAAAAAGACAAGGCCAAGTTTAGGGTATTTTCAATTGAACTTATCCAAAAGAGATTCTTGCAAATAGTGGTATAAAGTTAATAGTGCTTTACAATGTCGAAATTTCCGAAATTTGCAAGGTGATGGGAAGAATAAAATTTTATTTGAAAATAAGATGGATATGCAAATTTGAAAGAAGTTAAAATGCTGATGCTTCTTATGTTACCCAGACAAATTTGAAGATCTGTCAAGCCACATTTGATGATGACAAACCCCAAGTCATGACAAATCAACTTCACAATTTTAAATTTTAAATCAATGCCAAAATTAATTCAAACTATAAACCCTTATCATAAGCAGACTGCATTAAAGATTCAAAGGTAAATATTCGTATGAAGTGAAAATGTAATAAATTACGTTTAAAAATAGCTGAAATTGGTTATTCATGTGCTATATAACGGATATCGCAATGCATCAAATATTTTCCTATCATAGAAGTTACTAAATTATGAATGAGGAGAAAAATCACAATATTATCTAATTCAATGCATTTAACAAACTTAAAAATTTAGAAATCCCACAATATTTATTAATGTACTTCATTTACACGGAAGCATACCTCCAGGTTGTACATGTTTTCCTACAAGAAGGGATAAAGGTAGCGCGTCAGCACAGAACATCGAACTAAAGGGAATGCAATACCTAATCGAAAAGTTCAAACAAGAGTTTACAAGAAAGAGTTACCTAATGACATTGCAACTGCATGTGGATCTTTGGTTGCTAATTCAGACATGATTTCTAAAGCATGCCTCACAGCTATAGGATCCGAGAATGAAACCCTGCAGTCAAAGATTACCTAGACTTAATGACCAAAGCAATAAAAGTACTGTGTTGGGATGCTACAACCTGAATGTCTAAAAAGAAGCATAAGATGAATAAGAAAAACAAAAACATCCAACCACTCATCCTCAACCAGCAAAATATGTTTGCCTGATATGAACCTACATCCTTATCATGTCCAAGTAATGCACTTTGGTCCCTGAGGTTGACTAATGTCACGACAGTATAGGTTTTGAGGTATGACACCCGTAGCAATCATTTTTTATTACATTTTAGTTTATGGTATATAAAGTTGAACAAACTTTAGTACTTACAATTTGAAGGTTTTATCACAAATTAACCTTGAATTGTTGTATTTCATAACACCTCCAGTCACAAAATTACATTCTCTTTAGTGGTGATGACAAAATAACTTTCCTAACCTTTAAACTTTATGGATCAAAGAGTAAATAAGGCCAAATCTTCATCTGTTGATCAAACTTGGACAAGCATGTATTTTCATTTCTGGAAGTCTTACTTAAACACCTTTATCTTTATACTTGTTTTACAGCAAGTTGATTTACAAGAAAAATGATGAAGAGCTTGTCTACTTATTAAATTATCTAACTGATAAAAAGTGCATCATGGCAAATCAAAATTGTAAAGTAAAATAGTTAAAGGGCGGTATTATTGATAGAATCATATCATGTGCGGTGTAAAATAAGGTCCAAGCTTAGCAACTAGGGTTTTGAGGTCAATAGCATTCCTTAAGTTTAAAGTTAGCAAAAGAAACCCATACAATTTGCATGGCTCCTTCCTTTTGTAAACCATTTTCTTTCTTAATGAAGCCATAGTTTTTTCCATTGTTTCATTTTCTTTGCAATTCTTTAGCAAATCATGTGCAAATGAATGCCATCCTTACTGCTAAAACATAATGTTAATGGAATGGAATGCTAACATCGAATCACTTGCCTACATTTAAGAGTGAAAAATAAACTCTCAAAGGCTGATATAAAGCTAAAATTGGCATCAAATACACATAGATGTCAAATACCGTTCTAACTAGAAACACACTAGAATTTGCACAGAACTGGATAGATGAAATTTGCATTACCATACATAAAGCACGAGTTATATAACTAACCAGAATAATAACATCAACCCTACAGCTATAAGTAAATGTAGAGTAACATAGGAGAACTTACCCTTGCACGGCACGATGCAAAAATGCAGGGTTTCCGGGATCCAAAGGAAGTCTTCTCAGTGCACTCAGAGCAGCATATTGTAAATTACTTCGGATGATAGACTAACATATAGACAAACCATTAAAAACAGCATAATGAGCTAACGCATGAATAGGAGCTTTAGGCTTATTAAAGTTGAAAAACTGATTCTAATAAGGATAATATATACCTCACCGGTCATTAAATTATACGAGCATGATGCTGGATTTATTATTAGCCAAAAGAAAATAAGGAAAACGAGAAAGGTATCTAGGGCCTGGGCATAAGGCGTCTAGTACAATATTATGGCAATTAAGACTGGTACGTACAGTTTAATTGCATAAGACGACCTATAATTGAAGATAGAATCACATATTCAATTAACAATGAATAATCCAGGAATACTATGAATGTAGAGACCATTTTGTTCTTCCTTACAACATAAAAATTAATAACAAATTAACAACAATAGCTAGGATCAACATCGTAATAATTTTAAACCACAATTCTTAACAATGAAAGAGAAGTTGGAAAAAACAATGAACTCGTCCAGTTGCAAAAAAAAAATTACTTCACAAGGACGTATTAGTATTTTATTGTTTGATAGCTAAAACTCATTTAGACAAATCTGCATGACAATGCCACATAATTAAGTTGAGAAGCCATCAATTATCATAGTCACATGAAATATTTACCTCTTTATCACCACCTTTAGTCCCAAAAACTCCTTTTTTTCGTTTTTGAGGAGCATCTGCAACCTGAATTTTAGCATAAATTCCACACAATTAATAGAAGTTACAGCCTGGGTTTCATAAAGTAAAACAACAAGCAATCATCAGTAACCAAACAGCAATAAATACAATCAGTCACGAACTAGGATACTAGGGATATATTCATGAAGCATTATACCTTGAAAGGCTAATATGAAAGTAGAAATCTACAGCTTCCAGATTAACATGTTGTTTTTCAAAAAACTAAAAAAGGCTATCATTCTCAGCTGAATCAAAAAGAAAACTGATAAGAACCGGTACAATGTTCAATGGGATAATATTTGGATTTCAAAGTCAGGGATCACTAATTCGTGAATTTAGACCTTATTTCATTTGTCCCTCCTAAACCAAATATTTGACACTTGAAAAAAGCCAGAGGAAAAAAAAATTCTTCATAATGACAGGTACATCCCTGTGAGTAACCCCTAAAAAGCTCTCATTCAGTAAAAACAATATCAAGGCCGTGCTCCCAACAAAAGATGACTTCTCAGTTCACCAATGTCAAAAGAAAAATAAGCTTACTTTTTCTTTAATTTTGTATTTCAGTAATAAGGCTCTAATTAATTAAACCAACTTTAAGCAGCAATCTTTCCAGCACCAACTAAAACCAGCAAGCTTTCCATCAGGATTCAAACATCAATTTCTACCAAATAAAACCAAAACCAAAATTATATGAAGTGAAGAAATTGGAGCAGGAAAACCTTATCAAGAATGCCAAATACAATCTCGTACATTCTGGATAAAATATCTGTGTTACTTGCAGAAGCATAAGTTAGCGCCTTCAAAGCTTGCAGTCTTCGAGCATGAACTTCAAGATAAATAATAGATATATGTCAAATTATAATCACAATTATATGTCAAAATCAAAAATATTAAATTGTTAGAATCCCAAAGATATTTTTTGTATCAATAATTTTTAAAAAACTGCAGTAATCATTAGAATCAACCATGGAACTCTTGTATGACAAGAGTGCATTAGCTAGGTTAAAGCATCAATGCAGAAGTTAACCCATATCATGCACAACACAACTATGAACATAATTTGATTAGTTCTCTATGTATGCAATTCAGAAAACAAAATTTACTAAAAAAGACAAAATACATGATCATAAAGCATCCAAATATCAGACTTAACACCAAGAAACCTCTTACATTCAATTTCAGCATTTGAGGCTTCAGCTGAAAGTTGTTCTACTATTCTTGGTACAACATCAGCTCGGGTGACCCCTCCAATAGCATCGATATCAGCTAAAGCATCCCAATTAGGAGTAGGGATACCACCTGAACTTAAACCTTGAGAACCATTATCAGACAAAATTCTGGCCAAATAGTAATACACGTAGCGCAGGACAGTCCTATCTTCACACTGTTGATTCAGCTGTAAAATGAAAAGAGAAGAATTATACTAACATGCACCGCAGGATATTTTCTACAAGGCTCGCTTAAGAAACTAACTAAATTCTTTCACAACAATCAAAAACCTTATGCCAAATGTTAAACACTAATTCTAAACATAAAAAGAGTCTAAGACATAAGATGTCAAGTCAAACTAAACTATTTCTTTATTTTATGTAGCAGGAAACTAAGTATTGAAAACGACAGACTGTACATAGAATGAAAAAAGTACCATGAGAAGAGACGGCGCCAATGAGGGATCAACGGAGTTGTAAACAGCAAGTTTGGGAAACACGTGATGAACTAATTGCTTTTGAGAGCTTTTCTACAATAAGAAATTAAATAATCAAACATAAATTAAGCATTTGCCAGTATTAACCTAATTAATAAATAAATGAACACATAAATACACTATAATTTTATATAAGGTATAAATAATGAGCCTTACATGATCAGATGTAGCAGCTAATTCATGAATGCTCCTTGCAAGTTGTGAATAAGAAACTGGCTGTGAAAACCGAAATTAAATTTGCATAAATTTCAAAAGAAACATTTATATCAAAATTAAAAAATAAACTAGATACCTTCTTCTTTTGTTTTTGAGGCATCGTCATAATGTTAGTTTTCATAGGATGTAAAGCAGCTTTAGCAGCAGAAATGGTGTCGTTTTGGATCTGCATAAGTGTTGCTCTCTTTGACCTCTTTTCTCCCAGCATTGTTGCTTTCCCTACCGAAGACGACGTCGTATTACTGTTCACTGATCCAATCTGCGGCGAAGAAGAAGAAACTGGAGGAGCTGTGGTGGATCCTCCGGATGTAGCAGTAGTTGCGGCAGAAGACGACGTCGTTCCAGGATCAGCTGTAATTAGATCCATTAACGTTGTCCCTCCCGAAGAATCCTAAACAACAACAACAAAAATTGAAGAAATCACAGATTAATCGATGAGCAAGCAGTGGAGAAATTGAAGAAACTTGAGGATAAAATTATTAATCAATTACCGCCATTATTTTGAATTTGTTGATTTGAGAGATCGATGTATTGGCTAAAGCTAACTGTGTTTTCAGTATTCTTTCATTTTTAAACAGATCAACTAGTTTCTTTTTCTTTTAGTCGATTGTATTGAAAGGAAGTAAAGCCAAACGCTGTACATTAACCCTTAAACTATCTAGAAAGAACATAAAAGTCCTTAACATCAATATCTGCTAGTTTAAACCCCTTAAAGTGCAAAAGAAATAGAGTTTGCTAGAACGTACACTTGACTCAATCAAAATTTTCTGTTTTGAAAATGTGTCGGACTCTTAAAATTTCAGATACGGAACTTTAACTTTAAATAAAAACCTTAAAATAAAATCATTTTCGTATAAATGCACATATTTGTATCCATCCAAATGTTAAATTTTTCTAGAGTTCCATCAAATTGGAGGGAATGAGGCCTTTGATAATGAACCTTTTTATAAAACAAGGACCGGTTTTATCTCTTTGTATATTCATGCTGATAATTATATCTCGAAATTATCATTGCAAAATTTGTACATTGTTTTGTAGTTAATCCCTGAAAAATATGTTTTGGATTAAAAAAAATTAAATATGTCTTTTTATATTTGGCTCATGAATTAAGTTAGGTCTCGATGTCATAAATTTATTAAAACGCGTTTAATGTTTTAAAAAGAATCAAATAAGCCGTTTCTTCTATATTTACAAATATTATCATTAATTTTTAATTATGGATAATATGACATGACGCTTTGAATATGAAGTGATTCTAATATATCATATATGTTTGGCTCATGGATCACGTATTTTTTTCATGTATGAAAAATTTGAATATATCTTTTTTTTAATAAAGGTTCATTCTGCTCCTCAAACTTGTCACAAAAGACCAAATTAAGCCTTGTTTATGGCTTAAAAAACACAATGAACTTAGAATTTTGACTCGTTTTATCTCTTTAACTTCAAATTACACATCAACTCAAATTTGTATAAAATACACCAATTATTCTTTGACTTTGAAAAGTTTAAACAAGTCAAAAATGTCAAATTCAGTGTGTGTTTGCCCAAAACCATTAAACTTGCCTTAATTTTTCTTTTCTGCAAAATTTGCGAGGCAAATTGAACCTTTGTTAATATTTTTTCAATAAAAAGGTTGAAACATCAAACATGTGTTCCAACTATAAACAAATTTACAATTTTCATGTATGAAAAAATTAAACATTAATGTAGAAATGTATTATTTTTTACAGGCAACTTAAACTATAGGGACTTATTTATAAATTTAACCGAGTTGATTTATCTCGCGAGCTATTCGATCTACTTAGAATTAACTCAATTAAATATTTGATATCAACCTTATTAATAATTTTTATTTTATTTTTAAAAGTTTGGTTTTTATTATAGCTTAAACTAAATTAACCAATTAATTTAACCAATTCATTTTTGTTCCAATTCATTCAATTTTAACTAATTAAATAGGTTTCATTATCAGAAGCTCTTCATCTGTGTTAATGAGTTTCGTCTGGAACCAGACGAATAAATATCTCTTCGTTTGGTTTTGAATTCAAACGAAGAGATAGACGAAGAGATCTATCTTTTCGTTTGGGTTTTTCTCCAGACGAAGAGGATCTCTCTTCGTCTGGGCTCAAAACCCAGATGAAGAGAGTTTACAGAGGCGACAAGCAGGGTGGCGGTGATGGGTGTAGGTGGTGGCCGGTGATGGGTGTAGATAGTGGCCGGTGAAAAGTTAATTTATTTTTTTATTTTTGGTGTTTAATTTAAAAAAATTAGTAAGAGGATGATGACATGGCAAAAAAAGAAGGGGTGGCTGGGACTCCGGTGCCACATAGGAAAAGAATTGGCCGGAATTCATTTAGAAACCGCCGGAAGTCGTCTTTTTATTATACGGTGACCATTTTATAACGTTTTAAAATTGGATAACCATTTTGCAACTTGTACAAAGTTGAGTGACCCTCAGAATCTTTAACCCGAAGTTTAGCCTTTTAAAAAAAGGTTTAATTACTTAAAAATCACCCACCTTATAACTTTTTTTCATTTATACCATGACCTAGGAAAATTTTCAATTGTATCCTATTTTTGATTTTTATGTTTCATCTCTACCCTAATGAGTTGAATTGACCTATTTTTTTTTGAAAAAGAGTTTAAATTAGTCCTTCATTTTTAACCTATATTCTAATAAAACGTTAATGTTAATCATTTATGTATCTTGTTTTTAATATTTTCATCTTTAAATTAATTAGATAATCAAAAAATTTACTCTTGAGATACAAACGAAACATAAAAATCAAAAATAGGATACAATTGAAAATTTTTTTAGGTCGTGGTATAAATGAAAAAAAGTTACAAGGTGAGTGATTTTTAAGTAATTAGACAAAAAAAAATTAGTTAAATGGGTCGATTTTTAATTCAAACCCCCATTTTCTCACCCCTACCTACTATATTATGAAGTCGTCATTTTACCCTGTAATATAAAATCTCCACAGTATATTCCCCATCAAAAGTTCATTTGGTACTGTACAAACATCCATTAAACCCTTAACCTGTTTTTGAAATACAAAATACTCAAACAAACCACACACACACAATCAAAAATGGCCAAGAAGCGGAACAGGGGAGCGGCACAACATCAACAACGGCAGAAAACCCCTAATATTGATGAATCCACTCGTTTGCGAATTCGTCAATGCCTAAACGAATTCCGTGACAACGACGATCAAGGTTTTCCTATTTTTTCTTTGTAAATTAACTCGTATTTCATAGTTTTATGCTCTAGGTTTTGTATTTTAGCGCTACATTCGTTTATATGGTTGAATGATTCATTTGCTTTAGCTAGCTAACTAGTATACAATTGACTAATGCAGTGTTTTTGAAGTTATATAAGTACAGTAATTTTTTTAAATCAATGAATATTTTAGTTTTACTCTTTTTTTTTATTAGTAACTGCATTGATTGCTTGGATGATGTATATGCAGTATTGACAATTGAAGATGACTTATCGAAGAATGAACGTGCTGTGGTACATGAAGTATGCAGGAAAATGGGTATGCGTTCTAAGAGTTCCGGGTGAGTTCAATTGGTTTTATGCGTCTTTTTATAATTAATTATGAATCTTGGTTATTTGATCTTTAAGAAGGGACATGTTCGAGGCGTTTGGATTTAGACTTGGTTGTAGTGGTTTTCTTAGATGAAGGTATTTTTCTATGCAGGTACGGGAGTGCGCGGCGTGTCTCTGTTTACAAAACTGCAAATACAAAGGGCACCAAGAAGGGGAAAAAAACTCTAACAAATTTGAGGATTTCAGAAAAATCAAAGTTAGTCTTGCACGAATTATTTGCATACTACCCTCCTGAGGATGAAGAGCTTGTTGCAAAAGTGGCGGGAAATTATAAAGAGAAGAATAAAAAAATACGAGTGAAGAGAGATGATTTCTTTAAGCTGCCTTTGATGTCCAAAGCATTTATCTCTAAGAAAGTAAAAGAACTAAATTCTAGATTACAAAATGACACAAATTTAAAACAGGTTATTTTTCTCTCTGATATATAAATTAATGTTTTATACCCTTGTTTCTATTCCATAACTTCATTATAGTCCTCCTCTTGCTATCAGTATTTGGCTAAGAAATTGCATCTCAGTGGTGTTGTGGTGGCCACTGAGGAAGTGCTATCTGTTGATGCCCTTGGAAGGAATTTGTAGTTTTTACTTTTTGCAAATAACAGTGATTTTTTTTTGAGATTCCATTGTGTGTGCAGATTGTTGAAGGAAAATCGAAGCTTCCAATTGCATCTTTTAGGGATGTTATTACATCCACCGTAGAATCTCACCAGGTAAGGTCTTCCCTTTACTCAGATTTGAAAATTTGTTCTTTGGTGCGTGGACTGAATTTCATGTTAGACAAGATAATTTTTCGATTCTTATTCTTTCTTATTCAATTAAATGGCACTTGTGCTGACTTAGTTGTACAAGGTTGTCAATGTGCACATATCTAGCTCCTTCTCTAACAACCTATCTTTGTCATTGGTTTTCTCTCACATTTCACAGAGCCTTATTTCATTTCTAATGTTCTAATGCAGGTTGTTCTTATTTCTGGAGAAACCGGATGTGGAAAGACTACACAGGTTACCAATTCTTGGCTTTGTTTTCTTTATATTATGATTAGTATAACCTGTTAGAAGAAAAAGACCAATTTTTTCCTTTATTTTTTTTCTCTAATCAGTTATGTAGGAAATTGTACATGGGGAAGAAATGATGTGAAATAACGTATTCTTTTTCATTGTAGTTTTCCTGTCTTTTCTTCTTTGAGTATTCAATGTTTAATTCGAAGAATTTAGAGGCACTTTGGGGGTCTGTCTGTCCTTTCTTCTTCCTAGGCAAGTATTAAGCAATTTTTGGTATTTCATCGGTTTGGCGTCATGGAGGAAAGATTTTTTCTTAGGATACCATACACTTTCAAACTAAGAATTTTGAATACTTGAACTTATATTTGATACCCTAACGTGTATTTTTTTTCAAGTATGGTGATTCCATTCAATTTAAAAATGAACAAAGGATCACTTTACCCCCTGAACTTGGCGCAAAGTATCAAAAACGTCAAAATTAGCAAAATGGGGTCACTTTTACCCTGAACTTGTCAAACTTGGTACAAAAACCCCCCTCCCCACTCTCACTTAAGAGAGTGAGATACACTCTCCGGTTTTCAAAGTGGTTTCGGTTTCTTAAGGTGGTTTTTGATAGAAAAAGGTTTAAAATAGTCCTAATTCTTTTTAAACATTTTAAATTAATACCTAATAATTTTAAAAAAAACAATTTAATCCCTTTAATTTAAAATTTTATATGACAAATTAACCCCCAAATTTTATATATCTAACAAATTAACTTCCAAATTAAATTTTTAACAAAAATATTAAAACTTTAAAATTTTTTAATAAAAAAAAAATTGAATTCTAAAAGACCCACGGGTCTCGATGAACAGACCCATGGGTCTGTTCATCAAAGATTTGATGAACAATTTTTGTTCATCAATTGATGAACAGACCCATCGTGGGTCTGTTCATCTTTTGATGAACAATTTTGTTCATCAAAAGATGAACAGACCCAGATGGGTCTGTTCATCATTTGATGAACAAAATTGGGTCTGTTCATCGTCTTCCTCGTTGACGAGGAGCGGATCCGCTCCTCGTTTTGGCGAGGAGCAGATCTAATCGCTCCTCAGGCGAGGAGCGGAGCTGCTGCTCCTCCTCGGAAAAGAGGAGCAGCAGCTCCCTTCTCCGGCGAGGAGGCTCCTCCTCCTCGCCGGAACTGTAAAAAAAATTTGAATTTTTTTTGGAAAAAATCTAAAAAAGCCCCTAGATTAATTAGGGTTGAATCATGATTAGTTAATATTTAATTATAATTAATTAGAATAAATAATGATTAATTAGAACCTCACTCTCCATTTAAGGTGCCACGTCAGCATAGGGGTGTTTTTGTACCGGTTTTGCCAATTCAGGGTAAAAGTGATCCGGTTTTCCTACTTTGGACGTTTTTGATACTTTGTGCCAAGTTGAGGGGGTAAAGTGATCCTTTGTTCATTTAAAAATTAAGCTCATTTATTGCACATCAAAAATATACATGTGGTCAATTTTAATTGACTCGTAAAATTTGATATTGAATTAGGTAAGTGCACAGTAAATTCGTTAAGTCTGTAGGGTTCATAATTCCAAGATGCTAAAGATGTGATTGAGTTAGGATTTGATATGGAACAAGGCTTATTTGAGAGAAGTATATGCTTGAATTTTCTGTAAGCACCAGGTTTATACTACTAGAAGAAGTTAGACCTATCAGCTTTTACATGGGAAGTCCCACCTATCTTAATGTTTGAGTTGCAAGATATAAGATGTATCTCTGGTCTATTACTATCCTGCTCTATCTAAATACATGTCGATTATACAACTCATGAACATAATTTCTCAATGTGTCTTCCCTTATGTTGAAGTCTTACAAAATTTGAACTGCAGTTGTATCTTTGATAGTTTGTCTACTCTATATGATGCATTACAGTTCTTAAATAAATTGACGGCTTTGTTGCTATGCCGTTTGACTTTTGTTTTCTAAAATTCATGTAGGTTCCTCAATATCTCTTGGATTACAAGTGGGGAAAATGTGAGGCCTGTAAAATAGTTTGCACGCAACCTCGTCGTATCTCTGCAACATCAGGTCTGCGTTGCTTACTAAGCATGCCGACTTTAATCTTCTTTTTTCTCTAGCAATTTTTTTTTTTTTGACTACACTCTATATGGAACATTGTGTTTTTCCTACTTTTTTGCCTATAGTTGCTGAGAGAATCTCGTATGAAAGGGGACAAAATGTCGGAGACGATATTGGGTACAAGGTATTTTGTATGAATTCATTATAGATAGTATAATCTTGATTTAAATGATTCCTTTTATTATTCTTCTTTAAGAATATTAATAATTCTAAATGCCCTTTTTACTTCCAAAACAATAGCAAGAAGTAGAAATTGTAGAGAGTGTTATTTTATCACTTCATGAGCATTTATATAGCCAATATTTGAGTGGTGATTGGTAATCATGAAACATTGATGTCCTGTTGATACATGGGTTATGTTGTTGACCTTTGTTTCTCAATTCACAGTTCGCAAAATTAACAATTCCGATTCTCGTTTCTAATCTTGATTTAACAACTATGACTATTCCATAATACCAAACAGGAAAGATATAGATACACATTTATCTTTGTTTTCAGTTTTATGAACAGCAACAGTTAGCAAGTGGCGATCTGTATCAATTACTTTCTTTTTGCAAATGAAATTGCATATGCATGTCAGCATGTCTACTATCAATTATTACTCACCAACGCTTTATTAATGCTAGATTCGATTAGAAACTCAAGGTGGAAGAGACTCATCAATTGTCTTCTGCACAAATGGGGTTCTGCTACGGCTGCTTGTTTCAAGGGGTGCTAGAATTTCAAAAGGGGAGCCTCCTAATGAGACCGAGAGAGATGAAGTTCTTAATATAACTCACATTATTGTGGTATTTAACTTCTTCTTGATTACTCATGCATCTCTTTATACACTTTCTTATACATTATCTTAGTTCCATCTTGCATGGGATTACATCATTTAAATATTATGCGCTAAAGTTTGAGAGCTAACTAAAATGCTCGTAAGAAAGACATATTCCAATCAGCCCATCAATATAAATCTATCAATATTCTTTAATTAATCGACATATCTAGAAAAACAATTTTTTATAAATTCAAAGTTTAAAATTCTTATTTTAAATGAATATAATATCGATATAATTAATATTAGTATTAGATTAACTATAAAATTAAAATGAATTAAATTAATCATATTATGAAACTAATAATAAAATGATAGAAATACAACAACTTAATAGTTAACGTTGATAATTTGATATAATTTGATATTAATATATATCGCTCTAACCAAAGATATAGTTTGAAATTCAAAATTCAAATTGATAGTATAAAACTTAATTCTTTTTTTTCTCCTCCTGGGATAAGACTTACTATAGAATAAGTCCATAATACACGGTGGTGATTTTCTATAATTATCTTAATATATGTACACAAATGTATCTATTGCTTTATGTGGGCTATTAAATCAATCCTCCTAAACAAACCAGGTTACAGTTCAATATATGGATGTATAATCGCAATTTACCATTTACATTATGTACTTCTGATTCTAACAATTGTTGGGTGCCGTAGGCTATAAAGTTTTGTGGCCTTAAACTGTTTATGCTGTTTTATAAGTTGGAATCTATACTCTTCTAGAAGTAATAAAAAATGGAAAACGCAATTGTGCATCAATTGCTTCAACATGAGTGCATTGCAGTCTAGCACATAATCGCTTATCCTACTACCAAATTTACCAAGTTGAAACAAAGAAGCCTTTTTTTTCCACATTATTGTAACTTTGAAATAAAAATACCTTTATTATTAGGCTTGATGTTCTTCTAAATATTTCTGTTTTTGTCGTAATTCAGACCAGTTTTTCTTATTTTGCTATTTGAGGTGCCAAATGTGAGGCATGTAACTGTCTAAAGTAAATCTTATTATTGGTTTAATTTACTAGGCCATGCTGAGGGACTAGATAGATATGTGGATGGAATTATTTTAGAAATATAATTTATTTTTGGTCATGATGGCTTGCCCTTCCTGTGATTACATGGACTTGTAGGATGAAATTCATGAAAGGGACTGCTACTCAGATTTCATCTTGGCAATCGTCAGGTGATTTACGCCTGATTTCAAATTCTAATCTCCTTTGTTTAATTTTCCTGTTAGCAGGTCTTCTGACTGGTCATGATTTTTTATTGTTACTAATAGAAAGTTGTCCATGAGGGGGGTATATACTTAAATTAAATGTAATACCATAGTTGTTAAAAGCGCGCCTGAGGCGCGCTAAGGCGCTAGAAAAGCGCATAGCGCAGGTGGTGCGCCTCAGAAACACCTGAGGCGACCACCTTCATCAAGGCGCGCCTCAGGCGCGCTAAAGCGCTGAGGCGAGGCTCTGAGGCGCAAAGCGCAGCTGCATACTCTGTTACCCTGGCCCTTTTTGGAAAAAATATTCAGTTGTTTTTGGAAAAAACAGAGTTTTTGCAGGTTTCATGAAGATGATGAAGTGTTGGCGCGGGGAAGATGAACCCTAATTAGGGCCAGCTGACACTACTTTTTGCTTTTTGATATTGTAAATTTGTAATTAATATCAAAAAGGAGTATTACAGCTGTACACCACTAATTTTATTCTTTTACTGTATTTTTCAAGTCTTATTATATTGTCCATTACTCAATAGAAATTTGTCTTATTAGGAATTTAGGAGTATTATGTTTATTTTTAATTGATACTATTAATTTGATTTTGCATGTCACGTGACTGTCTAAATTTGTATAGGAAAGTATAAAGTCTTTTAATTTACTTCCAATTTATTGGACTTATGATTTTATCAAAAGCATATATTTAATTTTGGGGCAATTATTGTGTGTGTTATAGGTATTTTAATGTTTTTTACATATATGCGCCGAGCTTCACTCGGGCGTGCGCTTTATTTGCGCCTTGCGCTTAAAGCGGTATGGGACCCTTTGCGCTTCAAGTGCGCTTTGCGCTTTAACAACTATGTGTAATACTAGTTTTATGTAAAGATAGCACCTATCATTATTGAATTATTTGCTGATGCTCATAACCTGCTCGCAGAGACATACTTCCTTTATATCCTCATCTTCGGCTGGTATTTTCTTATACTTCTCAAACATTATTTTTTATGTGTGGGTGTTGGATTCTGATTCTGATTAAATTATTTTCTACTAAAATTTATCCAACAGATATTGATGAGTGCCACACTTGATGCTGAACGATTTGCACAATATTTTGGGGGCTGCCCAATTATCACCGTTCCTGGTTTCACATATCCTGTAATACTCATTCCAGGATTGTCTGTCACTTTTTTTTGTTTTTAATGTTTTTCATATGTTGATTTTGGTCCTTGTGTTCACCTCTGTATTATTACGCAGGTCAAAAGTTTTTACTTAGAAGATGTACTTTCCATCCTAAATTCTGAAGATAGTAATCATGTTAATTCTGCAACGTCAAGCGTCCCAAGTAAAGACCATGTGCTAATGGGAGAAGAGAATTCTGATTTAGATGAAGCTATCAAATTAGCTTGGACACATGATGAATTTGATCCCCTCTTGGATTTCCTTTTTTCTAAAGGAACCCCTGAGGTTTACAATTACCAAGATTCAGTTACTGGCTTAACACCATTAATGGTCCTTGCTGGAAAGGGAAGAGTAAATGAAGTATGCATGCTTCTGTCCTTAAGTGCGAACTGTCATTTACAAGACAAGGATGGTCAAACAGCACTAGAATGGGCTAAACGAGAAAACCAGCTTGAAGTTGCTGACATAATAAATAAACATATTAAAATTTCTCAGACCGACTCTCGAGAACAACATCATTTACTCGATAAATATCTAGCAACAATCAATCCCGACCTTGTTGATGTTGTTCTTATCGAGCGGTTGTTGAGGAAAATTTGTATTGATTCAAAGGATGGTGCTATCCTTGTTTTCCTTCCTGGCTGGGATGAAATAAACAAGACTCGAGAAAGATTACTTGCGAACCCCTTTTTCAAAGATTCTTCAAAGTTTTTGATTATCTCTCTCCATTCTATGGTTCCTTCTATGGAGCAAAAGAAAGTTTTTAAACGCCCGCCGTTCGGTTGCCGGAAAATCATTCTGTCAACTAATATTGCTGAAACTTCCATTACAATTGACGATGTTATCTATGTCATTGATAGTGGTCGAATGAAAGAAAAAAGTTATGACCCTTATAACAATGTATCAACTCTTCAATCGTCCTGGATCTCCAAAGCAAGTTCAAAGCAGCGCGAGGGACGTGCAGGTCGGTGTCAGCCTGGGATGTGTTATCATTTTTATTCTAAAGATCGAGCAGCTTCTATGCCAGATTTCCAAGTTCCTGAAATCAAGAGAATGCCCATTGAAGAACTTTGTTTGCAAGTAATTTTTAGTGGCTTCTTTTATTGTTATTTTAGCTGTTCTTTTTATGAGGAAGTATGAATTTTGGTTACCGGGGAACTTCTGTTCAGTTTTGTCCTCATTATGGTTGCCATCTCTTTCCTGTTGAAAAAGTGTTGCTTTTCTCTATCCCACAATTTCATATTTCAAAACTAAAAGCATTTCTGTTTCTTATTTCTTTTTTCCCTTGTGCAGCTGAAGATGCTTGATTCAAATTGCAAAATAGAAGATTTCTTACAGAAGACACTGGACCCTCCTGTTCCTGAAACCATACATAATGCTATTACTGTTCTCCAAGAAATTGGGGCTTTATCAATAGATGAAGAATTGACAGAACTAGGAGAAAAGCTGGGTTGCCTCCCTGTACATCCATTGATAAGCAAGATGATTTTCTTTGCTATTTTGATGAATTGCCTAGATCCAGCTTTGACAATGGCTTGTGTCTCTGACTACAGAGATCCATTTACCTTGCCTATGTTGCTTACTGATAAAAAGAAAGCTGATAATGCTAGGGTAGAGCTTGCTTCACTGTATGGTGGGAATAGTGATCAGTTAGCAGTTATAGCAGCCTTTGAATGCTGGAGGACTGCTAAAGAAAGGGGTCAACAAGCACGGCTTTGTTCTCAGTACTTTATCTCTTCAAGCACCATGCGTATGCTGCAGGGTATGCGTAAGCAGCTTCTATCCGAACTTACTCGGCACGGATTCCTTCAGGAAGACACATCTTGTTATAATCTGAATGCACATGACCCTGGAATTCTCCATTCTATGCTTGTTGCTGGTTTGTATCCTATGGTGGGGAGACTCCTTCCACCTAAATCTGGAAAGCGTGCTGTTGTGGAGACAGCCACTGGTGCCAAAGTTCGGTTGCACCCTCATTCCCTCAATTTTAAGTTGTCGTTTAAGAAAACTGACAGTCTCTGTCCTTTGATCATTTTTGATGAAGTAACCCGTGGTGATGGTGGTATGCACATTAAGAACTGTACTGTTGTTGGTCCGCTCGCCTTGTTACTGATTGCAACAGAGATCGTTGTTGCCCCTTCAGAAGACTCGACTGAACAAAGACATGAGGTGGGTAATAACCACCATGGAAGTGATGTCGCAGTTGAAGATGCAAGTCATGAAGATAAGATGGAAATTGATGACAAGTTGGATATAAACAGTGATGAGAAAATTATGTCATCTCCTGATAATTCAGTTACTGTGGTTGCGGATCGGTGGCTTTATTTTGCATCAACAGCCCTTGAAGTTGCTCAAATTTACTGCTTGAGAGAGCGATTAGCAGCAGCTATTTTATTCAAAGTAATTTCTTTACTTGGTGTTCACAAGTATCTAGTATTACCTTGATCTTACTTCAGTTACTGTTTTGTAGGTAGTGAATCCTCGGC
The DNA here is from genome assembly GCF_937616625.2 of Mercurialis annua. Taxonomy (NCBI): domain Eukaryota; kingdom Viridiplantae; phylum Streptophyta; class Magnoliopsida; order Malpighiales; family Euphorbiaceae; genus Mercurialis; species Mercurialis annua. The sequence goes on along the minus strand of NC_065573.1, from coordinate 35,346,419 downwards.
AAGCGCTTCCTCCTACCCTTGGGGCCTCGATGCATGCAATCGCTTCTCTTCTGTCCAACGATGGACAATCTGGGATAACATTACCTTCAGATCCCGTGGATTCATTGGCATCATTGGTACATGCGACTGGGATTGACAACACTACTCCTAGGTTCGACGGGACGTGCCATCCTAGTGCTTTTCTTAGATCTCTGATGCCCTACACCAGTGATCCTCCCGCTGCTCCCCATCGTCCTGCTGCTCCCCATCGTCCTGCTGCTCCCGTTCGCAACAAACCTAAGTTTCCTGTATCAAGAGGAAATTTTAATAGAAAAGCACCACCAGCTGTTCGTGCACCACCGGTTGGTTCATTAGGCACGATCCCACATTAAAGACGTCCATTGCAAGGTCACGCATTAGGTACATTTTGACAGTCTGCTGGGGATTCTTCCAGAAAGCAATGACAGGCCAATTTGTGGTTCTGTATGCATGAAACATCCAGCTCTTACTAGATTGAGAACAGAATGGCATTTTATAGATCACCTCAAGCTTTGCATAGTTGGTTTTTTCCTCCAAATTCAAAATGCCAAATTATTAGGATTATCTTGTTGAGATGGAAAATGTGTGTACCACAGAAGTATGGTTAGAAATCTGGCAATTAAATTCGACACATAATTATGTCTTTATATTGTTTTTATGTCTATGTTCCTTGAAATGACGTGATAAAATCAGGAAGGTAAAAGGTGCAACTTGTAAAGGCCATGTTTAACTCTATGGATAAACTGGATTTGATCGGCTGGTTACATTGGTTCCATTGGTTTTGACAAATTATATTTTTATAAAAATTTAAAGTTATCAAACTGTAAAAATTATTAGGACTTTTAATTGCTAGTTAAAATTGTGATTAATTTACTGATTTTTGAATTCAAACACTCTAAATTGTGATTTACAAGGAATAGGGACAATTATTTGGGACAAAAGAAAAGAAGACTGTGAACGGAAGGAGTACAATATATTTATTCTTTATTTTAATGATTGAACTGTAAATTGATGGCTACACCCATTTAGTCATGATTTAAAATACTGCCTATAATAGTGTGAATTAATTCTTTTAATACTAGGAAACTACAAAAATTTGGAAAAAGTTAAATAATATTTGCAAAAGAGCACTGAATTCAGTTTTCAAAAATTGCTTTTGCTTCTTCCATTTGCCTTGTCATTGCTCGAGACCATTTCCTTGCACGAGACAGGTATACAAAGGTCAACGAGTTCAAGCGATGAAACCCAATTATAATTTTACAAAGAAATGAAAATGCTGAAATATGAATGTTTCATAAGCATTCAGAAAATGAATAGGAAATACTAATATATAAAATTTGATAAATTTTCGAAGAGACATGTTCCAACCAAGATGCGGCTAAAATCTAAACTAGTTACTTAAGTACAAGCAGATGATTAACATGGTTTGATCAGTTTTAAGCACTTGCTTTGCCAGAGTCTTGAGACCCAGGAGACCTTAGTGTATTGAAGCTAGAGTAACTTCCGACCTTTGAAGTCGAGCGCTGAGTTTTGACCAATGGGACTAATGACTGCACAACGTCAGCCATTAGTGGTCTGTAATCTGCCTCAGGCTGTACACACATTGCTGCAATTGCTGCCACCTGAATAACTTCTTTCACTGAGTATTGACCCTCCAATGCCGGATCCATAATTTGCACTACCTTCTCCCTATCTGTCAATCGGGGCAGCACCTATTTTCAAAAGAATACAAACAAATTTTCAGTAAAAAGGACCGAGTAATCAAATCGTGCTGTGCCATCACTACTACATAATGTAGCAAGGTCGATGTTCGATTAGTAACAGTTTGAAAAACTGTTGCAATAGTTGCCAGTGTAAGAATTTTTTTGTTTTTAATTCTATAATATTAATAAAACTGTTGCACCAGCCATCGATTCTACTTTCTTTATTTTACAGATGGAAGTGATTATAATTCATCCAAGTAACATTTCATTTGCAAAAGACAAAGGCCCTATTGCAGTGAGGCAAATGTAGCATATTCAAAACTATTGCAAATTTGCAATAGATCTAAGGTAACGGAACTAACATATGGAGTAACTGTCCATTACTGTTGCTGTAAGTCATTTGTGTAATAGAGCATCAAACTAAATTGTATTATTTTTATTGCAAATGAAGAAAGCACATAAGAGGACATATAAAATTCTCACCCAGGACACCAGAACACCTTCCCCTGGAGGTCTCTTCATATCGACTGGGACTCTGCCAGTAAGCAACTCCAGAAGAACAACGCCGTAACTGTAGACATCTGATTTTGTTGTTAGATGCCCGGTTAATGCATACCTATGCAGCAGAAAATGCAACAAAGTTCAATATCAGATGAAGTGTAGGCATTAGATATCAAAGGCATAACATGAGTTTGGATGAGATTCGAAATTGAGATGATAATACATCCATTTATTTAGATTAATTAGAGTTATAAACTAGTAAAGTTTGTGAACAAGGAAAAGAGTAAGAACCTATATGGGGAATTGAATTACCAATGTATAAATGCAAACTACAATGTATAAAAAGTCACAAAAGCATATTCATTAATGTGGTTATAGAAAGTTCTAAATTTTTGTCAGATGACTTGAAACTAAATCATGACCATGTTTCTCGATTGAAATTGTCCCATTTTATTTGCCTTTCCTATCGTCTCTATATTACTGTTCATACCACACATATTATTCAAACATAAGTGAGAGCAAAGGTAGAGGCATGTATGTATGACAGAAAATAGTTAAAAAGGGAAGAGGCGTGTATGTATGACAGTAAATAAAAAGCTCTGTTAAATCTTACTCAGGGGCCACATATCCCTGGGTTCCTAGTATTCGAGTGGAGACATGTCCACCAGCCTTTTCGGGTCCAAGCTTGGCTAATCCAAAATCAGATACTTTGGCATGGAAATTTTTGTCCAAAAGGATGTTGCTGCTCTTGAAATCTCTGTGAATCACTGGAGGACTCACATGTTCATGCAGATATTCCAAACCCTTAGCAGCTTCGAGGGCGATTCTCAGCCGTGTTTCCCAGTCCAATCTCGGGTGCATAGCCCTATGACCTGATTCAACAGACGGTCATTATTTATGACAACAGAAAATATGAAGTTCATTATATAATGCAAATGATCCAACACAAGTCAAGAAAAAACGATTAGAAGTCTTTCATACTTTATTTACACCCTGACCTCCAGCCTTTCTTTAACTGGAAATGGTCACCCCAATATGGTTTTTTAATTCTGGGAGACAAATTGTATAACAAGGTAGCAATATTGGAATTCCAGACTGCTTGGTTGGCGAATTTGCTATCAAGAGGACTTTTCTGGTGGTCAAGAGTTGCTTTAGTTGGTTTTATATAAGAAAAGGTTAGGGAACGGGGATTGTTCAGGATGGACAATGAAAGAATACAGTGTTGCAGAATCTTGAACAAAACAATACAGCAAGGGGAATTTGGATGTTTAGAAATGTCTGAAGCACTTAGAAGAAATGGTGAAATTTTTCGCTTCATCTGACACATACTTGAAGTTTTAATTTACTAAAAGAAAAACAAAATGGAACATGTCTATCTTCAATGACAGTTCCAGAGCATTGTAGCATGGAAACGGAAATGCTAAAACGGGAAACACAAGAATGAGAAATTATATTTTTTTGCAAGAATAAATTGTAGATATATAATTCCGGAGTTTTAGAAGTGTTTCTAAAAGCTGAAATAAAACGATGAAATGTAAGATTGGAAAAGTTTATGTGCAGCATAGATGAAAAAAGAAAGAATCATTTAGCTTACTACTTGTGGGATACAAATGTTCTTGTAGTCCTCCATTTGCCATGAAGTCATACACCAGTAATTTATGATTGTTATCTGAACAATACCCAATCAATGCCAACAAATATGGGGAACGTAGGCGGCTCAACAATTCCACCTGCAAATAAACAGTCAGTCAACCACTGAGATCAGCTGAATATAAATTCATATTACAAAAATGGATGAAGATGGCAGATTGAAGGAGATGGAAAAAAGATAAGAATTATGAGAAACAGAACAGTCACATACACAAACAAATTCTAATGCATGTCTCGTACAGACACTTAGTTAGAAACTATCCTTTTTGCATTCAAGAGAATGAGAAGGATGAGCTAGCAAAATGGAGAGATTTAGCTGAATCAGTTATCTATCTACATCGCATGGAAACTTATCAAATTATGTGTTTAGTCGTTTTGGTTCCCTTTTCGGAATCACTTCCGAAACTTTGAAACTTTATATTTATAACATATTCTTGTAAAAAAACTGTTTAACCAAACAACAAAACTTCAACAGCAAACACACAGCAAACAAACCTCCACTTTAAATTCCTCTTCCCCTTGCTTCCCTGCTTGATCCATCAATTTAACCGCAACTTTCCTCCCATCGCTGAGCACTCCACGGTATACTGATCCAAACCCGCCATGGCCAACCACATTGGACTTGCTGAAACCACCAGTAGCTGAATGCAGCTGCTTAAATGCGAACACTTGAAGCCCTTTCTCACTAACAACTTGTAGATTCTCAAAGCTGCTTTTCCCCTCACATTTACCTTCAGCAAAAACATTTCATCATCACAAACATACACTTAATCAACGTCCCTAGACATACAAAAGAAGAATCAAAATATGGGTGTTGCTATGCTAAAGCTTCTAACTTTAAGACCTAAAAAGTTACAAATTTACTGTTTGACTGTGTTCCTCAAGAACCCAAAAACATAAGCTGAAGTCAGGCATTGTAAAAAGGGAGTAAATATACCTGTGACTGTGAGGGTATTATTGAAGCGTTTAGAGAGCTTATTACGAATATAGCAGTAATAACTAAAGGCAACCAGCAGAGAAGTAACAGCAAGTGAAGCAATCACTACAATAGCTACCAATACTAAGCGTTGTTTCCTCCGATAATCCTCCTCTCTCTCCATTTTTCTATGTCTTCTTTAAACCTAACTCATATTTTTGAGTTTATTATTACACTTTTACAGTTCACTTACTCATATTTCTGTCTCTTTCTCTTGTATTATTGTTTTGTTTACTGTTTATTATTCAGACTTTTTTTTATGTCGGTTTTGGCGCCCAGAAATAGTAATTTTGCAGTAGTGGTAGTTGCTCTGTGGAGTTCAGACCTGTACTGTCCATGTGGCAGTCTTGGTTTAAATTATGATAATCCGGTTCTCCACTCCGGTACCTAACCAAGATTCAAGAACCGTCTATTGAGAAACCAAACAACTTTAATTAATTTCCCTTCAACCGTTAAGCCGAACCGCCGGATTGTGACCTGCGGCAACTTTAATAAAAATTATACCGAAAAACACTAACAAACATCAAAAAATCACAAAAAAGAACTCTTAAAATACACTAATAAATACTTAAAAATATATTCGTATATAACAGTTAGCAATGAGCATATCATGTATTGATGCATGTTGGCTGAATATTGAGCGTCTTTCTGGTGTTTTTTTTTGTTAAATTATAGCGATTAGTTACGGGACTCGGATGATGTATGTTTGATGTTTTTCTGGTGTTTTTTTTAATGCAACATTTTTTTATAAATAAAAATTTAAAATAATTTTTTTAAATGGTCATATCCAAAATATACATTTTAAAAATTTATATATTTTTATAAATGATATTAAAAATAGTGAATAATGTAATTCTCTTTGTCTATATATATGTAGAGACCGAGACGAACTCAAAGTAGGATTACACGGTGTCTGATCATACCTCGAATTTATTTCTAAAAAAATTACCATAAAAACTTAATACTTTTATTTTATTTATAAGAAAACCGTGCCTTAAAATATAAAAATGCCCTTTCCTAATATTTTGTTTCAAACTGGTTTCACTTCTGATTTTATAACTTTAGTAATCGGGATCGAACCATTTTAAAATATTTCTAATTTTTGTTCTTGAACCAAAATTGCATGAACCGGCTGATTTTGATTCAATTTTTAAAAAGTTATCCAGCCTATCATTTCAGAAATGTATTTCTTTTTAGATAATTAATAATTGTGGTAGACAGATTTAAACGCGAATTACTTCATAACCTATAGTATACAAATATTATTAAAATAAATTTAAAAACCATAATTTAATTTTGGTGAAAATATCAAAAAAGAAGAGCCGCTAAAAGAGAGCCACGTACAATATTCCCAAACCACATCCGTTTCCTTAAAAAAACCACAGCCAGTCTGCACTTTTTTTTTCTTTCACTAAACACAAATACAAAAAATTTCTTCTTCTGCTCTCTTGAGGTAAGCACTCTGCTTCATTTTTTTTTATTTTTTAATTATGCGATTCTTGATTTGTTTGAAGTTAGTCCTGAGAAAGATTCAATCTTTAGCTGCTTTCATCTTGAACCCATCTATTTTATACCTGCTATTACATGTTCTTATATCTCCATATTGAATTCTTCTAGTTTGTAATTGTTTCACACTAATAATTAATCGTAAGAGTGTAACATTCTCCTTGTATTTGATTGTGTGTGCAAGAATCATATGTAGAAATTATATGGGTAGTGGACAATTATGCTTGTGATGTTTCTATTTATGCTGTGGAAGGTTATTTTGAACCTGTTTTCAATATAAACGTTCATTGAGAAATTATATAATTTTTTCCCTTTTCGTATCAGATGGCTGCATCATCAGCATGTATTGTAGGAAATAATGGTTTATCAACCGGTACAAAACAAAATTTGAGCAAAGCTGTCTATGGAAGAAGTCTTTTTCTTTCTCATAGGTTTCCGTCTTCTGGTAAGACGTCAAAAGCTTTTTTAATTAAAGCGTCCTTGGATCGGAATGAAGGAAGAAGAGGTTTCCTAAAGCAGTTGATTGGCAATGTGGGAATTGTTGCTCCCGCTTTATTGGGAAGTGGGAAGGCGCTTGCTGACGACCAGGGGGTTTCTTCCTCCAGGATGTCTTATTCAAGGTTTTTGGAGTACTTGGACAAGGACCGGGTTAACAAGGTTGATTTGTTTGAGAATGGAACTATTGCTATTGTAGAAGCTGTTTCTCCTGAATTAGGAAATAGAGTGCAGCGAGTCCGTGTCCAACTTCCAGGACTCAGTCAAGAGCTTCTTCAGAAGTTTAGAGAGAAAAACATTGATTTTGCCGCTCATAATGCTCAAGAGGATTCGGGTTCCCTACTATTTAACTTGATTGGAAATCTAGCTTTCCCTTTGATCTTAATAGGGGGTCTGTTCCTTCTCTCTCGACGATCATCTGGAGGAATGGGTGGTCCTGGTGGGCCTGGTTTCCCTTTGACATTTGGTCAGTCTAAGGCAAAGTTCCAAATGGAACCAAATACTGGTGTTACATTTGATGATGTTGCTGGAGTTGATGAAGCAAAGCAGGATTTCATGGAGGTGGTTGAGTTTCTGAAGAAGCCAGAGAGGTTCACTGCAGTTGGAGCTCGCATTCCCAAAGGTGTTCTTCTAGTTGGCCCTCCAGGAACTGGGAAGACACTTCTAGCCAAGGCAATTGCTGGTGAGGCTGGAGTCCCATTTTTCTCCATATCAGGCTCTGAGTTTGTTGAGATGTTTGTTGGTGTTGGTGCCTCTAGAGTCCGTGATCTCTTCAAGAAGGCCAAAGAAAATGCACCTTGCATTGTATTTGTGGATGAAATTGATGCCGTTGGAAGGCAAAGAGGCACCGGCATTGGTGGGGGAAATGATGAAAGAGAACAGACCCTAAATCAGCTTTTAACAGAAATGGATGGTTTTGAGGGTAACACTGGTGTCATCGTTATTGCAGCTACTAACAGGGCAGATATTTTGGACTCCGCCTTGTTGAGGCCAGGGCGGTTTGACAGACAGGTGAAAATATTAGATCTTAGTGAATGTTTTCCTCTGATTTTCTTTAATGAAGAAATCGTCTCATATATTTCCGATGCAGGTGAGTGTCGATGTTCCAGATATACGAGGAAGAACAGAAATACTAAAGGTTCATTCTGGCAATAAGAAATTTGTTGCAGATGTCTCTCTTGAAGTGATAGCCATGAGAACACCTGGTTTTAGTGGAGCTGACCTTGCAAACCTCTTAAATGAGGCTGCTATATTGGCTGGTCGTCGTGGGAAGACTGCTATTTCAAGTAAAGAGATTGATGATTCAATAGATAGGATTGTAGCTGGAATGGAAGGAACCGTTATGACTGACGGAAAGAGCAAAAGTCTTGTTGCTTATCATGAAGTTGGCCATGCTATTTGTGGGTAAGTGACATATATCATTTATTCTAAATGTCTTTTAAAAGCTTTCCTATGAGAATTTTCTTCTGCATATTTTCTTCCTTAGCTTCGTATTGTAGTGTAGGCTAACTTGATATTCAGCTATATGTTCCTAGGCTAACTTGATATTCAGCTATATCTTCCTAGGGGCAACATATGCATAGAAATCCGGCCAGGTTCTTGACGGATTTCGGAAAGTTGACATCAGAGAAGCAAAATTAAGAATTAAATGAATTTACAGTAATAAAAATTCTTAAATTCTCTTACAGAATCCTACTAGCTGTAGCAATGGTCCAGACTGGACTAAAAAAATGAAGTATGGTGATCTAATAGTCACCATTGTTTGACTTTTAAACTGAGATTTTTGCACATAAAATCCCAATGTTCAATTTTTTTGCGATTTAAATCCCAATGCTACACAATGCCAAAAAGTTGAAAGGTTGGGATGTGATGCAAATTTTTAAGAATGGGACTAAATCACTAAAAAAGTGAAATGTTGGTATTAAATATGCAAATAACCCTTTAACTTATTATCTTCACGTTTTTATTTGTCTTTCCTATTTGTAGTGAACTATGAAATGCTGGCAGAAACCTTTTTTTTCATGTTTCTCAGTGTCTCGTAAACTTCAAATATATATTAATGTCTAATAAGTTGAGAACATAAGGTTATATAAATTAATTGTCTTCTTTTTTTGGTAAGTAATCAGTTGTCTGCTTCATTTAGTAATGAAATTACTAATACACGGTACCTTTTGTTCAGAACTTTGACTCCAGGGCATGATCCAGTTCAGAAAGTCACCCTAATTCCACGTGGTCAGGCACGAGGTCTAACCTGGTTTATTCCTTCGGATGACCCAACCTTAATCTCCAAGCAGCAACTTTTTGCAAGAATAGTTGGTGGTCTTGGTGGCAGAGCTGCCGAGGAAATTATCTTTGGTGCACCTGAGGTGACTACAGGAGCAGCTAGTGATTTAATGCAGATTACTGGTTTGGCTAAGCAGGTACGGATCATTTTTGTTATAAGGAAAAGTGTAGCAAAAACTTGAATGTAAAATGAAAATGGAAAACTCAACATCTCCTAGAAACACAAAAGATTAAAAAAATTATGTGAAAATGGATGCAACTGTAAGAGAAGCTAATCGCGATTACAAGCTGAAAAACACTTGGTATTAAACTATAGCCAGATGACTGGGAATCAAGGTAAAACGGATGATTAAGAACAATTAGCAACTTTGGGATTGGAGACATCTAGTATTTTGAAAAATGTCCCTTTTTTAAGGAGATCGCAGTAGCATCATTCTTTATAGCATTTTGCCCCAACTTTTCTTAGAGCTACGTTTTACAACTTGCATAAAGTATAACTATGTTAGCTATTGGTGGGTAAACTTTTTCCTTGCGTTTTCTGCATCTTGAGGTATTTATAAGGTTGCTGTTCTGGGACTTGTAGGCTTAAATCCAAGCGTTTGCTTTAAATTTTCTTAGCATATAGGACTTTCTTCTTTTGGCAATTCTAAGAATTTCAGGCAGGGGTGTGCAAAAATCAAACCAAACCGAAGAACTGAACTGACAAATTCAGTTGGTTCTATTGACATTATAATAAGTTTCAAATTTTCGGCTCATTTTGTGTTGCTCCAAGTTGTGTTTATTGCATGTTTGGCTAAATGAAGTGCCTATTATTTGTGTGCCACAGATGGTAACCACATTTGGAATGTCTGAAATTGGACCATGGTCACTTATGGACTCATCAGCTCAAAGCGATGTTATAATGAGAATGATGGCAAGAAATTCCATGTCAGAAAAGCTCGCAGAAGACATCGACAGAGCTATCAAGAGTATATCAGACAATGCATATGAGATTGCACTGAGCCAGATTAGGAGCAACCGTGAGGCAATTGACAAGATTGTAGAAATCTTGCTTGAGAAGGAAACAATGTCCGGGGATGAGTTCAGAGCGATTCTATCAGAATTTGTTGAAATTCCTGTCGAAAATCGGGTGGCTCCTTCAGTACCTACTCCAGTTACTGTGTAATTACTATACGTCATTTCATGATTCAGTAACATATCATATACATATCAAGTTAGTTAAATGTATAATTGGTGATGTTCATTTTGTGTAATTAATGTTGTACATTTAGAGTTGGGAAAATTCGAATTAAACCCCCTTTTACTGAATTAAATGAAATCAAAATCTATTCAAAGTCAATTAAAATGGTATAAAAAGATTAAGTCAAATATTAGATTTTTGGCCTTTGTTTAATTTATTGTCAAGATCCTCTTAAGTTAATTGAAAACGACCTATATTATGTGAGAAATTCTTAAATAGATTCAGTCTACCACGTCATCCATGAACTAGTCTATCACATTATAACATGTCATTAAAATAGTGGCACTATCGTAATTTTGTTTATTACTTATTTACACTTTTAAATAGTAATATTATGATAGTGTCATTATTTTAATGACGTGTCATAATGTGATAGGTTTAGTCAATAGAATGACGTGGTGGACTGAGTCTACCTAAGTATTTCTTACATTATGTTAGTTTAACCTACATTATTTAATTTATAATAAAAGGTGTAGATTGATTGAACATAAGCTGAACTATTTACTAACACTCTTTTTTATATACTAGTTTCGCATAACGTGCTATGCACGTGACTCGTAACGTAACTCGTCAATGTACAAATTAGTAATTTTATTATAATTATATCAATTTTTTATTTATAATTAATATTAAATTAGTTAAGAATTTTTGTAAAAATAAATATGATTTGTTCGGTTATTAAATTTTTTCCATACTGAATTTATTCTTCTTTTGGTTTATAATAACCATAATTAAATAATTAACTTAATTTTATTAATAATATCTTCAAAAATAATAAGATAGAAATTTAAATAATAATATATTGACCAAATACAGTATTTTAATTTTATAGTTCAATCAAAGTAAAAGATAGGTATTCCTACTAATTTGGAGACAATTTAGTTATTTTTTACATACTAAAAACTAAATTGGAGATAATTTAGCTACCTATTCTAATTAGGATTTTAATTACAATAGTGATTAATTAAATAAGTAATTAGTTAATGACTATAAAACCATTATTTGGTAATAAACTGAAAAGGATTATTCAGTAAATTTGCCTGTCCCCCCCATCCGTGCTTTTATATATAGTATAGATTTACTTTTTATATATTAAATAATTATATATTTTAAATTTTCAAAAAAATATAAAATTTAGAAAAAAATATATATTCTTAAATAATATTTAAAATATATATCTATGATTCGATTTAATTTTCGATTCGAAAATTATGATTTCAACTAAAAAAGAATCAAAAAAAATTTATAGAAACCCATTCCTGCACTATCACTAGCCAAAATCTTACCCTTTATAATATTTGAGATTTTTTTATATTCTTTCTTATTAATATCTATGAAAATGTATAAATAAAAAATATTATAGATATAGATGAAATATAAAAATAAAATATTAGAAGTCAGTATAGAATTCAAAAACAAAAGTCAGCATAGACTCCTATCCGAGTGGTGGGTGGTGGTGATTGACAATTATTTGAGGTAAAAGGGGAAACCTGAAGGAAAATAAGTAAACATTATAAACAATAAAATGAAAAGTCAGTGCTACGGCCAACAATTCCATGTCACATTCAAATTGATAACTGACTGCAAAATTAATAATTATATAATTCAATGTAATTTATTATAATAATGTGAGTGTTAAATTTAATAGTGTTAAACATGAATATTAATTCTCAAAAAAAAAAAAGAACAGGAATATTAATTGTTTATAATTTAAATATCAAATAGTTTTTTGATAGAAAAATATATTAAAAAATATGTATTTTGATGTTTAAATATTCATTTTTATTAACACGTTATTCAGTACTATAAATTATAAGTTATTTATATTGAAATCATTAAAATTTATGTAGAATTTATAGCATTTCAAATTGTAGTTTTTTTTTTCTAAGGAAGATTGAGAAAGAATACCGTTACCGTATAAAAGCAGGCGACACGATACCTCTAAAAGTTGACCATTTATTTGTTTAGGTGGCGCACCTAAGATTTGACCAACAATGCTCTGATTATGCCAAGTACTATTAATCAACCTATTACTATATTTTAGTTTAATGAAAATTTACTGGTATGTTTAGCATTCATATTGAATTTTAAATTTAAGTCACCATATTCTTTCTAAAGATGGAAAATTAAAACTGATATTACACGTGAAATAATTATAGCCTTACTTTCTGGACTTTTTTTTTTTTTTGGTAAGCCCATCCGGTTTTCAAGGCTTCGCCCTGACTAATCCGGATCTGACCCGCGTCGCGCACCTGGCATGGTGGGTGAGTCTGCCAGTGGAAATTTTCTGCATTCACAAGGACTCGAACCCGAGACCTTACTTAAGCGATATCAAGCCGCTTACCACTTGGACCAACTCCCATTGGTACTGGACTTTCAACTTTAAATGTATATAAATGAAGTGTTTTTTAGCAAATATTGATTGCCTATTAGTACTAACTAATATGGTTAAAGAATAATAATTTTGATAATGCAGTTAATTATTTCGATGCTAAATGGGAAATTAAATCACTAATATAATTTTAAAATGTTTAAGCACCAACTTTTAAAAAGAAAAGCCCAGAAATTGAAATAGAAAATTTTAAAAAGTTCTCATACTATCAGTCTAATTTTTTCAACTTCAAATTAATAATAATAATAATAAATTTATACAAAAAAATAATTGTAACATAAAGCCTCCTGATTTGAAAAATAATTTCAGAATCAAATTATAAAGAATATAGTCAAATGTTTTTTAGAATTGCACTATGATATTTGAGATTATTTGAGGTTTTGACTGATTCAGTTTTGAATGACATCAATTTATATGAAGATGGAATATTTTATCTACTAATAAGCTAAAATTATTTATTTTTCTGAAACAATAAATTACATATTATGTTTAACCAACATCTCTCCCTCTTATAAATATAAACGTCATGCTTTGATATTTATTGATTGTTTTTTTTTTAAAGAAATTTATTGACTGTTTAAATAAAAGAAACTGTCAACAAGAAACATATTGTATATCGATGTGATCCATCTATTGTATTTAAAAATTATTCATTATATTAATCAGGTTATGCATACAACCGCCCTCATCAATTTTATTATAGATCAGCTTAATTTTGATAAACCCAATTCAAGAAGCCCTGTTTAAATTGCCATAAAAGAAAAATTCACTTAGGAAAAATGAAAAATTGCATAAAATGTATTGTTACATTTTTTTTGTAAGGCAGATCATAATCATGTCTATGATTTTACAGCTAACTTAAGCTAAGTGTATTGAATCAAATAATGAATCTAAGTTTGTTTCTGTACTCTTCTAATTTCAAAGGAAAACCAAAACTTGGAGACCATTGGTTACGGCAACACTACAGTCAAACTTCTGCACAATTCATTGGAGCATACCCCAGTCTAGACTTCTTTGTATCATACAGAATATGAAAATTCTGCTGCTGATAATTCCCAATTATCGAAAGAGCGGAACGAGGAGTCCCGAGAATTGCCAAGCAAACAACTTCCTCAGGATCAAGCCTGATAAAGTAATTCTCAACAGGAAAATTCCACACTGCTCCATCTCGAAAAATGATTCCAAATTCAGGCAGTTCCATCCTCTCAACACCGGAAACATTATAACAAGGATTCAAAATCGGAAAATCCTTCAGAATCGGATACCCTTTAATCTTCTCAATAAACTTATCTCTAATAATCTCATAAGCTGGCTCTGCAAAGTAACTCAGAGTTGTACCAGAATCAACAATTGTACCACCAGAGCCTTCAGCAGACAAATTCCAAGTCTGCTCAGGTATATTCAGGATCTCTCCACCGATTATAATCGATTTGATTTGAACATAATAAAATGTATCAACCGGGTTATCTTTTCCACCAACAAAAGATGTAAAATTTAGTTCCGGGTGATTCATAAGATTCTTATCCTCACCAAAAATCAATTTACTACTAACATTAGCATCACTATTCCTATCAACTAAACAGTACGAAAATGAATGGCCGTAAAGAGACTGAAGCTGCGACGAAAACGAAAGCGGCCCTCTCCCAAGCCCCAACAGTCCTGCTGCCCCGTGGAACAGGCCGCGGTTCCAATGTCCGCAGCCGAACATTACATTCTTAACTCGTTTAAACTCAGATTTTCCCGCTGATGATGTTAAATTAACAGTAAACGTTTCTAAAGCAAAATCCCCGGTAGTATTTGAGCTGTCCCCGTACCAGTAAAAATATGGACATGTTTGGTTGCTAGATTTGCAGGGTTGAGGAGGATCAGGAGATGAAACTAAATTGCACTTGGGATCATTACAGGTTATATGGCTAAAAGAAGACGAGTCTTTAGGATCATAGTAAGGGCCAGTTTGCTCAAAACAATCATAACAAGGAACAGATTGAATCCAATTTAAATCACTACCAGTGTCAAGAATTAAAGAGAAGTGTTTAGGAGGTGTACCGATGAAAACGTCCATGAAATACTCTCCTGAACCAAGACTCACTCCTGATTCTAGAGTAGCCATGAGCTGCCCTGAGAGCCCATTTGCCTCCGGAGATGGGGCAATTACAGGCTGCTGCTGCTGCTTCTGATTCTGATTCTGTTTATTATTGTTATCTTTGTTTAGTCTTGAAATGGCACTTTGATTCTTCTTCTCTGTAATTCTCTTGTGTAGAGTCTGAATTCTTGTTAAATCTCGCGTTCTTGAAGCTATGAACGAGCTTTTAGTGTCGGATTTTTGGTTTAACCATCTGTGTTTTAAGTCAAGTTTCACAGTTTGCTTAGAGTCTTGAACATCTTCATTTTCTTGTGAGCCAACTGAGTGAAAGTTTTGGTCTTTCTTCGAATTTGAGAGGCTGCAATCTGTGTTTTGCATAGATGATGAAGATGAAACTGCATTGAAACTCATGTGATGATTAGGTAACTCAATACCAGTAATATTGCCATGCTTCTTGAAAGCAACTGCTTCAAAAATGGGAGAAAAGAGTAGAACAAAAACCAAAAAGATTGAAAATTTGGACAGCATAGCAACTACTAAGCTAGCTACTTGTTCTTGTTGTTGATTGGTCAAACACAAACATCCACTGGGGAAAAGAAACAAAACCCAGAAATGAAAATGGATTGAAATGAAATGGGTTTCTGGTAAAAACAAGAATTTATGAGAATTTTTTGTTTGGTTGAGAGATGTTGAATGGATTTTATTGAAGAGGAAAAAGAAATGAAGAAATTTAGAAAGGGAGAAGTCGGGTCTTTTAAGTGGTGGTGTGGTTTCGTGTGCTGGAAACTTAAGAAATCAAAATCCAACATTTGGACTGGAATTTAGATATTGAATTTAATAGTTTCAAAGAAAGTACTGTGGATACGCGGTTTCACATGCCATCCGACAAATATAAAATTAAACACACCTAACTAAGTACATACTACAAATATTTATTAAATTTATAGTATTAATTAAATGTACAAATTTAAATTACATTTTAGTTTTAATAGTTAAATTTAAATATTAATATTACTATTTTTTTAAATCTTAACTATATTTATTGTTGAAATTTAAGAATAATAAAAAAATGGAAAATAACACTAATATTTTTATTGATTTAATTAATGCATCATAGTTTTTTATAGGCAATTTTTTAACAAATAAAATCTGAATAAACTAAAAAATATTATTAAAATATTTTAACATAAGAATAATAGGGATTATCTTAGATAGACTATTGACCAATTTTATATTCAAATGACAACTAATAATTTAATTTTTAATTATTTCTAACATTTATATTACTCAAGGTTTCATTTTTTATTTTGAGATGTCCCGTTTTAAAAGTTATATTAATTTTTTTATCTTTTTTATAGTCATTTTTAAAAAAAATACTATGTAAAACTCAACTAACATTAATAAGGACAAAATATAAAAAAAATTAATAATTTTTTTTTGTGTAAAATAAATTGAGGGGTCTAAAACAAGATGGATGAAATATTTTATATTAATTATCACTAAAAACTATTTTTAGAAGACTAGTAGTCCACTTAAGTTTTTTCAAATACCAAGAAGCAATTGTTGTTTTTTCAACACAATCCGGTAAATTTTTAATAAAGGGTGAAAATAACTTGATATTTTTAAAATAATTAATTTAATTCTTATTTATAATTTTTATTTAAAAGAAAATTTATCTATTTTAAAGAATAAAAGAACATTTTTAATTTATTTATATTAAAATTATGTTTACATTAATAAAATTTATATTGAAAGATAAAATTAGCGAATTTGATATAATTTTTTGCTATATTCGTAGTTCAATTATTTATTTAATGTACTTTTGAATATCTTAATATTAATAAGAAAATAAAATATAAAAAATTAATTGAAAAAAATCGGTCACTAGTACTATAAGTTAATGAATTTTTAGAAAACAGAAAGAATAAGAATGATTCAATTGTTGTTAATGTATTTCTTATTGGAGTTATTTTCTGTGTTTCATATTGAATTTTTTTGACGATCTCCAAAAGCCAAAGCAAGCAACTGATTATTTAAAAAAAGAAGGCATATAAAAATGGATTGGTCTTAAGTTGTGAGTATTGACATAGTAGAATATACACTTTTTACTTTGAAAATGTAACCCATATCTTTGACCATATTCATACAACCAAATTCATAATTCTAATATAAAAATAAGAATGTTTGTGATCACTTATAACAACAAAAAAATACTTATGCTTTTTGTATATTTTGGAAAAAAATTTATGTAAACTCGTTCTACCACATTATTAGTAGACTGAGCCAATCATATCATAATAGCTCATTAAAATGAGGGTATTCTTGTAATTTCTTGTTATTTGTATACACTTTTAAATAATAATA
Source organism: Mercurialis annua (assembly GCF_937616625.2). NCBI lineage: Eukaryota > Viridiplantae > Streptophyta > Magnoliopsida > Malpighiales > Euphorbiaceae > Mercurialis > Mercurialis annua. The sequence goes on along the minus strand of NC_065573.1, from coordinate 35,329,208 downwards.
TTACAAGACTACCCTCATTTTAATGAGATGTTATGATATGATTGGTTTAATCCATGGATGACGTGATGGACCGAGTCTACCTAAGAGTTTCTCATATATTTTGATATTTTACACAGCTCCTAAAATAAATAAACAAAAAAATCATAAAATGAAACAGTGCTAAAAGGTGGACAGGCTAGCACTATTTCTTTTTTTCTTTTGCTCTTATTTAAAATATCTATATGACATTTTAATTGGATTAACAAAAATTATTTATAATTTTCCTCAGTTTGATTCAATTTAGCTCAGTTAATATAAATTTAGACCAAAAATATATATAGGTAGAATTAGAATTTCTTTTAAGCGACTACATTTTATTTGACTAATTAGTTTATTTTTATTTTCCGGGCAGCCTGAGTTTAATTTTCTTCAAGCCATAATTTTATTATAAATTCAACCTCATTTCCTTAAAAAAAATCAAATTTTCAAAAAAAAATTGAGAACTTATGAAATTTCTGACGACAGCTCGATATCAAATGCATGCTTATTTATGATAATATATATTACTACAACACAGAGTTTATTATTAGAATTAATTTTCCCAGTTTGTGTTCAACATATTATGGTCTCAATTTTGCAGATGACCTTTATTATATAAATATACAAAGTTCAGGCATTGTCATGTCAGCATGAAGCAATCTTCCCAAGTATTCTGTAAACTCGATTGGCATCTCCGCAATCAAACTTTTATTTTTTTCACTATTTGATGTCTCCAAACCTTGGTAGTCAAACCTGCCGTTTCAGTGTTAATATCATTTTGACATTTTGTTTCCACAATTATTTTAAGTTTAACCGAACCAGCCAAATAAAAATAGTAATTTTTTAAATTTTAGAACTGAACAGCTTAAGAACATAACCAAATCTATACTTTTTCGAGGTTCCGACATATACTCAAAGAAAAATGACGGCATGCTAACAGCTCAAATAGATTTAAGAAAAGAAAACAGATACAACAGTTAGAAAAACAATATAACCTTGCTCTCATAAATCAGTAATATATAGAATCCCTAAATTGTTGCATGCGGTAAAAAACAGTAGATTGTAATGGAAGTAAAACACTTTTAGTCCCAAACATTGCAGAGAATATCTATGACTTCCTCCTAAACACAATGTGGAATGAACCATAACAACAGCTTAAACCTACAAACAATTTAAAGAAAATCAAAAACAAAATTATGTTTGATATCTTCAGAAAAGAAGGAAAACGACCACCTCTTGTTTCGGTGTCTCCGAATAGCTAAAACCGTAATCTGATTTAAGGAATAAACTGGTAAAAAAGAATATAAACTTATAATTGATGTAAATGCGCTTTAAAAACAAAACAAAAAATTAAACCAGAAACAAAATAGATATAAGCAGGCAATCTAGAAATATTGTCAAATTAAAGAATCTCACTCACTTGAAAGCCAAACACTCCTAGCTCTCCTCTTTTTCTTACTTTTTTCCTTCAAATATTGTTTTATTTACCTCATAAATTTCACCAATGAAACACTACTGAGCAATATCATGTACTTTACAAGAGATTTTTCGCTTTATCTCTAAAAATTGAGTGCATAATCTAACATTTTCTTCAGTCTCTGCTTTTCTCAGTATTCCATAAATCGCTCACTTTCCTTGCCACACTTTTTGGCAACCAAACACCTTCTTCCAAATGATAGAGAAAAATAAAGAGCCATTTAATCCAATACCCAATACAATGCTAATAACTACAGCTACTATTCTGGCATATCATAATTTCCCTTCTTTTTGTGCACTATGCTTATCTTGGGTTGCAACTAATACTAGCTTGCTAAATTTTGCAACTATTCTGGCATATCATCTAATTTCCCTTCTTTTTGTGCACTATACTTGTCCTGGGTTGCAACTAATACTAGCTTGCTAAATTTTGGGGGAAGACTAATCAAAATCCATCAGATCAATTACATCAACCATCGGATGAGCACCAGTAGCCGACACCAAATGCTTGCATATTCTTGGACACTTTTGATATCTTTAGATTCAACCATTATAGCCTTAATAATATTCTAACATTGACAATTAGTTTTCCAAATTAATACTTTTTTCTATGCTAAGAAATTTCTATTAACAACAAAATCAACATATTTGATACTATATATTGGCAGAAAATTTGCATAACCAGCGCAAGGACTTTTTTTCTTAGATCACAAAAACTCCAAAACCATTTTAAATCTTGTACCAGCAAGGTCGACAAGGAATATCAATAGCAGCTACTAGAGTCAACATAGATGAAATCCTAAGCTGCAAGGAAGGCTTATGTAGGGATTTACTTCTCTATCTACGGGCTATGAATACAGTGTTTAAGTGAATACAACAAGAACGGGTTGAAGTGTTTCCATATACTTGCCTTGCCTCAAAAAATTATCTTGCTTGTAGATTTCTCATTATAATTGGAAATTTCAGTGAAAGCTTTAGTGGCTGTTTTATGTGATATGATACCATTAAATGTCAGAAATTTGTCAGTACTGTAACTAGACTTTGGCATCAAAGATACTGTTGATACTTATGCTTGATACTGAAATTAATATTAAATCATGGGTATGTGATGTTCTCTAAGACTTCTGATACATACTGCAATAAATCAGCATTGAAAATAGCCAATAAGTGCTCTAGATAGCGAGTTAAACTTGAAAAGCGCAGAAAGGTGAAAAGACTGCATAATGCAATAAAATTGAAAAGCCAGAATGTGAAGTCCAACTCAAGCATATATCAAGGTGTTTTTCATAATCCCTATTTCTAGATATTCATACGACTATGGTACATTGGTGAAAAGAAAATCGCGTGGATGAACTTGTTTCTAGTCTACAAGAATATAACTTTATCCTTAAAGCAATGCTGTAAAAAGAGCGGAACTGACCATTTTCAGTTAGATGAGGTCTCTATGGGCTTTGCAGATGAATCTTGTAATCCACATACCATATTGGCAGGAACAGCTATGTCAATCATCTTTGGATATGGAAGGTTCAAATCTGTAAAATAATTGGTGGCACTTAAAATTCATTCTCGAGTAGTCATTGTATAATAAATATCAGACTCAAATAGATGTCATGCAGTTTCTATCACTTACTTTCCATAATACTCTTAAAAGTTTCCTGCAAAAAGCGTAGATAGCTTGATTAGAGATGATACTTTAAAGTATTCACAAAGGACAATAAAGTATGATGCATACTATTCAAGCAATATAAGAATTGTATTTGTTTCTAAATCATTATAGAAATACTCTGCTAATCTTGCAGAAATAATTAATGCTAAATTTAAATCAACATAAAGAGAAAAAAGAGAGAATGAGCTAGTGAATCATACAAAACTCTGCAGGTTGCATATCAGTTTTGTCAACTTACACACGCATAGATATTTACTAAAGTTCAGGTGAAAATTGTAATTTCCCTAGGAAAAACATAAGATAATATAATAAATATTATAGCGTCAGTACAGATTAGATAATGAGGATTACCTCATTTTTGGTGAGCCTAGAATTATAAAGCATTTCCTCTCCAACAGAACTAACCTGCACCCCACAGAAATATTTTAGCATGATCAGCTGCAAAAATGAATTGATAAATTAATAGAGCTAAGTAACAGCACCATACAGTGAACCCTTTGTAATCATGAGCAGGATAGATTAAAGTATCCTTGGGCAAGCTGAATATCTGAATCCAACAAAAAATAAGGATTAAGGAAATACTATACTTGTGCCAAAACTGCCATATTATCTGTTCAATATCCTTACCTGTGATTGTACCGACTGATAGAGTTGCTGTGAACTTCCACCCTATATGTAAATGGATGAGGCTAAAAATGCTAGACATATACTCTAAAAATTCCATTTGATAAAAAGATGGAGTTCTTAAATTTCATTAACATGAAATTAAGGATATATAAAATTCGAACCTGAAAATCAGTTCTCCCACATCCTCGTATTAATACAGCATCTCCAGTGAAGGCCATCCTTGGCTGAGGCTGATCAGGCCCATCACCAGTAACATAAGTAACACAACCTAGTGTATGACCTGGAGTGGCTCTAACCTGTCAAAAAATGAAAGAAATGAATATGGGGGTTCACTATTAGATGGATAGAAGGCAGACATAGAAAAAACAAATAAATGATAATCTGCAGTGTCAATATAGCAATTTCATTCTTTGTTCTTGCTACTCAATTTTTGGTAAATATTTTAGTTAGTTTTTGCATTCCTGTTTTACGATGCAATGCTAAGAAGAGTTGCTTGGTTTTTAATTATTGAACCATTGTGAAAAGAAATGAAATATGTATTGTGTGGCGCATGTTATTTCATTTTCATTCCTCGTAACTCTTACATCCCAAACTTAAAATTATGGGGATATTTTCCCTCTAGTTTTAGTTCGTTTTCCTTTCACATATTTTATCTTCTTTGCCAAATTGCCATATCTAACCTGAAAATTTCAAATTTGAACTGAATTGGTTAGTTGATTTGCAAAACCTCAACATGGAGAACAACAATGTGTTCAAACCATGTTATTTTTCCTTCATTATTTAGTGTATCCATTACATTCCATGCAATCTACCATCTGCTTCTAAGTTCCTCATGCTTCATCTTATTTAAAGATTGGAGTATCAGCTTTCAAAACTTACACAAGATAGCAGATAACTCCTCCCTCTCAAAAGTAAAGATTTTAAATTTTCAATATTCAGTTAAATCAAAGTCTGAAAAGGTAAATGAGATTGTCTACTCACTTCCAGCATGATTCTCCTCGAGTTTTTCATAAAATAAATTTTGATTCATAATTGCTCAAGCTTAAACTACGAAAACATCTCCTAACAAAGCTGGGCAGTTCAAGAAAAAGCTAGAGTTCGACTGTAAAATAACAACAGAATAGAACTTGCCTCAAGAAACAGATTACCAAAATGAATTTTATCACCAGCTTCAATAAGAAGATCAGCCTTGGATTGGCTTGCTTTTGAAATAATTGATCTCACTCCCGGAGCCTTTGTCTACAGCAACATAAATCAATCAATATACAAATAAAATCAATAAACATATAATGCAAAATTAACTGCAGAAAATGAAATTAAAAATATCCAAGAATAAAACCTTGAGCAAGCCAGTGCCAGTAACATGATCAGCATGTACATGAGTGTTTAGAGCATAAATCAGCTTTAATCCTAACTCTTTCACAAGCGTAATATCCCTATCAACTGTCTTATCAACTGGATCAATCAACTGCATTTCTCAAATTAGCAACACTAATAACAATCAAACCTAAATTAATTACTTCAACACAGCAAAATTAACTCTAATCAATTAACTAATTAAAAAAAACGAACCAGAGCTGGTTTATCAGGGTGAGCGACGTCGGCGAGCAAATAGGTATAAGTGGACGATTCCTTCTCGAAAAGCTGGCGAAACAGTAGCTTAGCTGATGAACCAGGCGACGTCGTATAACTCATGGTTGAAAACTGGAATCTCGCGAATGAAAGCTGCGGCCGTGTATGGGATCGTGTTATAAGGGAGAGTCCAAGCAAATGCGATCGCAGCATTTTGGTTTCTGACTTTTGTAGTGTTATTATAGTGATGATGAAAATAATGTTTGCATCAAAATGGCGATGAAATTGATAGGTTTAATTATTATTTTTGTGAACAAGATTTTTTATTTCGTTGGAATGAACCGCAAGCTATGTGCTGGCTCTGCTGTGACTAGACGAGACAATAACCAAAAAAAAAATGCGATAGTTGTTTATTAATTGCTGAACTCTATGCGATGGTTGTTGAGCATGACGTTGAATTTTTGTTTTTGTTTTTGTTTTTTTTTTTTTTTGAGAATGTGCATAACGTTGATTAGCCAGCGAATATGCGTCTTCAACTATTTATTCATTTTTTATTATATACTTTGTCTTCTTTTGTCGACGTTAGAGGAGTCGCCGGGCCGTCGGAAATTTGTCAACAAATCATTGATAGCCAGCTTTGTAAAATAAACTATTACCAATAGAACATGTCATCATTTTGTCAATAAACTATTTACAGAAAAAAAAATGGAATATTTAAAAATATAAAAATTCAATCACAAATGACCATAAAATGCAATACGATACTAAACTCTCTAAGATTAAACTATATATAATTCGAAATATTTTCCAATATATTTATGTATTGTCAATATAAGATATCCCTATAACTAGACTAAACTAAACATCATCACCCAAATTGATTGTATCATCAAGATCATATGAGGGTGGTGGATCTCTCGAATCCGCTGGTGGAGGAGTTGGCGGTGAAGAAGGCAATGAAGGAAACATGCCATAATTCTGAGCATAGACGAAGGGAAAACTCAAACTCGCAAGCCTATGTTGTGTATCAGCATTGGAATTAGCCTGCAATGTTGGAGCTGACAATCAAGGAGTGTAGCGGTAGTAAGATGAAGCATAACACCATAAATTGCATGTTCTTCTTGCCTTTAAAAGCCTCTAGTCACAGCTGACTTTCATTTACTAAATGTGTGCAATAGAAAAACTAAATGCCCTTAAAATATTATAAAAACGGGTAGTATGAGCAAGCATTTCCTCACGACCTGCCTATATATTTTATAATAAATATTAAAAAAATTATCAAAAATAAGAATGTACAAAGATTTAATTATTGAATGCATTCATACTTACTTTAACAGCCGCAATCTTCTAATCAATTAAGTAGTTTCATCATTTTTCTTTGTACGAGTATGGAGAAAAAGCCTATACGTGCTAGGCCGATGATCCTCTTTTTAGTCCAACAAAAAACAAATAATATTAATTTATTATAAATTACTTGAAATTTTCCGCAAAACTTCTCGTGCAATAAGTAGATTAATATGCATGTTTAACAGGATAATTTCAGCAAATAATATACATTTATATATTCTCAAAAACAACGGACTCAGATTAGACCTCCGAACTACATTTTAATGTCAGCCAAATTTCAAAATGTCACCTATATCACAAGTGATATTATTTATTCTTTAATATTTAAAAATTAAACTGTAACAAAAAATTACGTATTTTGATGCTCATTTATTGATTTGAAAAGACAAGTGTAGTTGAATGGTCCAGCTCCAGGTCCACCTTACTCACAAAGTCGGACTCTGCTGCTCACACAACTTGTTATATCCCGCGAAATAAGTTCATTCCTAATTCTGCACTCGTACATCCACACTCGGTCTGATCTCATAGTTACAGGAGTATCCACTATATAATATATCAAAATAACAGCTATTAACCACCTCTGTCAAATAGAATACAATCACAAACAAAAGAACTATTGAGAAGAAAGAGCAGAACAAACCAAGGATGATGCCAAGAATCTATGAGGATCTCCGGTGTCATCATAAAAAAAAAGGGCACGTTGCATTGGTAAGTTGGCTTCTTGCCATTATTAAGCCCTGTAATTTACTTGGTCTATTCAACACAGTCAACTTATTATTATCATTTCCTGCACTCAATAAAAAATTTACCATCAGCGCAGAATACAAGATGATCATTACAAAATGAAACAGGGAAAAAAGTGTTAAAGACAATAACATTGACTTAGTTTAGCTTAAAGGAAGTATAAAACATCAATTGGAGAAGAATTGAACAAATCTTTTGCATGACTTTACCTGTCTGCATGGTTAGCCAAAACAAGCTGCTGTTATGTAACATCATAATTATCATTTGCACTAGCTAGCGCCTAGCAATGAACAGTTCAAAAGTGCCAGCCGTTAGAATGCCAATATTTCCGAGCATTTTCATTGATACGAGCATCTTTAATCTTCAAAAAGAGCCTGTAAGCTCTCTCCACTCTACCTGATGCAAGTAGTTTGTTACTTAGTCTGCTATATATAAGTCTGCTTGGGCAAAAGCCCTTGCGCAAAGATTCTTCCATGACAGATACAGCATTTTCAAGCTGCCCTATGTTGCAAAGTCCATTAATAACATACTCATAAACTTCCATGTCAGATGGATAGCCACTTTCTTGCATTTCATCCCATATATTTAATAGCATTCCACATTTACCAAATCTAGAAAGCCGCATCAGCAATAGCTTATAAGCAGTGAATGATAAACTACAACCCACCTTTCTTGCCTTCTTGTGAATCATCATTGCAGCATGGGGTGGACCAAAGCTACAAAGAGGTTCAATAAAAGAAGTTATAATCCCCGTTGTTGGCACAATCTGTCGACTTAACATCTCATCAAACAATTCAAGTGCATCAGCCACTTTCCGCGCTCTGATAAAAGCAGTAATCATTTTGGTATAAGTGTCGATATCTGGATTGCAATTGCTACTGATCATACACCTATAGAATTTCATACACTCGTCAAGATTTCCACACAAAATAAAATTAGAAATCATTGCGTTATAAACACCAGTATCTATCAAACAATCTTTCTCCTTCAAATTGTTAAACATCTTAACAGCATCTTCAGTCCTATCAGCTCTTCCTAAACCCTCAAGCAAGCAACTAAAAGTATTACAATCAGGATCAAAACCATCTTCAACCATTGCCTCCAAAACTCTCTCCATTTCAGTAACTCTACCAAATTTAGACCACCCACCTATAATAATATTATAGGTCGAACTATTAAATGGTATCTTCCCCTTCACTGAGTTAAAGTAAGAATTTGCAGCACCCACATGCGATCTCTTACAGAGACACTGCAAAAGCACATTCAAAGACTCAGTATCATATCCAAACCCATATTCTTTAGAGTTTCCAAATAGCTGAATAGCTTTATAAACTCGGCGAGCCCTAAGGAAGCTATCAATAACAACGGACAAAGTCTCCAAATTAACATCTATACCTCGAACCTTAACATCGATCAAAATTTTCATCACAAAGTCCACATATTTTCTTCTACCAAGTGCTCTAATAAGCACATTGTAAGTATGAATGTCGTTAGGAATCATGGGACTTTTTATAGCCCAATTAAAAAAAGTAACCATGGATTCACCTCCTAAATTCCCCCAATTCAGGACATTAGCAACAACATCCATACTCAAATCAACACCAGTCTTCTCTAGAGCACTTTCAATGGCTGATTTACCCTTCAATTTTTGCAGAAAAACCCCTCTTAATTTCTCTTCAGGCGATAGACAGCGGTCAGCAACAACACCGGGTTCTATATTATCATTTTGTTTAGTTGGTTGGTATGTGTGAGCAGCAGCTATGGGTTTGTGGGAGATTGGTAACAGATTAGAGAGTTCATTAAGGATATGAAATTCGTCAATATCAGATTGTTTAACATTACGTGATAATGATGATGATGGTGGTGATGGATTATTGTTTGAAGTGTTATGTTGAGCATAAAGGGTTGAGAATTGAAAATATGAGATTGATGAGCTAAGATAAGGGGGAAAATACCTTGTTTTGTTTATACGCGCCAGAAACCCTAAAAAACATTGGGGAAGAAACGCCATTGGGGGAAATTACCTCGTTTAGTTGTTGATGGTTGTGATTTGGTTAAGTTTTAATAGGGAAGGAAGGTTTGGTATTAAATACTCTTTAGGCTTCAAAACGAAGAAGAAGATGAAGTAAGGGGGTTAATCTTGCATCTTTTCTATTCTGTCTACCAGAATGAAAAACGTCCAATGGATCACTATTTGTTCAACTAACATCCTTTTTAGTCCCTGAATTCTAAAATTTAAATAAATTTTGTGTTTGATTAAAATTTAAAAAATCATATCAATACACTCTCTCTTATTAAGAAATCATCTTTGGAATTTACAACATTTTCACTTTCAGTCCCTGAATTTATCTTTATAATTTTTATTATCATTAATAAAAAAATTAGCCTTAAAAAAAAATATTCGAATTAAAGAAAAACATGCTAACATCTGAATTAAAATAAAGTAAGAATAACAAATTATATGTGTGTTTTGGATGGTATTTTACTAAGATAATTCGAATAAAGATATGACAGGATTTTTTAATTTTTTAGTCACCAACAGATCATTCAAAATTTCAAATCTACAATAAATACGAATTATAAATTATAAATTAATATTAAATATCTTAAAATTAAAAATACAAATACTACTAGTACTCCACCTCCGAATAAAATACTATTACCAGTATTAGTTTATTGGATAGACTAGTTTTACACGTATGTTACGAGATCAGATATGATGAACTTGACACATCACCAAGTATACAGTATCTTCTCCACAAAAGCTGCTCGTGGGCTTATTACCAACTTCACATGTTCAAACAATTCACAACCATCCAACTTTACACTCCATTCTCAACTCTAACAGCTTCCTTGCTCCGTCACGCCACCAAACTGACTCCTTGATTTGCCCGCCGGCCATAGAACAACCACCATTATCTGTTGTTGCAGCTGAACAGATAGCAGTGAGCAACCACCACAATGGGCAAAGAAAACGTCACCGTTGCATCATCACAAGACAGCTTCAAGCTTGTTGGTTTCTCCAAGTTCGTTCGTACCAACCCAAAATCCGATCGATTTAATGTCAAACGCTTTCACCACGTCGAGTTCTGGTGCTCCGATGCTACCAACACGGCACGTCGCTTTTCTTGGGGACTTGGGATGCCTATCGTAGCTAAATCCGACCTTTCCACCGGAAACGTCACTCATGCTTCTTACCTACTCCGCTCCGGCGACCTCAACTTCCTCTTCACTGCTCCTTACTCTCCTACTATCGCCGCCATGGAAAACCTCTCCCACACTGTCACGTCATCCATCCCTACTTTCAATCACCAGAACTGCCGTGATTTCTCCGCCAAACACGGCCTTGCTGTCCGCGCAATCGCAGTTGAAGTAGAAGATGCTGACGTGGCTTTCCACACAAGCGTATCGCACGGTGCTAAACCAGTAGCCGAACCGGTAATCCTCGATGACCGCGCTGTTCTAGCCGAAGTTCACTTGTACGGCGACGTCGTTTTGCGTTACATCAGCTACAAAAACCATCCAAACCAAGAAAAACCCAATTTCTTACCGAAATTTGAAGCAGTTGATGAAACGACGTCGTTTCCTCCTTTAGATTATGGAATCCGACGGTTAGATCACGCAGTCGGTAACGTGCCGGAGCTAGCACCAGCAGTTTCATATCTGAAACAGTTCACCGGATTTCACGAATTCGCTGAATTCACAGCAGAGGATGTAGGAACAGCCGAGAGCGGATTAAACTCTGCCGTTTTGGCGAACAACAGTGAGACGGTTTTACTACCAATGAATGAGCCGGTGTTCGGGACGAAAAGGAAGAGCCAAATACAGACATATTTAGAGCATAACGAAGGGGCAGGGCTGCAGCATTTGGCGCTGGTGAGTCGAGACATATTTGAGACACTCAGAGAGATGAGAAAGCGGAGTAGTATCGGCGGTTTCGAATTTATGCCGTCGCCGCCGCCTACTTACTATAAGAATTTGAAGAAGAAAGCTGGGGATGTATTGAGCGACGAGCAGATTAAAGAGTGCGAGGAGTTGGGGATTTTGGTTGATAGAGATGATCAGGGGACTCTGCTGCAAATTTTTACTAAGCCTGTTGGTGATAGGTAACTATGAATTGAATTAATGTTATATAACTGGAAAAGTATGCAACATAAACCGTCGTCCCATGTCATTTGTTCATCGGCTTGTTGTAAATATGACATGGCGCAACGTTTGTATGAATAAACTCTCTATATAACTTCATTGATTTCTAATTTAAATGTGATTTGTTTTAATTTTGTTTTCGACAGGCCGACGATGTTTATAGAGATAATTCAGAGAGTAGGATGCATGATGAAGGATGAGGCAGGTAGAGAGTACCAGAAAGGTGGATGTGGAGGATTCGGAAAAGGCAATTTTTCGGAGTTATTTAAGTCCATTGAAGAGTATGAAAAGACTCTTGAAGCTAAACGAATTGCCAAAACTCCTGAAGCATGAACATTATTTTATCCATTGTGTTCTTCTCTGCTACACTAAAACACTTCTGAGTCCTGCGTTTTTCATTTACAAAACTTGATGAAATTAGAAAATTCTATATATGTAACATATTTTTATACTTTTTAATTATTAACATTTTATGTTTCCGTAATATATAGTTTTCGGCATCAAGCGAGGTAAAAACTCTGTAATTGTGATAATTTCAGGACGTGGTTGAACATTGTCCACCTTATACTGCATAGTCTGATGCTGAATATTTATGTGCTGCAATTTGAATTTCAACAAGTTCAGCTATTTTTTGGTTCTTAGGATAAGTCTAGGCCAATAGTTTTAAACTCTCCACCATTCTTATAATGAATATTGCTCCAGAAAGCTTGCAAAAGGTTGATGAATTACAAATCAGAATGACATTTAGATTCGAATGACATTCCTACAAGAAAATGATCCAAATGATAGCAATTATAGCTTCAGATGTGATCATTCAAAGGTTCAATACGTGGTTAATACAATACATTAGAGTGGAGAATTAAATTATTTATCCTCTAGTAAGTTGTATCAAAATGAAACTCTTCCTCCTTGTGTGAGCTGTCATAATCAGACCTATAAAACAAGGTTCGATACTCCCAAAATAGGTAATGCAATCTATGATTCTAACTTACTAAAACACGACTTCAAAAAAAAAAAAAAACCTAACACATAGCTGCCTAAAACCATCCATAGAGAAACTAAATTTAAATTATGTTTGGTTCACCATATTGAAAATATAAGCGTTGTTATCACTTCTATAATTATCCGTTAAAAACAAAAATACTCAATCACATCATAGGAAGTAGAAACACATATATTCATAATCAAACGTCATCCATAACAAAAGAGTTAAAATTATTTAGAACCGACAATCGGCTCACATGCCTTGATAAAAATAAAAGATATACTACATAGCACACAAATCTTACCATGTCATTGAAGAAAGCCGTGAAAAAATAAAGATGAAATCTTACCATTTCCACATTTCATTGCCTAAACCAGATTAAGCTCACAACTTCAACAAAACTGCTACCTACATAATACCATTAATTATACCATACACCAAAATATCAGACAACACTCAAAAAGATAAACTTGATATCGACCCACTCCGGATTTAGAAATACCAGTTCACTTCCTTAACACAACTGAAAAACAAAAATTCCGAGGAATCCTAATCCTCATATTCTATCTTCCAAGAAAGTTAAGTACAACAAATGTCTTAGTCCGACCCAAAACATACACCTAATCCTCTCACATTCTATCTTCTCTCTTTCGTGGGGCACAGGTAATAATTTCATCGACTCTCAGAATCATTTCAGCTGCCTCAGTTGCAGACAATAGTACGGCCTGCTTAACTTTGAATGCTTCGCAAATTCCACGTTCAGCCATATTTCCTACCTGTAAGATCAAAAGATGGAAATGCTCAACAAACATAACCAACAATATAACTGGGATCATATAACTAGAATATACATTCATAGAAACTTACAGTTCCGGTGATAACATCAATTCCTGCGGTGGATCCTTCCTTCTGGTGCTCTGCTCGGAGCTGTGCAATCAATTCAGCACTGTCTAAACCAGCATTATCTGCAATTGTAGTTGGAATTGCAATCAGGGCTCTTGAGAAAGCTTCAATAGCATGGGATTTCTTTCCAGGAGTTGCTCGGGCCAGCTCATCAACATCTTTAGCCATCACCATCTCTGGCCATCCACCTCCGAATAAAACCCTGCTGTCATTTACTGTCTGAGACAGCACACATAATGCATCATGCAGAGATCTTTCTGCCTCATCAAGCACATGGTGGCTGCCATGGAGAAAGAATTTTAATTATCAAGTTAAAAGTCAGATCAAGATATCTAAATCTTATGACTACACTAAAAACAAAAAGCTTGCAACAATAAATGCAGATAAATCATGCAATTTCAAGAGAAAATAGTATCATATTTCAAATATGAAGACAAGATAATAGAATTGGTAAAGTTTAAAAGCCATGAGAAACTGCAAATTAATTCTATTTGCTTAAAATCAGTAACCAACATATTATACAAAATACAAGAATCGGGCTAAATTCCCACGCAATAAATACACTATTATTTGCCAATGCTATGTTCCAGTTACATATTTCTAATTATAAACTCCAAATTTGTTGCTCCAGTTTAAATTATAAAACAAGAAGCTTTGTAAATGTTTAAGGATTGTCTATGTACTAACAGTTACATCATGCTTTCATTATAGAGGCTGTATCCAGGAAACACACCGTGGCCTTTGATTCACAATTGAGCAATCTTAGCATTGTCCAAAAGGCTACCTTTAAGAAAGTAATGTAAGTAATAGAATATACTAATAAATTATACCTTGCTCCTCTCAGAACTATTGTACATGCCTGACCCATTGCAACACCTGAAAAGTGTATCAACTTGTCTTCACCAATCATAATTTCCTCAATTAGCTTGCAATGGCCAAGCTTAACTGACTCAGGATTGTCAAAGGTTGATGCTATTTCACCACCAGTTACTAAGCCCAAGCGTTCAATTCCATCAAAATCCGCATGCTCAATTGCAAGTATTCCAGCATTTGCAAAAAGTTCCTCTGGGAAGTTGTAAATCAATTGCCTGTTAACAAAGCAGTTAATTCCATGGGCTATTATCTTATCCACCTTTTCTCTCATTTTCTGCTTCTCAGCTGCCTCAATTTCAGCAACTTTAGACATTGAATCGACACGAACACGTGCCCCATAGATCTTCACTTTGTCAGTGTCCATGGCAGTATTTGCCACCAAAATATTTGCATTCTCTATACGCTTTGGTTGCCCAACACCAATCTTCTTGTCAAGAATGAATCTAGAGAAAAGAAAAGGCATTACTTTCAGATTAAGGAAAAATCAAAAACATCTATAGATATACATAAAAACATCAAAGAGACCCCAAGTATACGTGGTAAAGATTTTAATCAGAGGCTCCTTTCACTATTCCTCATAGTAGGCTAATACATTTAATTGCAAGAGACAAATGGATCAACAGGGGACAGTTAACGCTATCATACATCTCATATTAAACTCCAAGTTAAGTGTTAGCAAACAAAAGCTACGCAAGTCCTAAAGCAAGGAAACTAATGTGACATGATGCAAAATTTAAAGGAAATAAAACTTTAAAGTCCAGTATTCACCCTTCATCCAAGAAAGAATCCTTCAGTGATCCTCCAGGCTTTTTGATAATCTGAATGGATTCTAAGTTTGTGCTCCCCTGCAATTTGAATTTACAAAAACAAGAAAATCAAAAGATAACAAGGGATAAGGGAATGATGGAAGAGATATAATACTATTTAAGAAGTTGCCAAGGAAATTCATACCAAAACATGGCAAAGTCTTACCTTAAGCCTCAAGACAGCATCCACAGCCAGTTTAGCAAAATGCTCTTTATCTTGTGATAAAATTTTGGAACTCAAAGTAGTCATTGCAATCTTCATCAAGTCTGTTTTGAATATCTCTGCATTATTTAACAATTAAATGCATCAGCAAGCATCAAAATCTGTGGCATAAAGATTCCAGGAGTACAAAAAAGCAACACTACGTTAATAAGTATTGCAGCAACAAAAATAAGCACCTTCATTCCCTTTGTTATCCACAACTTTACGCAACAAAGCATTGCGGGCACATTCTGCCGCCATTCGGAAACCTAAACATTCAAATATTGACCATTAAATAATTTCACAAAATAAAAGTAAAGTGTTATGGTTATTTATGATAATTGTCAGCTACGATCATGAGAGGACAAAACTCAAGACAGGATAAACAATGAACAACAGTACTTGGAATAGTTACTATATCATGTTTTAGACGCACAGGAGAGGAACATTATACATTCTAGGACTTTAGTTGACCCAGAATGCAAAATGGCAATAAGGTTTCGGGTTTTTTTTTCAACAAACCAAAAAATCAATGGAGAAGGAAAGTAGAGGCGGCAAAAATAATGAAGTGGTATTTTAAGGTAGGGAAAAATGATTTAGAATCCAACGGAAAACTCTGAGTTTTTTGAGGTAGGGAAAATTAGCAAACCATGAAAATTAATGCACACAACCCCAAAATACACATCAGAGTAAGGCAATGTGAAGATAGCTCCAAGTCCAGCTTTTGGGAAATCATAGAAGTGTAATGTTAAAGAAGGCACACACTAACAAAAGAGGACGAAAAAAGAAGAAGGAACAATTATAACTCATCAGAGAAGCAATCAAAAACAAACCAGCAATTATTGTCATTGGATGAATCTTTGTTGCCACAAGCTTTTCTGCCTCCCTTAAAAGCTCCCCAGCCAAAACAACAACTGAAGTTGTGCCATCACCAACTTCGTCATCTTGAACTTTTGATATATCTGCACATCATATTAAGCATTTTTATCAAGCTGAAGAATGCAACCAAACAACACATCGGATCTATACAGCTAGTTCCATTCAACAATATATTGGCATCACTAGTTGCACTAGATAGACTCTATTCTAACTTCTAAGATACTAATTCTCCACCAATGCGAAAATTCTGAACTTTCTCTCCTGTTAAAAAAAGGGAACTGGCTGGCCAGTGTTTGACATAGAAATCTATAATTGGTTGCAATGGAGATACTCATCAACAGAACTATCCTCTCATACAGAGAAGAAAAATTCAAAAGAGGTCTCTACTAATGTAAATATTTTAAGTACCATTCGGTTCAGCTCTAAACATAAAAAATAACATCATGAAAGAGAATGAAAACGGCAAAATGCACGTAAGACAGTAGTCAGTAGGATACCAACTAAAACTTTAGCAGCTGGGTTATCAATGTGAAGGGACTTCAAGATGGTAGCCCCATCATTTGTAACAGTAACCGAACGCCCTCTGCCAGTTGATTGCAAAATTTTATCCTGTGAATTCAATGCATATGTGAGCAAACATAGGCTTACAAATGACTACTTACTGCAATCCACAACCAGTAAATGATGAAAACTTACCATTCCCTTTGGTCCTAAAGTAGTCTTTACCAAATCAGCAATCGCCATTGCACCGACAAATGACGCCTATAAATCATTACGAAATCAAATCAGAGACTGCAGAATAAGCAAGCACCATTCACTAAACAATTTTCTCATTGCAAACCAAAAAGAACTTACCATTCTGGCACGCTCTCCTTTTTCTTCAGTAGCTTCATCTTTAAAGATTCTATCGACCTAAAAAATACATAAACAAATAATTAATAAAATCCGAATCTTTCCTACACATATCAAGCGAAAGAATAAACAAAAATAACGAGCAACAAAGGAAAAAAGTTAGTAATATACCGCCATTAGAGGGTGCAGACAAAAACAGCTTGATTAAAACTGCTAAAAAATGAGAATCTGAAAATCAGTAGCGCGATATAGTTAAATAAGAAGGAAATGTAAAAACCCTAGGGCAAAAATACCAGGAATGAAAATTAACGTACCCTTTAGCGACAGTGGAGTAGTGAAGACGAGAGAGTGGGAAGGGCAGAGATGTGAAATTTGAGAAATGAGAGAAAGAGCTGGAATATGTTTAGGTTTTACTTTTCAGTGGGATTTAGGGCTAGAAGCTGCAAGTATACAAGTTATACTCCCTCCCTCAAAAATTTGATTTGTACCAAAATTAAAAAAGAGAAAATAAATTAGTTATTTTTTAAGATAGTGTCATACAAATTTACCAATTTTACATATTTTTTACTTTAATCATGCTGTATAAAAAAATTTATCTTCATATATCAATTGCCACTTTTTCTCAAATTTATACGCTGTTCAAAAATCCGGTGAAAATTATTGATGTGTTACTATCATGTTCGTTATGACATGTCACCATCTGGCTGTCAACTCAACAATTTTCACTGCATTTTTGAATGATGTATGGATTTGAGAAAAACTGGTATTTTGTATATTAAAATGATAATTTTTAAACTGCGTGACTAAAATGACAAAACGTGTAAAGTTTGTGACTTTTTATGATATTAATTTTTATTTTTATTATAGTTTTAATTTAATTTGAATTGTATGTTTTAGAAATATTAATTGTTCTTTTAAGTTTATAAATACATTTTGAAAAGTTAGTTCGTTATTAATTTTTGCATTACATTAAATAATATTAATGACAATTTAATGTAAGTAGTTGAAGTTAATAAGGTATGGAGTAGATATTTTAACTTAACTAGTCAAATTAATACAGAAATTGGCCTTTCAATTGTTGAGGGTGGGAGAAAGTGATTAATGATCTTAATCGGAAAATCATCTTCTCTCCGCCCAAATTATTACTATCTCTGCAACTCTTTTTTTATACTTATGTCTTTTTAGATTTATAAATCTTTCTAGATCTAGAATTTTATTAATACTTATTATAGTTTTTGTTGAATGATTTTGATAATGGAAGGTGTTGTGAGATATAAATTTACTTTCTTATAACTTTTTTGAAGACGAAGATCGAAAAACATGAATCTTCAACTGATCTACCGGTCTGAAGATAACTTTTAGATCTATATTGAAGACGAGATTTGAAAAGTTTGAAATTTGAAAATTCAAGCGGTTTCAAGATCGTGTCTCAATATTTATGTATTTAGATAATCTTTTGATGGTTGAAAAAACCCTATTCGATGACTGTATCAAACAGCTCTCATCATTGTTCTAGATTAGTTCTTTCAATTTGTTGAAGAACTATTCCTTTATGTAATTTTCATTTTACCAATGGAAGTTTTAGTCTTTGAGAAAAAAAAATAGAAAAAAATATTGTCAATTTTTGTGGGTTGAAGACGGAGTAAGTATTTATTTATTTTTATATTTTGGTGCAAAATATATTAGGCGTTCTTGATAAAATCTAGTAATAAGACAGTGTCTTTAGATCTTTTACATTCAGATTAAATAAACACACGAGACAAAGCTCTATTACTAAATTCTAAAGAACAAAACGTGTGACACGGGATCATTTAACCTAATATATAATTTTTTGAACAACTAATTCCAAAAGTCTTCATTTTTAGGTCAAATAATCTCATAATTGTATTTAAAAAAAACGTAAAACACAAATTGAAGGTGAGGGATGCAAAAAAATAATTAGATACTTATCTAATTGTTTCGATATAATTATTTTAAATCTATTTTTTGATATAAATTATGAGATTATTTGACCCAAAAAATGAAGAGTTTTGGGGTTAGTTGTTTAAAAAAATATAAATTGGGTTAGATGACCTCATGTTACAAGTTTAGGGGGCACGTTGACCCTTTGTTCAAATTCTAAATGACTGCATATATGTATTTGGTTTGAACATGCGATCTCACTTAAGTCAG
This sequence comes from Mercurialis annua, assembly GCF_937616625.2. NCBI lineage: Eukaryota > Viridiplantae > Streptophyta > Magnoliopsida > Malpighiales > Euphorbiaceae > Mercurialis > Mercurialis annua. The sequence continues at coordinate 35,309,940 of NC_065573.1, read as the reverse complement.
AAAACGCATTACTAACTCACATGTGCTTGCATATATTATTTATGTATACGATATACGTCAATATGTTTGAATTTGGTGTTTTAAAAATTGGATTAGTCGGTCAATTTATAAGGCCAAATACACAATTAAACTAACTTACGATTTAATCTTAAATAATTTTATTATTGTTAGATTCCATCTTAAAACTAATTGATTTTAAATGGAGGTGCCAATCAATATTTAAATTCATGTCCACTAACACACACAACCAATGTGGGATTTCCCACTTCAACACTTCTCTTCACGTGTAGCGTGTCCGGACCGAGCAACCAACCCCCTCAATCATCTCAAGTGGGCCGAGCCAAATTCAAATTGTGTGAATGGACAAGACTTTAATATCATGTTAGATTCCATCTTAAAACAAATTGGTATCAAATGGAGGTGCCCAACGAATATATAAACACATGTCCATTCACACACAATCAATGTGAGATTTCTCACTTTAACACTTCTCCTCATGCGTAGCGTGACCAGGCCAAGCAATAAATTCCCCCTCACGCTTCTTGTGGGCCGGGCCAAACTCAAATTGTGTGAATGGACAAAATTTTGATACCATGTAAAATCCCATCTTAAAATCAATTGGTATTAAGTAGAGGTGCCCAACCAATATATAAACACATGTCTATTCACACACACAGCCAATATGGGATTTTCAAACACTCCTCCTCACGCGTAGCATGTCCGGGCCGAGCAACCAAATCTCCCCTCACGCTTTGTGTGGGTCGGGCCAAATTTAAATTGTATGAATTGATAAGATTTTGATATTATGTTAGATTTCATCTTAAAACCAATTGGTGTTAAGTGAAGATGTCCAACTAATATTTAAACACATGTCCATTTTTTCCCAACAACTAATCTATTGTATCAATATCATAGAATTTTGCTAAAATCTCCAACCATTTTCAAAAGAAATAACATAAACAAAACATAAATATTGTAAAGACAAATAAATTGATAGCTTCACCGAAATGCATTAGACAAAAAACATAACTTCCTCCTACTCAAACAAAAATACAATTTCACCAAAATTCATTAAACAAAAAACATAACTTTCTCCCACTCAAAACAAACATAAAACTTCACCAAAACTCATTATAAAAAAAAGCATAACTTCCTCCCACTCTAAACAAACATAAAACCTCTTCAAAATTTCATGTTACGGGTTCGGTTTAGACATAAAGCTTGTGTAGGCGATATTCATCATCACTCTCTTCTACCACATAGCTTTTTGATTTAGCAGAAGAAGGCAGGTTAGCATCGAGACTCTCGAGGAAGTCGCGGAAAAAGGAAAGAGAAGGATCGAAGAGGAGAGAAGGGTTAGATTTGCGTTGTTCGACGAAAATCTCGAGTTCACTGAGTTTAGTTGCGTCCATTGTCGACGAGAAGATTGATCGAGAATGTCTCGGTTTTACGATAAACTAGAGTGAAGTGAAGAGGCGACCGCCGTAAAAATTGTACATGAACTAAAAATGTAGCCTACGACCATGGGACTCCCTCTTTTCCCTTCTTTTAGTAGCTTCATGGCTACTAAGGGTGTTGCAAAGGATGGGCACGAGAGAGCTAAAAACATTATCAAGAAGAGGAAGAAAACTATCTGTTTTGCTGAATAGAAAAAAATATGGTATGACGAGGAGTACTACAAATTAGCTAAGTTAGTGAAGAGGGACTTGCGTATGCAAGCTTTAGAAGAAAAAAGGTTGAACAAACGTCTAAGGATGCGAGATAACATTCATTGGGCATCAATTATTGACAAGATAGAGATCAGAATACCTCAAATGTGCTATGCTACATGGTATGTAAAGCTATCAACACCTATGGAAGCCTACGAGGAATGGCTCGGCTTGGACGATTACCGCCTTCTTATTGCCCTATATCAATCAGGTGAGTGCGGCTATGAAAATATGGAATGGGACAATCTCTTGAAGTACAGAAGTGGTGCAATATGCCGAAAGGGTTGGAGTGAAATGACATCAGCCCTTGATGGACATACGTCATTTCTTGATCATGTGGAACATCTCATGAAACGCTATCGCCTGCACGAGCTTTATGTGTAAACCGAACCTGTAGCTTGAAATTCTGGAGAGGCTTTATGTTTGTTTTAAGTAGGAGGAAGTTATGTTTTTTTTTTTATAATGAATTTTGATGAAGCTTTTATGTTTATTTTGAGTGGGAGAAAATTATGTTTTTTGTTTAATGAATTTTGGTGAAGCTTTATGTTTGTTTTGAATGGGAGGAAGTTATCTTTTTAGTTTAATGAATTTTGGTGAAGCTATCATTTTATTTGTCTTTACAAAATTTGTGTTTTGTTTATGTTATTCCTTTTGAAAATGGTTTGGAGATTTTAGCAGAAACTATGATATTGAGATTATTTGTTGGGGAAAAATGGACATGTGTTTAAATATTAGTTGGACATCTTCACTTAACATCAATTGATTTTAAGATAGATTTTAACATGGTATCAGAGTCTTTCCATTCACTCAATTTGAATTTGGCCCGGCTCATGCGAAGCGTGAAGGGAGATTTGGTTGCTCGGCCCGGACACGCTACGCGTAAGGGGAGTGTTGAAGTGGGAAATCCCGCATTGTTGTGTGTGTGAATGGACATGTGTTTAAATATTAGTTGGACATCTTCACTTAACACCAATTTATTTTAAGATGAAATCTAACAGTATTATTATTATTATTATTAGGGGTAGTGTCATAAAAATTCACTAACTTTATACGTTTTCTCATTTTGACATGCCGTTTAAAAATCGTCATTTTCGTGTACCAACTTTCAATTTTTCTCAAATTCATACATTGTTCAAAAATCCAGTGAAAATTGCTGACGTGTCACTATCCGGTTGCCAACTCAACAATTTTCACCGAATTTTTGAACGGTGTATGAATTTGAGAAAAATTGCTAGCTGATGTATAAAAATGAATATTTTTAAACGGTACTGATTAAAATGAGAAAACATATAAAGTTTGTGAATTTTTATACATTAACCCTTATTATTATTATTGTTGTTGTTGTTGTTGTGTGTGTGTGTGTATATAAATGGGTAGTATATTATAGGGGTTATCAAACTTTGTTGAAATTTTATTTTGATGACTACATTAATTTTCCTTCTAAAACGGTAACCCAACTGTGCAAAAATGGACCTCCAATGGTTCTTAAATGAAATACAGCCTATTTTTTCCTACGTGGTAGTCGAAGTCCTAATCACTCCTTCCCCACTTCGCCATGTCATATTATAATTTTGCAATATACCGCATCAATTTGCCACATCATCTTCTCCTTCTTCATAATAAAAAAACCTTACAACCTCATCTTCTACTTTTTACAGCCGCCACCCTCCTACCTTCACCTCCCAATGTCGCCACCACCTCTAACCTTCAGACCACCATTCAGACCTTTAAACTTTGTACGGGTTCGTCTCCAGATGAAGCTCTTAGTCTGCGTTCATCCCCAGCCGAAGAGTTTCGTCTAAGACAAAACGAATGAAGAGATATCTTCGTTTGTTTCAAACCCATCTCTTCGTCTGGGTTTGAACTGGATTCTCTCTGTTTGTTTCATCTTCGACGATAAGTAGTATGCTATCGCATATTTCTATTATAACTTTTGAAAATAAAACTCTTGACTTTTTATTAGAGTTTTTTTTAATGACCGTGAGGTGTCCTGAACGGGTTGCAATTATGAAACGGCACCTTTAAGCCTTCCAAATTCAAATTAATCCCCATTCGAGCCGGATATGTCCCTTACATGAGGCAAAGCTCTGGCCTCAAATTTTAAATAGATGCATACATGAGTACGGTTTAAACCCGCAATCTCACTTAAACCAGGAGAGCTTCTTACCAACTCAATTGTGCTTTGGGGTTTTTGTTTTTTATTCTTTAAGTGTGTTATAATGTTTATTTACACTCATAAAAAAAATTCTTTTATTAATTGTCAAAATCTATTTTTTTCAATAACCAAATTATTTATCTAATGTAAATTTTTACATTTTTTTGTCAATTATGATTAAATCTTTTATTTTTTTACGATTATGTACAATTTAAAAAGATTTTTTTATAACTATACCCAAAATTTTAATTTTCATTTTAAAAGTTCAAACTTTCATTCCTTATATCAATTGTAACCAAAACTTTCGTAATAATTTTTTTAAAAAGTTAGACAGTGTTTATAAAATTTAGCTGTAGTTAATAAAAAACATAAATGTTTGGATTTTAAAAATAAAATTTAAAATTTTGAATACAGTTGAATAAATCTTTCAAATTGAAACATAATTATAAAAATTAAAAAGTTTAATCGTAATTGTTAAAAGTCACATAAGTTTGAATTTTAAATGTGATTTTGCCGGTTAATAATCATCCATGTCCCCTAACTTTCGGACTCTAAAATACCCTTAAAACTAAAAAAATAAAATTTAATCAAATAATTAATTCTTAAATTTAATTAACAAATTAAAGGAAAAATAAAAAAATACACTCCAACCGGCGTCGGCCACCCACATCACCGTCATTCGTCCTCTTGAGGACGAATAAAGTTTTATTCATCGACGAACATATCTTTATTCGTCCTCAAGTAGGCGAGGAGATCTGTTCGTCATGAACAAATCTTTGTTCGGCCTCAAGAGGACAAATGGATCTGACATGGGGGATGACATTGAGAATAGGTGGCGATAATGGGACTGGATGGGGGCAGCATGTGAAAAGGTGGTGGTCGGAGTGGACGGCGATGGCGTTAGGTGAAGGGATAGATAGAATATCAACAATTTTAAATTTTTGAATTTAAATTTTGTAAGTATATTTTGGATATTTTTCTTTCTAATGACTTATGTGACATGGAGCTGATTATGTGTATATAATTTTCTATTTATTTAAATGCCATATTAACAACTTTTGACGGTGTTAGTGAAAAATAAAAACGACAATGGAGCGGGAATTTCCCAATCCCTACAGGGATTCGCCTCTATTAGGAAGGAAAATCTCCATCAATTACTCCTATGAGTACGGGAATGAAAAAAAAAAATCATTTCCCATCCACGGGGGTGGAAAGGCAACGTGGAGTATATAGTCCCCATCTCATGAGGATGCCATTCTCGTTTTCATGGGCCCGATTTATATTTATATGTATTTTAAGTTATATTATAATTTTTCATATACTATCTATAATTTGAATAATTTTTTTTATTAGTATGTATTTAATTATAAATATATAATATCATAAAAGATAATAATATTTTTTTCAATTTTTTTAAAAAATATTTAATAAAAATTATAAAATTATTTATAAGTCTATGTTAAATTATACTGGAAATAAGAATCCCCATGAAAATGGAAAATTCATGAAAATAAAAATGGAGATGATTTAATGAAGATGGAAATCCCCTATTGACGCAGGGATGGAGATGGTGATGACTTTTCCATCTCCACCCTGCCCCGTTGCCATTCCTAGTGAAAAATGAATAGTATAGTCTACTGGCTACGAACCGAAAGTCTAAGAGGATTTTTGATAAAAAATGAAGTTCATGGAGTTTGTTAGAAGAGGGTTCAAAAAGTGAGGGATCATTAGTGTTTATTAGCTTATTTGGCCAAGTCCAACAAAATTTATTGATTTAATCTCCATCCCCCTATATATATAAAAAAAGTGGATTGAATGCCAAATGCAAGGACTTCCCTCTCTTAATCCGTTTCTAACTGAAGCACACCAAATCAATGCCCTCACCTCACTTAATTGAACGCATCTATTTCCCTGCAAAATAAAAGTAAAACATAAAATTCCATTTTTATTGATCAAATCTTCTCTCTCAAGCAACCTTCATCAGGTCTGCTTTTGTTATTATTGTCTAATAGTTTTATTTCATTTTCCTTTTATTTTTTCCGAATGAAATGATCAGTTTGCTTTTAAATAAATTTTACTAACAAATTTTGATACAGAATAAACCATAAGAATGAATTTTTAGTTTGCTCAAACTCTAAATAGTATGGCCTTAATGTGTTGGGGAATGTTGTTGCTGCTTTTTCGGTTTTGCAATGCCAATGTGGTTTCCCCCTTTTCAGATTTGTCTACCTATCCTCAACCTGCAAAAATTGTATTATAAATGTATAAATATATATATCAGAAAGAAATAAAGAAGCTGTGTTCTTTTTTTTCAAATGGAAATTACTTACAATTAGTTGAACTGTATTGACAGTCAAGATGTTTTTACGAAGAAAACATCCTCAAAATCATAAGGAGAATGATGTTGCTCAACGAGATGCGAAGGTGATTATACATCTCGATACACATTTTCGATCTCTTTTAGTTATATGCGAGTGTGTTTCGATCTGTCAATTCAACTGGATCAGTTCAAGTAAGAAGAAAACAAAAAACACCAATATTATGATAAGTTGACAATGTCTTCAATTGTGCTTTTCCATGAGCAGGTCAGTGAACTCAGGGTAGCTCTTGGACCTCTATCCGGTCGTAGTTTAAAGTACTGCACTGATGCCTGCCTGAAACGATATCTGGAAGCTCGCAACTGGAACGTTGACAAGGCACATAAAATGTTGGAAGAGACACTCAAGTGGAGAGCAACTTATAAGCCTGAAGAAATCTGCTGGGTATGTCAATTTGTAATGTTTCCTATATATGGTTCTATATGACAGGCATTTAATTTAATTAGAAGACCGACTTTTTACACATTTCTTACAATTTGTCGTTGTCCAGCATGAAGTATCACATGAAGGTGAGACAGGTAAGGTGTGGCGAGCAAATTTTCATGATCGGAATGGCAGGGCTGTTCTTATAATGAGGCCAGGAATGCAGGTTTGTACTGGTTTGTTTGTTAATCTTGTATTACTTATTAGTTATTATCCCCACAAGTTATTCTATAATGCGCGAACAAGGAAATCCTGAAATGGAAACACCAAAGAAACATGTTTTGCAAATGAAGTTTTTAAGTTTTAGAAGCGTATATATAAATGGAAGCAAAACGCCGATATATAGGACTAGACAAGTTTCTGTAAAACATAGGAGATATTGCCTGTGAAGTTGAAACTTTTTCTTTTTTACACTGCAGAACACAAAGGATTCAGAAGGCAATATTCGCCATTTGGTCTATCTGATTGAAAATAGTATACTTAACCTTGGTGAGGGTCAAGAACAAATGTCTTGGCTGACAGACTTCACCGGGTTGTCATTGACCAACAACGTGTCTGTTAGAACAGCTCGTGATTTCGTTAACATTTTACAGAATCACTATCCTGAGAGGCTTGCCATTGCATTTCTATATAATCCCCCTAGAATTTTCGAGGCTTTTAGCAAGGTTTGTTCTTCCACTTCAAGAATATATATATCTAAAAGTTCATTTTAGATTGTACATTCATTCATGCTGATGTTTCTGCAGGCAGTCAAGTATTTCTTAGATCCCAAAACTTTACAGAAGGTGAAGTTTGTTTATCCAAAAAACAAAGAGAGTGTAGAGCTGATGAAGTCTTTCTTTGATGTTGACAATCTTCCTAGCGAATTCGGTGGAAAAGCAACGTTGAAGTATGACCACGACGACTTCTCACGGATGATGGCTCTCGATGATGTCAAAACTGCAAATTTCTGGGGATCCGATGAGAAAACGCTCATTGCCAATTGAAATTCGTGGTATCAGCTCGCCCCGGAGCCAACATCACTTGCACCTTTATAGTTACATACGAAGTAAAAATAAATAAGGATAGTAAAATCTAACGGAGCATGCTTAAATCATTCTACAAACGTACTAAATATGTGAAACCACAACAATCATTATATACTGAATTGAGCAAAAGGACACTCTAATATCTCAATGATACTCTATCTTGAGTTTAATTGTAGTTTCAATGTAATTTTAGTATGGTTTCATTTCATTTTCGATATGGTTTCATATAATTTTTTGATGTGGTTTCACTTGAGCTTAAACAAGAAAGTAAAATGATTAAATGAAAAATACATGATCAAATAATATTATGTAATAATCTTAAATATTTTTCAACTTCATTTATAAGAAATAATAATAATAATAATATAAATAAATTCAGTAATGTCCCACTGAAATAAAAAAAATTATTACACCAAAAATGAAATTTTATCATTTTAATTAAAATGCAGTCTGAGAGATTATAAACCATACCAAGAGCAATGAATTTATGAAATGAAAATAAATAATTTCAAGAATTAGAGACGTGTGTATAGTTTAGGAAAAATTATTGTATACAACCGTTGTGCCATGTCATTCGTGCAACAAATCTATTGTATGTTAACCATGTGGAAAATTAAATGATAAAAAAATTAAGTAATAATTAAAAAATTCTCTATTACAAATGCTCATTAATTTGATGTAAAAATGACGTGACGCAACGGTTGCATGAGATAAACACTCATAGTCTAAAGTCTAAGTGGTGGAAAATGGCCAAATAATAAAGACAATTGAATAGATGAATGAAGTGACCCCATCCTCCTTGCTATTCTCTCTATTTGACAAATCACAAGTCAGACTATATGCTGTTGGCTTGTTGCTTTCTTTGTTATTCCCCCCACTAACTTATAAATAACTTAATTAATTAATGTTTCTAAAAATGTAATAAACCGGATAGACTCCTAATTACTTTTTTCCCCACCAAATCCATCTGTATGTAGTTTTTGATTAAATAATTTTATCTATCAATAATTGCGATTACATTGATATATTTTTAAAAATTAATTTTACTGTACAATATGCTAATTTGACGGGTTTTAATAAATATATTCAAAAATCAAATAAAAAAAATGAAAAGTATAATTAATTAAATTAAAATATAATTCGATATTTCTATTTGTTTATAATAAATTGTATATATTTATCCAAAAAAAAAAGAAATTGTATATTCAATAAAATTATTTTGATAGAATAATTTTTTTACTAAATTAGATAAATAAATTTTGTAAATTTTATTGTCTTTTTACTTATGGAATAATCTATCATAAAAATAAATTAAATGATTAAAATATATACTAGCTATTTTTATCAAATAGGTCTTTTCATGTTTTTTAATGAATATCTTTTCATGTTTATTATTTACTATTTTCTAATAATTATCAGTACTTATCAAATTGACATAATAGAATATCAAACTTATATTTTAAGAATATCGCCGAAAAACTTTCCGATAGTCTGGCATGGATGTCAAGTTTCCATTGTCCTATTCAAATTTTAAGTTCAGATCGTGACTTCGATTTCAATTTCAATATTAGATTTCGATTTCAATTTTTTTAGTTTTCAATTAGTTTAATCAATTTATTACTAAACACTACATTTATATTTAATAAAAATATCGACTTAGTATCTTTATGATCATTTTAAATTTCAATGAAATTGATTAATTCAAGATAAAATATTAGGTTGATGTAAAATTCTAATTGTTAATCGAATTAGTTTGACCGTTTGGTTCCATCCCGCAAATAAAACAGTCTATGAAATGCCAAAAACAGAGACTTCTATTGAATTGTAAACAAAAAAAAAAAGAAGCCTCCTCCTTTGCCTCTCTTAGTTCATTTCTAATTGATACACACCAAATCAATGTTCACATTCACACTTCATTTAAAGTGAACGCATCATTTTTTGTTTACCAACCAACAAAAAATAAAATTTCCATTTTTATTGATCAAAGCTTCTCTCTTTAGCAGCCTTCATCAGGTCTGTTTTCTTAATATTGTCAAACTATTTTCTTGATCAGTTGAAAGAAAATAACATTTTAGTGTGTTTTTGAGCTTGTTTTGGAAGAATGTTTGGTTATTTTAGATCTGTTGCAGTAAGTCATTGGTTAGTCTTTGAAATTCTGCTGGGATTAATTTAATCAGAAAATATGTTGCTATCTTGAGAGTGAGCTAGAGGTTTAAGTTTGTTTTGATTTGATTTGGTCAAACATTTTATAATCTTAATCATGTTAATAGATTAGATCAAAACAGTTGTTACTTATGTTGGATTAGTTTGATTTTGTGAGAAGTTCAGAAGTTGACTTATTTTCTTAGGAAAAAAAGATAAAAATTTGATCCAGTATTTGCATAAGAATGAATCTTTAAGAACTCTGTCTTAGGAAATGTTCATTACTTTTTTGCTGTTTTGCAATGTAATGTGCATGTTTGATTGTGTTTCCTCTTTTTCAGATTTGTTTACCTACCCTCAACCTGAAAAATTGAATTAGTAAATGCATGAATAATTCAGAAATAAATAAAGATTTTTTTTTCTTCTGATGGAAATTACTCAAATTAATTGAACTACATAGGCAGTCGAGATGTTTCTACGAAGAAAGCAATCGCAAAATCATCAGGAGAATGATGTTGCTCAGCGAGATGCAAAGGTGATAAGAAATCTTGATAGATATTTTCAATCTCTTTTTAATTTAGATAAAAATCTTTCATGGACATTGTTTTTCAATTGTTTACAAATTTTGTTTTTTTTTTCTCATAAGCAGGTCAATGAACTCAGGATAGCTCTTGGATCTCTGTCAGGTCGTAGTTTGAAGTACTGCAACGATGCCTGTCTGAAAAGATATCTAGAAGCTCGAAACTGGAACGTTGACAAGGCTCATAAAATGTTGGAAGAGACGCTCAAGTGGAGGGCAACTTACAAGCCTGATGAAATCCGATGGGTATTGTCAATCTCCAATATTTCCTTAATATTGTCTAATTCCTTTGGAGTATATCACTGATTTTCTTATAATGTCATTGTGCAGCATGAAATATCACATGAAGGCGAGACAGGTAAAGTCTCACGGGCAAATTTTCATGATCGATATGGCAGGACTGTTCTTATAATGAGGCCAGGAATGCAGGTATATACAGGTTCATTTATCAAAGATAACTCATATTGCACGGAAATAAGGAAGTTATAACGAGAAAACGGTAAAATAACATGTTTTACAATAATATGCTATAAATATAAAGTTTTGGAGTTTCAGAAGCATATTTAGAATTGGAAATGAAACATCAAAATGTAAGACTCGATAAGATTCTATGATATTGCAAGTGAAGTTAAACCTTCTTCTTTTTCACATTGCAGAACACAAAGGATGCAGAAGGGAACATCCGCCACTTGGTTTATCTAATTGAAAACAGTATTCTTAACTTAGGTGAGGGTCAAGAACAAATGGCTTGGCTGATAGACTTCACCGGGTTGTCCTTGAGCAATAGTGTACCTGTTAGAACAGCTCGTGACATCATTAACATTTTACAGAATCATTACCCTGAGAGGCTTGCCATTGCATTTCTGTATAACCCCCCAAGAATTTTTGAAGCATTTTGGAAGGTTTGTTCTCCCACTTATCTGAAAATTCATTTTATATTGGAGATTTTTTCGTTCTCGACATGAATAAAGACGTAAATCTGTATATGTGTTCTAACGAAACAATGAAATTCATGCTGTTGTTTCTGCAGGCAGTCAAGTATTTCCTTGATCCCAAAACTTCCCAGAAGGTGAAATTTGTTTATCCAAAAAATAAAGATAGTGTAGAGGTGATGAAATCTTTCTTTGATGTCGACAATCTTCCTAGCGAATTCGGTGGAAAAGCAACCTTGAAGTACGACCACGACGAGTTCTCTCGTATGATGGCTCAGGATGATGTCAAAACTGCAAAATTCTGGGGATTCGACGAGAAGTCGATACACACTGCCAATGGACATTTGGGATCTCAGGTAGCCCCAGAGCCAACGCAGCTTGCACCACCTGCTAGCTGAGAACGTCAGATTAATGCCATGGATTGTGGAAGGTGCAGCTTTGTCTATGACCAAAAGATTCAGAAAAATGTTACTAATTTGTAATGCCAACAGTGAGTTACAACTAGCAGATGTCTATCCCTTCTTTTCAATGGTGTTCCTTTCTGTTCTCGTCACCTTTGAATTGGTAAAATTTTATATAATTAATTTACTCATAAATTATATATTTTCTGTTTGGTTCAAATAAATTCTGTAAAATTTTAAGTAATTTAATTTATAAATATAAACAGTTGAGTATATCAATTTTTTATTTAGAAAATTTCCTTAAAAATTACTTTAAATTTAATTGATTTAGTAATATTTATACCAAATTAATTATAAAGTATATTTATGTGCAAATATAATAAATTTAACTGTAGAATTAAATCAAATAGTAATAGTTTAGAAATTTCTATCTCAAAGATAAAAGATTTTTGTTTTTAAAATACGAAATACCCAACCAATAAAAGCAGTTAATACTGAAATTATTTAATTATCAACATGTCACATCAAATAATTAAGTTGCATTATTGCATCTTTTATTTAACAGAAATATTCATGTTTTATTTATATCCAGCAAGTTATTGACTCCTCTTCTGTATAAAATGTGTTTATTTTTGTGCCTAAAGCTGTTGGGGAGACATTAAGAACTGAGTGGTCCTCCCAAGATCTCAATGAGCAAGACTGACTGGTACTACGTGTTTTAAATTCAAGCCCCCATAAGAAATGAAGTTTCAGCTTTTGTTATCAATGAATTTTTCCAAAGTTTAATAATGTTATGTGAGTTGGTAGAAGTGCAACATGAAAAGAACGCGGCCCACATATTAAGGGATGTTTTCATTTCTAAAATTCCGAGTCGGAATCAAAACCGCCGGATTGAAATCAAAACGCGGTTCCGGTGCGATAAATAGGAAACTTGCCTAGAACCAGTTTCATGCCGATTTCAGCCTGGATTTGACCAGTTCCACTTCCGGCTAATTCCGAGCCTAAACCAACCCATGGCCAGGACTATTGTAGATTTAACCGAGTCGAGCCAATTCACGAATTATTTGGGATTGACTCAAAAATATTTGAAATTGAGCTCATGTTCGAGCTACTGGAGGAAAAATGCCGAGTCAAGTTCAAATATCAAGAAACTCGACTCGAGATGCATACGAGCCTAATCAGATTTTAATTAATTTACTTCTTTTATCTTTTAGAATTATAATTTTTATGCTAAATTTAATTATAATTCTTTTAAATAAATAATCGAGTCAAACTCGACGCTCAATTATTCTCTTAAGTTCAAACTCAAGCTACCAAAATATAACTCAATGGAGTTTGAATTGACTTGAGCTCGAATTAACATTTTTTCGACTCGACTCAATTATACCCCTACTCGAAAGTGTGAACTACATATGTTGCGTGATTTTGTTTCCATTTCTGCAATAGATTATAGATGTTGTGATTTCTATTCTATAAGCATCCATGAGAACCAACAAACACTTGTACAAACATAATATAGGCTGCATTCTACATATGTATTATGTCGCAAGCGATACCATTTATTTTGTATCACTTTTCTATATACAGCTGCTAAAAGGGGTATGAGTGTACTTGATTAAAGCTCATTGGAGTAAAGGCACTCATCCACAAGTTTGCGAAGGTTCGGATTCTCCAGAGCAGCCGCAACTCTTTCTTTATCATTTAACTGCTTGTTAACTGCAAAATCACAAATTGCAAGCACAACTTTATTGGGGGATATCTACGTTTGGGTATGAGCAAGACTGATTTACTAAATTAGAAGTCTATATTGCGCGGAAACTTGATGAATCTTACGTTTCAGCATTTCATTTCCATTTCTACAAATATTTCTGAAGTTCCGAAATTTTATATTTATAATTTATTCTTATAACAAAATATCATTTTGCCGTTTCATGTTTCTACATTTTCCCTTTATGTATTTACATTTCCACGCAACTTGGATTAAAACCAATGCTTCTAACATAGACGACACATGGATAAGAAAGGTTTATATTTCCGTGCAACATAGATTAAAAGCTAAAACTAATGCTTCTAACATAGATGACACATGGATACGAAAGATAACAAAAAGAAAAGTAACAAAATTATTGCCAAAATAAACTTCACCTGATGCTTCATCTGCATGGGATCCAGGAGAAACTTTAATATCCACCTAAGGAAAAAGTACAATCAACTTTACAGTCGTCAATTACTGAAGGCAGAGTGCCACATAATCATGTCAAAGCACAATTCAATTTCCAGATTTTTTCCAATTATATACACATGTGCCTTTGTACAGACTTGGAGAAAGGTAAAAAAACATCTCTAGAAAATACATACAAAAAAAAATCAAATAACTATGTAGAAGCAATGCAAGCATGAGCTCATCGAAAGAATTTTGTACGGTTTTCACCCGTAGATACTAAAGTTCGGTCCTTAATCAACTGACGAAGAGAATTGGCTCAAACACGATTATGCTTGTTCTAGTAAAGGCGAGATGAATCAAAAACAACTAAAAATTGAAAAACTAACAAGGAAATCAACAAGTTACTATCAATCAAACATGGAATATAGAAACAAAAGATCACATCTTCATCCCGCTTAAGATAATGAAACTAAAAGTGTGGTTAACTACTGACATTTCCGAGGCAGCGTATATCATTAAGTATCCTTGAAAAGGATTACCAACTGAAGCTCACAATAATATTCCATTAAAAAAATCCAAAAATGAGCCATATAGAGAGAACTGACCTTATAATGAGGAGGAAAACATTCTTGTAGTTTTACTCTAAGGCAAAGACCAATAACTGTTGCCATACTGCAATGTTGGATGGTCGGAGTAAAAGTAATCCTAAACAAAACAGATAACAGATAAATATACAAACAGCCAATTTTATTTTATTTTGATAATTGGGCGGCCTAGCAGAATTACTAGTTGACGCTTCTATAAATTAGTGGACAAGAATACATTTTACCCCAATTATCAGAATTGAAACTCCTAAGTTCAGTTTAATTGAATTGGGAACTAATGTATGATAACATGCAAGAAAATTAGAAATAAAAGGAAGAGAATTACTGACAAGATACGACCAAGCTTGTCATCAACGGTGATTGATTCCTCTGATAGAACACTGAGCTGTTCCAGTGAATAAGGATGCTCTGGATCTCTTATATCCCTCACAAAATTTGCAGAGCTCAAGTCAAAGATCACATCTTTTTCGAGAATAAAAAGTACCCATAAATTCAATTCAAGTAAATACAATCAGAAGTGAAATAAAAAAAGGATATCATAGATTTCGAGTGGATCGACAGCATCAAGAGAGTGGAGATCTTCAGTGCGGGCAACCCGTTCCTTCTTGGCATGAACCACAGGGTTTGCATTGATCAGACCTAGAGTCATTTCTTTGTTTCTTCTGTGTTTTTCTTTGTTCAAGTCACGGACTGCTAAAATGTTAGTAGAATTTGGCAATCCCCCGAGTGAGTTTACCAGAAGTGTCCATTAATTTCCCAGTAGAGATGTCCAGTGTTCAATCAAAATCAAATAGACAGATTGGATTAAACCAAATTGTTTCAATTGATATATTTTAATATATTTTGATTTCATTAATTACTTAGGTCCCTTTTGGAACAATTCTTTTTACTCACTCATTTATTTGCAAATGAATTCCGCTGTTTGGAATGAAAAACTGTAAACTATAGAATTAAAACGAATTCTGTATATTTATGTTTAGAATGAATTCTAGAATTCAATTCTTTTTAATCTATCCCTAAATTAACCTTATAACCATTTCACTAAACATTAAAAATTAACTAAAATACTACTAAAATTTATTATATGCTAAAAATGACTAACTATATTTGCTCTATAATATAAATTTAGTATATATTATATTACATATAAACAATTAAAATTAATAATATTAAAAATTAACATATATATAAAGTAATGTATTTTTAATAATAACAAGTTACAAGTGTAACATAAAATACTAAATTATAAATTGTTAACTTAATAATTATTAAAATATATAATTTATTTATTTTTTTATTTTAAAAAATTAGTAAAACATAACAACATAAACCAAAAAATTAGTATTTCACCGTGGGCACGCTTTAATTAAAGAGATCTTCTGTCTTTTTTATTGTTCAAAAAATTTGCGAAGCACCAATTTTTATAATTTTTATAAATTCAAAATATAACAATATGAATCACTAAGTTAAGCATAAGCTACTAACTTAAACAAAGATCAAAATGCATAACTTGTTCTTCAAGTTTTACAAATCCAAAATATAGCATATACTTTGTATATCAACAAATTTAACATACACATTATTGAGTATATTCATAAACAACAAAATAAGAACTAATATAAAAAATTTAAACCATTCAAAAATTACACACATATAATTAAAATCAAATACATAATATATAACAAGAAAAAAATAAAACAATTATCCACTAGTTTATTTAACTAATTATAAAAATCTGGAAAAATATTAATAAACTTATTGAAATAATTAATTAAAAATAAATAAAGATAAGTTGATAAAACTAGACTTTTTGGTTTAAGATTTGTTGTAGTAGATTATAATGATTGATCGTGTAATATGGAGTAGAGAACATTGAAAAAAATAAAATGAGAAGGAAAAGTGAAATCAAAATGGAAAGATATAAAATGAGAAGGAAAATTGAATGAGAATGGAAAGAAATAAAATGAGAAAAAAATTGAAATAAAAGTGACAGCAAATAATGTCAAAAGAAAAGAGAAAACCTTTTAAAAGTTGAAAGTATTATCGTCAAAAAGGGATTGTCCTTTTTATCATGTGTTGTTCATTTGTAAATTCTATCTATTTTGTTTGGATTTATAAATCCACAAATAATAACTAATATTAATTCCCTGATTTTAATTTCAAGAATTGTGTTTTTCATTCATTCATTGCAAACATAAAAAATTAGAATTATAAATAAATTCCAACTTTTTTAAGGAATTCGTTCATTTTAAAGGGGGCCTCAACCGCATAGCCTTTACATGCAAGGTGACTTTTAGCCACTTTAACCAAAAATTACCTCTTTATCTTCTCAAATTCCGGCAAAAAAAATCTTCTCAAATAAAAATATTTTTAGTTTAAATAGAATTTTAAATTTTAACTTAGATAAATTTTTTGGCTCGATTAATTTTCATTATGACTTAAAAATTATTTTAATCTAGTGTTTTGATTGAATCATATATTATAATCTAATTTAAAATTAATGTATTTTGCACTGTTGAGTTTTATAGTTTAAACAAGTTGGATCTCTATAATAATTAAAAAGTCTATTCCTTATTTTATGTTATGAAATACTTTTTTTTGAAATTTAGTTGATCGAAACAACGGGCACCAAGGGAGGTAACTCGACCAATTCTTTCCGCGGTCCTGATTGCTTTTGTATGAGGCGCGGTATTGTAAGAATTGCATTCCTCAAAATCATCATCTTACCATGAATAATATTAAATGTATTTTGCGTTAATATTGATATTAATTTTAATATTAAGAGAGCAGATATAAACAATAACTTAAAAAATTTTATTATTTTATTATATCATGATACATACTATTTAGACTTTTATAAATTATTACTCTCTACATCCCAAAAGAATAGTATATATTTTTTTTGTCTCAAATAGTTGTCCACATTTCTTGCAAATGTGGTTTAGAGTGTTTATTTTTTCATTTTGCCCTTATTTAAAATTTATCATTTAATGCGATTAGTTTAAAAAGTAAATTAATCACAACATTTAATAAGGGTATGATAATCCCAAGGCGTAGATGAGTTGGTAAGGCGCTCTTCTAGCTTAAGTGAGGTCGCGGGTTCGAACCGTACTCATGTATGCAGCCGTTTAAATTTAGAGCCAGAGTTTGCCTCCCGCAAGGGACCTACACGGCTCGAGTGGGAATTAGTCTGAATGTGGAAGGCTTAAAGATGTCGTCTCATAGTTGAGACCCGTTCAGAAAATCTCATGTACCCTGTACCAAAAAAAAGGCATGATAGAAAAAAAAAAGTTATGTAACCCAACATTTTCAAAGATTTTCAAGTAGACTTAGTCTATCACGTCATTCGTGAACTAGCCTATCATATTATGACACGTTATTAAAATAGTGACACTATCATAATTTTGGTTATTATTTTTTTACACTTTTAAATAGTAATATTACGATAGTGCTATTAATTTAATAACGTGTTGGACTGAATCTACCTAATAATTTTTCCAACATTTTTAACCCACTTTTTGTACCGCCTGACGTGTCAATCAAAGAATGGATTGATTAAATTTTGTTTTTTGAGATACAGTCGACCCTCTAATAGTTAATATTCTATAAATTAATAATTCTAATAATTAATAGAAAACTGAGGGAACCAATTTCGTTCCGTGTCGACTAATATAATTCTATTATTTAATATTTAATAAAATTTAAAATATATTCTACAAGAATATTAATTATTATAGAGATTTTTTTAAAGAAATATGTAACAATTGATGATTTATTTGAGGCAATACTAATTTTAATTCATAAAATGAAAGTTAAAATACCATCAAATTATGACTTTCTTATTCTTTTGAGAAATTTTAAAAGAAGTTATTAGATAAACAAATTAAAGTAAGTAAAGTATCTCTAATATAAAAAATATTTAAAATTATTTTACTTTATAAATACAACTTCTTAATAATTATTTTTTAGTTTGATATCAATTGATATTTTTTAAATTGAATATAAAATTATTTCTTTTAAATCGAGTGACTGTAAAGTGTATTTAGTTAGTTTTTTTATAATATAATATTAATATTAGGTCTATTAATAAAGATGCTTTAAAATATTTTTTATAATTTTTTTATACAAATTCAATAAATTAATAAATTTTTGATCCACCATGTGTATTAATTATCAGAGGGTCGACTGTATATACTTTTAAGTGGAAATTAGACGAATAAAATTTTAGCACGTAAGGTGGGTTAAAAAAGTTGGGTTGAGAAGTTGAGTTAAAAAATATTTTTTTTTAAAATAATAGAGATAAAATTGTAAAAAATCAGAATATTAATTTTTAAATTGTGTGAAAAAAGTACTGTTTTGGGAGGGAGGAAGTAATATTTAGTGAGAGCCGCCGCATATCATGCGACAGATTTTTTGACGGAAAAAATTAGTAAGCGAGAGGCCACATAACTTAGGTGATTTACTGACGGTTTTAAAATTTAAGGGATTTATTGTAAGGAGTCTTAAAATTAGGGTCCATGTTTGATTATTAACCGACAACACACGACACGACACGTGAGCTTAATCTCTGTTAACTAGCTTTGATGTGGAGCTGGGTCCTACAGTTTTTTTCTCCTTTCGCTAACTCAACCCAAAACTTGTTACTAATCTCTACAAAATAACAGAGGAAACTGACGATGTCTGTGTCTCCAATTTTACCTTAATCCTGTTTTTTTTTTCTTCTTCCGATTAATCATTGGTTTACAATCAAGAGAACAATGGTACACAGTGCCTACGATTCTTTTGAGCTTCTGAGCAAGTGCCCAACAAAGATCGATGCAATCGAATCCTACGGCTCCAAGCTTCTCGTCGGCTGCTCCGATGGCGCCCTTCGAATCTACGGCCCAGACTCCTCCGTCACTGACAGAACCGATCACCACGGTCAATCTCAAGAACTCCGAAAAGAAACTTATACCCTAGAGAGAACGGTAACCGGGTTTTCAAAGAAAACCTTGTTAGCCATGGAAGTATTGTCATCAAGAGAGCTTCTCTTATCTCTCTCAGAATCCATCGCATTCCACAGAGTTCCAAATTTGGAGACATTAGCAGTCATCACGAAGGCTAAAGGCGCCAATGCCTATTCATGGGATGATCGGAGAGGTTTTTTGTGCTTTGCTCGGCAAAAGAGAGTTTGTATCTTCAGACACGACGGTAAATTAATTAATTAAGTTGAAGATTTTACTTGAATTGGATGCTGATGTGTTTAGTTTATTATGTGGTTGGTTGAATTGTGTTGTGTTTTGATTCAGGGGGACGAGGGTTTGTGGAGGTGAAGGAATTTGGTGTTCCGGATACGGTGAAGTCCATGTCGTGGTGTGGTGAGAATATATGTTTAGGGATTCGAAAAGAGTATGTGATTTTGAATGCTACGAATGGTGCGTTGACGGAGGTGTTTCCTTCTGGGAGAATGGCACCTCCTTTAGTTGTATCTTTACCTTCCGGAGAGCTTCTTCTTGGAAAGGTATCATTCACTATTTGTTTGTTTATGTGCGTCTAGATTGAAGTTGGATTTAAAGTTGCAAGAATGGATTTATGACATAATTTGTATTGCTCATGTAATGGGGTTAGAAATATGTGGAATCTAGAAGATTTAGAGACTAATGTCCTAACTCTCGAGTGGTAAAAGATGTGCCATAAAAACTGTGTTTTGCTGCTTCTTTAGGAGAATATAGGGGTTTTTGTTGACCAAAATGGCAAGCTTCTTCAAGCGGAGAGGATTTGTTGGTCAGAGGCCCCATCTGTTATTGTCATTCAGAAACCATATGCAATTGGTATGCTTCCAAGACGTGTCGAGGTAACTTAATCAATTAGCAACTAAGACTAATTTTCTTTTTGTTTTTCTCTTGTCAAAACCAAACATTTGTTCAGTATCATTAGTTGGTCTGCAGATTCGATCTCTCCGAGTTCCATACCAATTGATTCAGACCATTGTGCTTCAAAATGTTCGCCATCTTACTCAAAGTAATAATGCAGTAATTGTTGGATTAGACAATTCTGTATATGGTCTCTTCCCTGTTCCTCTTGGTGCACAGGTAATGTTGATGCTTATTTTTCAGAGTATTATTTGCTGGTTTCTTGTCATAAAGATGCATACTTGTAATAAATTAGCTTCTTTTAAATATCTTTTTAGAAGAGGATATCCATATTACAATATAAAAGTATAAATGGGGTTGTACCTTGATATTCTAGCTTTAGAAGAGAATGCGGACATTACGTAATAAATTTATGATATAGGGATGTTTATTGCTCTGCAGATTGTCCAGTTAACAGCATCTGGAAATTTTGAGGAAGCCTTGGCCTTGTGTAAGTTGCTTCCACCAGAAGATTCGAACCTTCGAGCAGCAAAGGAAGGGTCAATTCATTTAAGGTAATATGTTTGCCTTTGCATTGAATCTTTCTACCGTTCTTAAAGTATATTCTGTTCACTTGTTTATTTATATTTGGGAGACATCCCGACCGCCCTTAACTTTTCAATGTTTGGCTATTTTACGTTGCATCTGATATAAAGATTTCCATTATAAGCTGATTATTTTTAACCCCTTTATTATATCATTGATCAGTTTTAAATTCCCCCTCAGTAATAATTTTTAAAATTTATCTGCCTCAGTAGCTGTATTTTTTAAGCCTTTTATACTATTTTAGCTGCATTTTGAGCTTCTGAGGATAATTAAAAATTAGACATGCCGGCAAACCAATATTCTTATTGAGCAATTTGTTGGACTTGTTGACTCATAAGTTTTGGTTGTTACTGCTTAGTAAAGATCTTGAGCTGCAGAAATTTCATTTATGTAGTTAATGGATTCTAGGAACAGATGATACATATTATGATTTAGCTGGATGATATGTTGTAAGACCATTTACGTGTTAAGCTGTTACATACGAGTCCTGTATACTAGGTAATTATTTCTTAATAAATTTTAGGGATATTGTACTTGCCCTAGTTAAGTAAGTACAAAATACTGGCATGACTTATCTTTAAATTTGAAAAGATAGTATATTAGGTTATTGAGGGCATCATCGTATATGAATTAATAGATAAAATTTAAAAAATCTATGTTTAGGGAAGTTAACTTGTGTACCAAGCACAACTAATTACTACTTTTCAGAAAATAATATTGTGGGAAATGTACTTCTGGGAAGTACATTATTTTGAACCAGGTGACCCTTAAGTTTTTCCTATTGTCTTGCAGATATGCTCACTATCTTTTTGAAAATGGGAGCTACGAGGAAGCTATGGAACAGTTTCTAGCATCCCAAGTGGATATTACTTATGTGCTATCTCTGTATCCATCCATTGTTCTTCCTAAAACATCTATGGTTTCTGAAGCAGAAAAGCCAATTGATGTTTCTTCAGATGCCTTGCATCTCTCAAGAGTTTCATCTGGAATGTCAGATGATATGGAGTCATCTCCACCCCAATCAATCGAATTTGACGAGCATGCGGCTATTGAATCCAAGAAAATGAGCCATAATACTCTAATGGCTCTCATCAAGTTCTTGCAGAAAAAGAGGTACAGTGTGATCGAGAAGGCCACTTCCGAGGGAACAGAAGAAGTTGTTTTAGGTGCTGTTGGGGATAATTTTGGACCTTATGACTCAAGTAGGTTTAAGAAATCCAGCAAGGTAGGCAACTACTTCTGTCCCTGTTTAGGTGTATCAACTTTGTTGTTGTTCTCTTTTATAGTTCATCAAGTAAGGAATATTATGCTATCCTAAATAAGTTTCTCTAGTCTGCATTCATCTGTCTGTAAACGTATCTGTGAGAGATGAAGAAAAAGAGAGGAAACTTGGGTATTAGAGAAGGGACATAAGGAAGGGGTTTTATGGAGAGTGACCCTATTTACTTCAAATAGATCAAATACCCTCTTATTTGTTGTGCTATTAGGAATCATAAGAGGTCTGCTTTTACAAGCATTATAAAGCCTATGAATAACTATTTTCCATGTTACATTATTTTTTCCCCTAATCCTGACAATATACTTGTTACAACTTAGGCGTGGTGTGCAATTGATTAGCTGAAACTTGAGTCTTCTTTTATCAATCAATACGCTGATTAGAACAAATTGCATGTTCTCTGGCTATGTTTTGACTTTCTTAGGGGCGTGGTAACATTTCTGTTAATTCGAGCGCTAGAGAAATGGCTGCAATACTTGATACAACACTACTTCAAGCTCTTCTTCTTACTGGACAGTCTTCAGCAGCATTAGAATTACTCAAAGGTGCTAATTACTGTGATTTGAAAATATGTGAGGAGATTATTCAGAAATGGAATCTTCATGCTGCCTTACTAGAGCTTTATAAATGCAATTCGATGCATCGCGAAGCTCTTGAGCTCTTGCATAAATTGGTTGAAGAGTCAAAGACCCAAGCTGAGCTTAGCTCAAAGTTCAAGCCTGAATCAATTATAGATTATCTCAAAGTAAGCTTTCTCATTTGGTCAGATACCGTACATTTTGTTGTTAGTATATTATGACAAGTGAACAGGCAATCTGCATAGAAGCATATGCTGAATTCTCATGCTAGAATTTAGGAGTAGATGGTGACTTTCTGGCTTCGCAGCCTGTCGCCATCTATATGTTGTTAAAAGATACTATCGCTATCGGACCCTATTTGGAGACTATTCTCTTTTATTGAATTTATAAGCTTTCCATCAGTTAGATTTAAGTAATTCAATTTTGAAAATGCTAGCTGTAATATGGCCCCTCTTTGCATTGCCATCTGAATTTTATTTAGTGTCTAACCATTTGGTCAAGAAGCTTCTTCCATTTCTTTTCACAACTATAGTGAAAATGGTTATTTGACATTATGTTCTTGCAATGAAAAGGAATTTTCAAGGCTTCTTGGTCTAAATAGATGGGTTGTTTCTTGTTTTATTGGATTACATCCCACATATTAATGGACTTTCTTTGTGCAGCCTCTCTGTGGGACAGACCCTATGCTTGTCTTGGAGTTCTCTATGCTTGTCCTAGAAAGCTGTCCAACGCAAACTATAGAGCTTTTTCTGTCTGGGAATATTCCTGCAGACTTGGTAAACTCTTATTTGAAGCAGAATGCTCCAAACATGCAGGGAAGATATTTGGAACTTATGCTTGCAATGAATGACAATGGGATCTCGGGGAACTTGCAGAATGAAATGGTTAAGACCCTTTCCTTTTGATATTTATACCACAATTATGTCACCATTTTTCTTATTGATTATCTGACTTGGAAAAATAGATTAGTGCTGCCTAAACATGATTTATCAGTTTATTTCAGCCACTGATTTCGATATTGATGGCATATAAATTTATTCAATGTGTAGGTACAAATCTATCTTTCAGAAGTACTTGATTGGTACACAGACTTGATTTCTCAACAGAAATGGGATGAGAAAGCTTTTTCCCCAACAAGAAAGAAATTATTGTCTGCACTGGAAAGTATCTCTGGGTATAACCCTGAGGCTTTGTTGAAACGTCTTCCAGCAGATGCATTATATGAAGAGCGTGCAATTTTACTGGGGAAAATGAATCAACACGAGCTTGCCTTATCCCTTTATGTGCATAAGGTTTGTTCTGGTTTAAATCAATTTGTCTATATCAGATGGTTAATATATGAAGTTTTCATTTAAAAGTCAAAGACATTTATACGGGGATTTCAAAATATCCCTAGTCAAGTTGATGATATATATGGCCCTTTAGTTTAAATGTATTTTCCATTAATTCTCTCTCTTTGTCTTTTTTTTAAAAGTCTTGGTGTTCTATTTATTTGTTCAATTCTTTCCCAGTTTTTCTTAATGATCTGGAAATTTTTTCTTTGAATGTATCAGCTTCATGTTCTCGAACTGGCATTGTCCTATTGTGATCGGGTTTATGAGTCGGCTGCTGATAAAGTATCTGCAAAATCTTCGGCGAATATATACCTCACGCTTATGCAAATTTATCTGAACCCCCGGAAAACAATCAAGAATTTTGAAAAAAGAATCACCAATATAGTCACTCAAAGTACAAGTGTACCAAAAGCCAGCTCTGCAGTGAAAGCTAGAGGAGGTCGTGGAGCTAAGAAAATTGCTGCAATAGAGGGTGCAGAAGACATGCGTGTAAATCTTGCTAGTACTGATAGTGGTAGGAGTGATGGTGATGCAGATGAATTTAGTGAGGAAGGAGACTCTATGATTATGCTTGATGAGGTCCTTGACCTTCTGAGCAAAAGGTGGGACAGAATCAATGGAGCTCAAGCCCTCAGACTTTTGCCTAAGGAAACGAAATTGCAGGTATTTAGTGCCCATACAATTATTTTGCTTATAGACTTATATGATCAATTACTTCTTGTTCTATATGATTTTTTTAATCTGTATTAACCAAGTCAGATTAGGCTTTTTTGGGACCTTAGTGCATTGGTTTTGTTGCGGTTGTTGTCCCTTTACAGCAAAAAAACCAATAGGATTTTGATATTCAACACCCACTCTTTACTTATTCTGCTTTTTCTCAACTGTCGACAATGATGCTTTCAGAGGCATCGAATTTTTTTTTGCTATTGGCTGTATTCACTCTATTCTAATGCTATATTTTGTGTTTTCTCTGTAGAATTTGCTTCCTTTTCTTGGACCTCTTATGAGAAAATCCGGTGAAGCATACAGAAATCTGTCAGTTGTGAAGAGCCTACGGCAGAGTGAGAACTTGCAGGTATCTGCTCTTTACTCTCTTTAAATATTACTTGGGAAAACGTCCATATAAAAGACTAGAACATCATAGGAAGGTTTTAAATTTCTTACAGGACTTATTTCTAATAATGATGTGGAATTGTTCCATTTTATATGTATTTTTGAAGCATTTATCATTAATGCCATCATATGTTGCTTATTTTGTTATGTCACTAGTATCTTCTTATTAAACAGTATTTTGGGAATGAGCTACAAATGTGAAACTTTTCGGTATGTCACGACGTTGAACGAAATTGTGGAGAAAATTATAATATAGATCATGAATTTTAGCAGTTGATCAATAAATTTGTTTATATCTTCTACCTATACGAACATTTGATTACTTTCCATATATGGAGCAGGTAAAAGATGAGTTGTACAAGCAAAGGAAAAATGTGGTAAAGATCACGAGTGATAGCATGTGCTCCCTTTGCAACAAGAAAATTGGAACAAGTGTTTTTGCTGTTTATCCCAACGGGAAAACACTCGTGCACTTTGTTTGCTTTAGGGATTCCCAGAGTATGAAAGCTGTGGTTAAGGGCTCACCGCTAAGAAGGCGGTGATTTCTCGGTGTTCACAAGCTATGCTGCACGGAAACTTGCATTTCATATTTCTTTCCCATTTTCGGAAATGCTTTTGAAACTCCGAAACTCAATATTTATGAATTATTCTTGGGGAAAACATCATTTCAGCGTTTTCCGTTTCTGTGCTACATAGTTCACGAGAAGTAAATGGACTTTGTGTATGACTGTTAGCAAGTTTGAGCTGTGAATGTGCTTGCTGCGACTCATCGATGTTCTCAGCCTGTTGGGAGAAACCTGCGGTCCCTAAGATGATGGTTTTGCCGGTGGTTTCCGATTGACGAGAAATACTTCATATTTGGTTTGTGTAGATAGTGATAATTATAAGGCTTCAGAATTGTTTTGGGTGATTAAGGTGGCCTTGTATGTAATTTAAGTTGCTTGCGTTGTAAGAAAAGCATCAGTACAGATTGGAGATTTGTAGTTGTATTGTATGTCCATAACTTATACTTATTATTCATTCTTTCATCATCTCCGCTCCAGCTTATAATCTGCTGAATAAAAATTGAATTATTCAAATCAAACCAAATTGAATTATTAATTTGCAGGCAGCAATTTTTGAGCTTTTTGAGCAAAAAGGTACACAGAAACTCCAATCCTACGACCCTCCGATGGTTTATCCACATAAACAACACTAACATCAAACAATTTCTTAGCTTTTTTGAAGAACACAGAGTCCTTCTTCCACCTCCTCAGATGAGCCATCACAAACACTTTCTTCTTCTTCTTCTCACTGTCACCCATTACTAAACGCAGCGTATAGAGCAACGGTTCGTAAAGTTCCTCATAATAAACCACATCAGAACCTAATATCACATCAAAATCATTCCCTATTAACTCCACATCCTCACCGCCTACTTTTCCCCATCTGAGCGCCGCCGCCTCCACAGTCCCGCCGTTAACAGCCACCACGCCGGCGTTAGCCTCTGCGTTGAATTGGAGGTTGGGGATCACGTGAGGTAGGTCTGTGACGGTGACATTAGCGCCGAGAATTGCGGCGGCTGCGATTCCGACGAGGCCTGTTCCCGAGCCGAGCTCGAGAATGTTGAGCTTGGAAGTGGATGAGAAGATCGGAGAGAGTGGGGTTAGGGTTGGATTGGAGCGGTGGTTGTTGAGGAGAGTGAAAAGTGTGGTGGCTGCCGGCCAGAGCTGGAATGAAAGGCCTTGAGATGGGAGTTGGCGGATGAGTATAGCTGAGTTGATGGAAGAAATATAATGTTGGTGTTCAGAAGTTGATTTGGTTTGGCTCTCTTCATTTTTATCAGGAAGAAGAATTTTGTTTGGATCCATAGCTTCTTCTTCTTCTTCTTCTTTGTCGTCTTCTTGCTGTTGAGTTGGTGCCATTTACAGTCGCCGCCGGCCGCCGCTTTTAGTTCGTTCTAAGGCGGATGGGGTTGCTTAGCTGTGATAGGGCTTTGAGACTTCAAGCGCAATGTTTGCTTATGAACCAATAGGAAATTGTTTTTTAATTCGTCTGACACGTTGGATATTTTTCTCTATAACAGTCCCTTAACTTTCTTCTTTCTTTCACCATAATCCTTAAAATATAATTTATAATTATATTATGATTATCCATCAATTTCAATTTTGTATCACTAAGTTTCCTAATGTTGCTCCACGCCTCCACCTTCATTTCGTTATTTTTTAATGATGTGATGCTAGTTGGAGTCTTATTTCGAATGAATAATTTTTTTAAAAGGTATACATCGCCGTTTCATTTATCGAATAATTATATTTGTATATGTATTCAAATTGTCAAACAAATCAGTTAAATCGTAATAAAATAATAATTTGAACCAATTTTATTATTAGTAAAAAATTAATTTGTCCATATGTTATTATTTATATGAAAAATTGACACATTTTATTATTCAAATAAAAAAATACCAGATTTACTTGTTAAATTACAAATTCAACTTAATTTTTATATATTTAATCAAAATTTTAATTTAACTCCCTTTTCAATTGATCAAAATGTCAATTTAACCTCTTTATTGATTTGGAAAAATATATAAACTTTAATCCCTTTTAATAAAAAAATGTAAATTATATTTTAAAGTTTATATTATTTTTGTGATATTCTTAAAATCCATTCTATTTAGTTTAATTGTATTCAAAAACTTTAGTATGATTTTAGTCAATATTTATATGTGATACATAAAACTCTAAGCATTCTTAGGCTAAATTGAAAGTCAAGAGCTTTTAAATTTTATAAACAAACACAATAATAAACTCTCTATTAAAGTAAATCAAGCATAAGGGGGTCAAAGTTATTAAATAGAGAAAGTACAGGTGTCCATTTGTACATTCTTTCAAAAGAAAAGGTCTTATGTAGTACTTATTCTTCATAAACAGCAAATTTGAACTGTAAAAGAACCGGCGGTGGCTTCTGTTATCAGTTGTAAAACGCAAAGACGAAGAAACCGGTGAAGGAGAAGGAAAATGATAAAAGCGGTGATTATAATGAACACTCAAGGCAAACCTCGCCTTGCCAAATTTTACGATTATCTGGTACTCTCCTTTATCAATGATTAGTATCACAAAATACTCATAATTGCTATTTTAAACTATTATTTTATTCACTTGATCAGCGTGTGGAGAAGCAGCAGGAGCTTATACGCAGCGTATTTGGAGGTAAGTGATCGAAATTGAACTCTTGCTTTGTTTCCGATTCATACTTAATTTCCTAATTCTGATTTAGGTTTTCGATTTTGGAGCAGTGTTGAGCAGTAGAGCTGAGAATGTTAGCAATTTCATGGAGGCTGATTCTATCTTCGGTCCGGTATTGCATTTGAATGTTTTGATTAGGATGGAAGATTGATTCTGTATGGATTTGTTTGTTTTCTTTGTGTTAATGAGTTTTTTTGTTTCTCCCTATGGCAGGATAGTCGTCTTGTGTACAAGCACTATGCAACTTTGTACTTTGTAGTTGTGTTTGATTCTTGTGAAAATGAGCTTGCTGTGCTCGATCTTATACAAGGTGCGTTGCAAATTGAGAGATTGTATGTTTCAATAGTTAAATGTTATATCACATTTATAGAAGTAGAAGATTTTAGCCCTTAATGTGAAGTTTATTTGAATCATAATTGAATGAATGATTGCAAGTAAATCATCAAACTGGAGAAATTTTCCTACCAAGCAGACACGAGAGGAGAGGCATATATGCTGCTTTTATGGCGTATTCTGCTGGTTGGATTAGTTTATGCGGTTAATGGTGGTTTCTGTGGATTGCTTAAAACGCTTTGCACTTCATTTGCTAATTACATGCCTAGTGATCATGCTTAAAATCATTAATACATCCACTGATATTGCCATTTTCTCTGTTCATGTTAACGACATTTGGCAAATGTGACCTTGTTAAGTTATAAATCTTGTGAGAACATGTAATGAGGCTAATTATCTATCTAATCAATAATTCGGAAGCTTGATGTTGCTCTGATACGCTCATTTTTCGTGTCCGAGTGTTTTAAACTATCTTTAATTATTTGGCTTTTAAATTTTGGAGCTTGTGATTAACAACGCTACTTTGCCTGCAGTTTTTGTAGAAACACTAGACAAATGCTTCAGAAATGTGTGTGAGCTTGACATAGTGTTCAATTACAGCAAGGTTTGTGCAATCTTCTTTTCACTTGTCAGAATAATGAGCAACAAAGTACCTGAAAGATGTAGGTTTTGCATTCATACATTGGATGGATAGTAATTTCCTGATAGACTGAACCAACATTGCATGTGATAATCTTTGTAATGTATATTGATAATGAAGCCTGAAACTGTCATCTTACTTTTGCCCCTTGAGTATGAAATATATCCATTAAACGAAGTGCGATTTTTTTTATTTTGCAGCTTCATACAATATTAGATGAGATAATAGTTGGAGGTCAGGTGCTCGAGACAAGTTCTACTGAAGTTATGAAGGCTGTTGAAGAAATATCAAAGTGATTCTCTATCTCTCTCTCTCTCTCTCTCTCTCACACACATACACAAATGCACATAAATTTGGGTGCATATCTAATGTGCATTTATAATGCAGGCTAGAAGCTTCCTCATATTCCATCAATCTAGTTCCAAAGACTGTTTCCAGTTGGCGGAATAGATAAGATCCTCATACAAAGAGGTGTTGATTGGTTCGAAGCCTATTTTAGGGTTTTGACTTCTTAACCCGAGTTTGCTAATGGGAGATGAGTGGTGGTGTCCCGTTCTGTTATGTTAAAAATGGCTACAGATGTACATCAGGTGATATTGTTTCCAGACTGTAAGATTTTGAGAAGTTTGATAGCAGTTTCGGCGAATATTTCAAAGCATTGTTTCTGGAAAACCTTCATTTTCAAGTTGCTGTTTCTAAAGTTGTATAAACACTTCAATGATCATCATTATTCCAAATTACATTTAGAACAAGTAACCGAGTTTCGCTTATTGCAATATCTTGAAATTGAAACTCATTTTCATTTTGTACAGATAAAACCACCTGTAGTTGGAGTAATAGTAACAGCTCTTGCTACAACAATGTTGATCATTTAGTCGGCGTCAGGGACATCCGGAATTTCAGCGCGGATGAAATTTTTTTAGTCACGGATATTAATGGGAACAGTTTTGCCAGTTTTAATCTCAATTCAGAGAGGATGTCAACTTAAGCAAATTTGATATAAAATCAACTTAAAATTGTTATCTTTTATCCTGAGTTTGTTAATTTATTTTAGATTGAAATCCAATTACAGCTGAAGCCAGGTTCCTATATATGCCATGTGCTTGGTTTTGCTATACCAAGTAATAGTAGGATTTCTATAGAGTACAACAAAGTTAATTTGGGATTGACTGTCAATTTGAAAAATGAAACTGAAATTATTTAAATTACAAGGGGATGCAGCTAATTGTTACAAATTCTATTAAATACCAGCAGATTGAGCCTTTTGCTTGCAGTAATTTCAGAGATACAATACAACAATGGGGCATTGGACAGAACAATTCTTTAAACTAATTTACCGAGACAACACTTTGGAATGAAAAGAGATGTGAGAAACTCTAGGCAGCCTTGTGCATTCCATCAAGTTAATGTTTTTTGACATCTTGCAGAACTACATGTGCCGCATTACGCCCAGGTGCGCCCATAACACCACCACCTGGATGGCTTCCACTTCCGCATAGGTAAAGTCCCCGGAGAGGAGTCCTATAGTTTGACCTGCACCCGCAAGCGATTTAAGTTAAATTAAATTGTTCACCGATGATGACCTATGTTGCACAGAAATAAAAATGTAGAAAAAAAATGTTTAAACTAAAAACAACGAAATAATATATATTACAAAAATATATTATAAATATTAAATTTTGGAATTCCAAAAGCGTTTGCGGAAAAAATGCTGAAACGTAAGACTCGAACAAGTTTTCGTGCAACATAAATGATTGCAGTGGTTGGCATTCTACTATAGTTTAAATGTTGAATATTAATTACCATCCTTTAACGGGCCGCATGAGGAATAGGGAATCCAATCCCATAGCACCATGGAATATGTTACCTCCTGTGAAAGATCATTCCAGAGTCAGGAACTTGTTCAAAGTCCATATAGTCCACAACTATCGAAATCTTCAAGAATTTATTGGATTTCTTGCTAATTTATAACTTAATCTTATGCCTAAAAATTCAGTTCTGACATTTATGGTTATGAAATACCTGTTAGACCAATTTCCCTTTCAAGGTCAGGCGGGGTCAACATGTCGTAACCAATGACTGATGACTTGAAGCCAGGGGCATACTCGTCAATCAAGTTAAAGCACCTTTCTACAAATGATTCCTGCATAATAGATTGTGTGCATAATCAGTATAATAAAGAGTAGCACAATCTTTATTGCACGAAATGTTGAGTCTTACGATTCATCGTTTTGTTTTCATTTCGGGAACGCTTCTGATATTCCAAATTTTTAAATTTATAACCTAAATTACGCTATTTCCTGTTTCAGAGCTATCAATATCAATGTTTCCATTTCCGTACAACATATAGCACAATCAATTCCCCGAAACTCCCGTGCACATTCAATATAATAAGCTGTTATTTAACTCACCCTATAAGCAGGATCTCCCCAGCTTCCATCCGATGGGCTGTAGGGTGTATATTGAACGAACAAATTTATGACATGCTTACCTACAAAAATATGCTGAGATTACATGAATCGGGTAATGAAATTAAATCTACAGCTTTGATTCTGGAAACTAAAGGTGTTCACTAAAAAGTGTCAGGCTTTGGAACATTTTAGTAAGTTAGCAGAATCAAGAGAGCGAGTGTAGAACTAAAGTTGTTTCTTTAGATAAATATCAACAAAATGACATTCTGAAAGATGAAATAGCAGACACATGAAAGGCAAAGTTGTCATGTACCAGGAGGAGAAATAGTTTTGTCCAGTGCAGAAGGTATCGTCATTTCAATAACAGGTCTCCTTGATGGTAATCCATTAACAGCATCTTGACAAGCCAAGTCAATCTCCTCCAAGCTATATTTAAAAAAGAGGCCAACAAGATGTCACAGAAGGTTGTCATCAGATCAAATAAGACGCTGAAATCAAAATAGAGCGATACACATACATTTAGCATATAGAACTCAAATCTATGCCTCTTTGAAAAAATTTATTTGATTAAGGAATCAAGTCATATTCTTCAGAATCTTTTATATGTAGCTCACTGAGTCAACCTTCAGTTAGTAATGGTTTATGATTCCCGAACTAATTTGCACTACAAACTGTAGCACCACACTAAAACCTAATTCTGAAAACAATTATCTTGAATAAGAAGAATTGGCTAAAAGTTTTTACCCAAAAAATTTATTACTTATTCAGCGTTGAGCTCCAAATTCAAAGCTGTAGTCAAACAAGTGTTTGTTATATCCACTTAAGAAACAGTTTCAGGACATGAACATCATAGATATGGAATCACTACGCAGAAGACTAGAAGGATACCTCTCGGAGCCAATATGAATGGTACCCATATGCTGGGGACCTGCATCTGGATGACTCATCTCACAGCACTTAAATTGGGGCAGTTTATCAACAGCTAAGTTTATCTTTGTAGTAGCCTGTTTCAATTGGTGAAACCATAGATAAACAAGGAAAGTAATTGCTATCAAATTGCAGAAATATGGCAATAACATCAACTCCAAGGTAATCAAGCTTACGGATCTATAATCAGAGTACTTCAGGGCACGGATAAAATCTTCAGGAAGAACTTCACTGGGTACTAATTCCTGCATCAGAAAAGTATACCAGATCGATTATTGAATCTTCTTTCAAAGCAATTGAAAACCTTGACAAATGTAATAACTTTGACAGCTATTCACCACACTAATCAATTACATTTCTCCTAGCAAAGTACCAGCAAAATAATAGAATTGTATTCTTACCATGAAAGTTTTATAAGGAGTGGCATTTGATAAAACAACAGAAGATAGAACCCTTGTTCCATCAGAGAGTAGTACCTATATCCATGATATATACATTGTTAGATGTTTTTAGCTATAAGTTAACTTTAGTAAGAAACTGCATAGAGCACTAACCCCATTCACTGCTCCAGAATCATTGATTGACATTTCTGAAACCTAAACAACCAGCATAGGTGTCAACATAGCTTAAGAGACCCTAAAATAAGAGGGCAGGAGTTTTAACCAGAAAAAAGATGATTTAAAGTTATACTTTTAGATGATTTCCTTGCCTGAAAAAGGACAAAGGTACCTTATGAAGGTTTGAGAAATATACCTCAGCATTTGTAACAATGTGTACCCCAGCTTCCTTAGCTGCACTACTAATAGCCATGGATACTGAGCCCATTCCACCTTCAACATACCTACAGTTGGTATACATCTGAACCATTATGGCTGTCTAAGAATTTGAGAGGAAATATGGCTCACTATATCGATAAAATGTCAAGTCAAATGGAATCTAGACGAGTCCTAGTGCCGATTTGTGTTAGTTAAGTTATATGATTTATGATACTAGCTGCTCAAATAAGTAAATTAACCAGTGGCTACTGACACATGACTTTAAAAGCAGAAAGGGAAAAGGATCTTGAAAAATTTACAGATTACAGTTTCTGTGATTCACAATTCATACACAAGCCAGCATTAGGAATACATACGACCAAACTCCACGATCCCCATCAGTTTCTCCCATGACATGATGTAGCAGAACATATCCACTTCCTGGTGTATCAACACTGCCCTATAATACATCATTGAACAGTCTAAAAATCAACTAAATCTTCTATATAGATGATGTATACAATATTAAAAAAAAATTGATGAACCATGTGTTGCAAAATCAATTCTTCATTTCATAATTAACCGAAAAACAGCACTCCAAATGATGCAATGACTCTTTCAGCATATCCGTGAATATACTTCTTCTGGGAGTTTCAGATAGCAGAGAGAATTAAATTAGATAAAAAATTGACAAACATTCATGAAACTATAGAATCTTACAGTAGTTCCTATTACAGCATCTGTTCCAAGAGTTGCCTTCAGAACATCTGTCTGTAAATTCAACAGAACATAAATAATAAGCCAAGAGTTGAATTAAGTGAATCTACAAAAAGAATATTGTTACTAGTTAAATATGGTGAACAGAGCCATCAATAAAATTTTATTGATTATGTAGCACAAATATTGAAATACTGAAAACCAAAATGCCGAAATGAAAAAAAGGGGCAAAATGACTTTAAAAATAGTAGATTATAAATATAGAAATTCAGAGTTCCGTAACTGTTTTCGAAAATAAAAAAAGAACGCTGAAACTGAAATGTAGTAATCGAAAAGTTCTAGTGTAACATATATATCAACACAATTCCTATAGTCTCACATGACAGAGAATTCCATCAAAGAAATAAAGGAACTAAGCAAACAATTAAGATTGGGGAACAATGACTTGACCTCAAACCATTTATTCAAAACTTTCGAAGAGACAGTAAAAGGTCCATGAAGTCCCTGTCAAAATCAACTAAATTTTCAACTGCAGCAAAAACACCATAAAACCTCAAGACCAACAACACTTACACCATCTCATTCTGACCCAAGGAGATAGCCCGCCGCAAAAATCGAGCCCAAAATGCCGATTTCTCAATCTTATCCTTGAACCTAACATTAAAAGAGGATGCATTTTGCAATGACTCTGGAGGTGGCAAATCCAGAAGAGGATCCATGAACCCACAGAAGTTCTCAAGCTGCCTCTCATATCTACACACATTAATCATAATTCACTACGAATTAATGCGAATAACCGAAAATTATAGTAATTTATATTCAATCTAAGCATTAAATAATATAACCTGGGATAAGCATCAGCATCTCGACTAGAGAACTTGGATATCTGAGAATGGTTAAACTCTTTATCGGGTCCTAATAAAAGATAGCGCCCATCTAAACAAGGCGTAAACGATGAAGGAATTCTCTTCAAAAACTTCAATCCATGTCTCCCTAGCTCCAGTTCTCTTTTCAAGTTACACAGACACAAATATATTAAAGCCGTAATTAACAAGAATTTAATCAGAACCAAAAAAGTATTATCATGTGTTTATTTATGTAGTTACTTGATGACAGTGGGGCGGAGGAGGCTCTGAAGATAACTACAGCGGGAGAATTTGAAGCCTGGGATTAGTTCTTCAGTCACGGCTGCACCGCCGATCACATGACGCCGTTCAAGGACAGCCACTGAGAGTCCACCGCGAGCTAGGTAAGCTGCTGCTGTTAAGCCGTTGTGGCCACCGCCGATGACAAGAGCGTCCCATTTCTTGTCCTTGAGTGGCGTTGTTGCTGAGGTGATACTGCTAAAGCTCCGTCGCCACATGATTTCTTTTGCCGGAGACAGCGCGTGATGTTTAGTTTATTGTTTTTTAGTTGTCCAAGAAGTTCACGTCACGGACCTAAACTTTTGGTAACGTTTGGGTTATTTCCGAATTTGCATGGATGCTAGAGACATTGGCAAGACTACTTTTCACACTCAACATGGCAAAATTGTAGATTTTTTTAATTGAATTCTTTGAGAATGACATTTTGGGGTAATTGATTTTAGGGGTCACTGTACTTTTCAAAAATTGCAAAATGGTGACCGAACTTCAAAACGTAACAAAATGGTTACTAAACTTTCAAATATGTGTTTTTGGAAGGTTTTTAAGTGTTTTACGGTCAAATTATACATGTGTAGTAATCAAATTTTGATTATTTATGACAAATAATACCTTATATTTCATATATACATACAATCAACAAAAAATCGACTCGAAATATTTTTCTTCAGTGACCAAAAATCCTTCTATCTTAACATAACCAAATAGTACAGTAACTAAAATGTTACGTATTGAAGTTCGGTCACCATTTTGCAATTTTTGAAAAGTACAGTGACCTCCAAAATCAATTACCCGACATTTTGATATTATGTGCCCAGTTGAGGGATGATCTAGTGTATTTAATCGATCTATATGTTTTCTTATAAAATGAACGGTTTAGTTTAAAAATGTGTAAATTGTAGGTTTAATTATTTAAAAAAATCTCACCTTATAATATTTTTTCGTTTATATCCGTCATTAATATGTTTGCTCGCGGTAATTATGGCCTCTCGGGAGAATCGATGACTGCATCTTTGATGCACTTGCTAGCACTAGTACATCTGAAAATTCTTAATTGGCTAGTTGTAAATAGCCTCAGACTATGAAATAAAGAATTATACTGAACTTACTTACACCGAGGTATTGACGGTGATTCTCAAATATCGCAGAACATAATGTGATATGATGAGATAGAATGCAATAGAAATACACAGGGAACGGGTTACCACGGTCAAAGCGAACCCTTTCATTCCGAATTCTTTCTCACTTAGAAAAAAGTTCATTTATACCCTTTTTTTAATTTTTCATTTTCGTCTCTACCCTAAAAAGCTAATTTGACCTCTTTTCATTTGGAAAAATATTTAAAATGATCTTTTATATTTAGCTTATATTATAATTAAACATTAGTATTATTAATTATTTATAATGTTTTCATCCTTTAATTAATTTAATTATCAAAAATTTAAATTTTAGGGTAGAGATGAAAACGAAAAATCAAAAAAAGAGTACAAATGAATTTTTTTCTAGGTAAGGGTATAAACGAAAAAATGTTAAGTGGGAGTTTTTTAAATAATTAGGCCTAAATTATAATAAGTTAATTTATGTGTTTACTTTATAAAAAACATATAAATTAATAATTCAATCAACTTAAAAAGATTTTATCCATAAAAAATATATTATTTTCTCTGTCTCAATAGAGTTGTCCACTTTGACAAATTTTTTTGGCCCAAAATTTTTATCCACTTCTAAAAAGTACTCCCTCCATTCTTTTTTAGTTGTCCATTTAGCCAATATTGCACATATCAAAATAGTGCTCCTTTTATCTTAATTTATAAAGAAAAATACTAATATAGCCCTATATATTAATAAATGCTTTTTAAATAAAATATGGAGTCATTTAGTAGGGATGGGTAAATTTAGAAGATACTCCCTCCATTCTGAAATAGTTGTCGCTTTAGGGAGATTCTTTTGTTCCATAATACTTGTCACTTTAGAATACCAAAAAAGTATTTATTGCTATTTTTTCTTATATATCCTCATCAATTTATTGAAAAGGATACAAAAATACAAATAAAGAGTTATACTAATTAATGTTAACAAGTTTAAAGAAAGGCTAATTTAGTAAAAATACTTACAATTTAAGACATATTTATTGATTTCTTAATTTGTGTGAAAATGGTTAAAGCGACAACTATTTAAAAATGGAGGGAGTAATAGTTAAAATCACATTGAAATTCTAAATGAACAACTAATTAGAGACAAATATATTTTGCTAAATGGACAACTAAAAAAACGGAGGGAGTAACAATTTTACAAACCAATCTTCCCATTCTATCTCTATTTAAATTTCACTAATAAAGTAAATTGAAAGTACCTACATTAAATGAGAGTATAACAAAAAAGATGGAGAAAAATTTAATTTTTTTATAATAATAATAATAACTTAAACTGTGTGATAAAGGTAAAATGGACAATTCTATTAGAACAGAAAGAGTATAAAAATATAACAAAAATATGAAGTTGGTGTTTGATGAGCAACTTAATGATTAAAATTAAAATCTTCTGTATGTGGTTTTATTAAATAGTTTTTTATAATATAATTTAACTTCAACGTAACTTAATCAGTTAAGTTAAGGGAAAAAACTACTCAAAATAATACTATATTAACATATTTAACTTTAATTTTATAATGAAAAATGTCCAATTGTTATTTTTTGGAGGAGATGACTTCTAAATATGTATATTGATCAATAAAATGTCTTTTCCTTTCTCTCTATATCATTTAATTAATAATATTATTTTTCATTAATACCCTTATATTTATATTTTAATATAGACATATGTTATGATAGTGGTGTTGTACACTTCATGTTTATTTTAATAATATATTATAAAATCAAAAAATTAAATTTATAAAAAATTAAATTTGTACTGATAAAAATTATCAAACTAGTTATTAAAATTATTAGTAGTTAATATATTCAATTTTTAAAATTCAGTCAATTCACATATGTGGGTCATAAACCGGTCAGACCTGTTTAGACACGAACACGATTAGCCTAAACACGATTACGATACAATTATCAATCGAATTTGATATGAACAGTCAAAATACGACACAAATATTACACGAGTTATATGACATGACACTTATAAACACGTTTATCTAAACGTGTTAATGAATCAACTCATTTAAAATGACACGATTAAATCCAAATAATATTTAAATTTGTTTAACATGATACTAAAATAATTATTAGTCTATTTAAGATAAATTATATTGTAGTTTTATATAATATAAAAAATATAAATAAAATTAAGAATTTAATATTATCTATATTTAAAAACAAAACTATTTAATTAATATAGTTAACCGTATTTAAACGGATTAGGCGTGTATTGTCTATTTAGTCAAAAATTAAATCGTGGTATAAACGGGTTGATCCATTTATGATCCAAACCTGTTTACATCAATTCAAATCGGTCTAGTTTTGTTTCATATATATCATGTAAGTGTTCCGTATCCAAATTTTTCAGGTTTTTAATCTTTACAGGATTGTCAAATGTAGGTGCTTCTTTAATTAGTTTTAAAGAACCAACGAGCTGCAGCTCAAATGATGTAAGCGCTGGACAATAAAATATCGAGGTTGTGGGTTCAATTTCTTCCACAAACGTATCAAAAAAAAATTAATTAGTTTTTAAAAAAATGGACTGGCCCTGAATCGTGTCCGCTCCCATGGCATGGCTTCTGGATTTAAAGTTATGGGGCCCATGCTTGTTGGGCCTATAGTGTATATATTTACGTATTATGTGTTATTTATATATGGTTTAATTGCGTAAAAAATGGTGGTCCCGTTTTTGCTAAAAGTAAAAATTTTGATAGAGAGAAAAATAAACTAATTAAATTCAAATTTTTTCTTTGGTCCAATTTTCAATTAGAAGATTTAGCTTGTGTGGATCGTTATTGGTTCGATACTAATAATGCCAGTCGGTTCATCACAAACTTTAGCGTGTTTTGCAAATTTAACATAACGATCAATTTTTTGTGAAAAAAATATTGATGTGTATATCGTAATAACCACTATTCCGGCGTCCACATCAGCATTTTTCTCTATTTTTTGAAGGAAATTGATCGGTGCTAAAATTGCAAAAAATCAAAAGTTTGTGTATTAGTTTGCCAAAATTGAAAGGTTATGTTAAATTTGCAAAACATGCTAAAGTTTATGATTTTTTACGCCATTAAAACTTTATATATTTTTGTGTATGTTTAATTTTTATTAATAACCATAATGTTAAGACTGATAATCATAATGTTAACACTGTAAAAATGCATAATAAAAATAATGACCACACATCTTGTTATTTGTTATTTTCAACATGGAAAATTATAAGCAGTTTATAATGTATACAAATATTTAAAATTACAGTTCATCTAAAGAAAAAGTAAAAAAAAAGAGCTTAACTGTACTATAAAAGATATAAATAAGTCGAGCTAAATAGAAAGAGAACCAAGCTATTTTTAAATAAATAAAAAATATAAAACCTAACAATTTAATACAGTTTAGATTTTAAAAAACCAGATTAAACAATTAAATAAACTAATAAATTTGATTTGATTTAATTTCAAATGTTTATCTTTCTTTAAAATAGTTTTACTTATTTTAAGAATTAAAATTCTAATTCAGCTGGATTCAAATAAAATACATACTTCTGCCTGTGCATGACTCATATATAATACACCTGGCTAAAAAAAAATAAAAAAAACACTGGCAAACAAACATTCAGTTCACTGTTTTCATTAAAAAAAAACATTCAGTTAACTGTTACTATTGATTATTAGATGAATAAAACCAGATTGGAGAGGAAACCAAAAAAAGGTTGCTGCATTGAAAAATCAAACAGAAATGTGTTTGCATTAGAGGCCAATTTGACGGTCAAATTTGTAATTTAAAAAGATGGGTATAAGACAAAACCCATTTCCATGGTCTGAACCAGTACAGTAGCTGCTTCAGAAACCACATTAGTTTCTGCAGCTCATCAACTACCTAATTGGACGATCACTTCATTATCTCTCAGTTATGAATTTCACGACACTTTTATTAAATTTACTGTACATCTCATCATGCCTTCAGTTTCAGGTAAACTTCATGTTCTTCCTTTCTTCTTCTACATTGTTATTACTAATTTTGTTACTACCTCAACATTAACGGTCTGCACTAGTACTGACCAAAAATCAAATAAGTAATTTTTTGTCTATTAAACCTGATCAATAACCAAAAGTCTATTTTTGTTTAGCTTTATTTTTATTAAAAAAATAAACTTCAAAATAAGTATGACAATATTTACTCGCTCCATTCGTTTTCATCTATTTTTTTTTGTTTCAATTTATTTAATATTCTCAAATATCAATGCATCTTTTTATCAATTTTTAATTATGATGTATTCTTATTTATGCACTATTTCTAAAAATACACAGTTAATAATTAATTGGGGAGGTATTACATCTATGTGTATGATCCTCAAACATTAAATAAAGAGAAAAGGACAGAATAATTTAGTTTTTTTAACGAGAGAATAATTTTGTTACTATTTGTAGTTTGGTTTAATTTTATATTAACCGAATAAAAGAGAATCAACCTAAAATAGTTTTAAAATCTTGTTAAATAAACAAAAAAATTTAATTATAAATATTTTAATATGATTGGATTTCTACTATATCTTTCATAGAATGGTTTGATCTTCGATTTTATTGAATAAAATCGAATTAAACCGAATCAGGCATACTCTTACTCTAAACAGACAGAAAGCGAAAAATAAAAAAGGCTTCTGATTAGCTGAAATAATAAGAAATAATTAGTATTAATAAAGTAAAACAAAGCAACTAATTATAACATAGATTTATAAGAAGGAGACAAACCAAATAAAGAAGAAAAAGAAATTGAATTTTACGAGACTAAACCACAAGCATCACCATCACCAACATCATCATCGTTATACGTTGCAGTTGATGATCTTGACCATTCTCTTTTTCGGCTTTGCTTTATAGTTTGAATAACTGTTTATCTGGTAAAGTCATGGACAAGACCAGGCCTATCAGTGACATTGAGTCTCCAAGAAAGAAAAGGAATCCCCGTCTCAGATTCTCCATCATTATCTTCTATGAACCTGAACTCGTTCGCCGGAGAGTAACACGGCATTTTCTGCGTTTGAATCCATGCATTATTCTGATAGCCATAGTGCTGCTGCTGCTCCATTGTTGTTCCTGCTGATCCATTATTACTGTTACTGCTTGCATTTGCTGCCGTTGCTCTTCTCTCTTCTTTCTTGAACCGAATTCCACATGCATTGCACAAAGACTGCACGAAACGCTAAAACGTAAGACTCGATAAATTTCCGTACAATGTATACATATGTATAAATGAAACTAACATATACCTTAGGGCCTCGAGGACCGTTTCTCCAGAGAGGAGTAGAGGTAGTATCACAGTTAGCGCAGCGGCGAGCGAGGAGCGGGTCACTATTAGCGGAATTATTAGTAATGCCGCCAGCGC
This sequence comes from Mercurialis annua, assembly GCF_937616625.2. NCBI lineage: Eukaryota > Viridiplantae > Streptophyta > Magnoliopsida > Malpighiales > Euphorbiaceae > Mercurialis > Mercurialis annua. The sequence continues at coordinate 35,268,000 of NC_065573.1, read as the reverse complement.
GGCTGGTCTTATGGTTTTGAGGAGGGTAATTATAGTTAGGACTATTTTTGGATTGCAGAATATCCCAGCAGAAGTTAGACATGCGAGACGACGATCGTTTATGATCATCATCCTCAGACAAACGAGTAGAAGGAGTACCTAATGAAAGAGTGCAATCAACAGAAGAGCTAGTAGTACCAGTAGAAGCATAAGACGAGTAGTACATGTCTGATTCGTCGTTATTATTGTAATAAGATTTGTGATTATGATTATTGTTGGGCACGGAGAGTAGCATGGTGAAAGAGTTGCAGCTGGTTTGGGAATGAAACAAGCCGCATGTACATTGACCCACCATATTACTACTGCACCTATGCATCATTAGAAGATGAATATGTAGAGAAAATGTTGATGATGAAGTGGGTGAGAAGAAGAAGAAGAAAATGGCGAAATAGGAGTCAGCAAGTGCAGTGGTGGAGATTGTCGTGAGATGAATGGACCCAATAGAAGGACAAAAACGAGTCAGGTGGAGTCAGTGAGTGAGTGAGTGAGTGAGTTGAAGTGGGAGTGGAGTAATGAATGAATATATAGAGGAGGAGGAGGTGGGTCAAAAGAGGGCACGTGACTAAGGGGAACAGTCTTCCATGGATCTGCCTTCTCCGATCACGAGGATATATTGTATTCTCTCTCTTGCCTACTAAAACTATTCCTCTGCTTTGCTAATTGGAGAGAGAGACTGAGAGAGTGATGAGTTTTTGAAAAACGAAAACGTAAAAAAAAAACAGTGTCCGTTTGCGTATCTCTGCCTCTGTTTTTTCTGTCACTGCCACCCTCCCAAGCAAAATGGAATACTCCCCCTCCTTTCTCTTTTATTCTCCCACTCGCCGCCCTTTTCTTCCACGCGCTTCCTTTTTTAATCCCACAACTCTAGTGTTTTCATTTACTTTTATATTTTCTCCATAATTCAGATTTATTTAAGATCAATGAATTCATATAATTTTGAAGGTAATGTCATTCATATATTCAAAATAATTACTCCCCATCGAAAAATGGTAAAATTTCAGTCTATTAGTTATTCATGCATATATTTGGTAGCAGCTCATTCGGTATTCTTTCACCATATCAACGCGTTTGTCTATTATTTTCAGTTTTGGAGGCTAAAAAGCAAAAATTTATAAAAAAAAAATTGGAAATGTTATATAGACAAAATAAAAAAAAGAAGGGTTTTAAGGGTGAAATGACATAAATTTAAAGGTGAAATTATAAATTAAACCTAAAAATAAAATCGAACGGATGGTGTGCAATTTCAGGATCCTAAAACTGAGTGATGTGATCGGAATGAGATTTATGATTGTGGAAGTATAGATAATTATGTGTCAATAGCAAATGCATATGTTTTTCAACCAAACTATGATTCATTATTCCTCCTCATCTAAACCCTAACACATCACATAGCTGAATCTGCAAACACTTATAGCCTATCTAATCCATCAACGTTTTATCTTTGTGCATGTCATGGTGATGGTTGCCATCAATACCACAACTCAATTTGCTTATAGTTAAGCTACCAAATTATAAATAAAATATTTTACAGTGGCCGTACCCATCTTAGCAATGCAATCACGTGAACACACACAAAGCCAAAAACACATTTCATCATATTAATAATATCAACCTTGTGCAAAGGAACAAGTTTAGAATCTAACAAAACCATTTCTATTCGCAACCCAAAAAAGCTATTACAAGTTATATTTTATTTATCACTCTATATGATTTATTTCTTTAAATCTTTAGCTTCAAAGATGGCGGGCAATTAGTTAGAATCGTAGCTAGTTTACCATGTTATCCGTAGACTAAGTCAATCATATCATCACACCTCATTAAAATGAGTGTATTTTTGTAATTTTATTATTCAAAAGTGTATGTAAATGCAAACGAAATTACAAGAATAATTTCATTTTAATGAATCATGTTCATATTAGTATTGTGAGAGTAGGTTGATGCGATACAAATATGACCCACCATCCATCCATTTTAACACAGTAATAACTACGCATGATTCAAATTGTATGTTGTCAAATAAATGGAAGAATGAAATTATCTGATTTTCAAAAGGTATTATTGAAAGAAATACTCCATATAAGTATTAACATGCGAACACTCCAACGATCTCTTGGTAAAAGAAATGAAAATGAAAAGTTAAAGATAGAGAGATATTGTGCAATGATAACTATAACTCATCTTCTTGGCTTATAGGGTACAAGAAATAAAAGAAAAGTGGGAGACAGATCTTGAGTCAAACTCGAAAAGAAGAGGTCAAAAAAATGAAAATAATAATTGAAAAAAGGAGTGCCCCACAGCACAATGTAATATGATAACACAAAACAAAACAGAACAAAACTGAGACCCCATCCGATCACAAAGATTCAAAAAAACAGTAATAAGAGAGAATCAGATCGTCTTGAGATTGGTAATGAAGTTCGACAAACGGGACGACAACCGCTTTTCAAAAGATGCCCTCTCTCTAATACACTATCTATTTGCTTTGTAACCCACGATACTACCAAATTTGTTATTACCCCAACACTATATACCATCATTATTTACTACTTCTATCACGCCACTACAAAATCTTTTCATATTTTATACAAATACTACTCTTTTAACTTTATAATTTATAAAAATCATGTGTTAAGTTAGCTATAAAAATTTAAAAATGGAGTACTATGTTAGTTTGATTTTTTATAGAAATATATTTACACTACGGTCATGGTGTAAAATGTGATGAACTGGAGATTTTTCGTGCTAAACCACAATTTGTAGCACAAAATCTTTTAATGCGTTAGTTAAACTCATCAATATTTTTTATCTACCAGATAAAACTCGAGCCCCTCATATCTCGATCTAGTAGGTCAGACGTAGATCAGTAGCATAAGTTTATCTAATATAGTTTTTAACCCATTAGCATATTTACCATCACTGATAAAGTATGAACCAGTTATATTTTATCGTCTAATAGGTTTGACGCAGATCGCTAGCATAAACTTGTCAAATACGGTAATTTTCAGGTAAAGCATGTGTCCCATATATCTTGTCCAAATAGGTTGATTGCAAATCGGTAATAATATAGATCTACCAACACCCATTTAACTAATCGTGTCAAAATCTCTTAATCCTATCACTAGTGACACGTCTCGACACAATTAACATGTTAAGATAAACAAGTAACACGTACAACATTAAGATAAAAGGGTAATACGATTAACACAGTTACACGGCTACATGACACAACTAACACGATCCAGTTAACATTTAAGAATATTTAAACCATATTAATTTTAACCTCAAATTTATCAATTAATATTCAAATTATAAAATTTTAATATAATTAATTTTATTTATATATTAATATACTCTCTCCGGTCCATAATATTTGTTGCATTTGAGAAATTTTGTTGGTCCATAATATTTGTCACTTTAGAAAATTAAGAGAGTATTAATTGCTATTTTTATAAATATAAACAAGTTCCAATGTAGGATTAACTTAGTAAAATTATTTATAAATTAAGACATATTAATTATTTTCTTAATTCATATGTCAAAACCAAATACGATAAATATTATGGATCAGAGGAAGTAATTAATAAAATAATTTAATTTTTTATTTTTATGTACTTATAATTATTTTATTTTCACATTAATATCGATTTAGAAATAATCGGACTTCAGACATCGCCCAGATAAACTAAACTCCCCCACAACATGATTGAAAACGCCCCGATCATAGATCGCCAGCACGAGCACTTAGGATCGCCCCGGATATTCTGAGAGCGCCCTAATTAGAGTTCGCCAGTAACAGCCTGAAAAAATCGCTCGTGAACATGAGAAGATACTTCACCCTTGAGGCACCTCGCCTATGCCATCTCCAATATCCCACTATCCGGAATAATCGGAGAACGTGGTTTCAGCACTATCAAAAATCGTGGCCCATACCCACGATCTCCCAGTAAGTAACCGATTACAAATTCTCCATAAATAGAGGTCCCCTGATACTTGAGAAAGTAATTCACACAGACTAGACCCAAACACTTATTCACTCATTTACTTAACAAAGAACCCTCTGATTTAAGTATCAGAGTGGCTTTCAGGCAATACCAACTTGAGGTCCTTTGAGCTTATATTGTTACTTGTGCAAGAAATACTAATCAGGCAACTTCGAAAGTTCGAATAGTATCGCATATTATTGTAAATAATATAATTTGTTAGCGGGTTAGGTTGGTTAGATGGATTCGCGAGTTAATCCGTGACATAATTTATTTATTTCATGTCTAAAACGGATTGATACGTTTTTAATATGAACCCGTTAAATTTTAATCTGAATTCAACAAATTTATTTGTTAGGTGAATCGTTTTATCATATGATCTATTTTGACTCGATTTTTTTTGATACATGTTGACCCCCCACTTGAATGCTTGTGAGTTTGTTTTACACGGCATACAGAATGAGAGTATTAATGGAATAATGTTTTTGGGATATGCTCAAATGCCTATAAATTGGAGTAATTAATGAGAATCTCTGTTTTTTAATGAAACTCTGGGATTTGCTTAATCACCCAAACCAATGCACATAATTACTTGCATACAACACTCATTGTTACATGCAATTTTAATGATGATGTTATGCGACTCGTTGGATTTTGTGGGCTCCGCTTTTTGCATTTGTGACTGGCGTTTCCTCTTTTCCAATGTAAGACCACTCTAATTAATTATCATCATTAAATTAATTCATCACTCTTCTAAATGCCACGTGTGAACGCATGCATTACATGCATGTAGTCATATTAACTAATCCTTTTAAGTTTTTTTAATTATTTTTTCCGTCTCAGTAGAATTGTTTACTTTATTATTATCACACAGTTTAAAAAACATACTCCCTCCGTCCCGTTTAAGAAGGGACATATCTCAATTTTTTTTGTCCCACATAAAAAGGCCAAATCATGATTTTTGTGCCATTTTATAAAGAATTCTCTTTTATACCCTCATTTTCTCTTTCTTTAATTAAAACTACTCCCTCCGTCCCACTCTAATTGACAAAATAACTAAATTACAATAACCAATACAAACTAATAAATTACATAAAAAATTACTTGTATACCCTACTATTGATAATAGAGCTAATTAATGCTATTAGTATATTAATCAAATTTTCATTAAATATTTACCATTTTTCCATAAAAGACATGACTTTAAATGAGGGTAAAGATGGAAAACTAAAGAAAAAAATTATAGTTATGTTAGTTTTGTCAATTAGAATGGGACACCAAAAACTCCATATTTTGTCAATTAGAGTGGGACGGAGGGAGTAATACTCTACACACAAACTACAAGACAATAATTAATAGGGGTAAAATAAAAAAAGCCAAGAGTAATTATTATTTTCTTAATTTATGTGTAAAAGGGATATGTCCCTTCTTAAGTGGGACGGAGGGAGTAATTATTATCATAAATTTTAAAATCCTTTCCTACTTTTTTTTATCATTTCTTTATTTAATATAGGTTTCACTTTCAATATAGATAGTGAATTTTAAATAGGGATAGTATAAAAAAATTTACGGGAAAAAATTAATTTTTTATATTTTAACATGTTCGATACAAAAAATTAATTTATTATTTTAACTTATCTATAAATTAATTAGATAAATTAAGTTGAATCCAATTAAATTATGAAATCAATTTAAAATAATTAGTATTGTTAAATTAATTTAAGCAATAAGAAATTTACCAAGCATCCCCTTACAAATATAGTTTCTAACTAGAGAACAATTAACTCTATTTTCATATTAAATTATTTTAAAATTTTAAGTAGGCTAAAGTGCTCTAATTCTCTTAGTAGGGCCACCCTAAAACGAGCGTATAATAAATAATTGTCTATGTTGTGATTTTAATTATTGTTCAAAGAATAATATTATTTTTCCACCATAAAGTTTATAATATGCCATCTCAAATGTATATTATACCAAATTTTCAGTATAGTTGTGCCGATTTTGTAAAAAAAAAAATATCTACCACTGAACCTCTTAATATTACTATTTGAATTTTACTTATCTGGTCTCTAATAAATTCATCTATTTAATTAGTCTCTATTTAGTTGATTATCCGATAAAAAGGTATTTTTGACGGAATTAAAGTGGATGATGTTTAATTATTGTCAACAAACAATAGATTTTCAACATGTATGTTGAGTTCTATGTTTTATTGATTTTCTATATTTAAAATTTTATTTTTATTTTAAAGATTATTTATTTTAAAAAAATTATATTCATACATGTATATTATTTATTCGTATAAAAATGTTATTTTACTGAATTTTATTGGTGCGTTACATATATAATTTTTGAAAAAAACAAGAGAAAACCAGACTTCCTTAAAAGCAACAAGACACAACTGGAATTAATGTCTTTTTGTGTTATCGATTCATTGATTTGTAGAATGGAAAAGGGATTTAGGATTGGTCTAGTGATCTTATTGTTGACGAGATCTTCTTTCTTTGCCATGAAGTAGAAGTAGAACTGTAGAAGTATAAGAGAAGTGTAAAAAAGACATAATAAATCAAGTTTGGAGAAAAGAAAAAGGCAATTAATTATTAAATAAAAGGGGGAGAACCCCAATAGAATGTTGGACTCAAATTTTAAAAAGAAGGAATAAGCCGTCCCATGAAGTAAACATGAAATACCAGTCACTAACTTGTCACTAAGGTTACGTGAAAATCAAATCAAATTTAAAAAAACAAACTAAATCAAAAATTCAATGTGAATTAATTCAATGCGATTTTAGAGAAAAAAAAATAGATTAGTTAAATAATAATGCAAGTCAAACTAAAATAATGAAATCAAGCTAAAAAATTTAACAACGCGGCCAATTTAATTTATTTCTAAAATTATATTTTTTTAATATTTTCATATCGATTCGATTTGAATCTGGTTCGGTTTATTTTCATATTTTGAAGTAAATGAACACCCTACTTGTCACTATCATCACATCTAAAGGTATTGCTGCTAACCCCTTATTGTCTCCTATAAGGAGGTCTAACAACTCTATATGTCCCTCTCAACTAAAGATATTTTCACTTTCTCTTCTTAATTGTTTATCTTTTCTTAATTTCTAAATTTGTTTTTAATTACTCTAACTTATAATTTTTTGCCAAACTCTAACGTATAATTAAACCTTGGAACTTCGGTCTTCTGATTAGAAATACACTAGATAGTACAAAAGATCATTATTATTCCATTAGTTAATTCAAGATTGAAAAAGAAACTATTGAATCCCTTATGACTGCTTCATTTATAAATCCGACTGTTTGTTTTAAAAAAATAAAAGATCATCTTAGAATTTCAAATAATTTTAAAATTATTCTTTTAGACTCGCGAGACAAAATTCACTATACAATAACATAAAATATTGCTTTTAAAAATCTATGAATATTATCTTATTTTGAATTCTTCAAACTACTTCGATAAATTAAGACAAATCGAAATATATATTATTGTAAATTAAATCTTCTTGTATTTTGATGCCTAAACATTCACATTAATTCGGTAAATATTTGCCCGTACAATTCTCACTCTTAATTTAATTAAATGGTGTAGTGTTTAAATTGTATAAAAAAATCACAGCAAAGAAGAAAAACTAAATCATTAAATGTCATAATTCTCGCATTAGTTGAAATCCGTCACTTCTTTTAATATGTGATGCGATGTTGTAATATTTTATAATTTTAAAAAAATCCTTATAAACCCATCAAATATACATTTAATTCAAACTATGTGATTTTAAATCATACATTTCGTATACCATATTTTATAAATTTAAAATTTATGAAGTGTACTAAATTTACAAATTTTAAAAAATTTCAACCCAAACAACGGTATTTAAGTTTAAGACATTAACGATATAGTTGTCAATAATTATCGTTGTCACATTAGTCTAATATATAGTTGCCAATAACTCTTCACACCTTACAAAAACCTGAATAAATAGTTTTTTTTTTATGAATCTGAATAAATAGTTATGTTCTATCGCTATCCAAAAATACAAGGCATGAGAAAAGGGAGAAAAAAAAGGGTGAAATAGTTGATGAATGCCTCAAATGTGAGAGAGGTATCATCTAATTGCTTCTCTCTTTACGAAACCATTCCTTTTTTTTTTGGGTAGCATATCCTTGTAGTTGTACTACATCGTTTCTTTTTCTTTTACACTTTGAATCTTTGGAAACCGTTTATAGATATAGAGAGAGTGGCGGAATTAGGAATTTTACTCAAGTGAGTCAATCTTTTATATATTTATAGAACGGAGGGAGAATTAGTTTTTAATGTTTACAAAAAGAAATCTTACCGGAAAAGTACAAATTAAAATGGCAATATGGTTTTATATATCCATATTTTTTTATTAAAATGATAAATAAATCCTTAGAAAATACTTGTGATAATTGGATCCGTTAATTTTACAATTTATGATAAATAATATCCAACTCTCAAATTATTTTACGGCTTATCAATGTTCTTTTTGTCATACCTTATCACTTGTTTTTTATTTGATTTTAATTATTTTGATCATGTTTCTTGTGTTCAAATTATTTTGCATGTTTAAAATTGATTATATATGCATGAATAACCTTTATATACTTGGTTTATTATTATTCTAATTTTCCAGATCAAATTGGGATACTTAGAAGTTTAATAAAAATACCAACTGATTTAGAAACTTTGGATTGAATTTATTCATAATTAGAGGTATATTTTAATATTTTTTTTAAGATAGTTTTATAAAGCCAATTAGATCTAAACATTAGAGTTTATTTATTATTATTTATCTTCAAATGCACAACTTGTAGAATTAGCATTTGATGGATAATTTAAGAGTTTATTTTATAAGCTATTATTTTTATTATTGATTAAAATATTATTTTGGCTCCATATGTGTGATCAAGATCTGCAGTAGAAATAAATTAAATGATAAAGTTGTATAAAGGAGGAGTAAAAATATCAAGCGACAGAATTGAGGGTCTTTTTTTTGTCGACAAAATTGAGGTTAATTAGTTGCAATTTTTTTAGGTCAATTAATTTATAAATTAAAATTAAAAAGAATCTTTATTTTTCTGTGAACCATTCCTGTCAGCCCATTTCCAGCCCACCTTCCCCCCCTCTTCTTTAGCTTCACCAGGCCAAACGGGCTTCCCTCGCTCACCTTTCTGTTTCTTGATTTCCCTTGCTCCATTTGAATGGGCCTAACCCATAATTCAAGCCCAACAAACTATATGAACAAAAGGTACATTTAAGAATAAAAACAAATAATTTCATTTATACCTAATAAATTACAAATCTATATGAGAAAATTATACCAAATCACCCAAAAACTCAAAAGTTTGTATAAATCACCCAATTTTTTTTTTTTGCAAAAATCCCTCAATTTTAAAAGATTCTTTTCATTCCTACCCTTTAGTAGTTGTGATTACTATTTTATCCCTATGGTGTATTTTACTTATTGTGTTTTCATTACACCTAATAATTTCTCCTCATTTTACATAAACCGGCCAATTCTAACCGAACCACCACCGGTCAGACCATTATTGGCCGGTCAACGGCCGGACCACAGCGGTCAACGGCCGGACCACCGCGGTCAACGGTCAGACCAATGCTGGTGAACGCCGGTCGGATCACCAATGGTTGGTGGTCTGACCATTTTTAATGGTTGGACCAATACTTGTTTAATAATTAAAAATTAAATAAAACATCATATTGGGGTTAAGGGGATTTGAACCCTTAACCTTTTACAAGAATGACCAAGTGCTTTGCCATTAAGGTAAAGGCTTATTGCTGTCAACATTTGCTCTATAATGTATATATATATTATATACATCTGATTATAAATTTATTAGAATGAAATTATTTTTATAGTATAAATTAAATATAAACTAAATATCAGTTTAAATTTAAGTTACTATTAAATAAGTCTAATTTAATTTATTTAATAAATATTTACACAGTAAAAATATAAAATATACATATATTTATATTTTACACTCTCTATTAATATGAGTAAGACTAGTAAGATATTTCACTTGTTAAAATTAAAAAATATAATAGTTTGTTGGTCAAACCCGAGGTGGTCGTGGTCGGATACGTGGTGGTGGGACCCGCCATGGTGGGCAAAAATTCAATATAAACCTAATAACGACTTAATGTCAACTCAATGACAACTTAATGTTAACTTTATTATTTATACTATTAAAAATAATTTATAAAATGACAAATAAAGTAATAGTAATTTAAAAGCAAACTATCTAAGATTTTATTGACATGAGTCGAAAGTAAATTTATAATAAATGAACTGAATATAAACTTAATATGAACTCAATGTCAATTTAATATAAACTCAAAGTAAACTTAATGTGAACTTAATATAAATTTATGTCAACTTAATGTAAATTTAATGTTCACTAAATATCAACTCAAAGTAAATATTTTGATAAATAATTATAAATTTTAAATGAAATTATTTGTTTTATTATAATAGTAAAATTATTTTTTTATAATTCATACTTTTAAAAATAAACTAATTTTAGAATGAAAGTATATTATTTAAGATTTTTCGCAATGATTTATGTAAATTTAATGTCAACTCAACGTCGAATCAATGTAAACTCAATGATGACTCAGTGTCAACCCAATATAAACCTAATGTCAACTCAACGTCGAATCAATGTAAACTCAATGATGACTCAATGTCAACTCAATATAAACTTAATATGAACTGAATATAAACTTAATATGAACTCAATGTCAACTCAATATAAACTCAAAGTAAACTTAATGTGAACTTAATATAAATTTATGTCAACTTAATGTAAATTTAATGTTCACTAAATATCAACTCAAAGTAAATATTTTGATAAATAATTATAAATTTTAAATGAAATTATTTTTTATTATAATAGTAAAATTATTTTTTTATAATTCATACTTTGAAAAATAAACTAATTGTATATTGAAAGTAAATTATTTAAGATTTTTTGTAATTATTTTTGTAAATTAATGTCAACTTAACGTCAAATCAATTTAAATTCAATGATGATTCAGTGTCAACCCAATATAAATCTAATGTCAACTCAACGTCGAATCAATGTAAACTCAATGATGACTCAATGTCAACTCAATATAAACCTAATATCAACTAAATGTAAACTTAATATAAATTAAACTTAATATCAACTCAATGTCGACTCAATGTCAAGTGAATGTAAATCTAATATCAACTCAATGTAAAATTGATGTAAACTACATGTCAATTCAAAGTAAATGTTTTAGTAAATTATTATAATTTTAAAAATTAACTTAATATCAACTCAACGTCAACTTAATATCAACTTAATGACGACTCAATGTAAACGTAATGTCAATTCAATGTAATCCTAATGTCAACTCAGTGTAAATATCATGTCAATGCAATGCAAACCTAATGTAAACTCAATATAAATTTAATGTCAATCTGAAAAAGTAAATTATTTTAATTTTGAAATGTAACTTAATATTAACTCAATGTAAACTCAATGTGAACCTAATGTCTACTCGATGTGAACCTAATGTCAACTCAATGTAAACTTGATGAAGGTTACATGTCAATTTGAAGCAATTTTTTTAGTAATTTATTATAATTTTAAAAACTAACTTAATATCAACTAAATTAACTTATATAATTTATTTTGAGTTTATATCGAGTTGACATTAAGTTAATTGTGTTTCTAATACATTAATTTATAAATTTATTTTAACTTAATTTACTTTAAGTTAATATTTAATTTACACTAGTATTAATTTAATTAGAATAAATTAATTTAAATTTTAACAAGCGTAATATTTTATAATAATATATTATTTATAATCAACCATTTTAATATGTTTATATTTAGTTTAAATGCTTTCTTATATATTATTAAATAGTATATGTATATATATATATATAAAAGAGTAAATAAAGACAACAAACATGTCTTGCCTTAATGCTTAGACACATGGACAAAGAGTGAGAGGTCATGGGTTCTATTCCTACTAATAGCAAATTTGTATTTTATTTAATTCTTTTAAAATCTCACCACTATAGTTGATTGCCGTTGACCGCCGTTGACCGCGGTGGTTCGAGCGTTGACCGCGATGGTCCGGCCGTTGACCGGCGTTGACCGCGGTGGTCCGGGCGTTGACCGGCCGTTGACCAGCGTTGACCACGGCGGTCCGGGCGTTGACCGCGGTGGTCCGGCCGGTCGGACCGAAAATTGGTCGGTGGCGGTTGGTTAGTTTGTCTAACCAAATCCACATTTGCCACGTGTCATCATTTGATTGATTCAAACATAGACCAATGAAATGTTGAAAAATATTAAGGACAATATTGTCTCTTTTTTTTTTTTGGGTTATGAGGGATTTTTGTAAACTTTTTATTTTTTTTTGAGAGATTTTTGCCAAAATCAAAATGGTGAGGAAAAAGTGAAACACCATAGCATTTTTAGGGGATTTGTGTAAAAAACCCAATCTATATTCCAAATATTTTGTTGTGACCAAATTATTGGACATTTATGAAAACTGCCCAATTGGTGCTAAGTAATTGTAACCGCAAGGACTGACTTTTGGGTTAACCACAATATTATCTCAATAAATCATTTAATTTTTTAAAAATACTATGTAAATTAAAATATTTCAATTTAACCTAATAAATGATTTTTTTATATTTTTACATACTTATTTATTATACACATTTGATAATTTTTTTTTTGCCAAATACACATTTGATAATTTAAAGAAGATATTATTAATATATTTTTTATACATTTAATACGATAATATACAAAGTAGGAAATCTCTTTCTTCTTGCGCCATGGTCGACTAAACTAGAACAAAGTGACACAGCTTCTTCTCGACCAAAGTTTAATAGCATATTCGTTATCTAATTGTAAACAAAATCCTTTTGCTATAAACTCAACATTTTTCATAGTTGCAGATTGACAATGATCGAAAATTCTCATAGCAAAGCTCCATCAAATTATTATCTCTCATAGAGTTAGTGATACCTTTGCGCTAGAAAGAAGAAAGGTTTAGTACATCATTTGAACTCTAAACTATACCATTTTATTCTCTGCGACCTCTAAACTAATTTTATGTTATTTTGAACCTCTTAACTCTTTTTTTTTGTTCTATTTAACCCCTCATTCGGAATGTGAACACCACGCGCGATGACGTGGATGATATTGCTGACATGGCTTTGCTGACATGGAGTTAAATAGAATAAAAAAAATAGTTAAGAGGTCCAATGGAACACTAAAATAATTTAGAGGTCATAGGAAATAAAAGGGTAAGGTTTAGGGTTCAAAAAATATATTAAGCCTAAATATTTTTTTAAATTTAAAATAAAAAGTGATGTACTTTACATGTTATTTGAAAAAATCATTTAAGACTTTAAAAATCATGAAATTTAGCGTGATTTCCAATTTTAACATAAATTTTAATAATTCAGAATTAATTTGAAAAGTTTGAAATCGCAAAAAACTAAAAGCTGGTGTATTAAAAATTTTAAAATTGAAAATTCGTGAAACACACTAAAAATTATAATTTTTTAAAAAAATTAGTCTTTTTTTAAAATTATCACAATATAGTAAATTTATATATTTTATAATATCGTTAAAAACAGACATACTTTATTTATCATTATTGAAATGTAAACGAATATTTACATGTACAAGAAGTTATATTATGCAATTATTTGACTAAATTTCAATATTTTTTTATTTTTCTAGAAGATTAAATGAATAAAAATTAAATAATTGTATTTTCGAGAAGGTTAAATGGGTAAAAATTAAAAGTTTGAAGGTGCAATAGAAAAATAAAATAAGTTCAGGGGTCAAATAGAACAAAATAGTGTAGTTCGGGAGTTCAATAGAACAATTTATGCATTTTAATTATCCTTTACGCGCTTCAAAGCGTTTGAAAACACGTGCTTTTGCCACGTTGGAGGAAAAAGGTCAGATCGGCAAAAAAATTGCAGTTGACGGGTTAAATAGAACAAAAAATAAAGTTAAGAGGTCTAATAGAATATTAAATTAGTTTAAGAGTCTCAGAGAATAAAAGTGTATAGTTTAGGGGTCAAATGATGTATTAAGCCAAGAAAAAAAAGCAGGAAGGGTGTTAAAATTTATTTAGACATTAGGCTTTTTAAAATAAATAAAATTTAAGATAAATTTAATTTAAGCGATTCAACGTTCATTAACAATATAACACCTAATTACTTTCCCTTTATGATTTTTTTCTACATGCTTATATGTAGTATGATATAATGATTGAACAATTTTCTATCTGAAATGTAGACACCGGAACAGTGATTATTTAAGTATGCACATCAGTGTTTTTTTGATAAAAAATTGTTCGGTATCTAAAATTGTAAAAAAACGATAATTCATGTTTGATTTGCCAAAATTAAAAGTTCGTGTTAAATTTACAAAACAAGCTAAAATTCATAGTTTCTTATACCATTAAGTCAATTATATACATGCTTGTCATTAATTGGTTGTTATAAATAATCACGCCACATATAAAACATTAAATAGATAGTTAATAGTACTATGCGGTGGATTTGATACATCTAAGAATTTTTTTCAAACAAACCTTTGTCATTTGGTATTTAGGCGCAAGGATACAAATCAATCCTTGTGAAACTAAGTTTTACTAGTTTGCTTACAAATAACCGGGATACAATTTTGATGTTGTAGCTTTATCATATATTTTTTTTATAATCAGTTTTATCATATTATTGAGTTTAAATTATACTATATTTAGTGCAGCACATGTCAACTCACCAAGAAATGCATGAAATGGATTATATATTAATATTGGTGATAGAAAATTGAAAAATGTATAAAAGTTCGCCTCAAGATGCAAACTTTAACATTGAATTGGATAAATACTTGTTAATAAAAGTGAAAATGATCCCGGTTAACAGACTCGACGGTCAAGCTTTTGGGTTTTGTGGGTATCATGTAAATTAGTATTTGTCCATATTATTAATTCAGAATTTCTGAAGAGGTGAGGTTGGGTCTCGAATATCCTATTGACATCTTCATGGCTCCGAATGACAACTGCGATTATGAATAATAGTGAGTGACTGCCATACATTGTCCCATGAATGGGGACCTATAATGATAAGGTTCTCTTGGTGGGGGTGCACATTTGGAATGCCTAGCTCCTAGCCGCGACTCCGATCATATATGTGTGCGTGTGTATATAATTTTTGACCTAAAATTTCAAACTCCTTTTCGAGGGATGTAAACTAATTGAGCTATTCGCAACTTTACTCGGTAATATTAACTTGTAAAATGATTGAGATTGATTCAAAATCTACCTTGAGCTACTTAAATTTTATCTGGAGCCAAATTTGAAATCGAGCTATTTGAATTTTATCTCGATCAAAACTCGTGATACTTTTGTAACACAGTGGTAATAGTCACAGACTTCTTGGTAAGAAGTCTCTTATTCGAGTCTCACTCCCCCCTTCCTAATTATCAAAAAAAACTTGTGGTACCCGTCAGATTCGGATAATTCAAATATCATTCAAACTCGAACTCCATTTTAAAAAATTTAAATTTATTTGAATTTGAATTTTTATAACACACTCGACCTAATGTGATTTGGCTCAAGCACACTCCTATTTGTGTACACCTGCTAACTTACTTATTAATTTCTATCCTACTTTAGATATTGATTTTTTTTTTTTTTGCTATATTCATATGCAATGACATAATTATGTAAGTCATTATTTTTGAATTGTTTAAAATTTATTATATTAAATATATAGAAAATTGTGTATGGTGATTTAGTCAAAAGTTAATTAGCATGGACATTTCATTCAATAACGATTTATGTTTTAAATATGTATATTTTGTTAGCATTAAAGAGATGGAAATTCATTTTTAGCATAAATGACCTTGTAATAACATTATCTTTATGGCTTAACTATTTTTTTATGCAAATATTTATGTCTTTTACCAGTTCCAACAATTCTTTTTAATTATATCTGATTTGAAAGAGTTTATTTTTTTACAATTGTGTCCAAAATCTTAATGTTTACTGTTTTAGTCAAAACATTTGTGTCCTTTAATAATTACAAGTAAATTTTAAAATATTGTCTAACTTCTAAAAAAAATCGCTATGAAAACTTAATCACAATAATAAAAGACACAAATATTTAAAATTAAAATTTAAATATAAATAAATAGATTTTTTTTTTACATAATTACAAAGTTAAAATGTTTTTTCATCTTTGATAAAACGACCAAATTTAAATTTGAAAAATTTATAGGCCTTATTTTCTTCTGTCCATGTTTAAGTAATATCCGTTTTTTTATACATGGGTCTGTACTGCATAGTCCTAAGTTGACGCTCCAAAATTATATCTCTGGTCTACCTATTAATTATTGAACTCTTTTTGCCATAAAGCAGATTTTGGTAATCTAGTATTTAAAAATCATAATTGCTTTTAGATACTTAAGAGTCCTATGGTGAATATCTCATTTATTTTCACAATCTAAAATGGAATATATTCTCACACCAAAATCTATACTAGATTTAAGATTTAAATGTATTAAATAACACAATCACTAGTGATCACTCTCCCAATCTAATCTAATACAATTATATTTGTCAAAAAAATTCATGTAAAATTAAATTTTAAAATAAATTAATTATTTTATCATAAGTATTAAATTTTGTTAAAAATAATACTATGTTGAATTCTCACCTGACACCTTAAAATTTAGAATGGGTTAATTATTTGATGGGTATCAAAGTCTTTATAATTTAAAAATTTAAGATTTTGATTCTTATCCATATCATTTAATTAAAATAAAAAATTAAATGGACATAAACGCATATGCGTCAAGTTCGATTAACATTCATGTGAAAAGATGAATTAGAAACAGAGAAATTGTTTGGTAGATTCAGTCCACCGTATCATCCGTGGACTAAACCAGCCACTTTAAAATATATTATTAAAATAATGACATTAATGTAATTTTTGTTAAATATTACACATTTAATGATGTGTTTTAAGATGATGAGTTTAATTTATGGATTACGTGATGGAGTCTACCTAAGACTATTTTTAGAGACAATATTATTGTTAAAGTTTGTTCAACAATTTGATTTTCGGAGTGAATCGTTAGTCTACGTCATAATTAATGTTACTTCCTCCATTTTTTAAAGAAAGAAAAAAAATTATATTTTCACGCGAATTAAAAATTTAGTGAATCATTGTCCATTTATATCGATAAAATATTTAAAAATTTAAATTAAAATTTAAATTGACTATATTAATTTAAGACTCGTATGTTATGTCTGGAATAATTTTTTGATAATTCTATCTTTAAGCAACATTACAAATATTTCTTTTGTTGTATGGAACACTAATAATAATAATTTTTTCTATTTTTAGGGCACAAAAGGTAGTTTTATATTTTAACATCATAAAATTGCAAAACTATGGCATTTTTATTTTTATTTTTTTCATACGTATAAAAACTCTATTATATCCCTTTTTAATCAAAACTTAAAATTTTCATTTTATATCAGGTTTTTAGACACATCCAAATCCTTATTATATTTTATCTCTAACTTTTATAACCACCTTGATAGGTGTAATGATAATTTTATATATTTTTTATAGGCAAAATGTCTAAAAAACTATCGACTTTTAGAATTTCTTCAGTAACATCTTGATCTTGTAAAATCATCAATTTTATCTATTTCGTGTTTTCAACTTTTAATTATTTGAAGCATGAAATTGACTTCTTTTTCACTCAGATAAAATTCAAATGAATCCTTCATGTTTAGCATATATCCTAAATAGTCTTTGATGTTATAATTGAAAGTCGGGGTCGAAGGGCGGCGGCAGCGTTAACGATTGTTGGTTTGTAATTTATTTAAATTTTAAAAATTAATTATATATCTATAAATTTCTTACTTAGGATTTATTTGTATTTTTTTAAAATATATTTTTAAAAAAAATCAAATGGAAAAAAATATAATATTATCTTTTTATTTAGTTGTTTTAAGTGGTTTCATTCTTAGAGTAATAAAATCATCCAAAATTAACAATTTATTGTACAATTTAAAATCAAAAATACAAAATAGCGAATTTACAAAAGTCAGGTGCTATTGAAAAAAGTTCAAAATGATTTTTGAGATATTTTGCCTTTTTTAAAAGCACACATAGAAAAGTTTTAAAGAAAAAAGAAAAGATCTTCTATTCCAGGTTAATTAGTTATGTATTAATTGTAAACATAAAAATTTATTTGCTAATTACATCTTCAAACATTAATTTTTCACAATCTAATCTTAAACATTCAGCTACTATTTATGCAAATTCACGAACACATTTCCCTTCACTCCATATGCACCATTCTCTTCTCAAGAATGAAAAGAGCAAAAGTAAGCTCAGTGTACGAAGGAAGAAGAATTAAAAGAACCAAAGAGGAAAACGATTATAGCTCAAGAAAAGCAAGAATCAATGCAAGAGCAAGAAGAAATTTGAAAGCTCTTTATAAGATCATGGCTACTGATAGAAGAAATAGTGATATAACTGAACAAGAGTACGCTATTTTTGAAGCTGATGAAAGCCGCGACATTGATGTACTCGGGGACATTGCGAAAAGGGGCGCGAAGATGGAGAAATGGGAGGGCGGGGCGGTTTGGTGGGAAGAGTGGCCGCTGTACTGGACTTACGAGGAGGAATGGCTGTGGTTCGAGGCGGAATGCGGTTGTTGCTACCGCTCTTTGCCGGAGGTGATGAATGGTATTGGTTTAGCGAATGGAGATGATCGGTACGAGAAAAAAGTTACTTTTGAAGGTAACATTTGGTATACATCAGAAATTGGCTAAACCTCTTTCTAGGTCCCTGCTTTTGGTGATTTTGTTTTTTGCAATCCATACACAAAAAAATGGTACTCGAGGTCCCTGCACTTGGAACTTTCACCTTCTGAGGTTTGTCTGTTTGCGCAAGTAGTGACAGTGTTATATTAGTATTGAAAAATATCCAGTTTGGTTCTTGGACTTTTTATATTTTATTAATGGCATTTTATAGTTGATTTTTAACCAATTAAAGACTATTGATTAAAGTATCTCATTTATTTAAATAATAGTAGATTATATATTTATAATGCATATTTAGACTATAAAGTTAAGAATATTATATTTTAATAAATTTATAGATTTAATTTATTTAGTCAATGGAAGTTTATATCTTCCAACAAAAGCTGACTAGTATTGAGAATTTAGTTCATAGTTGTTTCATTAAGGCTTGTAACTCTTACAAGTTTTGCAACCTTTCTTTTCCGTATTCTTGCTTGAAATTTCTTAAAAATCCAGATTGTATTTTGGGATGATTTTGTATTCTCTCTCAGAGTCGTAGCCTTAATTGTGCGTAAACTCTTGAGTCGTAGGGATTTTTTTAACCACTTCTCGTGGTTGTTTTTATAATATTTTCATTCATAAAAAAAAACTTATAGAGCATGTTTTTCCATGGAAGTTTATGTTTGATTGATCTACCTAAAAATAGTTAATCTTTAAAATTATTTCAGTTCAGCAAGTTTAAATTATAATAATTTTCCGTGTATGGTCTTCTTCAAAACGTTTAGATTAGTCCAATTAAGCCGTAAAATAAAGAAGGTGCAGCAATGCTGATATGCCTAGAGTTCTGTTCGGTTTATGATTCTATTTTAAGGTAACTTAGGATTAGGATAATTTTGTTGCTAGAAATAGTTAATTGGTCAAGTATGCAGTAGTATATTCTAATTAAGAACAATATTCTTAGTATTGTAAAGTTGATTCTTGTTCACTGTATATGATCACACATATGACTTTTAAAATTAATCATGAGTGTGTGAGACATGAAGAATCTAAGTTGTTCCTAATATTTTTAGATTATTTTTTGTTCCAAAGGCATAGTTCGAAGAATTCTCTTTTAGTAATTTTTTATCTATTTTATACTACTTTCGATAATTAGTATTGCCTCAATTCTTTTACTCGTAAATGTAGGATTTATCGTTGAAAAACATAATTCAATGTCTACTAAATAATTTCGACTTCCATGCGCGTGTGGATTCCATCACAATATAATCATATTGGTATTGAAAATTATGATATAAAAGTAAATTAAAGGTTTATTTAAGTGGATGAACAATAATTTAGTAACATTTATAATAAACATTTAAATAACCTTTAATAAAATGCCAGTATTTTTTAATACATTTCTAAATTTTAACGGGTTTATAAAAAAGTTATATTAACAAATTTTCAGAAGTTTTACAATATTTTAAAAAGTTTGATAAGAAAAAAAATATTTTTTTCAATTATTATTATAGAATGACAATATTTAACTAATAATTTTTATTTATATAATTTATTTTTTATTTTAAAATTTTATTTGTTTTTGTAAATGATTAAATTTTAGCTATTTTAAATTATTCCAAAACAATTAGAAAACTTAACTACTTTATATATTATTAAATAAAAGAACTATGATCAATTATAAAAATTTAAATTCTTTGTTTTAATCTGTAACATTATTTCTTTCATAAACAGCTTAGAATATTTTCTAAACCTACCAAGTCATGAATTCCATGCGTTGTTTCTTAAAATTGTTTCTTTTGTTTGACATTTATTTCTTAATTTTTTAGGTGTTGGGTTATTTTTTTTAGAATACTGGTGTGTCTTCAACGAAGTAAGATATCATTAACAAAAAAATTAAGGCAAATGAAAAATTACAGTATGATTAACTCCATGAAGGGAACAGTTACAGAACTTATCTCTATCTTTATCCAAATCAGGGCATGTCCACAAATATACCTATCAAATATCAACAGCACACATCCAAATAGATAATTGGGGAAATTTTGTCCACTCAACTTAGAGCTACCTAAATTATTATCAGATATTTTTGTATTTGCACTTCTCTAGCAGATACGTTACCGAATTTTAAATCAATCGAAATTACTATGATTTCTACAGCTTTTATTAGAACAAAACTACTCATATCATTATATATATATATATATATATATATATTATATAAAGATCTGGATAAGAAAAGTTACAATATAATATCTATTAAAATCTACTTGTAAGGATTGTTTGAATATTTTTTTACTATTTAATAATATAATTAAATCTAAAATTATTTATATTACTATTAATTACTAATGAGATTGATATACTATATAGACTAAAATTATAACTAATGAATGCTATAGAAGTTATAAATTAATTCAAATTACAATAAACAACAGAACAATAGAAGTAACTTTAGTTAATAATTAATAAAATAAAATAATATATATATATATATATATATATATATAATATATATATATATATATATATATATATATATATATATATATATTATATATATATATATATATATATATATATTAATTAAATGATAATGGATTCATCAAAATAAATAAATTAAATGATAATGGATAATTAGAGCCAATTAACAAAAATATCATAAATTTTATTTCTACCATTTATCACAAGCTTGAATAATTGCTGCATTGGACAAATATCTTAAAAAAAAATCAATATATAGATTGAGAAGAAACAAGGCTTTATTCAACAAATAATTCTCAACCAGTTCATTCAACATCCGAGAATACAATAAACACAAGCCAAATGGAAACATTCAAAAAACAGAAAATAACATATTTTGGTTTAAAAAAATAAGTACAACTAGAACAAAGAATGACCCTAATAGTTAAGGTACATTTTGTTCAGAAATGACCATGAGCTTAGCTTGGGGGCTTGTAGGCAATGAAACTGATGCACTGCACTTGACGGTTGTTGTCGAATCCGATAATACGGATGTGAGCTGCAGGGTAAGCTTTAATGGCCTCCTCCAACTCCTTCAACACCTGAGATGAGTCAGTGCATCCAAACATGGGCAGCTTCCACATTGTCCAGTAACGACCGTCATAGTATCCGGGTGATGCGTGGAACTCACGGTGGACGAAAGCGTTCTGAATGAAAATTTTCATAATTTGATTATAAAGAACGCGAATTTATTTAATTCATTAATTAATTATAGCCAGAAAATTGTAATAGAATTATACCCCGACTTCGAATTCCAAGCAAGGAACCCATCCCTTGCGGAGAAGGTAATCTACTTCTTTTCCCAATTGCTCCGGGGTTAGAGGTGGAAGGTAAGAAAGAGTCTCGAACTTCTTCAATCCAAGTGGTGGCCACACCTATAAATTATAGTCGGAAGAAAAGTTTAAATTATATTCAATAAATTAAAGCGATTTTTATTCAAATTTTCTTAAACATTCAACACAAATAGCAAAGAAAAATAATGAAAGCAAAAATGATTTGTTATATCTATAAATATGATCAAATTAACATAAATATAGTTCTGACAATTATATTTAAGCAGTAAAAAATAAATTAGTAATTTAATCAAAAAAATGTTTTTTTAAAAATAAGTCCATAATTAAGAGAAAATCATGAAATTTTATTATCTATCTAAGTTTATGAAAAATTTGTATGTTATTTTAAAAATAATTTTATTACTATAGAAAATTTTATAAAAAAGCTCTTCAAATATATATGAATAATTATCATATAATTAACATGATTAAGATAATGAATTGTATTTATAAATATTAATTGAAAACTTCATCTTTTTTAATTGCCTCCCATACTGAATTAATACATAAAATTAATTGACCAGACTATTGAAGTTATTTTTAGACAAATATTTCTATCAATTTAGAAAATTATAAATAAATAAAATTATTTCACCTGCAACAATACTTTTTGCAAGAATAGATAATAAAAAACGAGTTAAGTACCTGCATGCATTGCACTCTACCGCCATTGCTTGCAATGGAAGTAATGTCATTGTTAGCCTTCCTTGTGACGGGGAAAGCTGCGGCAGACTTGAGACCGGTGAATGGAGCGACCATGGTGGCCTGAGCTGGGCTGGCCCTGCTCACGGTGGCGACAGTGGCGGATGAGATCATAGAGGAAGCCATTTCTTTCTGCTTCTTGTTGACTCCCTTGCTCTTTGCTTCTACAGTTGCTTGATATTCAGTGAGCTTCTCCTTGTTTCACATCCTATATATAATGGTTCAGCTAAGGTAACTCTAATCTTACGGTCACAAGCTTGTGTGGACGATGTTAAACACATCTGGACCATTGGATAGATTAGGTGATGACATTAAGATTAATGACCACATGAAGGTGGAATTTTTTTTGAAAGCTAACCTTATCGTCAGTCACCATTATATTCGTGCCACGTGGCGGTAAGTGGCTGATCTTATCTCATCCAAGGGAGGCATGTGAATGTGTGATGGTGGTGAGTTTTTGTTTTAGGGTTTTACTTGCCTCAATCTTTTCTTTTGCACTCTTCTCTTTCATTGGCTGCAAATTTTTCATTAGGCCATTCCAAAAAGGATTCATATTTTTTTGTTTTTTTTATAAATTTAACCAAATTTATAATTTCACAATTGTATCCTAAAAAGGATGATAATAAGTATATCCTAATTAAGCTAATTTTACTAATAGTTTAGTTTAACATACTTCCTCCGTCCGATTTTAAAAATTTCATTTTTCATTTTAAAATGTTCCATTTTAATAGTATCATTTTTATTTTTAAAGTATGTTTACATTGAATTTTCTTTTAATCCTTCATTTAGTCATGTCAAATAAATTTTATAAAAAAATTCACTATCATTAATAAAATGTAAAAAAAATATGAAAAGACAAAGATAATAATTTTTTTTAATCTGTGTGTAAAAGTAAATGAAATTTCTAAAATGAGACAGAGGAAGTATACGTATAGTGTTTTTATGATGAATTGGAAAAATTTATATACACATCTTTTAAAAAAATTATTTTATTTTATTTTTATACTTTTATACATATTAGTATTATTTTACATGTTTTCACATGGCTCGTAGCGTGACACGTTAATAATAATTGTTTATTAATATATTAGTTAATTTTTTTACTAAATTAGTAAATTGAAATAGTAAAAATAATTAACCTTATTAACTAATTAAAGTAATAATTCAGAGTGCAATTTTGATTAATAATTAAATAGTTTATTAATAGAGTAGTCATATATTTTGTAATTTTAAAAAAAGGAAATAAACTTATCAATTGGCTCTCAGATTTTAAACTTTAAAGCCATAAAAAACTTATCTAGAATGTAAAGAGATATGGATTGCATGAACTACGCATTCATTTAACTTCTTATAAAATAGACCGTTAGTAATACCGTTTTAACATGTAAACAAGGCATATTTACCAAGTATGAATGATATAGATAGTATTAAAAATGACAAACATGGAACGTCTTTTTTAACAAGTAATGCTATATAATACTTTTTTTAACACAACTTTCTGTATTGTCTGGCATGACAATCAAAAAATGGATGTATTAAATTTTATATTTTGAGATATAAAATAGAAATTGGACGAATGAAATTTTACCGCGTAAGAAAAATTATATAAGGTGGATTAAATAGGTGTATTATAAAGCATTATTCTTTTCAAACTATTATAATAAGGTTCATGCAGTAATTCTTGATGGTGGAGTAAATGTTGGCTAAATTAATAATTAATAGCCTCTTTGTTTCATTTGTTTTTATATACAGATTAAAAAAAAATTATTATTTTTATCTTTTTATATTTTCACGTGTTTTATTCCTATTAATAATAGTGGCATTTTTCATAGAGTTTATTTGAATAACTAAATGAAGGACAAAAAAAATTAATCTAAAAATAAAAATAAGACTTAAAATGAAACCTTTCAAAATGGAATATGAGACTTCTAAAATAGAATATAGGAGAAATACATATAAATAGTGACGAAATGAAAAAAAAATTACTTCGAGAGAGCAAATTTTTTTATCATTCGATGTTTTAAATGCTTTTTGAGTCCAATGAAGCTATTAACTTTTAATTTTTCTAGACAAATAATATGTGGTTTACTCCAATAAAAGTCGCATATTTTTAGTATTTTACGCTTTCAAATAAGAGTATTGTGACTAATTTTTATTTTATTATAAAATTCATAAATAAAAGTTTATTGAAGACTTTTATATGGTTTATACGAACATAAAAAATTGACCGATAATAACATATTATATGTGAACTAATAAATTATTAATTGTACTTGAGAGCTTGGCATGTTGGCCAAGTCTCTCTTTATACGTTTGGGGGTTAGGGTTTCGACTTGATTTTTTTACTAATTTCGGCTAACAATTAATTTATAGTATAGTTCTATCTCTGATATAAAAAAAATTAGTTATTTCTAACTATTGGTTAGATATTATTTTACAAATTCAAATTTTAAGTTAAATGGTTAACAACTTGACATCAGAAATATTTTGGGCTCAACTTTTTCCTTTTAAAGCCCATATGTATCTTCATTCATGATGTTTTGTTTTGAACTATGTTCGTTTAGGCCCATAGTTGTTTTTCTCGAACCTTTTTTCTCCTTCCCCCAAACCCACCATACAGCACCCGAACTAGCTGGTAAAATATCCATGGAGGAGCAGGAGCAGAAGGGGCAACTAGCTGAGTTACCTCTTATGAATACCCTAGCGACCGCCCACCCTCGCCCCGCCTCTGAATATAAATAAATTGTTTAAACAATGATTATATCATTTAACATATAAGTAATTACTTTAACCACAATTACTTTGATTTAAATGTTCATAAACGTTTTAATTTTTTAGCATGTTTCAATTTAATTGGTACTTAAAATAGAATTGAAAACATGCATTTGGAAAACTATAGAATAGCGATACTATAAATAATAAAAAATATAATATTTAAAAATAATAATAATGTTCATAAACGTTATATCCATATTTTCACCAATGTAACAGGCGAAAAATAGTAAAAATAAAACATTTAAGAATAATATATAACATATAATTTTGCGATTTTGCGATTTATAACGATTATATCTAACTCTTCGATTTTAATTTACTGTCGATATTTATTTTTGTTAGATTTCATCTGATACATAAATACATATTCATTCACCCCATAACTAATGTGGGATAACTTCACTTTCGACAGTCTCTTTTAAAGTAGCGTGACCAATTCAAGCAACTAATCTGCCTTTATACGTTGCGTATTCCAACAATTTAAACTTCAAATTGTATGGGTGGACATGCACTCATACCATGTTGTAATTTTATGGGCTTTGAGAGTGTTGGGCCAAATGACGAATGGTAGGGCTGTAACCCATCTTGTACAAAATCAATATTAACCATCACTTACTAATCACTTTCACTTGCTTAGTATGGATGAGCAACTCTTCCATTTTTAACATTTCTTGGTCTATCACACTGAGATTCAAAAAATCGGGTCTAATTTTTTTTTCTGTTAGCCCAGTTAAGTCTATAAATAATGAGCCTAGAATTACATGACGATTAAGCTATTTGACATTTTCATACCACGTGATGTAGATTTCATCTTAAAATCAATTAATAATAAATGAAACGTTCAAATATTATATAAACACATTCATTCATACACACATATTCAATGTGAGATATTTCAACAATTTTTGTTATGGGTTAATTGCAAATTAATATACGAATTTTACCCTAATTTGCAATAACAACACGAACTATGAAACTTGAAAATTACCGTACTGATTTTTATTTTTTTGATAAATTAATACACCAAACAATCATGGAACAACACGTGACTATAAATTACAATATCCAGGTTAGTGTTTTTCTAATTTGGTTTACCAATTTGCCAAAAAAATGAAAATTGTTGTGGTAATTGTTAAGTTTTAAAGTTCGTGTTTTGATTGCAAATCAGGATAAAAATCGTGTATTAATTTGCAATTAACTCTTTTATTATTGATAATTTCATTTTGGTGGTATAAATGATTATTTAACATAGGAAAAATTAGGTATAGAGTTAGAATAAATTTAAATTGAGGGGTGAATATAATTATCACAAATTATAATATTGACAGATCATTTTTTTATATTTTAAAGGATATTTTTATCAATTTTAATAAGAATGTATATATATAAAATTATTTTACTAATTATTTTTTAACTAAGATTGAACGTGTTTATTTAAATGTTCATGAAAAAATGCTAGATTAAAGCAATTGTATTATGAAACTATATAGAACTCTTATTTTGGTAAGATTCTGTATTATTATTATTATTTTAAATGAAATGAAAACAGAAGTGTATTAATTTAGTTGGTACTCAACATTAGTTAATGATAAACAAATTTAATAATTATATCAAATAAAAATTAAAGTAATTAGTTTATAAATATAAGTGTGCATGTCCTTCCTTTCCTATTTGTGCATATGTGTGTGGTATATATATAAAATAGCTTTTTATTAATTTTAAACAATTACAGGTATAAAAGTTTAAAAAATTAATAATCTCACATAAAAGAAGACGCATAACATTATTCGCGAATCATATTATAAGATAAAAAAATCAAATTTACATCACCGTTATAACAAAAAAAAATCAAAATATTAACTTTCTAATAAAATACTAAGTAACTCTTCATAAAAAAGAACAAACAAAACTTTTATTTAAAGTAGATACAAAATTTTCATAAAAAATAACCAACATAACAAAATACTTTTAAAATATAAAAATAAAGCAGATATAGTTTTTTGGAGATTTTATCTTTAGTCTTAAAAGGTTTTAATCTATCTATGATTCTTGATACACATATAAATTGAACTTCATATATATATATATATATATATATATATATATATATATATATGCGTCATCGATGAATTAACCAACCAAAATAAAAACATAAAAGTATATTGACTATTTATTATTATTATTTTATGAAAATAACAATATAAAGAAAAGACAACTACTGCCAATGATAAAAATAAATTATTAATGGCAACTGAAAAGACACTTATAAAAAAAACTCTAAACAGTTATAAATTTTTATCTGAGAAAATAAAATTATTGCATTTGTTGTTAACCTAGTTCGGAAGTGAGTTTTACAATGTGCTTGTATAACACTGGGGTGAGTTTTGTTTTATGCTTAACTAGCTCTATCTCGATTGTAGACCGTGACATAAACACTATCTGAACTTTGCAATTGTGCCTTTTTGATTTTTAAATATACTCCACCTTTGATCATAGAAGTATAAATGAGTAGAGCTACTCGTAAGTTATTCAAAATATAAGTATTGAAAATTAATTTTAAGCCGAGCTTAAATGTCAATATGCTCGTGAATATAAAGAAACCTCTTATAAATGAAAATAATAATTTTGTATTATGATATTGGCATTTTTAGATTTTTAAATTAATTATATATCTTCTAATTTTTAAAATAAAAAAAAATAAATATAGTTTTTTAATTGAACTCCGGGCCCAACTCGAGAATTGAAGCCCTCATACCTTCACCCATATACTTTGAGAGGTACAGATCCTTGTTAAAGCAAAATCCGAAAAATAAATTGAACGTCGCCTGTGAGATTCGAACTCACGCGGGGAAACCCCACTTACTTAGCAGGCAAGCGCCTTAACCACTCGGCCAAAGCGACGTTAGTGTCAGGAATGTGCAATTTGCCTAACTATACAAATATTTAAAATGAAATCAAGCTTAATTGACGTTAATTTTTTTTTTTTACATATTTATCTATTTATAGAAGATTAATGTCATAAAAATTTATCAAATTTACACGTTTTTTTTCTTTTAATCACACCGTTTAAAAATTGTCATTTTCATGCACGAACTATCAATTTTTTTCAAATTCATACACCATCTAAAAATCCGGTGAAAAATTACTGAATTGGAAATTGGACAGTGACATGTCAACATTTTTGTTAGATTTTTGAATGAATTTTTTTATCAAACTCCTATATACTACAGTTTTATAATAATTTTTTATAATTACTTCACTAACAGCTTCACAATAATTTGATGAGTTTGTTGCATAAACAAAATAATGTGGTAATTTTTTTTCATAAAAGCTTTATAACTTTTCATATAAAGTTTTATAAACCCATCTGTGTTTTGTAAATATTCATAAATAATTTTATAATATTCCCTCTCTACTTTCACCTCTGAGAGTGGCGACACTTTTCTCCTAAATTTAGCTAAATTGTATCAAATCTCCCCTCCTCATTTTCCCTTGCGAGACACTCTTGGATTTCTAATGGAAAGAATAGTAAATCTGGTCCTTAGTATTTATCACATTCTTTAAATTAGCGATTAATAATTTAATTATAAATATCAATTTGATTTATATAATTATAAAACTTCAAAAATCTTGTAAATTTTTATTGGTATATTCAAGAATCTTTTTATACTTATTTTCTAATTCTATCTAACTAATAATCTTAACTCCGCTCAAAACTCCGACAACCACCCTCTTCATTTGCAAAAATCAATTTCTTTACCCAGACAAACTTTCGGTCCGGCTTGAAACACCGGGTAGCTGAATGGGTCTCTTCCGACAAAACTCCATTTCTCTTCTTCTTGTCGGAGCCATCTCTCCGGCTTGAAATCAGCCCAATCGGCACCCTAAAACTTCTCTAGTTCTTATCTCTTGTCTTTCACCATTTTCATAACAAAACCACAAACTTGGGACATCGTTTGTTTGAATCGTTTCTCCGATCCAATGACTAAAAACTTCTCAATTTTACATACTCATTTTCATCGGCAGGAGATGAACTGTCGTTGCTCAACCATTGGATGAACAACAACACCCATCTCTTGACCTCTCTCTTGTCGCTGATCACGAATGGTCGAAGATCTCTTCTCTCGCTCCTTTCTTCACAACTGCAACGAGCAACAACAAAGAGGAGCATCAGGGGCGGGAGGACATTTGTTGGCGGAGGCTCGACATCAGCGATGGATGAAGAAGAAGCGAAGAAGTTTTGGGGATGTGTGGCGACGATGGAGGGATGAAAAAGAAGTTTAGGTTTTATTTTGGTATTTTAAATTAGATTTTGATAAGGTTAATTAAGGATATATTGAGTAAAATTATGATAAACTTGCTTAACTAAACTTAATCATAAAAAGGGCAGAAAAAGGTCCCTAATTTTTTATTAATTAAAGTTTTAATTAAAATTAATTTTTTTAATTAGATAGTTTCACTTTTTTTTGTCAAAAGGGTGAAACCGATCAGGTTTTGCCAAGTACAGAGGAAAAATGATCCGCTTTTATAAATTTGAATTTTTTTTTATATTTTGTATCAAGTTGAGTAGGTAAATTGATTTTTTGTTTATTTAAAAATAGATAAATCTACCATTTAATACTATTAATTATTTTTACTTCTAAATTATACGATTAGATAATTTCCATATTAAGATTATATCATATCACCCACTTATTTAAGGAATTGCCATTTATAAGGCGCCCATAGTCGTATAACCTCCAAAAACCAGCGATCGGAAAACCTTTCATTAGTTTTGACCCAAAAACTCTCAAGTTTAAACGCTTCCTCAAAACCAGGAGCTTAAGCTTAGACAAAGCATTTTCCAACGTGTACATTTGGATATTACATACTCTCACAGCCGCACTCTTATGCGCGTAACCACCACTCGGCTCTTTGCTTGCTCATGTTTTCTCTGTTCTACTCCCTCCGGTCCATAATATTTGTCGCATTTACTTTGCCACAAGAATTAAAAAAACAATTAATATATCTTAATTTGTAAACACTTTTACTAAGTTAGCTCTATATTGAAAATTATTTATATTTATAATTACCATTTTCATTTGTTTGTTGTATTCTTTCAATAAATTAATGGGAGGTAAACATGGAAAAATAGCAATTAATGCTCTTTTGATATTATAACATGACAAATATTATGAACCAAAAAAATTTATCAAATGCGACAAATATTATGGACCGGAAGGAGTAATAGAATTATTCACTTTGCTTTTATCACAATTTCTAAAAGCAATTATTATTTATAGATTTTGCAAAATTTTCTTTATTTTTCTTACCATACCCCTATTTTATATAGGTTCACTTGCAATTTACTTTCACTTCACTCATTAGTGGATTTTAAATAGAGATAATATAGAAAAATTGAGTGTAAAACTTAGTTATTTTTAAAAAGTTGACAAGAATTTTGGAACATTTTTTTTTTTAAAGTGGACAATTCTATTGAGACGGAGAGTGTATTAATTTTCTTGGTCCTCTTTATTAATAGTGTCACTAAATTCTACTACTGTTATAATATTATGCAAATACATTCTCAAATCACTGTAATATTTTCTTTTTGTTAATGATTAACATTTTATTATTCAGCATACATCATTATTAATTGATTCTAAAGCAAATTTTATATGATTTAAGTTCTGTAATATCTAAGCTAACATTTTATAATTAATTCACTAGCATATTTACTTATTATTCAAGTGAATTCTGATTTAATAATTTTCTTTTTGAACTACACAGTCAAATTTTAAAAACACAAACAATAATAATAAATTTTCTGACGTACCAATGAGATACAACTCAAATGTTATAAGCGTTAAGTAGCAAACTGTTAAGTCGTGAGTTCAAGTTCTTTCACAAATGCTCCCACTTTCAAAAACAAAAAAAATCTCAACATATACACTTGATTAAATGCGTATAAACACACTTTAGCGTAAAAATTTAAAATAAGTAAAGTGCCTTAAATTTCTTCATCAATAAGGAATATGACTTATCATGAATTATATGTAGTGGTTTATTCACTTGGATTTGGGGTACTAAATTTATAAGTGGGTTAGGAATTAAATCCTTATCGATTTACCATACGCACACCGTCTGGTCGGCCTGGTGTGGTTGGTTGGGTTCGAGCACTTCATTTTTTTAATTTTTGTTTGACCGGAGTATTATTTTTATGGGAACGGATTTTGAATTAAATAAAATTTATTTCTTTATCCTCTTTTAGTTTTTGTATAAATAGAGATTCTCCTCTCATTTGTTTTCTACACAAAAATAAGAGTTCATTTTTTGAGTTCAGAATCATAATTTTTGTGTTAAATTTTCTTCTTGAGCAATACGAGCAAGTGTAATTTTGCTGCTATCACAGTGTAGTGGTAACAGTATTATTCGACTGTTTTATTCTAAAAATAACGTAGTTGATCGTCAATTTTGTATTTCCAAGTTGAAGCATGGAACATTTAAGAAAACGAATTAGTCCACAGCTCAGTCTTTTTTATATTCAAAGTTTCAAACAACGATTAATTGTTCCAACATATACTAGATACATGCTTCTTAATCGTTTAATAATGTCGGGACATGGACAGAATTATGGGAATAGACGGCTGCTTCTTAATTACCAATTACTCGGTCATATTTAGTTATATTTTCTATCTCTCTTGATACGTTCTTTTATTGCTTTATTTTATCTTACTGTAGCTGTGTCAATTTTATGCAAATTGTCTTAAAATTAGAGGTGGCAAATGGGTGTTCTTGGGCGGGTTTGGGTGGGCTTCTTTGGATTTGGGCATTTTTGGGTTGGGTAATTTTGGGTCATAATATTTTTGGGTAGTTTTGGGTTGGGAAATTTTGGGTTGGGTAATTTTGGGTTGGGTTGGGTCATGAAAACCCAAAATTACCCAAAATAGAAAGTGAGATACTTGAAATCTATATTTGAGATAAAGAGTTCAAAATAAAAAAACCAAATTAAATTTTTTTCAAAGAAATTACTTTTCAAAATATTATTTTTCAGAAACAAATATTTTCCGGGAAAAAATAATTTTCCCGAAAAAATAATATCCGAAAAAATAATTTTCTGGGAAAAATTAATTTTCCGGGAAAAAAAATAAATTTCTTAAAAAAATAATTTTCTGGAAAAAAAAATTTCGAAAAAAAAAATTTTCTGGAAAAAAAAAATTTTCCGGAAAAAATAATTTCTGGAAAAACATAAATTTCCGGAAAAAAATAAATTTCCGGAAAAACTAATTTTATGGAAAAAAAATAAATTTCCGGAAAAAAAAATTATGGAAAAAATTATTTTGAAAAATAAATTATACAACTTATAAATATTATTTTAAAAACTCAAATACTTTTCATATTCAAATTTGTTTGGACTTAATTTCACCCATTGGGTCATTCTTATAAACCCATTTTACCCTAAAATATTTTGGGCTAAAATGGGTTGGGTCAAAAATTACCCAAACTTTTTTTGGGTGCAAAGGGGCTGTATTTTTTTGGGCGGGTTGGGTGCTTGGGTTGGGCATATATTTGCCACCTCTACTTAAAATGTACTAACATTTAACAAATAAACAAGGACCTAATTCTAACCGTGTCAATTGAGCTTTTGAATAATTATATACTATCCTTAATGCCTGTTTTGTCTTAGAATAATTATTCAGGGGGAATGAACCAAAGACAATATACAACATTAAAGTAAAGCAAGAGGGGAATATTTATTTTCATAGAAGGCAAACCACATAGCAAAATACCATTAAATATATGCAATTTACCATAGACTTAATAAATCAAAGATAACTTATTCTTTTGGTAAAAGATACCGAGATTATATATTGGATATTAATTAAAGTTAACTTATTTAATTAATTATCAACATTATCTATATAGTTTTTTTAGTATGAATCCTCACATAATTTCATCAACATAGTCAAGATGCTGAACTATAATAAAATTATTCAGTAATTAATGGAAAAATCATATTTTATTAATTAAATCAATAAAGAAAAGATGTTGACATTGGAATTGATTTGAAAGATAATGAGTATAGTATACAACAAAACTAATAAATTATTCATTTGACAAAGTAATTAAAAGAAAAACTAAGAAAACTGCATGCGATAAAGTCTTCCGGGGATCTAGCGGCCGCCCCTCTGCTCTTGATAAGGCAAAAAAATGCATATAAATCCTTTATATTATCAGATGAATATTTTAGTGCTTGGGGCAAGAGCTTTGTTTCTACAATAAGTTTATAATGCTCGAGTCCTAGGTGTAAAATATTTAAAGGTGTATTTAATAGTTGTAACCTGTTAAAAACACCTCATATATTTTTTTAATATTTAAATCTTATAGATAATATAATTAGACTAATAAGTCTTTAAAATACAAGCATATAAGCCCACAGCAATAATATTTCTATTTTATTTGTTAACGGTGGGACATTAGATAAATTAAGATCCAATAATAAGAAGGTGATTTTTTAAGGCCTAATGTCTTAAAAAACCCCGACCTTTTAGCCCCTTTTCAATCATACCCTGACGTTACAAATTTGTCAATTTTACCCTATTTTATATTTTTGTGTTTCAATTGTACCCTGAAAAATTAAATTAACGTTTTTTGCGTTTGGAAATTTGTTTAAAACATTTTACATGTCTCGCATATATTAATTGTATATTTTTAAAATTTATTTAAATTTAGTTAAATTAATTAAGAATTTAAATTAGTGTTAATTTGATTATGGTTTTAGTTAGTTTTTAAAAATAAAGGACTTATTTGTACTTTTTTGAATAAAAAAGAATTTAATTTCATGTTTAGACTTAATTAATTGAATGATTTCATCATTTAAGTAAAAAAATTAACAAAAATTAAAATATTGGGGTACAATTGAAAACGGAAAATTCAAAAGTGGGTAAAATTGACAAATTTTCAACGTCGGGGTAGAATTGAAAAAAAGTTTAAAGGTGAGGGGTTTTTGAGTGATTAGGCCTTTTTTTAATAGACTTTATCTCCTACATTATTCATGACTAGAGCCGATCGCATTATAGTAATATATTATTAACATTTTCTAAATTAAAAATCAGGGACTAGTTGATTTAAAAACGTACAATTAAGGAATCTAATTGTAAGTTTATCCAAAAAAGCGTTGTGTGTATAGTTTTATTATTTTCATTCCCCTCTTAAAACACTACTAAGATTTTTTTTAACATAATTTTTTTTAACATACGAAATTTGGAGTCTTTGATTCTCTAATAAGGGGAAATTTCTTCATTTCTTTTCCAATTACGAATTTTTAACATACGAAATTTTTAACATACGAATTTTTAACATACGAAATTTTAACATACGAAATTTTAACATACGAAATTTGGAGTCTTTGATTCTCTAATAAGGGGGAATTTTTTTTAACATACGAAATTTTTTTTAACATACGAAATTTGGAGTCTTTGATGCTCAGTATATATTTAACATACGAACCAAACCAAACCGAGCTCATCCATAGTCAGAATAGATAAAACCGAAGAAGGTGCAATTTGGTCAGCAACCGGCTGGGTAGATTAAGGAAAATATAAATGCAATTATCTTTCTAAAAAGCAACGACATCGAAATTTCGTGTGCAGTCAGAGATGAAGGAAGTCGTTCGGTGCAAGCCGATCTAGCTCGTTTCAGGGTTCTTGTTCAACTAAGGTGGTCGAGATATAGACTAGGTAAAAGGATTGTTTAGATATCCACAATTTTAATACTTGGTCATTCTGGGTTGCTAAATTTTACGAATATGGACAAATATTTTATATTTAAATAATTATTTAACTATTTATTTTATATACATAGTAATTTTTGTGGATAAAAATTCTAAAAACGTCATCATTTTGATTGGCTTGAAATGACAGCATTCATGCCTAAAAAGACTGCGTATATACGAAATTAAATAGTTAGCGAATGATTTAAATGTAATATATTTGTTAAGAATCAAGTGAGATAAAAATTAATATTATAAAAACTTTAGGATGTAGTTAACTTTATGGTTTCTCAATCCCATTTTAGAAATTTCATTTGTT
Organism: Mercurialis annua; assembly: GCF_937616625.2. Taxonomy (NCBI): domain Eukaryota; kingdom Viridiplantae; phylum Streptophyta; class Magnoliopsida; order Malpighiales; family Euphorbiaceae; genus Mercurialis; species Mercurialis annua. The sequence continues at coordinate 35,232,186 of NC_065573.1, read as the reverse complement.
TTTACACATAAATTAAGAAAATATTTATCATCTTTATCTTATTTTTATTAATAATAGTGTAATTTTTCATAAACTTTTTTTAAAATGACTAAAAATAAAATATGTGACTTTTTAAATGAGACGTATCGAACCGTTGAAATACATGCTTTTCATGCGGCAGGGAGACATTTGTTTGGTTAGAATAATTTGTACAAACAAATGATGGAAGGTGGTGGGCGTCCATCACATAGGTTATGAATTAATTTGAGATAATTCTGATGACTTAATCATTCAGCACCTCATTGGCAAATAGCTAAATAAATTAATTTTATTAAATTATCACTTAAAAGTTAAAACATGCACTTAGCTAGCCCATGGTTTTACAAAGGGGCAGTACTATTTGGCTATTTGTTGCTCCTAAGTCCTAACATTAAGTCTCCTAAAAACATGGAGCTAATGACGCTTTGCATTATTATTCTACCTAAGAATTTCTCTTGTGGAGTATTGTTTTCGTAATATTTTTGAAAATATTAAGATTTTTTCTTGCATTTTTCAAAAAAATTGATGGATTCGTCATTTTTATGATTTTATATGCATATAATTTATTTTAACTTGTGAAACTGTTTAAAATTGTCTGAAACTATTTTTTTAGTAAATTATTTATTGAAAACAATGAAAAACCGTTTGAAACTATATGAAAGTCATTTGAAATTATATTTTAGCATTGTTTTTGAAATTATATGAAAACCATTAGAAAACTTTTTCTAAACTATTTTTAAAAGTGGTTGTAAAATTGTATTTTGGAAACCGTTTAAAACTTTTAAAGTTGTTTAAAACTGGTTTTTGTTAAATCGTCAGAAACTGTTTTTAAAAAAGATGGCAAGTTGTGTTTTTAGAAACTATTTGAAATTTTTTACAAATTATTTTTAAAAAACGGTTGCAAAATTATATTTTAGGAACAGTTTGAAACTATTTTTTGAAGGAAAAAACATACTAGAACGATATCTGAAGTGAAATTTTAAAATGCTAGATTAAAAAAATAAACTCTAAGCACGCTAAAATATGACCCTCAAGTAGCGGTTTTGAAATCAGACTTTTTAAATATCACTATTGTTTCTTTAGATATTTTACTAAAGCTTTTTTAATTTAGCCGACTTCCGAACATGCGGTGGTGGATGGCTAGGCTTGTTTGATTTATTTACACTGTGGTTAGATCTAATAATAATTTCACAAGAATAAAAAAGTTGAAAAATAAAAGGATTACCACGCGTTGTGTTGACATTCCGCATGCATTTTGGAAGTTCATGCATGAAAATTTGACTGCCTTTCTGCTGAAAACTCATCCACTTGGTTTGCGAGTTAAGAATCAGAATTTCGTAATTTTAACATTTTCGGTTTGTTTATGTATAATATTTTGTCTCTTTATTACAAAACAGGACGAAGAAATAAAAAGATATCCATAAAAAACAAGAAAAATATGGAAAACAGAAAATAATTTTGCATTGATTTGGTGTTATCTATGTAACAGATTAGTCCATCCCCAGGAAAAAAATAAAACTGGTTGATGTCGCATTAAGCATAAATTCTAAAATTATTTCTAAAAAATCCGTGTAATTAAGTTTTTCTAAATATTTTATGAGATCTAATTCATAATTATGATATAATTAATAGAAATAGTTTCAAAAGTAATTTTAACAGCTTGGTTTGTACTCAATTTTACAAATTCTAAAAATAATAGCCAACAAACAAATAAAAAATATGAATAGTCCAATTAACAAATATAAATTTAGTTTATTGTCCTATGTTATTGTTGTGATAAGTAGCGCATTATTCAAAATGTGATATCACACGTCTCATTCTTTAAAAAATTGACATTGTGTGGTTTATTGTCGTTTTTTTACTGTTCAGGCCCATGCGGCAATACAGAGAAAAAATCGCATTAGCAGTAACACCTTGTCATATTTGTATGAATTTATGTGTATATTAAATTACAATATTTCATATTTGTAGCGATTGAAAGTGATTTTTTAAAATTTGACAATTTGTAGCTCAATCCTATTTGTCTCATAAGCTTCCAACAGCTGAAAAATGCAATGAGCTATGTTATTTAATTTTTGGCCAACATGATGCAAAATTTAAAATAAATAGAATGTGAGATACCACTTTTTAAATAATATAGTTATATCGCTATAAACGCTAAAGGTGGAAATGTTATATATAAATAACTTTTCTTTTTAATGGTACCATGTAATTTTTTATTAAATTAAATTGATGATTTTTTTCTAAGTTTTATGATATTATCTTTAATTATGGACTACTTATCACAAAAATAAATTAAAATATTTATATTTTTATTAAATAAATTTTATTTATTGTTGGAATTATCATCGCGACTCGCAAAATTAATGGATTAGATTGTCAAAATTATTTGTTCGAAATATTTAAGTATGTTTGGTGATAACTAGTTATGGATACAAAATTATTTTATTATATATAATATAAACTTATTGAATTTGTTTAGCAGCTCATATGTTTTTTCAAACAAATTATTATTATTATTTTATTTTTATATATTTCAAAACAACTGTTGATTTATAATTTTTAAAATAATTTATGTTTAATTTTGTAATGATTTTTTTAAAGTAATAGAGGTAAACTTTTTAAAATATGGAAAAATTTGTAGTAAATACATGGATAAATAGAGATTTAGTTAAGGTTGTTGGAAAATTAGAGATGGATTAAAAATTAAATCCGAACTGAAAAAACTCTTAATTCCATCACTGATCACATTCCTTGTTATCCGCATAGCTTTTTCCTTAAATAAATTGTTCATTTTTTATTTTTATATAATTTAATGATTTTAAAATTATTTTTCATATTCCATATTAATTAACTTGAAAACATTAACTCTTCCATGCCTGTTTCAAAAAACTATTCATTTTTATATAATTTAAAATATATGTCATTTTAATTTCTAACCACCGATTACTGATTATAGTCGATTGTCTGCTATTTATTTTATTTTCTTTTTTTTTTAATTACAGAACTCTATTATTTTATGTGTTCTCGAAATCATTTTATATTTCTTTAAGATAATGAGATGTATAGTGTATCTTCAGGGGCGGAATTAGGGAGGATCGAGGAGGGTCGGTCGACCCTCCTCGCCGGAAAAAAATTAAAAATTAAAATAAAATTTTCGGATTTTTTTTCAGTAGGAGAGGTTTTTTCTATATAGGGGCGGTTTTAACTGCTCCTACAACTAAAATTTTATATATTTGAATTGTTTTACAATCGTTTAGTTTTTTTAAATAGCCAAACGTAAGCATTTTAATCCTTTTAAATTGGAGTCCTGGTTCCGACACTGTGTATCGGCGTTCCTAAAAATAAGGAATGAGTTTATTCGGAATTAGGTTTCATGACAAAATAGTGTGTACGTGTTGCTTGAACATTTTGTATAATGTTTTGGCTACTATTGCATGGGCTTAATACATAGTTTGACCCCTGAACTTGTACACTTTTACCCATCTAACCTCTAAACTTAACGTCTCACCTATCGAACCTCTGAACTTGTTAAATAATCCGATTTAACCCCTAAACTTGATAAATACGTAAATATTGAACCCCTCCGTGCCACCTGTCACTTGAAACATTTTAGAAGAAATTGTGTACGGAGGGGTTCAATGTTTATGTTTTTATCAAGTTCAGGGGTCAAATCGGATTATTTAACAAGTTCAGAGGTTCGATAGGTGAGACGTTAAGTTTAGAGGTTAGATGGGTAAAAGGGTACAAGTTCAGGGGTCAAACTATGTATTCAGCCCTATTGCATGCATGACACTTCATCACCCCAACTTGCCAAGGCAAATTACAGTTTTCTTTTCATATAGTTATATAAATCACCAAAATAAATTAGAAAGTAAGCAAATTTCTCATAACATTGAAAAATAAATATTATTACTTTTGACAAAAAATAAATAAATAATATTATATGAAATAATAAATTATATATTTTTTTAATTTAATTACGAACTTTAAACTACACTCAAGCATATGCATAATTTGTTTTTTATAAATATACGTATGCTGATGTGACACTCATTCATTGATATGACTTTACTAAGGCGTACATTATTGTTGACAACCACATCATAATATTTGCATATAGTTAAATGTTTTAAAGTCCGTAATTGAATTGAAAAAATAGATGTAATTTATGAATTTTTGGCTAGAGCATCGGGTTCTATGTCTGGTCTGGATTGTTGGGAATTTGTCCCTCCTCCTTTTATTTCAGATGTATGTGTTCTGAATTAATGAATTAGTTACATTGTTCCTTTTCCAAAAAAAACGTTATTTGTTTAAAAAATCACCTATTTTACAATTAATATTTATTAAAATTATGTTATTTATATTCTATATTAATGGATATTTTAATAGTTATTTTAAAAGTTATTGTTCTGATTAAAAAGTTTACTGATATCAATTTTAAAATTTAAACACTAATTTTATTTTAAAACAATATTTGTTATTACACTTGTGTGGATAGTTTGTTTTATTTATTTATATTATTAGAGAAGAAGAATTAAACCTCCAATTTAAGTAGAATGATGTCTGATGCTTATGGTTGCATCATTAGAGAAAGAAGACACTGATGATATATACCAAGCTTAGCTAACTACAATACTTAGGTTTTACTCTTTTTATGGAAAAATTTGAAGCATACAAGAAATGTTTGTTTGCTAAAGGTTAAAAAAATGGACCTTACATAAATTTGGAGATATATCACTAGAACATGACAACTAACGTAACCATGATGAAGTCATTTATAATGTTTATACCTAAAAGTTGTTGGTTGGGACTTGGAATTTGTATTTAGCAATATTGCTCATCATAGTATGTTTTGTCCACAAAAATTAACTAGCTTTCATTTGTTAAGGGGTTTACTATTCGCCGCCCCAAATTACTGGCCACCGCTCCAAAAATTATCATTTTACCCTTATTGTAAAAAAAAAAAAATTCTGAACCAAAAAAAAAAATTTGTTCTCTCAAATGATAGTAGTCCACATTTACTAATTCGATTAAAATGACGGATAACGCTCGTAATTCGTCCGGAAACGAATATCCACCATCCGAAACTAGCGTATCCGGATTTGCCGAGGTATTTTATCTATTTTACGTTCGTTTAAATTTTTTTTAATTTTTTTTAAATATTTTTAAATGGTCCATCGCCGACAGATGGCGATGGACCATATGGGCCATCGCCCAACGATGGCCCATGGCCGCATGGTCCATCGCCATCTGTGGGCCATGGACCATATGGTCCATCGCCATCTGTGGGCGATGGACCATATGGGCCATCGCCCAAAGATGGCGATGGCCCATGCGGCCATGGGCCATCGTTGGGCGATGGCCCATGCGGCCATGGGCCATCGTTGGGCGATGGCCCATGCGGCCATGGGTCCCTCAGGGACGATTCCGTCCCTGAGGGACAATATTTTTCTTTTTTTTTTAATTTAAATAAATAAAAAAAAATTTAATTAATGAAATAGATAATTAAATGTCTTTAAATTAATTAATTTTTATTAGTTAGAGATCAATTAAATTCTATTAGTTATAATATAAGTTTAGTGTTTTAATTAAATTTTATGTGGCCTACTATTTATTTGTTAGTGTTTTTAATTAGAGTTTCGATTAAATTTAACTTTTTTTGTTAGCGAATTTTTGTATTCACTAGTGTAATTTTAATTTATTTTTCTGAAAATTGTTACAATTATTTTCGTTTTGCAGGTTCATTTAGAAGATTATGGCAGTGACGGTATCGATTACAGTGAACGGTTTTTTTATGAAAACGGGTTTGAAAGTGATACCGAAGCAATAAATTGGGCAAAGGGAATTGCTATACAGATTGGGTTTGAGCTGGTTATTTCGTCTCACAAGAAAGGGGGGTTGGTAAAACTTTTGAAATGTTATCGGGGTGAGAGATATAGAGGGTCGCACACAGATTTAGATTCTTTTGCACGAAAGAATACGAAGACGAAGGCCTGCCAATGCCCTTTCAAGATTGTGGTGAAATTTATTAATGGCACATGGATTGTTCTTGCGAAGTCTGGGATTTCAAGTATGCACAATCATGCGTTAGCTGTGTATCCTGAGGGACACCGTCAGATGAGCGGACTGAGCGCTGCGGCCAAAATGATTGTGCGGGATATGAGTGCGGCACAAGCTAAGCCGTGTGCTATTTTGGCGGCTGTTCAAGAAAAATTTCCATCTGACAACCCTACAAGAAGACAAGTTTATAATTACAGAGATAATTTGAGAAAGTCCAGCTTTGAGGATAGAGATATGGTAGGTCAGTTGTTTCATTTGGCTCTGACGCACAACTATTTACACTGGACGCTTTCTGAGGAGAGCACAGGTGTGTTGACCCATCTTTTCATGTCGCATCCTGACTCCGTGCGGTTAGTCCGAACTTACCCCTGGGTGATCGGTATGGACTCCACGTATAAGACCAACAAATACCACATGCCTTTCTTTGAGATTATCGGTATGACTCCTTCTAACAAGAACTTCTTAATTGCATATGCAATTATGAAGGATGAGACCGAGGGGAGTTACAGATGGGTGTTGGAAAGGTTGAGGTTTTTGATTGGCGACCACCTACAGCCGACTTGTATTTTTACTGATCGAGAGTTGGGGCTGCTTAAACCAGTGAAAGAGATATTTCCACATACCCCTCATCTGCTTTGTACGTGGCACATAAATAAGGATGTAGAAGACAAAGTGTTCAAACTCTGCCGAATTTTTGTTAGAATTTGTTGCTAAAAATACTCTGTAAATATAATATGTGTTTTTTGGTTGGTGTTGTTGGGAAATATATATGTATTTGTGTGTTTTACAGGAAGTCCCTGAAAATGGGTGATGCTACTATTATAGAGGAAATGCTGCCGAATTTTTGTTAGAATTTGTTGCTAAAAATTATATTTTTCAAAATAATGTGTTTTTAGGTTGGGATTGATGCTATATATGTATTACGCTAGTAGTATAGAGGAAGTGCTGCCAAATGTTTAGATATAAATTGTTGCAAAAAAAACAAAAAAAAAACATAACATAATAGAGTACTAAAAACATAACATAATAGAGTACTAAAAACATAACATAATAGAGTAGTAAAAACATAACATAATAGTACAACAAACAAAATAAAAAAAAACCATAATATCATAGAGTACTAAAAACAATAATCTCAATCTGCCAGCCGCCAGTCTGCAATGAGTCGCTCCAAGTCAGTGGTCGACTCAGATATGCTCTGATCTATCTCCGGAATGGCAAACGGCGCACTAGCCGCAGTGATACGCGTGAGATTTCTCTGGCTCAGGGAACTGAAACGATTTACCCACTACAAAAGGAAAGTAAATTAAGATCAGTTAAACAATTAAATATATATATATATATTAATTACTAAGTTAATAAAGACTTACATAATCAATGTTGGAGCGAGAAGGACGGCCTCGTGAAGCTGTAACGTCAGAGCTAAGGACCTGCGGGTGGGAAAATCGTGCGTACCACTCCAAGTACGCGGGATGGCAAGCTCCAGCAAGAACAGTGGCTGGCTCGAGCAACGTCAAAGGAAGCATGCAAGTCATAGGAAAACCCTGCCACCCGTCGACCGCACCAATCTGAGCCATCTCCACATTGTACAACTTTGAATTCCACGCCCTAACGGCCTTTTCCGGCCGAAGAATAGGCGACGGTATGCTCTGCACATACCCCAGCTGACGTACAAATCTGGCGGACATGTACGGCTCAACAATGTCCCTGTACGCTATCCAACCCATGTAAGCAGTCCGCTGAAGGACTGCAGCAGGGCCACCACCAAAGGGAAGCCACGACACCTGCCCAAAATATATAAAATTATTAAAAAATAACATGTTAATTTAATTCAACTAAATATAGAAAATTGAACTATACAATTACATTCAACGTACCTCGTCGGCAGTCAAACTGTCTATGCGGGCACGCAATGACTGAAGCCGGATCTCTGTGCACTCTGTCCCGGATACACTCCAACTGAGTGCTCGAGGAGTGCCAATCTCTGTAATCAGCCTATCTCGCTGGGGTCTGAAACATGGAAAATACTCGTATATCCAAGCCTGGAGAAGTGTCAGACACCCAGACAAACCGTGACAGTCGCCTCTGGAGGCGATTCCTAACTGACGAAATAAATAGGCCAGTGTAGCAGAACCCCAAGAATAATCCTTCGCGTCTGCGACTCCATCCCTAACCTCCCAAAGACAGGCTGGTTTAACCCGGTGGCCAGTCTTATCGACGAAAAGAGTGCAACCTAGCGTCAGCCACATCCACGCTATTGCCTCAACCTCAGCACTCAAACCCCGTCCACAATTCCTAAAAATGGACTCAATCAGAACCCCTCCATTTTCATAATGCTTCGTCGAATTAGCTAACAAGTCATCCATAGAGATCCCTAAAATCTCTACACAGGAGGCAAGCAACAACTGTTTCCCGGGCTTATCTGAAAACATATTGCAGTCATGTATTATTTTAAGGAATACAAAATAAATTATTAAAATGAATATGTAATTTAAACAAAAATATAGTAAAATTTACCTGAAACCACTTTCCCGTCCACAGGAATATAGCAAATGTAATGGTCATCTCCCCGAATGGCAGGTGAAAAGAGTTAGTATCAGGCTGCCATCGCTCCACAAATGCAGAAAGGAGCGGAATATCCAAGTGACTGAACATAATATCAGGGAGATGCCCCAAACCACTCTCGGCTATCAGGTGTTTGACCTCGTCTGAGGCGTCATGATGCCATGCTGACAGCCTCTTACAAACTGCATGTCTACTCTGACACTTCAGAGTGCCTCGCTCCTCCTTCCCTGTCCATATTCCATAAGCGACATGTCCAAGGAAACTGGGAATAATACTCCCGTCCTCAGGTCCACCTGGCACTGGATCACTAACAGTCCAAGCAGGTATTTCAGTCCTGGCTCTTCTACTCGTCACTGAAATTACAATTACAACAATTAACATAAATTTAATATCTTTTAACTATTATTATTAAATTAATGAAATAATTAAATTTTATTTACCTGATGACGTTTCAGCAATAAACCGTCCATCTTTCCCCTTTTTCCGTCGAATGTTCACGATTGGTCCTAAACTCTCGTCCTCAGAAGTCTCAAAATCAGCATCGTCTATCCGACGGTCTTCCATGTCATCATCCTCCATCCGATCATCCTGTATCTGATCATCGACTGGCGTCTCACTAGCTCCCTCAATAGCAGGAGTCCCCTTCTTGTGTCGTCGGACTGAGGCACTCACACCACGCTTTCGAACATTTCGTTGTCCCGACTCCTCAAAATCAGATTCAGCTATAATAGGCTTACTCTTTCCCCTGCCACCATTACCGGGTCCTTCTTTCTGCAATTATCAATTTTACAATCAATAATATTAATTAAATTATACTATTAAACTTAAGCAAATAAAAATATATTAATAAAATTCTAAATTGTAAATATCTAAATTTATTTAGTCCGTAAAATTAAAGATTATTTCTTAAAATCTAAAATAATATCACTATCAAAATTAAATTTAATCTATATAATAAAATTTAATTAAATAAAAAATTATATTATACAACCTAAAATTATACTACTAAAATTTAATTTAACTACACCTATAACTAATAAAATTTAATTTAATTACACCTATAACTAATAAATTTAATTGTATTTTTCAATTATTTTTTTCTAATTAATTTTTAGGTTATTTTATTATTTATTAAATCCATTAATTTTAATTTTTTAAATTAAAAAATATATATAAAAAAAATTTAAATCGATTTACGGCCCTCGGACGGCGGCGGCGGCCAGGCCGTCGCCGGCGGCTCCTGGCCATCGCCGGCGACGGCCTGCGCCATCGCCCGGCGATGGTCTGCCGGTCTTTCGCCATCGCCAGGCGATGGCGTGCGCCATCGCCTGGCGATGGCGAAAGTATGGCAGACCATCGCCTGGCGATGGCGATGGTCTGCTGGACCATCGCCATCGCCCGGCGATGGTCTGCTGCACCATCGCCATCGCCGGGCGATGGTGCAACCGGTCATCGCCAACGCCGGACGATGACCGGTTTCCGTAAAAAAAAAAATTAAAAAAATTAAAAACTGAAATTAAATTACTTACCGGAGGTCCCCGTCTTTTATCTTTCGCCAATTCCGACATAAATCGGCTTCGATTATTGCTTGAGATTTTGTAATAGATTTTGGTTTGAGAGGAAGTTGAGAGGATGAGTTTTTTGTTTTTTGAGTTGAAAAAGGATTAGGGGTAGTTTGGTCAAAATTGGGGCGGTGGATAGTAATTTGGGGCGGTAAATAGTAGTCCACTTTGTTAATCATATAAAATAATCCGAAAATAAAAGATAAAACATATATCTAATTATAGTATTTTTATAGAGATAAATTTTTTATATGTCCATAATAATAGTCTGTTTGTTCAATATACACGATTTTAAAATCGTGTTAGCTTGATCCATCATTCATTCAATATATGACATATATATCCAAAATTCTTTAGACTATCAAAATGTCATCGTTTTAAGGTAATTTATATTGTTGTTATTTGAAAATTTAAACCGTGTTCTAAAAAAAATTGTAGGTCTTTTTGGCACATGTCAAATAAATTATGGATCAAACTCACATAATTTAAAATGTAGTATATTTAACAAATAGACTATATTTTGTCTTTTAAAAATTAAATTTTTATTTCAGGTAGTTGGATATTAAAGTGATTTTAATGAATGAATTTTGATAAATTTGAGAATGACCATTCATCCTCTTTAATTTCATCTTATAATTATAATCCCGGCTATGATAAAATTATGCAGCATCAGATCTGATCATCTTTTCTTTAGATTCATTTCTCTATCCAATTAAATTGGGTGCATAAAGTAACAATTATATATATTTGATCATTCTTAATTCTAAATTGATACGTATTAGTAGCGGTTTGTTTCAATAACTTTTTTATATATAGGTTCAGTGAATTAGTTATATATGTGGGACAAATGAGATATTTTTATGAATTTACTATAATGTTTTGAATAAATACTTTCTCCGTCCCAAAACAATAGTCCACTTTTCTTATCTATCTTATCCCAAACCAACATTTTACTTTTCTTATAAATCACAATTTAGAGTATTTATTTTCCGTATTATTCTTATTTAAAATGTATCATTTATTGCTATTAGACTATACTCATAACATTTAATAAGGGTATGGTAGAAAAAATGAAAATAAATTTGTGAAAAGTTAAAGCACTAATTATATTACTTAAACTGTGTGAAAAGAAAAATATGAACTATTATTTTGGAACGGAGGGGTAATTATTTTAGAAGTCACGTCACTATGAATATAAGTAACCGGGTCAGTAATCCCAAGATCAATAGAGTTTAACTATTTAGATTAATTTTAATATAACTTTTTAAATATAATTTTACGTTAATATTAATCATTCAAAAATTAGAGCAAGACTACAATATATATTACTAAAAATTAAAGAAACAGGATAAATATTAATACAAGCGTAAATTATGTTATATTTTAAAAATAAAGAACTAAACACTAAATGTGCCAACCATGAATAAATCATAAAATAAATAGACTAAAACAAGAGAGCTAAAACTCTAGAATTAAGCAAAAGGTTAATTAAAGCATAATCTAATCTAATACTCATAATCTAATCTAATCAAAGTTGTTATGTCAAAGTATGTTAATTAATTAAACCAAATATGATAGTAACAACAAATAAAAACAAGCCTCTCACCCTCCAAAACCGTTGGCGAATCTCGCCCACAGTCCCACCACATACAATACACGCGCTCTAAATTCAAAAACCAGCTACTGGTTTCACATCCTAAAAGCGGTTTTCGAGCACACGAAACTCCCGAAAACCAGGAGCTTTGTAGTAATTTCGTAATTAATTTAATCCAAGATTAAATAATTTGAAAATTGCGACCTACCTGTGGGACCCCAGTTTTTTTGTTCTTTTTCCTTCCCCAATATGTGGCGATTCGACCGCACTCTGACACCAGAACGTGATTGACACGCGCTAACATCTTCCTTCCTTAAATTTTGAACCCACTTGCATGGCTCTTCTAACCTTTTCTCACTCTCTCATACACACCTGTCCCTTTTTCTCTTTTCCCATTTTGCCCTTCTTTGTTTTTTCTTTTGCTCGTATCCTACCAGAAATTTTGGAAATGCTTAAGATAAAATAAAAAATTCAAGACTTAATCACTTAAAATCTCCTCACCTTTATTCCTTTTTCAATTATCTAATGTAAATTTTTTTTCAATTTTATTCTAATTTAACATATTATATTTTAATTATATCGTAAAAAATAAATTAACCTCTTTTCATTTAAAAAAATTTAAAATATATCTTTTATTTTTTATATTATTAATAATATTAGAGTCTAATTGAAATATAAATTAAAAATAAAGAATTATTTTAAAAAAAATTTAAATAAAAAAAGATTAATTTAATATTTTGAGGTACAATTGAAACACCAAAAAAATAAATTAGGATAAAATTGAAACAATTCCTACATTAAAATATAATTGAAGAGGGGACTAAAGGTGAGAGGATTTTGAGTAACTAAACCAACAATATACTTATATTATAAATGACGTAGATTTATGATGAAAAAATAAATTTGATGGATGTGGTATTTTTTCAATACTATAGTTTTTTATATGTAGGAGGATTTAAACTCACCATCTTAACTATTTAATGTCAAGCATAAATACCATTTAAACTACAAGTTGTTAGTATTAAAAATTAGAAAGGATGATTCATAAATATATTGCTAGAAATTAACATAGTAGATGATTAGTTATGTGTGTTGCTTTCCAAATTAACGTAACTAGCATTATGGACCCTTCTCCCTCGTAAGTATCGATTATTAATTTGTTTTCATTTTCACAAATATTGTAGTAATAGCCTTAGCTTAACTTTTTACTGTCGTAATCCTCTTTCACTAACACAGTTGGATAGTCTTGAATACTAGTAGTAATACTTAATTTTATGGGGTGAATAATTTGTACATTCATTTCTAAAAACAAATCCACTTTTATATGTAATTTTGTATATCACATATAATTATTTCTCAAAACAAATATCACATATAATTACATTTAGTGATATAATTATTAAATTAATTCTAAAGTGTATTATAAATATGTATGTTTGGTTTAATTTTTTTAAAATAATCCGTTGAATTAAAAAAATTAAACAAACTTATTGAAAATTTAAATTTATGGAATATCCTACAATAACAATAACCACATTTAAACCTGCGGATGTGCAAAAATTAAATTAAATAATTGGAATAATAAATTTAATTGATTTAATAATATTATTTTTAATTTTTCTATTGGATTAAATATAATAAATATCTATTTTGATCCAGTTAAATTTAGCTTGAAAGGAAAATATATTTTTCATTCAGTTCAATTTTAATTTCAAATCTAGATTTAATTTTAGTTTAGCACCGTCTAATTATATTTCTAAAAGCTTACAACATATTAAAAAAATTAAAATTTTAATTTAATTAAATAAAAAAAATTAATTAATTTAATTCGTTTCAGTTCAAATTGAATACATGCTTCTAGCTGAACTAAATTGGCCCAACATGGTTGATAGTAAATAAATTCAAATTGAGTAACAAGTAGACTAGCAATACTAGTGAAGAAGCCAAAACCTAAAAAACAAGTAGATCAATTGGTTGGTTAAGTTAAAGTTGTATCCAATGCATTAAGGTAATAAAAACAAGTTCATGCACCACTTTCCATATACAAACAAGCCAGGCCAGCCCATAAACTACACCCTTTAATTTTTTTTTTTTTTGGTACAGGGTCCATGAGGTTTCCTGAACGGGTCTCAACTATGAGACGGCACCTTTAAGCCTTCCACATTCAGACTAATCCCCACTCGAGCCGTGTAGGTCCCTTGCGGGAGGCAAACTCTGGCCCCAAGTTTTAAACGGCTGCATACATGAGTACGGTTCGAACCCGCGACCTCACTTACACCCTTTAATTTTTCACACCAAGCTATTCAACACTATACACTCACCAATACCTTACTCAACACCCTTCCATTTACTGGGAGTCCACCACACGCTCCATCACTGAGACTGGTACTCTATAATCATTGCCCCCAAAATGTCACATTTTATAGTAATTCTTTAATTAATTAGAAAAAAATGAGTACTAAAAATAAATAAAATAAAAACTCCTTGAATGTGGAAACCAGTGTTTTATTTTGTACACATTAAAGAAAAACAAGTTGCGCACTCTTTTTAAATACCCTCTTCTCTCTTTTATTTTCTTGATCAACATCAAGTTCTTGCTTTAGTTTTTCTTGTTTTTCTTTAACTCTAAAATGCGGATGAGTTGCAATGGATGTCGAGTCTTGCGTAAGGGGTGTAGTGAGAATTGTAGTATCAGACCTTGTTTACAATGGATCAAGACCCCTGAGTCTCAGGCTAATGCCACTGTTTTTCTTGCCAAGTTTTACGGCCGTGCTGGGCTCATGAACCTCATCAACGCCGGCCCTGATCATCTTCGTCCTGGTAATTAGTTTTACTGTGATTCTTTTGAGTTTTTGATTTCAAGAACTGAAAATGAATGTCCGTTAATTTTAGGTTTTGTTGGTTTTGCAGCGATTTTCAGGTCTTTGCTTTACGAGGCATGCGGCCGGATTGTTAACCCTATTTATGGCTCTGTTGGGCTGTTATGGTCTGGAAGCTGGCAGCTTTGCCAAGCCGCCGTTGAATCTGTTTTAAAAGGAATTCCGGTTACTCCGATCAACTCTGAAGCGGCTGCCAATGGCCATGGACCGCCGTTGAAGGCTTATGACATCCGTCACGTTTCCAAAGATGAAAACTCTGCTGCTTCTAATGAGCCCATCCGAGTCAAAACTCGTTGCCGTGTCAGGAGAGCCATGAAGCCGAAAGCTAGTGATGGTGGTATCGGCATCAACGAAACTAAAAACAGTAATAGCAAACCGGGTACTGGGTTGACTCGGTCGTTGAGCCATGAGTCATCAGTGAGTCACCAGTCCGAGTTGGCAATGGTGGACGGTGATAGCAAAGAAACCGAGAGTATGATTTCTGTTGAAACGGCGGAGGTTTCGCTGCTGTTCCGAGCCGAGCCGGAGTCAGCCGCCAAGGGCAATGAGGGGATTTCTGAAGATCATGGCAGTAGCAGTACTGAAATGGTTGTTGGACTTGGACTGGAGCTGACTCTTGGATTGGAGCCTGCATCACGTGCCTCCCACGTGGTTCCGGTGAAGAAGAGAAAAATTGAGTCGTCTTGTTATTCCGATGATGACACGTGTAAGATAGAGCTGGGGCTTGACTATCACTGATTAACAATCAGCAGATATTAATTAAATTAAAGATGTAATTAGTGTAAGAAGAAGAAGGTTCAGTTTTGGCGGCTTGGCTCCACATCGGCTTCTGTCTAGAAGAGAAGCAGTTTTTGTTTATTTATTTATTTTTGTTTGTTTTTGTTTTCACCCTTAATGGCTAAAATGTTAGAGAGGTGTACAAATGTGGTTTGACAGACATGGTAAATCAATAGACAGGGGAACTGTGTTTATCTTTGACATTTTATAGTACCATATTTTTAATTTCTGACATATATTATACTATATAATATAAAATGTAAGGTTTTTAGTTTATTTATTTTTCGGTTCGATCAGATATTTTTTTATATATATATAATTATAGAGAAGAGACAATTGTAAAACGAATCAAAACCTAAATCGTTATTAGAAGGGTACGGTACATACAAATGTGGTTTTACACTTACAGGCATGGTAAATCAAGAGAGATGGGAACTTTGTTTATTTACAACATTTATATTCACATGTTTTTAATTTCTGATAGATAGATATATTAGCAAATGAATTAAGAAAAGAATAAAAAATGAATCACACTCTAACAAATAATAAAAAATCATACAATTTTTTTTTATAATTGGGTAGGGGGAGCTCTTGTGGGAGGAATCGAACCCACGACCTAGCAGTTTGCTGACTAGCGCTTATACCATTTGAGAGATGTGATTGATTGGATTATTTTAATTTTTGTTATCTTTTAGATTTGAAAAAGATGGGATTTTAGTAATTCTTACACAAAGTAAGAAAGTACCATATATGTCTATATTTATAAATATATTCACTAAATTAATTCTTTTTAAAAATTTGGTTCGGTTCGATTCTTAAAATATTAATATTAACATTACAAAACAACCAACCTTGATCACTAATTAAATTATTTATGCAATAATTAACAAAATGAACTATAACTATAATGGTATAAGCGTTGCGTATTATAATGCTAAGTCGTGGGTTTAAATTCTTCCACATACCCTTTCACTCTCCAATTATTAAAAAATAAATAAATTATTACCAGTCTCGGATTATATAAGAATTTGAAATTAAATAATAATAAAAAGAATGTGTAGCCCTAAATCAGTCGACCATAGTACAGTAGTAGGATAAAATAGGGCATCGGTTGGTAATAGGTAGGATAGAATAACCCGTAAGAGCAATCAACAATAATGTCGATGATATGGTTGTTGCTAAATGAAAATAATGTGCACTAATGTTTGTTTACATAAAACCAAAATCCAAAAAATTTATTTTCTTCTCTTCGTTAAGGTTTCGTATTCCAGTTATAAATAAATACATCTCTCATTCCATTTTAATTTTTTTGAACATAAAAATATTAAGCCTAATTCTTTTAAAAACTCCGATCTTTTAGCTTCTTTTCAATCTTACTTTAACTTTAAAAACCAGTCAATTTTGTCCTATTTCGCATTTCTGTATTTCAATTGTACCCTGAAATATTTAATTGACGTCTTTTTCATTTGAAAAAAATCAAAAAGGTTCTCCATGTCTAGCATATATTATTTGTATGTGTTTAAAATTTATTAAAAATTAGTTAAATTAATTAAGAATGCAAATTAGTTTTAATTTGATTATAGTTTTTAGTTAGTGTTTTAAAATAAAGGATTTATTTGTACTTTTTTTTAATGAAAATGAATTTACTTTTATCTTTAAACTTAGTTAATTGAATGATTTCATCCTTTAAATTAAAAAATTAACAAAAATTAAAAATTGGGGTACAATTAAAATGACATGCGAAATAGGATAAAATTGACCAATATTTAACACCTGGATATGATTGAAAAGAGGTTAAAAGATCGGGATTTTAAGGTACTAGGCCAAAATATTACTCCAAATAATTTAGAATGGAATGAGATTTTAATATCAAAATATCACTATAAAAAAATAGCAAATTACCGACGGAAAAATCTTAATTTAACGACGGATTTTAATCTTTTAGCGAGGGGAAACTGATTTACCGACGGATTTCAGCCTTTTAGCGATGGAAATATCTGTTGCTAAAATACTGTTTTCTGTTAAATTTAATTTTTAAATTCTATATTATATGTTTTTACAAAATCAGGAAAGACATAGTGAACCTAATACGATGATTATTTATTTATCATGACTTATTTTGTCGTTTTGGGTATATTTGTTCTCTTCAAAATTCAAATTAGTTTATTTCACTTTATTCTCCCAATATCTGCTGTTTCGTTTTATTTCATTCTCTTAATTTTGTGTCTTTACCATCAGGACTCAGGAGGAGTAGTGGTAATTGTTAAATACGAACATTATTATTGGAGTTTTATCTAAAATCTAAACTTATGGATGGATTGATTGTTTAACATATTGATCTTTGACAGTTTCATTTTATAAATCAAATATACGAATATTAATTTATTTTAATTTTATTGTCTGCGTATCACACATTTGAGTCTTTGTATTTGTTTTGTTGTTGGCATTGACTGAACACTTCTATAAAAATGAGTCTCTATAGTTTTAATTTTACAGACATAATGTCGTTCCGCCATAAAAAGAGTTAAATAGTATCGTTCAGACCGAATAAATAAATTTAATGGCTCAATGTCAAGTACATTGATTAAACTTTAATAAAGTTAAAATATAAAAGGGAATACAAATCTTTTTTAAGTATCACTAACAACGCATGAAGTACATATGTTTTATCTTCGTAACCAAGAAACTAAATTTCTACAAAATTAAGAATAGAGAGACTCAATATTAATAAATAAAAGTATAAGGAATCAAAATGAAACTGTTGACAAGTATATGGACCCAAATATATAATTTGCCTTGTTAAACAGAGAAATGGTGCAAGTTGAGACATGCGTTATAAACCTGGGACTGAGGGAGGTTGTGTTTTGGAAAAGTACAAGTGAAAATCAGTGTCAACTGCTAAAATAAGGTATGTTTGAGCTATGGGTAGGTGTCAGGATTACCCTGCCATCTTCATGCGCATGTATTGCACCTCTTTATACGCTGCTCTTCTCCTGCCACACTTTTTCTTCTTAATTACTTCCATCTTGTTGGGTCCTTGTCATCATTTCTGCTTTTATTTTCTAATTGGTAGTTTCAATTTTGAAGCTAATTAAGCCTTCATTACAAATCTAATTCCATAGTTGAATGTTAAATTTCATGTGTTAGATGGTTATTCTACTTAATTTGCATTTGTTTTATCTTCAACCCAAAAAAATACAAAAATTTGACCGAATTTATTGGCTACGGAATAAATTAAAAAGGTTACAACTGACATTATTAAACTATTTGATTAAAAATGAAACACTCACTAATGAACTATAACTCAAATAGTATAATTATTAAACAGCAATCTGTTAAGTTGTGGGATCGATTCCTCCGACAAGCGATCCTTACAAATATAAAAAAAAAACCGGAACACTCAATAAACATTTTAATTTATTTGATTGTTAGACCTTATTAAACTAAATATTAAACGTTGTTTTTTTTACTCTAAATCATTATTGCCAAATTGAGCATTTGTGTGCAAAGTTCATGGTGAATAGAGCGATAACCAAAAGGAACGAAATAAGCTTATAATGGTATCGCTAATTTAAAAACCAAACCAGGACAGTACCCATAAATGTAGTTAAGTTGTTTTAAAATTTAAACTAGAAAAAATCATTATGAATGTATGAACCTTAAATACCTTTTTCTTATAAATTTTATTATAAGCCGTTTACACTACTTTTTTTAAAACTATAAAATTCCATATATAAAGTCTATTTATATTTAATATTGTTCTAATAACGTCTTATATATACTTTCAAAAGTTATAAATATGTTTATTTTTATTTGAATGATTAAACCAGTGAGTACTCTATTAAACTTCAAACCGATGGACGCATCACACAACTGTTTTGGCCACAGGCCATAGATTCAATTTTTAAAATGTGTTTGCAAAGTGCATTTCGAAGACGGCATAATTGGAGGGGGAATCGTGATTAGGCTTCAATCTTCATTATAATTGGGTAGTTGGTTACTCTAAGAACCGGCTTAAATGATGGGTTGAGGATGTGAAGTGACTCAACTGAGAATCAAGATTTGTAAATTACGTGTAAAACTCTTACACTTTGTTGAGATGCTTCTCTTACCCGTCTTCTATTAAAGTAAACATTCTCTAATTTTTAAAGTAAAAATTGTGAATAATACTTTTTCCGCCTCATTTTCTGTATTTTCACTAAATAAATTAACATTATTAAGAATAGTTTGATATTTGTATTTCATTTTATGTTACAGCAAACAGGGACCCGGAGGAAGGGCGAGTAAAAGTCAACTCAAATGGGGTTTTTAGAAGTAGTAGTGTCTCAATAGAGTTCCCAATGAAAGATGACCTTTAAAGCATCTGGTCTGGAAGTTGAGAAGGTTACCTTTAAAGCGGATAATAAAAGTGTCGTGGATCTAATCTTTTCATCACCAAACTAGTTGCTTCAACACTATCACAACCTTGAAAGAAATCAAACCGCTAATTGGAATTGGTCTATTTGATTTTATCACATTCATAGAGAAGGAACCACATGGATAAATGACCCATTAGCTATATCCTAAACTAAAAATACCCCACCCTTCTTTCATTGGACTTTTCCTCATCATATTCAAGATCTTAGAAAAGGAAATTATAATATATGATTCTTTCTAAAAGTTACTGAGAAAATTACGCTTCGTACGCTTTTTTTTTTTAATTTTTTTTTACGACAATATGCTCTAATTTTTTGCTGTTGTAAAAATACATTTTTTCAACTGTTTATTTTTTTTTTTGCAAAAAATACACCAATACTCTACCAATGATCTACTAATAATTTATAAATAATTTAGTAAAAGAGCGTATTTTTATAAAAAAACAAATCAAAACATAGTTTTACAAATATCTAGCTGAGAATAGGTATTTTCATAAGAGATCCAAAAGTAATTGAGAGAATTAGCTAATTACCTATATTAGAAAAATATTAGCATTTAGTAACCCTAAAATTATAACTTGATTTACATACCCCAAGCGTGTCAACCATTTATTTTTTTACTCTGCTCTTTATTTTTTATACTCCACTTATACCTAACACACTTTATTCAAAGTTTCTTCTTCTTCTTCTTCTCTTCTCAGCTCATTTAAAAAGAAAAAAAAAACAACAAATCAACAATTAAATTTAAAATCTTCAGCTCATAACAATTCAACAAATTGATTTCTCTAATTCTATTATTACTTTTTAAAAATTTAGTGTGACTTTCAAATTTAATTTCGATCTGCTCGAATTTTTAATTCCTAATCAAATAGCTTCAAATTTCACTTCGAATTTAAATCTAACGATCATAACTTTCTTAAAAAACAAAGAAAACTGTAAATTATTAATTTATTTGTTCTCATTAAAAATCTATTAAAAACGGTTTCAAACGGTTTCCAAATACAGTTTCAATTGCAGTTTCAAACCGTTTACGAAGGTTTCAAACAGTCTAAAACAGTTTCTAAAAAACGCTTTCGAACAGTCTAAAAATAACAGTTTCAAAAAATAGTTTCAAACCGTTTACAAAGGTTTCGAACAGTATAAAATAGTTGCAAACCGTTTACAAAGGTCTCAAACAGTTTCTAAAAATACTTTCAAATAGTTTAAAAAATAACAGTTTCAAACAGTATAAAACAGTTTCAAACCGTTTATATAAAAAATAACAGTTTCAAAAAAAAAAAACAGTTTCAAACAGTATAAAACAGTTGCAAACCGTTTACAAAAGTCTCAAACAATCTAAAATAGTTTCTGAAAAATACTTTCAAACACTTAAAAAATAACAGTTTGAAACAGTTTCGAACAGTATAAAACAGTTTCAAACCGTTTACAAAGGTTTCGAACAGTATAAAACAGTTTCGAAAAAACAGTTTCAAACGATTTCTAAAATTAATTTTAAACATTTGAAAACCATGTCAAAACATCATCAATGAAGAAAATTACGATTTTTTCAAAAAAAGTTGTAAAAAATTACAGAAAACGATGATCTAATAATTTAAAACAACATAGAAAGAAAGAAGTAGAAAAAGAAGAAGAAGAAGAAGAAGAAGTACTTTATCATCTATCACCCATCATATTATCTCTTAAACTCTTTTTTTTATTCAAATTTCTTTGTCTTAGAGTTCATTTATATAGTGTGGAAAATAGAAAAAGCAGAAAACGAAAAAAACGAAAAAAAAAAAAGTTGCAGAGAAAAGAAGAAGAAGAAGAAGAAGAAAGAAAAGAGAAGGAAAGAGAAAAAAAAAGAGAGAAAAAATGAGAGAGAAAGAAAAAAGAGAAGGAAGAGAGAAGAAAAAAAAGAAAGAATGAGATATGCATATGTTTAAAAGAAAGAGAGTAAAAATACAAATAAATTATTTTGCTAATTGAGAGTACAACTACAAACAATAAAAAAATAGAGTATAAAAGTA
Source organism: Mercurialis annua (assembly GCF_937616625.2). Classification (NCBI taxonomy): domain Eukaryota; kingdom Viridiplantae; phylum Streptophyta; class Magnoliopsida; order Malpighiales; family Euphorbiaceae; genus Mercurialis; species Mercurialis annua. The sequence goes on along the minus strand of NC_065573.1, from coordinate 35,210,307 downwards.
AATTTTTGAAATTGAGTTATTTAGAACAAATAAGTTAGAAAAAGGAGTTTTTTGTGCAAATTCCTCAAAGTAATTGGCTCGAAAAGCCCATCTTAGAATTTGATATGGGCTTTCAAAACAAACTCCATTTCTTAGAAATGAAAAAATAAAAAAATAAAATAAAAAGGAATGAAGGAAGAACAATTTTGCAGCCAAAATCAAGCTAACCCCTTTCGGTTGTGCATTTCTTCTCCATGGAATCATTAGAATGCTCTCAGTAACCCTAAATTCACTCTCTTTTATAGGCAATTTATTCCATTTATATCACAGGTATTCCTTCTCTCGCTCTTTTACTGCTCTCAATAACCCTAAATTTCTTATTAAGTGAGACATTCTAATTCTTAGTCGAGACTGAAGCAAATGTGTATGTTTGTTTATAATTAAGTGTTTGAGGGATTCGGCTAGCTATTAATTGGAACTTGTAGTATTTAATCACGTAGGTAATTGTCTGATTCACTTCTTGAATTTTTCTTTGCTTTTATCTTATCATAATTGTCGCGTGAACTCTGCAATGTGTTATTTTATTAAGAAGTGGTGAGAATGTTGCTGTTGTTGATGAGAATACGATGAGCTTTGCGTTATAGTATGCTAAGAGACGAACTCTACGATAGACGGACCCAATGTTGGAGGTTTAGAAGTCTACTTAGAATTAGCGATATTGTAATTAGGAGGGAAATTAAATCTTGAATCTTATCTTACTTGCCTTATATTTGAAAAAGGAAAAAAAAAGAGAAGAAAAGGCTATGTCCAGAACTTAAATGAGCGTAAGGATATGCTTAATTGAAGGTTTTTTTGATCTATCATGTCTACGGCTATGTTTGGTTCATAGAAAAGGTGCGGAATGGAATGGTTATTATGTATAAAAATGCTATTTTTTGCTTTGGTTCATGGAATTGTTATTTCATGATTTTGTGGAATAAGATCTCCTCTCAAAAACTAAAGAATGGATATTCCATTCCTTATACAATAGCTATTATGTTCCATGCTATTTCGTTCCATGCTATTTCATTCCATGAACCAAACATAGCCTATGGGGAATATGGAATTGAGGATTATACTACACGCCAATTTTTAATCCAGTTTTATTATTCCTTCGCTGTAGTAATTTCCCTACAACTCCATTATAACCAGCCTATTGATTTTCTCTCTAAAATATAATGATACAATGTAGTATTTGAGTTGATGTTGTAGAAGTTTGTATAGAGGCAATGATCTGCCTATTTGCAGTTATTCTCGTGTTAATTTCAGGCTTAAATATGCTGTAGGTAATGCTTTTATTTTTAAGATTATGATGGGAACTTGTTTCTACAGGGCCAACCAATTGCCACTTTCTTATTAGTTACTGCGGCAGTATGGATAGGAATAAGCGCAATATATTTAAGAAATTTCCAAGCAATCAATTCAAGAGAAAAGGAGTCAGCAGAAAAGGAAACTGGAATCATTCCAGCCATGAGGAACTGTCTGGGGATTCACATCCTATTGACACTGTCTATCGCATACTCTGCCCTTCGAGAAAAATTGGGGGTGTTATTGGAAAGGGTGGTGGTATAATTAAAGGTCTAAGGGAAGAGACCCATGCAAAGATAACGGTTGCTGATCCTGTTCCTGGTTCAGACGAAAGAGTAATAATCATCTATAGCTCCCCTGAAAAGATTTCTAGGAACCAAAATAATGATAAGGGTTCTACTATGGAGAATAATCAGGATACTATGGAACCTCATTGTGCTGCTCAAGATGCACTCTTGAAAGTTCATGACCGGATTGTTGAGGAGGATATTTTTGGTGGAAAGGGAGCTGATAATGAGAACAGTGTTGTCACGTCACGGCTTCTGGTTCCATATAACATGGTAGGATGTGTTTTGGGAAAACGTGGAGATGTCATTCAAAGGTTGCGAAGCGAGACAGGTGCAAGTGTTCGTGTTCTTCCGGCAGATCAGCTTCCCAGTTGTGCTATGGGCACCGATGAATTGGTTCAGGTACGATATTAGCCTCTTTAGTTTTTTGAGTTTTTATGAGGTGTAGACCCAAGTCATGCTTTTGCTCTTGAAGAGTCTTGATTATATTTTATATACTTATTTTCCACACTTTCGTCTCTGGAATCTTATTATGTTATGTACAAGTAGAACTTTACCAGGATTTTGTCTACAAATCTGGACGAGTTGGTAAACTTTTGAAATTGTTAAACGATTTTGTTCTCTCCTCTTAGCTTGCTAAATTTTCTGATAATGTTAATAAGTGTGTTGGCAGCATATAGCGGCGTGGAGTTCTATGTTTTTGCATTTGCACATTCCTGGGCATGAACTTCATAACATGTTCACTATGTCTCTCCCCTAGCTATTTTTTCACATCATTGTCACATTCAAATTTTTGAGTTGGTCAACCATTGAGTGATCAGGCCAGCGCCAACATATTAAATCCTAAAAACCCGCCTTAAGTCTATAAATTCCCTTTGATAATTTTACTTAAACATGGTTCAGGTATGCTATAATTGAAGTCAAGGTAGATGTGGCTGCTTGACAAGCTGCAGTGACTCTGAATTAAAATAATTATTACAGTTTATATGAATTTTGGCACTCAAACTCATATTCTTAACCAACTTAACTGCACAGCAATGTGTCTAGTAAACATCAGCTGGTTAAGTTGTTTGCTATTTATCGTGCTAGATTTAACATGATACATTAATCACATTTCCATTTTCCAGTCTATCAAAGCCGTTCTATTCCAGTAAATTTTGAGTTATTAACAATTAATTGTTAATTATTTCTTTTGTTAAAAATGCTAACAATTTATGGTTGTACAAGCCATTTGCCAAAAAAATAAAAAATGAATTTACTGAAATAAACTGATACTTAGCTGTTTCTTGGAATTCTAGCGTTATTAATCATAATACATGTACTGTCATGATATTTATTATTTGGTTGCAGTGAAGGTCCAGTTTAGTCCTGGAACAGCTTTTGATGCTTTACCCTTTCCTTTGTCCAGTTCAATGATGGATTGATTTTCAACACATTCACTTTTCATGAAAAGCTATTATGTTTTCTGAACATGACTAAAGGAACTATTAATTGATTTTTTATAATGAGATATGCCTGTAGTGGCATTTCTAAATGGCTTTTTTTTTGTATGAACTTCTAAAGTAAAAGTAATCATGGATCATATGGATGTGGTAAATGTTATACTGGTGTGCTGTTTGTCTGGTCTGGGAGTATTATTTGCGACATTTTTCTTGCTCATTGCACCAATTTTTCATCCTCAATCAGACTTCACTCTTAATTCAAGTTTCGATATGCATCGCCAGCGAGCTAGTTTAATGTGTTCCCTAGTGAAATGATTGATAAGTTGTTATGTGTTAGTACTATCTGAGACGAGACTCTGAAATGTTGCTCGCCCGATTTAAAAACATGGCTATTATTTAAGAGTTATTGCCTTGCTTTGATATGGATGCGGTCCTATGTGGTATGTTCCCTTTATCAATATAATTGCTTATCTGTAAGTATTTCTTACTTCACTGATTATGAGTCACATTTTGAAATTTGGTTGTGCCTTTTGGGAACCGCTTGCCACTTATATGGTTATCATAATGAAAATAGCCTGTTCTTATTTAGGATTGCGCCTTCAAAGTGCAGCCACTGTAAAATGAACCTTTACCACCAGTGGGACCCAATTTGAAGCCTGATTGTGTAGGGAAAAGTGAAGGGAAAGAACATGACTGCTGCTGAAGTTATATAGTTATTTACTTATTTTTTACCACTGCAATTTGCCGAAAGATATCTCTTAGTTCTGAGATTCTCCTTTGTCTCTGTACCCTAGGTTGTCAAGGCTAACAGCTTCCAGCTGTCTCTCTTATTGAACTTTATTGGCTATGCGAGACAAGGTTTAATAGTGTTGTTTATGGATTGTAAGCAAATTAAGCATTATTTTGTCTCTACATGAGGAGTGGCCAAGAATTTAGATGTTAAGAACTTTTCAGAACCACAGCCTTTCAGCATTAGGAATTTTGGAAAATTTTGCTTAATTTATATAACGTGAATAACAAAGTATCCTCGGACCATGTACATGACTGCAGCAAGTGGAAGATGGGTATTTGAAACTATATATGTGTTCCATAGTGACCTATTGAATTTGATATGAGCATGTTAGTAGTGGACTATGATGCTGTTGACTCCATAATTTAATTGGAAATGTGGATGTTGTTTGGCTTTCTCAAGACCTTTGGCATTAAAATATTTATACTTTCTACTGATTTCAGAGTAATACTGGATTTCTTACTTGAACTCCACCTTGTGAATCAGCATGGTGAAACGCATGCCCTCTTGTTAAGACATGTCTTCTACAACTAAAACTGGTGCTGGCCTGGCCTTAAACATCAATGATGTCACAATCAATTTCTCAGCTGGCTGAAATTAGCTGTTGGATCTTCACTTCTCTCTTGGAAGGATGAGAGATATATGCTCAAATGCGAATGCGTCTGCAAGGTCCAAGCATACCTTGATTAGGATGATGGATGCAAAGGATGGGTTGAGTTCTCCAAAATGAGGTGGGTGGAGTGACCTTTATTCACTCCATTGATATCATGTGAATAGGGATACTGACCTAGGGATTTGGTATTAGCCAAATAGAAATAGTCAGTGGATCCATAGTATTGTGATATCGCTCATTTTTCTTTGACCATCTATCTTTTTCCTCATTGCCAAACTTGTTTTCATGCGTTTTTGTTGAAGACACTGATAGATTCTGGAATGAGTTACCCATATGTGCTATCTTTCCCTCCTTTCTGGCCAAGTTCATTTAGTGTGGACTTTCACTCAAGGTTTTCTCATTGTGTGATATTTTAAATACTGAAATTCTCAAGTTGATATCAATAATCATTTGGTTGTTGTCATTCAGTGCTTGAAGGATTTCACCCACACGTATCCCTAGAATGATAAAATCTATTTAGTTTCTGTGGAAAATGGTGATATCTATCTACATTGATCGGCTCTTATAGTGTCCCATTTCTTGTTGAGTAGTAATTTTGATGATTGCGTGCGCTTATTTGTTTCGAACTTTGTATGGACATGATATGTTAATTGCCTGTTAGGTGAATAAGTACTAAATTTTTTAATATAAAAATGATTGATGCTTTAATGAATATATGATATGTTCATTTATTTAAGTATTATTATGCTTTTTTGTGATCATTCTAACTATTGTTGCATGCGGATCACTTCTTTGTTTGTTTTAACACTTATCCCGGTAGGAAAGTGTAATCTATTAGTAACTCTCAGCTGAAGTGTAAGTTTGGAAGGTGTTTTTCAGATATCTGCAAATCCGAATGTGGCAAAAAGGGCTCTTTATGAAGTGTCTACTCTATTACATCAAAATCCACGAAAAGACAAACCCCTAGATGTATCTATGCCTTACGCTCGTCAAAGTTTTCATTCTCCTGGAGGTCCCATGATGAACATGCCGCCACCAGGAAATCCAATGTGGCCTCATAGGAACAATTCAGCACATAATATGCCTCCCATGCCATTGATGGGGAAATATGGCAGTCAGCATTCAGGATTTGGGCAAGGTGGCTTTGATGGTGTTCCTCCAGGACATGGCGCCGAACCTTCAGCTGAATTTTCTTTGAAAATTTTGTGTTCTGCTGGGAAAATCGGCGGGGTGATTGGCAAGGGAGGCTCTAATGTAAAAGTGGTTCAGCAGGAGACAGGGGCTAGTATTCATGTTGAGGATGCTTCAGCGGAATCAGATGAACGCGTGATCCGTATCTCTGCTTCTGAGGTTTGCCTGGCTTTTAAAAGTTGCAACCTCTTTGTAATTTAGTTGCTTGAAGATTGTCATGCAGCTGATATACTAATTTAAACCTTGGTTCTGACTATTTCAGGCTCTTTGGAATCCAAGATCAAAAACAATTGACGCAATCCTTCAGCTTCAGAATAAAACAAGTGAATTTTCTGAGAAAGGTACTATAATTACCAGACTTCTTGTTCCATCAAGTAAGGTTGGCTGTCTTCTTGGACAAGGAGGTCAAATTATCAATGAAATGAGGAGGAGAACCCTAGCAGATATTCGTGTTTTCTCCAAGGATGAGAAACCCAAGTTTGCATCTGAAGATGAGGAGCTTGTTCAGGTGACATGGTCAAATGGTGCATTCCATGATTTTTTTTATCAATACATACTGAATTTTTGTAATTGGCTATGTTTTGAAATTTCAGTATTAACATGACCCTCATTGGTTATTTTAGATATCCGGCAATTTTAGTGTTGCCAAAGATGCTTTGTCAGAGATTGCATCAAGACTAAGAGTGAGAACTTTACGAGATGCAAATGGTGGAACAGAACCTGGGCCTGTTGGACCTGGCCAGGGATTTGGGACGGCACGAAGCTTGCCAGGAAGAGGGCCTCCTCCATCTGGTATGATGGGACCAAGTAGTTCTGGTGGATATGAAGCTTCAAGGGTAACATTTCCCTCCTCTTTATCTGTGTTCTGGTTTAAGTAATAGTTCATTAAATATGTACACCTGCTAAGTTTCTGTTAAAATTTGGCAACTAGTGTAGAGGAGCATGGTTTTAGGGAAAATTTTAGTGCTGCACTATGTACTTTATCTTCTAGTCTGATGATATTTTAACTTGGTGGTTGTGGAATTTAACATCATGGTAAATTATTTTCGGCATTCTATTTTTTGTGGTTATAATGCTGTCTTGTCTTGTATGCTATTTTCACTATTCTCCGGCAGATGAATAGAATGTGTATATTTTTCCACTTACCTGGGAACAAATCAATGGTACTTTATGCATTGAATTTATGTATTTCCCCCTGTATAATACTGCCTGTCTTTACAGTACATGTACGCATATGCATAGATGATATTTATGTAAGTGATTCTAGATAGATTATGTAGTATAAGCATACAAAAATAGATCTTTTGCTTCCTTTCCTCCATATCCTTCACATAGATCATCTTTTAGTATAGTTTTTGTAATTTGCTCCATATTTATTTGTAGGTTTTTTTTTTATGTTTCCATGATTTGTAGAATGTGCTTTTGTAGCTCAATGACATAAATTGTACACACTTTTCAGTTTTCTGATTTATATCACATGTTTGTTGGTTTGGTTATGATAATTTTTATCTTAGAAAGGATGTCCTATTGCCTAAAAATTCATGCACCTAGATTTAGATATGACATTATGACTCCCTTTTTCTGCATTGCAAGGAGGCTTTTTGTTTTTTAGTCGGAACTTGCGAGCACTAGGTTAAATTCACGGTTTTAAGTTATTTTTGTAAAGGTTGTCATTTAAAGAATTTTAAACTTGCCGGTACTGTTTTTACCGTTTTCTAATTGTTATCATATTTTGCACAGGTAACGGCTGTAACAGCCTTTATCTTAAAGTATCAAACGTAATTGAAGCCGTCGTATTGTATTCTATTTATATTCTACTGTCTTGTGTTTCTATTATTACTTATTAGGATAATTTATTTTTCATTATACTATAAAATAACGAATTAAGCATATTTACCTTTACTCATAATTTTTTTGTTAGATATTTCTATTCTTAAATTTCATTTAACTCTTTTAAAATCTGCTATTCCACCAACTCTTACAATTTTTATTAAATAGCGCCTCAATTGACTGTTACATAATCATGCCCGGCCTTAGGCATAGGCCACTAAGGGCTATGCCTAGAGCCACAAATTTTAGAGGGCCTCATAATTATATGGGGTCCATAGGAAAAATAAATATTATATTAAAATTTTAATAATTTTTTTTATGATAGATGAAATTTTCATTTTTAAAATTTAATTAGGTCTTTTAGTAATTAGAAAATAAATTTTAAAGGGCCTCTTTTATGGTAGTAAATGTTGTAATTTATATTCAAAAATAAATTAGGCTCTTTTAATAATAACTATATAGCAATACAAATAAGATTAAATTACATTATATATATTCTTTTTATATAAAAAAATGTTTTTTTAAAAAGAAATATTATAAAAATTTACTAAAAATCTATCGATATTTACCAAAAATCTACTAAATATATATCAATAATCTACCGAGATTTATAAAGTGAAAAAGAACATATTTTATGAGAAAAATAAAATGAGTTTATTTTTACGAACAATTTTACAAAAATAGATTTTATTTATAAAAAAATACTAAGATCTCGCCTAGGGCCTCGGTTCATCTAAGGCCGGCCCTGTACATAATGCTACGGTCATTACTGATACCTTTCCTTTATATACGGTCTGCTGGGATTGTGGCTGTTACTGCAATTTCAATCCATGGTTAAAAGTAATTGACTATTATAGGGTTATCTTCTGAAACCGAATTTAGTCATTTGCTTCATTCTTACTTTTATGCTGATAATCAACTTCCTTTTTTTAACTTAGCACACAACTGTAATGACAAGTGCCTATGGTCTTAGATTTGGTTGATATTTAGATTTGGTGATATCTCAACTGCCATCGCATGACCTCTTGCTGCTTCTGTGCACATATTATTTATTTCTGTTACCGTGTTTATTTCTAGAATAGTGACTATTTTATCTAATGGATATATCATGCTGAAGAATTATTGGATTCAAGTTCAACTAAATATAGATCTAGTGTTTCCTCAAAAAAAAAATGCAGATCGAGTGAATGAACTGAACTGAATTGAATGCCTGCAACAAACTGTAATCAGTTCTATCTTAGTTAGTGTTAACTCTGGATTATAATTTATATAGGTTTTCACAAGTCATTAAACATTTTTAATGTCAGCCATGCTCTGTCTATTGAAATTGCAGCATCAGCTTAGGGAAATGAATCCCATTTTGTGCGGTGTATATGATGTGGAATGTGCTCAATTGATATTTTTTTAATACTGGCATTCTTGTGGTTATGTGATTTTAAACATTTTATACAAGTTAAGGGTTTGTATGCTTGGTGCATTCATATAGCTGGGGAACTTGCAATTTTTTTTATTTGAAAAAAATTCTTGCTTCTCGCAGGGTAGTGAACATGAATATGAACGTCGCAGTTATCCAGTTCCTCCACCTGTTGAACATGAATATGAACGTCGCAGTTATCCAGTTCCTCCACCTGTTGTTGGGTATTCGTACTATTATTTTAAGTCATAAACTAATGATTGTGTCTTTCAATGCTGTGGCTGAGTTCCTTATTGTTGTCTCTAGTTCCAGATACCAAAACGTGAACAGTGGTTTGGAGGACAATGGAGTTGGGGGAATGCCTTATGCTGGTGAGGTATGTCTATCATATTCATTCTCTCTCCATCGTAAGGGAACAAACAAATGGATAAATGTTAATACCATGCCTAGTGTAATATTGCCCTACATAAATCAAATCCGAAATGTCTGTTGATATCCAAGAATAAAAATTCTTGTACCCATTCTCTCAAACTTTGCTGTTGGGAGAAGCGTTAGTTGGATTTGGACATTCAGAAAATGACTTATTTGTTAGTCACAAAATAATGTTGATTTGTGACTTTCATTTGCAAGCTTTTTGTTTCACTGTTTTTCATACAATCCCCTTTTTCTCGTGTATTTTTAACTCGTAGAGTTCCAGTTTGGGGCTTGCAAACATGATTCATGATTGGAATATAAAATCGATAAGATTTCGATGTAAGAGTGAAGTATTGAAATCTGTGGCAAGGTTTCTATTTCTTCTTATGTATTATAATTTCTGGAAATCTTAGGTTGCTGGAACAAGGATGAAGTTCCAAGATCCTATGTCTGGTGGCCCTGAAAATTTCCGTCAATCTTCTGAGCATCTGAGTTCCAGACAAAGCATTCATCATCCTTTTGTGGCTTCTTCCGGACAGAACATGAATGGCCAACAAGGTTTCTACCAGAACTCTTATCAGACAGGGACTGCTCAACAGAGTGTCTATCAACACCCGAATTCTCAGCAAAATTCATATCCGAACATGAACGCGCAGCAAAATCCCTATCCGAACATGAACGCGCAGCAAAACCCCTATCCTAACCTGAACATTCAACATAACCCCTACTCTCATAATGCTCCTCAAGGTGTCTACGGCAATCCCGATGCCCCTCAGGCGACCTTTCACAATATTAGCACGCAGCAGGGCACATACCAGTACTGACTTTGATTTGAGAATTTTTGTACAATAGTTAGCCATCCGTTTTCTTATTGTGTAACTGCTGTGTGTGCCGAGTCAGACACACGTAGTTGTCATTTAAAGCTGTTTCATGATCTTTAGGCATTTGCAGGCAGTAAAAGGAACAAATTTGGCTATGCTGTACTTCTGCAATTTGTAAACATTTTCTTAGAGTATAGGAATATACATAATTATTTTGAAAATTCTGGATATCTCAACTCATGACGAACTAAGATTTTCTGCGCTAAAGAATTTAAGTTAATTCGGAGTAATTGTATTTTTTTTTCGTATAATCATATAATTGATCCAAGGTAGTCTAGTTTGCTGGTTTCTATTTTGTTGTTTGTTATCTTTATTCGTAGCAGATGGCGCATAAATTGTTTGCAGTACACAATTTGTTGCCTCTCCTAAAGATTTTACTGTTCCTCTTGGAATAAACATTCAGCTATTTAAGATTTAAATTTGATAAAAGAATAATAAATCTTTAAAAGTATTAAGTATATATTTCACCTAATTTCAAAGAAATGATAATATAATTTTATATTATCTAGAAAGTGATGACAATCACAAGAACGTATAATAGTCATTTACTATAATACATGGTTGACTTGGTATAAAGTGGCATTCCATTGGTACCAAAAAAAGTACGATTGTGCACTTAGACATTTAATTTTAGTGCTACCGTCAATTTGGCCACTTTTAAGAGTAATTGGGATTTGACTTCACTTTCAAATTTTCTTATTGTTTGATTAGCCTCATCGTCCAATTGTTGTCTATGTTGCATGAAAACAAAACGAATGCAGATGCAGACACCACAGAATGTTTTTCTTTTCAAAATATGAAAAGAACAAAAAATATAGAAATATATTTATAAGCATTAATTATAAAATTTTAAATTTGTTTATAACAAAATTTATTTTAGTCAACAAATAAAAAAAACAATTGCTTGAGCTTCACAAATTGAAAAAGGAACAAAAAACTCTGTACAGAAAATAAGTCATTCGTATTAAAGTGAGAAATGAGTAGTGTGAATAATAAAATTTATGGATACTTAATGTGAATTATAAAAATTTCTGGAAATTATGCTTCTTTGTTTTAAATTTAAAGGTAACTCTTTAGAATAAGATATTAAAATTCATGTTGGTAAGGATAAAGATTCACTATAGCCATAGGCATGAAAAGATAATACATATAAAGTTAGGGTTTTGTAACAAGAAATGCACAGTTTTGCTTTCCATTTATGAATAACGTTATCCAGCAATATGGAAACAACACTGTGCTCTTGACTTTAACAAAAATAAAAATAAAAATAGTGCTTCTCCTCAGCCAACAAGTTTTTTCTCAGTGTATTATCAGTTATCTAATAAATTAATCAAATAAAATTAATATTGATCAATTTAATGCTGTATTTTCTATTGTACAATTTTAATTTAAGAAAAAAAATACTTCTTTAAAGATAAAAAGAATAATCATCTTATTTCATGAATAACATTGCATTATTGGAAACAATGTACATTGTTTTTTACATGCTAAATTAATAAAAAATAAAAAAATAAAAATAGCACGTAAAATTTTTATAATTACTCTCTAATGTCTAATTCTATTTTTTAATTGTTTATTTATTTTCGGTTTCAAAATTAAACTCTTTTATTTGAGGAAGTTGTTTTACTATTTTCTATTTTAATTTATACAAATTAATTTTACTTTTATAATTGTTTAACAATTATGTTAAGTTATACTACTATTTGTTTAGGTTATTTACATATTACAAACCGTGAAAAATAAATTGACAAGTCTACAACAACCAAGTACTTTTAATTATAGTTATTGTTATTGTTATTAAATATCTTTATATATTTTATTTTATTATTTGAAACCTCCTCCCCTAATTTTGAATCCTGGCTATATATGTTCATCGTATTCCAATTTGATTGTTGGTAAAGCCATTTCTGAAGCTTCATCATTGTATTTGAGGCAATTTTGTCTTTGGTGAATTTTAATTAGTCAAGTTAGCAATTCATTTCAAATCTGAGGCCAATTCAAGCTAATTTATAGGGTTTCACGCATATCCTAAATATATAAAGGGTAATCAAAGATTATGAGTGGCGCAGACCAAATAACTAGTGTAGCATGTGTATTACACTAATGTTACTTACTGTGCATATACACTATTTAATCCATTAATTGAATGCCTAGCAACTGTGATTTTAGATAACTATAATTGGAGAGATATTTTTTTCTTTTCATAAATTTTATGACATAATTAATTAGATTTGATCTAATTTATTTAAATCATATAGACTCATAAATTTAGTATTTCAGAATAATGGATTAATTCAATATTTTTTTCAAGTGTTTATTTGACTTAATTTTAGATTTTTTTTTTAATTTATTTGATTTTAATTAATCAAATTGAATTATTTGATAACTTTATAGAGTGAAATAATCATTATTGTTATAATTCACACTAGTATCAATTCAGTATCTTTAGACTGTTCTCACTTAAGTACAGAAAAGGAAAAAAAAGGTGTGCAGATGATTTACACACTTGGGATTTAGATCGACAATCAAAGCTGATCACCATGCCAAGTTGCATGCAAAGTTATGCAACAGCACGTCATATTACAATATAACATTATCTTGTGTTGATAAATATCGTTTTTATATTTAATCAATCAACACATATTTCAAATTTGACTCATATATTTATAAACGTGAGAGGCAATATTGTAAAAAGATATGGCACATTCGTTATATGCAGGGGCGGAGTCAGGTTATCTCTCAATTTCTTTTCGGCTTAAACGAGTTTTTTTTAACTTTTTTTAATCTTACAAACAAGTTTAGTTATTAGGTTCAATTTTCATATAATTGACCTTTTTTTGAAAGAAAAATCAAATAAAAAAAAACGAGCCTTAGAATTTCTCTAAGTATTACACCCCAACAAAACAAAATATTCCAAATTTAAAAATTAGATGGATTGGTGTAGAGATATTTGTAAGATATCTTTTGACAAACTTAATGTTAATAATAACTAAAATTTATATCCTCGAGCATAAAAGCTCTTACCTTTATATAATCTAGATTTAATCACAAAAAAAAAGCTCTTACCTTTATATAATCTAGATTTAATCACAAAAAAAACTCACCTTTTAACCTCTTTTTAAATGCACCATGATGTTGCAATTTTGTCAGCTGCATCCAAATTCGTACTTTTGAATTCCAATTCCACTCTCAAATACTAAATTGATCTCTTGTCCATTTGAAAAAAGTTAAATTAAGTCGTCCATTTTTAATTTTTTATGTGGAAAAGCGTTAAATGAGTATTTTATAAGGGTTTTTATGAATTTTTTCCGAGTAAAAAAAATCTAATTTGATTTTGAGGGTGAAATTGAAACCTAAAGGTGTGAATTTGAGTGCAGCTGACAAAATTGCAACGTCAGGATGCAACTGAAAAAGAGTTAAAAGGTGGGTTTTTTTTGTGATTAAGCCTATAATCTAATACATTCTATCATACATTTAATTCACAATTTAAATTATATTTTAAATTTTACAATTGAATACAATACACTAGCATAAATAAAAATATTAACTTTTCGAGAATGAAATTTGTCCTTGGGCATGTGCGTAAACTTTTTTAATCTAAATGGAATTCAGTGATTATAACGAAAGAGAAGTTAATATTATCTTTTAGAATAGAATATTTAAATACGATAAAAAAAAAGTTTTCATAAGATGGTGGAAGCGAAAACTTAATGGTGGAACATGATGATTAAGGCATTTACTAATAATTTATTTTGATCTTAGCATCTATTTTAGTACTTAGATTTAGACATAGCTTTGTATTAAAAATTGCTAGATTTAGAGAAATGTTTTTTATTTATATAATCAGCTTTTTTCACATTATAAATATCATCAACTTATTTTGACATTACATGTATAATGTAATCAACTTTGTGCTTTTCTCTTGAAAGAGCTACTTGATAATGCAAAATTTAATTCTTAAATTTATATATTTAGTATGTTTAAATACAAATCATATTATTATGAAATTTAATGATTAATGATTTAATTTAGTTTTTATATTTATTATATTTTTAATTTTTTGAAAAAAATATTTTTTAGTTTTCATTTTTTGTCTTAAAAACCAAATGATGTAAGAAAATAAAATAAAATAAAAATAAAAATTAAAAGAAGTAGTAATTAAATAAATTGGATTATCAAGCCATTAAATTTCATAAAGTTATAGTTTTTTTATTTGTGTCAAAAATACGTTTAACGACTATATTAAAATTAAATATTTTAGTTAAGTTTTTTGACTCAGTTGAGTAACAAAAAATTGACGAAATGACTAAACTGTTGACAGAAACTAAAATAAAAAGCCATATTATTTGATTTTGAAATAAATGGGATGAAAGTGTGAATTATGGCATGTAGGGTTATAATAATTTGCTCAATTAAAAAAAAGAGTAAAAATAAAAATAATTAATAAATAGAACAAAATTATGAAAAAGATATTGAAAAGTTGAAATAGTAAAAAATTAATAAATAACTAAATAAAAGAATATAAATTTTATTTAGAATTTTCAATAAAATATTGTATTGTTTTATCTAGATTTATGTTCTTATTCCGTCTTTAAATTTTTATATTATAAAATATTATTCTAAAGAAAAAAAATCTAAATTTTCTATTCCGGCTCCGATAAGCTGCTTGGGACATCCCACTACTTTGTGTGCACCGGAGAAAGAATCAGATTTACACGACAATAATATAACATTATTGGTATGTGATTAAATTTATACTATATAGTAGTTAATTATTGTTGTTATTTATGTACATGAAAGTATGAACGACCACTTTTGACGAGGCACTAATTATTTAGATTAGACCCACTCGTGCAATATAGAGGAATGAAATAAAAAGCTTTACAGCTAATCATTATCAAATACAATTAAAAATTACATACTAAACAATGTACTAATGTATATATAGTAATGATATAAATACATGACGTAGTATCTACGCATGTAATTTTCTTTTTTTAATTCGAGTCTATGATAATGATAGTGATAAATTTATACATAGTTTAATTTTATACAATAAAATGAGATTCTTATTTATATACTTCTCATGTACACGTGAAGATCTTCCCCGTACATTTTCTTAGTAAGCCCATTCTAGTCTGTGTCAAGAGTTGAATACAATTTATTTTATATTGGTTTAATTGCAAATTAAATCACATATTTTACTCTAATTTGCAATTATAACATGAATTTTAAAGTTTGACAATATAAATAACCAATTTTTTTTTTGGCAAATTGATACACTATTTGACAATTTTGAAATAGTCATAGACTTTTAACTAGTTTGTGTTCTTCATAAGAAATAAAGTAAGACATCCTAAACTTTTCAGGGGTTCAAGAATCAACTCATTTAAAGGTTTCTACATCGGGTTATGAAGTTTTGAAATTAGTGGTTGTACAACAGAAAATGGTGTCTCGTTCGTGTAAACCTTTCTTGTTCGAGATGGGAAATAACTCATGTCTCAATTGATAAACTTGTGTCTCGATTGATACATGAAGAGAAAAATGGGCAAAAGTTTCTTGAAGAGCTGGTTCAAAAAGAGAAGCATCAATTTAATGAAGGTCTCGATCGAAAACCTACCTTCTCGATCAAGAATGTCATTTAAAAAGCTGAAAATCATTTTAAACAAGAAAAGAGTCGAGGACCACTTCCTTTTTAGTCCATTAATAGACTTGCACTATGATGTTTTTGTTTCTCTTTTAGATAAGGCCTATATATAAGGCACCCTTTTATTTTATTTTAGGGCAAACACTTACTTTGAGGTTTTTGTAGCCTCCACATTTATTTCCAGCATTTTGATCTTAGTTTAGTGATTGTTCTTGTGTCGGGATTGAAAATTATTATTATCAATTGAATTTTATTATTCCGTATTTGACGAATCTCTAGATAATCATTATTTAATTATGTTTTATTCTTTATATTATTGTCTTATTTATATTTGTGTTAATATGAATAGCTAATTAATCCCCTAGTTTGGGGATTCATTAGAACTTATGATTGTTGGTTATGGGAATGAATGGAATGACTTGTTTATAATTCTAATCATTGAATATAATGCTTGTTTTAAATTAATCTCCTAAAACATGTTTTGCGTTTGGTTAATGCATTGAGAGATGGTTAATTAGATAGAACAAATGATTAGAAACCTAAGCCATACCACTGTGTGAGCGGGTTAGGAGTTAGGTAACCGTTGAGTTGGATTATTAATTACTTGTTGATTGATTGATTGTGTTTAGTGACACGAGAGTGAATTAGGCATTAATTGGTTGTTGATTAATAGTTTTGTCATTCTTTAAAGTTTGAGAGAGTGGGAACTGATGCTTTTCAAAACAACTCGGTTCTTATTGTATGCCATGATATTCGTTATCCATGATTTACATGATTATTTGCAAGTATCAACCCTTGAACATTTTTATCCGCTTGATTACCCGTAATCTATATTTGCTTTAATAGTCATTAGTTAATTGCTTTTAAGCGTTTGTTTGATTATCGTTTGTTGAGTTGGTTTGATTTAATTGTTTAATTTAATTGTTAATCTTCTCAAATTCCTTTTACTAAACGAATGAAAGACATAAGTTGAAATCTTTCTCACCAAATTGATTGTCCTCGTGAGTTCGACAACCTGAATTTATAGTCTATTCTCTTACTTGTAGCAATACCGTACTTTTGCGGTTTTCATCAATAATACACAAAGAAATAACAATATCAAATACACCTATGAAAATCGCATCAAGTAGTGCAAATGCTCTGGAAATCGTATTGCACCAAAGTATACATATTAGGCCAAAAGAAACCTTGGGCGGAGGTTCCATAGCTGCCAAAATTACAAGGTAAAATCTCTTTCTAAACTAATTTTTCGTTATATAATATCTTGTTATGCAAAAATAGTCACGTAGGATTGAAGTTATGAAATTAGAGACGGTGTCAAAGAAGGGGGTCTGCTTGTTCAAAATTTCAAATACTGAGCTACAGTTGAATTTTTTCGGACGTTGAGAATTTACTTGATTATGATCGCAAACCATAAGAGCATGGATCACTCTTTCCTTTAATGGACATGTCATTAAGGGCAACAGTTAAAATATAGCCACGTAGGATTAAAGTAATAGAGTTAGAGACAGGATTTAACTGCGGGGCTTGTTTGTTCAAAATTTCAATTGTTAGGGGAACAGCTGAACCTTTCTGGTTTTTAAAAGCTTATTTGATTTTGACTCTAAATTAGGAGAAATTATTAGATGAACCAAGTCCACCACGTATATAAACTATTCATTTGATACGTGACACGTGACTATTTGTATGAGCCAATTAATGAAAGGCACATGGATGACCTTTTTCCCTTAATTCTATCAAAAGCAATAAAATAACTTTTATCGGTGATTGGCAAAAAAATCTTAAATATTTGTCCTAAATACCGGAAAGAACAGCCACACTTTTCAAGTGTTGTAATTTTCATCACTTTAATTTGCTCTTCTGAATCCAAATTTTCTTTCACTTCATACTAAATTTCTTTATTCACGTGTATTAAACTTTTAGCTTGATTGCTTCATTTCTTATTTATTTTTGTTATAATATATATAAACACACACACACACACACACACACACATATATATATATATATATATATCTTTTAATTTCAATAATAATAGAGAAATTAAAATTTCAAACTCACATATCTAATTAAAATTATATATCTAGCAATAATGCTAACATTCAAATGTACACATAATCAAAATGCTTCAAATTCAGCTAACAATATGTTTAATAACAACGTATATTATTTTAGATAAATAAATTTATAGTAGATGTAGTTAGAAACTAAAACGATGAAATTAGAATAGAAATATTCATTCGTTTAAAGATGGTAATATTCTGACAATAAAAATTAATCTATTTTTAATTCAAAAATTATAAATAATTGTTTACTTTATAATTTTATTAGTTTGATATTACATAACTGTTTTAGTTTGATTAAAGATAGCATGTGTTTTTTTATTATGCTAATAATAAAATTTATTTGATAGTTTATATATTTTAGAAAAAACAAATTATTGACTTTTATGATTTTTTTTGAGTGTGTCTTTTAAATTATTTTATTTTATATATAATGGTTGGTCAATCAGAATTTAATGAAATTATTTTTACAATTAAAAAAAAAGTAGAGATATATGAGTAGTGGAAAGAGCAGAATCAAAGATTGGTGCAAGTATACACACCTAATAGGTTGGCAGAAGGGAAAAAAATCATAACCCTACCTTTAATTAGTCAAATTCAAATGTGCAAGTTGTCTAATTATTTTATTATAATTTTTTCTTTCAGTGTGGAAAGTTGAGCACTTAAATAAAATCAAGGTTTTAATGGAAGAAAAGATGTTTTAGAAGAATCAAGCTAT
This sequence comes from Mercurialis annua, assembly GCF_937616625.2. Lineage (NCBI taxonomy): Eukaryota > Viridiplantae > Streptophyta > Magnoliopsida > Malpighiales > Euphorbiaceae > Mercurialis > Mercurialis annua. Next base: position 35,191,691 of record NC_065573.1, on the reverse strand, counting down.
CATTGCAATGAGCATCAAAACTAAAAAGAAATCCCTTTTTACCTCACAAATAGTTTTGATTTCTTTCATTTTTTTAAATTTTAATGAGCATCTTGCTCTTATCTGAAAAGCACTTAGCTTTTTATCATGACCCTTTGTTAATTAATAAGGGTTTTGACCTCTTAAGCATGTTTATGCTCCTTTTTATGGATAATTTTAATGACAATCCTTCAACTTTTGTCTCTCTTCTATTATAGTCCCTAGACTTTAGTTTGTAAATATAAGTTTTTCTTAAATTTTATTTTGTATTAGGTTTGTCCCTGATGCGACGATATCTTTGTTTCTGTCAAATTTAATGATGCGACATGCACTTGGAGTCCTATATATAAGTCATATTATACAATTTTATTTGAAAATTTGTCCAACCAAATATAAGTCTAGATGACTTTCACATTACCAATTTTGATGGAAATGAAATTAGACTAATGTTAAAAATAATACTAATACAAAATAGAGGTTATGAAATAATATAATTATGAAACAAATTTTAGGGACTATGATGGGAGAGAAACAACAATTAAGGGAGATCCGATGAAAATTACCCCATTTAAATTAATATTTTCTTGAGGACTCCCTTAAATTAATTAATTGATTTTAAGTAGTACATTGGGTTAGCTAGCATAAACAATTACATATACAAATATACAAAAAGTAAAGCAAATCAATGTCTAAGTTTCCTTTGATATATTATTAATAACTATCACCTTTGTTTACATGCTTAAAGCATAATTCCATGTCTATCTCTTGACTAAAATAATACAAACCCCAAAATAAAATAACAATTTGTGACCATCTTTATCAAAGTAAGCTCAATTAACTCTAATTAATCAAGACTCCCTCATGCCACTAATTAAACTCTCTCTTCCTCTATAACTTCAAAAATATTTTTGGGATTACTATGAAATCAAAGGGGGCTAAGACAAACTTGAACACCATACTTAGGTTTAATGGTCAAGACAATAACAGGAGCATGGCGATAAGTGTCTGCAATATTGAAGCTAAATTTAGAAATCAACATGGCTAAAATTATTTTTGCTTCCATCATGGCAAAAGTTTGGCCGATACAGTTTCGGGGTCCGGCTGCAAATGGCATAAAATGTCTGCCGGGAGCGAATGTTTTTGATGCGAATCTGTCGGGATTGAATTCATTTGCATCTTTTCCCCATAATTCTTCACTGTGATGAATTGCAAGAACAGGAATCCAAATGGATAATCCTTTTGGAATGTGAAGATCTCCAAGTTTTATGTCTTCAAATGCCATTCTTGGTAGTACTGTTGCTGGTGGATATAGCCTTAGTGATTCATTTATCACCATATTTAGCTGCACAATTTTAAAAGAAAATAAATCAATTTATTATAATTAACACCATAATTAGTGGCAGAACTGGAAAATTAATTCCGCCCATAATCACAATTTAAGTAAGAAATCTGAAAATACTTTCGAAAAATACTTATTTTATTATTATTATTTCCTTTTCTAATATTTATAATTCACTTATATATAGTCTAACTCAAAATATGAAAGTATATTTTTAATGTTTCAAAGGTCTAATAAAACGTGAGTTATGCAATAATATTAAAGTTTTGATCACTACCCAACTAGTTGCAAAAATAAATAAATTATTAAAGTTTACTTTTACTTGACCATCCTAAGATTAGGCTAATGGGTTGACCCAACTTTATGAGGGTAAATTAAGTTGATGATTAAGGTAAGCAAGGCAATTAGCTAGGGTGTAATGAAATGATTAATCATTGGAACTAAAGCAAGATTTTAGGATAAAACAAATTGGGAAGTGGAGAGGCATGAAGTATTGTCTTGTATAGGATACCCTACTACATCCTGTATAAGCAACTCACATTATCAAACTAGCTTAAGCCAACCAAAAAGGCAGCCTATTCACTTTATTTTATGTATATATTTATGTATGAAGAGGCAAATTTACTAAAAGGGTCAAAAGAAAAAACAGGTGGACATGGGAAGAGAGCACAACTTACACCTAAATATATATAATTTTTCTTAATTTAAAATATTGGGTTTTCCACTATAGTTCATTTTAAGTTAAGTATTACCTTTCATTGTGAAGCTTAAGACACTAATTTTTTCATTAAAATTTGGGTCAATCATATATGTAGGCAGTGGCGGATCCAAAAATTGTTTATAAAATGAATAAATTTGTATTGAAAATTTGTAAAATGGACAAAATTGACAAAACATAAATTTTAAGGTGGGCAGTGCTTATGATTTTACTGCAGAAAAACTACAATATTATTAGATTACATATTCATATCTTTCAAATAATCAAAATATTAAGGTGATCAATTGTGCACTATACGCTCTTCCTAGATCCGCCTTTGTATGTAGAGGTATATGCTAAAATGTGTGAATAAAAATTGTTAAATTTTAGTCTACATATTTTTTTTAATTAGGAAGATAATATGCACTCTTCTCTTTTAGTATACCTTTCTATATTTTCTAACCATTACCAAAAATAAAGACAAAAATGGAGAAAAAATAGATTAGCAAATCTCTGTTTTTTATAGAAAGAATTTGTGACGGTTTTATGGCAACAATTTTACTGTTATAATTTATATATATATATATATAGATGGTAAAAAAAAGCAAAAAATGTACTTACCAAGGTGAGTTTGGGAAGATGGTCAATGGAGGGAGTTTGACCATTGCAAACTTGAAGAACCTCATCTCTAACTCTTTGTTGCCAAGTAGGATTGCTAGCAAGAAGCATGACTGTCCAGGTCAGCAATAGAGCAGTAGTTTCATGTCCAGCAAAGAAAAAAGTTTTGCATTCATCCATTATCAATTGAAAATTCAAACTGAACCCATTTTCTCTTTTATTTTGCATCTCATTTAGTAGCATTCCTAATAAATCATTCCCATAACTACTACTCCTTCCAATTTCTACACAATCTTTCCTACTTTGTATTATCTCCATTAGCAATTCTTCCACTTCCATCTTCAATGATTTTATCTCTCTATTGTACTTACTAGGAAAAAATCTGTCAAATAAAATAAAAATATACCGTCAAAATATAATCATCGGATTCTAATTATAAAAAAATATACCAGAGCAACAAATCTTATAACGCGGCGGTTTATTATATTTATATTGATTTATTACACTTGCATCTAGACGAGTCACATTTCAGGATGTGCACTCGGTTATAATAGTACTGAACTGAATATAACCATATTAAGATTCTAATTTTTTTTAGAAGACGAACTTAACTAAGTTGGTTCAGTTGATATTTTGGTTTGATCTATTAGTTTTTGTTTTTGATTTACACTAAAACTTAACCAAATTTTTTAAATATCCAAAATCCAATTCTTATAATATCAAAACGAATCAAAGGAATCTTTGGCCAATCTCAAAGAATGAATAACAAATTAGTGCCTTCTTTGGCAGTAGGAGAAATGAGAAAAGGAAAAGAAAAGATGAAGGACTAGTTAAGACTTAGGAGAGAAATATAGGGACAAAACTTTCCTTTTCCTTTCCCTTTTCATTTGCTCAAACAACAAAGTGTGAAATCGATAAACAAAAAGAAGAAGAATGACCAGAAACAGATGGAATCCATTAAAGCAAACTAAAACTGACCACCAAAAATAAAATGAATACTTTTCTTAATTCCTAATTAGACAATAGAATCATAATATTTCAATTCTTGAAACAAGAATTGACCGTTAAGAGACAGACTTACCGGCTACCAGGAAAGCATAAATGCCTGCTAGCTTGAGCACAGTGACGCTGAAGTTCCGTTAATAAATGAAATATTTGCTTCCCTTTCTCATAACTGCAACCGAACTCTGTTCTTGAAATTATATCAGCAGTGAGTCGAGTCATGTGTTCACCTATCTCAAACTCAGTTTGTCCTGAGTTTACAGCATTTTGTAGCGATTCAAGCATCCCCTTGGTGCATTCCACCATGTGCACCGCATAGCTCTAACCCAATCAAATCCAAATTAAATCAGTAGGTGACTTAGATTGCAAAAGAATGAAAGTTTGGGTTTTGAATTGTAAATATTAAAAGTTATAAGTACCTTGAGTCTGTCTCCCATGAATGCTGGCGCAACAATATGGCGTTGATGATACCAATTATCACCGTTAGCCATTAACAAACCACGGCCTATAAAATGTTTCGAACCTTGCTGTTGCAGCCATGATTTACCAGCTTTAGTACTGTACTTGGTCATCAGTTCTTTGATTAATTCCGTCTCTGTCAAGCACATGCGCGGCTCAATCCCATGCCAATATATAAACCTTTTCCCTACACACAAAAATAAATAAATTTAAACAAACCCCAAATCAAAATAAGCAAATTTAAGACTGCCCAAATAATAAAAATATCAAATATGTGAATATACACACATATTTATACATATATATAGAGAGAGAGAGAGAGAAAATATATACCGTATTGTTTAGACCAGGTGAGGAAATGTGGAAGAAGACGACCGACGATGTCATGGTGGATATTAGGACAGTCTTTGGAAGTGGACTGAGAAACTAACGACGCCATGTCTAAGATGTTTCCGGTAAGAGGGCGAGGTTGAGGACCACGCACTCCTTGTTTTTCCATGAAGTTCTTGATGCGTCTGGGAGTGAAGAAGTAACATGAGATGGTATCATATGCAACTTTAAACAGTATAGACAAGAATATAACTAACACACTTGTTATAACCATCATCATCCTCTCTCTCTCTCTAACTCTTTCTCTCTCTAGATTTATAATGGTTTAGGAGATTGAGAGAAAAATGAGAGAGCTATGTAGTGTTATTTATAAGTTTTTTTTAATTAGTGAAGTGTTAAGAGATCATATATTTGTATATATATAAAAAGATCTACTATAAGGTTATGTTGTAGTAATGTTTAAACATATAAGGAGAAAAATGTTTTGTAACATTTTTTTGGATCATCTTTTATTTTTCTCCTTAAATGACAATGTTTTATTTTTCTTTTTCGAAATGTATTATTAAAAAAAAACTCTTTAATTGTCACGTTAAATAGTACAATAAAAAAATGGGTTAATTAACATTACTCATATATTAAAGAGAAAAGTGGAGTTTGAATTGTTTTGACAAGAGGAAGAATTCTTTATTTTAATTCTGAGCTTAACGTTAAAAAGATGTTGAGATGAAAATTTTGTTTATCATGTATAATTTGTGAATTCTAATATTTTAATTTTGTTTCATATGTTTTATAATTATACCAATACTTAAATCAGTGGTGGTAGAGACATATATAAATAGAAATCAAATTTAATTAAATGCTATATAAAAATATATTTAGAAAGTGAAAAATATTTTTATATCAAATAATAAAAACATTAAATTTATATTCTTCCATCGTGTTGAAACAGTTTTTTAATTGTGCAATTCAACAATCTTTCACTCCATTCATTGATTATCCCAAATTACAAATCGACTATGAAATATATATGAGTCTGATTAAAATAACATAAAAAATTAAATCTTTACTACACTAAAATAACATTAATAAAAAAAGATCAAAAAATCCAAAAAAATAAAATAATTTTGTGCTAATTGAATAAAAAAAATTAATGCTAACATAATGGAAAAAATAGTCCGCATTGACCAAAATGTTAATTTGTATGAAAAAGAAGAAAAGAAATCGTCAATTTTTCTTTTATTTTTTTGTGTGAGATTTTAAATTGAAATTTGAGGTTCAAATATATTTCTCTATTTTTATAAAAAAAAAAATTTCTCCCAAGTCTATCATGGGTGGTGGATACATAATTTTTTTCTATAAACTAAATAAAACAATTTTAAACAATAAATATTTGATTATGATTTTATAATACTAGTAGATAATACAGTTACATTAATAAATTATATGTTAAAAATACTTAATTGGAAATTTAAATTGAAAAGGTAAATAATCATTTATCAAAATATGTACGTCCGTGAGTATCCACCCTTGTATGATAAAACGAAGATTTCAAGTTGAGAAAATGTGGTTAGAAAATCACTATAATATTTAATTAATATGCTATGTCCCCGTCATATAGTGAATGTTTTTTAATAGACTATCACATAAACTGAGCCAATTATTTTAAAATACATCATTCAAAAAATAACACCAATGCCATTTTATTTGTTAGAGGTTTTAAGCATTTAATAATATATTTTAAAGTGATAGACAGTTTGACAGCTTGATAAACTATATCTATCTCAAAATTCTTCAAATATTGATATAGACTGAGACTATGGTAGTCTTGTTAGAATTATAGTTTTATTTCCCCCTGAATTTCTAGCATCAACGGAAAATATAGATTCTTAACAACAAAATTAGCTAAATTGGGTCATTATAGAAGAAAAAAACATAGCAAATTTGGGTATATAAGATCTCATAAAAGTTGGAATAAAAATAATGACCTCTACACAATCAGGATACGTGTTGAAAAGTTATTTAGGAAAGAATGAGTAATGAATTAATGAGAATTGATTTGACTTCCAATATTTATTTATTTTGGAAATTGTAAATCCAACAAATTATGGCAGTGCAGTAAAGTGTATCCTGACAGCAAACTCTGATATTCATTTACCTTGTTTAGTTAACTGCTAAATTCAATTAAATGACCGTTAATATATTCGAGCATTAGCTTTCTTTTCTTAGGAATTGTTCTTTTAAAAAAAAACAAAATAGGAACCGTTTACATTAATTTTTTTTGAAGAAATGATGAATTTTAAACTAATAAAATATGAAATTTATGAATTTATAAATTTCACAATTTAAAATTTATGGTTAATGTTATAAAAATTCACTAACTTTACATGTTTTCTCATTTTAATCATATAGTTTAAATTTTCTCAATTTCATACACGAACTATTACTTTTTCTCAAGTTCATGCATGGTGCTGAGGTGTCACGGCTCCATTGGTATAATTTGCTGAGGTGGAGGCCATTTTACACCAACGAATGAGTGCCATCTCAGCACCGTGCATGAATTTGAGAAAAAAAAATGATAGTTCGTGCATGAAAATGAGAAAATTTAAACTGCGTGATTAAAATGGAAAAACATGTAAAATTCATGATTTTTTTTTGAAGTTAACCCTAAAACTTATAAATTTATAGAAATATATTTAGAATAATTTTGATGAAATTCAAGGATTATGCAAAATCTATGGATTTTGTTTCTCCAAAATCCTCAATTCAAACGGTTTCTAAAAAATTCCAACGGGCTATTACGATATTAGTATTATTTTTTTTGTTGGAAAATAAAAAATTACTACTCTTTCTGTCCCATTTTAAAAGTCTATATTTTATTTTGGATAAATCCATTTTGAAAAAAAAATCATTTTTATTTTTAGAGTATTGTTACGTTGAACTTCTCCTTTTACCCTTTATTTAGTCATTCAAATAAACTTTATGAAAAATTTCATTATCACTAATAGAGGCAAAGAGAAATTTTTAGGTAGACTCAGTCCACCACGTCATCCGTGAACTAAGCGTATCATATAATGACACGTCATTAAAATAATGACAATTCATAATATGATGACGTGACTGCCCAAAATGATATCCACCTCAGTAAAATAACACCAATGAATAAGTGCGAATTGAGAAAAAAAAGAAATTTTCAGCATACAATTAAGACATTTTAAAATTTCTGATTAAATTGAGAAACAAATATAATATATAAATTTATTTAACATTACCCTTAATTAAAATAATATCTACAGTATACTTTAAGCTTCTATATCCTGTAATTTCATTTTTTGTTTCCTAAATTGCATACCGAAAGTTATTAAACATACTATGAATATAAACATACACTTAACATATAAAGATTATTACAATGCATTGAACATGCGAAGATATTAATAAAAGATAAGTGGATTAATAACCATATGCATGGATCGAATCCAACCGAAAGCTACAAAAAAATTAAATTAGTAATTTCTATATTTACTATAAAAAAAAGGATGGTATTTTTTTTTAAATATAAATCTTAAAAAGGGTAGTGTGTAGAATCAATTTGACGAAGAATCTCTTGCTAATTATCTGTATCATCTTTGAATATGTTCGATAGAAGAAGAATGAATTTGGCACTAATCTAACTAATGGTAGTGATTGGGGATCAGTCGGTGCGTAAAACTTATCTAATCATTTACTAATTAAATTAAACTACTCGAAAGCAAGAACTTGGGGTAAAGGTATTTGTTCGGAAATGTAATCAAAGTTAAAATAAAGATCTGAAAAATGTCATCGATGGCGGAAAGTTTGTATAAAAAGAATCCTAATGTTGTTACTCAACATATTTAAAGGCAAGGTTATTGAAATTGGATGTATTATTAAATCTTAAAATTAATTTTATTTAGTGAGTATATAAATATATTTATATTAATTAACCATCAAATATTATAATAATTATAAGGCTTAATCTAGACCTGGCAATTTTAGACACGACACGATTAAATGATATGACATGACACGAAGTTAAACGGGTTTGGATTTGATGTAAATGGGGTTGGGTCATAAACGGGTCAACCCGTTTATGACACGTTTAATTTCGTGTTTAAACGGGTTATACACGCCTAACCCGTTTAAACACGGTAAATTAGTTTTACTTAAATATTATTTATTTTTATAATTTAAATATTATTAAATTCTTAATTTTAATTAAATTATTTATATTATATACAATTAAAATAGTATTTATCTCAAAATTTAGTAATAATTCTTTTAATATTATATTAAATAAATTAAAAAAAATAGTTAAATAATTAAACGGGTTTAAACGTGTCACTTAAACGGGTTAATACATTGACACGTTTAGATAAACGTGTTTTTACGTGTCGTGTCATGTAACCCGTGTAATATCCGTGTCGTGTTTGGGTTTTGTATATTAAACCCGATTAATAATCGTGTCGTGTTTAGGCTAATCGTGTTCGTATCTAAACGGGTTTGACCCGTTTATGACCCGCAGACACGAATTGCCAGGTCTAGCTTAATAAAAAAAACATTAAACATTTACACGATAATCGGTTAAAACTTCAAAAATTAAAAAAAAATCCAGTTCTAAAATATTGTATTTTTTTTAAGTTACTTTTAAAACGAACCAATTTTTTTGCTAACATATCAGTCACGTCACTACCAATTCAACGAATAGTTGTTACAATTGCATCCCTAATCTAACCAAATTATATTGATGAACCACATAATAACTCAACTAAAATCAAACTGAATTTTTAAATTAAATCAATTAATCATATTATTATAAATTTATATACATTTAAAAATTATCCATATTTTCTAATAAAATTATAATTATAATTAATTTAATTAAATCTAATTAAACTTAAATCTAATAATTTTATTTTATTAATTTATTAAAACTAATTTAAAATTTTAATTAATTAATTTAATTAAACCCGATTTATACTTTTTTTCTTACCTTTTAACGTCAAAATGCCACCACTTCAACCCCGCTGGTCACCCCCACCTCGTTTTTCTGAAGGAAGACGAACTTTGTTGGGTTTTTCCAAAAAAGAAGAACAACATTGTTCTTTTGAGAAGGTCTCCACCACCAACAACTTTCTCGTCAGCATTTGACGGAATGGGGGAGGGCAGCAGCAGGATTGGAGGATGACAAAGGCTAAATCCCAGGATAAATTTTATATCTGGATAAATATAAAGACTCGGGATAAATTTTTATAAATTTATTTTTTTTATCAATGAATATAACGGTTTTTTATTTATATAATTTTTAAAAAAAAAATTACAAAAAATTATTATATATTTATCAAATATATCATAAAATAAATTTATTATATTTACGCTTAATTAAATTAATCAGAATTTCAAATTAATGTTAGTTAAGAAATATTAATAATTTTTAAATATATATAAATTTTATAATAATATAATTAATTCATTTAATGTTGGGTTTGATTTTGGTTGCATTATTATGTGGTTCATCGTGTGGTTTGGTTAGATTAGGGTTGTTATCATGTCAGCTATTCGTTGAGTTGGCAGTGATAAAGCCGACATGCTAGTAAAAAATCGGTTCGATTCGAAATGGCTACAAATGACACATAATATCCCAGCTATTCCTGCTAATTTTTAAAAGTTAGGTTATAACTTGAGGTGCAAAAATTTGGTATTTTTTTTGTGATTAGGGATAAATATAGATTATTTAATAAAGGGCCAATTCTATAAGAAACAATGAGCTTTAACATATTCTATAATTGCTATATAAGTTTTAAATTTTAGCAATGTCAAATACAAACCATTAACTTTTTATAGCTCGTAACACCAAATTATTTTCTGATTAAAAATATTACTGCGGCACCAAAATATATATTTTTTGACATCTATATTAGCATTTTTTTTACTAAGAAAATTATCTGGTATTTCGAATTATAAAAGATTAATAAATCATATTATTAAAATTTAAATTTGAAGTTGAAATTGTAAAACTCGTTAATAAGATAAATTATTCAACAAATTACAAAATAAATTTGTGGTATTATTTAAAAATTATTAATTTAGTCAATTATTTTTTAACGTTATAAAGTATACTCATGCCTCATTTGTAGGGGTGTAAACGAACCGAGCCGTTCGCGAGCAGCTCGGTGTTCGACTCGATAAGAGCTCGGTTCATGTTCGTTCGTATTTTAAACGAACCGAGCTCGAGCTTGATTTTATGCTCGTTAATTTAAACGAGCCGAATATGAACATAGTGGTGTTCGACTCGTTTTCGTTCACGAACAGCTCGAAAAAGAGTTCGTGAACAAACTCATGAACGAGCTCGATTAAGAGTTCGTGAACAAGTTCATGAACGAGCTCGTATATAGTTCAAAAACAAGTTCGTTTAGAATCTCGATTAGGTGTTCGCGAACTAATTCATATTTAAATTAATTTATATAATTATGTTTCTAATTTATTCAGCTCATATTCGTGAACGAGCTCGATTAGATTGTTTTAATTTATTCGTCTCATATTCGTGTTTGTTCGTTTAACAGCTCGTGTTCGTTTGTTTATCAGCTAAACAAGCGGGCTCGCGAACGAGTTCGTTTAGTACTTATCAAGCTTGTTCGTGAGCTCGTTCGCGAACTTGTTCGTTAAGCAGCTAAACGAACGAACACGAGCTGAACATGAACCGAACATGAACACTATAAATTCTAAACGAACTGAACATGAACACTCCGTTCAAAGCTCAACTGAACATGAACCGAACATGAACACCTTGTTCGCTAAATGAGCCGAACATGAACACTCCAAAGCTCGGCTCGGCTCGGTTCATTTACACTCCTACTCATTTGTAGCTGATGTGGTGCGATGCTACATATGCCGAGTAGGATAAATTGTATACAAATAACCTAGAAACTTATACCATATAAGTTTTAAACGAATTGTGGATATAATCAGCATATCAAAAAAATAATGGACCAAACTGAAGAAAAAAATGAAAAAATAATAATATATATGTTTAATAAATGAATTACAACTGTATGTTGATAAATCTTCTTTTCTAGCATTAAAACATTTACTCTTTTTATTCCATAAAAGTAAAAAATCGCAATTCCTATAAACTTAATGAATTAGTTAATTTGTAATTAATTTATGATGACATTAATTTTTAAATTAATTGTTACTTTAATTTTTATAAAATAAGTTATTATGAATTAATGATTTAAAAGGACAAAAATCACTATATTGATGATTTATAAAAACCAAAGCTGTTATACAAATATTATCTAATAACAATTATATGCATAATCAACATACATTGAAATTATTAATTATTCAATTGATATTGATATTGATATATATATATATATATATATATATATATATATATATATATATATATATATATATATATAATAAAACACTAATAATAGAGGAAAATGGAAAGTAGGGTTTTGACCGAATGGGTCAAAAAGGATGGGAATAATACATAAATATTTTTAGTGTGCTAAGGATCATAACCATATTAATTAATCAAAGTATATAGGAACATATAATTTTTTATGAGAAAATAGGTACCCTTATTAAAAAGGCAGTATTCCTCAAAAAGTCCCAAAAATGGAGGACAAGTTCGATCCTAGACCTACATCTTGTCTAAAGTATAGATGCTTGTACTGCTAAGATGGAATTAACCACACAAGGTAATATAGCGAGAAAAAATTTAATGGGAGGACCTATTTGTTCAATTGTTTGCTTAATTGGTCGGTTTGATTTGGTTAAACAAATTTGTTGATTTGGTAAGTGATTAAGTGTTTAAAATTTGGCAAAGGTACAAAAAGACTCTTTAAATTATTTAAAAAGAACATATAATTTCTTTTTATTTTTTTGAACCAATTGAACCCTCAACGTTTTAATATATTGCAAAAAAAAACTCTTTAAATTGTTCGAAAGAGAATTTAAACCCTTTTTGTTTATTTTTCAGACATTTAATCCCTCACATTTTAGACATTTTTGTGTGTGATGGATTTACACCATTTAATAACATTGAGGATCCGAATAGCCCCGGAAAAAATTAAAAGGGGCTTATATGCCCTTTTTGAATAATTTGAAGAATTTTTTTATACCTTCTAAAATTCTGATTAACCAAATTTATTTTTTATTTTTTTATCAATTAATCAAATTCACCAACTAACTATATCAATTTAGTTTTGTAGTATTAAGAATGATGTTGATTTGATCATTTCGGTTAATTTAGTTTCAGTTAATTTGATTTAAGTTAAATCAGTTGGTTTGATGAAAAAAAACTATTGTTACATCACACCCTTACATTTATATGTGTACATAAACATTATATTATGAAATTTATATTATACAATTAATATTTTTTAATAAGTATATATATCATAAAATAAAAATATATTTTAAGAGAGAACTTGATATTTTCAGTGATGAAAATTATCAAACAGATTATAACATTTAACAATTAATTTTTTCAATAATTAATACAGTAAGCTTTTAAAATTTAATATTTAATTTTTCAACATTTAATCTTTAATTTTATCAAACACTGCCACCCCCAGATAAATAAATACGTGGAGGAACTAAGCTATGCAACACATTTGTTTTCGTTTTTTTCAAAAAAGGGCAATTATGAAGATTAAACTTAAAAAGAGTGAAAGTCATATAACAAAAGATATATATAGGATCTTTCAAAGTTTAAGCTACTAAATAATAAGCAACTGGTTAAGATACAAGTAATAAAATAATCAAAAATACAGAATATTTTTATTATTATATAATTTATATATATATATATAATGACTTTTGTAAATATATTTCACAATTATTCTTTTATTAAATCACTTTTGAAATAGATAATTTCAGTTTATAAAATTAAATTCTTTATTGATAGGCTTAATTTGTAGAATTATTTTAGTCTTTATATTTGTACGTTAAAATAAAAAAACAATATTAACAATTTTAGTTTATTTTTTATTTTAAAATATATAATAAATTGATTTTTAACGCAGCATGTCACATGCTAATTGAACACTGTTAGAATTAGGTTTGAATTGACTTTAATTTTTAACGCAGAATTATGATTATTTTCCTAGTTATGGCAAGACAAAGAGGGGAACATTTTCTCAAATAAAAAAAATAGTTAGAAAACAAAATTCAATGATCATAATCAATCTAGAGAGAAATTCTGATTCTTTTTTAGTGAAACAAAATTAATTATTTGACACCCACTAATTATATATAAGTGTATATCAACTCAAGAATGAGCATAAAAAACTTATAAAAAAATCTCCATCCTTTTTTTTTTTTACTTTTTCTTCAAGAGGTGTATGTTGGAATCATTGGCCAACCAATAGAAAAAGAAACTAACCCTAACGTGCTTAAGGCATATAACCACACATTAACTTTTTACCCTTTTAGACTAATTTAAATTGAATTTCTAAAAATAATAAAATCAACCAAACCGAATTCGGTTGATTTTCTATTTCGTTTGGCTATTTGATATGATTTGCACTAAAATTTAATAATTTTTATATTAAAACCGGATCGAACCGAAAAACCAAATCTTTTTTATAGTATACAACTGATTGCAACTAAATTTGTCTATTCAATTCGATTATTTGGTTTGATTTGGTGTTTTCATACCCTAATATTATAAGTCCCTAAATGGAAAGTACATATAGAAAAGAAAGAAAATTCTCCAAAAACTTTAACCTAATTTGTTTTAAAAAGCTAACCACTAATTGCTTAGATGATGATTGATTGATGGCCATTTTAATTTTTAATGTACAATTTTTAGGTACGGAAAACATGTTGTACCAAACCCTAGCTTGATTTAACGGATGCATTTGAGTCCTAGCCAATTGGGAGAAGTCTTTTCACTAATGAAAAACAAAATTGGAGAAAGTATTCCTCTGTAGTGAACCTAAAAATAGTGAAAAAAAAATTAAATTAATTAGAGGCATCAAACACGTTTCGAGTACGTGGTGAAATGGTATACATTCTTGATTAACTTAAACAACATGCTAACATTCTTTGGAAGAACTAATTCAACTAGACAACTACACCAAATCAATTTTTATGTCTAATTAGGTGCTCAAAAATAGTAAATCCAAATTATTTTAAATATCGTAAATCACTCAAGCCACTCTCAAATCGTCAATATAAAATGTTACATTAATGCTATTTTAAATTTATGGCATCCTCGTCGCGAATGTTATAATTAAATATGGAATATTATATTTAATCTCTTTTAAATTTGTGACGTCCTCATAATAGCTAACCGGAATCCCTTTTCTTCTAAAGGTTCAGCTCAACACGAAGCAATTAAAGTCCGTAGCATAATAGTCTAAATTTAATTGATCTAATTAACTTTCAAAGTTAATTCACCGGTTTAAACTAGTTTATTGATTAATCTTATAGGTTGAATTATAAATATCATAAACTATTCAAACTGTCCTCATATTTTTTTGGCTAAACCCATCTAGAGGCTCTTCTACTATATCATTTTTATTCAAAAAGCCCTTGTACTATTTTTTTTGTTCTTCAGGTCCCTGTACTTGGCAAAATTCCGATTTTTAGGTCCTTTTGAGAGACTGGAGGAACAAAAAAATTGTAAGTAAAGGGACTGGAAAAAACCAAAAAAGGACCTAAAAATCAAAAATTATGTAAGTAGAGGGACTTGAATAACAAAAAAATAGTACAGGGGCTTTTTAAACAAAAATACTATAGTACAAGGGCCTCTAGATGGATTTAGCCTATTTTTTTTTATGGAGGATGTTATATATAATAATCTTTGTTTTTACCATCCCTGTCCTTGCAAATTAACTTAGCAATTGATGCTCTTTTCAAAATGGCCCAGCTTGGTTCGTTACCCAAAAAAAGTTACTGTTTTTTTATGGTTGTGCAAAAATCAAACTGAACCAAATAAATCAAAGCAAATCAATAAACTTAACTTGATTTGATTATTTGGTTCAGTTTTAAAAGTAAACAAAATTGGTTCACTTTAGTACAACTAAACAAAAAAAATTGGTTTGGGTTGATGTAAATTATTTTAAGTCTTCTAAATTTGATTCGATCCGGAATAGAAACAAATGTACATCTCTAACCTTCTATGAATGATTCAGGAAAATAACATATCTAGTATCCAGATTTTATCTAACATAATAAATTAATCTTCAAAGTTTAGCTTATATAATTTCAGTTACTTAAATCTATATTTAATTGATAGTGCCTCTAATCAAATTTTATGAAAAATGACATCGGAGACCAAATTCAAATTGTCTACCACATTGGTAAATTTTTAATATGATAAATGACAAGAAAAATTATGTGACATGGTTACATGCTTATATACAACTATCATATTATTTGAATATAAATTTACCACTAATGTGAAAACTGATGTGTTACTACTAATATGGCAAATGTGACTGCCATATTTGCAAAATCTGAAACGAATTTCCAAGGATATCACCCTCTAAAATAAAAGTAAATTTTAAATTACAGAAATTATAAACATTAAAACTTGACGATGTATTGATACATCACTCAAAGTTTGGATACTAGCTCTACAGTTATCCCTAGATAATTCATTCTCATCACTAAAAATCTATATTTAAATTAATTGAAAAGAGTCCAATTAATACTAAAGTTGTCTCCAAAATGCCAATCATAGAAATGCAAAATTTATAATAGAAATGTCACTGCAGTTTCTTATCTTTCTCCTTTGATGTAAATTGTCTTGACAACATCCATTGCTTTATGTTAGTGTAAAAAACGAACACGACGAAGTGAGTGAAGCAAAGAAGCATGATCATTGCTTCAAAAAGAAAAGGATACTTTTCCGGAGGATGCACAGTCAAGTAAATGATATGAAGAATCAAAGAGGATAGATACAGAACGGTTAGCATAATTGAAACGGAAGTGGGGATGGCAGAACAAATGGTAGCAACTCTTCTTTTATTAGGTGCAAAGTAAAGGAGGAAGAAGAGAGCATATAGAGCGATGTATGGAACTATCAAATTGTCCCGACACAGAAGGGGAAACATGGAGAATAAAGCATAATGCATTAATAACTCGAAAGTACCATGCAGTTCCATAGCTAGTAAGCTTGCAGCCAAAAGTGGGAGCAGAATTGACTTCTCATGTACTGCAAATTCAAAAAGAATGCAAAATCTTGCTATAAAAATTATGCATGAAAAATAGAATTTATGAAAAATAGAAAGAAATTTTCCGTACCTTGGAAAGAAAATAGGTAGAAAGCGAAAGAACTATTCACAAGCCCATAAAGGAAACCTTTGCTGCTGGGATGCAATATTTGCTGAATCATCGAAGGTAGACAGGTTAATATGGTTGCAGCTAAGCTGATAATCTTCAGCAAGTGTGTTGCAAATAATCTCTTCCACTTAATGAGAACTGATGTAGTGCACCAGAAATTAGCTACATAATCTTCGTATATCCCTCTTTCAAAAGGAGCAAGACGGGAGAGAACCTGTATTAAGCACCAGCAAACTGCAACGACTAAGTTACGTAATAAATTTTACAACAGTCATTTAGCAGCTATATATCATCTACTGCCCCAAACATTCTAACAACAGTCATTATAACAATGTGTATGTATCAATCAAGGTCTAGGGTTTGGATTGTGTCTGACTGTACTACGTTGATTTTTTGGAAAAGAAATTCAGTAAAATGACGCCTTCACTATCTATGATATACTTAATTGATATAATCAGTGGCCTTTAGTATATAAAAATAGCAATCTGATGATTAATAAATAGGATACAAGAGTAGAAATCGCCATCTGTTCTGCGCATTGGAGCAAGAAGTCGATTACCAAAAATAGAAAGAAGTTATATCAATTAATCCAAAGAAAAACCATTAGTCACATTTCAATAGTGATGCAGCTATTTACCTCAAAAATGGAATCTATTTACCTCAAAAATGGAATCTCTTGAATGGAGGTAGGGCCACCAAATAAAAGCAAATGTTCCAAAAACCACAAATCCCAGCTTTGAAACCTCAAGCACGGGATTCTTTCGCCGCAGACAGCTGCCTAGGAGATGACTGAAAAAGGCAGGAGCATAATACGCACTCATCTGCAAGAAAAAGTAAAGTAACCGAAAGCTTATAGCAAGAATCAATCTTTGAAGTTGGAACACATTAGATGGATAAGTAACCTAATGATTTTCCAAATTTGGCTTGACAGGGATACGTAACTCTTTTATCATAGTTGTATTTCTTTTTTGTCCCCATCATCAAGTAATTGTATTTTGCTTCTCAAAACTAGTACAATGATTTCTCACATCAATAAGGCATGTCAGAACATACAAAACAAAGCACAAAGCACAGCAAACAGGTGAGATGCACCTTGGTTGGAAATACGCTAAGGTGCTTGAACTCGTATACAAGTTTATACGTAATGCCAAGATTTTCAGGATGCTAGTCAGACCTTGCACACGAATCAACGAGATTAAATAGCCATAATGCCAAAACCTGCTGGTGAAAGTATGAACCAATACTAAATTTCTTCTTCTCCAAAAATGATTTGACCAAGGTCCCATACCTAATGGCCTGATCAATTTCTTACATAAATTAAATTTTTGCCACTTTCTTAATAATGTAATTATTGAAGGTCGTATGCATTCAGTACCATTCCTTCCCAGAGTTCCAACTAAAACCTATAATCGTTTCACAATAGCTAACACAGTATCCATATTTGTGCTATGCAGTATCTCAAAAAAATTAAAAGTTGAATAAGGGAAATTGAAATGGTGCTCATTTACCCATAACAAATGAAACTAATTACTTCCAGGAAGTTATAGGTTCTGATGGTAAAAGATAAAGAAACTGCTGAGAAACTTGGTTGTGATATCAGCCAAAACGACATCAAATTATGTGTTAAATATTTAAATAACATAAAGAAGACCTATCAACCAAGCTACTTGGGCATCTCCCGAACAATCAAACAAGCATTGTCATGACTCTGCCAATAGGTTCCATTTATGTAAGCTGTACATATCACCCTATTAAATTATCTTTTTAAGCATTGATTATACATATTCACAAGCACACTGCAAATGCATGATTCAATTTAGAATACCCTTAAAATAACGAATTCTCAAGGTTTTATTTATGGATCTTGGTCTTGTATCTCTAATTTGAAGAGAAACCTTGCCAAATTATTTCTAATTTATATCAGCGCACACTCGTCTAGAAACTAGCACAATACCACTTAATGCCTTGGCATTCTCTACAGGTACCAGGGATTTTAAAGAAAGAATAACATTGAAAACCTATAAATATTAAACAGGAAGAAAAGTACCTGTTTATGGTTAAGAGAGAGACAGAAGAGGACAGAAGCTACAAGATCTTTCTTAGAGAGAACAGCAGCAACAGCTCCGACAGCGAGGCCCAAGCTAATACAGTTATACTGAAACAGAATTATGTTAGGCAGAGAATGTTGTATGTACTATGCAAATTGAATAACAAGGTATACATACAACTAAGGAAAACATATACAAACCTGAAAATGACCATGGTCAATTAACACCAAACATGGGTTCATTAGAATAATGGCAATGTGCAATGCAACATCAGTTTTACGTCCATTGGAGTGACCTCCATAATACACAAGAACAAAATAAAGAACCGCGGGAAAAAATATCAGAGCATCGGATGAAAGTACTGTCCATCTCATGAGCAGTTTCCTGCAAAGAACATTAATAAAGAGTAAATATTGAGTTCAGAATTAATTGCAAGCTATTTAAGAAAAGAACAAAGATTGATACGCACCCAAGATAGGACTCATGACCTCGAGAAGTAAAAAGAGAAACGGATTGGGGTTGAAAGTATCTAAGTAAAAGACCATGAACATAACTCTGGTAGGCTGTGAGGGGAGGATAGTCAAGTCCCCAGTAAGTGAGATCATTGGCAGAGCTATTACGATACCACTCATTAACTGGAAGATTAAGAGTAATTTCCATCCAGTGGCGCTGCGCCTCATAGTCACCAAACTTGGGGGGATTTGCAGCACCAGAGTATGGATGGAGAGACACACCCAGTCGAACTAACAGACCAAATACAGCTATACATAGGAAGATTGACTTTATCCCTCTATGAACAAACAACCAACATAAAAGATTATCATCATCATCCTCATTGCTAACAATGCCAACCTTGTTTTTTATCATCGCCTTCTTCCTCCCTTTCTTTTCCATTTCCACCTCTCGATTGCCTCACCGGATTCCAATCCTGCATTCGATCTGTTAAATAAAATCGGGAAGAGGTTCAAATATGCCCCTATTACTAACAAAATTTTATCTACATAGCAAAACAAATGCTGATATAAAACATATGATGGCATGCCCATAAACAATTATTCGGTCCCAAATCAGAAGAACAATGACAAAAAAATCTAGTAAAGCAAACAGAATGTGGCTAATAGCTAAACTAACAAGAACCCATAACCGAAAATAAGAAGATGAACAAGACAAAACCAAGCAATTGCAGAAAAATCAAACCAAAAGCTTATTGTTTAACCTACCTAGCAAACAGCAAGCGATCTCATTTACAAAGAGAAATTTGCCTGCAGGCAAATCCAATGAATATAGAATTAATTATCACTACAAGAAATACTGGAATTAGCAGCTTCTGTAAATCCCACTAGTGTAATCAAGAATGCAATACCCAGAAAATAATAACATTTGTGATCATTACAAACAAATAACACTTGCTAGAACAAATACCAACTTCTCAAAACATAACATTTCACTGTAAATGTTAAAACATGCTATAAAAATGTGCAGGGAAAAAAAGTATATCAGAAAACTTTAAGAAGTCGAGCAAAATGCAGAGAGAACCAAGCAGACAGACAAACTAAAAGAGGTTGACCAGTTAGTCAAGATATACATATAGAAAAAGGCCTTCAAAAACAGGATTGTTACCTATTCACACGTTAGATGTGCAGTATTAATCAAGGACATTAAGCAATGCTTTAAAATTGAAATGTGCAGTAGAACACTATGAAATCATAGTCAATAAAAGAACATGGAATATAATAACAATAAAAATGAAGGAAAAACAAATTTGAAAAAAATGAGATCAAATGATGACTGAAATATCAGATTCATTCACTTCTATTTGATCATTAGCTTAGGACAGTTAACATTGCCCAGCATTGTTAAACCAGTATATGAATTTTACAAGGAGGAAAAGATGAAGCAATTACTCAACGCCCACTCCTACTCAGAGCACAATATCACACAATTGGATTAAAAAAAAACTAGCTAATGTAAATTTTTACTTAGAATTAACTAGCAAACTTCAATTCAGATTAACTAAATTATTAACTGAATAAAATACATTAAAAAATCTTGAACAGTTTAAATTAGTCCTAATTAAGTTCAATCAAAACTAATTAAATGTAGAAGAAAAACATGGAACATACTCAGCGAGATCGCCTAATTGACGCAAGATCCCGACCAGACCAGCAACAGAAACACCGTCAAGAACAGCTTTAAGATATTCACGGTTGGCTTCTTTATACACCTGCGATTTCCAGAATCAATTACAATCGGCTAGGTCCCTTGAATCCTTCCCTGAAAATCAAACAGACCTGGTAGGAAACTGAAAATCCACGATTAAAAACCCTAGAAACCGCAACTGTTAATAATACTACAAATGCTATTGCTTCAACTTCTCAGAGCCCGACGAGCAACCCGAGTCCGTACCCGAAGAAGAAGAGGCAGCCATGGAAAAGTTAGAAGCTTAAATCGGCAAAGATTCAATTTCATGCTCAGCGACCTAGCAGAGCTTCACCTTTTCAGATCAAAAATTACGATCAACGATGAGAAATTTGAGGGAATGGTTAAAATGCGTTGTCATTTCAGATCAAAAATTTGAAAGGGGCGATAAAGACAAATCTCTTACTAGGCTAAACAATCCTTGAAGGTATGATTAAAATGCGTTGTCGTTTTGTCTTATGGGTTGGTTTTATTTAATTTTATTCAATTAATTTTAAAGACTGATTTTGTAATTAACAGAGCTTTGTAGACACCTAAGTTAAACTTAATACATCTAACCAAATAAATAAATAAATAAATAAATAAAATCCCTGGTACAATTTAAAAAAATATTATAGAAACCCTAATGGTCGAACCGTGTAACCATTGTTTTATAATTGAACCGATTTACCATAGATTGAACCATTAAAATTAAAAAAAATTACTATAATTTTATTATAATATATATTTATAAAACTTGATTAATGGTAGCAACTTCTTAAATTATTGCATAAAATTTGACTAATGGCAGCAACTACTTAAATTGTTACATAAAACTTGACTAATGGTAGTAATTTCTTAAATTGTTGCATAAAATTTTAACTAATGGCAGCGACTTTTTAAATTGCTGCATAAAACTTGACTGACGGCATCGACTTTTTAAATTGCCGCATAAAATTCGACTAATGGCAGTAACTTTTTAAAATGCCGCATAAAACTTGACTTATTACAACAGCTTTTTTAAAATGTTGTAACAAATTTGATTTTTGACAGCAACTTCTTAAATTGTCGCATAAAACTTGACTAAAGTCAACAACTTTTTCAAATGTTGCATAAAATTTAATTTATGGCAGCAATTTTTTAAATTGTTGCATATAACTTGACTAATAGCAACAATTTTTAAAACTGCTGCTATAAAATGCCTTTTAACAACAAAAATAATTTAGCTGTAAATTTATTGTTGCCAATTATAGTATTTTTTGTAGCGTATATATTATTATTTTTTGAGAAAATAATTAATTATATATAACATAGGCATACATGGAATTGTAGATATATTTCCTCTCGTTTGCGATTCTAGAGTCTGATTTTGAATGAATTAGAGGAGTGTTAATCGTAGCTCAGTATTACTGGATTTAGAGGAGTGGCAACGACAGTGCGTTCGTGAAGAGTGTTCGTCGTAGCGCAGTATTGTTTTTATCAATTTTAATTAATTTATTTATTAATAATTGATGGAGTCTGCCTTTTGAACCGGCGAGTAAGACCTGCAAAACAAGGTAGAAGCTAACCGGACGGTGGTTGTCTGATTAACTCTCCGATGCTAAAGTCAGTTTAGAGCTTTGAGCAGCGTTTTGTGTATATGAATGTAATTGTGATTTTAGGCATACCTCATGCTCCTTTTATAGTAGTCGAATATACCTAATAGAGTCGTATTAGGCAGGTGAATCCTACTTTGTAGGGATTCAGCGGTATCGTAGGGATTCTTCTGATTTGTCGTGATCTACCTTAATCTGATAAGGGTCCTATTTAGGAACGTCTTCCTAAATAGTCTTATCTTCCTAAAGTAGAGCTTATCCTTGCATGTATGGTGTTTGTGTCCGAATAGGACAATACTTCCATTCTTAGTCGATTACCCGAATCTCGGACCTAACGCGCTTTGGGCGGATCATGTGGGATTCGGTCTTCATTGGCGTATCTCCGAATCTCTAAGGATTCGGTCTTTATTAACATATCACCGAATCTTAAGGGATTCGGCATCTCCTTCATATCTTCGGATCTTCAGAGGGAGTCCGGTATCACCTGAGAGTGGATCTCCTGTGATTCGGCTCCATTATATTTACAATAGGATTCGGTATCCATCAATAATTAAAAGAACACAATACCATTTTATTTTAAATCTAATTTGTTAATTTATTTACCAGTGAGTTAAAAAATATGACAAATACATAACATGATATTTATTTTATCAAAAATAAAATATCCTAAAAAGCACCTTAATTAATAAATATAGTAAAAATCACCACGGGAAGCAATCGTATTAACATTAAATTTGAATGATTGAAGTTAAATACTAATAATAAAAAATAATCTCTGGCGGAGGATTTTTATGGTTCTTCAATGGTCTTAAAATCTAGATATTTTTAGTATTTCGAAAATGGTTTTTTGGTACGCATATTTTTGTAATTTTTTTTACTAATTGTGTAAAAAGTCAAAATATTTGAGGTTATCTATATTTTAAAAAAGACACTTGAAACTGATTTATTATTTTAAGGTTACTCAAATTTAATTTGTACATCTTATAGTTGATACCTTAAAAAATCGACCAAAAAAAACTAACGAGAAATCTGAACACAACCAAGTCATCTCTTGATAAATAGGCTAATAATCACCCATGGCTCCTGCACTTTAGGGCTACGGGCACAAAACCCCCTGATGTTTAAAAACGGGCACAAAACTCCCTGATTTTTGTGGCGGCGCTCACCACGACCCTTATGAACAAAAATTATCTCTAGTGCCATCTTTTGTTTGGCGGCTGTCTTTTTAAAAAAAAAATGACAGCGTCATGTGTCAGTTGACACGTCATCAAAAGATAAAAAAGAATAAAAATACCTAAAACACCCCTAAATATAATATATGATTAAATCAAAAAACTCAACCCAAAATCCAACCACCCGTTCAAACCCAAACTACCCCCAACCACCGCCGCCACCCCACCACTGCCGGAAAATTTTTCAGTCATCTTCTCCGAGTGAAAGATGACCGGAAAATTTTCCGGTCATCCACAGGGTATGGATCTGTTCTTGGAATAAATAATTATTTTTTAAATAAATAATTAATAAATTATTTTTCCTAATAACTATTTTAAATAAAAACAACAAATTATTACTTTTATACTTTACTACGGCATTCTAATATAATATTTTATAATAAATAATAATTTGCTTAATAAATAATTTTTTTAATACATAATAATTTTTTAATAAATAATAATTTTTATAATAAATAATTATTTATTAATAAATAATTATTTTTTATAAATAATTATTTTTTAAAAAATAATTATTTTTTTAATAAATAATATTTTTTTAATTGAATTAATACTCTTAGTGTGTAATCCGTCGCTAAATGTAACACTTTGAAATCCGTTGCTAAAAAGTAACACTATTAGCGACGGATTTTTAAATTTGTCGATAAAAGTGGAAAAAAAAACAATTGGTGGGTTTGTCCCGCCATTTTAGCGACGGAAAAGTTGGCGGGACAAACCCCGCCAATTTTTTTGAGGATTTGGCGACGGATTCAAAATTCGTCACTAAATTTGATTTTAGTGACTGATTTAAAATTCGTCGCTAATAGACTGTTTTCTAGTAACCGAACCCATAAACACTAAAACTCACATACTCAATCCTTAAACGATGCCACTCACTATTTCCTGTCATTGCCACCCCTGACGACAAACAGTTCGTCCTCATGCGAGATCAATGGTTGGCGACGGTAACAACAGTAAGGTGGTGGTGGGTGGTTAGGGGTTGAGTGAATGGATTTTCGAGTTCATGTGTTGAATTTGCTTTTAAATTTTTTAAATTTTAGAATTTTTAAGTTTTGGTGGCATGACTGGTAAGTATGTATATTTTGTTTGAATGCTATATCAGTAATCTCTGACGGTGTTGATAATTTTTTGACCGAAAAGGGTTTACTGGTCATAAAATCAAAATTTTGAGGATTTATTATCCGAAAATAGAACTTAAGAGGTTTGTCGTAAAAGGGTCAAAAAGTTGGAAGCCATGAACGATGTTAGCCTAACTTGAGTGGTCAAATTGACAATTTTACACCATTCATTATAAAATGAATGGTGATGATTAATTTAATTAAAATTGAACTTTCTGATCTATAAATGAATGGTATATATTTGTTTATATGACCTATTAAATTAAAATGAACTTGAAAAAATCTTAATTTTTTCATAAGTAAAAAAAATCACAATGGGGAATATTCAGGTTTGGATTAAATAATATATGCATAAAATCACATAATGCCTCTAGATATCATTAAATTTAGAGCAAATTACTTAGAGGCCCCTGAGGTATACCATAATTAACAGTTTGGTACCCCTTGTTTCAATAGTCTACTTAATGGTTCCTCAGTTTTAATTCCGTTAACTGAGAGATCCTTCTGTTAATGTGAGGGACTAAATCGTTTAACAGATTGAAACTCGGATACTAAATCGTTTAAAAGTGAGGGAGCAAATCGTTTAATAAAATTAAAAGTGAGGGACCCAATGGTTCATGAAACTAAAGGTGGAATACCAAATCGTTTGAAAATAAGTGTCAAAATTAACGGAGGGACCTAATAGTTAACGAAATTAAAACTGAGGGACTTTTAAGTAGATTTTTAAAATAAGTGATACGAAACTGTTAATTATAATATACTTCAGGCATCTTGTCGTAATTTGCTTTTAAACTTATGACAAGTATCAAGTATGCCACCTAACACTTACCTAGATGGCCTCTGAGCAATAAATAATTTGTTTTTATCAAAATTAACTACTAACTTTTTAAAAATTTAACTAGTTGAACTTATATACTCCCTCAGTCCCAATAGAGTTGTCCACTTTGAGAATTTTTTTTAAATTCTTATCCACTTTCAAAAAATAACTAAATTTACACTTAATTTTTCTATATTACCCCTATTTAAAATCTACTAATAAAAATAAATTATAAGTGGACCCTACATTAAATAGGGGTATGACAAGAAAAGTAAGGAAAATTTTACAAAAACTATACATAATTATTGCTTTTCTTAAATTGTGTGATAAAGTTAAAGTGGACAACTCTATTGGGACGGAGGGAGTAGTATAAACGCGAATTATTAGAAGTGGAAATTTATCTACAAGCACTCTCCTTCGTATTGATGAAAAAAATGTTGATCAACATTTTGACAAGTCATGAATTCAAGTCTTTTTACAAACTCACAACTCCCCAATCAGTAAAAAAAAATTAGAAATTAAAGATTCGACATTTTAAATAGCAAAGAAATAATACTTTTTTAAGGAAACTAAACACCAATCCTAATCCAAATTTCACCTTCCGCATTCTTGCACTACCGGCCCCATCGCATCACTCAACAACTGTTACATAAGCACCTCACAAACAAATTAAAACCCTACACGTTTCACCATGTCAAAGAAATCAAACCCCGATCCACTATAAACTGTGACTATTTATTCCTGAAGCAATCAACAGCGCTGTGACACGATCATTCTCAGTATTGCTTACATAAGCCAGCTTTTTCAGCTTTTCGAAGAAGCAAAACTTTTGTGTCCAACATAATTATTATTATTATCCATCTCGTCGCCAACAGCGGCAGCGACCGTGAATCGGACACTCTCCGGTGAATAAGGATCGCTCCGACGAGGTTACTGTACAGACTAAATACTCACCATAATGAAGGTTTTTGTGAAAACTCTGAAAGGAACTAATTTCGAGATCGAAGTTAAACCTGAAGACACGGTAATTATAATTCTAAATTTAGATTATTATTTACATCAATTGTGCTAATTATAGCTTTAATACTACGTGCTCAGTGAATTTTCTATTTTTTCTTTTTAATTTCCAGTTTTTGAAATCGAATTTCAAGAATGTTAGGGTTTCATGAATGTAGTCATGTTCTAGAGTTTTTCAGTAATGTTATCAATATGTTTTTTTGGTGTTACTAAGGTGGAAGATGTGAAGAAAAACGTAGAGAAAATACAAGGTAGAGATGTATACCCAGCTGAACAACAGATGTTAATTTATCAGGGAAAAGTACTCAAGGATAATACAACACTTGAGGAAAATAAAGTTGCTGAAAATACTTTTATCGTCGTTATGCTGAGCAAGGTGAGTATGCTAGAATGCAGTTTTTTTGAATTAATTCCTATGTTTCGCGATGGAAGAATAAAGTAGTTGATAGAATTTGACATCTATTTTTGCATGAAGACTAGGAATAAGTTGCTGACTATATGTATGGACACGCTTTTGCTCCACTTGTTTGTACCTACTGAAAGAATGTAAGCACACTATTGCGGAGTTCTTTTATACTGAATAGGCACACACTTTATTAGCTTGTTTGTTGAAGTAAAATAAATAAGACAACGGTCTCTTGAAAGAGAGAATTTATAGTTATAGGGAATGTATGTTTTCTTAATTTTGTCATTTAAGCCTCTTATATCGATACAAAGGACTACAGCTAGTTTTCTAGTGACCGTATAGCGTTTTTAAGCGACTTGAGAAATCCTTTTGCTGCTTTTTTACTCCCCATGTATAACATTGGAACTATCAAAATATTTTATCCATTGACAATGGTTTGTAGTTGGAAGTGGGAGTTGCTTTAGCTTTTTTTTTTTAGTTCTCTGGATTCATTATCAAGCATGATAATATACAAAATATATTATTTGATTTCACATGTTGGAACATGTGCAGACCAAAGTATCTCCTGGTGGAGTGTCAACTGTCTCATCCGCACAAACAAGTCAAGTAAGTTCAAAATACTCACCTCAAGTATGCTTTAATCCCAGTCTTTATGGTACCATTCAAATTTATTTTGCTTAGATGATTTTCCTATAAAAATGTTTGTTTATGAGGCACATGACAAAAGCTTGTGAGTCACTGAGTTGTGGCTGATTTTTTCTCTAAATATCACTAAATATGCCTGGTTTCTAAAATAACTGCTGATGCTTTTAGCTGTTTGTATATTAGCCTTTCATGTGATTTTCGATTGCTTTAACTTAATCCATTTAACTTTACTTTATTCTACTTTTGTAGTGTATGCATGAATGCCTCAATAGCTGGTAGTTATCTTGAGTCAAATGAGTATTTTGATGGTTTGGGCAAAGGATCAATTATCTAGCATGAATTATTTAAAGATTACCAAATAACACTTCTTGTTCAGCTCATTAGGATATATTTTTTTAATCTAAGATAACTGCTCTGCCTTTCTGGTTTTAATCTTTTAGTGATTTTTTAGGATGGTTGCATCATAAACCAATGATTTACCTTATTAGAAGTACCTCATTTATTTTATTTTCTCAGTAGTTAGAGAGGTGCAATCAATATATTTTCATTTACTCACATTTGAATATCTTTTGATTGGGAACATGTGGAAATAATTTACTATTGTTGAATTATAACATAGGAAGATTATTTTCACCCACCTAGGTCAAAATTATTGTTTTCCCCTTGAATTTTAAAAACTCAATGTTTTTGATTGCTATTTGGTTTCATTTCTATAATTTACACACATTTTTATTTTCTTTTTCTTAATACAAGTAAAGAATGCTTGTTCACTTGGGTTTCTTTTTGTTTGCAAAGCACAAATTAATGCCATTGAGTTTCCATTTGAGTGTTTTTTAAGACAGCTGCTTGTCAATGCAGGCTCAACCTGCAAGTACTTTGCCTCCTACCACAACACAACCAGCAACAACTGCTCAATCTCCTGCACCAACTGCAGAGATGTAGGTTTTAAATTTTGTTCCTTTATGTATTCTCTAGTTTCATTTAAATGCTAAAAAATTTTCTACTCATTGTTGTTAATTTTCCCAATATTAGGTGCATCTTTAATGACATTTGTTGGCTCATTTTTCCACCACTCATTCTGGATCTTTTTATTTTGCAGACCACAATCCGCTTCTGAATCTACACCTGCTGTAGTTAATCCTATTTCGTGAGTGTTTCTTGTGCCAGTTTAATAGTATTTCATACTATTCTGAGTCCATACAGAATCCCAAATATTTTAGTTTTATCATGATTTGCGTACATCTTATGTTACTCATTGCTTGTTGTTGAAGCAGTTCAGAAACGGACATATATGGACAAGCAGCCTCAAATCTCGTTGCAGGAAGTAATTTAGAGTCTACTGTTCAACAGATACTGGACATGGGAGGAGGAAGTTGGGATCGTGAAACTGTTGTGCGTGCTCTGCGTGCTGCATTTAACAACCCTGCAAGGGCTGTTGAGTATCTATACTCTGTAAGTCTATGAATTCTTGGTCCTAAATTTGACCTGATGACTGCATCTAGCTGAGCTCACCATACAACTCATTTTTCAAGATTAAGAACTGATACTTCTTGTCAGGTGTTCAACAAAAGCTGTTTCTGTTCCTTCTCTATTGGGAAGACGGAATAAGATGAACACTTCACTTGTATTTGTCTCTATTATTTTTCTGATTCATAGATCTATCTGAATTGGCTGTATTCTTTTGTATTCATATTAGCAATTCAAAATGTTTTGTCAGGGGATTCCTGAGCAAGCAGAAGTCCAACCAGTACCCCGAGTTCCTGCTAGTGCGCAGGCTGCAAATCCACCTGCCCCAGCTCAACAACTACCTGCCCCAACCAGTGTTGGGCCCAATGCTAACCCTTTAGATCTTTTCCCACAGGTAGTAACTTACTTGATTTTTGACTTTTCAGCATAATTATGGAGTTTAGTGATGTTTATAAGTTTATGGAACCAGGGTCTTCCCGCTATGGGATCCAATGCTTCTAGTGCAGGCACGTTGGATTTTTTGCGCAATAGTCAACAGGTATGTAAAATACTCTACCCAAGATCGTTATAAAGTTTATTAATTGGCATGGATTGGGAACTCTAACTTAACTTTTCTCATAGTTCCAAGCTTTGCGAGCCATGGTGCAAGCAAACCCCCAAATCCTCCAGGTAATTCATAGCTTTTTTTCTGCTTTGAGCAGATGTTGGGTAGTGTACACCTTGCCATATCAAATAACTACAGTGTGCATTTTATCACAGCCTATGCTTCAGGAACTAGGGAAGCAGAATCCACACCTTATGCGGCTTATTCAAGAACACCAAGCTGACTTCTTGCGGTTGATAAATGAACCTGTTGAAGGAGAGGGGTGAGATACATTAGAACTCGGAATGCTTTATTGAGTTTTGCTTGTATGTGAAATTGTGAGTACTGATTCGCTTCTTTTATCTGATCAGGGACCCGCTTGGTCAGTTGGCCTCATCAGTTCCCCAAGCTGTCTCTGTGACCCCTGAGGAGCGTGAAGCAATTGAACGAGTAAGTATGGAAGAAGTTTCTTGATATAAAAGTTTTTTCTGGTTCAGTGCAATATCATTTACTATTGTGTCTCATGGTTTCTTGTTGCATATCACAATTTTTAAACTGTAGTCATTGTACATTTTCATTACTTGCTAGTAGCAGTGTTTCTTCTACTCAATTTAACTCCTATTTTTACTTTTGTGGTGGAAATAGACCAACAGCATGTCTCATGTCTCAAATGTAGCTAATAATCTGAAAATATGTGAAATACCAAACTTCATAAGTTTTTGAGCGCTTTACTATGACTTCTTGTCATTTATAAACTAATTTGAAATCTTCTCAAGATCGTAATTTGTATAGTTTTACTGCTGTATTTAGGTTTATTAATTCACCATACAAGTATTTTCTCTCGCCTATTCTCTAGCACGCGTATCTTATGCTCTTAAATATATTTTTAGTAGTGCCTGTTAATTCTAGCATACTTATCAGTTAAGAGACCTCAAAAGCAGTCAAGATGTTTAAATGTTCGTTATTTACATTCGAAAGAAAAGGATGTTCTTTATTTGATTTCGCTACATTTTTGTTGGTATTCATTGATAAACTGAATTTGGCAGCTTGAAGCAATGGGCTTTGAACGAACTTTAGTATTGGAGGTGTTCTTTGCATGCAACAAGAATGAAGAACTGGCAGCCAACTATCTACTAGACCACATGCATGAGTTTGAGGAATGAACCAAAGTGTCACTCTTCGGTGTTGGGTGATCTTCATCTTGTCATTATGTATTTTATCCCAACTAATTGTCTTGAGGAAACTCTGGATCTAACTGTCAAGATTTGCCCTGATTTTTATCCTTGGACAAATTGCACATTCTCTTTTATTTATGTTGATTATACAGAGTCGTGTTAAAATATCTCGCTAATGAGGTCCATTTTCCTTTTTACCATACTTCAGACTTTCAGATCCTTTTTCTCCCAAAGTTGGATAAACCGGTAAGTTAACAGCAACCATTTTCCTTTTTACCATACTTCAGATTTTCAGATCTTTTATCTCCCAAAGTTGGATAAACCAGTAAGTTAACGCATGTTGCTGTCAAGGTCTCTACTTTTAGCTTTTAAGTAATAGTTGGAAAATGCTATTTAACCCACCTTATTATACCGTTACTTATATGACATGCTTTTATTTACTCAATTCCTATCCAAGAATGTATGTTTCAGTTTCCCTCTTTAAATTGATCCACGTTTGTTGCCACGTAGGTGGTACAATAAGGTGAGTTAAATAAATAGCATTACCAAAGGAAATGCGTTTATCCTGAACTGTATTTATCAGTTTTTGGCAATAGATGTCCATTAGATGTTGATTTTGGTCCTAATTATCAGAAGTGATATCTATGATTAATTACTTATTTAATGCTGGTCGGGATTTGTATATGGAGGTAGAAAATTTGGTGAGTTTTGATTGTTCATCAGAACTTGGGTAAGTTAAGCAGGTTTCAGGTTTGTCAAAATGTGACCTTTTTCTGGTCAACTTTCCTCTACCTAGAGTTTGCTCTCAGCCATTCCTCGAGGATGCAGTCATGACCCTGACTAGGGGTGTTCAAACGGTTTTCCTATTTGGCTCAGAACGGAAATTGGCAAAACAGGTTGTTTTTTTTAGAAAATTAAAAACAAACATAATATTGGGATAATTTTTGGTTCTGTTTGTTTTGGTTTTCCGAAATAGAAAAATTATTATTTATTGCTAATTTTTAAAGATATGAAATAAAAAATTAAGGCTTATCTCCTTAAAAACCCCTCACCTTTTACTCCCAATTCGTTTGCACCCTCACATTGTAAAACCACCAAATATACCCAAATTACGACCTTTCACTTTCAATTGCACCCTCAAATATTAAATTGATCTTTTTTATTTGAAAAAATAGCTTTATTTTTATTTTAAATAAAATATTAAGTCCTATTTTAAAATATATGCTAAAATTTAAAGTATTGATTTGAACATTTTTTAAGTGAAAAGAGGTCAATTTAATGCTTGAGGGTGCAATTGAAAGTGAAAGGTCGTAATTTGGATATATTTGGTGGTTTTACAACGTGATGGTGCAAACGAATTGGAGGTAAAAGGTGGGGGGATTTTAAGGGGCTAAGCCAAAAATTAAATATAAAAAAGGAAAAAGGAAAAATTGTTATTTTTAGAAATCAAATCTAAATCAAAATTTGATGTATTATACATTTTAGCATTTAATACATATGAAAATAGTGTCTTTTTTTTCCTTTCAAAATGGTACTTAATAAAAAAAATTACATTATATTTACATATTTCAGTTTTTAGTTTTTTTTTTTTCAAAATTCAAATCAAACCAAATCGAACTTGTAAACAAAATTAAATATACAAATCATGGTCATTTTTTATTCTGTCCGGTTTGATTATTTGGTTTGTTCGGTTTGATGTACATCCTGAACAATTTCGAAATAATTGCATTTTAGTATAACAATCTCGAAATAATTGAGTTGGGATTTGCACAGGAATGGTTGAAAAGATCCGGAGCCGTGATTCTGACATTTTTGAATTTTACAAAAAACATAATCAATCGTTTTCCATGAACATCTCTATTCAAGATAAAACTATTTCTGCCACAACGTGAAAAAATATTGTATTTAAAAATATCACTATTAAGTGTCTTGCTTATGCATTGAGCAGTATATAAACGTCAGCTTGGAGTTGCAATGATTTGCAATAATTTTTTATTTTTTTTTTGCCAAAGATTTGATATAAGTTCATTTACCTATTTTGTGATTGTGATTTTTTGGCGCAAGGAATTTATAAAAAAAATTAACTATCATAAATGGTCTTGCCAATTATGTAGTTGCTCAATTATTTTCGTTTAATAGCTTAAATATAAATATAAATATAAAATAATATACGCGCAAATTATAATTATTACTTATTTATTGAATTGTTAAAAAGTTATTATTTGTTAGTGCATGTTTAACGCTTTCATTGATGTGCATAATTGTCTAAAAACATCATGAATTTTAGTGTGTTTTGTAATCTTAACACGAAGTTTCAATTTTGGCAGTTAAATATATGAAATGTTATTTTTTTCATAATTTTAGACACCGAGAAACTTTTAGTCAAAAAAATGTTACGTGTGCACTAGAGTAAACACCGTTTTGGCGTACACATCAACATATTTTAACGGAAAACTGTTTGGTGTTTGAAATTAAGATTCAAAAGTGGGTGTCCAAATTTGTTAAAATTAAAAGTTCATGTTAAACATGTAAAATATTTTTTAAACAATTAAGTCTTGTTTATATTTTAATTGATTTATACTGAGATTAAGTTGAGCAATTAAATTATATATACATCAATCAAGCTCTTCAATGGATATTTTAATTATATTGGATATGTTATAAATCCATTTTACAAAGCCTTTTTGTAATGTTTCATATAATGAATCATGGATAAAAAAAAGTTTTAGAAAAAATTATAGGATTAAATATAAATTAAATCGCAAATTTTATTGTAATTTACAAATAAAATTTGAAATTTGAAATTTAATTAAATTAATCACCAATTTATATTTCAATAAATTAGAACAAGATTTATATTTCGATAAAAAATGCTGAAGGAACATCATCATATATACTGTCATATATCCACCCCAACAATTTTTCACCGATTAAATAATTTCTCCCTTCTTCTCAAAAAAGAATTATATCTTAAGTTTGCTTTCCTTAGTGATCTAAACTGAATCCTATCATCTATAGTGAAACCGAGTCGCATAAGATATACCTCTGAGAGAATATCAGCTCTCATCTAAAATATAAGAACTCAATAATATCAGCGGCCGAATCCATGAGATTCGCCAAACCTGGAGAACAAAGGAAGAATCAGCCGAATCCTCAAGATAAACCGGAATTTCTAAAGACTCGGAGAAAATGCGTCGTCTGAAAAATTCGTCTAAAGACCAATTTTTTCCATTCGGATACAAACTTAAACTTAGGAAAATAAACTTATTTAAGAAAGTATTCCTCAAGAAAATTTTCCATTGAATAAGCAATCTATTTTCTATTCAAACTCAGTCTCTGTTAAATAGAATTCGCTTTCCTATTTGAATCTACTAAGTATTCACTCAACTACTTAAATTGGTATTCACTCAACTACTTAAATTATGAATAGTATTCTTAATTGATAAAAATAATTAAAAATATATTATTTAATTATGAATTGCGAGTTAAAGGATCGAATTGTCCCTTTATTCAAATTTCATATAGTTGCTGTTTATAGAGTGTGGATTCATTAATTTGGACGCACCACATCTTTCTTAGCAATTTTTTCAAGAAACTCCAATAAAGTTCCAAGAAAATGAAATACATTATTATATACAATAAACTAACAAATTTGAGGACTTAAAGTTAGTGCTATTTGCACGGTTGAGTTCTGATTCTATAAAAAGGAAAAATGTTCACTAAATTCCAAGTTCCAAATTATCATTCAATGGAAAATTGAAAAAAAAAAAAAAGCTAATCTAATCGGTTCCCAAATAAATACTTGAAGATAAGTTTAATAAACCTATGCGTATCATTTCACTCCATTAATGAAATTTGGACTCTAATAAAAAATTCTAAAGCCAAAGTCATTATAGTTAGTATTTTGTAATCTTCATTCAAAAAATCACTTTTAAAGAAAGTAAAATCTCTATTTTTTAAATTCATTTGTAAATATATAAATTTTAGATTTACTGGTTAAAAATTCAAGAAAAGATAGTTATGATTCCTAAAATTATAAGATGAGTTCAAATATGTCCAATCACGCCTATTTGTATTTTAGGACACATGAAAGCAACCGTAAAACCACATAATATAAATAAAATATAAATATATTAAAATTGGTATAAATTATCAATTTTATTTATATCAATCCGACAAATAAATTTAAGGAACAATATTATTCTTTAGGGTTATTTATTATTATTTACATGAATTTAGGTATTAAAAACTATTTTCTTCATGAACTTTGATTTTTTTAATTAAAGAAATTATAACTAAAACTTAAAAATTAAGAGGAAAATTGACATTCTGAAGAAAAAAAATATTTTGAATCCAAATTTAAGGAGATTGTAGTAATTATTCATGTTCTTTACTATTAAAAGATATGTGCCAATCTGAATCCAAATGACCTCATCCTTTCAATCTCATCTATAAAGTAATTAAGGCACCGATCCATTTTTTAAAAAGAAAAAAGAAAAATCAAGATTTCACATTTGTCATATTAATTTATGGGGTTCCAATACATATGGAGCAAAACTTAGAATACAAGAGATAAAGAATAGCAATCCATGACGTAGAATTTCAATGATGTTGGTGCGAAACACAGAAAACTTCAACCATTTCCAAAACAAAAACTTCAACTGGTGTTTGTTTGCATGCTGCATATCATTTTCTATCAATTATTTTTTATACTAGTAGTACAAAAACTATGTTATATTACCCTTTAATCAAACTACATATATTCTTTATTTTTATATAAATTTTATCATAAATAAATATGATAGTATAGACTGAAAAGGAACTTATATAAACTTAATTTGTCAAGTAGGACTATCAACCATCCGTGTGACACATAAAATAATGGTTGTGATAATAAATTTGTGAATATCACATTAATAATATGATATTCATACATTGATTATTACATATATTATTATAATGTGTCACACCATAGGTATGTATCATAATCGTACGTAACAAATTAGGTTATGTAAGAAATTTTCGTGTATACTCAACTTAGCTCAACTCAACACAACTTTTATTTTCAAATTAGCTTAAATTGCCATATAATTTAAACTCAAATATTTGAAAAACTTTGCCTTTTAGATTCAATCAAAAATTTAGTTCAATAGAAATTATAATATTGCAAATTAAATATCACTAATTAAACAATTATATACTTTATTTTATTTCTATAATTTTACATATATAATTTTAAAATCAAGTTTTTAATACAGTAAATCACATTATAATCGAATCATTTTAAGTTATGGAATAAAAGAATAGTTATGGAAGAAGTAATATATATTTAATTAGTTGAGAATGAGATCTGAATTTAAAATGTTAACTCTAAAAACCAGAAGGATAATTATGAAGTTAGATAAAAAGAAAAAACTAGTGTTCATCTCATCGCCATGACAACGTAACTGATGAAGAAAACGTTACATAATTGCCGCTTAAGTGTTAGCAAAAGGTTCTT
Source organism: Mercurialis annua (assembly GCF_937616625.2). Lineage (NCBI taxonomy): Eukaryota > Viridiplantae > Streptophyta > Magnoliopsida > Malpighiales > Euphorbiaceae > Mercurialis > Mercurialis annua. Next base: position 35,155,123 of record NC_065573.1, on the reverse strand, counting down.
TAATGCATTGAAATTATCATCAACTTGGACGATTTCTTGTTCTAGACAAAACAAAAGCCACCATAATTCACCTAAAAATATATGTCCAATTCAATAAGTTTTTAGAGAAATAAAAATAATTTAAAGAAAACTACTGTCACCTTAATGTTCACTTTTCACCTTAATCTTCCAATTAAAAACCAACGTTTGATTATTCTATTGACACAGTACGTGGTCATCTTAAAGGAAAGTGACTGTGATGCAACTACCGCTCAAACTCAAAATTTCCGTATATATTTCATAATATTTATAAGGATTTAAAAGTCTTGAAAGCTCAAGTATTCTGAAGTGGTTTTTGTTGCTTCTTCTTCAAGTTCTTGAAGGCACTTAAACAAGAATCAAGAAAACACAGAAAAAGAAAAGGATATGAATCTTTTCGATTTACTTCTTGGAAGGAGATTCAGAGCCTCAAAATTCAAGATTCTTGCAAAACTTGCAATCTCTAGAGTTGCTATACTCAAGAATCAGAGACAAGTTCGTTATTCCCTTGCAAAATCTGATGTAATTCAGCTTCTGAATCTCGGTCATCAAGAACGAGCTCTACTTCGCGTAATTTGCCTTTTTTTTTCTTCATTTCCGCTGCTTTTATTTATCTGTTTCTCTACTTGGTAATATAAACTAATAGTTTTACTTTTCAGGTTGAGCAAATGATCAAGGAGCAGAATTTGATAGATGCCTTCGTCATGATCGAGAATTATTGCTACCTGCTACTAGATAGGGTTATGCTACTTAAGAAAGAGAAGTTAGTTTATTGATACTATTATACTCTTGATTTAGATTAATACTTCGTATTTTATTGCTATATTTTAAGGACGTTAATTGTGTTTATGTAGGGAGTGCCATGATGAAGTCAAGGAAGCTATATCAAGCTTGATCTTTGCATCTTCAAGATGTGGAGAATTTCCAGAACTGCACCAGATTCGTGGGATTTTCGTGTCAAAATTTGGGAAAGAATTAGCTACTCGTGCTATTGAGCTGCGAAATAACTGTGGAGTGAATCCTAAGGTGAAGTATTGTGTGTTTCGGATTAAAGTTGTTCATGTTTCTTCGTCTTACGTGCAACTGTCATTTCTTGGTTTAGATTATACAAAAGCTGTCGGTTCGACAACCAAGCTTTGATATCAGATTGAAAGTCCTGAAGGATACAGCTTCAGAGAATGGTATTGTCTTGAATTTGGAGGAAGATGCTCCTAAGCCTCAAGACAAATCAAGGGGACCGCAAGAAATCGATAATACTCTTGCTTTGGCCGAGGTGTCGAGTCCTGATAATAAGTTATGTGAACCACTGAAAGTAAGGAAGTATACAGATGCAGCTAGTGCTGCTCTAGTGGCTTTTAAATCGGCAGCTTACGCAGCAACAGCTGCAAGAGCTGCTGTCGAGCTCTCGAGAACTGAAACTCGGGGAAGTAATCAAGATTATCATCCCTTTGATGAGTCAATTATACCATATGAAGATTCAGAGGAGAAGGAAAACTCGGATAGTACATTAGTATTTGACAAAACTTATCCAATTTACTATCCGAGCTCTGAATCAGATGGTGAAAATTTGGCAGAAAACAATGAAAGAATGCATCTCAAGGAACCGGAGATGATCAAAGATAAGCCTGGCATAGACAGAACTTCTGCTTCAAGCACAGTTTCTGAAAGGAACATTCCATCAGCAGAGCACCGAGATATGAATTCTTATAGAAGTCCAAGAGTCCCCACAAATGAAATCCAAAGCCTTACCAGTTTGATGGAGGAATATGACTCAGATGATGATGTGAATCAGCTGCCACAGAAATCCCCAATCTGGATTTCACTAAATCCTGAAGATGACAAGGTAGAAGGAAGATCTAACTCGGCAAAAATGCAGAGGAGAAACTCGGACAAGCAACTAAATTTGCAGCAAGCAAAACTAGATAAAAGACCTTTATCAATGAGAACTGGGAGAGTAAAGAGGGATTGAGAAGTACATGAAATTGTATAAATTTTGTTTTGTGATATACATATAAAGTTTCCATAAGGACAATTTGCTATCCTTTAAGTTTTTTTTTTATACAAATAATGCAATATATTGCAGCATCAGTACTGAAATTAAAAAAAAAAACATATATCTTAACTAGATAATTATGTACTAATGGAACTGTTTCACAATCTAAAGGTTCAAGTCCTTATAAATAAAAGTAATAACATTGTAGCAAAAAAGCTGAGCTCTAATCTAAGCATTTCTGATCTTGTAGTATTGGCAGAAAAGTTACAGGCCAATGGAAGTATGCATGTGAAACATGAGCAAACAAGAGAAAAACCATTCAGTATAGGAGAGCTTAACTCTTTGGAGGATGAGTATGAGAAAGAAAATATAAAATTGGACTATTAAAAGAAAATTGACAATGAAACAAGTTCTTTCCTCTAATTTCCTTTGCACAATAGGAACTTTCAAATGAAACAGCTTGACATATTTGCTTAGACACACGACTTATTAAACTTAAGGCAAAATTACTATAATGTTCCAAAATTAGGTCAATATTACTATTTTTCTCCCAAATTAAAAAAAATTATCCTCCCTTAACTTTAGGTATTAGATTGTAGAATTTCAATTAAATGGAACTCAAATATTAGAAAAAAACAGTGAATTCTTAAAATTCAGGGGAAAATAATATTTTTGATTTGACCTATTCCTAAACTTAAAGTTGAGAATTCAACATAATAAAGTTTTGGCAGAGCATGTGTTTTGGTCTCTGGAGGGTTTTTAGGGACTTTATAGAACACAGTTTTCCTACTGACCTATTTCTCTCATACTTTCTTAAGGGTCTAACTATAAAATGAACTAGGTGTGTATATATTTGAGCAACAATAATTTGTCAAAACATTGTTCAGTAGGTATATACTTCGCATTCAACTGAATAATAAGTTTTAAAATCATGAAGAAAATCTACCTAAGGTTAAAGATGGATCGCAACAAAATTGAGAAATCAAGGTAACAACTAACAATTTTTAACGAATTTTGGATCCTGTTATTCCGTATACAATTTAGACTTGCATCTAAATTTCTTCCCTCCATTTTGAGAAGCAAGGATTTCAAGCAGTAAGAATTACAGAACAAAGAGCACCATTGAGGTGCGGACAACATACAATTGGTTGATCATTTATAATCATGTCGGAAGGAGTCTTAAAGTGCCTGCATGTTGAGCTACTTAATAATTTGAAGAAAAAAAAGCTACTTAAACCGGAGCTAGAGCTAGAGGATGGTACTTCTCGATAGGACCTTAACCTGGATGCTTGTATTATCATACAAAGAGGAATTAGTATGCTATCTGTAAGATTTAGAATAGGAGATCAAAGATTGTGCAAACTTCGATCTAAAGGACAGCATGTTTTAATGAACACGTCATGAAATTCAGAAAATTCATGAAGCCACCTTTCCTTTTTTGTTCCTAACAATCTGAGACGCATGACAGTGAACCATGCGTTGTTAAGGTAAAAAAAGGCACCCTTTTCTCAGCTCTGGTAACATATTTGAATTATGCAGGTGAATAGTGATTGGTGAATTCGAATTAAACCACTGGTTCTTATTCATATGTTTTTGATCCAAATATGTTTCATTTACAAACCAACAAATTAGATATAAATTTACGGAACCAACAACAGACTGAAAATGTAAAACTGTTAAGAGAATAAAAGAAGTGTAAATGCTATCATATTCCACTCAAATAACTCATACCTCTAAATTTTTCATCTTAAAGTTACATCACCAGGATACACAGTTTAGCAACCAGTCACAATTCTTCAAAAATGAACACTAACATAGACTACAACATAACTATCAAATTCTAGTATAACATACAGTTTTGACTAAAAGAGATTGCAAGCAGTCTAAACAGCACCAATATCACAAAAGATATCAAATTTCGTAAGCATTTAAATACATATAACAGAACAGAACAGAATATCCCACATTGCTGCCAAAATTTCTTCCTATTTGCAACTCACAAGGAATTGGAACCACTTCCTTGCCAGAGGTTAATGATATCAGTAGCCTGATTAAGAAGTAAATGCATTTGCTTTCGCGAAATCCAGGGTTTGCTTTCAAGCAACACCTTAAGCTGTTCCCAAGCATCTTCGTTGGGCCAAAAGTAGTAAGGACTTAAAGGAATAGAGCCAAAACCTGGTATCACCTGGTCTAGTGCAACTCCAATTGCCTTCTCCATCCAAATTAGCTTCAACACTATCCTTGGCTTCTCCATTGGCTTCACCACCACTCCAAGCTTCTGAACAACAAAAAATAAACTACTTTTAGACACAGCCACCCAAATAATCCCACTCATTTTTGTTCATTAATCCATAAACAAGAAAGCTAAAATCAGATATATAATAAGAAAAGAATCAAACTTTACAGGTACCCAGTTGCTAAAATCAAATGCAGAAAAGATACAAACTTTGGGGAATTGTATAGAGAAACTGAAGATAATAACCTGTTTGTGAGTGGGCGATTCTTCTTGAGAGACAATTGAGTCAGCTGCTGAAGCTGAAAGTTTTAGTTTTGAGAAGTTTTGAACTGTGTTGAGACATAGAGTAGAAGAAGAAGAGTGTATGTTGCAGTTAGTAGTTTTAAAAAAGGTTTTGGAAGTGAGATTTGAGGGTTTTAGAGAATAACTGATTTTGGGTTGTGTTGGTGTTGCCATGGCTTCTTCTACTTGTGAGTATGAAGAGTTGCTTTCTAGTTTCTAGTGAGAGAGAATGAAGGAGATTAAAGAGGGACCCAACGCCATGTCGTCGGGTCCTTTTTTTTCAAAGGAGATAAATGACTCGTCGTTTAGCTCCTTGTAAATATCTGTTTGAAGGGACTGCTTCGCTTGCAAAGCAGTCCTTTTCTTCCCTTCTAGTAACATTTACTAAACCCTAACTTTGGATCAATTAAATTCTCTAATTTCTTATTCTTGATAAGACTATAACAAGTAAGTATACTTTAATTATCGTCACTTTGTTTTATTTTGTGAATTTTTAGATTAATAAATTGATGAACTATTATTATTTGATAAATTTAATTTAAGTGAATTGATTAATTTTTTGGTTTGAATTCTTTTAGATGAATAATTTGATGAACTAGTATTACTTTATGATTTTAATTTAAGTGAATTGATTAATTTTTCTGGTGTTGATTTTTTTCAGTATAAATTTTGATTAGATGTTTTCACATATTTAATTTTGTTGCTTTCGAACCCTAACTCCGCCACTGCTACTGAACCTCAAGATAAATCAAAGCGAGCAGCAAGAAAGTATACAGATGAATCTACCGCTGCTCTAGTGGTGGTTATTTTGTTTCCATCAGAATTTGATGATTTTATTTCGTGTTTTTCTAATAAAATTACAGCAATGGCGAGTGTTAAAGGAGAAGAATCGTCCAGCAAGCTGAAGTTGTATTCGTATTGGAGAAGTTCTTGTTCCTATCGTGTCAGAATCGCGCTCAATCTCAAAGGAATAAGTTATGATTATGTACCAGTTAACTTGGTTCAAGGCCAACAATTCACTCCTGAGTTCTTGCAGCTGAATCCAATTGGGTATGTGCCTGTGCTGGTTGATGGAGATATTGTTATTTCGGATTCTTTTGCTATCCTGTTGTATCTTGAAGACAAGTATCCTGAGCGCCCGCTGTTGCCCTCTGATCTCCAGAAAAGAGCCATCTCGATTCAGGCTGCTAATATTGTTTCCTCTAGCATTCAGCCTCTCCAGAATCTAGCTGTGCTTAAATATATCGGGGAAAAGGTGAGTCCCGATGAGAGAGTTCCTTGGGTTCAATTTCACATTCAAAAAGGCTTTACTGCTCTTGAGAAGCTGCTGACTGACCATGCTGGAAGATATGCTGTTGGAGATGAAGTTTCCTTGGCGGATGCGTTTATTGAACCGCAGATCCATGCAGCAATTAAAAGGTTCAATGTCGACATGACTAAGTTCCCTCTTCTATCAAGGCTGCACGAGGCGTACAACGAGCTACCTGCATTTCAGAATGCTATGCCAGAGGTGCAACCAGATACCCCTTCATCTGCCTCCCAGTAATGGATATTTTACAGCATGAAGTAGGACTTGCTAGAGGTCCAAGATAAAGCTCAAATAATTACATGTAAAAGAATATGAATTGATGCGAATAATTGGCCTTAGCTGACCTCTCAATATATTATGAGGTGCTTATTTTGATAGGAAAAACAAAACAAAAAATAGGGTTGTAGATATATATACCTGAGCAATAATGACTTGTGGGAACATTGTTCAGTAGGTGTATATTTGGTATTTAAATGAATAAAAACTTTTTGAAATCATCAAGAAAATTGCAAATCTACCTAAGGTTAGAGATGGGTCGCAGCAACAAAATTGGGAAATCACGGTAACAACTAACAATTTTTAACAAATTCTAGATCTTGTTCTTTTGTATATTTGCATCTTTTTGCTTCTATCAGTTTTGAGAAGCAATGATTTCGAGCAGTAAGAGTATCATAGACGTTAAAGTGGATGCTTATATCATCCTACAAAGATTTAGAACAGGCAGTTCCGGACTTGACTTTGAGATTCGACCGAGAATGTCCTAACATTTTACAAGAAGGGCCTGCTCACTATTGACACGATACAAGCAAAGTAGCAAACGATAGTTGCTGGGCCATCGGCCAATGAGAAAGGGAAATCAAAGAATCTGGAAATTCTATTTCTTAAGCATTTCAATAAATATAACAGCACAGAATATCCCACATTGCAGCCAAAATCTCATCCTATTTTTGCTATTTGTCACCTACAAGGAATTGCGACTAATCAACTGGGAGTCATGAAGAACATTTAAAACTAGAAATCATAGTAGTACAAATATAATTGCAGAATTTGTGTGCCCTTCATTCCAACTCTAATAATATCCTGAAAGAATTAAGATTCTGAAACTCCAAATTCCATCATCTCAATGTTGTTCTAAAAGTACAAAAGTTAACATTGCCGCCTACATCATCCCAAACAACTAACAAGTAACAAGGCATTACAATGTACTCATAAAATAAGATCGTTTTTCTGATTCTATAATATTATCATTACTGCTTCAGATGCTTCCACAGTGATCGATCAATCTCCTGTATGTAAATCTAATATCGTCGGAAATGCTGGGCATCAATTTTTTAATTTACACTCAAGACCATGCTTCAACATGGTATTTACCATCCTTTTCCAACTTTCTAAGAAGAGTTGCAGCAGTTTCCTTGGAAACCCCACCTTCTTCAGATATAATTTCCTCAAAAGCAGACATTACATCTGACGGCATTTTGGTTGAAGATCCCGCAACATAGATAGAAGCTCCCTCTAAAACAAATTCCCAAATCCTTTTGCTATGTTTGCGAATTTTATGCTGCACATAAACCTTTTGTGGCTGATCTCTCGAAAAGGCAACGTAAAAACCTCCACCCCTTCCTTCAGAGAGCAATCCACCATCTAGTGCATGAGTCAACCATAAATCTCTATAAAGGAAGTCGTTCTCCTCATTTCGGCAACCAAAGAAGAACATAATTGGAGCAGCTCCACCAGACAGGTCTTGCATTGCCCTTTCCTCTACAAATCCGCGAAAAGGTGCACATCCTGTTCCGGGTCCAACAATAATAAGGGGAAGCGACGGTGGTGGAGGGGGAAGAGAACCTTTCCGAAACCATGCTGGAATAGACACACCTGTTCACGACAATAACACTTTAGAAGATAAAACACATCTGCTCTTTTAAAAATAAATTGAAGTTTCAATTGCTCAATTTGTATACTCGTACTTTGTTGTGGATTGAGTTTGGCAAGCCATGTGGAGCAGAGTCCAGCTCGCTTCCGTTTAAAAGGTGTCGTCCAAGAAACTACATTCACTGTCAAATGCACTTGATTTGGATGTGCTGAAGGAGAAGAAGAAATGGAGAAAAGCCTTGTTTTCAATGGAGGAACCAACTGCACAAGCCACTCAAAAGGCATTTGCACGGAAGGGAAATCCTCTAGTACCTGTATCACGAAGAAACAAGTCAGTTATCAAGAGCAGCTAGTTTATAGTCATGGACATGTATCAGATTCAACAAATTTAACATTTTTATTATTAGATTTTGAAGGTGGAAGGTGACCAGTAAAATGGGTAGAATGTGGAGCCCATTACCAAGAAATTAATAGAATTGGGTGTTATTGACCAATGAAATTCGTACAATTTTGTTATACTGCAATGACTAATCATATGAAGCAAATCAGCAAGTACTTAAATAGTCGATTAGTAGAAGTGCATCTTTTCAAAAGAGCCCTTGCAATGGGTGGCATCATCAATACTCTAAATTGGTATACTATAACAAAGTATAATCGTATTTCAATTGTATAATTTTATCCTCTGATGGTAACTAATTATCACTATCGGAGTATACAAACAATTCTGAGCTTTATTACATTCAAAATTTACCCTTTCCTATTTATGTCTTCAGGCTTCCTTTTATAAAATTATTCAAAAACATGTTGACATTTGTAAGGAGTTGAATCTTAAAGAAAGATGCTTATCAACTGATGCACAATGCACAAAGTTACAAAATGCAGCAATTATAATACAGGAATTCACCTCCAGCACAGTTCTTCGTTCCTTTTGGTTGTATTGATACAGATCATCTCTTCCTTCAGGTGATGAAAAATATTGCAGTCTCTCCTTTTCATGTTGAGTTGTTGCAAAAAAGCTCATGACCTGAAGAAAAAGAAAAAGATACTGTAAGTTGGGAAGAAAAATGCAGCACAAAGGCAGAAAGCAAGGCATGGCAATAAAATTCCAGCTAGCATAAAGCGTGAATTTATCATGCAAGCAATACAAGACTTGATATATTAATCAGAAGCCTATTTCAGCAAGAGCTATCTTGGATAAAGATGTTGATACCGGTTCATAAGAATAGGTGAAATGTGTCTAGAACAAAATGGCATACACCTAAAGTACAACTCTTAGATAGAGAGATTATGCTTTATTTTTAATGATACAGGGGTACAACATTTCACCTCTAAAAAGAGTGGCCAAAGGAATCATCTCCCTATGATCCTTCACAAAAAAAAAAAAAAATACATATCAAGGACTTGGAATTCATCATTTCATGCTAGAGGTTGAATTAATCGTTCAAATAATTAAATTGTCAGCATATCTGAAGATCAAACTTGGTTAATATGCATCTCATTATCAAATATAAAAATGGGCATTCATCAGTCAAAGACAGTATCTAAACATGTTTTTCTACATTTGCTAGAAATCCTATAGGTGTTCAGAGACTATGAAGCTGCAAAAAACCAAGGAGATGAAGTAAGGTGATCATCACCAATCAAGCAAACTGTTGGTCTAATGAACTTATCATTTAAAATAATTGTGGAAGAACAGTATGCTTGGAAATTAATAGACCTGGTCATAAATTGATTCACACAGTCCAGTGTCACAGAAACAGTAAAAGAGACGTTAATGAGGAGTCCTTAGTATGTTTCACTAGAAGAGAGTATAAGACATACAAGATTCTTGCCTCAAAGAAATAGCGTCTAGGAGAAGCTGACGCAATATCCATTGTCAATTCGACAAAAGATTTTAGCCTGATGGGAACATTAGGGGCATGACATTGAGCACTCTCTGTCACTCTAGGGTGCACCTGAAATACAAAATACGTATAATCGGAACAGAAAAATGCAAATTATAACACAAAAATTAGATTAATTTGCACTGGAAAAAAAAGGCAAAATAAAGGACTAATCAGTAGAGAAATTCACTGCAATAATCACTGAAACCCTTGTATCAAAGTATTAATAGAAAATTAATTTCTACCCACGCGCTGGCACTACAATATGCACACAATCAACCAATATAGAGCACATACGGTGATGAGTGATTCAGGGTCCAAATTACAGCGCCGTACAAAAGAATCCACTGCAGCAGGATCTTGACCAGGGAGAAGTTCAAGTACATCACCAACTTCGTAATTGATTCCCTGTACAAAATATGGAACATGCTAAGAAAAGACACCAAAATTAGTTCAGCATAACCATTATGTGACAGGAATGACCTACACATGAAACAGATTCAAATTCAAAATGGCGCACATCTTTTCCACAGCCTGCTTTAGTCAACGATTGATTCTTGACCTAAATATGCAAAATCAAATGAAATATGAAAGCGAAGTTTAATTTTAAATAAAAAAAATAAAGGATGTCTTGCAAAAGATCACCTATAGACAGTCTTATGCACCCAATTGGAAGAATAAACAATTGTCCACATGATTATCACAAATGCAATGAAAAAATAACTACCAAAACAATTTTCATAAGTGTCTTATGGAAAGTACAAATAATCATGCATGGTTACCATTTTAAGAAAGCAATCAGGTTTGTCCTTAGCATGAGCAAATTTTCCAGGTGACATAGAACAAGCTCTCTCAATTTGCATCTGAACATATTTTGGATCTGAGACAAACACATGAGAAATAAAAAATAAAATGTTATGATCAACAAAGAAGCTTGTTAGGCGAATGAAAGAGGGAAGAACTGTATGCATTTAAATAATCTTCAAAGAACTTTTTATTTTTTCTGAAAAAGGTTAAGAAACACTGGGTTTGTAATAAAACTATCCAACAAATTGAAATGTTGAAATACCTATCCAAAAAAAAAAAATTACTGCAAACAATTAATTTACCTGCGGCAGTAGATAGCTGTGAGTCCATGTTGTCAGTTTCATGATATGTTATTTGGTATTTTGGTTGATCAATCAACATTTGTTCTTGAGCTGCATAATCTGAACCTTTTGGGAGAAACTTTGGATTAATGTGGCACAGTGCACTCCACAAGGATGACATCCAAATATCCAATGCACCTTCATATCTGGAAATAAAGTTAATGTTTATGACCACTTAATTTACATCAATCTCACTGCCAAATTGTTTTTCAGCTAAAACTAATATCTTAATACAAAAGAAAAAAATATTGAATTGCATTGTGGTTATACCCTGAAGGGTGCTGGTCATCTCCCAAACCTCTTTCAACAATAGCCATCGCCCCAAGATCCAAAAGTCTTCTATCAAGCTTCTTTGCCACAAACTGCAGACATTACAGCATGCAAAATAGGAAGACCTCTTTCAAATATAAGGAAACAAAAAGGAAATCACATGCTTTCAAATGATTATTAAATTCAACATTGTATGCACTAAACTTAAATGCTTCCATAGATAGCAGTGTTTTCGGTCAATGCAGCATAAAGAACTTTCAACAATGCTCTGAGTTGGGAGAGCAATACAAATAAACCATAGAGAAACAGATGGTATTAAATATGAACCTAAAAGGAACCCAGGTCTTTATCTTCATGACAATAAATGTTCTCAAATCAGACAGACAAACAAGCAAAATGGGGATTAAATAGGACTTAATTGAATAATAGATAGAGATGGTATGAGCCAAAGTTCAGAGTTGGAAAGAGCACGTACGCTGAAAAATAAAAACACAATACAATACAGATTTTTTAGCGACGAACCTAATGCCATTTGGAATCTGTTTCATAATATATCATCTTCCCATAAAATAGTATTTCATTGATAAGAGATGCACAAAAATGTGTTTGTTTCATTTTGTCTTAGTTGAGTCATCGCCACGTTCTAAAAGATTATTCTGTTTCAGACTTATAGAGTTTATATTCTACGTACCCGACTTAACAAGAGTAAATATATTCAATCTTTCAGCCTAAATGCACACATCAAGATCTTAAAAATGCTCAGATTATATGATGTGACTATGATACACAATTGCACACCTAAAAGTTAAAGACAATGATTATTACCATTCTTTCTCCATAACAGATGAAATCAAAGACATAACTTACATTAAATTTCTGGTAACCAGAATCACCCAATCCAAAAACAGCATAATGAACTCCTTCCAGCCATTGCTTAGACAGATTTTTCCTCAATAAAAACCTCCAAAAACCCTATGTTTAAAAAAGAAAAAAATAACCCCATAAAGTATAAAATTGAGACCTAACCAAAAAGTAAAATAATAAATAAAAAGATTACCTTCATGGAATCTGGTGTGTCTCCCTGGCCTGTAGTAGAAACAACAAAGATTACAGCGTCTTCATGAGGTAAATTACACTGAAACAAATTATTAAAATTTAACACAGGAACTTGTAACATGCAATTCTAAATGAAACACAAACAAAAAAGAGCTTACAGGATCAAACTGATCCATAGAACAAAGAATGACAGGGCAGCCTCTGCGCTCCGCTTCACGGCCAATACGCTCCGCCGCGTCCAGAGCGTTTCCAGTTTCAGTTGCATAAAGTATCACCAGCTTCATAGACTGCTCCTCCATTAAAATAAATTGTGAATAATGATAATTAACGGCAACCAAGTCAGATAATTTGATGAAGCTATAGACTCTGGAGTGCTGGTTTGAAGGAGGTGGAAGAAAATGGGATTGCCGGTGAAGCACTGTGGCGATTAGGGTTTATCCAGAGTCCGGATCTTTAACTTTGCCCTTTGAATTCTGAGTTCTGACTGATTTTCTTTAGCGCCAAAAACAATTGTAAAATGTTTTTATTATTAATGAAATTATTATCTATGAAGAGCAATTCGTCCATGACCATCTCCTACCTAAAATATAATACTTAAAATTTAATAAAACTTATTTATTTGTTCACTTTTTTAGTTTTATTAGAAATAAATAAATTCAAGTCAGTGGGATCTAACCCAAGAATAAATTCTTAAGTAGCCAATGACCTCTAGCTCAGTTGGCTAAGAGTGAGGCATCAAGTCGAAGGGGAAGTCGAAGGGGACGTGGGTTCGAATGCACTCATGGACAAAGAAGATGAAGATATTGAAGATATTTGGAGAAAGATTTGAAGCATCAGAAGCAAGCGGCTGCGGCATCGTCCGCCATGTTTGGCGAGCTCGGAATAGCGATGGATTCAACGTAAACGATGTGGATGGCGTGAATGGCGTTTAAATTTGTAAATAGTAGTATATCTATAGTTTGTTTGTAATAGTGTAGTTCTATCTTTGTTAAAAAAATTTAAGTAGACTCGGTGCACTACGTCATCCGTAAACTAAACTAATCATATCATAACACTTCATTAAAATGAGAATATACTTATAATATCATTATTTAAAAGTTTATACTTTTGATAAAAAAAAAAAAAACAAGTCACTAACAATATAAGAGTAAATAAAAAAACATAATTATAAATGTTTTTTATTTTTTATGTATATAATTAAATAAAACTTTGTTTAAAAAATAAAGAAGACTTGTAAAACAAAACAAAATGAGTACTTATTTGCATTGCCTATACAATTTTAAAACAATAAGGGAAACTGAATAGACATAATTTAATTAAATATAATTCATCGTAAATGGGTCAGAATGTTTATAATATGAATAAACATTATAGGAGAGGACTGTAATTTGACAATTTCTCTGTTAATATGATGTTATAACATTGACCCAGAATAACATTTGTAATGGAATTGAAAGGGGCCGCGCGAACGCAGGCCCCCGCTATCACAAATTACGACGTAGACTCTCCCACTTGGGGAGACCTTAGGCTGTTGCATCTCAGAAGTGCAATTGAGGCCAACAACCTAGGCCATAGACCTTATTGATCGTCTATAGACCCCGTCCAGGTAAGTATGTTTTACTGTGCCACTGGTAATCACTTTATACATCTCATTATCTACTTTTTCTAAGCACTAGTTCGATGTGGGAGTAAAAGGATCACTTTCTTTAGGAAAAAGTCTATGTAAGTATCGGTGTTTTAATAAATCGAAACCGCTAATTCAATAAATTACTGCAAATAAAAAGTCGGTCTCATTTGATGCTTCATTAAGAAAAAAAATAGTTTAACTGAAATATAGTAAAATCTGTTGAATCAATTGAGCAGCGAAAATCGATAGATTTTTATAATTTTAGTTTTTTTTTTCAAAACTATAAAAATTTGTATATATAATTTAATTATTTTAGCGGTGTAAATGGCCCAAATCAAACCCGAGTTAGGTCGAGTTCAAGCTTAAATGAACTTTAATTTGTCAAACTCGAACTCCGATCCGTATACAATAAAGAACAAAATTATGTAATTTGATTGATTAATATGACATATCTAAATTTAGAGATATAAAAAGCATATGTAATTATTATTTATATGTGAGACTATCATTCAAAGCTCGCAAGTCTCGCAACTCTGTTTAATGGATACTCGAACCCGATTCGAAATTAAAGTTGAATAGCTCAAACTAAACTAGAATTTTCCGAACCATTTCCAAATAACTCAAAGTAATACAACTCGTTTACACTCCTAGGTCTCCTCTTCACTGCCGATTATGAGGAGATAGAAAAGGTTTTTAGTCCACCATTTTTTATAATATGGCCACAATATTGATCTGCTCATCATATAATCAGATATGCTAATCCAATTTTTGGAGGAATAGAATAAGAAAAAGGAGAATATTCCCGTAGCTATTGCTATTAACGGGAGTGTGCTTTCTGAAATTTACGCAGTAACTTACAAGTATGATATAGCTGGGATGTTCTAATTGAAAACCTAATTAATATAAATCCCCTTCTAAACATAGTAGCCTGAATTAATTTGACCAAGTTAAGTTTAATTGAAACCTACAAACCTTTGATATAGTTCAAAGAAAACACTTATATCAACAAAATATACTCCCTCCGTCCCATTTAAGAAGGGACATATCCCATTTTTATTTGTCCCACTTAAGAAGGTCATATCGTGTTTTTTGTGCCAATTTATATGAATTTTCCTTTTTTACCCCCTTTTCTCTTTCCATAATTAATGACTATTGGCCTATACACAAAATACAACACTATCATAAATAGGGGTAAAATAAGAAAATACTATAGTAATTAATACTTTCTTAATATATGTGAAAAAGTCATTTGTCCCTTCTTAAACGGGACGGAGGGAGTATTTCTTTTTTTCATTGAATGGACACGGCAATCAAACTTCGAAAGCTTTACAAATGATGAGAGAATTAAGCATATTACTTGTTAATTAGACTTGACTTGGTGGGGTGAGCCAGGCTAGTGCAGTAGTGCAACGCACAAGCGACTCGTGAAGATTCCAGCAGCAAGCTACTGTGATGAATCTTCTCCCTCAAAAAATAAATTTAATATCGTGTGGGTCAATGACCCACATATCAGATATTAAACTGATAAGAACAGATACTACACTTGATCTTAGCCAAAAGGCCGAGAAAGGTATGCTTAATAACTTATTGCAATTTCTGTTTTATAGGTACTCTTATTAGTTATTGTTTCATTGGGTTTCAATGTGGGATATATAGTAGCGAATGTGGGATATATGATTTTTTCATTTTATCTATTTGCCGGTGTGAATCAATTTATTAATAGATTGAAGCTAAATACAAAATCTGGAACTTAGTCTATTTTTTTTGTGAATTAACAAACATTTCCAGCATGAACACTACTTAATCCAAGGTAGAGAAACTGGCTACTTTAATTGATGTAAATTAAAGTATGTTTATGTTTATTTTTGTGTTCTTCACTTATGATCATGAAATAGAGGCAAACATTTATACAAGAGTTCAAAAAAACAAAACGATGGCCATAGGTCGAATAAAAATAAATAAGTATATAAAAATAAAAACCTTATAATAACAAAAAGAAGTATAATTATATCTTATATGGGCTTTTGCATTTTTAAAAATTTCAAACAAAAGAATTATAATGAAGCAAGTTGGTTTTCACGATTTAACCGCTTCGTGAGATTTATTTGGTTCAAATCGATGGAGCCACATTTTTAATTTTCACGAAGAATCGAACTGGACTGGCCTGCAATTTGCGATTGAGCAACGATTTTTAAAAACTGATTCCACTTACAAGGAAATTATGGAATGTACTCTACAAATTTAACTGTAGGCACCGCTCTAAAGAGCATGTAATAAAAAAAACGATTCAGTAGAATCCACTAAGTGCTCCACCTACACTTATTTTTTCTATGAAGACATGAGAACTTTTAAACATATTTTGAAAGAGATCAGTTAGTTGTATTATATCTACGGCCTACCCCTCTGCAATAGAACAGGAGACACCTCGTCGAGTTGCTGAATATTGTGACATGCATCTCTCAGTCAGCATGCATATGCATCCACAGTAAGTTTGTGACTCTACATGGAGCTTTGGCAGCAAGAAGTCCACAGAACCTCATTATATGAATCAAAACAGAAACAAGATTGAATTGCAAAAGATCAAAACCATTGACGTATTTCAGGACACTGCAAACTCATTACAAGCAAAAAGACAATGCAAAGCCTTCATTTGCTGTAAGTTTCATATTCATCGGTCTGCTTCAGCCTTATCAAACCTTTATTTGTTCTCTGAAACCATTAAAAGACAACACAAACAAAACAATCAAACAATTTTTTTATCCATCTCCTCTTCATCAGAGGTCTTTGAATCTTTCCTCTTATACCTGGCCATTAGCCACCACTTGCAAAACACCACCACCATTCATTTGCCCTGATCTGGAAAATTACGTTTTCTTGTAGTTAACTGCCTTTAATGACAGTTACCTGATTTAAAAAGAACCGTAGTAAACGAAATATAACATGAGGTTACCCTTAAGAGAGAGATGAAGATTATACTTAATTTGATAAAGGGTTTTCTCCAATGGAGGAGATACCCTTCCAAAAATTAGTGTATGCCATTATAAGTGGCAAGCACACGGTATTCGTTAGTAAAAGGCGAAAGAATGTTATGTGACTATTCCACCAAAGAGTCTCCTTTCAGTTCAAAACAAAAAATATGTAGAATCAGAACAAGTGATTGCTGAAATTCGGGCGGGAACATACACTTTGAATTTTAAAGAGAAGGTTCGAAAACCTATTTATTCCGATTCAGAAGGCGAAATCGGGAAATTCGTGCAGATCCAGTATAGTTCCTTTTTAACTCCACAAGGATCAAGATCAAATGAGCGTTCATTCTCTTTCTGTCAAAAGAAGATCTATTTCTAGTCCTTCCGTAAATAATGATTAAGTTAACCCCAAATTCTTTAGTTCATATTTTTCGGGTAAAAAAGAAAGTAGGATTCCTGATTATTCAAAACTTAATCGAATCATATGTACTGGATTCGCTATGTGTATACCGCATGGCTGCATGAAATCTCTGATGGGGTTCTGCCAGCTACTTTAAACAATCGAAACAATTGGTTTTAGCTCTTAAAGTCGATGTGGGAAATTATATTTGATCATCTACAACACCCAATGGCTGACATTTTATGATAATTGCATATTAGGCTTGTTATTCATGAATTCCATATCCTTATATTTGTATTCAATGCTTTTGAAATATAGTCAAAACAAATTAATAGTGCATTTACTCCAAATAAATCTTATTACATTTTATATAATTTTTTTTTCATTTGATAATTTTTTATGAAAATAATTAATATTATATCAAATGAATTATTAAAATCAAACACAACACTATTACCTGATTCAATTTTTAATACTAGCACCAATTAATTCCCGTGATAAATGTAATCATATTTAAAAACTTAAATTTTGTGTAGATTCAAGTAGGGGTGACGAGTAAAAAATTGGATTGAATTAACCGATCTATTTCGGTTAAGTCGGCTATTTTTATTGGTTATTCGGTTGGTTAAATTGGTTGATTAATAAAAGGAATAGTTTGGCTATGGTTAAAAATGAGGTTAACTTAAATAAAATAAAATTATCGGTTCACCAAATTAATTGTCTAATTTGATTGGTTTGATTTTATATTATAATTTTTTTGACTAATTCCATTAATTTTGGATTTGTTAATTCAATTAATTTATCTTATACTATAAAATTGGTTAATTTAGTTATGATTAAATCGGTTAATCTCTCTATATATATAGTACTAAAGTGAACCTTTTTTGGGTTCACTTGAGTAAAAACCATGCTTTACAATATTATTACAGAACTGCCAGCATTATATATTTTTTTTTTGCCCTATTTAAGTAATTTCCTCATGTATCCTTTAGAAAAGCCCACTTTCCTTCATTTAATATCAAGAAAACCAATGCGTGATGACCTTTTTATATAGTTTTGTCCTTACATGAACCCTTTGGGTTCTTTTACTAAACAATCCTCACAATATAATAATAATATCAAAAGTATTATACCTATATATATAAATTCATCAACAATGCCATATGAATGTCCAAATTTTTCTATTAAATTATAGAAAGACCAGCTACAAGTGGGCCCTCTTTAAAAAAAGGCCATAATTATAGAATTAATCATAAAATTAACAATCAACAATACTGCTATTTTTTTCATTAGCTAAATATTTCTCTATTAGGAACCATAGTTTTAGGTGTTCAAAAAGATTTTCAGTTTTTCTATTTACAAAATGCTAACTCTTTAATATTAGTATCTTTTTAGAATATTAATTTTAAAATGTTATTTATATTATTAATCCTTATTGTTAATTTTATATATTTTTTAATTTCAAAGACAATTTTATTTTTAAAATTATCAAAACTAAAAATGCAAAATTAATCTTTAGTTTTAGTTTTATATCCAAAAATTCTTATTTTCTCATATTTTTTCATAAAAATTTAATGTATTAGTTTATTTAAAACATTTTCTACTAAAGTCGGTTTTTCATGTGCTATGAATTATAAAATTTATCTTTAAAAATTTTAAAAACATGTAACGATATAATAAATTTTATGTCCAAATAATCCTTAATTCTTAACTTAGTGTACAAGTTTATCCTTAAATTTGATGTTCAAGTTTATAAAAAAAATCATTATATAGCAAAAAAATGTATTATATATGTAATATTTGATGACAAATTATTTTATATTTTTTATTATCTATTCAATATATTTCACTTTTTCATTTATATCCGCATTTTTTTTATCTCTTTCTCTCTCTTTTGTATTTTAATTGTTTATAATAAAAAGGTTTATTCACCAAAAAATACCAAACCTTTGCTTCTCGAGTCAGATTTAGCCAAACCTTTAAAAACCACCAGATTTAGCCAAACCTTATATGTTATGTGTCAATTGTGGCCATTTTTGAATCGAACCGAAATTGTTGCCCATATGTATTCCATGTCACCTCCAACTCAGCAAAATTTGGTGACATGGCACATTTCAAACCACTAACCCAACTTAATCAAACCAAATAATAAACTAAAAAAAATCAAACCCAACTAAATTAAATTTATTATTAATTAATTACTAAAATTCATATTTTAATTATCTCAACATTATAATATTAAAAAAAAATCACCGCCACACTACTTCGACCTCCCTGTTTTAACCCGGCTCTGATGTTTATTTAAAATAATAAATTATTTATAATTAATAAATTAACATCACGCAAAATTTTAATTAATTTTATTCAATTAAAAATATCCGGTAAAAAATTAATTTAATAATTAAAATTTTTTTACATAATAAAAAAACATTTATTTTCTGTTCCGATGAGTTTCGTTAAATATTAAATAAAACAAAAAATTAAAAAATTCTGTTCCGATGGGATTCGTTTTCAGGCGAACCAAAGTTCGCCTGAAAACGAACCTCTGTTCATCTTCCATGGAAGATGAACAGAAGCTGTTCATCTTCCACTGAAGATGAACAGAGCTTCGTCTTCTTCATGAAGACGAAGAACGGATCTTCATCTTCATGAAGAAGACGAAGATATTGTCTTCGTCTTCTTCATGAAGACGAAGAAACCGATCTTCGTCTTCATGAAGAAGACGAAGATCTTGTCTTCGTCTTCTTCATGAAGACGAAGAAACCGATCTTCGTCTTCATGAAGAAGACGAAGATCTGTTCTTCGTCTTCTTCATGAAGACGAAGAACAGATCTTCGTCTTCTTCATGAAGACGAAGAACAGATCTTCGTCTTCACGAAGAAGACGAAGATCAGATCCCAGGGATCCCTGGGATCTGTTCTTCGTTATAAAAAGAACAGATCACAGGGATCCAGGGATCTGTTCTATCCCTGTTCTTCATTGAACAGATCCCCCTGGGATCTGTTCCTTCAATGGGGGATCTGTTCTTCAACGAAGAACGACGAAGAAAATTCCGCCGGAAAGAAAAATTCTGGCGGTGGTGGCCGGTCATCCGGGCGGAGGTGGTCCGACGAGGAGCAGATCGTGTTCCGTAAAAAAAAAATTATTTATGAAATTATTTATTATATAAAAAAATTAGTTATTAATTTAATTTTTTAACGAATATTTTTAATTGAATAAAATTAATTAAAATTTTGCGTGATGTTAATTTATTAATTATTTTAAATATACATCGGAGTCGGGAAAAAACGGGGAGGTCGAAGTAGTGTGGCAGTGATTTTTTTTTAATATTATAATGTTGAGATAATTAAAATATGAATTTTAGTAATTAATTACTAATTAATTTGATTTAGTTGGGTTTGATTTTTTTTGGTTTATTATTTGGTTTGATTAAGTTGGGTTAGTGGTTTGAAATGTGCCATGTCACCAAATTTTGCTGAGTTGGAGGTGAAATGGATGACATGTGGGCAACAATTTCGGTTCGATTCAAAAATGGCCACAATTGACACATAACATATAAGGTTTGGCTAAATCTGGTGGTTTTTAAAGGTTTGGCTAAATCTGACTCGAGACGCAAAGGTTTGGCATTTTTTGGTGAATAAGCCTAATAAAAATATTCATGTCTACTAAAGCAAATCATGGAATGAATAGAATTTTAAAAATTGTATTTGTTCAAGGGTTGGTTTTTTTTTTGCTTTTTTTTTTTTTGAATTCAGTTCAATCATCAATATGTTCAATTAAATCTAAGCATGTGTGCAATATATGCTAAACTTAACATTGATGCGCATGAATATGGATTAAAAAAGTAAATTTTATTTTAATTTTATGGTTTATTAATAATTTTATTTTTCCAGTTCCTTTTTTATTTGTTTAACTCAAATCGGGTGATTTTCAATATGATTAAAAAAACTATGAGGTTTTGAATTAGACTGTTCTTTTTCTTCAAAAAATCATCTAGAATCTTCATTATATTTTATTTTTTTATTTATTTTTTTATTTACTGCCATTTTTTATCATAATTTTTGTTCAGTTTGTTGATTAAACCACTTCAGAGATTATATTTGTTTTATTTAGTAGTCTTTTCATTTATATTTCATTTTGGCCTTTTGTTCTTTTTGAATTTATTTATTTATTTTAGTTGTGTTTTTTTTTTAATATTTTTCTCAATTTTTTGTGTTTGTATATCATGAGTTTAATTAATGAAGATGGACCAACAAAATAAAATCTTGAATAAAAAAATAAACTTTTTAAATATTATTGAAAAGTAAAATTTCAAATTTATAAATAACTTGGTTAGTTTTGATTATATAGTACTAATTTTATTAACTTTACGATGTAGTTGAAAATACCGGGTTCATATATAAAAATGATAATCCGGTGTCATTAGAATTGATATTACGATGATCTGAATGTGGAGTTCGTATTAAATAATTAATCGCATTAATGAGGAAACAAAATATATTTTCATCTAAATATATCAATTATACAAAAATTATTTAATTGCATTTAATATTTATATTTATCTACTTTACTATTATAAAATATTTAATTAGTGTTATATATTATTCATTTATTTAATTCAAATTTTTATTTGTTAATTTGTTTCAATAAAAATTAAAATTCCGATGCGAAACAAGGGTTTTTTACTAGTATAGTATTAAGATCAAAATACTTGATACAATTTGCAAACCTAAAGGTTCGAGTAAGCTCTCGATTTAACCAAACAAGATAAAAAAATACTACTACTAACTATTAAGTACTCCTTATTTTAACATATTATTCATTTGCTTTTAACCATGTTGATGTTAGATCAGGCGCAGAACTTTTAGGTTTTTTTAGATAAATAGTAAAAAAAGATAAAATATTCTCAAAAATACTATTACAAAGTTTTTTTTTTTGAAAAATACAACCTGTACTTGTTTTTTGCAAAAATGACTTTTATTATTCTCAAAAATATTTTTTTTAATCTCAGGAATACGATTTTGGTTATCCAGCGGTATACTAACACCGTTGGTTAACCAACAAACAAAACTATTACAAAATTCAAACCTCTATATTTATTAAACTAGTTGAAAATTTTATTATAAACCCCTCCGCTTTCATCACCGCAAGAGCAATCAACAAATAAAACCTAAATCGTCTTTTTTTAAATATAAAATTATTGATTAACCATTAGTTAATCGTTTGTTAACCATTAATATATTAAAAACAAAGGCCATTGGTGTACCTTTAGTGCGCCATTGGTTAAATAGCAACAAAAATAAAAATCAACAACAGTTAATTAACGATTTTATTAATAATATATTCAAAATAACATTTATTATAAGTTACCCAACGGTTTACCTAATGTTAACCATTGATTACCCAACACACAAATATATCACTTAATTCTCACAAGCATTTCTTCAAACACCTAAAGTGCAACATGCTGTCTAATACACAAAAATCAAACCAGAAACATGAAATTCAGCAACAGTGTTTACTAACGATTTCATTAATGATATATCAAAAATAAAAATTACAGGTTACCTAATGGTTTACCCAATGTTAACCATTGGTTAACCAACACCCAAAAAATATTACAATTCTCTCACAAGCATTTCTTCAAACACCTAGAGCGCAACATGCTGTGCAATACAAAAAAATTGAATCACCATTACATCAACACCATCGTTCACAAAAATATAATAAGAAATGGATTAAAGAACACACAAAACATTGATTCGATTTTAGATCTGAAAAAGACTTGATTGAAACGATTGTGTGCGAGAGCTTGTGCGCGACGGCAGCGGGCTTAAGACGACGGCATCTAGCGTAAATGGCATCGGCGGCAGTGAGATCTGACGAATGGCGCCGATATTGAGATCTGAAGAACGGCGCGATTGAATGGAGAAAAGAAAGACGAGATCATCTCTTCTCGAACGGCAGCAGCGGTAGGCTTGGGATTTTCTGAAAACGACGGTCATCTCTTTTCAAACGGCAGCGGCGAGTCTAAATGAAAACGATGAAAGGGATTTTGAATTGGATTTGGAATGGAGAAAGAAAATGAGAGAGATGGAGAGAATAAATGTAAGGTCGTATTTATCAAATTTAGAAAGCATAAAAATCAAAAAAAGAGAGAAGAAAATCTAAATCTCTAAAATGAAAGTCAGCGGCGTATTTGTCTAAATAATTTAGTTAATTTCCGCTTTTTCTCTAATTAAATCGAACTTTTATGACTAAGATTTGTAGGGCTTTACCCCGAAGGGAGCCCTTCCAGAAATTCTCGAAGGCCCAGGACAAGCCAAGGCCTAAGAGGGGGTTTGGAAATAGTTTTCAACCAGCAATAGACGCGCCTCGGTTAGTACCTCACTAGCTGCGTCATTGCCCCAAGCGCAAAGATAATACTGCCCTTGGTTGATCTTTTAATTTATTGCATGCATGTTGAACTATTTTAGCATTCATAATCGATGTGGGTATTTTAAGTCTTCATTTCTTGCTTCTTATCTATCTATGTTTATGAGTAAAACTATGGCACATAAAATATAGTTATATGTATTCTATATTACATAAAAGCAGGAAATACTCCATTAGATGCACGTATACAATTACATACACGAATTAATTTTAGCCATACATCGTCTATCCCTGAAAAATTAAATATATAGTTAAACATTTTTTTAAAAATCTATAATTATATATACAATTTAGTTGATGCATTCAATATTTCATTTTGTTTTAAAATTTGTAATTATAAGAGTTATTATTGATAAATCATTATTTTAAGTTCTCAATTTATATAAACTATTTATTTAATTTTTACTTTGTATTTTAAAAAAAAAATCTCTAAATATATTGAGCACTTACATACGAGTTTTTAATGTATATAAACTTGTTATTTAGTTTTCATTTCAACTAGTAAAATTTTTAAAAATATAATTACCTTTTTAATGATATTTTAATTTTACAGTAAATTTTTTAAACCAAATGAACATCATATATACATTATCCAAATTAAAGTTACATTAAACAAATGGACATTTAAATCATATCCAAATATGAACAATATGAAAGGGAAGGGACTGTGAAACTCATGTTCATCAATATATGCTCCTCATAAAATTACAAACTTGTTTATTCATTACATGTATATATTGAATAAAGACATAACGAACTTAAAACATAAAAAGACAATTGTCCGTCATAAAAATAAATTAACGATTGCTGGTCCTTAAAACCGATTACTTAATTCACATCCGTGCATCCTTAAAATCACAGTTTTGAAAATTGTATTGAATCAATTAGGCAAACCGATCATTTGCATTTTCATTATGTTTCGTATTCATATGTTTCACCTAGAGTTTAAAATACCTTAACTTATTTTGAAGAACAATTAGAATGATGATGTCAATAAAGAAGATAATTGTCTTCTGAAAATAAAAAGAAATGAAAAGGTTTTTTTTCTTTGAAAATCATTTGGAAGGGCCTGCGTTTAGTGAAGAGGGAAGTTTCGTAGCACTCCTTAATTTGGTTTAATTGGTGGTGATATTCTCATGTTATCTTTAATTGCTTGATTTGCTATATTGAATTGCAGACTCCTTTTCAAGAAATGGAGTTCCATATTCCAAAATATCTGCCCTCTTTGCCATAAGTCACCTGAAAATGTTAGCCACCTGTTTTTGCCAGCAAATAATTCGCTTCTGTCTAATGATTTTAACAGATGAGTCTTTGAGCGAAGGAGATAAATTAGCTTTTTCTCAAGAAAAACTAAAGACGTCATGTTTTGGTGGAATGAAAAAGAAAAGAAAAGATAGTGATTAACAATATAATTCATTAAACTTATATATTACTATTTTTGGACATGAAATTTTAATTTGCTTCATTTTTATAACTAACTTTTAATTTTATATGAGCAAAAGATATTTGTATCACCAAACATATAAATAACAAGTTGAGTTTTTAGCTACTTCTATGTTTACATAAAAATATATAATCTAGCATAAACAGTCAAATATCGGTAGCCACATTCACATTATTTGGCTCAAAAATATTAAAAAAATTCAGCTCAAATAAAATTAAATTAAAATCACCAAAGTAAAATAAATTACAAAGAAAAAAAAACAATGTCTGACTCCCGAAATTAAAATACCCAAAAAAGAAATAAGCTAGCAAGGAGTGAAGCATCCTTCAACCAGGAGTTGCTAACAAATGAACCATCTAAACAACATCCTCTTCAATATATATTGTTCAAAATAGAAGAACCAATAATCAACACATCATGTAAGTTTAACTAGATCTGGTGGGGTGAGCCAGGCCAGTGCTATAGTGCGACGCACAAGCGACTCGTAAAGATTCCAGCAGCAAGCTACTGTGATGAATCTTTCCCCTCAAAAAATAAATTTAATATCGTGTGGGCCAATGACCCACATATCAGATATTAAACTGATAAGAACAGATACTACACTTGATCTTAGCCAAAAGGCCGAGAAAGGTATGCTTGATAAACTATTGCAATTTCTCTTTTATAAGCCCTTTTAGCTTTCACTGTTTTATTTACTTTCCATGTGGGATATCTGGGACTAGTTTTCTCATGCCCTTTTAAAGCTCATCTCTTTCTCAATGACAATGAGATTCATTTATTTAATCAATAAAAAGAAACTGAACACAACATCTGGAAATTTGTCTAATTTTATGGATAGCAGAAAGTTATGGCATCAACATTGTTTTATCCAAATGAGAGGGTTGGCTATTTAGCTCGAAACTATTTATATTTAATTTTGTGTTATTTTCATTAATAATTATCAGTGTCTTATTTCAACTATAAGGAATAAATAATTATTTTAAAAATTGACTTTTTAGTTGTTAAGAGTGTTTTTAAATTTTGATAGGACTGGCAGGTTAAGATTTAATTAATTGTGAACCAACAACTGCCTATAAAGTTTAATTAATTATTTCGTTTTTAACTAAAATAAATATAAACTTTGTGACAGAATTGATTCTTTTATTCCAACTTTTAATTTAAAGACCATTATAAAAAGTATTTATTTATGCACCATTCAAAGTATAATTTCTTGCATTAAAAATAAAATAAAATTTAAAATCATAAAATTTAATAAACACGCCTGACTAAAAAAGTTTAAAATCACAAAAACTACATGATGTTTTAAACTTACTTTATGGTAATGTAAGTAATTAAGTCATGAGTATTTGCATTCAGAGGAATCAATAAGTCATTTTATTAAATTATCAACATGTAAAGTCACAGCTTTGGTATAATACAATTTCATTTTTTAAATTCTTGAAATTTAGACATTAAAAAAATAAGGTTCCATTTCGAATATTTAATGATAAAAGAATATGTTTTTAAGTATTTAACTTGAGAGGTATTATGTTCATAGTTGGTATATAAGACAAGTTTTTTATTTATAGTTTTAGTAAACTAATAGCTATCAATTTTATTTAAATTTTCAGTAAACTAAACTAATACTGAGAATGAGACTTTATTTTTTATTGTTATAATTTAAAGATTTTCTAAAGTGAAATTGTATTGTATGAACACAATTTAAGCTTCAAATAGTACCTTTATGCAGTGAATTATCAGCTTACGGAAGTGTCTTCCTGAGTTCAATAAACCCTGCAGAAAGGAAAAGCAATAGGCCTATTAGAACATTAAATAAAATTAGTAGACTGTAATTTAAATTGGCAGAGACTGGAAATGTTCCGAACAAATTAGGCGCGTCTAGTAATCCATACATATTGATGCACATGTGTTATCAAATCTCAGTCAATAATTTGAAGGATAGATAGATGTCTGATAATATAAGGTATATCCATGGTAGAGTTAAGTAGCTAACATAATTTGCAAGGGAAATCGAAATTATTACAATTTAGAAACAAAGATAACACTTTTTTTTTAACAAAAATTTATTTTTATACATAAAATATAAACAACAATTACATCATTTTAATACAAAAGGGTGAAGGACTACTGCCAACATGACTGTAAAAAAGCAAAAATACTATCTTAGCCTAACTAACACCAACTCAACTACATGTACACAGAGTTTGAAGTTGAGTTAGTGTAAATTGTGTCATCATAGAGTCCAAGTCCCTCACAAGCCACCCCGTTCCCCTATTCATTATGCCTCTTGAATATTGCACGACTAGTAAGATAAATAAAGACTTAAGAGCAATTTGCCCCTCAACTTGTAAATAATGGGCGATTAACACATAAATTAATTTTCTGGGCAAATTAGTCATGAACTTGTATATTATGGGCAATTAGCCCTTTTTTAAAAAATAGTTTAAAATTTTATGGGGCAAATTGCCAATTTAGGG
This sequence comes from Mercurialis annua, assembly GCF_937616625.2. Taxonomy (NCBI): domain Eukaryota; kingdom Viridiplantae; phylum Streptophyta; class Magnoliopsida; order Malpighiales; family Euphorbiaceae; genus Mercurialis; species Mercurialis annua. The sequence continues at coordinate 35,127,710 of NC_065573.1, read as the reverse complement.
ACAAATAATTTACAAATTATGCAGGTTCATGACTAATTTGCCCATAAAGTTAATTTATATGTTAATTACCCACTGCTTACAAATTGAGGGTGCAAATTGTTACTTAAGTCGATAAGTAAACTTCAACATAGTCTTCTCAACAATCTGAATTTTTTTTTTTGCGTTTGTATTTAGCTGTAAGCATGTTATAGTCTGCTACAATAGTATCATAAACACAGGTTAAGATAGCAATTTTTGCCTCTAACCGGTCCACCCTAGGTTTGTTGAAATCATTTACGGTAATATGATAACGAAGATTTAGGAACCTTAAAGCAGTATGAGCAGCTAATTACTTTGCATGAGCAAATCCTTCAAAACTAATTCCGACCATTTGTTCAATTACGAAACCAATTTGTAGGTCTTTATAAACAAACACAATTGTGGCTTGGTAGATAAAGTTGGAGGCCTTTTCATATAATGGGGTTGCAATTCTAACATGCTAAGCTTTTTTTAGAGGATAAGTCATAACTTATATTCACCGTAGCCATTTAAACAAACATATAAAGTGTGACATTCATAATATATTATATGTTAAAATGTAAATAAAATAATATATATATATATATATATATATCTCCAACTTAGCTTCAAAAGAGAGATCTCGGCACATAGAGAAAACGAAAGTCATAAGTTGTACGAGTGGTCAAGTTTTAGTACATAACTTGGTCTAGAGATCTTGTAAGTCATTTGCTTGGTAAATTGTAGTACATGCAACTGTAATATTAATTTGATATTTATGCATGTTGGTATGCATAGTTATGTCCTTTAGTTGAACTCAAGTTGAGTGATGATGCAGATGTGAAGTATGAACTTTCATATTTGTAAATAAAATATAAAAAAAGACAAGTATAAAGTTTCAAGTTAATATGTTTAAATGCTTGTCTTTTGCAAACGAACAACAGTCTCTGAAAAAAAAAGTAACAAAAAACTGATTAAATTATTACTATCTAAAACATGAAAGACTAATTAAAAATAGAAACAGAAAAGAGACTTTAATGAAAACAAATACTAACCTAATAATAAAAGACATGTGAAAAGTGCTTATATGTCTCTTTCATATCTTAATTTATAGTGTTGTTATGCAGGGGATAAAAATAGAAAGGGATAAAGATGATAGTATCCGAGTTAGGAGGCTAGCACATTGAGACTCTAACAGCTACATCCATATCTTAAAGTCCATATGTCACAAAATCTAAAAAAACCTTTTTCAAAAAGTTTTGCATAGTTCAAAATATTATATCCTTTTCCATTCCAACTAAATACTTGCAATTTTATTCATTTTCAAATGCCTGTTTTGCTTTTTGTTCCATCTTAATTAAATATTATGCAAGCTGAATAATGACACTCATAATGGCAATACTGTGATATAAAATAAAAAATATATATATGTTGGAATCTAAAAACAATGTTTAATGTACATCATTTTTGGGTTATACTTTATAAAAACTGATTAAAAATAGAAGCAGAAAAAAGACTTTAATGAAAACAAATACTAACCTAGTAGTAAATAAGACACATGTGAAAAATGCTTATGTGTCTCTTTCATATCTTAATTTATAGTGTTATTGTGGAGGGAAAAGGAATAAAAATGATAGTATCTGAGTAAGGGGGCTAGCATATTGAGGGTCTGACAATTACGTCTACACTCATATCTTAAAGTTCAAATGTCACAAAATCTAAAGAAAAATTCTCCAAGAAATTTTGTAGTTTCGATTTTTGTTACATCCTAATTAGATATAAAATAAAATATATATATATTGAAATCCAAAAACACGAACAATACTTTTGTATTCTACTTTAAAAGATAGTATATAGATCCTTCTAGGTGAGAAATTTCGTACCAAATTAGTGCAGTTTGAAAAAGTGAACTAGAATCGGTAAAGGGTGTACTCGATTGAGGGCAACCCTTCCAAAAATTAGCGTATGCCACTATAGACGGCAAGCACACGGTATTCTTTAGTAAAAGGCGAAAGAATAGTTCGCTTTGTGCTTACCGCATGGCTGCGTGAAGATTGAAGGAGTGTTCTGCCAATTATATTAACCAATTGACATAATTGGTTTTGTCTTTTAAAGTCGATGTGGGAAGTAACGTTTGTTCTACAACATTATTCAATCGCTGACATTTTCAACATGGATGATTATTGGTACATACATTACATCCATAGCACATATACTCATAGTCATATCCTTGTATCCGTGATTCAATGCTTAGTGTCCAAATATCAAAGCTCCCAACAAAAATGTAATAAAATTTACTATAACATAACAAGTATAATTATTATTTTATTTATAAATTCGTTTAATAAATAGTTTGCTATCTAGGGCATTATTTAAAACCAAACACATCATGAATCTCCAAATTTATTTCTTATATAGAGATATCACTTCATTTCCATGAAATGTAATAGACTCTGAAAACATAAGTTCAGATTTGAATGAGTTTTAAATAAAAATAAATGTTTTACAAATCAAACCGGTGTGACTATCAAATAGACTGGAAATTGAAAAATACCAGATCGTTATTATTTAACTAGTTCAGAGGTTTCTGATTTTCTTTTATTCAAATTGATGAACTACATTTTATATTTTAGGGAAAATTCGAATAAGAATGACCTCTAGTTTTTCAGTCAAACCGAGTCAACTGTTCGATTTGATTTATAATTATTAGCACATTGGTTTTAATAATGTATGCAAATAGAATTTCTATAGCTATTTTTCCATTTTCTTTTTTTAATGAATATTTTTCCATTTTCTTGTTCTATCGTTTAATTAAAAAAATTGTTATTCATAGTCATAAGTGAATAAACTGATATTTAATTTATAAAAAATAAATTAATAATGAAGAAAACAATGTAAGTATATATACGGTGCTTTCATTTCTTTGAATGCTAATCTTTTTATACTTTGCCTATTTACTCACTGGATGAAATTATTTAATAGTTGTAATATGGTTATAAGTAGAAAAAATAATATTAACTTAGAAGGTGACGCTCTTCAAATATCTAAAGCTATCAATAAATATCAATATCCAATTGTCACTTAAACAATCCTTCATGTTCTAAGTTTTGTCATATTAGAAGATCTGTTAACATTGAGACGCGTAATTTAGCTAAAACTGTTAAGTTATTTTTATTAAATTATGTATAAGCCTCTAATGTTGTAATTTCTTTTATCAATATAATTTTATATCTGTTACAAAAAAAGTAAAAGGTAATCATAGAAGCGATTAGTTGTATAATTATTTTTATGTAGTTTTAATTTATAAAAAACGTGTAATTTGCAAAATTATTGATTTATTTTATTAATTAGTGTTCTTTTAAATGTCTACCTTTTATGAAATAATTTTTTTGAGATTTTGTTTAAATTATATCACAGATTGTATAAAATATTTAACAGAAATACATGAAAAATTCATTTCTGTTAGATCTATAATATTTGTTGTACATTTGTAAAAGATAGTAGAATTACCTTATATACATATACAAAAAAAAATCTTAAAATATATATTATTTTAAACAGTATTATTTGAAAAAACAACTTTTTTATGAATATGCATTTTTTTAAAAGATACAAAATAGAAGTTTAAAAACATATGTTTCCCGAAAAACATTTTTTTAAAATATTACTTTTTGAAAGACGATGATTGTACTAATAATGCTATTTAAAAATAGCTATAAATCATATTGATAATTTGACCTAATTGTCTAATTAGTGAAGAACAAGAAATTGTACGCTTATATTTTTTAAAATGCATCAGCGTCTATAAATGTATACAAAATTTAGTGAGCGCCTGAGCGGCACCAAATCTTTCCACCCTATCCATCTTTCCAGCATTAATATGCATTTCATTTTGGTATTAATAAGATTAAGCATGTTATTACATATTCATTAGTTTTGTATTTTGTTACTCAGTATGGTCTTCCGAAAGCAATGTTAGAATTTCATACTCATTCTATCTATCTATCTATCTATCTATAATAACTATCTTATATGTGGGAGGGGGGGGGGGGAACAGACAAAATTACAACATTAACCTTTAATAATAGTGTATAAAATTTAATTAATAATAAGAGTTTAATTAGTATTTAATAACAAAAAAGATTAATAATTTAACTCATAAAAGGAAACAATGCTAGCTTTTAGAAATTTTAGGCCATTGATAATTTTTAGGAGTCCTTTGCTATATATACTTAAGTCGTTGTATAATATGAGTCTTCCTTGTATGTTTTTTACTTTAAAAAAATTTTAGTTCAACTTCTTTTTCTTTCCATGTTGATGCCTTCTGTTCAGCCACAGTGCCACTATTTCTAATAGTTAATAGCTATAAACTACTAATTGTATGATATAGCTTATAGCAATGTGCACTTGCGAGTTTATTTATTTATATTATTTAAATTTACACATATTAAAAGTAAAAACAAATTTTAAGAGATTGACTAATAAAAGAGAAGAGATAGTAAGCAAATACTAAACTGTAGATCAAAGTTGTCGGATTAATGGAAATTTAATATAAATCATTTTCAGTTATAGACTTTTAGAAAACTAATGCAAAATTATTAAGCATTTATAACCAAATTCTAAACTTTGAACCAAATACATTAGGATATTATCAATAAGCAAAAGGTGATAATTCTTTTTACACACCCTATAGGTGTCAAATATAATATCAAATAATTATTTTTTAGTAGAAGTAAAAATTTATACTAATTTTAATTTCAACATTAGTCTTAATTAAATATCGAGCACTATAAATAGAGACTAGAAAAATTACTGCATGCAACCGTTGCATCATGTCATTCGTGCAATAAGCCAATAATGCGTCAGCTATGTGAAAAAATTGATTATAAAAAAATTAAGTAATAACTAAAAGATTTTTTTATCGCAAATGCTCATTGGCTTGTTGTAAATATGACATGGCACAACCAATACATGTAATAAACACTCTTAGGGACTATATCGAATAATGGTGTAGGTTGGATTCCTTAATTTTTGATTAAAATACAAACTATGTTTAGACAACTTCGCAATAAATTAATTATTAGTTTAAATTAGATAACGGGTCATATAAATCAATAGTACATAATAAATAAAATTAAAATAATACAACCAAAATTAAATGATTGTTAAATTAGATAACGGGTGATATGAATAATTAATAAAAATTGAATTACTATATACAACGGGTCATATAAATGCCGCTCACGTGCATAGCACGTGGCGAAATGCTAATACTATATATAAAAGCACGGATGTGGGGGGGGGGGGACATGCAAATTTACTAAACAATCCTTTCCAGTTTATTATTAAATAAAGATTTTATAGTCATTAACTAATTAGTTATTCAATTAATCACTATTATAATTAAAGTTCTAATTAAAATAGGTAGCTAAATTATCTCCAATTTAAGTTTTAGTTTGTAAAATATAGCTAAATTGTCTCCAAATTAATAGGAATGCCTATCTTTTAGTTTGATTTAACTACAAAATTAAAATACTGTATTTGGTCAATATATTATTATTTAAATTTTTATCTTATTATTTTTTAAAGATATTATTAATAAAATTAAGTTAATTATTTAATTATGGTTATTATAAAACCAAAAGAAGAATAATTTCAGTATGGAAAAAAAATTAATAACCGAATATATTATATTTACTTTTACAAAAATTCTTAACTAATTTAATATTAATTATAAATAAAAAATTGATATAATTTATGATAAATTTACTAATATGTATATTGACGAGTTACGTTACAAGCCACGTGCACAGCACGTAATGCAAAACTAGTATTTATAACAAATATGAAAGTATGAAAATAAATTTTAAATATCTAATAAAATTAAATTTTTAATAAATTTTAAATATCTAATAGAACTAAAATCATTATTAAAATGCTAATTAATTTTTTAAACATATATGTATCAGATAAATTTAAAACTGTGCCCTCTTACTACTAAACTCGTTTGACTAATTGAAATTTGTTACCTGAAGGCTAATCTTATGAAGAAGTAATGGAAGTATATGATGGAATCTAATGATAGTAATAAATCCTCAATTATCTTTGACATTTTAAAAACATGTTCAACTAAATGAGTATTAAAAAAATCTCATTTATATTTGATATAAACTATAACAAATTTGTTAAATTCATAGAAATAAAGTAACCATATAAAATTTTAAGTAAACTAAATACAACAATATTCATTTAAAAATAAATTTACAAAATTTTATGAATTCATTTAAACCAAACACTTCAAATATCGTATTTGAACCACGCTGCTCTTATATCCAGCCACCACATTGTCCCATATGGATCCTAATCGGTTTCTGGATGTTGTTCTCCATGGGATTTACCATCTGCTTCTCCCCTTTCTTCGCCTTCTGATAGTTCCAATTTAAAGCCACTCTCTTGGTGCTGGTCACTGTTCTCACTTTCGTCCATCTCTTTGCTTGTAGCATCACCAGTACCAACATGTTTTTCTCTGTTGACATTGTTGTCTGATTCGCATTGGCGTTCATAATCGGAATTTTCAGGAGGCAAAGAATCTAACATTTCTGGGATATCATTGTTGCTATGGACATCATCTGTTTTCTGTGGATGGTCCTCTGTTACACTAACTTCAAGCGGTTCTCCTTCAGGTTCATCTGATAAGACTTGATCATACTCATCAGCTAGAATCCTTTTTTGCGGTTCGAAGTCCTCGACCAAGTTCATTTTAACAGATTCTTCTGCATCTCCGACAGATTGAAGATCGGATGAGATCCGAGTATTTTCTTGGCTAGACGCTACTTCGCTTTCACTCTCTTGGCTTAGCACCACTGTGTCTTCGGATTTTGGATATTGATCATGATGTATTTCTATCTCGCCTTCTTCTGTAGGGCTACCAGAAATTTCTTCAGGGTCATCAGCTTCTTGTTGCTCTGTCACATTCATATAATCTTTGTTCATCGGGTGGGACATAGAGAGCTCCTGACTGTTGTTGATTTCTGAAACAGAGTTTTCTACCAGTTCTGGTTCTTCTGCAGTACTCTGCACTTCTAAATCTTTTCCCGCAACTTCTGTAGAGGCAGGGAAAGACTGGAAAGCATCCCAGTCATCTTCATCATCTTGGTCCTCATCGTCCTTATCCAAGCTAACAGAATCTTCTGACAAGGGGGAATTTTTCTCTCTTGTCTCCTCTACTGGCAATGATGGCGGGACAGCCAATGGTTTGGAATCTTTTGGCAATGGCAATGGCAGTTTAATTTCTAAAGGCGACGTTTTTGTCGATGTTGCACTATGATCTTGCGCTACAGAAGCGCGGATAACTCCCTGTGAGTATAGAAAAAGAGCAAAACAGATTTCAAAAAAAGCACAACATTGCTATAGCAAAAGCAATGATATAAAAGAGCAAATGTTGCAAAACGGGCTGGGGCAACTAGTTCCTCGAATATTTTTTAAAACAGTAATAGTTTCCAAACCGCATAATGAATAACGCCTAAAATATGATAAAAGAAAAATATCCATAAAAAGATGTACATATATGAAGTTCTAAATCAAGATATGCTCAATTAGAAGAAACAAAGTAAATTTAACAAATCATGATGCTAATGATATAGTAATAGTTAAACATACGTTTTTCCTGTTGAACAGAAGATCATGTTAGTGCTATGATGAGAATTGCTTGATATATAAATGCAATATTTTGTGTTCATGGTCCCTCTCAAATAAACTAATATAGATTATTAAACATCTTTCAATATTAACATGAAAGAACTACATAAAGAAATATATAACAAGAAAGTACCTGAAGTTGCTGTCTATGTGTTGCAGGCATTGATAACAATACATCTTTGAAGCAAACTGCTGAAGAAGAAACTTGAGCAAGATGAGAAACAAGCCTTACACCAGTGCTTCTTAAATCATTTACTTCCTGTTATTTGATTGCATTGATATAAATGTCTATGGAAGGGAAAAACAAACACCAAGCTTGTTTAATAATAGAGTTGCCAACAATTATTAACCTGAGAAGGATTGTCCTCCGATGCCAAGAAGACCATAATAATTGTACTGAGAAGTATGTGCATCAAACCTTTCTGACACTCACTGGATCTTGAAAGCGTATGTAGAAGTGCTAGGAATCTCAAGCATTCGCTAGCAATAGTAACTGATTCTTTACTAACAGGTTTCTGTCACCAATAGCATGGTATGACTTGATTGAAATAGAAACATCAACTTTAAAAGCAGTGCAGTAAATTCAACAAGCAGTTAAGTTAAAGATTAAACCTTCAATTTTGTCTGTATCATAGTTAATATATCTGTAACAAGCTCTCCACAAAAGCATAGGAGAAAGTTAGTGTCTTCTAAGTCGGTGCTTCTCTGTAATGTGGTTTTGAGCACTTGCAATCCAATTGCTTGAACCTGTAGACAGCAAAATTGAGTTCAGTGCATGTGGTAAATGATAAATGATCATCCCCAGAAAAACATACATGTGAGTCAACTTACCTGAGAATTTGAGTCACTTAATATAATATGGACGTACTTAATGCAGCACTTGAACACCTCAAAACAGATTGGGGGGTTGGTTTCTCCAAGATATTGACAAGCTAACTTGGCCAAAGACATTATTTGTTCCATAGAGAAAGCAAGCTTCAATTGCAGTAATTTGCGCAGGTCAGATCTTTTATTCTCTAAAAACTGGATGCCTTTAATGCAGTCCTTTGTCAAATCAGAAATTAAATTCAGGCAAGCTCCAAAAGATGCTCTCAGATAAAGACTACCATCATCACCATGCTCAGAAGAATCTAAAATGCAAAACACTGATTAGTTGAGAATCATTGTATAATGTGAAACAACATTTAGCTAATCGTCACTAGTTAACAAAATGAAACCCCTCTAATAATTTCAATTGGATATTTTTTGTACATGCAGCTTTAATAGTTGTGAAAAAAATAGGGTGCAATTTTAAGCCTGCAAACATATAGGAGCGAAAAGAACCCACAACTTCATGATAACCACCAGGAAGGACTGAACATCCTAGGAATCTGTTGTATTCTTAGGCAATGCCTACGTTTCCTTTTAATTTTCCTTCGATTGTTCTTCTTATGAATATTGCTGCAGACAAATTTCCCATAAATCATTGCCATCTACATCCACGTATTAAATACTTCATAAGGGAGGAAACGAATGAATCATATCATATATCAATTTTCTACTCCTGCATGTTTAGGCTCCCGTAGTACAATTGGCTTTAATGATCCACGTGTAGTTAAAAGGAAAACATAAGTTGTATAAACCCCCAGTGCAGCATATAAGCTTTTTCCGGTACAGGTTTTCCCATAACACGTACATTCTCAGTGCGTGAGGAGAGGTTTATTGGTCAGGAACTTCCTCAAATTGGACGAGCAGTGGATCAACTTAACAAAATTCAATACAATTATGGATCTAAATCACTTGGGATGAATTTATGCATTCTAGAGTTATGTGAAAACAATATTTAGATTAAAAATATATTTCACTTAATTTAAAACATAGGGAAATGAAAAAAACACAAGGGGCTGTGCGAAATTAAAAGAAAAAAGGTGGCCAAGATAAAATTCATAATCACTACTAGATGGCTTTTGCTTGAATTCCCTAATAACTATAAGTGAAGAACAGAATGAATCCTGAATGTAAGAGTAAAATAAAAAATGCTCACCATCATTGAAATTCTTTAGCAAGGAGCTAATACACCTGACAAAATCATTAACTATTGAAAAGCATAATTCAGTTGAAGCTTCTCTGATGCACTTGTAACCAATTAACAGAAAGGCCAACATTGCAGACTTCAATTTTGTCTGCATCTTAAGACAGAAGAAAATATGCCATGCATCAATGACGATAATATGGATAATATGAACAGTATGCTTGATCAGTAAATTCTTGAAGTGAGCATAATGTACGACAAAGACAACTCAAAGAGGCATGGAAACAATATACACCAGAAACTTTAACCAACCTTTGGCTCAAAACGCTTCAAAATTGTCTTTGCTGTGATAAATAGTGGAGATGCCAAATCCTCCCAGTTTGGGTGATCTGATACACAAGTGCTGAGAACAAAAATATGTGGACCTGTTAGCCGACAATGGTATATGATTTACACCCAAATGCACGTCATCTGTTAAACTAGTTTAAAATCAAGTAAAGTCTGCCACCTCTGCAAAACATTGAAGAAATAAGCCAATAGAAGTTCGACAGCAAGATAAACAAAACTTTCTTCTTCAAGAAAGTCGTCTGGGCAGTTCTGGACAATCTGTATAAAACAAATGAATTTATCTCAGCTCACTGTCCAAACTTGTTGCAGCACTTCATAATCATGCATCTTCTATAGAAATCAAATTTTAAGCAGCGTTTGTCTAAGAAATTGATATTTTTTTTTTCAAAAGTGCTCACCAAACTGGGAAAGGATGAACTCAGTAACTCTTGCAAGTGGTTGAAAGGATATCAAAAGGAAAAAGGTACCAAGCAGCAGAGCTATAAAGTCCAACTGCGACTCAAAAGTTGTATGCATAAAAAATGCATATGCAGTTCACCTTTAAATAATATTCTAAATAGTGACGATAAATTTTATGGTAAGGATTTCATATTCAGTGCATTAACGTGCAATAATTCCCTTTTATTTTGGTAAATGTTACATGAGTTAAGATCTCATGACAGGTGTTGCAATGAGTTTAATTGAACTCAACCCTTGGGGAATAAAGCCCAAATGGGATGATTGGGAAATGAAATTGTGTACTACTGCCATAAACGACATAACTCAGCAGAATGAAGCCATAGCAATTCTAATTTAATTATAACCATCGAAAATCAAAATTGATTTACTTCAAATTTCATAATAGAAACTTGGATTATTTGAAACATTCATCAAAGCTTACCTGAGATAGTACTGATATCGCAAGACTATTCCAAGAATTATCCAGATAAATGGAGTATGATAGAACCTGCATTGATTCAGTGTGATGAGTATCAGGTAAGCATTGTTTTGAAGAGGATAACCATCAGTATAGATAAAAGAAGCATCTTAGCATCAAATTCCAAGGCAAGATCACATGGCTATAAACACAGATTCTGGCATTTTCCATTTTTTTAATGGAAATGTTTGCTTAGAGTGAAGTACTGGTAAATTTTGATGTCCTTTCTCTCAATAAAGTAATACATAGATTAAGATTGTGGAAATTTCAATAACCGCCATGGAAATTTTCTTTTGGAGTTATCCCAAGCAAAAATATAACAGTTTCATATTATGACTTCCTCAAAAAATTTGTTCCTATAGGGAGAAAACAAAGATGATAAAACATTATTTTCTAATATGTTTTATAAATAGTCTGTTGCATTAAAACCAAAGGAGCTAGAAAATTATACACAGAAGATGCACTAGAATAAATTTCATAAAGACTGTAAACCGTTGTAAGCTCTTAAGCAGATATATTTCATTATTTGAGAAGCACCATCAACAAAATAGTTCCATCATAAGCATCAGGTGCATCCAATTCATGCTCCGTTTGTGTTAGAGATAATAATAAACCATAGTTGAAGCCTAGCCTTAATCTTGTATTAGGATAGATAGTTATTTGACATGGTATTATAGACTTTGTGACTGAAAGGTTTAGAGTTTGATCCATGATAATCGCATATTTGATTAATTAAATATTTGAACACGAGGTAAGATGGGCATATGTGCTTGTTCACGCTTCAAATCTAATGGATAATTGCGTGCGGAGTTGTGTTCAAGATAACGATAAGACCATAGTTAGAGACTCATTTAAAAGCTCGACCTTTTGGGAGGATTATTTTATTTGATAGCGTAATTTGCCTTATCAAGTTTCTATATTGCATGCTCCATGGAGTCTTAAACTACTACGGCCGAGTGAATGACTCCACTAAGCATAGAGGAACGACATACATGATAATGAAAGAAGCTAATAAAACTGCACATAGTCTACAAGGAAAGAAGAATCGGAGAAAGATCAACACCTGCAGCAACTCTTGGCATATATCTGCAGTAAGGAATTTAGCAGTGAAAAAACTTTCTGATGATAGAAACTGGAACACAGGCAGCACAATTTCATACAACTTCAACGCTGTGGAGCTGGTCTCTTCAAGCAAATCTCCTCCATTTCTACATTTAGCACTGCTCAGTGGGATTATTTGTCTATTAATTGTCGGATGTTGCTGCTGGAAAAGGACAAGCAAAGTAAAGCCCCATAGGAATCGATATTCTTCCAACTCCAGTTCGACCATACTATAACCAGATATTAAACTATGTCTAGATAAATCAACAGCTGAACGAGGACTCCCATCAGCATGAAGTGGAATGGCATCCAATGCAAGTGCTTGCAAAATTACTGGCCAAGCTTCTTCTAAACTACAAAGCAATTTTCCTGGAACTAGAGGCAGCTGAATTCCATCAAGGAATGGCTTCCACTGTGAAATGATAGCAAACTATTAGGTTTATTGCCATGCCGAAAACATAATCAATACAGAAATATGCTAGCATATTTCAGATTTGCCATGCTTACATTTTTCTTGAGATTTAAGCACAAGCAGATGTAGCTGTAGTCCTTCAGAACACCAATCCAATACTTCCCCAGAATACTTGAACTTTTTGAGAATAATGGCAATAATGCAAGATACTCATCTGGAACCCCACTCTGATATCTCCTCAAGAATGCAAATGTGTAACATTTGAGAGAGGCATGAGCAGCCAGAAGTCTTATCTTGATCTATTCAAGTTCAATAAGTTAGTAGTAGAACACTTCTCCTTATAGAAAAAAACTGGTTATTGGAGTAAGGGGATGGAAGCAGCTATTATTCTTTCTTTATGTGATAGACTTAAGCAATTTTGCAATTTTAACAATCCCCACCATTTTCCATTTCAAAAATTCCTGGTAGCGCACACATCAATTAGTTTTCAAATGCATAATACAAAATGGAATTTAATTGAATTATTATAATCTGAAAATTTTCTTCTTTTTTAGGTCCCACCTTCCCTAGAAACCCACTCAGAAGAAAATACCTTGCAAGAGACCCATTCTGCAAAGGAAGGATAATAAACATCATTGAACTCATTCAGTGGCCGAGAAATCAAAGAAAAAATTCGTTTCACGGCAGCTTGATCACCACCCAGTATTCCACTTATCATTATCTGAAACAGAAACGGTTTATCTCATTAGAAGCAGCATATAATGAGAGCTGATGAAAGGAAAACAAACATATAAATAAACACCAAACCTTAGTAGCCAACTGCAGACCTGCCTCCAGAAGAATTGGGCCACAGGATGCATCTAGTGCAGTGCGGACAGCAGATATTAGTTGAGCCTAGAGTCACAGAAACAGGAATTGCTCAAAATAAGTTGAAATATTCATGAACCATTGTACCAGATGATGGAAGTTGGGAATGCACAAATTAAAAAACTTGCAACTATAAATATATATCATAGAAAAGAAAAACCAATAGAGAACATTTCATTACTAGCCACCAATATTGCAAACAATGCTCCTTGAAGTTTTGTTGAATTCCATCTTTTTTTTTGTCAAAGTGTTAAATTCCATTTAGCAAATGCATAATGAATACTGCAGAACAGTCTCTTTTACAATCTTCTTAAAACTTTTGGTGTGGTTTAAGTAGCAATTAATATGAGAAAGAGTAGTTATATGTTTTGCACCAATTAGCACATTATCAAACAGATGAGCAAGTCTAACTCACTTCAAGTACATAAAAACATTGACCCTGATCAGATTTAATAAGTAAGACACATACCTGGTACTGTTCCAGCAGAAGATGTCCTGGAAGCTCTGGATCAGGTATTTTTTCAAACTGGATTCGGAAAAAAAGATGGAAAAATTAACAGTGAGAAGATGCAATAGGTAAGAGAAAATGAACAGTAAAAGTCTGACCCAATAAAAGAGGCTATAACTTGCATCCAATTCCAGAAAATATAAAAAAATGACAAGTAGAACCTCTTATTTCACAACAGCTTCTAATTTTCCATGAAGCTGATCGTTTCTCAAGAAAATAAAAGCAATCTAAGTCTAACAATGAAAGAACTCCAGTTTTAAATGGAAGCTTCCCCACTCAATGTGTAATATTGTAAAACAAAACAAACGTCAGACAATGTTACGAAGACATTATTTCTCAACCTATGAAATCTCAACAACAGGATGCCATCTCCAGCCAGAAATCAGCAAAAACTTATAGCAGTTCGTATAAAATAAATTAGGGAGAAAGATTATGACTAATCTACTATTATTTCTATTATAAGAACAATAAGAAAGAGAAAAAAGTAAAGCATGGAGCATATTCTCTGACAAAAACAACAAACAGACATAAAAAAAAGTGATTTATCAAGATTTCAAAAATTTTTCCAGCACAAACAACAGCCCAAAATTAGTTGGTCTTCCTATTTTGAAATGGGATACATAAAAAAAGGCAACATACTTGCATGCTTCCACATTCACCAGCTTATTCCATATATTGCTAGTTTAGCACCACAAACACAAGAAAGAGGTAGAAGTAGACATTTAACTTATTATCACCACGCAAATCAGCAATGTTACAGAAAATTATATGCTATTTTCTGCCTCCCTACACGTGATACAGACTTGAAAAGATCTTTGTAACCAATTATAATAAGTCGAACAAATCAGAATCAATGATAGGTTCAACAGAATAGAGACTCCATTCACAGTTATTGCTCTTCCTAGAAGACAAATCTTAATGAATTATAAAAAGACAAATTTCAAATTGTCATATTAGATTATCGTAAAAAATTAAATTCTGATAACCACCTAATGCATTACGAGTAACAACAGCTTCCTGATTACTTGGATCAGTCCCATAAAGGCATAAAGCAACCCAAGAAGCACATACAAATAATTAAGCATTCCTGTAGCACATTTAACCATAGTACCTTATCAACAATGGTATTTAGAAGTCCCACACCAATTGGTCGCATGTTCTCGAATTGGATTGTACTTATCTATGACATGCAGGAAAAATAAAAGAGGTCAATTCTTATAACACAGAAGAACTCTGAGATTTGCTTTAACTAAGATAATGGCCGAGAGTCCAGAACCTGATAAGCCAATGAAATCAATTCTTGTACATGGAGAACCAGCCAATCTCCAGAGTTCTCTCTGGACAGATTTTTCCTTGCCAAAGTGAGGTCAAAATGAGCTGGATTGCTTCCCACAGCTGTAGGAAGATGACTCAAACACCTATATTCAAACAAAATTATTACTTCCGTTAAGATGATGATTGCAAATGAAATTAATCAAAGGGTCTTGATTAAATTAGTGATCAAACAATAGATAAGAAAGCCTTTATGCTCAAGTTCAAACAAGCACTCCGGTTATTTGATACAAAATTACTCCCCAATTTAACTAACAAGCTTTGTCAAGGTTCCTTGTGTGCTTTACAAAAGAATCATCCTATTCCTTGATGTACTTTTCTTGAGTTATTCTCTGGTTTCCAACATCGTACACTATTGACTTAGCACGCATGAAATTGAAAAAACATCAATCACATCAACTATGAGAATCAGATATTGTTTTTGAGGTTGTAAAATTTACATAATGACAAACTGTAATTGCTATTTAGAACCTGCAAACAATAAGTTAAACATAATGTACAGAGAGAGGAAAATCTCACTTGCAATAATTATATTAAAGAGAAAACATAATTAGAAACATAAAGGGCTTACTCAGCAGCAAATACTCGTGTTCGATATCTGAGGTGCTTATGCCGACTAGGATGAATATTTGAAGCCTCATATATGTGTCCTTGCACTGGTATGGCCTTAGATCCAGATACCATATTCTCATCATCTTCTCCAAAGTTCAATCTTGAGTCACTGTCTGGACCATTAAGACGATCACCTCCCCTGTCACTATTGGCCTCAACATC
This sequence comes from Mercurialis annua, assembly GCF_937616625.2. NCBI lineage: Eukaryota > Viridiplantae > Streptophyta > Magnoliopsida > Malpighiales > Euphorbiaceae > Mercurialis > Mercurialis annua. The sequence goes on along the minus strand of NC_065573.1, from coordinate 35,111,746 downwards.
TTGTCTTGCTGACACAGCAAGAACCTGAAGGAAGGTTAAAAGAGCACAAGTAGCTCATGGGCCACAGCTTAATATGTTTTATAATTAATGAGCACTACATCCACAGAATAATTGCAGCAAAGAAAGGTGGATAATAAACAAATGTGTCGAGCATTTTGTAAATCTTGCACAGGTAAAATTTATTAAACAAGGGGAAAATGTAAAGGCGGAAAACTCCCTTGCTTGAAAGTGCCATATAGGGATGAAAGTGTGCCACACATAAGCACAAGAAACTATGCTACTATTGAAAGTTTGCCAGAAATGATAGATGACCATCGCTCGGACCAATGGATAAAAGTGTGCCACACATAAGCACAAGAAAGTAAGTGTTAGTTACTAAATATTCAATATGATGGATGTTCTAATAATTTCCATCATTTGGACAAAATATCCACTTATCAATGAGGCTTGGGGACCCAACATGCTGACTTGTAGATTCAGTTCAGAGATAAGATGAGGTAAATGGTACAATTTGGATCTTCTGCTCTAACCCCATTACACCTTAGCATTTTTTTAATTCATTTAATGCTTGTCGCCAATATAGCACGGATACTTTATAGTATTTTACTTTTTATTTATTTAATAAATACTCTTAACAATATGCTTTCCATTGAGATGTGGAATTGTGGATGATAAATAAAACAGCCTCTCTTTATCAAGTTGATCAAATAGAGTATTCTTACTGGCGGTAAGAATTAACAGAGAAAAATATTAATGGTGAGATTTTCAAACGTGACCAAAGTGGGAAATAATTGTGACAAAAATCATCAGACATCATAGAGTACATAAATAACATACCAAATATATGAAAAAAGAAAAGTGAGCATAAAAATTGTGACGTCCAAATTCTCCAAATACTTACTTGACATATAAAAGTCTCGTGTAATGTCTCTGCACCTAAACGGCTAAAATTAAATCATGGTGTGAAATGTTTCTTCCCAAAAGGCTAAAACAAGACTTGGACATAATAATTGCTTTAAGAATAACCTTTCATATATGCTCTATAGTAGCACCATAATTATCATAGAATACCATATTTATAATTCATTTTTGGTACTTTCATGGATACATATGTGTCCTACTTGATGTTAAGAATCCGGACAATTTTACTCACAAAATCAAAATCTTGCTTCGACCACTAACTTTTCTAGTAGAATTTGCAAGGAATTCTTTTAACAATGCAAGAAAACTAACAATTTTATTGGAGAGACGAGCATACCATTTTACGACACAACAGTATCCAGTGAGATGGACGTGATGGGCAGGATGCAAGCAACAATCGCATAATTGTAGCACGTACCAGATTACCAATCCTGCAAGAGCACAATGAATTCAAAACCTAAGAACGACAAGGAAAATACTAAATCAGTCTATTGTTTTCCAGCATCTGGCCAAAGACCTATGGTGGTTAGATTGAGATTTAGTCTAGTCTATTATGATTTCAAATCAAAATGGCTGGCTTGTGAAATAATCATAATCTCATCAAATTGACAATGATCTTCAATTTTTATTTTTGATCAGTTTTCTTTCAAATTTAACTATCGTAGTGACATGTAAATGAAACACGAGTTAACGGTAGGAAACATAGAAAATGTATGGGCAAGAAAATGGCAACTTACTCAGAATCTGTTTCGTCGTCTAGCATACGAAATAAATTATCTTCTATTTTCTCATCTATGATAGAAACCTGTGACAAAAAGTATGAGCACGAGAAACTGAAACTGATAAGGAATATAACTGAAAGATACACTGTCTTAAGTCCTAACAACTTACCGGGTCTTTCTCAATAAGATGTCGCAGGGTGGACACCGCGAGATGCCTAAGAGTTGGCTGCTTTCAAATAAACCAACATGTATTAATAGAACAATATAAAATCATGAAATTATTTAGGAACAATTTTCAAGATAAAAAGGAGAACCTGTCTTGAGGACAAAGTTGAGAGAAGAGTTTGCACATGAGAATGCACGGAAACTGCTTGTGGCGCGAAAAGAACAAGCTGTTGAGTGAAACGAACACTCCTACCAATTGATAAAACATTGGTTAAAAACGTTTAAGAGCTGAAAATAGATAACAAATAATAAAATTTTGATACAATAAGTTACATGCTATTGGAGATATGGATAAACTTTCTATTGAATAATTAAGAGAAAGTCAAGTGATTTATAATTATAGGTCAATGATACTTAACAAAAACCAATTGGTTTTATGTCAGATGAGTTTCAACTCTATTATTTGTCACTTGACGGCCCATGAAGTTTCTATATGGTATCAGAATCAGGCGATTCCTGACTTGTATTTGAAGAGTTGGAATTAATCTTGCAGAGAAGACTAGACACATTAATGATCGTGAAACCTCAGAGTAACATGCCAATAAATGTTAAGGATAAAAGAGTTGTGCATCTATGTTAAGTGGCAATTAGTTCAGGCCTAGTTGCAGTTGAGGAAAAATTATGGAGATATAAAAAATTTCCACATTGTGTAATTAGGAGAAAATCAAAAATTGAGAGGAAGCCAAGTGACCTATTAGTGGAGATTAATGATACTTAGCACAGGTCAAATAAAAATGAGTAGGGTGGTTTCCAGCCATGATCCATCATTTGATCCAGCATTCTCAAGGCCTATAGAGTTTCTACACAGCCTGTTCTGGAACATTAAACACTCATATTATCACTAACCACACAATAGTTTTAACTGATGTCTTTTCTTTAATATAAAATCAATTACAGCCTATCCCTATTTCCTCAATTAGAAATCAATTAAAGAGTGTCAATTAACTACAATTTCAACTTATAACTTAATTATAGGCTAAACTTGATCATTTCCAAAGAACAAACTTCATATCTAAAATCTTTAATTGAGTGCCCATTAAATATAACTTGTTTTCCTTCATTCACATCTAAGGAGGAAAAATTGCAGTAACGTTAGTTTAAGGTATCAAAACATTATAAACATACAAGGAAGAGAAAAAAGATAATAGTAATCTGCCGACATACTCTAGCAATGTAGTGGTTTCTTGCAACGATCTGATCTCTGCAATAACAGACTGAACAAGAAATGTGATGAAAATTACTATCATGAATTAAAAGTGCCAATCTGAAGGAAAAAAGGCTATTAATTTCAAATACTCATCCATTTGTCATATACTAATTATCTAGGGAATAGGTCACTCTGGTACATGGAACAGATATAAATAAAAGCAGATCAAATTATATGCAAATGTCAAATAGGGGAATGGAATGAGATAATAACAAATATGTCCTTGTTTTGTAAAACAATATTAAATTAATTTCAATTAGAATATAAATTATTGCTCCATGCTATAAACAAAATAAAATTTGCCAAAACAATAATTTTATAAGAAATGATTAAGATTGAAGGTTCCTTGTATTTTGATGTATACAGTTTAGCATTCAAAATTGCTGATGATCTATAGTCTGACTTGTTCAATCTAGAATGCAAATTACAATAGTGGAGCCTTTTGCTGGTGTCAGGTGATCCTTGTAAAAAAAAAAAAATCAGTTACAAAAACACAGATGATTACCAAGTTTGTCACAAGCAAAAAGTCTTAAGCAGAGACTAATCCAGAAGCTCAAAAAAATTTGTAAAGGATACCTTGCAGCGAGAAAAAAAAATGCTGCCAGAAGCAAGTTCAGGACCGAGTACAGCAACAATAGCATTAATAAGGCGGGCCACCCCTTGTTGAAGGTCAACAAAACCATTATCTTCAGACAAGAGAATGTCCATAGCAAGGCCAAGTGTTGCCTGTATTTATAAAATACGAAAAAAGGAAAGGATTTAACATCAAAATGAGAGGTATGTAAAACTCTTTGAAAAAAATAGTTGAGGAACAGCAGATAATTAATTTTTTCCTGTGAAACATAACTCCACAAAGCATTAGTTGTACATGTAGTCCGACAAATAAGTACTGCGCCTATTTAGTAAAACACATTTATAGTGATAAAACAAATAATACCAGAAATAGTTGCATCATAAAGGCCTAAAACCAAGGATAATAGGTGAGCAAGAAGCTTAACTTTTTTATTATTTCTAACACTTCCAGCATGTGAATGCTAATTGGGCTTGAAGCATGAACAAACAAGCACACAAACCCATCTTACCTTGTGCTCAAATATGTAATTAGCCACATAGGAGTTGTCAAGGATCGAACTCTTAACCTTTTGATTATAGTTGTTTTGATACCATGTCAAATAACCAATTCACCCAAAAGTTCAAACCGTTAGGTGAGGCTCTAATAATATTTTTTGGCTCCTCAAATCATCAAGTAAACAATAACTGGATTGATCTCTAGATGTAGTTCAAGTCGTGCAGAAAATTCTCATATGATGTCACTTCAAAAAACAAGTTCATGGTAATGCATGCATCCATACAAATAAACAGCGAAAAGAGGAGAAAAAATGTCCATTCTCACCCTTCACAGTACTGACTACTCCTACAACTGTTATGCAACTGAATTGACAAAACAAGCACCAAAAAGATCTCAACAGAGCCATAAACCCTCAGGTGCATAACATAATTTTATTTCAAGCCGGGCTTTATTAATATACAGATATTACAAAGACATTCAATCATGAGGAAAAAATGAAACGAAAAGGATATATAAATCAGAAATACAAATCATAAACTTTAAATTTGAAACCAAGACAATCCATACTACTTCCATTACCTGAACATGAGAGACAAATGAGAAACCAGCAGCTTCAATGGTCAAAAGAAGTCCATGCAAAGACCAGATCTGTAGACCACTTATTGTACTTTTTGCCAGTGATGATATTGAGCTCACGGTTAAAGGCACTAAACTTGACAACGCCATTCCTCCTGCACTGCAGATTAGAAGGGTGGCAGAATAAGAAACTGAGCGTGAAAAAAATGTGAAATTCTGAGACCGTGAGACGTCAATATAACATTCCATCAGTGATCAAAACTGGGAAATATAAAACAACATTAATATTTGGAAACAAAAAAATGACATTTAATGCTAAGTTGTGAAGCTAATAAGTGATAACTGTTAAAATGCCATGATAGAAAACCTAGCCCTCTTGTTTCATAGCTCTCGTCGATATTTTGGTTCAATATAGTTTGACAAAATGCTAGCAATGAAACTACACATGATCTGCACCAAGGTATCTATTTCATAAAGAAGGGGCTGCCACACAATGTACAAGTTGACAAAGTATTCCAGTAACTTGACCTTCATATAAGCTTTATGATGCCCAGGTAGCAATTCTGTACAGTTCACGTTAAACGCATTTTAACTTGAACTGTAACGCATATCCTTATCATAAACCAGTGTAGAGCAATTCTATTTCCACTTAAACAAGATGTTCAGAACAGATGATTACAATCATTAATAGATTGGTTACTCGGTCAATAATCCTACTTTTAAGAGATTCCGGTTGGATGAAGAGGTCTCAAATTTGTCTACCACGTCCATTTTCTGGTTCTCCATGACCTCTAAAATGTAGAGGTTTCTTAAGAGTACCATATTTGCATTAGTTCTCAGCATATATTCCAAGCAACTTAAACTCATGATTCAGAAGCCTTTAGAAATGCAAGAAATAGTACATAGGACTTATAGCATGCCAACATAAGTTCCAGTTCTTTAAGCAAGATACATGTTCAACCATCAAAGTGACTTGTAATCCATTATCAATCGGAATAAATCTAGTGGACCAAAAGATTCCAAAGTTCACTTTTAACTATTTGATTAAAAGTTAAAAAGATTGGGTATTGTACATTGGCTTCATTACATTCATTTGTAAAGAGAGAAGGACATGATCACGAGATATGATGGAAAAACTGTAAAATGTATATCTTAGCAAGCATTACTGTTATAAATGATTACTAAAATTTAAATGCATCCAGTTTTTTCTTCATTAAATCGAAGAACTAAGAAGAATGAGCATTTCACTGGCATCCAATTATAACCAACATGAATTAAAACAATTTTTCGAATAAGTATGCTTGTACAAATGTTTGTAGGGAGAGAAAGAAAGAGATCTTCAGTAAAATTCATGGTTATCACCTGCGATGAATGCATCCAAGTGCAAAGGCAATTGAACCCGCATAGTACGAATCCGTTGCTGCAATAAGATCACCAAGAAGCGACCTAGTCTTTTTATCATCAGATAAGAGACAGAAGTGAGAGGGGGGAGGAAGGGGGTGAGAATATCCAAAATGTAACATGTGTAAATAAGTAAAACAAAATGAGCCGGACTCAGAATGGGTCTCTTGCAAGGTATTTATTGGCATGTAATACCATAAGGTATTTCCTTCATTCAAAGATGTATTTCCAAATCTTAATCAACAGCTCCAGTCAAATCAATGTAACATAGTGGAGTAACTAACCAATCTGGCTGTAAAGGCATCATTCCCAAGTCGAGCTAAAAGACCAAGCCCTTCAGATGATGCTCTACGTTGGGATGCACAGATGTCTCCCTCTGCCAGAATACTCTGTAAATTAAAAAATGTTAAATGGAAACAAATAAAACAATGACAATGACAAAATCAATCAGCAAGATCATAGTTAAAAAATAATTATTGTAAGAGGAAGAGAAACCTTGTAGGGCTGCAAATGAGCAAACCCAGCCTATATTAGCTAAGAGAATGAAGGAAATGCACTTAAGAAATAGTACCTGAAAAATTGATTGTGCTGGATTTAATATCTCAGATCCTAAAGGTTGACGACGTGATGTAATCAAAGCCTGAGAAAAGCAAAGAATCAGATTTAGTCTAATCTAATATGCTTTTAGAAATATTAAAGCAGGTCAATGAAGCGTAGCCAGCACCTTTAACCCAACAAGTAAACCAACACATATATTAGTAACACTGGCTGCATGCCATATTTGCTTTTTTCCACTTTTGAGACACTGCTCAATCATTTCGAGAAGCAGCAACATCCCGCCACTATCCTGTACAGAAAAATCAAAAGATTTAGCAATAGTTAGGGTTGTAGATTAATTGAGCCGAGCTTTGAGGTTTCATTACATGAAAAAGTTGTTCAGGTTCGGCTCGTGTTCGTTCAAGCTTTGAACGAGGTGTATTCATGTTCAGTTCATTAAAAGTTTATTGTGTTCGTGTTTGGCTCGTGTTCGTTCTTTTAGATGCACGAGCCGTTCATGAACGTAAATGAGTCAAACACCCAGTTCGGCTCATTTAAATAAATGAAGCTTGAGCTCACTTCCTTAAAAGATACAAACGAACACGAACGGGCTCTTATTGAACTCAACGCCAAGCCGCTTGTGAGCAGCTCGGTTCGTTAACAGCCCTAGCAACAATTGTAAGATGGTCAACTTTTTCACCTCATATGTCAAGCATTAGTACCTGCGAAGCGAACAAGATTCCAAAGCAGAGAAGCATCTGGTTCACCAATGTATTGTTTATTGTTTCTGGCTATAAAAACGGAAGAAATCCGCAACATAGCTTTTAGTGAATCAAGAGATAAAAAAAAAAACTTTCAGTCTTAAGAGATAAATATAACATCTACCATGTAATTACAAATACTTTCAAATCTTCAGAGACTTTTGTTGGTTTATAATGAAATGGGTCAATGGCCAATGGAGAATTTGAATGCAAGGTTGGATAATTTGAAGAATTCCAAATTCTCTCTTAGTTTACTCCAAAGTGAGGGGGTTGACTTAATATAATTGTCATTACCCTTCATGTTAACTGTTCTGATGAAGAAAAAAATCATTCAAAAAAGGAATAGAACTTATAATGCACATATATTTCGTAGATGAATATAACTTTATATGAAAAACTCCCATCATTCACAAACCAAATCAAAAATAACACATAAAATGAACAAAATAAAAGTACGCTACAATCAAGCAAAAAATTGTGGCATTTGAAGGAATAGATATTTCATCAAGTTAAGGACACAGAGAAAAGAGGACTTCAAAATGATAATTATTCAAACTACTTACTACCTGAGGAAAACTTGAGGGTCCATTTTCCCATGGACAAGGCATGAGGCCATCTTTTCCACCTTGGAAAGCACGAAATTCATCCTCAAACCAATCTCTGAATGAAGACGCCGCAAGAAGTTAAATTAAAGTGTTAATGAGAAGAGAGTACAGTCTTCTGAAAAAGAAATGATTTGTAACAAAAAAATAAATGACAGAGTAAACTTCGATTGTAGCAAAACACAAACTCAGTGAGCTCGAACCCTGAAATTAGAAAACATAATAGGTGGTGCAATAAGACCTAAATGGACACATAAAATGATAGGCAGATACCTTCCTGGAACATAGGGACCCAACCATGCGTCTCTTTTATCAAGCAACAATCTCAAGCATGTGCTTTGCTCGCATTTGGAAGCATCCCTTTTTACATTACAAACATCAAGTAAGGAATTACAATCAGTCATACAAGATTTCATGTCAAGGTATAAAGCTGGGCATGCCTTTGACAGGTCTAGTGAAAAGTGGGGAAAAATTCAGACATAGTATTACAGCATAAGTATAGAAATAGTTACCTATATGGAATAGTACATAATTGAATGATCCGGGGATGGTCGCTTTTATATGCCATTGGATCAGGAAGGGACTGATAAGCCATTAAAGTTCTGATGATTAATATGTTGATTGCTGGCTTAAAATTTGATAGTTCTTTGCTTTGTAGCAGCAGGATATAGGACAGAGCACTGTTTCCACAATATATAGAAATCATCAATGATGTGAACCTATGTTTTCTTGAAGTTGCTAATGCTAAAAGAATTTATCACCGATATGGACTGGGAGATGAAGACAGAATACAACTCTACCTATTCAAGTATACCATCACTGGCTGAAGTAGAATGCCATTGTTCGCAGAATTGGGAGAAATAAAACATCTTATAAATGCGGCAAGTGCATCAACAGCAGATGACCACACACTGCAAGAGCCACAAAATATGTACATACACAAAGATTAGAACAAATTAAAATGGCCTTGGTCAAGACAAGGAAGTCGTTAATTTACAATTAAAATCAGTAAAAGGAAGGAAAGAACTCCAAAGTTGCACAAAATATTAATTCATCTTTACACTTTATCAGTAATAGGAAAAGCTTCTGACTGAAACTGCCTTTAAAAAACAATCAGGGAGCAAGTGAGGTTAGTTTTAAAAAGACAAACAACGACTACTTAAGTAAAAAATTTAATATAATCAATTCTTTACACCCACTGCATGCCTCCAATTAGCTCCAGCTAAGGCACTTGCATCATGTGCTTTGCAATCTTGACACTTGCCTAAGCACAAACCCCAAGAGACAAATATGCTTTGGATTTTGGATATGTGTGACAAAAGTGATCTACTTAAATATCCTTATTTATAAGGGCTTACCCAACTCTTAGTGCCGAATCGCCGATTTGCTTAATTTCCTGTTCTGGAATTCCACCAAAGATGGGAGCCCACAATGAAAGGATATCAAAAACTTGATCTTCAAGCTCCTACGAGTTTTAAAAACGTCAAAAATACATTTAGTGTGCTATTATTAGTGCCTAGAACAACTGATGAATATAAATGACTAATACCTCCTTCGGCATAGCATATAGTAAAGAGGACAGAAGTAGCCATCCAGCTTCTTTTTCAACTGTTGCAGCCATAGGATTGCGACTAGATTCTGTTAGCATTTTCTTTGATACTTCAAGTACAGATCTGGGCAATCTGAGTACAATACAACAAAATGGTTCTATGGACTTGTAAATAAAAGAGTGAGACATCAAGGAAAATAACAACAACCAAATCAAAGTCAACTAACAAATAGTCACATAAAATGCATGTTGAACAACTAAAGGGATAAAAGGGTATCGAAAGGATTAATATAAAATGATTGTTCATGTTTGTCCTAGTTTAAAGTTTTATTTGCATGCATGTTCAATAGATGTTTTCAAAATATTTCAGTAGTTGTCACGTCATAGACCTCCAAAATCAGATGGCAGTCATGATCGACTAAGATTAGACTAAGAGGATTTCAAAATGTGCTGAGATAAGTTCAATCCTTGATGGCGACTAACATGAAAACTTCTTGTGTGCCTCCAGCAGAAGTCACACTAGTGATTGCTTCTTGTACAAGCGTGTGTGTGCGATATACCTAATCAGCTTTCAATTTATATATACAAAACATATTCTGAACCATAGCTCGAATCTCAGAAGGCCTTCTGAAGGAACAACAATCTTGAAACTAAAATTTAATCAGGCCTAAGCTTGATAAAACAGGCCAAGAAAAAAAATGAAAGGGTTGAGAAAGAAGACAGGAAAGACAAAAAAAGGAATTTGTTAAGAAGACGTGACTAGGAACACAAAAATGTGGAACCTGATGAAGCAAACAATATCAAAAATAAAAAATTAACATTGAAGATAACAAATATATTAATAATAACAAAAATAACAATATCAATATCAATGATAATCGCAAAGCTTGAGAATTAACTGCACAGCATTAAATTTGAGAACCAAAATCTATTAAGTTACAAGTCCAAAGGCCGAAGCGAACTTGTTCCACATGTATTTTGACTTTTTGAGAAATTAATCTTCCTCTATTGAAAAAATTGTCAGAGTTCAACTTAACAGTGTTCAGAAAAACTCAAATTAAAAGAAAAGTAACCAAATGAGAGAGAAGACAAAGAACATATGAGGCTTGAGCTTGAACATTGCTATCAAATAATATTTAGTCTACAATTATTCAAAAACCGATTCCCTGGCCCTTTAAGATTTAAAAAATAGGTAAAAACTCATCTAAAACTTAACGTGTTAAATTTTAGAAAAGTGGGGGATCAGAATTATTTCACTTTGCTAAAAATAGGAACAACGTATCTACACGCTAAATGTCAAAAAAGGTTTTGTGTTTATCCAGATATCAGATTTGTGAAATGGTGGGATAAATAATAGCTAAATATAATATCTACAATACAATTAAAGGAAAACTTGTAAATAGAGGATGATAGAAAAAGAGAGAAAGATTAAAATTGAAAGAAAACCATATGATAACTTCCTTACATATACAAAATAAATAGAGCAATCACCTAGCTGGATAACCAAGGGGTAACTTCGGCGAGACAAACACCAATGCTGCCAAAACTGTAGCTTGCCCATGAAAAGAATCAAGCTCAATTTTCAGATTGCTTCCCTATAGAGAGTGGGAATCAAATATTAAAATGTTTTTATATATAAACAGAACCATAAAAAAAAAATGCTTAATAAAAAGGGTGTTTCAGTGAACAAGACTGTCTGGTGTGGCTCTAAGCAAGTGTGCAACAATTCCCTTATGTTGCAAAGAGAAAGATTCTGTAATTTAAAATTGTGACTCCTATTTCACAATGAACCAACCTTAATTTTGTTACAAAATAAAATTTGGATCCCAGACATCTATAATCTTTCATAAAAGCAGTAATTCCATATAATTATGCTCGAAATATAGCACTTGGACATATTTCCAAAAAGTTTACATTGCTATCATGTCTAAAATTCCACCAAGACATGATAACTGTGAAATCGAGACAGAAATCAGGCACATTTTATATGAATTATAGTGATAATAATAAGACTTGGACATAAGTTCAGTAATCATTTTTTACTTATCCCCTACCATCCCAATGACATAAAAGAACAATAGACAGCAATAAGTGAAGCCCAATTAGTAATAGGGGGGAGAAGTTCACTATTTTTCAACAATGTTTTCTTTATACCATGAAATTTAAGTGACTATACGTTTTAAGTTAAAATATAGATGTTTCATCCCAATGTTCTTTAAAGCAAAAACTTAAAAATACAGTGCCTGACAGTTGACACTTGACACTTGACACTGACAGTATGTGGTGAAAATTCACCAACAGCTAATTGCTACAATTGTAGTTTGGTTCTTAAATAGATCTTCAAGATGGACAGGTCCTTTTCAAAGTCTCCAGAAGGAAGAACATAAACAAAAGTTGGCATATATGTATAAGAAGGCCATTAAGCAGCTCTTCTTCAGTCATAAAGGTACATAAGATAGCAAACTTCTTTTAATGTTTCCTTGCTTCAACATGTAGTAGAAACTCCTAAACAAACTGTAATACCCATTTAAAAGAAAAACAAAATCATCTAAATAACTCACAAAAGAAAACTTAAGCACAGAGCATCACAAATAAAATTTGTTTGCACATCCAGAAGTGTTTTTTTTGTGGCAAATTGGCCTAGACACTAACCAAAAATACAATAATACTACCATGGCTATATTAACTACTATTATTTGGAAAGTAAAGAAAATAACATGTAAAAGAAAAACAATCAAGTCCAATTATAAATTAGGAGATTGAATAAGAGCCCATGTCCATGACCATAGCAAGCAAAGATCTTTCATACAGAAAGTAATCACTTGTGAGAAATTTTTAGTAAGCATTAAGGCAGTGGCACTGAAGTTCTATTTCAAATTGCATTGAAAGTTTAAATCAAACTCATCTATATAAGGCAATATCATTGTGACATTTAGAAGAACATATAGAGCATGCCCCCACAAACTCTACTTATGCTGCCAATATGCAGACAAGCATGAATCTTAAATGTGGGATGGGAAGCGCTATGGAATCCATCAATGAGAGCAACAAGTTTAATACATTTACAAGCGACATGGACAAGAGAAAAAGAAAACAAAATTGGACTTCGATGTCATATTGTTCAAAAGAAAATCAGACGAACAAGAGAAGGAGGCGGGAGAATTTATTATCTAATTTCACACAAAATACTAAAGAGATTCCAGGTCATTCATCAGAACCATATTTCAAATAGAGAATAGTTGCAAACTCAGGAGAATTTTTACAAAAATAATATTATATTTACCTTCTCAAAAGAAATATTTTCTCTCAAAGCACTTAGTGTGGTTACTCCATAGGAAATCAAACCACCAACACAAGTAGGATCAACCTCAGCCAGCACACGTAATGTTAAAGCAGCCTCAATGCGTACCTAGCCACAAAATGATTTTTGTCCCAAAGCCACCCAAATAAGGAAATAATTAGAAATTTGCACCACTAAAGCAGTTCAGCTATTGTGAAATAATGAGATTGACTATATATACATATAAGTACCATATACCACACTACCCGCACTACCATTTACTTAAAGAACTTTTAACCCATAACATTCCCAATCCATAGGATTTCAACTGTACAGTTAATCATTATATCAGTATGAACATTCACATCTTAAAAGCAAAAGGCTTTATGGAGTTATAGATGGCAACCAATAGATAAATATAGCCATGAGAAATGAGGACTTCACCATCACTACATAGTTATAAGACAAGTGAATGTTAAAACATTCACAGGAAAAGATTGAAGGATCTATTGACACGACTGGTAACATTGAGCATTGAAATGATTAGTATAGCAGTACGAGTACTTACAAGTTCAGAAGAATGAGATATTGCAGCAACAACTGTATTATCAATGACTTCCTTGAATTCTGTTGGAACCTGTAAAGAGGAAGTAGCAAAGGAACCAAAAAGAAATTGACATCAACTTATCAATACGACTAAGAAGCTAATCTTTCATGTGGTGTAGTACAAGTTGCAAATAAAGAACTCAGATGAACTAGCATACATAACCATAGTTGTCAAATTAAGATTCGAATCGAGAATCGAAATTCTAATATTCTGAATATAGAATCGAATTGAATCGCAAGATTTGGTTTAAATTGATAATATTAATTAAAAATAAAAAAAAATGTAATAAATTTTTTTACTTTGAGGAACTATAAAATAGATATTATTGATTTATTAATTTTTAATATGTTAAGTATAAATATTAATAAATATTTAAATATGAACTTTTTATGTTCTTTATTTTAAGGTTACTTCTTTTGTGTTCTCTTTTCTTTTTTTATTCCACCTCTAAACCTTGTCTCATCTGCTTCTTTTTTATACCGAGTCTCTTAATGAACAAAGCTAACATATTCAGAACAAGATTTTTTTACATTTTTTCATGCTTTTATAAGAATCGTTTGAATCGACAGAGTCGGCCCGATTCTGACGATTGAGGTCGGATTTGAACGATTCGGGACCGATTTTACCCCAGTTTTGATTCCCTTAATAGATTCGACTCGTTTTGCTACTGACTCGACTCGACTCGGACGAGTCCACTCGTGACTCGTATGAGTCTAACAACAGTGTATATAACAAAATGAAATCAGGAGCCACAACAACTTAGCACATGATGCAGAAATGCACATTGTACTTACGAAAGAAAGTTCAATTAATTATTGGGTCAAATTACTTAAAAATCAAATATAGTGTTTGTCATTAAGCCTAAACATTGTGCTTAGAAGATACGGATTTTTACTCTCTAAACAAATTCATTATGGTTATCAGCTTGGTAGAATCTGGTAGACATGTATGTGCCATATCAAAATCAAATATGTATATATATGAACATATAGTGAAAAGTTTGTTAATAACTCACCTCACCCAATGTTTTCAAGGTGTATGACAAAGTACGTAAAGCAGCAATCTTCATGGAAGGACTGGCATCCGCAGACTCAAGCTGTAGGTCTCCTTATGAAAAAGTGTCAAGATAATATTTAAATCATGATGATAAAGGACCTAACTAAATTATGACAACAGACCTGATTTCCCAGGAAAATCAGGAAGACTCTTTGAGTAGGTTCAGTCATCTGATCAGTTATGCCAACCCGCAGTATATATAGAATGCATGCCTTCAAAAAGCACAGAGATGAATTCGTCAGCATCTTGGATGCTCTTGAAAGAATGCAAATTGCTCTAGCCTCTAAAGTTAAAAGCCTTTAATGATTATGAAACCTTTAAGTTTTGCTAAATTTCTCCATCAATGCTATGAAACACCATAAGTTCTAATAGGCACACTCTGATATGCAGGCACGTACAGCCACTCTACTATCTATACAACAAAGACCAATTCATGACATAAGTTAGTTTCTTGGTATTAACTTCAACGCCAGCAGCAATCATTCATCATAACTAGAGCTCATTTTGAATTTTTTTCATTAACTTGGACAAAAGTTGAGATTATCCAATTTTGGCATTAACTTCAATGTTAGCAATCATTCATCATAACTAAAGCTCATTTTAAAATTTTTTATTACGTTCGAATCTTTTAGATATGTCTGAAGTTCCATAGGATTGAACTTTTTTTACGGCTTATCTTCAATAAAATGTTACATAGACTAAAAGACATACATAAACAACTGTAACAGCCAATTTTTCAAAGAAATCAATTTTTTGACAAACTAGAAACTGAGAAGATTGGGAAAAAAGAGAATAAATAACGTTCAAGACATACTAGTGCATGAGCATCGATAGAAGTATCCCCATAAAGCATTTCCATGACCTGCAGAGCATAGTTTTGAAGCTCACTGTCTGGATGCAGATACTTCAGCCGAATAGTCTACAAGGATGATTAGAGCAACCAATGAGCAAGCAAATATATCAGAACCAAGACAAAAAAAAGTTATGATTAAAATTATACTTCAGAGCTAGGTCAACAGGAAAAAGGAATAAATTTAAAAAAAGATAATAGAGATATATTGATGATGACAACAGAAACACAAATGAAGATATAAATATACAACTACTTCACCATTTGACAAATTTACCTTCCATCAGTTAACAATACTTCAGCCAATACAAACAGAACACATTCAGGTTATGTTTAAAAAATATTGAGTTGGGCAAGGGAGGGAAGACCTTTACCCTGTTTTAGGAAATATTGAGAAACAGAAGTACAAGAAGAAAAGAAAAGAAAAATAGCAATACCCTTTAACCACTAATGATAACAGCAAAAATTTAAGAATAAAATATGTTTCCATTACTCTTTTTCCTTTTTTTTTTCCTTTCCATAATAAGTAAATGACAGCACAAATGCAAGGAGTCACAAAAAGAAGGAAAAACAAAGGGTCGCGGGGAAGGAGAGAAAGGAGAGTAGAAAGATTCGGGAAAGGTCAACTTTTACCTGTAAAAAAGATACCCATGATAGAGTTATACACATCCGTGTATCCTTCAAGCGAGATCCACTTGCTGCAATTTGAACAATGTATCAAAGATGGAAGAGTGCCAAGTTGCATACATATATTCTGTTATACATTCTATAAACACTTTGTGAGCAACCTATGCAACTATCATAAATACAAAGACGTAGCCAAAAGACTCTGTAGTTTACTTCCCGTGCATTGGCCTTTTAGTATTTCATACTTGGAAAGAAAAATCAATCAGGAAAAAATTTATTTTAGGTCATACAATTCAACATGCCATTTTAATGTCCTTCAAAGATCACTAGTATAAGGTCCCCCTTGCTTTCTTTGAAAAACAGTAGTAAGGTTAGGGACCGGAAAGGACATGCATTTTTGGAAAGTTTCAGGAGTATCTAAGAAACAAGACCATGTTTGAACAATGTATCGAAGATGGAGAAGTGCCGAATGGCATATATAAATTCTTCCATACATTCTATAAAGTCTTCATGAGCTACCTAAGCAGCTATCATAAAGACAGATACGTAGCCAAAAGCCTCAACAGTTTGCTTCGTGTTGTGCATTTGACTTTGAGTCTTTCATTCTTGGAAAGAAAAATAAAGCAAGAAAGAATTGGTTTCATGTCACATAATTCAACAAGTCATTTTTAATGTCATTCAAACGTCACTAGTAGAAGATCCCACTTGCTATCTTTAGAAAAGTTATAAGGTGAAGGTTAAGACATTAATTTTTTGAAAGTTTTATGAGTACCTAGCCAAACAAACAAGACCCTGTTTGGGGATTAATTAGTAAATTATTTTGACTCTTTTGCTATATTTAAGAAAGTTAAAAGGTCAAGGTTAAGAAATGAATTTTTTGATAGTGTTAGGAGTATCTAGCCTAACAAACAAGACCCTGTTTGGGGATAACTTGGTAAATTATTTTGATTATTTCCTCATTAAAAATGAGCAAACTCCATACAAATAGTTAGAATTAGAATTATGTTAGTTTTAGTCCTTGGAACTGAAAATACCTCAAATACAAAACCAACAAAGGTTCATTTTGCCCCTCCAACTTGTCAATTTTGGGCCAGTTTACACCCTAATCTGACCTAAAGGTGTAAACTGACCCAAAATTAACAAGTTGCCGGTGTTTTAGTTCAAAACCACAAACTTGAACTATTGCAATCTTTTGTGCTAAGTTGGAAGGGCGAAATGAACCTTTATTGAATACACCTTCCACACAGTTAAACACATATGTTATGAATTTCGATTCAAATACGATTCCTTTGCGCACTTTACATATTTCAGTTATATGATATTATATTTTTTCAAACTCATTTTCTAGTACTAAATACCCCATAAATTTTTTTTATAATAAAATAGCTAAACAACTCATTTTTTAGTATTGTACATAAAAAAAAAATTAAACAAATATCTTTGAACTAATTTATCAAACTCAGTTTAAATAGTAATAAAATGTGTCTATCCAACTTAATGATGCGATTGTTGGCTTTTGTCATGACAAACAAAATTAAACAGAAAAAAGAATGAAAACGTTAAAAATTTCATTTTACGGTTAAAAAAATTATTATTTTGATGGATATAATTAAAGACTTAAATAGCAATTTGCCCCTCAACTTGTAAGCAATGGGCAATTAACACACAAATTAACTTTGTGGGCAAATTAGTCATGAACTTGCATATTATGGGCAATTTGCCCCCTAAACTTGTAAGTTATTTATCTCTCAATTGGCAATTTGCCCCATCAAATTTTAAGCTAATTTTTAAAAATGGGGCTAATTGCCCATAATCAGCAAGTTCCCCACAAAGTTAATTTATGTGTTAATTGCCCATTGCTTACAAGTTGAGGGGGCAAATTGCTACTCAAGTCTATAATTAAATAGTACAGTAAGTTTTCCAATAAAATTAAACTCCAGTGTCTAGATCTTCAGAATCTGCCATCGTCTGCAATGATTTTAGGGGCTTATATAAATCAGTAAACATGATTAACCATCAGCAGTTAGAGTCGAGCAGTTGTTGCCCTATACAACCGGTTCATAAATATTAAGAAAGTATTGACTCAACTCAGCGGTCAGGTTGATTACAAAATGACTAATAAGGACATTTGCTAAATTTCAACGATAATTGTTGAATTTTCAACTGCTCGCCATTGCAAGCTAAAAGCTCAATCAGACAGGTACCTGAAAATCTATTGCCAATAAAAGCACCATTGCTGGGCCAGTATTTACCTTTTGTGAATGGCAAAGCGAGATGCCTCTGCAAGCAACCTTCTAGTTTCTTTGCTTGAGGATAAGGTCCTTTCCCCCTTGGTTGAACCTTGCAAAGATGAAAATTGGGAGATTGCGGAAAATGTTTAGATAAAAATGAAAGCACAAAAGTGCAGAGTCAACATTTTAAGAATCGTATAACATATTGTATACTTGTGCCTCTGGATTCATCCCAAGAGCGAGTAATGAGCCTAAAGCTTCCGCAAATGCATCTCGAACAGATGATACAGGATCCTCAAGGGCCTATTCAGGACAACAGAAATGGAATGATTAGTTGAGATACAGATCCTTATGACATAATTATTTTCAGATTTATCAAGAAACTTGTAAATGAAAAGGATGCAGTAAATAAATTAGCAAAACAAACATGAACCTTCACACAAGATGATGCTGAACTCTCGAGCTCTCCAACTCCCAAACCAGGTCCTCCAATGTTGGCGAATGCCTTAAGACAACGAGCAGCAGCTATTCTAACAATAAATGACTTGTCCCCAGCAGCAAAACGTGTGATGAGACGGAATGCTTCAGTATATGCTGCAGAAACAGCACTACCACCACATCCTTCCAAAGCTTTTTGAAGCATGAATAAAGATTCTTGTCTCACAAACTCCTGATATTTATCATGCATAAATGGAAGATGTAAACATATACTGAATAAAAAGTATATATCCAGCGCTAATAGTTTTTAAAGCCGCATAATTTCAATCAAGTATAGTTCTAAACATTCCTTAACTAAACTAACTATAATTGAATTAACCGTGACAAAAATTAGTAACTGTTTATCAAATCACTAATTTAATAATAGAACTGCTTTGCAATTATCAAATGACTAAAATATGCACATGAATTATAGCTAATAACATATATGCTTTAAATTTAGTAATTTTGTGTATCTTTAATTGGTATACCTTTAACTAGTGATAAAGATAATTAAGTACAAAATAAAATATTAAAACCCAACAAAATAAGAAATGCTAAAAATCAATAATTTATTAAAATCTGGTTTGTTTTTCATTTTTGAATGTTGCAAAAATCACATACACAAAAAAATAAAAGTTTAATGCTCGAATCTTTATCACCAATTTCAAGAGAACTAATTAAAGCTAAAAAAATTAACAAAAAAATTAAACAAACCATAACTATCATATTCGTGAATAAAGCTATTATATTCATGAATAATATATAAAATCAAAGAAAGCTATAATATTACTCATATCAAGATTCTAATTGTTATCACTAATGTAATCTCAGAAGAAACCTATGAAATCGCACTAACACTACTCTTTTCTTTAATAAACCAAAAAAGAGAGACCTTGAATAAAGAAATGATGTAATGTAAAATAGCTATTAAATACAAGTAGGTAATATTAATCATTATTTTATTTTGAATTTATTAATCATATTTAATCATCAATTCTATTAGTAGCAGCTTTTGTAAACAATTCTACATTCGATAATTTACATGATAGGTAAGTATTTACATTTAGTTAGTATTTTAAATCTGTTCATTTAGTTTATGATAATAATTAGATAGAATAATTAACTCAAACAATAATTAAATTAGTAGTAAGAGCATAAGTGTCAATGTGTTTGTTCACCCTCCATTCGTACTTATATATATAGTATAGATAAAAAGGAAGGTCCTTCTGGTCATTTTGTCTCTTACTCAGAGTGTTTGCTTTAAAATTACTATTTATTTGTAATTTTTTAATATAGACATGCATGTATATGTATGAGTAAGTATATGGCAAACCAAAATGGAATTACACTACCTCATTGAACTTCATAAGTTTAGTAGCAATGGTCGTTGTTTCAAGCAAACCCGAAGTAATTCTTCTTCCAAAATACCGATATAATTCTCCCAAGCATTGTGCAACACCTGCTTTTTATAAAAAATATTATAATTTAAAACAAACTACTAAATAATAAAACACCAAGTTATGCCACATTCACCAAATAATAACTCAGCACCATCACAAAGTACGACAGAAACAAATATATGTTACACACTGTGCAGCAAGTAGTCTCGTTAATTCCTCTCAGCTATTTCTTTATGTGCAGCAAATAATAACTCAGCAACATAATTTTACTTCCAAACAATGCATATGTGGCATATACATAGATTACTGTCACAGCAACATAATTATCATATTTACAAAACAGTTGATATGGTGTTATACAGTGAGCAGGAATTAACTGACTAAGAATCAAGTAGTGTTAGTACTAAAAAAACTAAGACTAACCAGCAACTTTCTGCGGCTCATTTTTCTTTCCATCAGAAAGAAAGCCTTGGAGAGCACCGACTCTAGAATAAATGGAAATAGCATCTCCTTTATATATAATCGACGCCATTGCTACCGACGCTAAATGACGCACCGGCCGTTTCGCTCCAAGTACAAGCAGCGAAAACAGAGCATCCTCGCATTTCCTTTGCCACAACAAGATTGACTCCTGAAAAAACAAGCAAACAAACACAACAATCACGTGGAAATTCAAAACCTAACGGAATTAAAATAACTTTTGGATCCAAAACAAAGAACTGAACTAGTTTTTAACCTTAGGCTCTTCGTCGATGGCGGAGATGAGATCAGAGAGGAGATCGAAGCAGAGAAAAGGATCAGGTGATTGTTGAGAAGATGAAGCGACGATTGATTCGAGTTGTGCTACTAAAACGCCGAATCGTGAGAGAGGTACATTCTCTCTCACGTAGTTCTTAGCCATTTCTTTAGCGACTGATGATGAGTGTGTGCGCGGTACAGAACAGCTAAGTAACTAGCCTCACCCAGTACCACATTACCTTGTGGTGTTAGAAAAAATTAAGGAGACGATGGGAAGCAGTGCGATCTTCTCCGGTGAGTCTGTTGAGAGGATGTTGGGTTTTTTTTAATTGGGGTTTTCTTATCATTAGTTAATGAAAATATTTTTATTGACGGAAGAGGATTTACAGAAGTTAGAGGATTCTCTTGTCAAAAAAATTAGCAGAACTTTGACCCAAAAAAAGAGAACAAAAGACCCCCTCGACTTGACACGAAATATAAAAAAAGTCTTTTTCAAAACGTTTAGATTAAACAAGCCCACAACTTTGCACTTAAATCAAAGTCGCCCTTCTATTTCAAAAACGCAAAAAAAAAAAAATTGAAATTGCTAAATTATAAATTTTAATCCTAATTGATAACGTCTCTTAGGTTGCTTCGCCTCAAGAGGTTCGCCCCTAAGAGACGTTAATTTATCTTAATCTAACCTTAATTAAATATAATTAAAACTTTAATTAACTCAAATTAATAAAAAACTAATTACAAAATTTTAATTAAAATTTTGATTATCTTAATTATTTTAACACTAAAACTCGCTGCCACCGGCAATTACCTTGCATCCATCTGACCAACCGTAGGAGCAGCTTCTCCTCCCTAAGGAGGAGCGGTACTCTTCGTCTGAAGAGGAGTTGTTCTCCTCCTCCTATGAGAAGGAGCAGTTGATCCTTCTCATGCAAGAATGATTAATGCTCTTGCTAGTTTGAGAAGGAGGAGCAGTTGATCCTTCTCATGCAAGAATGATTAATGCTCTTCCTAGTTTGAGAAGGAGGAGCAGTTGATCCTTCTCATGCAAGAATGATTAATGCTCTTGCTAGTTTGAGAAGGAGGAGCAGCTCCTCACATAGTAAGGAGTTGGGAGCAGCAGATCTGCTCCTCGTCGGCGGAAGACGGTGGTAGATGGCGACAGTGGGCGGTTTCTGGCTGTGGTGGGTGGCAATTAGGGGTTTAGTTTAATTAGAATAATTTGTATTAACTAAAATGTTAATTATTTTAATTAATTTAAAATTAGGATTAATTAAGATTAAAATAATAATTAAACAATTTCACTCTCTTTTTGTGTCAGAGGGGTGTCTTTGATGTTAGAGTGTTATATTGCGGGTTTGTTTAATCCAATAGTTTTGTAAATGACTTTTTTGATATTTCGTGCAAAGTTAATGGGGTGAATTGATTGTTTGTTCAATATTTTTTGCGCATTATAGTTGTGCTTAAATGCAAAATGGCCGGGACTAGGCGAACCAAGTTCAAATTAGGGTTAATTGTAAATACGAGTGTAAATGAACCGACCTGCTCGCGAGCAGCTCGGTATTCGACTTAATAAAAGCTCGATTCGTGTTCATTCATATTTTAAATGAATAAAGCTTAATCTTGATTTGATGCTCGTTAATTTAAACAATCTGAACATGAACATAATGGTATTTGACTCGTTTACATTCACAAATAGCTCGATTGGTTGAAAACTATTTCCAAACCCCCTCCTAGGCCTTGGCTTGTCCTGGGCCTTGGAGAATTTCTGGAAGGGCTCCCTTTGGGGTAAAGCCCTACAATTATAAGTAATTTTTTATAGTTATGACTCACGATAGTTAAAATTACTATATTTTATGTCTTTATTAAATTATTAAATCAACAAAAGCAAACCGGTAGTGTTTATGATTGATTAGTGCCTCAGAAGTTCAGTAAAATTCATATTGATATTCCGTTTAATTAAAATTAAGTGGTCTCTAGATAAAAAATATAAAATCGATTCATGCATTTATGCTGTGTTTGGCTAGTAATTTGTTTCGATTTTATTTCAGACATTCAGTGTTGTTTTACTTCCATTTCCATTTGGTATTTTGCATATATTAGCCTAGAATGTAGTAGACAGTAGACTAGTAGTTTTCACTTGTTAGTGTATGTACCATGCGATTGGCCGTTGTAGAACAAATGTAACTACTTGCTTCCCACATCGCCTTTAAAACGTAAAGCCAATTGTTTTGATTGTTTAAAACTAATTGCAGAAGCAGACTGGTTTTCTCACGCAGCCATGCAGTAAGCACAAAGCGAACTATTCTTTCGCCTTTTACTAAAGAGTACCGTGTGCTTGCTGCTTATAATGGCATACGCTTATTTTTGGAAGGGTTTTTCCTTTATTGGAGAACACCCTCTACCAATTCTGAGTTCAAGCTTCACACCTGTAACCATATAAAAATATCATACTACCCTGTTATGTACTGATATGGCTCTGGTGCATCTTATAGATTTTAATCTTACAAAAACAATAAAATAAAAATGAAACTGTCCATTGAAATTTTCAGTCCTTTAGAAAAATACTAATAATTTCGAGGCTCCCCTTATAAAATAAAAAACATTTATATGGAATTGAATTATATTATTTTAATTGCATAAAAAATTTATAAGATGTCTATTTTATATGTAGCTAATTTTCCCCAGACCCGACAATTCATTTTGTGCGAGTTATAAATTCGTCAAACCCGTTTAAACATAAACACGACACAATTATTGATCGGGTTTGATATATAAAACCAAATACGACGCGAATGTTACAAGGGTTACACGGCACAATACGTATAAACCCGTTACTAAAACGTGTCTACCCGTTTAAAGTGACACGTTTAAATCCATTTAATTATTTATTTCTTCAAAAAATTTACTTAATATATTACTAAATGAATTATTACTATAGTTTGAGATGAAGAATATTGTAATTATATACAATATAAAAAATAAAAAAAATAAAAAAAATTAATAACATGTAAAATTTGAAATATAGATAATATTTAATTAAAGTAATTGTGTTTGAACGGGTTAGACGTGTATAATCCATTTACACGAAATTTATGCGGATCCGTTTATGACCCAAACCGTTTAATTTCCTGTTGTGTTGTATTATATAATAGTGTCGTGTTTAAAATTGCCAATTCTAATTATTTTTTGGATGGCCTTTAAATTAAAATTTGGAATAAAATAATCAATTTTGTCCTAATTTTTCAATTGAATCAGTAAAACCGGTTTAACATAGTTTATATTTATTTAAGTTAAAAACTTAATAATTAATTGGACTTTCTAGGCAGTCGATCGGTTCACAATTAATTCAATCCAACCCGCCACTATACCCAATTTTAAAGACATGCTTAAAGCTAAAAAGTTAAAATAATTACTCTCTCCTTATATTTCGAATAAGCAAGTGCCGATTTTATGAAAATAACATGAACATGAAAATAAAAAGTTTATAGCTAAAGTAGCCAACCCTCTCATTTGGATAAAACAGTGTTGATGCCATAACTTTCTCCTATCCATCAAGTTTACGTAACATAAAATATAGACTTATTTTCAGATTTTGTGTTCAGTTACTTTTTATTAGAACAAAGGATCACTTTAGCCCCTGAACTTGGCACAAAGTATCAAAAACGTCAAAATTAGCAAAACGGGATCACTTTTACCCTGAACTTGTCAAAATTGGTACAAAAACCACCCTCCCCACTCTCACCTAAGAGAGTGAGATACACTCTCCAGCCCTAGGTGGTTTTTAAAGGCAAAAAGCTTAAAATGATCCTAACTTTATTAACTCATTTTAAATTAATACCAAATAATTAAAAAAAATACAAATAAATCCTTTTCATTTTAAAACATTATATATCAAATTAATGTTAATTAAAAACATAGAGGACCATTTTGTAATTTTTACAAAAAAAATTATTTTTTTTTTAAAAAAAGAATTACCTCCGGCGAGGAGGAGCAGCTCCTCCTCGCCTGAGAAGAGGAGCACTGCTCCTCTTCTCAGGCGAGGAGGAACTGCTCCTCCTCGCCTGCTCCTCGCCTGAGGATTGCTCCTCAGGCTGAGGAGCAAGGAGCAGATCTGCTCCTCGAAAAAACGAGGAGCAGATCTGCTCCTCGTTAACGACCCACCGCGCGGTGGGTCGTTCAAAACAGACCCACCGGTGGGTCTGTTGTTAACAGACCCACCGGAGGGTCTGTGAACTTCAGACCCGACGTCGGGTCTGCTGCAAACAGACCCGACGTCGGGTCTGAAGTTCACAGACCCTCCGGTGGGTCTGTTAACAACAGACCCACCGTCGAGTCTGTGTTTACAGACCCGACGGTGGGTCTGTTGTTAACAGACCCACCGGAGGGTCTGTTGGTGGGTCTGTAACAACAGACCCACCGGCGGCGGGTCAAGAACAGACCCGCCGGTAGGTCTGTTTTTGAAGAACAGACCCGCCGGTGGGTCTGTTCTCCTTCAACGGATTGGCCGGAAATTTTTCCGGCCAATCTGTTGAAGGAATTAAAAAAATTTGAAAATTTTGCTATTA
Source organism: Mercurialis annua (assembly GCF_937616625.2). Taxonomy (NCBI): domain Eukaryota; kingdom Viridiplantae; phylum Streptophyta; class Magnoliopsida; order Malpighiales; family Euphorbiaceae; genus Mercurialis; species Mercurialis annua. The sequence continues at coordinate 35,086,342 of NC_065573.1, read as the reverse complement.
GGGAAAAGATTCAAAAAGATCCCTGATGTTATTTACTTTAATTAAAATTTAATTAGAATTAATTAGTATTTAAGTGTGATTAATTAGAGTTAATTATGATTTTTAGTAAACTCACTCTCCAATTAAGTGCCACGTCAGCACCGAGGGGGATTTTGAGCCGGTTTTGCCAAGTTCAGGGTAAAAGTGATCCGGTTTTCGCAATTTGGACGTTTTTGATACTTTGTGCCAAGTTCAGGGGGTAAAGTGATCCTTTGTTCCTTTTTATTAACTAAGACGAATCTCATTGTCATTAAGAAAGACGATATTTAAAAGAGTTATAGCTATGGTATGACAAAACCAGTCCCTTATATCCCACATGGAAAACAAATAAAACTGTAATAGCTAAGAGGGCTTATAAAAAAGAAATTGCAATAGTTTGTCAAGCATACCTTTCTCGGCCTTTTGGCTAAGATCAAGTGTAGTATCTGTTCTTATCAGTTTAATATCTGATATGTGGGTCAATGACTCACACGATATTAAATTTATTTTTTAAGGGGGCGGGTTCATCACAGTAGCTTGCTGCTGGAACCTTCATGAGTCGCTTGTGTGTTGCACTACCGCACTAGCCTGGCTCACCCTACCAAATCAAGTTTAATAATTGTGGCTATAGGGGCCTGCGTGTGCGCAGCCCCTTACAACTCCATCGACAACATCACTTTATATTGTTGAAATAAGATTTTTTTGATGTTCTTATATTCATTAGGCCAAATGTTGTAAAAAAGTCACAAAGTGTCATGATCTTTCAATTTTGTCGATCTTGGCCAAAAATGAATTATTTAGTTTCACAAAAGTCCTGACCTTTTAATATATGTGCATACCATGTAGGCGCTACATAGGCTAATTGAAATCAAATTGAGAGAGTTGGCCATAATTGAAACTAAATAATCTGTTTTTGACCAAAACCGACAAAATTAAAAGATCGGAATTTTTGTGAAACTTTTATGAAAGGTTTGGTCTTATTACGACATTTGGCCTACTCATTATGCCTAGCATTGAATATATTGTATATTAAACCGCACTGTGTCCAGCTATTGTTCTCTTATTCTCTAAAAGTTGTGGAGTAAAACATCGACTTATCAATAAATATTTTTGTAGGTCGGTTTACTAATGAGATGTCTTGAGAGTTTATGCAACTTGTAGTGATTTTCTTTTTGAAAAGGGAATATATTTGACCATATAAATATTCCTGCAATATTAACAGATTCTTTGCTCAAAAGGCAGAGTCAAGATTTCTGTTATATCTAGTATTGAGGTCATCAACAAAAAGTTTCCTAAACAGGCGATATTGGATGCAACTGAGCTACGATTAAATTATGTAAGTTCTAACGGAGGTCTATGCCAGGATACAAATGAAGGAACGGAAAAAGAATAAAAACTTAGAAAATCTAACATCTGTTTAATGACTATTGATTGATGAAACCCTTGAGGTGAGACATCATTTCTTGAATTCTAATTTGAGAAAAGTGAGAGTTATGCAGAATCTGAAATGCATGTCCAACTCCTTTATAGATCACTTTTTCCACCTTTTTACCTGCACTACTCAACGCACTGCAGAATTCCAAGTTCCTATCTTTCATTATATCCATCTCTGATATGCAAACCATTATCGACGGAACCTGAAAATCGCGCAATTTTTTCGCTCCATTCGCCAATGGATTGCAGTATGGATTATCGCGGTTAGCACCAATAGGTAGCGACAGTCGCCAATATGCATCAGAAGCTGACAGAGTTAATGCTGAATTGGCAGGTTGATTCAGATTTCTCTCAGAATAAGTTCGCGCCTCGCCTCCGAAAAAAGGTTGAATCAGAATTATACCCCTCAGGTAAAATGGCCTGAGACTTGAGTCCGAATTGACATTAGAAGCCACATTGTAAGCTATATTAGCACCAGCACTGTCCCCTGCTAGGAACAGGCTAGAGAAGTTGCACTTACTTAGCCACCATTTATGTTCAGAGGGACCAAGTAAAGCCTGCTGTTTAATCCACATAAGAGTGTTGGTTCCATCATCATAAGCAGAAGGAAGTCGATTTTCAGGGGCTAAACGATAATTTACTGACAGGATTATGCAACCTGATTTTGAAGCAAGATTGACTAAGAAATTCTGATAACAGCTCCAAGCAGGTGAACCAGCACAAAAACCACCTCCATGGAAGTAAACTAGCAAAGGCAGTCTACTTCCGGGATGGCTCGGAACGTAAACACGAGCCCATAAGTTGGTGAACTTATCGATGAAAACATCTCTTGCTGTAACACCATCTTCGGGTGCTAGAACACAAGAAACATTAGGAACGATTGGAGGTCTTTCGACGCGTCCGCCTTTGTAAACTTTGATAAGACCTTCAATTTCTTCAACTATGACTCCGTGACTGGTCTTGCCTGCTTGAAGATGATGCCTTGGATCATAAGATAGGGCGGCCATGTGTTTTGTCTGTGTATAATAGGATTGTGGAGGGTATTGAGATTTAGCTTAATTTTGGATTGCTTGTTATGACTTTGGAAGTTTCTTTATATAGAAACTGAGAAGATTATTCCATAGAAAAGAAGCATCATTTTATATTAGTTGAAAAGTAGGGAGTTGAATTCACTATATGTCATCACACTTTTGGATTCTAATATTGATGTGGGAACTCTTACTATTCAATTTTTATTTCATATAATCACTTCTAAACTCATAGTTACACACTTTGATTTGTATTCTCTCTTGATTGTTCTCAAACTGTATGTACCCTATAGCTATGTAGCACGCAGTGGCAGTTTCATAATCTTTTTCTCGCTCAGGCTTAGCTTTTTATTAGTTCACTTCTAACTTTTCGACAGCCCGAATTTAACCTTTTTAAATTCTGAATTTGCTACAAATCCAACCTTAATTTTCAAAAAAAAATTGGCCCCTGTCCGGACTAGAACCTATAAATAGTAAACGATGAAACAATTTTTTATATATATAAATAGGTTATAAATATAGACTTTGAAAGATTTATGAAAACAGAAATAAAACGTCAAAAAATAACCATTCAAGAAGTTTTACGTGTGCGAAAGCTAGTATCCGGGGTAATTTATCGTGAGAGTACTCAAACTATCGTTTTTTTTCCATTTTGGTAATTATTTTGTTTTTTTTAATTTGATTACTAAATTTTAATATTTTCCAAATGAGTTTTTTCCAGCCAAAATGCAAACATACGAGCCGGATTTTAACACGCAGGACGCAGCTATCAAATTTTACTAGTTTTACCTTCTAATTCAATTTTGGAGAGGAGTTTTAAAACCAAATCATGCATACATGACAAATTTTAAGTTAAAAAATAATACCCTAACATTTTTTTAGTCGAAAAATCTCCCAATGAAATAAAAATGACTTTCATTAATGACAAAAACCGAAAATTTGGATACCCTTAGATCAATTACCCCTAGTATTCAAGATAAAACATTCTGACTCTATCAAATCTGCTGTACTAGCTAAACCCATTTGAAAATGACTCGTGATCTACGGAAGATATGAATTTTGCAGGAAATCTTATTGTTCTGATCTAGTAGAATTTTCTTAATATTCCATTAGAAGATGACTGTGCAATTAATGCACAACTTGTAAACAATTTTGCTTCATACATAAATGGTAGTCATGTGTTAAAAATGTACACAGTTGACATCAGTAATCAACTTGCTGATAAGATATGGTTTGCTGAAGATCCATGCAAAAGAATTTTGACAAAAAAGTCAACGAAAAGAAGAAAAAGTTTTGTTGCTTTTTCATCATTTTTTTGCTACACTCTTATAAAAATGCTGAAAACGTAAAAGAAAATGGAAATTGCACGTGAAAACATAGATACACTATATATACTTTATGTACAACAAATATATACGCCAAATCTTGATTTTGACTCTCTCTAATATATACTCATTCTTTTTCTTCCATTCCGGAAACTTCCTCTGCTGCACTTCATTTTCATATGGAATTTTATCTGTTGTGCAGACGCGTACTTTGCGCGTACGGAGGTACAGGCTTATTATTCTTAATTAATTGCCATAATATATACAATTTTACGACTGGTTTTACGTAAAAACAATCGTAAAGTTTAGTTTCTTTTGTAATTTTAACATGGATTTTACTTAATTTTGACAGTTTTAAGATAAAATGATCAAATTTTTGGTATGGACTGTACTCACAATAACGTAATCCACAAGACAGTCAAAATAAAAGGTAAGAGATTCATTTTATCCAAGCGAATGCCACCCCACCCCACCCATGCCCATATATCTTTATGCTCTAAAATATTCCTTTTCTTTTTGACTACTTTTGTTCCCCCGTGTGTGTCTCTGTATGAATTGTCCCAGTTAGCTAACTACTCTAATTACTCAATTATAAATTACTTTTTTCATTTATTATCGAATTAGAACTAAAATGTGTGTGTGACAATTCTTTGGATATAATTTCGGTTTAGTACAATTCATTGTGTGTGAATTGTCCCAAATCCTAATTGGCTTAATCAATTCTCTATCATTAGCTCAAAGTTAGTGTGTTACAAAATTGCATCTGACGTGACAATTTAAGTAGTATTGGCTTGATATTATTAAAACTATATTTTCTTTCCTCCAATTAATGTTAGATCGAAATTACCTGTATTAGCCGGTATGATATATAGTTGATACAAAATATAATATCAAAATTAAATAAAACTATGAATTTGTCAAACCAGTTAGACCAAACCAAAGGGTACATTTCTCTTGATGGGCGAGTAACCAACTAATTGTTTATTCCTCAAAGTCGCCATATTCCTCATTGCCAAAGTCACCAGGATTCAGGAATATATACGTTTTTGAGCAAATTAGGCATTCATATAAATCATAATTTACACTTTCATCTCTTTTGTTAAATATCAAATGATATAATCTTCTATTTTTATTTCCGTCAACGATTTAATCTCTCTGTCTATTTTTTATGTTAGTCAACTAACTAGTCAAAAGACTTTACCAAAAAAACTTAAATTTCCACTACAAGAAACTTGATTTTTGGAAACGTGAGTTGTCGTTGTAAAAACATAAAATATGGTTGTTAAAAGTTTTTAACAACGACAAATGTGGTTGTGCGTGTTGGCGTAATGTAATGTTTTTTATAACGACTTTTTTAAATAATGGTCGTTGCTATAGGTTTTACAAAATCTATAAGATTGGTTGTTAAAAGTTATTAGTAACCATAAAAAGTCGTTGTCAAAAGATTATAATATTAATTATTATTTTAATATGTTATATAATTTTATAATTTTATAATTTTTATAATTTAAATACAATTATTATTAAAATTTAATATTTTTTATTTTTTGATTGATATATTACAACAAAAGTAAAAATTATTTTTATAGTGAAAGGTGGGTTTCTTTTATAGTGAGAATGCATCATTCTCATTTCACTTATTTTCAATGTGGGATTTTAACTATTCCTTCTTTCTTTTAGCAACGAAATTATTTGTTGTTGTAAAATGATAATATTTAAAAACGACACATATTTAATCGTTGGTAAAGCTAATAATTTACAATGACATGATTAGTCGTTGCAAAATAATTATCTTTAAAAACGATATAAATTAAGTCGTTGCTAAAAGTATAACTTTTAATAACGATTTTATTAGGCGTTGTAAAATACTTATATTTAGAAACGACATTAAAATAATCGTTATAAAAGGTATATGTATTGTAACGATTTTAATGGTCGTTGTAATAGACCGTTGCTAAAACTCACTTTTCTTGTAGTGTTCAACTTATTAAACTTATTATTGACATAAATACAAATATAAATTATAAATTTACTAAATTTAATGGCTTAATAAATTTATTCATTTAGTTTTTTCTCTTTTATTTTTTTTCTATTTTAAATTTTCTTATTTCATTTAAAACTAAAAAAATGACAACCAACAATTTTTTTTTTCAAAAAGAAAACATTAATATATATTAAAAGATTAAATTGAAGTTGTTAATTCACTAAATTTTATAATATTTAGATATAGCAAAAATATAACTTTAAGGATGAAATTGAATTTAATATTATTATTTAATTTTTTTTGACTCAGTTGACTAACACAAAAATGGATGGAAGAACTAAATTGTTGATGAAAATAAAAATAAAATATTTTATTATTTAACTTTTAAATATGAGAGATAAAAGTATAAATTATAACATATGTGATACCTCATAGACTCATAGTAATCTTCTCAATATTTTATCATCCAATTTAGCCAATTTTCAAACTAATTGTATTTTATTAAAATTAGTGATGCAACCTGTCTCTTAAATTAATAAAATTGATGCAATTTCCTTTCAACAGGAATATAAACAGATAATCTAAAACGCGCCCCAACTAAATAATTTAAAAGACTACTAAACAAATAGTAAAAGTTAATGATTTTTCGCTGATTTCAAATTTAATTTAGCAAAAACTTTAAAACTACTTACATAAATAAGGTAAAACTATTATTTAGTAATGACATCTATTATAATAATTTATAAAAAAAAAACGTTAAAATTAACCCATGAAGAGAATTATGCACATAAAATAAAAGAAATGTAATAAGTTACTCTATAGTTGGGAATAACAAATTGATCAAGGTTGTCTAATAGCTTCACCATAGAATCTTTTGGATTGTTTTATGGGAAAAAAGTACTCCAATAAATAATTAATTATACAAAGAATTATTGTCTAAAAAAACTAATTAAGCACACCACAATAATTGAGTGATGCAAGTTTCATTACTTTCTGTTACTTGATAAATGAGTGACAATAAATGATATTATACACAGTAAATTAAACTGTATGAATCGATTAAGAGAGATTCTAAATTTAGAAAAATAAAATGAAATTAACTGGATGTAGGAAAAGATAATCGAAGTTAGTTGTCTAAAATTAGTTGAATGAGTGCCCTATAAATCAAGAACTGAGAAAAGAGAAAGAGTAACTCATCCAATTAAGTGAGAATTTTAATAAGCCAAAACCAAAATAAATAAATATCAATTTATATAATTAATTTGATTGGAAAGATGATGATGATGGGGACCAATGGCTTAACAATATCAATAGTGTTGCTTTTATTTAGCTCAACCCTTCAAGTACTGCAGGCTGCCGGTACGTTCGATGTTACGAAATACGGTGCGAAAGCTAACGGAGAAGCCGATATTAGCAAGGCTTTATTAAGTGCATGGGATGCAGCATGTGATTCAGTTGGTGTAAGCATTGTTTTGATTCCGAAAGGCAAATATGCATTACGTCAGGTCGATATTTCCGGTCCTTGTAAGGGTTCGATGGTGCTCCGAGTCGAAGGAACAGTCGAGGCACCGGTCGACCCTAATGAGCTCAAAGGCGATTTCTGGATTGCTTTTAGTCACATTGATCATTTTAAAATTACCGGCGGTGGAACTTTTGATGGACAGGGAGAAATGACATGGAAAAAGTATAATTGTATGGAGAAAAAAGGATGCAAGGCCCTTCCCATTGTAAGTCTAATTAATCCCTCCAGTATAACTCTTTCTTTATACATGAAAGTTAATTAATTTTTATGCTCTGTATAGCAGGAATTTTAAAATAACATGAAATTAAATTATTAATATTAATATAAATATATTTTCAATAGAAAATCAGATTCGTTAACAATTAATTAGGACAATATTTTATCGGCAGGGGTATGCCATAATTTCTTTTCATAATATATATTAGCACTTTTTATATCAAAATATTTATGGTCACTTTTAGTATATTTGTAGTGATCTATAATCATTATGATTGCTTGGGATATAATTAATTTATTTGTATGTTTATTAGAGTTTGAGGTTCAATTTCATCGATAACGCCATAATCGAAGACGTAACATCCCTCGATAGCAAGAATTTCCACGTCAACGTCATGGGCTGCAAAAACATTACTTTCCAACGATTTAATGTCGTGGCACCGGGGCACAGTTTGAATACAGACGGAATTCATATTGGGCGTTGCAACGGAGTCAAGATTGTCGACAGTTCATTCGCTACCGGTGACGATTGTATCTCCATCGGCGATGCTAGCCAGCAAATAACAATTAAAGGAGTAAGATGTGGACCTGGACATGGCATCAGTATTGGAAGTCTAGGAAAATATCCGAATGAAGGACCTGTTTCTGGCGTTGTGATTTCGAATAGCACCATTTTTAATACCGATAATGGTCTCAGGATCAAATCTTGGCCGGCTATGGAAAATGGCATGGCTTCTAATTTGCGGTTTGAAGACATTATAATGAAGAATGTGTCCAATCCTATTCTCATTGATCAAATGTACTGTCCATGGAATCGCTGCAACAAGAATGTAAGTAACTAATTAAATTAATGTCGATTGAACATAACTCGATTTCCAGCCGAAACAAATTTGAATCGACACCATAGTCGTTAAACTATCATTTGTGCTAATTTGTGTCCTCATCTTATATTTCCAGGGCCATTCAAAAGTTAAAATCAGTGATGTGAGCTTTAAAAATATAAGAGGTACTTCTACGACACCAATTGCAGTTCAACTAATTTGCAGCAAAGGCATTCCTTGCGAGAATGTGAAACTTAGCAACATCGATATCAAATTGCTCGGCGGAGGTGCCACAAAATCTCAATGTTCCAATGTCAAGCCCATAATTACTGGACTAGTTCCTGCCGGATGTTAATGCAAAAGAGTTTAACTTAATCTCATTTTCACGATTTTAGATCATTATGCTTCACCAGATTCTCATTCTCACATGTATGTCTTTTTTCCCCTTATAAGTATAAATGTTAAGACATGTAATAGAATATTAATACCAAGTAATTATTATCGAATTTTTTTTTGCAAAGGTTGATATTATTAATAAAAAAACATCAAAGTACACTCCAAATCAACTGTTACAAAGATAAAGCAAATTAAAATCTATAAGAATGGAATTTTGAGAGCGCCGATATTTTACTTTCAATGGACTGATTATTACCGTGATCTATCAAAAGAATTTGAATTTTAAGCATTTAACAAACACTACATAGTCTTGATCAAATCGAATATCAACTCTCCCTCCAACAATATTAACATAAAAATTGACTTATTTATAAAACTCTGGCTTCCGTTTTAATCTTTCAACTTTTTTATATCTAAAAATCTACAATTACTGAAACTAATTGGAGCAAGATATGAGAGACAGTAGAAAAATTATAAATTTTACTTAGCAAGGCAAAATTTGCTTAGCATAACGATATATCACTCAACAAAATAATCTACAATTTCAATTTTTTTAGATCTTATTGGTAGTTTATTTATCAATTTTTTTTTGAAAAAAATATCTTCAACTGTTTTTTTAAAATTGAAATTTTAATTTAAAAATGTATACATTAAAATTTTACTTTTTCATTTTGTTTTAATTTTCTATCTAGAAGACTTTTTTTAGCCTAATAGAAAAATAAAGGTCAAATGTACGGTTTGTACCCTCTCGTCCGGTTTGGTTTTAAATTTAGATCCTAATGAATTTTTTTCCGATAGAGATACTTAACATTATAAAAGGACCACCTGAACCTAAAATTCCACATGTTCGTTAGTGACCGGCCAACTCAGCGCTGACGTATTAGGTGCGATGATTCACATTGGCCAATTACTAATGGAGCTGTGGCATTTTATGTTTGAAGGGTCCGATGTGAACTTTTTATAATTTCCATCGAAAAAACAGTTCATTAGGACTCAAATTCAAAACTGAACCAAATATGAGGGTCTAATATATATATTTAGCCAAAAATAAATCCAAAACTTGCACATTGTTACATTTTTATTTGAAAATTTTAGTTTTTATAATAATGTTACGATTTTATCATTTCGTTGCAATTCTAATCAAGTTTTTGTAATCAATTTATTTGTTTCATTTTTTAATAAGATGCACCACAATTTGTACTTGAATAACTTTTATATTAACTCCATAATTAAGATAAACTAGTAGGTTACTAGAGGAGATCTTGGTCCTAAAAAATCCTCAAAACTCACCTGCAATAGAAAGAACAAATTTTAGAAGGACGCCAAAACGCAACGCCTACAGCTAAGTTTAAGTGAAAAAAAAAGTGAAGAATGTACAATAAAAAGTGTGAAAAAAGTATGAACAAAGGGTCAACGCGCCTTCTAAACTTGTAACACGGGGTCATCTAACTCAATTTATACTTTTTTGAGCAACTAATCCCAAAACTCTTCAATTTTGGGTCAAATAACCCATAATTTTATTTTTAAAATGTGTAAAATATAAATCGGAGGTGATGGATGCAAAAAGGTAATTAGATATTTCCCTAATTGTTGCGATATAATTATTCTAAATCTATTTTTTAAAATAAAAATATAAATTATGGGATTATTTGAACTAAAAATAAAGAGTTTTGGAGTTAGTTGCTCAAAAAAATATAAATTGGGTTAGATGACCCCGTGTCACAAGTTTAGGGGGCGCGTTGACCCTTTGCTCAAAAAAGTATTCACCTTAACTTTACATATGTTGGGGTTATAAGTTGTGATGACATGGCAATGTTGGTTGTATTTTTGGTGATGTGGCATGGTTGGTAGGAATTTGAGATGATGTGGCCGATTTGTTCGTTCTTTTTACCTACTGTGTGATACGCCGACACTATGTAATAGTATTTTTTTTATCAGAGTTTCTTATTGTAACGTAATGTTTTCTTTTGGGTGGTATTAATGGTTAGAATTGTAGTATAATGATAAAATTGAGACAACATTATTAAAATTAAAAAAATTAATTTAAATTGCAAACATATGCATATGCAGACAATATCCGAGATAGGCAACCCATAATGAATAGGCCTAATGTTTTAAAAAACCCCGACCTTTTAGCCCCTTTTCAATCATACCCTGACGTTGAAAATTTGTCAATTTTACCCTATTTTGCATTTTTGTGTTTCAATTGTACCCTAAAAAATTAAATTAACGTCTTTTGCGTTTGGAAATTTGTTTAAAACATTTTCCATGTCTCGCATATATTAATTGTATATTTTTAAAATTTATTTAAATTTAATTAAATTAATTAACAATTTAAATTAGTGTTAATTTGATCATGGTTTTTAGTTAGTTTTTAAAACTAAAGGACTTATTTATACTTTTTTGAATAAAAAAGAATTTAATTTCATGTTTAGACTTAATTAATTGAATGATTTCATCATTTAAGTAAAAAAATTAACAAAAATTAAAATATTGGGGTACAATTGAAAACGGAAAATTCAAAAGTGGGTAAAATTGACAAATTTTCAACGTCGGGGTGGAATTGAAAAAAAAATTAAAGGTGAGGGATTTTTGAGTGATTAGGCCTAATGAATAAATATATTTAGTTAAGCAAGAGTCTTATTTTTGGTTTTAAAACATTTTCATAATTTAATTCGTTTATGCCTGTGGAAAAAATTGAACCTATGACCTTAGCATAATGTTGCCCAACTAAGTTGCACGGAACCGGAACCAAAATGGATACTAACAGACATCAGAAAATGGCTTTCCTCAAAATACGGAAAACAAAAAACGTGGAAAAAACATGTAAATAATAAAAATATAGAAATATATTTATAAATATTAATAATTATAAAATTATACATACATATATATATAAATTTTTTACTATAATAAACAATTTATTTTTATATAAATAAATTGCTATTATATCATGTAAAATAAGTCATTTAAATATAAGTGGAATTAAATTTCTTTGTGTTTGGAAAGAAGAAGAATTTTTGTTTGTCAATTGTGATTAATGTGAATAATAAAATTAGCTAGTGATAAGTCATATAAATATATATTTTAATCTATAAGTAACTCTTTAGAAAAATATATTTGTAGGTAATTTTCAAGATTTATTTTTCAGGAAACGAGTATCTTATTAAAAAAACGGATATCTAAATTTTATTATTTACAAAAACAGTCCCAAAATATTTTCGTAGAGTTTCGAAAACAGAAAACCACACCTTTCTCAAAGTTTTTGTGCAACATAACTATCCAACGTTTATATCATTTTAGCTATTAAAGATTTAGTCTATTAATAAAATCAGATTTCTAATTAGCTATTCTTAAATTAATTACAAAATTTATTTATTTTAAGTATATATTATATGATATTTTAGAAATATTATATCTAATATTTCAAATTAATAAATGATGAACATGTGAACTCATTTAAGAACTAAATATCAAATATGCATATATCATGCTATTATACTCACTCAACTTTATGAAGTTTGAGAGTGCATAGAAATCAAGAAACTAATATTTGAGAATAGCTATTTGATAACATTCTATTACTAATATAATATATTTATAATTACAAGAGAGAAAAACAAGCATATAAGATTGAGAATTTGAAGCATTATAATGATGTAAAATTATGGAGAACAAAAACAAGATAAAAATTAAACTCTTCCGCACTAGCGTAAAAAGATTAACTTTAAACTCTTCCGCATTAATGTTACAAGATTAAGTTAAATTCTTCCTCATTTACATCCAGCAGGAATTACTCCAGTAATTACAGGCTTAACATTAGTACACTGAGATTTTGTGGCACCTCCGCCAATCAATTTAAGATCGATGTTACTGAGTTTCACATTCTCACAAGGAATTCCTTTACTACAAATTAGTTGAACTGCAAGTGGTGTTGTAGAAGTGCCTCTTATATTCTTAAAGCTCACATCACTTATCTTAACTTTTGATTGGCCCTGAAAAATATAAGATAAGAACAAAAATCAGCACAAATTAAAGCATAATAACTTAATTTAATTAGTAACTTACATTTTTGTTGCACCGATTCCATGGACAGTACATTTGATCAATGAGGATAGGATTTGACACATTCTTCATGATAATGTCTTCAAACCGCAAATTAGAAGCCATGCCATGTTCCAAAGCCGGCCAAGATTTGATTCTGAGACCATTATCAGTGTTAAAAATGGTGCTATTTGTAATAACAACGCCGGAAACAGGTCCTTCATTTGGATATTTTCCTAGACTTCCGATACTGATGCCATGTCCAGGTCCGCATCTTACTCCTTTGATTGTTATTTGCTGGCTAGCATCGCCGATGGAGATACAGTCGTCACCGGTAGCAAATGAACTGTCGAGAATCTTGACTCCATTACAACGTCCGATATGAATTCCATCTGTATTCAGACTGTGCCCTGGTGCCACTACGTTAAATCTTCGGAAGGTAATGTTTTTGCAGCCCATGACGTTGACGTGAAAATTCTTGCTATCGAGGGATGTTATGTCTTCGATTACGGCGTTATCGATGAAATTGAACCTCAAACTCTAATAAACATACAAATGAATTAATTCTATCACAAGCAATCATATATAATGAATATATCACTACAAAAAGAAACTAAACTAGACCATATAGATGTTTTGATACTAAAAATGCTAAATTGATATAACTAATATAGTATTTCTTGTACAGAAAATGAGTTATAGTGGAGAATTTAACTACACTTACAATAGGAAGGGCCTTGCAACCTTTTTTCTCCATGCAATTATACTTCTTCCATGTCATTTCACCTTGCCCGTCAAAGGTTCCACCCCCAGTAACTTTAAAATGATCAATGTGACTGAAAGCAACCCAAAAATCACCTTTGAGTTTGAGCTCATTAGGGTCAACCGGCGCTTCGACTGTTCCTTCGACTCGAAGCACCATCGAACCCTTACAAGGACCGGAAATATCGACCTGACGTAATGCGTATCTGCCTTTTGGAATCAAAACAATGCTTACACCAACTGAATCACATGCTGCATCCCATGCACTTAATAAAGCCTTACTAATATCGGCTTCCCCGTTAGCTTTCGCACCGTATTTTGTAACGTCGAATGTACCGGCAGCCTGCAGTACTTGAAGGGTTGAGATAAATAAAAGCAACACTATTGATATTGTTAAGCCATTGGTCCTTATCATCATCATCTTCCTAATCAAATTATTTAAATTGATTTCTCTTAATTTATAATTATGAGTTGCTGATATGAATGAGTTACTCTTTATTTTCTTAGTTCTTAATTTATAATGCACTCAGTTAACTAATTTTAGCAAGATAACTAACTTAGATAATCTTTTTTTTTACATCCAATTAATTTCATTTTAATTTTCTAAATTTAGAATCTTTCTTAATTGATTTGTACAGCTTTCCTATAATATAATTGTCACTCATTAATTATCAAGCAGTATAGCTGCATGTAACAGAAAGTAATTAATGAAACTTACATCACGCAATTGCTTGTGGTGTGCTCAGTTTTTAGAAAGAAAGTTTAACAATTTCTTTTCATAAATTATTCTTTATCATTCATTTTCATAGAAATACACAAAAGATCGACGGTGAAGCTACTGGGCAACTAGCTAGAGTAACTTCTTTTATTATTGCGTGGGTTAATATTAATACTACATTCTTATATAATGTTAAATGTTGTTGCTAATTATAATTTTAACTATTTAATTTTTTTTTTTGCTAAATTAAATAAATTCCAAAAATTTATGCACTCTTCAAACATATTATTTATTTAGTAGTCTTCAGGATCATTTATTTATGAATTTAATATAGAATTTTTTATTATATATCATATATGTCATTTTAAACATTATTCATATCCACTCTATTTATCTACATATATTTTAAAAAACAATAAAATAAATATATAGATTCTTTTATAAATTATCCTTTTTTGCAAGATTATTTATAAAAATATATGTTTATTTTAGTTTTTTTATTTAACTACTCTGTTGGTAGATGAATAAACATATTTATGTAAATTAAAATAAGATTAAAGAAACATATTTTTGTGAAAAATTAAAAAAAAAAGGTTTAGAAATTGGAGTAATTTTCCTGGGAAATTTACTAAAAATACCACTTTTTTGAAAAAAACTTTCTTTTTTTCCATGTATTTCTAAAGACTTTCTTTTATACCAGATTTTTTTATTTTTATTTACTTTTATATCAGATTTTTTTTATTTTTATTTACTTTTATACCAGATTAATTTTTTAGAAAAAAATAAATTAAAAATAAACAAAAAATAAATAAAAAATAAACTAAAGATAAACATAAAATAAATATGACGGATAAATATGGCATATTTGAAAAAAAAAAATTTACATGGTAAAGAAAAGTAAATTTTTCACTTTTTCTGGTATTTTTGTAAAAATCCCTAATTTCCTTGAAACAAATTGCAACCCAAGCCCGGCCCACAACATGATCTGTCTAGTAATGGCATACACTCATCAGTCCATTTGACAAGCAAAAACGGTGCGTTTTGAGGAATGCAAGACGATAGTAATTACTGAAAAAAAAGTAGAAATAAGTTACAGAAAGCCCTAATATAAACCCGCACTGAAGCTTTCTTCTTCTCGTTTCCTCGTTCACTTGTCGCGCTTTAAACAAAAAAACTCAGTTTATTTAATCTGTTCGCGTTCGTCACTAAAAAGCTGAGATACAGAGAATCTAAAAAAAATGTCACTGAGAGTGTTAAACCCTAATGCCGAAGTTTTAAACAAATCGGCGGCGCTTCATATGAACATCAATGCCGCTAAAGGCTTACAAGATGTCCTCAAATCTAACCTCGGCCCTAAGGGAACCATTAAGATGTATTACTCCTCTCATTTTTGTTATATTTTGTCTACTTATTATGCTTGAACTTATTTATTTATTTAATTTTAATTTTAGGCTTGTTGGTGGAGCCGGTGATATCAAGCTTACCAAAGACGGCAACACTCTCTTGAAAGAAATGGTGAGTTTTATTCTAATTTTGTTTGGTTGTTTGAGTGTTGATCTTTCGATCTGCTTTCGTTTTTTTTTACTAAAATTGCGTTTACTCAAAAAAATTGAAAGTTTTATTATTGTTTTAATGCTAGATTGTGAATTTGATGTATGAATGAGTGAAATATTGATGACTTTTTGTGAATTGTGATGGATGGTTTTGTAGCAAATTCAAAACCCTACTGCAATTATGATTGCAAGGACAGCTGTTGCTCAAGATGATATAAGTGGAGATGGTACTACTTCTACTGTTATTTTTATTGGAGAGCTTATGAAACAATCTGAACGCTACATTGATGAAGGTTTGGTTCCTCATAGTTTTACTTAACTTTATTATAAACAATTGTTTGTTTGTTCTTGCTCTGTCTGCCACAAAAACGTTAAATCTAATGAAGAAATAATAATTGGAGATGGAATGTTAGACTTGTTTGTGATCAACTAGGTCTGTCTTTTCAGTTTTGTCTTACCTTCTTTTCTTAAATCGAATTAAAGATGGTTATGCAATCCTGAGATTTCGTGTCAAATTAAAATTTCAATTTGTCTCTCTCTCTCTAGGTATGCATCCACGTGTTCTGGTAGATGGGTTTGAAATTGCTAAAAAAGCTACTCTCCAGTTTCTTGAAAAATTTAAGACTCCTGTGGTTATGGGTGATGAACCTGATAGAGAGATTCTGAGAATGGTAGCAAGAACAACACTGAGAACTAAGGTAAGCTGTTTTTTTTTTTACTATATGTCTTGCAAAACAATTTCTTGTCTGAATTTGACACGCTGTTTCCTTGTACAGTTGTATGAATCTTTGGCGGATCAGCTAACTGATATAATTGTCAATGCGGTGAGAATGCACTATTGTTGAACTTTCAAGGCCCAAAGAAAATATCAACATTGTTACTCTTTACCTATTTTTTGTTCTGCAGCTCCAATGCATTTTGTAGTAATAGTTTTTAACCCATGACAGGTGCTCTGCATTAGAAAGCCTGAGGAAGCCATAGATTTGTTCATGGTGGAGATTATGCACATGCGCCATAAATTTGATGTGGACACTAGGCTGGTAAGTTTTTCTTTCTCTAAAATATAGCTTGTCTGAATTCCTTTCTTTTACACTCCTAAGTCTTTTATAGTGTAATTTCTTTGATTGTTTTCCTTTTTCCCATTTTCTTCTTGTTTTTACTACAAGTCCATGGATCGAGCTTAAAATGATATTTATTAAATATTGAGTCTATGTTATGTCAAAATGGTACTTCTTACTGTCAATACATTGAATAACTGTCAGTGTTTTGTATTCCTGTTCCTGTACTAGGTTGAAGGCCTTGTCCTAGATCATGGTTCTAGACATCCAGACATGAAGCGACGAGCAGAGAACTGTTATATCTTAACTTGCAATGTATCTTTGGAATATGATAAAAGGTATTTTATCCATGTCAAAATCAATAAAAAATTTGAAATATCTAAACTGATTTATATTCTGTGGTTCCAAATATTAGGCCCTATGGATGTTCCTCTTTTAAAACATTAAACTAATGTTTTACCCCTCTCCATCTTAAGTGAAATAAATGCAGGATTTTTCTACTCAAACGCAGAGCAGCGGGAAAAAATGGTTGCTGCTGAAAGGCAACAGGTGGATGAAAGAGTGAAAAAGATCATTGAACTAAAGAACCAGGTGGATTTACACAAATAACTTGTTGAATACATAGCGAGTAATGCTGAATACTTATGTAGTGGTTTTTGGGGAAATGCTCATACTTCTGTTTGCAGGTTTGTGCTGGTAATGACAACAATTTTGTTGTTATTAATCAAAAGGGCATCGATCCCCCATCACTGGACCTTCTATCTCATGCAGGGGTAAGTCAGGAGCAATGTCATTATTTCTTTAGTTCATATGCATTTAATGCAAACGAAGTTGATATCATTTATGTGTTATTTTATTTAATTTATGCATTGGTAATATATATCGACTCTTTTGGATAAAAAGATACAAAATTGTTTAATCTACATTAGAGAGGAACTCTGATAAGCAACCTTAATGTTAGATTTTTCCCAGCAAACTTTTCAATGGGATCCTAAATTCTCAGGATTGTTCATTTTATTCCCTTGCTGTTGTGCTGGTGATTGTGGTGGTTTTTCTTGGCGATGCCTTTTCCATTACAAGGTTTTTGTCTTTTGTAGCTTGCTCTTGTTTTATCTAGCCAGTCCTTTGCTTCAATAGTTTAGTTTTTTGTAATTGAAAATTCTGGGTATTGTTTCTTAGTTTGGTGATATTCTCTAGTCATATAATTTGAGCTTTTCCCTGTGTTCTCTTATGTTTACAACGATTAGAAATTGACACATGCTAGTTATTTGATATAGAAAGCAAACTGTGTAGAGCTCATATTGTTGCATGCAACTTTTCAAGAACTTTGATCTCTATGAAATAATGTAATTTGACATAAACAATATTATATTTGTTTAACAGCATTAAAATAATTGTTAGAATATGTAGTAGGAGTCAAGATGATTCATGTTATTGTAATGGAACTTGTGTGCGGGATTAAATCCTCTACTTGGTAAGTCAAACCTGCTGATGAATGTTTGTTGCTTAGACTATTGTTGGAACCTCATAATTCAGTTTCCACATATTATGAATTTCTTTCCATTTTCTTTGCATTGCTTGCAACATAATGTGTTAACTTTTATATATTTTAGATAATTGCTCTTAGAAGAGCAAAGAGAAGAAATATGGAACGCTTGGTTTTGGCTTGTGGAGGAGAGGCATTAAATTCTGTGGATGACTTAACCCCTGACTGCCTTGGTTGGGCTGGATTGGTTTATGAGCACATCCTAGGCGAAGAGAAATATACATTTGTTGAAAATGTAAAAAATCCCTCTTCTTGTACAATCTTGATAAAAGGTACTGACTCGCTTACTTTTTACTGCATACTTGTGTAAATTTTTGGCAGGTTTTTTTTGGTAGCACTGTTTTATTTTTTGTTTTGAAATTGTTGTTGAACCAATGTCTGTGCACTTGCACACACGCACGCTACTGTAGGAGGATCACTCATTCAGTTCTTTACTGTTGCAGGGCCTAATGACCATACTATTGCCCAAATTAAGGATGCTGTTCGTGATGGCCTAAGAGCTGTCAAAAATACCATTGAGGATGAAGCTGTTGTGCTTGTAAGTTTTGTGAAACTATCTGGAAATTTGTGTTTGTTTTGCTGTATGATGAAAGTGATTTTTCCACTACTTCCTTATTTACAGTTCTTTTACAATCACTAGTTGCTGAAGGAATTGAATATGTGTATATTTCCATCAACTTACAACTAATAAATGAATGACTAAATGAATAGATTATCCATGTCTGATGGCTGAGTATTAGTTTTTATCATGTGCCAATTGCACTCCACATGGAAACATGCAATCTTTAACTAAAAGATCTAGGGCTGCATCTGGCAATGAGGCTTCCTGTCTGGCCTTTCATGCACTTGCAAAGATTGCGCTTTTCATTAATACATGATCTATACGTAGGCATGTAGTCTCTTTTTTATGTCTCTAACTACAAGTACATGATATTTCGTTTGCATTTCTTGCATTAGAGGTGCAGAACTTACTTTAGAAATAGAAGTGCAGAGGAATAGTTAGTTCATTTTTTTGAGGCTCACTTGGTCTCATGTGTTGATAATAATTTTACTTTATAGTTGGTCGAGTAGATGTTGAACACATATGATGTTGCACATAAGGATTCAAGTGGAAGCACTATATTGAAAAGAATGTTAATACTCCCAACATGTTCTTAATTTTTTCAGCAGCGTTCATTTTATTTTATTTGTAGTTTTTTCATCTGTTTATTTTTGTATCAAGGGTTTTTGGAAAATGTAATTCTGGTTTATTTCATTGTCTTGTTACACATTGTGGCAGAAAAGTGTTTGCTTGATATGTGATGTTTTGTCCATCATTTAGGGAGCAGCAGCTTTTGAATTGGCAGCCAGAAAGCACCTAATCAGTGAAGTAAAGAAAACAGTTAAAGGGGTATGAACTCTCTTCAAACTTTATTTTTATCAGTCCTTATTGGCGTGCCTTATCTTTTAAACAAATATGGTGTTTGCAAACTTGAGCAGCGTGCTCAGTTAGGTGTCGAAGCGTTTGCTGATGCACTTCTTGCGGTGCCTAAAACGCTGGCTGAGAATTCCGGGCTTGACACTCAAGACGAGATTGTTAATCTTACGGTAGTTTCTTGCAAACAATCCTCCTTTTATAAAAAGTAAATCTGTGAAGAAAGCAAAAAAAACTAACCAGAGATTTATTTCTCTGCTTATTTAGGGAGAGCATGACAGGGATAACATTGTGGGAATAAACCTCCAGACAGGAGGGACCCTTGACCCTCAGATGGAGGGCATCTTTGACAACTACTCTGTCAAACGCCAACTCATTAACTCCGGGTAAGTGTTAAAGTGAAACACCTTTTTAGTAATTAATATATCCGTAGTAACTTTTGTCTCAAAGTGCACTTTTGTCTCTGTTTTTTCTGATTGGACATTGTTTTTTCAATTGTCTAAAATGCTATATTGACTCTATTCCTGATATAATGGCATATTAATATTTACAATTACAATTGAATTACTGTTTCCCAAAATTTGTTAGATAAGCAAACATTACACTGCAGTTTCTTATAATCCGGCAACAAATATATTGCAGGCCTGTAATTGCGTCGCAGTTGCTATTGGTGGATGAAGTGATCCGAGCTGGGCGTAACATGAGGAAACCAAGTTAAACTTAGTATGGCACAGTGTGTATTTTTAGACTCATGGATATTTCTGAATGCTGTCTTTGTTACGTAACAGAGTCCTGAGTGCATTGATGTAATGGAGAATGGTTGTGGTCCAGGGATTGTTTTAGGTAGAATTGGAAGTCTCCATTTGTTTTGTTGTTGGAATTTTGGTCGAGATTAAGTTATTTATATGTTATGTACTCGTACCCACTGTTTTTGCTTTTGAACCTCACCATCTCTTAGGGCGATTTTTTTGTCATGAACACTGAAAATCTTTAGCATCTGTATGAAAAGCTGAAACAAAAACTGATAAAGTTTTAGTTATTACTATAATTTATTAATATGATCCTTTTTCTACTGATAGTTTATTTAAATCTATGTCATTATTGATTAAAAAAGTGATTATAATTCAGTAATGGTGATAAAAAAAATTAAAGGCAAATGTGTTCATTTTTTAATCGTTGTTAAATATATATACAAATGATTTTGATGACATTGCACCAATTAGATCCAAAGGAATTGTGGGTGTATTTAACAAGAATAATTATACAACGCAACGGTTGCGCCACGTCATTCGTGCAACAAACCAATGAGGCGTTAGCCATGTGCAAATGTTTAATGATAAAAAAATAAGCAATAAATAAAGATTCTTTATCGCAAATGATTATTGGCTTGTTGTAAAAATGACGTGGCACATCCGTTGTGTGGGATAAAGACTCATTTAACAAATATTGAAAAAATGATGTTAAATATGAAACGATTTTAAAAATATGGTATATTTGGCAAATGAATTAAAGTTGTGGATTTTGTCTGAATAAACTAATGTTTAATTTGTAAAAAGTTAAAGTTTTTTTGAAGCATTTTTGAAAATGAAATTGAAATTATATAACTATATAAATTTTCCATGTTTCATATACACCACTATGATGTTGTGACATCCAATTTGAGAAAATTCCATTTAAGGTTTCGAAATCAAATCAAACAAATATTACTTGCTTTGAAACTTAGTGATTATGGAAGCATGTTGCAGGAATGCACTTGGAGGACCTAGCCACTTGAACTAGGCCTCACTAGCAATTTATGTAACTTCATTGCACTGAAAAAGACTCGTATGGATCTACAGCTTTAAGTGGATTATTTTGGATAAAAAAATAATACTTTTTCATTTTTTATTTTAGTAATAGTATAACAATTCTGTTCGTATTTATAAAATCTGTGTAAACAAAAACCTGTTCGAGGTTTTCAATGTCATGAAAATAAAAAATGTTGCAAGTTCTATGTTTTACAAAATCACTACCCCTTCATGGTTTTGAACTTACTCAAGTAGATCAAAACTATAAACCACTCATTCATAGACAAAATTAAAAACTAAAATCCAAATAACTTTTTCCATTATTCATATTAATTTCAAGGCACTCTTACGAGCAACTATAATCCTAACATTCATAAACCATAACCTGAACCTGTCTGTCTATGATACCATCAATGTTAATGCATAACTGTACTTCAAAATTCAAATGCTCCCTTGTTTTGAATACCATCACTTTAGTGAAGTTCGGCTTCTCGCTTACCCTTTTTGATTTTGTTGAAGCATGTAGTCTTTCTTCATCTCTTCCAAGACGGCATCATTCGTGCTGTGAATAAACACGCAATAAAAATCATGAGATGGAAACTAAGTGTTCGACCATTTCTGATATTATTCTAATCAGAGCTGTAAACTATGGAAATGGTAAGAAGCAATAACAAATCATATCTTGCAACCATTAATCTCATTACTTTGATCTTCACTAATACATGAATCCTTCTCATTCCTCATTAATGTTAGTTGGCATTCATATTGTTTCCGGTCAAATTCATTTTCTAGAGAACATTGACGAACGTAGGAAAAAAATATCAAGGACAGGTTGCAATACATAATTTTTAGGGAAGACACAGTGTTCATTGCTGGGTATAATTTAGGTTGACAGACAGCACTATGACTAAAAAGCAACAATTTTATGCTGCAGTCACCAGTCAGTAAGATAGTTTGCCATTAGTGTAAAATCAGTAAATTAGCAAGTACTATTCAGTCAAAAACTGAAACATAGAGCCATGTGCGTGTATACAAGTGTGTGAGTATAAACATTTACATATATGTTGTAAACTTAGTCACTCAGCAACCACTCATTGAATTTGTTTAATTTTGTAAAATCATTAGGAAACTAAAGCTGGAGTTCCAAGTTCCAACTACGAGGAGGATTAACTAAACTTTATTGAAAAAAAAAGTTGAATACATATGAAAAGAGCAACTCAGTATAAATATATATAAATGATTAGAGACCACAATCTCATCAACCTTTTAATTTTTTGAACAAAATTAAAGTCCAAGATCAAAATATCAACATAAAAAAATTTAGATTGTCAGGGAAAAGATAATAAAGTACCACGTTACCAACAATATTAATTTTGAAAGCATAACATAATTTTCTTTTCTTTATCCAAGTTTTACTATAATTAAACAAATCCAAATTCTTTTATTCAACGGATCTGAAGTTCAGAAACAAAAAGAAAGGAAGTATTGTTGAAGCATTTATTTAAGTAAACATTTTTGCATCAACCTAACAGGACCTAATCACATTCCTTGTATTTTTTTTAAGCATGAAAACTGAAGAGTAGACAAGGTATCATTAACTCAAAAAGCAGAAGGTTAAAACATGCTTGTTTTCCTACAGAAATAAATCTCATTACCCATATAGTTCAAGTGACGGATCACGAACTCAACAATCTCATTTAATCTTTTCTTATAACAACTTCAACCAGCCAGAACAGAATAATAAAGCATAAAATTCAATCCAATTATAAGCCAATAACTAACTTTTTTAAACAATATCTCAGTATTTAAACAAACAACCACCTAGAAAAATTCTCAACTAGATTTTTATATACTAAAAGAACACCAAGCTGAACCAAGGAAAAAAGCATGCACTGCCTAGAAATATAAGCATAAAATAAGCAGAATAAAATCTTCATTAACTTGTTAACTACAATGAGAATTCCCACATATCCTAATATATATATATATATATATTTTGTAGCACTTTGAATCATGATGCAATAAGTAAACAATAATTTGGAACAGCAAACAAATGAAGATGTTAACAACAATACATTTTGATCCTGCAACCACAAAAACGATCAGCAAAAATGTTATTCAAACAGTCTGGAATGTTCTTAAGTCCAATGAAAGAAAAACTCATCTCATAAGCACAATGATACAACTGCAATCTCAAGTAAACATCTAAAAGACAAGATAAGACCTCAAATACGATAAGCCTTGAGCATAAAACAAAATCTTAATAGCACAACAACCATAACATATTACACTATAACACCAAAACAATACCATTTTCTACAAAAACACGCCGAGCATGTATGCAAATATACACGAAAAGGGTAAAACTTTAATAAAATGGGAGAATTGGGTATCTGTAAATGATAAAATGACCGCATAAAAACAGCAAAAAGAACTCACAATTGATGAAGGCAAAGGTTCAATTCTTTAGCTTGTTGACGACATTGCCAAACAACAGACAGAGTTCTTCCAGAGGCACATTGTGCATACTTTGAAGTCAATTCTTCACATCCTTTTAATGCCTTTTGTTTCATTTTACTTCTTAATGCTACAATTCAAATTGCATCACATCAATTATAGAAATAACAATGCAAAAAAAAAGGGTTTTGTTAGGGTTTTAATGAAATTACCTTCTTCAACTTTCTTCTTAACGTGATTCTCACGTGCTTCCTGTATGTATCCCATTTTTTTCTTCTGATTTTTCTCGTCTTCTCTTGCTCAAGAAGGGTAGTCTTCAGCTATGGGATTCTTTGCTTTTCAATGTTGAAGTTGCAGAGATACAGAAATGTAGTAGTTCAGAGCTTTAGATTTCGGGCTACCAATTTTAACTCAGGCCCACTAACCAGTCATTGATATAAAATAAGAAAAAATAATTTTAAATAACTGACTTTAACTATTTTAATTAATTTTAAAAGGAGTAATGCTATATAACCCAACATTTTTAACCCATCTTTTTGTACCGTCTGACGTGGCAATCAAAGAGTGGATTGATTAAATTCTGTTTTTTGAGATATACACTTTTGGGTGGGGATTAGACGAATGAAACTTTGCCACGTAAGGTTGATTAAAAGAGTTGGTACAAAGTGTTGGGTTATAAAGCATTTTCCTTTTAAAAGTGTTGTATATCATTCTGTCAAGATCGTGAATTCAATTTCTTCCACAAAAAGTTTCCGTTTCCGATTATCACAAGAAAACCCAAATTTTAAATTTGAAATATAAAATTTGATATCTAATTGACAACAAAAAATTAAAAGCGACTTTTATAATTTCAAAACATAAGTTCGATGACCAAATTGATTCTTTTATCCTATTTTTTAAGTGTGAAATAAATAGTCTGTCAACAACAAAGAGTAAAGAAAGAGAAAGTGGTGAGGTTTTCTCATCTTGACCGCAATTTGAAATACAACTAAACAGCGTCGTTTTGAGTGCAAGTTGGGAGAAATTTATTAGTATTTGTTTGAATTGATGAGTTGGTGAGGGTAAAAGTACTGATAATGAAGGAGGATTAATTTTCTTGAGGAAAAGGATGTTTCTGAATGTTTCAAATTCAATACATTTAAAAGAGGTGGATGGCCATTAATTCATACATGAGATTTGTTTTATTTTCATACTGAAATGGGAAATATATAAAATATTTTTATTTTTAAAAATGAAACAATTAAAATAAAAAGATACTACATTTGTGTTGATAGAATTTTAAATTAAAAATGACATAAAATAATTTTAAACGACATAAATATTAAGAAAACTTCAATGACAAGTCATAATTTATGTAAAAATTATAATTTCTGTTTTAATACGAGATGCGGTTTAAATTTCGGCTCAGTTGGTTGGGATCCAAATAGCGCCTAGGTCGTTGTAAATTGGGTGGTTAATTGATACATAGACACCATTGAAATGTAGGCATGTGGTTAGGGTGCGTTGACAGTCAACCCTGCTTGTCCCTCATAATTAAATCCCACGGAATCTCCGTCGCCCTAACACTTGTCACTCTCCTATTGGACCTCTCCCTCTTTCAGTCCTTTTTAAACTCTCCCCTTTCCCCTTCTTCTTCTCTTCGCTCTTCTCGTCGTTATCATTTTCAAGCGCTCATCGTTTTCTTCTCTTTTTTTAACCTACAAAAGGTAATTTTTTTAAAAAAATTTAATTGCTAATTTTATCATCGTTTTAGATCGTTTCTTAGTTATTTTTTGTTAATTCTGATTGCTTTTTTTTTTTGGTAATTGATTGCTCGCTTGAGATCTGATGCTGTTTTTATGGTTTGATTTGTTTTTATTGTCCTTGATTTTTTTAAATTCGGTCTGTGGAGATTTGAATCCAGGATTTAGTAGTTTGATTTAGTGATCTGTTTGTTTTTTTAGAAAAACAAAATAAAATTTGGACATTTATGATCTAAATTTCGAGATAGCTTATGCGATTGTTTTTCTTGAGATAAACAATTCATGTTTTATTTTGATCTGGTAAAAATTGTTTGACTCAGTAAAAGTATTGATAGTTGACTTTATAAAGTACTTTAAATTTTTGTAAAAGAGCTTTGTTTACGGCTCTTTTTGGCTCTCTTGAAGATCCTTGATACCTATATAAAAATTAAGGTTTTAATTTTGAAAGTTTTGTGCTTTGTTGAGATGTGATTCCCTAGATTTTCTGTCCAAACAAGCTTAACTTTCCGTACATTGATGACCTGTTTTGATTCTTCAGTTCTGTTTATATATCAACAGATTGATGAAGAATGTGGTTTAAATTTTGAATGATTACTTTTTTACGACTTGATTTTTTTGTATTCGTGATATGATTGATGGAGTTAAAGGATTTAAACAGTGATAAATTTGTTTGACTCAAAAAATAATTACTACTAATTTGTAGCTTTAGATTCAAAATTCAAAGAGTTACATGGACGATTCCCGAGTTAATTGATTAATGTTTGTTTATATCTTGAATCAGTGTTTGAGATCTGGTTACAATTACTGATATTTGGATCATGTTAATCATTCTTGTTTTTGGAATTGCTGTGTTGATTCAGCAAGGATGTCTCCCACTGAAGCTACACGTGAGGAAAATGTCTACATGGCCAAGTTGGCCGAGCAGGCAGAACGCTACGAGGAGATGGTGGAGTTCATGGAAAAGGTCGCAAAGACGGTTGATGTTGAGGAGCTAACAGTAGAGGAAAGGAATCTTCTCTCTGTGGCTTACAAAAATGTCATCGGTGCTAGAAGGGCCTCATGGAGAATAATTTCTTCCATTGAGCAGAAGGAAGAGAGCAGGGGAAATGAGGATCATGTTACAATCATTAAGGATTACAGGGGCAAGATTGAAACTGAGCTGAGCAAGATCTGTGATGGGATCTTGAACCTCCTTGAGTCACACCTCATTCCCTCGGCCTCTACTGCCGAGTCTAAGGTATTTTACCTCAAGATGAAGGGTGATTACCACAGGTATCTTGCAGAGTTTAAGACTGGCGCTGAGAGGAAGGAAGCAGCTGAGAGTACTTTGCTGGCCTACAAGTCTGCTCAGGTGTGTGATCGATGTGTTAAATCTCGCTTCTGATTTATCATTTCCCTTCTTATCCCCGGTCTTCTTTTCTTTAAAATTTGCATTATGGCTTATCTTATTGCTGATGCTGTTTTCCTTTCTGATTTATGTGTGTCGCATTATGTTATCTCATCTTATTTTTATGTCTTTGATTTTAGGATATTGCTCTTGCTGATCTTGCTCCTACTCACCCAATAAGACTCGGACTTGCCCTTAACTTCTCAGTGTTCTATTATGAGATCCTTAACTCTCCTGACCGTGCTTGCAATCTTGCAAAGCAGGTATGAATGCTTTACCTTCACTTCATACGGTACCAATTGGCTTAATCTGTGTTTATATTACTAAAGTGAAAATTCTATGCTCCATATTCTTTCTTCACTATATTAATCATACTTAAATGCTTAATGTTTTTGTTTTTGTGCTTGCGGTTTTGTTCCTCTGGCTCTTCTTTAGCTTTTATTGAATTTGGTTAATAGTCTTAAATCTGAAAATGTTTTTATTGCCATGATGCATTTTAGGATGAAGCTGTGTCAGCTGCTTTCTCACAGCTCACATTACTTTTGGTTGTGCCTAGCAATTATTTTTCATATAAAATTCATTATACTCATAATACTACGATTTTTTTCTTTTTCAAACCGTTTTTGTTTATTGTTTGGATACTTGAGATAATTTTTCAAGTATTAAATCCTTCCATGTTTTTCGACATTTTGGAATGCTTGCAAATCCTTAGTATCTTGTTTTTACTCCCTTCATCATACTTTCATCTGCACAGGCATTTGATGAGGCCATTTCTGAATTGGATACGTTGGGTGAGGAATCTTACAAGGACAGTACATTGATTATGCAACTTCTCCGAGATAATCTGACACTTTGGACCTCTGATATCACGGTGAGTTGGCACGTTTCTTTATTAGCAAACCTTTTCTTTCCTTTGTTAAAGATGTTCACATAAGTACTTAAGTAGATTTGTGGGCTTTGTTCAGTAATGAGGTTGCTCATTTGACTGTGCATTCCTTAGATGAATCATGTCTTATTCTTGTTATTCAATTACTTAATGACGATAGATCATAGACGGTCACTACACCAACTTTGTCCTGCTATCTGACTACCACTTTGCTAAATATATGCAAAACCGATGCCTTAAAGTTGGGTTTGAGACCTAAAGTCCCATTTAAAACTAATAGTGGTTATGAGATTTTGGCATCTAATTAGGTTAATATGTATGTATATTCTCAAGTTCATCTATGTGGTACCTACCGCCACTGGTCCTGTCTTTCCAATGGGCTTCCTTCTTACGGGGGCTTATGATTAACCTATGTTATTGCAACTTTAATTTTAGGATGACGCTGGGGATGAGATCAAGGAGGCATCAAAACGTGAATCAGGCGAGGGGCAACAACAACAGTAATGAATTTATTTCCTTAGGATATGTCTACTTTGTACTTTTATCTTGTGACGTCTGCGTAGATGCCATTGTGGTGGTTGTAGGTTGGTTGCTTAATGAATTTGGTAAATTCAGTGTGTTGAAAGAGCATTCGGGATTGAAATGCTGCAACAGATCATCGGTGCTTCTATTATTGATGTTTAGAATGGAAGTTGGTATTCTTAATATTAATTTGCATTTACCATCTGATTGTGTGGAAACTGGGCATTCCATTTTTCCAGTTTACTTAAAAGAAGTACAAGAAATTGTTGGGTCTTATTGTCATCTATTTTTTTAAATATTGTATGTTAAGATATTGAGTGATAATAAGTGCTTGATGAGAAAATCAGGAAAGGTCTCGTGTTGTGCATTTTCTTTGTTTGGTTGGAAATTAGAATTAACAATTTGTGCATTCGGAAAATAGAATTAACAATTTATGCATTCGGAAAATAGAATTAGTTATATGTAATAATCCATATGTTTTTACTTTTTACAAAGTAAACATTACTTTGAACGAACAATTATCGTTTTCGTCTAATATTTAGATGAATAAATTACACATGAAACAAAATAACCAAGGAATTCCCCTGGTTCTGGCAGTGCTAGTTGATACTTATGGCCGAGAGCAGTCATGTTCGAATGCATGTTTGAATGAATTTATTCTCTCAAAAAACTGCCATTTGATTCAATTGGAGTAAGAAGAGAATGAAAACTAGAATGAATAATTGCTTTTACTAATAATTGTTTTATTGACAATTACTACTTAACAATAAAAATTGGATTATCACATTAATGAAAAAAAAATTGCTCCACTTATCTCCTCTTGAGAACATTTTTTTTTCATTTTTTATGAAATTAAAATTAGACTCTAATCAATTTATTGAATAAAAGATAAATATATAACTATAACCAGATTTTATAATAATTAAAATTTTCTTACATTCTCGTTATTTCTTTTCCTTTGTAAGTCTGAGCCGACCGAATCCTAAGGCCTGTGGGTATTGATTGTTTTGATTCCTTTTGGTCGGTTTGAATTCACGATAGACCTAACTTTTGCTGTTGAGTTCGAGTGGAGAGTGGGAACTGGGAATGTGGCATATTCTCTAATTTTATTTTATTTTGTCTAAGCATATACTCTGTTCAATATGTAATTTCTGAAATTGATGGTGCATGACAATTGGCCAAGTCTAGCTGACATATGAAATTCTTTATTCTTTCTAGTGGATTTTAAGTTTTTAACATTTATTTAATGATACAAACGTTTTTTTTATTATGATGCTAAAAAATAAACATGTTTTACAATAGAACTATATGATTGACAAAAAGTAGTGGATCGGGAGATGAAATTTGCTTTTTTTATGTCAAATTGAATTGGATGATTTCATATGATTTATTCGTTACATGTGAAAGGAGTTGAAAATAGGCAAAACCATTGTAAAGAATAATTAAAACAGAAAAGCAAAACTCATTATGGGGTTCCTAAACTTTTACTGTTTTTATAATTCAGTCATTCAACTTCACTTTTATTTAATAGAATCCCTAAACTATAAATTTTATCATTCATGAATCCTGACTAAAGAAAGTCAAGGACATGCATTCCAGTCATTTAACTCCATTATCTCTCTATCTCTGGTAAAAAAAAAAAACTCCATTATGTAATAAAGATGGACTAGAATATTTGTAAGTTGATTTCTCAACTTTAATTTTATTCAATGGACTCCTTTAACTTTTATTTTCATAAGTTTTAGTTTATTAATTAAAATTAGATGTAATTACACTACTATATAATATAAAATTATTTCTAAAAAATAGTTTTCATATAAATTTACCCATCACGGGTTGCCTCAGTTGGTTTCAAGTGTGCATAATAAGAATGAGATTAAAAAAATATCACATATTTCTCCACAAGATGAGACTTGTTGGAAGTATTTGTGGATGAGTTGTTAAACTCATATTAAGTGGGAGGTCCGAGAAATGAGATGTCGAGACTAGCCTTCCTGAGAGTTTATCTAGGTTGTCGGACTCCGTCCTTAAAGGATGGTCGGATTCAGTTGGAGTTCTTTTGTCAACAAAAAAAAAATAGTTATTAAAATAAAATTTGAAAAGCATACCTATAAAAAAGGGATTATTTTACCTGTTTTGGGTAAAATATTTACACCATTTTGCCCCATCTTTTCCTCTTATCCTACATTAACTAATAAGCTAACTTATTTACCAAAAATACCCACTATATAAAGAAGTCTTATCTCATTTTAGATTAAACTTTTACATAACCACCTTTTTTATCTCTCTCTTCTCTCTCTTCTTCTCTCTTCTTTTCTTCTTCTTTTTCGTTTGATTTTCAGTTTATCTCCTCCGATTACTTTTCTGTTCGTCTTTTCCGTTCGTTTTTCCGGTCGCGCTTCTGTTCGTCTACTTCCGATAGATTTCTCGTCGTTTCCGGTCGTTTTTTCGTTCGTCTTTTCCGTTCGCGTTAGTCCGTTCGTCTTTTCCGTTCGCGCTATGTATTTCTCTACTTGTTTTTAGATTTGTGTAATTTTTTAGGTTTTTTTTTAATGATTTAAATATTTTGTAAACAAATTGTTATAGATCTATAATTTTTTGTTTATAAAATTGTTCTATTGTTCATATAATTATTTATTTCGTCTTCTCTTATTTATAGATTTGTTTATTGCTACTGATTTTGCAAAAAAATATTGATTTATGGTGCATTTGTAATAATTTTATAATATCTTTACGTTTTAGTGTATTTTTGGTGTATTAATGGTGTATTTCTGCCGTTTTTAGTATATTTATGGTGTATTTACAGTGTTTATGGTGCATTTGCAGTGTTTATGGTGTATTTGCAGTGTTTCATGGTTAAACCATAAAAACACTACAAAATGCTATAAATACACTACTTATACACCACTTATACACTACTTATACACTATATATACACTAATTTTACACTATATATACACTAATATTACACTATAACAAAAAAAATAAAAAATTCCAGGAAAAAATCTATAAAAAATAAAAATTAACACTATATATACACTAATCTTACACTATAAAAAAACTGTCGGTCGGTTCGGTCGGTTTAGTTGACCGAACCGAAAAAACCGAAAACCGAAATTGAAAAACCGAAAAAGGTATTTTGGTTAATAAAAAAACAAAACAGGTAAATAAAATTAGGGCAAAAAGTCAAAAAACAAATCTCAAAACTTGCAATGTAAAGTTGTAATTGTTTTGGCGGAACATGTATTTAAGGAAATTAGCACTATAAAAAGTGTTACATGATTAGTTCGATGATTGCCAAATAATTTAACACTTTATCCCAAATACGCGGCTAATAATCACCGACGATCCTCGACTTTTACCCTAAACTTCCCTAAACCTCCTATACTTTCAAAAGTTTCCCTACCTAATTTTTATGACGGCGCTCATTCATGGTCCTTATAGACGAAAATACCCCTCAACGCCGTCATTTTTTGGCGGCTGTCATTTAAAAAAAATAAAAATTGGCGGCGCCATGTCAGCTGACACGTCACCAAAACACCCTAAAAAATTGGAAAACCCAAAATACCCCAAATTAATATTTGAAAAAAAAAATCTAACCAAAATCTAAACTATCTATTCGAACCCAAACCACCACCCGACCTAACCCACCCGATCCAAACCCACCCGTCCCCTCCGGTCGTCTTTTCAGGTGAGAAGACGACCGGCTGGATCGTCTTCCCAGAAAATTCTGTTCTCAAGAACCGATAAAATAATAATGAAATCAATTAAAATTTTGAATTCTTAACTATTGTAATTTTTAATAAATTATAAACTAAATTAAACTAACCAAATTAACTGGAATTTGTTAATATCAAATTTAATTAAAATAAATCAGTTAAACCAATTTATTCAACTTAACGTACTTTAAGTCGTTTACGGTTTATTAGCTCAAACCATAAAGTTATATTCACCGACACCAAACCTTGGCAACTTCATTATAAATCTTTGAGAAGTGCATGTGATGTGACAATAACTCAAACAGAAAAATCCACCATCTATGTTGCTATTTTTTCAATTTTTTTTTCGATCTGATTTTCATAAATATTCTTGGTAGTTTTAAGAGTAAATGGTCCACTCGGTTAGTGAATTTGTGACTCCTAATCAAATAATTTGTCATCAAATTAAAAAGGCTAATAATTTAAAAGCATTTGACTTTTTAGTCTTTTTTTAATCCTATTATAATGTTAAAAATTTATCAATTTTATTGTGTTTCACATTTTTTCTTTTCAACTGTATCCTTAAACATCAAATCGAGTTTTTTTATTTGGCAAAAATTCAATAAAATTCTTCAAAAAGGTCAATTTGATGAAAAGATGTCAATTTAATATAAAAGGGTCAACTTGAAGAATTTTATTGAACTTTTGTCAAATAAAAAAAGTTTAATCTAATATTTAGGGTACAATTAAAACGAGAAAATGCGAAATAGATTAAAATTGACGAGTTATAGAATTAAAAAGGGGCTAAATGGTCGAATATTTTTAAGACATTATGCCAATTAAAAATGATTTTTCTTTTTACTTTTAGAACGATTAAAAATTGAGTCATTTTAATTTTTAAATTTGTTCATATCATATTATTTTATTTTTAATTGCTTTAAAAATAAAAATATTATTTTTAGTTAACCAAATGGACGAGAGTGGAGTTTTGACAATTTTAATCCGATTCGGTTTGTTTATTCGGTCCGGTTCGGTTGCACACTCCCTACCCATAACCACTAAAAAGCCACAAAAACTCCAAGACTCAAAAACCCCGCTTTTATCACTAAACCCCCCAAATAAAATAAAATAAACACTCTTTACCTTTAACCCAAAAGCAAAACAAGAACTAAAAAAACTCTATAAAATACAATTCAATCCCCATTTCTTAAACACTCCTCTGTTTCTCTTCACCTCCATGGCCACTCACACCTCTCTTATTTCTTGGTTACTATCATTTTCTCATAGTTTTGCATTTAACGAACTTCGTACTGAGTTTTACTTTTAATTTTTCTTTTGTATGTGGTGTAACAGGGGATCAGGTGAAGATGGGCAACTGGGAATTGGAACCAATGAAGATAAAGACCGGGTTTGTGCTGTTACAGCTTTAGAGCCTTGTCAAGTTCGCTCTGTTGTTGCTGGTAGCCGTAACTCTCTTGCTATTTGCCATGACGGCAAGGTTTTTTTTCTGTTACTGTTACTCTGTTACAGTGAAAAATATTGTTTTTTGGGTATGTTTTTGAAGTGGGTTTTTGTTTTTTGTGTTGAAAGTTGTTTACTTGGGGCTGGAACCAAAGAGGTACACTTGGACACCCACCTGAAACCAAGACTGAGAATGTTCCTAGCCAAGTTAAGGCTCTTAATAATGTTAACATTGTTCAGGTACTTCATGGTTTTTATAATTGGGTTTTTAAGTATTAGTGAAATTTCTGTGGATGTGAATGAATTTTGGTTGAAAATTGTTTTTTTTTGTTAGGCTGCTATTGGTGGGTGGCATTGCTTGGCTGTTGATGATCAAGGCCGTGCTTATGCTTGGGGTGTGTTATTACTGTTTTTTTCTTTGTTTTATGTTCAAGCTCAGTTATTCATGCCAATCAATCCGAGATGACAATGACATAGTTTACTTCAATTGTATGAGTTTGGATGATTAGTTATCAGTGGCCAGAAAATTGAAAGATGTGCATGATTTATAGTGACTTAAAAATTTGTGTTTTTTTCTTTTCCTTTAATAATGATTCATGAAGTCAGATTTTCTTGTTGTATTTTTGTTTATGGAAGAACTAATGCTGGGGGATTAATTTGAAGCTCCGGTGCATGATATTTTCTAGGTGGAAATGAGTATGGGCAGTGTGGTGAAGAACCTGAGAGGAAGGATGACACTGGGAGGCCATTGAGACGAGATATAGTGATTCCTCAGCGCTGTGCAACAAAGCTTACTGTTCGGCAGGTAATTGAAATAGTTGATGGAATTTTGTAGGTATGATGACATTAGCCTCCCAAAGCAATTCTTAAGCCTTCTGCAGTGTGCCTTTAAAAGCAAAACCTTGGTTATTTCAAATAAAATGTTTGTTTTTGGTCACTTTTGGTCATCAATGAGACTGGTAGTCCTAGCAAGCATGACTCGCCCTGATCTCATGCATAATTGTTCATGGTATTTGCATGCTAAATGAAATATCTTGCTCTAAATTGGTTTTAACTGTTTTAGTACTGCCAATACATTAGGTAGCTGCAGGGGGAACTCACTCTGTAGTGCTTACACGTGAAGGACAAGTGTGGACTTGGGGTCAACCATGGCCTCCTGGTGACATGTAAAGTTCCTTAATCTGTCGTACAACTTTTTTCGCATATTAATGTTGCCTGCCTTATATATATCTATTTTAACATATTTAGGAGTGTAAACTTGTTTTGATACTTTCCTGTTCCATCGTAATTGTAAATACTTGATCGCCTCTATTTACAGAAAACAGATATCTGTTCCTGTGCGGGTCCAAGGCCTTGAAAAAGTGAAGCTCATTGCAGTTGGGGCATTTCACAACTTAGCTCTTCAAGAAGATGGAAACTTGTGGGCATGGGGTAACAATGAATATGGACAACTTGGAACTGGGGATACTCAACCCAGATCACAACCTATTCCTGTCCGAGGGCTTTCTGGTCTCACCTTGGTATGTATTACATTGTCTAGTGCCCTGTTGTGCTTTTATCTTTCAATCTGCTACACATTCTTAGTTGGCATAATGCAGCATGATCTGCATGTTTAATTTTGAAAAATTAATATTCTTTGCAAACTTTGAATTTCTGATTAAGTTGCTTTTT
This sequence comes from Mercurialis annua, assembly GCF_937616625.2. Lineage (NCBI taxonomy): Eukaryota > Viridiplantae > Streptophyta > Magnoliopsida > Malpighiales > Euphorbiaceae > Mercurialis > Mercurialis annua. The sequence continues at coordinate 35,050,892 of NC_065573.1, read as the reverse complement.
CATTTTTTGGAGATCTTATGCTCTGGATTATATCCTTAACAAGTCACCTTTTAAATATGCTATTTCTTTTTGTTGCTATAGGGTTTTTAGAAAGTTGTAAAAATTATGTCAAGCATTAAGGACGAGTCTGGTCCATCTATGTTGCCTGGCCGTGTTAAATACTTTCAAATTTGAAACGCGGTCCTGAGTTTCCATATGTTACTGTTATCATTCCCTTCTTTGCATAATTCAGATAACTTGTGGTTTTAACTGTGAGAAAGTTGAAGGTAAAGGGATACAGAAATATTACAGGGGTTAAAATTCCTGAATTTCGTTATCGAAATGTAAAGCAGCCAGTATTTTTAATACTTAATACCTTAATTGCAGATAATATTTTCTTTAAATATGTTACTGGGAATCAAAATCACTGATTTTGTTATCAGAACGAAGTGATTTATTTTAGCATTTCTCAGATTGTTTGCTTGATCTTTCAGTTTCCTGACAGATTTTATATTGGGGTGCTTGTCTAGGTTGATATTGCTGCTGGTGGATGGCATTCTACTGTGTTAACTGACGCTGGAGAGGTATTGATGATCTTTTGTATTTTTGAGGCTCTTTTAGGTTTAGTTACTTGAGTTTGTAACTCAGTAGATTCAGTTTTAAACAATTGCTAAGAATGTGACAAGTTTTTCCTGTTTCATTTCTAAATACCATAACTTTTCTTCTATAGTAATCATACTATAGACAAGCAGTTTAGTTTAAATAAAACCTTTTTTTTCCTGAAGTTCTAAGGCCTCATTTTCACATGTTCATTGTCTTGAAATTCTGTTCATTTTATTAGGGCTTATGTTGTAGACTACCATGTTTCCCTGCCACATTTTCTTCTGTTCCATTCAGCTTAATAATTGTTCTAATTGATGGCTTCTCATGTGTGGTGAAAAACTCTTATCAGAATTAATAATGTTTTCAGCTTATTCAACAATCATGAATTACATTGATTTGCAAATGAAAATCATATCTATCTTTTTACTTGATCAAGTATCCAACTATCTATATTATTGTTTGCGTATTTTCATTTCTTTATTTCAATTATTGTTTTCCATTGCATTGCCAGACGTTCTGTTGTGGCTTATGCTGTGCATTTAGCGATATGTGCCTTTCTTTGCATCCTTAAATTTGAATTGTCTTAGAAATCATCGAGTGTTGAGTTCTGACAGGATTGAGAACAAGTCCTTATATTACCATAATATGAATTTATGGCAGGTTTATGGGTGGGGTAGAGGAGAACACGGGAGACTTGGATTTGGAGATAATGACAAGAGCAGTAAAATGATGCCGCAAAGGGTTAATCTTTTAGCAGGAGAAGACATTATTCAGGTACTTTTTTCAGCTATTAAATTGCAACTTGAGTCTCTTCGAAATTTCTATTTACTCTTCAAATACGGAATTTGTTTGGCTGTAGGCTTCATTAATCTAAGCTTATCAGCTCCATTGGTCTGACCTGTACTTCTCAGATGATTTTAAGATAAGATCCAAACGTTATATGTTCAAAATACTGTTGTCACTGTTTTAAGATAGAAGATAAGTCATGACATTTGCTGCGGTTTTGCAATAATTTAGCCATTCTGTTTTACATTGCATATGATCGCTCCTACATGTCGAGGACGAAGGTTATAGCCATTTGCATGCAGTGCATGGATCCAACAACACATGGAGCTACATCTATTTGTGTAGGATCCTGATGTTTTGGAGCTATAAACGTGTCTGCAATAATTTTTTGCATGCTACTGACTATTCCTTCTAAAGATAAAAATAAGTTATTTGATGTCAAGATATGCTCCTGTGTCCTAATATCGTCATTTTTATGAACATGTTTATGAGTAGATTGATTTGTTGATGATTCAGATATCTTGTGGTGGGACGCATTCAGTTGCATTGACCCGCGATGGAAGAATGTTTTCGGTAAGACCTTTTGCACGAAAACTTCACGAGTCCTACATTCCTGCAAAAAACGCTTCAAAAACTCTAAAATTCTATATATGTACAACCTATTTTTATTAAAAAAAAAACTTATTTCGCCGTTTCACGTTTTGTCTTTTTCGTCTCAGTTGTTTCCGTGCTGCATATATGGATTCTTGCTTTTGTAAAATTTTGCTTGATTAATTAATTTTTGCTGCTGAAAATTGTTTTCTGGCAGTTTGGTCGGGGCGACCATGGTCGACTTGGATATGGGAGGAAAGTGACAACAGGTCAACCAATGGAAGTTCCGATTGACAACCCTCCTCCTAAGGGTTTTAGCGGAACGGAAGCTGATGGACATTGGACCGCGAAACTTGTTGCTTGCGGAGGACGACACACTCTAGCATTAGTAGAATGGAAGATTAACGAAGCAGAATAATTATGCTGATGGAGATGTTGAATGTGATAAGTATAATAACTAGACAATTCTAAGATAAACTCTTCAGAACGTTAGTATACAGCAAATTAATTAGATGGTTATCTTTTGTTATGAACTATTGCCCGCTGTTTATGTTCCTGAATCCATCATCATTGGTCTTAAAATTTATTTTATTGCTCCATTAATGGAACTATGCCTACCCTAGCCGTTACATCACACTAATTTTAAGAGAAAAAAAGTTGGAACAAATGATCAATTCTCCCCTTCAACTTGCCATAAAAGATCAAAATGGCCCAAGTTGGTGAAACGGAGTAAAAAAAAACTACAACTTGACAAAATGGATTAAAACTATCCAAACCGAGTGGGATATCGCCCTCCCTACTATGTTTTTTTTTGACAATCGAATAATCTTTCATTAATAAGAATTCAAAAAAGGTATAACCGTTTCTAATGACCTGACATGGAACAAGATATAAACCTTGATTCGCAGATCACCTTACAAAATAAAATCAAAATTACATAACTGCACTAACACAATAAGATCCAATCCTTTGTCTAACAGAAGACTCACAAACTCTTCATAAAAAAAACAGATCTTTCATATAGAAAGAACAGCAAAACTTTCAAAAAAGAAAGACAATCGCTGTAAAATAGTTATCAAAAAAACTAATATAACCTATAACGATTTCATCTTCAATCTTGAAAGGTCTTGATCCATCTCTGATTTTTTGTTTGCATATATATTGAAATTGATGCGTCTCGTCGATAGATTTACCAACCAAAATGAAAAAGATGAAAAGGAGTCGGCCATTTATTTTATTCTAAAGCAATAAAAAAAAAATGGCTACCGCCAACGGCAAAAATAAACCATTGACGGCAGCCGAAGCGAAAAACAAAAGGAGAAACACTTGACGGCTAGAGTTTTCTATTTTACCCTCTCTACTATGTAAAACCGGATTTAAATTGAAACATAGTAATCATTTTCTAAGAACTAAAATTATAAATCTCATTAAATAGTACATTAAAAACCTCATTAAATACATTAAATTTTTTGTAATTTTTTATTTTATTTTACCTTCATTAATAATAGTGAAATTTTGTATAGATTATTATTTTTGGATGATTAAATGAAGAATAACATAGAGAAGTTTAATGTAAAATTATTTTAGAACTAGAAATAAATTTTTGAAATTTAAAATGAAAATGAGACTTTTAAAAATGTGACGGAGACATTATTAAATAAGACGGTTATATTTGGAATGCTATTATACGATCATGTGGCTCATATTGCTTCTCCCCTCACTCTCCCGCTCTTCGTTCTCTGTCGCTTTTGATCAGGAAATTCACTTATTGAGTGAAGCCAACAACCGAAGCAAATAAATGTCATGCACTGAGTCAAGAAATTCTCTCTCCGATCAGTGATACAATTATGGCCGATGCACTTCTTTCAGCACTTGCAACTACAATCTTGACAAACCTAGAATCTCTGATTCATGGGGAGCTTGCAATTACTGCTGGATTCCGATCTCAGCTCCGAAATCTTGAAAGCACTTTTAACTACCATCCAAGCTGTGCTCCTTGATGCGGAGCAAAAGCAGTCGAAGAATGAGGCTGTCAAGAATTGGCTGAGAAAGCTCAAAGATGCTGCTTATGAAGCTGATGATCTTCTTGATGAAATTTCATTCGAAGCGCAAAGGAAAAGGCTGCCAACAACCCATGTAAGATGTTTCTTTTCTCATCAAAACCAATTTGTTTTCAAATTAAAGATGTCCCATAAGTTGAGGAGTGTTAGGGAGAAATTAGATGGTATTGCCAGTGAGAAGCATAAGTTCCACCTGAGAGAGGAAGTTATTGTAGTAGGGGATAGAGAAGCCGGTGTCTTAGATTGGAGACAGACCACTTCACTGGTTAATGAGTCAGAAATCATTGGAAGAGAAAAGGAAAAAGAGGAGTTAATGAATAAGTTGTTGGCTAATTCAGAACAACTGTCTGTTTATGCTATATGCGGAATGGGGGGACTTGGAAAAACTACACTTGCTCAATTAGTCTTCAATGATGAACGAATTAAGAGTGATTTTGATTTGAGTATTTGGGTATGTGTATCCGATGATTTTGACTTAAAAAGGCTGACAAGAGCCGTCCTAGAGTCCATTGAAGGTCGTCTTCCTACCTTTCAGGAGTTAGATCCCTTGCAAAGACAGCTTCGAGAAAAACTGAGTGGAAAGAAATTTTTGCTTGTATTGGATGATGTGTGGAATGAGAACCGTGATAAGTGGGATGGTCTTCGAAATACTATTCAGAGCGGCAGTACAGGTAGCGTTGTCATAGTAACTACACGCATTGGGAACATTGCTCAAATGATGGCCACAGGACCTATATATTCCATGGAGAGACTGTCGGATAGTGATTCTTGGTCTTTATTTCGACAACGGGCATTTGGATTGGAAAGGGAGGAAGAGTTTTCACATCTGGAGACTATAGGAAGACACATAGTCAAGAAATGTGGAGGGGTACCTCTCGCAATAAAGGCAATGGGAAGCTTGCTGCATCTCAAAAGAAAAGAGAATGAGTGGTTATCAGTCAAGGATAGTGAAATTTGGGATTTATCAAATGAAGGAACCGCGATTCTATCTGCTCTGAGGTTAAGTTATAATTATCTAGCAGTACATGTGAAACAATGTTTTGCATTTTGCTCAATATTTCCAAAAGATTACTTGATGAAGAAAGACGAGTTGATTGGACTGTGGATGGAAAATGGATTCATTCCTTGTGAAACACAAATGGATTTGTATGATAACGGCCAGGAAATTTTTGAAGAATTGGTTTGGAGATCATTTTTACAAGAGGTGAAAGAGAAAAAATTTGATGGAACCATAACTTGTGATATGCATGATCTTATCCATGATGTTGCACAATCTATTACGGTAGATGAGTGCAAACTGGTCAAGTTTGATAAGGCATTTGTTGTTCCAAAGACAGTCCGTCACATGAGTATTTATTTGAATTCACTGGCAGCTTTTTATCAAGGCAACAACCTCTTCAGTGGACAATCACTGCGTTCATTCCTCTGGCTTGCCCATCATGATTCACAACAGCCAATGTCTTTTAGCTTGTCAGGACAGAAGAATTTGAGAGTCTTGGATTTATCCGGTTCTGGATTGGGGAAATTGCCAATATCCATTAGTAGGTTGAAACATTTGAGGTATCTAGATTTTTCAAACTCAAACATAAAAAGTCTGCCGGAAGATATAACCTCCCTCCTGAACTTGCAGACACTGAATCTTAGACATTGCCACGTGCTCTACAAATTGCCAAGAGGTTTGAAGCACCTGAAAAATCTCATACATCTTGACATTTTCAGTTGTTGTTCACTCACCTATATGCCTGGCGAAATAGGAAAACTGACTTGTCTAAGAAAGCTCAGCGACTTCATTGTGGGCGAGGACAGTGGTCATCACATTGGGGAGCTGAAAGATCTGAATCTTGGGGGAGAGTTAAGCATAAAGAAGATTGAATATGTTAAAAGTAGGAGAGCTGCTAAGAGTGCTAATCTAATGCAAAAGAAGGAACTCAGCTTGCTAAGCCTATTTTGGTCAGGAGGAGGAGAATACAATAGCAACATATCCGAGGAGGTTCTTGATGGCCTCCAACCTCATTCAAATTTGAAGAACTTAAGCATAAACAGATATCCAGGTTCACAATTTCCAAATTGGATGATGGACTTACTTTTACCAAATCTGGTTAAAATCAATTTGGTAGGTTGTGACAGATGCAAACATCTTCCACCATTTGGAAAACTGAAGTTTCTTAAGATTCTTGATTTACGAGAAATGGATGGCGTGAAGTGCATTGGGAATGAGGTATACGGGAACGGAGAAAGTTCATTTCCATCATTGGAGAATTTGACTCTCTATTATTTGGATGGGTTAGAGGAATGGGAGATGCCAGCGGAGAGTGGTAGAAACATTTTTCCGGTCCTTGAAAGTTTAAATATCTATCGGTGTCCTAAATTGGTGGAATTGCCAATCATACCATCTCCAGTCCTTGAAAATTTATACATCTATCACTGTCCTAAATTGGTGGAAATACCCATTATAGCATCTGTCAAAACATTAAAAATATGCGGAGGGAGTGAAATGTTATTAAGATCAGTTGAGAAGTTCAGCTTCATCACTAAACTAGTCATTGAGGACTATCCTGAGTTGACACTTCTTCCTGATGGATTCCTGCAAAGCCATACATATCTTGAGGAACTGATGATTTCTGATCTTAGCAATTTAAAGTCATTGACGAATGAGCTGGATAAATTAGCTTCTCTAAAATCGTTACAGCTTTATGGATGCCAAGGACTTGAAAGCTTACCAGAAAGTCTCAATTATCTAGAAGTACTAGATGCAGCTAACTGTGGAATAAAATCTTTCCCTCCAAACTACGAATTATGTGCCTATGCTTCTCTTCGTGCATTATCGTTTCATAATTGTGGAGAATTTGCATGTCTATCAGACAGAGTGAGACATCTGACTAGACTAGAGACATTACTGCTTAATGGACTTCCCAAGCTGAATTCGCTGCCAGATAGTATCAGACATCTCACTGCCCTCCGAACACTCAGAATCTGGTACTGTGAAGGATTGTCTTCTCTGCCGAATCAGATGGAAAGTCTCACATCTCTTTCAATCTTGGAAATTGAGAGTTGCCCGAAACTGATGTGTTTACCGGATGGAATATGTAATCTGGATATGCTAAGGGTGCTGAGAATTATAAATTGCCCAGTTCTGAAGAGGCGATGCCAGAGAGAGACAGGAGAGGATTGGCCAAAGATAGCTCATATTCCTGTTATTAGAATCAAGGATCAGCGACGAGAAGAGTATAGTTGAAAAGATGCGAGCACTTTTAGGACTGTGCCAAGGTAATTTTCCTAGATTCATTTATAGGCTAATTTGATGAACAGTGAGAACAAATGTAGTTTATTTTATTGGTTTGGAAGGAACTTGCTGATATATCCCGTCTATAGCAAACAAAAAGATAAAGATAATCTTGTAATAGGGTGAGTATATGAATAAAGGAGCATCAAGAAATTTACAGTAGCTGAACTGATGCAGGGAGGAGCTTTGTTGAAATCTGCTGGTCCTGCTTCTACTATTATTTATTGGATCCAGGGGTAATTCTTTGGCCTGCTGCAAAATTAGTATTAGAATAAAAATGTAACTGTATGGATGTATGTAATTATGCAATATTACACTATTTATCTTACGATTGGCGATAAATCTGTGTAAGTTACGGAAATAAATAAATCTGTGTAAGTTACGGAAATAAATAAATCTGTGTAAGTTACGGAAATAAATTCAGTGGAATAATTTTCTTCTTGCAGTGGCACTTCATCATTTGTTATTGGCAGAGGTAAGTGAGGAAATTGAACCGATAATGCAAAAGTACGGGTTTTTTGACCTTTTTTGTTGAGAATGACGTTTATTTATATTATGTGCAAGTTGAGTGGTGTCGTGAATTGATCTTATTTTTCATTCATTAATGGTCGATATTGCTTGGACAAAAGGGTGGCACTCTTTATGGCTTGAATGTGATTCGATGTATGTTGTTAATCTTTTTGAAGAAGATCAAAGAAAGTTCCTTGAGAGTTCTTGCAAAGTTGGCTTAAGTGTCTTCATTAGATTACGAACATGTCTTTTAGAGTCTCTCACATATTCAGAGAAGGTAATCAAGTTGCTGATAAGATTGCGAAGCACGGAGCCTCTTCTAGTTATTTGGTGGGATTCTGCTCCTACTTTCTGTATTTCTTCTATTCAAAGTGAATTATGTAGGCAGAATACTTATAGATTCTGCTAGATTCTTACTCTCTGTATGACATTTTTCTGGTTTATGCTTCTTCGCATATGTTGTTGTTGTCGCTGATGCTGCTGCGTTTCAGCTGCATTTCTGTTTCTGCTGCATCTTTATTTTTGCGGGTGCTGCATTTTCTGGTTCGCCTGGTCGCTTTGCTGTTTGATGGGGTAGCATTAAAGTTGTGTTCTTGCGGCTGCTCGTATTTGCTTTTGCAGCTGCAGTGAGGGCAATAATCTGAGGTTGCATTGCTCAAGTGATAGTCTTCATTTTCTTCGTGGAAGTTTGGAGTTGTTGGTCTTCAAGAAAGTGGACATCCATGTTGGTGCATAAGTTATAAGTGTTCTTAGCCTTTTGAAGTTTGGATCAGGGTCTTGAGGCGAGATGGTTTGGTTGCAAGTTGGTCATTTGGTTGATTGTGGCAATTGGACAAGTTATTCATGGGTTTGCAGCTAGTATTCAAGTTTGATAGATATTAACTTGTCTTTGTTTGGTTTCTAATTAGCACATAGTTTCTTTTTAGGATTTGTGTTAATTTTGTTGTTTCTAGTTTTTTCATATATTTTTATTTTTAATTTATTGTTGGTAGCAAGGAAAATGATGTATACGGTGTCAACCTAGTTGAGATGCTCGGGGCGTTTCCTATTTCTCGACTCCAAATTTTACGGAAAAAACTTAGTTCTGACAATTAAACTTATTATGTGCAAGTTAGTACGAATTAATAGTTTTTTGTTACTACAGCTAGGTCAGTAACTTGAGGGGTCGTAGTATTCAATAAATTTACACTGTTCATTACAAAATAGATAGAGGTTTAAGACAACATGATCCCTCAAGTTCAATCCCAATCCTAATACAAATTATTTATGGCTAATCCTCTGAAAAACCCTTACCTTTTAGCCCCAATTCAATTGCACCCTAATCTTGTAAAATTACCAATTTTATCCAAATCTTCACCTTTCGGTTTCAGTTGCACCCTCAAATATCAAATTGACCTCTTTTCATTTAAAAAGAGTTCAAATCAATACTTTAGTTTTAACATATATTTTAAATATTACTTAATGTTATATTTAATAAAAAAACTCCTTTTAAAAAAAATAAAAAATTAATAAATTTTTTTATTTAATATAAATAAAAATTATCATGTTATAAATTAATGATGTGGTAATTCAAAAAAAAATTACAAAATAATACATAAGTGACAAATGGACATTATGACAAAAAAATTAAAAAAATTAAAAACTCAAAAAATTAAAAAATTAATAAATCAAAAAGTTAAAAAATAATTTTACAAAACCCTAAATCCATCTTCTTCCTTGCAACTCCAGCCGCCATCCATCTCGAAACCACCTGCTATCACCGTCTCCTCATCTTCATCCATCACCATCATCAGATTTCACTACCGACTAAAAATGAATGTTCAAATCACACTGCCTTTTATCTCCAGCCACCACCATCCTTATTTGTTGCCGGAGAAGATGAAGTCGTTGCCGGATCCAGCCACACAAACAGACCCAGCTGCACGAACAGGCTGACCAACAGAGGATGAAGACCCAGTTGTTGGTGTTGTTGTCGGAGAAGCTGAAGCCACCAACCCAGAAGAAGAGGGAAATAAATCTGCTGCTGAAAATAAACTAACGAACGAGCTGCCGATGAAGAGGAAGTTGGTTTTTTCCATGAAAAAGAAGAGAACTTTCTGTTTTAGTTCGGACGAAAAGAAAGTGATCCTAAAACATTGTAATTATGATGTTCTGTAAAATGCCACCAATAAACAACAAATGACATTCATTAATCAAGATTGAAGTTTTCAGTACAATAAAAAGAGTGACCAAGGTTGAGAAAATGGCGAAATTAAGAAACCCAGTTAAGAAAATGTTGGTGATTTGAGGCTGGATTGAGTTACGTTTTTTTGTCCAGATTAAATTGGACAGTGGTAATATTTATGTTTATTAAATGAAAATTACTATTAATTTTTAAAATTTTAGGAAGATAGCTTTTTTATTTTAATTTTAATATTAAGGACTATTTAGAATATTCATTAAAATGTAAAGTATTGGCAAAAAGATCAATTTGATGCTTAAGGGTGTAATTAAAATTAAAAAGTGTGGATTTTAATATTTGAGGGTGCAATTAAAATTGAAAGGTGATAATATAGATATATTTGGTGATTTTACAACGTGTGAGAGTGTAAATGAATTGGGGTTAAAATGTGGGGAGGATAAGCCAATTATTTACTCTTCTTTCATCCATTCTTTTAATTTTCTCCAATCAGTGATAAAATAATGGCGGATGCACTTGTTTCAGCACTTGCAAGTACCATCGTCACCAATTTAAGCTCTTTGATTCATAGCGAGTTTGCTATTTCTGCTGGACTCCGATCTGACCTCGAAATCTGGAAAGCACTTTAACTACCATCCAAGCTGTACTCCATGACGCAGAGCAACAGCAATGGAAGAACGAGGCTATCAAAAATTGGCTGAGAAAGCTCAAAGATGCTGCTTACGAAGCAGATGATTTTCTTGATGAAATTGCATACGAAGCGCAGAGGAAAAGGCTGCCAAAATCATTAAGAACCCATGTAAGATGTTTCTTTTCTTATCAAAACCCATTTCTTTTCAAACTAAAAATGTCCCATAAGTTGAAGAGTGTTAGGGAGAAATTAGATGCTATTTCTAGTGAGAAGCATAAGTTCCACCTGAGAGAGGAAATTATCTTGAGGGATAGAGAAGCTGGTGTCTTAGACTGGAGACAGACCACTTCACTGGTTAATGAATCAGAAATCATTGGAAGAGAAAAGGAAAAACAAGAGTTAATGAGTATGCTGTTGGCTAATTCAGAACATCTTTCTATATATGCTATATGCGGAATGGTGGGGCTTGGAAAAACTACACTTGCTCAATTACTCTACAATGATCGAACAATACAGAGTTATTTTGATTTGAGGATTTGGGTATGTGTATCTGATGATTTTGACTTGAGAAGATTAGTAGGAGCCATTATAGAGTCCATTGAAGGCTGCCCTCCTAACTACCAGGAGTTGGATCCCTTGCAACGGCTGCTTCGAGAAAAGCTGAGTAGAAAGAATTTTTTGCTGATCTTGGATGATGTGTGGAATGAGGACGCTGGTAAGTGGGATGGGCTGCACCATACAATACGCTGCGGGTCTACAGGTAGTGCTGTGGTAGTAACCACCCGCAATGAGAACATTGCTCTTATGATGGCCACATCACCAATATGCTACATCCAAAGATTATCGGAGGATGAATCTTGGTCTTTGTTTGAGCAACGGGCATTTGGATTGGGAAGGAAAGAAGAAGTTGCGCGTTTGGAAACCGTAGGAAGAGACATAGTCATTAAGTGTGGAGGGCTACCTTTAGCAGTAAAGGCAATGGGAAGCATGATGCGTTTGAAAAGAAAAGAAAATGAATGGTTATCTGTTAGGAATAGTGAAATTTGGGATTTATTAAATGAAGGAAGCACAATTCTCTCTGCTCTGAAGTTAAGTTATAATCATCTGGCAGTACATGTGAAAAGATGTTTTGCACTTTGCTCAATATTTCCAAAAGATTATGAAATGGAGAAAGACATGTTGATTGAACTATGGATGGCAAATGGATTCATTCCTTGTGACACACAAATGGATTTGTACGATAGAGGCCAGGAGATTTTTGAAGAATTAGTGTGGAGATCATTTTTTCAAGATGTGAAGGAGAGAGATTTTACAGGAACCATAACTTTTAAAATGCATGATCTCATCCACGATCTTGCACAATCTGTTATGGTAGATGAGTGCAAACTGATCAAGTCTGACAAAGTACTGGTTGTTCCAAAGACAGTTCGTCACATGAGTATTTTTTTGAGTTCAGAGCAAGCTTTTCCTCAAGGCAACAAACTCTTCAGAGGTCAATCATTGCGTTCATTCCTTTGGCTTGGACCGCTTGGTTATCCTGATGATTGGCATCAGGCAATGTCTTTCTACTTGTCAGGACAGAAGAATTTGAGAGTCCTGGGTTTATTTAGTTCTGGATCGGAGAAAATGCCAATATCAATCAGCAGGTTGAGACATTTGAGGTATCTAGATTTTTCAAACTCAAGCATCAAAACTCTGTCGGAACTTTTAACCTCCCTCCAGAACTTGCAGACACTGAATCTTAGAAATTGCAATGAGCTCTGCAAATTACCAAGAGGTTTGAAATACATGAAAAATCTCATACATCTTGACATTCGCGGTTGCCATTCGCTTACCTATTTGCCTGGTGAAATAGGAAAATTGACTTGTCTAAGAAAGCTCAGCGACTTCATTGTGGGTAAGGACAATGGTCATCAGATTGGGGAGTTGAAAGAACTGAATCTTGGGGGAGACTTAAGCATAACGAAGATTGAATATGTGAAAAGTTGCAGTGATGCTAAGAGTGCTAATCTGATGCAAAAGAAAGAACTCAGCTCACTAAGCTTATTCTGGTCAGGTGAAGAAGAATACGATAGCAACATATTTGAAGAGGTTCTCGATGGCCTTCAACCCTATTCAAATTTAAAGAAGTTAAGCATAGACAGATATGAGGGTTCCCATTTTCCAGATTGGATGATGAACTTACTTTTACCAAATCTTGTTGAAATCAATTTGGTAGGTGGTGACAGATGCACACGTCTTCCACAATTTGGAAATCTGCAGTTTCTTAGAGTTCTTCAGTTAAAAGGAATAAATGGTGTGAAGTGCATTGGAAATGGAGACAGTTCATTTCCATCATTGGAGCGTTTGAGTCTCAACCATATGGGTGGTTTAGAGGTATTGTCAATGCAAATGGTGGATGGTAGAAACCTTTTTCCAGTCCTTGAAAGTCTATACATCTATCACTGTCCTAAATTGATGGAATTGCCAGTTATAGCATCTCCAGTTTTTCAAAGTCTGCACATCAGTCATTGTCCTATCCATTATTTACCAGAAGGTCTCAATTATTTGGAAACACTAGATGTAGATGATTGTGGGATAAAATCTTTCCCAACAATCAATGGATGCTCTGGATATTCTTCACTTCGTAGATTATGGTTTCGTGATTGCGGAGATTTTTCATGTTTATCAGATGGGGTGAGACATCTAACTAGACTAGAGGTTTTGTTGCTTGATAGACTTCCAAAGCTGAATTCACTGCCAAATAGTATCGGACATCTCACTGCTCTCCAAACTCTCAGTATCCGACGATGTGAAGGATTGTCTTCTCTGCCGAATGAGCTAGAAAATCTCACCTCTCTTTCAAAGTTAAAAATTTATGACTGTCCAGAACTTGAAAGCTTAGCAGAAGGTCTCAGTTATTTGGAGGAACTAGATGCGACTAGCTGTGGAATAAAATCATTCCCATCAATCAATGGATGCTGTGAATATTCTTCTCTCCGCAGATTATCGTTTATAAATTGCCGAGAATTTGCATGTTTATTAGATGGAGTGAGACATCTGACTGGATTAGAGGATTTGATGCTTTGTGGACTTCCAAAGCTGAATTCACTGCCAGATAGTATTGGACATCTCACTGTTCTCCGAGAACTCAGAATCTGGGACTGTGAAGAATTGTGTTCTCTGCCGAAGCAGATAGAAAATCTCACATCTCTTTCACGCTTGGAAATTCGGAGTTGTCGTAAAGTGATGTGTTTACCGGATGGAATAAGTAACCTGAAGATGCTAAGTGAGTTGTCAATTAGAGATTGTCCAATACTGAAGGAGCGATACCAGAAAGAGAGAGTAGAGTATTGGCCAAAAATTGCTCACATTCCTCATATTAGAATCGTGGATCATTAGCCATATTCGAGAAGAGTAAAAGATCAGCAACTTTTTGGCCTGCTGCAAAAAATTGGTCTAAATTTATTGATGTAATACATATGCCAATTATGTTATGTGATTAGTTCAACTAAAGATAAAGCATATGATTAAGCAGTTGAAGAATCTGAAGACTAAGCTATGAAATTAAATCAAATTTTTTAGAAGAAATAAATAAACAGACTTGAAAAAATTGCTGCATATTAATTGTTTGAAAGCCTTTAGTTTCAAACACAAATCCTTTGTTTTCTCACTATAATTCTGAAGAGAAGCAAGGGGGTATATAAAAAATTCTTTGTTTTGGATTGGTTTGGCCTGCTGCAAAATTAGGTTTGGAGTAAATTGTAAATTTATGGATGTAATTATATCATTTATGAATGATAAATCTCTGCAAAGTTCTAATCTGTAATTTATTTTACATCATCTAAAGGTAAAGCATTTGGTTTAGCAGTTGAAGAATCTGAAGACTAAGTTAGGAAAAATCCATTCATTAATGAAACACCGCCCAGATTAAGATCGACAAGTGAATAAAAACAGAACAAAGTCTACAAAACATTTGCAAACGCGAGACAACTCATGATACTTGTCCGGAGAATGCAATGGAATTCAAATTTTTAGTTAAGCTGATAAATTCTGTACTTGCTATGTGCGTCTCTGTATTATGGAGGCTACCATGCCATTGTTTTTTCTTCAGTTAAATGACTATGGGCAGAGTGGTGACGAAGCAGTGAGCCATTTAGAAGAGATATGGGTGATTCCTCGGTGTTGTGCGCCAAAGCTTACATTTCGGCAGGTAATTTACATTTATTTGAATGTTTAAAATGCAGACTTTATTTTATAGTAGTGTGTCTAAAAGTGAAACAACTTTGCTCCTTCCCCTTTGTCACTTTTAATGGAATTGAGATAGTGGATGGAAATTTCTAGGACTTTTTTTAGAGTAAATTAAATGAAAAGCATGACGGATGCTGTATTTGCAAAGGTATTATTATGTATATAATACACTGGTTGCCTTTATTTCCTATATAAATCTAATGATGACCGGCAGGCATCTGCATGAGGTTTAAAACATAATCGAGTCCTGTTTCCAAAACCATGCTAAATCATCCGGCTCTAACATGTCTAGAGGAGGTTCCAAAATGAAAAATAAAGAAGCTAAAAACAGAATGAATATGGCAAATAAAGCCAGGGCTTTGCAAGGATTAGTATATCCTTTAACGAGCGCAAACCCGTCATCTTGACCGCTTCTGGAAGATGCATTGTCCAATTGCAGAGTAGGGCATGTGAAAAAACCATAGATTATACCTGTCAGAATTGCTCCTAAGTGCGCCCTGAGAAATTTTAGCAATTACGCCATACTAATCAACTAAGTTATATACAATTAGCAAATTATGTAATCTAGATGATGTTAATTTGCAGCTAGATTTCAATCAGCAAGTGAAACTAACCAGTCATCGATCGGACCAAAGTGGCTCAATATGAAGCTGAGACCAGTTGTGATTATTGCCTTGTGGAACAAACTCTCTGAAACATCTTTGGCAGTAACATCTTTATTTTGCATTTGATAGACAAGCCAAGCTCCAATTATGGCAAATATAGGTCCCTGCAGACATAATCAACTATAAGTGTGAATGCGCGAACCCTCTGCTCTGACATAAATTTATAAAATGTAGAATAAAGAAGGTGACATGTTGCTTACTGTTCCACCAACAGTTGGATCTGGCGTGTGAAGGAAGCTCGTTAAGTTTCCAGAAATTCCTCCGAGTATGTAAATGATTAGAAACGTAAATGAACCGTAACCTTTGCAAACTTGAGGTCCAAAGGTAATAAGTGACCAGCATCCAAGAGCCACATGAAACACTCCAGAGTGCTGCATATTCCATTTAGTTGACTTAAAACATGGTTGAGATGTCAGAACAAAACTAATAGATTTTGTGGAAAAAATCTGCAAATGTCAGTAAACAAACTACTTTCATCGTAACACCATCACCAATATTTGGCTTTTATTGTCAATCAAGACGCATGGAAAAACAGTAACAGAATAGGAAGACGAACCAATCATCAATCTTGTACCAGAAACATTGGCGTCACAAGCCTCCACCATTCCCCCACTAGGATCAAATCGTTTATCTTTGCTCCGTACAACAATGGGAGAGTAAAGAGCTCAAATTCAGAATTTCTAACTGGACTGGCTAGTTCGAACAGGACAACGGCAATGTTTATAGAAATTAATATATTTCTGCATGATACATAGAGTAAAAAACTGGAGTTAGCCGCATTCTATGAGAATAACAAGAAACCGAGATTAACAATCCACAGAGACAGACAGAATTTAGCTTACATTATGTAGAGGTCAGAGGTTTCCTTATTTTGATGTAGAGCCTGATACCTCCTCGAACCAGTATTTGGATCCTTTGTTCTCGACCGCGTGAAACCTTTCAGCTTCTCCTCTTTACCTCTTGCAGAATCTTCATATACTGATAACAGTTTTTCTGTAGTTTGATCATCAGAAGCTGATGATACAGAAATTTTCAAGTTTGCATCTGAAGTCCAAAAGATAATTGTTGATCAGGCATCTTTCCAAGGAGAATTTCCTTGAAAGAATATGTTCTTTCCATTTGCTTTTACCTTTGACTTGGAAAATAAATTTCTTAAGAAAATTTAGAGAAATTCTACTTTAGTTAAATGCATAGCTAAAGATATAAACATCCTCAAATTTAGTTACTACTATCCAAGTAAATTATTTTCAAAAAAATAAGTAAAAATTTCCTGAGTAATCAACTTTCCGAAAAGTATACAATTTAGAACCAAGCAATGTTTGAACTTAAAAGAATTGACTAAGATGGGAGTACTTAAGAAAATATATCAAACCTTTACTGAGTTTATCAAGATAAGAATTAAGAGACTGCAGTTCTTCTGTTGTGTCAATTTCTCGGCTTTTAACAACAAACTCGGTTATTTCAGGAGAAGATTCTAATGAGGGCTGATTCGCATCACCTTGGAGTTTTCCGAAATAGGAATCTAGCAAACTCAGCTGCTTCTCATTTGTATTAGTCTTTGATGCATATGATCCCATGCTGAAATTTTCACCTTTCACACTGTAGACTCTAGGCAAGACGGATACTTCAGTAATGTTCTGGAAATGAAAAGCGCCTTGGTTGAGAGTCGCTCCTTTAGAGGCGTTCAGTCTTCTTCTTGTCGGTGTCTTCACTGAAATATCAGCGGCAGGATACATCACATGCCACCTCTTCCATGTGTCTCTGGATATAGGAATCTTGTAGCATACCGGTACTGCAGCCATGGACACCTGAAAGTTGTAAGTTTTTATCAGGAACTGCAAAAGAAAGAAAAAAAATGAATGCATAATATAGGAATACAAATGTAACAAAAATTCAATTCTTTATCGGACCGATGAACAACTGTGCATAAAATTATTCAATTCAATTTATGGCTATTATTTTAGGCCTAATCACTCAAAAAACCCTCACCTTTAGATTTTTTTTTTCAATTCCACCCCGATGTCGAAATGTTGTCAGTTTTACCCACTTTTGAATTTTCCGTTTTAAATTGTACCCCAATTTTTTAATTTTCGTTAATTTTTTTACTTAAATGATGAAATCATTCAATTAATTAAGTTTAAAGATTAAATTAAATTCTTTTTTATTCTTACAAACTAACTAAAAACCATAATTAAATTAACACTAGTTTAAATTTTTAATTAATTTAACTAAATTTAAATAAATTTTCAAAACATACAATTAATATATGCTAGACATGGATAATGTTTTTAAATTTTTTCCAAATAAAAAAGACGTTGATTTAATATCTCAGGGTACAATTAAAATACAAAAATGTAAAATAGGGTAAAATTGACAAGTTTTCAACGTCAATGTAGTATTGAAAAAGGGCTAAAAAGTCCGGGATTTTTAAGACCTTAGGCCTTTATATTAACGTTGTTAATAATTAGCATCTGGGTATTCACAAAAATAGCAGATATTAAGAAGTTGACAAGAAAAAGAACAATCATGTGTCGTAAATAAATATACATACCGATTAAGGGAACAATATTTTGCAGAAGTTGTAAGCAAATGGCTTCAGTTGCAGCAAAAGTGAAAAACTCTTTTAAGTAGGAAACTGTAAGAACATATTCAGTTTTGTAGGAATTTTTATGGTAATTACTGGCGGCATAGAGGGTGGGATTGAAAGCAGAGCAACATCAAGAATCTTGCAATTAGTGATATTTACCTTATCTTTGTTGGGCCAATCAGGAGTTGCTATGGATGATTAAAACTAATGTTAACCACTGTTTTAGCATTAAGTTAGCCCCACTTTGGATTTGCTCGAGACCCAACAAATTTGGTGCAAACGGGTACACTTCTCGGAAAATAGAAAGGGACGGATACTTTGTAAGTTTTGGATTGGGATTCCCTCAGGTTCATTTTGAACTTGAGGGGGTCATGTTCACGATCTACACCGTTCATTACAAAATAAACGGTATAGATCAAAAAAGCATAATTTTAATCAAATTAATCTACACCGTTCATTTTATAATGAACGGTGTTGAGGGAATCCCAACCCGTAAGTTTTAAGATATTTTTTCTAAAAACACTTTGGTTTATAGTTTAAAAATAGGCTTAATTCCTTAAAAAAAAAAACACCTTGCATTTTTTTTTCGTTTATACCCTGACCTTGTAAAAACACTATTTGTAACCAATTTTGAGTTTTTATATTTCATCTCTACCCAAAAGCATTAAATTGTACTCTTTTCATTTGAAAAAGAGTTTAAAACAATCCTTCATTTTTAACTTATATACTAATTAGATATTAATGTTATTAATAGTACAAAAATATCATCTTCTTCAAAAAAAATTAAAAATAATCGTAATTTTTTTAATTTTTTTAAAATATTTCCGAATTTTTTTTATTTATTTTTTTAATATTTCCGACAAAAACAAATAAAAATAATAATAATTTTTTTATTATTTATAAAATTAAAAAAATTAATTAATTATTTGGATGTATTTGATTATTTTTTAAGTTTAAGAATTTATTTGTATTTTTTAAAATAAAAAAAGTATGTTTTAAACTCTTTTCCAAATAAAAAAAGTACAATTTAATGCTTTTGGGTAGGGATGAAACATAAAAACCCAAAATTGGGTACAAATGGTGTTTTTCCAAGGTCAGGGTATAAACGAATAAAAAGTACAAGATGGAGGTTTTTTAAGGAATTAAGCCTTAAAAATAAAAGGAAAAAGAGTCATTTATATTCCTAAAGTTTGACTCGAAGATCAAGTAAGCCCTTAAAACGTGAACAACCATGGCCCCTGAATTTGACAACCAAACCCCTACTGTCTTATTTATGAGTCAAAATTGAGATCTGTTTGTTCACTTTTTAAGATGTTAGGAGCATATTTAAACATTTTTGGATATTAGAAGCTCACTTGATCCCGTTGGGAGTATAAACGATCATTTTCTCAAAATAAAATATACCCTTCATATTTGGTTAGAATATCAAGTTGATCTTTTATTTCTCGAAAAGTTTTCAAATACAACTTGATTTCTTAAAAGAATATCTTAAATAAATCTCCTTTTCTAACACCATTAGGGTATTTAAAGGACTCGGCCTAATGGCAAATCCTTCAATATGCATGAGGTATGGAGTTCGATTTTTGATTTTTCTCAAAACACCATAAAAACATACATTATATTTGTTGTGTACGAAATCATTAGCATTAAAACTAGATAACAATTATATGAACAATTATATTAACAAGAGAACAAAAAATCTGTACTAATCCGTGTACATAAAACCTGAAAATATAAACAATCATAGAAAAATTTAAAAGACGACGTCGAGAATATTAGTGGAAGAAAGACGATGTTCTGAAAATCGGCAAAAAAAGACGACGCTGCGAATATCATTGGATTGGAAAGACGGCATCGAGAAAATCAGCGGAAGAAAAACGTCATCAAAAAAATAAACGTCAAGAATATCACCGGAAGAAAGACGGCATCGAGAAAACACCGGAAAAAAGCGACATCGAGAATATCACGGGAAGAGAGACGGCATCGAGAAAACCACCGGAAAAAAGCGACATTAAGAATATCACGGGAGGAGAGACGCCATCGAGAAAACCACATAAAGAAAGACAACGTCGAAAAAACTATTGGAAGAAAAATGATGCCGAGAAATCCTCCGGAAGAAAAACGACGTCGAGAATACCACGGAAAGAGAGACGGCGTCGAAAAACCACAAAAAGAAAGACGACGTCGAAAAAACTACTGGAAGAAAAACGACGTCGGGAAATCCACCGAAATAACGCCAATCTACTATGCTCGTATATCTGAGAGGCGATGGCTTATTAAATAGAGATTTGAGAATAGATGAAAAAAGAAAGAAAAATTTGAAAGGATGAGAGAATTTTAAAAGAGACGGCTGTGATGTTGAGAGAGTGAGAAAAAATGAAAAGAGATACCTAATTTAAAAAACGTCATTTTTGAAATTACTTTGTAAATAATAAATATAGCCGTCAGTTAGCTATGAAATTCTCACCGGGCAAAAAGCCGCGATGTGGAGATTCATAAATGATACTATTGGCAGACAGAAATTATAAAAAAATGGGTGAAAATGCTATAATTTTTTTTAAATATGATATTATATAAATAATTCCAAAAAAGAAAACATTTTAGTTTTAAAAATCATGAAATACCATAAATCCAACCAAACACCCATAAGTAAGCAAGGTGAGCAAAAACCGAACAAAATCAGAAAATCAAGCCAAACTGAATAAAAGTTCGGAGTGAATTGGCAAAAGTGGTTAGTGTTGTTTGACTTGATTTAAAATTTACAAAAATTATAGTTTCCATTATGGTTTGATTTTAAAGTTCGATTCACCAAACCAAATTAAAATATTAAACTTTCATATGGCGCTAATTATTTTGGGTTTATAAATATATACATATTTTTAAAAATTTATAATTAAAATTACCAAATTTATTATTCATTAATATTTTTATTAAATTCTATAAATCATCACTAATAATTATGAATTCACGTAATTGAAATAACCATAAAACAAACTAGTGAAGTTTGATTTTGATATTTTATATTTATAAAGATAGTTTGGTTTGATGTTGATCATGTATGAATCGAACCGAACCATGCTCACCCTTATCCATAAAAATTAATGAATAAAATGTTCCTACAACCATTGACATGACACTACTGCATTTCAGCTGTTTTGCGACGGAAAATTCCGTCGCAATACATTCATGACATTTTTTTAGTGGCTATCTTCAATACATCTAATATATTTGCAAAATTTCAACTTTAGTTCCTATATTTCACATTACATATGCCCACACAATTTGCGGCTTCTAAAATTGCAACCCGGTAATCGTTTATTTTCAATTTATAATCATTCTCTATATATTAGTAGTTATTTTAGACGGTAATGTTGTAGATAATAAAATGATTGTTGAAATTAAATTAATAAAGATTATTAAATTAGTTAACCAAATAATTTTTTTATAAGTTAAACTACTAATATTTTTTATTAATTGTTTTTTTTGAAACAATACATTATTTTAGCTAAGCATATATTTCATTAGTTTTTATTTTATAAAATTATAGTAAGTTATAGTTAAATGATTTTAGGTAATGGGTATAAATTATAATATTCATATTATTATTAATATATGAATTAAGTTTTCTTAATTTAATTTTTCATTCATGATAAAATGTTAATAAGAAATATCGTTGAAAAAATAAAAAATTAAAATAGTCTAAATAATTAAAATATAACTTTCAATAAAATATAAAAATTCAAGTTGAAATTTTACAAATATATTAAATGCATTGAATATGGCCACTCAAAAGATGTCATGTATTCAAAATTAAAGAAAGGAACGGAAACCCTAAAATTTGTACTGGCGCTCATCCATAAAAATTCCAAAAACCCCCAAAATCAAACGAATTTATCTAAATTCCCCCCAAAATTTTTCACTTTTGTTTCCTCAAATCTCTCCCGCCAAACAGTGAGAGAGGGAAAAGCAAAATTTTAAAAAATTCAACTCCGAATCCCCAAAACCCACACTCTCTTTCTCCAAATATCTCTCGCTCATTTCTTGCTTGACATATCCCGAACAATTTTTTGTTTTGTTTTGGTTTTGAAACAGTTCTGGAAAAAGAAAGCAGTTATGGCGGTTACTTCCACAGATCAAGAATTGGAAGGCGAAGTTATTGAGGTGGAGAAGGATAATAAGAAGAGTCGGTCAAAGTGCCCTGGTGTTCGTGTTCTTCATGGCAGAATTTATGATTCTGATAACGGCAAGACTTGTCACCAAGTAATTAACTTTCTTTCTTTCTTTTAGTTTTCTTGAATTGAAATGTCAATGCCCTTTTCTTGGTAATCTTTTTGGTCGTTTTAAAACTTTAAGCTCCAATTCCTTACATTCTTTTCTTTCCTGTGTTGTTGGTTCTTGATTTGTTAGGAAGTTCTTAAGCGTCTTGTTAATTATTCAAGCTCCATTTCTTGATTCTTGATTCTTGATAATTGTTGTTGCTATGGACCCATAATCTGACTTTAATAGAACCTGGAATTTGTATTCTATCAATGGGAAATCTATGAAATTTCTTCAAGTTCAGTTTTGATAATTGAGAGAAACATGGAAGAAAATGTTACTGCTGGGATCTCAATTTTAACTTGCATAGTGTATGTGTTTTAGATAAATTAATGTGAATTAATTGCAACAAGGGTTCTATTAGTAATTCTATATCCCCTGAAATTGACAATCTCAGTTGATTTGTTAGGTTTTATCTTCTTTGCCATTGTTATAGATGCACTTTTTTTGCTGGGCTTACTTGAAAGAAGATATTATTTCTGGGATCTCAATTTTAACCGGTGTAGTGGGTATGTCTCAGATAAATTTGTGGGAATTAATTACAACAAGGGCTCTATTAATAATGCTATTTTCCCATAAATTGACGATCTCTGTCTACTTATTAGGCGTTATCTTCTTTGTTGCTTTCTTTTTTCATGTTTTTAGTTAATTTCTGCAGTGCCGGCAAAAAACAAGGGATTTTACAGCCGAGTGCAAGAATATGAAAGGTGTTAACCGGTGCACCATTAAATATTGCCATAAATGCCTATTGAACAGGTTAGTATTTGTTGCTTTAGGTACCTTTATTATGTGACTAGCAATGGTGCAAAACTGTTGTCATTTTGAGTTTAAGCCTGTCTTCAATGAATGCTGATTTGCAATATTAGATACGGAGAGAAAGCTGAAGAGGTAGCTCTATTGGATAACTGGACATGTCCTAAATGTAAGGAAGTTTGCAATTGCAGCTTCTGCAGGTAAGTGCACGATATTCTGAATCATTGCATTATATATATAGCTTGTCATAGGGGCATATCTGATGCTCTTACTCTTTTTCAGGAAGAAAAGAGGTCATAAACCAACAGGTATACTTGTGCGCACGGCCAAGGTAAATGGGTTTTCATCCGTCTCAGAAATGTTGCAGATTAAAGGTCCTGAGAATTTTGGTTATGATCGGACTGTAAAAGCTTATGACGCTTCATCAGATAAATTGGCTCATGTAGAGGTTTGAATTGTTTTGAATTCTCTATGTGATGTTAATGAGGTTAGGCTACTTGGTTGATGAGATTTCTTATTCTGTATATTATTATGTCGTTTGATGTTTACCACAGGAGGAATTAGTTGCTTCACCAAGGAAATCAGGGAAAGAAAATTTTACAAATGATCTACATAGTAAGGACGAGGGCAATAGTGAAAGGAAGGATAGTAATGTAAGTTTAGGGGTGAGTATTAAAAAAAAGTCTAGACTTGCTGTTGATGAGAAAATTTCTACTAAAAAGGCAAAAGTAAATGGAAAAAATGAAGGTTCTTTGGTGGATGAAAGTGAAAATAAGACAGATTCTAATAGCATGTTGAAGCAAGAAGCAAGCAAAAATGAGAAGAAACATTCACAAGATGTTCTTAAGAAAGAAGCAATAAAGAATGCAGAGGCTGAGTGTGAGAAGGTGAAGACTGAGACATCAATGTCAAAGGGTGTTATTTTTGGTCTGGCTGCAAGTGAAAAGAGGCATGCAGTAAACAAAAGCATGATTAAGACACAGTCTGAAAAAATTCCAAAGAAAGAGATGACGAAATTTGAGAAGTTTGTAGATGTTAATGCAGTGGAAAAGAAGTCTAAGAAACAGTCTCAAGATGTTTCTAAGAAAGAAACAATAAAGAATGTTAAGGATGAAAGTAAGAAAGAGGAGACACAAATGTCAAGGGATATTGCTGATCCGACTGTCAATGAAACGAGGGATGATGTGGATTGCAAAATTAACAATAAGATTATAGATCTTCAGATCAAACACATTGAAGAGACTGTTCCATTGCCTTCAGGTACTTGCTTGACTGCTGTAGCAGGAATTGAGTTACCTCATGAAGATGCAGGCCATGCCCTACAATTTGTTGAGTTTTGTGCTGCTTTTGGTGAGGTACTTGTGAATCCGTTTCAGTTTATATTAGATGAAATGTGGTACTATGCATTACTTTTTGTTGTTTGGGATATTGTTTGTTAAGTTTATGGATACCATGATGATCTCTATCTATGTGTTTGGTTGACTAATTGTGTCTGTTTGCACTTTATGTCACTTGCTGCAAAGTTGCAAAGAGAAAAAAATATAATCTTCACCTATGTTACCCGGACTCTTCATTTTGCCCTGCCATACCCATGTGGAACATGACATGGCACTGACACGACACATGACATGGGTCCGACTCTTTTATTGACAGGTGGACACTTCAAGAAATAGAATTCATGAGAAGTTTATGTCATGTGGTAAAAAGACCATATCATGTATGGGGTTCGGTGTCATGTTTCGGTTCTTAAGAGCTAAGACTTTATTTATTGTTATAAACTTTTATTTGAGTTATTTGTTTTATTTTTTAAAACTACCATATGAATACTTTATGTCTAGTTTATACATATATATCCGTATCTAAGTACCCGAGTCCTATATTGGATCCATATCCCCGTATTTTAAGTGAAGAAAATTAGCGTGTCGGGTATGCGGATACATATCCATTTTGGACACCCATATCCGAGTCTAACATAGATCTTCACTATTACATTGGCATCTCCCAAGTCCTAATCATGTTCTCTCATCTTTATATATGTTTGTCTGTTCTTTATTTTTGGTCAAATTTTCTCCTGCCTTTAGGTTTTTGATATAAAAAAAGGGCAAGTTGAAGCTGTCATTCGAGAAATACTATTTGGCCGAAGAGGGCGCCGATCACAGAGCTCATTACTAGTACAGTTTCATATCAAATTATCCTCCCTGATACTAGAGGATATGGGAGAAGAGTAAGATACGTTTGCAGAGTGTTTAATTTTCAAATATATTTGCTTTTATGGAGATGAAAGAGTGAACCCATGGCTTTTTTTTGTTCAGGTCTCCGGTAGTAACTTCATCAAATGGTCAACATTTATGGCTAAAAGCTCTTGATAGATGTGTCTCTAACAGTAAATTCATGTCAAAGGAATTCCCTTCTGATTGCTTTGATGGGGGCAATGAAAGATATGATATGTTGAGCACCTCACAAAAGCTTAAATTGTTGAACTTTTTATGCGATGAAGCTCTTAATACCAAGTAAGCTGGATTGACAATTCATTTTGCATTTTGAGGTTCTTTTTGCTTTGATTATGTAGAATGAGAAATTAATTAATCTTTATGCTTGTTTTGGTGGTATTTTTAGTGATTTGAGGAGTTGGATTGATGGTCAACATTCTAAATTTGTTGAAAATGAGAAGGAAGCAAAAGAAAAGGTTCTTGCTGCAAAAAATAAGGTATTAAAGTAATTCCCATTGCATAATTTTGTCTGAAGTAACGTTGTGTTATTTTTTATTTTTTTTTGTAATGAACCCACTCTTCCCAATGTTCCTCACGTCCTTTTGAATTTGGTTCAGGAGAAAAGTTTGAAACAAAAAGTGCAGGATGAGGTGGCTAAAGCCATTATTGCCAAAAATGGTGCTCCCTTCTCTATTTCTGAGCATGATGCTATAGTTTCACAAATAAAGAAAGAAGCTGCTCAAGCTCATGCAGAAATGCTTGCAGCCATGGGAATGGTACCCCAAAGTACGAAATTTTCATTTTTTAAATCAATTATGTTATGTTTGTGTTTATCTTCAAAAATGTATTGACCTTCACTTGTTTGATTTCTTTGGGGTTTACGCAGTTTGTATAGAATTTAAACTAATTGAGAACTCTGATGGGTATACAGGCAAAGAAAAATTGTGTTCTCTATTGAACACTACATACAGTACATGATTCTCTCTCTAAAAAGAAAAAAAAACACATACAGTACAGGAAAATTATAAATGCCAGTACATAACAGCTTTATGCCCAGTCAAAAAGGGACATGTTTGGCGGGGTTTAATGTTTTATACAAACTAAACCTTAAATAAATGAACCAGGAATAAGTATTTTATTCTGAAAATCTCAATCATTTGCTGGTGGGATTCTGTATGACTTTGCGGTTTGTACTTTTTTTAATTGGACATGCATGCACAACTAATATGCCTCTGCATGCTGTTGTCAGAGAGAAAAAGATCCGATGCTGTTAGAACAGATCCTATTTTTCAGGATGCCAATGGTCATGTCTTCTGGAGACTAAAAGGCTATAGTGGCGAACCAGATATCTTGCTCCAAGGTTAGATTTCTTGGCTTACTCGAATTTCATTAAAAGATTTAACATTTAAGTTTTGAGCTGATAGTTCAATTTTGTATACAGATATAGGAAACTGGGATTTGATTGATCCTGAGGAGAAATGGTTTGTTTATAATTCTGAACAGAAGCAAGGGGTTGAGAAATACATATCCTCTTTAAGGTATGCAGAAAGCTGTAGCATTTACTTGAATGAATCTATTGATTGAATTTGCACTATCTTGAGAGTAGTTACTAAATGAGCATTAGTCAGGAATTTAATTAGGAAGATTCAATCATCATTCAAGTTATCATAAGCTGTGAAAATGATTGAATATGGATACCCACCTATTGGCCTCACACAGGCTCTATACTCTATTACCATGTGCATTCTTGAACTGTTATGAAGAAGAGTTATGCTAGAAATCAGATAAATTTCCTGTATGCCTAACCATTTGAATTTGTGATTTCAGGACTAAAAAGATTAGGGCTCAAAAAGTTGGTGAAATCCCTTCATTTGGACCTTGTTTCATGTAATCCCACTCCAATTTGAATGGATTTTCTGCTAGTTTATGTTACACTTGTTTACGTTGTGGGTCTATATGATCCTGTAAAGCACCTAAAGCTTGTCATTCCTTGATGGGATGTACAGACTATATTTAGTGCATTATTTTTGAAAAAAAAAAAGACTGTAATATCAAAAGCAAATTACTTACAGTCAAGTTTGAATGTGTTGCAAAGAGAAACAGTGTTATTTCATTCTGCGAACATTTTAACTTAGGCTTAATCACAAAAAACACCTCACTTTTTAGCCATTTTTCAGTTGCACCATGATATTGCAATTTTATCGGTTGCATCTAAATTTGCATCTTTGGGTTTCAATTCTACTCAAAATCAAATTGGACTCCTTTTCACTTGGGAAAAATTCATAAACACCCTTATAAAATACTCGTTTAAACTCTTTTCCACACAAAAAGTAAAAAATGAATGACTTTTATTTTAACTTTTTTTAAATGGAGAAGAAATCAATTTAGTATTTGAAGGTGGAACTGATAAAATTGCAACGTCGGGTGCATTTGAAAGGGGCTAAAAGATGGAGTTTTTTTAGTGATCAAGTCTTTAACTTAGTACTTTAACCTTCAGATTCTTCAACTAAATCATATGCGTTATCATTAGTTGACACAAATTATAGATTAGAAGTTTCCAGAGCCAACTAGAATGCAAGAGATGTGAGATTTTCTATTTGATTCGGCAAATACCCAAATTGGATGATGGAGTTGAAATTGGTTGTGACACAGAGAAGGAAGGCTGACAGAGAAGGCGATGGCAGTCAACCGCGTGATCATTCAACCTTCCAAATCTCAAGTAACGCCGCCCACATATTTCAAAATCTCATTCTCATAATTCTATTAAGTTAATAATACATCAATTTTTCGAGTTTCATTTTACTTTTTATATTTCAAATTCTCATTCCCGTT
This sequence comes from Mercurialis annua, assembly GCF_937616625.2. NCBI lineage: Eukaryota > Viridiplantae > Streptophyta > Magnoliopsida > Malpighiales > Euphorbiaceae > Mercurialis > Mercurialis annua. The sequence continues at coordinate 35,022,676 of NC_065573.1, read as the reverse complement.
AACTTATTTTCCATCTCATATCACTAATTTTTATCAAACCAAAATTCACATATTTCTCAAGTGGATACCTCGTCATATTTATTAAGCCGAGATATCCGATTCAAATATATTAAAATTATAATTGAGATTTAAAAAATACAAAATAATTAAACAACAATTGGAGTAAGTGAGTGTTAGTTATTTTGTATCTTTTTTATTAAACCACATGTCCAAGTGAATAAAAATAGAGAAAATGTCATGGAATCCCTCAAAAATTGAAAAGTTTATGTTAGTGACCTATGATTTCATTTTTTGCAAAAATCTCTCAAATTTTAAAAAAACTTTCCATGCCTACCTTTTTATAATTACTCTTCCTATTTTATCCCTATAGTGTATTTTACCTATTGTGTTTTTGTTACACTCAATAATTTCCCCATTTTTTATAAATCAAACCATTGGTCGGAATATTATTGACCGGACCATTTCCGGTCAACGGCCGGTCAACGGGAGTCACGGCCGGTCAACGGAAGTCAACGGCCGGTCAACGCCGGTCAACGGAGGTCAACGCAGGTCAACGGCCGGTTGACATCAGGTCGGACCATTGCTGGTCGGACCAACAATGGTTTGTGGTCTAACCATTTTTAATGGTTGAACCAATGTTGGTTAGATAATTAAAAATTAAATATAATATTAAATTAGTCTGATTTAATTTATTTATTAAAAAATTACATAATAAAAAAATAAAAATATTTATATTTCACTTTTTATTCATACATGAGTAAAACTAGTAAGATTTTTCACTTGTTAAAATTGAAAAATATATTTTGTTTGTTAAAATTAATAAATATGGTGGTTCGGTGGTCGGACCGAAGTGGTCATGGTCGGATACGTGGTAGTGGTACCCGTCGTGGTGTGCGTAAACTCAATATCAACTCAATGTCAACTTCATTATTTATACTACTAAAAATAATTTATGAAATGAGATAAATTAATAGTAATTTGAATTAAACTATCTAAGGTTTTATTAAAATGAACAAAAAATAAATTTAAAATAAGTGAACTGAATATCAACTCAATATCAACTTAATGTGAACTCAATATAAACTTAATTTGAACTCAATATAAATTTAATGTCAACTTAATATCAGCGCAATGTAAATTTAACTTTAACTTAACGTCGACTCAATGTCAACGCAATGTAAACCTAATGTCATCTCAATGTAAACCTAATTAATGTCAACTCAATGTAAACCTAATGTCAACTCAATATAAACCTAATGTCAACTCCATATAAACCTAATGTCAATTCAATGTAAAATTAATATCAATATGAAGTAATTTTTTAGTAAATTGTTTTAATTTTAAAATGTAAACTAATATTAACTCAATGTAAACTTAATAAATCAATGTTGACTGAATGTGAACCTAATGTCTACTCAATGTCAACTCAATGTAAACTTGATATAAACTACGTGTCAATTCAAAGTAATTTTTTTAGTAAAATATTATAATTTTAAAAATTAACTTAATATCAACTGAAGGTCGACTCAATGTCTACTTAATGACGACTCAATGTAAACCTAACGTCAATTCAATATAATCCTAATGTCAATTCAATATAATTATAATATCAACTTAATGCAAACTTAATAACTCAACGTTGAATCAATGTCAACTCAATGTGAACCTAATGTTAACTCAATCTCAACTCAATGTGAACCTAATGTTCACTCAATGCCAACTCAATATAAACTTAATAACTCAACGTTGAATCAATGTCAACTCAATGTGAACCTAATGTTCACTAAATGTCAACTCAATGTAAACCCAATGTTCACTCAATGTAAATTTGATATAAACTACATGTCAATCCAAAGTAATTTTTTTTAGTAAAATATTATATTTTTAAAAATTAACTTAATATCAACTGAAGATCGACTCAATGTCTACTTAATGACGACTCAATATAAACCTAACGTCAATTCAATATAATCCTAATGTCAACTCAATATAATTATAATATTAACTCAATGTAAACCTATTGTCAATCTGAAGTAATCTTTTAGAAAATTATTTTAATTTTGAAATGTAAATTAATATCAACTCAATATAAACTTAGTAACTCAACGCTGACTCAATGTCAACCTAATGTAAACTCAATGTCAACTCATTGTAAATTACATGTCAATGCAAGATAAATTTTTAATAAATTATTATAATTTTAAAAATTAACTTAATATCAACTCAATTAACTTATATAATCTATTTTGAGTTTTTGTCGAGTTGATATTAAATTAATTGTGTTTGTAATACATTAATATATAAAATCTATTTAACTTAGTTTACTTTAAGTTAATATTTAATTTACACTACTATTAATTTAATTAGAGTAAATTTAATTTAAATTTTGACAAGAGTAATACTTTATTAGTGTTTTGTAATATATATCATTTATAATCAACCATTTTAGTAGGTTATATTTAGTTTATATGCTTTTTTATACATTATTAAAGAGTACATGTATTAATATTAAAGAGTAAATAAAGACAACAAGCATGTCTTGCCTTGGTGGTTAGGCACATGGACAAAGAGTGAGAGGTCATGGGTTCGAATCCCACTAAGAGCAAAATTATATTTTATTAATTCTTTTAAAATCTCACCACTACAGTTGACCGCCGCTGACCGGGAGTTGACCGCCGCTGACCGAGCTGACCGGGCGTTGACCGCCGCTGACCGCCGCTGACCGGGCGTTGACCGCCGTTGACCGGGCGTTGACCGGGCGTTGACCGGGCGTTGACCTCTGTTGACCGGTCGGTCGGGCCGGAATTTGACCGGTTGTCGGTTGTGGTTGGTTGGTTGGTCTAACCAAACCCATATTTGCCACGTGTCAACATTTTATTGACTAAAATATAGACCAATGAGATGTTGCCAAATAGTGAGGACAATATTGTCTTTTTTTTTTAATTTTTGGTTATGAGGGATTCTTGAAAACTTTTTTTTTTTTGGGAGATTTTTGCCAAAATCAAAATGGTGAGGGAAAAGTGAAACACTATAGCACTTTTGAGGGATTTGTGTAAAAAACCCATAAAAATATCACATAAAGTGTTTTTTTTTTGCCAAAAAAGGTAATTATATATAACATAAAGTGTTTATTTGTTAGTTAACAAAAAATATACAAATCCTAATTGATATCCAGAAAATATAAAGGAACCAATATTTTTCTATCAATGTCATTTTTATACCTTATCCCCTATTCATTATGGTGTTCATTAATTTTGAAAAAATATTGAAAGGTAAAATTAAGAAAAAGTTCAATATTTTTTTTATAAGAACATTTTATATGGAACATAAAAAATATAGGAATTTTTTTAAGACCAGATAAATGTAGTTAAAATTATTAGCAATAAATTAATTAAATAAAATTATACTCCATTTTAAATTTGACATTGTTCATTTTAATACTATATTTTAAATTTCCAACCCAAATTTGGAAATAAAAAAGAAAACGGTGGAAATGTGCCACGTAGAATTATAGTTTTGGCGGTTGGATTTGGTTTTGCAAGTAATCTGCTAACCTCTCGTTGGTTTCCCTCTCTGAAAAAGAATAAAATTTGAGTAGTTTCTTTGAAGATGAAGGCAGCGACAGCAGTAACCAAAGCTACAATCTTTAGCTTTAACAATGACCGATTCTCACTGTCACCGTCCCTGCTCCTAGTTCCATCACCACCTCGTCTTCCTTCAACTTTGACCCTTAAACAACACCGTCATGTGAAGCTACTGTTTGTTGCTAAAGCTGCCGATTCAACTCAGCCTTCTTCTACCGCCTCTTCTCCGGCTAAACCTGTTGTTTCTGATGATGAATTCTCTCTTGCCAAGGTTTTCTCCCTTTTCTTGCATCTGGGCTTTCTTTTTTAATTCGTCTCATGGTGTTATGTATCTTATGTGTTTCAGGTCTCATTTGGTGTAATTGGACTGGGTCTTGGAGTTTCACTCTTGTCGTGAGTACTTTTAATTGACTTTTTTTGTTTGTTAAAAAGGAAGCTGATTTTTGCATGAACTGCAGGTATGGTTTTGGGGCTTACTTTAATATTCTTCCAGGCTCTGAATGGTCTGCTTTAATGTTGACTTATGGCTTTCCTCTTGCAATTATTGGTATGGCTCTCAAGGTAATCTTTTTTCTCACTTCTCATCTCCATTTCAAAGCATACACAGTTCACATTTGAAGGGCTGTGTGTGTGCTTTGAAACCATACAAAGTGTCAACTGCTTTAATTTGATAGCACTGACTACAAATAGTATTGTATCCCTTTTGACTGATATGCAGTATGCGGAATTGAAGCCAGTTCCATGCTTAACTTATTCTGATGCTCAAATGATTAGGGAGACAAGTGCCACTCCAATCCTTAAACAGGTCATTTTGTCATCTCACTTTTCATTTATCAGCAGGTTGTTGCTATGTAATTTAATTCATAAGATTTATATTTCTGAGCGAGTAATTCAACTTGGAAGTCCTTGCAAACATATATCAGTTCAAGACAAATTCTTGGACTTCACATAAAGAGAGATTATGCAAGCATAGAAAATCTCAAAAATAATCTTTCACTTAAAAAAAGAGGAAAAAAAGTACAATTTCTACTTCATTTCAACTTTACTATTTGATCCTCTGTTAGAAATTTAGAAATTCCTTTAATTTCATTGTTTAATTTTCAATACCTTCTGTCACTGAATTAAGGATATAAGAATTAAGTAAAAGAAGATTTACTATGTGAAGTTATGTTTGTAGAAATATTCATTTGAATATTGTCTAATGGCTACACTGATAATATGGAGGTGGTAGGCTGGTTAATAGTGCTACTGTTGATGAATGTTGTGGTAGAAGTGGCAATGACATCAGTCCATTATTATATCAGTAATGCTGTTATTGTGGTGGTGTTGGCGGCAATGGTGGCATCGGGTTGGTGGTGAAGGTGTACTTCTGTTGGTTTATAGGGGTGGGAATGGTAGTATCTGGAAATATAGTGGTGATGCTAGTTAGGTTTAAGAATGTCACAATTCTTGGCTTTTATCTTCTATAGACAGTTTACTAAGTGAAATATCTCCTAATTCTTTAATTAGGTCAGAAATGATGTTATAAGATACCGGTATGGAGATGAGCAGCATTTGGAAGAGGCATTGCAACGGATTTTCCAATATGGTCAGGTATGCTAGTCTTTTCCACTCCATTCCCCTCCTCTCCCTTTTTTTTCATTCTTCCTCCTATTATCTGTTATATCATCTGATGAAGATAGCCGTATTTGTTTTAAATGCATGCATTCCTCCATCTATTGTCAGATTTAAAGTCCTGCTTCCATCCTTTTAAAAGCAGAGTCATGCATAGCTGTGGGCTATTGCATCTGCCTTTGGCTGTCATCATATCATACATTTCTTGCTATACTACATGGAAGCTTCTAGAGCTTTTCAGCATTTCGTTTTCGTTTCTATAAATGCTTTTGAAAATATATACCGTCATCTTGTATAAAGATATTGTTTCGTTGTCTCCATTCCATCAGCGGTTCTGTTTTCGTGCTACATAGCATATATGTGCTTAAATATAATTTGTTTGTAATAATATTATTGCTTACAATTTTATCTCCTGATGAGTAGTAATGTTTGGCTTACAAAGATCAGTCTGTTACATATCTAGATAAATTTTTAGAGAACTCTATATTGCATGTTACAGTGTGGCTCTAATACTGTACACTTCCCGTGACTGATGCTGTTATTCTAAATCCCTACTAATGATTAGGAATTGGATGTATTCTAAATCCCTACTAATGATTAGGAATTGGATGACCAGACAACTATAGGTATGAACAAATTTAGTTTCTTGAGAGCCTTAAATTTCAGGTTCTATGATGGACCAACCCTACCCATTGCATTGGTCCAAGCAGTGTAGCCTAATTTTCTCTTACAATTCATTTTGCGAAGGACAATAAATTTATACTATGTCGGTGTCCTCATTGATTCCTTCAAACAATTAGCTCTCATGTCCATTGGTAGAGAAAATTTCACATACTAATTTGGCTTCTGGTGGATAACTTGCTTTTCTATGTATTGTTCTACCATTACCTGCAACCTCTTAAACAGAATGCGATATGCAAATTTAATTTACAACTTGGCATTTATTACACGTTTTTTCTCGCTCATTGTTTCACTATTGAATGGAAATTGTTAAACAGAAAAATGCAACAAGGATTATTTTTTTCACTTTTGATACTTTAGGGTGTAAACTTCATTATAGCATCTATCTGACTGTGTTTTGGTGTATTTGTTAGATGATGATTTTTATTGTACGTGCTTGTGAATTGTATTTGCTGTCATAAATATCTTACATTCAGGGAGGAGGAGTTTCAAGGAGGAATGCACCTATTCTCCAGACGATACGCGAAGAGGTACATTTCCTTGATCTCCATTCAAAAACAATAGATGTTGATGTCTTAAACTCCTAGAACTATCTGAAATGAATAAATGCTGGTTGTTGGGCGAAACATCTTGTTGTTATTGTTTTGCATTTGTCTCTAGGTACCAATACAAAAGACCTCCATTGTAGCGATCTTGACTTGGAAATTATTTTAACTGAACCTTGCTTCCTAAAATGACATTCTAGGAATCCTCTTAGCTTATTGAGATTTGTAACCTCAGTTACTATATTGCTCATTTCGTTGTCTCAGGTCACTGAGGATGGTAGATACTGCCTAGTCCTGGTCTTTATGGCAAAAGCTTTACAGTTGTCAGATTTTGAGAAAAGACAGGTAAGCAATGACGAGATTGGACAGTGCACTTTTGAAGTGTTTGTTACATTTTATGCTTTGGTTCACGTTGCGTACGTAGCTTGTCACTTGTTCTTGGCTCGGCATTGCTAGGAGTGTGTAAAAACTAAACCAAACAGAAAATACCGAGCCAAACCAATAAATTTGATTCAGTGTGGTTTGAAATTATAGAAAAAGGTTGAATTTTCAGTTCAATCCGGTTTTAAAAGTAAAAACAACTTCAATTAATTTTGGTACCAATTGAACTGAAAATCAACAGAACTAACTTGGTAGTGAAATTCATTACATAATCAAATGATATGCAATACGTATGCTGAAATAATGATTTGCAGGCAAAATTTGCTTCATTCTTTGGACCGAACATCACAGCTGAAGTAGGTGAGCTTTACTTTTCAACCATGCAATCAATACATACACGTGTATTTTTTTTCCGTCATCGGATCTTGTCCTAGCTTAGCAAATGTTTATGTTTGTAAATTAGAAAAATTTGCACTTTGATTTACATTTTCATTTGCAGGTAAGGGGGAAGACAACCTGTATGAAGTAAAACTTATTGCAAACAAAAATGCAAATGCATCAGCTTCATGAAGGAAATGATGGTATCATCTAATTCTACTGTTTTAAGCCCTTTGTTCATTAACATATATAGGTTTATGGAAGTTCTGCATTCTTGTAATATAGTTAAAAGCAACAAAAGCATATACAAACTCAGCTGTATAATTATGAATGAGATGCTAACATTGAACAGCGCTGCACAGAATCGTAACGAACAAGCAACAGTATTTAAATTAATATGTATACTTTGCTTAACACAGCTATTTCACAATTTCTGCATTTACAATGAAGCTTTTCCTATGGTTACTCTACTTTATTTATTAATTTCACCATTGGAGATAATAATTCATCCACGGTGTAAAATTGCCATTAAATAGACACATCTCTTAAGTTAAATATATATTTATTAGTAGAGGTTTCAAATGGATATGGTTTTTTGATTAGAAACTAAAGGAAAGACATCTATTTCTATTTATAGAGGTGTCAAATAAACAAACAAGCATACCAAAAGAAGTAGATGAAAACTATTTTATCCCAATAAATATATGTTTTAGTTTTCTGCATTAATTAATTAATATAATTTTTACAGTTTCGCAAGAACATCAAAAGATCACATCTTCAATATTATTTTTTATTTTAAAGAGTATTCATTTATATAAAATAAAGGATATTTAAAGAAAATTAATTTTAATTTTATTGACTCCCTAATAATAATTCTTATATTATTTTATTTTTATAACTATTAGTTTATTTTCTTTTTAATAACTTATTGTTTATGTTTGTATTGAAAAATATTTAATTTATTTTAAATTTTGAAATGTTATCAATAAAATATATAATATGAAGATAAAAATTCACTTTCTATTTTAGATAATAAAGAGTCAATTAAACTTTTATCAAATATGAATCGAAATGTTTTCCAAATTCAAAATCGATAAAAAGTTCGATATGACTGTGTAGGTTAAAGACTTTTTTAAGTTAGATCATTGAGTTTTAAAATTGCTCATCAAAAGTTTATTATTTTCCTTCCTAAAGCAGGCAGGCCTTCTATCTATTTATTATTTTTTTTTATTTTTTTTTTAATTTGTTTCAATTGTTTAATAGTTTTAGATATTAAATAAATTACAATTAAAATAAGTAGAACCTATTATTTAATAAATTTACTACTTTATTATAATTTATTTCAAAAGGGTTGATAAATTATCATATAAACTATGATCATTTGACCTATTTATTAGAAAAAAAATCCATTCATCTTTATCATGTTAATCCGTTAAATAAACACATCATATTCATGTTTGAATTTTAACACGATTAATTAAATAAAAATATGTTTGAATTTACGAATATGTATGTATTTAGATGTATATATTTATGAATTTATGAATATGTACATATAAATTTATGAATATTATCATATGTGTTTATATGATATATGCGAGTTAAATATAACAAGTTAATCTATTAATATAATTAATTGAATAGATTTAAACATGTCATTTACGGATTAAGCATATTAAATATGATTAGTTTATTATCTAAAGTTTTAAATAGATTAATCTATTTATGATTCAAATTAGCATAAACTCGATCTGCATTCATTTAAGGGAAAGATGCAAAAAATGACGCTAATATATATAGTTCACATCTCTTGTAAACAGTTCATGTATTTCAAATCTTAAAAATAATTCGAACGTCTTGAAAACGCATTAAAAAGCTCAATTTTGTTTACACTGTTTAACATTGTCTAATTTTTGTGTTTTTAATTAATTAAAATATTAGGGTCATTTTTGAAGTTTGGAATATATGAAATGCACCTTCTCCTTTCTTTTAATTATGTTAATCATCATTTAAATGGGTCAACGATATATATTGAAAATTATCAGCCCTACGTGTCGCTGTTTCCAGGTAGATTAATAAGATAAATATTGTCTTTAGGATAGTGAAAAATACACTCCTTGGATATGGTTTTAACATCATAATTTTTTTTTAAAATACATCATAATTTATGTAGCACATGAGTTGTGTAAAATGTAGACAGTTTCCATAAAAACCAAGACATGAAATAAATGACCCTCAAAAGTTTCATTTTCATTGTCTGAAATTGTCTCCCTTTACAAGATATTCGAATATCATGTGATTGCTAATAATAATCTTCTACAAAACTTTAATTTCTTGTTAAATTGTTATGTGTAAAAAAACAAGCAGAAATAGAAGAAGATTTCTATTCTAAAGCCAAAAACAAAAGGAGTATATGCACGTGAACTAACCTACAAAAACTTAACATCATCACTTATTAAAGAAAATACAACATTAAATATGTCATAAAAATTCACCAACTTTACATATTTTTTTAATTTAATTACGTTTTTAAATTTTTCATAAATATACATTAATTTTTATTTTTTTAAATTCATACACGTGTTGATGTGTCACTCATTTATTGATTAAAAATGACTTACACCTCAACAAATTGCACCAATAAATGAGTGACACGTCAGCACCATTTATGAATTTGGAAAAAAATGAAAGTTGGTGTATGTTTATGAGAAATTTTTAAAAATGTGACAAAATTGAAAAAACGTGTAAAATTGGTGAATTTTGATGGCATTATCCTTAAATTAAATCCCATCATTATATTACCACTTTCTTTCATCTCTGTCCTTCAATTTCTCAATCTAAGATGCAATAAGCACATATACATGCATACCAAATAATATGCAACCTTTTCTTTTAAGCAAGAACTACTATTATGGATTTTCTTTCTGTTCAAATCCTACTTCATTTTTCAAAGTTAAACATTACCGAAATTTTAAGATAATTTTTACCGAAATTTTAACAATATAAAAAGTGTTTCAAACCAAAATGAACCAAATTAATTGTTTTGGTTGATTTTTTCAGTTAAACTTTCACTGAATTTTTTATATCCACAACCTAACCAAATTGAATAAGTAATTTTCGTGTAATATGAAACCAAACAAATAATTTTTATATATCAAACCAAATAAATAGAATTTACTGGTTCGTATCGATTATTTGGGTTTGATTCGAGTTTTGCACACCACATAACAACTATCACGGTTAATTAGGTCAAAATTATCGTATTTTCTTTTATTTAAAACATTATTATTAAACCCTTAATGTTTTATTCTCAAGTAAATAAAATCGCTTCCATTATCTAATACTTAAATACCTAAGAGAAACCATAATCTTTAACGTATACATATATAACACAAAAAAACAGCAATTTTGACCTAATTTCACTAGTAGAGAGGAAATATCCCACCTTTTTATCATGGAAAGAACAAGAATTATCATGAAATGCCTTCAAAAACTAATAATGCTTGACTATTCTATGATACAGTTTAGTGATAATTAGCATGTTTGATGATTAAAAAGAAATAAAATTTTATTTCTTGATTTATGTTTATCTCTTTGCCTTTTTCTCATCCATGACAAGCAACCACCTTGCATGCTGCTGCACTTTCTCATTTCTTTTTTCTTTACTTCCACTTTTTCAGTTTCTTCTTTTTCTTTTGTTTCTTTGTCTTCAACCTGCACAATTCAATTCACATCACTACTACTTTTTGCTACCATTCATTTTTGAATTGTTCTATTTACATTTATTTCTACTTCTTATTGTTTTGCTACATTAGGAATATTCTTATTCATTCTTGCAAATTTTGTTTCTATAAATATATAACTAGATTCTTTTTCTTATTGTTTCTAAGTGTTTTGACTCGTCAACCTTTGGTGGTACGATGCAAAATACTTTTGATCTTTGGAAGGTAGATGTTAGTTTGTTTTTTTAATATTCGAATTTGTGACAATTATGCACCACAAAAAATGAATCTAGAAACTAAGGTACATAATAAAAGTATTGATGTCATCGAAGAATTTAATTTGTAAAAATAAAATTTCATTTAACATCTCAACTTACTTTAAGTATAAATTAAATCAAAATTTATGCTATGCAATTGTAGTAATTTTTAATAATCTAGTATAAATAAAAAACAATCATTTTTTATCGAAAAATTAGCATAGTGATATAGTATTTTTTTTTAAATCTTGAACTAATTTAAACTAAAAATAAGTTAAGTTAAATTAAACTTTTATTCGTTTTATCAATTATGCACTTTGATGACATTAAAATTTAACCTGAAAAAACAATCAAATAACTTAAACACTAGAGAAGTAATTCACTCTAAAAGATATTGTATAAACTGATAGATACTACCTAAAGTCAAAAAATTATAGTAATTGTCCCTATTAATAAACTTAAACATGGTAGAATTGACAAAAAAAACTCATAATTGAGATTCAAGCAATTTAGTTAAGCATGTCCTTAGGAAAATCCAACACTTAAAATAATGAAACTTAAATTTCAAAAGCTAGTTCATCATTTTAGCATGAACATCCTTTTCAACTAGTTAGGTGTTCTGCCATATACATGAAGTTTCCTAGGGCTAGTGACAACCTTCCAATAATTAAGGGCTATAATTTTTTCAGGATCATGCAGTTCTGGTTCAAATAATGTCAAAAACATATGGTTCAAATTTCTCAAGTACATGAAGTTTTGTTTTTTGACCTATTCCAATTTGATGAACTGAATGCAATACCTCAAAATTTCCAAGACTTGTATAAAAATGTACCCTTAACTAGTTCATTGTGAATGATAATGCAGAACTTTGAATGCCATGATAAATTTTGTTAATATTCCTGAAACACATGACTATTTATCCAAAAAGAAGAAAGAAGCTGCAAAGTGGACAGTGTGTTGCAGTTGTCAATAACAGCCCACAAAAGAATCAAACAAAACACAGAAGCAAACGAGCTAAATATAAAAGATAAGAGGTGCGAAATTGACACATCATTACATAAAACAAACAAGTGACTTCAAGAACAGAAAAACAGCCCATAAATGAATCAAGAAAAAGATTGGAGGAAGTGGGATTTTTTTAAAAAGAATGGAAATGTAATAACTTGGTTTGAAAGTTTGAAAGTAGTAACGTGATGAGTTTTCACTTTTAACAGTTTTACTTCAGAGGTAAAAGAAAGAAAAGAAATGGAGTAAGAGAGATAGAAATACATAAATAAAGCTTTTGTTGTCAGAATAATGTTACTGAAGAACATAGATAAACACAAATGAATGTTTGTTCTATTTAGCAGGCTGCCTGAAAGCCAATAATTGCATGGAAGTTTTGTTTTTATTAAAATTACTTTTAGATGACACTACAAATCACATAATTATTCCATGCATTTCATTGTATGTATTAATGGCTGTATAATTCGACCGGAGAGTTTCAAGTTCGATCAAATAAAATCGATCCTAATTAACAGTCGAGATTAGTTCATTGTACTTCCACTGAACATGAGATATTTCCAATATGTATGCATCATGTTGTTAAAAAAAGGACCCAAGTCATCTGCTAGTCCCCTACATTGATAAGGTAAAGATAACTAGATATATTAGTATGTTAAATCTGTATGCATTTGGGTCACACATATACACTTCATTGAACCATTGCTAAATGGCCTACAGGGACCAATCTATAACTATCCAGTCCCCCACCTAGGATACTGTGTAATAATATGACATCAATGAGGCAAATCTTATATTTTTATCCAATCTATAGAGACCAGCCAATCAGCAAGAGAGAGAGGTATGCAAAACATTAATGCATCAAGACAAATGTCCAGAACAGCTTTAATGAAACAAGAAAATGGCAAGAAAGCTTTGAACTCAACTTTTTCAGGTCTCGAATTTGCCTTATGCAAGTACTAATAAAATCTTCTCGTATCAATGTTCTTCCTCAGTTAGCAGAAAGAACAAGAAGAAATGTTCAAAGGGTACATATAAGATTATGTTAATCCTATTTAATGCATGTGGTCCTATATAAAATCTTTAGTTATGATTTAATAGGCAATATAGGGTTCATTTAGTTTCTTCTAATTAAAGAAATGCCTATACTAGATAGATACACTAAAATCTTACTTAGACAACAAAATCTTAGGACTATTAGATTCAGATTGTCTGTCTAAAATTCAGGCAAATTTTGGTAAATGTGTTTTAAACTCTAATCATACTCAAAATATAAGAAAAACATACCTTTTCTTCATCTTTCAATTTCCCCTTACAACTAGGAGAATTTTCACATTTCTTGAAATATGTTTCTGTCATAGGAGGAGTTGATGCAGGACTAGAACTAGTTGAACTAAGATCAGGAGGTGTGCTTTGTGTCCCAACATCTCTAGTACTCATACCCTCCATTTTCTTCTCTACTTCCAACACAACAAACAGTAAATTATATGAACAAACTTTTAACAAGCTTTGTTTTAAATGCACATATGAATTTCAAGAACCTTGAATTGGGAAATGAAGAGCAGACTCATGATCTGCTGCCTGCTGCTTTGCATAGATTTGCCTCAATGGGTTAGAAGAAGAGTAAACAAGAGGAGCAGACATTGTAATTCTGTTTATCGTCGAGCTACGAAACGATCTTCCACTGAGTGTTTTAGCTGATAAACATTCCATTGGTACTTCTCCTGAAAGAGGATTACATATGTATTTCTCTGCTTCATTCCATTTTGAATTCAATGCAAAACCATCTGGTGATGAACATTCCCAACTATTATACCCTACTGCTCTTGCCTGCAATGCTGCACATTTCATTCATGAAACCAAAATCAACAATGATAAAACAAAGCCACCTTTCATAAACTATGTTGCACGAAAACTTCTCGAGTCCTACGTTCTGCATTTCATTTCCATTTCCGAAAACGCTTCTCAAACTCTAAAACTCTAAATGAATAATACCTTTAAGAGCAGTAGTAAAGGAGTACGTTGACGGGTCAATCTCATCTGAAAAATGAAAATAACATGGAATTAACAGTAAATAAAACTGTGGTTTGATTGAACTATATAAAAACGGAGGAAGCAAATAGGAATATTAACCTTTAAGAGGGTAACCAGGAGAAGAAGCAGTGCTGGAGATAGTAATGGATGATCTAAAAGACCTGGCAGCATCTTCTCTAAAACTTCTGATATGTGATCCTGAAAATCTTCTTGATCTTGTATTTTCTCGACTGATTTGAGCCTTTAAACCCCATTCTCTCAGACTGAAGTCACCTGCTGAAGTTGGTTCTTGAAGATTTTCTCTTCTTTTTGAACCGTAAATTTGAGATTGTTCCATTGAAGCAGTTATATTGGTAGCAGCAGTGGGTGCCATGAAGGAAATCAAGTTCTGCTTTTGCATTTGATGCTCTAGCCTTTTGTATTCTGATTTTATATGTGTTTTTAAATTTATTATTTTATTTACTTTTTGCCATGTCAGCATTTGTATGATGATACTTGGCATCATTTTACCAAATTTTGTTTCTGATTCATCATTCTAGAACAGAGTTCCCCAAGTGTTCTAAGTTTGAATTAATAGGAAAATTAAGGTCTAATTGCCAAAATAATTCTAAACTTTCTCTATTTTTCGATTTTAGTACCATTTATTTTAGAGCAAATTACTATGAGCCCTCCGCATATATCATAATTCACAATTTGTTATATTTTATTTAAAAAGTAAACAATTTGGTACCTCACTTTTAATTATACAAACAATTATTACAACTTTCTGATAAATTTGGGTGCCACATCATTAACAGAATTAAAAGTGGAGCATCAAATCGTTTAAAAATAAAATATCAAATCGTTAACATAATTGAAAGTGAGGTGCCAAATCGTTTCAGAATGAGGAACAAATTTTTAACTTAATTGATAAGGAAATTGAAAGTGAGGTTTGATTTTTAAATAATAGGTATCAAATTGTGAATTATGGCAAATATGGGAGTCTCATAATAATTTGCTATTTTTCATATATACTTAGTCCTAAAATGAAAATTAACTCTTAATTTTTTTTTAAAACTTTTTTTTAAGACTTAGACTTAGAGCATTTCTATTGCAATACTACTATTTATGAAAATTTTAGCATACAATAATAAAATGCTATAGCATTTTATTTTGATTTTGTAAAATATAAAATATTAAAAAGAAGTGACACAATTATTTAATATGATAATGATTAATAATTTAATTAATACTTTTTAGCAGATAATTTCTTTTAGTTATATATTTTTCTAATATTGTAATTTTTTAATTTTTTGATACAATAAAGAGTTTTTAACAAAATTATTAGAAGAATCAATGATATAAAATGAATTATTTTGCATATTTTTTATTATATTGGTGTATGATCTACTATTGATATTGTTATTGGATACTATAATTTTAATTAATAATAAATTAGTATTGGGTGCTATAATTTTAGCATGTGCTATCGTTGGTGTTAAATTTAACACATACATATATGTTAAATTCAGCATTAAATAGAGCACTATATTAAAATCGGATTAAGATTCAATACTAAAGAATATAGCATTCACATTTTTATTTATTTGAAATCTGATTTTATGTCATTTATTAAATTATCATTATCTACATGCAAACTGTTATAATTTGAATTTAAAAACTTAAGTTTTGTAAGAAGAAGACATCATCCTTTTTTGTAGATTACAAAGTTACAGAATGATGACATTTGATTATAAGAGTGTGTTGATGTATCTATTGGATAATTTATTGCAGAAATTGAGTACTATAATTCAATCATTCTTCTTTATTTTCTTGCTTAGTAATTGTCAGACATACACGTCACAGGCCGATTGCTAGTGCCACACTTTACATGGCAAATTTATTCGTGTCACACAGAATCAATGATTGTAAAATTAAATTATTTATGAGTTGGTTCGTCCATTCATAAATGAATTTGGTTAGGGCCGCCTGTTCTAGTGTTGCATGTCAAGAATTTGGTTTTCATATTTTTAAATTCAAATCCACTCAATTAAAATCAGTAATTTTCATAAAAAGAAAATCAGTAGTTCGAACTCGGCTCTTGGATAAACCACTTGAATTTATATTTTACAACTGAACCAATTAAAAATGAGCTTATTCCTTTTAAATTTTAAATATCAATTTTTATTCACTCTTTAATCATTTTGAGGAGATAAATATACGGTTTTAATTTATTCACGGCAAAACATAGAAAACCATTAAGATCTGATAATTTCAAATAGCGTGTTCCGCTCAAATTTAAATTCTAAAATGATAAATAATTATATTATATTTATACTCTTATTTTCCAACAAATTAGCAACCTGCAATAGTTCACCTCACTAAACAATTATATGATTCATGGATCGGGATTAGATAAGAATTTTCCATCGCGTAAACACTATATTAAGAATATTAATTTAGACAGGTGTATCAGTGGCTATCTGAATATAATGATATTCGTAAATTATTGTGAGTCCTCCCACATATAATTTGATATCTTTTATTTAAAATTTTAACGATTTGCTATTTTACTTTCAATTCTGTCAATAATGACTTATGTTTGTTCCGTTATAACAAATTGGTATTCACTTTCAAACAATTTACTACATTACTTTCAATTACATTAACAGTTTAGTATCTCATTTTCAAACGATTTGATACCTCATTTTCAATTCCATTGACGATTTGTTAATCATATAAGTGAGGTGCGGAATCGTTTGATTTTCAAACAATAGATACCAAATTGTGAATTATGATATATGGGAGGCCTCACATTAATTTTCTCTATTTTTTATTATCTAATCTGTAAAAATTAACTAGAAACAATTAAAAGAATAAATATAAATATAAATAATAATTAATGACAACTAAATTTATTGTAGAGAACCAACAATGTAATGACAATTAAATTACGTGCATATGAATGCAAACTGTTCTAACAAATTTACTATCTTTGATGTAGAGAAATACATGTGATGATTTTTTTTAAAATTTAGACTTATTTCTTTCTCAAGGTAAGCAATATTGTAATTCAACTATCGAATCTCAGCTGCATAAACTTAAACCAACATTAAAATATGATGGATTTTATTAAAAACAAAGCGATCTTGAAAATAAGTATATGATTTTTCTATTTATATAAATTCATCAAACATGAACTAAAATTCTTGATTTCCTTAATGTAAAAATAACACCTCTATGTACTTATTAGAGTTAGGTTAAAATTGAAGTTTTAAAAGGTTGAGAATCAAATGAAAAATGTCAATAATGCGGAGTATTTTTGAGCAATTATACCTTCATTAAATAACAAGTCTATTTTATGGTTCCCTCATGCATAACCTAAGTGTTAAAGACAATATATAATTGGATCAACAAATTCCAATTCGATTCTCCTCTTTCCATTGTAATGAAGCAAAAATGAAGAGCTATATTTATAAATTTATTATAGCTAGATATCAAAAGGTTAGGGTGTTATCAACATGGTAGCTAGGTTATTTTGTACTTAGGAGAGCAAAAGGATGCATTATTAGTGCTTCCTTTAAAAGAATCTAATAGGAGGGTGACAATAATAAAAATGGTCCATACATAAGGAAGAATATGTGTCTTAGTTTGTGGTGAGTAGTATGCATGTGCAATTTGCAATTTGCATGTGTTGTGATTGTCATAAACATTTTCATCATCTTCATGAAAATGATTGAGAGATAGGGTTTCCTCCTCATAAGTCATAATATGGGTCCAATTCCCCAACCCCAAAACCATAGATAGGGTTTCACCAATGATCATAGCCATCTGTTTTTGTCTCAAGTGTTTATGCAATGTAGGATTCATGTCAAACAGATTCTTCTTCTTTGATTTTGGTTTGCTTTGGTCTTTCTCTTTTTATTATGCTTCATTTATTATCTAAAGTTGTTACTCTTACCCAAAGAGAGATATTTAGAGATGTGCAAGAATACAACTAGATATTTAGAGTTTGAATTTACTTTTTAGTTTAGTTTGATTTTGAAAATTGAAAAAATTTCAGTTCACATTTGATGCAAATTAAACCGAAAAGCCAAACCTAAACCAAAAAAATGAACCAAATTGAATGACTCGGTTCAATTTGTAAAATGTATGTTTTTATATAAAAAAATTAATTCGATTATGAAAAAAAATTAGTTTAATTTAAATCTCCTTCTTTCACAATAACTTTCTAATTTCTTGTCTATACCCGGTTCTCCATGAATATCCATATATAAATCAGTAAATTTCACAATTTATGAATAATAAAATTCTATACGAGGAATCAAAAAAAATAATGATATAACGGTCAGGCAACAATCTGCTAAGGCTTTGGGTTCAATTCTTCACACAAACGTTCCCCTTCCCAATGATAAAGAAAAATCTATGTGAGAGATATACATATATGGTTTTATTGAAGATTATTCCATGTTCTACAAAATAAATATACTTTATGAAATAAAAAACCTTAGCCTTCTATAATTTTTTTTTGGCTTAATTTCTTAAAATACCCCCACCTTGCATTTTTTTTCGTTTATACCCTGACCTTGTAAAAACACCATTTGTACCCAATTTTGAGTATTTATATTTCATCTCTACCCAAAAGCATTAAATTGTACTCTTTTCATTTGAAAAAAAGTTTAAAACAATCCTTCATTTTTAGCTTATATACGAATTAGATATTAATGTTATTAATAGTACAAAAATACCATCTTTTACAAAAAATTAAAAATAATAATAATTTTTTTTAATTTTTTTAAAAAATATTTCGATTTTTTTTAATTTTTTCAACTTTTTTAAAAATATTTCCGACAAAAAAAATTAAAAATAATAATTTTTTTTTAATTTTTTATTATTTTATCAAATTAAAAAAATTAATTAATTATTTGGATGTATTTAATTATTTTTTAAGTTTAAGGATTTATTTGTATATTTTAAAATAGAAAAAAGTATGTTTTAAACTCTTTTTCAAATGAAAAAAGTACAATTTAATACTTTTGGGTAGAGATGAAACATAAAAACCCAAAATTGGGTACAAATGGTGTTTTTACAAGGTCAGGGTATAAACGAAGAAAAAATGCAAGGTGAAGGTTTTTTAAGGAATTAAGCCTCTTTTTTTTTACACATATTGCCAATGATTTATTTTTACCATCAACGGTAGCCATCTTTTTTCATTTTGCTTTAATTTTATAAAATATAATAAATAATCAACTCCTTTTTACTTTTGTTTTTTGATGGATTAAAATTAATCAGAGCACATTTCAAATTCAATTAATCACAAATCATAAATGAAGATGAATTTAAGATATTTTATATTTTAAACAATAAAAATAAATTCATTTATGAACTATAGTTTTTTTTTTTTAATTATCTTTTTTTAAAGTTTTATTTTATCATTAATAAAATTTAATAATTAAAAAAAAAGCTAATTTCATAACCAGTCAGTATGCTGCGTAAACTGTAATGGAGAATGCGTAAAGCTGTTTAGTTTCATAGGTTGTATAGCTTCAACTGCACAAATCTAAATCAACGCTCATCTTGACTTAAAGAAGATAAGACCAATTTGCTGAAAAACACTCAAATTGAAAATAAGAAATAGAGCTACATGTTTTTTTGGGTGATATTGCTAGTCATAGAACTGAAATCCTGCATCTTGTAACACAAAATCAACCCAAAATGTCTGCCTTCTTGATGACCTCCACACTCGTTTTGTTCCTCTGATCAAGAATATAGGAGACTACAAACTCCGATGAGGGTAAAAAAGTAATTCAGCTCCTGGAACCTGGCCATGCAGCAAAGGCGGCTTCAACTTGTCGAATAAACTCGCCATTAAAGCTCCAAAAACTCAACGGCGGGTTTCACCTTCAAAGAGGTTTTGAGAAGTTGAATAAAAAATAAGGAAAACGAATTATGACATGCAGATGCTAAGGAAATTAAAACTTGATATCCGCACTCAGGATGAGACACGCACAAATCCTACTCTGCCATAACTGGAGCATGAAAGTTGTAGAAGGAACAGACGGGGAGGGGGAAAGGAAGATCAAGTGCAGTAGTAATGATTAGTCCTGCAATGGCCATACCTACTAAAAGCTCCTATAAAGTCAAGAATGAAAGGAACCAAAATAAATAAGGGTACCTTCAGCGGGTACAAATCCAATAACTACATATGCGAGCCACATAGCATGTTATGTGCCTCGAACAGCTTGGTTTTTAGTTTTCTCATTTCAATCTTCTTAGATAAAAAGAAAAAAGAAAGGCACCTCTAAAAGCAGCTGTTATTTTCATATACCAACAGATAATTTCATGTCTGTATTAGGTAATCCCCCTTTAGTGATTATCTTGGTTGCTTAGCAATTAATCAAGCCAAGAATCTCTAACTCATCTCCAAAGTTAAAAGAATAATCATGTAGAAATGCTGAATGCCAAACTCTATAAATTCCCAACTTCTATTTAGAAACTGATGGAACTTTTATTATCTGTACTTGCCTATAGTATTAGTAATCCCTCTGCCTTATCATCTTTATCCGAACCATTCTCAATCTACTAGCATACTATTACTGCCGCTTCTCCTTTTTCAATTCAATTACTCAAATTCTAATACCACTTACAGAAGCAAAAGGGAAAGTAAAGATTGCATACCTTCAAGAGCGAGCTACATGACCACAAGCTCTCATCCGTCAATATAAGTAATAAAATGTAACAGCTCGTGAGTTCAGCAACACAAAAACAACCAAAACCGTTTTAACTGGAGAGAATATGCCAACTGAAATTCAAGATAAATGATGAGTCACATACAAGAGTCCCATATGTATATAATTCGTCAATTTTCATTGAAAAGTGAGGGAATACTTTAATTATAGGTAGAAGAGTTACTCACTGTATGAGAGCACTGATCTAGTAATCCTTCAGCATTGTGATAATAATATGATATGACCTGGAAAATGACCCCCTACAAAGTAAAATCAGTAGAGCACAGAACTAAAGATGAAAGATTTATATTTGAGAGGAGAACTACAATGTCAAATCCTCACCTCTAAAATTAGATGCTGCAAGTAAATTCAGGGCATTGCGTAAGCATATATATTTCCTGATTAACAGGAAAATACATTGTCAAAAATAAAATTACTTTGACAAACCAACATAAGGAAATACATTAATTTCCATTCAAATTCATTTAACTCCAGCCGATTTATAAATAAAATGTATATAGATTTTAGAGATGCCCACTGCATCCATCAACGAATTCATCAGAGAAGTACAAACAAAAATGTAGCACTCTTACATATATTATTTAAAACTAAAGATTCTTAGTTTTGCAGAAATACATCAAGACTCTCAGAAGCTCGTATAGTGGAAACCTGGCAGTTTCTCCTAACGTTTTACTTCTAGACTTTTAGTACTGTGACAGAATGAAGAAAGACAAATGTTACCTTCTCCAAGAATTAAAATACCATTTGCACCCAAGGCTACAAGATCTTGTATCTTTTCACCAGCAAAAATTGATTGATTAACTAGCAGATTGAACAAAAAAAGATTAAGAGTCTGAAATTTAAGAAAAAGGAAAGAATAAAAACTATGATTCAAGCCAGCACATCAAAAAAACTCAAATAAAAAACAGTTCACATCACTGGCTAAAGTATTCAGTAAATACAGTTTCCAAGTGTTCATGCAACCAAGATTTCAATATTATTCAGACGGTGATGCACAGTTGCTCCTATCCAAAGCAATTCTTACATTAGATGGTCATATACAAGCATTTATTACTGCTGATGAACAAAGATCAAGGGCTTCAAACAATTAAAAGAAACAAGAGAATAATGGAAACCTGAAATTTGCATTAGCTTTTCCTGATTTTCATCTCCATCATTTTTGTTAACTTCATCATCCATTTCAGATGCCATCATCATATGCACTGTATGAAGTCTATCCGATATCCAGATAGTTTGAATTTCTGCAGAATAATGGCAAGTTGCCTAAGTAAAGTACAATTAAATACATAAAGGGAAAAAAACAACAGCCGCATGTTTTTCCAATGAAATAGAAGCCAATAAGACCTATATATTCACATAAATAGCTTGAACGTTCCCATTCGGCTATCTAAAATTTTCATTTTTTTGTCATCGAACTTGACATAAAGCTTCATTCCCCTATCTTTTCACATGAATTATAAAAAAAAAAAAAAAAAAAACAGTTTTCTTCAACCACCTGTGAGGTTGTATATGCCCCTTGGGCACACAGCCAGTTTTAAACACGCAAGTAAATGCAAAATAAGCATATGAAAGGAAATCAGAATTCCCTACTTGAAGAAACATCAGGAAGAATAGCCAGCTTTTGCACTTTCATGCTGTGAGGCAAATGCATCATTTGAAACCTGACGTTTAATGCACCAACAGGGTTAGGCAGGGACAAGATATGCAAATCTCCACTAGAATCCAAAATAATGAGCTTCTTGGGGAACAGAGCCTGGATGGATACTGCCTTCACAGGGGATTTTAAACCCACAGCATCTTTGCTCTTAAATGCCACAAAAGCACCCCCATCATCAGAATCTTGTCTGCATTTAACATACTTCTCTTTCACTGCAAGTTTCAATAACAATTAGCTTCATGTGTCGATGACAATCAAAATCTTTTTATGCATCTAAAACGTGTGGAACAAAGCTCCTAGCTTTTTTTAAATAGCCAACTCAGACTGATAAAAAACCACAAAATCATCAAACATAACTACTGCACAAAGAACAGGGATTCAACTGCCAGCAATAGCTAGAAGAGCAGCGACACACACTTAAACCAATATATATATCCAATAATCAACAATTTACCGTAAAGCGGCATCCATATGAACTATGCCAAAGGACAGCACCTTGCACCATTTCCTGGCCAAAAATAAATTCCTAAAAGCAATCTGTCAGAATGCACTCCAATGAAGTGATAATCTTGGTATGTAATGTGAGCATACGTAAAACACAAAAGTGAATTATATGACAAATATGCCTACAAGACAGGACACCCTCATCCATAAAGGCATTCATATATGAAGCACTTCCGTATCAGCGAGGACAAATTTCAAACTGGAAAAGACTCGCAAAATAGCGAAAGCCATGGAGGGAAAAAAGGGGAAAGTAAAGAAATGTCACTATATTCTGAAGGTCAAACAAGAACTAAATACTGGCTCCTTTGTGAGCTTTATGGATCCTTGAAATGATTTGATCTCTCAAAATGAAACTGCTTCAGATATATTTTTAATGGCACATTGGCTGGTTAGGCCTTATTCTGCAATAAACTCTCCTACTACAAAGAATAAGAGCTGAAAAATTCAGATTAAGTAACTACAGAAAGTGACAAGTTCATAGTATAACTAAGCCTGATTTGCAGGAAAGTGAGAATTCTGCAATGTATGACAGATTTATCCAATTTCTCTTAGTCCTTCTACTAACTGCGCTTCTGCAAAATCACATAATAAGCATATATGGGAGACGCAAATATATGGAATGCAAATTGCAAGGGATTGGTCCGCATATATTCACTATGAATCCAAAATAACAATTTAAGAGTCAACAGAGATTCTTTCTTAGCATGCCAAACTAAAGGGTCCTCTCCCGGCACGTCAAATCACTCAAATCTAACACATAACCCATCTTCTTTTGCCAAAAAAAAAAATAGTATGCTGCTTCCTAGAAATTTCTTATGTTAGTGCGCTCAATTTATAGAAACTAAAATTTGATAGCTTCTATTCGCCTGACCTGGCCCAGATGACACTAAATATAGACAAGTAAGAGACAGCTATATTACATTTGCTTATTGACTAATTGTATTTCCTTAAGCAGCTAATGCTGAAACAGATCTCTTCGAGAAGGCCTCACATAACAAGAATTACAAGATGCTGCTTTTTGAAGCAAACAACCACAAGCGTAATAAACTTATTGGAAGTAGGAACATATAAGAATTTCATCTCCTAAAGGTTTTGTTAATTCATTGAGCATTCCAATAAGCTTGTGGTTTTAAAATTGCACCATACAAAGGATTTTTGTGATGCATATCAAATGCGCGAGGATTACCTAGATAAAAATCTTCCTCTTTCCTACCTCTTTGTAACAATTTGAAAAACAAATTTGCCAAAATGAGTATATGGGGTGCTACCAAATACAGATGTTCCTTCTCTCATTTTTGACATCTTTTTTCTAGGGAATAATGTGATCATGTAATATTTTCTCCCAATCATTAAATATTTGATTCACAATTTTGCGCAATGTTGCATCACATACTTACAAAAATAAACTACCAAACCAAAATGATGCTTTGCCACAAGGAGACTCTGGGTTTCAGCATTCAAGATTAGCCGCATAAGGACCAATTCATTGACAAGTCTATTAATGCTTTAAAGCCAAGATCACAGTAATGCTGATAAATCTGTTGAATAACTTATACGTAAAATCACCAATTTCTATGAAACTAAGTGTAAGTTAAACAGAAAGATTGAGAAATCTGCTCTGCAGGGTCCAGGGACAAAATGGACAAAAGTTATAGCAGTGATGAACTGTCAATCTTAAAGTTCAAGCCAGGGCACGATAACTCAAACCATATTACTGTCTGCTAATTCAGGGACATTTCAGCTAGACAAGACACCACCTTAAATCAGTAAGAATACCCCTAACACCGTGCAAAATAAATCTAGAACCAAGGAATCCAATTTAAGCTCTACGGAAATCCAATACCCTCTGGACAGGTATATATAAGACCAGACATATCAAACAATCCCGGTGATATACCATCTACATTCATAAAATCTAATGAACTTTTGCAGAAAAGCTCATTCAAGCACTTTAAATCATCTCTACGCAAACGAAGATAAATAATATTAACAAAATACAATTACCAGGAGAATACTAAAAGGAGTTTGTATCGCAGGTTCTTAAGCTACATATTCCATATCATAAAGCTCAACAATTATATCTGTTAAGTCCATTGTCACATATGACTAGCAGAAGCATAGCGTGATAAGCAGTAAGTAATCAACGCAAAAAAAACAAACATAAATGTGAACCCATAAACTCCGTGTGGTTACCTGAAATGTAATGCTTGTCAATCTTCTCATCCAACAAACCATTGCAAGTAGCTGAAACACTACGATGATCACTCCCAATCATCCCATTAGGCAACTTCAAACCTTTACTCTCCGGCTTTACAATTACCAAGTCCGAATTCGAACTCTTAATCTTCTTACTATTTCCTTTCACTAACTGCCTCAAATTAAAAACCCTAACTCCATTATGCTCACCCAAAATCAAGAACCCAAAAGAAGCACTAATAGACCAAACAGGAACACAACACTCAATAACAGCACACCTCATCAATTTCACAACATCACCATTACCAATGAGCTTCAAAGAAAAAACCCAAACTTTCCTACTGGAAACAGAATACATAACAAAAAAATTAACAGACCCAACAATCTTCAACGAAACCCCATGATTCACATCCATCAAAACACCCAGCTTTGCATCAAAGTCGAGTCCTTTTTGGTTGCAAACAGCATTAACTTTGCTAAAGACACGATCTTTTTGCAATAGAAAGAGCCTGAAAAGAATCTGAGACCCACCCTTGTAAGGGCCAGCGGTAAGAAAAAGAACAGAAGGATTATTTAAGTTGGTGCTGTCTTGCTGAAGGAGAATGAAAGATGAGGAAGATGAAGGAGAGGGGACGAGGGTTGGTTGGGGTTTGTTTGGGAGAGAGGAAAGTGAAGGAAAAGAAAGGGAGGGGAAGACAGAAACTGATGAATCAGAATGCATTAAAGCTAGAGAATGGGAATTGGGTTCGAAGAGAAAAGAATTTGTTGGTGTGGAAGAAGAAGGGAGGGAGATTTTTGAAGATTGGACAAGAACCATTAGAGGAACACTACCTGAAAATTCGATTGTTTGGTGTTGTTTTAGGACATTGATTCAACGATGGTTTTTGTTGTTTCGGGGTTTATGTGATTCTGGCAGTTGTTTGACTGTCCTATTGTATTGGGGGATCCAAATAGTGATTGAATTGGATTAATAAGACCATTAAACTAGTTCTTAGAGAGGATCTAGATCAAAACTTAACAGAGATTAAACTATTCATGTTAATACTTAAGGAAAAAGCTATCGGGATAGAATCTATCCGGATAGAAAGGCCTATTTTGGTCTTTTGGTTTAGTATTTGAAGGTTAATTAAGTAAAACTGAAAATAAAAAGACAATTGTAACCTTAGTAAATAAATAACTATTTACGTGTAAAAAATAGATAGGAAAAATTCAAATCTTTCTACATCTGTTATATTTTATTTTTCAATAAAAGATATTTTTTGTTAGCCAATTTCGAATAGCAGTTATAGGATAATTTTTTTGTTTCTTTTTCATATCATCAAAGTGCAATCTTTTAAAATTAGTTAGAGATAAGCAATGTTTGTTAGCCCAATTCAAACATTTGACAACTATGGCATAACCTATAGTTTAAAAAAAATTATTATTCGGGGGCTACTATATTTTTTAAATGTCTTTCACATATTAATTTATAAATAAAATATTTGAATGTGTTAAAATAAATTAAGATAAATATTCAAAAATTATAGTTATTAATTTTTTTATTAGTTTTTTTAGCAAGAATCTCGGCATTATCCTTTTATGGAAGAGTCCAAATATGAAAGTTGTGACCGGAGCGGTTTCCGACGGGACCCGCTCGTCCAGGCTTATGGTCGACCCGTGATCTGAATTGGTTTTGAAATATGTGGAGTCGCCACCTGGTCGTGCTAGTACCATTTGTAATTGAATATACATGTAAGATTATGAATACTTTTAAAACTCGTCGATTTGAATGGTCTGTACTCATCACTTATTTGCGGGTGGTTCATGTCCGATTCAATTTTCGAGCAGAATACGGAATTAGTTCTTCGTCTCATTGATACAGTTCTTCAGGTTCAAACCGGGGTCAATATCAAATTTGGGTGAATCTGGAATAGCTTATAGAAGTAGCTGGATTCGTCAGTACTGGGCCAGATTTGCTGGACAGATTACATAATTGGGTTCGAGATCCCTTCTAAAAGTATTATTGATTTTATTTCATATAATGTATATGATGCCTTTTTTTGTTAAATATATTGTCTAGTTCAATTTATTTTGTATTATTATCAAATATACTATAATACTCTGTAATTTTAAATGTTTATTTTACATGTATGCTAAATTTTAACCGGAAAAGTGAAATTAGAAATTAAATCGCACTAGATTTTTTTTTTTATTAAAATTCCGATAATGATTTAAAAAGGACATGAGTTGGATTATACTAGGAGATTTGGAAATTCTCCAAAAAAAAGTAAAGTATTGGAAAAATTAAATTAAAAATATAAATTTGATAAAATAATTTTAAAGAATATTGTAAACAATTATGGAAAATACCTTAAAATTTGGATATAGTATTTAAAAAGCTTCTTAATAACAATTTTAAAATTTAACTTCCAAGAGAACATACATACACTGCGTTGTCCCCGCTCCAAACACTAAAATAACATAAAAGGCCAGTTCAGCTTATGGAATAGAGGGACACGTCATCACAGGAAGCACAAATTAAACCTTTTACATACAATTGAGACGTTTTTAAAATTTGTAATTAAATTGAAAAACAGACATAGTTTACGAATTTATTTAACATCGCCCATTTAAAAAATGGCTAGGTCAAAATACTAGACTACAAAATAATATATAGCATTTAGTATTACGCATATATTGTTTTGTATATAAAATTTAAAGAAATTAAAGATTAAATAGTCGTTTTAATCTTCAAATTTTACTAAAATTAAAATGTAGCTTATAGTTTAAAACACTACAAATAATAAGATGGCGTATGAAAATCAAACGTTGTTGTCAGAAGTTTTCGACTCAAGTGATTAAACCAGTGGTTGAATTAATTGACTAAACTCATTTTAAAGTAAAAATAAGGACTAAGTTGAAGGCTCAACCGCCTTCATCCATTTGTTCAACTACAAGTCAATTTGAGTTATCCAGTCAATCTGATTAAACCTGGTTAGATCGGATTTGTTGTTCTCTATATTAGTTAGGTCAGATAGTTGGTTGATTCTTATTTTTTCGGTTGATCAGACTAGTCCGAAACGGGACATGCAACTTTATCGAAGTTTTTCTACATCTTAACTGATAGTTGAAAGAAAATGGTAATTTGATGAGATTTGTTAAATATAATATTAATATGGAATTTTTGTCTAAAAAATAACATTATTAAAATAGCTACAAGCTATTGATAAATTTCAAATATGACTTTTCTAAAAATAGTTATTAGAAATTCAAAAAGTTACCAACAATTTTTAGAAAAAAAATTTCACTAAACCATTAAATCGAGTTTGTTAGAAAGTAAACGGTTGGGATTTCATTGAAAAGTTGAATCAAAACACCCATTTTATTCTACACGTATATGATATTTTTTCTGTTAAACTTTATGGACCGACTTGAAAATATAAATTTGATAAAATAACATATCGAGACTAAAGTATATTATTAATAAGGAATCTTTTAATAAATTATGGAAAATACCTTAAAATGTAGATATAGTAATTAAAAAGTTTTTTTATTTAAATTTGTTTGTAGGTAATTAATTTAGTAAATTAAAGTTAGGAATCTTTTTGATCTTTTAGGCAATTAAAAAATTTGATCGTAATTTTTTAATCGTAATTGATAAAAAAACATAAATATTTGAATTTAGAAAATAGCTATCACAAAAATATATATAATATTTTGTATTAAACATATATTATTTTGCGTATAAAATTTGAAGTAATTAAGAAAGTCCTTTTAATCTTCAAATTTCGCTAAAACTAAAATGTATCACTTAAAAATATAAAATCTTTATATTTGAGGTCAGTTATATCTAAATCTTTTGAAATCGACTAAATTACCTCATTTTGAGTGTTTATGTGTCGGTTATATCCAATTTTTAAAAGTTTGGATCAGTAACTCATAATTGGCTATTTTTAGAAGGCTTGATGCCTTAAAAAAATTCCGACCTTTCATCCCCTTTTCAATCCTACCCCGACGTTAAAAATTTGTCAATTTCACCCCATTTTTCATTTTTTTCATTTCAATTGTACCCTAAAGCATAAAATTGATCTTTATATATTTGACAAAAGTTCAAAAAAAAAATTTCAAAAATGATCAATTTAATATAAAAGGTTAATCTAATGCAAAAAAGATCAATTTAGAAATTTTTTGCCAAATAAAAAAGGTCAATTTTATGCTTTAGGGCACAATTGAAATGAAAAAAATAAAAAATAGGGTAAAATTGACTGATTCGCAACGTCAGGGTAGAATTGAAAAGGGGAGGAAAGGTCAGAGTTTTTTTAAGACATTAGGCCTTTTTAAAAAAAGTGGCTGTAACCGACTAATTTACACGATTTTAAAAGGTTTGAATATAACTAACCTCAATCGCAAAAGTTTAAAAACCAAATCAAACAATACGGTGAACCAGTTCAAAAGTTTAAGTTTAGATTTTAATTTTTAATTTTTATGGTTAATGTAGGTTTTGAAGTTTTTATAACTGCGGTTGACAATTGATTTTCAATCTAGTAGTTTAGGTTTAGTTTTTTAAGTATAAAAACAGTACTATTATGGACCAGTTTATATATTATTTTTATAGACGGGTTAACCGATCCATGCCCACCCCTAATTTTAACAACTATTATTATTTTTTTATTGATATTTTTTAAGTTTTATCAATATAATTTTCACTTCATAACAAAGTATTTATTTTCCTTTTAGAAAGTAAAAGCTATCTACATAAGTAAAATAGCACTTGTAATAAAATATAAGAACCAAAGTTGTATTTTATTTCAAATATTGCTGCTAATCCGATGGGTATTGTATTTTGAAGCTTTGTTAATGAAATTAATTCCAAAAACACAGTAAATAGGTGCAATGCTTTGGACTTTTTGGAAGTATATTCAGATTGTTTCTTCATTCCCAAACCTCTAATTTCCTAACCAACACAGAGTAAAATAACTGCAGTGCTAAATTAGAAGCACCCAGAAAAGTGAAATCAATCAAATGGCTATAAGATAGTTGAAGGCAGTCCAAGGCCAAAAAAAAGTAATTATAATTTAATAAATCAGCAGAATAATCTAGTAATCACAAAATCTTAGAATATGAACTATATCAGTGTGGCAACAAAGTGCCATGAAAGGCAACACATAACAAGTTATTAAAAGAATGGACAAATATACGACCCTAATGTAATTAATAATAAAAAAATAATTTTGTTTTATCATCTTTATATTTACCATTAATTTATCACTAAAATATAAAAAGTATAGATTTTTTTTGAATTCAAATAAGTTAGAGATAAACATTAATTATTAAAAATAAATGTAAAAGTAAATAGTAATTAAAAATTGACAATGGTAATAAAAAATGACAGTAAGGTTAGAAAAGTAATTGTTTTTTAATTAAATAATTAAATTTTAAAAAAATGGGTTTCTATCCGGATAGATTCTATCCGGATAGCATCACCCAATACTTAATACTATGATTAAAAAGTTTAATCACCAAAAAAAACCCTTACCTTTTAGCCCTTTGCAATTGCACTCTGACGTTGCAATTTTGTCAGTTACACTCTAATTCGCACCTTTGGGTTTCAATTCCACCCTCAAAATCAAATTAGACTTTTTTCATTCGGGAAAAATTCATAAAAACCCTTATAAAATACTCGTTTGAACTCTTTTCCACATAAAAAGTTAAAAATGGATGACTTATTTTAACTTTTTTCAATTGAAAAAGAGATCAATTTAGTACTTGAGAGTGGAATTGAAAACCAAAAGTGCGAATTAGGGTGCAAATAATAAAATTGCAACGTCAGGGTGTATTTGAAAAAGGGCTAAAAGGTGGGGTTTTTTTTATAATTAAGCCGATTAAAAATGTTATCTGATACTCTATTAATGTTGTCCTCGTGGGCTTAAAAATAACAATAGAGCCCAACAATCTGGGGATTCAATCCCCAGTTTGAGGGTAAAAACCTGTACAAACAACAATTTGCAATCCAACTGGTATTATGAGGTTCGGTTCGATTCTGTCCAAAATTGACCAGAACCGATCAAATCGAACTATATCAAGTGTTCAACCGGGTGACGAGTGAAAAAAATCTCGGAAACCGACCAAAGTTCATTTGCTGTCTTTTTTTTTGACAATTAGGGAGGGGGAACGTTTGTGGGAGGAAATGAATCTACAACCTTAACATTTTGTGTTCGCGCTTATAATATTTAAATTACAGTTCGTTGGTTCTTTTGCTATCTTGAATAAAAAAGCCTAATTCCAATACCATAGGGGGTTTATCAGTGCCGGAAACGACCCAAAAAACCTGTTACGTTAAGTTTTTTGATTATGTGATTTTAATATGGTTCAACCGTACTAAGAATTAATTATTTAAACTAATAAAATCAAACCAAACCACATGTTGAGCAGCGGGATTAAAAATGTGCACTTCATAATTTAACGATTATGATAGTAATCATATGAAATTAATTAGCACAAAGAATGTGAAATCGTCGCCCAGTGTGACAGATATATCTTTTTAAAATTCGGATAGTGACTAGTAATTGCACTAACTTTTAAAATTTTGTAATTTCAAACACCGGGTAATTTTCTGTTAAAAAATATTGATGTGAACACTGAAACAATATTTGTTTTGGTGCCCACGCCAACATTTTTTGGCAAAATATTGCTCGAGGTTTTCAATTGCAAAAAAAATAATCAAAACATATAATTTCGGTTGGAATTGCAAAACACGTTAAAATTTGTGACTATTAAAACAATTAAGCCTATTTTTCAATATATATTTTAAATGGTAATTTAAATTGAATTAAAAATAACTTTTTTTTAAATAGGACTTCAGCTACTTATGTCCTTAGTAAACTAATAAGTCACATCACCGTATCACAAAAATTTATAATGTTAGAAAAAATTAATGGATGGCTGAAATATTAAATAAAAGATTGGAAACACTTGAAAATTTTATTAAATCTTAGAGACAATCGGAGAAAGAAATAAATTTCGAAGATCGTTCATGAAAATTATCCTAAATAGTAAGCGACATGTCATGCCTCAACGTGATAAAACTTAAAAGAAAGTGAATTTAAAAGTCATTATAAGAAGTGTTATTTTCACATAAAATTTCAACCTTTTTATATGAATAATGATTTAAACACAAATTTAAACTTTAGGCCAAATGAATAAAAAACGTCAAATCTTTCATGATAAATCACCAAACAGGATCCAAGCTTTTCCGACCTGCACACCACAAGCAAACAGAGGTCAGAAGGAACTCCGGTGGGGGTCACCGGACGTTCACTCCGACGCTCGAGTAAGGTATTGAAGTAGAGGAAGAAGAAGAAGAGAAAAGAGTGAGTTTTCAGTTGAGAAAAAGAGAATTACCTAGGGTTTGTCCTTAAACCCTCTATTTATAGTTAGGGTTTAAGGACAAACCTGCCTTGCTGGCAGGCTGTGAGCCCAGTGGTCCCAGAATTCGGTTATGCTCACGTGGGAGAATATCCCTGCAGGTGGCGCGGTTCGTTAGGTGTGTCAGAGGGAACATTCCTCACGTACCTGTCAGAAGATCTTCTGTGGTCCCAGGATCTGGTACACGAGTGAGCGCTTCTGGGCAGGACCTCGGAGCCCGGTCAAGCCTTGAAGCCCGGGTAACTTGGGAGTCAAGTTATCATGGTTCTTGTATCTGAGAATGGCTCGGAGCTCGGACCAGATGGTTCGGTCTTTCGGGTTTATGAACTCGGAGCTCGGCCTAGGTTTGAGTCGAATATGACTCAGAGCCCGGATAGAATTCCTGGTCCGACCTTAGCAAGCGTGATTGTCTCGGATGATGTTTGAATTCCCATCGATCCGGTGACCCCCCAAGTCATGTGCTCTATGATTTCAAGAAGGTCGGACATTGTTACCAGGTCGGTGAAATGCTTGACTTAGTGATGCTCATTCCTGGCGAGGTTGCTTCGCCCCTACTAGATGTGCTACGTTATCACTAGTCCCCCCTCAGTATGTCGGATATTTATGTCCGAGCTGGTGGTGTGTACCGAGGTCGCAGGTCACGTGATTATCTTATGGTCAACAACTTCTGACACCGAGCCGTATGCCAGAGGAAGTAGCTGGAGGGATACAGTGATGTGAAAGGACCTGTCCTTTCGAGTTGTTGTGCCTGACAGCTGTTTGGGTGGGTGTCTCTGATGACGGTTGTGATTCTACTTAAGTAGGAGCCACGTGCCAAGCAGTTACTGCTGGTGCGGTTTTCTAGGAGTTACCCTTAGTGGGAAGAAAGAGAAAATTTAAGAGGTGCCTTTTCGTTTTCCCTCTCTTTTCTTCCGTTATAAATTTCATATTTCAAAACTTATCAACTTTTCGTTTCCTTTCTCAGTTTCTCTATTTCTCTCTGCTCTTGAAAAAGAAAAAACCTGTGTTCTTCGTCTTTCTCAAAAGCTTTCTTCGCTATCTGCTATTTTGGGGGATTATCTGTCCACTGTTCCTGAGGTTTCCAGATTTTGCTGTTTGATCGTGATTTGTGCTTCCGGTTGCCGTGTTTGCTTTCTTCCCAGGATTTGCTGCGTTTTCTACAAGTGAGTATTTCTTAATCTTCGTTTTAGTTCTTTGTTTTTCCAGTTTTCGAATACGTGAATTTCATTTGCTATATGTTTATTTCCTGAACTGTTGTTTTGTTTACGAAGGTTTTGCCTTGTTTTATTTAGATGTTCTGTTCTCAGTTTTTAGATTATATTGTGTTCTCTGGATTCTGTGTTTTCTGATTTGAGTCAATGTTTGCCTGCCTCTGTTTCATGATTTCACTGTGCTTGAGTTTGAAATGTCTGAGTAGGTTTCTAGAATTTCGATTTTGTGTGTGACGTTGTTGCTCTGGTAAAAATCTGGGAGATGAATTTCCAGAAAACTGGGGATTCAGCATGGTGTTCTTAGTGTTCTGATGATTTCACCCCTTAGGAGTCTCTTGTTGATTCATACTGTCGGTGTTTCGTTATTTTTTGTTGTTTTTTGGAAACTTGTCTCATCCGAGCTTGTTTCTTTGTCCTTAGGCATGTCGGGTGAATCATCAGAACGTGAGGAGGGGAGGGGTTACGACGATGATGATCAAGGGACGGCTGAGGCCTCTGTTGAGTTTCATGTCGTTCGTTCTAGCCGAGCTAACTTCTCGGAGGCGGAGGAGGTGGGGACCTCGCAACCGCGAGTTTCGAAGAAAGCAAAGGGAAAGGATAAAACCGCGGATGTCGGTGGTCGACCGGATGATCGGGATATTAAAGTGTCTCGGTGTACCGTTGGTTTTTTGGACGCAGTGCGCGTAGCTTTCAGTATCCCGGAGGAGTACGAGCTCTCCGTTATTCCCGAGGGTCAGAGATTGAACAACACTCCTCCGGCGAATACGATCATGTTGACTCTGGAGCACTTGCAGTCAGGGATAAGGTTTCCTCTGTCCGAGGAGTACCAGCGGTTGAGCGCCTATTTCAAAGTTCCTTTGTCTCAGATCCACCCCAACGGAGTTCGGCATTACTCGTGCTTTCTGAAGCTCTGTCGGCGGACTGGGGTCGTGGATTCCATGAGGTTATTCTGCTGTTTGTATCTGTTGTCTTTGAAGGACCAGAACCATTTTGCGTATATTAGGTTCCGGGGTGAGAGGAAAGATGTGCCTGGGGGTTTGTTTACTGGGATAACCGACTCTCTAAGGGATTTCAAAGAGGACTATTTCCGAGTTACTCATCCGACCGCCTTTCGGGGGATGATCAGCACCTGGAGCTCGGATTGTCATAAACCGGATAAATGGTTTCATACCCCCAGCCCTTTCGAGTCGGCTGACATAGCTAAGCTTCGGGATGCCATGCCCGATGGGAAAAAGGCTCACGCCGATGTTCTTTGCCCAAAAGTCATTTTTGACTTTTGGAAGTCTTCAATGCCTGCTGGTAGATCCTTGTACATTTATGTGTTTTTGTTTCGTGATTGTTTTGTTGTTGTTGTCCCCTCTTTTTTTTATTTGTCACGACTTGCTCGACTTGCTCTTATCTTCTGTTTTATCCGTACTGACCTTGGTCCTATGTTTCTTTCAGTGAACAGTATTGATGTATCCCGGCTTGCTGGCAAAAAACGCAAAAGACCAGCAAACCGAGCTCCTGCTCCGGCGCCGGCTCCTATGGCCCGAGCTGCCGCAACTGCAGCCACTCCAGAGGCTTCCGGGGTGCCGAGGCCCGAGGTCCCTGAGAATGCTGCCCCCGCGGTGGGTGTGAGCCCCGTGCCTCTTCGGGTTCAGCTGCCGGGCGGGATAGAGGTCCCTGTTTCCGCCGAGCCCGTGGGGACTATCCCTTTCATAAACTTGGACTCAACCGGGACTGTAGATGGTCCAGTTCAAAAAGAAGCTGCTCCCCGAGGAGATGTTCCTAAGGATGCTGGCCCGAGCTCTAAGGGTCCCCGAGCACCTTTGGCGGATCTGCCGCCTGTTTCTTCGGACTCAAGCACGGC
Organism: Mercurialis annua; assembly: GCF_937616625.2. Classification (NCBI taxonomy): domain Eukaryota; kingdom Viridiplantae; phylum Streptophyta; class Magnoliopsida; order Malpighiales; family Euphorbiaceae; genus Mercurialis; species Mercurialis annua. The sequence continues at coordinate 34,986,926 of NC_065573.1, read as the reverse complement.
GGCTTCGGGTCCCCAGACAATAACTCGGGCAAGCTTTGCCGAGTGGGTAAGTCGCCATAATGATGGTGCCCGGGCAACCTTGAACGAGCTTCCGATTGCCGGAGACGTTGCTCGGGTAACCACTTTACCCATCGACTTAGCCCATTATAAAACTCACCGGCCTGAGAATTTGCTGGCAGTTGTCTCCTCGCTCTGTCTCCAGGTATTTTTATTTTCCACTTAGTAAATTTTGTGTTTATGTTTTTTCTACCCTGTACTTATAGTGTTTGATTTCTGGTTTCAGGCGGCTCAAGTATCTTACTTGGCGGACCAGAATGCCAATAAGAACGAGGTTGATCTATTGCTGGCCAAGAACCTTCTTCTGTCCGAGCAAGCGAAGGTTCGAAGTGCTGAGAAACGTGCTGCTGATGCCGAGAAGAAGGCCTCCGATGGGGCCGCCTTGGTAGCTAAGCTGGAATTGCAACTGAAGAATTCCGAGGATCGAAGGTCGGAGGACTTGGAGATGCTCGGAAAGCTGAGAAATGACGTCAGTCGTCTGGAGACTGAGAAAGCTGCTGAGAAAGAGGATTTCTCGAAGCAACTCGCCGACGTCACTCGTCGAAATGAGCTGGCTTCCCAGGGGCTCCGGAGTTCGGTGGAGGATCTGAAGAAAAAGCTGGCCGAGGCCGTGGCGCGAGCTGATAAAGCCGAAGTCCAAGTCGCAGAGGGCGCCACCCGGGAGGAGAATTTGTACGAGGACTTTCGGAAGATGCTGTATGTGGGCGAGGTCCAAGTTGGTGAGTTCATAAGAGGTCGGTTTGGAGCTGATGTCGACGTCTCAGATTTTAAGCTGGACGTGGTTGACTTGCACCGCCGTGCCAAAGAGCTGCCCGAAGATTACGATATACCGGCAGATATTGAAGATTATCTGGCCGATGATCAGGGCGAGGGCCCAAACTGAGGCAATTTGTTTTTGTAATTGTTGAACAATTTAGTTTTTTGTTTTATAGTTTTGAACAATTTTCCTTGTCTTTGTAAATTTTTTGGGATGTTTGAGCTTTGAGCTCTTTTGCTAGTTTGAATATTTCCTTTCGTATACTTGTTTTTTCTGAATGAATTTTTCCATTGTTTTTGTAATGTTGAGCTCCGAGCTCCTTTGTTATGCTTTGAATATTTTTGCAAAGTTGGGTCACTTTGGCCTTAGTATATATATCTTGTTTTTTACCTGCCGGTTTGCCTGTTATCTTTCTGAATGAAGTTTTTCATGGCTAACTTAGCTTAGTTTCCGAGCTCCTTCTAGTAGTATAAATTTTCTAGTTTCTATGTTGTTTTTATACGTGGGCTCTTGACTTAGACTTGGTTTAAAAAATGCTAGGGTAGGTTCTTAGTTGTTCATAGGTCGAGCTTGATCAAGTTGCTCGGCGTGGATAACTTGTTATCTCCGGATGTCCCGGGATTGTCATAGCTCGCAGGCGACATACAGCCCGTTGGCGGCACCAAGCCCGTAGATGGCACATAGCCCGTGTATGGCACATAGCCCGTGGATGGCACATAGCCCGCTGGTGGCACATAGCCCGTAGATGGCACATAGCCCGTGGATGGCACATAGCCCGCTGGTGGCACATAGCCCGTAGATGGCACATAGCCCGCTGGTGGCACATAGCCCGTAGATGGCACATAGCCCGTGGATGGCACATAGCCCGCTGGTGGCACATAGCCCGTAGATGGCACATAGCCCGTGGATGGCACATAGCCCGTGGATGGCACATAGCCCGTGGATTTTTTACCGAGTAAAGTGCTCGGGTTTTGAGAAAGACATGAATTCTTTTTAATCTTTTTTATTCATTGAGGGGAAAAACTTATGTTTGAGTTTTACAAAAGCCTAACTCAAACATAAGTGAAAAAACCCCTAGGTACCTCGAAAATGAAAACAAGTGACTACTGATAGTATTTCCGAAGAACCTGGGAGTTCCAAGTTCTCGGGAGCACCCTGCCCGACATGTGTGCTATTTTATAAGCTCCTGCTCGTCCGACCTCCGTGACTTGATAGGGGCCTTCCCAGTTAGGTTCGAGCTTTCCCACTCCAGCATTTCCCTTAGCAATGTCTGCCCGTCGTAGGACCAGATCGCCGACTTGGAAACTCAAGGGTTTAACTCTCTTGTTATGATACTTAGCCATTCTTTGTTTGTATGCTTCGATTCTTAGCGCTGCCTGTTCTCTTCGCTCTTCCAGCAGGTCTAAGCATAATTTTTGTTCTTCCTCGTTCTTTGCCTCATCGAAGAACTGGACCCTTAGAGTTGGCATCCCGATTTCCACTGGTATCATGGCCTCGCACCCATATGTTAGAGAAAACGGGGTGTCTCCTGTGCCTGCCCTTGGCGTGGTTCTGTAAGCCCAAACGACCTTTGGTAGCTCTTCCAGCCACTGTCTATCGAACTCCCCTAGCCTGGCCTTGAGCCCTTTTAGGATCGTTCGGTTGGTCACCTCGGTCATCCCATTGCTCTGCGGGTGAACTACTGATGTGAAGCGCAGGTCAATGTGCAAGTCGTTGCAAAATTCCTTGAAGGCTCGGCAGTTGAACTGCTTTCCGTTATCAGTTACCAACGCTCTGGGTATACCGAAACGACACACAATTTGTCTCCAGAAGAAATCCCGAACCCGAGCTTCCGTGATGGTGCTCACTGCCTCTACCTCGAGCCACTTAGTAAAGTGATCTACTGCCACTATCAAGAACTTTTTCTGCCCCGTGGTTGGCGTGAAAGGCCCCAGGATGTCAATTCCCCACGTTGCAAATGGCCAAGGACTTGTAATAGGACACTGCTCTGTAGTAGGAGCATGTCGGATATTCTGGTGTCTCTGGCAGTTCTCACACTTCTTTACTATCTCCTCTGCTTGCTTAACCATCAGGGGCCAGTAGTAGCCCTGCAACACTGCTTTCTTGGCCAACATGCGAGGAGCTATGTGTGCTCCGCAAATACCCTCATGTATCTCTCTCAACACATACTCTCCTTCCTCCGCTGTCAAGCATCTCGACCACGGGTGGGTGAATGACTTTCTGTACAAGACTCCGTCGAGGAACGCGTAGTACGGAGCTTGTCGCAAGATTTTGTAGGCTTTATCTCTGTTTTCTGGCAGAGTTCCATCCATCAGGTAGTGGGCTATACCTTGCATCCAGTTTTCCAAAGGCTGAGTTAGAAAAATGGTTTCATAGTTGTCGATACTGGAATGCTTTTGAACAGAGAAATGGACTCCTGGTATCTTTTCGTTCACTGTTGCTGCTTTGGCCAATACATCGGCCTCTTGATTTTCCAAACGAGGAACTTGCTCTATTACCCATTTTCCTCCGAGCTCCTGAATCTTGTTCAAGAAGAACTTGACTCTGTCCACGTATCTCCTCATTTCCGAATCCCGAGCTTCAAAAGTACCCAGAGTTTGACAAACGACTAACTGAGAATCACTCCTTATCGTTACGTGTTCGGCTTTGACCACGTTTACCATTCTCAATCCGATCAACAGAGCCTCATATTCCGCGGCATTGTTGGATGCCGGGAAATCAAATTTTACCGAGCTTCGGAGTGTGACTCCGTGAGGGCCTTTCAAGACTACGCCTGCCCCCGATCCATCCAGATTTGATGCCCCGTCGACTTCTAAGACCCACCGTAGGAGTTGTTCGTCAGGTTCTTCAGGTTGGTCGCTTGCAGTGGTCTCAGCTATGAAATCTGCCAGTACTTGTGCTTTCAGAGCCGGTCTTGGTTCGTACCGGATGTCATATCCTCCCAGCTGGACCGACCAGCTGACTAGCCGTCCCGACATCTCTGGCCTCTGCAGCGCCTTTCTCAGAGGTTGGTTCGTACGTACTACAATGATGTGAGCCTCGAAATATCTCCTTAGTTTTTCCGCCGCCACCTTCAATGCCAAAGCAAATTTCTCAATTTTTGGGTATCTGACCTCCGGGCCTTTCAAGACCCTGCTGAGATAATAAACCGGGGTTTGCAGACCCTTATCCTCCTTCACCAGGACTGCCGCTGCTGTCTCGTCATTCACCGAGAGATACAAGTATAAGATTTCCCCAGGCTCAGGTCTACCCAACACCGGGGGTGTGCTGAGGTAAACCTTCAGCTCTTCAAAAGCTGCGTTACACTCCTCTGTCCACTTGAAATTCTTTGTATTCTTCAGGATTTTGAAAAATGGCAAACATCGTTTGGCCGAGCAACTCATGAATCTGCCCAATGCCGTTACTCTCCCGTTCAACTTTTGTACCTCCTTCACCGAGCTGGGGGCTTTCATGTTCATTACTGCCTCGATTTTCTCCGGGTTGGCCTCAATGCCCTTTTCCGAGATGAGGTGCCCTAGAAATTTCCCAGAGCGGACTGCGAAGACACATTTTTCTGGATTTAGCTTGAGGTTAAAACCCTTCAGCTTTTCAAAAGTTTCTGCCAGATCCGCTGCATGTTCCTCGATCCCTTTAGATTTCACGACTATGTCATCCACATAAACCTCGACATTCTTGCCCAGTTGATCTTTAAAAACCTGATTCATGAGTCTTTGATAGGTTGCCCCAGCATTTTTTAAACCAAAAGGCATCTTCTTGTAGCAATAGGTCCCCAGATCCGTTGTGAAAGCTGTTTTTTCTTCGTCATCTTTACTCATCGGGATCTGGTGATATCCCTGCGAAGCATCTAAGAAGGCATAGACCGCAAACCCGCATGTTGCGTCCACCAGTTGGTCAATGTTTGGCAGAGGAAAACTGTCCTTTGGGCAGGCATTGTTTAGATCAGTGAAATCTATACAAAGCCTCCATCTACCGTTGGACTTCTTGATCAAGACTACGTTAGCCAGCCATTCAGGGTAGTCCACTTTCCTGATGAACCCGGCTTTCAAGAGCTTCTCCACTTCATCTCGGATGGCAATCTGTTTCTCTAGAGAGAAAGTTCTTTTCTTTTGCTTGACAGGTTTGCATTTCGCATCCACATTTAACTTATGCGAGATGATCTTAGGGTCTACCCCCCCAATATCCTCTGGCTTGTTGGTGAACTCCTCCACGTACTGTTTTATCCGAGCTATGATAGCCTCCCGGTGCTCGTCTGGCCAATCTACCCCCAGCTTTACATACATCTCGGATCCCTCTGTAAGTTCAATCGTTTCTAAGTTTTCTCGGGGTTTCTGAGCTTTTTTCTCTCTGATGAGCAGCTCGGGCGTATCGATGTTCATCGTTTCCACCGTGCTGCCCATAGTGGCCATGTAACATTGCCTAGATAGGGTTTGGTTTCCCCTGATAGTTATGACCTCGTTTTCCACTGGGATTTTCATCATCAAGTAACGAATACTAGTCACTGCACCTGTGCTATACAACATAGGTCTACCAAGAATACCATTATAAGCAAGAGGCATGTCAACTATCATGAACAGTGAACGTACCTTCCGTGTTGGTTCCGCCAGGATTCCCTCTGTTCCGTCCTCCTGAGGTATTTCGATGCCGAGCTCTAGATCCAGCTCGACCATGCCCTCTGGGGTAACCGGAGCTCCCCCCAGCCCCAGGAGAGGAATGTTCACAGGCTTGAGGTCGGTCTTGGATCCTCCCATTGTCAAAAAGACTGACAGAGTCAACAAGTTAACCGAGCTTCCATCGTCTACCAGCAATCGTTTTACCCATTTCGATCCAATGATGGCGGATACGATCAAGGCGTCTTCATGAGGAAAATCTACTCCTTTCGCATCCTCTGGCCCGAAAATAATGTTAGGCCATGGCGCCCCAGTAGATACCGACATGACCATCTTTTGCTTTTTCTTTCTGCGCTTGCGACTGTATTCGGACTCTGAGGTTCCTCCCGAGATTGTGTTAATTACCCCCGTGACTTGTGTTTTCTTTGAGGGGGATTGGGCCTCCCTACTCCCCCCGGGCTCCGACCTGACCGAGTTGACCCTCGTATTTCCTCGGTCTTGGCTCTCCTTGGCCACAACAAAATGTTGTAAACGCCCCTGGCAGACTAATTTGTCTATCTCGCTTCGCAAACGTCCACATTCCTCCGTTTCGTGGCCATAACCATCATGAAAATCACAGAACTTGGATCGGTCTCCATCTTTCACTAGCCTCGGTGGATAACGAATCTCTTCGTTGTTGTGCTTGATCCAGGATAGAATCTGCTCCCTTGGTGTGTTAAGTGGCACGTATTGTCTCGGTACTCCTGCTCGATCCACATATCCTTCCGTTCCTCCTCCAATGCTGAAACTTGGCTTAGTACCAGGCCCCGTGCTTGGCGGACTGGTCTGAGCATTGAATGGCTTGTTACCTCTGTACCCCGAAGTCTCGTTCAGAGGTCGGTACCGATCTTGGTTACGGTTAGATCCCGGAGTATTCTGCGTTTTACTGGGAACCGGGCTAGCCGTCCCATAAGACTTCCTCTGCCTTTCCTCATCAAGATTGATATAATTCCAAGCCCTGTCCATCAACTCGGTGTAAGTGTCAACCGGGTTTGTAATCAGGCTGTCTCGGAAAACTTGCATGCTGGTGTTATCTTTCATAGCATCGATGGCGGTATCATCGTTCAAATCTTCTATCATGATCGCCTCGGCATTGAACCGAGCAATGTAAGCTTTTAAACTTTCTCCAGGCTTTTGAAAGCACTTCTTCAAATCACTGGATCTTTTCTTTCGTTCGATGCTCGGGGCAAAATGAGTTTTGAAAGCCATTGCGAGCTCCCTGAAACTGGTAATAGAGCCCTCCTTGAGGTTCTGGTACCATTTTTGCGCCGCATCACTCAACGTTGAAGGGAAAACTTTGCACACCGTGGCGTCCGAGACACTTTGAACTCCCATGGCAACCTGAAAGCAACTTAAATGAGTCATCGGGTCGGATTTACCGTTATATCTGTCAATGGGTGGATATTTAAACTTATCTGGAAATGGGTCATCCCATATAGCCTTTGATAAAGGGCTAGCAATGCCACAGGTAGTAAAAGGTCGAGACTCTGCCTTGTGCCCTTTGTGTCTATCCAGCTCGGCCTGGACCAGACGAGTAACCTCGTCATGCAAAGTTTTCTGATGCTGAGATGCTGCACCCGAGCTGTGAACACTCTCTGCCCCGTTTCTCCTGACCGGTGGGACTCCTGCCCTCGCGGTCCGCAGAGGATCTGCCTCCGGGTCTGGGTCTCCCCTCCCCAAACCAGCGTCACCGCGCTGTGTCCCCGGTGGTAGATTCTCGTCTTGCACCCCCTCCCTTCGAGGAGGAGGAGGATCATTCCGACCTTCGTCTCTCGGAAAAGGGCGATCATGCCGACCTTCGTCTCTCGGCAGATTAGTGTCACGATGATCTTCGCCTCTTGGTGCTTGATGCTCTGTGGGACCCCTAGGTCTGGGTCGTGGGTGATCGCTCCGACCTTCTTCTCTCGGAAGACGACCATCCTGAAACTCAGAAGCTCGGGGTGGCGGGGCCACAGGGGTGGCCGAGGGATTGTAACTTGGGTAATACTGGGACATGACTGCAAAGTGCATCTGCTGCGCCTGGTGTAGCTGGCGAGCCATGTATTCTAAATATTCTTGAGCTTGTAAGACCGCCGGAGGTATATCCTGCCCAGAAGTTGTTCCCGTTCCCGTAGCCACCAGTGTAGCGTCTACCGGGAAGTTGAGTTGAGTGGGAGACAAGGTATTGTGGAGGAAACTCTGAGGCACGGTGGTTCCTGGGGTTGATAAGTGGGTGTGACTTGGATCTGAAACAAAAGGGTTCGCCCTTGGATAGTTTTCCAACCCATATAGAGGCACAAATCCAGCTCCACTGCCGGAGGCCCTGGATCCTCCCACCTGAGCATTCGCTGGAGGAGTTAAGCCAGTGATCACAGAGGTCCGACCACTAGCAGAGACTCCACCAACCAAGTTAGCGTCGGCAACCGTAGTTCCCAGAGGATCTACCCTGTCCAAAACAGGATCATCAGCCATTGTTTCTTGTCAAGATCTGATCAGCAACGTCAAGAGAACCAGAGTAGAACAAGGGAATACAAAACGTTTCCCACAGACGGCGCCAAGTGATAAATCACCAAACAGGATCCAAGCTTTTCCGACCTGCACACCACAAGCAAACAGAGGTCAGAAGGAACTCCGGTGGGGGTCACCGGACGTTCACTCCGACGCTCGAGTAAGGTATTGAAGTAGAGGAAGAAGAAGAAGAGAAAAGAGTGAGTTTTCAGTTGAGAAAAAGAGAATTACCTAGGGTTTGTCCTTAAACCCTCTATTTATAGTTAGGGTTTAAGGACAAACCTGCCTTGCTGGCAGGCTGTGAGCCCAGTGGTCCCAGAATTCGGTTATGCTCACGTGGGAGAATATCCCTGCAGGTGGCGCGGTTCGTTAGGTGTGTCAGAGGGAACATTCCTCACGTACCTGTCAGAAGATCTTCTGTGGTCCCAGGATCTGGTACACGAGTGAGCGCTTCTGGGCAGGACCTCGGAGCCCGGTCAAGCCTTGAAGCCCGGGTAACTTGGGAGTCAAGTTATCATGGTTCTTGTATCTGAGAATGGCTCGGAGCTCGGACCAGATGGTTCGGTCTTTCGGGTTTATGAACTCGGAGCTCGGCCTAGGTTTGAGTCGAATATGACTCAGAGCCCGGATAGAATTCCTGGTCCGACCTTAGCAAGCGTGATTGTCTCGGATGATGTTTGAATTCCCATCGATCCGGTGACCCCCCAAGTCATGTGCTCTATGATTTCAAGAAGGTCGGACATTGTTACCAGGTCGGTGAAATGCTTGACTTAGTGATGCTCATTCCTGGCGAGGTTGCTTCGCCCCTACTAGATGTGCTACGTTATCATTTCATAAAAATTTCAAAAAAATCCAAACCTTTCAATTTTATCCAATTTGTCTTGAAATACATGATTTCGTTTTAATAATGTCTAGTTAAAAAATTTTGCTTATGTGGTAACGATATGTGGTATTGCCACATCAGCGCCAAGTAGGTGCGACATGAGTAAAATTACATAGTTGGACATTATTAAAATGAAATCATGTTTTTCAAGATAAATTGGATAAAATTAGTGGACTATTATTTACCGCCATAAATTACTACCCACCGCCCACTTTTTACCAAAATACCTCTAAGCCATTTTCAGTTTTTTTTTAAAAAAATTCAATCCTCTCAATTCAATTAAAAACCCAACGAACATCCGAACGATTTTACAATAAAAATGTCAAAATCGACTAGAGATAGAGAACGGAACCTACGGTAAATAATCGATTTTTATTTATTTAATTTTTTAATTTTTATTTTTTTTAATTTTTTTAATGGGCCATCGTCCTTAGATGGCGATGGCCCATAAGAGCCATCGCCAAATCAAGGAGATGGCCCCTATGGGCCATCGCCATCATTTGGCGATGGCCCTATGGGTCCATCGCTAAATCAAGGCGATGACCCATTAAAAAAAATTAAAAAAATTTTAAAAATTAAAAAATTAAAAACCAATTAATTATTAAAAGTTACTGTCCTCTATTTTAGGTGATTTTGATATTTTTATTATAAATTTGCTCGGTTGTTTGTCGGGTTTTTAATTGAGTTGAGGGGATTGAGTTTTTATTTTTTATTTTTTAATGTCGTTTTGGCACCTTTTAATAGCTAAAACAACATCAGATAATAACTTTAAACTATAAAACGCCAAAAAGACAAATATTGAGCATTTTCATGTCAAATTTTTAACGTTGTACTTAAATTGTTGTAAACACGAACGGTTGGAATTTATACGGAAATAATTGCTACAAAAACTCACGTTTTTAGTGGCTTGGAATTTATATAAAACTATATACAATGGAACTTAAATTAAAGATTAAGTCGAACTTATAAGCTCATGACAACAATCTATCATGTCGTAAGTTCAGATTTTCTCATAAACGTTCTCCCACTCTGATAAAAAAATTGAGTCGAGCTAAATTCCATTTATTTTTTTATTAAATTGAATCAATAATATATTTTAGTTTTATTTAATTCAAAATGATTGAAACCGAATTATCGAACAGATTATATTTGGTTGCATTTTTTATAATTAAAAGCGACATATTCCATTATCTAATCTAGAACTAATATAATAATTCAACATCAAATAATTTTATATGAAAAACAACAAGATTTAATACCTTTTTTTTTCACTTTCTAAACACAATCTATTTTTAATTTTTTATTATGTCGGCACTCACTATTGGTTATGACACCCGCATTATCCCCCACTCATAGTGCGGCATCAGTATCACCATCTTCCCCACTCTAAAAAGCGAAAGACATGAGAGCAACAAAAAGAAAACATAAACTAAGGAACAAGAAAATATTATTAACAATTCAAAGTTTATTCTGGTTCAACTACAATCCACTTCATTATTATTATTTTTTGAATATGTATTAATATTTGAACTTCTTTAACCTAATAGTAAAGAAACCAAAGGAATTGTATGTAATAATATTTGAACTTCTTTAATCTAATATTAAATAACCCAAAATATTGTATGTAATAATATTTGAACTTCTTTAGCAAAATTTTCAAATTTTGACCTATAATCGGACCAGATCAAACTCCAGTCCAAGTTTCTGGTTTAACATAGTGAAAAAAATAAATTCATATACTATTAGTGCAATTTTTCCTTTTTTTTATTATAGTGCCACATGCTAAATGCCATTATTAAAAAAGAATTTCCAAAACCCAAAGAATCAAAACTATCAAATCCGCCAGCCAGCAATCCACATTATTGTACTCCAAAAGTACCACATTATTGGCTTAAACTAAAAAATGATCTAATAAACCCCATTGTCTTTACTCTTTAAACATCATTAACAACGCACATAATCATAATTCATAAACCATAATTAACACCGACTAATGACTCCAAAAAACTAATTAATCGGTGAAATTAGGAACAATAGCATGAGGCTCACAAGCCTTAGCATCAGGATGCGGCTCAACAGCTGGGTGTGGCTCAACTGGCTTTTTAAGTAACTCTTGGGGCAAATCTTTAATACCCTTTAAATAAAAGGTGTAAAAAAGCTTGAAAGGAAAAATTATTTGTTGGAGTTTAACTTGACCATACACTCCTTCGAAAATCCCTGACCCACCAGTCACAGCAAGGTACGTGTCCTCATAAGTCAAGTAAGGTCCCTGCACAGCTATGTGACCGTAGTCTCCAAAGTAGAAGCTGTAGGTTGCTTCGTACCGGTCACCTTTCATTCCCGGTTTGTTTTGGATCAAAATGCATAGTCCTGCTGTTATTCCTATCCTTTGTTGCAGGTCAGCCGAATAAAGCTGTAATTATTTAACATAAAGTTAGGATTATTTTAATTGTTGGATTGAAAATGATTGTCACATTTTTCTAAAATATTTCTGTATCATGCCTTGCATCACAATTTGTATATTTCATCACTATAAGAATTTCTACTATCTGTTTTACATTTTAAAAGTCTCATATTTTATTTTATTTTTTAGAAATATTTTTACATTACACTTTTTTTTTTACTTTTTTTTAGTCTCTTAAATAAACTTTATGTAAAATTTTATTATCATTAATTGAAGCAAAAAAACATAAAAAAATATAAAAAAGATAAAAATAATATATGTTTTCTTAATCTATGTAAAAACAAATGTGAGTTTTAAAATAGGATCCGAGGGAGTATATTTTAGTAATGAACTATCAAATTAATAATCCATTCATTTTTATCCACTTTTCTTGATAAACATATGATCTTCGGAGTTATGCTCCGATTAATCGAGATTGAGTCGGATAAGATTTCATAAAACAACAAAATTCTTCCATTTTTTTAAATTGATTTATGTGTAAGGCTCAAAATTGAGATTTCTAATTAAGAGTAAATCAGGCTTTGTTACTACATTTCATATTTATTTGCTTTTAATAAGAGATGGCGAATGAACATTTGTTTTCTAGCAAATTCTATAATTAGAAAGTTTTGACCTTCGGGAAAAAAAATACTACATAGAAAAGAAAGAAAAATTTGTAAAAGCAAGAAAATCATTGAAAAGGAATATCTTGAATCACAGACAGCAAGACAGCTAAATTTTCTGGGAAAACAAACAGAAGAAAGAAAAAGAAATGAAATATACCTTGTTGCTAAAAGGAACAAGATCACCAAGTGAATTAACTTGCTTCTGGCTCAAACGGAGATAAGCTGGACTTCCCCGATCCCTTTCATTGATCTCATAAACACACAGTTCTTGAACTTTAGCTGCTGCAATAATTCAAGTACAAATTCAACCAATTAAAGAAAACTGAAAAAAATCAATCAAAAACAACAAAGAGAATCAAAGAGAAAGATCAACTTACTGAGTCTCGAGTCATCATCCGATGGAGCAGCTTGATTCTTGCACGAGAAGGGTCTGTTAGGAGAAGAAAATTTGTTAAAATGAGCAGTTCTTGAAAAAATGGCGGTGAGATTTGGATTTGATGGGTTCGCAATCTTGAAAGGCAAGAGTGAGTTGGTGGTGGGAGTGGATGATCTAGCAGATGAGTCGCTCGGACTCATCAAAGAGAAAGTTCTCAAGGAAGAAGTGGAGCAAGCCATGTTAATTTGATATGGGTAGGTTGGGGGGTGTTTGGCAGGGAAGAAAGTGAGGGGAATTTAGTGAGTAGTGGTGATGATGATAGTCCAAAGAAAGTTGTTTATATAGAAGGCGCAATGTGGGTAGCCGTGAACCTAGTACTGCTGGGTGGGGTGGGGCTAGTCTCTAGTCTCTGGCTCAGTTTTTCTACTATTAATTAAAGTTGAATTTAAAATTCTTCTCCATAATGTGATTCACGACAAATTTTTTTAATAATAAGATGATAAACTTTTGTTATGGTCATTAAAATATTAGCATAATTGAGTTCAAGTTACAAACTACATTTTTAAATGTTGAGTTTAAATTCTGTTAGATAATTTCAACCACATAAACATTAATTTTTTTATTAAATATATTTAAAAACTTAAAGTTATCATTTTAGTTTTAATCGCTGAAATATGAATAGTAGAAATAGAATTATTAATTAAAATATTATTTGTATTAAAATATGATATGTATATAAATAGATATGTGGGAATCACTTAATATCTAACACTGCTTAGTAAAATAAATATTTAATTTTAATTATAAATTCAGTTATCTAATACGGCTTTAATATTTTTTAGAGTGTGTTATTTTTTTATAATTTTACTTTTATTCGTTTAATATTAAATGATTAGTTAGCATACTCGTAATGAGATTGCTTAGTTGATACTTTTTTATAAGTTATATTTTAATGTAACACATCCTCGTATTAACATGATAAAAAAAACACATCTTGTATTATTTAATATATTTTTAAATTAACTAAAAATTAATTAAAATAAAATAAATAAAATAACTATCCATTTTTTATTCTATCAAATATTTTCTCATTTTTAATAAAATTATAATGTTCAAATCTATTTTTATAGATATTATTTCTATCTAAAGTCTACTATTTATTACCATTATTTAAAAAAAAGAATTGTTCATGATATCTAATGATGATTAATTATTTAATGTGTAATGAAAAATAAAAATAATTTTTTTAAAAAAAAAATATTAAATGAATTTTTTAAACAGTATGAAAATGATGAAGTGGATAATAATTTTATAGGATGAAGGAGTAATTTTCTTTTCTTCTAATCAATAAATTTTTTTAAATACTTCTTTTGTTTTATTTTAAAAATCCTATATACTTTTACATAAAAATTAAAAAAATAGTTATTATTTGTAATTTTTTATATTTTATTCTTATTAATGATGTTGGAATTTTTTATAACACTTCTTTAAGATGATATAATGAAAAGTTAAAAAAAAGTTCAATATAAAAATATTCTTAAATTAGACCGCAGCTTTGTCCTGGCGTATCCTTGATCCCTGCAGATCTTCTCACGTGACGGTCAGAAGGTAAAATTGATAAGCCTTGACTGCTTGCGGGTGATTTCAACACTTATAAATCCCTTACCACCCGTACTATATCAAAACGAATGCACATGTCAACGAAAAAAGTACGTTTTAGAAAAATAAATATTTTGTGAATGATTTTTTCCGGCTTTAGTTTAGGTTCAATACCGAACTTTTAAAATAAAATATTTCAAAATAGCAAATGAGATTTTTAAAAGGGTTAACGTCAAAAAATCACGACATTTACACATTTTTTTATTTTAATCACGCAGTTTAAATTTTCTCATTTTCATGCACGAACTACTATTGTTTCTCAAATTAATGCACAGTGCTGAGGTGTCACGGTTCTATTGGTGTAATTCGCTGAGGTGGAGGTCATTTTACACTAATAAATGAATGTCATCTCAGCACCGTGTATGAATTTGAGAAAAAAATGATAGTTCGTACATGAAAATAAAAAAATTTAAACTGCATAATTAAAATAAAAAAACGTATAAAATTGATTAATTTTTATAACAATAATTCTTTTTAAAACGAGATTGAAGGTGTAATATTTTCGTGTTAGAGATTATACAATTATATATAATTTCAGCATATGGTGCTAATTTGTGGTGTACTAATGGACGGTGAAACCCCGTGTGCTGTGTGAGAGATGCAGCACGAAGTCTATGATTGGTCAACGCGTGTAATTTTGTGTGCACAAATTTGTTTAACATTGATTTTCAACACGTGGATTGTTGTTTGGATGGCCGGAAAATTGAAGAAAATGTCTTTGATTTTGAAACAGCTCTTACAACCTTGGCATTACTCAATCTATCCGTCAATAGTCAAACATAATGTAAACGGAAAAGCATACATAAATTATTAATTCGGCTTTGATTAAGTTAATTCAATAGTAGTAGTATTTTTTTTAGTAGGAGAAAAAATTTGAAAGTTGCTTTTAATTTTAATTAGTCTTGTAAATTTACGTTTTTCCTTTTTTTTTTCTTTTTTTTCAATTTATCCAAAAAAAAAATTTACGTTTTTCCTAATTGTTAAGCATAAAATTTGAAGTGTAATTTTCTATGGAATTGATCACTAATGACTAATCTATAATACTAAAATATAAAATAAACTAATCAATTAAACCTCTTCGATTAATACTCAATTTATTTTAAATATATCTATTTAAACCGCTTAAATAAAAGAAAAATAAATAAAATACTACTCTTTCTATTTTTATAATTATTAATCTAAATAAAAAAATATTTTAATCTTTAAGGTTTTTAGATAATTTTAACAATTTAAATATGTGTTTCAATTTATAAAAAGCAAAGTTTATATATTCCATATAATAAATTAAAAAAATATTGATAACCTATTTTTTTGAAAATAAAGTTATATTAATTTTTATATTTATAATTTAAACAACAAAAAATTGAGACTAACTAAAAATAATAAGAATTAGCAATTTTGGTTCGATGGATAATTATAAACAAAATAAGATAAAGTATAGTTCTCAAAAGCTTGCATCTAATTTTAGGTAAGGAAGTGGACAAAACAATTGAAGACTAATATTTGACTGGACTATACCATTTTCGTAAAGATGCTATAACATGCGAAAAATAAGGATACCGGCCATTGACTGAAGTAGGAAAAATAAACCGATTACCTTAAAAAAAAATATGCTATCTTCTTTCTGTAATGATTTACATGCTTATTACAAGTTTCGTCAGCTGACCTTTAACCAGCAGAGTTACTAAATACTAGTCAATTAATATCTATTTAAATTAATTGACTACATTAAATGAATTAACCAAATTTAAAGAAATTATAAGTGTTGCGAACCTTGTTTGTGATTACAAAGTGTATCAATAAAACCTTATTCTAAAATATTTGCAGTTTAAACAAATTTATTTAAGATTTTGAAACTAGCAGTCAGTGGGCCAATTGTGAATCACATGGAACATAGACTAATTAATTGAAATTTATCAAAGTAAATTATAGGGTTATTTTACTATATATCACCCTTTTTTAGCATTTTATTCGACTTAAGTACAATCTAAAAAACATCTCCCCTCGTATTTTAATCTTTTCAAACTTTTCGTCCATTTTGCATTTCATGTGTTTTTCTGTAAAAATAATGTCGTTTTTTACCATGTGAATAACCAAAATAATGTCATATAAAACATTAATAATATAATTTCCACGCAATGAAAAGTTGGAATATATGGTGCTACATTTTTCAAATTGTACTTAAATCGAAAAAGATGTAAAAGATGGAGATATATAATAACAATAACTTTAAATTATAAAGTTTTAAAATTCTTGTCGATTTGTTGTGCATTTAGCAAAACACGAAATTAAAATTATGTTTAGTACATAAAATAGATGTGGACTGAAATAATTATTTTATATGAAGTAAATATTTTATGAAATTATTATCACATAATTTTATAAAATTGTCATTTCATGGTGGAGTTGGTTTTCCATCTCTTTATAACTTTTGTGTAGTTTGATCGGTTATTTTAATTAATTAAATAAATAAATTTTACTAATATTTATTGTAATCCTACCGATAATAATAAACTAATTGGTGTTTATTACTTATTACATATAAATTTAGGAGAAAATTGATATTTATGTTTATTAAATATTGCTAGAATACTTAATATTTCTAAAAATTATAAAAATAAAATTAGATATATAAATTCAGTTAATGTGGCCAATTCGATTAATTCAAAATGTTACACTAAAAACCAACTGAAACCTAATTAATCATACTTTTTCTTAAAGTAATCGTAAGCAAATTAATTTTGACAAACTTAAATTTAATTTAATTTGATGTGTAATTTCGGATGTGATGAAATAGTGTCCACCTTTAATGACGAGTGTATTTTAAGTGAAAAAGAAAACTAACAAACTGCGGCATACCAACGAGCTGTATCTCAAATAGCATAAGCGCTAGATAGTAAATTGTAAAAACTGTGAATTCATTTCCTACGAGCTGTATCTCAAATAGCATAAGCGCTAGATAGTAAATTGTCAAAATTGTGAATTCATTTTCTCACACAAGCGCTCTCTTTTCCCCAATTATCAAAAAAAAAAAACAAATTGATGCATACTTTTTTTATTTTTCATTGGAATTTAATATAACGTGAATTACGCTATACAAAGGATTAACTTCCTACGTACATGAGATTATAGAGAATGAATTCTATCACTAAAAAGTGAAAATTTTGCTCTCTTCTCTCTAAAAAATCTTCTTCTCATCTTTATCTTTTAAAGGGGAAGAGGAGGTAATTATCCAGTGGAAATTATCTCCTCCCCACCTATAAATAATAAATAATTTTTAAATATACTGTTTATTTCAATACAAGCTCTCCGCTAGATAGTTTTTCAACATGTATATTATCATTTTCTTGATTTAATTTTTTATGGTTTTATATTTATTTATAATTAGTCTTCTTAAATTTATCAAGAATCTATAGCGATTGTTCGGATTTTAAAGCCAATTTCTTGTAGATGTAAGATTTTGAAGGGTTATATATCTAATTTCGTAGAATTTCATTGACAAGATGATTAGAAATACTAAACATCAACGGATCCAGCGGTTTGAAGGTACAATCGGAAGAGTTTCAAAATCAAAACCTCGCAAACAACGGGACTTTATTCATCGTTCGTGACCAAAGTTGGAATTCTGGTTCAAAATTGCGGTGTAACGTGTATCCCCCTCCCCCTCCCCCCCGCGCGCGCTTTCCGATCAAGGAATAGATGAAATAAATCAAAAAATGAATACGAAATTCACTACTTGACTTTTCTCATTTTCGATTAATTTTACTTGATTCATTTGTTGTTTATTAAATCTTTGATAAAATAGAGTGTAAAGATCATATTATTAAGGCCTAGTGCTTATAAAATCCAAACCTTTTAACCCCTTTTCCGATCATATCCTAACGCTGAAAACTTGTAAGTTTTACCCTATTTCGCATTTTATTGTTTCAATTGTACCCCAATTTTTTTAATTTTTGCCAATTGTTTTATTTAAATGATAAAATCATTCAATTAATCATGTTTAAAGATAATATTAAATTCATTCCATTAAAAAAAGTACAAATAAATCCTTTATTTTTAAAAACTAACTCAAAATCATAATCAAATTAAAATTAATTTAAATTCTTAATTAATTAAACTAAATCTAAATAAATTTTAAACATGTAAAATTAATATATTCTATACATGGAGAACGATTTTGAATTTTTTTCCAAACAGAAAATACGTCAATTTAATATTTCAGGTTACAATTAAAACGATAAAATGTGAAATAGGGTAAAATTTACAAATTTTCAACATCAGGGTAGTATCGAAAAGGGGTTATAAAGTCGGATTTTTTAAGGTATTAGGGCTATTATTAAAACTTGTCATGTGACTTTTTTGATTGTACATTAATCTTATTTTATAGATTCTAATTTTTAGGTAAAAAAAACCTACCTACATGGATTCTATTATATAAAACTTCCAATTTAAAATCTCTAATAAATTGAAAATACAAATTAGACCACGGATCATACTCTTTTGGAAGATTTCAATGCGATCTCTTACTATGGAATTGCAAGGCCCAAGGGTTAGCCCATTGGTCTTCCTGTTTTCATTGTCTCAGCTCACAACCTACAGTCTAAAGGGCCCCCACTCTAACTTTCCATCGTATAGATCTGCGAAAAGCTTCCATGGGTCTTTGTTATTGGACATATTGTTTAGGCTGGCACCTTCACAATTCTAACTCGAGTTCAACTTAAATTTAAAATAACTTATTTGAATTGATCACGAATAATATTTATATAACTTAATTTTAAATATGCGGATTTTTTTTATAGAGTAAGAAGATAATTGATAGTCAATTTAATAATTTTGAAATAAAATTATATTTTTATTAGATAGCATTTGATAACATAATTTAACTTTTGACTTAATTTAATTATTTAAGTCAAAATAATTGATTTAACTTTTTTATTGGAAATGTTTGAAAAACAAATGACTTTTAGACATGCGATTTATTATACTCATCAATAAATTGTCGTTTTATATTTTTATATTTTAATTATTTACTATTATATTTTTACGCTTATATTTGTATATAGATGTCATATTATAATTTTAATATTATATTCTTTTAATAAAAATATTATAAAATTAAAAAAGACAAAATTAAAATGTATTGACAACTTAATATTTAAGAAGCACTTAAAAAATTTGAAGGTTAATGTTTTCTGCTCTTAAAATTTAAAATTTTAATTTTATCAAACAACACTTAACAGTCGTAAAATGGTACGCAAATTAGTGGCTTATGCTATTTTTTCCACTTTAATTTGGTTTCTTTCTGATGTAAGGTTTGCCTAATATCCGGCCCATTTAAGAGTTTAAAATTGTTCGAAATTGAAGCAACCAAGACTATATAGCAGCAATGAAGATACCAGGCATTACTAGACCAAATGCTTTCAAAACTGTTGAACCGGCCCGATACCGACCTCCCTCTAGTTCCGGGCAAATTTAGACACGGTTCAGCTTTGATTAGTTTCGGGCTGGTTTACAATTCAACTTAGCCCATGGCCACCTCTAGTTAAAGGAACACTTGAACCCGCTCTGAACAACCTCTTAAACAGTTATGGAGCCGTCTCTGTTTACCGGTCCGATTTTGACATGTTCTAAAAAAAATCAAAAAAGAAGTTAAAATTAAAATTAAATTTAAAAGGAATTATTATTCATTTTTAAAACTAAGATATTTTATTTTATTTACTCTGTGTATATTCTTTAAAAAGAATTTGGTTCAAAATTGGAACTGTCAATTTGAAACCGAATCCAATGAGTCTGATTTAAAAAAATGTTGAATTGGACTGAAACTTATTTTTTTCCCGGTTATAGACTAATTTGGAGCCCGTTTATAATTTAACCGGTACCAAACTAATTTTGACTGGACCGGTTTACAGTTCAACCTGACCCGTTTCTGCCTCTACGTACGTATAGGAGTACAACTTAGTGTGATTATATGTTAAAATCATAGTGGATTAAAACTATTACTGCTAAATTATATTCATGGTAGAATGATTTGTCTTTGTTTTTTGACACAAAATGATTTGTCTATTTAAACAATTATATCAAAATACTGAGTCGTGCTAATTGAGATCAAAACATAGAGTACGGTATATCCGTAATTCGTACGATTGTCTAATTCTTAATTGACCCTAATGAAACATAATCATTTAGTCTCAAAATCATCTATAAACTGTGATTAAAATGACTTAATCCAATGAACTAGTAAGTTTTCTGAATGCCAACTAACACATAATCTTCGTATTATCCGAGAAAAAGATTTGATCACTAATTCACTTACGTTAATTGCAAATTTAAAGCCAAATTACGGTAACTTAATTCAATGAATCATACAAATTATTACAATGTTCGGACATTAATTAATTATCTTTTGAATAAACCAAGACAAAGATACGATACTTAATTTACTAATAATTTAAATTTAAATTTTATTATATAGTTAATTAATTAAATTAATTAAGAAACATGAAATTGACAAGGCTTAAGATACTTAAAAGAAAGCACCTAAATGAAATCTAAGATGTCTACCGAATAAAGGACAATGACCATGCCCGATCCACGAGATTATCACGTGCAAAGCTTTTTATGTCTTGTAAATACAGTACAAAAAGAGATTAAAAATTTCCAAAAACAAAAAACCCAACAAACAGGATTTTGAGACAAGATCACTAGTTAGTCAATTATACTAATATATACTTTATGATAATGATGTTAAACTTTTTATTTGATTACTTTAGTATGCAAATGTCTGCTTATGAGCTAACCACACACTTACTTTGAGCATGGAGTTTTTTTGTTCACAAATATATACTTATTTTAGGTGGACTATAGTTGGATTCAAGAATTTTTTTATAAGAGACAAATTATAAAATATATTTTAATTGTGATTTTATAAAATAGATAAAATTAAAATTAAAATGGATAATTAAAAATTTTAAGGTGAATATAATTGTATTAATAAATTAAATATTAATAATTTTTTAAAAAAATATAATTTTTTAGAGTAGATTATTTTTTATCATACGTTCTATATAATTCCATCTATATTTTGCCCTTAAATTATGCACAAAAATATTAACAAGGCCAATTTTTTTATTTTAGATACAAAATACTTTTAGATTTATATTCTATCTTGTTTTATCCCATCAATTTTAATTTGTATAGCACGTTTTAATAGCTTTCGGCCACATTTGCGGAGGGGGTAAAATAAGATAAAATGCTCATTTTGAAGATGATTTTATATAAAGCTACAAATCTAACTGTATTTGATATTTGTATCAAATTTGAGGAGCAAATAGAACTTCTGTTGAATGATCATTCACAGGCATCATGATCTTAATGGGGCCATTGATTAGCATTGGATAAGGTTACATTATGTGTCTTTTTATTTTTTAGGTTTTGGACAGCTATATTATGCAACTGTTAATTGTCAATTTATGTGATTTTTTCTCTCTTTAAAGTGGGTCAGATGCTATAGCTTATCAAATTATCAAGAATAGTTGATTGATCCAACAAAAATCAAGAACAGTTGGAACCTTATATGGCTCAAAACTTATATATTATTGGTTGCCAAGAAAATAAAAATGTGGACTAAATCATTACATGAGTAAGTGAACTGTGGAAATCCAATAATTAATTTCATTTCCAGGGATGTATTTTTCAGGGATGAATTGATAGGAATGCTTTTAAACCCCTAAACAATACTTTGACAAAAAAAAAACCTAAAAATAGAGCAGTTTCAAGATACTAAAAAAATAAAAATTTGAATATCTTTAGAATATTAAGTATTTGTTTAAAGACAAGTGATGGTATTATAAAGCCAATCAGAAGAAGTGGAAAGGCAAAAAAATTCCATTATGCTCAAGATAGAGGTGGATGTACTTGTTTAGATGATGGGGTCTATGGACACCACCTTTTTACTCAAAAGAAATTGCCTACATATTTATGCATATGTAAGAAAAATAAATATAACCATCCTTTAGTCAAAATTAGTGAGTTGTTGACACTAAATTTGTAATTTTCATAATAAAAAAGAGACATATTTAGATTTCAAATGCAGAATTTATTAATTTTAGTTATCTCAATATCTAATTTTCAAAGAGCAGTTTTTTATTATTATTCCTTTTAAACTATAATTGATTGTTGCATTTTTTTCTATTTTAATGTAAATTAGTAGAAAAGTAATAACGTATGTGCTAAGAAAATGTCAACTTATATGTTTAAAAGATCATTATCAAGAGTGATAATTAACTTAAAAATTCATAGTGCTGATGTCCATGGTAACGACAAATTTACTAATTTCAATGAAATCTTAGAGTTTTTAAAAAGGATGGTAGAGATGAAAAAGTATGATATTTTTTTACTGGTTTATTTGCTATTAAAATTGGTGCTAACTTTAACATTATTTATAAAGTCGTAGAGCGATTTTCTGCAGTAAAATTGGTAAAGAGTAATTTTTAAAATAAAATGAGTGATTTGTAGTTGAACAATTATTCACATATACATTAAAGTGATATTTTTAATAATGTGTGTAATAACGTAATATTTGATATTTGCAGACAATTATATTAAATTATTTACATATTGTTTAACCAACAATTTATATATTTTTATAATTAGATTTACTAATACGTGTATACGGAGCCCACCGTATGAAATTCCAAGATATATATATATATATATAAGGGATAAATCTAATTGAATTTAAGAGCAGTAAATCCAAGTCAACGTAATAAACAATGATTAACATTTTTTATAAATTAATCATGATGCTAATTAACTAGTAATACCCAAAAATTGGGCAGTTTTGACTGAGCTATTTTCCTAAACTTTCTTTTGTTCTTCTCATTTTGAACTATATAGTTGACAGAATTTAGGTTAAGATTCTTCAAGGGTGGAATTAGAGGGACCGAACGAGTATAAATTTATTCTAATTATAGTTGGAGGAGCACGAGACTGAACATGTGGGATTATGTTTTGTTTATTTAATCATTTTTGTTGATTAAATTAATTAATCACTAATACTATAAGTTTTATGTAGGGTTTAAAGTAATCATCAAATTTTAAGGCAATTTTTTGAGTTTCGAGCTTTCACTTGATACTCTTAATAACATGTCCCCGTCTTGTTTCTTCACTTTACATTAAGCTAGTAATCATATAATCAACGAAAAAATCTTACTTATATCAAATGTGCGTGCATCCAACAGTCAAATTTAAAATATAGGAGCACTTTAAAGTAATAATACGTGTTACATTTTATTACATAAATTTAAAATATTCAAACGTCAAGGAAACATCGCAGCTTCTTCACCTTATTGTAAAAAATTATTATCCGTCAAAACAAACCCAAAAATCAATGAAATTACATGTCCCCATTTTTCTTGAAAAATTTCCCATACCAAAAATTTAAAAAAAATGAAGAAGCTAAAGTTACCGACCAATTGTCTTGGTAGTTGATACCCACATAAACCATAAATGTTGGTACAGAGAATGATGTGGCACTTAAGAAAATTCCTAGAGATAGAGAGAGAAAGTGAAGGAATCAAAAGTTTTAGAAGTATGGTTTGTGGGGGCCTAGGGTTCATGTATTCACACTCTTCCTCTTTATAAATACCAAAGCTTCTCTTCTTCAAATTAAACCATTCATCACTCCAAACAAACAAACAAAAAGAAAAGAAAATAAGCAAACCAAAGAGAAAATTCTCTCTCTTCCAAGAAAATCAAGAAGCATGAAGATAAAGAATAGCAGAACCAACATGGAGAATAATAATCAATGCACTTCCAAGAAAAAGGTCTCATGCAGAAGGCTTGGTGGTTACCTTAGAGAACAAAAAGGAAGAATTTACATAATTAGAAGATGTGTAGTCATGCTTCTTTGTTGGCATGATTAATTCAAGATTTTTATTAGTTTGGAATAATTTTTTCCAAATAATTTTCTGCATCAAGATTCAAGATTGGAGAACACAAGTGTATAAATATGTATTTTCATCATGGATGTAAACTTGATGCATGGAGAGAGCTAGCTATACCACTCTCTCCAGTGCTTTTTCTACTTTTTTTTTTATCTTTTTGTTTCAGCCGAAATGTGTAAATAGAAAAGAGAAATTAATGATATTTTTGTATCAGCCATTTTGCTTCTAATTTATAATCCTGTAGTATTTTTTGTTATTTTTCTTAAGTTTGTTAAAATGGTTTAAGAGTGAGCAAATTATGCATTCTTAGACTTTTTACGGTTTAATTATATGATATTCAGTGACTATATAGTCTATATTAACTATGAAGTTATTCAAATTCAGTCGGATAGGACTATATATGTACGAAACAAACTATTTCTACTGAATTTTATCGCAACGTTTTGCACTCAGAAATTGAAATCTTCAGAAAATTAATAACTTTATGTTCAAGTGTTTGAGTTTGAACAACTTTTTAGAGTGTGTTAAGTGTTGCATTTGAGAAATATATTTTTTAAAAATAAAATATGTTTTATAAAATTTTAAGAAATGTTGTGTCTTTTCAGAAAAACAGTTATATAACTATAGATATTTTTTCTTAATAATTTTGAAAAATTAGATAATTAATTTAAAAAAGGCTTAGTTGCTCTACTACTACTACAGCTAAAGGTCTACATATTGATAATTATTAGTTGTTGTTATACTGAATATTTGAGATGATAATAATAAATATAGGGACCCATATGATATGTCTCATCTTTGATTGATTTTTGAATTCTCTAGACACACGTGAAAATCAATCAACTTTCAATAGTAGTTTTTAGTAGTTATATCAATATCATTTCAGAATGGACGGCATCAACAAATTTAGTCTTATAAATACCAATAACATATAATTAAGCTGTAATATCATAAAATTATGGAAAAAATACGTTAATGATGTCTACATTTTTCCAAATCTTCTATGTTGAGTTATGGCTCATATTGTTCCTATTTGGATTAGGATATATTGTTCCTATTTAGATTAGGATACTTAATCCTTTGTTTAGCATTGTTTTTCTTTTAGGATTTATAGTCTAGTTCCTTATTGGATTAGGACTTAAATTGTGTTTTAAGGGTTCACTATAAATAGAGGTGATGACCCTATTGTAAACTCACAACAAACATATAGAATAAATTCTCTCTCTGCCCGTGGAGTAGATCGCATTGATCGAACCACGTAAAAATCTTGTGTGATTCTTTTTTCTTCTCTTATTTATTTTCTGCTGCGCTAACAAGTGGTATCAGAGCCAAGATTTCAAATCTGAGATTCTAGGTATTTTGTTGATTGAAGATGTCGCTTCATAAATTTGATATTGAGAAATTCAATGGTTCGAATGACTTTACTTTGTGGAAAGTCAAGATGAAGGCTGTTTTGATTCAACAAGGATGCGTAGCGGCGTTAGGAGGAGAAAGCAATTTACCGGAAGGTTTGTCTGTAGGAGAGAAGGCAGATATTATGTCAAAGGCACATAGTACGATTCTATTGAGTCTTTCTGATGAGGTGTTGAGAGAGGTTATCGGTGAAGGAACTGCTGATGCTTTATGGGGAGCGTTGGAGAGCAAGTTTCAGAAGAAATCTCTTACAAACCGGTTGTATCAGAAACAACGTTTGTATACATTGAGGATGACGGAAAATACTCAGGTAAGAGATCATGTTAATAACTTCAATCGAATTGTTATAGATTTACAAGGTGTTGGTGTTTCGATTGAAGAAGAGGATCAAGCCCTCATTCTTTTATGTTCTTTGCCCAATTCATATGAAAACTTTGTTGATACAATGTTATATGGTAGAGATTCGATTTCTGTTAGTGATGTAAAGGATGCTTTGCAATCCAAAGAACTAAAGAAAAAGGTCTCTAACTCTAATGAGGAGGAATCGGTTTCTGGTCTTGTGGTGAGTCGGGGCAGGAGTCATGAGAGAGATGGTGGGAAAGGAAACAGGTCGCGTTCCAAATCGAAGTCTAATGGACGACGATGCTATCACTGCAAGGAGAAGGGGCACTTTAGAAGAGATTGTCCGAAGCTGAAAAAGGGTGGCGAAAACAAGGAATCAAGCGGTAATGCTAATGCAGCTGTGGTACAGGAGAGTTCTGATGAGGAAGAAAGCAGTGATGTTTTGACTGTGAGTACATCAAGTTCTGATAGTACTTGGGTCCTAGATACTGGTGCATCTTATCATATGTCTTCTAGAAAGGAATTGTTTAATTCTTTCAAGGAGTGGAATGGCACTGTAAAGGTGGCGAATGATAAGGAGCTTGCTGTCAAGGGTAGTGGTTCTGTTCAGATCAAGATGTATGATGGTATGGTTAGAACATTTGATGCTTGGTTTATTCCTGAACTGCGAAAGAACTTGATTTCTGTGGGTACACTTGACAAGCAAGGGTACAACCACTCAGGTGGAGATGGACAGATCAGAATTTCTAAAGGTGCATTGACTGTGATGAAGGGTGTGCTACAACACGGCATTTATATTCTCACAGGGAGTGCAGTGGTGGGAACTGTGGCGGTTGCTCGATCCTTGGAAGTACATGATGGTAAAACCGAGTTGTGGCATCGAAGGTTAGGTCACATGAGTGAGAGGGGGCTATCCATATTGAGTAAACAAGGGTTGTTAGAAGGAGCGGAAATGGGGAAGCTGAAGTTCTGTGAAACTTGTATTCTTGGCAAGCAACGCAGGGTGAAATTCACTTCTGGAAGGCACACTTCTAAAGGCATCCTGGATTATATTCACTCGGATTTATGGGGTCCTGCTCGGGTTGAATCCCACAGGGGACTTAAATATTTTGTGACCTTTATTGATGACTACTCGAGAAAGGTGTGGTTGTATTTTCTGAAATCGAAGGATGAAGTGTTTGGGCGGTTCAAGGAGTGGAAGACCATGGTTGAAAAACATACTGGAAAACAGGTCAAGACACTCAGAACGGACAACGGGTTAGAGTTTTGCAATGCACCATTCGATGACTTCTGTAGAAAGGAAGGTATAGTGAGGCATCACACTGTACGGTACACGCCACAGCAGAATGGGGTTGCAGAGCGGATGAACCAAACACTACTACAGCGTGCTCGGTGCATGCGGTTAAACGCGGGTCTTCCAAAGCGTTTCTGGGCTGAAGCAGTTAACACTGCTTGTTATCTGGTGAATAGATCGCCATCTACTGCAATTGATTTGAAGACACCTCAAGAGGTATGGTATGGTAAACCCTCTGATTATTCTGGCTTGCGTGTTTTCGGTTGTGTTGCCTATGCTCATGTTAATGATGGTAAACTTGAGGCGAGGGCAATGAAATGCATATTTCTAGGGTATGCGACTGGAGTTAAAGGGTACAGACTGTGGTGCACAGAGATGGATAGAACTCCAAAACTGATTATTAGTAGAGACGCAACCTTTGATGAATCTACTATGTTTGGCCAGAAAGAGGAACTTGGTGATCTTGCAGGAAAAACTGATCTGGGTGCTAGCCAGAAGGTGGAGTTTGTAGCTCCAAATAGGATTACTACTGATCCTATAAACGAGCCTAATGAAGAAGTGGTAGAAGAGAGTACAGCAACAAGGAGAGGAAGAAGGCAAATCAGAACACCAATGAGATATGTGGATTGTGTTGATACAGTTGATACTAATCCTATGGCTTATGCTTTGGCAATAAGTGAGATCATTGATTCTGATGAGCCGCAGTCGTATAAAGAGGCAGTGCAGAGTAGAGAAGCATCTGACTTGGTCAATGTACGCAGCGCATGAGGCCCTTAAGGGGCATGGATGGCAGAGAGAGAGTTGGTCTTGGTTAACTTTGACTTTGGAGTAATTTTAAGTCAAGGTGGAGAGTTTATTCTGTGATGCAATTTGGTGTCCTTGTGATTTGCTGAAGAAGGTTTCAGGATTAATCTTGTTGGGTGTATTCGCCAAGGTGGAGATTGTTGAGTTATGGCTCATATTGTTCCTATTTGGATTAGGATATATTGTTCCTATTTAGATTAGGATACTTAATCCTTTGTTTAGCATTGTTTTCCTTTTAGGATTTATAGTCTAGTTCCTTATTGGCTTAGGACTTAAATTGTGTTTTAAGGGTTCACTATAAATAGAGGTGATGACCCTATTGTAAACTCACAACAAACACATAGAATAAATTCTCTCTCTGCCCGTGGAGTAGATCGCATTGATCGAACCACGTAAAAATCTTGTGTGATTATTTTTTCTTCTCTTATTTATTTTCTGCTGCGCTAACATTCTATTTTGATGTCTGAATTTTTATTTATTTATTTTAAATTATATCAAATAAGTGTTTTTTGGTCATTGGTAATGCTAAAAGATAAAATAACTAGATCTCCTTTTATTTAAATTTATACGTCATATTAGTAAAATAAATGACGATTTCATATGGGGAATGTACGTGTATATATGGACTTAAAATATTAAATTATATCAATAAATTTGAAATTTATTTTCAACCTTAATAGTACTATGGAGATCAGAAAATTGCTAAAAACACCCATTTGATATACTTAGAAAGTTAAAACACTAATTTAAAAAAAATAAAAACTCAGACACCAAAATATTTTTTTTAGAAAAGTTCATACACCACTAGACTAGTGGCACTAGTATAATTTGTCTAAAAATTAACTTCTCTGCAAAGTGATGGATGACCAAAATATATTGCCTTGAAATTACATGTAAAATAAGGCAAAGAAAAAGAGTCGATGAGATTAACTGGGTTTTATTTTCTATGAAATAGTTTAGTTTCAAAAGAGTGAGAAAAATATTGAAGGAAAAATAAGTTTGAGAATTTATGCACATACAAAATATTGAAAATATATTACAAAATTTATCTAAATGTTCACATTAGGATTTGGAGGTTATTCTTGAGATTTACTATTGTAAAGTTCCTATGTAAACCGGTATGTATGCATATCATGGATTGAATTATTAATTTTTAAATTTAATTATATTTTTATATCTGTTATATTTTTAAAAATTGTGACTATATCGCAAAATGTATCAAACCTTAATTGCACGACTCGATACTTTTGACTTGTCACGTGAACATAATTTGGTTGTAGATTGATGATACTTATCAGATTATAAAAACTTATAAATTGTTATTACAAAATCTAAAAATTATAATTAAAACGCTAAAATTGCTAACCGATTTTTTTTTTTAAAATTAACCTTTATGAAAACGAAATATTAAGAAATGCTATGGATCCATTCAATGTGGTGTTGTCAACTCAAATCCAAGGCTCTGAAAATAGAATTAGAAAGCAGAGATTGGTGGTAATCACATGTGGTGTATAGGTACAAAAATATATACGACAATGCAGATTTTATCTCATTTGAATGGTTAAAATAAAGAAACAAAACTTGCTGTCCAATCAATTTTACCCTATTTCTTTACTGTTCATCTGCCATCATATCATCTGCTGCCATTCAAACTTCTGAATTTCACCCAATAAAGGTAGCATTTGCGTCAAGACAGATTATGTTGGTAGGGCATATTTATCTTCTATTAGAATTAAATATTAATTTATGTGTTCATCTAGTAATCTAAAAATTAATTTTTTTATTATATTAATTATTGATTAATTTAAATAAAAGAGTAATTTAATATTTAAATTTCTTCTTTTATGTAACTTATTTAGTTCTTATACATATTATGTGATGGTAAAATATTATATTTAACTCTGAAGATTTAAGATTCACTAATCTCTTCCATTAAAAAAGTGAAGATAATTTTTATAATGTAACAAATTAGATACTTGAATATTAGTACTTGGCTAAAGTTTATATAGGCAACTCTTGTACTAAATATATTTTATCCATTTTAATAGTTACTCACTCCGGTATATAATATTTATTGCGATTGAATAACAAAAAATAAGAAGCTGTTATTTTTTAAAGTTTATAACTATTAATTTCTTAAAAAAGATTAATAACATAAATAAAAAATAATCATATACATTGTTATTTTTTCAAATTTATACCTATTAATTTATTAAAAAAAATAATATAAATAAATACAACTAATCATATATGTTAACAAGCTTCAAGATAAAAATAACTTAATAATAATATTTGTTAAGACATACTCGTTCTGGTTTATAATATTCGTTTCATTTGAGAAATTTTTTTACTCTATAATATTTGTCATTTTATAATATTAAAAGAGTATTTATTGTTATTTTTATAAATTTGTCTTTATTAATAAATAATTTATAAATAATAAAAATATTAGAAAATGTAAAAAAAATTAATATGGATAACTTAGTAAACGAATATATAAATCAAAATATATTTATTATTTTTTTTAATTTATATAAATGGATGAAGTAATAATTTTTTTGGACTTAATGTCTCAAAAAACCTCGAGTTTGTAGATCCTTTTCAATTTCACCCCGACATTGTAAAATCACCAATTACATCTAAATTTCACACCTTTAAATTTCAATTGTATCCAATTTTGTAAATTAAATTCTTTTTTATTCAAATTTATTTAAAAAAATCTTTATAAATGACTTATTAAATCTCTTTTTCATTTGAAAAGTTTAAAAATAAATGGCTTATTTATTTATTTTTCAATAAAAAAACATCAATTGAATTTTTATGAGTACAATTGCAAATGAAAGATATGAATTTGAATACAATAGGCATTTTTATAACGTCAGATAAAATTAAAAAAAAAAACTAAATGATCAAATTTTTTAAAAGTGTTGAATTTTTTCCCCTTAATTTTTATGTTAAAACTAGCTAAATGCGATAAATTTTATAAAAAAAAGTGGCTATTAATTATCTGTAGCACACCTTCTCATATCTTTCAATATCGAAGCTAAATTGATATGGGCAATTAATCTAATATTTAATAACAAAAATATTTTTATTAATTGTTGGTAGCCAGATAGAGAGAGCAAGGGGGCATGCCCATATATGCCATGCAGAACTAACCTCCTGGGATCACTCCACTTTTAGACTGAAGATGGCAACAAACTCACAATAATCTCAAAAAAAAGTGGGTCTCCACTCCATTAATTCATCACACCTTCTGTTCGATCGATCCCTACTCGTGCAATGTGTGTCATAGTCATCATTATTCATTATTATTTTCTATAATTCTAACCTACTCTTTCCTTATTTTTTGCTCCCTTTCGTCAGAACCAATAATGGAAAATTATTCATTACAAAATTTCCCATATTCATTAGATATCATAGTTTAAGCTTTTTAATTCAATTATATAAGGGTGTTCGCAAAATAGCATAAAGTCAGGTTTTAATCTACTTAATTATCAGTGATATATATATCTCACACACACGCCTCTTGCTAACAGATTCTACGACATGCTAAGATTATGATCAAAATCTTTTATTTCATGGTATAGAAAGATCATAAAGTTTTCATCTATAATAGGTTTAATACTTACATATCATGCATCATGTTTCAATTATTTTTAATCGGCCATAGCTATAAAATAATGAACTATATATATATTATCGACTGGCAAATTCATTATTTTTAATTTTAGATATTTGATAATGAAAAATTTAAGTATCTTATAAACGTTTTCCAACCCACAAATTTTGATAAGATAAATCTTTTTTTGAAGAAATAAGATAAATATTATTTTAATAAACATATTATCTTATAGTAACAATAAACTATGAAACTTTATATTAATATATATGAGCACTAATTAGTAAGAAAAAAGAAGAAATATGTAACCCTAAAGTTAATGGGTATGCATCTGCCTGCCACTGCCACTGCCACCTAGAGATCAGAAGAGTAGACAAAATGTTTGATTGGTCAAATGGGCAGCTTTGTGATGCCCACGTGCACCTCTCTATCCTGAGGCCCCACTTACCTCCACAGCTGTCTGATTCTTTTCGTTTCTTGGACCCACCCGTGGATTCATCCTTGCACCGTCACCTGCTCCATAATCATGCACACATGTATTCTTACATCTTCCCATGGCCGACTGAAATTTCTTATTACCACTATACAAACTATTTCTAATGAACAAAGTTTATTTTATTTTGAATTAGCAATATTTTGGATGGCTAGAGTTTGGCATAGGTGGGAACATGTTTAGGGCAGAGAGAGGGATGACCATGCGGCTGCGGGTGGTTAGTTAGTTGAGTATGGTGGCAATAAGGTGGTGTATATTTTTATGTTCCATTACAGTCATATGCCAATGATGCTATTTTGACGATTTTGAATGGTACCCCTTCACTAATAATGAAGTCAGGGGGTCATGCCATCATTAAAAGTATGTAACTATTTAATTATTACTATTCATTCTTATAACTTATAACTATAGCACCAAAATGCCAAATATATGTATGCAAGATATAATTTTTATTATCGACTGGTTTGTTTTTTCTTTCTTAAGGTTATATGGTAGGGAATTTGAATTTTGAGCTTATATGTATGTTACGGGCTTTCCAATTTCATAAGTCTCTCTTTGCAATCAAAAATAAACAATAATTCTTTTACATGATAAATTAAAATTATTATACTATAACTTTTTACCATTTATTACTAGTAACTGTTTTTCTTTAATTATCCTTACTCTTATTTTGCACCATCTCATTCTTTACATTTTTTTTGGGCTTTTCAGCAAATTTTAGATTTGTTTAGTAATGCTTGCAGTAAAATATAATAAAACATTTTGGCAGTTGATAACACCTTATAAACAACTGCAAAATTTCTAAAAAAACAATAAAAACAACAAAATCAAGCAACATCTAACCTCGGTCACACAATTAAACAATGTACGTTTCAAAAAAACCAAAATATAACTAACTTGAAATAACATTAGATCAACACTCCACCTAAAAGGAGCTTGGAGCTGAGATTGAGTTAAGACCCAAGTTAGAAAAGAGCTCGAATCAAAAACCAAGACTCGAGCTAGGACCACCTTCAAAATGGTTCAAAGATCCGAGCTAGGAGTAATTCGAACCGAGCCCAAACAATAAGGCCACAGACCACAAAGATTTTCTAAAAATGCCAATATCATCCCACGTCACACACATCTGACACATTCTTTTAAAAACCTAACAAAAAATTACAACTTAACAGCGGTAGAGATTGTACATGTTTAAAACTTATTTAGTTAAATTAATTATTAAATTAGTTTTACTTTGATTATGGTTATTAGCTAGTTTTAAAAATAAATTAAGGACTTATTTGTACTTTTTTGAATGGAAATGAATTTAATTTTATCGTTAAACATTATTAATTGAATGATTTCATCATTTAAGTAAAAGAATTGACAAAATTAAAAAATTGGGATACAATTGAAACGATAAAATATGAAATATGATAAAATTGACAAGTAGGATAAAAAAGAGACTATAAGGTCGGATTTTTTTAGAGCATTAGGCCGGTTTTGGAACTTCAATTTCTCTTCCCACCATTTTCCCTTGCAACCATCAAAAATATCACCGTATATGCCACTAAATTTATAAATTTCTCTTTGACAAAAAAAATTATAAATTCCTGAGAATAAATGGAACAAATCTAAAATATAGTCTTAAATTTGATATGTTTTCTTGAAAATATATTGAAACATATAATTATTATTATAAAATACTTTTTCAAAGTCTGCAATTCATTTGCAAAATCTATTAACTTTGTTATAATTTAAAATAGAGAAAACTAATTTTATTAATTGGATTATAGAATTATAAATAAATTTTAGTATCAAACTAAATACAAACTTTATGGAATTTCAAATGAATTTCTTACAAAATGAAATTTATTTGAATTAAACACTCTCTGATAATAGAAGCTTAATGAGCATCTGCTGCCAAGTTTGTTAATAATGTTGAAGGTCAATATTGTAATAATTTAATGATTTAGGTAAGTGAGCAAAAATTCTCCAATTTTATTGCTTATAAATTTATAATTAGATCAGAATATAGCAGGAGTCCTTGCTCACAAAGAAGAAACATTAAAAGCTGATCTGTGAACTCTTTGCTAATTTATTTGTGGGCCGTTCCTGGATTGGGCTTGCATTTGATACATCATACTTACTTAAAAATCATGGATCAATATGGGTCGTCAAACACAGTTTTGAGGATCACCAAGTATGATTTCAGCCCAGACTATTAGACAATAGCTTAGATATTTAATTGATTGCCATTTTATTAAAAAAAAAAAAAATTGGTTGCTGTTTGGTGTGGGATTGATAGATGGAAAAACAATTGATTTAAAAAAAAACTATTAATTTTTAGAACAATTACTTAAATATTGTATTTTAAATCTCATTTTTTTAAATTCAAAATAGAGGTTTGGAATTTGTAAGTTTAAAATATGGAATTTGAATTGTATTTAAAATTATTACATTTTTTCAGTTCTTTTGTAAAACATTAAGGCGTTATTTAGTTTACTTGTCAAATATGATAGACAAACTTGAACCTTGTTCCATGTAGAAAAAGTCAAATTAAAAAAATTGGTATAATGAAAACTAGATATTAAAAATTGAAGTAAAATTGATGATTTTAAAACGTTTGCGATATAAAAAATAAAAAAATTGAGTATTTTAAATAACCAATTTTAATTTAAATAGTCTGATATATTCAATCTTATTTCAGTGTTTGAGTCAATTTAGTGAGCTACCCTAATGTCATTGCTAGTATTTTTTTTCTTTTTTTAATAATTTTAAATAAAACAAAAAACGATTAGGTTAAGAGGATGTTAACCTAGTTAGAATATTCTGATTTATTTTTTAATTTTCTGACTCGAAAATTTTGCCCAGAAACAAAATCGGTTTCCACTACCAATTAGTTTAAATTAAAAGGCTTAAATAGTCTCTAAATAAACATTTTGAGGGTGTATTAGACTCCTTTGACTTCGTTTTGTTTTTATCTATGTCTGATTGTCATATTTTCTTTTTCTTTAGAATAAAAAAACAAGTTAAACAACAATATGCTGAAATAGGTTTTAGGATAGGTTTTTTTTTTAGGCTAAACCCATCTAGAGGCCCTTGTACTATATCATTTTTGTTCAAAAAGCCCTTGTACTATTTTTTTGTTCTTCATGTCCCTTTACTTGACAAAATTCTGATTTTTAGGTCCTTTTGAGGGACTGGAGGAACAAAAAAATTGTAAGTAGAGGGACTGGAAAAAACTAAAAAAGGACCTGAAAATCTAAAATTATGTAAGTAGAGGGACCTGAAAAATAAAAAAATAGTACAGGGGCTTTTTGAACAAAAATAATATAGTACAAGGACCTCTAGATGGGTTTAGCCTTTTTTTTACTGTCACTTTTACCTATAACTAACATACAATCCAATCTTTCACTTACTTGTGTAGTCCAATCAAAATCAACCTGCTCATTTTTTTGTAGTATTAATCCCATCATTACAGGATTATTTTTTTAATTTTAAAATACAAATGAGCTGGTAAGGTGTTTCTAAAAAAAATTGTATATTCTAAAAAAATTGTATATTCAAATCTTACTCATATATTCTTTCTTTTAAAATTTGAAGGTGGAATCTGTCTCCCATAAAATATCTACATAATTCAAATAAAAATTAATCTGAATATAAAATATTAAAAATATCGTCTCATAATTGAGACATATTTAAGAAACCTCAAGGTATCCGAAACACAAAAGAAAAGAGGTTTCTATTAATATCAGCAAAAGGAGTATGAAATTGTATTAGAAATTAGTTTTTCAAATGGTTTTTCTGATTCACTATAATAAACCTATAACTAATAAAACCTTAAAATGCCAGAAGAAGATTTTATTAAGGTTTAATCACTTAAAGACCCTTCACCTTTAATCCATTTTGCAATTATACCTTGACGTAAGAAAATTCTTAATTTTATCCTAATTTGTACTTTTGTATTTTAATTGTACACCAAAGCATTAATAGACATCTTTTCACGTGAAAAAAGGTTTAAGATAGTTCTTCATTTTTAGTATATATTTTAAATGTACGCTAATGTTCTTACTAATATAAAATCGCTTTCATTCTCGCTAAAATCGACAAATAATTATTATTTTTATATTAATTGTCAGTAACTTTTTAAAATCAAAATCGTTTAAAAAATACCGTTTACACAAAACAAAACAAAACAAAGCTGATTTATGAAAAAATAAAAAACGCTTTACAGAAAAAAAGACGATGATCTTCAATCTCGACCCGCTGGAGCTCGGGAGAAGGAGCAGGATGAGAGAAGGAGATGTTTACTCCTTCTCAGATCTGAGAAGGAGGAGCATCAGCTCTCCTCCATCAGAGAAGGAATTCTAGCGGATCGCTGTGGAATCAGAACAGTGGAACAAAAAATTATATATAAAAAATCAAATTATTTGATTATTCGATCAGTTCGGTTAATTGTAATTTTACAAAGCTAAACAAAAAACGAATTGAATAATTTAAAAATCAAATTAAACCATCCGAATTGATATCAATTCGATAGATTAAAAAATAGAGAAGGAGATAAGTACGATAAGTACACAAATACACTAAAAGAACATAAAATATTATAACTGTTCTTTTTTTTTCAAAATCTAAACCCTTTATTTTCGTATATAGTATATTATTCTTTTGAAAGTAACACAATAACTGCCCACTCCCTTCTTGTCAAGTAGGCCTAGCTATTGGATTGATGTTTGTTGATTTTAGAGTACGAACAGTCATAGATAGAAAGAACATAAAATATTGTAAAATTATTTATAGAGGCCAAAGAATTTGATAGAGGGCAGATCAGCAGGAAACATGGGCATGAATCCATGGAACACACTAATTTAGCATACAATTTAAAGAATTTAAACAAAGTGTCATAAATGAACCAACAAATTGAGCTTATATAAGCGCTAGCTGGACAACAAACTGTTAAAGACGTGAGTTTAAATTTTGCCATAAACGTTATTCCTTTCTAATTATAAAAAAAATGTGATAAATGACAACAAAAACTAGGGTTTCTAGTCTAGATTTGGAAGTTTTAAAAATATCATTTCAGAATTTGGACTCTTTAAAAACAATCTCATATACACTGTACAAAAAAAAACTAGGGTTTTGGTTGTTGTTCTTTTAGTAAAATTTAATCGATCCAGTCTTTGAATTCATAGCTCGGGTTAAATGACTCACTCTCACTCTTTTTATCAATTGACGACAATGCTATATATTTTAGGTCAATTTATAATTATACAACATAAACAAATTCAGGGATTAGAATGACCTAATATTGTTATTAATTATCTAAAAATATAGAGTATTTCTCTTAATTTATTTTAAAATATAATTTATATTCTCTAATAACTACATAAATAACACCTATAAAATAAGTTAACAAAATAAAAAATATATTGAAAAAACACTTAAACACAAAAAATACAAAAATAAACTTTAGACAAAAAAATCACAATAAAAAGTCAACATTTCACTAATCAACAATGAGAATACCACGTGTTGATCGCGTGTTGGCTGTCTTACTGACCACTGTTGATAGGGAAATATTTTCGATCAAACTAGCGATTAGAAAATATTTGAGAGAGACTCTGATGGTGTTTTTATAGTGCGTTGAGTGTTTCTTCAAATACACTATTTTTATAAATAGAAATGAAAATAAAGTCAATAAAGATAATATTTAAGTTTAAAAAGATAATAAATTGCTTACCTTACTCTATAAATGACATTTAAATAGTGGGAGTATAGAGAGTAGTTATTTTTTTAAATGAAACATAATCATGATAATTGAGATATCTTATGATTAATAGTTTTTTTTCGTTAAAGATATCTTGCGATTCCCAGTGTCTCAATTTTTTAGTTGTTAATTACGAAAACAAGATTTGAATCTATTATCTCTTGATGCACTTGGAGACATCTAACTATTTAAATTGGATCCACACTAATTTATAGCTAACATTCATTCTAAAAAAAATGGATTAAGTGCATAAATAATATAAAGTTATAAATATAAGACAATAACCTATTTTCGGGTCTTTATATTTTTTTATTTTTTTTACTATTTATTTATTTGGTTCTTGGTCTATTGTGTTTCTTTAATTAATTTTTGTACTTTTTATTTTTTATTTATTTAGTCCCTCTACTTCTTCTTTTTTTAAATTTTTTGTA
Organism: Mercurialis annua; assembly: GCF_937616625.2. NCBI lineage: Eukaryota > Viridiplantae > Streptophyta > Magnoliopsida > Malpighiales > Euphorbiaceae > Mercurialis > Mercurialis annua. The sequence goes on along the minus strand of NC_065573.1, from coordinate 34,948,900 downwards.
AATTTGTTATTTATTTGGTATTTTTATATTTTTTTACTTCGTCCCTAATTTATTTTTTAAGAATTAAATTAGTATGAAATTTAATTGTAGATGGATCAAGTAAATAAAAAATAAAAATTATTAGAACTAAATTTAAAAGGCAAAGTAAACTAGAAATAAAAGAAATAAAATAGAGAAACATAATTGGAATAGAAAAGGTTACACATCATCTGATAACTATATGTATATATGGTGACGGTGACTGTGACTGTGACTGTGTCAGTCAAAGATATTGGTTTCTTCTTCTCTTTTTCCTTCATGGCAGGCACCTTTAGTCATCATTTTAATTCACTCTTTTCAGTCTTTATTAATTTGTCCTCTCTGCTCCAGTGTGGTTAATCAGTTTAATTACTCCTTAATATTTTAACCCTTAATTAATAACCTATCCATTTTCATTAATTAACTTCAATTTTGTTTAGAAATTCTTATATAGAAGGAGTTTACAGCGTCATCCATAAACTTATCAATTATATTACTAACACTTTATTAAAATGATGGTAATATTAAAATATCACCATTAATAATTTGAACACGTTTATTATATATTTATTATAATATTATTTTAATGAGATGTTATAATATCATAAAATTACTTTACGGATAACGAGATATAAACTCAGCCTACTTAAATTTTTTTTATGTATATTATTGTAATTTTGGAGTGCTAATCAATCAAAATTGGGACTAATGATTCAAAATGAATCAATATATAAAATAGCTTTCAAAATCAGTTTTGGACTGATTGCTAGCGTGTTTCTAATGTGTAGAAGTGTGAACTATTCGGTTGAAACCTAATTAACAGACTGAAGTAAATTAAAGTTTTAATTCAATTCGGTTTTCGGTTAATTCAGTGCAATTTTGGTTTAAAATTTTAAAAAATTTAATTACGAAATTTCCGAATTAACCGAAGAGGAATAAAATTTAAGATCTAGCAGAATTGCTTTCTAACATGTATACCATTTGAGGAACAGAGGATCACTTTACCCCATCAACTTGGCACAAAATATCAAAAACGTTAAAATTAACAAGAAAAAATCACTTTTACCTTGAATTTGGCAAAATCGGGTCAAAACTTCCCCTTCTCACTCTCAACCAAGAGAGTGAAATACTCTCTGGTTTTGATGGTAGTTTATTTTTTCCAATGTGTTTTTTTTTATGAAAAAGGTTTAAAATAGTCATAATTTCTTTTAAACATTATAAATTAACACCTAATAATTTTTAAAAAATTATTTCCTTTAATTTAAAACTTTATATAATAAATTAACGGCCCCAAATTTCATAAATAAAACAAATTAACCCTCGAACTTTGTATTTCTAATAAAAAAAGTTACACTTTTTAAAATTTTATAAAAGTTGAACAATCTCATGTGGGTCTGTTCTTCTTATTAAAAACAGACCCTATTGATCTGTTCTTCTTCCTCAAAAACAGATCCCATGGATATGTTCTTGAGGAAGAATAGACCGAGGTCCGTTCTTTCAAGAACAAACAATGGGTTCGTTCTTGCAAAAACAGACGGCGGTCTGTTCTTTTGAAGAACAAACAACGTATGTTTTTTAAAGAACAGACCGGAGCTGCTCCTCCTTCTCGTCGAAAATTAAAAAAAAAGTGATTTTTTTTAGAAAAACTTCAAAAAGGCCTCTAAATTAATCAGGATTAATTATGATTAACTGGTATTTAAATATAAATAATTAAATTAAATTATATCAATTAGAAATTCATTCTCCAATTAAGGTGTTATGTCAGTATAAGGAGGGCTTTTAAGTCGTTTTGCCTTAAATTCATGGTAAAAAAATTCGGTTTTTGAATTTAATTTTTTTTTTGATATTTTATGTCAAATTAAATGGATAAAGTGATGCTTTATTCATAAAAACATATTTTTAGCAAACTTTTTCAAATTAGCATAACCAACTGTGCAGTTTTAGCCATTAATTTAATATTTATTTATTAAGAACGAACTTTTTTTTCGAAAAAGAACTTATTTATCGATAAAAGGAACAAAAACGATAACATCTATTTAAATGTTCGGCTAATAATCACCCATGACCCTTGACTTTAGGGTATCTTACAGCAAACTTCCAGATAAAAAACGATTAGTAAACCCTCTGATTTTTGTGGCGGCGCTACCTAAACCTTCTAAACCCCAAATGTGACGAAAATACTCATGGCGCCGTTTTTTCAGTCAACTGTCATTCATAAAAAAAAAATTCTGACGGCGCTACGTCAGCTGCCACGTTAGCGAAATATTTTAAAAATTTCAAACAGCCAAAATACCCTTAATTTAATTTAGAAAAAGATAAAAAAAAACAAATCTCCCAATAACCATTTGGTTAACCACAATAATCAACCCAACCACCGCCGCCACTCCAACCACCGTCAGAAAATTTTCCAGTCATCTTCTCCAAGATGACCGAAAAATTTTCCGGTCATCCTCAGTCTGTTCTTCGTTGAAGAACAGATCAAGACAGAAGGCTGAAAAAATTTCCGGCCATGGCGGCGGGTGGTGGTGGTCAGAGGACAGTAGGATGGTCGGTGGCAGTTAGGATGAAGGAATTTGTTTGAATTTTATTGGGTTAGATTTGATTGGGTTGGGTGTTTTAGGGGTATTTTGAGTGTTTTAATTTTTTAGGGTAGTTTGGTGACGTGGCAGCTGACGTAGCGCCACCAATTTTTTTTCAAAAAAATATATTAGTTGACCAAAAAAGACGGCGCGGAGGTATTTTCGTCCAAAAAGGGTTTAGCGAGCGCTATTACAAAGACTATGGGGTTTACTAATCATTTTTTTATCAGAAAATTTATCGTAAGGTATCCCTAAAATCAGGGGACATAGATAATTATTCGCCTAAATGTTCATTTCATTCAACTTCTTGTAAGTTTAAATTTTATAATTGATTCTAGCTTAGGAAGAAAAACAAAGAACAAAAAGTCATTGCCCAACTTAATTTAGATAAAGAAAATAATTAATCGTTTGTCCTTTACCATCCAACCAAACATGGTTTAACTTCCATTTCCTTATCTCTTGTGTCCCTCTCTCTTATGTCTCTCTCAACTTCCTTTTACTCACAAAAAATTCCAGCGGCCGTCCTATTTTATTTTAAACATATTTTTACAAAATATCACTTTATATTTAATTTTATTTAATCCCTGTTTATAGTTGTCTTGTAAATTATATTCTAAGTAGTACTAATTTATTAAAAATAATAAGGGGAAAAATAATTTTAATCCAACTCACCTGTCTATGTAGATAATAATCTAAGACGCTATAGATTTAAAAATAAAAATTAAGAGGCTAGATAAATAAATAAAGTTCAAACATATATTTATAAATAATTGAAATCTTCATAAATCATATCTTTAGAATTTCTTTTTATTTTGTAATTTTTACTATAGGATGAAAGTGATATGAACTCATCCAATAGTAAAAATGAACAAAGTAAGCTTTATTTTTAATAACAGTAAATAATCTTTTTAAATGAAAATAGATTTCATTAAATGACCCATGAATTTGGGTAAACTCCATCATCTAGTTAGATAAAACATTGTTAAAATCTATGAATTTTCAAATTCTCATTTTGTAATCCATGATCTTTTAGGATTTTCATTTTCCATCTCATAAGTAGAAAAGTCTAAAATCCACCATTTTTCATAAATGAAGGATTGTTATACTATTTAATTTTTTTAAAATTATTCCAAATAAAATTTTAATATTGCTAATTTTTTTTAACTTAAATTAAATATTTTTTTGTTCTTTACTAGCATCTTTATCTTTTTATATTACACAATTTTTTTTAATAATACTCTGCTTTGAATTTGTTCTTCAAGGATTCCTGGCAATATTTTTTGTAAGTTGCTTAATTTCTCTCTATGTTAAAAAATGTTTAATGAACTGACAATTTTATAATTGGTTACATATTGTCAAAAAAATATGAAATGAAATGGGATTGAGATTTTAAAAATAAAAAATGTCAATTGGCCTAATAAAATAGAAAGTGTTACCTTGAGACATTGATGCTGGAACAATATAAATTCAAAAAGTTTCATTTGAACATAAAATACAATTTTATGAACAACTCTCAAATTTGTAGGCATATAATTTAAATATTAATTTAATTGAGGATTGTCATAATTGAACCAAACGAGAATGTAAAGAGAGTGCAAAGAGATTGTAATAATGAAAATAATTTTTTAGAAATGCTTGTATTAATTTAATCATTTTATGGATAGATCAATTATTTTATACTAGAAGAGTTAAAATAATTAAAATTTTAAGGATCGGATAATAAAAAATTGTGACGAATAGAGATCTCAAGAGGCATTTTTTCCAAAAATGAAAAAACAAAAGAATCTTAAAAATGAACAAAATGAGTGGTTCTCTTTCAAAGACTACTGTTACAAAGTACCTTTGTTTAATGTCAAAATTTCCACATCCAAAGAAGCTAATTATATAGGTTTAGGGTTAATTTGTTTCAGTGCAAATGCAAATTCAAAATCCACAAATGTTCACTTCTACTAACAACACTCTCAACCCTTTTGCACTCTTCACTTCTTCCTCTTCTTCTTGTTATGATCCTTCTCCTCACATAGCTCATCATGAACCTAATAATCACAGCATTTTTCTTCACCACCACAGTTTACCACAACCAACTAATATTCTGCAAAACAGCTCCATGTTCATTTCTAAGCAAAATATTCATGGAGATCAAGAACAACAGCAGGACCCTACTTCTTTTGTTCCTGCGAAAAAGGCGGTCAAGAAAGATAGACACAGCAAGATTTGCACAGCTCAAGGTTTAAGAGATCGGAGAGTGAGATTGTCGATTCAGATCGCTAGAAAGTTCTTTGATCTTCAAGATATGTTAGGGTTTGATAAAGCAAGTAAAACCCTAGAATGGCTACTGTTTAAGTCAAAAAAAGCCATTAAAGAACTAACCAAGAATGAAGGATCTGCCGTTATCAAAAGTTTTCTTGAAAATGGTGAGCTAGAGGGTTTAGTTTCAAAGCAAGAAAATGAAACTGAAAGTGGTGATTTATGTAAGAACAAAAGGAGTAAAAAGATAAAGAAAGTTGACCTAGCAGCTAAAGAGTCAAGGGCAAAAGCAAGGGAAAGAGCAAGAGAAAGAACAAGAGTTAAAATCTGCAGTAGACAATTTCATTGTCGCTCAGATATTAATAATAATCATCAAGCTTGTGAGAAAACAAGTGTAAACTGTGAATCTTTGAAAGTTTTTTCTCATCATCATCAAGAATTAGGGCAGGAGTTACCCGTTACTAACCCTAACCCATCGTCACTCGCCGGTCCAGAGCCTAAAGGAAACATTGCTGCAGATTCAATGGTGATTACGAGGAAATTGAAGCAATCTACAATGATGGGTTATCAACAAAATCTTGTAATGTTCAAAGATATAAGCTGCAACAATTTATTGCCTAATTTACCAGAAAATTGGGACATTAATAGCGCAATTGCGCGCTCTAGCCCTAGTTTTTGTTCGATTACCAACATGAATCGATTTTCAGGTGAACTAAAGAATCAAAAATCTTGTCAAAATGCATTTATAGTTTAATTAAAATTGGCCCTATTTAATGAGTTAATATGATCTCAATTTGTAGGAGTGCATCTGTATGGCAAGCTGTGGGAGGCTGATCAAAATGATTAGCGTTTATGAGCATTAAGGAAAGAAGTAAGGTGTCATTCTCTAGCTTAATTGTTGCATCTTGAATTTGATATTGCACAACTAATTAAAGTGCCATGTATAATCATCACTTGTTATGCACTTTAAATGAGAAATTAAGGTTTTGATTAACGTGTTGCATATCTCTGTGTTCAAGCTTTAAGCTGATTAATATAAGATGATGTCCCATATTGAATTTTGCTAAATGGTCTCAATGCATCATAACTGCTTCAATCAAAGTGCAAACTCACTTCAGTTCGTTGAATTGGAAATTGAAACCCTACTTCAGTTTACAATTATTGTCACAGAATTTATCTAAAATTAATGCATCTGTTCTTGTTAGAAGTGTAATTCTCTGAATTTATTGAACTAAAATCAGAATTATCATAATTTGCCCTAGATATTTTGCAGAAGATATTCAGCCCTAAATCAGATTGAAGGGGGGAAATTCTCATTTTTTTGGAGGAGCTTATTTTTGTAACCTAGATAATGAATTCACCCTAGCTAGAGAGCATTCTTTTTCTGTTTCAATACAATCATATACAGACTTAATTCAATACTCAATTTCACTAGAGTATTTTCTAATTATGCTGTAGATAAAAGCTTTATACACATTAGATGCTCATTGAAATTGTTATTAACTAGAAAACTTTAGATTGGATATGACTTGTCACCGGTCAAGTTTTTCTTTTGTTCTTTTATTTTAGTACATAAACTTATCTACATAATTTATCATTATGTTTACACTCACTCTAAGTGATATTCTTTCTTCATTTTTCATCTATAATTATTTTTTGATCAATTTCTTATTCGATTTATATTTTGACCACTCAAATTTAGTTTATTTGATTGTTTGTTCATAGTTGTTCAGTGTGGTTATCTTTATATTCTAAGCGAGATATTTATATATAATATTCCTTGACTTAAACTATTATATAAAGTATAATTTCACTCTTTAAATTAGTTTTCTAATTCTACCATTTAGCCAATTAAATTCTTGGATTGAATGATTATTTGAAATGAGTATACTTTATAAATGGAAAGACTTAGGATATTGACTGATTTCTTTCTATTAGTAAAGCAGTGAAATATGCATATTTGTGTATTACTTATTTCTCCTCAGTTTGTGAAAGAATATTTAGATTTTAATTTGAGACTTCTTCACATGAGCTTATACACTTCAAATTAGTTGGGGAATTATAAAAAATAAATAGACAAGCTTGAGATCTATTAATACTTCATATCTACCTTAGTTTTAGCAACATATATTTTGTGAATATATTAAACAGTTGACTGAGCTAGCTAGTATCACTAGACCTTTATATATAACAGACTAAATTCATATTCTGGATATTAAATTTTCACCATCATTACATTTTTATTCTATTTCATTTTAATCACAAAAAAAAAAACATGAATTCATGTTGCAACCGATTTTGTCATGTCACGGATATTAAATTTTTGATGTCATAATTTCTTTTTACATCAATCACTACATCTTTTATTTTTACATGAATCACTAAACTCTTACATCAATCACTAATTTTTTTTTCTTTTATATCATTTTGATATAGGAAGAAAAATTAGTTGCTCCCTGACGTGTTAAGAATTGATTGCCACTTAGATTCAATTTGACTAAAATAAAATAAAAGTGTAATGCCTTCAAAATTTAATACTTTGCAAAATTTATTTTCTAAATTTGGACTATAATAGTGCACCCTATTGATCAAATTCACTATTTTTAATTTACCACTTAAGCATTGAAGGTCATTTCTTCTTAATAATATTCAATTATTAAAATAATTAACGTAATGAGTTATTATCATTTGGAGATGTTTGATTCTCTTAATTATCAGTAAACTTGTCATATATCTTTAGTATTCGCGTGGAACTGCTCTAATTTTTTTATTACTTTGTAAATATTATTTTCAAACTATATTTATTTTATTACTTTATAAATATTATTTTCAAATTATTCAATTTTAAAAAATTATTTATACAAATAGTTTTGCACATTATATGATTTTTAGTATAAATTAAAGATTAAATTACATAAATAGTTTAGACAAATTTAAATTTTACAAAAATAATTGAACTAATGTAAATTGAAAACTCATTAATATTCTTCATTAATAATACTTCTTATTTCCAAATTAAATAAGTAATTCAAATAAATAGAGAACTCATGGAATGTTATGTCAAATTCTCATGATTATATTTTGTTTCTTCTCTCAATTATATAGGTATATAAATAATAAAATTTCATAAATGATTCCAACTTTTATATATTACTATTATTTTTAAATGTGTATGTTATATGCATTTAAAATTATATTAATAACTATAGATTATATATAAATATCATATTATTTATATATTCTTATAAACGTTTTGTAAATCGAATAAATACAAAATAAATGCATATTTTTATATTAATTTTATACCATGCCGTAGTTTTACCCACATTTTAATCATACCATGTGTTTGTGTGAACAAGAAATTTGGCCACTGCTATTTTTGTAATTTTTGATGTTGTTGTAAAGAACTCTAAATTTGATAGATCAAATTGAATGCATTTTGATCTTGCAATGCCCTAGCTAGATCATGTTCTCCTGGGCCTATGGACATATATGCTATCTCGCAAAGGTCTAATTGACAAAGTTTTATTTGGCCCATATATCTGTTCCAGGCCCAACATTAATCCTTTCTCTTAAACTTTTTTTTTTTTTTTTAAGTAACAATCGCACAAAATAAACTCTCAGCAGTCGGCAAGAATCACAGCACATATAAAAATATTAGATAAAATAAATTTACTAAAGACGAACAGGACGGCTTACCTAAGAGATTTTTGAGTAGTTTTTATATCATCTTCAAGTTCAACCTTCTTCATCCTCAGTTTTACGAACATGGCCACTGTTGGTAATATCTCAACTTTTGAACATGGCTAAACAAATAAATCTACTGCGTTATTATTAGACTAAGCAAATACACTAACTATGGTTTGTTTTCACCATGTATTCTTATTAAATAAAAATATTGTAGTTATTATCCATTCTTACATTAATTTCAAAATTTAAGAAATACTGAATTTGATGTGAGTGTTAGTCCGTTTAACATAGCAATTTTCCGTCGATATGTTTGTTAGTAAAACATTTCTGCTCCAAACTTGAGCATAAGCATCTGTTTTTTTTTTTTTAAAATAGTGGCAAAAAGTTGTGCAATATCCAACATGGATTTTTTTTGTTCAACTAAAAGAGATTGAACATTTCACTTTCTTTATTAGCAATATTCCTCCAGTTTCTCAGCAACCAATATTCTTTAAATCTTTGTTTCAGTTTTCTAGCTTCTTAACAAAGTCATCAAAAAGATCAAACAAAGAAGAAAACAACAAAATTTAAGTATATGCACACATAAACTGAACCGATGAGTAAGAGGAAAAGCTAGAAATTGACTTACATTTTACATTTTGCATGAACAGAACCTCTGCAAGAGCAAGACAACGATGAACACTTGAACAGAAGCGTAACATAAAAGCTTGCAATACAGAAGCAGAAAAAAGAAAAGGGTTTAGTTAATGCATGGGTAAATGTGCAAGAAATCCTCAGAGTTGTATACTATGTGGGTGATACGTGCCCACACCCACATCTTCCATATATTTCCCTATATTTCTCATTGTAATAACAAAAATGCGGGTAGTATTAGACTATAGACACTTTAAAAAATATATAGATTCCAGCCTTTTGCAGAGCAAGTAATTAGTGGCTACAAAAAGTATTAGTATTACTACATGCATAGGGCTCGTCTTTTTCTAGTTTGAGCATTAAAAAATAAAATCAGTATTACTGACAGAATGAACATTTTTTACTAACAAAAGGGTACGTAAAAGAAATCACACCTAGAAAAATAAATAATAATTTTTTAATATTCTACTCTTCCCTATTGCCTTACCTCTCTCTGTGAACTGTAATCTCCAGAAAGTCCGGCAAAGAGATCGTTGAATAATTTTTCTTGTCTTGAAGAATAATGATGTTCATTAACAAGAAACAAAATACAAGTACAAAAAGAACAGTAAGCCTCCAGGTTAGCAGGAGGATACTCATTAATTGTGTTTCAAGCAACGTATCTTTTCTTAGCTTTACCCTTCGGCTAGCTTTTGGTTGATGAGTGCAGTATAGCAAACGATCAGCTCCCTACTGATTTAATCAAAACTATATTTGACCAGATTATTTTATCTTTTTACCCAAATTCCCTAAATTAACCATAATCTTAAAAGACAATAAAAATAAAAATGAACCTGCTGATAGCTACTCGGTTAATCTGGTAAAATATAATGGTAATTACTAACGAATAAAAAAACCAGTTAAATGCAAATTAATTCATGAATTTTAATGTATTTTAAAATCATAATTTAATCTTTTATAATGTCATATATGAACGAACAAAGAGGCAACGCGGCCCTCAAACTTGTGTCTCGGAATCAAATAAGTCCATTTTAATTTGTTTTGGATCAATTAGGTATTCAAACTTTTTTAGGTCAACTAGGTCCTCAAACTCTCTTAATACACGTCAAGTAACTCCTTCAAATGCATGCTTATTTGACCCGGAAGACATAAGTTTGGGGATTTAGCTAGTTGATTGATAAAATGAAAACGGCTTACTTTGAGGATCTAATAGACCAAAAAATTAAAGTAGACTTATTTGATCATGAGACACAAAATTGAGGGCCGTGTTGACTCTTTCTTCGAACTAATAAATTTTTGCAATCGTAATATACCGAACTGCATTTTTCGATGAAAATATTTATATGCAGACACCACAATATAGATGTTTTGCCAATCACAGCACTATCTTTTTAATCAAAATATTGCTCATTGTTCTAAATGTTTAAAAAACATATTGTTTGTTTTGTTCCTTAAACTGGCAAATTTTCTATACTTGTGTTGTAATTGCAAAATAAACCATAAAAATGTTCAAATTATTCGGCTAATCAAAATTTTAAATCATTCAGATTTTTTAGTTCACAAATACCCTGACTCGATCGAAATAATCCAGTTAATTCAATTTAACCAAATTTTTGCTCACCCCTAATACAAGGTCATATTTTCCTTCTCTATGCATTAATTGTTGAATGTTCATGCTGAAATCACGTTATTACCTTCATTTTACAAGTTATTGCAAACTAACCTCAATTCTTGAGCTGAATTTACAAATGAAGTGACCTCTTAAAGAGGAAGAATGATGATTCATCACTGTTTAAAGAAAAACTTTGCACAGGTAGAAATGCAGACATTCAAACACCTAAAGGTGTAATGGCAACAGGTGTTACAAGGCTGTCATTTAGTTATGCAAGTAAAACTACCTGCAATCCCCAGAAGGAAAAAAATTTGACAGAACTACATTAAAATGCATGATTAGATCTGCTCGGAGAGGCGAAATACGCACTCTTCACTGAGTCAGGAAATAAGAAAATAAAAAACAATAGAAAGACAGAAACTGTCCAGAACAGGGGATGACAATGAAGAAAAAAAATCCGTCTAATCTTGTTGCTTCGCTTGCAATTGCTCCTAAGTCGGAAATTAGCATCAACAGGCAAACATCATATCAACCAATGTTCTCTACCATATTCTCGGACAATGACAGGGACGCTTGTGGGGGGCACCTGATAAAATGCCCAAACAAAAGCAAATTGAAAACCAACGATATGAAAAATTGAAGTTAACTAAAAAAATTGCAACAAGTTCTGCGGTGATTTACCATGCCATAATCTGTAATTATCATGGAAACATAATCTGAAGGAGTTGCATCATAACTGTCAATGACAAACCAAATACAAGGGACGGTCAGTTAGTTGGCAAACTAATAAATTTCTTACATTATCATTAGCGTCGCAAGGAGTAAGCACTTACATCAAATTCAACAGCTGCAGATTTTCATTATGGGCGCAACCATTCAAGAAGTTGATTTCCTCCCTGCCGCGAACTTTTGAAAGTGCATCTGGATCCCCTGCAATAAAAAGATACATTGAGAGCAGAGTATCCAGTAATTCTTATTTTGAGAATACGCCTACTATTAACCAGAAATTCTTACCCAACTCATTAGAGCATATAGAATCTAGTTGTACCCTCTCATGAAATTTGTATGCTTCACAGCAAACTAAGACTGGTACACCAAATGCATGGGCGACCATAGCGACACATGCTGTCCCTACTCTTGAGTAAACTGTTCCATTAGACAGTACAGATGCCGCACCCAAAAATACCCGAGAGACTTCGTGCATGATATAAGAAACAGCATTTATATGAGTGTATGTGCAGCTAATACCCTTCCCCACCAGCCTACGAAGTAACAGTTGCCCTTCAAGTTTTGGACGAGAGTCCACCACTACAACCCGGAACTGTTTGCCAAGCTCATGGGCATGCAGCAATATCATTTCAACTGTAGAAGATGACCCATATGTAAGAAGAACATCACCATCCCTGATCTTTGTGACGGCATGCCTGACAATCACTTGGTCTGCAGCTGTGATCTTCTCAGATATGAAATGATCAATATCTGAATGAAGAGTTGCTTTGGCTTCTGATTCAGAAGAAGTCATAGGCAGCTTGGCGATTCGGTTTTTCAGAAACCTAATTGCATTTCCCATGCTGATTGAAAGGGGGCGGCACTCAATGAGGAAAGAAACATAATTTCCTATTTTTGCTGTCAAGTCACGAACAAGAGTTTTCTCAGGTGGCGTTGAGTAGTCACTAATGACCTCTTGGAATGCTCGAAGCATGGCAATGCAGCGAGCATTACCACCACAAATATCTCCAGATAAATACTGCAATCCAACCTGGCATCAATAATAGAAACTCATAATTTAGCAAAAGTATGAGAATATTGAATCTTATGCCACAGCCATGTTAAGATCCTAATATCACATTTAATCCGTCGACAAGACAAAAACAAACTCGAGATAAGTTCATCTAGCAATAATTCTCACATCACATTTCACCTCTTGCTAAGATGACAATGCAAACTCAATTACGATAATACATAAAATAAATTCTAAACATGATAAGTAAAACAGAATTAGAGAAAAATGTAAAGAAGTAAATAACAGGAACACCTTGTAGACAGCTGGATGCATAGGATCAAGTTGGAAAAACTTTAACTCAAGATCAGGAAGCTGAGTTCCACGCTCATATTGAGGTAGATGCCTAAACAACTCCACCCTGTTCCTAGCTTCAGTTTGTTTTACAACTGCACGCTTTTTAGCCTTCTCAACTCGACTTTTGTCATCATATTGCATGCGCGGTTGAGGAACATCTTTCTTTCTATCTTTTTCTGGCGGACGCTCACCCCCCCTTTTCTCAGAAGCTGGAGCTGGACCACTATCATTCTTCTGTGAAGGAGCCTTTGCAGCTTTAGCCAATTTCGTATTTGTGGGAGTTGCAGTCCCAGAAGCAACAACGGGAGTCTTGGAACCTTCAGCTAATGAAACTCATTAACCGAAAGGGTTAACATCATAGTGATAGAGCATACGACGGGATAAAGAAACTGTCTAAATCTACTTAGCAACTGAGAAATGCTTGATAAATGTTTGTAATGTGATTAGTGATTACCTTTTGCAGCAGCTTTAGCAGCTCGTTGAGCTTCTTGAATGGCACGCCTTTCAGCTTTAGTAGTTTTGTCTTTCAATGGCTGTGAATTTGTTCGGCCAACATTTTGCACTTCACCTAACACATCATTATCTGCTATTAGTTATCATTTCATAATAATGATCACTTGAAAAAATGCTAGGCAAACATAATTTTATTTTTAAAACAAATGCAACAACTCAATTCAATCAAGCATTTACCAAATGATTCATTTCAAACAGAGCCTACTTAGTACAAATACACATTACTGAAACAAATTCATCACCATGTATTGAAACCCTAGCTAATCAAATAATATCAGTTCACCTAATAAAACTCAAATTACCAATTTAAATTTAAATTCCACATTAATCTAATTTTCATAAGAATCAAATCAATAAATAAAAACATAATACCGTTAATTCCCGACGGCAAATTAGTAACGACAGAAACGGTAGTCAGTCCACTAGCAGGTACACTACTACTCGTTTGCACAAAATCAAATCCACCGCCGCTTCCAGGATAACTACTAGACGGCGCCGTTGCACCCCTTCCACTATCCGAAAAAGACGTCATTGCAATAGGAGAAGTGGCAGCAGCTGGAAAAAACTCACTCACATTGTTATTAAAGATTTCGCGATGGAGTGGAGATAAGGGAGCGGCGGTGGAGTGAAGTGCCGGAGGGATCATGACCGGAGAAAGGGAGTTGCCGGCGGTAGGGGAGAGGCCGGTGATTGATGGAGGAGATAAAGAAGCGGAGGGGATTATTGGGAATGGATCGGATGAAGGACCCGATTCGGAACGGTCGGGTGAGGAAGTGAAGAATCCGACGTGTCGGACTTTCGGGTCGCTAACGGTGCGCGTTGCCCGTCGAGGCTCCATTATTTTGGTCTGAGAGAGAAACTATGAGATTTTGCGGTACGGATTTTCACGATTTTCTTGGCCAAGTTATTACTAGTAGTTTTTTTTTTATCGTCGTGATTTGTTTTCTCAAATTTAATGTAAAACAAATATCTTTTGACATAAAACATTGTATATTAATTTTAAGTTTAATTTAAAAATTATGTAAAAAGATTGCCATTATTTATTATAAGTAAAACAATCTGTTAAATAAATAATGATAATTAAAAATTATATAAGTAGATAATTATGAGATTATTTTTTAAATATCTGTTTTTGATTATCATAATTATCTGCTTATATAATTTTTGAGATGGAACCGAGTTCATCTATATATGATTTTGATCCGGTGGAGCGGATATAGCCCTCCAGATGAGTGCTATAATGGACAATCCGATTACTTCAATTAGGGGCCGTTTGGTTCAAGGTTGGAAATGGGAATCGTAATGGGAATGGGAATGAGAAAAAATGGGAATAGAAATGATTGTTTTCATTTTTTGTTTGGTTCAAAATTAGTGTAGGATGGGAATGGATAAAGTTTAATAAAAAATTATTTATTATTTATTAAAATTATTTTTTTTCTTTTATTTAAATATTTTTTTATATAAAAAATAAAATTATTTTAAAAAAAAATTTAAAAAAGATTTAAAAAATATTTTCGAAAAGATTAAAAAAATATTTTCGAAAAAATAAAAAAAATAAAAAAATTATTTTTAATAAAAAAAATTTTAAAAAATAAAAATTTTAAAAAAATTAAAAACATTTTTTTAAAAAAATTAAAAATGTTTTTTTTTATTATTTTAAGTATATTTTTTAAAATAAATATTTGAAAATAGCTTTTTTAATAATTATATATTTATTATTTATTATTAAAATATTTTGTAAAATTTTGA
The DNA here is from genome assembly GCF_937616625.2 of Mercurialis annua. Classification (NCBI taxonomy): domain Eukaryota; kingdom Viridiplantae; phylum Streptophyta; class Magnoliopsida; order Malpighiales; family Euphorbiaceae; genus Mercurialis; species Mercurialis annua. The sequence continues at coordinate 34,933,782 of NC_065573.1, read as the reverse complement.
TTCCCATTCCTAAAAGTCCATTCCCATGGGTTAAGGGGGGAATGGGATATTTCCATTGAGGGGGTAATCACATTCCCATTTCCAAGTTCAATTTGACAAAACAAACATAAACAATGGGAATTATTTCCATACGGCCTAATTACTTAAAAACCACCCACCTTATAACTTTTTTTCATTTATACCGCGACCTAGGAAAATTTTCAATTGTACCCTATTTTCGGTTTTTATGTTTCATATCTACCTAATGAGTTAAATTGACCTATTTTTTTTGAAAAAGAGTTCAAATTAGTCCTTCATTTTTAACCTATATTCAGATAAAACGTTAATGTTAATCATTTATGTATCTTATTTTTAATATTTTTATCATTAAATTAATTAAATCATCATATTTTTTAATTTTGGGATACAAATGAAACATAAAAATCGCAAATAGGGTACAATTGAAAATTTTTCTAGGTCATGGTAGAAATGAAAAAAGTTACAAGGTGGGTGGTTTTTAAGTAATTAGGCCTTTCCATACCCATTCTCATTCCCCCCCTTTTTATGGCGAACCAAACGGCCCCTTAGTGTTATAAAAATTGAACCGATGAAAAAATCGGTGGCCAGCAATTTTTGATTTAACCGATTCAATCGGTCCAGCTGTTTGATTTGATCCAAGTTGACCATATCCAATAATTTAGGCTATTAATCAGCTATGGCACTTCAACTTACCCCTTGAACTTTCAAATCGACCGCTAAACCCCTTAAACTTTACTTAATGATCAACTAAACCCCTTTTAGTCAAAAACCGCCCCAAACCCCCCCCCCCCCAAGCCCCATATTTTCTCAAAAATGCCCAAAATACCCCTAGAAAAACTAAGCCAACCCAATCCAATCAAGTATAAAGTCACCCACCCAATTAAATCAAACATAATCCAACCAAATCATTAAATCACCAATCCACCCAAATCCAAACTCACCCACTCAACCAAATCAAAAAAATCCAACCAAAAATTAAATAAATTATTAATTTTTTTTACACATATTAAATAATTTTTTAATTTTTTTAATAATAAATTATTAAATCCATCCAATGAAAAATTAAATTAAATATTATTTTCTATATCACATATCAAATATTTTTTTATTTTTTTTTAATAAAAATTTTAATCGGAAAAAACGAACAAGTAAACCGTTCGTCTTCTCCGGCAGTCCACCGGAGTGGACAAACCCACCACGAAGGTGGGTCTGTGATGAACAGACCCACCGTCTTGGTGGGTGTGTCACTGAACAGACCCACCACGACGGTGGGTCTGTTCATCACAGACCCACCATCGTGGTGGGTCTACTCTTGAAGAACAGATCCACCACGAGGTGGATCTGTTACGTTTGGAACACGCCCACCACGAAGGTGGATCTGTTCTTCAAGAACAGATCCACCTCCGTGGTGGATCTGTAAACGGAACAGATCCACCTTCGTGGTGGATCTGTTCCAAACATAACAGACCCACCGCCGTGGTGAGTCTGTCATTGGCAGACCCACCGGTGGGTCTGTCCATTCCGGTGAACTGACCCACGGGTGGTCTGTTCACCGGATTAATAAATTTTAATTTTTTTAAAAAGAGTTAATCAGATTTTTTTGGTAGTGGATGGGTGACGGTGGTCGGAAATTGTTGGTGGCGGCGGATGGCGCATTCCGATGGAGTAGTATTATTTAATTGGATGCATTGCTCATTTTGGTTTGATTTGGTTGATTAAAGGGGTTATATTTAATTTGGTTGGATAAGTGGTTTTAGCCTTGATTAAATTGGGTGGGTTGGTTTGTTGGTTGAATGGATTATCTTTGATTTGGTTGGAAGATTTTAGGTTTGGTTAGATTGAGGTTGTTAGGCTTGTTTGTATTTTTTATTGATCTGAAGGCATTTTGGTCTATTTGGGCTAAAAGGGGTTAAGTTGATCATTAAATAAAGTTTAGGGGGTTTAGCGGCCGATTTTAAAGTTCAGGGGGTTTCGTGATAGGGGAGTCTAAGTTGGAGTGCCATTGTTGATTAACAGCCAATAATTTAAAAATAATAATTTTATATTTCAAATGAAACGAATTATATTCTAGTGTTAGTAATTTATCTTGTACATATTTTATTTTAATTTTTAAAAGAAAATTATTAGTGCCAAAAAAGCTCAACATACTCCCAAAATTCATTTCAGGTTCCACAAGTTCCGCTAAAATTTAATACAAATGCATAACACAATTTTATTAAATTAAATATAGATAATTTAAAAGTAAAATAATTATAAATTTACCAAATATATTATGTATATTTAATATACTCTAAATTTTTTTAGATCACATCTAAATTTGATTATTAGCCCAATGGCTATTTGTGTTTTTTTTTGGTTTTTTTGGGAAATGACCACAAAATAGCAAACTATTTTCAAAAATATGGGTTGACCAAATTTATTGTCAAAATATGGTTTGATTAGAAAAAATTGAAATATACAATTTCATTTGTAAAAAACTATTTTTAAAAATAATAATATCAAAGCCCTGTTTGGTTCGACTATTTTCTGTTAACTGTTAGCTGATAGAATATACATGTTTGGTGAAATTTGATTAGTTTGTTGCTGTTTATATATAAAATGACTTTATAGAGTATATTATTATTTTTATTTATTAAATTATAAACATATTATATTATATAATCTATATCTATATCTATACTATATATAAAAGCACGGATGGGGGGGGGACAGGCAAATTTACTGAACAATCCTTTCTAATTTATTACTAATAAAGGTTCTATGGTCATTCATTATTTAATTAATTATTAAATATATATTATAATTAGAATTTTGATTAAATAAAATTGTATTGTATAACTTTGATCCCCTATAAACTACAAATATTCAATTACTAAATCTAATTTGATTTGAATAAAAATACATAAAATCCTAATAAAATTGCTTCATGTTATCAATATTCCTTGCACCACCGCCGTCGCCACAAGTACCTCTCCGGTCTAAATTTATTAGATCATTATCGTCATTATTAATCCTAAACTGACAAACTATTGTCTGCCTGAACTGTCCTCCCCCATTACCATTAAAAGGAAACTGCCGGATCTCCGCCAAATTGTAAGACCCATCATTCAGTAAAGAAGATGGATCCATGGGCAATGCTTGATTTAAATAATCCAACTTAAAAATGTTCCAGATTGTTAGTGAAAGCAATAGAAGATGATAAAAATGAGTGATCTCCTTGGACAGTGGAGGTAGGTGAGCAGTGTGCCACAGTTTAGTTGGTCATTACAGAAAAGGAAAAGAGACAGAGACCTCAGGACCATGACCACATGAGTTATGCACCCTTCGATTTTGTTACTTCTTATGGACAATGATGATGAACAGTGTTCGTCTTCTTTGTACTCAGAGCTGGTTCGTTTGAACCATAACCCAGGTCTGAGTTCGTCTTCCTCGAGACGAACCACGACAAACAAATTTTAATTATTTCAATTTTTAAAAATATAAAAATTAATTTTATATTTTTAAAAAAAATTATTTAATTTTTTTGATTTATTTAGTGATAAATTTCTTTAATGGGTCGAATGGCGGCTACAGAATCGTTTTAATGTTAGAACTAACATAAAAAAATATCATTAATTATATAAATGATATATTAAAAATCTCATTTTTATTTTATAAATTTAATTTTATTAATAATATTTATTTATTTTATATAAAGAATTATTATTAAATTTTATTATATTTGGAAAGAAGAGTTCTTAGTTTAAATAAAACATTAAGGACTATTTAAAATATATGTTAAAATATAAAGTATTGATTTGAACCTTTTTGATGAAAACAGGTCAATTTGATGTTTAAGGGTGCAATTGAAACAGAAAGGTGTAAAGTTGGGTAAAATTGGTGATTTTACAACGTCAGAGTGCAATCGAATTGGGGATAAAAGGTGAAGGCTTTTAAGGGGTTAGCCAAAAAAAATTACATACTTGATTATCCAAAAATGAAAACTTTATTTATTCTATAATATAAGCTCTAACTAATTTAGTATTGATTATGAAAATTTACATATTAATATAAATAAAATAAATTGATATAATTGCATTAAGTCTAATTAATATATCAATCGACAAATCACGTTTTTTTAAAAAAATTCATCAAATGTTTTAGCGAAACTTTTTGAAAAGTAAAATTTAAACTAATTTTACCGAAAAGCTGAACCAAACGCCCTCTAAGTTACTAATGGTTTATTATTAATTTAAGTTTACCAATTAATTTACTAACGGTTTATTATTGTTTTACTTAAAAAAAGCAATTTATTGTTAGTTGTTTTTATTAATTATAAAATGTTAAAATAAATTATTGCTTAGTTTACTATCAGTATTATAAAACACATACTAAATTAGTTTTAAGTTTTTTTTACTAAAAAAACTATTAGTTTAATATCGGCCTACTTTTAATTTACTATTAGTTTATTAAAATTATAAAAAATTATAATAATTCAAACAAATAAAATTGTAACTGGATTAATATCTTAAATTTCAAATCAGGATAATTGTAAATTTGCTTTCTCTTTTTCTTTGCCAAGATTACGGAATATTCAACATTGTTCAACTCTCACTATAATCTGATAAAATTAAAGAACGTACCGTGATTTTTTTTGTGCCTCGCCTAATTTTCTCTTTCTTTTTCACAATGCTGAAACATCCTAATCGTCCACTCTTTTGTTTTATAAGTTTAGGCCAATCAAATATAATTTATATGATTAAAGAAAATGACTGAACCATAACATTATTACAAATTCAATCAACAAATTAGCATTATTTATATGCAAGTAGGTGACATGAATTAAATTGAATGGTTAATTCTGCAATTGCTAGTCATTTTCTTCAATTGACAACTACTGTCAGATGCCTTTTAACCCTTTCAGACATAATTCCAGCAAGTTGGGATTCCACTTTTGATTATGACATCCACTCTAATAATTATATATTACCCTTTTTTATATATAATAAAGTCTCGATCATGTGTTCATAATTTTAATATCTTACATTATAAACAAAGTTGATTGTCCTTTCTGATGAAAATTTTAAGATTCCAGCTGTTTGATCTAAGTTGCCATGCAGAAGATATCAAGTGTATATATTGTCTTTATTTAATGTATCCACCACCATGAACTTTTTTGGTTTAATTGTTCTAATTTTAGGGCAAATGTCTTGAGTCAGCTCCATTTCATTACAGCTAGACAATGTTAGGAAGCACGTGTTTTCTTATTTTTTTTTATCAATTATTAATAACTGCAGAAAATGCCTAATAATGTGCTTCGTTGCACGATATAATAAACTATATAATAGAGATAAGTACAAGATATATGGTGGGTGAAGCCTTTTGTCGATCACCTAATAATGCTGACTAAATTAAATTTGAGCTGGACAGAATCACATGACCTATAAAATTAAATTTTATTCAGATCACTATATTATAACGACTGATTTAAACCGGACATAATTAAATGAACGGCTAATGTTGATTAAGTATGGTTTTGCTTTAAGTATGATATCTTGATTCTTGTCTGGAGATTTCATTAAATATATCGGACAGAGAACATTTGTTTAATACCATAAAAAGCACATGAAAAACATTAACAATCTTGCTTACTGCATCACTTCAAACTACAGCTGCAAGTTGAAACCCTCTTGCTTGACCAAGCAATTGATTATTAATTCAAGGGTTTGAATTCCACACAATTCCAACGTCACTTATACTAGTATATATTATCCCTTTCTTTAGGAATTGAATAATATTTTGTGTCATAATTAAGTAGGTAGCTAGTCGTCCGAACTCCATCTTAAAATTTAATAATATTCTTTTTTTATTGGGCTAATTATAAGAAAATTTATAATGTTTGGTAAATTTGTCATATTTTTAGTGATTTTAGCACAATTTGAAAATTTTGTGTGTATATAAACAATGTAATATACACTCTTCAGACATCCACATCCAGGAGAGAAGCTACCTTTACTCCAAGGTGGGCACCTTTTCTTTTATTTTTTTAAGAAAATTTTATATAAACGAGTAAAAATTTAAATTTTTTAAATAAATGAGTAAAAATTTAAAAATTTTCTTTTACTGTATGCTCACTTTAATCTTGTATCTATACCTAATGACTTCTTAAATCTATAATATATAAACAATTTTGACCACCTTTAAAATAATTTCTCTACACATCAATAATTTTTCAAAGAAAAAATACTTTAGTGTTTTGAATTATAAAAGTTTAATATTGCAAAAAAATTAAAACTCATGTTAAATTTTTCTAAATGCTCAAGTTCATAGTTTTAATGCAATTAATTATTATTATTTTTATAATTTTATCATTGGATAAAATTTATGGTAGAATCACAATTTTATAAAAAATACGACATAGAATAACAAATTATATAAATCTTATAAGTTCTTTTAAAATTAGTTAAATTAAATGGATGCTGATACCAAATTTTAAAAATGGTTATAAAACTATAAAAAATAACATAAGTTTTGAATGAATGTGATAAAATAGTATTTTTTTTTATAAAAATATTGAATTTATTTATTACTATTAACCTTTTCTTACTCTATGCGACTGTGCCCATTAATCGGAATTCAAACCGGACGTAATTGTCAGCAAACCTATCATCTACCAAATTTTATGTATAAACAAAGACTCAAAACTCAAATTTTTTGACTAAATAAGAATAATTTTGTAGCAGCGGATCTAACTGATTCCCCTTTTGATCTCAAATGCTTATTTGAAAAGCTACATTAAACATGGCTTTGAAAACTACTACTAAATGCACTTGCCTAACCGCCTCATTCTCTCTTTCACTACCTATTAATTTTATATTAAAAATTCAATATGATCACCTTCGATCATTTTTATCTAAAAAATCCACGCGCCTCATAGACTTGTCACACGAAATCATTTAATCTAATTTTATATTTTTCTAATCAACTAATTCCAATTTTTTTTATTTTTTTATTAAATTATGCCATAATTTATATTTTTATTACAACAAATAGGTCTACGATTATCGCGGCAATTAGGGAACTCTTTAATTTTTTTCCACATTCCTCACCTCTGATTTATATATTATGCATTTTAAAAATACAACTATGAGGTAATCTGACCCAAAAATAAAGACTTTTGAAGTTTTTTTTTGAGAATTCATCAAACTTCATTAATCGAATATGAAACAGTTACATTTGTAAGAAATTCGGAAAAATTCAAAAACTAAACCCGATGACCTGACATGGAACAGACAACATGCTGCCTGATTCGCAGATTTACTTACGAAAATAAAAATAAATTATCTAACTGTTTCGCCAATAAAGTACCGTTCTTCGCTCAATCTTCACCATCACCCGCAAACTGATTTATAAAATCAGAAACTACAGTCATGACATCAGATACAACCAACACATGAAAACCCTTCATAAAAAAGGGACAACAACCTTTCACATAGAAAGGACAACAAACCCTTCATATAGAAAGGACAAAATAGATTCTCAAAACAAAATACAATATTAAAACAATAAAAAAACTACTATAGCCCATGAATAATTTCATCTTTGTTGTTGAAAGATCTCCAATTTATCTTCGGTTCTTGATTTATGAAAATTTCAATTGAATTTGCGCTTCGTCGATAAATGTTAATCCATCAAGAAAAAAATGAAAAACATTTGGCTACTTATTATACTATATAAAATTAAAATAACATAAAAGAAAAGATGGCTGCCGTCAATGGCACTACCTAAACCATTGACGGCAGCCGAAGAAAAATTGAGAAAAGAGTTATGGACGGCTAGGGTTTTTTCAGAGAAAAAAGAGAGAAGAGAGACTAAGACTTTTGAAGTTAGTTGCTAAAATAATACAAATTGGATTAAATGACCATGTGTCACAAGTTCAAATCACACGTTGACTCTTTTTTCATTTTTATTTATTGGCAACTGTCATTTTCTTATTTTCATTCTATGAATTTTTTTCCATAAATTTTGTATTTTTTATAAATTTATGTTTGATATTTATTTTATTTTTTATAAATGCATTTATGAAGCGGAAATTTAAACTATTATGTATTACAAAAAATATTTTGATATTCTCTCCATCGAACTCATAGTCGATTTGTTGTTTAAAATAGCTAACTCAAATGGACTTATCACCAAATTTCACATTAAATTTTTTTTATCAACGCAATTGAAAATATAAATAAAGAAACTCAATATTTAATTCAAATTTTTCTTTTATGTGTTCTTTTATATAATTACTCATGTTTCTCAATTGATAAAACATTTATTATTATAAAAAAGAAGTAGATTAAATATCAAAAGAGAAAAGGTAATATATTATATTATTAATGTACCAGGGGACCTATTTCCCAAATATATACAGCTAGGCAATCCCCAAAGATTATGATAGCCATCAACTAAACACAATTTATTTATAAACAAACATTGCCAATTTCAGAATCTGGTCTTGCTCAAAATTACATGCTTCACTTCAAAATATTGCAGCTTTAAGTCTTCTGCTCAACTCCTTCCTGCAAAAGACCATATAATTGTTAATTTATCAGAACTGTTTTAGTCCTTTTAAAATTTTAAGGAAAATTGTTTGCTTTGTACCTCATGAGTTCTCGGTCAAGATTTGAAGCAGATAACATTCCTCTGTTCTCTTCAGCCCTTCGCAGCAGATACGGTATGACCGTCTCCAGAGTCCCGTACGGAATGTACTTGCTCACTTGAAAACCTGCATTTCTTAAACCAAATGAAAGTGCTTCTGCCATTCCATGAAGCTGTGCAAATTCGAACTTATGATACCCGTTCCTTATTCCCAAATCTCGCGCTTTCGTCGCTGCCAATCTCCCTACACAATGCGTATGAAAAAAAACTCGATAAATAATGGTACAATGCAGATAGCATTTAGAGATAAGAATTTTTTTTCAATTACTATTTATCACGTCAGTGTGTATATCGACCTTAATTTATATTAAGACCGTAGCATGAAATGTAAATTAAATTTACGGTACTGATTTGGTAACAAACACACTTATAACCAATATAACATCTTAAAGAGAGCAACCTTAATGCTTAAATTGTGAAAATGTAACGTTGTGATGAAAAGTTTACCTGATTCGACATTGTGGGTGGCAATGACGAGTCCATGAGAGCGATCGGTGATCGCGTCCAGCAAGTAAGATGCGCAATCATTGTAGCAATCATGTGTTTGCTGAACAGAATTATGAATAGGAGATTCATACCCTAAAGAAGATGCTATTTTCCGTTCGCTCGACATATAAGCACCTCTCACTAACTTGAACCCCATCGGAATTCCCATCTTATCAGCAGCTTCAGTCGCCAGTAACAATCTCTCTTTGGCATCCTTCAAGTAAGCTTGCATTGTATTATACACAACAACATTATCATCTTTGTTGTGGATGATCGCCGATGAATATGTCAAGTAATCAATTGCGGGTTGAACTGGAGTGTGCTCTGCATCTACTACCAATGGGACATTGGCATCGGCACAATCTTGACATAATGTCAATAGTCTCTGCTGGCCTATTTGGAGCTCAAGCTCTTCTTGTGGGGTTAACGGGTCGGGTTTTTCGAGAGTGTGGTATAAAGGGCTAGAATCAGCGAAAATCGGCAATGTGTTCTGTTTCCATGGAAGATTGAAAGACGGGTCTCGTTGTTGCCACCTTAGTAAATCACTTACCCTCTCTAGTAGCTTGAGCCTGCAAATTGCAGTCATCTTTACTATCACAAAGCTCACCTGCGTACCAGCCAAAAATTAGTTGATTTCAAACTTATTTTAAACAAATTCAATCATTGCAATCAGGGGTGTGTGCAAAAACCGAACTGAATCGAAAAATTCAATTCATTTAGGTTGGAATTAGTATTTGAATTTCAGTTAGGAAAATTTAAAAATTTAGGTTTAAATTGATTCAATTTGAAGTGAATGCACTTTGAAAATGACATGCCAACTCGTTACACTACTAGATCTCCCTTTTTAATGTAATAAAAAAATTCTTTTCTTTTGGTTAATTCCCTTTAATTCCGCTAGAAATTGAATTTAAACTTAAATCAGTTAAACCTAATAAATTAGTTCAAAAAAGATACTGATACATGCTAGTTGTATTTGAGCTGTTCTTCCAGTTAATCCAATTTTGTCAATACATTTAAAAATTCAAAAAGAAAATCATGTAACTACTGACCAAACCAACTTGGAATCTTCGAAGATCCCAAAAGATTCCAGAATTTCTTTTAAAATATCAAAGATTCCAAATTAGGTGGGCCAGTAAAGAAAATTACCGATCCTAATTAGTTATTAGGCTACTAATATGGGAACAGAGATTTGATTATTCATTAAAAAAGATATAAATTATTTAACAATAAAATCTCAAAAAATCATAAATTAAATGAGTCAAAAAAGTGCAGCTTACGTCCTTATCACCCAACTAAGAACCTACTCATACGCAAAGATTCAAAATAATCGGTTCCTAGTAGATTCCATCACATGCTTACGTGTAAGGGTAGGCCCACAGTTTCTAATTTTTAATTTTCTTCCAAAATAACATTAGAAAAGTAAAAATTATGATTCATTGAATTAGAAATGGAATATAGCTTCTTGGCTTAACCTTAATTCACGGCTTATTTCTCGACTCTACTACACCATACCAAAAAAATACCCAGAACATTCAAAAAACTAAAAAAATTTAATTTTCCTCCCATTAAAGACAAAAAAAATTCTTCAAAATTTTAAAAATCAAACATTAAAACGACGAAATTATTATTTTTTTAAAGCAAGAAAAAAAAAATTAAATAATGACTTACAGAAGATGAAGACAAAGATTTAGCAGCTTGAATAGTTTTCTGAAAGCCAAGAAAATTCCTATGACAAGCATCGTCATCACTCGTAAATTCAACAGCATAATCAAGCATACCTCGTAATCCAGACTCATTCATTTTCTTAATACACTCCCCAGCCTCAAAAGAATTTTCACCGCCACAAAAATGTTCATAAAAACTCACTCTGATCATCTTCAAAACGGCATCACGTACAAAACTGTCAATCTGCATCAACTTGGAATCCATAACCCACATACCCAAATCAACCACCGGTTCTAACGCCGCCATTTGAAGAATCAGAGAGGCATGCATAAGTTTTTTCACGGAGAGGGTGGCGAAAAGTTTTTGATGGTCATTTAAGTCGAGAATTGACGTGGACGGCGGTGATTGTTGGAGGGCGGTGGGGTCGGATAGGGATTCAATGGCGGAGAGAGGGGAGGAGGAGGCGGTGGAGGAGTTGAGCTGCCGGAGGAAATATGGGAGATTGAGTTTGAGTAGTTTTGGTGAAAGGAATTTGGTGGCCATCCAAAGTTGGTTTTTTTTGGCTTTGGTAAAATATAAATTTTTTGGGTTTGGAAGAATGTAATATATGAAGTAGGTCAGGTGCTTGGGATTGTGGATTCTATTTATAGAGAATTGAGAAGCTATGATTAAGGAATGGGGGGATTAAAATTGAAGATTTAGTCTAAGTTAATTAAAGAAAATTATTAATTAAGAAAATTAAGTGTTATCTTATTGGGTAAAGTCATGACTAGGTATCTACTAGTGGTCTTTCAAGTTGTCTACTTGACTTGTAATTTGATTTTAATTATTATTATATTAACAATTATTTAGCTTAATTAAATATTGTTAAAAATAAAGAGTTACGGTGTTGTTTGTGATTGAAGTAGTAGACAGACAGTTAGAAATGCATGTGTTCCAACTAAGGCTGAGTCAGCCTAATCTTTTATTTGCAAGTTGCCCTTTATCAAAGTTACCTTTTGCCCTTATATTAGTTTCGGATTTCAATTTGGAACTTAATATTTTCATTATTTCCATTTTATACAAATGACTATTCAGCAAATTGTTGGTTCGATTTAATCAAAATTAAATTTACTAAAGTAATGTTTATTAGATCAACCGATCAAATTGTCTGATTACTTACTGAGACAACTTATTTTATTTTTTATTTTTTATTAATCAGGATTGCTTATTAAATTTAATCAAGAAGAAATATATATTTGATATTCATTTGCAATAATGTGTATTAAATTAAGTAAATTATTAGGAGGAGAAAATGACTGCAATTTCTTTGATGAAAAAAATAATTTTTTTTATATAATTTATTATGTTAACGAGTGATTTTATCATTAAAAAATTATTTTATTAGTTTATAAAATTAAATAATAATATCATTCAACTAAATATAGTTTAGATATAATGGATATTATTAATAATTGGAGTTAATCAAGCAATAACAAAACAGACAAATGATTATTATCAACGATTAGAGCTAATCAAACAGTAGACATAGAAGATAAATATTTGAGTATATATAAAAGGGAAAATAAACTAAATATAGATATAATTGATGTTGTTACTAATTTATAGCTTATTAAAAGGAAAGAAAGATATTTGATTAATATATAAAAAACAGTAGATCTTAATAATTATATATATATATATATATATATATATATATATATATGGTATGATATATTTTTAAATGAATATACATATTTATATAGAGAAATTTTTATGTAGACTCGGTCTATCACGTCATCCATAGACTAACCTATCACATTATGACACGTCATTAAAATGATGACAATCTTGTATATTCGTTTTTTTATTTATTTACACTTTTAAATAGTAATATTACAAGATTGCCATCATTTTAATGACGTGTCATAATGTGATAGGTTAGTTTACGGATGACGTAATAGACCGAGTCTATCTAAGAATTTCTCTATAAATATGATAAATATGGTAGAATATATTGAAAATAAGCATGTAGAATATTTTGTAATTAATCGAATATATAGTGAAGATAAATATGGTAGAATATATCGAAACTAATTATGGTAGAATATTTTATAATTAATCAAATACGTATTTTGAAATTACTCCTTTTGAAGGTTAGAATCGAAACTGCCATGGTTCCGGGTCTAAGAGCATCCCCAACAACACTCTTTATAATAGAGAGTATCTTTTGCAAAATAGAGTGCATCTCAAATATAAAGAGTACGATTTTTAATTTTAGTCCAATAGACTCTTCAATTTATAATTTTTTAATTTATTTTATTTTTATAGATATTAAATAATATTAATCTATCGATTTATTTATTTGTAATTTGTTTATTTTATTATTTTTTAAATATTAAAAATAAGATAAAATTAAATTTTCAAAAGCAAAAATCATCAAAATCATTTTAAAATTTAAATTTTTGTTGATAAGATTTGAAGTAAAGAATGAATTTGATTTTCTACATGAATGAATTTGGCTCTCTACATGTCACATGTGGAGAACCAAACTCACTCTCTACTCTAAATTTTAAATATAGAGAGTCCATTAAAGTTTATATTTTACATCAAATTTTTTAAATTAAAAATTTTATATTTATAAAGAGTGCATTGAAGATGCTTTAAAAAAACTAAAACTGGCTTGAAACTGCATTTCCACGATTTTGAATTTGGCCATTTCAAAACCGGTCCATGACCACCTCTACATCGGCCCTGAACAATAAAAGACGTTACTCCATATTATTGAATTGATAAAAATATCGTACTAATACTTAGTATTACTAGCAAATTCCTTGTATTGATATACTTTAAAATAATTTTGTTATCTTTCATTACTGAAAGAATTACACTGATCCAGAGGTTCAACACTGCCTTTTGTGGACTTATTGTTGTTTGGACTTCTTAATAAGCCCAGTAAAATATGACGAGGCTAGTCCCCCCTAATGAAGAAATAGTGGGCTCAAGAGGCACTTGAGTTAGCAGTCGGCGCTCGACTTCTTTTTTTATCATTGATATATCTGTTAAAATAAAAAAAATCATACTGTTATAGTTTCTCCACTAAATGTACCGAAAAATCATTTTCGTATATGGTATTGATATAATATCATTTTAAAACAAAAAAAGAGACGCCGCGAGAGCGTAAGCCCCGTTCTGTTAGTCTCACCGGAAAGAGGGGACCGAGTGAATAACTGTGACTCAACGGCCAAATGACTTCGGCGGGAGTCCAAAGGGCTCCACACGTGTCTCTGCCCCTTGCACGTGGCAAGTGGACCCCCAAAGCTCAAAGTTCTCCTGTTGCCAGGGCTGCATCTCTGCAGAAGTGGGCCCGGGGACTTTCCTAGGTGTAAATTAATACCACCTAATCACTCCGTCTCGCGGCTAGGTGCTCGGATGCGAGCTGAATATGCTTTATAACTAACTGTTTGAAACATTAACCTGTCGATGTGGGATAAACTGAACTCCTCAATAATCATAGACTCTGCATAACCCAACATTGATAAGTTTCTACAAAGATTTTGCTTTAAAGATTTTTTCATTCCCTCATTTAATATCAAAAGAAAAAAATAGCTTAGTAAGAGCATAATCAATTTTTTTTAAAACATTTCTTAATTCACATATAAGATGAACTTATACACGCAGACACACACATAATCAAATTGTGTTCTTTAAACTTGGACCAATTGTCAAACAATAAAATTATAGTTTCCTTTAACTTTGACTCCCTTTTTGTTATGATTTTTCCAAATAAAATTGTTTGTCGCTGAAAAGTATTAACTTACAGGAATTTGAATATTTTTTCCAAAGGATACGAAAGTAAATTCAGAGAAATGCATGAATATACATTTCGGACAATGGCCGAGTTAAAACGAATCTGTATCTCAATCGACGACACAATATGCTTTTAAACTATATATCATAAACATATAAAACTGTTTATAGCACAAATGTTTTAAGCCATTTTATAAAAAGATTAATCCTTCTATAATATGACACCATTGCTCTCAGCTTTAATCTGTTTCCGATTGTGTTAGGTGAACTGTGATTGCTTGGCCTACTCATGTCGATATATGCAGAGCCACAAACAATGACCAATCAAATCTAAGAATCAGCCCTACACAATCAATGAGTTTTACATGACTTCAAAAACAAAAAAATCAATGAGTTTTACAAATTACTTCTCTTCAGTAAATCAACAGAAACAATGAAAGATCAAGCATTGTCATCATTGTGTCAATATAACAACCATGAACTAACATGTGAATTAAAATACAAATCATTTTCTAATGCTATCGTAAAACTAAAATTCTAGCAGTAATCTAAACATCAATGAAGCTCAAGAAAGAAAGCACATAGCCAACTTTTGCCAATTACTCCAAGCTAAACAGTATCGATATATTTTCCGCATAAATCAAACAGTATTACCACTCTCGATGGCGTGCATCTCCTCTTTGATGCATAAAACGCATGCAACCTGTTTCAAAAAGCATATACAGAACATAATTATACTACTGAGTTGGTGCGGGAGAAACTGTAGCACCCAATCCCATTTTCTTCCCCAACAAGGTTAGCTGCTCGACAAACTCCACTCCGGTGAGAATTTCTGTTGTTCCATATATAACATGTTTGATGATCTGCTGCCGTTGTGCAAGCTCTTGCAAACTCCCATATTCCACATAGTTACCACCACCAATCATGAATACAATTGCCTCTTTAAATGGCCCTTTTAGATGGGTACTACCAGCTCCGGGCTTGAGAGCACGAGGATCAAACACGAGGTAGGAGTCGATTTCAGGATTAGGTTTCCCCTCAACCAAAGCTTCGACCGTTCGAGTCAATGCCAACTGCCTATCACTAGATAATAAGTTCTTCATACCAGCTGTCACAGCACTAAGTGACTGCCCGTAAAGCATTCCCGCCCAATCAACAATATTATTTCTACTGGCAGAATTTGCTGATGCCAACGAAACATTTAGGGATTTGATTTTCTTTACATACTGAAATGCACTAGTATCAACATCAGACTCTCTAAGAGCTGTTTCCACTGCTTCGACTTCTGACTGGTTAATGGTCTCGGATGATATAAGGTAAATGATTGCAAATCTCAGCTTATCCGTTTTAGATCCTTTCCCTCGAAGCACTCCCAAGAGTTCATTTCGATCAATGCTTCCTTTAACCATCATGTCATTCTCCTTTTTAGCATAGCTGTCGAGAGCTCTTTCCTTAATATCTCCTAATAATACAGTTGCAATATTTGTGTGCTTATCAATCACCTGTTTTCGTTCTGTCAACTCAGGAAGGGAGTTCACTGCATTCATCAAATGTCTCGTGTTCCCAATTAAGTCTGTTCCATCAAATTCTGCCCCATCTGTTCCACCAGTCCTCCTATTGACATCATCAACATCCCTCTTATACTTCCCCAGCTGCGTCTCAATTTCCACAGCAACTTCAGGAAATTCCAGAGACCCATTTGCAGCCCAGAACGGATCAGAACTATCTAACTCATACGATTTCATCCCACCTTTTTCCCCTTGCACACTCAACCTATTCAGCTTCAAACCAAGCACATCGTGAACAAGAGGACGATACCTAAAATCATGCTGTATCCCAACAGCTAATTCAAAATTCCTGTCAAACAGACACAAAATCGGCCTCTGAAACGAGTTCATAAAACCTCCACCTTCCGAAAACAAATTATTCTTCGACAACAAATGATCCCTCAACCTCTGATCTAACGCTGAGGCAACCATTTCAGCTGGTCCACCACGAGGACACCTAATAACCGGAACAACACCCAATGTAGCCAACACACAAAACAACCCACTCACAATTTTCTCAATAATCTCCTCAATGTCTCTATCCCCAGCAGAAGGATCATTCAACTGAACATAACTAGATTTCTGCGCTAACGAAAACAAATTATCCTCCAAGGTAACAAACTCCAAGTACTGATCATGCACTTTCGAAATCCTATCAATCGACTCCGAATTCAACGTCCCGGACGCAAGATCCTCGAGAAGAGGACGCGGGATAGCACTCGAAAAATTCAAGTGGAAACTATCATAAAGTGATTTTGAAGCATCAGCAACAATTCTTTGGATGTTAAGTTGAGTTGATTGCACAAAATAAACAGCAGGAACATCATGAACAGGTTTTCGATCTTTATCAATGAGAAAATAAAGAGTAACGCCATGTTTTCGAAGATCCTTGACATGAATCAATGGAGATAATATATTTTGACAAAATCTATCGTAAATCAAGATCTTGTATACCTCTTCATTAGCAGTACCGGTTGAATTTACTGGTTGGTTCAGGTTTAGCATCCGAATTATACATTCTGAAAACAATAAAAATAGATCAAACCCCAGTTCAAATAACATTGGAATAGCAATTGGGCAACCTTAATGGAAATTTTTAGCATACTATAAACATTAAAATCAAGAGATCTAAATACATAATTAGAGAAATAAAAAACTTACCGGTTTGTTTTTGACGGAGATTGAGAGCCATGATGATCTGCCAAAACTGAAGAAAAATGAAAGAGAATGTTGAAAGGAATCGAGATTTGAGAATTTTTTTCTTATTCTTGCGTTTTTCTTCGGTTGAAGGAGAGATCTTGTCACGGCCCACTGATGAGCCTAGATTTTGTTTGGGCTAGGCCTTTCATACAGCATATTCTCGCAGTTAATTCTAAAAAATTTAAGTTTTGTATTCGCGAAATACTCCATCCGTCGCAGTAAAGTTGTCCACTTGAAGAATTTTTTTGTTGCAAAAATCTTGTCCGCTTTCAACAAATATCAACTTTTATACTCAATCTTTTTACATTACTCCTATTTAAAGTTCACCAATGAGTAAATTGAGAATAAATTGCAAGTGTAGCCTATATTAAATAAGGATAATGATAAGAAAAATAAAAAAAATTACAAAACCTATAACAATGATTGTTTTTTTAAAACTGTGTGATAAACGTAAAGTGGACAATTCTATTGAAACGGAGGGAGTAATTTTTTTTTTATTATCAAGAGAGTGTGTGTGTGTTTTCACACTTATACCATTTGAACTATAATTTAGTAGCAGATACAATACAACAATTAGTAGTGTCTTGTATAGTTTTTTTATTTTTTGATTGTGTATTTTCAAAAGAAATCGAGAAGGAAAATTCTTATATACTAAAAGTATTTTTATCAAGGGTTAATCACTAAAAAAATGATCGACTTTTAGCAAAATGTGCAATTTAATTGGTATCTTTTTTTTTTTGTAATATCATACATGTTCTTTTAATTTTTGATAATTTTACACAATCCGGTCATTTGAGAAAATGCAGCTAATCACTATGTATTGGGTACACCCGCTTTTCTCCTATTAGCAACATCAGCTTCGAATTACTGGATTGTATAGACTTCCAAGAATTAGAAAGATCATGCATGAAATTTTAGAATATTGAAAGATCATGAAGGTCATGTGTGACATTATAAAAATTAAAAATATATAATTAAGTTATAAATTTTGCTAAAAATCAAACCTTTTTTAGTAACATACCCGTATGATTAAAAAGACAAGTAAAAATCTTGATTATAAATAGGAGTGTGTTTGGATTCAAATGAAACACAAGAAAAAAAAAATATTTTTCAAAACAAATCAAGTCCAATTAGTTAATTTGCTGGTTCTTTCATTTCAGTTTGTATCAATTTTTCTTTATATGTTTAGTAATTACAAATCGAAATAAATTGAATTTATCAAATTTGTTCTGTAATTCAATTTAGTTCAGTTTCTTAACATATGTACTTAGAAAAGTCCAAATAGACATAGCCAGAAATGAAAACTAAAAATGTAAAATATAATATTTATTATATAATATATCAAAATTAAAATTCATTGAAATTAAAGGAACCAACATATAATATTTTCTGAATAACAATGATAAATTAAATTTTTTTTTTTAATTTTTTGTATTTTAATTAAAGGGGGCAAATGCTCCCTTATTTCCCGAACTATTTCTTACTTATGTCCAATATGTCATGTTTTATCGAACATAAGGAGGAAAAAGAATCATAGCAGCAGCAGCAAAAAAAAAGAAGAAGCTGCTAGCTAGAACTTTTCTTAACATCTTGAAGAACAACTTGAGCAGCATTTCGACCGGGTGCGCCCATCACTCCACCTCCTGGATGCGTTCCACTTCCGCACATATACAGTCCCTTTACGGGTGTTCTATAATCTGACCTGCAATTCAAGGCAATAACATTCTCAATATTTATGCATCTGCATACTTCATTATCATCAATATAAAAAAGTTTATACAACTTTTGCTTTTGTTCTGCATTATTTTCATGTTTAAACTTGTTAAATACTTACCATCCTTTAGCCGGTCGCATCAAGAAAAGTGAATCCAAACTCATGGCGCCGTGAAATATATTTCCTCCTGTTATTTACACATTAATCAAGTTCAGAATTTTATAGAAATGCTGTCATTTGAAAAATCTTAGTTTATACACTCAAAATTAGGTATTTGTTGGTCAAAATCTTTAACAATTATGCTATCGACACCTGCATAAAAACTTCTCGAGTTCTATGTTTCAACATTTTGTTTCCATTTTCAGAAATACTTTGGGAAGTCTGCTATTCTAGATTCATAACATATTCTCGTATAAAATATCATTTTGTTTTCCATTTCGGGATTTTTTTTGTTTTGGTGTTTTTGCTTCCGTGCTACATGGATTATCATTCTAGCAAGAAAACTATCACAATTTTTTTTATATCTTTTTAGCAGGCAAAAAATTTAATGGCATGTCTGTATCGAAGATATAGCTATTCATGTAATGGGTAGCTGCAGAGTAGAATACCTGTGAGACCGAATTCTCTTTCAAGATCTGGCGGTGTTAACATGTCATATCCGATGACTGATGAGCTAAAACCCGGGGCATATTCATCGATCAAGGAAAAACATCTTTTTGCAAATGTTTCCTGATAGAAAGTCAATTTTTCAATGAGAACGACTTGGACATTCCATTACTGCTAACCGATAAGCATCATGTTGGTTCAGAAGTTAAATCACTTGTTGCAAACTGCTGCGATGGGTAAAAAGCAACTTACTCTGTATTTAGGATCTTCCCAGCTACCATCAGAGGGTTTGTAAGGTGTGTACTGTGTGAACAAGTTGATAACATGCTTGCCTGGAAGAATTTCAAATGATACACTCAGTTTAGCTATCTAAATGAAAAGAATTAAAAGGAAAATAAAGGACAAACGCCTTTATTATTTAGACATCCTATAAATTTTGAAGAAGCAATTTTCTGTACCAGGAGGTGAAATGGTATTGTCCAATGACGAAGGAATAGTCATTTTCATAGCAGGTCTTCGTGACGGGATGCCATTCCAAGCATCTTGACAAGCTGAACCAATCTCCTCCATACTTTAATAATCCATACAGGAGAAGAAGTAAAAAAAAAAGAGTTAGAATTGGCGCACCATGGCCAAGAACATTGGCCTAAAGAACCTAAAGATAATTTCAAAATAAGTAAGGTCAAATATATTCTAGAATACCTCTCAGGTCCGATTTGAATTTGGGACGTGTGATGTGGACCTGCCTCTTCATTATGCATCTTGAGGCAAGGGAACTGAGGTAATTTATCAACAGCCACATTAATTTTTGTGGATCCCTGTATCAGTTATTGATGACAAAGAAAAGTAAGCATGGACTGAATAACAACATTCAATGCGAGAAGCAATCCAACATTTAATACAATTAAATGATCTTAAGTGATCTTACAGAGCTGTAGTCTGAACACTTGATACCGCGGACGAAGTCATCAGGAAGAACATTTCGAGGCACCAATTCCTGTGTCAAGAAAATAAAGAAGGTTGAAGTTTTAAGTATATTTCAGCACACACCATCATTTCAGAACATTTCAGTTATTCTTGCAGTCCTGATTGCGAAACATATCGAGCTTCTTACCATGAAAGTTTTATAAGGGGTGGCATTTGACAAAACTATTGAAGAATGCACTTGTGTCCCATCGGCTAGACAGACCTATATTAAACAATTCAAACTTCTATGAGACTTGAAATTATTATGCTTAGTCGTAGCAATTGAAGAAGCCAGCTAACTAACCCCCTTAACAATGCCAGAGTCTTCAATCATCAACTCTGAGACCTATAAAGAAAATAAGAAGAACTGTGAAAATGTTGAGAAACATAAATCTGAGTGATAAGGAAACAAACAGTTGCACAGAAAAATAGCAGGAAAGGTGAAAACAACAACCAGGTAGATAGCAAAGCATCAGCCACAGGTAATCAAATTGGATTAATAAAATTCAGTGAGCATTTACGTTCCTTTTTTGAAGTTTGAATCTTAATTTAAATGACGTTAACACTTCACTCGATGACTAGATAAACTGTGATTTATATATAAGTTTTTCCGCGCATGTTATGAGCTAAATGATAAACCAATTTCTCACAAGATAATAAACCAAGACTAGCTATGTAAACATACCTCAGTTTCTGTTGCAATATGAACTCCAGCTTCATTAGCAGCTTTACTTATGGCCACACTTATTGAACCCATCCCGCCTTCAACATGCCTACGATGTACGCAAGTCACACATGATAAAGAAATTTCCAATAGAGATTAAGATGCATGAAAAATGAAGCATATGCATACAAGTAATGATAAAGCTTTTGCTCTCAAACATACACACATACACATTCATTCCCCGACTTATATGCATACTTTGCAGCTTATTACAATGAGCAATTCTGAAACAATTATAACATACTCACGCAAAAATGTTAGGTTCACCATCAACTTCACCAATGAGATGATGCAGCAGAAAATATCCACTCCCAGGCATATGAATGCTTCCCTATAAGACCAATACAAGAAAGCGGGATCTTCACGTTTTGTTATCAGCTATATAAAATTTCTAGTGAATCAAATGAGAATGAGGGGTAGCATTAGCAAAGAAATCATGCTTGTCGTAAATCGTAATTGATTGACATTGCAAACAAGAAATCAAATCCTTACCATACTTCCAATTATTGAATCTCCTGCCATAGTTGCCTTCACAATATCTGACTGCACATACCAAAGAGCAATCAAAAACTTGCAAAGCAATTGAACAAATTTTTAAAAAAGCAAAGCATAAGTCTATTAAAATTTATCGAGTGGACAACAAAGATCAAGCATCAATTCCAATAGACATATTCAGGACAAGTACAAGATGAAAAATTAATCACAAAGGAGTAATGAAGAGGAAAAGGAAACCTCAAACCAGTTATCGAGAATCTTCGACATTGGGGACAGTAAAAGGTTCACAAACTCCCTGCAATATGAAAAACATCTTACACATTCAACACATCCAGGAATCAAATAGACTGATTCACATATTCATAACCATCTTATGGAAAACATGTGAGAAACGGTACAATTCAGAAAGCAGAATCTTGAACTACTTACACCATATTCTTTTGCCCTAGAGAAAGAGCATGATATGCACACTTAGCCCAAAACATTGACCGGCGCTTCTTATCCCTCAGGCGATCCGCAAAGGAAACATTATCCCCAGATACAGTTTCAGGAGTATGTGATTCCATAATCAAGTTCATCAATTTAGAGTACTTATGCAAATGCATTCCATATCTACACATCAAGAAGTAATAATCAAGTCAAAATCCATAAAGAAATTAGTGACATGTTTGGTTAAACAATAAGAAAATCACCTCGGCATAGCATCAGCATCATGTTTAGAGAATTTAGAAATCTCTGCATGATTCTGTTTCTCATCAGGTCCTAACAGAAGATAACGACCATCCAAACAAGGCGTAAAGCCGAAAGCCTTAGGCTTCAAGAACTTCAAACCATGCCTTTTCAAATCCAAGTCCCTAAATTTTTCATATTATAACCAAAACCAATATCAGGAAATCAAGAAATCGAAGGTCAAACAAGATGTACGGAAAATTACTGGTACTAACTTGATAATAGAGGGACGGAGAAGAGCTGACAAGTAACTGCACCGAGAAAACTTAAAACCTGGGATCAACTCTTCAGTTACGGCGGCACCGCCGATCACATGGCGGCGTTCTAGCACGGCAACTGAGAGACCAGAGCGAGCTAAGTAAGTTGCCGCGATTAAACCATTATGGCCACCTCCGATCACTAACGCGTCCCATTTTTTATCTTTCAGTACGGTGGTGGTGGTGGTGCTGAAGCTTCTTCTCCACATGGTTTGTTCTTGAAAAAATGAATACAATCTGTTCGTTTAACTTTTATTTAAATTATTGGAGATGATTACATTTTAAATGATTGGAAGTTGTTGAAAATCATCATTGTTTTGTTTGTTAATGCTAAATAAATGATGGAAGTGGCAGGCAAATTCACCACAAGCAGGCAATGGCCTCTGTTTTCTGACATTTTTTTAAATTTATTACACAGTTCTTAGATTTCATTTTTACAGAATAGTACATTTTTATGTAGTGTTAGTCAACGGTAATTGTAATAGAATTCAATTTGATGTGCTCTGCAAATACCACGTGATCATTATAATATATACACGTTGACGTGCTCCGTGATTTGTGTGAGTTTTTTTTTTCTATTTTCATGTGGAAACATATCTACCCAGATTATGACCGCTTGGATTGCCGGAAAGAGAGAGAAAGCTCCGTTTCCATGCATATGTATGAACCAAATTCTACGGTAGGAACTATATATCATATTTTGGCAGATTAACTAAATATCATTATCAATAAATATCATATAATCAATCAATAACTATCACATTTTGGCAAATTAACTTATAAGTTAAAGAGGTAAATTGTCAATTTAAAGAAAATATTAACTTATAAATTTAAAGGACAAATTACAAAAATGAGATAATTGTCAATAATCACTAAATTCGTATACTGATTTACTCACAAAATTAGTTTAAGTATTATTTGCTCATTATATAAATTGAGGGGACATATTATTGCTTAATCTAAGTTTTGGAGGCTCTAATAAACAAAACAAAGATGAATAAAAAGATTACTAGTTCGGTTCAGTAGATAATCAATTACAACACGTATGGCAAAAGTTGACATGATCTCTTATTTTTGAGTGGTGGAAATGTGAAATTCTCTCGTTTAATGTTCCCGGATTAAAAATTCAGGAAAAAAAAACATAAAAATTGTCCTATATTTGAATAAAAAAAAGAAAGATAAAATACTATGTTCGACATTCTTATGATTTTTTTTTTGATAATTGGAGAAGGGGGGAGCGCTTGTGGGAGGAATTGAACCCACGACCTT
The DNA here is from genome assembly GCF_937616625.2 of Mercurialis annua. NCBI lineage: Eukaryota > Viridiplantae > Streptophyta > Magnoliopsida > Malpighiales > Euphorbiaceae > Mercurialis > Mercurialis annua. Next base: position 34,909,629 of record NC_065573.1, on the reverse strand, counting down.
GACAGTTTGCTGTCCAGCGCTTATACCATTTGAGGCCATGGATTATTGCCTTTGATTTAAATTCACATATATATAGTAAATGATTTTGGCAATTGCATTTGGCCCATCCATCCATTCAATATGTAATGATTCTCTTGCCCTACAATACAATTACTTTATATAGTTTGTGTGTTGCTTTTGCGCCCTGCTACTTCAATAATGCAATTTTTTTTGCAATTATTGTGCCACTAAAAATTTATTTACAAAAGGCTGACAAAGGAAAAGAAAATTATTGACTTTTTTTTGCCAAGTATTATACATACCAGTTGTTAGCGGAAGTTAGCGGAATATTAATTAAATTTTAAATCAGACAAACACAGCCTATACAAGAATTTGGGGTCAAATACCCAACCGCCGGATGTACGGAAAGATGCTTAGCCACTAGGCTAAACCCTCAAGTATAAGCAAACTATTGAGTTCAATGGCAAGTTCAGAAGATATGCAGAAATATGAAATGATGTACACTTTATTATTATTTTAAGGAGTAATGTTATAAAAATTCACCAACTTTACACGTTTTCTCAATTTAATCACGTTCTTTAAAACTTCTCATAAACATACACCAATTTTCATTTTTTTTTAAATTCATGCACGGTGCTGATGTGACACTCATTCATTGGTGCAATTTGCTGAGGTGTAAGTCATTTTTAACCAATGAATGAGTGAAAGTTCAACACCGTGTATGAATTTGGGAAAAAATGAAAGTTGGTGTATTTTTATGATAAATTTTAAAGAACGTGATTAAATTGAGAAAACATGTAAAGTTGGTGAATTTTTATGACATTAACTCTTATTTTAATGTATAAACATATAAAGTGACATACTTTATAATAATTTTATTATTTAACAATCCAAAAATATTCCAACTTTTCAATTTTTTTTATTTATAGCTTAAATTTTTAAAATCTTCAATTTTAGTTTATTTTTCAGTTTCAATTATAACCATTTGTTTAAATTTGAATAGAAAAAGATTCAATATACACTTTATATTACTTTATGTTCTGAATTTTTAATGGTAAAAGGATAAATTAGAATAATATGAAATAATATGAAGGGCGCATTTTTTTTAGTTTAATTTGAACAAATAGCTATAGTTGAAACTAAAAAATGAACAATTGGCTAAATTTGAAGATATTGAAAGTTTGGACCGAAAAGATGAGGTATTTTTTTATAATTAAATCTAGTTTTTTTAAAATATATTCGTTATGATTTTATGAAACTGAGTCAAATGCAAATTTCAAAATGATCAAAATTATTAAATCTATATATAGTATTATCTGAAAAGTTAAATTTATAAAATAAACAATTGTTGCTTACATGTATAAGCAAAATCGCTCGTCAAGCCTATAAAGAGTCACAGGTTATCAATCTGATAGGTCTACCAACATATTCTCTCATAATTGATTGAGGTGATCCTAGGCCGGTTTCTACCTGTGAAACGGCTCAGAACCGGTCCTGTGAAATTCGGCTTGGAATTGATAAAATCAAGAATCAATAAACCAACTAGCCCGGAACTGGTGAAATCCGGAACCGGCCATGATCCGGGAGTAGGCCGTGATCATGGGCTGGTTTCTACCCGTCATGCTTTGATAGTTCAAGCATATGTTTCAAAAATTGGTAAACCAACTAATATCTTTATTAGTTTCAAAAATCAAGGCTCCAAAAAAATTTGGTAATTGTCATGCTTTGATAGTTCAAGCATTTGACAGAAACTCAACAACTTAAACATAAAAAAACCTATTCTCTTAAAATAAACTGCTATACTTACTGACATGGTCTAACAACCGTTAATAACAGAATCATCTTCTTCAAAATTAACAACTCATGCAAAGCATGCTGTTTACTGATGTGGCATTGGCTACTGCAGTGTGAAACTCATGTCTCATCCAGCTGGACTTTGCTTGTTGATCGTTATGGTGTATGGTGTATTTACAGTAGCTTCATTATAATCACGGCTTAAATGCACAAAATTGACACGAATTTTTAATTTTGGCATATAAATACACGAACTATCAATTTTTACATATATGACCAAATTTCCGTTTTAGGTGAAAAACGGTGCCGTTTTACGTCAAAAATGGTACCGTTTTATGTCAAAAACGGTGCTCGTGTTATATATGTAAAAAATTGACAGTTCGTGTATTTATATGCCAAAATTAAAAGTTCGTGTCAAATATTAAAAACACGCGAAAGTTGGTGATTTTTGGAGCAATTAAGCCTATAATCAAAGCATCAATAGTGAATTTTTTAAAACAAGTTAAATACTAAATTGGATTTTTTTGGTATTCCAATATCATTTAATTTTAAATTTTTTATTTTCGAACCGGCCAGTTCTAATTTTTCTTGAACAGTGACATGGGGATTCCAAACCGGAACGGCCATGTTTTGAAGTGTAAATTTCACACCTAGATTCATGAGTATTTTCAATAGTGTTGTATGTATTAGGTACATTAAAAATATTTATATATGTAATTTAATAAATATATTTTTGATAAAATACTGTTTACTTAATATGTAAAAATAATTAAATAAGTATTTATTTGGTTTTATTTAAAACTACATAAGAATTATATTAAAATAGATAAAACATAGTGTTTTATACAATGTTTTTTAAAATATGAGTTTTTGCATGCATTATAATCACATGAACTTGAGACTGCTATCACGATTCTAGAATGAACCAATACTATAAAATTAAGGATAATTGTAGGGAATTCAAAAATTATGTGAGGAGTGATTGGTGTTGCGGTAAAGAATAGTGCTTCTTCTTTAAAAGAATTATTAGTTTAGAAAAATATTGTTTAAGAGAAATAGAAGAATTAGAAAAGTTAAATATTTAATTTGATTTTTTCAAAATATTTGTTACATTTTCAAACAACAATTCCAAATTGATGTGTCATTTAATGAATAGATTCTGATGACGGGCTTAAAAATTGAAATTTAGCAATGTTATAAAAGTAGACATTGGAATATTGGAGAAAACAAAAATAATTTATTTTGTATGAAACCAAAATTGTAACATTGCATTGTAAATCCATAGTAAGGTGATGCATTGTTTTCTGTAATGTGTTAATTACATCACAACATGTTGAGTTAGAAGCAGCTCTTTTTCCTTCATTTTAAACATAGCCAAAGCCACGTTGAACAACACTTAACTCCCTTGAAGAAAATGACATCTCATACTTGTAGAGTTGTCTCAGAAGGCAAGCTCTTCGAGATCATGCGCAGGAACAACTCGGTAGCAACAAGAGACACGTCAAACTCCATTTCTTCCAAGTGCATAGCTATCGTTGGGCACTCCTTAGAAAGCAAATTCTTGAAAACACTTTGTTCGACATGGCATCCAGACAAGTTAATCGTATATCCATCATTAACTAATACAATTATCAAAGGACCGTGGACATCCAAAAGAACATCTTTTTCAATTTTCATAACAAGTAACAGCAGCGCTGCAACATAATTTAGGCTCGGACAATAGTCGGCGTCAGAATCATCAGCGAACGAATATCCAACGAGAACGCATCGAAGAATAGCATGGCCCTCTGGTGTGTCCGACCACGGAAGACCAGGGAAGGTTTGCGGCAGATCATGATCGATTTGCTTAGTAGCAATAGTAATTTTTCCATCAACAGCTTTAGTTAGATTAGCTATTAGGAACAATATATTATTTCTTTGTAGCACTAGAAAGAGAACCAAACAGGAGGAATCCCTTTTCTAATAAGCCTTTTCAAATTAATTGCATTAGACAATTTAAGAGATGATTTGAAAACAATTCCTTCAATAAACTTTTTTTGATGAATAATTTCTTTAGTAATTGAAGTAACGTGAGGCTGTAAATACCAATTTGCACCTTTGCTAATTAACCTATAATGCCAACCAAACCCTATCTTGTGTTCTAACTTTCTCTCAGACCTGATTCAATATATTCACATCATCCACATTGCCTTCTACTCATGTAAATCCATATATGTCTTGAAATTTAAATGTTAAATTTGCCATTCTTGAATGAATACTTGGCCTCAAGATAGGAATTTGAGGCTGAAATTCTAAAGAAAATTCTCTATTGCTATGTGTTTGATACATTTCTTCATGTTTTTGCTAGTACCCTTTGATAGATCAAGAAGATAAAGAGTGAGAACCAAAAAAAAAAGTTTATTTTTTTTATTTATCAACCGTAGGCTAGGAATTGAAACATGTGAAAGGGTCCATCTTATGCAGCTTAAACAAAACAAAAGTTTGAGATGCAATTAAATCTTCAAATGGGTATTTAAGTATTTGATTAAACAACAAAATGTAAATAAATTTTTAATTTAGTGCAAAGAGTTATTCAAAATGAAGTTGTTGATATATCTAAATGGTTGGAAATTACAATGATTCTTCGTTTTAGTAAGCTATTTGATTTGCCCCTTAGAACAAAGTTTGGGATCTATAAAATTGTTAAGAAATAGCAATTTTTTAAAGTTCTTGTGTAGCAGATTTTCTCCATATGTTTTCCATAAGCATTTGCATTATAGTTGTATTTGGACACTAATGATACATATATCCAATTATCCATTATGTATTTTTTATATTGGGATAATATATAATCCTAACTAATGTTTATAAACTATTTTTTTATCATAAATAATTAAATCATTAATGATTTAGGATAATAGATAAGTTATAACAAATTCTAGGTGATGTTTAATTATTATTATTTTTTTAAAATATAGGTTTCGTCACCCGAAAATACTAAACTTTTGCAGGTTTTGTCAGTTGTATTTAAATTTTTAAAAATCGTCCAATCTAGCCCGTTTTAGCATATTTGATGTTTTTTATAGCTATTTTTTGAATTGAACCGAAATTTTGCTAACATGTTTGCTACGTCACTGCCAACTCAGCAAATTGCTGACGTGGCAACACTCTTCATCCAACCAAACTACATGACAAATTAAACAAAAAACCAAAATCAACTTAACCAATATTTGAAGAATAATCACTTATTTTTTTTAAAAAAATTGAGGAAATATTTTTCAGAATCTAATTCTTAAATAAAACATAAAATTCCATACTAAATTATAACCTTTAATATTTACTATTTCCAAATAAGTTTGGTTTATTAAAAATTTTAAAATATTATCATTTGTTCTTTGTTTGCTGTCTGCAAGTCTACCACAAACATTAAGCACAATCACACACAAGTCGTCAAGCGTGCAGCCTAGTTAGAGGGAAAACTTCACGGATATTTTATTTTTAGGTAAAGTATTTAGTCCATTTTCAATTATATCATAACTTTTTTAAATTGTCAATTTCATCCAAATCTACACCTTTTACTTTCAATTGTGCCCACATATACTTCATATGCAAAAAGTTCAAATAAGTTATTTATTTAAATTTTTGAGTAGATAAGAGTCAACTTTTATAAAAATTGGGTACAATTGAAAGTGAAAAGTGGAGATTTGAACAAAATTGACGATTTTATAAGGTGAAAATTTTATTAAAAATGGGTTAAAATGTGAGTGTTTTTAAAGATATTTTACGTTATTTTTAGTATACTTTGTTTCTTTAATCATTAGAAGAAAATAATGGTTATTCATATAGTGGTGATATATAAACAAAAAGGTTTATTTCAAAAAAAGTAACTGTAAAAAGCCCTTTGGATAAAAAAAACTATAAAAAAGCCCTAGTTAGAGGCCCGTGATTATATCAAAATGGCGCAATTACACCCCTGAAGTTTTATTTTTTGTCCAAATCACTCCTTGATTTTTGTTTTTACCTATTATATGCATATGTGTATTATTTCCTTAAAATTTATAAAAGCCAGATGTTAAGAAGCAAGGGAACATGAGAACATGTCAAAGCCTATAAATTCTGTAAAATCAAAACTAAACTTAGAATTGGTAAGAAACGGTCTTGTTCCTAGGCAATAAACTTGCCTAAATATAGATTACATGTGTCACTAAATGGATAGGATATTGAAAACTATAAATTTCACAGCACAATAGTTGCATTTTCATCATCAGCTGCAATATTAATTTTCAGGTTCATCTTATTTGATTAAAAGTCTAAAATTATTCACACACAAAAAAAAACAGCAAAATGGATTCATCACAGGATGCTAGCTTCCAAGCTGGACAAACCACTGGCCAGGCTAAGGTTGGTTTTATAGAACTAGTTTTTTTTTTCTAACTTTAACATTGTATGTATATTTATTTTTAAAATGTTCTTTTGATCAAACTCGACATAGTATAATTTTGTAACTAAATAATTTCCGGCATTTCTATTTTATGCTACATAGATAATTTCAGTACCACTAAACTAAAATTCTTAAATTATTTAAATTTCAGGAGAAGGGAAACCAGATGATGGACAAGGTTAGCAATATTGCCCAGTCTGCCAAGGAATCCTGCCAAGAGGTTTTTAACAATGCTTTAATTACTCCATTGAATTTGAGTTTGCATCTCGTTAATACATAATTTAAATACATTAATATTTGATTTGCAGACTGGTCAGCAAATGAAGGCTAAAGCACAGGGAATGACCGAAACTGTTAAGGACAAAGTTGGAGCTAACAAATGAAGAATTAATTATATTTGTTTTCATTATTTTGCTTTAGTTTGTGCAGTTTTTACTGCAAGTTTTGTTTTATGTTTTTTCAAATTTTCATAAGATTAATGAATGAAACATTATGAATAACTAGTGGATACATTTGGTACGAGCCGTGTGAATGTTGGATACAAATTTATTATAAAGCATAGTTCTTGTTAGATAAAGATTTTCTTGAAATTTTTCCGTAAAAATTATATAATATTAAATATATATATATATATATGGGTGTACAAAATTATATATTTTTAATTATATAATTAAAAGCATGTAATTCTCTCTATGACTAAATAATTTAAATTAATAAATATATTATTTATAATCAATTATATTAATATTGTAGGTAAATACTATTTATATTATCAATATATTTTTAAAGTCCAATAATATTGCAATATGCATGGAAATTAATTTTATTTTTTGACAATATGCATGGATATTATTAAACATTTTTAAAGTTGTCAAAATAATATTAGTATAAAATAAATTATCAAATATATATCTAAAAACATTATAATTTAATAATAAATTTTAAAATAAGATTTTCTAATTACAAAATTTCTTATAGTATCATTCTTATATATTATTAAATCACATTATTAATTAATTTTAAATTATATACAGCTCGTTAGAGTTTTTTTTATGAAACAGTTCGTTAGAGTTTAGTATCAAATTTACTAAATATTTTGATTCCGAATATTTTCAATTCGATATTCGGTTAGTATTTGACAACTCGTACACAACCCTAATTTTTGAAACCACCATCATGATTATTGAATGAGCATATAATAAATAATTAAGTTGGTAAGAAATTCAAAAATCATGTGAGGCTGATTGGTATGTGCTAAGAAAAATGTTTTATTTTTTAATTATTAGTTTTTTTATTTTAAAAACTATTTTTGAGTCTGATTTGAAAATAAATATTCTTAAAGGAATTAAAAATGTTAGATGTTACAAGTATCAAAAAAATGAATGGTTATTTTATAAGAATATTTCACAATTAAAAAAGAGAGTGTAATCCTTATTTTAATTTGTTGAGCAAATTACTTTGAGACCCTCCACACATATCATATAATTTACAGTTGCGTACGTTTTGATTGAAAATTTTATTTAATGGCCCCTCATTTTCAATTATATAAACTATTAGAGGCTTATGTTAACATTTTTGTGTTTCTGCCGTAACATACGAACGGAAAAGACAAAAATACCCATTACCCTAAACGGCGTCGTGCGTCATGCTACGAAGTAACAAAAAAATCCAACCTCTTGCAAACAGAGGTTGGTTCGTCTCCGACGATGGATTCGTCCGAGACAAACCCCATCGCATCTAGGTTCCTTTTAGACGATGAGACGAACCCACACGAAGGGTTCGTTTGAGACGGTGATGGATTGAGTGATTTTCGACAGGAAGGTGCAGTACAAGGAATTCTGTATATGGCAATAAATGTTTTTGCAGCTAATTTTTTTTGTTGCTAAAAAACATTTTACAGCATTAATTTTAAAAGTTGCTGCCATTAGTTAAGTTATAGCAGCATTTTATAGCAAATTTTGTTACCAATTATTTACGACAACGTTTTATTAGCAGCCATGCCACAATTTTTTTTGTTGCTTTATGTTAATAGTAACAATTTTAGCACTATTAGCAGCAAAAGTATTTGCTGCTAATTCTAGTATTTCTTGTAGTGGTGGTGGCAAGTGAAAGACTAGGAGGCGATGGTGGTTGGGGTGGTTCTCGACGAAAAAAATAAAAAGTGAGGTAGACGAGCCAACTGATTCATGAATTTTATTTAAATTCAAAATGATTTAGGGGTATTTTTAGGTTTAAATTTTTCATTTAAATTTTGACAAATTTTTGTTCTTTAAATGTGTAATTTAACGGAAAATCATTCACAAAAAATCCTAATCGTTAACATAATTAAAAATCAAAGACCGGAAATTTTAAATAAGAGATATCAAACTATAAACTATGTTATATGTGAAGGTCCCAAAGTTATTTGCTCTAATTTTTTAACACAATAAAAAAACACATATAGCTGCAAATTTAAAAATTATGTTAAAGAAGTAATTTATATTAAGATATAATTTATTTATTTATTGTAAGCTGTATGTATCATCGGTTATTATTAATATAATGCTCCACTATTTATTTAAAAAAAATATCTTTACAGTATAGTCTATATGTATCTTTTAGAAATAAATTAATTTATCTGTCTATTAATATAAGCTGTATTTATTGGTCTTTATCAATAGAAACTCCATTAGTTTATTCTTGGTTTGCTAACTGCACAATCACAATTTTTAAGCATGCAATGCAACCTGGTTAAAGATCCAAATAATCATATTAAAATGGTGCATTTATACCCGTTTGGTCTAAATCACTCCTTAACTTTTATTTTAACCTATTATATACATACGTATATTTTTTTTTCTGATGTACAAATGCCATATATTAAAAATCGAAGCAGTAAGAGAACATAAAAACATGTTAAAGCCTATAAGTTCTGTAAAGTACTAACTAAACTTAGAATTGGTAAGCAATTGTCCTATTCCAAGGCAATAATTAGATGAACATGCTCAAATCTACAGTACACGTGTCGATAAATGGATAGGATATTGAAAACTATAAATTCCACATCATAATAGTGGTTTTTTCATCATCAGCAGAAAAATTAATTTTCAAGCTCAAATATTTGAGGAAAAGTCTAAAATCGTTCAACAAGAATGGATCAATCTCAGGATGCTAGCTTCCAAGCTGGACAGACTATGGGCCAAGCTCAGGTTACTATTTATAATTTAACATCACATTGAATATTTGTTTAATATGTTTATGCAATTGAAATCGAGACATTACGGTTCGATAATTAAATAGTTTTTTACAATGCACGGAAATTTTTCGGTGTTTTGTTTTTGTTTCTAAAGTAAAAACACTTCTGAAACTTCAAAATCCTATATTTCTAATTTATTCTTATAAAAATTGACGTTTCATCATATTCCGCGAATTTATTTCCGTACCACATAGATAATTACATTGTGATCGAGCTAAAACTTATATATTGTTTTAATTTTAGGAGAAGGGAAACCAGATGATGGACAAGGCTTGCAATGCTGCCAATTCCGCAACCGAATCCTGTAAAGAGGTGTATAAAATTACTTTAATTACTCTTATGAAATTTGAATTTTCAGATTGTTAATATAATAGTGTTTCCTATTTTAATTCATGAATTTATGATTTGCAGACTAGTCAGCAAGTAAAGGCTAAAGCACAGGATATGACTGAAGCTGTTAAGAGCAAAGTTGGAGCAAACAAATGAAAAATTTACTATATTTATTTTTATTATTTTGCTTCAGTCTGTGCAGTTTTTACTGCCTTCATTTTTTTGTTTTCTTTCCAATTTTCATAAATCAATGAGAACTTTTGATTTGTAAGTCATAAGTGGGATATATTTGGTACAATTCTTGTTTATTGGATAAGGATTTTAATATAAGATGGATAGAAAATCGGCTTATTGTTCTTGATAGAAAAATATAGTTTCTCTATTTTTATTTTAAGTTCAATTAACTCTTTAACTTACAATTTCGTATTTTTAATTTTTTTCCTATAAATATTAAATAATTTATTTTTTCTTTCAGTTTATATTTTAAATTTTATTTGGTGACAAGTAATTTATTTTAAAAAGTGCAGTATTATTAATGAAACATGAAAAATATAAAATAAATAGTAAAGTCTGACTCTTCTAAAATAATTATAGAGACTTCGAAATTAAACTTTATCAATCTTATAAAAATAGAAATTAAAATATTGGAGAAAATTTAAATAATTGATCAGTGCCAAGAGGTATTAAAAATAGAGCAAATTACGTTGAGGTTTCTGAAATATATCATAATTAACAGTTTGGTACCTCTTGTTTCACAAGTCTACTTAATGTTCCCTCAATTTTAATTACGTTAACTGAGAGACCATTTTATTAATTTGAAGGACAAATTGTTTAGCGGAATTAAACTGAGGTACCAAATCGTTTAAAAGTGAGGTACCAAATCGTTTAAAAGTGAGGTACCAAATCGTTTAATAAAATTAAAAGTGAGGGACCAAACCGTTACGAAATTAAAAATGGGGTACCAAATCGTTTGAAAGTAAATGTCGAAATTAGCGGAGGGGTCTAATAGTTAACGGAATTGAAATTGAGGGACCATTCAATAGATATTTAAAACAAAAGGTACCAAACTGTTAATTATGGGATACCTCATAAATCTTAAAATATTTGCTCTTAAAGCTATATAGTTCTTAATAAACTAAAATATTTGGTAACTAAGACGAATTCAATTGTTAATATATATAAAACTCTCATTAAAATATATAAAAGTAGTTTTAAAAATTAAAATGTATTTCTGCTATAGCTTGAAATAGAATGAGATGATTGAACGAGAATTTTATTTCCGAGAGAAATTAGAATGTGATAAAGTTAAGCAAGTAAACAATAATGTATTGCACATTAATGAGAAGGAAAAATAAATCAAACTCGGTTCGTTTTGAAAACAATTTGTTTCAATGAAATTTTAATATTCAAATTGTATTTAAATAATTTTATAAGATAGACTAAAGAACAACTAAATTAAAACTAAAAAATAATATATATATATATATATATATATATATATATATATATATATATATATATATGTTGAATTAAATGAATGAATAGCCTTAATTTGAAATCTATTTATAGAGGCTTCAGAAGTTTTACTTTACCTTCATCATTATTTATGTTGGATTGTGATTGATCTTCCTTTAAGCTTGAGAGTAATATTGAGAGAATTTTAAAAAAGGATTTGACTTTACCTTCCTTAAAATACATATATTTAGAGTATGTTTTCTTCAAAATAATATAGGATAAGTTCGGATTTGATTAGAATTGAGCCCCTTTGATTTTAGCGTGCTTTGAAAAAGTATTATGTTGTTTTTCAGACGATCAACTCGACGAGATGATCCATTTCTACAATCATTTCAACTCGAGCTACAAAATCAACTCGACAAGCTACCGATCCCTGCGCAACCACCAACTTTAAAATTTCATAACTTTCTATAGGCACCTCTAAATGATTTGGTTTTTGATTCATTGGAAAGTTTAATATGTCTAGTTTATTTCTTATGAGGAACATGAATTCATTATAGGTCTCTAAAAATTTCAAAACATCCGCTTAATTTAAAAAGGTCAAATATGCAAATAAGTAAATGTGATGCTCAAATTGTCAATTTTTAAAACATCAGAATTTGAGGTAAACACCTCCAAATGATATATAATTTCTGAGGAATTGGAAAGATGAGTATGTATATTATGATTTATACGAAGAATACTTGTTCATTTGAGGTCTTTAAGAACGACAAAAAAAAATTTTCGAAATAAGGATTAAATCTAACAGATTTTATGCAGCTGCTGTTGCAATACACAAATCCTGCTGCTAAACTGCTCGCCAATACTGCTGCATGCACCGCTGCTTCAACAACATTGCTGCCCCAAATTCACCACATCAACAGCTGGTTACAACAGCTCATGAATTACAACTCATAAACAACTCATCAAGTCTTATTTCTTTGCTCAATAAATTGAGCTTGAAGCTCATTGTTTCAGTTTTTAGTTTTGTATTTTACAAACCCAATAAACATAGTATCTTTGATGTTCTTGGTTTACTCTCTAATTTCGTATTAATTTTGCTTATGTTTCTTTGTTTCTTTGTTATTTCTTTCAATAATTACTTTATGTTTTTCTTGCATAAATAATCAACAAAAACAAAATCTTTCTTAGTATATCATCTCAATAACAACAAGATAAGTCACAATAAAATGTATACAAAATCCACTTATCAATATCCATAGTTATGGTCCGTCCATTCGCCAAATATACCATAATTTTAAAATTATTTATTCAATATGTGTAAATTATATCTACAGCTATTTTGGTGTATGACTTGAATCTTTAAATAACAATATAAATCATCTCAAAACATTGATGTTTTGATATTCCAAAGAAGTTGTTGGTATATATGGCACATATTAAATAAATGATGAATCAAATTTGCATGATAGTAAAATTGTGGTAATTTAACAAATAGACCATAGCTATGGATATATAAACATTTTGCCAAATATTTACTGCATTTCCAATAAGGTTTGGTTTAGTAAAAATTCCAGCTGATTGACATTTGTTCTTGGTTTGATGACTGTAATGAACAGTAAGCACAATCACAATTTTAATCCTGCAGCGATGCAGCCTGGTTAAAGATCCCAATAATTATATCAAAATGGTCCATTTACAATCCTAAAAATTTACTTTTTTTTGGTCGAAATCAGTCCTTAATTTTTATTTTAACCTGTTATATGCATGTGTATTTTTAATAAAAAAAAAACAAAGCAGTAAGGGAACATGAGAACATGTCAAAGCCTATAAATTCTGTAAATTTTGTAACTATAACTTAGAATTGGTAAGAAATTGTCCTATTCCAAGGCAATGAACATGCCTAAATCTATAGTACATGTGTCAATAATTTGATAGGATGTTAAAAACTATAAATTCCACAATATAATTGTGGTATTTTCATCATCAACAGCAATATCAATATTCAAGTTCAATTTGTTGAGTAAAAGTGTAAAATTATTCATCCAAAAAAAAAACAAGAAGTAAAATGAATTCATCACAGGATGCTAGCTTCCAAGCTGGACAGGCTACAGGCCAGACTAAGGTTAGTTTTATAGAACTAGTTGTTTTTTATATTTTACCACTATATATTTAAAATGTTCATTTGATCGAGATACCATAGTTCTGTAATTAAACAATTTTCTATATTGGATACAAACTACGATTCAACATTGTGTTTCTGTTTCTAAAAACGCTTTTAAAATTCATATATTTATAATTTTATTTTTATAAAAATGTCATTTTTCCGTTTTTAGTTCAGCTGTTTATTATTTCGCCATTTCTGTTTTCTCTCAGTGCGACTAAGTTAAAACTCATAATTTATTTAAATTTCAGGAGAAGGGAAACCAGATGATGGACAAGGCTAGTAATACTGCCCAATCTGCTAAGGAATCATGCCAAGAGGTTTATAAAAATTGCTTTAATTAATTCATGGAATTTGAATTTGAAGGTTGTTAATATATAATCATTCAAATTTTAATATTATTATTTTTTAATTGCAGGCTGGTCAACAAGTAAAGGCTAAGGCACAGGGAATGGCTGACACTGTTAAGGAGAAAGTTGGAGCAAACAAATGAAGAATTTATTTGTTTTGATTTCTTTCCTTCAGTTTGTGCAGTTTTTACTGCCCTCTTTGTATTTTTCCAATTTCATAAGAGTCATGAGACATTTTGACGAATAAATGAATACATTTGGTAAATATAGACTACACTGGCAAAATAAAAGATATATAATCAAACAGCTTATAATTATTTCTTATTTTTTTTTTAATTTAAGTCCAATGAAATTTTTAAAAAAAATTTCTCAATTTTTCCATAAATATTACATAGTATCAATTAATTAATTAATTTATCTTTCTTTTAGTTTACTTTTAGTTTTTTTTATGTTGAAAAAAAAACACATTCTCAAACAGAAAAAATTAGTTTATTTTAGAAAGTAAAATATCATTGCTGAAATATGAAAAAAATATAAAATAAAGAGTAAAATTTGACTATTCACATATGGAGAATTATCCTCACCTTTATTTCAAAATAAAAATAAAATTAATTGAATTGAATTCATATATTTTTAAAAGTTTGGCTCTTTTAAAGATTACATTTGAGATATCTAATCAAATGTAATTTATCATGATCAAACATATTCTTATGGTCCTTTTTGGGATTTAAAATTAAATATGATGGTCAACATATCATCAAGTGAAGTTAGGGAACTATTGAATATTATATGCTGATCATATGTATGTAAATGGGTTAAATGCAAATTCATACACCAACTTTGACCTAATTTGCAATTACAACATAAACTTTGAAATTTGGCAATGTCAGTAACCAACTTTACACTTTTGGCAAATCGATACACCAAACTCAAAAAACACTAACATGGACATTGTAATAAACCGCCATTTGTCGTTTTATGATTGGTCGGTGTACCAATTTGCCAAGAAATGAAAGTTGGTTACCGACATTGCCAAGTTTAAAAGTTTATGTTGTAACTGCAAATTAGGTCAAAATTGGTGTATGAATTTGCATTTAACCCTATGTAAATTAGTAAATATATTTTTGATAAAATAACATGTATTAAATATTAAATAATAATTAAATAATTTATTTTTTATTTTTATATAGAATATGTATGTAAAAAGTAAGAAAATATATTAAAAATAATAGAGAATAATTTTATACAATTCCTATTTAAAATTATATTTTTGCATGCATTATATTCACATGATCTTTGAAACAAAAGATAAGCATATAGTATAATTTATATATTTATCTAATTAAAAGAATCAAATGACTATTTTAATGAATTCTAAATTTAAATAAACTATTTATTTATTTTTTTATAATAAAAATTATCATTTATTAGATAATTCTTAATAGTGTTTAATTTATATAAACTAGTTATTTAGATGTTATTTTGAATTTCCATAAAATATAATTCTCCTGAGTTTTCAGTTTAAATACATTATCTATTTTATTCTATCTTTTAGAATTTTGATTAGAAACATTATTATTCTTATTATTTTATTATATGGATATAACAAGACTAGATAGATCAATTTTGAGAATTGGCACTTAAACAACAATAAGAGATTCAACTTATTATTATATAAGCTCCATAAGAAAATACACTTTTACGATATCTGCACCATTTATTAAATTAATAATCCAATTGTTGCTAATTCTAGTAAAACCACCTATTAGAGCCATCGTAAACTATTGGTCATTAAAGCATATTTTCATTGTATTGAAATCAATATATGTAACAACAGGCACACTATTCAGCAATACGCTATATGTTCATTGTGCAATTTAAAAAAGAATTATATATATATATGTACACAACATACATTATTTCAATGATAGCCAATTCTTTATTTGTATGATAGCCAGTTCATTGTTTGTTTGTTTGAAGTTGTAGATTAACCAATAAATAATAGTTCAAATCACATAAACGTTAGATAGCAAACTGTTAAGTTGTAAGATCAATCCTTCTACAAGCGCTTTTCCTTCTTAATTTTTTTTTAAAAGTTTGAAATTAGCTCAAATGAATTTGATTTTTTGTTTTTATTTCTGAAGTATCTTTCATCAACTCCTGCAATAAATGAAATGATAAATATGAAAAAGATATAATTAGACTAGATAGATCGACTCAAAAATCAATTCTTATCAGCAAACGAGTGACTACAAGACGTCAAAATCATTTGGTTACGATAGAAGCTCATTAGGAAAAATTCGCTTCAAATCTCTGCATCATTTACTAAATTAGTAACCTCATTGTTGCCTATTTTAATAAAACCGCCCATCAAAACCATCGTAAACCATTGATCATAAAGGCGTATTTTTAAAATATCAATAGGTCCAATACCAACGGATATAGCAGTAGGCTTTGATAATATGCTAATTTGTACACTATACAGCCTAAAGGAGCACTTCTTTTATTGCGCTACATTAAATATTTATATGTATCATACGTTTTGTCAACGATCGTCAATTCATACTAATACTACAATATGCATATCTCCAATTATTTTTTGTTTGCTGTGAGACACTTGCACAATTTGATATTCTAATTGTTATTTTTTTTTAACAAAGGCTAAAATTTCCATTAATAATAACGAAAATTACATGAACGGTTTCTCAACATACTGAGTTAACTATTCTAGAAAAGATGATGAGAACTGTAAAAATACAGTCATCGACTAGGGCTAAACTAACCACCAAGGGTCACCCAAATTTGTAGACTAAAACTAGATATAATAATAAAATCTAAATTTATTGAACGTTCTAAGAAAGTCTAACTTCGAATGCACGACTGATCACATCTTCTGTGATACATCTGTTCTCTTGAAGATTAACAACAACATCGATATAGACGCGAAACATACCTGTACTTGATGAAATTCGTCGTAAGATGCTTCCTATAATTGTTTCAGAGATCCAAGTCGTTTGCACCGCAAAAAAACAATTTCATCTTCAAAGATGAAAAAAAACTACTCTTAATTTCGATTAGATTAGATCTAATCGCAATTAAAATACTATGGTAGAAAATAATTTTTAGATCTAGACCAAAATTGGCCAAGAAAGAAACTTTATTCAAAAACTACGAAAAAAAAACTAAATTTGAAAGATTGGTGGGGTGATTTTTAGCCAAAAATGGCCAAAAATCACCCTCAAATAAACAAGAAAAAGAAAACTTATTAGGATTTGAGAGTTTTTTTTTTGTTTCAGAATTCGCTTTCATCAACTTTTGCCTAAATAATGACGGGTGGAGATGGCGTTGGTCCTTCCTAATTTTTTTTTTGATTTTTTTTATTTATGGCATCATTTTTTCAAAATCTTCAATTTTCACTTATTTTTCGATTTTCATTTTCAATTATAACTCAACGGTTTTTGAGAAAATTGTTGGCCTTGGTCCTCCCTAACTTTTTCTTTAACTTAAAAGTTAAAAGAACTGAAACTTAAAAGTTAAAAGAACTGAAAGTAGTACTCGTCAATAATAATTTTAAAATCAGTTTATGAGAAAATATCTTTTTATAGACAATCACGTGTCAATTTAGCCATTTCCCCTCAACTTAATAATTATGGTCAATTAATCTCATTTTGACAATTTACTTTCTCAATTTGCTAGCTAAGTATCCCTCAATTGGCAATTTATGCCCTCAAATTTTAAGCTAATTTGCTAAAATGAAGCTAGTTGAGCATAATCATCAAGTTCATGACTCATTTGTCCACAAATTTAATTTACTGGTTAATTGTCCATTGTTTAGAAATTGAGGGGCAAATTGCTACTTAAATCATTTTTTTAAAACTAAATTTACATCTAAGCGCACCAATTCCAGTACGCCGAAAGAACTTTAATTTTTGATAAGGCCTAATCACTCAAAAAAACTCCACTTTTAGTCCCTTTTGCAATTGCACCCTAATATAATAATTTGTTGTTTTGTGTTTCAATTGTATCTCAAAGCATTAAATTGATATCTTTTTACTTAGAAAAAATTTTTAAATAACCTTTTATTATTAGCCTACATTTCAATTATACCCTAATGTTATTAATAATATAAAATTGAAGGATTGTTTTAAACTTTTTTCTAAGTAAAAAAAAGGTCAATTTAATATTTTGGGGTACAATTGAAACATAAAAACCTAAATTAGGGTAAAATTGAAAAAATTCCTATATCAGGGTGCAATTGCAAAAGGGATTAAAGGTGGGAGTTTTTGAGTGATTAAGTCTTTTGATAATGTCGAAACAGAGCATTTACATTCCCGAATTTTACTTTTTGGTCTAATCACTCTTTACTTTTTATTATAACTTATTAATGTATAAAAGCCAAACATTAAGCAGCAAGGGATGAGAACATATCAAAAGCCTATAAATTCTCTAATCTCCTAACTAATTTTAGAACTGGTAAGAAATGGTCTTGTTCTAAGGCAATGAATATGCCTAAATCAACAGTACACATGTCAATAATTCGACAGAATATTGAAAACTATAAATTCTACAACACAATTGTGGTATTTTCATCAGCAACAACAATATCAATTTCAAGTTTAAATTGTTGAGTAAAAGAGTAAAATTGTTCAACAAAAAAAAACAAGCAAAATGGATTCATCACAGGATGCTAGCTTCCAAGCTGGACAGGCCACAGGCCAGACTAAGGTTGATTAAAATGTTCATGTGATCGTATTTGAGACATTACAGTTCTGTAATTAAATAGTTTTTTTTTGTATTGGATATAAACTATGTTTTAACATTTTGATTCTGTTTCTGAAACCGCTTCTAAAAAATTTATATTTATAAGTCATTTTTATAAAAATGTCATTTTTGGGATTTTTGTTCAGCTGTTTATTTCGGCATTTCTATTTTCGTTCTACATAGATAATTTCGGTGCGACTGTTAAAAATTTTAATTTATTTAAAATTTCAGGAGAAGGGAAACCAGATGATGGACAAGGCTAGCAATACTGCCCAGTCTGCTAAGGAATCATGCCAAGAGGTGTATAAAATTGCTTCATAGAATTTGAATTTGCAGGTTATTAATAAATAATCATTCAAATTTTGATACATCATTTTGTAATTGCAGACTGGTCAGCAATTAAAGGCTAAGGCACAAGGAATGGCTGACACTGTTAAGGAGAAAGTTGGA
Organism: Mercurialis annua; assembly: GCF_937616625.2. Taxonomy (NCBI): domain Eukaryota; kingdom Viridiplantae; phylum Streptophyta; class Magnoliopsida; order Malpighiales; family Euphorbiaceae; genus Mercurialis; species Mercurialis annua. The sequence goes on along the minus strand of NC_065573.1, from coordinate 34,890,670 downwards.
GCAAACAAATGAAGATTTTATTATTTTTGTTATGATTATTTTGCTTTCGTGCAGTTTTTACTGCCTTTTTTGTTTTTTCCTTTTTCCCCCAATTTTCATAAGATTAAGAGGGATGATTGTTGATTCTTCTTTCTAATAAAGAAGAAAAGAGAAAAAACTCAGTTTTGATCATGTAGTGTTTAAATAATTAAATAAACGTTCTTTATTTTTATATTCATGCGAGTGTTTCACAGATTATTTTTTTCATATAGTTATAGTGATAATTGTCATTTTATATCGAATAAGTTTATTTTTACTTAATTCAAGAGTAATTGAATTTTTATGAGAGATTTTTAAAGAATCTAATCTAAATAAAAAAATTACTCTATCTATACTATATATAAAAGCACGGATGGGGGGGGGGGGGACAGACACTTTTACCTAATAGCCCTTTCTAATTTATTAGTTAATCATATGTTTTAGTAATTTACTAATTGACTATAATTAAATTAGATACTTAATTAGTATTAGAGTTATAATTTAATTAGGATTCAAAATAAAGTAAACTGCTGTAAAAAAAAGTACTATAAAATAAGGTAATTGTTGCTCTATTATATTGAAACTATTATTTTTACAGATTTTTAATCATAATTTGATTTGATTAAGGATTGAAGAAATTAGCCTAAACAAAAAACATAACTGAAACAAATATTATACTTAATAGAAGTATTAGAGTCCTAAGTATTATAAAAATAGTTAGTTATATAGTGAATAGAAGAATATAATTTAATTAACTAATCATCCAAACAAACAAGGCTGTACTATACATACAGTAAAAAGAAAAATTTGAAATCTACTTATTAGCATATTTGTGCTAGACAATTTGTTTTGTTAGGTTGATATTTAAAAGTATCATATTTGGTGTTAGTTTAGGAAATCGTTTAAATTTCTACCAGTGAATTAAAATCCTTGTAATAAATGCTATCAAAATTAAGAAGTGGCGTATAGGATTAATAAAAAAACTAACAAATTAAATCTAAATAAAAACTGATTTTATATACAATTATAAAAATTTGGCTTAAATGCACCAAAAATCACCAACTTTCGCGTATTTTTGGTATTTAACATAATCTTTTAATTTTGGCAAAAAAGTACATGAATTGGCAAAATTTTGCAATTAAAGACACCAGCACGTTTTGCATATAAACTGACACCATTTTAGATTAAAACGGCACCGTAGTGGATGTAAAATGACACTATTTTTTAGAGAAAACACACACATGGTCATGATTGCAAAAATTTTGAAATTTCATGTTAAATATACCAAAATTAAAAAATTATGTTAAATATCAAGAACACTCAAAAATTTATAATTTTTTGTGCGTTTAAGCCTAAAAAATTAAACGTCAGAAACATATAAATTTTTTAAAAAATTGAATTTTAAGATATATTTATAAAATAAACTATTAAGATAATTATCAGAATTAGAATACTAATTATAGTGAACTATTTATAATACTATATCTAAACAATTGTCTAAAGTACTAATTAAAATAGACCATTTAAATATTTAATTATTATTTAATTATTTAGAATTATAACTAAGATAAACTACTTCTAATAAATTAATATTATAATTATTATTTAATTTTATTTATTTATATTATGTATAAATAAGATTAACTATTGCCCATTAACTACCGATTGAATTATGATACGATATTTTATAATTAAATATAATTTATAATTATAAAAATATTTAATTAACTAACTATAAATATAACTATCCTAATTCTTTATAAATACCGCTATTGTTATTTGACGAGTCATGTTACGAGCCACGTGCGTAGTACGTAAAGCGAGACTAGTCAACTAAAATGTGCTCACATAGTTTAATGATGGTAGTTGTTTTTGTTGATCAATAACAATTCATTATTAAACACTTCAATTATCAGAGTTCTAATCTTATAATTTCTATCAATATCGGCTAATAATCACCCATGGCACCTCAACTTTAAGGGTACGGGCGCTAAACCCCCTGAAGTTTAAAAACGGGCGCTAAACCCCCTGAACTTTGAGGCGGCGCTCACAAAACCCCTTTTGGACGAAATATGACCAAAATACCCCTGGCGCCGTTTTTTCAGTCAACTGACTTTTTTTTCAAAAAAAAAATAAAATAAATAGTGCTGCCACGTCAGCTGCCACGTCACCAAACTACCCTAAAAAATTAAAACACCTAAAATACCCCTAAAACACCCAACCCAATCAAATCAACCCAAGAACATCCAACCAAACCACTTTCACCCGAACCACCACCCCACCGCTCTCCGGCCACCACGTCCGACCACCGCCACGGACGAAACATTTTCCGGCCGGTCTGTTCTTCGTGGAAGAACAGATCCCAGGCCTGTTCTTCCACGAAGAACAGACCTTGGATCTGTTCTTCGTGGAAGAACAGATCCGTCTGTTCTTCCACGAAGAACAGACCCAGATGGGTCTGTTCTTAGTGGAAGAACAGACCCAGATGGGTCTGTTCTTCGTGGAAGAACAGATCCGTCGTTCTTCCACGATGACCGGAAAATTTTCCGGTCATCTCGGAGAAGATGACCGGAAAATTTTCCGGCGGTGGTCGGGTGGCGGGTGGGGTGGTGGTTGGGTCGGTTTTTGGGTTGATAGATTGGTTTATATTAAATTGGGTTGGTTTGATTTTTTTTTTAAATTAAATTAGGGGTATTTTGGGTTTTTCAAATTTTTAAGATATATTTCTGACGTGTCAGATGATATGACAGTGTCAGAATTTTTTTTTTAAAATGTCAGTTGACTGAAAAAACGGCGCCAGGGGTATTTTGGTCATATTTCGTCCAAAAGGGGTTTTGTGAGCGCCGCCTCAAAGTTCAGGGGGTTTAGCGCCCGTTTTTAAACTTCAGGGGGTTTAGCGCCCGTACCCCTAAAGTTGAGGGGCCATGAGTGATTATTAGCCATCAATATCTCTAATCCCAAATCTTCAATTTTAGGTGACTGCCTGCACTGGCAAACTTGTGCCAATTGCTATTATATAAAGTACTGGCTGAACTAGCAGCACACAAATCTACAAATTTTCATGTACTTGAATCTTCAATCCAATTTAATTAATAATAACAACAAAATCATAATAGGATGTCTTTATTAAATATTTAAAATAATATAACAAAGAAGTAATAATCTGATTTGTTTTTTTTATCCTCTAAAGTCTACATTAAATTTTCTAACTCCGGCTTTGGTTAGAATATACTAAAAGAACAGGGAGGCATCTCCACATTTATGGTAGAGCTGATTTTATATGGTGAGACCGAGTGACGTGGTTGATATTCTCACTTTATGTTAATTTATGTAGGTCCCGAACTTAAATCTTGGCATAAGTTCAGGCCTAATCACTATTTTTTTTGTTCATAATTTAAACTTTAAAATCTTTTATTTAACCTTTGTTTATAATTTTAAGTTCAATTGTACCAACTTTTCAAATTGGAGTTTTTTTCTATAAAAAAGTTTAAATATACTCTTCATATTTGAATTGTAGTCTAAATAAGCCCGCGATAGTTTAAAAAGTAGTAAAAGTTGAGACTATATGTCAAATATAAAAGACATTTAAATTCTTTTCTGCGTGAAAAAACTCCAATTAGAAAAAACAGGTACAATTAGAATTGAATTTTGAAAAATGGGATAAAATTATTATTTTAAAAGTTTGAAATATTAATTAAAAAAACTGTGGAGTATTTTTGAATGATTAAACCACGACTTTATTACCTTTATGATCACATCCAGCTATTTACCTTATGGGGAACATAATGAAGCATGAAAAATGCGGTTTATTATTAGGTGAGAATGGGTTGATATTTAGCATATAAAATTTAAATTCTATCTGTGGTTAAAAATATTCGGAATAGAAATGAAGACCGGTTATATTAGTATTCTAGTGAATTTTCTTTATCTTTACAAAAAAAAAATTAAATTTCACGAATTAGTTGATTGCATAATTGTTTTTCTATATAGGTTAGCAAATATTGCAGGTCATCGATTAGCCGGAGCAGTAAATTCTAAGTCTGATTCTATGTTTTGGACCAAACTTTTCATGAATTTATTCTTTATTTCTTACTTGTATACATTAGAGAACATAAGCTTTAATCTTTGACAACAACGGACAGAGAAAACAAAAAGATTGAATTTTATACAGCGGTGTGAAAATTAAGTTTTGCTGAACAAAGAGAAATGATCTTGATCTTCTTGTAACTAAAAGAACATAAAGATGGAGAAAAATCGGACAACTAAGGGACCTATTTAAGCTCACTTTCGGCTGTGTTGTAGTATGTCATATACATCAAGAATACTAGGAGGGAAAGCTGGATCCGTTGCAGCTCTTACAGCAACCTTTGCCACTGAATTCACATTGACAGGAGGTATAAGAAGAGGACCGATGAGTGGGATTCGGGTCAGCGGTTTGGCATGTTGGAGTACCTATAATCAAAACAGCACCAGTAATGAATATTTTAAACATATGTAAGACAGAAATGCAAACGTCGAAATGGGAAACACTGATATAGGAGTAAACTACTTATACTCAACAATAATGATGAACTTTGTAAATATGGCATAGAGCTATATAGCTCAAACAAAAATGTTGAAAAGGAAAATGTCGATGCGGAAAATGGTGAAAGAACAAGAATAGATTATAAATAAAATGGGAACGGAACCTTGAAACGTAGTTCACAGGTCAGCAAAGGCTTTTTTTTCTTTCTTTGTGCTGTTGACAAACCTTACAAATGTTGACAAACAGTACTAGACTAGATTCTGTGATGCAAAAGAATCTGTCTCAACTGGAATAGCTTCAAAAGAGTACTGGAAATGGCATCTGAAAAATGCATTATTGAATGATAAAATGCTATAGACATCTTACCATCTCGAGAGGACCCCCAATTACACTCAAGGGTAATGTCATATTTCCAACTCGTCGATTCCCATGTATGAAACCTGGCCTAAGAATTACACCTGTCATCAAAAAATTGAAGACAATTATTCCACACAGACATTAAATTGTCCATGTTCTTCATTAAAGTAATTTCCTATTAAATGTTCATCGGCATCAGTCTTCATTTTCCAGTCAATGAACATTTACTGACCCATGAAAGTAACCAGATATAATGTTTTAAGAAGTTCAGAAAGAAGTCTACTAGGAAAGCACAGGAAATTTACAGTAGTGTTACGGACTTGTAATGACTGCATAGTTGAAAATAACATGCTAGAAAAATTGTAAGAATCAGTAACATCAAATATTGATGGCCAGTAGTAATGAAACAGCATAAAGTATATAAAATACTAAAAATTGGTATATAATTAGCTTGTGGGAAGCTGACCTGTGTTTGGAAAGTTGTTCATCAATTCAGTTTCAGTTGCTCTCTGCAAAAAAGTTAACGGGAGTAGTAAACTATTAGGAAAACAAGTAGAACTTTTGATATTAACAAAGAAATAAAAAGCATCAATAACAGCTGTAATTTATAAAATAATGTAATTTTTAGACCAAACCGAACTGGTCAGTTTGGTTTGGTTTGGTTGGCACCAAGAGTGAACTGATTTTTCTACTTCCAAAACCGAACCAAAGAAAAATACTGATCTTTACAAAAATTTCAAATCAAACCAATCATATATATCGGTTTGGTTTATTTGGTTTGTTTTGAATTTTGCACACCTCTAGCAGCAATTATCAATGGTACTGTCAAGAGAAAACATTGATATATTCCTTGTTCTATCAACTGAGCAAGGATAGAGACCATGAATGCTTGAAACACGAAGGATTAGCAAGCAGGAAAATACCTTTCCTTCATAATATCCTCGTAGCAAATAATTAATCAAACCAAAATCCGCAGCAGATATATACACAAATCTTTTCACACCTGAAGACCTCCATGCAAAAGGAGCAACAAGGAAAACCAAGTACAATCAAAAGGATTGAAACTATTGACTCCCATCAAAATAAAGGTGAAACCAAGGTTTGATGTATATATAAAAAGGAGTTGGAACAAATTTTTAGGAAGTATGTAAACAAGCTGAAGGATAATCTTTAGTCACTTCGATCAACATATGCATGAAAAGAGAAATTTCCTCTTCATCTGTTGTTGACATAAATTAACAGCTTATCAAACATAACTAATAAAAATTAAGCAGCTCTCAAAAAATAAACATAACTAATAAAAGTCAAAATAGTAATCGAGCCAACATCCAAATGCCAACAGTTAACCAGGTTTACAAGCTATTCCATGCAACCATCAGAAACACGCCAAACATCTTGTATTTCTATACGATAGCAATTATTTTTCATGAAAAATGTGCGGTGCCAAAACCATGAGAAACTAGTAAGGAACTTATGAACTGTGTCCTGTCCTAGTAATTCAACAAACATCAAAGGCAATACTTTACTCCAGTTGTTTCTCACAGTTGTGAGATGCCTTTTCCTGTTCTTATTTTCTTTATATTTGAATTAAAGGGAAGCAATTATCTCAATTTTCATGCCATTGCTACTCCCAAGAAAAAAATAGGCATTTAAATACAGTCATGATTACGAGAGAACAAAGAAAAAGGAATTGACCAAAGAAAAGTTTCATAATTCATACCTTGCTCTGCGGCTGCTTTAATAGCAGTTATGTTTGCAGATCCATTAATTTTGTACATATGAGAATTTGAGCCAAAACCTCCAACACATGAGATCTGTATAAGTTCATAACAGTTAAGCATTGCATACCTAAATGTTCAAAATAAATAGGACAACTTTAACTACACTATCCTAAGCACTGGGTCACTAGACTATTGCAGGAACTGAGCGACAAGAAGATAAAATGATAAGAAAAATTATCCTCAAACAGACCCTCTAGATACATGAATGTATTCCAAGTAATTGCATAAAACATAAAACTCCACAATGCTGCTCATATAAATCATTAAATTATCATGTGAGACAGTGAGAGAAGCTTGCCAAATCATCACTGGATCCATCTTGTCATTTTTCAAAACAGTTATAAGTTATTAATAAAGAGCCATATTTTTGTTTTTTAGGAAAAAACAGGTGCAGCTTCCCATGACATTCCGGAGATTGGATAACATTGGTGGGAATACAGATTCGTGGTTGTAAAAATGTAATTTACGATCATTTTACACATAAAACTTTAACTTGTAACCCTATTTGGATATTCATATTCAGATCACATAATCAAAAACCAAGAACACTAATGACATGATCATACATACCACAGAGGTTACACCATCCATCGCATGCTTCAAGGAATTGGGTTTAAGCAGATCACCTGTACATGGAGAAAGACAGAATATTAGACTTCATATTTAACAAGTTAGGTGTAGGACAGATGAAATAAGTAATTACAACTCATGTTGAACCTTGATGCCAGACTATGCTGTCAGCCCAAGACTCATGTAATGATGATCTCCCAGACCTAATAATAAATATATAACAAAATACCTTAATATTAGCACATCATCTTTGTATGTACTCATTGATTCTGATTATTCTTATAAAACTTGAACGGAAAGCTGAAATCGCCAATAGCATAATACTTGGAAGCTAATTCTTTAAAAGAAAAAGAGCGTAAAGAAAACAGTACCTACTAAGGCTGGATACTGTCAAACCATGCCTTAATGCTTCTTTACACATATGTGAACCAACAAATCCACTTCCCCCTAAAATAAGGACCTACAAAGGAACTGCTTTGTTATAACAAACTAATGCAAATTACGCATAAAATGAGAAATGACAATAATTTGCCATCCCTTAGCAATAGTATGTGGCAGCAAAGCAAACCTTCTCCGTCGAAGAACTTGATTCACCTGCCCTTGCTTCCTCAACTTTGGATGCACCATTAACCTTATCGGAGCTTGTAGACAATGATCTCCCTTCTTTCGACAAAGCCGCTGAACTGTTTCAGATATTACAAAAAATTACTGGGCAATGGATTTTAGCCTTATAGACAGGAAAAACATTGGAATTTGATTTGCATACATGAAAAAATTATAAAATTAAACACCCAAATACAAATATAATCTAGATATATATGTTCAAACAAACATATTACACAGTGGATAATTAAACGTTCTAGTACCAACTACAGACTGAATCCTAATTTATTAATTAATCATCCAACATTACATTTGTAAATAAATAAATCAACAGAAAACATCAAATACTACAATAGAAGAAAATATTATAAACCTAGAAACAAAATCAAAAAGGAAAAAAAATCAAATCAAAATAACAAACAGGTAGAAGACACTGTACCGTGGACTGGGAAATGAGGGCTTTGAACGCAGCAAGCGTGACATACTGCTCGGCACTGTTGCTGTTTTTGGCAGAGATCGGATTATTATGTAATTAAGAGTGATTAAACAGAGGATCAGATTGCTTGAGAGCAAAATTTGTGATTAGTGTGAGAGTAATTAATAGTAAGCGTATGTATGGCGCGTAATATGGACAAGTCTCTTCTTATTTCAACAAAGGTTCAATTTGCCATCTGAATTTAGCAAAAAGATCAATCGAGATTAAATTTATAATTTTATAAAAATAAATTGGCATTTTATCTCGTTTTATTCAACAGAAACAGATGAGGTGTTAAAAAATAGGCAAAAGGTACAGATTTTTTTTTTTAGTTTTTATAAAAGTACAAATCAACCCATTTATTTTTTTGAGTATAATTGAGCCCTTTTTATTTTCAAATAGAACAAATAACCTCTTTCAATCCAACATCATTAGAAAAACTCGTTAATGGCTGACATATCTCTCATTATCATATAGGAAAAAGGTTCAAAAATAATTTTAATGTTTAAAATATTTACCGAAAATTGAGGGGGTAAGAGTCCCAAAATAAAACTAAAAGAGTTTATTTGTTCGATTTTAAAACAATAAGAGTTTAATTGTTCAATTTTATAAACACGAGAGCTTAATTATACCCAAAATATAAAAAGGCTAATCTGTATTTTTAAAAAATTGAGATTTTTTTTGTTCCTTTTGCCTAAAAAATAAGTGAAACATTTTACAAACATTGAAACTGATGTAACGTAATAGTATTGAATAATTAAAATTTATAGAGTAAGATGAGAAAAATATGTCGAACTTATAATATTTTTATAAAAAATTGTTAATTTAATTTTAATTAATCTATTATGTCAAATTTAGAAAGCAAAAAATGGCCCTGCTTTCTCTATGGTCATACAAAGTGGCAAATCTGTTAATATCTCAATGTTATAGTAGAGCAACGTAAAAAAACGTTTCCTTTTTCCTTCAAAAATTAGATAAAAGTTCAAAATAGCCCTAACCTTTGGTGTTGGTACCATATCAATCCCTATTGATATTTTTCAAAATATCTTAACTGGAAAACTTATATTAAGGATTTAACTGGAACCTTACTAAGGATTAGCTTTGTAATCATTTGAAAAATTTTGATTTTAATTTGAAACACAAAATCTATTGGGGACCAATTTGCTACAAAACTTAAGAGTTCGATATATTGTGATAATTTTCCAAAAGACGAATAATTAATTTTAAAAATTCTGGAAATAAAATCTTTTCTCCTGGGACACTGAGCCCAATTCAATGCTTTCAAAAAAAAAAAAAACAGCAAAAGTGACACTTGATTTAGCTTTCTTAGATTCTTTACAACACAAGATAGATTAGAATTAGATTACAGTTTTAGCATCTTATTCTCAAACTTCAGCCCAAAAACATTAAATTTTTGGGTTGCCACTGAACTGAAGCTGCTGCTTTGTGGGTGAGAGTTTCTTCCCTGTTTAAAGACATTGATCACTGTTTTTGTAATAATTATTCGTTTTACTTGCATGAAATTGTTTGTGAGATTAATGTTTAATTGCTTTATATATTTAATTCTCGAATTTCATACCATTTTTAGTGTACCCATTACCATTGAGTTCATTAATTTTGTTTTAGCTGTATTGAGATAAGCCCGTTGGGATTTTTTGCTTTCAATTTGAATAAAGTTGAATTCTTTTTTATTTTTGTGTATTTTTTTTGCTGGTTATTCAGTGGATTGATTATTTTTTGAGAAACTGATTGACATCAGATGTGTATTCACCACTCCACAATATTGTTCTGTTGATTTGCTTATTAAAGTTGCTCACTTTAGTTTTAAATTTCAGTTTTTGCAAATTTAGCATCTAAACAATGGCTAAATTTTGAAAATTTATTTGAGGAACCGTGATCATAGAACATCTTTTATTTTAAAAACAATGCCTTTTTAAGTTCTGATTATGTTGCTTTGAATATATGTGCAATTAATTTGCCATTTTAAGTATGCTAATGAATAGCTTGCTTTGAATTGGCTATCATATTTATATGTTCTTTGTGAACTGTAGAGGTACGAAGAGAAAATAAAAGCATGGGAAGCCCACACCAGCCGAAGAGGAGAGTGGCATTTGTTCTTGTTGATGGGGTGGGTGATGTGTCATTGCCAAGGTTTGGATACAAGACTCCCTTGCAGGCGGCCAAGACTCCGAACTTGGATGCTATTGCATCTGCAGGAATCAATGGTCTTATGGACCCTGTTGAAGTAGGTTTAGGATGCGGAAGTGACACTGCTCATCTTTCATTGTTGGGTTATGACCCACGAGTCTACTACAAGGGTCGAGGTGCATTTGAATCAATGGGGGCTGGGTTGGCTATGTCGCCTGGAGATATTGCATTCAAGGTCGGTCATGATTATGTCTGCATTATTAATATACTCCATCACTTATGATATTGTTCCATTAATGTTTTATGGTTCTAATCATCTAAGTTGATAAAGAGATTCATAAAATTACAAAAACACCTTTTTTACATTCTTTTCAATTTGGATTTTTGATCTGTAGTCAAATTTTGCAACTATCGACGAGAAAAGTGGTATAGTTACCAGTAGAAGAGCTGATAGGCACTTTGAAGAAGAAGGGCCAATTCTTTGTGCAGCTCTGGATAGGATGAAGTTACCGTCATACCCTGGATATGAAGTCAGAGTCAGGTGCATATATTTCATCTCTTGCTAACTTTGCTTCTTGACTGATATATGAAGTTGAACATTTCTTTGGAACTGTGAAATTACACGTTATCCGTGCTATTCTTCCTAACCTGCGAAACAGCCTTATGAGTTTTATGACCCAAAAATTGTAGATCAGCGCTAGAAGAAATATTGCCTAACTTGGCATGTTTGAGAAGTAGGACCGAACTATCCTTTTGCTCTAAGGTTTCAAGCATTAAAAAAATTATTTAAGTTTCTCAGAATCCATAGGAATAAGTTGATAAATGATTGGAATTTGAGGCTTCTTATCTTTCAAACTTGAGATAGAAAAAGATAATGATGAATTACTTCTTTCAGGTATGCAACAGAGCATAGATGCGGAGTGGTTGTAAAAGGACCGAAATTGAGTGGAAATATATCAGGAACAGACCCATTAAAAGACAATCGATTACTTCTGCAAGCTGAAGCCTTAGATGATACTGATGAAGCAAGGCATACAGCTGCCGTTGTGAATGAATTGTCCAAAGAGATGTCAAAGATTCTTGTCTCTCACCCACTGAATGCAAAACGAGCTGCAGAAGGGAAGAACATTGCCAATATTGTCCTATTACGAGGATGTGGTATTAGAATTGAGGTGAGTTTTCACTATCCGTCCTTATCGTATTTTTGTTTCTGTCTCCTGTAAAAGCAATGGCCATCCTAGTGAGAACAACATTCTTAATTTTTTTTCTTTGTTTTCGATATTTGATCTATTACTATTTAGAATTTCCAAAAATGATAAAACGATAAGAAAATAAAAATAAAAAACTTTACGTTCACAAATATTATTTAGTTTGAGTAACTTGTGTTATTGAAAGTGTTTCTGGTTGTGCAGGTTCCCTCGTTTGAGGAGAAACATGGTTTATGGCCATGCATGGTTGCTCCCACTAAAATTATTGCTGGTTTAGGCCTATCGCTTGATGTTGACATTCTAGAAGCTCCTGGGGCAACTGGAGATTATCGAACACTTTTGACGTCAAAAGCTTCTGCCATAGCTAAGGCTCTTTCTGCTCCTTTGCAGTCTTGCCCCAATGTTTTTGTGCCCGGGGAGGATGGGCTCAAACCAGGCAGAGTAGATGGTTATGACTTTGGGTTTCTCCACATTAAGGTTTTTATATTTGAGCATTGCTATTTGTTTTTCTATCATTTTGGCAACCACAAGCAACATTTCAAAGTGTGGCCCGTCTCCTGAGTTTTCCATGGTTTTAATGGTTGGCTGAATAATGAAAATTGGGAATGATTATTAATATATTCCTTTTTAAGAAAAAATCTGCTCACTTTAATTTTAGACAAAACGCCAAACTTTAATCAACTGATTAACTTTGACCTGTAGAGTTAGATAGATCTTGAGCATATTATTCGACTAATTTCTCACTATGTTCTTTAACAAGGCCACTTTGATGCTACTTTTCTTTGTTTATTTTCTTTTTCTCCCAATTCTCATTCCGATCTTCATTAAGATTCTTAAGTGCATGGTTCTTGGAGTTCTCAATGTCATTAATATGATTATTATTTTTGGGGGTATTTCAGGCAATTGATGATGCAGGTCATGATAAGGCAAGCGTTTTTAAAGTTAAGGGACTGGAAGCAGTAGATCAAGCTATAGGCCAGTTGGCCAAGCTTCTTTGGCAGGCAGAATCAACCGGAAACTTTCAGTATTTCCTTTGTGTAACTGGAGACCACTCTACTCCGGTTGAGTATGGAGACCATAGTTTTGAACCAGTTCCGTTTGCCATGTGCCGATTGACAGACTTCGTAGGTGCAGTGGGTGGAGAATCCAATATTGTAGCAACTTCGCTTGAACCATTTCCTCTCCCAACAATTAAGGCTGATGAAGACCTCGAGGAAGATAAGATTCGAGAGGAGAGCGGACATAAACAGGTTAAAGCTTTCAGTGGTGATTCAGTCTGCGAATATAGCGAGATAGCAGCAGCAAGAGGATGTCTTGGACGATTTCCAGGAGGAGAAATGATGGGCGTCATAAAGACATTTCTTAAACTAAAGGCGTGATATACTTTTTTGGAAGTAAATCCGGCCAGGTAACACCTTTTACTTGAGATCACTATCTTTAACTCAGAAAATATGAAGCTTTTTGTCTAGTGACGATATATACATCATTGGAGATTTGGTGTATAATAAAGGTATAAATTTCATACAATCTTTCTCACTTTGTTTCGTTACATTCCTTGATTCTTTATTTCAAGAATACATATGATAAGATACGATACGACATTAATCAACTTCTCATTGATTATTAAAAGTAACAAAAAAGACGAGTACAAGGGCATGAATCATGTGTTTCATCGATCGATAAAACACGACAAGGCGATCAATGCCATTTATTTATTACAGGAAAGTACGAAAGCAGTTGCGAGTAGCAACTTAAAGCTGGAAATCTTTCACTTCACTCTTCATGCTACGACCTGAGGAATTTTAGCAAGTGAAGCGTCTATTTTCTCCTTGTCAAATGACAAATCAGCCATATCTCCTCTCAAGTACTTATCATATGATGTTAGGTCAAAATGTCCATGTCCACTCAATGCTATAAGGATGACCTTTTCCTCTCCAGTTTCTTTACAATGGAGAGCCTCTCTGATGGCTGCCGCAACTACGTGAGTGGACTCTGGAGCCGGTATCAGTCCTTCAGTTCTCGCAAACTGAATAGCACCTAAAATATAATAGAAGTGTTATTATTTATTTACCCTTTTTGAGTTTGTGATTCTGAAAGTCTCATGCACCAAGTGAGCTTGCCCTGAAAAAGCACGATGCAAGTAAATAGTATACCTCGGAAACACTCTGTCTGAGGAATTGCGATTGCTTCAATGAGACCTAATTCGTATACATGGGAAATCATTGGTGCCATACCATGGTAGCGCAATCCCCCTGACGAATTGAAAATACGTCACTGATGGGACAGAAAAGTTCAAAAAGTAAAAATTCAAAAAAATTAATTAAGCATGTACCGGCATGATTAGGGCTAGGCATAAAGTCATGTCCTAGTGTATGCATCTTCATCAACGGAGTCAATCCTGCATTATCACCATAATCATATGCAAACACTCCTTTTGTTAGAGAAGGGCAAGCTGTAGGTTCAACTGCTCTTATGACAGGACTCGGTTTCCCATTCAGTTTTTCTCTGATGTACGGAAAACTGAAACCTGCAAAGCTTGATCCGCCACCGGTACACCCGATGATCACATCGGGGTTTTCACCTAAAACTTCCATTTGTTTCAGGCACTCCTCACCTATAACAGTCTGGTGTAAAGAAACATGATTCAGTACACTTCCCATGCAATACTTCGTATCTGCTTTTCCTGATGCAGTTTCTACAGCTTCTGAAATAGCTATCCCTAAACTTCCTGTACTTGATGGGTTCTTTTCCTGGATTTTCCTGCCTGCTTCCGTGATGTTTGAAGGCGATCGGTGAACTTTTGCACCCCAAGTTTCCATCATTAGTCTGCGATACGGTTTCTGATCATAAGGAGCCCCAACCTGAAACACCTGTTCATAAGAAAAAAATGTTCAAGTTACAATCTAAAGTTGTTAACTAAAATATATACTTTGGATCTCAGTGACAATGACTCATACCTGACAGCCAAGGCCAAATAAGCTGCAAGCAAAAGCCAGAGAACTTCCCCATTGGCCGGCACCGGTTTCGGTCACAAGATTCTTGATTCCCTGCAGTGCATTGTAGTAAGCTTGCGGAACAGCAGAGTTAGGTTTGTGTGATCCTGCAGGACTAACACCTTCATACTTGTAGTAAATCTTTGCTGGTGTATCAAGAAATTTCTCCAACCTCCTTGCTCTAAAACAATAATTCAATCAAAAAAAAAAAAAAGTTTAAGATCCTTGTTATGTATGTATACATTGCACAGAAACTTATCGATCCCCACGCTTCAGCGTTCCATTTTCCAAAATGTTTCTAAAAAGCGTCATTTCCATGCAACATAATATGCAAAAAACAACATCATATGTTTATTTCAAACCTGATCAAAGGTGTTGGGCGCCAAAGATTGTAAATATCAAGAACTGGTTGAGGAATATCAATGAACTTTTCATTGCTCAGCTCTTGCTTAATCAACTCGTCAGGAAACAAAAGTGCCAAATCTTCATGTCTGATTGGTTTGTAAGTCTGAGGATGAAGATATGGAGCAGCCTTCACACTAAGATCAGCACTGAGATTATACCATTTTCTTGGAATCTCAACATCTCTAATTACATCACCTTTTTCTGATCTTGTTCTTGTCATAACTCTGTTTGATTGCCTTAAACATTTTGGCTGCTTTCTTTTGATTACTTCCAAGGATCCAACCCATTGTTCTTCACCTATATAAAAAAGAAAATATCAAAGGTTAAATAAGTACATATTGGTATGTATAATGTACTTTGAATATGTTTTGCAAGATTCAAAATCTGAAAATAGTGATATAATTTGAAGTGAGAGTGTGGAGTTTACCTCTAGTTGAAAAGATGGTTGATGGGGATAAAATGGGAATTTGGTTGGTAGAAAATGATGAAAGAGTAGCCATGTTTTTGGTCTCAGAGACTAGAAATAATGTGTTTGCTGCAGTCAGAGAAGCTGCTTATATACAAATATCAACTTAAGTTCTCTGGGTATTTTTCATTTAAATAAGGGTGTCGCTATTTCCGAAACAATAATAGATCGTGATGGAGGAAATTTGTTGATTAAACTAAATGGAAAGAGTTTATTTAGAAGTGCGCAAAAATCAAAATAAATCAAATAATCGATTAAAACTGATATATTTAGTTTGTTCAATTTGATATAAAAAAAATTATTTTTTCGGTTCTTTTCGGTTTCAAAAGTAACTTTTGGTACAAATCAAACCAGAAAACCAACCAAATCAATTGGTTCAATATGATTCGATTTAAAATATTTTAACTTTTACATTATTTAGTTTGATTTTAAATAAATTAATTCGGTTCGGTTTAATTTTGACCAAATACATAATAAGTGTATTACATTCATTTAAACTAATAGATACTCTAAAGTTTGGAATTCGAGTCTGAACACTAATGTTCTTATTTTAAAATAATAAATAATTGTGATGTGAAGAATAAAGTCATGATCAATGTCTTGTATGAACATATTCTTTCATGAATTTCAATTGCATATGCTTTGTGGAAAAAAAATTTGGATATGCTATGGAACTTGATAATGGTGTCTCAAAGTGGTTAGGAAAGGACATTACATTACCTTAGTAATAAATTGATTAAATAAATATTATCATGTGATGAAATATTGTAGCTGGTGATCTTGTAAGTTGTGACCCTTTTCACCCATGATTTGTTTTTATTATATAAAAAATATTGAACACTTTATGTCTTTGGATGAAATTATTGTAAGAAGCCTTATCATGATCATTTTAAATTAAAATAAATTATTTTAAAATCCTCCATATTTATCATAATTTACATTTTGTTCCTTTTATTTAAAAATCAAACGATTTGATTCCTCACTTTTGATTATATCAACAATATAGTCAATCCATCTATTTTTAGTGTTAGTCAACCAAATCAAATGACTTAATGGTAAATTAATTTCATACTTGAGGTATCAAATCGTAGACAAACATAAAAGTGGGGAACTAATTAATTGTTTTCCTTTTAAATTATCTTTTTTAATTGGGTTAATTACATATAAAATCACCACCTTTACACGAAATTGCAAAAATAACACGACCTTTAAAACGTGGCAATTCAGGGCACCACCTTTCATTTCTTTTCAAAAATAACACGGGCGCATTTTTAGTGGCATTTTTGCTGACGTGGCGTGACACGTGGCACTCTCATTGGGTGTCCAAGTCACCAAAATTTTATCAAAAAACGTGCCCGTGTTGTTTTTGAAAAGAAATGAAAGGTGATGCCCTGAATTGACACGTTTTAAAGGTGGTGTTATTTTTGAAGATTCGTGTAAAGGTGGTGATTTTATATGTAATTAACCCTTTTTAATTTCATCCTTTAACTCGGTTGACTAACACCAAAAATGGACGGAAATGCTAAATTGTTGACGGAAATAAAAGTGAGAGACCAAATTGTTTAAATTTTAAATAAAAAGGGTCAAAATGTAAATTATGACATATGTGGAAAGTTTCAAGAGTAATTTTACTTTTTAAATTAATATTTATAATTCATGAGATTGTAATATTAGATACAACATACTACTCCGTAAAAGACAGAATGCATTGTAGAATATTTATAGAGAAAACTAATTAACCTAGCAAACCAACAACAATGCACTAATTAAATATCAACACTAGGATTAACATTTGCTTTCTTGTTTTGAATTCGGATTAACACTTGTTAAACACACTTAAACAAACTACTAACCTTACAACTTGCATAATGCAGAATCTTTCGAGACATGTGAAAAATTAATCAGATTAGTTAATTTTTTTCGATGCTATCACATGTTGACACTTATTTGGACTAAATTGATTAAAAGAAAAATTGATAATATGTTAGTTTACGTAATTGAAATAGATTTTAATTTTTTAATAAAGTGCGTAAAAATTAATTATGCATAAGTCATTTTTATTGACTTATAGTATAATTATCGTATGCTTTGTAATTAAAAAAAGATAGAGAATCATTTCGTTGTCGTCGTAGATTTGGTGTTTCAAAAATTCAACTTTGGCTTCTTTAGTTCAAAATGATCCATCAGCAATCATGGACTCAAATGCAGAACTTTTTCTCCTCTTATCATATATTCCACTATAAATGAGTAATGGGAAATAAAGACTAATCCTTTATCTTTACTCTAAAATTTATGTATTTACAAAAACAATTATTTGCATAAACAATAAAATTAGTATAAAATTTAAAAATATAAATAGCCAATTCTGAAGCTAGATGTTGAGAAATTGTTGAATCAATTTATAATCTAAGATAATACATATTGTATATTAAGAAACGATAGAACATGATTAATATTCTAAGTTAGTAATTTACGAATAAAAAATATAATAATGCCCACTATTAGAATAAAATTAAAAAATTGATTAAATTTAATTAAATATTAGTTAATTATAGTCTAATCATCTAAAAATATTCATATTTTCGATATTTATTACTATATTTCAAACTTTCAAAATCGTCAATTATATTTCAAAACTTTCAGTTTCAATTGGACTTAATTTCCATATTAGAGTTGCAAAAGATTTAAAATTACCTTCATGACATAGAATTCCTTAATATTTTAAAAGTACTATAAACTGCAATATAAAATAAATTTAATGGTGAATTTGCAGGTTTGAGTCGGTTCAGTTTTTGTAAATAAAATATTAGTTAAATGCTAATGTAAACAAAACCAAAAATTCAACCGAACCGGCCAGTTCGGTTTGGATTGAAAATTTAATTCTTTAAAATTTATGTTCAATTCTGTTTCGAAAAAAATATAAAAAATGGTTTGATCTTGTAAAATAATTGTCTTTTGGTCGGTTCAATTTTGGGGAAAAAAATAGTTAAGCTGTAAGGTAAACTAAATTGGAAAACTAAAACCGAATGATCCAGTTCGGTTTGAAAAACAAATTATGTTCATTTTGGTTTTGAACAAATAAAAAATTTAGATCAATCAATTTTAAAAGTTCAAATATTTTGTTTGGTTCAATTTACTATTAATAAATAAAATTTGATTTTTCTGTTTGGTTCGATTTTGGACATAAAAATTAGTTAAGATCTAACTGAAATAACCGTACTAAAAAGCCAATCAACCCTGTTGAATTGACTAGCTTGTTTTTATTTGAAAAAATTAATAAATTTGATTCAATTCCATTTACAAAATAAAAAATTATGGTTCAATTTGATATAATAATAAAAATTAAATTTTTAGTTTGGTGTTGAACATAAAAAGATTTAGTTAAGTTTTACTGTAAATCAAGCTAAATAACCTAATAAAAAAACTAACTCAATTAACCGGTTTGATTTGATTTGAAAGATTAATTTTTAAAAGTTTCAATTTGTTTCACTTTGATATTGACAAAAATGAAAAGTTTGATTGATTTAATTTTTTTAAAAAATGACTTCTAAAAAATAAAATAAAATATATAGTTTTTTATTACTTAAGTATACATATTAATTTTTAGTTTCTTTAGTGACGCAAACAAAAAAATTGAAATTTATGAATTTAGATATGTAATTTGAAATGTAATTTTTTTTTTAACAAAGGCTAAAATTTCCATTAATAATAACGAAAATTACATGAACGGTTTCTCAACATACTGAGTCAACTATTCTAGAAAAGATGATGAGAGCTTTAAAATTACAGTCATCGACTAGGGCTAAACTAACCAGCAAGAGTCACCCAAAATTATAGACTAAAACTAGATCTAATAATAAAATCTAGATTTATTAAACGTTCTAAGAAAGTCTAACTTCGAATGCACGACTGATCACATCGTCTGTGATACATCTGTTCTCTTGAAGATTAAAAACATCATCGATATTGACGCAAAACATACATGTACTTGATGAAATCCGTCGTAAGATGCTGCCTATAATTGTTTCAGAGATCCAAGTCGTTTGCACCGCAAAAAACAATTTCATCTCCAAAGATGAAAAAAAACTACTCTTAATTTTGATTAGATTAGATCTAATCTCAATTAAAATACTATGGTAGAAAATAATTTCTAGGTCTAGACCAAAATTGGCCAAAAAATAAAATTTATTCAAAAACTAAAGATAAAAACTATGAAAAAAATAAATTTGAGAGATTGGTGAGGCAATTTTTGGCCAAAAATGGCCAAAAACCACCCCCAAATGAACAACAAGAAGAAAACTTACTAGGATTTGAGAGATTTTTCAAAATAGAGAGACGGCTTTGAAATGTAATATTTAATTTCAAGTAACTTAACAATTTTTTTATGCATGTAATTCTTCTCATATATAAAAATCAGATGCTTTAGCTAATTATTTTTATGTTCATTAGACTGCATGTAAGCATGAAGGGTATATTTAAAACCGTTTCTACTTCAATTTGAAAAATTAGTACAACTGAAATTGGAAATTGAAAACTTGGATAAAAGAACGATTTTAAAAATTTGGGATCTAAATGAAAAAAAATAAAAAGGTGGAATATTTTTGAATGATCAAACTTTATTTATTAATATTAAGTATTAATTATGTAAACGTATATACACAATAATTTTAAAAGTTTAATTAAACAATATTTGTACTAATTACTTCAATATATTTTATAGTTAAAAATTAAATAATTGTATAATGTATAATTCAAATCCTATACAAAATAAGAAGAGCATAGTGGACATGCAAATCCTATCCAAAAAATATATATTTTCCGACAATGATATTAACATGATTGAAGCTGTCGTGGCAATTAATTTAAGAAATGAGCCCTCGAATTTGACAAAAAAGGAAAACACTCCATAGATTTGAGATTTTGAGTTATCACCCACCTCAGCCGTCGCAATTGACGAAATGAATTAGAAGAAATGTCGAGTTGCTACAAAATATCGACCAATATTTTATTCATCTGGATCTAATTGAATTCATATTATTCAAGGCTTCTTTAAATAAGTACCCTACATGGCTATACTTAATTAGATTTTTACTCGTGACCAAAAAAAAGTTGATGACATACTTTTTAAGTTTTTAAATTGCACAAATAACTTTATGATATTTGAGGATTACTGTCAACTATAAAAAAGGAAGGAAGTGGTTACAAGAATCAAAATCTCCTACAAAATCTCAAAGCATAAATATATAGCAATTAATATTCAAAAATCTTTAATAATCCTTAATTATAGCAACTAATAATTTGAATTATATGCCATAAACGGCAAAAGGGAAACCAAAAAAATAAAATGATTAAAAAAATGAAAACAACAAGCATTTGAGAAATAAAAAAAATCCAGCAAAACAAGAAATTCAAATGTAATTCCCATATATAATGGCAAATACATGATTATTCAAATACATGATTCTTAAAAAACAAATAACAATTTTTTAAAACTAGCTGTAATTATTTTTTCAACAAAAAAACGATTTAATTTTTTTTAAATAATAAAATTTTACTAATAGTTACCTAATGGTTAACTAATATGAAAATTAACAAATTTTTTATTTTATAAATGCAAGAATGACAACATTGAAAGTTCTTATATTACGGAGTATGGAAGGAAGATCTTTATGTAGACATTGGTTTTACTTTTCAGTTAACTAATAGTATACTATGAATCATTAAAAATATCAATTTGTTCTAAATAACTTAACATTAGGTTGAAAAAATAAAGTTAATATGAAATTAACATGCAGTTAACTAATAGTATGCTATTACTCATTAAATAGGCACAATTAGTTAACTATTAGTCACATATTAGTTAATTGTAATTAAAAAAAGTAATTATCAATATATATTCATATTTTATATAAAAATTCATACAAAGTCAGTTAACTATTAATTAACCATTAAAAAACATATAGTTAACCTTAATTATTTGTACATCATTGCCAATATCCCAATTACAATAAAAAAAGACAACAGCTGCCAGCCACCGCGCCTTCGTTCATCGTTCGCTTTCGTTCATCGTTCGCCTATTTTCGTCCCACTCCAACGACTGCTTTCTTCGTTCAACTCAAACCGCCTTCGTTCATCGTTTTTTTCATCAGTTTGCAGAAAAAAACTGCAATATAAAAAATAACAAAGACGATTCAAAAACTTTAGAAATGCTTGCAGAATTAAAGTTTCTGTTATGAGTTAACTAATAGTGTACTAATAGTTACCTAATGGTTAACTAACATGGATACTGACAGTAATTATTTTTTAAAAATGCAGGAATGACAACATTGAAGGTTGTTCTTTATTATAAGATCAAAGGAATTTTAATTAAAGACGATGCCGGATTCTGAACTCTAAAAGCAATAACATATAAGGATTTTTTAGAACAATTACCTTGACATCAACGGATTTCTTGACGTTTCTGTCGTCTCTTCCATGGCTTCATATCTGCGATTTTTGGACGTACGACGGCAGCTTGGCAGCGGCGGGCTTGAGACAAATAGTTAGCTGAGGGCTGCAGCAAAAACGAACTCGATGGCGGTCGCGATGGCGGAGGGCTTGCGTCGGAGGCGGGCTGAGAGAGATGAAGAGATTTCTCGGTTGGAGGTGGGTTTTTTGGCAGCCCTTGTTTTCGTCATTTTCAGAAGATATTCAACCTAATTTCTAAACAAAATGGGGAATATTTTGGTAATAATAGGAGTTACAGATTGAAGGCAAGAATCTAGGAAAAATATACGAGGAAAAGGAAAGTGCATATAAGGTCCCAAAAATCTAGAGAAAATCTTAAGAAATAGGAAAGTAACGAATTGATTGTGGGTTTGATGAATTAACAGTTAAGTATTTGTCAAATTTATAAACTTATTTGTGTAAAACATATATTGTTAAATCAAAAAAAAAAGTTTGTAACCGTAAAAAATTAAAATGAATTTGGTCACCGTAAAAATCACAATATTTTGGCCCAAAACAGTATATGGGCTAATTTTCTCATTATTCAATGTCTCTTCTCTTTCTTTTAACAAAACATCCTTTTCCCAAAATAAAAAAATTCATGATTTAAATGTGAGAACATTCGCTAGAAATATTGAGATATTTCTATAAACTTTGCACCCAAGATAATATAAATTTAATTTAATCGTTTAAATTACCTCTATTTTTTTTATTTATGGTTCAAATTTTTAAAATCGTTAATTTTATTTATTTTACAAAAAATTAACTAATTGATTTTTATTAAATATTGTCTTTACCTATAAATTAATTTTTCTATTTATTGAATGTAAGTTTACTTTTATCTTTTGCACTCTTCTTTAAATAAGAAGGATAAGTTTGAGTCGGTAGCCACTGACATCTTTTAGACTAATTAGTAGTTTTTTACTAATTTGATTAATTTATTTGAAATATAAGACTAGCATCTAGTAGCGGTTCAGACATGCGATGCTTTAATTTTATAGGCCAAATGACCAAAAAAATCAAAACCTTTTATGAAAATTTTACAAAATTGCAGACTTTACAATTTTATTCAATTTGTCCTGAAATGTATGATTTTATTTCAATAATATCCAATTATGTAATTTTGCTCAGGTAACGCCTATGTGCGCTGATGGGTATTGCCACACATCAGCGACACATAAATAAAATTGTGTATGTTCAAATGAGCAAGAGCTG
The DNA here is from genome assembly GCF_937616625.2 of Mercurialis annua. Taxonomy (NCBI): domain Eukaryota; kingdom Viridiplantae; phylum Streptophyta; class Magnoliopsida; order Malpighiales; family Euphorbiaceae; genus Mercurialis; species Mercurialis annua. Next base: position 34,867,420 of record NC_065573.1, on the reverse strand, counting down.
GAAAATATATGGTTGTTGAAGGTGAATTTACGGTTATTATATTCAGAATTTCAGATGAGCAAGATCTGACAACCATCGTGCCATGACCGGAGAAATGTTGATGCCGTGAAGATTTTTGACAAATTAATGAAGACTGCCATCATAAAATAGAAAATTGATGGCTTAATTTGGATTGAAATCGTTGTAACGCGAAGAAGGAAAAGAAGCATAACAGTAAAATTAGAAAATAAAAGCACAAAATCAAAAGGGAATAAAAGTGTATCATAATTTTGTAAGGAAATACCCTGCGTCGTGAAAGTGAGTATTTAACTGTTATAAAGTGTTGGGTTTAATTTCCTCATCAAAAATTGAAGTTTGGATACTAATATTCCTTTTTTTTTTTGGAAAATCAAGATTATTTTACTGAGAATAAATCGAAGCAGTTACATATAATCTATTTTAATGGATCATACATGACATGTGATTTGAAAGCTTCACAAATCATATAATCATACAATTATAATAATACTAATATCACCCCTCTAACATACATTGGTCCATAATTGTCAAAAAAGCATACATTTGTCAATATGTCTGAATCAATTTTATTACATGATGTTAATATGAGCGTCGTGCAACAAATTGTTAGATTGCTGGTTGAATTTTTACCACAAACGCTCCTCTTTTCTAATTGTTGAAAAAGAATATTACTTGTTAATATAATCTATGTATATTATATTAATTTGATTTTAGATTATTACATTTTTCATAACTTCAAACCTTTAATTATATGTTCATTAATTATAAATATCGGTGTCAATATGATTGGATTAGATTTAGTCAAATGAATTTAACTATGTTATTAACCTAAAATTGATGCTTTGGAAGAAAAAAAACCTAAAATTGATTATGCATATTTGTACGGGAACAGCTTTTCTCACTCCATAAATGAACATTCCACTTCTTTATATTAAAAATGTGGAAAGAATAACCCCAAAGCGCATATGGATTGGTAAAACGCTCTCGTGCCTTATGTGAGGTCGCAAATACGAACTTTAATCATATATGCAGTTATTTAAAACTTGAGGTTAGACTTTTGCCTTCCGCAAAACCCGTTCAAGCCACCTCATGATCATATACCAAAGAATTTTTTTTTGCAAAGAATGAAACTATATTGGAGTGTAAGAAACCATAATTGAAAAATAGAATCCTAAGTTAACGAGTATTAGAATTTGATAATCAATTTTAATTAAAATATAAAATAATGTCCTAAATATTTAGATGAATTTGATTTTAATTGAAACTAACATCTTTCATAGATTAATTACCACCACTCCTTATATTCTCAAATTAAATTCTAATAATTTGGGTTGTTATGTATTGTGAAAACAAGACAATGTTCTAACCTTCTGCTCTTTTTCGTTTTCAGGTCAATGTATATGTCAGTTGTATAATATATAACAAACATGCAAAGGATAAAGAAGACCACATCAGTAGTGTCCATGAGTTCAAGAAAAGAAAGGTCTCACCTGTTAGCAAAGGAGTAGAGGCTGTAGAGCGGTGCAAGAAGACGCAAACATCAGGCAGCCAACAGCAGGAAGGCGCATTGAATTTGATTGCAGATGCATACTATGAAGATGTTCCACCAGAAGAAGCAAACTCGCGATACCTGACTGCAGAAGAAAAGATTATGCTTGAAGAAATATTTTCATAAGCAGAAGCAAATTCGTATTTTGTCTGAAATTTGTATATTTTGTATCATCATTTACATCGTAACTTGAGCTGTATAATTTCTGGTCAAGTGCATGGTTCTGATCACTTGTAAAGTCCAATTCAGATAATGAATGGAGAACTGAGTCCTGCGATACTTAGTATCAGCATTTGCAGCTGCAACCTCCACAGCTTCTGAAATAGCAATTCCTAATACTCGCAGGATCCTTCTGAAGGATTTACCTACCCGCGTCAGTAATGCTTGATGGAGATGGATGTACTTTTGCTCCCCAAGTTCCCATCATCAATCTATGATATGGTTTCTGATTATAGGATGCATGACCATGCCACACCTAGAGAAGGATTTAAAATCAGAATTCAACAAATTTATATCAGGAATTCAAAAAGAAAGTGCCGGTTTGGACTCAAAAACTTCAGTTAACACCAATATGCAGCAAATTTGAGATACTATGTTTTAAAGGGCATATCATCATATAATTCTATTAACCAAATAATACATATGAGAACAAGGCATATTATGATCATAAACCAGTTTTTAATATATTGAAAAAGAAAGGGATTATAAATAGATTTCTAATACTATGTTTGCATATGGATCTCTTCATCATTACATTGTAAAATAGGGTTACCAACAAAAGATTATCAGCTCACTAAAATAAGGATTTCAATGTTATGTTCAATGACATAATCTGTTTTGTAATAAGAATAATGGTCAAGTTCAGAGTTTTCTACCTCACAGCTAAGGTTCTTCAAACATGCCTTTAGTGTTTAAGGCTAAAGAACAGATTGACTCTTCATGATTTCTCAGTCTCAAAAACATGCTTAATGTTTTAAAAATAGCTCAAATGAGCCCCTGCCACTAACAGAAAGAGAACAACGTTAAATAATTCCGACATGGAGATTGGAGTGTTAAATCAAAATTTTGAATTGAACAGATAATCACAACATTATCAGCCACATCACGCATAATAACTTACAAATTGCCTCAAACTCTTTCCGATAATCCGCAACGGCGCCACCAGCCCCACCTAAAGTAAAAGCGGCCCTAAAGATCAACGGAAATTCACCAATTTCATTAGCAGTTTCAAGTGTAGATCCGATCGGCTAAATTCGGATCGGTCATGATTGTTGCCGGGTTCGAACTTATTAAAATGATGTTATGGTTTCTATAGTTATGTACGGAGTTGCTGGCACATCGTATAGAGGTGGAGCATCGCCGACGCTAGGATAGACGCGTGAAGCGGGAATTATACGACGGTGGCTTGAGTTGGAAAATAACAAACTCTTCCGTCGTCAGATAATGCAGCTGCCCAGTTGAATGCAGTGGGCGGCGGCGGAGATGGGTGGAAATGGGGATGAGGGCAGAAGAAATACGTTTCATGAATAGATTGGTAAATTTAGCTGTTGACTGAAAACCGCTGACATGGCAAAGATGTGTCGCCACACGACGGGACAAGTCCAACCATATTTCAACCTTTTTTCCTTTTTCAATAATACATTTATTTTTCAATAATACATTTACTTTGCTAGATGATTCGCTCGTGGTTCACATTTTCCCTCGTTCTTTATTTTTTGATCACATATTTTGTGGGTTTATCACTGCACTTCAACACTTTGTTTATAATATTTCAGTACCATACAAACTGAGCAAAACAAACTAGAAACGACAGAGAGGTAATCTGTATGGATCGGGATCAAATTGAACCTCTTCTCACTACTTACAGTGGTGTGAAGAAGTATAATAAAAGTTTATTAGTAACATCAGTGAAATGGGTTCTGAAAATAGTAATGTGGGCGATTTTCATCTCATGGCTTTGTTTCATCTTCTTTTACCCCACTAAATTCGTTAATGGCTATGTTGAGAAATGGAACCATGCCACCAGTGGCTATCTCTATGGTCTTGCAGGTAATAATTGGTTTGCTTCTTTTGTTTTTGTTTTGCTCAAATTAATCAATTTTAAGTTTTTAACTTAAATCTTTTTGATTTCGATTTGCAGGAAGTATTTTTATGCTATCAAGTACACCGATTCTTCTTATTGCAGTTCTTGCCATTGCGTATCTTATCATCTCTTCTGGAGAAGAGGAGGAGTTTGAGCAGCACCACAAGTATGTCCTTTTCAGTAATTTTTTTCTTTTTTTAGCTCAACTAATTATCTGGCAAGTGTCAATCAAGTATATATTGCTGCTTCTTGTACTTGAATTGAATTTTTTACCAGAAATTATGTGACCTTAGCAAAAATTGCAATTTGATCATTATGGTCTTTCCAGTTGTGCAATTTCGTAGAACCCTAAACCCTAAATCCTAAAACTGGTATCTGAATCTAATGTGGCTAATCGCTATGTGCTATATGCACATAATCTTCTCCGATGAAATACATCAACTTCGGATGACTGGATTGCATGAAATTGCAGAAAATTAAAAAGTCGTGTATGAAATTGCAAAAGATTGAAAGGTCATACATAAAATTGCAGACAAAATAAAATGTCATCATTGTCATGTATGACATTGTAAAAATTAAACTATGATTAAATTATAAATTTTGCCAAAGGTCGTGTGTTTTTTAGTTACTAACTTTTTTTTTTATTAGATGGGTGAACTTTACTACTCTTTGTTGCTTACTTTTAGGAAGAAGAATCCAAGAATCCGCCTGTGGACATTTCCTGTTCTTGTTGATGGACCATTTGGAGTTGTTTCTGCTGCTGAGTTCATTGGGATTGTCCTCTTTATTGTGTATATTGTGTGGGTTTTATATGTTTATACCTCACAGAATCTCAGCGTTGTCTTTGCGTTGCATTTATCTCTTAAAGATGCAAGGTACATATTTTTCTTCTTTTCATTTGATTTTTAAATTTCTTTTGGGTCTAGTGGCTTTAAAATGAAAAATATTTACTGCTATTATCCATTATAACCAAAACTGTAATTTTTGTAGATTATAGTCTGATTATAGATTATAGTCTGATTTGAAGTATTTTGGGAAAGGAACAGTCTGATTATAGATTATAGTCTGATGAGAAATAACGAACATTTGGATTTTTTTTAATCATATTATGGCCTTCTATTTTCTCTAAAAAGAGACAAAATATATAAATTATGCAAAACATAGTCAAGTAATCTATTTGTGTAATGATATCAAGAAAACAAGTAAAAACATCTATTTTCCATCAAATTAGGGAAAACATTGCTGCTACCATGATTCCAGTAGTGGAACATCTAGATATTATGGAATTTACAGCAAGATCTTATGAAGTAAAAGGAAGGGATGTAAAAAGATTATTATTCATAACCCCAAACATCTTCAATACCTTTTGTCGATCATTTTTCTTGCATCATCAACCACATGGCAAGGAAAAGAGAAAATGATCCCTGAAGCCAAAATAATCTAGAATGTAGAAAACCAACTAAGGGTTCAATGAAGTATCATAAAATTATTAGTTGATGATAAGTTACTGCATTAGTTCCATGGTTTGTTAGCTTGGATACTGCATCTTTTATCTGCACTTGATAAGCGTTGTAATCTGTTTTTGCTACATTGGTTTTGTATCTCTTCTTCTAACTCAAAACATTTCAGCATCTGGATGCTAGAAGAGACGGGACTGCAACTTGGTTTTATTGGGATATTTCTTTTGGGGTTTTTGTTTCTTCCAATTGCACGAGGATCGGTTCTTCTCCGTCTTATTGATATCCCTTTTGAGCATGCGACTAGATACCATGTATGGTTGGGACACTTAACAATGCTGGTTTTTACTGTCCATGGGCTGGTTTTTGTAATTGCATGGTTAATGCGGGGCGACCTTCTTAACAAAGTGAGTCCTCATGCTTGATTAGGTACCATTTTATGGATTGTTTCTTTCATAATTACAGCACTTGCATGTTTCCATGTCTTGTTTGCTGGTTATCACAGTATATTGCTTTTTCTACTTTGTATTTTATGTATTGTTCACAGCAATCATGCCAGTCGAGAATTACTATTATGAATAGTCAAGCCAACATTTGTTTATCTTAAACCACTATTATCTTGATGCCAGACAAAATCCTTCTCTGTTAAAGTGAGGACCCACTTTAGTTGTGGGGCTTTAAATGCAAGTTTATGTTCCTCAAGTTGAATATTGCTTTGTGCAGAAAATTTGGTTTAGGGATTGGTGTGGTATTTTTAATGCCTTTGAAAAGGTTAATATGAAAATTCCGTCTTTTGAAAGATATATATAGGAACATGATAAGTGCAACACCACTTGATCCTATGAAGTCACCATGAACAGTAGACATGAAAGATCAAAAAGCTCTAAACATTTCTCAGATTATGTAGTGTTATCGCTTTCTCCACGGGTATATGGATTTTGAGGTTCCAATAGATTGAGGCTGAGGCTGAGGCTGAGGGATTATTTCTATCAATTTTCGCCGTCTTGTACTGCTTGTTGACTTCTTATTTCTTGTGTTCTTGATTTAAATTCTGAGCGAAGATCAGGGGTAGTTGGTACTTCTTACTTATCGTTCTAAACTAGAGTTTGCATGGGCACGATTCTCATTGTTAACCTCGAGAAATTAATCAATGTTGGTGTGATGCAACATTGTGAACATTGCATCTTAAAGTCTATGATATGACACAATCTCTTAGGACTTTTTTAGGAGAAGCTTCTAATGATATTCTTAGATATAGTGTAGCATATGTATTTAGTTGCATGATTTATAACCATAAGCGATCTATGCTTGCCAAACGATGAACACAACTCCCAATACTCAAAGAGATTAAGAGACAAACCTTTGGAAATGTTGTCATTTTTTAAGTCGTTAGTTTGTTTTACCCAATGTATCCTTCTTAGCAAAAAATTATTGCAAAATTTATTTAAACTGGTAAATTGCACATGAAGCTACACTTCTTTTTCTCCATCTCTTTTTCTTTTGTTTCTGAACCTTTTTCGGCGTGTACTGTTTCATGCAGATACTGGAATGGGAAGATGTTGGTTTTTCTAATCTGGCTGGAGCTATTGCCCTTTTAGCTGGACTTTGTATGTGGGTTACAGCGTTTCCTGGTGTGAGAACCTGGAACTTTGAATTGTTCTATTACACCCATCAACTTTATGTGGTCTTTATTGTCTTCTTGGCGCTCCATGTTAGTGATTTTGTTGTCAGTAAAGCTGCTGCTGGAATTTTTCTTTACATGCTTGACCGGTTCTTGAGATTTTGCCAATCGCGAAGGACTGTAGATGTCATTTCTGCTAAAAGTTATCCATGTGGAACAGTGCAATTGGTTCTATCAAAACCAGGAAGTAATAACAGTTCTACACCTGTGTTATGTGCTCTTCCTTATCTTCTGTTATGAAATGCATCTCATTTCCTCTTTTATGTTGCAGTTTTGCGTTATAATGCCCTAAGTTTTGTATTTCTTCAAATTCGGGAAGTATCATGGCTGCAATGGCATCCTTTCAGTGTTGCATCCAGTCCTTTGGAGGGAAAACATCATCTATCCGTTCTCATTAAATCTATTGGGGAATGGACAGAAAATCTGAAAAAAAATGTTGTGGACATTTCTGAAGCCGTAGCAGAACTGCAGGATCAACCTTCCCAACCACATCCAAAGATTACAGCTTCTGTTGAGGGGCCATATGGGCATGAAGTACCATATCACCTCATGTACGTATCCGCATCTTGAAATCACATACATGTCTGGTTAGTATTGATAACGTTGCTTAATTGACTGCCTTGGTGCCTTAGACAATTAGTCATTTCAAGGAGATGAATTAAATGCTTGCTAGTTTCATTAAGTTAAATACTAATTTTATTGTTGTCACCATATAGTTTTCATTCATAAATAGTTCAATAAAAATAATCGATAAGTTGGTAAAGTTTCTCATGACCAAAACATATATGGAAAATTTAGTTAGATAGGAGGCAGCATGCTCAAATACGAAAATTTTCCGAATTTGTCACCTTTTCGTTTCAGGTATGAGAACCTCATTTTAGTAGCAGGCGGCATTGGGATTTCAGCATTTGTTGCAATCTTGAGCGATGTTCTTCATCGCGTTAATAAAGGGAGACCCTGTTTACCGAAAAAGATTTTGGTTATTTGGGCTGTGAAAAGATCTGATGAGCTTTGTCTTCTCTCGACCGCTGATATGGAGTCAATTTGTCCAGATTTCTCTGAGAAGCTTAATTTGGAGATTCATATTTATGTTACTCGTGAAACAGATAGGCAATTGGTGGGTATAATGGCAATTTTTGTGCTTATGGTGCATCTATTCATTTTATAACTCTGCTGCATTTAAATCATTATCGCAGGAAGAAGAGGGAGTAGTGAGCCCGTGTAAGTTGATTTCATCGGAGAAGGACGGTAAAATGTCAGTTTTAGTGGGCACAGGTGATTGCATATGGTATGGAGTGTACGTTATTGTATCAACAGTTGGGTTTTTGATTACATTGGGATTGGTAGATGTTTACTATGTAAACAAGTATGGGATAGAAGCATGGTGGTACAAAGGGCTCATATTTTTAGTATGTATGGCTGCAAGTGTGATTATATTTGGGGGCTGCGTAGTTGGTTTATGGGAAAGGAACAGTTTGGGGATGGAGGAAAACAATAAACATGGCCGTGAGGATGAAAATGTGGTACGCAACAATGTGTTTGTCAAAAATGATATCATCACACACTATGGTTCAAGACCACAATTCAAAGGTACGTCTGTGCGTAAAATTAACTTGAGAGGTGTAATCGAGTCGAGTTGAAACACTGCCAAGTTCGAACTCGATTCGACTCTAAAATGTAAAATCTGAAACTCGGCCCGAATTCAATCAAGTTTTGTTTTCAGAGCTTGAACTCGGTACAATAATTGAACTTGAGCTCGATTGTTTGTGTAAATATTTTAAAATGAAAATTTAATATAAAAATAAAGCTATTATTGTAGATATAAATAATTATAAGGAAAATGTAAATTAACTAAAACTTGATTAGGCTTAACTCGATCGGTTTTTTGATGCTCGAATTCGACTCAGTTATTAACTCGAGTCTATATTAATCAAGTCGATTTCAAGTTTTTATCAAGTTAATCCTGAATAAGCCCGACTCAGTTATCTCACTGGTTGTTGCTTGCTTGGAGTCTTCTAATTGTTTTCTTTTTTGTATTTTCTACAGAAATATTTTCAAGGCCCTGGGGACATGTTGATGTAGGTGTAATTGTATGCGGCCCTCCAGGCTTGGAGGGAAGTGTTGCTAAAGAAATAAGGTCTCAGAATTTGAGCAGGGAAGCCAATGATCCAGTTTTCCATTTCCACAGCCATAGCTTTGACCTCTAATCAGTTCCATTTTTCTTCACCTATTTCTATACTGTATCTATGTGTGCTTTGCCTGCAATGCTTGCTCCTTAAAGGTATGTATGTTAGCAATATATCACAAATTTAATAATTATATTATGTAATTATAATATAACTACTTTTATTATCCATTATAAATATATTACCAAAGTTTTATTAATTAACTAATTATGATCATTATCAACTGTTCAATTTTATATTTTATGACCAACTATGTGGACTTTAATTTTAAGGCTCAAATACGAAGAAGGAAGAATTTGAATTTTCGATTCAAGTTAAAATCCTTAAATTTTAATTAATTAATTAATTAATTTATCATTTATCGAATGCATATCTCTAAGTTATTTTTTTTTTATTATGATCGAGTAATGTCCCGTTGTTTGAACATTATTCAATATTTTTCAAGTTTTAAAATTTTAAAGTTTGAACTATTCATTTTTTATGATTGAATAATATCTTGATGGTAAGATAATTTTAATTTTAAAAACATTACTATTTAGTTTAGAAGAGATTCTTAGGTAGACTTAGTCTATCACGTCATCCGTGGACTAGCCTATCACATTATGACACATCATTAATATAGTGGCAATGTCGTAATTTTGTTTATTACTTTTTTACAGTTTTGAATTATAATATTATGATAGTGTCCTTATTTTATTGACGTGTCATCATGTGATAGTTTTAGTCCACGAATGACGTGGTAGACTGAGTTTATCTAATAATTTCTCTTAGTTTAGTGTTTGATTTATGAGAAATTTACATTTATACCTAAAATAAAAAAATATTAGCAAACTTTACCTCAGCGCGGAAAATTTAGAAGAAATACATCACGTTTTATTAACTTGATGTTTTTGCTCTTCGTGCCTTAAATATTTATGCTTTTACTCTCTACATATAAACAAGCATTCTGAGTCTCTGACATCTTTTATTTACCTTCTCTCTTCACATGCTTCCCTGACACCCAAAAACAAACCACATACTAACTGTTGCATGCCTATTTTGTTTGTTTTTATTAATATCAAATTAAACAATGAATAATGATCTGCATTCTTTTATTTATTTTTATTAAATACATTAAGCTGCTTGCAACCTACCAAAAAAATTATAACTAAAATTAAATAAACTAGCAATTGAATAATAAACAAGTTGGGCATAAATTTTTTTGTTTTATTGATATGGTTAATTATTATATATATTGAATTATAATTTTATTATATTATTATCATAACTTTATTATAATTTTTTCATAGCCTATCATATTTATATTATTATTTTTGCATAATTTATTTATATAATTTATGAAGAATTAGATAATATTTTCATAACAGTATTATAAATTATCACAAACTTATTTTAATATTTTCATACTCTTATTTTGATAATAACCTTATCATAAATTTATCATAAATTTATTACCAAAATTTGTTTTACGTACTTTATTATCATTTTATCATATAACTTTATCGTAATTTCTTGCATAACTTACTTTATGTAATTTATGCAGAATTAGATAACATTTTCATAATAATATCATAATATTATCACAACTCTATCATAATACTATCAGTTTTATTATGATAATAAGTTTATCATAATGTTATCATAACCTTATTATGAAACGTTTTTTTTACGTACTTTATCATAACAGCATCATAACCTTATTATAATATCATCATATTATTATCATAATTTATCATGATATTATCATAATTTTTTGCACAACTAATTTTACGTTATTTATGTAGAATCAAATAGTATTTTCATAACAGTATCATAATATTATCACAACCTTATTATAACATTATCCTAATCTTATTATAATAATAACCTTATCATAGTATTGTCATAATTTTATTATAAAAGCAACAGTGATATTATCATCTCGGTATCATAATTTTTCTGTAAAAAATTATTTTTCGTACATTATCATACTATTATCATTAACTTTGTCATACTATTATCATAACCTATTCTTATAAAAAGTATCATAACATTATCATAATATACTTTATCATAACATTATCATAAAATATTATCATAATATTATCATGACGTACTTTATCATAACTATATCGTAACTTTTTATCATAAACTTATCATACTATTATCATAACATTATCACAATATACTTTATCATAACAATATCAAAAAACTATTATCATAACATTATCATGACGTACTTTATCATAACTATATCATAACCTTATCATATTATTATCATAACCGCGTAGTATTATGGTATTGATATGATAACGTTATGATACAGTTATGCTAACGTTAATGATACCGAAATGATAATCAAGCATTTTTCTTGACAGAAAATCGTTTTTCTCTGCAGTGTTATGATAATGATATGATAGCATCATATGATAACAATATGATAATCAGGCGCTGTTTTCTGTAGAAAATTATTTTTTCTGCAGAAAATCATTTTTTTCATCATAAAATCGTTTTTAATGCAGATTTTCAAATCTTAAACTAAAAAAATTAAGAACAATTATTTTAGATCTGAGAGTTAAAATAAATCGTAATAATCACCACGAGTTAAAATAAAATCGCTAAAATGTGGAAGAACGGCGGAATGAAGACGAAACGAAGGCGGGGCGAAGGCGGAGCAACGGCGGTGTAATGGCGGATCGGCGAAGGTGGAGCAACGGCGTGATAAAGAAGAAGAAAAATAAATGAAGAAGAAGAAGAAATTGGAAAAGTAGAAAAAAGGGAGGAGAAGAAGAAGAAAAAGAGAGAGAGAGAGAGAGAGAGAGGAGAGAGAAGAAAATCTGAGAAAAAAGGAAGATACACAAGTGAGAGTAAAACTAAAATGCTTAGAGTAAAAAAATAATAAGAAATAAGTATTATTATAATAAAAAAAAACTTTAGAGTAAAAAAATAAAAATGATAAAAATGTGAGGTATTTTTTCTATCTTTTTTTTTGTTGAGGTATAATTTACTATTATTTTAGATAATAGAGTATTTTCCCTAATTTTCTCTTGATTTATTAACCCTTTTTGTCTTATGGACTTAGATAATTTTTGAGCAAATTATTATGAAGCCCCTCACATTTGACATAATTTACATTTTATTTCATTTTATTTGAAAACTAAACTATGTGACCCCTCCCTTTTGCTTCCGTCAACATTTTAGTCTCTTCATTCATTTTTAGTGTTAGTCAACGAAGTCAAGAGACTTATGGGTAAATTAATTATTAAACCTGAGGGATAAAATCATTTATAAAAATAAAAGTGGGGTAAAATCGTTGAGAAAAACAAAAGTGGGGGATCATATAGTTTCGTTGACTTCGTTGACTAACATCCAAAATAGATGGAAGGACTAAATCGTTGACAAAATTAAAAATGAGGGGCTATATAGTTCAATTTTTAAATAAAAAGGAGTAAATTGTGAAGTATGTCAAATGTGGAGTGTCATAGTAATTTGCTCACAATTTTTCTTGATACTCGATTTATGATAAGGTTGCTTTTTTTTTTTTTGGATCACTTTCAGTTGATGTTGTAATTTGTTCAAAATTATTTATCGAATGCAAGGGAGTTTGAATTCGGATAATTTTCACAATTGGTCCTTGAAGATTGAATGATAGCAAAATCAAAAGAATGAAGAAGATTTATTAAATTAAGAAGAGCAAAAAAAATTAATGATTAGTGATTGGAGAATGAATACTGAACAGAACAATTAATTCGTTGTTATTTGGAATTTTTAAATTTAGAATAATTAATTAATTTATCTTTTTGTATGTTTTACACAAGTAAAATTGATTCATTAACATCTAATAGATTAAAGAAACAAAATATTCAATGAATTACATAAATAAATTTAATACAACTAATAATTCTTTTAATTTAAATGGATTAAATGATTTATTAATTTTTTGGGCGTGGTTTGATTTAAAAAAATCTTTAAAATAGTAAATGATATAATATAATCTCGTACGCCAAGTAAAATTTCGTCCTCCTGAATAAAATTTGCACCAAGGGACAACTGTACCATGTTAAGATCAAATAAATTCATAACTATGGCCGTGGAAGAACAATTAAGAGAGGATTCAATTCATGGTGAAATTAAAAAGTACAGGCATAAGATAAAACAATTGTTTACACCTAGTAATCACATATAGTAATTACAAATCTCTACCTAGCTGTCACATATATTTGAACTTGAAGCATAAGCAACTATTTTCTTTGTCATGTCGTAATCTGAGGAACTTTAGCCAGTGATTCTTTTATTTTCTCATCTTCGAAGGACAAATCGATCATGTTTCCTTGCAGATACTTCTCATAAGATGTAAGGTCAAAATGACCATGTCCACACATTGCCATCAGAATAACTTTCGATTCTCCGGTCTCTCTGCAATGCAGGGCCTCCCTGATGGTGGCAGCTATTGCATGACTTGGCTCTGGTGCTGGTATTAGCCCTTCAGATCTTGCAAACTGAATAGCACCTGCAATAACATTAATTTTAGATGCCATTAACAACACTGCATATAGACTATTCGAAAAAAATCAAACCAAACAAAAGAAAATTCAGTTATCTCGGATGAAGATTTAAAGAAAAATAATATTGGTTTCTGCATTTTGGTCAGTTTGGTTACTGAACCGAACAGTTACCTCGAAAGCACTCAGTTTGAGGAATTGCAATTGCATCCATGAAACCCATTTCATAGACGTGCGAAAGCAGTGGTGCCATACCATGGTAACGCAGTCCTCCTATAGAAAAGAGCAAGTGTTATCGACTATGAAGATAAAAAATAAAATAAAAAATTGAGATCTCAATAGCTACAACTCATACCAGCATGAATTGGGTCAGGAATAAAGTCATGTCCAAGTGTATGCATCTTCATTAACGGAGTGAACCCTGCTGTATCGCCATAATCATATGCATAAACGCCCTTTGTTAGAGAAGGACATGCAGCAGGTTCAACTGCTTTTATGATGGGGTTGATTTTCCCATTAAGCTTCTCTCTAATGAACGGAAAACTTAGTCCGGCGAAGTTGGACCCACCGCCAGTACAGCCTATGATCACATCAGGAGTCTCGCCTATAGCTTCCATTTGCTTTATGCATTCCTCACCTATAACAGTCTGGTGTAACAAAACATGATTAAGCACACTCCCCAGGCAATACTTAGTATCAGCATTTGCAGCTGCAACCTCCACAGCTTCTGAAATAGCAATTCCTAAACTTCCTGGGCTTGAAGGATACTTCTGGAGAATTTCCCTACCCGCGGCAGTAAAGCGTGATGGAGATGGATGTACTTTTGCTCCCCAAGTTTCCATCATCAATCTACGATATGGTTTCTGATCATAGGACGCACGAACTTGCCAAACCTACAGTGAGATATAAAATCAGAAGTCAACAAACTTATATCAGGAAAACAAAAAATGTCCTGAACCGACCAAATCTTTCATTTGGACTCAAAAACTTTAGTTGGCACACAGAAAGGCACCAATTCAGCGATAGATGCATTCCGAGCATATCACTTGCAATATATAAGAGTAATAGGGTAACCCACAAAAGATCATCAGCTAATCAAATAAGGATTACATTCTTATATTTCGATGATAGCATTAATGTTCTATAATAAGACTAATGACTAAGTTGAGTTCTCTACCTCACAGCTAAGGCCAAATAAGCTGCAAGCAAAGGCCAATGAGCTTCCCCATTGGCCAGCACCGGTTTCCGTCACCACCTTCTTGATACCTTGTTGCGCGTTGTAGAAAACTTGAGGGACCGCAGAGTTGGGTTTGTGTGATCCAGCTGGGCTGACACCTTCATATTTATAGTAAATTCTAGCTGGTGTGTTCAGGAGTTTCTCCAACCTCTTGGCCCTAAATTCAATTAAAATTTCAAAAGATACTTCAATGAATGAACAATCAACAAAAGAGAAAATGGAAAACTTTTGTAAGACAGGATCATATACCTAATCAAAGGCGTTGGCCGCCAAAGCTTGTAAATATCAAGAACCTCTTCAGGAATATCTATGAATTTTTCATTGCTTGCTTCCTGCTTGATTAACTCATCAGGAAACAGAGGAGCTAAATCCTCTGGTTTAACTGGCTCATAAGTTTTAGGATGCAGTGGTGGAGGAGGTTTAACAGGAAGATCCGAAATGATATTGTACCACTGGTGAGGAATTTCAATCCCTTTCAGATCACCATTTAAAGAAGCTTTTGCTCTTGCTCTAAATCCATTTGAAGAAATTGGCTTTACTTTCAGTGGTAAACACCCAAGCCATTGCTTCTTGCCTATTCAGATCAAAAACCATAAAATCATCCAAATGCATAAATAAACAACCTAAAACGACATATATAAGCAGCAGCAAATGGCAAACTCAAACCAGCTACTACAGTTCATTACTTAAGTTTGTTGATTATTAGTTGAAATGCAAATGCAAATGCCAACTACTTCTACTTTCTTGCAAATCGACTCTTGCTAGAAAAAGTTAACGGAGTTTCATAATCATTTTCATATGCCCGAAACATAAAACTCGATAAGTTTCATGCAATATAGAGTAGGACTCATGCCCTAAACTTTCTATTGATCATTTGATTGTTTGAATTCACACTTGTAACTAAGTAAGTTAGCTTCATTTTTCTGCACAGAAAACATTTCTTTGCATAACCGAATTAAGCCGCCCGAATTTAACATAGCAACAAGGAAAACAAAACCAATCAGATAATGCATTCAAAATCCCCAGAGAATTTCATCACGTCCTCATTTTACCACCAAACTCACATATATAATCCCAGCTAGGATATAAATGTTCAACTCGAAGCACATTTTAATGTAGTGCTTGAAAAAGTAATTCAAAAAGTTCAACTTAGTTGAGTAAAAGTGCTAGAGCAGTCAATCAAGTAATCAAAACAGAGATTCAGTACAACAATCTTAGACTTCAATCTCTAAATAGAACAGTACCAAAGCTCTGATTTGAAATTAAAGAAGAAATTCAAAGCTCAAGAAAATTGAAGAGTGTAAAAAGAACCACCTTGGATGCAGATGCTTGATGGGTCTGCAATGCGAACTGGGCTTGCAGAGATACAGGAAAAGGCGGCCATTTTTGAAGCTTCTCCTTCGAAGTTGCTCAAGTGTTGCTTTGCTTTATAAGAAAGTTGACCATCTTATTTTTCTAGTGTTGCGTATTTTATATGCATCGTGGCGAAACACAATATTTTCAGTTTATGCTTGACGTAAAGTAATGAGAAATGTTTATATATATATATGCGGCGGTTTAATATTTGGGGTTAGCTTTTCTCTTTCGAAAAAAAAATTATACTATTTGAGTGAGGATCAATTTAAATATAAAAAAATTAAAAGTATCATCTATAAGATTTTTTTTGAAAATCTCATGACCATGTGTGTCAAAATAATGAGAAAAGTGTCAACTTCTAAAATTTATGTTTTGTACTCTCTCCGTTCTTTTTTAATTGTCCATTTAACCAAAATTACACATATTAAAATAGTGGAATTTTTGTCTTAAATAGTAGGAATAAATACTAATATAACCCTAATATATAATAAATGCTTTGTAAATTGAGTTATAAAGTTATTTAGTAGGGAGGGTTAAATTTGGAAGATAATAGCTAATGTTATTTTAAAATTTTAAATGGACAACTATATTAGTAGATAAATTCATTTGGCTAAATGAACAACTAAAAAAGAACGGAGGGAGAAATTAAATAAGTTACACATTTAAAATGTACATATTAATGACTACTTGACCTTATGAAACATAATTACCTCAATGAGACACAATCTAATTGATCAAAAAATTAAAACTAATTTATTTAATCACGAGATATAAATTCGAAAACCAAATTCATCTTTTACTCGTAAAGTAATTCACACCATAAATCAGCTAGAAAATGAGGTTTGATTTTTTGTTTTTAAGGATACGAGTTTGATTGATATGAAAAGTTTATATTTTCATAAACTTTGTTCAACCAAAAACCTGTTCAAATTAAAATATGAAATAAGTAAAATTTTGAGTTGATAGGTGCTACCGACATTGAAATTCTTGTAAATCATCCGAGATCAATTTCAAAAACTTGAGTCAAGCTCTATCTCGAGTTATTCGGGTTTCATGTCGATCCGAACTCGAATAACAGTTACCTAAATTTGCGAATCTAAACGGAAAAAAAATTCTTTTATTATATTGACTTTTTATACCTTTAAATTTATATTATATTAATTGGTTAACTTATATATTTATAGTGCAAGAAATTAAAATATATCAAATATACATAATTTAATGATTTTTTTTTTATTGAATTCGAGTCGAGCTCTGTATCTCGAAATCGAGTAGCTCAAATATTGCTCAAGCTCAAGTTCAAATATAAAAATTTAAATATATTCGAGCTCGAGTTTGTATAACACACTCGAATTCGAGTTCGAGTGGTCTAACTCGATCGAGTTCAGCCCAGTGTGTTTACCCTTGCCACAAATATTAAGTCCAATGGAATAATTTTTATTTTTTTTACCTTTTTACAGATTGTACTTAAATTTTTTTCATTTTGATAAATTCACACTAAATTTTAAAATTGAAATTGATTGTTAAAATTACTTAATGGTATGATATGATAAATTAAAAATTTAGTTTTTAAAATTATTATGTAAAACTATGGAAAAAAGTGTAAGATATTATATACTATAAAACTTTTTAATTAATCATTTAAATTTTATTAAATCAAACAACTAATGAAATTGATTTAGTTAGCTTTACATTTTTAATTCATGAAATTATATATTTAGCAAAATTTAGAAAGCGGCTTAGAAAAATTATGGCATGCACCAATTCCTCCTAAGATTCGGATGTTTATTTGGCATTGTTCTCATAATGCCTTACCTATTGGGGAATTGTTATTTGGCATTATTTTCATAATGCCTTGCCTATTGGGGTATTCTTATTTGACATTATTTTTTATTTTTATTTTCAAATGAAAAACACGTTAATTTAATATTTCAATATATAATTGAAACACAAAAATATGAGATAGGATAAAATTGATGATTTTTCAACGCTGAAATATAATTGAAAAGGAAATAAAAGGTTGGGATTTTCAAGGCATTAGACCACAAAAATAGGGATACTTATTCACATTTGCATTTAATTTTATCAGTATGCCTAAAATTACATTTCAACACCAAACTACCATCCAATCTCCTCCATACAAAACTCTCTACCAAAACATAACATTTAAATCTTCTCCACCTATTTTCACTTCTAATTTCTACATTTCTTTCTATTCCTACATTTTTTTCTCCATCAACCCATCCTCCTCCTTCAAGCACCCATTTCATTTTTTCCACTATTACAAAACTTAAACCCACACTAAACCCTCTCCCTCTATTATTATTTCTATTACCAATTATACCCTTATACCAAATGAACCCACCATAACTAATTTTATCATCCTTTTTAGCTTCCATCCCAAATACAGAATAATCTACTCTTTGTACATTAGCATTAATAATCAAAGAAATATTGGTCTCATTGTTAACATTCTCCCATGAATAAATTTCTTCCCAATGTTGCTCAAGAGTCATTTTATATAGCATTGATTTCTTCATTTGTTGCCTTATTCTTGATTCTTCTCTTATAAACACAAATGGGCAATACCATGTTCCAACAATAATTGAAGATGAAATTTTTGTGGAGGTTGTAAAATTTAAACTTGGAAATTGAGTTCTAAGAGTGGCATCAAGGCCTAAAGCATCACTTAGTTGAAATTTATATGGTCTTGATTTTGATGATCTAATTCTCCATCCTTTTTCTCTTAGCAATTTTGGTGGATGGCCATAAGGAGCAAGAGACTTGGCAAAGAATGTATTTGAATGATGGCTATGAATCTTGAATTTTTGGTATATGTTTGTTGGATCTAATGGTTTTGGTTTCTTGTCCTTTATTACTTTCTTGAAGCAACATAAACTCATGTCCATATCCCTTGAGCACTTGATTGCTTGCCTGCAAATTCTTTAAAATATTATTTACAAATAAGAATTGCAATTAGTATTGACCAATCTTAAAATGAATTAGCATATGCCTAGATTAAATGTGGAAATTCATCTTTTTAATTTTTTGAAAATTTTGAGAAACAATCTACCACTAAACTATTAATTTAATAACTCGCTAATATTATTTTTTTCAAAATTTCTTATTCAAATCGAATCTTCATAAACCTTTCTCATAAAAATTAATTAATTTTAATGTAATTCTTTTAATTTAAAGTTGATACCTTCTCTTAAGAATTCTACTATCTTTAAATAGTAGAGTTCAACTGAGAGTGGTCCACCATGAATCAGAACTAGACAAGAATTTTTTTATTAAATCGTAGAGTTCACTCATGTGAGAGTGGTCCACTGTGATTCTGTGAACCCGAATCTATGAATTATTTTTAATTTATCATATAATGATGCTAAATTGAAAGAATAAGGTCATGAAAATTAACAATACCCTTTGAATCTGCCTTTAGCTTTGATGACATAATAAGTATTAGAAGACAGAGGCTGATCAAGAACTGGGAGAAACCAAACTTTCTTGGCTAAAGTTTCTTCATAATCAGAAAAATGAACCACATTTAAAATCTTATCTTGAGGAAAAGGCAGCCTTTTAATTCTCCTCTTCTTACAAGCACCAAAACAATATGCATCTTGTTCCGCAGCTTCTTCATCTGTAATTACAAGACAGCCGGAATATGGACCTTCCGGCGGGTCTTCCGAAATAGCACTTGGGTGGTTCCTATACAATGAAAGAGGCCTTGTCACGTACATTTTTCTTTTTTCTTACTTTATTTGTATTATTGCATGGATATTTAGGGTTTTATAGATTACTTTGCCTTATGTGTTAAGGTATTGTAATTTATGTGTAATGTACTTTTTAATTATTGGGGTGTTGCATCTTAATTATGTATGTTGATTTTTCTAGTTGTGGTTGAATGATTGGTGAAGATAATTTTGATTTTGTATGATTAAGAAGAGAAAGATTGAGATAGTGCTTTTACTTTGCTTTCCACTATTTATGTGTCCTTTTCTTTTTATCTCATACTTTGCTTTATTTTATTTTTCCATTTTATAATATTTAACATGATATCTTTCGAACATAAGTTAACATCACTTGATTATTGATTATTGGTTTAACCAAAAAAATTCAAGGGCTTTTTTTTACAAAAAAATATTAAATTGCACAGTCAGGTATCAATTCTAAAACTAAACTATTTAATAAGATTCATCTATTTAACGTATAATAATATGAGTGATTTAAGTTGAAACTGCATACATAATTATTTATTTAAATTTACATTTACAATATAATTGTAAAGTGTAATACATTTGATGAGTAGTGTAGGTAAGAATTTTTCAAGAACATTTTTTTTTTGTTGAGGAATTTCAAGAAACATTTGTTTAAACACTTATGTGGAAATTTTCAAAAGGTTTAGAAATTAAATTTAAAATTAACCCTAAACACAGTAAAACGAAAATGGGTTTCCATTGGGCCTTGGGCTCCGACCCAAATATCGGTTTCTCCAGGCCTATTTAGTGAAAGTGAAAGAAAACACGAAAAACGCATGTCGGAAAAATTCAAATTATTTCATTTCCCGCCGCCGCTAACGATTCTCTGAAAGAAGAACACGCTGTCGTTTCAATCTATTAGCGATCAGTCATCTGCTTGTTTGTTCATCTTCAGATACAGTTCTACACCTCGGTTTTTCGTAGAGTAAATTATGGATAGTCCAATTCCAGGGATGCAAAAAGTAGTAGCAACTGTTAGCGGTTACCATGGAACGGAGCGTTTTAACCTAATCAAGCTCATATCAAACTCCGGCGCTAGTTACGTAGGTGGAATGTCGAAATCAATTACGCACTTAGTAAGTTTTTCTTTTCCATTTCAATTTTTTCTTAAATTAATTCAATTCAAGTTTTAATTAGGTTTAATTTTGATTTATATGTTACTTATTATTTATCTTGCTATTAGATTTGTTGGAAATTTGAAGGAAAGAAATTTGAGCTAGCTAAAAAGTTTGAGAAAACTATAATTGTTAATCATCGATGGATAGAAGATTGTATAAAGCGACGGAAGCGTGTTCCCGAGCATCCTTATGTGTTGCAAAGGTGCATTACTTTATGTATTTGTTATGATTTTGCTAATTAAATTGCTATGCTTAGTTTTTAATGTAATCTGAGAGTGAGAGAAGTAATGTTTTGTATTTCTGATATTACAGTGGAGAAGAAATAGGGCCTTTATTGATGGAAGTTCCTGTATGTTTGAATGAAAATAATAAAGCATTGGTTGATAAATCAAATATTTTTGAAGATTGTGAAAGATTAATTATAGACGATAAGGATTGCGGAGATTCTGATGTTGCTGCTGCTTGTGCTTGGACTGATTCCTTTTTGTTAGATGAGGTGACTTTCTTATAATCTCACATTAAATGAATTTGCTTAACTATAGGTGGTAGTTGGATGATTATTATTATGCATTTGTAATTAAATATTTAATTAGTATGTCTGATTATTTCCATATGTTATATGAGCTATGTATATGTATACTGACTGAGTTGATGGCAAATGGTTAAAGAAATTAAGCAGTGCCTTGCCTTTGATCAAATATAGAGATTTATGTATTAATACTAATAGTCATAGGATTATGTTTGGATAGGTAGCTTATATCAAGGGAGTAATTACACCTGTGGTGGACATATTAGGATTATTCAGCCTAAGTTGTATGTTTACATATTCAGCCTAAGTTGTATGTTTACATATTGTTTTGAATTATATTTCTATAGATTGGACGTATGCTATGCTATTTTTGGCAGTATGATTTAGGATTTTTTTTAATTTTAAAGGAGCTGCCTGAATGTCTACATTAATATTATGCCTTCTCATTTAACTGCAGAATTTTTTTCCCGAGGTCAGAAAAAGCAAGAGTATTGCATCTAAATCAAAGCTAAAAAAGTCTGCCAAAACTTTAAAGCAGGAACGCAAGTCGAGTGACAGATACTGTCTTCAGGATCCTCCTTTATCTGGTCGATTACGGCTGGAGGTAATCCAATTACCAACTTTGCTGATTTTTTTGATTGCAGTTCATAAGTTCTGCTCTTTTTATAGAATTCATATTCTTGACGAGCTTCTTTCTTTTTAATGTTTCTTGAGGTGAGCCCATTACTTTTAGTTTAATTAAAGAAGCTGTCTTTTATTTTTTGGTAAAAGGAAGAAGATTCAAGATTGAAATCTTCTATTCCTTCTGTGAGAGAGAAAGGGAAGATTTCAGGACATCAAGGACCAAATTCTCATTCTAAAAGGCATTTAGAGAGAGGAAAAAGAAAGATATCTGATGATACTGAGAGCAATTCTTCTGCTGAACCTTCTTGTGGTGGGCGGAGGCTTGTGAAGCAAAACTTCAGCAGAAACAATCTTGAGATTGAGACTTTGGATTCTGATGAAGACTGCCTCCCAATTAGACTTTATAACAGGGCAAGTAATTCTGTGGTTTTATCTAAAGATGAAGATAGCCAAAGAAAAGTTAATACATTGGAAGTTGGAAGACCTGTTGCCACCTTGAATTCTAATGAGGATTTTACGAATGAAGTATTAGATGATACTGAAGAGATAAGTGGTAGGAATCATACGAGTGTGTCCGAGGATTCAAATTCTTGTCAGGAAAAGTCAATGACTGAAACTGGAGTACAAAGACCGGATGGTTTCCCTGCAATTCACAACTTAGATGACAACAACAATGCTGCGAGTCAGTCAGAACGAGCTACTGGATTACCTACATCAGTGGAAGTATCATGTGCTATATGCTGGACAGAATTCTGCCCAACCAGGGGGATTCTACCATGTGGGCATCGATTTTGTTATTCATGCATCCAAAAATGGTCTGATCATGTGGTATGTATTCTCTTGTATGATTACTGTCCCTCCAGTGCCTCCAATTAATCTTCTCTCATGAACTTATGGCTGATCATATGGAATAGCATACCTTCTTGTATGATCACTGTCTCTCCATCTTCTTTCATAAACTTACATAGATTTGATATTGTGACAATTCATCTGAAAAAATATCTTGATTCTACAAAAAATGGTCTACAGCGATTTTTTTCTTTTTTTCTTTTCATGTATTAAACTATTGTTTTAGGCTCAGTTTTTTTAGTGTAGTTGCTGTTTTGTTTTAGATGGAAGTGACCTGTTCCTTGCATATCTAATCACTTATTATGTTTCCTGAAGATGCAGTAATATTAATGCAGTGTCCCCTTATATTTTGCCAACATTTGTAGTTTTAAGTTCTCTGGCTTACTAGTTGAAGGCAGCTTTTGAAATTTGATCTTTGACTCGTTGTCACTTCTGTCAATGGCGTACATGTTTGCCAGATATTTTCTACTTGTCGAAGAAGTGGAGAAAATTCATTGTATTCTTCTCCTATGTATGTTTTTATGGGACACTCAAATGGTTAAATGCAGTCAGTCCTACTATCTAGTGAAATTGGTGAAATTTCATTTTGATTTATGAGAATTGAGCATTACTAAAGTGGTTTACTCATCTTGTGAATGCAAAGCATCTTTAATGATCTTCCACATTTCAGTGTCATTTGGTTGGAGATTGAGCTTATTTATGAAAGATTTGCCCTTTAGTTGATCAATTCTTGAATTATTCTCTTATGCTGCTGATGAGATGTGTAGATTTCAAGTGGAAAAATGTCAACATGTCCTTTGTGCAAGACTGGCTTTGTATGCATTACTAAAGTTGAGGATGCAGCCACTTCTGATCAGAAAATTTACTCTCAAACTATTCCTTGTGCTTCAACAACAAATATTTTGATGTTAGATGATCATGAAAGATACAGACATGGTACTGAGGTATTATTCATATTTCTACTGGCACCCTTCTGATTTTGTTTTTCTATAATTTCATATTCTTACTGACATATTTGTTGCTGCTCATAATTTGTCATGTGCTATTGGAATGACAATTGTTTAATTTAACAGTCCTCATCAGCCACAGTTTGTGGCATATGCTATAACCGGGAACCTGAGGATCTTCTTGTTAGCTGTGACCACTGCCGGATTCGCTGTATTCATAGATACTGCTTGGACCCTCCTTTGTTTCCATGGACCTGCATTCAGTGTAAGGATCTCCAACGGCTTTATTACCACGCCAGATAATATATTTCTCAGGCATGCATCCTTACACTGCAAGAACCTTTATTCTTATTCACCTTTACTGCATTCTGGCTTGAGTCTGCTCTTTCAGTTTTGATATGTAGTGTCATAAAAAAAATTGGTAAACTTTTTTCTCTCTGTTTAGAGGGCCATCACTATTGCTAGCTGTTACCTTTTCAAATTGTTGTGACTACTGCTTTTACTGAGAGTGCGCGTTAGCTGTATAGTCTCCGGATACTCTATTCTTACACCCCATGTCTATACCTCTTCAAAACCTCAAATCCTAATTGTAACCTATAAAGCACCGACACTTCTCGGAGGTGTTGTATGCAGGGGGGCACTTCAGGGGCGCATGACACTCTGGGGACACGTATGGGACACAGCAAAGTATCCCAACAATTTTGCTGTTGGGTGTGTCCATGCTTGTGCACTGATCTTATGTTAATTCCTGAGGAAATAGTGTCAAGTAGCCACTGCTTTAGAAGTTACAGGTTATGTTTTAATCAAAATTTCTAGAGTTCTGCACGTCGGTGTTTTGTTTACGTTTCTAAAAATATAACTGAAATTATGAAACTCTATATTTATTACATACTCTTGTAAAAAATATATATTGCTTCCTCATTTTCCATTTTAGCATTTGCTATTTCAATATATCTGTTTTCAGGCTATGCAACTTTAGATTCCAAATCGCACGTAAAACCTATGCATTTTTCTTCCAAGGAGTTTGCTGCATTGTAAATGATTTCTATAAGTATTGTACATGAAAAATTTCATTTTCTTTTGTTTTTGTCTTGTATAACTTATGCTGACCTGTTAAAAAATGATCATACCCCTAAACCTTTTAAACTCCTTAATTGGCTCAATAAGCTTGAACTAGGATTATTGCATTATTTTAGTACATGAACCTACTTGTAACGGATTAAATTAGGATATTCTACCAATATAGTGCCAAAATGGAGGAATCTTCATTATACATTTTGTATGTATTAACTTTAGTCTTAGTTACATTCAAAATCTAGTGCAAACACAAATATTTTCTTTGTATTAATTACGTTTATGGCTAACCCTTTACACTTATATTAGGGATAACGCCCATTGCAACTATGAAAGGTTGCCATTTTAATTTTTACTTTTGAGAACCTTCTAATCAGGTGAGTTCTCTCAACACAAGACAAAAATATCATAAACTAAAAACTACATAATACAGACAATTTTAGTTTTTGTTTGTTTGTCTAATTAAACCATGCACATGTAGATTCTAACCACTGTGTCCTAAAAACCATACTAAAATTATAATTTATTTTATCTTCTCATAATGAAACAAACCCATTTTTTTTTGTAGTACTGTATTTATCTTTTATGTGTGGACACTGAACACTGAAATATGCTGTGTGAATGAATGTGGAAAATGTTTTTTTTCTTTAAGTTCAATAATTTTGAGCCTTTGAAATCATGGCCATGTTGTCCACAATCAAATCTCTACTCTAGTGTGCAAACAAGTGACTCATAATGACCAACTTTTCATGTCTTGTCTTTTTAGCCATATTCTCAGCCTCTCATCTGCCATTTTCTTTGCCAGAAAAATAATCTACAGTGAATTTTTTATGTAGATTTAATCTACTGTGTCATTTGTGAAGATAAATAATATATTATAATACATCAATAAATTGATAATAATTATGTATCTAGAGGCGTAACCAAAAATTAAAATTAAAAGGCAAAGTATATAATGTTCTTATATATTATATGTAAAAAAATAAAAAATATTAAAATTAAAGGGTTAGTTATAATATTTCCTAAATAATATGTACAGATTAAAATTATCTTTACATGGCAACCGTGGTAGGAAGAGTCTGTAAAAAATTCTCTAATATTCATTATAATTTATAAGAGCATCATACTAATAAAATTTACCACTTATTTTCTCCATATTGAAAATGATATGTCATTTATGCTACTTTTGGTACTTTAATTATTTAGAACTTTTTCTTCATCACTCCTTATCATGTTGGACTAGACTAAGCACCTTATAATAAAATATCAACCGCAAGTAGTAATTTTAATTAGGTAAAGCTTTATCTTCAGTCTAGCTTTTCTAAATGAGCAAACTTGTTGATTAAAAATTATTCAAGTGAGATGAGCAGTTTAGAAATAAAAATTAACAGAAAACAGTAGGTCAGCGCCTCAGTCTTATTGCTCTGATTGGGAATGCCTTAAGGATTGGCAAATGGTCATTATCAATGTAAAACTGATAGGCATGAATAACCCTAATCAGAAAAAACAAGTCCTTCAAGTAATTAACTCCCTTTTTCTAAACATTTTTACTTTTGATGAAAAAACACTAAATTCCATATCAACTCATATGTTTTTACTTTTCTTTTACTTTATATTCATAATATATATTAAGAGGTTGTGACATTATTCATCCAAAAAAAGAGAGAGATTGTGACATTCATTGAGAATCGAAAGAGATAAAATAGAAAAATTAACTTTATTATTTTAAATATTTTTATAAAAATTGACTAATTTTTTTTTTATTTTGTATATCCACAACTTTAGTATTTTATCATATATATTACAATCTTTAATAATTATCGGTTTGTTCCAGTCTATTTGATATTTGCTAAATATACTCAGAGCTTGTTTTGAGCTGATATGACATTATACCGTTCGTCTACATATGCAAAATAAATCCCGCCGTATACAACTCGCGCTATGTTAGCTCCCAATATATTCGGGGAGTATTTAAAAAAAAATTAAAAGTAATAAATCAAACCGAAATTTTTAAAAATTATGATATATTTAAAAAATGCGTTAAAAGTTTTGGTTGATAAATTCATTTTGGCTTTTGAATTTTTCAAAATAAAATAATGGACAAATTTTTGTGGATAGTAAGAATTTGATTACCATTTTTTATCACTTCTTTTTCACCTACTTGCTTGTTATAATTTATAGGATCAAGAAAGTAAAATCTACATCTTCGGTTGTGTAAATCGAAACTGAAAGTCAAACTGAATCAAGCTTAAACCAGTCTATTTAGTTTCAGTTCAGATTTTTTTTCCGTTACTTCAATTCCGTTCTATTTATTATAAACCAAACTAAAACAAATTGATATATATATATATATATATTAAATGGAACGGAATGGAATTGAATTGACGGATTAATATTTTTTGGTTTAGTTTGGTTTAATTTAGCTAAAAGCTTCAATTATATTTTTTCGCAGAATCCTTTTATTTTTTTCAAAAATTTCATCTAGTAACCATGCCATATCAAATTTTTCCAACTTATCAAGAAGACATTTCATAGATTTTCATATTCCTAAACTGAAATGATGTAGTTCTTGCATTAAAAAAATGACATTAGAATTACCAAAATTAGTGCAATAACTAAACAACTTTGTAATATTGTAACAAAAAAGAGTAGTACTGAATTAAGTGAATTTATTGATGGAAAAAACACTAAAAAGCATAAGTTCTACTGTTAGGTGAATCAGCAATTTGAAGTGTTTTTTCAATAAGCTTTCTTGCTTTCTGACTTCTAATCTCAACTCTCATACTCTCACTCTTCTCAATCTTATCATAAGGTTTCTTCATCTTCAGTGACCTTATCTTTGACTTCAGTGTCACCATCAGCCTCTCTAATCCCATCATCACCATCCCTATAATTAATAAACTCTTCAAATTAACCTGCAAATCAAAACATTTACAGACACATAATCAGAAACTAAGTAGTGTAATTATAATTACAAATGGAAAAGAGAAGAGAAGTGAAACCTTGATTAGTAGGAAGATTAGTGGGAATTGGAAAGAGTTTTAAAGGAGGAAATTGGAGAGTTGGCAGAAGTATGGAGGAAAGGGTAGAGAGAGGGTTTGATAAGAACAAGTAAGAGATGTGTTATGGATGAATTCTAACCGTTGCAACTCATTTTCTAACCATTTTTCATAACTTTGAAAACTCACTCTCCTCTCTAGCTAACTTATATATGGAGAGATTCTTAGATAAATTCAGTATACTACGTCATCCGTGAACTAGCCTATCACATTATGACACTTTTGAATAGTAATATTACGATAGTGCCATTATTTTAATGACGTGTTATAATATGATGGGTTTAGTTCATGAATGACGTGGTAGACTGAGTCTATCTAAGAATTTCTCCTTATATATATAGCTAAAATATTGATAAGAATCTAATAAGATCTCCTAATTTTTATGTGGTGAATAATCGGAAAGGGAGAGTACTTATAGGAGGAATTAAATTCACGATCTTAATAGAATGCTGCTCAATGATTAATTGTAGTTCAATTTTATTTTTTTGTGAAGTTTTACTTGTATTTTAAAAGAGATAAATAATAGACAAGTGCGAGTTCCGATAGAGCGACAATGACTCTTTTCCAACTGATTAAAAAATTCTAGCTAGAGTTTTGAATATGAGATAGCGTTAAATATTTTTCGAAAGAGTTTTATTGTTTTAACATATTTAATCCGGTTCCATCTAAATTAATCAGACAAGTGACTACGAATATCAAATGATACTTCTAACAAAAAGATGAAGAAATAATAGATAAGCTTTTCGATATATAAGTGAATGATACTTTACTTTTTATTATATTTTAAATTAATTTTGAATCAAAAATTATAAAGGAATATGTACTATGAAATAGGCGCATAATTAATATTATGTTGCACAAAAATAAAAAACATTAAAATAAAAATAGAAGGAACATTTTCTGAAGGAAAAAGGTTCAAAAATGACCCTCATATATACCATGCGTCTCTTATTGGCACCTCATGTATTTCGGATTTCAAATATGACCCTAACGTTGTTAAAAATGGAAGGCATTAAAACATAAATTTGTACGGTATTAAACGAAAATGTTAACGGAAGGGTCATTTTTGATACTTTTTCAAGAAGTTAGGGTCATTTTTGAGATTTGAAATACATGAGATGCCAACATGAGACGCAGGCTATACATTAGGATTATTTTTGCACCTTTTCCCTTTTTTTTTTGAATATAAGTAGGAAGTCAAGAACATGTACGTGAGTTTGTGTTGCTAATCAAACTAGCAAAGCACAAGTAACATTTTTTGAATATAAACAAAAAGAAAAAGAGTTTGACATTTTAAGGAGTTAAAACTTTATTATTCACTTGCAGCATTTTCAGTTGGTGGATTAGTTTAGGCCAAATAATAAAAAAAGACCAATTTTTTTTTTTAAAAAAATATAAAATTTCAGTTTTTTTAAAAATATTTTTATCGTCTTGAAACAAAATTTTCGTTTTAAAAATGTCCAACCCTCAAAAGGCACACACTTTTACTTATGTAGCACCTACGGTGTGTCAACATATGCCATCATGGCAAACATTAAGTTAAAAATGCAAATAAATTATTAAATTTTTTCTAAAAACATTTACACCTTCAAATTTTAAATTATTTCAGAATATTTTTAAAACGAAAATCTGTGTTTCAGGACGATTCAAATACTTTTCAAAAGTTAAGATATTTTTGAAATAAAAACTTGCGTTTCAACACGAAATAAAGACTTTTCAAAGGTTTGAACTTATTTGAATTTCTTTTTAAAGATTTGACATTTTTTTGTTATTTGGCTATTAATTTATTAAAGATACATTATGGATTAAGCTGATAGGTTATAGCTTTGGAATTTTTTTGGCTAAACCCATCTAAAGGTCCTTGTACTATATTATTTTTGTTTAAAAAGCCCCTGTATTATTTTTTTATTCTTCAGGTCTCTCTACTTATATAATTTTTGATTTTCAGGTCCTTTTTTAGTTTTTTTCAGTCCCTCTACTTACGATTTTTTTGTTCCTCCAGTCCCTTAAAAGGACCTGAAAATCGGAATTTTGCCAAGTACAGGGACCTGAAGAACAAAAAAATAGTACAAGAGCTTTTTGAATAAAAATAATATAGTACAAGGACCTCTAAATGGATTTAGCCAATTTTTTTTGGTAAAAGATACCGAGATTATAATAAAGCTCCGAATCAAGAGCACTATTTACACAAGCAAAATCAAAAGCAACTATCGCTATACTATTGAAATTGGGATTTTAGTGTTGAGTGTGATATTTAACAATAATAAGGCTAGTTCTACTGTCTAATTTTTAGCCAGAACCAACGAAGTCCAATTCTCTCTCATCTCTCTAAACTCTCTCTTTCTTTTCAGAAACCCTAGCCGCAACAAGAGGGAGGTGATTTTGGCCACTTTTTGGTTCAAAATCACCTCCCTACCTTCTCGTTTTCTGTTCAAATCTCGTATTTAGTTTATTTTCCGTCAATAATCACAGATCTGAGATCTGTTAGTATTTTTCTTTCTTCCTTTATGGATGTTTTGTCTTCCTTTGTGGAGTTCTGGCTCTTACCCTTTATGGGTTTTATTATTTCCTTGATGGAATTATCTACGGAGCGTAGATCTGAAGTGCTATCAGTAGAAATCTTATTTTTAATATTCTCTCAATCGGACTCATTCAAAGACCAAAGAGTCGATTTGTGGTTTAAAATAACCTTCGAGTGGAGCGGACGGATCGCCGAGTTGCATATCCAAAGAGCTCCGTCAATGCGATTGAAGAAATTAGATATGATTTTCTGTTATTTTACTGATGTTCTATTATTGTACTTCTTGAATGTATTGATTTATTCAATATTTGATCAAGTTGTATTTTTGTTTCTCTATTAATGAAATTTTCATTATTCTCAAAAAAAAAAAAAAGGCTAGTTCTACTGTACCACTCAATCTTTTATACCACTTGAAAATTTTGACCGGTAATTCCAGGTTATAAACTGGACATAATTACTAATTAAGTCATCATAATTTTAAATATTAACATTATAACCTCGTATACTAACAAATTAGTTTACAG
This sequence comes from Mercurialis annua, assembly GCF_937616625.2. Lineage (NCBI taxonomy): Eukaryota > Viridiplantae > Streptophyta > Magnoliopsida > Malpighiales > Euphorbiaceae > Mercurialis > Mercurialis annua. Next base: position 34,836,369 of record NC_065573.1, on the reverse strand, counting down.
AAGCTGCATCTCATTTGGTCCTTAATTTACCTTCGACCTTGCCTAGTTTACTTTCAATTTTTAAATCAAATCTCAAAGACTTGATCGAATCAAACAAAGTTGGGCAACACCCATTTCTTCTCCACTTTTCAAAAAACATCCTCGGCAACAATTAACATCATCAACCCCAAAAACCTTAAACATGGAGTCTATTAACATCCTTAAAGGTTATGACAAAGTAGTAGATCCTTATTTTGAAAACCAAAAACCAGATCTTCATCATTCCACAACCTCCAAGAAACCACTCATCATAATCTCAACAATCCTCACCTTAACATTAATCATCACTGCACTTCTCGCCGCCTTAATTCACGAATTCAACTTAACTGAGTCACTCAAAGCCGTCTGCAACATAACTCACTATCCAGCCTCATGTTTCACCGCCATATCATCTCTCAACATCCCAATTAAAAACGACCCAGAATCCATTTTCAAGATTTCTCTTCATCTCTCAGTTTTCAAGAAATCTCAAACATCTCTTCCCTTTTCAAGACTCCAAGGATGTTTACTCGCAAGCTTCTATTAATGACTCTTTCAGTTTGTTTGATGACGCGTTCAACGATTATTTATTGGCTATGGAGAAAGCGTTGACTTCAGATGAGATTAATGATCTTTAGACATGGAGACAGATCAGGAGACTTGTGTTGATGGGTTAGAGGAGATAGGATCAGGTGTTGTTGATCGAGTTAAGGCTGAGTTGGTGAAGTGTAATGAGTTCTTTAGAAAAAAATTGGCTATTGAATTCTGATGATCATTCTATGTCTAAGGAGATGATGACCTGCAGTCATAGTTGCAGTTGAATTGTGATGATCTTTACGGGTCCTAACAAATAAGAGTTTAAAGTAAATTATAATTATAAAATAGAATTATTTGATCAATTAAGCTAAAATTTCAATTTGGTTTGGCTTTCGGTTGGTTATTTTAGTTCGGTTATGATTCAAAAGAAGTTTGATATTTCGGTTAATTCAACTTGTTCAAATTTTAGTATAAATTTTTTAAATTAATTGAACCGATTGAATTTTATATATAACGTTACTTCTGTAATTTTTAAAAATTTAAAATATATTCCTAATTTTTAAATAACTTAAATATTAATTTCTTTTTAAATTTAAATTTCATGACGAATTAACATCCATATTATTTTTTTCAGTCATTTTTAATATTAATATTAATGAATTTCAATTATTTGGTAATCGAACTAAACAAATCAACTTCTTATTTTTCATAAAATTATAATTTAATTATATTTATTTAGTCATGGTTTGATAAAACAAATTGTTTTTTTTGTTTTAGTTGATTCAATTTGATTTAATTTAGTGATTGAACCATCCAATCATATTCTATCTACAGCATGTAAAATGTAAGTTTTTTTGTCAAATAAAGCTGAAATTGACATTTTAATATTCATTGTAAAGCTGAGGGGGCCTAAGTGATCTTTTTTCCAATAACAAACTCCTCAAAGAGCAACCTATACATCAAGTAACAGGTAAAATAAATTAATGGTTGCGATCTGAAATTTAATCATCTAACGGTCTCTATTGTGAATGGTATATAAGAGCTAATGGTACTGTAGAATGACCCCAATAATAAATTTTAGTAATTAATTTAGTTTGGCAGACTTGGGTTTGCAGAATTGCAGTGCAGCAATGGGAATATGATGGAACAATATCTCTCTCAAATTGTGGTCCAACCAAAGCCCTTTTAAAGAGACATTGAAATAACAAAGAAGAAAACATTATTTAAAAAATCTCAACCGTCAATCTCTCGCCCAGGTCACTTTCCAACCGTCTGATTTTTCCCTTGAGAAAGTTAGGAAAAATACTCTCTTTTTGAAAATAATATGATTTCCTACCTCAACAAGAAAAAGATAGAGAAAATACTTCACCCTTTTAATATAGTTATTTTTTTACTCTAACACATGTTTATATTATAATTATACCTACTTTTTATTATTATTTTACTCTAATCATATTTCTTTAACTCTAATCATATTTATTATACCACCTGTCACTTCCTTCTCTCTCTTTCTTTTTCTTCTCTCTTTCTTCTTCTTTCTTTTCTCTGGTTTCTTTTTCTTTCGCCATTTTTTCTTCTTCTTCTTCTTCTTCTTTATTCTTCTTTTTTCTCTATTTTTATTCTTTTCTTTTTCCTCGTTCCTTCCTGGATTCGCCGTCGCTCCGCCATCGTTTCGCCGTCGCTCCGCCGTTCTTTCATATTTGATTTTAGCAATTTGTTTTCTTAATTCGTGGTGTTCTTTCATATTTGATTTTAGCGATATTTTTTTCTTAATTCGTGGTGATAAATACACTTTATTTTAACTTTCAGATTTAAATAAATTACTCTTATTTTTTTTCAACTTTAGATCTAAAAATCTGCATAAAAACGATGTTATGATAAAAAAAACGATTTTCTGCAAAAAAAAACAGCATCTGATTATCATATAATTATCACTGCATTATCATGTCATTATCATAAAACTGAAGAAAAACATATTTTTTTAATAAAAAAAGTCTGATTATCGTATGAGTATCACGGCATTATAACACTATGATAACTAGATGATAATGAAGCATGATGATAATTGGATGATAATGTACGTGAAAATATAATTACAAAAAAATTCATGATATTAGTGATAACCAGATGATAATTAAATAATAAAGTTACGATAATAGTATGATAATATGATACTTATATGGAAAAAAATTATACAAAAATTATGATAACTAGATAATAATAAAGTATGATAAGGTTATGATAATTGGATGATAACGCACGTGAAAATATAATTACAAAAAAATTCATGATAACCAGATGATAATTAAATAATAAAGTTATGATTATAGTATGATAATATGATACTTATAAGAAAAAAAATTACATAAAAATTATGATAATAAGATGATAATGCGAAGATAATAGTATGATAAGGTTCTTATCGATAATAAAATGATAATAGTATGATAATATGATACTTGCATGAAAAAAAATTACATAAAAATTATGATAATGAGATGATAATAATCTGCTACATACAATACTGAAAATGGCATATGATAATAAGATGACAATGTAATATGATACATTGATAATTATATGATAAGGTGAAACTGTGATAATTATATGATAATGTAATACTGTGATAATCATATGATAATATGATACTGTATTTTGTCTAATATTATCCAGCAATATCATCACATTATCATATAATAATCTAATACGTACGATACTGATAATGACATGATAATAAGGTGATAATGTGATTTTATCTTATATTATCCAGCAATATCATCACAGTATCATATAATAATCTGCTACATATGATACTGATAATGACATGATAATAAAATGTCAATGCAATATGATATACTGATAATTACATGATAAGATGAAGCAATGATAATCATATGATAAGATGATACAGTGATAATCATATGATAATGTGATACTATGATTTTTTATTTAGTACATATAATTTTTTAATATGTTATTAATATAATAAAATATCTAAATAGTAGCATATATTTTTAAATTATAAAATATTTAATAATACTAAAATAAATAAAAAAGAAAATATTTTATTTATTGGTAATTTATAATCTGTATATTTATTAATTTAAAGAATGAAGAAATAAAAAAAATAAAAAAATTGGACATTTGAATAAATAAAAGAAAATTCAAATTTGTTAATAATTTGTAGTGCCCCATGCATGAGAGAGAGAGAGAGAACAAATGGCATATGCATGATGCAGAGAGAGAGAAAGAGAATGTGTCAAAGTGCACATTTTATACTCAGAGTAAAATTTCAATTTTCTTACACATGGGAGTACAAACATAAAAGAATAAATACCGTGATGTATTTTCATTGACTTTTCCGCTTTGAGATATAAAACCCTATTATTTTTCTTTTTGAGGTAAATTTCTAAATCTCTCTTTTCCCTTTTGCTTTCTTTAATTTCTTAGTGAACGACATATTTGGACTTGGAGGCTACTAATTCTTTAGACAGAGACCAAACAGATATTGAGAAATAATAATCTTTTATTGCTTATAATCAATGTCAATATGATTGCTGTTTGCTTGATAAACAAGTTTATGTTATTAAATTAAGTACTATTAAATAAGTTGCATTTCATTTTTAATGGACTTAAACTCTAATTTAATTACGTATATGGTAAACTCTTTTATTAATCAAACTTCATTTAATTAAGATATACATATATATATATATATATTAGTTGGACTTAGTTTTTAAGAAATGTTTAGGCATCTCTTTTTCAAATTAATAAAACATCTTCTTTCAAGACTTTAGAGCTTAAATTAAAACATTCATTTCCATTCCTTACGATTTTATTATAAGTGTTGTAGAAATTTATAAATTAAACTAATTGGAATTAGGCAAATAGTATATTAGCATTATAGGAATTAGGAATTTTTTTTTGGCTAAAATACCTCTTTCATATGAATTTTTGTTATTCTTAAATTATAAAATTCACTCATATGAAAGTCAATTTATTATTATATAAATTGAATTTAAGTTAGAATTTTCATAAAAGTATCTTTAAGTTTTATGAAGAAACTAATTTTTTTTTTTGAGAAGATGAAGAAACTAATTAAGCATTAAATATTGTTTATATTAAAAAATTATGATTTCAGTTTTGTTCCTGCAATAAAAAGAATTTGATACTTCTTTCACACGAGTCTTTCTCATACCCCACCACATTGTCTCCGATAGCAAAACCTTTGCATAAATAAATTGATTTTGAATTTTTAATTATTACCATTATTTTAGATAAAATACATAATTTTAATGTAATTATATGAGAGTGTTTAATGAGTTTCTTTTGTCATTAAGTTAGCTCAATCCACACATGAAATGGGCCTAAAACCATAATGCCAACAAAAGGTTTTCTGTCACTCACTAAATGGCGTGACCCATTGTATGAACTATTTTTTTTTTTGGATATGTAAAAAATACTTTAAAATAAAATACTTATAAAATATTATTTGAAAATCTAACCTATTGTGTTTTATCTTTTTTATTTTTTATTTTTATTTTCTTGCATCAAATCTCATTCCGACGTATTTTTTTTTAAAAAAAGTTTTCAAACGATCTCTAAAAACACAGTCAGAAACAATTTATTAAATAGCTTTTTTAAAAAATTCAACAATTTCAAACAGTTTCTAAATATATTAGGCAAAAAGGCTCAAAAACTACCCACCTTTCAATTTTTTTTCAATAGCACCCTGACCTTGTAAAATGTTCAATGGCACCCTATTTTGTGTTTTTACATTTCAATAGCACCCTAAATTATCAAATTAAACTCTTTTCACTTGGATAATATTCAGAAAATATCCTTCAAATTTATCAAATGTTTTAAATATTACTTAATGTTATAAATTATACAAAAAGACCATCTTTTTCCTAAACTAAAAAAAATAAAAATAAATTATTTCATATAAATTAAATAAATAAAATACTTCCGACCCCGTTTTCCGGAATCACATCGGACACGTTGTCGGGAATCGTCTTCCATGGAAGACGACTTCTTCGTCTTCCATGGAAGACGAGCTGATGTGCTCGCCTTCCATGGAAGGCGAGCATGTCTTCCTCAGGAAGACGAGTCTGCTCGTCTTCCTCATGGAGGACGAGCAGCAGCTCGTCTTCCTCATGGAGGACGAGCAGCAGCTCGTCTTCCATGGGGAAGACAAGCAGCTCGTCCTCCAAGCGGCGGTGGGTTGACGGTGGGTGGTGGCATGGTCGGGAAAGAGGACGGGTCGAGCGGGTGGGTCGGATATGTTTATTTTTTTTTTAATTAGTGAAGGAGAGGGTATATTTGAATATTTTTTAAGTTAAAGGACCTTTTTAAATTTGACCATACAACAAAAAGTATAATATAGCCCCTAATTTTACTTTTTTTAAATACTTTCATCCTTATAATAATGAAATTGTTTAATTTTTTTAATTTAGGGTGCTATTGAAACGTAAAAATACGAAATAGGGTGCTATTGAACATTTTGCAAGGTCAGGGTGCTATTGAAAAAAAAATGAAAGGTGAGTAGTTTTTGAGCCTTTTTGCCAATATATTATTACAACTGTCTATGAAACAGTTTTTAAAAATTATTTCTGAGAATTTTAAATGGTTTCAGAAAAATAAGTTAAACGCAATATTTTTACAAATTTTGGAAGTACAAGTAAAAATATTAAAATAAATAAATAAAAAATAAAATTCCAAAGTCATAGTATTTTTTTTACAAATAGAGTTAAAAGTTGAATATTTTACGAATTTCCTTCTTTTTCTTTATTACTATGAGTGTGTTTAATGAGTTCCTTTTTATCATTGATGATACAGAATATTATGATCCGAGTCTTGTGTGATTCGCCCACTGCGGCGGACCTCGAAGCTCGCTGAAAGATGATATATTAGACAATCAAAATTAAGAAGAATCTATACGGATTCGCCGTAATAAACAGAATACCAAATCCTGTGGGATTCGGTGATCATATCTAGATATAGATATTCAAACATCCAGAAATCTGGATATCAATAATAAAAGAAGACTCTGGAAGACCTAAATATTCTAAAAGAATACGGAAATACATTTTTATTCGGAGTCATACTTCTTATTCAAGAAAGATAACCTTATTTAGAAGATTCATTCCTAAATAAACTATATGACTATTTAGATTCACATACCAAATAGGAATCCCTTTCCTATTTAGACTCTACGAGGTATTCATTTATTTCTACTATATAAAGATGGTGATGTATGCCTAAACATATAACATATTTAATTACAATACTCTCTTAAGCTCAATGTTAATTTAAGCATCGAAGTGCCCATCGGACAAGAACCGTCCAATGAATAGTCTAAACCCCTATTTTACAGGTCAAACAAAGTCCAGATCCATCGATCATTGAGTTAGCTCAATCCGCACATGAAATGGGCTTAATACCATAATGCCAACAAAAGGTTTTCTATCACTCATTAAATGCCCATTGCATGAACTATTTTTCTGAATGTTTTTAAAAAGAATAAATTACATATAAAATGATGAGTTTTGCACTAAATTTAAAAGTAATATAATTTTTAAATCAGCAATTTTCACCAGATTTTTGAACAGTATATGGATATAAGAAAAAAATGATAGTTTATGTATGAAAATGATGATTTTTAAATGGCGTGTTTAAAATGACAAAACGTAAAATTTGTGATTTTTCCTAATATTATCCCTTAAAAAATACTTTAAAATAAAATATTTATTAAATTATAATTTTAAAAAACTATCCCAATGTATTTTATCTTTTTTACTTTTGCGTTTTGATTTTCTTGCATCAGATTTTGTTTCAGCGTATTTGTTAAAAAAACGATTTCAAACGGTTTTTAAAAACACAGTTAGAAATAATTTGTTAAATAATTTTAAGAACTAATTCAAACAATTTCAAATGGTTTCTAAATACATTTTTGCAATTGTTTCTAAAACAGTTTTTTAAAAATGGTTTCTGATAATTTTATATGGTTTTAGAAAATAAGTTAAACACAATATTTTTATAAACTTAGGAAGTACTAGTAAAAATATTAAAATAAATCAATAAAAATAAAATTTCAAAATCACAGTATGTTCTTACAAATAAAGTTAAAAGTTGAATTTGTAATCCTTCTTTTTTCTCACTATTTCAAACACTTATGTGACTGAATCGGATGGATCATTAACTCATAATTCGAGATATGCATAAATTTTATCACCGGTTGACCAACATTTTAAATAATTATATGGTCTTTTAAATATTAAAATCAAAATATTTTAAATTTATACTCCAAATTTTGTCGACTTTTTTTTATTATCCTATAGGTTTAAAAAATACACATATTATAATTTTTCTAAATATCCCCTAGTTAGTATTGTTACTAATTTTAGTTCCTTATATATTTTAATAGAAATCAATAAAAACTAGTTGATTAATGAAGTTTGAATAAATATATACTTAAATTTTAAAGATTGCAAAATGAAAATTGACAAGAGTTTTGAAAAGAAAAAGAAAAAGTTAACAATTTTATTGGGCATGGAAAGTATGAAAAACAAATTCAATATTTTAAAAAATCAAATTATGTACAATTTATTATGTTCAAATTTTTGGTTGTAAGATTAGAATTAGAGCATATAAAGTTAGAGACTTATACGTGGATGTTTCAAATTTCTGACTGTATATATTGCTTCATCCAAATATTTCCTCTGAAAATATGTTTCAAGTTGTATCATATCAGAAATAGATTATGATGAATCATGTATAAATTATAATTTGATTTTAGGATAATAATTAACCCTTAAATGAATAAAAGATTCACCACTAAGAAAATTAATCATTAATATACTATTCATATATATGTAAAAATTATAAAAGGATAAAATTGAAAAGATGAACCGGAAAATAAATTTTAACAAATTTAGTTAATTTTTTTAACTTTTATATTTGTCCAAATGACCTATCTTTTTGGGATGGGAGGGGTATTATTTTTTATATAGATTTAAAACTCATGAAAATAAAAACTAACTTTAAGTTAATATAAAAAGGTAAAAATGAAAAATCTAAAGTCTAATTATAAAAAAAATTGCATGCATTTGTAGTTTAAATCAAGTCTTATAATTTTATAATTTTTGTTAAAATTCTATCTATTTTCTTTTAATTAATTTAATTATCTCATTTTTCAGTTAAGTTTATTTATTAACTCCATATTTAACAAAATTTATTTTTTATTATTCTAAAATTTAACTTTTAATTTTAAAAAATCCAAAAATAACGTTAAAATCTAATTCTAAATTCTTTAACTTTTAGTGCATATTTCTTCATTTATAAAGTGTTTATATCATTGTAAATCATCAAAAGTTTCTAATTCAAAATAAAAAAATATTTTTTTTTGATAAATGCTTGTTTATTATGCTCAACCACAAGAAGTGGAAGGCAAAAGAGGATCAAACAAAAATGATCAATTTACAAAGCAATCCAAACAACGAAACACATCGCTACTCGAAAAAGGAAACCGAGGATGAAACGAAGAATAATACGCAACCGCCCTATTAATAGCAAGAAATGCTAAAGCTTCAATATAAGAATCCTCTGCTGAAAAGACTCTCTTATTTCTGGCTTTCCAAAGCTCCCAAATACAGAAAAACCAAATCAACCTCCATAAATCCTTATACTTTGATAGACCAAAATCCATCCAGAGAAGAAATAACTGATAGAAAAGCTATCAATTTTTCAATTTCAGATTAATGTTTCTTTTTTTCTCTTTTAAACCACAAATTAAACTCTATCGGTCTTTTAATATATATTGAAGCTTTGGAATGAACATTCATTGTATTGTAAATATTTAATTATAAAGTAAAGGCACGCAAAGGAGATACAGATTCGGGCAATTGACATGATAAGCCAAATTAATAAGTTGCCATAAGATTTGATTAGCATAAATTACTAGAAAAGTTGCAAAAGCAGTACTGATAATAAGTATGAAGATGATGTATAAATAGGTGATTAACATGACAGCCTAACTAATCTAATTGGTCATAGAGGGTCATAGCTAGCATAAATACAATTAACTAATCTGATAATCCTACTTGTATGATAATGAAAACTCAACTAATTAAAGATTTATCATAAAATATGACGGAAATGTAATACCAAAAACTTACATGCAATAGATATCTCAATGTATACAAATCAAGATGCTTAATAATTTTATGGCAAAATATATAAAAAAACTTCGCAGTTTTCACAAAAGTACAAATCAGTCATTTTACTTTTTTGAGATATAATTAAGCTCTCTTTGTTTTCAAATAGAACAAATAACCCCTTTCATCCAGCATCATTAGAAACACTCGTTAATGGCTGACATGTCTCTCATAATCATATAGGAAAAAAGTTTAAAAATAATTTTAATGCTAAAAATATTCACCGAAAATTTGAGGGGGTAAGTGTCCCAAAAGTAAACTAAAAGGGTTTATTTGTTCAATTTTAAAATAACAAGGGTTTAATTGTTTAATTTTAGAAATACGAGGGCTTAAAAAAATAAAAGGGGTTATTTATATTTTTGAGAAAAAATCGAAGATTTTTTTGTATCTTCTGCCTAATTTTATATATTAGATTTCTATCATATTTATTACGTATTTAATCCTTAAACTATGCAAATGAAGATGAATAATAATTTTATTTATTACAATTCCATCTGATGTAAAAGTGAAATAAAATAATATGTAAACAATTATGCATCTTCATTTGTAAGCACTTGAAGTTAACTTATATCACATCTTATCACGTTATTTTTGCGCATTATAGTTTAAGGATTAAATAATATATTAGTTATTTTTACAATTTTAATCCTAATTGAAATATAAATTTAAAAGACTTAATATTTTAAAAATACTTGACCTTTTAGCCCTTTTTCAATTCTACCTTAACGTTGAGAAATGATCAATTTTATTATATTTCGCATTTTCTCATTTCAATTATACCCTTAAACATTAAGCTGGTCTTTTTTTATTTGCAAAAAGTTCAAAAAAAAAAATCAAAAAAGATCAATTTAATGAAAAAGGGTCAATTTGAAATACTTTTTTGAACTTTTGTCAAATGAAAAAAGGTCAATTTAATGGTTAATGGTACAATTGAAACGAGAAAAAAATGAAGTAGGGTAAAATTGACTAGTTTTTAATATCAAGGTATGATTGAAAAAGGGTTAAAAAATGGGTGTATTTAAGATATGAGGCCAATTTAAAATAATTAATTATAAATATTTGCAAGGCTCTAATAAAGATAATTGGTACTATAAAATTTAGATGAACTTGCAATAATTTTATATTCAGCCTTAAATTAAATAATTAAGAATAAATACTAAAATTCTTAATGAATATAAATTAATTAATTATTATTTAATTATCTAATTAGAAATTAATTTATTATAGGATGTTAAATAGCTACATTATACTTTTATTTGTATTATTCACCTTTTTAAATTAAATCTTTCAACATAACAGATAGAAATTATAAAATAAATTTGAAACAAACTATAATTGAAGATATATTTTCGATACTAGTAAATTAAAAGTAAGATCCACTCAGATTTGATAAAATCTAATCAGATGTGATATAAGTTAACTTGCTAGTGCATAATTTTTTGAGTAAATTATTCCGAATCTTCTTGTATATATCATTATTCACATTTTTTTTTAAATCCAAATAATACAATCTTGTATTTTTGTTTCCGTCAAAAATTTAGTCCTTATGTCTATCTTTAGTATTATAAACTGAATAAAAAAAATTAAATTTCAATTTAATCCTTAAGTTTATTTTTAATACAAATATAAAACAAAATTATAATTTGATGAAATGCAATTGTTTAATAAAATCAATTTATTTGATTTTATTTGTTTTAATTTTTAATTTCTTTTACTTCGTTTAGTTTTTAAATCTTAAAAAATTTAAACTTTAAAAATTCAAAATAAAATAAATATTAAAAATTAAATTAAAGTCATTGACTCACTAAATTTCATAAATTAATGATTTTAATTTAAACATATAAAAATATAAATTTTAGGATAAAATTTATTTTTTTAATATAGTCCTTTTACTAAGTTGACTAATACTAAAAATAGATAAAGGACTGAATTGTTGACGAAAACTAAAAAAAGAGAATTATATTGTTTAGTTTTAATATAAGTGACTAATTTACAATATGACATATATGGGAGACATCAGATATTTTATTTTATTTTAGTATAAAATACCTGAGATGTTATGTACAAATTTCATTTATAAAATTATACTTTTAAACCTTTTTTGTGTAGATTAATTTTCGCTCAAGGCAGATAAATCAGTTTTGTGAGAGAAAATTCTAATCCCAATGTTAAATGGTTGTATATAGTTGACCCGCAATCTCATTTAAACACATATACAAAAAAATATTTACCAACACACATAACAATGTATGAACTCCTCCGTTCCAATAGAGTTGTTCATTTTTTCTTTATTACACAGTCTAAAAAAAGTAATTGTTGTTTATAGATTTTATAAATTTTGTTTTACTTTTCTTTTCATACCTTTATTTAATATAGGGTACATTTTCAATTTATTCATTAGGATATTTTAAATAGGGGTAATATAGAAAAATTGAATGCAAAATTTAGTTAATTTTTTAAAGTGGACAAGAGTTTTGAGATAAAAATATTTTTTAAAGTGGACAACTCTATTAGGATGGAGGGAGTATTTTTTTTAATAATAATTGAAACATTTAGAGAATTCTCAACAAAACAATTTGGACAACTTTTTTCTTATCATTTGAAGTACAAAAATATATTTGATACAATTTCAAATTTGATCTAACTTTTTTTAATGAAAAAACTTGGCGTAACTTGGTCTTTTAAAAGATCGGGTTGTATAAGTTCAAACTTCAGAGATCTAAATATTTTAAAAATAAAATTAGAGGACGCCTTAATATTTTTGTCTTTAAATTAATTTACAATAATTTTTTGTTGAATTAGACTTCAATAAACTCAATTTTGAGAGCACATTAGTCCAAAAAATAATTCCAATATCAATTAAATTAAAATTAATTAGTCTTTGGAGGAAATTTTACTTGCTAGTAAGGGAGTAAACAGACTCATATTAGATTTTTTTTTTGGTACAGGGTGCATGAGGTTTTCTGAACGGGGTCTCAACTATGAGACGGCACCTTTAAGCCTTTCACACTCAGACTAATCTCCACTCGAGCCGCGTAGGTCCCTGGCGGAAGGTAAACTCTGGCCCCAAGTTTTAAACGGCTGCATACATGAGTACGGTTCAAATGATCCGTCTCTGTTTTTTTTGCCTCCCACTCCTTGTGGGTGAGCTTAATAAAATCATTTTATCAAAAAAAAAAAACTTATATGATATACCAAACTTGCATCTTGAACTAGTCCTATAAATATCAATCATAAGGTCTCTCTCTCCCATTTTCTTCTTCTACATATTGATCATCAAACGAAGCTTCAATATGCTATGGAGCTTCTCTTTGGAAAACCACACAAACTACACAAAATACCAATTTCAATAATTTTACTAGTAACTTTTGCCCTAATTCTCACACTCATTCCTCTATGTTACCCTTCATTAGGGCATCCTTTGCAGAAAAAACCAAAGTCATCAATACCCTTTGCTTCTTTATCTTCATATGATCATTCCAAGGGTCATTATGGGGAAGTGAAAAAATGTGACTTATTCAGAGGAGAATGGGTAGCAAATCCTGAAGCTCCATACTACAAAAATACAACATGTTGGGCAATTCATGAGCATCAGAATTGCATGAAATATGGAAGGCTTGACACTGACTTTATGAAATGGAAATGGAAACCTGATGAGTGTGAGCTGCCTGTGTTTGATCCTTCTCAGTTTTTGGAGATTGTTAGAGGAAAATCTATGGCTTTTGTTGGTGATTCCATTGCTAGAAACCAAATGCAATCCTTGATTTGTCTTCTCTCCAGGGTAAACTTTAATTCCTTATTCATTTCCTTTACTATCCTCTATAATGTTCCATTTTTTTTGAACTATATGCAGCTAAATATTGTTTGTTTGTTTTTTTTATGAAATTGTCTAGTGTGTCTATAATTTTCACCACAAGTGTTAGGAAAGAGGTCAGAAATTATTTTAAAGGGGGACAAATTTTATAAATTAATAGTATAAATAAGAAGATAAAGTGATTATAGCACATATTAAAAATGAGTAGTACATGCATAATTTGGATTAATTAATACAACATATTAATTAAAAAAATTTAAAAGGCGGTTAGTTGATTATTAACTTTAAAATTATAAATCTCTAATGTTTTATTTCGTTAACCTTGTTAAAAAAACTGTGAGTTACATAACATGAGCGACTTATTGTTTTACATTCACCATAAAGTGACGGTTTGAATTTAAAACTCTTATAATAATTTTTTTAAAAGTGAAACTAGTTGTGATTGGCAAGAATAGGATAAATTTGAGGGTACGATAATTAGTTAGCAACGACAACTAAATATTTGATAACGTATATGTGTATTATTTAAAACTCAAAAGAAAAACAATCCGACTACCTAAGAAAGTATGCTTAATTGTCTTGCCCATTCTAATCGAGTCCAGTTGAAATCCTAATGTAATCAATTTAAGATAAAAGCAAAGAATCAAACTTTTTAAGAATTTAAAGGAGAATCCAAAAATTAATTGTCTTACACATTTTTATATAAACTTTTGTAAAGAATAGTAGTATCTTTTAAATTAATACGAATTTCCCAAATGTATTAGATCTCAGCTCAACTAATATTTGTGATTTTCTATAGGTTAGTTGACCAAATGAATTTTGTGATTAAAAATTATAGGTAGTGGATGCCACTAATGGTGTGTTTGGTTCAAGAATGTTTTGAGATTTTGTGAAATTTATTTATAAATAAAAATATAATTATATTTGGTGTATTTATAAATTCACTTCATTTTAGTTGATTTAATTTTACTTTAGCTAATTACTTGATTCTAAATGAATTTTAATTTAAAATTGGGGCAAACTCACAAGATTATAAATGTTGTTGGCATGTCATATATGGAAAGATTATGAATCTCCTCAATCACAGTCGTGCCAGCATTATTGGCTAATTGCATACTTATCTAATAGTTTTTCATCATCATAACTGAGATTAGACGTGGTACGCAATTAGTCATACATATTGCATAGTGATTAATTTGTCAGTTATCATAATTTGACAAGAAATTAAGTATAAAATTATATTTGATTTGTGGGTCTAAAACAATAATAAAATGTCATTATTGTACTGAAGTATTCTATTAGTAGGTGTTATTTCCTTTTCTGAAAATTTATGCCTCATACAATAACTTTTGTTTGATTAGAAAATTGATGACTCTCATCTTAAAATAAAATGAAAATCACATATTGATTGTCTAATTATTTATTTATTTATTAATTAATATCCAAAGACTTCAATTAATGGAAGTTTAGTTACTTCTGCATTAGATGGCTAAACCCTCTAATTAACCACCACAAAACAAAATTCCAACCAAAAGTGGTAGAACCAAATTTTGCTCATTGATTAAAACAAAACAAACCCACTTAGGTACCATTTATTTTTCTTGTAAATCTATATTAAATTTAGGACATTATAAATAAACTTTGTACTTCAATATTTTTTTTATCATAATTTCATAATCAAACAAGAGTGGGAAGCTTTCTTTTAAAAAGCAATTGTTAGTAATTGGTTAAGATTGGAGTAATTTTCTGATCTTTTAATGACTTAAATAAGATGATACAACTATTTATTGTTAGGGTGGGCCGCTACTAGGGCTTCTTGCTGGGTTGAATATTTATCCAGCCCGTTTGAACTAAGTTTAAATACTTATTTTTTTATTCAATCCGATCCGCTTGAAATGAAGTTGAATGCTTATTTTTAATTAAGTTTGGCTCAAGATCGAGTTCGTATTAGATCTACATTTTTTTTATGTGCATGGTTGAATTTTTATTTTTAATTAAATTTCTATATACATTCAAAAAAATCCATTTTGAATCTGCATTATGTAATATATAAACTGAATTTGACAATAAATATTAAACACGAATAGATTGCATTCAAAGATAGGTTTTGTAAGTCCTGCACAAACTCGTCTAAACTCAGCCCATAAATAAGTATACCGTCATCTCTTTTAGAAATAAATAGCAAATTAGTTTAACTTAATTTTTTTCATCTCTTTTAATATTCTTTTTTTAATTGTCTCAATTCAATTTCTTTTAATAATCAGTTCTTTTATTATTTTATTTAAAATTTTCCGATCTACAAATATCCTTTTTGCGCCAGTGGTAGTACACTTTTCAATTTAAGTTCTTTTAATGTAAGCCTCCTACATATTTAAATAAATGAAGAACTAGCACTCAATTTCCATTTTGTAACTAATAATCATCTAATGACATTTAAATATTCCAGGTGGAATATCCAATTGATGTTTCATACACATCAGATGAACAATTCAAAAGATGGAGGTACCAATCCTATAATTTTACCGTGGCATCATTCTGGTCACCACATTTGGTCAAGGCAAAACAAGAAGAGCCCAATGGGCCAACAAACACCGGCCTATTCAATCTTTACCTTGATGAATTTGATGAAGAATGGACGACCAAGATCGAAGAATTCGATTACTTAATCATAAGTGCTGGCCATTGGTTCTTTCGGCCAAGTGTCTACTACGAAAACCACCAGATTACTGCCTGCAGATATTGCCAACTAGACAATGTGACTGATCTGCCCATGTCTTATGGGTACAAAAAAGCATTTAAAACTGCTTTTAGGGCAATTAATAATTTAAAAAACTACAAGGGCATAACTTTTCTTAGGACATTTGCACCCTCACACTTTGAAAATGGGGAATTCAATAAGGGAGGTGATTGTGTAAGAACAAGGCCCTTTAAAAGATATGAGACTAAATTGGAGGGTCTAAATTTGGATCTTTATAGGGCACAATTGGAAGAATTTAAGATTGGTGAAATTGAAGGGAAAAAAAGGGGGTTGAAATTTAGGTTAATTGACACTACAGAAGCAATGTTGCTGAGGCCAGATGGACATCCTAGTAGATTTGGGCATGGAGCCAATGAAAAAGTGGCGATGTATAATGATTGTGTACACTGGTGCCTACCTGGACCTATTGACACGTGGAGTGATTTCTTGCTTGAGATGTTGAAGATGGAAGGTGATCATGATGATGAGGTTTCATATGAAGATCTTAGGCTCTATTCAAGTGATAGGAAAATTAGAATAAGATAAGTTGATTTTTTTTCTATTTTTGTTTTTAAACTATGTAGTTTATTATTTATTATCCTATTTAGGTTCTGGCATTACCGATATCCTTTCTATTTCCGTCGAGAATATCATCAATAAAAGTCGCTATCAATTTTTTCTGATGAAATTGGAGATGATTTTTTTATATATATATAGGAGATTAGTCTGGAATTTGTCAATCATTTATTAAGTCCGCGCCTGCCATAAGACAATTGCTATATTCATCTTTAAATGATAAAATCGATAATATATTATTTTACAATAGTGTAATACAAACTTTCAAACTATATCTTTGGATTATTGCTTTATTACGTAAGACTTAAAGCTACATATGAATAATTTCGAATCAAATTAAATTAAATTTTTATTTTTAAAATTAAATCTAATCAAAATTATAAAGATACTGAACCGGTTCGGAATAAGAAGCTTCCCGGCAATGAACAAAAATTTAAAATGAAACAAAATAAAATTATATAAATACTAAATCAAATTGAATTTATTGATTTGATTTATTTGGTTTTTGTACACCCTTATATGTTCATCTAAGTAATTACAGAAATTGGCCACATGAGAATGCCTTCACTGAGCTGGCACTAGAGAATTGAGAGATGTGGAAATTGGGATGATGAAGAAATAGACTTCACTCCTAAGCCATGCCAATGTAATCACTTAGCATTAACCCAAATCTTCTACTTACATCTCAAGAAACCTTTCAGCCTAACCACTATCAATTGTCTCAAACTATTCATCAACTTTACATCATTGCTAGTTTCAAAAGAGTTTCTAATTCCATTTTTAAGCTATACTTTACCACAATTCTTGTTTCCACGCTCAACTCAAGCAATGCAATGTTACTACTTCTCTTAAAACAATCATTTCCAACTTCACAAACAATGTATTGAACTAAATATATACATACCTATGGATGTAGTCGAATTGAATCGAAATAATGTTAAATTCGAACTTGATTCGATTCTAAAATTTAAAATTTAAAACTTTCATTTTTTAAACTATTGGGTCAAAACTCAATTTGATTAATTTTTTACTTTTAAATAGCTTGATTTTGAATTCGGTAAAATAATTGAGAATTTAGCTCGATTCGGTTTGATTCTAACATTTTTATAAATGCTTTAAGACTAAATTTTTAATATAAATGTCAAAATATATCTGTAATATATTGCTTTTTTTTTTATCATCATGAAAAGGAAAATGCTTGTGGAAAGAATTGAATTCATAATTTTCATACAATGCTGTTGAACACTTATAATATTTGAATAGGGACGGAACCAGGACTCCAACTTAGAAGGGACAAAATTTGCGCATTCAGTTATCTAAAAAAAAATCAAATGACAATAAACAAGGTGTAAATGTGGTAATTTGCACTTTTAAAACCGTACCTACAAAAAAAACCGCCCCTAACACTTTTACCCTACAAAAAAATGCCTTCATTTTTTTAAAATTTTTCCGACGAGAAAAATTAGTCAACCCTCTTGACTCCTCTGGATCCGCTCCTGTATTTGAATAACAGCTCATTGGTATTGTAATGTGTAGTTATAAAGGCTAAAACGTAAATGTCATACTCTTATTAGATTTACGAACATATCAAGTTGAGTATTTTAATATTTAAATTTAATTTGATAACTAATTAATAGCTTGAATTTGAAATTGGGACGATTTAGAATAGTAGTATATTTTTAGTAAATTTCTAGTAGTTATATTCGCTCCGTAGATGAGTTGGTAAGGCTAGAGGTGGGCACGGTTCATAACCCGGCGGTTCCGGTTCGGAACCGCCGGGTCACGGTTCAAGAAAAAGTGGAACCGGTCCGGAACCGCCTAAGAGACGGTTCCATGACGGTTCGGAACCGGACGGTTCCGGTTCCGGTTTAGGACGGTTTAGAAAAACAATTTAAAATTTAATTACTAAAAAATATAATTTAACAATAAAATAACTCACGGAGTTAATATTATAAGAAAATAAAGAATTTTGTTTTAAAAATTAAAATATTAACCAAAAATTTAAATAAAACAAATATAACATATATTTTATTGTAAAAATAAATATATTATATAATAAAGATATAATATGTATTTCAAATATATAATATATATTTTTTATCAACGGGTTCGACTCTTAAACCGCCGGTTCCGACCCGGAACCGCCGGTTCACGGTTCAACAAATCTGGAACCGGCCCGAAACCGCCATTCGTACGGTTCCGGGCCGGTTTTAGTCCGGTTCCGGGTTTGACCGGTTCCGGGCCGGGTTTGACCGGGCCGGTTCCGGGCCGGTTCACGGGCTGACCCGGCCCATGGCCACCTCTAGGTAAGGCACTCTTCTAGCTTAAGTGAGGTCGCGGGTTCGAACCGTACTCATGTATGCAGCCGTTTAAAACTTGGGGCCAGAGTTTTGCCTCCCGAAAGGGACCTACCCGGCTCGAGTGGGGATTAGTCTGAATGTGGAAGGCTTAAAGGTGCCGTCTCATAGTTGAGACCCGTTCAGGACACCTCATGTACCCTGTACCAAAAAAATAAACCGAGTGCACACGTGGAACTCATAATTCGAGTTTCTTTTCTTTTCTATTGGGTATCGAACTTGAAATTCACCAAGTTCATAAATTAAAGCTTACTAGATCATGATTAAAGATCTCTTGATATTATAGTTTATTGTTTTTAATTTTAACAATAAATTAATAATTTGAAATTTGTCGGTTAAACTATAATAATATGTTTTTAATAGCTCCAAAAAATTGCTAAATATTAGTTTCAATGTCAATGTCATGCATGAATTTATAATTAAAAAAACATATTAGTCTACAACTTAATAGTCTAATCTTTAAAGAAAGATACAAATGAAAAGGAAAAAGAACTGTTACTAATTAGTTAGTATTGAATTAGTGAGCATGATGCCTTACCAATAAAGGTTGTGATTTATACTAAACACTTCACTACTAAAATCTCTTGCAGTCTAATCTAATTATTAAGATTTTTGTCATCGGTTAATACACTCAAATAATAATGTGCATCAAACCAGATTGACCGAAAAGAGGATCAAACCAAACATAGTCGGTCCGGTTCACTTAGTTTAAATTTCATAAAAAGTTAATTTGGTTCAGTTTTAAATTTTAGTAAAGTTGTCTTAAAATGATTTCATCTTTTATTATGACTAGTGTCGCTTTACGTGTTTCACACGTGGCTCGTAGTGTGACTCGTCAAAATATTATTATTATATTTAGTTATTAATTATTTTTAATAATTATAAATTTTATTTTTTTACTCAAAATTTAAGTAGACACTCGATGTATTTAACAGTATTACCTGTATATACATTTCTATTAATACATGACTATATTAATTCTAGAATTTGAAGTTGTAATATTAATTTAATTATGATTGGCATAACATTAAATCAAATAATAATATAATAATATATGAATCATATATAATTATTGATGACTGCGAGTCTAAGGCACTGCCTATTTATTAGTTTACAATTTGGTCATATTCCATACATGGAAAAAAGAGATTTGAAATTAATGGGATTCTATGTTATCAATTAACACTATAATTAGATGTTTTACTCAACTTAAACTTCTTATTTAAAATCGATGTTATTAATTCATATTATTAAATTATTTAGACAATGACCATAAAACCTCTATTAATTTATGAATTAGAAAGGGCTATTAGGTAAAAGTGCCTGTCCCCCCCCATCCGTGCTTTTATATATAGTATAGATATAGATAGATAGATATAATCTAAAAATTTACTTTTTATTTTAACATCTCGCAATTTTTTACATTTTATTTTATTTTATTGGTATTTTAGTTAAGTAAAAAAAACCCGAACCAAGCTGAATTATATTCCTCTTAATTGATTCAATTGTTTTTTTTTTTTCAAAATGACCGGTTTTGATATTTTCGCTGTAAAATCTAAATACCGAATGCAAACTCTTACACTCAAACCTTTTTCAAATTTATTATGATTAAGAATTCTCATTTATAGTATATATTTTTTTACTATTTAAATTATTATCTTTCAAGATATAATTTTCTAATAAAATATAAATAAAGCAATAAATATTTGTTTTGATAGAAAAAACATAAGAATAAAGTTATAATTTTTTTAATAATTGTTTTTTTTAATATATGAAGCAAAACTTAAAAAATAAAATGAAAAAAAAGTGTAATAACTTATCATTTATCATCACCATATGCAAAACTTAAATATGCCACATCATATAATTTATTATTTCACCCATATAAAATAGCACAAATACAAAATATACCTCAATCAACTTCACCATGAAGTTCCACTCCACTGAGTACTCTACTGTAAAGAACACCAACACCAGGCTATTCCTGATACCCTTCTCACTGCTTTTTCTCACCATAATCCCTCTCTTTCTGTTAAAGAATCCGCCACCACCGCCTCTAAAACCGTCGTCAAATGTCAATATCAGCGACTTGATCATTAGCGGAGAAAAACTGAAGGAATGTGACATATTTACAGGGCAATGGGTTCCGTATCCGAAAGGGCCTGCTTACTATACAAATGCAAGTTGCAATCTGATGATTGACCAGCAAAACTGCATGAAATTTGGGAGACCTGACACAGATTTTATGAAATGGAGATGGAGACCGGACGATTGTGAGTTACCATTCTTTGATGCGAGGCAGTTCTTGGAGCTTGTTAGAGGGAAATCAATGGCGTTTGTGGGTGATTCTGTCGGGAGGAACCAAATGCAATCATTGTTGTGTCTTCTTGCTCATGTAAGTTCTCGATTACTTGTATTCGTTACGTTATTAAGCATGATTCAACGTATCAAACTTGTCGGTTTCACTTTTTAATAGCCTCTAACTAACATTTGAAATTTATTCTAAGTTAATTAAAATAGGAAAAAATTGGATGTGAAATAGTAAAAAAATTGGTTTTTAGTTTTGGTTTAAATTCGAATATTAATTAGTTTTGACTTGAATTTACATGAAATGAACCAAACTTAATCAAACAAATTGTAATTTTAGTTAACTGAAGTGTCGATTGATATAAAAATATTTGATGTTCTTTTTTAGAAAGATTCAGTTTTATATTTTGGTGGACTACTTTTCTACAAAAGACTCCAGAAGTATAATTCCAGAGAATGACTACTTATTTATCAAAAAATTGAAGCAAAGCTAGGAATAACTTTTCATATTATTCCATATCATTTATACGAACCAAACATGACCTTACTTCGCTTGCTTTTCTTTCAGGTGGCACATCCTAAGGATGTTTCTAACATGTACACAACAGACACAGCTTATTTCAAATATTGGTTATACTCTGCTTACAACTTCACTTTATCTACACTATGGTCACCATTTTTAGTTAAATCCTGCGATGCCGATCCGGACGGCCATTCTCTCAACAACTTGATGAATCTTTATCTAGACACACCTGACGAATCATGGGCAAATCACATCGAAAGTTTTGATTACGTAATCATATCTGCCGGACAATGGTTCTTTCGTCCGATGACATTCTACATGAACGGTGAAATCAAAGGTTGTCACAAATGTGATAATGCAAATATAACTGATGTCACTAACTACTATGGTTACAGAATGGCCTTCAGGACTGCTTTCAGGACTCTTCAGAGGCTGAAAGGGTACAAAGGTGTAACATTTTTAAGGACATATTCACCCTCGCATTTTGAAAATGGGGCATGGAATGCAGGTGGGAATTGCGCGAGAACAAGGCCGTTTACTAGTGAAGAAATGAAATTAGAGGGGTATGAGTTGGAATTATACTTGACACAAGTTGAGGAACTGAGGAAAGCAGAGAAAGAAGGGAAAAAGAATGGTTTAATATTTAGGCTGTTATCTACTACAGAAGCAATGGTGCTACGGCCTGATGGTCATCCGAATTATCACGGAATTTCTCCGGATCGGAATAAGACGGTGGCAGATTGTGTTCACTGGTGCTTGCCTGGTCCTATTGATACTTGGAACGAGTTTCTGCTTTATATGATGAAAAGGGAAGCTCGGAGAAATGTGTAATCTTTAGTGTTTTGATATGAGTCTACTGTTACTATAATTTGTTGTCAAAATTATTGAGTCTTGAGTATGTTATTATTACTGTTATCATATTGATTTATTATTTATATGTAATTAAAACATACAGTTTTTTAATATTTAAGATAGCATTATTGCAAGAAATTTACTCATGGGAACACAAAGCGATTCTCAATCGGGGTGTCTACTTCTGTGGTGTCAGGTGATGCATCTTTGGCCGGAACACATGTGAACCAGTGAATGCATTCTATTCAGCTACTATGATGGTTAGCCTAGGACGACAACAATCTTGACGTCGCCATTGGATCTATGCTAGCTAGAATGAAGATAAATGCAGCAGGAACGTGGTGGCATGTGAAAGATGCTGGTTATTATGGAAATAAATTCAGTAGGAAGAGCAAACTATATTGTGCTTCTAATACAACTGGATTTTTCAGTTACAAAAACATTAAACTAAGTTCTATACAATATACATAATAGACCTGGTCCAGTAGTAATAGAAAGAATATCATGACCAGAATATATATTTTTAAGAAAGCAAAAGGTATGTACATGCCAAGTCAAAATGAAATCTTGATAAAAACCAAAACATGCAAAAACAGAATGTAGATGACAAAAGACGACCTCAATAGCATGAGCCGTTGCTGTTGTTCTGTTCGACCACTCCAAGAATATGGAAGCTTGTCAGCAACATACTCCAAAGAAGAAGATGATGATGACGACCCCCTACCCGAGTTGCTTCTTCCAAACCGATTCCTAGCATTATTAGCATCTGCATTGCCAATCTCAAGCTGCTTCCACAATCCATTTAACTTTTCTAGCTCCATCTCTTTCAAATGGATTTCGCTGACCAGTCCCTCAGCTTGTGCCTGAAATAAGAACACTACATCCGTCAAATATTGTCTTTTTACAAGATCTACTCAGAAATAGAAAGAAAACTGAAAATCTATAATAGCTTGTAAACATTACCTGTTTTGCTGCTAGTTGCTCAATTGAGCTGTGAAGTTGTTTATCCAATATCTTTTCTCTTTGAACTACAAACAAATAATTACTCTGGTCAAATTCCCTTGCATGAGTTCATGGATATAAAAATGTTTTTCATTGATCATGTAGGTTTGCTCATCATACATGTAACCAAAACATTAACTTAGGATATACAAAGACGAAATGACCATTGACCAGTCGATGAAAAAGGCAGAAGATTACCATGCATGATCAAATCATACAAATCTAAGCATAAAATACTTTAAAGCTGAACCTCTGGGATACCCTTTCTTGAATGTGATCTAAAGAGGATGTTATGAAATAGACATAGCAGTAAATGCCTAAATTTGTTCTAATTGAGGAAATTATTTTCTTCTATCTCCTATACTTAAAACTCATGTTATACGGAAATTCGTCGAGTCCTACATCTTGGAATTTCGTTTTCGTTTTTAAAAACACCTGAAAAACCCAGAACTTTAAATTTACAACATATTCTTGTAAGAAAATTGTTTTGGCGTTTCCATTGTAACATACTCCTTTACATAATCTTCTTATACAAATGGAGACAATGTGAACCGGAAGCCTAATCTTGAACTCTTCTATGCGTTTTAGCAAAATAGTCATTTAAGTGACTGTGCATTCATACAAATCTCACAACTTTCTTTAAGAGTTACACATTGAGCAGCGACAAGGTGCACAAAAGAAATACCTGGTGTAGGCTGCCTAAATGCACTATCCTGAACTTGTGCCCATTTTTTCTCAAAATCTCGAACAATTTCTTCCATTGAATTCTGAAGTTCATGCATATGTTCAGCACCAATAACAGAAACTATGGTAAGGAAAATATTAGCAAGAGAAGGAACAACGTACCAGTTCTTCTTTCTTCTTCTCCAACTTCTCCCATAAAGTGGATTTTGCAACTTGTGTATCTGGTCCAGCTTCAACTTCTGTTTCACCAGGTCTTCTAGACTGATTTGTGTCTGACGCCAATTCTGCATTTTCCAGCTCTTGCCTCAATTGTTCTTCATCATCATCCATTTCCTAACACCAACAACACAACTAAACATCAAACATACAGCCAAAATAAAAGAAAAGGCTGCTCGTAAATCTAGTGAGATTCCACTAAACAACAATGTTCACTCTTATGCTAATACGGGATGCAAGTATCAAAGTCGAGCAAAGAATAAGAATAGGCACGGGCAATTATAAACCCCAACCTGTAACTTCCTCTGAAGCAAATCAGCTTCCTGCAGTTTCTCTTGCAATCTATTCTCACAATTAGATATAGCCTTCTCATATGCAGCATTTTCTTCCAGCAAAGTTACCTCTCTCAATTGAACCTGGGACAACAACCAATCGAAATTATAATTAAGATGTAAAATTAGACAAATTAACCGTTGAAATAGGGATTGGCCAGATTTCAAATCCCATGCACATAGTTAAACTCATCATACCCTGCTATTGCACAATTAAACCATCCAAAAAAGTGTAATCACCATATATACAAATTAAAAAAAAAAAGCATTTGATAAAAACAGAACTAAAACCCAGAAAATCCCATATGATAAAATCATGAAATTCTTCAAACAGAGCTAAATTTTAATCAATCACAATCATCACCCAAAAATTGAAAGAAAAAAAAGATAAATAATGAAAGCCCATTACTTGTTCCTTAGTAGAAGAGTGAGCATTCAATTGCAAAGCAAGAGCAGCATTGGAAGCTAAAGAATGGGCGAGAAGATGAGGGAGACGTTGAGAGATATCCGGTGGAGGCAATCTGAGGCGTAAATCTTGAATCGAACGGCTTAAAGACGAGGCCTTTTGATCTAATTGATGAACATAATTTTGTTGGTCTTGAGTGAAGATTATTGGGATTTCATCGTCAACTAGTTCGTGGGTATTGCGAGCTCCAACTACGTCTGCTGCCCATTGCAGTAATCCTGCCATTTTTCCCTTACAAAACTAATTCTGTGCCAATCTTTTCTGTACCGGTTGCCTCAGATGAGTATGCTTTTTTTAGCAAATGTTATAAAACGGTCCCTGAGCTTGAATATATTTTAAATTAGATCCACAAACTTTAATTTTGTTTGATTAAATCTCTAAACTTTTAACATTGCGCCACACAACCGTTGCGCCACGTCATTTTCACAACAAGTAAATGAGGATTTGCGATATGAAATCTTTTAATTATCACTTTTTTATCATTAATTTTTTCACATGACTAGCGCATGATTGGTTTGTTGCACGAATAACATGGCACAACCGTTGTACCCAATAATTATTCTTTAACTGAATCCTCAACTAATAGAAGTTAGTTGAGTGCACTACAAATATATAAGCACAATTCTTAAATTATAAATGATATTTAACTAACTTTCTTAATTTTTATTTTAGTAATATTTAATTTCTTATATAATAAAATAAACACCAATAAATAATAACATTATAACACCATCAAATAACTAAATACCTAAAAAAATTATTTCATTGGCAGACAAATTAATTTCAAAATTAATAGAATCACTAATAGAATGAATATATGAGCTAGCTAAAAAATAGATATACAAAATTTAGAAAAATAATGATTAAATGTTGAACAATTTCTTCAAATTATATCTTTAGCTGTATGTAGATTTTAGCATCTTCATATTCCATGTCCTATATGTTATTACAAAGGTTTAATCACCAAAAAAAATCCCGACCTTTTAGCCTCTTTTCACTTGCGCCCTGATGTTGCAATTTTGTCTATATCACCCTAATTCACACCTTTCGTTTCCAATTACACCCTAAAAACTGAATTGACTCTTTTTCACTAGAAAAAAAAGCCATTTTGATTCTTCACTTTTTATATGAGATGTCATTTTGATCCTTCACTTTTAATATATTAAATACATTTCAGAAAATAAATTAAAAATGAAGGATCAAATTAATATTTTTTCTAGTGAAAAAAGGTTAATTTAGTTTTTTAGGGTATAATTGGAAACGAAAGGTATAAATTAGGGTGATATAGACAAAATTGCAACGTCAGGGTGCAAGTGAAAAGGGGCTAAAAGGTCGAGGTCTTTTTGATGATTAAGCCTATTACAAATCATACATGGAATTTAGTGTTCAGACCATGAATAATTTTTATCCAAAAACTAGATTAAAAGACATTGGATACTTACTAAAAAAAATTGAATGTTCTTTTCTTTTAGTTTCATTCTTCCTTTACAATTATACCACATTCTCACTTGTTTCTTCACACATTCTATATCCTTTTCTTATGATAAGTTTTTATTCGTTAAATCTTAAATTTCTTTAAATGCTAACTCAAAAAATTCACATTCAATCCAAAACTAACTACCAAGTTCCCTCCATTTCCTTCATTCTTCCTTATACCAAAACCCTAACTAACTTTTAAATTTTCTTTCCCTCTTTTTATCTATTATTGCCAAAATGTTCAAAAAAGTTTTCAAGAAACGTCGAAGACAACAACTTCCACCTCCGCCACCGCCTCCACCATCACAACCTCCGCCACCTCCTCCTCCGCCTCCACCGCCATCTCCACCACGAGCACCACCTAGCCCTCCCCATGAAGCTCCAATCCCACCTGAGGAGCAGCCCCAAGAAAAGCCTCAACTAACATTTCCATTTCTTTTTCCTAAAGCTCAATCAAACATTCTTCCTGATCCATCCCTTTTCTTTGCGCCATCTCTTCTTTCATCTCCATTACCAACACACTCTTTCTTTCAAAACTTCACCCTCAAAAGCGGCGATCAACCCGAATATATACACCCATATCTCATTAAATCATCATTCGGATCATCCATTTCTGTCTCTTACCCATCTCAAATCTCCACCTCTTCTTCTCAGCAACAAATCTTCATCCCTGATTTAACCATCTCTGCATCAAATAATAAAATCAACCCACATGATACACCAAAAAGCCATGTTATTTCTTCTTTTAGTGATCTCACTGTAACTTTGGATTTACCCTCTTCAAATCTTCGGTTCTTTCTTGCTAGAGGAAGCCCTTACTTGACATGTTCAATCACGGAAAATTCTTCAATATTTATCTCAACAATTCACGCCATTATTTCACTTTCTTCAAATAGCTCACAAACTAAACATACCATTAAGTTAAATAATGGTCAAATATGGTTTCTTTATTCGTCCTCTCAGATAAATTTGAGCCACAATCTTTTGTCTATTACTTCTGATGGGTTTTCTGGTGTGATAAAAATTGCAATATTGCCCGATAATTCTAATCCGAAACACGAAGCAATTCTTGATCGATTCAGTTCTTGCTATGCACTATCAGGTGATGCAACTTTTACCAAACCATACTGTGTAGAATATAATTGGGAAAAGAAAGGCTCTGGTGATTTGATTATCCTTGCACATCCTTTGCATATTAAGCTTTTATCTAATGACAATGTCATTGTTTTGAACGATTTTAAGTATAAAAGCATTGATGGTGATCTTATTGGTGTGATTGGAGATTCATGGGTATTAAAAACAGACCCTATTGCAATAACTTGGCACTCAAGTAAGGGTATCAAAGAGGAATCATTTCCTGAAATTGTGTCTGCACTTCAAAAGGATGTTGAGGGTTTAAGTTCATTGATTGATCCACCAAATTCTTGCTATCTTTATGGTAAAATGATTGCAAGAGCAGCAAGATTGGCTTTGATAGCTGAGGAGATTAGGTCTCTTGAAGTTATTCCAGCAATAACTAAGTTCTTGAAAGAGAAGATTGAGCCCTGGTTAGATGGTACTTTCAGCGGAAATGGCTTCGTATACGAGGATAAATGGCGCGGAATTGTCACCAAATTAGGGTTAAACGATTCGAGTGAAGATTTTGGATTCGGAATCTATAATGCTCATTATCATTCAATTGGTTACTTTCTTTATGCTATTGCAGCTTTGGCAAAACTTGATGCAATATGGGGAAAGAAGTATAAGCTACAAGCTTATTCACTTATGGCCGATATAATGAACTTAAACAGGCAATCAAATTCAAATTATCCGCGATTAAGGTGCTTCGATTTGTACAAATTACATTCTTGGGGATCAGGATTAGTCGAATTTGCAGACGGGCGAAATCAGGACAACACAAGCGAGGCAGTGAACGCATACTATTCAGCCGCGTTGATGGGATTAGCATACGGAGACACTCAACTCGTATCCATCGGATCAACGCTCGCCGGAATGGAGATTTACGCGGCACAAACATGGTGTCATGTAAGAGAGAACAATGGAAATTTGTATGGAGAAGAATTTACTAAAGAGAATAGGGTGGTGGGTGTTTCATGGGCTAATAAAAGAGACAGCGGGCTATGGTTTGCACCAGCTGAATGGAGAGAATGCAGAGCTGGAATTCAGATTCTGCCATTGTTGCCGGTGACTGAGATTATATTTTCTGATGTGGGGTTTGTGAAGGAGCTTGTGAAGTGGGCATTGCCTGGTTTGGAAAGAGAAGGAGCTGGTGAAGAGTGGAAAGGATTTGTGTATGCATTGGAAGGTATTTATGATAAAGAAAGTGGTTTGGAGAAGATTAGAAAATTGAATGTTCATCATGATGGTAATTCACTCACTAATATGTTATGGTGGATTCATAGCAGAGGCTCTGAAGAAGAAAAAGAGGAAGCAGATGGGAAGTTATGTTGGTTTAGTTACTATTGTCACTGATTTGTTATCTCGTTATCTTGGTATATGCGTAGTGCTTATTTAGTGTGTAATTTGATCATATTTGAATATTTATTTGTGTGATTGTTGTATTTTTTATGTATGTATATTAATTAATTTCCTACAAAAATATTCGAAGGTTTGTAATGCGCATAGTAAGCATATTTTAGCAAGTCATTTTAAATATTTTTGAGGTTAATATTAAACTAGTATTCGACCGGCCAAATCACTAAAAAAGGTCAAATCTCTCATAAAAGTTTCACAAAATTCCAAATCTTTCAATTTTATCCAATTTATCCTGAAACGCATGATTTCGTTTCAATTCTATCCAACTAAACAATTTTACTTATGTGGCGTTGATGCGTGGCATTGCCACATCAGTGCCACGTAAGCGCCACATGAGCAAAATTACGTAGTTGGACATTATTAAAACAAAATCATGCGTTTCAGGACAGATTAGATAAAATTGAAAGGTTTGGACCTTTGTGAAATTATCATGAAAAATTTGTCATTTTTTATCTTTTGATCATTCGGCTTAAGAATATAGAAAATAAAGTGAAACGTTATATATATATATATATATATATATATATATATATATATATATATAATTTATTATGAAAAATAATTAAATAAATTATAATTTTTTAAGTATGAAAAAAGGAATTTAAGGAAGAAAAATAAAAGACAAAAAATTTTAAAATTATCTATCAATTTTATGTGTCTTGATAATAATTTCTAAGCAAAAAATTAAAAAAATAAAGGACGAAATTGAGAAAAAAAAATATATATTTCAGTGTTTTAATTAAGCTGTTTTTATTATGAATCGATTGATATTTGAAGAAGAATTTAATATTTTCTTAGAAATTTATCTATCTTATGTTACATTTATTTTATAAAATTTAATTTAGTTTTTTTTATTTAAAAATAAATAGTCATTGAATATAAGGTTAATTATTAAAAAAATACTTGAATTTTAGCAAAAAATATTGTCTTATAATTTTTTAAATTATTTTACAATATTATACATGACCTTTCTATTTTTATAGTTTTATAAAATTCTCATCTAAAGATGATGTGGATTGCATAAAATTGTATGATATTATCAAAAAAATGTAAAAATTGAAAGATCATGCATGATATTATAGAGGGCCAATCACTCAAAACTCCCCCACTTTTATCCCCTTTTGCAAATATACCACGACGTAGGAATTTTTTCAATTTTACCTTAATTGGCCCTTTTATGTTTCAATTGTACTCTAAAGCATTAAATTGACCTCTTTTCACTTGAAAAAAATTTAAAATAATTTTCTATTTTTAGCCTATATTTCAATTAGACCCTAATATTATTAATAATATAAAAATAAAAGATTATTTTAAATTTTTTAAAAATAAGAAAAGGTCAATTTAATGCTTTGGGGTACAATTAAAACATAAAAAGCCAAATTAGAGTAAAATTGGACAAATTCTTAGATCAGGGTATAAATGCAAAATAAAGGTAAGAAGGTTTTGAATAATTAAGCCCATTATAGAAAATAGTGTCGAGTTTAACATTGTAAAAGATTGAAAGATAATAGAATTAAAAAAGTATGATTAAATTATAAATTTTGTTAAAAGTCAAGCATATTTTTCGTAATTAACCTTCTAATATAGCAACGAAAGTAATAACTAATCTCATTTCATTTATAGAGTATTATTTATTAGCCAGTAGTTAGCAATTATCGACTATCAGCAACATTTATCACCTACTAGCAAACAATCCCTAAATAATCATATGATTCTGGAATTCATATCCGTTTTAAAAGCCTCCGTTCTTTTTTAGTTATTTATTTAATAAAATATATTTATTTTTAATTAATTGTCTATTTTCTAAATTTTATCCATCCCTAATAAGTGACTCCGTATTTTCATTTAAAAAACATTTATTAATTAATAGGGTTATATTAGTATTATTTTTTATAAATTAAGACAAAAAGAACACTATCTTGATATTACAATATTGGTTAAATAGACAGAACACTTCTGAAGTCATCTAAAAGAAGAGGGAAGGATGCTCTTGTTGAGAAAAAAAGGTAGAATGCGAAGGCATAGTTTTTTTTAGGCTTAATTCCTTAAAAAAACCCCACCTTGCATTTTTTTTTCGTTTATACCCTGATCTTGTAAAAACACCATTTGTACCCAATTTTGAGTTTTTATGTTTCATCTCTACCCAAAAGCATTAAATTGTACTCTTTTCATTTGAAAAAGAGTTTAAAACAATCCTTCATTTTTAACTTATATACTAATTAGATATTAAAGTTATTAATAGTACAAAAATACCATCTTCTTCAAAAAATTAAAAATAATAACAATTTTTTAAAAAAAAATTTTAAAAATAATTCCGAATTTTTTGTTTATTTTTTTAATTTTTTTTAATTTTTTTAAAAAATATTTCTAACAAAAAAATTAAAAATAATAATGATTTTTTTAATTTTTTATTATTTTATATAATTAAAAAAATTAATTAATTATTTGGATATATTTGATCATTTTTTAAATTTAAGGATTTATTTGTATTTTTAAAAATAAAAAAAAGTATGTTTTAACTCTTTTCTAAATAAAAAGAGTATAATTTAATGCTTTTGGGTAGGGATGAAACATAAAAACTCAAAATTGGGTACAAATGGTGTTTTTACAAGGTCAGGGTATAAACGAAAAAAAAGTACAAGGTGGGGTTTTTTTAAGAAATTAAACCTTTTTTTATTTGAAATAATAGCATCTTTTTCTGGAATGGAGCAAAAGAAAACCACGTAATCACAAAAATTATCATAATCACAAAAATTATCAAAATGAAAGAATTCATGATATATTTTTCAATTAATACTCCACTATATAGATTATAGATTATGGTTCCAATCATGTTGCATCAAGCTATATTTTATGAACTTGTTAAGTTTAAAAGTCAACTGCACTTAATAATTACCTTTATATATTAAATTTAGAATTAGAATTCGAGAGGGTTATATTCATGATATATTTACATCCGCCACTATAAAATAAACATTATAAATTAATATAAAGAAAATTATTCTTTTTTAACATCATTCATTTTATACTGAAAGATGTAGATCATAAATATGACTTTAATTGTAAGTTTGATATCTTTTTCTTTTGAATAAATATTCAAGCCATGAAATGGTCTAGTTTTTTTTTTTGAACTAGTCTAAATTAATTTTACATAGAATTACTCTATATGTAAATGATCCATTTCAAATTATCTCTTTAAATGATAATAATATTTTCAAGTTGGTTTGCTCATTAACTAAAACTAAATTCTTTATTGGTCTAATTATATAAAAAAATTAGTTAATTTGTTTTCCAAATTTAATCATAAGATAATAAGGATTGCAATTATCATAATACAATCCTATAAAGTAATCGAAGGAACTTGCTTGTTGCCCCATATCAAAATAGATTGAATAATTGTGCAAGTTTTTCACAAGCAAAAACCTACAATTATAGGTTGTTCTTTCTTTCTTCTTAAGCATACATTCAAATCCTTTTCTTTACACATTAGGGATTCATTACACACCTCTTCGGTATCTTGCATTCATCACATTCCTTGAACCCCTTATTTCAAATTCCCTTCAACTTAACTTCTAATCAAAAAAATTATATTAGTCTACCTCAATACGCAAAATTATAAAAAAATTATTAATTTTGCGATATATGGTATTATTAAATAATTAATATATAGTAGAACTACATTTTTATAATTTTAATTAAATGTAAATATTCTTTATTGATTGATTGTTTATGTAAGAATTGTTTTAGTAGTTCATAATCTTATATAGTAGTAATTTTTTTATTAATTATGTGAGTCATAATATTGAATCAATAAAGAGCATTTATTTTTTTCTTGCCTTTTAACCCAACCTTTCTCATTGTGCTTCTTCATATTTCTCTTCTTCTTGCCTTATCCTCAATTCCCAACTCTTAGGCTTCAGCTTTTTCAACAAAGGCCATAGCCAATCCTTAAACCCCAACTCAACACATAAACACTAATTATTAAATTTTGTGCACAAAATTCACAACTAACCCAAACAAAACCTAGTCAACTCACCCAACCCTTCATTTTCTCTCCTATTTCCTCTCCAAAATCCCAACTAAATTGTTAATCTTGGCAACCTTTTCAATCTTTTTTGTTTGAGTTGGCAACTTAATAATTAATTAACTTAAACAATCCCAACTTGCCAAAATCATGTTGAAAAAACTAAAAAGAAGAGTCAAAACCTTACTCACTAAGTCCTTCAAACAAACACTCAATCAACCACCATCATCATATAAACCCTCTTCACCACCACCAATATTTCCACCTGAAAACTCAACAATGTCTCATCATTCTCATGAAAAGCCTTCATCTTCACCATTTCTCTTCCCCAAAATCCAATCCACAGTCCTCCCCGACCCTTCCCTTTTCTTCTCACCTCCTCTCCTCTCTTCCCCACTACCCACAAACTCATTTTTTCAGAATTTCACTCTTAAAAATGGTGATCAGCCCGAGTATATTCATCCCTATACCGTTAAATCCGCAGACTCTTCACTCTCTATCTCATACCCATCTCAGTTTCCTAACCCTGCTTTCATTTACCAGGTTTTTGTAGCTGATCTCACCATCTCTGCTACAAAAAAAACCAACCCAGATGCCCCAAAAAGTCATGTTATTTCATCTTTTAGTGATCTTAGTGTCACTCTAGATATACCCTCTTCGAATTTGCAGTTTTTTCTTGTTAAAGGAAGTCCCTTTTTAACATGTTCTGTAGGGAATAATACTTCAATTTCTATATCAACTATTCATGCAATTCTTGAATTTGTTCCTAATAATTCTCTCACTAAGTATACTGTTAAGCTTAATAATGGTCAGACATGGCTTATTTACTCTTCTTGTCAGATTAATTTGACTCACAGTCTTTCTTTGATTAGTTCTGATGAGTTTTCTGGTTTGATAAGGATTGCATTATTGCCTGATGGTGATCCCAGATGTGAAGCGGTTCTTGACAGGTTCAGTTCCTGCTATGCAGTGTCAGGTGATGCTGTTTTTACTAAACCATTTTGTTTAGAGTATAAATGGGAAAAGAAAGGTTGGGGTGATTTACTTATGCTTGCTCATCCTTTACATGCTAAGCTTTTATCTAGTGAAAATGTTGTTGTTTTGAATGATTTTAAGTATAAGAGTATTGATGGTGATCTTGTTGGTGTTATTGGAGATTCTTGGTTGTTGAAATCTGATCCTATTTCTGTTACTTGGCATTCTATTCATGGTGTTAAAGAGGATTCATGTGCTGAAATTGTTGATTCTCTTTGTAAGGATGTTGAGAGTTTAGATTCCTCTGCTATAGCCACAACTTCGTCTTATTTTTATGGTAAATTGGTTGCGAGAGCGGCTAGGTTTGCATTGATTGCAGAGGAGTTAGGTTTTCTTGATGTGATTCCGAAGATAAAGAAGTATTTGAAGGAAACAATTGAGCCATGGTTGGATGGAACCTTTAGTGGAAACGGTTTCTTATATGATAATAAATGGGGTGGAATTGTGACGAAGCAAGGTTCAACTGATTCCGGTGCAGATTTTGGATTTGGAGTTTATAATGATCACCATTTTCATATTGGTTACTTTCTTTATGGAATTGCAGTTCTTGCAAAATTTGATCCAGTCTGGGGGAGAAAGTATAGGCCACAAGCTTATACTCTCGTGGCAGATTTTATGAACTTAGGCAGACGATCAAATTCAAAATACCCGCGATTAAGGTGCTTCGATTTGTATAAACTGCATTCGTGGGCAGGAGGGCTAACCGAATTTGCCGATGGACGAAACCAGGAGAGCACAAGTGAGGCAGTGAATGCATACTATTCAGCAGCTTTATTGGGATTAGCCTATGGAGACACTCATCTTGTTGCCCTCGGATCAATGCTTACGGCCATGGAGATTCATTCAGCGCAGACATGGTGGCATATTAAAGAAAATGATAATCTGTACACAGAAGATTTCACTAGAGAGAATAGGGTAGTGGGGGTTTTATGGAATAACAAGAGAGACAGTGCTCTCTGGTTTGCACCACCTGAGTGGAAAGAATGTAGGCTCGGAATTCAGCTGCTTCCATTGTTGCCTATCTCGGAGGCTTTGTTTTCTGATGTGGGATTTGTAAGGGAGCTGGTGAACTGGACATTACCAGCTTTAGCAAGAGAAGGAGTTGGCGAAGGATGGAAGGGATTTGTGTATGCTTTGGAAGGGATAATTGATAAAGAAAGTGCTTTGGAAAAGGTGAGAAGTTTGAAAGGGCATGATGATGGTAATTCACTTACTAATCTTTTGTGGTGGATTCATAGTAGAGGTTCTGTGGAGAAAGAATGGTGGGGCGAGGGAGGGGGTAAATTCTGCTGGTTTGGTCATTACTGTCACTGAAGTTGTTTCTTAAATATTCAGTAAAATGAAAGTGAAATGGAAGGTATTTATTCATAGAAGTAATAAGCATTTATGATTGATTGTTTCTTTTCTTTGATTTTAATTGTTATTCTTATGTTCAGTATATACAATTGTCAAATTTGAAATGGATATGAATTTCTTATGCCTATGATGAGAGTCTATGTTGAATGAAAACTTGTCACTCCTATGTTTTAGTGGAAATACTTATGAAGCTTCGAAATATTATAATTATCACATATACTTGTAAAAAAATATTGTTTCGCCGTTTTTTTATAATGATTTTCCGTTTCAATGTTTTCGATTTGGTATCTGTGACCTGCAATCTTTATAGCGGTCACAGGGTGTTGCAATTTTGATGCATAGCCAAATATGTTTTCTTGCTCCTTCCCT
The DNA here is from genome assembly GCF_937616625.2 of Mercurialis annua. Classification (NCBI taxonomy): domain Eukaryota; kingdom Viridiplantae; phylum Streptophyta; class Magnoliopsida; order Malpighiales; family Euphorbiaceae; genus Mercurialis; species Mercurialis annua. The sequence continues at coordinate 34,799,938 of NC_065573.1, read as the reverse complement.
ATAGTAGTATAGTTTAATCTGTTGCAATTTTCTGTTATTCCTTAGCATGCAAAAATGCAAACTGAACTACTTAAGCTCATAATTTGAATATTACCTTATACTAATAATAATTGACCCAGCAAATGAAGATCTTAGTTCATCTGCCAAACTAATAATTATTCTAATCATTTGTGATGTAAGAGGTTACGTCATTCTGTACACATGTTTGACCCAAATAATCGACTCAACTGGAATTATTTGATTAATTTTAGTTATTTTCATTAATTCAGTATAGCTCATTTAGTTTTTGATTTAAATTCGCCTGATTTTAGCATTTTGTAAAAATAATAAGTTGACGGAATAAATAAGGATTTTTTTTGTATAAGTAAATATTTGATTGGCAATTTTTATAAGAATAAACTCTTTTTAGTTATTTGGGAAGGAAAATTTTTGGCATTTATGGGAGGACTTGATTTCAGGATTTTATCAAAATGTTGTCCAACGAACGTACTATTTAAGTTGTAGCTCATTAGTGTTTAACCCAATAAATTGAATCAATTAATTAACTTAATGTTTGGTTTTATTTTTTTTAAAAGTTTGATTAAATTAATCCGGTCAATTTGTTAGTTATAAAAATTGATTTGATAACTAAAACAAAAGCACCTTAAAACAATTGGGCAGTTGGAAGAATGTGGGTGTGAGAATGAGATCTGGCAATAAAAATCAAAATAAGAAATTTCTCATACATGTTGGGAGCTGACTTACCAGCAGTATTTCTTACAAAATACAAACATAAACGCGTTCTATACACTTCTGCCGCATTTTTTTTTACTTTCCATCTTTTATATTTTTTCTTATTTATTGTTAATTTCAATATAAAAATTATACATCTTTTTAAAAAAAACAAATATAAAAATTATAGATGCTTATCAATTATCATGATTTTTTTACATTAAATTTTAAATGCATTGATAGTTAGAACTAATAATATTACAAAATTAACCGCTACAGTGTTAAGGTCGTGTAATTGAATTTTTCCTCTGCCCGAATAATAATAATAAAATACTTTTAAATTGTCATAAATTACTAATTGATGGGTTTGCTATATTTGGATGTTGAAGGCTTGAAGCGAAGATGAGAAGAACATGAAATATGAGTCTCAAACTTTATCAAATATCTCGTCTGGAATGTGGATTTTTTTTTTTATATAATTGGAGAGGGAGGAGCGTTTGCGGGAGAATTTGAACTCACGATCTACCAGTTTGTTAACCAGCACTTATAATATTTGAGCTGTATCTTATTGGTTAGAATGTCGATTTAATTTCTCCTTTTTATATGTAAAATCATATGAAATTAATATTAAGTAAACAATTTTCTGTTTTTGTAGTGAAAATGTGCCATTAATTAAAATAATGAATGGTAAGATATACAACATAAAATAGTTTATTTCATTAATTTAAAATAAAGATATAAAAATTAAATTTGAGAAAACTTTCTAATAACAATAATGATGATAAACCACCGATCTATAATTCAAATGGTATAAGCGCTGGACAATAATCTACTTAAGTCGTTGGTTCATTTTCTTTCAGAAGCGTTTTCCCTCCCCAATTATAAAAAAAATAAATTATTATTATTATTATATTTACGCTTATAATTTTGATAAACATCAAAATCTGTATATAAGTATCCATAAATTAAAATATAAAAAATAAAAAAATAAATTTCTATGTTAAAGGCTCTAATTTTTAAAATTAATGTAAAAAACATTCTATCAAAAATACTTATTTTTTCAAAAAAAAAAGCACGTGTATTTCAAATTTGGACTTGCAAAGTAAACCAAAAAGGGAAAAAAAATGTAAAATATGAAAGAATTTGAAGAATAAAAAGCTAAGACAGTGCATGTTGATGTTACAGAACATGCTATGAATAAATAAAAACAAAAATAATCCCACTCTCTCTCTCTCTTCTATCAATCTTATTACAGTCCATGTGAAGTAAAGTTAACTCTCTCTCTCTCTAAGTTGTCCCCACGTTTCTTTGCTTATTTTGTGGGTGCAATTCGTCTCTTCATTTTTCCTTTGGAACATCAACATCAACAACAACAAAAAGAATGAAGAAAAATTCCTCACTTTCAATTTCCACAATTTCATTCTGAACGTTCTTTAATAAAGGTAATACATTCTTCAGCTTTTAGCTTCTGGGTATTCTTTTCTTGTCATTTTATTCATCTGGGTACTGCTGCATTTCTGAATTCATAGTATGCAATTTTACTTGTTTGGTTAATTTTGGATTTTGGTGAGCAGAAGCTAGTTTAGGAGTCAAACTTGAAAGTTTTGAGTTTTTATGATCTGGGATTTGGTTACTGAGGAGCTTTGATGCTGAATTTTTGTAAATTTGTGTTTCTGTTTACCTCTGGTTGAGCTTGAAGGGTGAATGTAGTTTCAACAGTAAAGTAGTTAAAAGAGATTATTGTTTGGAATTGGGTTTTAAATGTTGGTTTGGATTTCGACATTTGAAGTGGAAGAGTAGGCATGCTTGAGATTTCTAAATTTGGATTGAATAGGATGTTGTAGAATTGGATGGTTGTGCAAATGCAGAATTTGAGGTTTGATATGGGAGTGTAGTTTCTTACACATTTCTTTTAGGATACAAAGATGACTTCTATTCTCCCATTAACACCATTGACTGCTTCACCACCGTCTCCTTCTTTGCCATCAGATGTTACACCTACTTCACCATCTCCTGCCTCAACTAATGTTAGTCAGACAGTTGCTCCTCCACTCCCTTCAACCACCCCATCTAACGACTCTTCTACTCCACCCCCTCAATTGCCCGCGCCCGCTACCCCAGCTAATCCTCCACCATCCCCTACATTATCACCCCCACCATCTGAGCCACCTCCATCACCCCCAACATCGCCACCGCCAGCCCCTCCATTATCACCTCCTCCATCACCAGTTATTGCCCCTCCCCCAGCGGTCACTATTTCACCGCCTCCTCCAGATGTGTCCTCTCCACCACCACCATCAACTGCCTCTCCCCCTCCTGAATCCTCCCCAACAACACCTGTGCAATCACCACCTCCCCCTGAAGCTGTCTCGCCTTCTCCTCCTCCTCCTCCAGTTAATGTCCCTACACCTCCTGCCTCTGATTCACCGCCTCCACCTATAGCAAACTCCCCTGAAACTTCCCCTCCACCTCCAAATGTTACTTCCGCACCATCTAGTTCTCAGTCTCATAGTCCCCCACCTGTGCCAGATTCTCCTTCTCCTCCAGCACCTACATTGTCGTCACCACCTCCTTTAACCTCTTTGCCACCTCCAATATCTCCTCCTGCTCCTACTGTTAATTCATCTACAACGGGAAATTCTCCTTTGTCACCCCTACCATCTATCCCTACAGAAAAACCAACCGCAAGAACTACTGGCACCGATTTTTCTACAAATTCATCATCAATAGGTTCTCGGGGTTTAAATACGGGAAGTGCAGTGGCAATGGGCATTGTGGTTGGGTTTGTAGCGCTGAGTCTTCTTGTGATGGCCGTGTGGCTTGTACAGAGACGGAAAAAGAAGCACGATAAATCAAATATGGGGTACATTATGCCTTCCCCATTCGCCTCCTCCCAGAATTCAGGTAAAGTATTTAACATGCTATATTATTTGCAGGTACATCAGTGCTCCAAAACGTTTTGCACTTTCTATGCTTGTTAACACTTTTATTAGTTTATATGTTTGATGAATAACAATAAGACACATGGTTACTGGATGAAGATTGCAACCTTCAACTTTATCGGCTAGGCATTTAGTCTGTCTTTGTTGTCCAAATATGCTCATACTTTAAAGTTTGATATATAGCAAGAAATTTAATCCTTGATGAATGTCTTGGAGAAGAGTTCTAGTTTATGTTCTGTCATTGCGATCTAGCAATTTAGCATTTCGTATTAACCATACATGGCCCATACAAAAGTAATTGAATTGTGTAAAACCTCTCCTGACAATCAATGGCAGTCCATGTTGAACTTAGAAAGTCCCGTTCTGCCACACCTCCATGTTGTACTTAGAAAGTCCTGTTCTGCCATTCCCTTCTACTTGTAGCCATATCAAATATAAACCTTGAATTATAGCCAACTTACTTTATGTTTCATTTTATAACTTGGCTTCTTGTAGACCTTCATATGAAGATCCTTTCTACTGGCTTTATTTCTAGCTATTTGCTTATGAACTGTAGTTTGGATGTGAATAAAAACTTAGTGTAAAGTTTCTTCCTACTGCCTTTGGAGATAAAAGGGTTTCATCAAAAATTCTTTTCAGACTGTTTCTAAACTGATTTCAAGATAGTTAGTTGGTCATTATAAATTGTCTTTTTGTAGATATGTCCATAAAATAGTTTTTTTTTCCTTCTGTTAAATGACAGTCTATGCCTTTGAGTTAAGCAGCAGGTGTAGCACATGCTGGCACAAATGAAGCAAAAATTAATAGAACTTGCATTTACTGTGCAGAGGCATTATTTTTGAGGCCCCAATCTCAAGGTCGTTCGCGAGGAAGCCCTGCTGGCAGTGATTTCATCTATTCTCCATCAGAGCCTGGAGTAAACAATTCGAAGTCATGGTTTACATTTGGGGAACTAGCTCAAGCCACAAATGGGTTTTCAACAGAGAAGCTTTTAGGGGAAGGTGGATTTGGTTGTGTGTATAAAGGTGTCCTTGTGGATGGTAGAGAAGTAGCTGTAAAACAATTAAAGATAGGTGGTTCTCAAGGAGAGCGTGAGTTCAAAGCAGAGGTTGAGATTATTAGCCGAGTACATCACCGTCATTTAGTTTCATTGGTGGGTTACTGTATATCCGAGAATCAAAGGTTGCTTGTCTACGACTACGTTCCAAATGATACTCTTCATTACCATCTCCACAGTAAGATATATATCTGACTCTAAAGCAAAAGAATTTTTTTAAATTAGAATGGATGTTTTCCTCAAAACTATGACAGAAAATTATGTGCATGTGACTTACTTGTAATTTTGTTCTGGAGTACCACATGAGATACTTGTTGGTGAATCCGTATTCTGCCGAGAAAATATATTTTAAGAATGAGGCAGCTCGTAAATTAAAATTTAAGACTGAGTATTCTTTCTGATGATAGGCTATTATACTTACCTTGTTCCCTTCCTTCAAACAGTCCTTTTTCTTGGGAAGTTTAGATAACAACATAGAATTGTTAAGAGAATCAGTAATAAGTATAGTATTTTTGGTTTGACAGCCATGTTGGTTTCTTATAGCTTGCTGGCTTAAAAATTATTCACTTTTAATCACTGTTTTTCCTTCCTTTCTTTTATCTTGTTACATCGTTATGCAAGTCTGTAGCTTAACTGCAAGTAGCTCTGTAGTGAATCTTGTAACATCTTCTATTTTGTTTTGCCTTTGCGAACTTTTGCAGCTTATGGCATGCCAGTTTTGGATTGGGCAATTCGGGTGAAGGTTGCTGCTGGCGCAGCTCGTGGCATAGCTTACCTGCATGAAGACTGTAATTTTCCTCTATTCCTGAACTTATTTTTTGAAATTATGTTCTCGTTATTTCCACTTTGTTCTACTGAAGCTTTTGGTCATTTGAATGAGTGAAACGTTGTCATCTTCAGTCTCTTTAAGTCTGTTTTTAGACGTAAATGCCTAAAATGAACTATATAATCTTCTTTATCTAATGGTTTATGGCCGTAAATTATAACTCTTTTCTGTACCATTTGAATGTAGATCAACTGAATACCCTACAAAAGGTTAGATGTTATGTTCAGGACCTTAAATTATTGATATATGAGAAACCTTAATATACAAAAGGGTTAATTGTTATTATTAACATACTAAACAACATTCAAGCTCTAAAAATAATACTTTTAGCAATGGAATTTTCTAATGCACGAGTGGACTATCACCTATTTAATTTACATGAATTGACCCATTAATGGATTCTCTATATTACACGCATTCTCATTCACAACTGTTGAAACATTTCTCTAATTTCTTTGCCACATGTATCAGGCCATCCCCGCATTATCCACAGGGATATCAAGTCGTCAAACATCCTTCTTGATCTTAATTTTGAAGCTCAGGTATACCTGTTTTTTTATGTCATTTTCTGATTGAATATTTAATTCATCCATTCATGTGAATAAATTATCTAGCAGAAAAATGACTAATATGTTCAATTATAATTCACTTGAATAGCCAATTTCCATAATTTCTTTAGCTATAATTTTTTTTGCTTAAAATTTGTACTTTTTAACAGGTTGCAGATTTTGGACTTGCTAAAATAGCACTGGAGCTGGATTCGAATACACATGTATCAACACGTGTTATGGGAACCTTTGGGTAGGTGAAGAATATGTGCTTAAATCTTTGATTAATGCTGCTTGGTCAAGTGGTGTTATAAACGTTTGTAAAATCAAAAGGAAGCTAGCATTGCTTTAATGGATCATGTCGTCATTTCCTTTCCCAAGTCTAATTTTATTTTTGGTGCACAAGTGCTGTTTCTAAGCTTTTCATTTAAATAGGTTAAATACAACATGCACTAATTAAAGAGATCGTATGGAAAGAACTCTTACCATACTTTTTAGTAATGGGACTTTGATTTTCCAGGTACATGGCTCCTGAGTATGCAACCAGTGGCAAGTTGACTGAAAAATCTGATGTTTATTCATACGGGGTTGTGCTTTTGGAGCTAATTACAGGTCATAAACCTGTGGATGCCTTTCAGCCATTGGGAGATGAAAGCCTTGTTGAATGGGTGAGTTCCATAAACATTCTTGTTTTATTTTTGATGTATCTTTTCTAGGGTCCGTCGACTTTTCATGGTTTGCATGTAATTTTGTGGTGGTGCAGATTTTCAATTTTGATTTTGTTAATGTCAATGTGCTTGCTCATGATTTCATATATAGAGTAAACATAAACTGTATTACACATCTAGGCATCTTATTTGATTGTTTAATTTGAATGGTGTTTTAGAATTGTATTACTGATGGTGTTCTTTCATTATGGAAATTCAAGCTTCCTGTAATGTGTCTGTGCAAAAATGGTTGTTTAGTCACTAGTTGCTGTAAGGCTCCAAAATTTCCTAGTTTTCTTCATTAAAAAACTTAGTTATACGTGCTGCCAAAGGCTGTATATATGTACTTGACAGTATCTCTAGAGCAAATATCAGGAATAATGTCATGCCCTGATATGCTTCATAATCACTGTTAAATCTCGCTTCCCACTTACTATACTATTGATATCTACTAGCAGAACACCAAAATAAAAGAAGCAGCGTGACTTTCTCAGAGTAGCTCATTTTCTTACACACGCCATAAAGGTGATACACTTCCACCTAAATAGATGCATGTGGTCGTGTGGAGGCTCAAATTCGAGACCTCCTCCAATTCTCACGTGGTTTCTTGGTTTCCCTTATCGCTTTTCAAACTGAATGAACATAGATGTGAATTAGCTGTACATTACTACTCTTAAGACAAATTTAGCAAATGTTAGTATAAATTCTTTACAAGAATAACTGATTGTAGAAATATAACTTGGATTACTTTGTACTAAGAGTTAATGACTTAAGCAGCTAATTTCACATTAGTTCTGACATGTCATTTTCTGATTTGCCTTTGTTCCTCCTTTTTCCTAAGAATATCAAATTTATAATAGTTCATAATACACCGATGTCATGATAATGTATGTCACAATTTTCCTTGCCACCTCTTTTGTTGAGGTTCTTTGAAAAAGGCATGTAGCAATTCTACACAAGAATCTGCTAAGCTTGGAATTTTTCAGACATTATCTAATAATTTCGTTTAACTCTTTTTTGTCAGGCTCGACCATTGCTTTCTGAAGCGCTAGATAATGAAAACTTTGAAGCCATCGTCGATCCAAGGCTGGAGAAGAAATATGTGGCTAGAGAAATGTTTCGGATGATTGAGGCAGCTGCAGCTTGTGTGCGCCACTCAGCTGCAAAAAGGCCACGAATGAGTCAGGTAATTGGAAGTCGCTAATACTCAGTTTTTCCTTTGTTTTGTTTACTGTATTGGACAAACGTAGTCATAGATTTTCCTCTTCTCCAAATTTTCAGGTGGTGAGAGCGTTCGACTCGTTAGACGATATGTCCGATCTATCTAATGGGGTAAAACCTGGTCAAAGTGAAATTTTTGATTCGAGACAGCAATCTGCACAGATCAGAATGTTTCAGAGGTTGGCATTTGGTAGTCAGGATTATAGTTCAGAATTTTTTGATAACAGTCAAAGCAGTTGGAGAAGTCGAGAACAAGGAAGCCGTAGTAACTTCATACCCTAAAGGAATCTCTATATAAGAACAAGTGACTTGCTTTCAAAGCTTCCTCAGCAGGTTTGGCTATCCTGAATTTGTATAACTGGAATTCGGTAACAACTGATTCAAAAGGGTAGCAACAATTTCGCCGTCCTTCATTTTTCGAGGCCCTCGATGATTTTGTTCATCTTAGAGCCAGGTCACCCTCAGTAACATTGCCTCTTGCATTTCAATTTTTGTATTTTTTACTCCCCGTCATTCAGCTAATATGATTTTTGCCCTGTATTCTTTGCTGTTTAAAGTAATTAATGATTTTACATTTTTGTATTTAAATGTATCAAATTAGTGAAAATTTTGGTATCAGCTTTGGGGATACCAAAATCATTAGTTTTTTGATCTATGAAAGGGGAACGGGATTTAAATTCGATACCTAATGAATATTTGTCGTGTCCAGATAGATTCTATGTCTGCTCGTTACGGTACAGTATAACTACAACCTGTAAGCCGGGAATATTAGAACGAGATTGGGATGGCTTTATATCCCAATGTTTGATTCCAGTATTGAAGATATTAATTTGTTTATTTATGGATTGTAACACAATGAGATTCTTTTCTTTGATATTCTTCATATGCCAATTATCTACATATTCATATGTGAAATGGATGTGAACATCTTAATCGTAATGATAAGAGTATTTCTTATAGTTCAGTTTAATTATCTCAGTTACCTGCAACCTTTATACTTTACAGCAGTCACAATGACAATCACAGGTAGGGGTATGCAAAAACCAAACCAAACCAAACTGAAACGACAAATTCAGTTTGTTTTGGTTTGGAGAATCTAATCTGCATAGGCTTTTGACTATTAGCCTCTAGAAACTGGACCTACCAACCTGGTGCAACTTCATCTACATTCAGCATCTACCTCGTTCTTCCAACAATCTTGTAGCCTGTTATTCTTGTTCTTAGTTAAATACTGTACATGATATAAAGAAACAACATAGCTGAAAAACAATGCTATCATTACCCGTTATCGGACCAGCTTTCAAGGTAGAAGAAACCAATTGTAATGGCTTTGGTAGAGCTCGTCTTAGCTCCAGTTTGAATGCAAGAGAGAATAAACTTGTTTGTGTAACAAGTGGAAATTCTTACTTGGGTTCTCAAATAGTCAAAAACCTCTTGGCTAATGGCTACCTTGTTCGAGTCACAATTCAAAACCAAGGTTAGTACAGTAACACATTCTAACTTACGAATGGATTGCACTATTTTTATTTATGAAATTAGCTTTTGTTTTTTGGGTTGGCAGTTGATTTTGAAGAAATGAAGTGCCTAATGAATGAGGAAGAGATATATAAACTGGAAAGTATTGTGGCAGTAAGGATGCAGGATTTGAACAGTCTTTGTGCTGCATTTTGCTGTTGCCGTGCTATTTTCCACACCGGTTCATTCATTGATCCGCACGGGGTCTCCAGTTATTCTGTAAGTTCAGAATGCAGAAGTTGGTTCTATTTTTATTAACTGCTGATCAAATTGTTAAAATGCAGTATGCAGGTACATATGGTGTTTCTTGAGGCTGAAGTAACAAAGAATGTAATTGAAGCTTGTAGTAAGGCAGCATATGTTAGGTGGTCTATTTTGGGTGTAGCTCTATTTAGGGTGTGCAAAAATCGGCTAATAATCACCCATGGCACCTCAACTTTAGGGGTACGGGCGCTAAACCCCCTGATGTTTAAAAACGGGCGCTAAACCCCCTGAACTTTGAGGCGGCGCTCACAAAACCCCTTTTGCTCCAAATATGACGAAAATACCCCTGCCTCCGTTTTTTCAGTCAATTGTCAGTCTTAAAAAAAACTGACACTGCCATATCATCTGACACGTCAGAATTATACCTTAAAAATTTCAAACACCAAAAATACCCTTACTTTAATTTAGAAAAAGACAAAAAAAAAAACTCAATCTAATCTAATGAATTAACCCAGCAACTAACCCGACCAATACCCCAACCCGACCGACCCGACCACCGCCGGAAAATTTTCCGGTCATCTTCTCCGATTTGAAGATGACCGGAAAATTTTCCGGTCATCAAAAAAATCTGTTCCTCAGAGGAACAGATCTGCCGATCTGTTCCCTGAGGAACAGATCGGTCTGTTCCTCATGTTGAGGAACAGATGTCGATCTGTTCCTCAACATGAGGAACAGAGATGAATCTGTTCCTCTGAGGAACAAATTTTTTTGATGACCGGAAAATTTTCCGGCGGTGGTCGGGTCGGTCGGGTTGGGGTATTGGTCGGGTTAGTTGCTGGGTTAATTCATTAGATTAGATTGAGTTTTTTTTTTGTCTTTTTCTAAATTAAAGTAAGGGTATTTTGGGTGTTTGAAATTTTTAAGGTATAATTCTGACGTGTCAGATGATATGGCAGTGTCAGTTTTTTTTTAAAAACTGACAATTGACTGAAAAAACGGCGCCAGGGGTATTTTCGTCATATTTGGAGCAAAAGGGGTTTTGTGAGCGCCGCCTCAAAGTTCAGGGGGTTTAGCGCCCGTTTTTAAACATCAGGGGGTTTAGCGCCCGTACCCCTAAAGTTGAGGTGCCATGGGTGATTATTAGCCGCAAAAATCAAACTAAACTAAACTGATATGTATGAAAAAATTAGTTTTTTGGTTCGATAAAGTTTGGATGTAAAAGAATTTCAATTTACTTCTCGTAAAAATCTAACTGAAAAACTTAACCGAACTAAAAATCAAAAGAAACTACGATGTGGATCAATTGAAACGTTAAAATGCGAAATAGGGTAAAATTGATCAGTTTCCAACGTCAGGGTAGGATTGAAAAGAGGTTAAAAGGTTAAAGTTTTTTTAAGGTATTAGGCATTTTTGGAGTGTATTTAGCGTTACTATTATAAATGGCGTTTTATAAAAGATTTGTTTATCAATTTTTTTTTAAAATAGTATCACTTTATGTAACTCGTTAATATATACTATTTATTACTTATTTTAATATTAAATTTCAATAATGTTTAATAATATTATATGTTCAATATCTGAAAAAAATATTGGAATTAGAATACAGAAAAAATATATTCAAAACTCTAAAAAATGATTTTTTTTTCAATTTTCTTTTGTTATCTATCAAAGAAGATATTATATTTGTTAGTAATGTACAAAAATAATCACGGCATTAGTATTTTATGTAATCAAAATTAATAGATATAATTTAAAAATAATTTATGACAATATGATATATCAACTTTGTAATTTAAAATATATGAATTTTTACTATTATTGTTAATGATATTGTATATTAATTTAAAACATTAATAGAAATAGATTAAGATATTTAAATTAAAATATCATAAAAAAAACTCTTACGTCCAAATGGACGTAAGAGTAGTACAATTTACATTTGTCGTTTAGATGAAGAAACGAACGTCGTTTAGCTGGAACCTTCGTATAAGCAATAGTGCAAGGAATATGTTGGCCTAATTCAACTTCAACCCAACACTTGAAATTGGTATTCTGAGAGAAAAAGGTCAATCGAAATGGGAGAAGAACGAGAGGATCCGCAGAAGTTGAAGAGAATAGCGGCGGCTGCTTACGATTACGAGAGCGACTCCAGGTGGCCGGATTACTGGTCTAACATCTTAATCCCACCTCACTTAGCTTCTCGCACTGATGTCGTTGATCACTTCAAGCGCAAGTTCTATCAGCGTTACATCGTTCGTACTCTTTCTTTTTTTATTCAATTCATTATTGCAAATGCATATTTATTTGTGTAGGGTTCTTGGTTTTTTTGAACTAATTTTGTATTTACTCTTTTTTAAGCATAGTAGAATTCTTGACTCTAACAATTGATTATACTATGTGAATTCAACTTGTGTGCTGTGCGAGTGGTCAATTTTAACGTGTGGGGGTGCTGTGTCTGCCTATGAATGCTACTGGTATTTCCTGAGTTTTCTTGGACTGGAAAGTGGTAAGATGATTGGGGTTGCTGGTCTGTTTCGAATTGTAGGATAGTGTGAGGAAATGTGAACTGTTCGTTATTTCTCGTAACTGTCGGCACAATATTCAGTTTGCATCTCCAAGCATGTGAAAAAAATATATCATTTGCAGTGTAGTTGTATAGGAACACCGATAGAAGAGACTATGTGATGTCATCCTCTACTGGCTGGCTTTTAGTATTCTAGTATTTGATTGTTTTGCTTTATACTTTGGTGGAATTTTGGTTTTGCTAGTAGTATGTTAGAATCACTTAATTATGGTTTCTATGCATGTTCGCTTCTGATAGTTCTTGGAAATGTTTGATTTTAAAGGATCCTGAACTTCTTGTTGAGGCAATGACTTCAACTGGGTCATCTCAATCAGCAAAATCTTCCCCATCCTCGGCTGCATCAGGCACTTCAAATGATCAAACTCGTTCACGGAGCACAGGTTGGGTGTGCTTTTTCCACTGATTTAATCACCAAAATAAATGATTCTTACTATTATTTTATATGAGTGATATTCATCTGTGGAGCCAAAAATGTTATTGTAGGTTCAGCTGCTAGGACCTCTGGGACATCAACAACTACAAGTCAAAATGCTAGTCCTACTTCTGTGCGCTGGGATCGCCAAACTATACAGTTCTCTGTCAATGCTTGGGTACTGCAAGGCTTTCTCTTTGTCTTATGCTTGCGTTGTGAACTTTGAGATGTGATCTTAATCTGATATCTTTTCTTATAGATAACTAATACTATGCATGTTTGAACAACGAATTTCCGTATGAGTAAAGTTGTTGTCAAGAGAGTCTACATCTTGGAAAATAACATTTCTTATATATTTTGTGAAATGTCGGTTTTTGCATACCCTATGTATTTTGCACTAGATTTGGTAAATGTTTGAATTTTTATGACTACTTAGACAGCAGTTTTTGATTTCTCATTTTCTGATAGCAATTGCCATTGCGGCCAAGAGCTTCTAGAGGATAGTTTGAGTTTCATGACTAACTTTATAAGTCCTTCTACTATCCCAATCCATTTGTCACTGAACAAAATATGCTGAAATGATGGAGACAAATCATAGTTGTAAGGAACGGACTGTTAACTTTTGCATTTATAGTTCTCTTTAGCTGTTGTAAAAACTGTCCGACAATGAATTATTAATTGCAATTTCTAGTAATAACTATTAACTATCTTCTATATCTGCATTGCATTTTTAGTTAATGTTTTGTTAATTTTATTTTTACTCTTGGACCATTTTATTACAGGTTTTTGTTGTGGCTGTGCTTGCAATTATTCCTCTTGTACCCAGAAATCTCTCAAGTAGGGCATACCGGTTGTCATTTATGGGCACAGCATGTTCATCTCTATATTCCTTGTACTCACTATATGGGGTAAGCAATGTTTTTTAATTTATTTCTGTTTCATTTTTCAGTAACCATTATCTATTGCATTTTTTCTTTCACAAACCACATTCATATTTTCTGTAGAGACCAAGGGCACTGAATCTGCAGGGGTTGCAAGCTTACTTTACTACGATAATTGCAACTAAGGATTTCATCTACTTCATCTACTGTCTTACATTTGTCACTTCACATCTTTGCCTCAAATGTGAGCATTTCTTTGTTACAGATATTTTTTTTGCTTTCTCAAAATGCTGTTGGATTTTATTTTTGTTTTCCAAAGATTGCAATATTTATGGTGGATGAACGACATTAACTTCTTTGCAGTTGCATTGATTCCCATTTTATGCCGAGCATTGGAGCAGGTTGCGAGGTTCTTAAGGCGCAATTTTGGTGGTTCCACCATATACAGGTAGATTATATATGTAACTTTTTCTTAAATGAACCTACTAGCTTAAGTTTAAATAAGTGATCATGAATATTAGTAATTTCACTTTAATTGGTGTATGAGACTAAAACCTCAATGGTGCTTAAATATGTTAATACTTTTTGATGTTGTCATTTTACTTTTCTTTCCTTGATTGGAAAACTTTTACTTGCTATCTTGTGGTATCAATATAACTATTCCTAAGGAAAACAATAGCTTACTTTTTAAAAGAATACTTATTCCTCAAAAATTATAAAATAACAATTTCATGGAATTATTATTTCATGAACCAAAGTAAGTAATATCCATTTCATATGGAATTACTATTCTAATTCTTGCCTACTCCATAAACCAAACTTTCCTACGTGCAATTGCTACTTGGCAATGTTGGCTTCCAGTCGTGAAAATATGTTTAGCCATGACAGTGTTTTCTGTCCTGTCATAAGTTTGTTGTGCGTGTAAATTTAGTTTAAATAGAAAAGATGCTACCATAGTATTTATCTATAACACAATCATGGAATTGCATGTTCAAAAAGGTTAATTTATGTCCTAGTTTAGTATTTGCTTTGAGATTTTGCTTCGCACTCGGTTGGAGTGACGAATGAGTTTGCACTTATGAGGTGAAATTTGTCTACTATTGAATTGGTTTGATTTTATTAACTTGATTTCAGTAGTTCTCTAATAGTCAGTGTTTAGACAGCATTGTCTCCTTCTCCCATGATGAAAAAAATCTTTATGTTTTGTAGCAGAGTTATTCTAGCCCAATTGTCATGACTGAATTGTTTGTTGTTGGTAATCATGACGTTGTGCTATGGTCTGCATGTCCTAGCTAGGGGTTTTGTCCAGAAAAGAATATGAGGACAACAGATCAGCCTGCTCCTTCTTTTTTTAATATTTATCCAGTAACACTTGGGAAGTTTTGCATTGGCAGTAGAGGATATTTTGGTTTTATGTGCAAATGTTAAATTACTTCAGTCCATCATTGTTGTTTGATGATGTTTACTAAAAAAAACAAATTTCTCCATTTCAAATTGGTACAGTTCTTCATTATTTCCAAAAAAAATCAGTGGCCTTTCGCTTGCTCTCATTTTCTAGAGAAGCTACAAGCTGTAATTCAGTTTTGGTACTGCCATTCTTAATTTATGTTTTCCAACATTTAGGCATTTTCCACTTTAACGTGCCTTCTATGCATTAAGAACCAAACAGTGTGCTTCAGTACTAGACAATTCAAGGAAAACAAATAGAAGCGAGTAAAATCTTCTGAGGTAAAAGAGCGAAAGCCTAGTGAACATTACCTATGAAGGCGAGAGCATACTGAACATGAATTTCCCCTGCCATTTGTTGTATTATTACATAAATAACAAGTACCAGCTTGACCTTTATATAACAAATTCTCCAGGCCAGCTGCTTTCGCATCTTTCCAAAGCAGGAATACCAAGTAATTGGATCCAGGACTTAGATATAGGGAACCTAAAAACTTTTAATGATGAATGATAGAGAACAGCAACAAGGAAATGACCAGCTGCTTATATATGTCCGGAATGAAAATGTGCAAGATGAGCTGTGCTAATTACATACTCTTCTTGTTTGTATTTATAATGTCATTCATCTAAATATTTATGTAACTTCGTCGAATGTCAATTATAACTTCCTCTGCATAATATCTTATTTTTCTAGTCCAGTTCATATTTATACATTTTATTATCCTATTATATCTAGTACTACCACTAGCAATATTATTATTTCTTTTTATGTACAAGTTCTTCCTTCTCTAAATCAACTTTATTAATCACACTGAACAGGAAGTATCTGGAAGACCCCTGCGTTTGGGTGGAGTCAAACACGACGACCCTCAGCATTCTTTCATCACATGCGGAAATTGGACTTGGCTTCCTCTTAATTCTCTCTTTGTTCTCGTCAGTTATCTCGAGTCCTTTTGCTTTTGTTCTCTTCCGATGATAATTTATTTTCTTTCACCGTACAACAATTTCAAGTTATACATGATTATGTGCAGGTGGCAGCGAAACATTATACAAGCATTCATGTACTGGCAGGTAAAATACACACATTTATGGGTTCAGTTCTGACATAATCTCCTTATAATGCAAAGAAAAGGTTGCATGCATCTAATTCTGTGTAGAGTAATCGAAGAAGTCATATGCACTAGGACAGCTTTCATGTTTCTTTTTCTCTAATTCCCCCACCAACATCATTAAACCTAGTAGAACCAACCATGTAGTTTGATGATCTATACCTATACCTGTTCTTCCACTTGCAAATCAAGTGCAGATGATTTGTTCTAGTACTTCCTATGAAACCAATGACTAGACGATAGAGTATATATGTAATTATTAATTATGTGCATCTCAAAAGAACAGACAATTGATAAGAACTTATCTGCCTCCATAAAAAAATAATCAAACCCCTCATCAAAGTCGGCTTATTGTTGTCATATCAAAATCAAATGATCTCGTAAGGGACATTCTTCTTGAATTTAGTTCGATCGAATAAATCGAAGATCTTGTGTAGAAATTCTTCTTTTGCCCATTCTTTGATCATCATTTCGACTCTCGAGATTTTCTTGATTGGTGTATTTACGGATGAGATAAGTTCAGATAGAGCTGTAGGGAACACAATCTAAAAATGAGGTATTAGAGAACATTATCTGATATAGTGATTTTTGTCTTTGTTGGCAGCTTTTGAAGCTCATGTATCACGCACCTGTCACTGCTGGCTACCATCAGAGTGTATGGGCAAAAATTGGAAGGACCGTCAATCCGCTTATCCACCGCTATTGCCCATTCTTGAATACTCCAATTTCTGCTGCTCAAAGATGGTGGTTGAGATAAGATTGGAATTTCTCTGTGTCATCACTATTAACATTTTGCAGTAAAACCACTAACTTCAGATATATAGCTGGGCAGCTATATGGATTATGGGTTATAGACGCTGTGTAGTTTAACCTCCTGGTTCTTTTTTTTCCATGTCTATCATATAACTGCTGTATATGTTAGTGGATGGTGGCTGCTTGGGAAGATTCATGGCCTCCCATTCTGATAAATTGCCGAAATTCTTTGCACGATTTGAACTCTATAATGATAATGGCATTTAACTCTTCCCTTATTATGAAGTCCAGAAATTGGTGAAATTTTTTATTTGTGTTTTAAACATCTAAGGTATCGCCTAGAGAGCACGGACACTCATTCAATCAATGTTTTCCGTTTTGGAAACGTGTCAAAAACTTGGTGTGTTGGATATGAATCTTTATGTTTTACGTAGGAAATTTTAAAATAACATAGTTTTGTAGCATACTTTACTAATTACTTATTTATTTAAGGAGTTTCGGTACGAGATACTATTATCCCCATGACGATATGTATAGGAATTTTTAATGATCTTATGGGGTTCTTTGAAAGAAAAATAAAATTAAAGGTTATTTTGAATTTACTTTTTAATGATAAACCGTTTGATAAAGTCAACAATAAAAATTAACTGACGGGGTAAATTAGATCAAATGTCAGAGGGAAAACAATTGACTTTTAAAACGTTATGAGATAGTATCTCGTACCTAAACTCATGAGCTAAATAGTAATTATCTCTTTATTTTTCCGTGTCAGCATCCGTGTTAACTAGGAGATCGCTTAGTGAAATAAATTTAATTTAATCAGTTAAAATTAAATAGAGTTAACTTTAAATTAACTTAATGTCAAATATTTCTAAATTGAGATGGATTAATAAAAAAATGATTTGTAATTTATTTGATTTTAGTGAATGGAATTGAACACCCCTAAACGTTACCTTGTATTAGAGATGCTATATTACTTTACAATATCTGGTATAAGTGTATTCATTGAACAAATTAAGCACAAGCAATCTATATCATTTTTCAATTCAAAAAAAATATTTCATATTGATTAATCTATAATTAAACAAATATGTCAATCTCACTTCAAAGCTGAGGTGTTAGTAGATATGCTCAAATTGATTACGTGAAGAGGTCAGTTTTTGATGAATTTTAGGATATTTCTACATATACGTAATAAGTAATTTTGATCATTAGTTTGCATAGAATTAATTTACATTGTTTGTCAAAAATGTTTAAAAAATAATTTTTATAAACATTACTCGGAAGTTCTTGAATACTCATGTTCAATTTTGTTGATAAAAACTTAATTTGATTTTAATACAAATCAAATCAGAAAATTAGATTACACCTGATTTCATTTATTTGAAATATTTTAAAACAATAGAAATTACGGTTCTATAAAAAGTGAAATGCATATTGATAACGATGGGATCCTTAGCCCTTAGCTCGAGAAGCTGAAGGAGCATAATCAAAGGCAGGAACAGGGGATACCGAGCTTGTAGGCTCGATGATCTTTAGCTAACTAATGTATAAATTATTATAATTAAATAATAAATTAACGAATCACGTTTCGAGTGATATATAAAAATAGATAAAACAACAATAATGAAAATTTATAATAAAAAATGATATAAACTTCCAAGACGGAGTAAGTATTTATTTTTCCAATAAAAGAATAAGGAGATTAGGCATGAAGATAAGTGGAGATTAGGCATGGAAATGATCATGGGCCCATTTGAGTGGTCCATCCATTTCACTCCACATGGCAAAACGTGATTTCCTATCCATCATTTCACTGACATAAGTGCCAATTTGCCTTCTAAAATTTATAAGCGATTATCAATTTATATAAATTTTAATTTTACAATCAATTTAATTTTAAATTTAACATTTTTTATTAAATTATTCTTATTTTTATAATTGATTCGGCATTTGATAATAATTTTTATGCTAAAATGAGATAAATTAATAAAAAAGTTAAATTTATAACCACACTGTAATAAAGTTAATATATAGAGTACTAATTAATCGTTAGTCGAAAGGGTAAATTATTTCTTAAATCTCATTTTGTTCTCTTTCAAAAAAAAATCCAAAAAGTTTACTTTGATCCAAAAATTTAAATTCATTTATATCCATTCTAGCTAAACATTTACACTCCCATAACTTTTCATCAATTATTAATTCATCTGTTGCATGCTACAAAAATGTCATATAATTACTTTGTCCTTCTTGCAAAATAAAAAGAAAATACTTTTTTAATAAAATATTAAAAACTAACATTTAATTTATCATTGTAATATATCTAACATATTTTTTTAAAAAGTTTAAAGTATAATATTAAAAAAATTAATAAATGTTTTTAAAATATTTTAAAACTATAAATATTATAAAAGAGGGGGATTAATTATTAATTTTATCAAATTAAAAAGAAAACTTATAAATACACAAAATATGAAATTAGTTACAAAGTTTAACTAGTTAGTTAAAATGGCGTCGCATTTCCCCTGATAAGCACACACTACAAAACAGATGCTTTCCTTGTTCCAAATTCAAAAGGCATAAACCAAAATTATTCTGATTCAAAATCCCGCGCCGGCCGGACGATGAAGCCGCCCTCATCGCTGCCGGCGACACATGCATCAGCCGATCTCCACTCATCATCATCATCCTCATCCGATAAATGTGACCAGAAAAGTAACCGTGAGCTGAAGACCAGCGATGATCATGATATTATTAACACACAACAACAGCAACAACCACGTCGCCGAGTTTCTTCTTCCTCCTGTAAACCACCGCCTGGCCTCCGCAGACAGCAGTCTTTTGGCCGCGATATCGGACATGCCGCCTCCGAAACTTACTTGATTACTCACCTGACCTTCACTCTTCTCAGATATCTTGGGTATACATATCTTTATTTTTTGTATTTAAAGTATTTAATTGATGTAATTTGAAATTAATTAGAAAATTTTAAGCTTTGTAGTTTTCGGATTTGATTAAATTTATGTGAAAATTGCATTTTGATTAACATTGAATCCTATGTGTAAATGTCCAGAATTGTGAATTGTTTTGTACATATATATGCTGTAATGAATTATTTCATCTTCTTTTTTAGTCATTTAATATTTGTTCAGGGTAGGCTACCGGTGGATGACAAGACTGGCTGCTCTTGCCTTCTATGCTATGTTACTTATGCCTGGATTTCTTCAAGGTATGTGTTCTGTTGCATCACTTCATTCATTGTTATTTGCTTAGTAATTAGCTTTACTAGAGTTGGATGATAGGTAAGGAACATTGGAATTTTAACTGTGATTTGCTATGTTACACAGACTCGGATATGGGTGTCCAAAATGGATACGTATCCGCATGTCCGACACGCTAATTTTCTTAATTGAAAATACGGGGATATGGATCCGGTATAGGACTCGGGTACTTAGATACGGATATATATGTATAAATTAGACATAAGTAATCATTTGTTAGTCTTAAAAAATAAACAATAAAACTCAAATTAAAGTTTATATCAATAAATACAGTGTTAGCTCTTAAGAACTGAAACATGACATCAAATCCGACACATGATATGGTCTTTTTACCACATGATATAGCAACTTCTCAAGAATTCTATCTTTTGAAGGGTCCACATGTCAGTTAAAGAGTCGGACCCATATCATGTGTCGTGTCGGTGCCATGTCATGTCCGACACTGGTATGGCAGGGTAAAATGAAGAGTCCGGGTAACATAGGTGATTTGCACATCATTGATCTTATGGAGTGGGGAACAACTAAAAAATATTTATTTTTTTCTTGTTTTTCTAGGATTAGGATTTTAGATTTGTGACATTTAACTTGCGTTCTGATTTCTGCAGTTGCATACTATTATTTCTTCTCAAGCCAGGTGCGGCGTAGTGTCGTTTATGGAGATCAACCCAGAAATAGGTATCTGAATCTTAGAGGTCCTCATCCTTATATCTCATTTACGTCATCTAGAAATTTGCTAGCTCAATATTGGGGACTGACTCTTAATTTTCTGCTGCAATCATGAATTAATAGGCTGGATCTGTATTTACCAGAAAATTTGGATGGGCCAAAGCCAGTTGTTGCATTTGTAACTGGTGGTGCGTGGATTATTGGGTGAGTACTAGTGGTTGCTTTTGTTTCCATTACAGTTTACCATGGATTTTCTATTTATGAAATTATTGCATTTGCACTTCCTTCAAATGCTTTTGCATGTGTAGTTTACTTTGTTTCATTAGTAAGCTAAGGCTCCGGTTGTAAATGCTGCCTAGTGCCTGCCATTATGCTAAGGAAATAAAGAGCATTGCTGCCTGATTAATGAAGATCCTCCACCAGGAGCTGAGCTCAAGTCAATGATATTTATATAGATCACTTTTTTTCATTTACTGACTTCAATTTTATTTTGCTTGAGAAAATAAAGATAGCAGCAAACATGTATTTACATTATATGAAGCCATCTTCTTTTTCTTTGGCATTAATTCTGTAGCTTTGTGCTGATTTAGGTACAAGGCATGGGGTTCTCTTCTAGGAAAGCAGTTGGCAGAAAGAGACATCATAGTCGCATGTATTGATTACCGGTATGCGGCTTTAGTTAAAGCCTTAGAGCAAAAACACATAGTAAACCATTATTTTCCTTCACCTACATATGCTATCATGCGGCATAACAAAAAAGTATTTACTATACTTATATATATATATATATATGGAATTCCATAATCCCACGATTTGCTTCATTCCTTCAGTTTCCCTTCTTTACCTGCTAAAGAACAATGGTTATAAAATAGTCCAATAATTTTTGACAACAGATTAAGTTTAATGCATTAATTGAGAGATGATGATCCAATGGTATGCTAAATAACTAAAGCATGTCTACACTTAATGAAAACATATAATTTGCTATTTGTCCATTTCTGAAGATTTGTTCCTTGTACATGCCAGTGCCCAAGAATTACAAGAAATCCATACGATTTCCCAAATTGGTGATAGTGTGTCAGTTTAATGTATAATTATCACCCAGACAAACTCAAGCCAATACAATTGCAATATTTACTGTTAGCTTCTTCATGTTAAGCTTGTTTTTGAAGAACTTGAGCCATTCTGTATTTTGGCAGCATTGCTTAACAGTAATGTTATCTATCTCTTAGAATCATGTTTGCTCCACACTGAAACATCTTGCAGAAATTTTCCACAGGGAACCATTAGTGATATGGTAGCAGATGCTTCCCAGGGGATTTCATTTATATGCAATAATATTGCAGAATATGGCGGTGACCCTAACAGGTACAAAAGTTTCATCTCTGATTTTTCTATGTTTCTCCTAAAACCATGTACTGATATTTTCATTCTTATTGACTAGGATTTACCTAATGGGGCAATCAGCTGGAGCACATATTGCTTCCTGTGTTCTTGTGGATCAAGCAATTAGAGAAGCCAAGGGAGGAGAGAAAGTCTCCTGGAACATTTCCCAGATTAAAGCGTATTTTAGTTTATCAGGAGGGTTAGTATTCATCTCTATCTGTTCTTCTTTACAAAAACAGAAAATATTTATTTATAGTATTAAATTTGCATGATCACAATTCATACTTAACATTGTGCTCTGCGGATATTTTCATTGTTTAGACGTTGAATAGGATAGGAATCTCTTTTATTACTTGTTTTCTAACTTCATGATTTCTTTTGTTTTACTGTCTGTCTTTCTGACTTCTTTCTCATTTTGCATGTTAGTTAACTTAATGTGAAAACAAGTGGGAAAAATCACATACATCGTCCTTTATTTATGTTTGGTATCTTAATGTGATGGGTTATATATAACTATACTAAGAGTCATTTAAGTAAGTCCAGAGAGGTGTTCTCTGGATGTACTTTCCCTATATATAAAAAGATGAAATCTGTAATACTTTATAGGATCAATGGCATCGGAAGATATACATCGTCCTTTATTTATGTTTGGTATCTTAATGTGATGGGTTATATATAACTATACTAAGAGTCATTTAAGTAAGTCCAGAGAGGTGTTCTCTGGATGTACTTTCCCTATGTATAAAAAAGATGAAATCAGTAACACTTTATAGGATCAATGGCATCGGAAGATCTTGGAAATAAATGATAACTTATTTGTTTTAAAAGATGTTCCTTTTCTCTTCCTGTTGATATTCATAATCATAACATGTTCCATTATTTCATGAAAAATCTTGGATTGCTTTTTGTACAAATAGAAATGGGTTCGTTTTCTCTTCCTGTTGACATTCATAATGTGTTCCATTATTTTATGACTTTTCTTTTTAATGCTGTTATCAGGTACAATTTATGTAATTTAGTTGACCATTTCAATAATCGAGGCCTCTATCGCTCCCTTTTCTTAAGGTACCAGCCAAACTATGTTACCTAGTCTATATCCTTCCATTAATATGTCATCTACGTAGTTGCATCCCATTTGTTTCCCTGGATAATAACATTTTTTTTTGTTCATGATTATAGCATAATGGAAGGTGAAGAATCCCTCAAACTATTTTCTCCTGAAGTTAGAGTAGAGGATCCAAGCTTTAAACAAGCTGTTTCGCTCCTGCCTCCTATTATTCTTTTCCATGGGACTGGTGATTATTCAATACCGTCTGATTCCAGGTCAGAATTGGGTGTACTTGTTTATAGTATGAATGCCATATCTAGCTTATGAATTGTTGATACAGTTAAGATGCATGACTGCAAATTTTAAAAATTTCAAATTCAATAAAATATGCATGTCATTCTTAAGTTTTTTCCTAGCCAAACATATGTACAATTTTAAACTCTAAAGAGCAATATACTGAAGGATGTTCATGATAACTTAGATGACCACTGATGTACCTACATATCTACATCTTAACAAAAGGTAGCTCTACTAGAACTTCTCTGATGCTTCATTTTGTACCACTTTTGGATATTAACAGTTTTCCATAATTATTATTATTTTGGGTTGCAGTCAAGCTTTTGCAGAAGCTCTTCAAAGAATAGGAGCTGAGGCTGAGCTAATTTTATTCGAGGGAAAAACTCATACAGACTTGTTTCTACAAGTATGTGTTCCACTCTGCTGACATAGATTCCTCTTTTTTTTATACGTAGATACTTAAACTTGCTTCTCGTCACAAATTTAATTTAAGTGTACATTCTTTTTTAGTTATTCAAATGTCACGGTTGTCACCCATTCAGAATGAATTAAATTTTATCAAGCTTCATGACCCAACAGGCTTAAACCATAAGTGTATTATAAACCTGAATTAACATCATACAAATTGCTCCCACTGTTACTACTAGTAGCTTATGTTGCACAGAAATAGAAATACTGAAATGGAAAATGGTTAAATGAGTTTTTTTTACAAGAATAGGTTATAAATATAAATTTCTGGAATTTCAAAAGTGTTTCCAGGAATAGAAACGAATTGCCGAAATCTAAATCTCGCTCAGGCAAACATAGGTTGGGCATGTAAGTCAGTCATTTTGCTCCGACCTGAATACTGGAAGGCTTGAATTCGCCATCGATGTTCTTACCCCTGCACTAAATAATCCTCCCTCGGCCTTATAACTAAGATGTTTTGTGCAGGATCCTTTGAGAGGCGGTAAAGACGACATGTTCGACCATATTGTTGCAAGAATTCATGCATGTGACAAGGAGGCTCTTGCCAGGGATGCCATTGCACCTCCAAGACAACGTCTTGTTCCTGAACTGCTGTTAAGGTTAGCTAGTCATATCAGCCCATTTTAGGTCCCAACACTTGTGATGGTTTGTCAGGAATATTTGTTTGATTCTTTTGTAAGCCAGCTCCTTTGTGTATCATAATGTTGTAGCTGTTATTGTTCAAGGTTGCTGAGCAGCTACCATTCTTTGAAGGGACTCTCCTTGTATTATTTCTGAAAATTTACTTGTTTAAGAAACTTATCAAGCTAAAACTTTAATGTCCGCTTTTATCGAGTTGGTTGATGTGGATATGAATTTGATCCTACTATTAGCTATTATTAGGATGTGCAAAACCAAATTCACTTCAGTTTTAGTACAAATACAATTACAAATCGAATCCAATTAAACCGATCGAGTTTGATTTTAAATAGTTAAGATTCTTATAGTTTGGTTTAGTTTTGAATTTTTTCAATTATATTCGGTTTGGTTTGAAGCGAATGGATACTCCTAGTTCTAGCTATTAGTATGTTAAGATTTGATTCACGGCAAATTCTTACCTAGATCTAATCCATGAAAAAAATTCTTAGATGGGCAACAGTTTTGAACATGGAACTTCTGTCACGGCTAAATGAGTTAGCATATCAATATAGGGCAGCTTGAATATTAGGGTATACAGTGGCGCCTGTGGACTCCGAAACTTTGATAAAATGAGTAGAAATATAGTCATTTATTATAATTTTAAAAAAGTTGGCAAATATAAATTTATAAGTGGGTAAAATTACACCATTAAACTATTTTAATAGTATAACTTAAAAATTTATTAATGTTATGAATGTAATTGTGCTGGAAATAATTTCTTCTGAATCAGATCACTCAGTCCACCAATAATATAAAACATTTAATTATGGATAGACTCCTCATTAGTCATTATAGACCCAAAGAGTAATAAAAATACAAACATAATTAAAGAAAAAAATTTGCATAGACATTTCAACACATTATTAAAATATGAGCCAACTACAGAGTTTACATAAAAAAAATTCCACAAATAATAACAAAAATAAGAGTCTACATAAAAAAAATTCCACAAATAAGAACAAAGATAAAGTTGCATTTATCTTCTAGTCAACTCCAAGTCTTTGGATTCATGTTTAACCCAATCAAAAAATAGAAAAAACAATTCCCAAAATGAAGTGATAATTTGCTATAAATAAGAGTGGTAGTGAAGAACCAATATGCAAGTAAATTAATACATTCAATCATTTAAAAGAAAATAAATATGAAAGCCTTTGTCATAATATGCATTCTCTTGGCTGCCATAATATTTTCTCCTTATTCTACCGCAGCCGCTCGTCAACTAGGTTCTGATGGCACTAACAAAGGTTAGAGTTTCTCTCCACATTTTTTCTTATTCCTTTTTATTGATTATTTCCTTATTTTCAAGTAAAAAACTATAATTATATCTTTTTTTTTTAAATGTTCACTTCTTTTTAAAATTAGATCAAATTGATTTTGTCATATAAAATTTTGCAGTAGGTGTCATCAAATCTACTGGGCCTATTAATCCTGGACCTGGAACTGGTCCCTTTAGATGCGGCGGCCGTGGTCAACGGTATTGCATCCCTTCGACGAGGAATCCGCCGGCAAAACCTTGCAACCCTTATAAGCGTGAGTGTCATGGCAGCAACCCTTGAAGAAGATCCATATCATCATTTTTATACATAAAAATGTACTCATTGAGTATGATAATTATGATAATTATAGTTATTGAGAATAAGATGAAAATTTGAGATATGTGCATGGACCTTTAATCTGTAAGCCTGTGGCTGTAATGTAATGTATTCAGTGGTGTAATATTTAAGCTGTAAGCATATAATGTATCCAGTGGTGTACTAAAGATTTCTTTTTAATCCGGGCTAAATGAACTTTTTAAGATTTATTATACCATACCAACTACATGCGTGTAAACGAATCGAGTCAAGTCGAGTACTGAGAAGATTGAGATTGACTCGTTTATTTTTGAATTGCGAGTTTATTTATCGAGTATTTCTCGAGTTTAACGAGCTTAATCGAGTCTCAAATCAAAACTAAAGTATTCAATAATTTAATAAAAATTTAAATACTATTTTTTTTATATTTATTTATTAACCAAAAATATTTTAATTAAATATTTAAGGTTTAAAATTAAAATTAAAATAATAATATATCAAATTAGTATATAAATATATAAACGAGCTTTCGAGTCGATTATCATAAAAATTGAGATTGACTCGTTTACAAAAATGAGTCTTAAAAATTCAAGTCTGAGTGAGTTTCGAGTAGTTCACGAGTGAAATTGACACAATCACATTTCTACATGCAGCGCCAGAAAGAGAGGACCTCCCCTATTATGTGAAGCTCCTCCACGGAAATAGGCTAATAATTTTTTATGGTCCCTGACTTTTGGGTCTCTAATCACTAAATCCTCTGATGTTTAAAAACGATCACTAAATCCACTAATCTTTATGGCGGCGCTCGCTCAACCCCATGATGATGAAAATACCCTTGACGCCGTCTTTATTGGTCAACTGACATTAATTATTAGTGCAATTTGCTGAGGTGTAAGTCATTTTTAACCAATGAATGAGTGATACGTCTGCACCGTATATGAATTTGGAAAAAAATAAAAATTGGTGTATGTTTATGAGAAATTTTAAAGAACGTGATTAAATTGAGAAAACGTGTAAAGTTTGGTGAATTTTTATGATTGTAACCCTACTTATAATATCATACTTATCATTTTTTACGAAAATAATATCATAATTATCTATGCATGGTTTCTTACTTGAAAGCTTGAATTCTCTAGTTGCAAAAGATTTTAAAACCATTTTGAATTTTAATTTCTACTATAAATAAATAAAAACATAGAAAAATTAAATTGCTATTATTTTAATTTCATTCAAATAATAATATCGATTCATCAAATTAACCCCCTTGGCAAGCCCCTGCTTATCAAGCATACATTGTCAACAAAATAACCAAAGATTTGAGTTATTCATCGTCACTTAATAATTTTTGTTTAAGGTTTGTTTTTCATCATTTGATCTGTTGTAAACAGTTTTTTAATATTATAATTTTCACCTAGAAAATGGAACAAAATAAATCTCAAAAACAAATTGAAACCAAATTAGTGTTCCCTATTTCAAGTTACGCATTACATTTTAAAAAGTTGTTTAACAATTTCATTTTTTTTTGTAAACCCCTTAAACACGTTTTGTTATTCTTAATAGGCAACTAGTTGTTCCTTTATATTTAGACATAAATTAATATATTATAATAACTGAACTAATGCCGTCCAATAATAAAACAAACTATAGTGTGTGAATCAAGTAATAAAAGAACTGCACAATAAACCCCACTGATGTTAGCTATAAATTCATCCAACTAAACTTAAACTTTTATCATTTCACAGACTCACAATCTCCGGAAAGGAAAAAAAAACTTGAAAATTTGCAAAATGGGTATGAAAAATATTAATGTTTTTATGATGATCCTAATTTTTGTATTAATGACGGTGATTAAGACAAGTGAAGGTACATGTGAAGCTGAGTGTTTGCCTATATGTTTGAAGCAGACAAAAGCTTCAGTTCCTGATTGTGAGGAAGCTTGCGCTTCGTTTTGCAGCACAACACATAATAATCATCGTACTGGACACCGGAAGATTTTGCCTTACCGACAAATTCATGGGTTATTCAGTGTTTCTTTAATTACAAGTTAATTTAGTATATGCAATGTATGTACATAATTAGTTTGTATAAATTGATGTGTATATTGTTAGATGTATTTACACTATATAATAGTTTAAATGATGTTTTAATTTGATGCTTTTGTATTTTTAATGACATAATAGTGTGTGAAAGAACGGGTGGCACCCAATTATCGCCCACAAAATTAACCGACAAGATTCAAAGAAAGGGCAGCAATTCAAATTCAACTATTTCCAGTATCCGAATTGATGACATTTCGCGGTTCAATTTTGATAATTTTTCTTGTTTTTAGTTATCGATTCAGTTTGAATTTTGAGTTATCAAAATTAATCGAATCTACGGAACAATAAATTTAAACTTTTTAATTATGATTCTTTGTTAGATTATTTAAATTAATTTATGAATGACAATTGATCAATAGATTGATTCAAATAGATTAAAAGGTTCTCCTTCTTTTATTCTCATAAAATAATTCATAATCAATTGAAATCTATTTTTGTAATTTCCTTATAAACTAATCCCGTAATGTAAAAAAATGGAGAAAATGTGATAATATATTGAGGAAAAAGTAGTATAGCAAAAGAAAAAGTGAAAACTGAGAAAGATAAAATATACTATTATAGAATTTATACTAATAAAATGAGGAAGGAATTGAAGTTATTTAGTATATAAGACAGAGATTAATTATTAATTATTTTAGCCTATAAAAATGGCCAATAATTGACAATTTTGATACTCAATTGAACAACAAAATAAGTTCAGACACTACATGATATGTTTCCGAATTGATCAATATGTGTTCCCGCCATAAGCAGTTACTTTTCTGAAAATACAAATTGCAAAATAGCAATTTTTTTTCATTTCATGAATTTTATCCCTAAAAATGTCAATTTTATTCTTTCTGATTATCATCTCTTTAGGTCAATTAGGATCAACAGAAACCACTGCAAGACTTTCCAAATTCCTAATCGGAGACGATGATAGCAGAATTTACGCATGTTCTGACAGGGTTTTTTATGCATTCGAAAGTAATGGGTCCATTGCTTGGTCTTTACATTTGCCTTATTCTTGCAATTCTACCATGCCTCCAGTTCACGGCGGTAGAGGAAAAGTAAGCAGTTATTAATGCATCTTCTTCAGGACTTCGGTTTTCAGTATTATAATAGTGATTCGTGTCCGTAATTTTATGGTTTTTTTTCTCAGATTTTTTTGATTGCTGAGAACAGAGTGATGAACATAAATTTCTTAAATTTGGGAACTTCTCCACCTACAGCAGATGTTTTCTTGGGGCCTGAAAAGGGGCAGGAAGATTCAAGTGATATCATAGGACTAGCAGTGAGTACTTTGAGTTCGTCTGTTTTCATCAATGTTAAGAATAAAGGGTTGTTTGCTTATATGATGCGTGGTCAACTATTATGGAGTGCTGGACCTGTGCTTTCTCAATTCGGATACCGTCTAGGTTGCAGAAAAGGAGTTGAAGGTTGCTTTTTTACTTCAGTTCCCATGATTGATCGATGCGAGGCTAGTTTATACGTAAGCTTTCTTTGATTCCTGATGTTGTTCATATGATAGATAGTTTGAGTTTATGAACTTGTGTGTTTGAAATTTACGGATTTGCAGATATCGAATACTGCTGGAGAGCTTTATTCTTTGTCGCTCCGTAGTCCTCATTATAATTGGGTTCAGGATTTAAGCTCATATGGCAAGGATTTTACTGTCACACCAGGAAACAATGGCCTTTTGTATGTTATTATACCAACCAAGGCGATTGTATTAGCACTTGGCGTTTCCATGGGTAATGTTTTATGGCAGAGAAGTGTTGGGCCATTGAGAATAGCTGACTGCACACCAGTTGTAGATTCTAATGGTAAATATGTATCTTCTTGTCATTTAAGTTGATTCTGTAACAAGTTGTTATGATAAAATCATGTTAAAAGTAATTGACAGATTATAGACTTGTAATGAGCTTCCAATGTGGCAGGCTGGATATCGATAGGTTCGTTGGATGGTTTTCTGTACTCAATATCACCAAGTGGAGATGTAAATAAATTCACAAAAGTATCTGAAGTGAACTCTGTTATCCAAGTTAGCCCATTTCTTGATTGCTCTGGCTATGCAGTTTATATCTCTCAAGCAGAAATGGAAGGGAAAAATAGCCAATTACTTGGTGATTACAATTATGTCTCAGCGTTGAGGCCTACAGGTGTAGTTTTCACCTTGTTGGCTCCAACAACCGGTGCTGTCTACTGGTCTGAAAGCTATCCTGGTAATTCCAGTCTTAAACTAAGCTTTAGATTTTACTTATTTCTTTGTTTTAATCCCTCTGAGAATTCGTCGCGTCTGACAGGTCAGTTTTTATCTATATTGTCTCAAAGTGATCTGCAACATTTCGCTGTGGATGAGGGGATCCTTCTTGCTTTTATTACTGCTTCAAGTGAGTCTTTATGGAAAAACCATAAACAATTTATTGTAGCCTATGTCGTATAGAAACTTCCCCATCTTATGTTTTGATGTTCTACATAGATTGTAGCAAAACAAAGGGAAGTGCTAATTGTTAGGTTAACTTCTTAGATTGGTACATAATGCAAATTTATCAACTTTTAGGAAAATGAAGAATGCCATGATAAATAACCATCATATTAAACTTAATTCTTGTTCAATCATGCCTCTCTTTGTTCAAAATATTAGTTCGTTTGAGCTCAAGTTTTGTAAAATGTGCAGGGATAGGCAACCAGCTGATGTGTCGTAGCAAAAGTAATGATTTTTTCACCTCAGACTTCAGATTCTGTTTGATATTACTTTGATGGATATTTCAGAATGTGAATTGAATGTGTTCTGTCGTTTGCCACCCAGATGAGCAGCTTGTATCTACTTGCTCACAAGCAAGGCCTAAGCCTCTCAAAATTTACACAGGAAAGCTCCAACTCTAAAATAAAAGAACTTTCGTAGTTATACAACATTTTAGCTAATGAAATGTTATGGAAATTCATTATTAGTCTAATTTATTTCAGGTAATGAGAAGAAAATAATGCTGTTCCTGTTAGTTGAATCCATTGTCTTGGTAGTTTTGGCTGGACTAGTTCGATTTTGCTGCATCTTTTGGAGTAAAAAGAAGCTTCAAGGTCAAGACTTGGGAAATTTTCTTGCAAAAAGAGTAAGATTCTTCTTTCTTTCACAATTGGCCTAATTAGCCCTGCAATCTTGGTCATATAGGATGTTTCATGGAAACGGAAATGTTTTTGCAAACTCTGAATCAAGAATTGATCAACAATATGTATACCAAAAAAAGTTTTAAATATAAGTTTCGGAGTTTCAGAAGCATTTCCGGAACCATGCAGTATAGGTTGTATATATGTACTCTTACATATTATGTGGTACAGAGATCTTTACAACAGAAGAAGAAAGAATATGATCGCACGATTACAGAACTGGAAGAAAAAGCTGCAGAAGCAGCAGGAGGACATGAAATTTTCGATGATTTGGGAGACTTAGTACGAGAAAGACAAGGCATTGAACGAAAGCTCTCAACAACATACAGTTTAGGCAGAGATGGAACTAACAGCCAGAAAACAAACTCAATCCTTCCAGTATATGACGGAAAATCAAGAAGCTATTCATTTCAAAGTGCAAAGAAAGAAAATGTTACTATTTTTCGCACGTTAAGTGATTCATCTTCGGAGCAAAAAAGTAGTAGTGGTAATGATACAGATTCTAGCAGTTGGGAAGAAGAGGAAGCAGAAGAAAGGCAATCAATTGATAAAGCAAAAGGAAAAGCTCCCATTGAAGAAGCAGAAAGTTCAAGTAATGAAGATGATGATGATGATGCAGATGCTGATGATGTTGTGGATTTAAAAAGTTCATCGGATTATGTTTCGAGCTCGAATATTTCTGTTCATCCAATGTCGGTAGAATCTATACAAAGAAGAGGTAGAAGAAGTTCATGGTTGAAAAGGAGAAGGTCTATGTCTTCAACTAACTAAATTTATACAAATGAACATATATTAATCAGAAATTTTAATTTTTTTAATTATAGTTTTAAATTTGTAATAGATTTTATTTTAATGTAACTACATCCCTTCAATTGAGTTAATTGAGTCGAGCAGCTATTGGACAGTTTTTAAATACATCGAACTGAATAAGAAAATACTATATATTAAAAGACTAATTATAGTAAAAAAATCTTATTATATAAAGAACTATAGGTGTAGTGTCCACCGCCTGTAATATTAAAGATAAGTTTTGATGCAGTTTTAAATATTAATAGCAGATTTGCAGTTGTTGGTATGAAATGTATAAATATTTCGGATTTTATCATTTATTATAGTTCTCATCGTAGTTCAGGAATAATATCATCCGAAAATGTGGAGGCATTGGCACAAGACAAGAAAGAAATACCATCAATAATAGAAGCCATTATTCTTGATGTCGTTAGCTTATGATTATCATCATTTATTACTTGCGATTTTAAATATGTTAAGCGAATGTGTAATTGGATGACACATAAATGGCTAAAAAGTCTGATAACCTCCTTTTAACGAGTTATTTCAATAAATTCTCAAATTTATGTCTGACACACATTATGTATTTATATTTTTTGAAATTAATACGATTGCTATTTGGTTAAAAAATGAACAAGTAAAGAAAAAAAGGAAAATGAAATTTGTTTCCTTAACATTTTGGCCAAACATGATGGTAATCGACGATGATTGAACTGCAGACAAGGAATTTGTATATTTCCATTACAAAATTACCCAATAAGTAATAACAATTAAATAGGTTGCCAAAA
Source organism: Mercurialis annua (assembly GCF_937616625.2). NCBI lineage: Eukaryota > Viridiplantae > Streptophyta > Magnoliopsida > Malpighiales > Euphorbiaceae > Mercurialis > Mercurialis annua. Next base: position 34,766,804 of record NC_065573.1, on the reverse strand, counting down.
TTATGGGAAAGGTACACGATAACGGGTAAGCGTAATATGTTTACGCGTCGCATCTGATCACAGTCTTTCATAAAATATTAAAAAAAGAATATGAAAAGACTCTGTTTTAGTCTGTTAAAGGATAAATAAACGAGAAAAATAAAAATACTAATAAATAAATAAACAGATCCATAGTGGTGGATTAAGCTCTGTGTTTGCGGTGTATCATTGCCGGTTAACGCTCATAATTTCAGGTATATTTAACTCACTTCTTCAAATCTTAAACCCTAATTTCGCTTGTATGTTTGTTTAAGTGTTTTAGAATTGTAATTAGATTTTTTTTTGTTTAAAGAAAATAGCATTGCGTGATGTAGTATTATTGTTTCTGTTAAAGAAATAACTTGTTTTCAGTGCTCTCATCGTTATTTTCTTGATTTCTTGCTTAATTTGGTCGTTTAATTTGGTGTTTTAGTAGGTTTTTAGACTGTGATTTGAGGTTTATGGGTTCAATTCAAACCCTAACATTTCTTTCTTATAATAAATGTATTGGCGGCTCACGGGTTTATTGCTGTTTTAATTCAAGTGATGGTTGATTTTATTGCAGGATTTTAGGATATTAGAAGCAGTTCGATTAGTGCATTAATTAAGTGGATAGAGGTAGTTATTTTTTTCTCTTTTTATGGAAATGGAGGAACTAATTAGACTCCCTGATCCTAGCAATTCTGGAGATAGCCGTGAGAGTGGTGAACTTCATAACCCGGAATCTGTGCCTGGAGAAGCCAGTTCTCCGCCTAAGGTTGGAGAAGACATGAGAGACGGGGATGAATGTAATTCAGGGATCAAAGGAGTTGATTTTATTGGAGCTCAAACAGGCATGCCTGAACCGGATAATTTGGAGTTAAATGAAAATGGTGTTGGAACTGAAGAGGTTATGAAAGAAACAGAGAGTTTTGAATTCAATGAAGAAAATATTGAACCCGAAGAAGGTGAAGTAGATGGAGATAACTTGGTTATGGATAAAGGTGATATTAGAAATGAAAATACTCAGTTTTCGGTGGAAACAGAGGTTGACATGGATTTGGTTGATTCACCTATCAGGCAAGTAAATATTGAAGTTGCTGAGACCGTTGCAGTTTCTGGGAACTTGAGTAGCTTTGGTTTTACATTGAATGCTCAGAGTGATGCCCTTGATACCCAGAAGGGAAGCATTATCCATGAACACTCGAGAAACGGGGCTTGTATCCTGCTTAATTAACTAATAAAAGGTTTTAATGCTAGTTCTCTTTGTGCAATTTATTCAATTCAGCTGTTTATATACTTATTCGCTATAGGACTACTCTAGCACAAGTTAGGTGTGCTTCCAGTTCCAGACTCTGTAAGCTGCACATTACTTGAGTAATGATTGTTAATTTCTAAATTAGCAAAACTGCCTTTCATCTGTGACATTTTGCGCTTTCCATAATTCAATATGATAGCTGTATCAGGTGTTAAGAGAGCAAGAGTTACGTATGATGAACAACAACCTTCGGTACATGTTGCTTTTAACTCTTTAACAAGGTCAGGGTGGACATGAATTCAGAGCTGTATGTTTTGGTTCTTTCTGGACTGAAAGAGAGGCATTTTGTACTACTAGAATTCGCTTGGTTCTTTATTGATTTAAGTATTTGGCAATTGCTGCACTTCATACAGAACTAGCAAACGAAAGTTGGAGGAACTATTACAGCAGTGGTCAGAGTGGCATGTAAAACGTGGTTCATCATCTCAAGTATGTAAATTGGAGTTTCTGTTTTTTTTAATCTTCTATTGTTTGCTTTAAATTATCTTGCAATTGCTATGCCCTGCGGTTGGTAGAAGGATGGTTCAGTGCAATTTCTGACTTTTCTTCCGGCCGTAATGAACTGAAGTGTCATTTGAATCTGCTTGAATATGTTTCCCTTTGATTTTAAAATCCTATCTAAAATTATAGGACAAGGTGTCCATATCATAGATATGATTTGCTATTCAATAGACATTTAATTGTTAATTATCATAAAATATGATTGCAAGAATGTTTGTATCATAACTTTAATGTTTGGCTCCTCCATTTTATTATTTCTAAAGTTGCCATGTCATTTTGCCCGCACTCTGATGTGGTTCATGGTTTATATTTATAGCATTTAAAGATTAGTAAATCAAATATATAGCTCTAATGAACATTAGTTGCTAGTTATAGATTGTCAATTGTCCTAACATAGAATGCCTTTACTAATTCCTTGTGCAAGGAATTGCATTCTATGCCTTTTGTTTTGTTTTTAAATTACTAATCTGGCTAAGATACATTTGTTGGAGAATGTATTCAGTTTTCTTTTGGTTTTTAAATTACTGGCTAAGAAATAAGAATGGAGAATGTATACAGTTAGACTATATACCGTAGACAGTCTGTTGCTATTTTACTTGTGTGTGCAATCTGAATATTGAAGATACTATGCATTTCAATGCTTCAGGACTTGGATGAAGAGCTAGAGTCTGGTGAAGAAACATACTTCCCTGCTCTCTGTGTTGGCACCGATAAATCCTCTACAGTGGTAACCATATGCATTCTATCTCATCTTGCCTGCATCCATTTTGTGGACTAAATTTCTGTGGATCTCTGCTTCTTCTGACTGATGGCATATCAACATTTTGCTTCACTGTATAATGCATGAGACTGGATCAGTGACCGACACCTTTTTGTGCATCAATTTATTTTTCTTGTTTGGAGCGATTCTCATGATGCGTATGGCCTTACTCTGCTTCTCAACCAGATGTAGGAAGTAGATGTTAGACATCTCTTACTCCTTTTGGAAACTATGATACTAAATTTTGAAATATCTTGCTTCGAGGAAATGTTTATATTTTGCCGAAGATAGTTAGGAAAGTTTACTATTTAGAGATGCTGTGGATATGTCTAAATGTCAGAAATTTAAGTTGTTTTTTATTTATATTTTTTTTGTTATTACAGCATAAGTCAAGGATATAGCTGTGACCAAGATCATATAAGAAACTGAGCTAGACGATTCTTATAATCTGTAGGAAAAGACCGACCAGTCATAATAAGCTTTTTTGACTTTCCGTTTTCTTTTTACTTATTCAGGGAAGGGGTATTGGAAGAAGAGTGTTATGAGCTGCAAATAATTAGGAATAATTATGAGGGTGATACTGATAGAAAAGATTTAAATTTATTTTTCAAGAAATGGCGAACTTTGGAAATTTATGTAATACTTCCTTGGTCCATTGTTATTAACCCGATGTGCCATTAGTATTTTTATTGTTGTGCACTGTTTGTTCTCACTCTTTCCTAAAACTGAAAAATAAAATCCCCTTTTTGATGGCCAGTAGTACTTCAGGGTTATCTGAAGCGAGTGCTTGCTTGGAAGTTTTTAACAAAATTCACACTCTGGATTTTCTTCAGATTATCTTAAGAGCTGTTCTTGGTGATTTTGTCATTATTTTTGTGATCTGGAATAGGATTGTTTTCATTCTTTTCTCGATGAGGTTTGGTTTTGGTTTATCCTTCTCAAGTTTCTTTTACTTAAAATGATGTTGAGGGCCTTTTCTTAGAATCCCATTCTTCTAAGAGTGAATGCTTTGACCTATCAACTGTGCCTTGATAGCAATATTACTCTGTTAGTTAAATGAATCCATGAAAAAATTATTTCACCCTTGAGTTTTCCATCACTGAATAAGATAAAAAGTTAAGCTGTACTTGTTTGAGTCTTTTCTGTTATATTATGTCTACTTCTTTGTGAAAGTGTTCTTGTATCTGCAGTCATTTTGGATAGAGAACCAAACGAACAAACAACCGAGTACTGACTTTATTCCTTCGAATTGTGACTCTGTGCCTCTTTATGATCGCGGGTTTGCCTTTGGTTTGACTTCAAGCGAGGGCCCAAGTAATGCTGAAGGGTAAATGACTTTTTGTTTTATGTATTGTAGAAATAGTTCCTTTTGCTACTCATAAATCTAAAAGTATAATGCAGTGTACCAAGTGCATAAATCCAATTATAAAGGCCAGGAAATAGTTCCTCTTGGCTTTGAAAGTTCATTTGTTTGTGTACCATATCTGCTTGTGTGTTTTGTTGTGTTGGAGAAGATGTACGTTTTACATTTTGATCTTGTTTTTATAGAGGGCTGGAAATAGTGAACGAAGCTGCTCGTTGTTTTAACTGTGGCTCGTATAGTCATTCTATGAAAGAGTGTCGCAAGCCTCGTAATAATGCTGCTGTTAATAATGCTCGAAAACAGCATAAGTCCAAAAGGAATCAGAATGCTGGATCGCGTAATGCAACTCGTTATTATCAAAATTCTTCTGGTGGAAAATATGATGGCTTAAAGCCAGGCTCTCTGGATGCTGAAACAAGGAAACTCTTGGGTCTCAGGGTAAGAGTTGCAGCATTAAATTAGAATGTGTTTTCCTGTTTATGAGATTTAGTGGTACATGATCAACTAATTTCCGTTTTGGTACTAGAGCATCTAACTCTAAAATTTAAGATAACAATAGAGAACGTCTATGACACGTGCTAAATTTAGACGTCAAGTAATAGAGGACATCTATGCACTAAATATAGGGGGTTTAGAAACCTCCATCCATAAACTATAAAGGATTGGTTGTTATAAAGCCTAGATGGCAAGTGTCTGACAATAAATTTGCGAGACAATTACAAATTGAGTTCATTAAAAAAAGGTTTTTTTCCTATTTCATTCAGATGTTATAGATTTCTTGTTTTTTTTTTGTGCTCGTATAAAGGGAAGAGATTCAGACCAGAGCAAAGTAAATGTGAAGTGTTCTGTAAACTGCTAGTGAGAATCATCTTCTTTAGGTGTTTCATTTTGTTGGTACTGTTTGGTGATTGAACAATGTATTTGCAACATATCTCAATATAAAGTCTTAATTCCTTTCAGTTTCTTGTGTGTTAGCTTTTTCTTCAGTGTCACTCTATACTGTAAAAATATCCCTATAAACAAGCTCTGGGTTTTTTGTCATTAGAACAGCAAATAAAAGAACAAGAATTTTTTGTGTTCTGCATCTGAAATTAACTGTCATGAAGAACATGAAGGCTTCAGCTTTTGATTGTCAGAACTCAGAGCGTATTCTTGTCATATTGTTCCAGTGCAAGTATTGGTAACATAGACATTGTTAGTTGAGCTAGATTGACCTTTTATTATATTGTCATCTTAGTAGTTAACTAGGCATGTCTTATATCCTCAAAAAAAAAAAAAAAATAGGCATGTCTTATTAGGGCACAATGTTCTTGCTATGATAATGTTCCTATGCTGCCAGTATCCTTAGTTTGAGATTCTGAGCTGGAAACAAAATTTATTTATCCTTTCTCATTTCGGGCAGCCTCTAAGCCTATGGTAGATTCCAGCGAAGAAGATAAAGGTGGATGCTCTTTTTTGTGGAGCCCCATTTTCCTCAATGCATCTTATTCTAAAAGAAGGTGATACAGGAATAGAATGAAGAGATGAGAAAGATGACCATTCTCTTGTTTGTAACCACAGTCAAACTTTCTTTAGTTTGTTTACTTAAGTGCAACGTCAATCCCAATTTCCTGAAATTCTTACCCAGCTTGTGTCACGCATTGTGCTTTTGAGCTTGTGTTTACCTGAGTCGGTTGCATGAAAGCAGGCATATTGTTTTGTGACTTAATGAGCCCCTAATTCCAATGGTGTATCTTTCTTAGAAGTTTTTTAGAAAAGCTTAGCAGTGCTATTTGTGCTGAAATTGCTTTGATTTTTGTAATGGTTTACAGGAGCTTGATCCACCTCCTTGGCTTTACAGAATGCGGGAACTGGGTTATCCGCCAGGATATCTAGGTACTAAATCAATACAGCTTGCTTATTTAATTTCTTAGTCTTCTCAGTTTTCAATTTTTTTTAGACTATGAACTGTACTGTCCTTCAATTTGCTGAGCCCTAGTTGAAGTATTATTGTCTTACACTTACTTTGTGTTTGGTTCAGTTCTATTCTAAAACTAATAAAATCTAAATAAATTATAAGTATTTGTATTTTGTACTCTGAAACAAATTAATATAGAATTCATTTTAAATGAATTGAATATTAGGTTTAGAATAATTGTACATAACTAAATATTTTGTTTCGTAAAAAATGTCCGTTTGTTCAACTGCGAGTCTTTCAACATCCTAGTTTCATTCATTTTAAATTAATGAGTCTAGTTTACAATCTAATATGAGCTATTGAATTCGGATGTAGTACACCCGGATAATGCATTCCATAAGCAATATTATTCTGCAAGTTTTTGGTTTTGCTTTTCAGAAGTTGGCTAATATGAACAAATAGAGATGGGGTTTTGGACATCACATATTGACACGTTTTACTGTGTTAGCACCTCAAAAGAGATCGATATACCTTTAGGACACAATCATGACGGCATCACACATGAAATTGAGTGATTGTGCCCTCTTATCTACTGAAGTTACTAAAAAAGTTTGCTACGCATGTAAAATTGTGTGAATAAACAAGATTACCCTATTTGTTCATATTTCGCTAGTACCACCCTTTTGATTACACTTTTCTCCCTATCCTATTCCACCTTCTGTGATATGTAATTTCTTTTTATTGATCACTATGAAATGTGATGTAGGAGATTTTATTTTAGCCAAAGTTATTCCATAGAAGGGTTTATGTTAAGAGTTTAGTGCTCTGATTGGATTTGAATCAAACATTTTTATGTGGACAGATTAGAGTTTTTAAATAGAACAAGAGACCTTTGTTAAGAGGGCAACAAAGATTCTTTTTGAAGAAAACCCACTATACAAGAAAGAATGTAAACTGAACAGTAAACTCAATTATTACAAGGATATGTTTCCAGTAGAAGAATCTCATAGACTTGGTGTAACTAATTTCGGCTAAAGATGGACAAAATTTATAAGTATGCTAATAAGGGGGTCTTCCGCTGCTTATAACATTTTGTAGTTTTGTTAAAGCTAGTAGATGATGGTCTTTTTACATTACGGACTCTACGCTGTAAGTATGCTATGTTTATTTCAGATCCAGATGGTGAGGATCAACCATCAGGAATTACAATATTTGCTGATGAGGATGTCAAGGAAGAACACGAGGATGGAGAAATAACTCAAACGGACAATCCTGAACCACCAAGGAAAATGACCGTTGAATTTCCGGGAATGAACGCTCTAATCCCTGAAAATGCTGATGAAAGAATTTGGGCTCTCGGGGCTGTAAGTCATAATTCAGCCAGGAGCAGACCAGTACGTAGATCAAACCATTCTGCACAACCTAGTAGCAGATGGCATCACAATGAACAAAGAGAGACCCGGGATTCTTTTGATGACAACCCTCCAGCTCCCGGTGTCGATCCAGTATTCAGTTCATCTAGTTACCCTCCAAGGCATGGTACTTATGATTCTAGTTACAGTTTTGATAGCCCTAAAGTTTCAGGGCGCTCCCTTTCTCGATCACATACTGAAACAGGAAGGTGGAACCCATTGGAATATGAAGATTATGCAATTCACGGTTCATATTCACGAGGCGATGGCTCAGACAGATTGGAGAGAGAGACTGATAAGGAGCCGAATGACTATTCACTGGAGTATTCACACCGTAATGATGAGCGTGAGCATGACCACCGTGATCGTGACCGTGACCGTGACCGAAACCGTCATTGGAGTCGTAGTTGGAGGTGAATGGCATTATACATTATTGTAACATTATTGGGAAATTCTTTTTTGGCCAAAAAGCTGTTGTATAAATAATTAGATGAGTTTTTTTGTAGCTTAAATGGTTTCTAGGGATTCTCCGGCTGTACGGAAATATTTGGACACAGTTGCTAAAATCCACTTGCTACTTTTATGATTGCATATTTTTGTTTTGGCCTTTGGTTTTTTTTTTTTTTTTTTTGCAGATGAGTCATGCTGAAACTTGACTTATGTGCGGCTTTTCCTTTGGGGTAAATGCCGAGCCCTAAACATCACATCAAATATTAAACTTTAAATTATTTTAAAAACAGATCTAACCACTCAAAAATTTATGATTTTTAGATTTTTTTCAATTTATCCCGACGTTGAAAAATTGTCAATTTTATTTACTTTTGAATGATTATTTTGAAGTTCATGGGTTTTCGAGTGACTAGGCTTTAAAAAAATTGTTAAATGTCAATTTTTTTAAGGTTATAAAATTAAAAATTCATGCTAAAAAAATATGAGAAAATTACTATAAGATCTCTCACGTTTATCATAATTTATAGTTTGTTACCCCTTGTTTGAAAACCAAACGATTTGATACTTCAATTTGATTCTGTAAACTATAAGACCCTTCAGAAAAATATATTTATAAAAAATTAAACATCAAAAGTATAACTTGAAATTTTACCTTAACATTCTTCTAAAAAAAACAAATATACCTTAACACGTGTCTAAAACTATTCTTTAACTTTTGCGTTTTGGTTTTCCTCTTCAAATTATTTTCCAATATGTTCTTTTTTTTAAAAAAAACAACCTTTACAAACTTTTTTGATTAGCATGCAAGTGTTTTTGAAAACAGTTTTAAAACAGTTTTTAAAAAAATCTCTAACAGTTTTAAATGGTTTTTAAGATAGGTTGCAACCGTTTTTCATAACTTCTAAAAAGCATTTTAAATTATTTTTAAACAGACTTTTTTTTATAAATTTTGAGAATACAAATAAAATATCAAAATAAGATAGCACACATTCAAAATTGAAGTATTTTATATAAATTAATTCAATTAAAAATAAAGTATATGTCATAAATTTTCTGAAAAAATATTATCTAATTAACTTCACATTACACCTTTTGCATAAGTTTCATAACTTTGGTTTTGTTTTTATTATTATTACAATTTTTAAAAGGTTTGATCACTTAAAAATATTTTATCTTTTCGATTTTTTTTGTTTATGACTTCACCGTTCAAGATCTTCTATTTTAGCCCATTTTTCAATTTTTATTTTCAATTATAGCTATTTGTTTTAATTAGAGTGGAAAAGGTTCAAATAAACCTCTCGTATTGTTTTATTTTTGAAATTAATTGTGATAAAAATACAAATTAAAACAATATGAAGTAATATAAACAACATATTTGAACTTTTCTCCACTCCAATTTGAACAAAATGGTTACAATTAAAAGTGAAAATTGAAAATGAGTTAATATTGAAGATTTTTGAATGGTTAAGCCATTTTAGAATGTCAATTTAGTCAAATCAATATCTACAATTGATTCGGAAAAAAAGTCATAGTATTGGTGTTAAAATTTAAATTCGAATATAATTATTTTATTTTAAAAAATCTCATTATAAACAATTATTTACTTTATACAATAAGCTTAACCAATTTTTATATATAATAGCACGTGCCATTTCCATTTTTAGTGAAACTAATACTTAATGAAAAGTAATCAAAATTTAACTATGAATTATACCTCAAATGGGTTGTGGGTTAAAATCCTTTCACAAATACTCCTTCCTACTCAATTACTAAAAAAGAAAAAAAAAAGTTCAAATGTTCGTGGAGTTGCAAGTTTATCCTCAAGTTTTCACTTTTTTATTAGGATTAGGACTCTAATTAAACAATTAAAATCATTACATTTTTCAATTATTTCCTCTAGCTAAAATAAATAAAACAATAGTAATTACCATATTAGCACTAACATTAATCCAAATAGAACACCGAAATAGAAAACATAAAATCCTGTCGGACCCGCTACCGACTCAAATTTCAAGAAACAATTCTTATAAATACCCATCACCTTAACCACTCCGAAGTCAAGTTGACGATAAAAGATTTCTCATAGGTATTTGTTTCTTTTATCTTAAACCCCTTTAAGGTTTCTTTTAATCCTTTGATTATCTTTAGTTATCGTCGATTATGTCGCTAATTACTGTTTTTAAACCCTAAAATGCCAAAATTGATAAAGAAACAGCTCTGAATTTGACTGAATTAATCTGCATTTTGATGATTTTAACGTTCGAGGCTTCAATTTGGTGTTCGTTTTGTTGAATGTGATTCAATTGCTCGTTCTTCGTCTTCTTCTTCTTGAAATTCTAGGGTTTTAATGGTTTAAGGACATAAAAACGGTGTCGGATTTGTTTTCGTTATGTAAAAAAACCTAACGCGCACGTGTGCATTTGGACAACAATAATAAACATAAAAAAACATAAAATATACAGATAAAACCCGACACTTTCGGGTTGTCGGATCTTTGTACGGACATCGTACAACCAGATGGTTTTGGCGGGGTTTTATAGATAGACGACGGTGATGATGATGGATTAATGAATTTGTGCGTTGAGGGTATTATTGTCTGATTAATTTATCTGGATTCTTGTATTAATTAGTTACAATTACAGATATAATGTATGGATTAGGAATTAATTTGAATCATGTTTCAATTTATTGAATTTTATGCTCGAAGTTGCTCTTGAATTGCTGTTATTATTTTGGTAAATACATTATCAACTTGAATTGATGTAGTAGTTGAATGTGCGCTGGATTTAATTTAAGACAACCGTTTTAGAATAATCTTGCATTTTTAGAATTCTGAATGATGAATATAGTAGTTAAAAATTATGTGAAGAAATAAGTGAATTATATAATATTGACTAACATGTGTAATTTTGATGATATTTGTGAGATTTTAAGCTTGTTATATGTGTTTGTATCTAGAAATTTTATGAATCTGTATGCACATATGCATTATATTAGAAACTAGGTTACCCAAATTGTTTTGTTTCTTGTACTTATATTTGTCATTTTCCATTTGTTGTGTAGTTTTTGCAGAATGGATAACAATATACCAATCTAAACGTATGAAGATGCTTGCGAAGGATAATATGCCAGCGAAGATGGTTGGCCCCAAAACAATCCCTGCTTTCTCAAAATTTGCAAGTATGTTTGAGTTGGAAGGGGTTGCCTCACATTATTGCCCGGAAAATGAACTGAATGCTTGGCGCAATAATCCGCAACTCAGCAGCTTCGAAGATTTGGTTAGGAAGATGAAGTAAGCCTTAAAACTTTTCATTAAATTTTGCAACTTCTGTCTCAGCATATCGAGTATTTGCTGTATAAACAATATTTTAAGGAATTCACTTTTTATGGCTTTTGATTGTTTCAATTCTTATGCAGTGCTGGAATATGTGATTTTGAAGCAAATTATCAATGGAAAGAGCTAGGATCTAATCCTGTTAATCTCTCACAGAATCAACTATTCACAGAAGCAGCTTCATTGGTATGATCTTTCAGCAAATATTTGTTATCGATTTAATTTTTAAAACGATTTAATTTGAGTAAAAAATCCCTAAACAATAGCTATCTGTTGTCATGCTCTGCATTTTAGATAGTTATGCTGCCGTGAAAGTTCATGCCACTTAGAGTCGTCATTTGAATATAGAAATAGACTGCCTAATGGTCACCAACATAGCACTTGACAATGTTCACCTCTTTGCAAATTTAAGAGATTAGTTCTCTAAATCCTGAACAATCAATCGATTTTACTTTATCATTCATTTGAAATTTCATAGACGCTTGAGTTAAATTAATTTTTCCCCCAAAATCTTATGTAGGAGGAGTATATTAATCAGGATTTTTCGGGACAGCGTTTGGGAAATTTAATCCAAAGGGAGACTGTTGCAATAAATGGCAGTCCACAAATGTCCAGCTACATTGCTCCCAGCTGTGAAGTGATGCCAACTGTAAGTGTGGCTCATGGTTACAATTCAGATACACCATACTCTCCTGCCAATCACTTAAAATACAACGTTTTGGAGTATAATTCAATGGTGGTTGATAGAAATCAAGTTGGGTTTTTGGAAGGTAATCAATTTAACCCTCCGTCAGGATTAATGGTTAATCTAATATACTCTCATCTCTCACTACAGTTTTTTTTTTTATCTGCAGGATTTCATGATTATTGGAATAATCCAGGAATTGAAAGTACGTGCAGTGACTCACACTTGAGTCAGATTTCTAATGACATACTTCTTTTTCCTGAAAGAAACTCGGTTGCCACTACATTTTCTGAAAGGTGTGCTCCCATCACTACAAATTTCAATGGAAATGATTTTCTTAAGGTGCAAGCTTTTGATGATGGACCATTCTATTCCATGCAAGACTATCAATATAGTATTGAGGTTCCATCCAAAGACAGTTCTCAACTACCATATCTTGCTCAGGGTATGTGCATATGTATTTTGATATTTACTGGATTCTTTTAAGTACTGAACTGATTGAAAACATGTCCAGTGAGTGACTTGGATTTGTCTATATATATTTTCGCCGATTTTTTTACTTTTTTTTATTTTGTTTGTATTTTTTACTCCTGACCTTGTTTAGTCAAAATTTGTGAATAGTCAGCATAATTTACAACTTACAAGCACCAAATTAGTTCCAGCCTGTAATTGCTAGTTAGTTGAGCTTGTGCCCGAGTAATGTATCAGTGGTATGTATGCATATAGATATATACATAAATGGGTTTTTTATTATCTTGAGGTACGTATGTAACTATTTATTTGATTTGTGCACTTTTAACTTTGGGTAGCTCCGTATAGTAATACTCACTACTGCCTTTGGCTGGCAACTTTTTTAATTAGGACAGCCAAACAGGGGTTTCTGTACCAGTGTATTTAACACATAGAGTAGTTGTAGCTAAATGTAATTGAGCACACTTTCAAAAGTTTTTGTTGAAAACTGTAAATTGTTTATCCAGTTTGCCTTTGATATATGTAATCTGGTTACATGCTTTTCTTTTTCTATCCCACGATTACCCTTGTTGATTTTTCTAAAATAGACTACCACTTCTGCAACTATACTCATTTCTGTACTGTTAATATGCTAGCATAACACGTCATATCTTTTGCCATCTTTTAACTCATTTTCCCTTTTGTGTGTCCCTCATGACATTTGCAGGTGATACGAATAACAAAAACATTTCTACAAGAGCTTTTCCATCTACATTTAGAGAAGACTCCAAGTTTCCCAATACAAGTTTGCAGGTCTCAGATTATGCTCAGAAAGTATTTTCAGATGATACGATCTTGCCTAGCAATGGTTACTATGGAAGGAATTCAACTATTGATGGTTTAATGCAACCTGAACAATATCTAGAACAGAAACAGTGGCTGCCTTGTTTGTCGTATGAGCGACACAGTAAAACATTTCTGGATGAAGCTCAAGAAAGTGAATTTCTTAGTTCAGTAGTTGGACAAACAGTGTTGACAAATTCTCAGCTCCCTTCAGAACTACTTCAAGACATTCATGTTGCTCCAGAAAGTTCATATTTTTCCAGTTTAAAGGAAAATGCCAGTCCTAAATGTTCAAGCAACCATTTCGATGATTCTTTTGATTATAAGATTTTACTTGCTTATGGCAGCTACAAGAATTCGGCCAGGCCCTCAGAAGACTGCATAGTTTCTTTTGTTAATAATTACTTGCATGAAAAATTGTGCAAGAACCAAAGTTGCATGTGTGCCCAAGTCTGTTCTCTTCTATCACATTTTGACAACTGTTACTATGCTGATTGTGAAATCTGCGGTTCTATCCGCAATCAATGTTTTACATATAAGCGTCACCAAGATATTAATTATTCGGTCTCTAGCCTCTTGGGGGATTCCAGCAACACTTTTACTGGTAGGTTTGGCTCTTGGTCCACTGAAAACATGTTGCCACCTGCAAAACGTTTGAAGTCCGGCTCTTTTTGCTCACAAAACTTGTTTCTAAGTCATCCGAAGAAGGAAAATTCCTGTAGTCAATTTTCATCTGTAAACATAACTTCTTTGGCGGCTCCGTTAAAGGTTCAGCCCTCTGACCCTGGTGGAAGTCTGCCATTGCTAGAATCTCCTACATCTATTAATGCTGAAGTTCTAGAGGGGAATGTGGAATTTTCCAGAAATTTCATAATAGATCCTTCGTGTTATTATCAGAAAACAAATGATCCTAGGAGTAATTGTTTCAGATTGAAGGCTGACGGCCTGCATGAACCTTCTAAAGAAGGTATTGTTGCTTCTGGTTCAGAGAAGATAGTCGCTGGAAGTTTTTCAGGAACTGTAAATTTTATTATAAACAATGAGCTAGACAAGTTAAGGGTTATTGACATGCCTGCACTCTGTGAAGAGCTTGGTACCTCTTCTAAAAAGGAGGCAATAGCAGTCATGTCCAATGTTGACCTTGCCAAGCCAGATATAAGGGGCCAAAAGGAAGAAGATGTCAATCCAGACACTCCAAAGATAAGAGGTGTGTCCTTGATTGATTTTTTCTCTGCAGATGAAATAAAAGAACACATATCAAGTCTTCGGCAGTGGGTTGGTCAGGTCAGTACATAACTGCCACTGTTTTTGACACTTCATTAGATTTGTTACTGTAGCTTGCTTTTATCATTTTCTTGTTGTAATTCATTTGTTGGTGTTTCATTAGTTTTAGAACAGAGTCTGCATTGAGTTCTATAAATGTGAGCTGGACTATGCATGTTCTGGTTCCATCATTTTCTTGTTTAGGGAACCTGAGATTGGTCAATTTGCATTTTAAGTTGCATATCCAGTGCATTACATGTGCCATTTGCTGGCTCACTGCATGTTTAGCTTTCCTATCTTAGAATGACTCGTCTTTTATCTATTCCGTGTCATTTTTGCTTTTTATGATAATGCAAGATTACCTTATCTATTACTTATGAAGAAAATGTGGAAGGCTAGCTCTTTTCCATTTTTTTAAATCTCTGAATGAGTGCTGATATGCTGCCATATCCTCTTTTAGAAAATATCAAAGGAAGAAAAGGAAAAACTGGAAATGCATAGTGCTGATGAGAATACATGCCAGTTGTGTGCAGCAGAAAAGTTTCTACTAGCCCCAGTTCCCATATATTGCTCATCATGCGGTTCTCGCATCAAACGCAGTGTGATTTATTATAGCACAGCAGAGGAAAATGGTGTGAGGCATTGTTTCTGTACCTTGTGTTATAAGAGTCGAGGTAGAAATATCACATTCTTCGGGATAACCATCCCCAAAACCAAGCTGGGGAAAAGGAAGAATGATGGGGAGATTGAAGAACCGGTAAGCTAATAATAGGTTTGCTTTGCCTTTCCTTGAGCAGTATAAAATACTTAATATTTTATATTCTCGTTTTTGTTATGCAGTGGGTCCAGTGTGACAAATGTAAAAGCTGGCAACATCAGATATGTGCTCTCTTCAATGGTAAAAAAGACATTGAAGGAAAATCTGAGTATATATGTCCCAAATGCTGCTTAGAGGAGATTGAAAGCAGGGAACAGATGCCAGTACCAAAATCTACTGTTTTTGGCGCAAAAGATTTGCCAACCACGTTGCTCAGTGCCTTTTTAGAGCAAAGACTCCTTAGGCGTCTTAGACAAGAGAAAGAAGAGAAAGCCAAGGCTATTGGGAAGAGCGTTGATGAGGTTAGATTTCAACTCTTAGGTTACTTGATTTGGGCGTTAAGGACCACGAGGAGATGTTTTAATCCAATTTATTTCTTAGTTTATAATTTTCAGCATTTCATTTTTTTAAGTTGGTATGATAATGGGGATTTAATTTATTCAAATAAGTCAAAATCACCTATAATGATAAGCCCAAATTTTTAACTTAAACTTTTTTACTAAAAACTCTAGATTATTAGCTTTTTAATATATTTTATTGAAGTGGCTTTTATACTCTCACTTTATCATTAAATTATCACTTATACATCATAAAAAATCATCGTCATATCCTTTATTTATCTCTATAATGTTACTGACTATTATATCTATATAGATATTATATCATGCTATAATTGTTATTTTAAAATTATTTTTTTATAGTTCCAATTACATATTTTAATGCTTACAACTAAAAAAATGAACTTTTAAAATTAAAACCTGATCAATATGAAAAATCAAAATTTTCAGTGATTAAAATCATATAAAATATCACTAAAGTGAGCACTTTAAAATTTTAAATTTTTTAATATGCTTAATTTCCAGTATTTAAGTTTTAGTTTTATCAAACGCCACTTTAGGGTCAGTCATAATAGATGTGTAACAGTCTATTTGAAACTAGTTCATTTTTAGCAGCATGGAGTTACTAATTATTTTGGATATATCGGTTTGAAAGGCATGAGTTTGTTGTCGAAGTAAAAAAGCAACTTGCTCAAGGTCTACCTACTTGAGAATGATGTTTCTTCTGTGTGTTTGATTTTCATTCAAAAGTTTTATGGGTCTCTAAGAGTTGGTTTTTAAATATAAAATGCCTCTACCAAGTCTGGTTTATCTTTGTGGATTCTGTTTCTTAGGTTCTTCTATATCTTGAACATGTCTGATTCATGTGATATACGTTTATTTTTTGTTTTTCTCATGATTTACTATCGTAGCTTCTGGATTATCCATTAACATATAATGTTTGTTCATTACTAGGTTCCTGGAGCAGAAGGCCTTGTGGTCCGAGTAGTTTTATCTGTTAAAAAACAATTAAACGTGAAGAAGCAGTTTTTGGATATTTTTCGAGATGGAGATTTTCCAGATAAATTTTCATATCGGTCGAAGGTGAGAGATTCTGTTTTAAGATCATAGCAATTGTATTTGTTTCTCTTCATAATGTTTTGCTACTTTAGGAACTGCTATAGACCTTTGGCAATGCCGGATGTTATTCCTCTAACCTCCCTTCAGCTTTCCTTAAAATTCTGATTTGTCACAATTTGGTAAATGCTTTTGTTGGTAAAAAAATAAAGGGAATTTTTATTCAGGCCATGAGTGTGCAATATCAGAAAATTGCCTTTTTTGGTATTGATAATACTTATGTTTGGCTGCTTGGTTTTCTGTTTTAGGTGATTCTTTTGTTCCAGAAGATTGAAGGAGTAGATATATGCCTTTTTGGCATGTATGTGCAGGAGTTTGGATCAGACTGTAGTTCGCCAAATCACCGCTGTGTTTATATATCTTATCTAGATTCTGTCAAATACTTTAGGCCTGAAAGAGAAACTGCAACTGGAGAAGCTCTTCGTACATTTGTTTACCATGAGATATTGGTATAGTATTCTTGTTATTGCCTGTTTGGTTATTAGTATTACTGAAAAGTTGCACTCTTTAATAATTATTTTTTTTGTTTATTACCCTTCATCAGATAGGATACCTTGAATATTGTAAGAAACAAGGTTTTGCAGCATGCTATTTATGGGCCTGTCCACCTTTAAAGGGAGAAGATTATATTTTGTACAGCCATCCAGCAATTCAAAAAACACCAAAGTCTGACAAGTTGCGGCAATGGTATGTCTCTCCTCTCCTCCTCTTTCCCTTACCTAACTGTGTGTATGCTACGTGATATTTCTGCTTATTAAAATTTGCTCACCATTTTATGTTAACATAATACTGCCATCCCTTCAGCCACCTGCTGCATTTTCTCTTATATATTTTTTGCCATTATTGCTGAAAAATTCAACCATCGGTGCTAATACTGTTCTCTTTTTTTCCTTTCTGTTTGTCCTTTTGCCTCTCTGCTTGTGAATGTATCTTGATTACTAGCTGGTTTGCATTTGCAGGTATCATTCAATGCTAAGAAAAGCAATCAAAGAAAATGTGGCTACCAGTGTCACTAATTTATATGACCATCTCTTTATTCCTAGCGGACAATTTCACTCCAAGGTTACAGCAGCCCGTTTGCCATATTTTGATGGTGACTATTGGTCTAGTGCTGCTGAGAATATCATCAATAATTTTGAGAAGCAAAATGGAGAATTTATAGGGAGGAAGGTGCAAAAATCAATAACAAAGAGAACTCTTAGAGCCTTGGGCCATACAAATCCTTCTGATGATATCACCAAAGACGTACTACTAATGCAAAAGGTATCTTGGTAGCCTTCTCAGCCTTCTCTTTCCACGTCTTTCTCTATAGCTTTATAACTGGAGGTGGCTGTCTGTGTTCTCATTTCTTTATTAGATTAATTTGCAGCTTTGCTGGGTACTTTAATTTGCACAGTTAGATGTCTTTACTCAAATTGACTGGAAGATGCTTTAGAATGTTAATTAAGATGTTCAACTTGCCTGCTGATTTAGGAGTTGCATAAAAGAAATAAAGACGATGAGAAAAACAATTTAACTGCTAGATGCTGTGGGTGGTAGATGTAGCCACTTGGTTAATGAAAATATCTATCAAGTGAATGTTGCCTTCTGCAATTTTGGGTTAGAAGGTGATTAATCAGCCTTTTCAATATCTTGTTGTGGTATTTGTGGAGTCTCTGTTTTAAACTTAGCTGTTCTGGAAATTATAGAAATTGCTTTGTATACTTCCCATTTAAATCATCAAATATCTGGAACTGTTTTCACCTTTATTTTACACCACCCGATGCATTTATAGGTCGTCAATACAGCTGGAAATGGTTCAGATTAATTACTTTAGTGCTGTTTGTTTTGACTATGGTACAATTCTTTGTTATCCTAACATCCCCGTTTCCTTTGTCAGCTAGGGCAAATGATCTCTCCTGTTAAGGAGGACTTCTTTGTCGTCTCTTTGCAATTTGTTTGCACATATTGCCGTGAAATGATAATATCCGGGTGGCGATGGTTCTGCTGTCAATGCAAGAATTTTCATCTTTGTGAAAGGTATTACATATACCAGTATCATTCTCACTTTTCGGTTCAAGATATATCTTACCATCTGCTGTATGCTCTTCAGTGAGGATGGAGTATCTCATTCCCATCTCGCATTTTCTGTTGTGTAATGTTGTCTTTTATATATGATTTGCAGGTGTCATGATGTGGAGCACGGCCTTAATGGAGGGGACACACACACTATAAGCGGCAAAGAGAAACATTCTCTCTCTAAGGTTATTCCGAAGTCAAAACTAGTCTGATTTACTTTTTATAGTACAAAATTGGCAAAACACTTGTATCTATGTTTTTTTTTTCTCTTTCAGATAACGGTGAACGATGTTCCATCTGATACCGAGGATGAAGATGTAATTGTTGATTCTTGGTTATTTGAAAATAGGCATACCTTATTAGGCTTCTGTCAGAAGAATAACTATCAGTTTGACACGCTCAGACGAGCTAAACATTCTTCAATGATGATCCTGCATCATCTTCAGAATCAAGTATTGTCCTCAGCTGGGTCCACCTGCATCATTTGTCAGCAGGATACTTGTAAGGATGATAAGAATGTCTGTGCTAGATGCCGCAGTGAAAAACATGGTTTTTTCCGTATTCATAAGTTGGCTTATCAGTCGTCGACTGCTACTCGTGAAACCGAGTGTAGAGATGAAACTGAGCATACAGATGCACGAAAGGCATTGCTTAAGGTATGAGGAACAAAATATTTTGAAAAAAAAAAGGTACGAAGACCAGAAGATATTTCATCCTTTGAAATTTTGTGTTAAACCAAAATTTGGAATCCGGTTAGTTCCTTTTTGCGCGTCAAGTGTATCAATAATCTTTTGTTGATTTACTTAATACAGTGCATTTTATTGAGCATTTTACTTCATTTTGATAACATTTCTCAGGAATCGATTAGTGAATTGAGTGGAGGTTTTTTAGATTTACAACCCTGTATCATCTCGATGCAGCTAAAGGAACTTCTAGATGTCTTACAACATGCGTCGCTATGTAGAGCAACCAAGGGTGACCCCTGCTCTAACCCATACTGCTTTGCGATGAGAAGATTGTTCATCCATGCATCCAATTGCACCACTCGAATCGCCAGAGGATGTGCAGTCTGCATAAAGGCATGGAAAATACTGTGGATTCATGCAAGCTTTTGCAGGCTAACAGATTGCCACGTGCCACGCTGCAGGTTGGTTCCATTTTCATGGGTTCTCTGTCTGAACTAAGCTATTTTGTTCCATGTCACATATACTGTCGAGTGTTTATTTGATCTATTTGTGCTAAATTTGTAGAGATTTGAAGCAGCGTATGCATGCACTATAACTGAGATCTGGAAGAGGTGACTTTCGACAAGAAACACCCAAATTTCTCGGCGTAGCTTGGAATTTCAAGTATATAGGAGAACAGTGTATATAACCAATAGCACTAATCTAGTGTACAGGATCAGAGTTTATCGAGATCAAATAGCACAGATAGAGGAGTTACAAAGAAATGGAAGGCAAAACCAAGTTTTGATACATGTCGTGGAATCAGATTTAGCTTGCGGTAGTTTACTTAGGCTGATTCAAGTTTTGAGCCTGTAGAACCAGCATATTTTGTTTGATATGTATTGCTGAAGTCTTCGTCATTCCTGTCTATAGTTTAAATTAATGAGAATGGGCATTAATTTAGATATACATTGATTGAATTATATATTTTACTCGTAGTCGTACGCAATCCTCGTTTTACTTCGGGAATTACATATGTTTTTTTCAAAAAAAGACTAACAAATAAAAATCTGAATAAAATAATATATTTTATTGATTATTATGGAACAGTAACTAATATGTAAATATTATATACTATACTAAACGCAATGGATTAACTAAAGTATCATCTCTTATTTCTTAATTTAATTTTATCTTTTAGATTTATACATTTTCATTCAAAGATATCTTTCCTTTCTCATTACTATAAAAATGCACGTTTAATATAAAGTCCGCACTTAAATCAGCGTTATATCAATTTCAATAAACATCATACTAATATTTTTGTATGCGGAAGAAAGTTTGCAAAGTGATTAGAAGATTGTCAAAATTACAACTCTCTAATCAATAACACACTTACACAAGGAAAGAAATCAAAAATAATTATAACCAACCTTATCTTTAACAAAATTCATGTTTCTTATAGATTTAATAATAATAAATAATATTAATACATTTTCGGTACTTTTTTCTGTTCAAAATCCATTTTTTTGTTTAACTTCATTAATCCAACCCCATATGTATTTGTGTTTGATGTAAAGTCTAGCTCTGATTTAACATATCATTTACAATGAAACGGTGTGAAACTTAATTTCTTTAATTAATATCAAATGTTGTTATAGTATAGACCAAATAAGAAAAAAAGCAAGTGAAATTAATAATATCAAGTCTAATATAATCCCAAATTAAATTCAAATACTAACAAAAAGAGCCACTATTTTTTACAGTTTTCAGACCAACTCGTAAATTTTATGAAATATTAGATAGCTCGAGCTCATATTTGAGAATATAAATCCATTCGATGTCATTGTCAACTAAAGTTTTTATAACACAATTTACGCTTGAGAATAATTGAGGACAGAGATCAAGCTGTGAGAAACAAAAAAAGAGATGATTGTGGGGGAAGGAGAAAGATACAAACAATTGGAATTATGTGGAATCTAGTTTCCAGCGTAAAATATGCACTGGCCATTGCTACATCAAATCACCTAGCTAGATCCAGAATAATGCAAAAATGAAAATCCTAAGAACCTAACCAAAGAACCAGAGGGTGCAGAAAACAAGAACCCCCCCACCTTGGACCAAGTCATCACTACATTTGATTAGTTAATAATACACACTGCTACTACACATCCATGACATCCTAACACCATTCCTACAAATAATATTTGAAACAATCAATAAACCATCAAAGCTAATTTCCTCATGATTACGTTGTGAAGAAAGTCCAGAGCTTCTTTTTTATTGAAGCTTCGCCCGGATGCTCAGATTCAGATTCTTCATCTTCATCATCTTCGTCGTCATCTGCAACCGCCGAGTCCCCAGCCTCTTCAGGGGTGCCATTTACCTCCTCACTCAATGTGGCATTTTCAACCAAGTTTCTTGCTGTATCAGCATCACCATCCCCAGTGTACGAGACCAACTCCAACTGCCAAAAACACAAACCCTTGTCAGCAAAATTCACATATATACCACACTGTTATAAGCACATTAAGGATTTAGAACAACTATCAACGTTTATGTGATTCACATCCACAATGAGTTTTACAGCACTGACCTGTTCAAAGTGTGTACTTCCGCCATTTTCACTAGCAATACCGATTACACTTGGACCCTTTAAACCATCATCCTCCTTATCTTCCGAGTCGGCAACAGACAAGGTTTTGGCATTTACAACTGTGACCCCACTGTTTACATATAATGCAAAATTATGTTATTAGCAGCAAACAACTTCAGAAAAAGTAAAAGTAACTTGTCAAGTATAATAAATTGTGTGACATGTCAATTATGTAAATGCATGCACGTCTCCTCCTTTGGGATCCTAAAAATAAGCCAACAGCCAGCAGAAGCTGTTGGATAAGGTATGCGTGAAATGCCACCTAAATGTGTGGGACAGTAGCTATTTGAAAAATCATGGCTTGCATAATTAGGTAGTCATTAACTATATATGACAGATTGAAAACTAACACTTTAGGACGTCGAAGATTATATCGGTTTTCCGCTGGAGGTCGCCCAGCAGTAACTTTTGGTTGCCTCTTCCTGCGTTTCCCAGTTGTGATACTATCAGAATGTCCCTCATTCTCATCAGCATCACGCTCACTAACTGTATTTTGAGAAGTGCGAGTATTTCTCCGCTTCCGTGCATTTCTTGAAATTTGCTTATCTACAAGACTGGACTCATCACGGCTTTCAGCCTTCAGATGGCTAGAATCTTCTGTATCATCAATTAGGTCCAAGGATTCCCCAAGTATAGCCTTTGCATCCTGCACAACTGCCTTTACCGAGCGTGTCCTAGTAATTCTGGGCCTACCTCTCTTTTGAGTCTGACGAGACGGCTGCACATCAGAAGGCTGTATTCCTTCATGAGATTCTGGTGCCTGACTGTTGATGGTGCTCTGGTCATCCTGTCCAGCTTCAGCCTCTCTGATGCTAGAATCCAATTGTATCCTCTGGACATCCACTATTTCATTTCCATTTCCAAAAGACAACTCCGGTTCATGTGTCATAAAATCTAATCTTTTTGATGGTTCTGCCATGTTTCCAGAGGAAAAAGGAGCATCCAAATTTTGTACAGCAGCAGAATCCATCTTATTGCCTGGAGAAAACCTAAAAATCTTCGATGTGCATTTGCGGAGCCAGGATACCGGGGATACTGAACGAGATGCATCTGGAGACATATCAGTCTCTTGCACCGAAATAGCAGCCGTATTATAAGTATCATGTCCAGTAGCTATATCAGTAACCTGTCCTTTGTCGCGAAGGATATCTGCATTTTCAATATCTTGTGAAGATATTAAATCAGAAAGCACAAACTCGGAGGTTATTTCGCCACAATTCTTGCAACTCTTGTGTTGTTCAACAAATACAATAAAGCGCTCTTTTTCTTTAATAAATTGTTCCCTGTGATCCTTCAATTTCTTGCTTAGACCATCAAGGTTATTGATATCAACTCGCATTTCGAGTTGTTGCTCTTGGAGATGCTTTTGATTTCCCTCAATTTCTTGCCTTTCCTTTTCTAATCTAATTCTTTCTAATTTCATCTCCTCCATTTCTCTTTTAGCTAGATCTCTTAAGAAATTAATGTTCCTCAATTCTCCTTCCTTCTCTTCCTCAAACAATTTCTCCTTTTCTTGCAACACCTTTTCCATTTCCTCCTGTCTTTTTTGCATATCATTCTCAAGTTCACTCAATTTCAGCTCAAATTCATGCAGCACCTGTTGTCTCTCACTAAGAGTTTTCTCAGCTAGTGCAGAGCGTTCATGCTCCATATCAGCCTTAAAAGATTCTTTGGCAAGTTCAAGAGCTTCCCTCTCACTTTTCACATAGTCGTCCACAGCTTGTTTTTCATTCCTTATTCTTTCTTCTTCCAAGATTCTTTGCTTTTCAAACTTTTCCTTCTGTTCCAAAATCCTCTTCAACTCTTTCTCAATCTCAGCCCTTTTCTCATCGAGATCTTCCCATTCCCTCTCAAAATTCTCTTTTTGCATCTTTAAATCTTCAACCTCCTTCAGAAAGAGTTGTTCCTGAAGCCTGCACTTTTCTCTCTCTTCTTTCAGTTCAGATTGCAAATGGACATACTCAACCCTCTCTTCTTCAATTACTTTGAGCTGATCCTTCTCTTCGTGAATCTTCAGTAGCTGGTCTTCATTTGCAGCTTTTATCTTCTCAAGTTCAGCCTTAAGAGTCAAAAGATCTTCTTTCTCAGAATTTAATTGCTGTTTCTCATTGTCCAAGCTCTTTTCCTCAGATTTGATGGTCTTCTCTCTTTCCTTCAAAGCTTTGGATTTTTCCTCAAACTCCTTCTCCTTCTCCTTAAGTTTATCTGATCTTTTATCCAATGCCTGTTCTCTTTTTACAAATTTCTCATCCATATGTTTGACTTCAGCTTCTTTCTTTTCTACTTCTTTCACCTTGTTTTTCAGTTCCTCGTCAAGAGATTTCCTCTTTTGGGCAGCTTCCACTTCAAACTCATGCTTCTTACCTTCCAAAATAGCATTGTGATCATCAATGAGCTTCTGAATCTCAACCTGTTTACATCGGGCGCAAAATCAAATGATAAGTACCTTGGCTAAAAATACAAAAAAACCAAAAAAGTCTCAGTCCCATCAATGAAAAAAATCAAAAACTGGCACAAAACTGATTGGTGTTTCTTGTTCAAAAACGAGGACCAGAATTGAAGATTAACAGACTGCCTTTTGTATTCATCATTTTCAAACTGGATTTGAAATTGAACCAGAAATGGAAAAAACTAATAAAACGAGAGAGAGGGTTTGGTTGGTGCAATATATTATCTAAACAAAAATTTAATAAACTACCATGATGTTAAGTACAGCTGAAGCCTGAATGCAAAAACTAAAATTAAATGATATCCTAATGTCCAATAATCTAATTTATTTGATTAAAAAAAACAAGATGTTATCCACAATTACATTAGATGTATTGAAATATTAATTTAGTTTTCAAATTGAAATGAATTTAAAAGGTCTAACATATCTATGTCTTTTTTTGGTAAAAAAATACAGTCTATTTTTTTTGAAATAAAGATTTCTGAACTAAAGCTAGGCATGCTCTTGTTTGGAAAATCAGTGAATCTAGAAAAAGCACACTACTACGAAACCTGTGAAAGACGAAGCACAAGAACATGAAAATATCAAGCACTTGGAACCAGTGATCATAAGAGAAACAAACGGTACCCAAATTTTTCAGAAAATAAGTCTATCACAATGGAATTGCAAGGACTCACTTTTTCTCTAGAATTCAGCTTTTCTTCTAGTACATGTAACTCTTCCTCTTTCATCTCTAATTTCCTTCTTACAGTGTCAAATTCCTGCCACAATTCAGACAAATATTTTAACATATACATAAGTCAAAAAGGCAAAAACCACTGAGCATGGAAAGTAATGTGCCTTCTCTTTAAGAGTCAGATTAGCCAGCCGGATGCTCATGTCATCTTCTTTCTTTTTCAAGGTTGTATTTGCTTCATCAATCTTCTTTTGCATCTCTTCAAGGTCTTTCTCTTTTTGCTTAAAGATCCTATCATTATCGTTTGCCCTCTCCTCTCTTTGATTTATTATCCTTTGACCTTTAGATAACCTTTCTTCTCCCTCTTGTAATTTCCTTTCCCATTCTCTCAAGTCCTCCCTTTGCCTGGAAAAAGCAGAATCATGTGCTTCTTTCCTGTGAAATGCAGACAGCATAAAATTGTCAGCAATTTGAACTTCAACAAAAGAAAAGGCAACTAGAAAAATATATAGAACAAGACAAAAAGAACAATGATAATAAGTATCAAGAAAATACTCTTGAATGAAGGACATGCGCTCCCTACGAAGAGCACTTTCTCGAGATTCCACCTCCTGTGATTTCCTATCAAGCTCTGAACTTTTTCTACTCACTTCAGCAAGCTTGGCATCAGCAGCACGTAGTTTTGACTCCACCTCGAGAGACTTTTCTTCAACGCTAATGATCAATGCATTTGCTTCTGCCAACTTTGAATCAGCAGTAAATTTAAGCTCAGCATTTTCAGATCGCATCTCACGTACTGCTTTCTCCAGCTGCAGAACCACAATTTTCCAAAATTATTCAGGGAACCATATATCATTGAAGTTTGCAGTTGAAAATTAAGCAAATCCTTGCATATAACAGATACTTATTACACTAGAAAAGTACATTTGAGTGTGTTACTAAATTAGGAAAAAGGAACAAGCCTTACATCAAGCACGCACTGTTTCTCCACACCCAGCACCTTCCTCAAATTCTCCTCTCGCCTCTCAGCATCAGATATAGCAATTAAGTGTGCTGCTTGTTCTCGCTTCAACAGATCTGTAACTTCTGTAATTGCTTGCTTAAGTTCTTCATACTTAGAAGACCACTCTTTCTTCTCAATCAAGAGAAGCCCCATATTGTACTGATAGTCGAACAGCTGAATATACAGACACATTAAATTAGCAAAACAATGTAGCAAAACTCAGTCAAAAGAAAGTAAGAACTAAAAACCGTTAAATAGTCGTAACCTAGGCAGCCCAAAATAATTATATGAAACTGTTGTTGAAGATCAAATTGCATAGTAATCAGTGCTAAAGCTCATGTGACATAAAACCAAAATCTTGAAGCAAACATTATTTATATTCAAATCACCTTCGTAATTTTAACCGGTGTCCTTTCCACTTTAGTTCCATTCTGATTCCGAATAAAAAACAAATATTCATTTGCATATTCTATTTGATGATTTAACATTACCAAGAGATGAGTTTCCGCAATTTAAAAATTTAGTTGTGTATAAAGTGCTCTACACATTTTAAGTTCTTGTGATGTTTTTTCAGGCTAAAGTCAGACAGAGAGGTAAGTGCTTATGTTAATATAGTCCCTTTCCTAAACAAGAATCTCAAACCTTCTATAACGAGTTAAAGACCAAGAGTCACTTAAACTTGGAGATTAGATTATTAGATGGATTGAAACATTCATTAGAGCCTGATCTCGTTCTTCTCATTCTCTTTTTCTACTTAACTTTCTCTTTTAATCTTCTGACTTAACACATATTTCCCCCAACAAAAAGTTATATGAACTACTTTTGATCAAACTTCAATACTTAGAAAATAAGGAAAGCCCAAACAATCTACACAGTTCTCATTGTTAAAACTCCAATAAGTCTTAGCCTGAGATAAGCACTCTTCCCACAATTATTCAAACTTCCTGCAACAACACTCCTTCAAATAATATAGGCTCCATACACAATACTAATACTACTATATGCCTCTCTAAGAAAACGCATAGTTATAACTTAAAAACAGTTACCAGCAAGTTAAATGATGGCATCAGAAAATATAAAATGCTCAAATCAATTATGATAATCTTCAAGACCCTTCTAAACATTTATTTAGATAAATGCAAAACCCAAATAAATAAACCTACAAATCTGCTAGACTTTTACACATCCAAGCTATTCCACAACTCTTGCTTTGTTACTCAATTTCACAAGAATTACTATATTCTAGAAATTCAAAAACCCACTAACACAAATCAAACAAATAACAAAACCCAAAACACAGAATTCCAAAACAATGACCAAAAATTGAAATTTCTGAACAAAAAGCCAGATAAAAAGACCAACCTCATTTTCAAGCTTCGAAATTTTCTCGACCAATCCAATATCATCACCACTGTCGAATACAGTTCCCACCCCATTAGGAGTCACTGGTTCAGCAAAGGCCACAGTCTTTCCCTTCAAAACACTGCCATCTCCAGCGTTCATATTATTTACCCCATTCGGGTTCGACCCAGACCCGGTTTTATCACTCCGCGGCGTGAGAGACCACCCGGACCACACTTTCCTTTGTGGCGTAAACATAGTTACACGCTCCGCAAATCTATAGATCCCAAAGTTAACGTCATAAGCAAAAAACTCTAAAAAAAATTAAAAGAAAACTTCCAACAAATTGAGTGCCTCTCACTTCAATCAATTTCCAGATAAACAAAAGACCCGAGAAAATTGAAGATTAGAGTAAGTGAAAGTGTTCAATTTTGAAAAATTAGAGTTAAATTTTACTGTGAAAACCCTAAGACCGGACGTCAACCGGGTTCCTAAAATCCGGTGGAATTTAGATTTGGAGTCCGATAACGTCTCGAAAACGAACTTTCTCTCTTATTTTATTTTTAATTTGGGTTGGGTTGGGTGTGCGCGGCTCTGGTCATCATGTGTTTTACTATCTCTAATCGGGCCCTACAAGCACTACTTCCCTTTGCCAAATTACAAATTTGCCCTTAATTTTGTAAATTTTGAGGATGGTTATGAGGGCACTTTGGGGATTAAATAGGTGGCTAAACTGGCTTTTGAAGATGGTGGCTTGTTGTTTGGTATTGACGAAATTGGGCTTAAGCTGAAGGAGTGAGATGAGGGTGAGATGAGGGTAATTTGGAGATTGTATAGGAATGTGGGAATATTAGATGGAAATGACAAGCTGGAAATAGAAGGGGATGATTGGATTTGAAGATAGTGTGTTTTGTCCCATGTGCTCTTTTCATTATTCTACTATTTTCTCTCTCCTTTGGTCTTTACCAAAGTAATGGGATAAGAACAATCAAATGTTAACAAAATCCAATTGAAATATTACTTTTATTCTATTTTCAAGTTTGATGTGCTAATTCTTCGAAATATAAAATGTAAATAAGTAATTATAATTTTTTAAAAATGAAATAAAACCAAGTTGTTTAATATTATAGAATTTTTTTTTTGTTTCTATTTAATTTTTTGGTGAGAGATTTTTAATTAAATTTTGATTTTGTATATATCAAACTTTTCTTAAAGCATCTCTACTCTAGTGTCAAAATACCTCATAATGCTATAATTTAGCATTTAATATAAAAAACACATCTCCATTGCACTTTTATTTCATGTGCTAAATTTAGCATATGCTAAACATTGTGTCAAATTTGTTAGAAAGTTTAGCATATGTCAAATTTGTTTATATCTAAATTATTTACAGATTTGCCATTAATAATGATAATCACTTATAAAATTATAAATTTAGCATTTAGTTTAGCATTTTGCAATGGAGTGAATTTCAATAATATGTAATATATATAGCATTTTGTCTTATTTTGTGCTAAAAATAGCATAAAGATACAACAGGCAATGGAGATACTCTTAGAAAATAGCGTCTTTTATTTCACGGTTGAGGGTTTATTTTGAATCAGTTGTTGCTGGTAGCTAATAATTATTAATTGATACTGATAACTGAAAATTGATCGTCGATAATTGATAAATAATATTTACTCCCTCCGTTTTTTATTTAATTGTCCATTTAACCAAAATTGTACATATTGAAAAATGGATTGTTTGTCTTAAAATATAGGAGTAAATACTAATATAATCCTACTATGTAATATATATTTTGTAAATTGAGTTATAAAATCATTTATTAGAGAGGGATAGATTTAAAAGATAATAACTAATGTTATAATTTATATCATAAGAAAATTTTAAAATAATTTTATATATTATATATATTATACAAATTATATTGCAATAATAATATTATCGACTATCAGCTAGGGATGGAAAAAATAAACGTTGAAACCGATTAACCAAATCAAAACTGAAAAGCTAAACTGAAAAATGTGATTAATCGGTCCATGGAGATTGAGTTTTTTAATTTTAATTTTTTATGATTAATAATTCAGATTTAAAATTTATTGTTTTAAAAATCGCGGTTAACCGGTCTATAAATAATATGTATTTTTATAAATTATTACTTATAATATATATATTAAAATAAAATTCATTTTCTAATCTACACATATAAAAATTCTAAATTTAAAAATATATGCAACAAATATTTTATTTACAAAATATATTTATATTTTATGAGAATACATACATAAAAATATTGTAAAAGAGCTTTATTTTTCTTAATAAAATATTAACTCGATCGCTTTATTCTTTTTTTATATATATATATATATATATATAATTTGAAAATCTATAGCATGTTCTTTGTTAGTTAGAAAAATTAAATAGAATGAAGTTAAAGTATTATTTTTTTATACTTACAATTTTATTCTATAAAATTTATTTTGTTTCAAGTCTAATTATTTTAATAGTTATATGGTTAAAAACCATAAAATTAAACCCTTTTAAATTTTAGGTTTAGGTTTGTAATGTTAAAAACTATTCTATTATGGACCAGTTTACAAATGACCATCATGAACCGGTTAATCGGTCTATGCACATTCCTACTATTAGCTGTTGAAAAAAGCTTTAAAATAAAAAAAATTCACCAACAATTGTTGAAAGTTTATGGATAATTGTTGTAAATTTACATCAAATACCCAACTGAAACTTTTGAAAAGTAAAAGATAAGAGCGTTATTGAAAACTTGAATTAAAGGTCAATTCAATTTGTATTTTTTGATAAAATCACTATTTCAAATGATAGTAACAATTATTTTTGTTTTATTTTAAATTTTTGTACTCAAAATTTATACAATAATTTTTAATTCTAAATAGATATAAAAAAATAATTTTTAATTCTAAATAGATATAAAAAATCAAAATGAAATATGTTTTGTCATGCACAAACGGTTTCCATACCCCCGTGATACCGACCTAATAATATTCGAACTCCAAGCATCGCCTAACGAATGCTATGCTCGCCCAACGAGTCTCCAAATCTCCCATCGCCCATGTCTGTCTCGGGGGGACTCATCCAGGTCTGCCATCTAGGCAACCTCATCCACTCCGTTCCCTGACACCCACTACCCGGGATAATCGGGAACGTGCCTTCACCATTATCAATAATCGTGGGGCAAACCCACGATTTACCAGATAACCACCGCCTTAAACTCATTATAAAAGGAAGCCACCGAATGCTGAGAAGGGTAAGCAGAAATCAGACTTAAATACTCTTACATTCATTTACCTACCAAAAAACCCTCTCTGACTTAAGCATCGGAGTGGCTTTCAGGCTGAGCAAGCCTGAGGTCCTTTGAGCTTATATTTGTTACTTGTGCAGGAAAAATAGTACAGGCGACCCCTTAAAGATCGACCTGTATCATTTGGTGCGGTGAGCGTGGAACTTATTAGTTTCGTCGTTCCTTTTAGATACTTTTCAGAATTTGCTTTTTCAAGAATGGATCCCCCACAAGATAATACTCTACCAGCTACCAACCGAGAAGACAGGGAAACAGAACCACCGGCCCTAAATCTGTTTCCCCCGACCAGCGAAGAAGGAGAAACCAACGACCCCCTGGCGATAAGACAGACGATGCCTCCGATAGCCATAGCACCTGATGAAGGGCCAATCAACAACCAAGCAATGTTCAAGGCTTTCCTAGAAATCACCAGTCTACTCAAAGATATCAAACAGAGTATCTCGTTAAAATCGCCAGAACAGGGATCAGCGAAATCACCAATACAGAAGTCAACGTCAACCATGGACAAGGGAAAAGAACCAATGCGAGAGGAAGATGCCCCTGAAAATTCCGCAAGGAAACAAAATGCCCCCATCGTAATTCCAGACGAAGAACGTTGGATGGATGAACAACACACCCTCAAAGGCGGAGAAGAGCATCTGGAGGAAAAAGTCCGCCAAGTCATGAGCAGGCTTGGAATAAGATGTGAAGACGTGGACATCTCTCTTCGAAGTGACTCACCACTCGCAGATTTCATCATCTCTCACGAGTTCCCTACAAAGTTCAGATACCCCCCAAATTTGGAGTCGTACGATGGAACAGGCTGTCCCAAGAGCCATATTCACAAATTCCAAGCGGTGATCAATGTTCAGACAAACTTGGATCACGTACTATGCAAACTTTTTCCTACTACCTTAAAAGGTCTGGCGCAGGAATGGTACCAGAGTTTAAAGCCAGGATCAGTGCTGACGTTCAAACAATTCTCAGGACTTTTCCAGGCTAGATTCGTAGCATGCATCCCTCAAAAGAAGCTATCCACAGATCTGCTGGCCATCATGCAATGGGAAGGAGAGACACTCAGGAAGTACGTAGAAAGATTCAATAAGGAGGCGATGCAGATAGAAGACCTGAGCCAGGAGATCGCCTACACAGCATTACTCAATGGAACTACCAACTCCGACCTACGAAAGGAATTATTGGCTAAATCACCAAAATCATTTACCACACTGATGACCATCGCACATACACAGATCAGGGTGGATGATGGCCAGAGAGAAATAGAGAATCGCCTCGGACGGGTAGAAGAACGAACGTTTGCAGAAAGAAGAAATGGGGACAGATCGCCCATAGAAAAGAGGTTCGGAGAAAAAGGCAATGACCATTTCAGAAACAAAAGGAAAAAAGACGAAGATAGGCGATATACGCCCCTGAACACAACCAGAACCAACGTACTGTTTTGGGTAAAAGACAGCCGAGAGAAGGTCAGATGGCCAAGGAAGATGAACGTTGCATCGGCCAGCAAAAGAGACAATAGCAAATACTGTGAATTTCACAGAGACAACGGCCACACCACAGATGAATGCTGGCACCTGAAGGAGGAGATAGAGAAATTGATAGAAAGGGGATCCCTTTCCCAGTTCGTAAAAAGGGACACCGAAGCCAGAGAGACGGAATCAGAAAGAAAGAAAGAGCGGAAAGAAGAAATCGCCAGAAGACCCAGACCAGAGCCAGCAGGCGTGGTTAATGTAATAATGGGCGGATCGACCGGAGGAGACAGCAATACTACAAGGAAGAAAGCTGCAAGAACAGTCTACTCGGTTAGCCCAGGTGCACCGAATGCTAAGAAATTCAGAAGCGTATCTTTTTCGGAGATCGATAGTCATGGCTTATCAGTCCCTCATGAGGACGCCCTAGTTGTCAAGGGGCGACTCAACAATTTCGAGGTATCTCGGATGCTCGTAGACACGGGAAGTTCGGTAAACATGATCACGATGGAGGTGTTCGGCAGAATTGGACTCAAGAAAGAAAATTTGACACATGTCACTACTCCACTAGTGGGACTAGGAGGCAAATCTGTACAGGTGGAAGG
Organism: Mercurialis annua; assembly: GCF_937616625.2. Taxonomy (NCBI): domain Eukaryota; kingdom Viridiplantae; phylum Streptophyta; class Magnoliopsida; order Malpighiales; family Euphorbiaceae; genus Mercurialis; species Mercurialis annua. The sequence goes on along the minus strand of NC_065573.1, from coordinate 34,734,004 downwards.
ATCACTGGAGATAAACATCCAACTGGGGGATGGAGAGATCTACAAAGAGATCCGAGCAGAATTCATGGTGGTCAATATGGATTTCGCATACAATGCAATTCTCGGAAGGCCACTCTTGCACGATACATGCGCATCCATTTGCATGAGGTACTTACTGATGAAAATCCCAACCAGAGAAGGCGATGCCGAAGTCAGAGGATGCCAAAAGTCAGCCAGAGAAGCATACTTTACAGCTCTCAGGAAAGTACATATAACCTTGCCAGTACTAACAATGGAACCTCCAGAGAAGAAGGAAAGGGCGGAGCATTATGGGCGAACTGAGAAAATCGAATTATCCCCAGGAAAGGAGATAGAAGTGGGAGATGAGCTAGAAGAAGAAATCAGACGATCTCTGACCGAAAACCTCAGATCGCTTGGAGACTCCTTTGCCTGGACAACAGACGAATTGATCGGAGTAGACCCGGACGTCATATGTCATCGGTTAAACATAGCGACCGACGCGAAGGCAGTAATACAAAAGAAGAGAAGGCACTCGCCCGAAAAACAACTCGCCATCGCAGAAGAGATCGCCCGGTTAAAAGCAGCAAACGTGATCAAAGACGCCTATTACCCCAAGTGGGTAGCAAATGTGGTGATGGTAAAAAAGTCCAATGGCACTTACCGAATGTGCGTGGACTTCACAGATCTGAATAAAGCATGTCCCAAAGATAGTTTCCCACTTCCACACATTGATCAGTTAGTAGACTCCACAGCAGGTCACGCCCTCTATACATTCCTAGATGCCAAGGCGGGATATCACCAGATACCCATGGCACCTGAAGATCAGGAGAAGACGGCCTTCATAACAGACCAGGGATTATTTTGTTACAAGATGATGCCCTTCGGTCTGAAGAACGCAGGAGCCACATATCAGCGGCTGGTGAACTCAATATTCAGAGATCAGATAGGAAAACACATGGAAGTTTATGTGGATGACATGATTATCAAGAGCATCCGAGCTGAAGACCACCCAACAGATGTGAAGATAGTCCTGGAGACGCTAAAGAGATACCAGCTAAACCTAGAAGAAAACGAAGAAAAGCTCAGGAACAATCTAGATCTCCTGGTTGAAAAAATCAACAGATCAGACATCAGGATGGAAGCCTACAGACAAAAGATGGCCAAACATTTCAACAGCCATGTAAAGAAAAGAAAATTCAAACTAGGCGACCTAGTCATGCGAAAAACCGAAGTCAAAAAAGGAGAAGCAGGAAGCGGAAAACTGCAGCCAAACTGGGAAGGACCTTACACCATCAGCGAGGTCATCAAAGAAGGAACATTTAAACTCACCAACTCCATGGGAAGAATCATACCAAGGACATGGAACGCCAACAACTTGAGGAAAATTTAGTCACAATGGGTCGCCATCAGACATGATTAGTTACTTTAAGAAGTAGTATAATTAGTCAAGCAGTGTTCAGTTTCAATATTGTATTTCAATTCCTCCAAGTGATGTTTAATCACAGCATTATTTCAATTTCTACAAGTGATATTTCATCACATTACTGTATTTGAATTTATGCAAGTATTTTAATTTACCCTTGCTCGGACAAGGAATTTCCACAGATATCATCTCTTTACCATAGTTGCTGATTACTTAAAATATTTCCAAAGAGGAGAACTGACGAGTTCATTCCCAAAAAAGGAAAATACACAGTCCAAATATATATATCGCCTAAAATAAAGAGAACATAGAAGCTAACTGTCTCAATAATAAAGAAGGCAAAAAAGATATATATTAAAAAGAAGGCAAATGCCCCACAGAAATTACAAAGGAAAATAAAATTCCTAACAAAAGAAAAGATACAAGTGTACAAAGTGCATAACAAAAAAAAAAGAAAGGAAAGTTCTTTCTATACAAAAAAAAAAAGGGAATCTAAAGCTTGATGATCTCTGGCTCAACCTTCTCCGGGGCAGCCTCCTTGTTCCCCTCCAAAATATTGGGGACAGATAACCCCTCCTGCGAATCCCGCCTGGCTGAAGAAGAAGCATCGACATGAATGTTGCCAGAACGGGTGGGAGAAGGGACATCGGCAAGGCTAAGAGGATCGGACCCTGGAAGGATAGACTCCAGGTCAGAAGGCCGATCCAATAAGTCCAGAGCAGCAAAAGGCCGCTCCGAAGATATAAGCAAGCCGAAGTCCTTCTCCTCAGGACTACCCCCCAAACCGGGAACAAGAGGCTTCTCGCCAGCCTTGGCAGGTTCCTGGACCCCTTGGGCAGACTGTTCGGCAACCTCAGCAGCACCTCCACCATTTTCAGACTTGATGGAGACAAACAAGTCCTGGGGAGAATCTGGCTCACTCTCACTGTTAACCCCCTCGGGAAAGCCATATAAGAATTCAACGTCCCCATCAGGATGACGCTCCAAGTAGGTACCCACGATGGCTTCAGTGAAGTCAGTCAGATCATTGGCTAGCTGGGCGGTGTTACGGCGACGCCTCTCCTTCTCACGAATCAGCCTGCCTCGCTTCAAATAAAGCCTCTTCTCAGCAACTGAGACTTTATCGTTAAGGGCCGTGACGGTGGTGTCGAACTCCTTCTTGAGATCGTCATAATCAGTGCTTTTCAACACCACCTCTGCCGCCAGATTTTTATTTTCCTTCTTAAGGCGGGCGACCTCCTCAGACAGCACACGCTGCTGCTTCACAGCACTCTCCCTCTCCCTGGATAATCTATCAACGTCAGCACGAAGAGAGTCCAGCTTCTGAGTGCACCCGCCATGTTCGCTGCGAAGGGAGTCATACTTTCCCTTCAGCAGCTTGTACTCCGTCTTCAACTTCACCTGCATCTCATCGTCGTTAAGACGGTTGGAGCGGTATTGACGGATGGCATAGGCAACCTAAACATAAAATAAAACTGAGTTAGAAAATAACCATCACGGGAAGGAGAAGGCAAAATGCTAAAGATAGAAAATAATCACCTTTGCCAGGTTGGAAAAACAATCGTCCATCAGTACGTGGTCCGGCCTCTTTAAATAGTAGTCAACGTCCGAAGGGCAGCAGGAACCCCGGAAGATGTCGTGGGCAACGGCAGGACAACGTACAGTGGCATCGGCCCCATACTTCTGAAGGAGCAGGTCGACCTGAGTCACCATCACATCCCTCTTAGGCCTTTTCATCGAAGGTCCCTCCCCCTCAGTATCTTCGCCCCCTGAAGAAGGAGCTCGCCTTTTGCTGCCAGTCGAAGCAGCCGGGGCAGTTTGGGGAGCCGGAGGAAGGGGTCGGGAAAGCTTCTCCTTCGCAGGAACCTCCATCTTATCCTTCCCCTTACCAGTGTAAGAGGGAACAGCAGGAGGAGGAGGGCCAGTGACAGGTTCCTTTATCTGGAAACCCGGCAGCACCACCCTAGGAGTGGGAGCAGAATCATCACCCTTCTGAGAAGAAGGTGGCTTGCCTCCAGCCGTAGAAGGAACATCGCCTCCTTTCTTAGCAGGCGCCTTCTTAGCCTCAGAAGACGGCTTGGGATCAGCTTGGGGAAGGGCCTCCCTCTCTCGAGCCTCTCGGCGAGCTCTCCTGTCCTCCATGACCTTCTGCTGAAGTTCCTTGAAGTTCGGCACTGAAAAGTCAAAGGAAAGAAAATTCAAAAAACGCTTCACAAAAATTAAAAGGGAATAAAAACTTCATGGTACAAACAAGGTACCAGAAGGACTAAGAGGCATAGAAGAAATATTAAGAGGGGAAGAAAGCAGTGGTTCGCCCATATCAGGGAACTCGTCTCCATTATCGGGCAATGTCTCCCTCTTGTCCTCACTCTTCTTCCTCTTTTCCCTTTTTTCACCCTGCACTCTCTTATTTCTCTTGGAGGCAACACTTTGGTCCCAGCCGAAGTAGGAACTTATCAGATTCACTACGTGCACCTTAGCGCCACCTCGAAGCAGACGCAACGTCTCTTTATCAACCTCGCTCAGGTTCGCCTTTTCCAACTTAAGGGGCCCTTCCACAAAAACATTCGGAATGGAGCCCCAACCCCCTTCCTTCTTGGCGATGACGAAGTTACCTTTCCACCGCTTCAAAGAATTGGGAAGGCCAATGAAGGGAGATCTCCCGGGTTGCAAGTAGAAGAACTCGTCGCTTTTCTTCCTCCCCAGAGAATAGATCGCCCTAACAATCTCGTAGCCCACCTGTCTCTTCAGCTGGAGACCACGAATAAAAACTCCGGTCAAGTGACGATGGGCATTAGGATGGAGTTGACCCAAGGGGATCTTAAAATTATCGAACACTTCTTGGGTGAAGAGATCGAGTGGTAGCCTCAAACCCGCCTCAAAATCGTCAACGAAAAGCAACTGTTCATCATCCTTCAAGACCTGGCTCACAGCCGAACCCTCAGATGGAATCCGAAGGCTGATGAAGGGGGGAATTTCGTACCTCGCCCTAATCCAAACTAGGGCTTCTTGACCCAGACTGATAGGCCACTCAGACAAGGGCTTTTTCTTACTAAAAGATGTCCCAGAGGAGACTTTACGTCTTTTAAAAACAAAATCCTCCTCGTCTCCTTCGTCATCACCCAGTTCACCATCTCCACCCTCATCTCCACCAACGTCCTCAAGGGGAGCCTCGCCCTCTGGCCCTCTGTCATCAACACCCTCCTCACTATCAGGGATCACCTTCTGAGACAACCCTTCCTCGTCAGATGACAACTCAACAAGGGTGGCAAGAGGAGCAGGGTAAGTAGGGTCACTGGCAGAACTCTCAGAAGAAGAGGAAGAAGAAGGGGAAGACATTGAAATCCTTAATGTAGACATCCTAAGAGTATACTATCTGAAGGCAAACAAGAAGAAGGAAACAAGAAGACAAACAAAAATAGCTAAGCCACTTACTGATTGAAAGAGAAAGTCTGGTGCTATGTAACTCGAAGAAAACCTGGCTGGAGAAATACGTCAACAGAAATACAGAATCAGAGAGAAAAATTAACAGAAAATCAGAGAGAAAAATTAAGAGTAAAAAACTTTTAATTAAAGAATATGTACCTCTTTTATACACTCGAATGCCTGACAGCAGGAAACTCCTCGAAATAATCAATGGAAAACCAAAAGTCGCGTTCTTTTATAGTCAAAAAACGCTTCAGATTCGTAACCGTTGCAGGAAACGTTTGAAATTCAAGTTGTTTCGAAAATTTCGGAAATTCGAATTTTGAAAATTGGCGCTTCAAGTCTTTGACTTAGCAAGATTATAAGGGGGGGACATCTGATACCGACCTAATAATATTCGAACTCCAAGCATCGCCTAACGAATGCTATGCTCGCCCAACGAGTCTCCAAATCTCCCATCGCCCATGTCTGTCTCGGGGGGACTCATCCAGGTCTGCCATCTAGGCAACCTCATCCACTCCGTTCCCTGACACCCACTACCCGGGATAATCGGGAACGTGCCTTCACCATTATCAATAATCGTGGGGCAAACCCACGATTTACCAGATAACCACCGCCTTAAACTCATTATAAAAGGAAGCCACCGAATGCTGAGAAGGGTAAGCAGAAATCAGACTTAAATACTCTTACATTCATTTACCTACCAAAAAACCCTCTCTGACTTAAGCATCGGAGTGGCTTTCAGGCTGAGCAAGCCTGAGGTCCTTTGAGCTTATATTTGTTACTTGTGCAGGAAAAATAGTACAGGCGACCCCTTAAAGATCGACCTGTATCACCCCGTAATAGAAGAACCTAATGGCAGAACTGGAAGTTACACCATGAGTCACCTAGTCCAATCACAATCATCTGTCAAAAACGCAGCGTAGAGAAACGTTGATAGGATTGGTGGGACTCATACTTGACGTGGCACTAAGACTATTATTTTGAAAATGAAGTTCCAAACTTGGCTGAACTGAAAGTCTCCGTCTTTAATATTTACTCACAAAAACTCAACAACAAGAAAAGCACAGATCCAAAACCCCAATTTCAAGTCAACCAAAACCCCAAATTTCAAAAATCACATAATATAAACCCTAACCATCACAATCCCAAAACTAATTTTTATTCCTTGTAACTCAGAAAATTAACAGTTGAAAAAGAGCAAGTAAAATGGGAGTTCCAGTAGTCAAATTCCCAATCTTTGCCATAATAAGGATAATCGGAGTTGTAGTGGCTGCTCTTGTGCTGACATGGACTGTGCATTTCAGAGGCGGATTAGCTCTTGCATCCGATAATAAAGATCTCATCTTTAATGTAATGTCTAAAAATGTGTTAATCTTTATTTGATGATTATGTTTCAAGTTTTTGACCTAATTATTGCTTGGCTGTTTGTGTTTGACTCTGTTTTTTTAGGTTCATCCTGTTCTGATGGTGATTGGGCTTATACTCACCAATGGTGAAGGTAAATCTGCTTTTATTAGGAAACTTAGCTAGTTGTTGGAGTTTTAGAGTGTTTAAACTAATTGATTTGTATGAATTCAGAAGTTGATAATTATGTTATGTAGCATTCCTGAACATGCCTTAGCCTATTGCACTGTAGAGAGAACCTAGCCAACTTGGATCTTTGCTCATGCTGAGTAATATGATTAAATTTTGATAAATTTGTTTTAATTTGGTAATATGATTATATTTTGTTGGAATGAGCTCTGATTCTACTTATATTCAACGGATGTTTGATTCTGTTTAAATGCTTCTCTAGCTTAATACTGATACTTAAAGCTAAAAGGGTTTGTCCAATTCATAAGAGTTGCTAGAGGTGAAATCTGTGAATTATAATTTATATCTGATTGGTTAATGAGTTTGCTTCACTTTTCCACAAGGTAACAAAAGTATACAGAATGAAATTGCAATAATTTTTATGGTATTTTCATATCAATGTGCACATTATAGTTTATCTGCCATGCAACTGGGTTATAAAATAGTTTATTGAACTCCAAAACGAGTTATTGTTTACCATGATGCTGGGAAACTAGAAACTTATCATTAGTATATAATGATCTGTAGACAAATTTCGTTGAACTCGACGTTAGATATGCACTAGGTGACCTCATAATGGTATTTCTAATTATTGCTCGAAATGTCTGTCATGGGATTTTGCAGCGATGCTTGCCTACAAGACGGTTCCAGGAACAAAAAGCTTTAAGAAATTAGTTCATCTTTCACTACAGTTGGTTGCTCTTTGTTTAAGCTTGATCGGAGGATGGGCTGCTTTAAAATTCCACAATGATAAGGGCATTGACAATTTTTACAGCTTGCATTCATGGCTGGGTGTTGCTTGCCTCTTACTCTTTGGCATCCAGGTCTTTTTCATAATTCATTTCTTTTACGGCTCTTTTTTTTTTAATATCTTGAAGCTGACTAGTTTATCTTTAAACAATTCTTTGCAGTTTGCTGCTGGATTCTTAACCTTCTGGTACCCGGGTGGCGCAGGAAAAACAAAAGCCGCGTTACTGCCATGGCATGTATTCTTTGGTGTTTACATCTATGCCCTCGCTGTTGCAACTGCTACTACCGGTATCCTAGAGAAGGCCACATTCCTCCAAGCCAACAAGGTAATATCACGCTATTCTACCGAAGCTATGATGGTGAACTCGATGGGCATCTTGATCGTTGTTCTAGGTGGTTTTGTAGTTCTTGCAACAGTTACTCCTCTGTTTCCGAAAGGAGGCGTTGCTAGAAACCCAAAAGAATAGAGTCGGTGCTCATATTCTGTAAGAATTGATGATTACAAACCAAGAGTTGTATTGTTATTGCATGTGAATCACATGGCTTATTACTTGCTAAAAAGATGGCTACCTCACATAAAACTTCAATTGAAAAGCTCTGTATCAATAATGGTTGTGTGATGATTAACTTAATCTTAAGTAGGTTGCAATATTTAGTTTATTTGGTTAATTGTCATAAAAGAGAGTTATTTGTTTGCTTTGTGCATACTGATTTTTCTTTGCTGTTGGAGATAATGGTAATGGAAAATTATGAATTTATGATCTTTAGCAATTCTGGTTGGAAGATGAATGAAGTGCTCGCGTGATGCATTCAGCCAAGAGCAGAGTGCAAATTTTTGCAAATTGGTGAATTTAGTGTTCAGAATTGGTAGAGCTAGAGGGTCAAGAATTAGAGATTTAACTGAGGTAGAATCATAATTAAAAATATATTATATTTAATTTATTGATAATAACTTAAAGATATCACATAATAAAATAGTTTCTTATCAAACACTTAAAGTATCGTACCAATAAGTTATATCTCAAATAGTATAAGCGCTGGACATCAAACTGCTACGACTTTGGTTCAAATCTCTCACAAGCGCTTCCCCCTCCCCGATTATTAAAAAAGAAAACATTTAATGTATCACATACTAACGTATAGATCATTGAAAAATATCACACATTTTTGATTTTTTTCATTTATAATCCAAACTTTTAAAATTATCAATCTTAGCTTATCTTTGTAATTTTTCTATTTTAGATGTGCTTAATTTAAATTTTTGATGATAAAAAAATAAATGAAAACAAATGAAAAATCAAACCGAAAAGTATGTAATACGCTCTTCATGTTTGTGCTTTCATTCTAAAAACTGAAGAACCGTATTAGTCGATTTTTTTTCAATTTTTTTTATCCTAGCTGAATTAAAATAATTGAAACTGAACCAAATTAAATTTCTTGATAATGTCGGTTAATTTGATAATATTCGAATATTGCACAGCCCTTCATCCAATGGTCAATTTATGAAATAACCACTTTATTGAAAAAAAAATGAAAATAATAGAAAAATATTAGCTAACTTAAAATATGAGGTAAAAAATTTAGTGATATTTTATCAGTATCATTTTTAAGTAAATAGATTTTTTCTTATCCCAATATTTTTCTTTTTTTGTTTTAAAATTAAAACATTTTCCACACGACACCGTATCATTCACCAAGTAGAAACTTGGCTTGTTATTAAAGTCAGTTCCAATTCACACATAAAAAAAGAGGTGAGGGAATAGAGAAGAGCAAAGGCATAACTATAATCAAAGAAAAAAATAATAATGGAAGCAGAGACTAAAATGATAGCACATGAAATCGGAGGGATCCAAAACGACGCGCTCCGTTTCGGCATTCACGGCGTTAAAAGCGACATCCTCGAAGCTCATCCTCTCGAATCCGCCTATCAATCTGTATGTAAACTAACCCCTTATGTTCAATTTGTGTTTTCCGATAGTTAGGGTTAGGGTAAGGGTTTGAAGCTATTGTGATTGAAACTGAAATTTAGGGTTTTGATGCGTTTGCGTAATACTTTGTGTTTTAGGCACTGAGGACACAAGAGGAGATGAAGACAAGAATACTAGCTAACACATATGGATCAGCTTTTCCTTTGAAGATGGATTTTGAAAGGCAAATTCTTTCACGGTATGATTTATTTTTTTGATGAAGAAAGTTAATTATTTGAATGTTAATACCCACTGGATTAGATTGTAGAGAAGGTTCATCGCACATAAATCTTTTCGGATTGCTTTTGTAGAGTCCTCGTTGCTTTGTTAGATGCACAAGGTATGAAACAGATGTTTATTTGGCAAAACAAATGGATGGAATGTGTAGTGCACATGTCTGTTCGAATGATTTATCTCTTTATGTTTTTTTTTTCTTGATAAATGTTCTGGCGTTCCTACGTAAACATATGCTATTGATATTCGGCCATTTTTTTATAACTACCATTTTCTGGAGTATTAATTATTAGAATGTACTGATGTGTTTATATTTCTCTCTTTTTCTTTGAGAATTTTGCAGATTTCAGAGGCCTACGGGACCAATTCCATCTTCCATGCTTGGATTTGAAGCTCTTACGGGAGGCTTGGATAGTTTTGGTTTTGAGGACTATCTGAATGGTAAAAATTCGACATTAAACTGTTCTTTATAGTTTGTCTGATATAGAGTTGATCAAAATCTTTGAAATGTTCATCTACTATAGTACGTACAAAATCTCTAGGTGTCTATCCTTGTCAATTTAGTCAACCCACAGTCTAGTTTAATGCTGCATTTCCTTAAAATTTCTGTTTTCAGCAAATAGCTTATTAACGATTCTTCCCTGCCTCCCTCCTTTATTAGGGAAAAAGGAAAGCTTGGTCAACTTTTTGTAGTTCTTCTATTTTAGAGTTTTGAAATCGCTGACAGCTTCTTTCTGGAACAATGTTTGATTAATATATTACTGTCAGCTAAGTCGTATTGTGATCTTTGTCTCCTAGTCTCTATACTTACCGTTACAAATCAATCGATGCAAATGAATTGTTATTTAAAATGCCCTATTTGCTTTATCATTCTGAATATTTTGTTCTTGAATTTTAGCAGTATACTATAATTGATTTTATTTTTTCTTTTAAGTTTGAGCTGCTTTGTATTCTAGGCTTGCATGCCAGGTTTCACCATACTGAGCCTCTATTGTCTTACAAAGTTTTGGTTACGCTTTCCATCTGTTGGCCCTTTACATGAAAAATAATGATTTTTGGTTGGTTTACTGTCTCGGAATGTTGCTGATTTACGTCTGCTTGCAGATCCTCGCGAGTCTGAAACTATTAGGACACAAGACATGCATCACGGGATGGAAGTACGGCTTGGACTCTCCAAGGGACCAGTCTGCCCAAGTTTTATTTGAATTAAACATTTTATCATTCCTATGAACTTTGGAAGCAAACATTTAGACAAAGGATATTGTGTGTCATGAAGATTCGGACTCATCATAACTTTGAGATGAAACGATTTGTGTTAGACTTAATGATGTTTCACTATCAATCTTGCATTTCAGTCCAATCGTCTCTTGTACTTCTCCAATACGAGTTTCCCATGAGTATGCTTGCCAATTTTACAATATTGGTGCCTCTTAAATTCTCTCTGGATTTGTGAAGTTGGTGCAGAGCTGTTATATATACTTAAAATATATTTTTAATATTTTTTCTTTTATTTAATTATAAACAAACTTGGTAATAAAACTTAAATGCATTGAGTTGTTATTTAACTGTAAATATCACTCCAAGCCTTTCAAATTGGTAGGCAGTATATTAATATTTGTTTAAAATTATTGGCCTTAATTTATTATTGATAGACAGTATTATAATATTTGTTCAACATTATTGGTGGTAATTTATTATTTGAATATTTAATTGACACATATGACTTTATAATTACGCTTGAATGAACTAAAAACAACACAAAAGATATTTTGTGATTAATAAGAGTAAATGTGATATTTTTATGAATTAATTTATTTTATCTAAAGAAGTTTAATCGTTTAAGATTTGTATTTACTAATGAGAGTGTCTATCAAATTGGGATAGAGGGAGCAGTGATTATAATTGAGGAACAATTCTTCTAGGCAATGGTGTTTAATGATTGACAATATGTGGGACTAAATTACTTATAATATATACTCTCTCCGTCCCACTTTAGAAGTCCCATTTGACTTTACACACAAATTAAGAAAACATTAATTATTCTTGTCTTTTCATGTTTTTTCATGTTTTGCCCCTATTAATGATAGTGGAATTTTCCATAGAACTCTTTTAAGATGACTAAAATAAGGGTAAAATAGGGTATTCAATGGAAAAGTACTCTAAAAATAGTAATGGGACTTTTTAAATGGGACATCCCAAAATAGAATATGGGACTTCTTAAACGGGACGGAGGGAGTAGTTTTTTTTAGAAGTACTGTTAATAGTTATGCAGTATACTATTAAATAGTATTAATGGAGTCGGTCCTTTCAACGGATCAACCTGCAAAATATAGGTTAGAATGTTGATCAGACGGTTGTTGTTCGATAAGCATTCTAATGCTTAATTCAAGCTTTTGTGCTTAAGAGTTTGAGTAATGTTGTAATAATAATATGTTTTGTTAGACATAGCTCGTACTCCTTTTATAGTGGTATGTTCAGGGCATTATCTAATAGAGTTCGAATAGGATTAGGAGTCCTATTTTATAGTTGTTCTTATCTGAGTAGGATTAGAAATATCCAGTAGATCTTTTAGAAGATTTACATCTCCTAGATGATCGTAGAACTTTTTAGATCGAAGTACAATTGTATTTACATATTCGTATTTAGATAAAATACGTACGCTAATATATCAGAGTGTGGATACTTGCCGAGCCTTATTGGGCTATGCTATGCCCTTAGTGGCTCGGTCCCTTAGGAGCTCGATCCCTAGATTGGTGAGCCCTAAGAGGCTTGTCTATTTCTTAGCGAGTCCTAGAGGCCGAGGCGTGCAACGGGTAGCACCCTAGGGGTTTGGTTCATCTAGATTCATGTGTAATTGGATTTCCATCAAGCATCAAATATAAAAAAAAGTAGAAATTACAAAAAAAAACTCAAATATTTCATAAGGAATAAAAAAATTTCTTTTAATTATTTTTGGAACACATGAATTTTTTAAACTTTTGAAGTGGTGCAAATAACCTCTTTAGTTAACTTTTGATAGAAACAGTTGTTATAGTTGATTTTCGGGACAAATGTTAGGAGCAAATATGAGTTTTATCTTTTTTTAAAAACAATAACCGATTCACATCAGCATAAAACGGTCCACATATAAAATGGCTTTATAAATTGGTGTTGAGTGTGAGGGACTAAAGAAGCATATTTAAAACTTTAGTGGTTCTAATGCACATTTTTTAACTATGAGAACAAAGGATCACTCTAGGGGTGAATATGGTTCGGTTCAGTTTGATTTGGTTGGTAAACTCCAAAACCAACCCATATTTTAAGGGAAAATATAAAAATCAAACCACGCAAAATATTTATGTAAAATTTTGGTTCGGTTAATCAAACTTTAGCATCGGTTTTGGTTCGGTTTGATTAATATAGATTTAGATAAAAATTATATATAAATATACGTAATAATTTTTACTTATATGTGTGTATTAGTTTATATGTTTTATTTTCATATATGTATTTATACACACATATTATAGTTATATATAAATATTTTAATAAATAAATTTTATATTTATTTATACATATATAAATATTAATAAAAATAATATTATTGTAAACTTTGGTTTTTCGGTCGGTTCGGTTAACCACTAGTTGAAACCAAACCAAAACCAAAAACCATACTTTTTTTGTAATTTGAAACCAAACCAATCCATTTTAACCAAACCAAAATTAATTTCGGGTTGGTTTGGATCGGATTAATGGTTTGTCTCGGTTTTTGCTCGCCCCTAGATCACTCCACCCCCTCAACTTGGCACGAAATATAAAATGAGTCATTTTGGCATGATTTGGTTTAAATTAACGCACAACTTGCGTTTTCGTATCAAAAAGGTCCCTCTGATACAAAAAAGATTGTGAGATTAACTAATTATAAATTTTAATCCTAATTATTCCTAATTTAATATTAACTAAACATAATTAAAACTTTAAATAAACGTAATTAAAAGTAATTATTCTAATTAAACACCTAAACCTAATCACCCGGAAACCACCACCACCCTATCCCCCACCAAAAACCGCTCCTCAAACGAGGAGTTGTTGTTCCTTATCTGAGGAGCAATAGATCTGCTCCTCTAAATGAGGAAGAGCAGCTCCTCGTTGGAGGAGCAACGAGGAGCATATTTGCTCCAAGGAGTAGCAGCTCCTCGCCTAAGAAGGCGGATGGTGGATGGAGGCGGGCGGTGAGTGGGTGGCGGCAGAAGGTAGTCGGAATGAAGAAGGGGAATAAGGGAAGAAGAAAAAAAAAAGATAGAAATGTCCCTTATTTTTTTATTATAATAAATTAATTATGAATTTTTAAAATTATAAAGATGTAGTTAAAAATTAAAAATTATTAAGAATCAATTTAAAAGATAAATAAAATATTTTTTTTTTCTATAGAGAGTGTAATTCGCTTGTTAAAGTGAAAATGGGAGGAACCTTTTTGATCCATTTTATTGCTGCGGATTTGTTTGATCCAAAATTTTTCAAAATGACTCTTTTCATATTTAGTGCCAAGTTTAAGAGATGAATTGAGCCTTTGTTCATGAAAATATAGGTAATCCTTTAGTCAAACATTAGAGTATATGACCTTTTTTTTAATACTTCTATATATCTATAATTATGATCATATTGAAAGTAATATTCCTAAAAGATTATAGATTTTGAAAATTTAATTTAAACTATAAATAGAAACAATGATGAATTTAATCCGTAAATTAGTCCACAATTAGAAAATCACAATAGTTTTATGTAATTCTATATATTATTATGAAAACAATTTATTATTAATATATTTTTTCAAACTCATAATTTTTTATTTATTTTTGCATATAATTATTATGATTTGTAAAATAAATAGACTAGACAATCAAAGAGTTTTTTTTAATATTTAATATGTAGATTTATTTCGGGAACTTTAATATTAATATCTTCCTTAAAATATTAATTAAATATCAATATGGCAATGCTTACTACAATACGTAAATTCCAAGTATCTTTTAAATAACTAGCCAAAAATATACCCGAGTTATTTTTGAGTAACTGTATATTTATTTGCACTCTTCACTTGTTAGAGTTTCGCATGCAGAGATTACGTAGCGATCAATCATTGATTTTACGTTTAACCGTGCCATTGTTTTAAGGTCGGCGGGAGAGGTTTGGAGCATTAATCTAAATGGGATTATGATTTGGATTATTGGATAAGTACAAATCCGAACTGGATTCTGTCTACTTCCTTACTAGGGCAATACAAAACTAAACTATATATATATATATATATATATAAGTAGTCTCATTAGGGTTCATTTATTTGCATACAAAGATATCAGAATGAAGTACTCGCTAGGCTACAGGTTTAATCCTCGACCTGAGGAGTTGATTTCATATCTGTTGATGAGAGTTCAGGAACAAGTTCTGCCATATGACGTGGCTATTCCAATGGTTGATCTCTATGGAACGATGACTCCATGGGAGATTTGCAGCGATGAGAACGAAAGGAATTTCTTCTTCTTTACCAAGTTAAAGAAAAAGAAGGAGAGCAATACGCGGTTCATTAGAACTTCTGAGTGCGGAGAGTGGAATGGGAAGGCAAAGTCTGAAAAGATTATTGATCCACGAACCGATTCAATTCTTGGTTACAGGAGACAATTTACTTTCAAACCAAAGAATGGTGATGGAATCTTGAACTCCAAGAAAGGTGATGGAAAACGTCGAAACTGGATCATGCATCAGTATTCCTTGCCGGATAATCTGAACATACAGAACCAACATAACTATGTACTTTGTCAGATTATCAGACCTAAAAGACACAAGAAAGATGACGATGATGGTGAAATCGAAGATGAGATTTCAATTAATGAGACATCGACACCATGCAACGAGGATCATAAAGAATTGGCGGCACCTGAACATATAATGATGATCCCATCTGAATCAGTACAAGATATGGAGCAGAAACCACCAATGGGATTTGATCAAGTATCGCATCTAAATCAGTACACAATGGAGCCACAACCCGTGGCCTTCGATCAAGCAGTGGTTAATCAATATCAGCGATCTTCTGCTATGTTACACTGTTCAGCACCGGGCTCATGGCAAATAGATGCTACGCATACTGCCCAGTGGAGATTTCCAATTGCCGGAGCAAGTCATTACAGAACGTATCAAGATATGATGATCTCATCTGAATCAGAGCAACCACCAATGGCCTTTGGTCATGCTGCTGCAGTATCGCATCTAAATCAGTACGCAATGGAGCAGCCACCGGTGACCATCCATCAAGCAATGTTTAATCAACATCTGCATTCTGCTGATATGTGTCAACAGTGTTCAGCAGCGGCGCCATCGCAATTAGATGCTACGCGGACTACTCAGTGGGGCATTCCAGCTACCGGAGGAAGTGAAGGCCCGAAGGAGTTTGGGAGTGCTTACGGACCGTATCAAAAAGGATGGTTTGATAAGCTTGATGATGAGTGTAAAGTTCGGCTTGATCAAGTTTTAGGAGATATCATTGCGGGGAAAGTTGATTTTACTATGGTGGAGAAGCAAAGTAGACAAGCTTGATCATCAATTTTATTTGCAAGTTCATGTCTTGTTTTTTTTTTATATGTAATTTGGCTATAAAACGTTACTCTCATTGGACAATTAAATTTTATTTACAAGTTCATGTCTTTTTTTTTCCTGCTCGTTTTACACTACTTGTTGCAAAGCTTTCATCAATTGATCTTTGTTTTTCATTGTTTATTACTTGAATCAGGCCATATTCGATCTTATAGCCCTGTTTTAGCTTTTGCAGAAGACAAAGTAGTGTTTATTTTTGAGTGTTTCTAATTCTTTAATCTCTGCAGGTTTTGATTAGCATGTAGACTTTATTATATAATCCTTGATTATGTAGAATCTAATTAATTTTCTTTTTCCTGCTATTTTGGGAATTTCACTGAGTAGCAAAATGCTTCATGATATATAAAACATGAGTGCGTATAAACCAGAAAGAAAGGAAGAAAGAATGTTGCATCTTGTTTATGCTAAATAGATATCTAGAGGTAGAAGAAGCTAACTACAAATACAAAATCTGATGTTTCAGTCAGCTGAGAGTCTGGTAACCTAGAGGCCCTTGTAAACCATCTTGACCCATATCGTTCCTTCCCATTAAAGACGGTATCCATGGGAATAGTTTTCCGATCTCTTTACTTATCGTACTAGACCGCACTTGTTTATTGTTGATCCCATATTTTGCTCTTTCCACTGCTTCCATTATGTCTTCCCTTGTCACAGTCTCACCAGCTGCACATTTCAAGCTATTTTGTCAATAGAATGAAAACTACGTACTTTACGAGACTAAGTTATAATCATAAAGTATCGGGTGTTTTTTGATACAGAAATGAAACAATGAAACGTATCGCTCTATAAATTTCCATGGACATTGTTTATCATTGTCCATATGTAAAAAGAACACAGTTTGGATACAAACAAACGCAAACCTCACCTCTCCGACCAGCAAGTAAAGCCGCTTCGTTGACAATGTTTGCGAGATCAGCACCAACAAATCCTGGAGTCAAAGAAGCAACTAAATCACAGATAAGATCTGTGTCTTCTTCTAGAGGAACTCCTCTCAAATGGACACTGAGGATCTTCTTCCGTCCTTCTTCATCTGGTTCTCCGACAAGTACCTTTCTCGAGAAGCGACCAGGCCTACAAAGGGCTGGATCCAATGCTTCCGGCCTGTTAGTTGCGGCAATAACAACCACTTTCATCTCCGACTCAAATCCATCCATTTCTGTCAACAACTACAAAGGTAGAAATGAATAAACACAGATGAGAGAAAGAAAAATTTAATTTATTCAAGAAATTATAAGGAATTTTTCCTTGCTAGAAGCTTTAAAGTGACAATATGCGACGAGTTAAAAGGAACTGAATTTATGTAAATAAAATAAGGGGCCAAGCATATCTTGGAGTCAATTAAATTATGAACAAAGGGTCAACGTGCCCCGTAAACTTGTGACACGGGGTCATCTAACCCATATTATACTTGTTTGAGCAACTAACCCCAAAACTCTTCATTTTTGGGTCAAATAACCCTATAATTATATTTTTAAAACGCGTAAAATACAAATCGGAGGTAAGGGATGCAAAAAAACAATAAAATACTTCCCTAATTCTTGCGATATAATTATTCTAAATTTATTTTTTGAAATAAAAATATAAATTATGGGGTTATTTGACTCAAAAATGAAGAGTTTCGGGGTTAGTTGCTCAAACAAGTATAAATTGGATTAGATGACCTCGTGTTACAAGTTCAGGGGGCGCGTTGACCCTTTGTTCATTAAATTATACCTACTGTGTAACTTCAGTTGTGCAAGTGCTAGGTCAAGGGTTATAATATAAGATTACCTGGTTTAGTGTTTGGTCACGCTCATCATTGAAACTTCTACCCCGTTTTCCTCCAACTGCATCAAGTTCATCAATAAAAATGATCGATGGAGCACATTTCCTTGCCACGTTAAAGAGATCTCTAATGCGTGCTGCTCCTCTTCCAACAAATAGCTCCACAAATTCACTGGCAGAAACACTGAAAAATGGAACTCCTGCTTCTCCAGCCACTGCACGAGCCAGCAAGGTTTTCCCTGTTCCTGGAGGGCCGACAAGCAACACACCTCTAGGTAGCTTTGCTCCCAGTTTCCGGTAGTTTATAGCTCCTTGCATGCATGAAACTATCTGCAATCGTGAATTGTGTCGATGAACAGCAAGAAAAGAGGACTACAAGAAATAGCCAATGAAACATATAACTGAGATATTGACTTCAAGTAAATTGACTTTTCCAAACACCAAACAGAATATGAAAAATCGTGCACTCTGCGCGTTGCATTTGCAAGATATCCCAGAATCCATCCCATACTAACTTACTCATGAACTTCATAGAATAGAAAGTAACTCTAAGCAATTTCAGTGCCTAAAAACCAAACTAAAAGAAGTTTAATTGCCATTAAGCTCCACTCCCTACCATAAAGATCATGCTAGTCCAAAAACAAATACAATCAATTGATAGTCAAATGCCAATTTTTCCTCAAAATACAGAAAAGTTTATGTGACTTTGCAGGAGCTGAGATATATTCTTATAGAACTAGGAACTTATAAGAGTGATCAGCGAGGATGTAGTTATGCACTGGAGTACACAGATATTGAACAAAAGTTCAAACATTATCCAAGCAGATGCAAAAGAACAGAATTTCTTGTCTCATTATAGCTTATGTCTAGCTGGTAATTTCTAATGGATACTAATAAACTACTAATTTCAGCTGAACTGGGTTTATTTGCCTGGACATAATCTGCTCTCTTTTCATGCCAACATCAGTCAGATGTCCTATAAAATCAAAATATCAGTGGACACTAAGTGCTGTTTTTGTTTGGAAACAGAACAAACAACTGCATCAAACTACAGCAGCAGTAGATAAGGAAAATCTCGACTTTGTGATCAAATTATGTCGCGTTATTTCTATTTAAGATTCTTGAAACGCCTATTTGATTTGAAGTGTAAACCAAGTAATGTTAGGATATTCTAAAGTATAATTCGTTAACCTTTAGGCTGTATTCTTTAAATGCTATAGTTTCATTAGAAAGAGACTTTTAGAAGTAATAACATAAGTACTTTTCACCTTTGAGCAAGGACTATATTCATAAATAAAAAAATAGTCCTTGTCCCTAACATAATTTCTGGTCAAGAACTTCTAAATGTTACTTGGTGAAGCTCTGAAGCTGTTAATGAACAAATCACTATGATACTGATAAGTAGTGTCGGAAATTCACCTTCAACACTCCATAGTTGAGCTATGAGTGCAACAATGTCTAAATAATTCCATGTAGTACACAGCTGTACATTTGTATATCTAAAAGGACAAGAATTAAAAAGTATATATGCGTACCTCCATAAGCTCTACCTTAGCTCCATCAACACCCTCCACGTCATCAAAATTGACTATTTGATTATTAGGTCGTCGCTTCTTTGCAGGGCTATTAGCAGTGGAAAGTTGTCGATACAGCAGCCACATCAAAGGAGTTAAAGGAATCCATAAAGATATTATGGTTATAAGTGTACTCCTTATTGACATCAAAACTGATTGAGGGGCCGAGCTATACATTGTTCCCTTTTCTCTCATCATGCTGAGAAGAAACTTCTCGTCACGATCTATTTTTCTGGTAGAATACTGCCAATCAGGAGTAGAAGCTCTAGGCTTTGAAAATTTCTTCAATAAGTCCACTTTTGTTGCTTGACCACTAGCACTCACTACACCTTCTCTAGCAGTAGCAACTGCATCAGCTGAATTTTCATCTGGAACATCCATCTCTTCAGAATTTTCGGTATTTCCAATTTCCTGAGATTTAACATTGTAATATATACGACGAGATCCTTCTTCAAGTAAAACTTTAGTAACCGTACCACTCTGAAGGCTTGTAATCAAATCAGAATATGGAACAATCTTCGGCGTAGGCACTGCTGTTAGCCTCAAAAACAAGTAGCAAATACCAAGAGCGACAGTAATCGAAGCATAAATTACTAATCTCTTAACATGCTTTCTCAAGAACATCCCAATATCATTTAACATTGAACGCACCGAAACCCTCTTCAACTGTCGGGTCAATAACCGAAATCGTGGTCTCAATCTCAGTGAAAATCTCTTCCTCACACCACTATTAACTCTTCTCCTCAAATGTGTTTCTTCTCCTCCTCCTCTATCCCCATTAATCAATGCTCTAATTTTACTGTGAGAAGATAATCTATGTTGAGACATACAACAACAGCAAGCCAATAAAGAAAGTTCATTTCTTTCATGGTAAAGTGAGCTAAACCTATTCCTAATCAAACAGTGGGAATTGGTGACACTGTAAATTCCTAATGAAGGAAACAAAACTGAGCTGCTATAGCAACAAACAGTTGCATATCTCCTCAAAGACTTGAACTTTTCATTATGTGGTAGTGAATTTTCGCTAAAAATGGATAGCCCAGTATGGGAAACAGCAGCAAAAGAAGCCATGGCTGTTCAATACAGCAAGCTATAAAAGTAAACTATATATCTACACAAAATCTCAAGTTCCCATTATGAATTGGGTGAGTGTTTTGAATGATAAAGAAATTGGAAAAATACTTTAAAAATGGAGAGGATGAAGTGAAATTTACCTGGTAGAGTAGTGATTTAGCAGATTGTTACACAGAAATTGTATTGAGCAATGTTTTTAAAACCGGACCGGAAAGCGAACCGGCTTCGTCGGGGGTTCATGGTTCGACCGGTTCAACCGGGTTGGATCGGATTTTTTAATTTTAATAAATATAAATATTAAAAATATGATATAATATAAATTAATATATTTTTTAAATTTTATTTATAAAATATAACTATTAATAAACACATTCCAATAGCATATGAAAAAAAAAATATTTTTTGTAATTTTAAAAGTAATTATTGAATTAAAATTATATAACAAAAGTTTATAAATAAAGAATATAATAATATATTTAAATAAAATTGATAATTAAATATGCAAAATATAATTATAATTGATAAATAAATAATCATCACTATATATTTAAAAAATTTATTTATTTAAAAAGAATAGTATTTGTTGGTGACAAAAAAAAATGAAAAAGAGGTTGTACTTAAATTTTTGAATTTTATTAATTATTAAATTAAAATTTTATAAATATGATAGGAAATAAAATAATAAAATAAATTATATAAATTATTTAGACATCATGAATGAATAATAAGTAACTATCAATATAATTTAATAAAGAAAATATTAGATTAAAATATTATTATTTGTTGGTTATAGAAAACAAAGGGGAAACCTGTGAATTAGGACAAAGGCATCAATTTGTAAGTTTTAACAAATATAAGGGCAGCTGTTTACTTTTAATCTCAAGAAAGGGACAAAAAGGACAAAGGATAGATGTATTGGAAACAAAAAAAGTGGTCTCTCTGACGATTTTGCAGGTTTTTGCATAATATTTGAAAAACCGGATTTGCACGGTTTTCTCAATTAACCGGATTTGTCTGGTTTAACCCGATTCCGAACCGATTTTTTAACTTACGAATTTTTATGTCTAACCGGACCGGACAGGTAGCCGGTTCCCGGTTAATCCGGTCCGACCGGCCGGTCCGGTCCGGTTTTAAAAACATTGGTATTGAGTATGTTTTGTTTACTGTTAAGCTGAGGAAGATAAGAGGGAAAGCTGATGGTTTGGTTTGGGTATGATCTGACGGCTCATATACAGTCTCCACATGGCAATTAATGGATGGCTCCACAAGGAACTATAGTCTATAGTGGATAAGGATCACTTCGCCCCCTCATTTTGGACGCAAATATCAAAAAGCTTATTTATAATATTTTTTGCTAAAACAAAGCCCAGGATTACAGAGCTCTCGGTTAGAGCTGGCCATGGACCCATGAACCGGTCAAATCCAGAACCGGACCAAAACCGGTCCGGAACCGTAAAAAAACCGGTTTCGGGCCGGTTTCAAATTTTTAAACCGTAAACCGGCGGTTCCGGGTTGGAAGGCGGTTCAAGGACCGAGCCCGTCAATAAAAAGTTAATTAATTTTAATATATTATATATTATTTGTTTTAGTTAATTTTTATAGTTAACGTAATATTTATAATTTATTTTATTTCATTACTTTCTTACAATATAATTTTAACGTGTTATATTATTTTTATATTATACGTTTTAAAAATTAAATTTTAATTTTAATTTCAGTATTCTTAAACCGTCTAAAATCCGGAACCGTTCCGAACCGGCATGGAACGTCACTAGACGGTGCCGCACCGATTTCATTTTTTCTTAAACTGTGATCCGACGGTTCCAAACCGGAACCGTCGGGTTATGAATCATGGCAATCTCTACTCTCGGTCATAATAATTGAGGAGAGAACACTTTTGTAAGAGGAATCGAACCCACAACTTAATAAATTGTTGTCCAGCACTTATAAGTTATGCCATTGGTTTTCAGTAATATAACTTGAAATGAGTTTTAATACAAATCAAAATAATCAAATAATTAATTAGAGTCTATCAAAAAAATAAAAATAAATTATACTAAAAAATTGATGTATTGCAAGCTATAAATTACCATTTTTTAGGATATCATCTTAATTTAGAATTATTTTTGCATTTCTGAAAATATTTTAAACTTAAAGTTTTTTTTTATTATTAACCCTTATAGAAAGATAAATATCAAATTACAAATGCACAGTAACGTGTCGTTTTAGTGGTTCTCTCAACTTACAATTGCTCTAGCTATTGTCGTTTTGATTTTTATTCAAAGTAATTACAGTCTTCTGCCAATTGCCAAAACTTCTTCAATTTGTTCAATCTTCAATTTGTTTCTTCTCTTGCAAATTACGCGTTAATCTTCAATTGGTTAAAAATTCTCCAAAAAGTAGCAGTTTTCCAAACCTTTTTATACGTTATTCTATCGAAAGTGTTAACTTTTCTCTCAATTATACATTTATTACAGCTAAAGATCATCAAAAGACAAGTTTTATTGCATCCCAGACTCCAAATCCTTATACCCAGGTTTGTTTCCCATTAATTTGGTTCATGAGCCTTGTGTTTGTTCCTTTGTAATCACTAATTAATCATCTATGTACTAAGTAAAAATTCCATAAATATGAGTAGTTGTAGTTGCCAATTTGAGATCTTTTCATGTTTAACTGTCAGCTCATTGATTTATTTCTGTTGTTAAACTGTTTGGTGCTTAGATTTAATTTGGGTGTTTGATTTTGTTGTTCCAGAAGATGCATTTTGGTTTAAATGCAAGCTGGAAACAAAGTGCCATTCAAGGTTGTTTAGATATGACTCATTTTTATGTTTTATCCTTTCAGCTCTTTGTGATTTGATATGGTCATTGGATGACCATGTCAAGGAAATCAGACCTCTATCTTTCACCTTGTGGCATACTGGATTTTAAGTGGACTGGTTGAATGGATAAGAAAAATATAGATGATCATGAGCTGGGACCGCTTCCGTCACCAAAACAATTAGACAGATTTGGCTTTGTCAAACATGACCTTAATAATTCCCCTGATGGCATAAGCAAGGGCAGGTCAGCACATGAATTTCAAAGAGAGGAAAGGAAGATAAGAAAATGGAGGAAGATGATAGGAGTTGGAGGGAGTGACTGGAAGCATTATGTCAGGAGAAAACCTCACGTGGTTCAGAGGCGTATCAGGAAAGGAATTCCAGATTGTTTAAGGGGTCTTGTTTGGCAGTTGATCTCCGGAAGTAGAGACCTTTTATTGATGAATCCTGGGGTTTATCAGGTACTTTTTAACTTTTTCGCTTCATAAGTTAAGCAATAACCTCAGTGGTTCTTGTCGTTTAATGGATGAATCACTTTTTAAGTCGATTTGCTTGAGCTATGCTTGCATCCACTCATTTTACTTCTCTTTGTTCCTATTTCTGTTTTCATGGCCACACCTGGGGTTGTGGGCGCCCAGCTACTAGATGACTATTTTTTGTAGTCAATTTTATGTTAAGTGACTGCAATTCTATGCTATATCTAGTTTATGTTATGGTGTATTTTATAATGATCGTAGAACATATCACTGGGTCATAAAACATACTATGGCTTTTCCTGAGTGCGATCTGGCAGCTTTATTGAAAGTCATTTGTTATTTGTAGGGGGGCTGAAGCTCTAAGGCTTAGTTTGTGTTGACCCGAGGTATATAATATGAGTGGCTGATTTGGATAAATGGCAAATTCGTGAACCTTTAAAAAATTGCATTCTGCTATTTCCATGAAAGTTTTATATTCATCCATAAAATAATTTATGCATTACGAGGAATAAGCTGTTAAACTAGTTGGGAATTTGCCTAGTTGTGCTTGCTCATTGTAGGATTTTTAATTTACTTTAGTTGAAATATTTATCAAACTGATTGCCAGTTACTTAAATGTTTTCACATAAACTTTGCAGACATGTGCAATTCGGGTTTAAGTCAACAGCCTTGAAATTAAGATTTGTGCTATCCATACTTAGTTCTTTTGTATTGTTTGGAATTACAGAGCTATTTTTCTTTAGCAGCTTACGTGCTTGGATAATGCCACTTTAGCAATTATGTTAGCATATGGTAAACTTGGTTACAAAAAAATTATTTTGTGCTTCATGATGTTTTGTTCACCGCATCATGTTAATCTGAACTGTTCGTTTTTCATTTGCTGCAGCAATTACTCATATATGAAACATCAGCATCTGAGGGGGATATAATTCGAGATATTTCCCGTACCTTCCCTTCACATGTTTTCTTTCAACAGATACATGGACCTGGTCAAAGGTCCCTTTACAATGTTTTGAAAGCATATTCTGTCTATGACAGAGATGTTGGATATGTTCAGGTGTGCTTCTTTAGTGATTTACTTTACTATGTTTGCTTGAATTATAAAATGAAGAAATGCATTGACATTGTCAAATATTTAGGGAATGGGTTTTGTAGCTGGTTTATTGCTTCTTTATATGAGTGAAGAGGATGCATTTTGGTTGTTGGTTGCTTTACTGAAAGGAGCAGTACATGCTCCAATCGAAGGATTATATCAGGTACATAAATGATTTAAATTTTAATTTTTTACCAACATTTCATTCACTTATTCTTATTATCCAGTCTGGCCAGCTTAAATTGTCACTTGTGAATTGTGATGCTTATGCTCCCATGAATGTGGTAAATAGAATTTACTCTTTGGTCAATGTATGTAATATATCTAAGTTCGAGGTTAGTGGAAAAATAGTAATGAGCATAATACAATGTGTTGGACTAAGCAAGGTTATCTGACATAAGTAGTATAAAATAGCATTATACTTGGCTGTAGCTTTGTCTATGCAGATTAGGTGTCTTGTTGAGAATGTCTGAAGAGTGATTTCAGTATGAGACATCTAAAAGATATTTAATGAGGAAAGCCTTAAAAGTGTCATATAGAGCAGTATGATGCGGTAAAAATTGTATTTAAAATTTGAACATGATACAAGTTATGTATTTTTGTAAGAAGAGAACCATTAATCAACTACCTCAGCAACAAACCACTTGTGCCTTGATTCTGGTCTTTTCAATTTAACTCCCTGCTTTGTTCTGTCTGATATGATATCTGATTAACTCTCTCTCTCTCTCTCTCTCTCTCTCTCTCTCTCTCTCTCTCTCTCTCTCTCTCTCTCTCTCTCTCTCTCTCTCTCTCTCTCTCTCTCGCAATGGAATTGATGTGTACTTCGACTCCTTGATTAGGTTAACAAATACACAAACCTAAGAAGGGCCATCTCTCCATGATCTGGTCCGAGTCGTGTCCAAGTCGGCTCCTTCTTTAGTGTTCATAGATTCGGGAATTTTTTGGATGCTTTGATTTTCCCGAGTATACGAATTCTAGCACTCGTTAATGTTCAGGTGGAAGTCTGGTCCATTCTTATGGATACTTTCAGTTGTAAATTTCTGTTATCTTTGTAAGTTTGCTTCTACAAGAACTTCACCTCCTTCATCATCATGCACCAAGTAATTGCAGAATGAGCCATGGTCTGTCTAGAATCACTGCTATGTTATGTTGCACGGAAATTGAAATGTTATGATTATCTAAAACGTTTTTTAATTGAAAAAGAAATGGAAAAACGCAGATTTGGCCAACTTTACGTGCAAGGTAGTTAGCTTTTATTGCTAAACTTTTACACGAGACCTGGGTCCGCCATTTTGTCATCTGAGATATGTTCAATATAAAAAGATTATATTTCTGACGGCCGGCTTTTCATACTTATTCTGTAGGTAGGGCTGCCCCTCGTACAACAGTATCTGTTTCAGTTTGACCACTTGGTGAGCGAGCATTTGCCAAAGCTGGGAGAGCATTACAGCCAAGAAATGGTAAATCCTAGCATGTATGCAAGCCAATGGTTTATTACAGTTTTCTCTAATTCTTTCCCCTTCCATTTGGCTCTTCGAATTTGGGATGTCTTCCTCTATGAGGTCAGTAGTTCTTAACATTCTAAATATTTATGTATCTAATTAATTTTTCTTGTTAACTTCATTACTGGTTTGGAAATTATTTTTATTTTACATCTTTCTTGTCAGGGTGTTAAGGTTGTTTTTAAAGTGGGTTTGGCTCTTTTAAAATATTGCCACGATGACTTGGTAAGTAATCCTTTTGCCATTCTCAATTCATCAATGTCTATACTGTGCTAAGTCTAATATATGCTATCTTATTTTGTCGTAAGGTAAAATTACCCTTTGAGAAACTCATACCCGCTTTGAAAAACTTTCCTGAGGATGCAATGGATCCGGATACATTGTTACCAATGGCTTACACATTCAAGGTTCTCTCTGTTTATTCCTCGTCTTTCAGACATACTGCTTCTGTAAAAAATAAATAGTTCCCTGTCTAAAGACAACTCGTGTTTTTTGCGCTGATCCCAACTTTAGCATATAAGTACTTAATATTTGTAATAAGTGGCATTCAACTTGTTGAATCATAGATATTTTCCATTGACATATTTTATTAATGTTTTATAAGCAGGTGTCGAAGCGATTGGAAGAACTGAAACAGGAGTATGACAAGCAGAACGAGTCACAAATTAGTGATGATCAGAAGCAGTTGCAATGAAGGTTTTTTCTCTTCTCTGGAAGAACTACGCCTTAAGTTTACCAGAATCATGATTTTAATTATTTATTCTTTTGGCAATGCAGCTGTCTACCATGATGACCGTAAATTAAAATGTTTCACATTTGTCTTGGATGATTGTTCATAGTTGTCGATATCCATCCGAATCACGTGTTACATGTTGAACTTTTTTGAATCATAAATAGTAGAGCTGTTGCACGAAAATAAAAATGTTAAAATGAGGAACGCTGCTAAAATAAAAAATAGTAGTAATATGATATGTTTTACAGGAATATATTTTTAGATTTTAACTTCAATACTGTATTAACACTTACTCAATTTATTAATAATAAATTTTAATTATAAAAATTTAATATTCCTATTATTAGTTTATAGAAGTTATAAGGTAGAAAAAGCAACACATTTTGATGCAATTTAAAATATGATTGTAAATTATTACAAAGATTATAATTTTATTTATTCCTAACTATACAATCGATGATTTTCTTTTGATACTCAATTTTTAGGAAATAATTTTGATATACATCTAGATTCGAGATTTAAAAACAAATTATCATAATTATTGCACATTTGAAATATTATGAATGCGTTTGGCATTGATATTTAAATAATTTATTTATTTTTAAATTTAAAAAGAGTCATTATAATTTTTGGAAAAAAATTAATTTAAAAATACAATCTAGAAAAATAGTTTGAAAATTGAATAATGAATTTTAAAATATCAAAAATACTTTTTAAATTCAAACAGACGAGACTAATTATTAACAAATGATTCCATATGCATGGGGGAACCACATTTCATGGTAAAAGGAGTAAGTGCGCATAATGCACAACTTTATAAAAGAGAATCAATTCAATAAATTATGTAATCCAATTTGGGACTATCGGAACAATTTAGTACCGCGCGGCCGTAATAACTCGGCTACTCATTCCGTCTCTAGTGCAATGAGATTTTTTCATACTTTAAAATCAACTCAGCTTAACATAGAAAATGATGATAAACAATTTTTCCTACATTTTTTTCTAGCGGTGGCCGCAGGTTGATCATGTCACCTGTAATTCGGATGCTGCATATTTCGCGAAAATCAGCATATTAGTATCACTTGTGTGGTGCGGGATCACGATGGTAGATGCTTGGAAGTAAGGGTTCATTTGATGCTAGAGTTACAAGAGTCTTTTATGGAAGTCACAAGCTTTAAAGAATTTTTAACCTGAGTTACGGGCTGGCTTTGCACCATATACGGTTTGAACATATGCGTTACTTCTAGTTCATGTTTCTATTATTCTTTAGAGGACTATTTATCTGTTGGTTTAATTGTCGAAGAACGTAAGCATGTTTTTAAAGACTACGTTAATAGTTCATTGAGTTATGCCAGAAAATCAGCGAATATGATTGCCCTCTCGGGTATCCATTTCTATATCTAATGTTTCAATTTGGTAGTCAGGTGCTCTAAAAAATTTATCTTTGCATTTGTATTTGGATATTTTAAATAATCTAGTATTATTTCCTAAAAAATTAAATAAAAAATGTAACCACGAAAATGGAATATGATAAAAATAACAATAATCTACATAATTATATAATTGAGAGGAAAAAAAGAACATCCTCATGAATTTCTAATATAGATAAAAAAAATTAACTTTTATTTATTAAATTTTTTAAAATTATTAATAATCAATACTCAGTAGTTTTCAATTTAAATAAAAATTTTATGTAATTTTTATCTCTAAAAGCTATTATAATAGATATTTTTATTATAATTAAGATAAATATTTATTTTTTTATTTTTAATATTAAAGTTATCATTTATCAATTAATATTTATAATTTTTTTTATACATTATAGAGAACCATTATTATAAATTTCCAACTTAAATAAAACAGTTTTTTAATTCTAAAAGTTTCTATTAATGAATAATTTCCAAAAATATGTCAACTCGAACGACCTATATAATCTTTTATTTAAATTTATTTTTTGTTTTCATAAATGCAACAGAAATAAAAGTAGGTGCAATAATCCAAAAATCGAAGGGCAAATTAGCCAACAACCTGATCATGTTCCTTTTTTTTTCTTCCTATCACTAGCATAAAAAAAATACGAATCTGAAAATGCCCTCTCTATTTTTCGATTAATTCAATTTTTAGGGTTTGATTTGCAGTCTAAATTTCTTCTTCTGCTACAAAAAATGACACTGGAATAACAAATCAACCGCCATTCTTCGCTTCTCTTTGTTCAGCTATCAGCAAATTTCCAATTACAATCGAACTACATAATCTCTGGTAATTTGATTTTAATTTTTTTTACGAAGATTTCGGTTGATTTATTGTCAATTACATTGCTAGAATTTGTTTATGATCAAGTCATCACAGATATACTTACCCGTAATGAGATATTAACAATACAAATGATGTGTTTGTTTTGATGTTATAATAAACAGATTGTTAAAAGAAATGGAGAAAAGTTTCACAGCTGAAGATCTATCCACCATCGGAGGAATCGCAACAGTTTCGCTGCTTCATTCGTTCATTCCGACGCATTGGCTTCCCTTCTCAATTGTTGGGCGTGCCCAGAAATGGACTCTTTCAAGAACCCTCCTCGTTACTGCTTTTGGGGCAGTTTTACATGTACTGTCTACTTCACTTCTTGGTATTACAGCAATTACCATAACTAACACAATTGCTGGAGAAGAAACTGTTCATAAACTTGCTTCACTTCTGCTTGTATTTCTTGGTGGTAGTTATATATTATTGTTTCTCTCTGGAAAAGGCGGCCATAGTCATTCTCACAACCAACCAATGGAAAAAATGGCTGTTGCAGGCCTCGTCCTTGTTCCTGCATTATCCCCGTGTGCTACAACTCTTCCAGTTTTTCTTGCTGTTGGAAATTCATCCTCCATGATGGTGCTTGCTATCATAGTTCTATTGTTCAGCACCATTACAGTCATGACCTCACTCGTGGCTCTATCGTTCTATGGTGCTAGCCAGCTAAAGTTTCACTGGGTGGAGCGCTATGACAAACTTCTTGTCGGTTCAGTTTTATGTTTGGTCGGAATCTTAACACTAATTTTCCACGATCATGATCATCATCATACTGGAGGTTTGTCAGGAGATCATTTGCATAGAAAAATTCTCGCATTGTAAGTGCTCTTTATGTGTTGTAGTATGTATTGTGTTTTTTTATCCTAATATTAGTGTTGTATGGTATATCCTCGTCTTCTTTGACGACGCTCTGGTTGTAACTGACGGTTGATTTTGAGTAAATCGTTATTCAATATGCTACCTTGATGTTTAAAAAAAATATATGCTCTGTTATCAAGTAGTAGAATAAATTAACTGAGTCTTTCTTTTGTCATTATTAGTGTGTCTAAATCAATGTTTAAGCTAATCTTATAAACAAAGTGACATAGTGGAAACATAGTTATTAAAGGCGTGCCTCAGGCCTGAGGCGACTCATCGCCTCACCCGCCGAGAGGCGCGCGCTGGCCAGGCGAGCCTTTGTGACTTTTGGCCTTAATTTTTTTTTTTTATGTTAAATATTGTTTTATTCATGTGGGCCTTTTAGAGTTTAATTAAAACCTAAACTCTTTAAAATAGCTGCGGCCAGCGGCCACTTCATATTTTAACCTGATAAATTTAACTCTAGTTATCTTAAACTCATTAAAATGATGCTGCCAGCAGCCACTAAACATGTTTAACCTAATTTAAGTCTATTCAAATCACACACACAACACAAGTAGTAGAAATACTGAAAAGGCTACAACGATGGCATCTTCTCAAAAAAGGACTATTTCAGTTCTTTGAGATGAGGAAGAAGAGGAGGAAGAAGAAGAAATTGAAAGTGATGGCGGAGAATTTGTTGAACCGGAAGATTGCGATGATGAATTAATTGATCTTGATTGATGATTACCGATTGGCAGTCTTCTAAAATTTAGAATTTAATAATTTGATTATGGTACTATATATTTATATAATTTTTTATTTAGTCGCATCTTTTCCAAAGGCTTCGCATTGCCTTGCGCCTCAGGCTCTAGGACCCTGCACGCCTCGGGTCGCTTTTCATATTTAATAACTATGGTGGGATAATTGAATTGAGATTAAAATGTTAAATTGTGCTATTTTGCTATTGTTTATCCTCAGCAAGAGAAAGATAGTATTAGAGAAGTGAAAGGTGTTTTTATATATAATTTAAATGTGGGGCCAATATGTATGCTGGACCGGAGAAGGAATTTAAGGTTCAAGATGAACTTGTAGATTCGTTGAACGATCTGTTTACAAGTGTTTCAACTATGGTTAAAGACGAACTTGAGGTAACAAAAATCTGAAACCTTATTACTGTTCGTGTCCTACATTGCTAGTTTGCTTTTTGTTGCATCCAATACTTGTGCATTATTTTTTACTTTTTGTTGGAACTTTTGGAGAAAATGAACACACGAGTAGAGTATAATGGTTTTGGGGATGTAGCTTCCGGGTTGAGGGTTTTTGTGGAAGTCAAAGAGTAGTAGTTTTGATGAGCATGTTCAGCAAATTGACACTATAGAGCAGCAACTGAATTTGAGGCTATAGTGTCAATGCTTGATCAATATGTCTCTATGCTAGAATCAAAAGTGCAGTCTGTATACCAACATCCATTTTAAACTAAAGGTTTGTAGATACGACCAGTTGCTCTTCCATGATTATTTTTCTTGCGCAATTCATATTCTTTGGCCTGGTCATAAATTCACAATTTATTGTGCAGTTGAGCTCCAGTATCCTTTGAGCGAATGAGTTTCAGTGTGGCACATCGTGTTTGAGTCTTGGTAATTTGTGTTTCAATTGTTTGCATTTTATCTTCATGCAAGCGAAAATCTGCTCTTCAAAGTTTTACTTTTCTTTTTTCTTTTTTGATCTTATTGTGAGTAGTAATTACTATCGACTTTGTGAATATCAAGATGAGCAAGTCAGCATCAACTCAGAATTAAAAGTGTTTCACTATTTCTAGCATTTTCAGCATCACCAAAAGGTTTGGAAATTACTCAGATATTTTTACATATTATTGAAATTATTGTCTTTTTGTATTTTTGTTTTGGGTCTTGGATCTTGTTATTTTCCCATTCAAAATCAAACATCTGTGATTATGATTTCTCATTCTGAAACCTAATAATCAAAGAGCTACTTCTTCATATCTCTTTGTCTTTATCTTGCAATGGTAAACCTTAGGCTGAAATTTCCATATTTGTATTACAATATCCAAAATTGAAATAACCTTAAATTTATTCTCAGTTCAAAATTGTCTTAATTAGTGTAACAGAGTACTAAGCTAGTAGCAGCAATCATGATTTGTTTTGTTTTCAATAAACAACTAAAACCCAAAGATAAAGTAAATTATTTTATATAGGGGCAAAATTTGTATTCAACACTTGGAAGTTGGAACATACAATTTATGTATTTTTCTAAGACGAGAACCGTTAGAATTTGTCAACTATCTCGACAAACAAGCCACTTGTGCTTTGATTCTGTTCTTCATAATTTAACCTCCCAGCTTAGTTCGTCTAACGACTGATTGAATCCCTCTTTCTCTCTCGTACAAAATGGAATCGACATGTCATTCAACATCGACTTTAATAATCCTTTTTTTTTCTTTATCCTCCAGTTACACAGCCAGAAAAATCATGGATATAGTATAGTGTTTGGTCAGAGTTCAGCTCCTTGTTTAGTGGAAGTTGTTTTATTATATAGATTTGGGAATTTTTTGGATGCTTTGATTTGCCTGAGTATATGTATTCTACCATTCATTAATGTGTTTCAGATGGAAGTTTCTGGTCCATTCTTATGGATGCTTTCAGTGGACTAAGGTTCATGTTGATCTCTCCTTTTCGAAAGTTTGTTTCTACCAATCGCTTCGACATGATTAATAATTGTAAATTGTAATAAGTGGCATTCAACTTGTTAGTGATAATCAGAAACAGTTGAAAAGTTTGCTTCTACCAGTCATGTTTCAGTTCTACCAATCGCTTCGACACCTGCTTATAAAACATTAATATACATACATCAATGGTAGAGTTTATACAATTTAACAAGTTGAATGCCACTTATTACAACTTACAATTATTAATCATGTTGCGATGGAGGATGACAAGAACGAATTACAAATTAGTGACAATCAGAAACAGTTGCAATGCAGGTTTTTTTTCCTCTTTTCTAGAAAAACTATCCCTTTAGTTAACCAGAATCATGATTTTGATTCTTTTGTCAAATGCAGCTGTCTACCATGATGATTGTAAATTAAATGTCCTTCAAAGTTGTCGATGTCCATCTGAATCGCGTGTTACATATTGATTTTATTTTTTCCAGAAATTGTAGATATATATATAGATGTTTATATAAATGTTCTAGGATGGAATTCTATTCTTGATTTTATGAGGATAGATACTGAGAAAGATGACGAAAATGCTTCTTTATTTTTTTACAAAATACAAGTCATTTAGCTTTTGAAATGTTAGTTAGGGGGAGATTCAGTTCGGTTTAGTTTGAAATTATAAAAGTTACTTCTTTGGTTCAGTTTGATATGGTAAAAGTATCAGATACAAACGAATGGTTTTATTCGGTTCAGTCTGAAAAATATATTGCTATTTTAAAATTTGTTCGGTTCACTGAATTTATTCGATTTTGTTCGGTTTGGATGAATTGCGCACCTGTGGTAGTCTAAAGAATTAGTTTCTCTTATGCTTATTATTAGTAGTACTCATGTAGATCTCATTGAGAGAATTCTTGTTCAGTTCTTTCTTTTTCCCCCCAATCTGAGGGAGTTTTTATTTTAACATTTTGAAAGGTGGGACTTATCAAATTAGACAATATATTATTGTCATGGTAACGATTTGAAAAGTTTATTAAATGAAATTTTTTACCGTGAAATTAATTTTCTATATTATATTAAACCTTTGTTTTAAATCTAACGGTAAAGGAGCATATATCACCTCACACGGTCTTATTCCAGGAATTGTTAATTGTATTTTTGAAATGCAAGTGGAGATGAAGATATAGTATTTTTCAAAAGCAAGTTGTGCTGAAATTTATATTATAGGTTGGGATGGATAAGCTTCACCTTAAATAAATTTATTTTTGATCAAAAAAATAAAATATTTCATTCATACCTGAGTATAGAATACTGTTTAATCTCATTATATTAAGATGTAATGAATCATGTTCCGAAAGAAAATAAAACTTCTGCAGTAGTTATTTTCAATTCTAAGCAACTCTTTTTTATATTTATTAATTTTAGTCTAATTTACAAAATTATTTCAATTGTAGCCAAAATTTATTAATTAAATATAGTCAAAGAATGTTAATGATAAACAAAATTCAATTGAATTAGGAAAAGTTAACATAAAAAGATACTCCAATTGCTATTATGTAGCTAAAATCCAGTTCAATTTAACCAATTGAATCAATTTGATTATATTTAAAATAAAATTCTTTAAAATAGGATATAATTGATAAAATCATAACTTTTATAATAAAAAAAAATTATTGCACGTAACTATTGCGTCATGTTATTCGTGCAACAAACTAATAATACGTTAGTCATGTGAAAAAAATTAAGTAATAATTAATAAATTTTCTATTACAAATGCCTAGCTTCTTGTAAATATGACATAGACAACCAATTTATGGGATAAACACTCAAATAAGTTGGATTTTTTCGAATCATTGTGTCTTACAATTAATGACTTTATTAATTAATTAATACTTTTCATAACTTTTATGTGATTTTTTTAATTACCACTCAATATGTTAATAATAAATAAATTATATTCTTAAGCTATTACTGTAATTTATAAAGTTACCATCAAGGTAGCACGGACACAGACACGGAGAAACAGGGCACTTGGACACGGACACAGTGAAACAATGTTACTTTAAGGTTTTCTATATAAAAAAAATGAAGCTTTGTTTCCGAAACGGGACACGTTGATTAAATGAAATGTCCGTGCTACTTAGGTTACCATAGCAGATTTGCTTTTGATACTCAGTTTTTAGGAAATTGTTTTAATATACATCTAAAGTGATCATTTAAAAATAAATTTGACGCAAATGTATCAAGACTTTGATAGATTTGTCTATTTGCAAATAATATTTTAAGAAGACCATCAAGATGAACTTTTAATTGATTTTTTAGATTTAAAAATCAAAATCTATATATTTTACGAAAATTATATTGAAGAAAATAGTTATAAGAAAACTATTGAAAAATGATGCCATATAGGAATTCTTGGGAGGGAAATTTCTTGGCAGTAGGAGAGAAAGTGTGCAATAATGCACAACTTTATAAAAAGAAGCAATTCAGTACATTTTATAATCTAATTCTAAAATGTAGCCATCAAATTGGAATTAGGTAGACGTAAAATAGCGAGAGCATCGGGTGCAATGCTATTTTACAGTTGCGGAACTATGAACACTGACCACAGAAAAAATTTAGATAGACAGATTCCATTACGTCATGTTTAAAATAAATATCATATTTAGCATTTTATGTTAAAATTTAAATATATAATTTTTATTGGAGTTTATTTTAATTTTAATTATTTAGAAACTATTTTGTCAAAAAAATATTATTTAGAAAGTATAGGAAATAGAAGAGAAAAGAAGGTGGTGTGGCCATAGTACCAAAGCCACGCAAGACAAGCGTGGCAAGTATAGGAAGGAGACAAAAAATGACAGCTCATACATCTCTGGCATCACAAACTCATCAATTAATTTCTGTACATCTACTCTTCATCACGCCCACACGGACGGCCCATCTTCATCCATCTCCAGTGCTCAATTATTACGTACCGCATCTGATTCTATCCTCATCCCCATCCAACCGTTCACAACGACTCACGTGATAAATCATCTCTCCGATTTAAACGGATAAATTAGTAATTTGAAAATAAATAGACTTTTCCATAAAAGGGATTCTCTATTCTCGAAATCCCGAAAAAACCTCAACCAGTTTCGAGCAGTCACGCACCTGACATGATAAGATGATCCACAGTCCAACACGTATTTATCAAAAAAAAAACAAATTGTATGCTTCAAAAGGACAATTTAGTCAATTCATTCTAAAAAAACAACACCTCTTATTTCTGAAACCCACAGTCCAACACGTATTTAACTAACAAATTCGCGGTGCCAACGTATTTCCCGTAGAATCTAAATACATTTTATTTTATTTAAATATAATTTGTTTAAAAAAAGTTGAGGATAAAAGACTACCACTCGTCTAAAATGGGGCAGAAATAAAAATAGGGGTGTGACTGTAATAACCAAAGAATAGAAGGGCAAAATAGGGAACCGCTTGAAGAGCACGCATCTTGCGCCTCCTATAAGAAGGGTTTTTAGACCTATTCTTTTTCCATCCCTAACATAAAGAGTGCCGTTCTCTCAAAAAAGTATTAGAAAAAAGCTTAAATCCCTCTCTGGTTTTTCAATTTCTTTCTAGGGTTTGAATTTGAGGTTGTTCTTAAAAAAAAGGAGCTAATTTTTGTTTCAGATCCTCATCTTTTCACATATTCTGTAAGTATTCTCTTTGTATTTCGTTATTGAGCTCCATTTATCATTCTTATCGTCATGTTTTGTCAATTTTTTTGAGATTGTTAATTTTTTCATTGTTTTTTAAATCATGGCTGGTTATGTAAGAAAAATATAGATCATGATCATGATTTTGACGGTTAGATGTTTCGCTTTTTTTTAAAGTAGTGATTATGTTTTATAATGTTAATTTTGCTGGCGTTACTATCAATTTTTAATTGAAAATCGTTTTCAATTAGACGCTTTTTATAAAATTAGAGTTTTTTAGAAGAAAATTTGTAATGGAATTATCGAATTTCATGACTTTCTTCTGAATAATTCTTGTTAATTCTATAGGGGAAAAGATTATTTTGATGAATATTGTATGTTGTTATGATTGTTCTACCTAGATTTGTTATTGTGCTAGATTGTAATTTGTACTGATTTTTGTGTGGTTAATGTTGATTTGCAGTTCAAAAACTGAATGATCAATGGAGTCTAAAGGTGGTGAGGAATCTTCTAGTAGTAGTAGTAGTAGTAAATCATTATTCTACGAAGCTCCCCTCGGATACAGCATCGAAGACATTAGGCCCAACGGTGGAATCAAGAAATTCAGATCTGCTGCTTACTCCAACGTCAGTTTGCTTTTTCAACTTTGTTTTACTTTCATCTACATTTAGTTATGTAAATTGCTTACTGATAATGGCTTATGTTTTGTTCCTTTCTGCAGTGCGCTCGCAAACCATCCTGAGATTCGCTAAATTTCCCGACATAACCCCCTTTATTGCTTTCTTAAATTGTCATTCCTTTGTCTGCATTTCTTTTATACTTCCCTCGAATCTCCTCGTTCACTCAAAATTCCTTAAAAATCTTAGTTGTTCCTCTTTAATTCTAAACTTTAATTCAAAATGGCCGTAACTGCATCTCCTATTGGATTCGAAGGCTTCGAAAAGAGGCTTGAAGTGTCTTTCTCTGATCCTGGATTCTTTGCTGATCCGAAAGGGTTGGGCCTCCGTTCTCTGTCGAGGTCTCAAATTGATGAAATTCTTAAGCCGGCTGAATGCACTATTGTCGACTCGCTTTCAAATGATGATGTTGATTCTTATGTCCTTTCCGAGTCTAGTCTGTTTGTGTATTCATACAAAGTTATCATCAAAACTTGTGGGACTACCAAGTTGCTTCTCTCAATCCCTGCAATCTTGAGATTGGCTGATACCCTATCACTCACTGTCTGTTCGGTGAAGTACACCCGTGGGAGCTTCATATTTCCCGGTGAGCAGTCATTCCCTCACCGTAGCTTCTCTGAGGAAGTAGCTGTTCTCGATGGCCATTTCTGCAAACTTGGTTTGAACAGTGTGGCCTATGTCATGGGTAGTCAAGACAAAACTCAAAACTGGCATGTTTACTCTGCTTCTGCCAACTTGAAGCGCGGTTCTAGCGCTGTCTACACTTTGGAAATGTGCATGACTGGTTTGGACAGAGAACGAGCTTCTGTGTTCTTCAAAACAAACACCAGCTCAGCTGCTGCGATGACCGAGAATTCCGGTATCAGGAAAATCCTTCCACAATCTGAGATATGCGACTTTGAATTTGATCCCTGTGGGTACTCCATGAATGCCATTGAAAGAGATGCAATTTCTACAATTCACATCACTCCAGAAGATGGGTTTAGCTATGCAAGTTTCGAGTGTATGGGTTACAATTTGAAGGAGATGAACTTGACTGTGCTGCTTGAAAGGGTTCTATCTTGCTTTGAACCTAATGAATTCTCCATTGCGCTGCATTCTAATATCCAACACGATGAGATGAGATTCTCTCCCGATGTGAAGGGGTATTCCTGCGGAATGAGAAACTATGAAGCACTTGGGAACGGTGGAACAATCGTTTACTACAGTTTCGAGAGAAGCAAAGGCTGCGCATCACCGAGATCAACCCTGAAATGCTGTTGGAGCGAGAGCGACGAGGAAGTTGAAGAGGCGTAGTTTGTTTTGTTTGTTATGTGTTGTCTTAGTACTGTTTAGCTAAATAAAATGTTGTGGGGTTATGATTGTGAGACTAGTAACTGTTTGTTTGTCGTGTCTGTTGAATTCTGTTTTTTTCATGAATTGTTTAAGTTTATATATACAATTATTCTACAATCTTTCTGTGTTCTACATTTTGAATTCCCATTTATATTTGCTTCAGTTTTGTGAGAGTTGCTAAATAATAGCAGATGTAGATATGTTTTAAAAGTAATTCCAAAAGTGAAGTTGAGCGGAAAAATAAGATGAGATAGCATCAAAACTCAATAGGATGAGAGACAGCTCTGTGGCGTTTCTTCTTTATAGTTATAACTTATAATACCATTTATATTTTTTGTTATAATTTAATTAGTATATTTCAAAAATTATATGATTATAAAAGAAAAAAATAACTGTAGTTTATTGCTTGTTAAAATTCATTTTAGTTTGTAATAAATTTCCAGATAAGTACATAAAATCATTAAAAGTTATAGATAAATATTAAAATTAGTTTATATTACTCCTTCCGTCCCATAAAAATAGTCAAAGTTGAACTAAAGTGGTAGTTAATGATGATTTATAGAATATAACAAAAACATTTGAAATTAATAAAAGTTAATGTTGGAATTTTATGTAAATTATTTAAATTAAGATAGTAATTTTATTTATATTTTATCTAAAAAAGTCGTTTTGTTTATATTTAATGAGACGGAGGGACCATCTATTCAGCAACAATATGTTTTTACCTATTGTTTATTTGTTTCTTAAATAGATTTTTAAAAATCAAAGTAAAATTTAAAAGGAGGGAGGGGTTAAAATTACCCAAAATTGTACTCCCTCCGTCCCGTTTAAGAAGTCTCATATTCTATTTTGGCATGTCCCATTTAAAAAGTCTCATTACTATTTTTAGAGTATTTTCCCATTGAATACCCAATTTTACCCTTATTTTAGTTATCTTAAAAGAGTTCTATAGAAAATTCCACTATCATTAATAGGGTCAAAACATGAAAAAACATGAAAAGAAAAGAATAATTAACGTTTTCTTAATCTGTGTGTAAAGTCAAATGGGACTTCTAAAGTGGGACAGAGGGAGTATTGCCTAGGAAAGAGTGTTAAATGGCAGAGGTTAGCATCACATGTTCAAATTTGGAAGCTATGTTTGTGGTTGGCATTTGCCGAGCAGATTTGGCAGATTTTCACATTTGTTGGGTTTGTGTGGTTGGCATTTGACAGGTAGATTTCCTAGAAAATGATTCTGTTTCTGTGGTTGCCTTTTGCCATGTAGACATCCTACAAAATTATTCTCTTCCTGTGGTTGGCATTTGCCACGTAGACATCCGAGGAATAAGATTCGATGATATCAAGAAAAGGGAGGCTGAAATTTAAGACAGATAGATACATATCAAAAAAATAATTTTATTCAAAATCTATTTCATTCTTTTTATTAAATAATTTTTCATTTTTTGTTTGATATTTTATTACTGTTAACCCAAAAGAATTTTATTTTCGTCAAAGCAATGTCGTTTTTAGCAGTATCTAATAAATAAAACAATATCAAATAATGTCATGACTGTAAAATATAAGAAAATAAATAAAAACCTTTTGTATCAAATTTTAAAAGACATCCCTGGATTACTAAAAATATAAAAGCTAGAGTTTTGAATCATTCAAATTTGAGATTCAATGAAACTCTTTTTTCTAGAAGAAGTAATGCAAAAACTAATATTAGAATCATCGTCACTTTGTATTTCTACATCAACATCCGCTTCTAACAATGGCCGAGTGAGCAGAAATTATAGTACTGTGTTTTGTTAGCAGAATGCAATCAACCAAATTAGGAGAAAAAGCTGCAAAATCAATTATCATTTCAATTGATATTCTCAAAATTTGCAATTCGTACCACAACTGTTGTTCTCTGAGTTTCTCAATAAACTTGAGCTGTGAAAAGATTCTGTAAAAGAAACAAACTGGAAGAATTCCGCCTCATATTACTTTTATATCAAACATTATGATGATACACTCGGAGCTTCAGCTCAGTTGGATGGCTTTGACAGCAATCAGTATGGTTTAAACTTTCTAGCAGCTCTTAATTGCTGAATTCGCTTTTTGTCCTGCTCAAATTTGCTTTGGAGAGCTAGAATTTCTGCAAAATAAATTTTCACATGAGCAATTAAATTTCAAATACAGTTTGGTGTTTCGGCAAACAGTAATGAAATATAAGTGAAGTGAGTTTCGTCGTACCATTTCTCTGAGTTTCTCGTTTTTGAAACCTATAGAAGTTTAGCCCGACTTCATTCTGCTTTTTCTTTGCCAGCTGGTTCTCAGCAACAACTGGGGCAACAGAAACCACAGTAGTTCCACTTTCTGAATCCGTTGTTTTCTTTCTTCCTTTATGATGTGCAACCACTGTCCACCCTTCTTCAGCAATCCGGGATTCTCTTTCTTTTTTCTCCTGCACCATAGCGTTACAATAAAAATGAGAAGCCGGATAGATACACATTTGCCACAATTCCAAAATGACAGATGTGACTTTATTCAACAAATGTTAATGCTCTGACATGTCGATGCATGATAATTTCAAAATATTCAAAAACTGAGAAAATATAAGCCAAGCATGGATGTCATTTGACAAAATAGTGAAGTTAGGCATTAGAGAGCATATATATATATACCTGATCAAGTTTTTCCTCATGAGAAATTATAAACTCATCTATCCTTTGTTGCAACACCTTCAAACCTGGTCTACTTTGATGGTACTCTGCAAGCCATTCTGTTGCAGGTTCAAAGTGAGAACGTTACAAAATATTCATCACCGGAGAATAAGAATAGAAAGAAAATAGAAATTTGATAATATCAAAGAAAGAATAGATTCTTGTTTGTTGACTTCTCTCAAACGATCATTAATGTATGAAGCACATTGCATATGCTCTCAACCCTACTTCCTATTGCCTTCTTTGGGAAGAAGAGAGAGATCCATAATAGAACATGTAAAATTCTTACCTAAATTGGGTGCACTACATCCTGTGGGTGAGTTTCAAGTATATTAAAGTAGTGAGGTAAAATAAACAGTAATCGTGTTAATCATCAAAACAGATGGTGCATGTACACCAGGTGCGGGTAGAAGTTTCCCTTGAAATATAATCTTACAGGAGCTTACAAGTCTATGACCATTACTTATGGGAATGGGCATAAGAACTATGGTATGCCCTATAATTGAAATAATAGGCCTGTTTTTTGTAGTTAAAATAAAAAAATAGAAAGCATAAAGAGACATGTCAGGAAATGTATAATTCATACTTTTCATTCCTTTTGAGCAGTCCTCTTCTCCAGACGATATGTGATAAACATCATCCATAACAGCCTCCTCTTTGTTTTCCGGTATGTTCCCGGTCTCCTTTGATGCGTCATGCTCCTTCTTCTTCTTCTTAGATCTTTTAGATTTACCTGAGGATAAGAGATCATCAGGAAACATTTAAAAGATCATGACATAATGTCTGCCATAGAAACTCTCTGCAAATTTGCGATGATGCATTACGATTTATGGTCTCAGTTTTCGTCAGAGCTTCACTTCTCCCTATGAAACTCTCAGCATCTCCTTGGGCTTTATTTTGGCTGTGATCTGCTGCTCCATCATCTAAATCAAAAGAAAAATTAATCAATCAATCACAAACTAAAGAGTTGTACTAAGATAGAAGAATACCAAAGGCGCTATATTACATACAAATTCAGACAACTAAAATTGTAAGCATAAGCTAGAAATATGTCAGCGCAACTTTACCAAGTAGAACTACAAGCACTTGTGCTACCATGCATTAACTTACATACAGCTCTAGAAAAAAAAAAGTCTTTCATAAACTAAGAGAGCATCTTCGTTAAACTCCACCAGAACACGTCACTCTTATATCAGACAAGCCACTCAACCTACCATGTTTTTCATCAAAATCGTCTTCATCCTCAGTTTTGAGTGGATCAGATTTGCTGATCAACGCAATATTTTTTGCTGCATTTTTTCGTTTCTTCTTTGGCTTGTTCTTTGAATTTCCTCCTTCTGCCTTGGTCATCTGTTCTTCTAAGACAACAAAAACCAAAAAAATGAGACAAGATTGTCAAAAGACAAAAATCAATAAGTGGGACAAGATTATCAAATATTTATAAACCTACCATGCTGTTCATTAAATCTTTTTTTATCATCGGTCCTGAGTGGATCACGTTTGCCAATCCTGTCAATGTTTTTCTCCTCAGTTTTTCGTTTCTTATTCCTTGGTTTGTTCTTCTTAGTTTCTCTTTCTGCTTTGATGGTCTGTTTTGCTGAAACATAAAAAACAAAAGGTAAGACAAGAATGTATAACTGAACCAATAAATGAGAAAACATTGGCAAAATTTGTAAGCTCACCACGTTGCTCATCCAAGTTATCTTTGTCCTCTGTCCCAACAGTAATTGATTTTCCAATCAGATCCCTTTTTCCATCCTTATTTCTTTCCTTCTTCTTTAATTTATTTTTTTTATTTTCTCCATCTGCTTCAATCATCTTTTCCACTGAAACAATAAAAACAAAGAATTATGAAATGATAGTAACTATTTAGAGTGAAATAAATGTCTTAATTCCGTCTGCTTTTACCTTTACTGATCTTAACAGTCTTGCTAATATCAAGATTGATTCCTCCCTCCCTCTTCCTCTTCTTCTTGCCAATTTGCTTGACCTTTTCATTCCTTTCTTCATCTTTGGGTACATCTGAAAGGGAAAAAGGGTTAAGCGCTAAAGCCCATTATTAAATTTCATATACAGGTTTAAAATACATTGCTGTTTCTTCGGAATGCACATGCATGACTTATACGTTGAAATCTGGTCAAAAACAAGGATATCTTCAGTTAGAATGTTGTTTTTTGTATAGTGTCATTAAGAGCATGCTTCTTTTGACCTAAACCGATTGGATTCTATCAACAGACTGACCTCCCAAATAGAGAAATGATGAAAGAATGATTTGAAAGAGTACATGATTGATCTCATCCATGTACAGTTTTATTGTATGGGCTATTTCACTATCTAAAAACAACATAGTGTAATGATTATTGTTGCCTATTAATTTTATTCTTATTGTATCTTGAGCATAAACCTCCATGATTTACAGCATTCTTCTTGTTCTTAAAATATCTGAGGTCAAGCACTGCTTAGCCTACTTTATTCAAGACTTCCAAGTATTTCTATTTAAAAGCCTAAAATCTTATTTTGCACTATAGCCTACTCATGCCGAAGAACAAGATATGAGCTTGTGCAGCCAAGTAGTGTTCCTTCAGTTAAAAACATAATTCAAATTGCACATCCAGCCAGCTACAAATTAAACACAAATGAAAGAATGAGCTACATCCCTTAAAGTGACCATCATTCTCTTAGTCTTTCCTACATGAGGTATAACCTTCGCCACGACATTAGTAACTTAGCTCTTCACACTTTTAATAGAGATAGAGTAAAGGGGTGGGTATTGAAGATTGACCCCACAAATTCATTCAAAACACAATAATCCCCTCCTTTCTAAGAGTTGTAATCAAAATCCAAAATCCCTTCCAATGCAATTTTAATAGAAAGATAAACAGTAATAGACTACACGGTTACAAAACAAAGCACGCCAATACAAGATTAAAAGGTACAAAATTCAATCAAAAGGATACCTTTCTTAAACAAGTCATTTGTAGCCTTCTTACTGTTCTTGAGCTTCTTCTTGTCCATGTTTGTTTCACAGAAAGCCTGGAAACAAAGAGAAGGGGCTTTTCAATGCAAAGGTAAAGTGCAAAACCTAGTTTATGGTTTTGTATTTTTAATTC
Organism: Mercurialis annua; assembly: GCF_937616625.2. Taxonomy (NCBI): domain Eukaryota; kingdom Viridiplantae; phylum Streptophyta; class Magnoliopsida; order Malpighiales; family Euphorbiaceae; genus Mercurialis; species Mercurialis annua. The sequence continues at coordinate 34,689,634 of NC_065573.1, read as the reverse complement.
ATTCTGTTCATTAAACATGCTCGTGGAAATCAGTGAACCGGGTTCGCTTTACTTGGGCTTACCGGGTTCGTTTTACTTGAGAAGCCCAGTTCAAAATCGTGCCCTTTATCCTCTATAGCTCCCCTAATAGGTTCTCATTTTCACTGTGTATAATGCTCTAATCGAGCCAAGCTATGCCGAGCTTTGAGATATTTATACTTAAATTGGCACATGGAATGAGTGTTCATATACGGCTCAAGCTCGGTTCGATTTAAAATTGAGCTCCAGCTATAGCTCGATTATTCATTTATATTTCTTAATTTTATAATGTTCATGTTCCTCACGAATTCAACTCATATCTTGTTTGTTTAGATGCTAAACCAGCCTAGCTCTCAGGCTCTCAACTCATAATTGTTTAGGCGCTAACCGAGTCGAGCTCAGCTGGTATATTGTTTTTTTAGGTGCTAAACAAGCCGCACTATGAAGCACATATGAACCGAGCTTTAGCTCTCGGTTAGTTTAACACCTAATGAACATAAAACAGCCCGAGCTCGAACTTGGTTTGTCTCTAGCTAATTCAGGTGCAAGGGAGCCGAGCTCGGTTCACTTTGAACTCTAATTATACCAAACAATCACTTTTTCAAACACATACTAATTCAACTATTATCCGAAACACCAATAGCAATCAAATGTCTCAACACCACCTAATCAGCAGTAATTTAGAAAACGAAATAATATATACATTACCTAGAGAAGACAGAAAGGTATGAAAGTGGAAGGACGAAGCAGTCGGAAAGGACAGACACAGCACTGGCAGCGGCGGCGGACACACGCAGCGCTGGCAGCGGTAAGTGCAGAAAGAGCAGTAGCAGCGGATGCGAACAGGAAGAGTAACCACAGAGCGGCGGCGGAATGAGCAGTGGCAGCGGGCGGCAGATTGAACAGTTGAAGAGGATAATTATTTTGTTGTATCGGTGATGAAATGGGAGAATGAAGAAATTTTATGGGTTTGGGTTTTAGGTTTCATTAAAACCCGGTCCAACTCCTTTCACTGCACTCACTGAACCCGGTTCGTTTCTAATAGTTTTTAAATTCCACCATCTGTCCCAAAACTTTTCAATGTTCTCACTTCTCGCCCACATTCAAGACAAAATCATCACTGGTTCCATCACAGTAGCAGCAGGCAAAGAAAATAAAAAATGAAAACATCAGTCCCTTTACGCAGTGAAGCTCACTTAGTTCAAAGCATATGCGGAAGCATAATAAAGGGTAGCTGGAACAATCTACTGAGAACCAACTTTAATTCTACAACTCTCCACCAGGTACTCTTACACCTCTCTCTTTACACCCAAACCCCTCATATTTCCTGGGCATTTTTCAAATTCATTGACTCATCAATTCCCAATTATAAACACTCCTTACAATCTTCATGGACCATGATTCATATTTTAACAAAGTATAAACATTTCAAAACTGCCCAGAATTTGCTTCACAAGATTGCTTACAAGGATTTTTTGTCAACTCAGTCTGTTTTGAGTGCTTTAGTTGAACTTCATGATGACCCAGATGTGAATTCTCATGTGTTTAGCTGGCTTCTCATATTTTATGCCAACTCCAAAATGCGAGAGGAAGCTGTTCAGGTTTTTGAGCATATGAGGGTTCATGGGTTTAAGCCACATTTGCATGCTTGTACTGTGTTTTTGAATTCCTTGGCTAAGGATAGGCTTACTGATATGGTGTGGAGAGTTTATAAAAAGATGGTTAGAATTGGGGTTGAGGCTAATATTCATGTTTACAATGTGTTGCTTCATGCTTGTTGTAAATGTGGGGATGCGGAGAAGGCGGAATTGTTGTTGAGTGAAATGGAATCGAAGGATATATTTCCGGATCTTTTCACGTTTAATATATTGATGTCGTTGTATTGTAAAAAGGGTATGCACTATGAAGCTTTGGCTGTTCAAGATAGAATGGAGATGGGAGGGATAAAACCTGATGTTGTTACTTATAATTCGCTTATTTACGGATTTTGTAGAGAAGGGAGGATGAAGGAGGCTATAAGGCTTTTTAGGGAGATTAGTGATGCTACTCCTAATCATGTGACTTACACTACTTTGATTGACGGATATTGTCGATTGAATGATCTTGATGAAGCTTTGAAATTGCGAGGAGAAATGGAATCTCAAGGACTGTATCCTACAGTTGTTACGTATAATTCGATTCTGCGTAAGTTGTGTGAGGGAGGCAGGATAAGAGATGCAAACAAGCTCTTAAATGAGATGAGTGAAAAGAAGATTGAACCGGATAATGTCACGTGTAACACGTTGATTAATGCTTATTGTAAGATAGGAGACATGAAGTCATCTTTGAAAGTGAAGAATCGGATGGTAGAGGCTGGTTTAAAGCTAGATCAGTTTACTTACAAAGCTTTGATTCATGGGTTCTGCAAACTAAAGGATATGGATGGTGCTAAAGAGCTATTGTTTAGCATGCTTAATGCGGGATTCTCTCCTAGTTATTGTACATATTCATGGCTCGTGGATTGTCACTGCAATCAACACAATGAAGAAGCAGTTATCAAACTCCCAGATGAGTTCGTAAGCAGAGGTCTTTGTGCTGATGTATCACTATACAGGGCACTAATAAGGAGATTTTGTAAAAGAGAAAATGTTGATTTTGCCCATCGAATGTTCAGTCTCATGCAAGAGAAGGGCATAAAGGGAGATAGCGTGATATACACTAGTCTAGCATTCGCATACTGGAAACTTGGGAATGCAAATGCTGTTACAGAGTTTTTAGATGAAATGTACAAGAGAAGGCTGATGATTACTCTCAAAATTTATAGGTCTTTTAATGCTTCTTATGCTGGTGACAATAGCACGTTGAATCTCTTCTGGAATCATCTGGTTGACAGACACATAATGTCTAAGAACATATTGAAAGATATGGAGCAGAAAATTTAACACCACAAGGGAATCTTCATATTCGCATGTTATCATTTGGTAGCATCACATAATGCTGCTCATATCAGTTTGTGATGGCCTATGTTGATTGAGGTTTAAGAAGATTATTACTATCCATGTTAAGCTATTCAATATATAGCTGGAGCATCATATGTTGAATTGTGCAAGCGATCTTACTGCCTAGAAGAGACGCAAGGTATATTTTTCGTGCACATACAGAGCTTATAGCTCAATTTCTTGTTGTTTATCTTTTGTAATGCACCGTGACCTTTTTGTGATACAGTTCCTTTCAGCAAATGGTTTCACTGGAGCCCAAGCTGCTCTTAATAAAGATAAGAAGGACTTAACTGAAAACTGTAACAGCTTCAATACCTGCTTCGTTCCCGAAGGTTCGTACCTCACACCCATGCTCTTGTAGAAATTTAGGAGGATGTGTTTTGGAATGAGAAATTATAAATTAGCATTATTACATTAGCCCTTTTAATACATAGAAATTCACTTCCAGCGATACACTAGCTATTTGTATCGTTAAAATTGATTAGGAACTTTAAAACTATGAATTGAGCACTTATTGCACCATCATATTTTCCTGAACCAATTAGTACTTTTCCTTGAAGTGCAAGATCTGTATTCAGAAAATTGAAAGTAAAAAATTGAGTTCTTTTTAGCCACAAAGGGTCTATAGTGCTTCCTTCAGATGAAAAACTTGAACAATGATGGCAATCGTACACTAATGGTAGAACCGTAGAAGACTAGGTAATTATCTATTATTTTATTAGAAATTATTCTCTCGAAATTGACGTGCACTATACTAAAAAAATTCTAGCAATCTAGGTTCATAGACTAAGGAAATATAAAAGATGGATTTATTTTGTAAGAAATGGACAGCAGGATCATGATAAGAGATGGTACATTTAAGCATGGTGCTATTTATGATAGTTGCTGGAGAACTTTTTATATTTGCATTTAGACATAATTGGTCAGTTGAGCTACGTTTGTGCATAGATACATTCACAACATAACATGTGAAGTGAAATAATGAGACTTGTTAGCCTGGCAACCTTGTGTTTCTTTGAGTTTTTCACTTGCGAGATCCACTTTTGATGTTCTTCAGCTTTCTATATTTTTCATATCAGGTGATGAAATGCTGACCTCGGAATGGAACTTTTACCAGAGTTATATGAGCTTAAAGAGACACTCTTGGTGGATCCCGAGAGTATCACCATTATTATTTTGGGGGCAAATTATGTGTGCCTTGAGGTTTCAATGTTCCGTATGGCTGCGTCTTTTCTCTCTTGTTGGTCGATGTGCAAAATTTAGTAAAAAAGGTTAATCAACGTGGATTTCTGAACTGTGTGCGATCATATAAATAGTCTGGTGATGACATTCGGAGACATGGATTGGTTAATTGATGTGTGGACTAGGGATGAAATCCAGTTGAACCAAATGTGGTTGTTCTTTACTGCTATTATGATGATTCTATTGTAGAACTGGATCTACACAAAGATTCTGAAGCTAGTACATAACTAGAGCTACAGCAGGAAAGCATGGTGATGAAGCGGATAGCTCCAGGGTTAGAGATACTCCGTTACATGTCAGATTTGGTCAACTTATTTTATAAATGGATGTGAGGCATGAAACATGGTAGCATGGTAGATTTCCTCAGCTCCAGTATGCTATGGTGCACTAAAATTTATCGAATCCTGTATGTTTCTGAATTTTATTTGTACTTTGGGAGATACTTATGAAACTCTGATATTTATTTATAACATATATTTTTATAAAATATACTGTTTCGCAATTTTCTAGTTCAGCATTCCCGTTTTATGTGACATTTGTAAAAGTGTTTCTGATTTTGTATGGCATTGATTGAATTTATGTACTACGTACATTATTTGTATTCAAGCTGAAACACAAGTTTTATTTGAAATGTGCCTTACTCTACTGTCAAAATAAAAGTGTAACTTAAGTATTTGTCAGTATTTATAGAACATGTTTAATCCAAGTCCTTATTGACATGAAAATTGACTGAAGTTATGTCTGCAGTAAAAAATGATTAAATGATAATTGATTGAAGCAGCATCTATGTTCAATTTTGATTTCTGAGAATCAAAACCAATACACTGACCAATTGATTGTCTCTACTCTAGGGGCGCGTGTCTGGGTTGAAATCGAACTAAACCAAATTAAAATTGTACAGTACTTTTTAAATTGAACCAAATCAAATTTATGAGGAACTTTTTCAAACCGAGATATACTCTTTGGTTCGGTTTGCATTAAAACTTAATTGGTTTTGATTTTTTGTTGGAAATCAAACCGAATCGATAACTGACTTTTTATAATCTCAAACCGAACCAAACTATCTTGTTCGGTTTTTGCATAACCCTGACTGTCTTTAATCAAGATGAATTTTCTAATCTAATAGTTTTTTATTTATAAAATTTTCTGATTAAATTTCTTTTAGAGCTCTTTCACTAACAAAAATGATTTAGAACTCTCTTCACATTTATTTTATCCTAATTTGGCAAAATGTTACTTGTGAAGGGAAAACTTTTTAATATGATATCCACACAGAATACCAATTCCATTAGAAATTGATTTGCTACTCCAATAATTCACATACATGCATTTTCCTATTCTCAAGCTCACCCCCTAGTCAGAAGCCCTAAAATAACTCAATCCCAATAACAAACCGACACATGTTAAATCAATACCTAACCACAGAGTGACAAGTGTCAGGCTCCCTATCCACCTGGAAATACACGTGTCAAGCAATGAGGGTGGCTTTAAACAGTATAAATAGTGGGAATAACAAAGGGTTATCATCATCAAAAGTTTGTGTTTGAAGTTTAAGTTAATCACCAAATTAAAAGTAATTGTTTAATTTCATTTCCTCAAGAAATCAAAAATGGCTGACAACTCTCAGAAGATGGCTTACAATGCTGGTGAGACCAAGGGCCAAGCTCAGGTCAGTTTCATTTTTTATTTCTTTTTAACACTTTAATTAATTAATTATGCATTTTATGGTCAGATTAATATTTTTTTGTTTTTAATTTTCAGGAGAAGGCCAGTACCCTTATGGACAAGGCAGGCAATGCTGCTCAATCTACAAAGGACAAAATTAATGAGGTTCAAGATTATAGATGAAATTAATCTTCTCTTAATCATTTTCCTATAATTAATTAAAGTTAATTATCAATATGAAAATGAATTGATTTTTATTTTGGTATGCATGTGTAGGCTGGCCAGACAGTCCAGGCAAAGGCACAGGGAGCAGTTGCAGCAGTGAAGGATGCAACTGGCATGAACAAATAAATTTGAGGACCAGATAATTATAATAAAAATGTCATAAAGTTGCTAATTATAAGCAAACTTTATTGATTTTTATTCAGTTTAATTATGATTTTAGGTGTTTTGGGCATCTCTATAGAAGAATGCCTTTTTTTTAATTAATTTTATGGTATTTCCTTTGTATAAAGAAGAGAGCTCTCACTCTTTATGTAGCTCTCACTTCATATAAATGCACTAGTCATTTGCTGTTTTATCTTAATTTTCTCTATATTTTATATTTTCTCTTTATCTTTCAAATAATATTTTGCATTAATGACAGTAATTTTTCCATAAATTTATGGCATTTGATAATTTCAAATTGGAATTGTATAAATGTCTCTAAAAATATTACTCAGCATAGACAATAGAGAAATAGTAAAAAAAAAAAAATCTTGGGCATAGCCAAACATGATATACATAAGCCATAAAAATAAAAATAACAAAGGTAAAAAAATTTATATATTGCTAATTTCAATATACAATATTTAAAATATTGTTACTTATATAAACATTTAGACTGATACTTGGAAATTAATAAAAAAAAAACAAAGTCTTTAAAAAAAAATATTTAAGATCTGTTTTATATTGTTAACTAGTACTGTAATTTAATTTGCTTACTGTTAGTAGTATAATTTGACGTTCATGAGAAATGATTGAAGTGATATATAAAGAGGGTCATTATTCTTAGATAGAATTTCTATAAGAATGATTTTATATATATTTACTAATTATAGTAGAGTACATTAAAAATATAAAAGATAAAGTTACTATTATATTAAATTAAAATAAATTAATTTTTTACTAGATAAATTAAATTTTTAGATATTCATATTTATATAAATTATTTATCAATTTGGGACGGAATGGATATATAATCAAAAAATATTGTGTATAATTTTTTTTTTAATTTGAGCCGGTAACTTGTTTTTAATTTTAACAAATTGAGATAAATGCGTGAGTTTGAAAGTATAAATTTCAAATTTATAAAAATCATTAAAAGTGAAAAGTGATGTAAATTCAAATTAAGCCAAATATTAAAAAAAATTATATAAAATCGGTTATAAATCTGAAAATATGTTTTTTTTAATCACATATGTTATAAAATTTTCATATTGTGTGTTAGATATCATAGATGTATCGGAAAATTTATATTTAAGGTATTTGACATTGTACTACATATATCCTTTGTAGGTAAAGATATTTTTATATTTAAATAAAAATAAAACTATTGAACTTGAAGCATATTTTTAAAATTAAGAGGTTTTTCTTGATTTTTATGATTTTCCCAAATATAAATGCATGCAAGCAACTAAAGATCACTTCAATGGGCCAAATAAAGAACGAAAAAGCCCTAGCCGAAGCCTTCTAAACGTATAGGCCCGTCTTTGATTTACTGTGTCATGAAGTTATAGTTACTGTTGGTAAAAAAAAAGATGAAACAGAATGTCAAATATCCCTGCTAAAACCCTAATTACAATTTCATGCTTCCTTTGTATGTATATTTCCCAGGCAACTTAATTTTATCAGATTCAAATCCAAAACCCTGAAACCCAATTATCAGAAATGAGACATTCATGGCGATTACTGCTCTTCCGAAGCTACCCTCGCAGCCTCTCATCTCTCAATACCCAGGTAAATTCTCCTTCTCTATCTCATATTCGATCTCTCCATTCACTTCAATCTCAGTTATTACACGTGAAAATCAACAACACCGCCAACCCAATTTTCTTCGGCAAAAACCCAATAGCTCACAGTTTCTCATCAGACCCGTTAGTTGAAACTGAAAACAAAAATGACCCAGATCCTCAGTGTCTACTCATTTCTGACTTTTTCACTAAATTTAGTGACCTTGATGAAATTTCTAAAGAATTGGAGTCCAATAACGTTGTTGTTAGTCATGAATTAGTTTTGAATGTTTTGTGTTTTCTGGAGTCTAATCCTGATGTAGCTAGAAAGTTTTTTAATTGGGTTTTGGAGAAGGATAGTCAGAGATTGAGCTCTAAAAGTTATAACTTGATGCTAAGAGCTTTGGGTGTTAATGGGTTGGTTGAGGAGTTTTGGGGTTTAGTTGAAATTATGAAGAAGAAAGGGTATGGTGTATCTGGGGTAACTAGGGATAAAGTAGCTGAGAAATTTGAGAAAGATGGTCTTAAAAGTGATTTGGAGAAGCTTAAAGAAGTTTTTGCTTCGGGATCCGTGGATCAGTCTGTGGAAAAGATTGCTCAGAGTGTGAGTAGGATTGTTAGGAATCAAGTTTGGGGAGACCATGTTAAGAAACAGATTAGTGATTTAAATGTAGAGTTTTCCGGTGATTTGGTGAAGATTGTTCTGGAGAATTTAGCTATGGAACCGATGAAAGGCTCGATTTTTTTCAGGTGGGTTGAGGAGAATGGGCTCTTTAAGCATGATGAAAAGAGTTATAATGCGATGGCTAGGGTCTTGGGAAGAGAAGATTGTATTGACAAGTTCTGGGAGGTTGTTGATGAAATGAGGGAGAATGGGGTTGAAATGGAGGTGGAGACATATGCTAAGGTTTTAGGACGATTTGTGAAGAGGAAAATGATTAAGGATGCTGTGGACTTATATGAGTTCGCTATGACGGGTGCTAATAAACCGTCAGTGCAATGCTGTACCTTTTTGTTAAAGAAGATAGCTGTTGCTAAAGAATTGGATATGAATTTGTTTTCAAGGGTTGTGAAGATCTTTATTGGGAACAATAATGTATTGACAGATAGTATTCTTGATGCAGTTCTTAAATCTTTGACCAGTGTTGGTAGATTGGGAGAGTGCAATAAGGTTTTGAAAGAATTGAAGGAGAATGGATTTGTAGCTAACAGTAATATGCATAGTAAGATTGCTTTCAGCCTTGCCAGTACTGGCAAGAAGGACGAAGCTGATGAATTTGTGGATAATATTGAAGCATCTGAAAGTAATTTGGATTATAAGGCATGGGTATCGTTGATTCAAGGGCATTGTGTATCAGGGGATCTTGAAAAAGCATCTGATTGTTTCCAAAAGAAGGTTGAGAAAGATGGAGCTTCTAATACTGGTTATGCGTTTGAATCTTTGGTAAATGCATATTGTCGCAGGGACAGAGCGCTAGATGCAAGCAAGCTTCTGCATGAGTATGTCGGTCATAATGAGTTAAAGCCCTGGCATACGACTTATAAAACACTGATAAGTAAATTACTGATTCAGGATGGATTTACAGACGCCCTGAAGTTATTGGATTTGATGAAAAGTCACGGTTTTCCGCCCTTCTTGGATCCATTTATTAAGCATCTATCTAAGCATGGAACCAGTGATGATGCCATTGCTTTTATGAGGGCAATGACTTCCAAGAAGTTTCCATCTACGTCTGTGGTTCTCCGTCTATTTAAAGAATATTTCAAAGCTGGGAGGTACTCTGAAGCACAAAATGTCCTGTCCAAATGCCCGCACTATATCCGCAACCATGCTGATGTTTTGAATCTCTTCTATTCAACAAAAGCTGCTATAGATACCACTCCTGATGTTACAGATACTGCAGCTGTGGCTGTGGCTGTGGCTGTCTAGTGTTTGTTAAATGTATGGCATATGTATTCTGGGGTTGATTAAGTGTGGCATTTGTTCAGAAATTTTGACATGAAAAGTTCGACACCTGCTTGGAACTTTTGCCTTTTGAAGTTTAAACAACTTCTTTTACTGGAAATAAATTTAGTCTCAAATGAAAGATTTAGTATAAACTAAGGGAACTGTTAGTTTTAATCTTGTTCATGGCTAGTGGGCGTAGACAGTGTCTTACCGTAGTAACATTGTTATTTATGTGGGATAATCTCTTCGAATAACCTTATACCGAGTGTTATTTTTCTCTCCTTGCATGCTTGATCTTTGTATATTCAAATGTGGACTTAGTCCCATCTTCTTATTATCATGTTATGACTTTTGCAAGTTCTGTATCGGGTGCAGCTGACTAATATCCTTTATGAATCCTCAGGATCTTTGATAGCCATACTTGTACCCGTCAGTCTTACTTAAATATTTAGGGGTCCTTTTGTTTATCATCACTTCTGATAGGAACTTTTTTTATAGATAAATTTGGGTTAAGAAAATACGTTACATTGTTGTAGTACATAGAATAGAGCAACTTGCTTTCTGGGATTTTTATGGCATATGGTTCAAGGATTGTATGACCTATATTTCACAAACACTTGCCAAATTCTACGTTTAGGCATTTCGTTTTACATTATTCTTAGCCTCTTCCTCAAATTTACACCTAATGTGTGATTAGATTTTGTGGGCTGTGCTATGCATTAATGTATGATATTTTAGCCTATCTTTTAACTTGTTTTTCACTCAACTCTATCGTATATGACAAATTGGGTGGACATCAAGATCCTCTATTATAATATATTCTTATGTTTGTAACTATTCACTCCTAAAGTTAAAGCCAATTTGGAAATTTCCTTCCACCTTTTAAGGCAAAAAAAATGGAAGCTTTTGCAATTATCTTTGGCATCCATATCAAATCTTTGCATTTTGCTGGTGTATCAGCCAACAAGCAACGTTTCATTTTACTAGCTAATTTCTCGTTTGTTTGTACAGTGAGTTCTAGTGTATTATTCTGCTCTTGAAATATCCTGGCTTGTATTCAAATGTTAGACTTAATTTACTGGTCGGAAATCATCAATTCAAATGAATTTAATGGTTGAATCTTAACATTATATAAATAACACCAAACTATGTTCACATTTTTTTTTCATCTGTGACATTACATTCATTTGTTAAATTTACGAAGCCAGCGTCACTTTAAATCAAATTCTGGTCTAGACTACACCTTAGATGCCGTGGTTCATCGTACCCGTTCTCCTTCAGGCGTGGTAATGAACCACTCGAGTGTGCTCTGGTACCACCTATAATAACAGTACGAATATAATTGATTCAAATTAACCTGACTCCAAACATTTTGAAGTCGTTAATCAGGCCTAAAAAACGCGTTCAATTTCAATCATGAAAGCAACAACTTTGCTTACTATGTGATAATTTCAATTTTGTTTTCTTTGAATTATTGAGGTTATAGAGGGGACCATAATTTGGAAGTGAGGGTGATTTCTGTACAAATGCACTAGGTTTCACAATTTTGTTTATTTACTGTTAAACATAACTGCAGGCTTTCATCAGATTTCCTTTCGTTTAAAGATGAAAGTAAAATTCAAATGTCCTTCTTCCATATTTTTCTACTGTACTAGAAAGCAATATATCGGAGGCCCTCAAGACCAGAAATACAATTCACTGAGCCTTAAAGCAGCTGAACTTCATACAATTTTAAATGTTCTTAATTATGGTTGTAAATTTTGACACAATTAGTTAAACTAATCATAACTCGTGTTTAAGTTGGTCATTAATGATTAATTAAACGAGCCAATTTTAAAGTTTGTAGACTGCAAAAAAAATTGGCATGTTTTCCATTCTTAATATATTATTTTTCAATTTGACAATTTAAAATATAAACCGTCAATTTTTTACAATTCAAAACACCAAATTATTTTTCAGTATAGAATGGTGATGTATATAGTAGAACAGTTCATACTTCAGCGATGTGACCGAAACAGTCTATATTCTGGTGTCCATATAAAAAATTTATTAAAAATTTAGTATTTTGAACTCTAAATAAAAAATAGTTTAATGTTTATCAAAGTTGAAAGTCAATTTTAAAATTGCAAAACATGCTAAAATTTACAAATTATTTTAAAATTAACCCTTACTTCAAAAGAAATGTAATAAAAGAGTACCGACATGCAAGTAGGGTGTACATCCGTGTTGAATATAAGAAATCAATATTTTTAATCTTTTTAAAGCTGAATCGAAATCAAATTTATTAGGATTAAAAATAATATTCAAAATTTTTTTGGGAGAGAAATTGAACTCACGACCTCACAATTTGATGCCCGACGTTTATACCATTTGAGTTTGAACTATAACTCATTGGCAATAATAATGTTCAAACTAAATCGAACTGAATTGGATTTGTTGGTTCAATAGATGGATATCGACACCGCATATTTATTATATTGAATAAAAATTCGTATTCAAATCCGTCGTTGAAATAGTACAAGCTAGGATTCTAAATTCTTAGATTGCTGATAAAATGAATAAATGTTATCAATTCAATTGACCAATTTGACCAGTTAAAGTTAGACAAGGAAAATGATCCATCAGTAGCCCTTGTGCTTTTCTAGTTTCCATTTCCGAACAAGCTGATAGCTATAAATAAGTTTGTTCTGATTGTTAGCACCACAAAAATCTGTCAGCAAAACCAAATGGAAAACGACTTGTCAGATGAGCAAAACGTGATGATAAAGACAGAACAAGTGATTAAAATTTCTTGCATTAAATGAAGTTTTGTTTGTACATTAGATTATATTTAAATTACAAGATATGTAACAGTGGAAGGTTCTTGTTGGAGTGTTCAAGTTTTAATGGAAACTGCAAATATATTTGAAGACAAGTAATGTTGATCCACCAAATATGACAAATTTTGCCAATCATCTCGTGATCATTGCTACCTGTTACTTCTTTTTTGACACTTTTCTGTGTCTTCATTCAATCTCTGCAAATTTAAGCTCAGGAAGATGACCTGATACTCAACTCTACTTCATAGGTTTCATTCATGTTCATCTCGGAAAAAATGGTTGTAAATTTGTATTGGGTTTGATTATTTAAGGTTGAATTCTGAGTTAATTAAGATTCTTTATATTCTTTTTAATTTATGATATTAAGTTGTAATAACTAAACTCTCCGCCACTATTGTTTTCTCTGACGTTTGATCAAAGATTAAGAGTTTTATTGTTGAAAATAAAATATAATTTTATCTCTTGAATTTACACTTTCTAAAAAAATCTATGAAATTATAAAGTAATTTAAATAAAATGTTGAAAATAGTTTGTAATTATTCAATAATATTTTTTTTGTCATATGCTAAATTTCCATTAATAATAATGAAAATACAATAAACGAATAGTTTTTCAACAGATTGAAAAAACTATTCTACAATAATGATGAGTGCTGTAAATACAGCTGTAAATACAGTCATCGATTAGGGCTTTTCAAACCATCAAATGGGTCACCCAATACATTTATGGTTCCAACGTTAAAAATACAATCTTGAAGCAGCTCTATCCGTGAAACTTCAAGTCTTATCTTCAACATGAATCCACAAATTAGATCTAATAAAACACAAATACAACACTAAAAAATATTAGAAAAAAGCAACCATAAAGACTTTATATTTCAAGTTGAGGATTTAGATCCGATCAAAAAAGTTTTAAACTTTTATGATTCGAGTAAAGATCCGTCAAATAGACTAAAGAAAAAGAGAAGAAAAATTTCATTAATAGATTTTTGAAGAAAACCACTAGTTAAAATGAGAAGGTGGTTTTCCGGCCACCAAAACCACCTTCAAACTATGGTTCTTCATCCATCTATAATAAAAGGATCTTCTTTATTCAACAATCACTAAAGATCACTAAAAAAGAGAGAGTAAAAAGATCAATATATATATCGCTATGTTTTTATTATTATTTACATGTATTTTCATGTTTCATTTCATATCTTTTATTTTCAAAATATAAAATTTCCATATTGTCCGTTTTGTATCATTTCCGTACTATTTTGATCATCTTATGCGGTCTTCTTTTAGCTATTTTACCGTTCTTTTATCTCTTCCCTTTCTTTTAAATTTCTGGTTTGGCAATGCTTTTAAAAGATCTGAATCATACGCTTTTCCATTTTAATCCATCTCTTTCCCACAGCATAAATGACCCTTGAGAAAATTGATGCGAACGTGCTAAGCAAATGAATGAATTATGTAGTAATATTTGAATTGGATGGTAATGTTTTGTTTTGTTTTGTTTTGAAGATTATTTCATTCATACTCATCTGACACGACCAGCAAAGTGCCTGCGTATATTGTTATTACGTGCAAGGAAGGCTTTGGATTCATGTGAAATCTATTTTCCTACAAATATTATTTTTAAGATTTTGAGAGAATCTTAATCATGTATTTTTGCTTTAAATAGGTATATTTGAGAGCATCTGAGGGCTTTGGGAATAAAAGAAATAGAAACTGTAGCGTTGGCTCAATTGGTCACAAATGTGATCACTAAATTTGAAACTTAAACAACCTAAGTTCGAATCTCATATCATACAAAATGGAATTTATTGAAAATATTTGTAAATGAGTTGTTAAAAGACTCATATTAAATGGGAGATACAGACAGTGGGATATTAAAGCTAACCTCCCGAGGGTTTACCCAGGTGGTCGGGCTCCGACGGGAGTTTCCACGTCAACAAAAAAAGAAATAGAAAACCTTTCTTTTAATTTTTTTTATTAATTGTAATGAAAATTGAAGCTGTAATTTTGTTTACGATGTGGATTAGTTCAAATAACAAGAGCGTCTCACTTAAAATTGATAAATTCTGAGTTTGAATGACATGAAGATAGAATAAAAATCTTTTAATCTCTTTTAAAAGAATTATAACTTTTAATCAAAATATAATATTTTTATCTTGTAGTTTGATTTTCGGGACTTACAATTATCCTTTTCACTATAGTAAATGCAAAAATAAATTATTATTTTCTTACAATTCAAAATATAAAATGACTTTTTGATAAAAAAATTCTAACATGAAAACCAGAATGTACATTATTGGTATTTGTTTTATCAGAATATTCAATGTTTAAAATAAAAAAATTAGTATTTGAAAAAAAAATAGTAGGTCATGTATGATTTTAATAAAATTAAAAGTTTGCATTACAATAGAAAAACATGCTAAAATTTATAATAAATTTTATAATTTACAGGCATGGAATCTATGTTTAATCATGAAATCTGCATAGAACAAAATAATAAGAAAGTAAAATGAAGTGCTATGATGATTTTACCGGCAATAAGATGTTAAAAAGAAAAAGAGACACATTGATGATAAGAGAAAAAAACACCGGAGATGGCATGGACCAAAATATCAAATAATTTTGGTGGGTAGGATTCTAAATTCATACATTCAAACGGTAGGTTTTGCATACTTATCAATTGAGAGGTTAAGAAAATAAAAACTGAGCAAGTAAAGCTAGCTGGACGGCTAGGCTCTCCGAATTGTCTGTGGAGGTTGCGAATTTGATTCCGACTTCCGCAATTTGTTGGTTCGGTTGAAGTATAAAAAAAATTAACATCGGATTCACTCACGTTTTTTCTATTAAAAAAATAACCGATGAATATCATATATTTGCGAAATAAACAAAAAAAAAATGGGACCTAAATGTTCCTATACACTAACTTTTATCTTTACATCAAGTTGGTGCTAACGCCATTATTGTCTGTTTATCTTGTGAACATTTTAATCTCTTTCACTTTCCTGTCAATCCCAACTCCTCTTCCCCACTGTCCTTATTGATGCTTTCATATGTCACTATATTTTCATTTGATTCTTTTGTTTTAAAGATGCTTCGATCACGTCCAATCAAAAACTGCCACGTAGAATAAGAAATTATTATTGTCTTCTTTCTTTTTGAGTTACCAAAAATATTTAATAAATATATAATTTGAAAGAAAATCAGAAAATATTTAATTATAGTTGATTTGCTACTCCAATTATTATTGTCTTCTTTCTTTTTGAGTTACCATCTACAATAACAAAATCAGAAAGAAAAACCACACGAGATGAAAAAAACGGCCAGTGACTATAAAATATATATACTATATTAAATAATTAAAAAATAAAAATAAAATGGAAAGAAATAGAGAGATAACTTACGATCGGCGGTCAAGTGATAGTCACCCATCTATCTCTCGTTCAATAAAAAATAAATAAATTTCAGATTTATTATGCTATCTGCGTTAGATTAAAGTCCTACAATTCTATTGATAGAAAATATTACAACTTACAGCTTGAAAATGTATCCTAAATTAATTAAAATGCACACTTAAAGCAGCAAAACTATGATCTAATTGTCATAAGACATCAAATCAACATATGACTGTGAAATAATGGATGCATATGAGTGAACTTGGACGATCTAAGTTGGATCACAAAACCGAAATTGAGTGGGGTATAAGTATATATAAATATTTATTAATGTTCTTTTTATAAAGTGCTAACTCATTCAATTATTTCCACCTTTAATGGAAGACCTAATCAATGATTATATTTAGCTCTCCAATTAGGGCCACACTAATTATGCCCATTGTCTCTTAGGTATTGATATTTTTAAATCAAAAAATTATTAAGATGTTTGCAACATTCTTTATGACATGAATAATCATTAATTAAGTCATCATAAAAAGGAGTAATTTTTATAGGCTTAAATGCACAAAAAATCACCAACTTTCGCGTGTTTTTGGTATTTAACACGAACTTTTAATTTTGGCGTAAAAATACATGAACTATTAAATTTTTACATATAAGACCAAGTTTGCATTTTTTTCAAAAAACGATGTCGTTTTAAGGCAAAAACGGTGCCGTTTTAGGGGAGAAACGGCGTCGTTTTATGCCCAAAATGATGTTCGTGTTATTATTGCAAAAATCAGATAGTTCGTGTATTTTTATGCCAAAATTAAAAGTTCGTGTTAAATACTAAAAACACGCGAAAGTTGGTGATTTTTTTATGCATTTAAGCCATTTTTATACAACATGAAAATTAATAAAAAAAAACCTTGAGAACTACTATATCTTAGGTGAATAATACAAGATAAAATTAAATGTAATTGGAGCAAATAAATTGTACAGAAATGTTTCAATTTTAATCAAAATTATCGATTAATATAATTATGTGAATAAATAATTTATAACAGAATTGAAGGCTTTAATTAGTAAGTCCCATTTGAAGGTTAGTGTGACATATGGGGACAGGATGGGGTGAAAGGATGTTTGAAGTTAGGTTGAATTAATGTTATGCAATGTCTTGTTTTAAGGTGCATATTTTGTTCGGACAATTATCATGTGTCTTTCTACTCTCACCATTCATTCAATCCACAACAATTATTTGAAGCTGTGGTAATGTTGATTTCACGCTATAAACAAATTCGAACACTCAATAAATATATTAGACGGACCAATCCATATCTTTTACAATTGACATGGTATTTTGTTTACATCTATCCTAAGATATTAATTTTAATGTATTGATGGAACACGCTTGTATATATTAATTAAAAAGTACTGTATATAATGAGTACGATATTGAATTTGAAATAAATATAATATATAAAGTATAATCAATATGTACGAGCGTGTTCCACTAGTACGATCGTCTATGAGAAAAAAAACCAACTAAATGTTAAAATATACTCTATGAAAAAAAATTGTCCTGCAAAAACATGATAGAAATACTCCTAATTATATTATTGGTGTTATTATTAAAAAATTTAGTGTACGACAAACAAAAATAAGTTGACAGAATGAGCAGTTAAATTATACTTATAAAATTATAATATATTGGATAATTGGATTCAAAATCTAAGGTTATGGATTGTTTGTTTTGATTTTATTTTTATTTGTTTAGGTGATGTGGAGAAGTGGACAATTATGCCTAGCTGTTCTAGCATATTTTGGTCCTTAATCTCTGGACATATATGCCATTTTTTCAGTATTAATGTGCTATGTTCTTTCATTGTGTTTAGTCAATTTTGCCTTTTCTTTTGTGGGTGGGGAAATATTTAAATTATAAAATTTTGATTTCAAATTTTAATAATTACTAATAAGTAATAACTAAGAAATTTTTTGTTCCAATGTTTATTTCATGCATTGTATTCAAATAAGAGTTCAAAAAAATTATTTATTTATTAAAAGGAGATGATGTCTTTTAAAATATGATAAGCATGCATGACATAGAAAGGGTCTATCATTTTTATTTTGAAATTAAAAGTAAAATTTAAGCTCAAAAAATCAAATTAGCGAATTTTAATAATAGATACTAATGTCATCATTAATTACCCATATAAAATCATATCAATCCTGATAACTCTGTTTCAATACGGGTTAAAAGGAATGAAATATATTTATATTAGTTAATTTTTATTTAATTATGCACAATAATTAATTCAAATAATAGATCAAAAAACTTGGATAAACATGCTTAAAATTAAATCCTTAATTTGACATATAATACATTCATCGTGACGATAATTATTGGAGATGTACAAATTGGTTTATAATTTAGTTTGAAAGTGACTTTAGCCAAATCGATCCATTTTTGAAATAAATAAAAAACAATCCCAAATTAGAAGAATAAAGTTTAGTTCTCTTTTTTATTTTAATAAAAATGTTTTTACAAAATAATTAAAATAAAACATATATGTTAAAATTACAAATCAAAAAATCATATATCATACATTTTAACTATCTGAATACATATAAATTTAATATTATTCAAACAAATTATATTATATATAGATAATAGGATTTTAATCAAATTAAACTTAAATATTTTAAATTTAGTAATAAATGAATGAACCAATTATTTAAATTTATAGCCCGTTAAGTTTGTATACTCTCAAATTATTAATTCATAATTCCCAAATGAAATCCTATAAAATTCCATGTAATTAGAGTGTGTCGTATTTAGATATAACCTAATTAATTGGGAAAAAAAGTTTAGTTTGATTTTATTTTTATTTAATTTGGCTTGATTTGATTATGGTTATTTTTTAAAATGTTTTATGATTTGATTTTTAATTTAATATTTTTAAATTA
Organism: Mercurialis annua; assembly: GCF_937616625.2. Classification (NCBI taxonomy): domain Eukaryota; kingdom Viridiplantae; phylum Streptophyta; class Magnoliopsida; order Malpighiales; family Euphorbiaceae; genus Mercurialis; species Mercurialis annua. Next base: position 34,670,636 of record NC_065573.1, on the reverse strand, counting down.
TTTGGACCAACTAAATAAACCAAATTAGTTAGTTTAATATGATTTATATATCAGCATGTCCTTTAAATTTGCAAGTAATGAACAATTCACACTAATGTTCTTTCAACTATTTTTTGAATAATTAATGTTAATAAAATTATATTATTCGGTTAATTGATTAACCGATCGAATCAAAATAAGTTATTTAATTCGGTTATAATATGGTTTATACATAATTTGCTATAATTTAATTATAAAAATTGAATTCCGGTCAATTCGATTTGATTCGATGCGGAAGCAATTAATACATGCCCCTACATGTAAATTGTAATCCTTCAAGTATACCAAATTCAACAAGCATGCTAAGGCTCAAAGCACAAACCCAATACTAGTAATGATTGTTAAATAAAACACCATATAATAAAGAAATGCCCTTATAGAAAAAAGTGCTTTTAGTTAAAAAGGAAATGAAAATCGATTACTTGAGGGGTAGACATGGCAGCTTTTACTTTTAAAAGTTTTTAAATTTCATTGAATAGAATTGTAGTTGTGGAATGACTGTCTGTGAGTGAGAGTTAGCTAATTGTGCTGCCCATATGGAATCTTTAAAAGCAATTCCCCCCAAACATTTTTACAGCTTAAAAGTGAATATTTATTTGCTTTGTTTATATGAAAATATATTGATATTTAGATTTATCTAAGCTTATTATATTATTTGGATTTAGAATGATAAATAATGACTAATCTTATTATATTTACTACCTCCGTCCCTTATACTACGTGATTAAGAAAATATAAAAAATTACATTGTTATAAGAATTTTAAAATTAATTAACTATAATTATTTTATTTTGAGTTTGAATTAATTAATTATAGAGATTAAATTTACAATTCATTTAAAATGTCATTGTCGTGTCATAATATATACTACATAAATTATTGTCTAATATAATTTAAATTTTATATCTAACTAACACTAAAAGTAATTTTTTTTATTTCTTAGGAACACGAAAGTTTTTCTTTTATTAATTAAATTTTTTCTAACACTAAAAGTAATTTTTTTTATTTCTTAGGAACACGAAAGTTTTTCTTTTATTAATTAAATTTTCTCTTAGTGCATTGGATCGGTGTAAACTAATCTTTTTCTTAAACTATTTTTGTGAAAGAGTAGCCTCAGCCATCTGGGCGCCAAAGGTCGCGGCTTCGAACTCCGGCTACGCCCTTTCTTAATATGAAGTGGTTGAGGTTGGATTGTTGGCCATTATAGTCCGGAATTACCAGGTATGTGAGATTGCAGGCGGTCCACATCCCGGAGTTTGACAATGATATTAAGTTTCGGCTCAGTAAATTGAGTCCTCGTCACCAAAAAAAAACTGTTAATACTAAAAAAAAAAGAGGTGGCTAAGTTCCGTATATTATTAGAAATTAATTTTAAATATTTAAATTTACTTTTGTACATAAAATATGCATAAACGAATCATAGGGGCAGTGTGGTGGTAGAATTTTTACGTAATTAATTAAATACATAGTACATTAGTGATTCCATAATTACAAATTATCAACCTATGTGGTCATGGTCCTAAAAAAACTGTATAGTGGATGACCAAATCCACTTATCAAATCTCATGCCCCCCCTAAAAATGTGCCTCGAGATTCTCACATTCTCAAAAAATAAATACAAAAATACAAAAAATGGAAATTTAAAAAAGAATAGCTTTAGGTCTTTTACTCTATGGCCAAACTCAAAGAATTTTTGATTCCTTAATGTTTTATAGACTTTGCAAAAAAAAAAATTTAATCCCCAATTATTGAAATAGGGAATAGAGTATAATTTTTCAATATTATATAGCTCTCTCTCACTTATACCATTTCCTTTTTAACCAAAGCAAGCACAATCCAATATAAGACTACATATAGATATAAACAAAACAACCTCAATGCAGTATATTTGTCTTGTTTCTTAAGTACAAGGTACAAGTCTTTTATTTGTAAGAACCCATAAACTTAGGGGTTTGTAAAACCAAATTTAACCCAATAACCGAACCAATGGTTATAAATTTCGTTCAAAATAAAAATTTAATTTTTAAGATTGATTTGATTACAAATAGATAATTTTAGTTAAATCTTAGTCCAAGATGAACCGACCTAATAAATAAACCAAATAAATTATATCGATTTAGATTTTTTTTTTTCGATTCAATTTAATTTGAACCGAATGCACACATATACTATTAAAATACACTCACTAACACATAGAGGAAGTTTTGTTTCATTATATGCAAACAAATATTAAAAGATAATAGTATGTATTTTGAATAACAAGTATTTTTCTTATGAACTCTATTATTATTAAAAACAACTGAGATGTTTATTCTCTCTCGGCCAATACATGATTAAGTCACTAATAAAAGAATTCCCTATTTTCTCCTTGTTTAAGAGAATATTTGTCTAGATTTTGCAAACTTTGGTTCTTTTTAAGATTATGGACAAAGCAATTATAAAATATAAAATATAAAAAAATCCATTTCTTTAGCATAACTGGCTCAGTGACAGGCGTGCTACTTCTCTTTATACTTACATAAAAAGTGCTCCTTCTTTAACAAAAGATTTTGATGAATGGAGCTTTGGTTTGCAAAGCAAGAATTGTGTTCTTTACCAAAAGGAATTTTATCTTCAAAAAATATACTAACCCATTTTTGAAAGTTTAGTCTTTTTTTAGTAGAAGAATTTGAAAATCATTTTTTTAAAATTTTGTACATTAAGCTTCAATGAGTATCAGAAAAAGAGAAGCTTGGTTGTGTGTTATTAGTTTATTTTGGTTTTGGAGTATAGGAAATGGGTTGTTATCTCCTAAAGGTGTAAACTTTGAAGGTAAATTTCTTTATTTATTTTTGTGTGTGTCCAATTTTAATCTTTGGTTTGATTTGATTTCAGTAAAGGAAAAAAAAGTTTGTTTTGATGATATGGGTACTTAAAATTATGTTAAATTTCTTCAGTTCAAGCATTAATGGGAATAAAAGGTTCATTGCATGATCCTCATGGTGTTCTTGATAATTGGGATGAAGATGCTGTTGATCCATGTAGTTGGACTATGGTCACTTGTTCACCTGAAAGTCTTGTCGTTGGCCTGTAAGCACTTTTTTTTAGTTGAAGGTTCATTAAATTCTTGAAAGTGTAGCAATTAATTGAGGAGAAAGAAGGGCATTAATGACAAAATCTTTGATGTTTCTGAAATGGTGTTTTCATGAATAATTGCAGGGGTACTCCTAGCCAGAATTTATCTGGTACTCTCTCATCAAGCATTGGTAACTTGACAAATCTTCAAATTGTGTAAGTATCCACAAATTTGTTTGGTTGACCCAAATGAGTTATAGCTATTTACTCTGCATTTATGTTATGGCATTAACATTTTATAGTAAGCTGCATATTTTTTTGCAGGTTGCTGCAGAATAATAATATAACAGGACAAATTCCTGCAGATATTGGGAGGCTTAAAAAGCTTCAAACACTTGATGTTTCAAACAATTTTTTTACTGGGGATGTTCCCTCTTCTCTTGGCCACTTGAAAAATCTCCAATACATGTAAGCACCATAATTTTTTGACTCAAAAACATGAATTTCCCTTTTATTGGTCTAAAATTTTAACTCTTGATTGCTGCAATCTTATATAGGAGGCTAAATAACAACAGTCTCTCTGGTGAATTCCCAATGTCACTGGCTAACATGACCGGGCTCGTGTTTCTGTAAGTCTTGTGACACTATTTTTGTGCATCAATTATTTTACAGTAGAACAAGTTTAACATATGTTGCACAGAAAGTTCTTCAGTCTTATGTTTTGAGAAATTGATCAGCTTTTGAAACTTCGAAACTCTATTTTTGTAAAAAATGTCGTTTAGTTGTTTCTCGTTTCGGTATTTCTGCTTATGTGATACATGGTGTGTAACTAAGAAAGGTTTTCTGCCTTTGAATTTTCAGTGATTTGTCTTACAACAATCTGAGTGGCCCTGTACCAAGATTTCCTGCTAAAACATTCAAGTAAAATCTCTATTCTTGTTACTTCCTGACTCTCTACATGTGAATTGGACGCTTAAATTTGAAGCTTGAATTGTGTTTCTTTGCTGATGCAGCATTGTTGGGAATCCTCTAATCTGCCCAACCGGGTCTGAACCAGAATGCTTTGGGACAACATTAATACCAATGTCCATGAACTTGAATAGCACACAAGGTAAGGACACTAGATTAAACTGTTTTTCTTCCAGTATTTGCTATTAAGGTCTAGATTGCTGTTGGATTGAGTCTAAATTTGATTACATTTACTTTTTAAGCTGCTTCGCCTTCCGGCAGACAGAGGAATCATAAAGTAGCCCTTGCATTTGGCTTTGGTGTCGGATCTGTCTCAATCCTCATTTTCATACTCGGGTTTCTTCTTTGGTGGAGGCAACGACACAATCAACCAACATTTTTCGATGTAAAGGGTGTGTATTAATTCAATTAATTTCTTTCAAATGTATCATCCAATTGTGACTTGATTTCCTCTGATCTAATCATATAATACCTCCTCTGATATAACAGACCGAAATTTTGAAGAAGTTTCTCTTGGAAACTTAAGAAGGTTCCATTTCAGACAACTTCAGGTAGCAACAAGCAACTTCAGCAACAAAAACATTCTGGGAAAAGGAGGATTTGGCAATGTGTACAAAGGGATTCTCAATGATGGGTCTGTTGTGGCCGTTAAGAGGCTTAAAGACGGTAATGCTGCTGGAGGAGAGATTCAATTCCAAACTGAAGTTGAGATGATCAGCCTAGCAGTACACCGTAATCTCCTCAGACTATATGGATTCTGTATCACACAAACAGAAAGGCTTTTAGTCTATCCATACATGTCTAATGGCAGTGTGGCTTCCCGGCTAAAAGGTTAGTCATTTTTCTTTCGGTCACGATGGAAATTTGTCTAGTCTTATGTTTCGGAGTTTCTTATCCATTTTCGAAAATTATCCTGAAACTCTATATTTATAACATATTCTTGAAAAAACATTGTCAATTCGATGTTTTCCATTTAGTTGTCTCTCATTTTGACATTTCCACTACTGTGCTACATACGTATATATGTGAGCAGATGAGCTAATCCTGCATTATGTTTGGCAGGGAAACCGGTCTTGGATTGGGGTACGAGGAAGAGAATTGCCTTAGGAGCTGCAAGAGGATTGTTATATCTCCATGAGCAATGTGATCCAAAGATAATTCATAGAGATGTTAAGGCAGCAAACATATTGCTCGATGACTACTGCGAGGCTGTAGTAGGCGATTTTGGGTTGGCAAAGCTTTTAGATCATCAAGATTCGCATGTCACCACCGCCGTGAGAGGGACAGTCGGCCATATAGCACCGGAATATCTTTCAACAGGCCAATCTTCTGAGAAAACGGATGTTTTCGGATTCGGAATTCTGCTTCTCGAACTAATCACAGGCCAGAGAGCACTAGAATTCGGCAAGGCAGCTAACCAGAAAGGAGTTATGCTCGACTGGGTGAGCGCGAATTATCATCCAGTTTCACTCATTAATCATTCAGAAACCTTTATTTGAGTCTAACAGAATCTCATGGCATTTCTTCTGATTTCAGGTCAAGAAAATTCATCAAGAGAAGAAGCTGGAAATGCTCGTCGATAAAGATTTAAAGGGTAATTACGACAGAATCGAACTCGAGGAGATGGTACAAGTTGCTCTTCTGTGCACTCAATTCCTTCCAAGCCATAGACCAAAAATGTCTGAAGTAGTAAGAATGCTTGAAGGAGATGGACTTGCAGAAAAATGGGAAGCATCTCAAAGAGCAGAATCAACCAAATCCAAACCCCATGAATTCTCTTCGTCGGATCGATACTCTGATCTCACTGATGACTCTTCATTACTAGTCCAAGCAATGGAGCTTTCTGGTCCAAGGTAAATTTAATTTACCATTTTAAAGAGACATTAGAATACTATTAGATGAAATTTATAGGTGAAGTTTTTATTTTATTTTATTTTTGGTAATAGAGTTATGATGATTGAAGGTTCTTTTTTATTGTATAATATAGGTTATGATCAAAACTCAAAAGGGTTTTGAGGTTTCTATTAAATTGTACAGATTTTGCTTTGGTAAAAATTAACAATTTTAATTATAATGCAAGTTTCATAATTTGTAATTCAATTGAGCTGAGGAATATATATTTTTTGTTCAACTTATGAAATCATATGCTTTTAATTTAATGTTGAAAACAGATTTTCAATGCATGAAATTCAGCAATCAAATTTGCAATCAGTAAACATGAACTTCAGCATCAATTTTTTTATTCTTCACCTATATACTTTTCTTAAAATGAAAAAATAAAAACAAATTTAAATTTGGAAGAGAGATGGGCTATAAGACATATTGCTCCGTCATACCATTTGGGCCAAAACTATAAATTTTGGAGGAAATTAGTAACGTTTACATATTTGACTCAATAGATATAAGTAATAAAAATAACTAAATACAAATAATGAACAAAGATTTTACCTCTTCAATTTGGCATAAAGTATTAACAAAATTCAAAACTGGAAAATTGGGTATAAGTGATGATTCATAAGCTTAATCACTCATATTCTCAAAAAAAAAAAAAACTTCATCACTCCCCATCACGGGCGTGCATCTAACCAAACTCAAGCCAAAATGATCTACTATTTGGTTTATATTAGTATTAACTTTTCAAATATTTGGGTTTAATTTTATTTTTCTTAAAATAAATTAAATAGTGCAAGTTTCTAAAAAAATAAATTAAATTTTCATGAGTTCAACTAGTTAAAATGCATGAAATATTATTATTTTGCTCTAGATTTAATTTCTCTTAGTTAATTTAATTTATTTTATTTTCTTGAATTTCTTCAAGAAAATTGTTGTTGTACCTTTATAAAATTGAAAAAAAAGAATCAAATATATTATTCTCTAATTTTAATTTCTATTTTCCTAAATAATCTATCAATTTTGACAAATTTACTTCGGGTTGCACGGCCGGGGCCGTATTTGGGCTGACTTGACTTGTTTAAATGCAATTTCAAACTCGACTTGAGCCCGATTCAGACTTCAAATTTACTATCTTGCCCGCACATATAAATTGTACATTATATTATCAGTTATATTAAAAATTCAAGTCTGTCCATAATATATCAAGATGGGCGGGCCTGAATGGACCGGCTGGGTTACCCAAACCTCCGAACAAGTTAACTAGTATGCATCCAGCAGTTGACAATGAGCTCAACTAAAACCCTAGAAGAGGAAGCTCATTAAACCTTTTTGTATCAAACCATAAACACTTGCTAATTCAGAATTATACATACAGTCGACCCTCTAATAATTAATATTCTATAAATTAATAATTCTAATAATTAATAGAAAATTGAGAGAACCAACTTCGTTCCACGTCGGATAATTAATAATTCTATTATTTAATAATTAATAAATTTTAAAATATATTCTACATGAATATTAATTATTAGAGAGATTTTTTTAAAGAAATATATAACAATTGATGATCTATTTGAGACAATACTAACCTTAATTCATAAAGTGGAAGTTAAAATACCATCAAATTATGACTTTCTTATTCTTTTGAGAAATATTAAAAGAAGTAATTAGATAAAAAAAATTAAAGTAAGTAAAGTATCTCTAATATAAAAAATTATTTTACTTTATGAATACAACTTTTTAATAATTATTTTTTAGTTTGATATCAATTGATATTTTTTAGATTGAATATAAAATTATTATTTTTAAATTGAGTGATTGTAAAGTGTATTTAGTTAGTCTTTTATAATATAATATTAATATTAGGTCTACGAATGTAGATGCTTTAAAATATCTTTTATAATTTCTTTATACAAATTCAATAAATTAATAATTCTAATAATTAATAAATTTTTGATCCACCATGTGTATTAATTATCAGAGGGTGGACTGTAATACATTTTTTATTTTTTATTTTTATACCACTAAAAATCTCTAAAAAGTGCAAAAAGACTTGTGTGTTTTTGATTATATGTTTAAGAATTAAGAGCTAATATATTGATGCAGAATGCATAAATGAACAAATTTATATTTTTTTCAAGACAGAAAAATGCTATTTTGTAACTAATAAACAGTCGGGTTGTTTTGTTTTAGCCCTTCGAAAGTATAATTTAATGAAAAACAGACCGACAATAAATATTCATTGGCTTTTTTATGAATAAATATTCATCATCTTTACTCACGACATTCGTTTCTTTTTGGTAAACTTCTATCATTTAGGCTTTTTAATTAGCGATTTTATTATTGTAATTCATGGATTTTATCTTTTTGTCTATATATTATAGATAAAGTCTTTCGTTTTGGGCAAAACAATTTATGAATTAATCAAAATAAATCATAAAAGCTAATCTCTCTGTTTACTAAAATTATATTCCTAAAGTAAACAAGTTTTTTAAATAATAATTATATTTATATTCTTAGTTTAAATAAAATTTCAATTTTATCATTTCGGCTCGGTCAGGTGTTCATATCATTTTAGTTACACTTAGACGAGTTGTATTATTTAAAAATGGAAAAATAACTGCCAGCTAAGTATTGTAAATAGTTTGTTTTAAAAATAAAAGGATAAGTCATCCTTCATTTTGCAACAGACATACTCCCTCCGTCCCGTTTAAGAAAGGACAAATGACTTTTTCACATATATTAAGAAAACATTAATTACTATGGTGTTTTCTTATTTTACCCCTATTTATGATAGCGTTGTATTTTGTGTATAAACTAATAGTCATTAATTATGGAAAAAGAAAAAAAGGGTGAAAAAGGAAAATTCATATAAATTGGCACAAAAAACACGATATGAGCTTCTTAAGTGAGACAAATAAAAATGAGATATGTATCTTCTTAAGTGGGACGGAGGGAGTGTTTGAATTGCCCTTTCACAATTTAGTAGTTGATAAACACCCTAAAAAGAATGCATCAAAATCAAAAGATAAATGATATCTGGGCCAGCTTACTTGATTTCCTGCTACCGACAAATTTTAAATGCTTATCTCCTTAGCTACCCTTTGGCAATCACAATTACATTAAATGCTCAAAGTTATTAGGGTTTCAAAAAGACCCTTCGTAATGCATGTGATAAACATGGCCATTGAACTTTGGCATAAATAACTGCCTAATTTGAAGAAGAGCAAAAGACTTCTTTTTATTTTTAAAATGCTATCATAGTTTCAAGATTTGCATTTATTCAAGTATTTTTTTTAATGTCAAAAGTAATACTCCCATAAACTTAATTAGGGCAAAAATCTAGATTTTAATTAAATTGATTGGTACATGGTATTTTTAACGGAAATGAGCTAGGTTCAAGTTATTTTATAATCTTGACATATATAAAGGTTATGCATTTTAATAATTTCTAATAAAACGATTTCCATCATATTTAGTGTCTTAAACATACTTGACTAAACATCATATGAACTATATTAAAAACATACACAATTTTTTAAACAAATGGTTTATTGTTTCGATCAATAATAATATTTTTTTGGTCTATTAACCAATGCCGGAGGGAAGGAGAAGAGGGTCCTCCTCCGCAATTGGCTGGTCACTAGGGGTGGGCAAAAAAACCGGTCAAACCGATTAACCGAACCGAAACCGGAAAACCGAACCGGAAAATGTGGTTAACCGGTCCAACGGTTTAGGTTTAGGTTTTGATTTTTAGTTTTCATGGTTAATGGTTTAGGTTTAGGTTTTGAATTTCTAAAAACCGTGGTTAACCGGTTAACCGGTTTATATATATATATTCATATATTTTTAATAATTAATAAGATATATTTTATGATCTATAAAATAATATTGATTTTATAATATACACAATAAAATCTAAATATAAAAATATGTTGACATATATTTTATTTAGGAATATTTTTATATATTTTAGGAGATTTTATATATGAAAATATTGTAAAAGAAATTTGTTTTCCTTATTAAAATATTTACTTAACAAAAATAGGAATATTTAAGTCTATAAATAGTAGAAAGTGGACGTGAACAACACTACAAACAATTCAAAAAATACAAACTTATCTTTAATATTACTCATAAATTATTTGTAAATAATAATAGTTTTAAATATTTGCATTGATTTAACTATTTATAAGATAGTTTAGATTTATATTTTTTTAATATAATTTAAATTTTTATAGTTTTTTTTTATTTGCTAAAAATCAAATAGAATTAAAAATATATCTTTTTTTGTCTTTAATTTTTCTAATGGTTATATGGTTAAAAACCGCAAAACCGAAAAACCGAACTGTTTTTTATGGTTAACCAATTTACCGGTTAACCGTTTAAAATTTTAGGTTTAGGTTTTTAATTTTAAAAACCGTATTACAATGGACCGGTTTACAAATTACCCTCATGGACCGGTTAACCGGTCCATGCCCACCCCCACTGGTCACTCCCTGGCTGAACCACCATTCCATTCTCTTTTTAGATTTTCACCTATTAATCTAAAAGAATTCTAAAAGCATTATTATTTTTTTAACTATTTAAAATTTTAAAATTCCAGTGCCTCTTCTAATCCAATAGGCTAAAGACATATAATTTCGTCTTTATTTTATGTAATTTAAATTTATGTAACTTATAAAATTGTGGTATAAGTATATTAATTTTGTGTGTTAGTTTATTTTTATTAATTAATTAGCAGTCACAAATGATGGATTTGTTAAAGCTATAGTAAAGTAAATACTTTTTGAGATTTTATCTTAAATTATGAATAATTGTTTAAGAAAATTTTACATAAGTGATTTGATTTTGATGAACCAAATGAACTAATGGTTGATAATTGATCAATTATATAAAAAAATAGATACACTTGATCATAAAAAAATTTAATTTAAAAAAAAAATTGAATGATTTTTTTCATAAAGGTTATTTGGCTTAAAAAATAAATATAATTTGTCAACTAAAATTTTGTCTCCTCATTAAAATTTCTAACTATGTCACTGTTGTTAACCATGGTATGCCATATTTCCTTTGAATTTCAGAACATCAGCAACATTTTTAAATAGAAGAGCAAGATCACTGGAGAACAGAACCTCCACGTCTTCCATATAATCATAAGCTAAAAGGTTTGTGGCCGGGGTCAACTGGTCACTGTTTTAATCAGACATAATCGGTCAGATTGGTCCAACAAAAATCAATTATTAATGACCTAACAGCCCTATTCTAACCACACCATTATTTAATAACAAACGTAGTCGGAATTTGAACCCGCGACTATAGCGTGTAAATGGCTGAAGCTAAGATCACTATACCAAATCCGTGTGGGCTTCGGTTCGGTTTCTAAAATCGGGATAATGGCAAAATACAACAGCACATCAATACAATATAAGTAAACAGTGTAATGTAGCTATTCATAGGACCCATAAGGCATATCAAAACATTTAAGAGATGAGAGTAGCTCTATATAGTCTTACAAAACTTGTGGCGCAGGCTGCAACCTAATCCAGTTGTGTGTGATGTGGCAGTGTCCTATTAGTCAAACGAATTTCATTTAGGGTTTGTCCGACTCAGCTACTTCTCCTTGAAAGCTAAATAGGTTCCACATCAGCTTCACTTTGACAAGGAAAGCAAAATGAAATTTCCTTTTTATTTTTGACATATAAATAGACTCTTTATCCTCCGAGTAGGATAAAAATTTCCAAATATGATGACGTGTTCTACTATGGTCCATACTTTAACATTTATCTTAGGTTGAAAAATTTAAATAATTCCACGTGTACCTCACACGTCAAACCTTCCAATTACAATAAAATTGTGTATGTTCATTTGCCGACACGTGTACACAGAAACTGATCCGAATGACCCACAGAAATTTTGGACGAAGAAAAGTGTGTTCATTACAAAACGAGTACATCAGTTTACTCTTGTTAGATCCAACTAAAATGCCAACTAGGACTGAGATGGGACCCACCTCAAAACTCAAACCAACCACATGATAATCCAACTACTTTGCTCGACCACCAAATTTTTGCCATGTGGCAGTTCATGGATTTTCTTCTTCTACTAGTATGCTTTTCACTCCTTGTACTCAAATTACACTCACATACAAAAATAATCTTCATAGCCACCATGTTGAAAGAAGAGATCACAGGAGACGGCGGAGGAGGAGGCGGAAACAACTGGGCAAGGGTCTGCGATACATGTCGTGCAGCCGCCTGCACCGTGTACTGCAAGGCAGATTCAGCCTACTTATGCGCAAGTTGCGATGCTCGCATCCACGCTGCTAATCGAGTAGCGTCGCGTCATGAGCGCGTATGGGTTTGTGAGGCTTGTGAACGTGCTCCGGCCGCCTTTCTATGCAAAGCGGACGCCGCTTCTCTATGTACTACTTGTGACGCTGATATCCATTCAGCTAACCCACTGGCTCGCCGCCACCAACGCGTGCCAATACTCCCCATTTCGCGGTTTCAATACGGACCTCAGGCTGGTCGTCCCGGCGGTGAGACAACAACTGAAGATATGTTGATGAGCCCAGCAGAAGAAGACGAAAATGAGGCAGCTTCATGGTTACTGATAAATCCAGTTAAAAACAATGGTAATGATAATAATAATCAGAACAACAACAACAACAATGGTAATAATAATAATGGATTCTTGTTTGGTGGTGAAGTTGATGAGTATTTGGATCTTGTTGATTATAATTCAAATTCTTGTGGTGTTGAGAATAATCAATATTCTCATGATAATCATCATCATCATGATCATCATCAAGAGATTTATGGTGGTGTTCATCAAGCTGGTGATAGTGTTGTGCCTGATGGTGTTGGAAATAAAGATCATATTCATCAACAGTATCATGATTTTCATTTAGGTTTGGAGTTTGAGCCTTCAAAACCTGATTATAGCTACAATGGTTCTGCCAGCAACAGTGTAAGCTTTCTTAATTATCTAATTGTGCTAATTCTTCCCAACTTAATTCACTGATTATATCTTAATTACTCAAAAAAATTGTGTTTTTTTGTGCATTTAAAAATTCACCTTATTGACTTTGAATATGAATCTTGGACATGCATTTCTGTTGTATATAGAATTGGAAATTTATCTAACAATTTGAATTTTCTGATGAATTGTTTATTTGATATGCTACTAGAATTAATAATCCGGAGTTCAATTTTTGATAATTTTATTTAATTAATTAAAATAATTTGAGCATAGAATAAAGTGGATATTTGTTTATATATTCTTCAAACTGGATGAACATTTTCGTGTACTTGACTATAAATATCATTGTTGAAATCTCACCTATTGAAATCACGTACGATAACATATACATCAAATATGCTTTAAATTTTGTGACTAATTTGTTTTGCATTGTCTGTATAATTAGGTATCAATCTCATCAATGGAAGTTGGAGTAGTTCCTGAATCAACAATGAGTGATGTCTCAATCTCGCACCCACGACCCCCGAAAGGGACGATCGATCTTTTCTCGAGTTCTCCGATGCAGACGCCGACCCAACTTAGTCCGAGGGACAGGGAGGCTAGGGTTCTAAGATACAGAGAGAAAAAGAAGAATCGGAAGTTTGAGAAAACAATACGGTATGCATCAAGAAAGGCGTATGCGGAAACCAGGCCTCGGATCAAAGGCCGGTTCGCAAAGAGAACCGATGTTCAAGTTGAAGTCGACCAGATGTTTTCCACATCAGTACTAATGCCTGAAATTGGATATGGCATTGTTCCATCGTATTAAACCCTAATACTTGTTCAGCTATAGTACTAGTTTATTTTTGAAGGTGCAGTCTAATTATTTGTTCTTATTTATTATGCTTTCTATTTCGTAAAAGCTTGTATATCTTATAATTTTGTGATCTAATTAGAAGATCAAGAAATATATATTATCAAATTTCTTGCATGATTTTGGATATATATCTAGTAAAATATTTGTATACGTCAAATTGAAGATCTCACAACTCAGAACCGCTGGGTATTGCTTGAGCTAAAACTCAATGAGCAATGGTACAAAGATCAACTAACTAACTAACTCCTTGTTTGTCCTTTCAAAAAAAAAAAACTCTCTGTTTGTCATAATTAAGAATCCAAAATTAAATTTTGGAATTTAATAAATTAAAATAAATTTAGAATTAATTACAAATTAATATATAAATTTTATCTTATTTGCAATTACAACACGTATTTTAAAATTTCGCAAAATACACCAATTTTCAGTTTTGTTTGCAAATTGATACTGTTGCTGCATGTGTGGTCTGTTGCTAATGGTGTGGGCTGTTGATGCTGCATTTGTGGGCTGTTGCTGCGGGTGTGAGCTATTGATTCTGCATGAATGGGCTGTTGCTACTGGTGCGGGCTATTGATAGTTCCTGTGTGGGCTGTTGTTACAGCCTGCTGGTGCTATGAAAATAAAATAATATTTTCATTTGTTATTTATTTACACATTTGAATAATAATATTGCTACTATTATAATGACGTGTCATAATGTGATAGGCTCACACATAAATGACGTGATAGACTGAGTCTATCTAAGAATTTTCCTAAAAATGTTAAAATTCGAGGCCAATATTTTTAAAATTCTCTAAGTTAGTCAACTTTAATATTTATTGTATTAGTTATAGTCATTCTTAAAGGTAATTTGAAATTTTGAACATATTAGTCGGGTTGCATAAAAACTCAAACTAAACCGAATAATCTCTCTTATAATTAGTTGAAAGTGACTAAACCAGACCATTTTACGCACTTAATGACAAGTCAATTTTTTTTATTAAAATATGTCAAGTTATCCATTGCATGGTTAACGCGTTACAACGCTTTAAATTATTTTAAAAAAACAACTAATGAACACGATAAATATCAAATTGAGGTAAATGAGGCGATTGAAAAATATTAGTAAGAATTGATCGCACCCGATATTTGTTTTTAAGATATTAAACCCATAATATTTCTTATATGTGAAATTAAATATTCAATCTGATCCGGATGGAAACAGACTTGATAACTTTTATCAAATTTAGCTCCTCTAATTTGATACGAGGAGTCATCTTTGGCTTAATATGAAAACTGTGCTGATTAATTTATTGTCGTTTTCAAGAATAAACTAAGTGCTATTCAATTGAGTTAGAATCTTAAGATAAGTACTGATCCCTACTTTGCTTTGCTAATTAACCATATAGAATTTGTATATCTACAAAGAAAATAAATTTATTTGGCTCCCACACACAAACACAAAACTTTAATTCAATGCAAGCCTCCTAATTCACCAAGTTTAAGTAAAGTTCAAGTAAGAATCATCATTGTCAATAATCATAATCATTATCCCTTTACTAGATCAATTCTAACCTATAATCCATTTCATTTCAAACCTTTTAAAAGTTGTAAATTTATCCTAATTTGACTAACTTAATGAAAATCTATTCGACTTTTTAAAATTAATTTAACTGTGCCTACATGACAATTAAACGTATAATATAAAAAAATTACCAATTGAGATGTCACGTGGTTCAGTTAATTTATAATTTCATATTATATGCTACCTAGACTTTCACGTACACACATTAAATTGCTTTTGAAAAACTAGATAAATTTTCAGCAAATTAATCAAATTATGGTTTACAACTTTTAAAATATTTGGATTGATTACTGAAAAGTCGAAATACTAGACCTTTTTTTTCTTTTAAAAACGAAAAAAAAAGTATCCCCTTAAATTCCCAAAACTTCATCCAAGCAAACTTTACACATTTAAAATGAAAAAACCTTAGCTCAGTGCTATAAATACTTAAACTTTATATCATAATCTTGCATTACCAAAAATTTACAAAAAAAAGAGAGAGTTTAAAAATGAAGAACAATAATACTGCATCTACACCAGTCGATAATGGAGGATTAGGTCATTGGAACTCTCCTCTTCCTTACCTCTTTGTCGGGTTAGCTCTGATGTTAGGACTTATTGCCATGGCACTCATGCTTCTAGCTTGCTCCTACCCCAAATCACCACCGTCCAATCATTCTGATGAAAAATCTTACGATGATCGTAATAGATTAGGGTTTGAGATGGAAATGGAGCCGAAGATTGTTGTTATAATGGCGGGTGATCATAACCCTACTTACTTGGCCAAGCCGGCAGCAGTTACTTAATCAATATAATTACTTGAATAAATCGATATTATCTAGATTTTAGGCCTTGCTTAATTAGCTTGAAATTGCTAATACGATTCTATAATTTTTTAAATTTTTTAATCTGTTTGTTCTAGTTTGGAATTTCGTTGTTATGTTTTGTGAATATATGTATTTTATGTAAATTGATGAGAGCTCAAAGAGAACCTTTTCTTGTATATATGGTGATTGTTTAGAAAATAATTTAGGGTTTCTTGGTTTAATAATGAAAAAGTTTGATCAATGAAAGAAAATGAAAATTTTACGTTAATTAGGAGGTAGAAGGAAGGGGTAGAGATGAATATCAATTGTTTAATTTTTAGATATTTATTATTTTCAGTACAGTAATTGTATCTTATCAAGTGAGGATCGTAGTTATCATGGAAAACTGATTAATCTAAAATTTCAAATTGTTTGTTAAAACGCCAACTATAATTTTATTATGTATCTATAACAAAAACTAATTATAAAATTTGGAGATTATTTCCTCCTATTAGATCAAATCTGGCAATAAATTGTGTAATGTAGAACCACTTTAAATCACAAGGATTTTATTTTTTTATTATTGGAGGATGGGAGAGCGCTTGTGGGAGGAATCGAACCCACGACCTAGCAGTTTACTGCTCGGCGCTTATACCATTTGATTAATACAAAGTGAAATGAGAAATTTATGTATGGTGACATCAATTAACGTGACATATACTCCCTCCGTCCATAAAAGATAGGCTTGTTTCTATTTTGAGCGTCCCAAATTATATGCTTGTTTTCATTTTTAGAAAGTAGTTAACTAGATAAATGTCTAAAATACCCTTAATTGAATTAGCTTTAGTCAACTAAATTAAAGTGATAATGCTTTTATAACAACAATAATTAATGATTTTTGATAATTTCAATATTAAAAGTAATCTTATATTTATTTTATGGGTGATTTTGAATTATTAATCAATAAAAATACATAGAAAAGAGGAATGCATTAACTATTTAATAAGGGTATTATAGGAAGTTAATATTATTCTAACTTAATAAACTAATTTTCTTAATATGCGTGTAAATGAAACAAGTCTATCTTTTATGTACGGATGGAGTATGTTTTAAATTTAGAAATGGGAAAATCTAGTGAAGTTTCACATTCTAGGCTTAATTTTGACTTTAAGAAGTCATTAGTGGTAGACTAAGACATAAGATGGAGATTTCAACTTCATTTTCTCCTCACTCTAATCATTTTATTGAAGATTTTAGAAGAAAAAATAAGTTGTTAGTCCAAAATAAAGAGAGCTAAACATTAGTCTTCAAGAATTGAATATGGAGGTTACTTTGCCTTATATCTTAAACATACTAAGTAGCCCATTCAAGAAGTAATTATAGTTTCTTTAATTTAAGGCTAAACTTATTATTGAAGTCCCCATAGTTTTTACATTTTGTTGTACCGGTCCTTAGCCCTACTTTATTATATTTCTTTATCCCATTATTATTCTTTTAAAATTTATAGGCCCGTTGTTGGACGGGAGCCAACAGAACATTTATAAAGACTCAATGTAATCATTATGACTATCAAAATTGATCTTATTAATTTATTTGTAAATCCAATTCGATACTTAAATTAAAAAGTAAAAAAAGTAACTATGACGGAACAAGATTCTTTTCTTCTTAATCTCATATCCTTAAGAATGTTTAAAGAATAACATCTTAAATTACTCAAAGTTTGATATGTACAAATTTAAAAGATTGGAAGTAAGTAAATCAATAAATTTAAACTATAGTCTATATATAGTACCTTCTCATTTTTCTAATTGTCTCAGAGACAAGAACTTTTTTTATCTCCAATTAGACGAATTAAACAATCCGTCCTTAATAGTTAGTACCGACTTTCTTAGGGACAGTGGCGGAACCAGGACTCCAATTTAAGAGGGTCGAAATGTTTACGTTTGGCTATTTAAAAAAAACGGCTGTAAAACAATTCAAATATGTAAATTTTTAGTTGTAGGAACCGCCCCTACATAGAAAAAACCGCCCCTAACACATGTAGGGGCGTTTGCTAGGGGCGGTTAAAAAAATCCAAAAAATTATATTTTTAAAAAAAAAAAAATCTGGCGAGGAGGGCCGGCCGACCCTCCCTAGTTCCGCCCCTGCTTAGGGATATGGATATTTGCTGACTTCAGGTCTGTCACTAATAGTAACCGATTTGGTCCTTTTTTGCGCAGTAAAATCAGTCACTGAAACATTGTTTCTAACTTTCTATGTTCCAAAAGTTAGGATATCTTAAACTTCCATGTACAATACCAAAAAATTCAAAGAAGGGTAATGTTGCATCAACGTCACCCTCATTACTTAATAAGCAACATTTTATAAAGAAGTAGAAAAATTACCCACAAGCTTGACTAACCCTAACTACTACTAGTAAATAAATAATTAGTCTTTAATTATCCAAAATAGTCATCAAATGGTCTTTCAAGTACAATTAATTAATTAAAAACTTTATTGTGTTGTAAGTAAGCCAACTAAATTTGACAAGATGAAGAAAATTATATTTTTTTGTCCCTTATTGACGGATTAGGTTAAAAATAAATGTGGCAACTCGAAAATGCTTTTGTTTTTCATTTATGTAGTGACTGTTATTATTGGAAGACAAAGAAAATTAGAGGTTTGTTGGTGTGGAATAGACAAAGGTGGCACTTATGTATATACTATAGAAATTAAAAGATTTGGGTTTCTATAAATATGATTATAATTAAGTCTTTAAAGAAGTGCATTTCTACATCATCAGTGATAGTACTTTCCACTTAGCTAAGGTAGTATCTATTTATTAATTTAATTATATTCTCTTGAAATTGAGTAATTTATTTAAATATATAGAATTACCCTCCTTTCTCTTTACTTTCCAATTTTCCTACATTTTAAAACATTTTATATTTCGTGCCAAGTTCATGGGAATTTTTGATCCTTTACTCTAACTTTAAATCTCAAAGAGACTTAATTTCCATCCAAAATTCATAATTAACGAACATGTCAATTATTATTTTTCTAATAACTGGAGAGAAAAAGCGTTTATAGGAAAAATGAGTTCACGATATAACAGGTTACTATCAAATAGTTACACCATTTGATATGTAAATTTTGAATCAGTTTAAAATATATTTTAGTTTGGCAGTTAAGATCACATCACTATATTTATAAGCGATTTTACTTTTAAAATTTTAATATATATCTACACCAGACCATTAATTAATTTATGACTATCCAGTTTGATTTTAAAAATATAATTGATATCATATCAAATAATCAAATTCTTTAAAAAGATCAAAACTCTTCAAAATATAGTATTATTTATACCACCTTGTGAGATTGTTGCTTTGTGTATTTCAGTTTCTCATGCACTACTATCAAATCATGAGTTGATTTTATCATTATATTGAAAAATTAAAATCTTGATTAATTTAACTTTTAAAAGCGAGTGCTCTTCTTCTCAAATACGAAAAACTCTCACTTCCACTGTTAATTAGATTTTCCCTATTAATTATTCAATTTTCCAATGGGCTAAGTATATTTAAGGGGTTAAAGTAAGATACTACTTACTAGTAATTTTAAGTGGATCGAAGAAACATTTTTCAAGTGGCATCTGAACTGATCAATCGGTGGGCTGCTAACGTTTGTTGTTTGTATTATATGGTCAATTTTCTAATTTGCACTTAAATTTCTTAATTAGTGGGGCCACACCCCAATAAATATATCCTTCGATTTTTATTCCATTCAGTTTTTTCTTAATTTTTTCTGAAACATATAATATTCGAGTTGGAAATATTATACATTCGTAAAATATAGACATATGAAATGGTAAAGTCCATTATTTTACTTTCGGTAAACACAAAGTAAAATGTAGATTGCAAGAGGTATTGTCTCCGCAGAGATCATCTCAGCAGTACATGCAGTTTATGATCCTCCATCTATTTGAACTCAAAGTTTAAGATAATTAGCAAGAAATTCTTTATACATTCATATGTTTTTTTTTACATTAAATTGCTTAATAGTAATGAAAAATTACTTCTTATATCAAAAATAAAATATAATCTATGTTAAACTTGTAAAATCTTATATTCTTATTTGTATAATTTTTAATTTTTAATATCTCATTAATTATTTATATCATTTAGTTTTTAGAAAATTAATAAATCATTTATATGATAATTTAATTCATCGCATATACTAAAATAATTATAATCACATTAAAAAGTTTATAATAAAATTTAAATTTTTCTAAAATCTCAATTCAATAAAGTTTAATTACTTATTAATTAATGATAATTTGTTTTAGCTTATATTTTAACAAAATTAAAAAAATATACAATTTGAAAGATATATTTCAATTTTTTAAAAATAATACAATTTAAATTTAAATCTCCTTTTAATGAACATTCAATTTGGGACATAAAACCAACCATCTTTTATATATGCTACGAAAGAAAAATAAAACTTACTATTTATCTAGATAATGATGACGTTAATAAAGATGGCTTAGATGATTGTCTGAGAACTAGAGGAAGGTGTGAGAAATGAAGTGGAATGTGAGAGGTTACATATATCCTCTTTTAAGAAAATACTTATGTAATTTTCTTAAACAAATACGTAGTTTTAATACGTCATGTGATGGTTAAAATGAAAAATAATAAAATTTAATAGGTAAAACAAGTTAAATAAATTATTTGTGATTTGACTAAGTGAAAGTGTAAAAGTTTATGAGTTTACGTATACGGTTAAGTCATCATACATGATCATGTCAAAATATTTTAGTCATATATTTCCCATTGTTGTCCATTCTCTAAATTATAGGTTAGTTAAACTGGTAAATATTAAAAATTTATAGATGGAATAGATTACATTATTGAATGGGCAAAAGTGTAACCTTATTCTTTTTTATTGATAATGCTCAATTTTGATATCTTATTTCATGGAATCAAACTCTTTTATTATTTCTAAAACAGACAAAAGAAATAGAAAGAAGATTTTTTTTTTTTTTGGTAGTTCTAAGTAAGAACTCAATGAAGGTAGCTTGACGGCTGAAAAGTATTATGCACATAATTTATAGCATGGATTTCGTGACCCTGTTTTTTTTTTTTCAGAAATTTTTTAAATCTTAATTTCAAGTTTATGCATAATTGCAAAGCACAAAAGGGATGAAAAATGTGTTATATTATATTTGTGGGTTGGTGGATTGAAACATTAACAATCCATAAAGTTAAATCTTGTTTATATGTATTGCAAAAGTTGAGCAATATTAGATTATGGTATTGTGGTATTGGATTTTACTTCTAAATTTCAATATCTTTGGTCCAAAATTAAAAATGAAATAAAATAATTGAACTCACTTTTTCTTTCTTTCTCTGAAACTCTCTGTACAATAAAACTCCATTATCATTTGTTTGGAGGGAGTGGTTTTTGCCTATGATAGGATAATTACCTTCCCCTAGAATAATTACCATCCCCTAGGATTAATATTTAGATACTTATAAATTTATAATGGATTGCATCTCACTTAAATCTTTATGGTCATAAAAAAGGATATAAAAAAACTTTACTGTAAACCCCATCAAAAAATTTAAAGTAAAAAATAGATATAAAACCTCGTGGTCAAAATTAAAATATTTAACTCTTAAAATTTGAACCGAGTACAACTTTCTTTTAAAAAATAAGACAATTATTTTAGCTATTGTAGAATTATTCTAAATTAATGATTATTATTCTAAATTATTTTATTATTAAAAATTAATTTAAAGCTATTTACGAAAAACAAATAATTTATTTTAATACTTAGCATAATTTTTTGTTTAATTACACTAAGTATAAAATTTATTATAATTGTTTAATATAATTTATTATGTAATTATATTATGTTAAAACTTTATTATTAATCTTAATATAATTTTTATTCAATTACACAAAAATATTAACATTTATTAAAATGATTATTAGAATAACTTAGTAGAATTGTTATTTAATTACACTAATAATTTTTTTATGTTGTGTAATCTAATAATAATTTCTATTAAAGTAATTAAAATTATTTTTTACTTAGTATTATTAAATAATAAATTTTACTAAGTAATTATAAATAATTGTAGTCTGTATTTAAATTTAAAATTATGCTAAATAATTATCATAATATTTTTATATAAATACAAAATTATATTAAATAACTATATAGTTTATTTTTTATCTTGATCTTTTTATGCCGTTTTTTTTCCAACTTAGAAGAATTCATATTGTCCTTAACAGTCAGAATAACTACAAAAATGACACTACATTCCTAGCTTCTCTTTCCTCAGCTATCTGCAAAATCCCAATTGTAGAAACCCTAATTGCGCAAAAGATCAAACCAGATGATTTGTGGTAATTTCTCTTTTTGCAGGTTCCCAATTTTGATTGCAATTTTCTTTTGTAAAAGATCCATTTATGTTATAAGTTTCTTGATTTATTAGAAATTGATTGTCAATTATATTGCTAGAATTTGTTTAGTTTATGATCACCTTTGAACTGTTGTCACAGATATACCGCCACTACAATCAATTTTTTTATTACTATTATTATTGTCATTATTAATACCTATGCTCTGTTATCAAGTAGTTGAATCAATTAATTGAGTGTTCCTTTGTCATTATTGGATTGTTCTAAATCAATGTTTAAGCTAATCTGATATTGACATACTGGGAATATTGAATTGAAACTAAGCTGGGCATTGTTTATTCTCAGCAAGAGAGAGACCGTGTTAGAGAAGTGAAGGCGTTTTTCTTTTTATAATTTAAATTTGGGGCAATGGATGCCGGAAAGGAGAAGGAAGTTGAGGTTCAAGATGAACTTGCAGATTCATTGAACGATCTGTTTACGAGTGTTTCAACTATGGTAAAAGGCGAACTTCAGGTAACAAGAACTCGAAATCCTATAATTGTTGATGTCATGCATTGCTACTTTGGTTTTCGTTGCGTCCAAATGCTTGTTCATTGTTGTTACTCTCTGCTCGTGGTTTTAGGGGACAAATAATTTGTTGGAGCTTTTGGAGAAAATGAATTTAAGAGTAGCTGAAGAGTATAATGGTTTTGGGGATGTGGCTTCGGGGTTGAGGGTTTTCGTGGAGCAGTTGAAATCAAAGAGTAGTAATTTTGATGAGTATGTTGAGCAGATTGATACTATAGAGCAGCAAGTAACTGAATTTGAGGCTATAGTGTCAATGCTGGATCAATATGTTTCTACGCTGGAATCAAAAGTGCAATCCGTATACCAACATCCGTCATCTTAAACAAAAGGTTTCTAAATGCTTCTCGTTACTCTTCCATGAATTTTACTCATCTGCAATTCATTTCGTTGTCCTTAGGGTCATAAATTCCCAATGCTTTGGCGCATTTGATTTATTTTTTCTTCTGAATCTTGGTTGTTGAGCCCCTGTATCCTTCGAAGGATGGAGTTTCTGTGCAGCACATCATTTTCGAGATTTAGTTATCTTTTTCGATTGCATTAAATTGTTG
The DNA here is from genome assembly GCF_937616625.2 of Mercurialis annua. NCBI lineage: Eukaryota > Viridiplantae > Streptophyta > Magnoliopsida > Malpighiales > Euphorbiaceae > Mercurialis > Mercurialis annua. The sequence continues at coordinate 34,646,963 of NC_065573.1, read as the reverse complement.
ATCCTATTGTTGAGTAGTAATTAACAGAATGAAGCAAGTATATATGACTTTATGATGGCATATCAAGATAAGCAAGTCAGCATCAACTGAGGATTAAAAGTTGCTCATTTTTCTATCCTTTTCATAGCGCATCAACTCCTGTCTGCTGTGGGCCTGAAATGTTTGCTGCTCTTAACTATATCTTGGAAATTTCTCAGATGTTTTCACAAATTATCGAACTTAATTTATCTATTTGTCCTTTTTTTGTTTTTGTGTTTTGCATCTTGTTCTTTTCCCATTCGAATTTCTTTGATTATGATTTCTTATTCTGAAACCTAATAATCAAAGAGCTGTGTCTCCATATGTCTATCAATATGACAGCAAATTGTCTTCATACTGAAATTTCCAAACTGTATAACCAGTGGCCGACTCGGATTTAAACTGGGCATATTATAAATTTTAAAGTGGTAAGACGGGCAATTATTAACCTAGTTCTCTTGTAATATATAACAATATCTGAAAATTTCTCTTCAAATTTCATATAGAATTACTTACTTGGGAAGGTGGCATCTGTTTCATCAAAAGAATTTCAAGAATTTTCTTTTGAGGGCAAGAATGTGTTAGGGTAGCAGAGCACTAAGCTAAAAAGCAGCACTCAGGATTTCTTTTGTTTCCAATAAAATATTACTATAACCCAAAGATAAAGCAGGTTATTTTACATTCATCATATTGCACCATCACAAACCAATCAAGCTTTAATTTCAACTTTCATCAATTATACATGAGTAATTGGTTTTAGATCCGATCGAATGGAGTTGAAAATTAATAAACTAATATGTGGTTTGAACTGATTTTTAGTTAGGCAAAACTATGTTATAAAAAATGGTAGTATGATCTAAAAAGTTAAATTCATAAGGTTGCAAATTGTCCACCACATGCTCTATGTAGGTTCATCTATTTAGTTGAAGCTAAGTGTGTCTTAAAGTATTGTTATATGGTATGGTATGCAATTTGAATTATAGCTCCAAGTTTTAATATTTCAACTTAAATAATTAACCGATATCTAAAACACAACTCATATAATTACAGAATGTGAGAGATGCATCATAGAATGATATAAACCATGACGCATCAATTGTATTGAATAATTTTCCGTAACGAAAAAAACAACTAGATTGCCACCATTAGTGGGAACTAATATGAGAAGTTGAAATTGAATTTGAAATTGAAATGGCAAAAAAGTGGTGTTACATAAAAGAGTGAGAATCAATCCATTTGTTAGTTGAGAGTTTGAGAAAGCATTGGAGTGTGATACGTATGGGTAATGCCCATTATTTGCTGTCATCACTATTTTCTTTTTCTTTTTGATTGTTTAGTAATTAATGGTATTTAGTGGGACGCGGCGGGCAGGAAGCGCAAGCAAGAAACCATTAATAGCAGTAGCCTCAAATTGGAGACAAAGCATTCCACATAAGCCATCAATTAGTGTAGACCACAATGAGCCACCTAGCCAACCATTTCTCTTTTTATTTTTCCTCCTTTTCTTTCACAGTCCAATGGCTTTTTCTTGGTAACCACCAAATATCTTAAACAATAATTTAAAATTTAAACATATTTTACTCGCGTTTAAATCGAAACGGCGTTTAAATTGAAACAGTGTCAAGTCGATTCTTAAAACCCTGAAGAAGAAGATAATTCAAAATTATTTTACTGGTATACTAGTGGAGTTAAAGAAACTACCGTAGAGAGCAATGATTATAATATCGAACTGGATAAATTGAGAACCGGCCAACTGTATGGTCCAAATGAAATTTGGCTCGAGTTGAGCTAGACCAGATTGTACCGATTGACTTAGACTGAACAATGACCCGGTTGAACTGATAGTTCAATTAGTTAGACCGTAAAACATTTTTTTATAAAAATTACTCAATCTATGGTCAAGCCGGAATCCGATAGCCTAACCGGTTTGGTTTTTTAAAAACTGGTTGAGCATATCGAGACCTAGCAGACAGTCCTGAAGCTAAATAAACTTTTATGAAGCGGACCGAGCCCTCACACTCCTAGACCATATCACCTGGTTCATCTAAAATATGAGCTATGCAGCACTATTTAAACAACTTTTGCCTTTATTGGTGCTATAAATACCAAAACACCTAACCCTTTCATTTTCATTCCATTTAAAACAAAACCAAAAAACACAAAGAAAAAAACATGGATATGAGTAGCTCTGCAAGCAACTCTTCAGCAGCAGCTGCCGGATTTTGGCATTGGAACTCTCCGTTGCCGTATCTGTTCGGCGGTTTAGCTCTGATGTTGGGTGTTATTGCTGTGGCTTTGATCATTCTTGCTTGGTCTTATAGGAAGTCTTTGTCTAATAATCAATCAAGAGACGAGGAGGCTGTTCCAGAGAAAAAAGGTGAAATAATGGTGGATTCTGCTGAGCCGAAGATTGTTGTTATTATGGCAGGTGATCATAATCCTACGTTCTTGGCCAACCCTAACCCTAAATTTCAGACTCTGGTTTGCACTTGCCACAACACTCAGAAAGTTTAAAGTCTTCTGTTTTTGTTTTGTTAATTTTGCGGTAATATTATGTACAATGATGAGTGGTAGCTAGAGAGGTAGATGACAATTTTGCATGAAATTACATATACATCATCAATTTTTAAGATTTTAATCTCTTAAGAATTAAGATCTCTGTTTTTTTTCCTCATATATTAAAGTTTCTTGTTTCATCTCTGGTGTTCTTTCTCTCTTGGTGACACATTCATAAAATTATGGATCCAAAAGTTTAGATTGTCATCAGTTCCAACCATTGGCGGAACCAGAAATTGATCGGAATTTTCTCTCTTTTCATTTTCCTAGTATTTGATTGGATAGGTTCATAAATTTTCATGGACGGGTTTAGGTAAGAACTTCCCGTAAGGTGAGAAACATTATGCCAACATCCAATGATCATTGCCACAAAGACACTTCATTTGAATAAAAGAAGGTTGAACTTATTTATATGACATTAACTATTAAATAGAATTAATTAATTAAGAATCTTATTTGTTAAGGCACAAAAATGTTTTTCTCCTCTCAAAAAAGAAAAGGGCATTACGGTAATCCCATCCCATCCAAAGATTACCAAATCTAACCTCTCCATTAATTAAAGGGCATTGCAAATTAAACTTAAAAAAACTACTAATGAAATGAGAGAGGCAGACATGAATATATTCCATTGGTAATTATAGAAGAACTATGTTTGTGATGTAGTTTAAATAATTTACTCGCCTAAACAGCCCTTCAGCACTAATTCCTTCTAAATTGACGAGCAATGATGTTTATATGAAATATTCTCCTCAGACTATCATATATATCGCATTTGGATAGTAGTCTATAATAAAAGGTAATCTATACAAATTTCTTAAAAATGTCACAGTCTTATATTTTTATTTCATCATTTTGATTTTGACAAAAACCTCTCAAATAATTTTTTTTTTAAAATCCTCATAATCCAAAATAAAAAAAAGAGACATTATTATCCTTAATATGTGTCAACATCTCATTAGTCTATATTTAAAAAAACAAATATTGACACGTGGCAAATGTGAATTTTTGATTAGACAAACCAACCGCTACCAACCACCAGCCAAGTTTCGGTCCGACTGGCAAGTCAACGGTGGTCAACAGACGGAAAACAGCCTAGCTCTGGACTGTTTTTCCTTGAAGAACAACCAGAGTTGTTCTTCTTAAGAAGAAATAACCCTTGAAGAACAACCCCGAGCTGATTTTCCTTGAATTTTTTTCAGTTAAAAGAAGTCAATTTAGTATTTTAAGGGTGCAATTGAAAGACGAAAGGTGAAAATTTGGACGAAATTGAAAATTTGGAATAGATAGAATATAACTTATACGTCAAATATTCTATTGGCTTTGCTAGAAGAATATTCTTTCCGTTTCAATAGATTTGTAATTTTTTTTACTATCATAGTTTAAACATAATTAATATTATAATTTTACAAATTTTTTATCCTACCATATCTTTATTTAATATAATTATTAATTTTTATTTTTCATTTATTTAATAGATAAAATAAATATTAAATTATTAGTGAATTAAAAATATAAAAAATATAAAAATTATTATTTATTAAAAATATATGAAATTTTTGAAAAAAATAGAAAATGTGGAGAATTTTATTGAGAGGGAAGGAAAGAGTATGCTTTCTATACATAATTGATTAGCATCTAGCAATAGGCATGTGAACTCCAATCAATTTGATGTACAATTCTCTTGATTAACTCCAATGAATGATTTCATCTATAAAAAGAAACGTTTCTTGACATTTTTTTGGTTAAAAAATGTTAGTGGACGCGGCGGCATGGAAATGAAAAAGGTAAATAATCCAGTAATGATTTTATGATTGAAATTTGAAATAATAATAGTTTTTTTTTTCTTTTTTGAAAAAGAAAAATGTTTTATAACCCAACACTTTATACCAACTTTTTTAACCCATCTTATGTGGCAAAGTTTCATTCGTCTAATTTCCACCCAAAAATGTATATCTCAAAAAACAGAATTTAATCAATTCACTCTATGATTGACACGTCAGGCGGTAAAAAAAGTGGGTTAAAAGTGTTAGGTTATATAGCATTACTCTTTAAAAAATAATTCTCCCTCCGTTCTTTTTTAGTTGTCCATTTAGCCAATTTTATTTATCTACAAATAGTTGTCCATTTAGTAATTCCATGTGATATTAGCTACTTATATTTCAAGTTTACCCATCCCTAATAAATGACTCTATATTTTAATTTAAAAGGTATTTATTAACTAATAGGGCTATATTAGTATTTTTCTTTATAAATTAAGACAAAAAAAGCACTATCTTATTATGTGCAATATTAGCTAAATGGACAACTAAAAAAACGGAGGTAGTAATAGCTTATGAAAATAGTCACTGTGTATAATGGGAGATAGTCAATTATATATATCCGTTGACTGTTGTTTTTGTACTTAAAAAAAAAGAAACAATAACAATTCACTCGAATGTGTGTGAATATATCCTTGGGATATTCCTATACACATTACTGCAACTTTTTCAAATTTTAGTGATTAAAAAAAAGTTAACTCGAATTATTTTTATTCCCTTTGTCAATATTTAAATTATTAAATTCAAATCCGCATCCAAGTTTGCATTCAATATGATGAACCTATGTTGATTATTCTGAATATATAGTTCCACTTCTTGGCAGCTGTTTGGTTTTGCATGCATCATCAAAGAAAAAAAACCGATGGTTGTTGCAGAATTGCTTACACGTCTCATTTCCATTAATAAAATGATTAAAAAAATTGTGTCAAATAAATTAAGAGTACACACATAATAAAACTTATTAATCTAACTGATAAAAAAAGTCAATTTTTAAATAAAATTTTAATTTTTAAAAATATAAATTATACTACAACATATATAAAGTGAAATATTCTCGTTTTAAATCAAGGGGGCTAGTTTATTTAGAAGATAAAAGAAAAATTAGAAGTAGAAAAGGTTGTACTACTACATTTTTATAAATTAATTTATCTCAACTTAAAATAAGTGCAACAAAATAAAGGTAAAGTAGCTTAAAGAGTGGTTTAAAGGTGGAATAATTTAGATTAAGAACAAATAAAAGAAAAACAGAACTGAGTTTAATGTGGCACTACTTCTGCCATTTGTTGAATTATTGTTTGTTTTTCCCTATGTAGTGCTTGCTTGCATTTCCTGACCGCCGCGTCTCTGTGTAGTAATATTTCCGATTCGGTTATTTCAGAATATTCTTAAGATGTTAGTAATTTTTTTTGTACTTTTTTAGTTGCCCATCCGGTTTCTAAGGCTTCACCCTGACTAATTTGGATTTGACCCGTATCACACACCTGGTATAGTGGGTGAGTCTATCAGCGGAAATTTTCTGCATTTACAAGACTCGAATCCAAAATCTTATTTAAGCGATAAACCGTTTACTACTTGGACCAACTCCGTTGGTAATAATTTTTCGTATTTTCAACTAACTAAACAATATAATAAAAATGATGATATTGAAAACCCAATTCAATTAAAAATATATTTTGAATCATTTATTTAGTTAGGAACGGTTAGTTACATACAATGTACAAACAAACTAAATAATTTTTTCACTTTTTTTAAAAAAAAAAGTTTACTTCAATAAAAATCAAATGTCTGGTTTGTTAAGGACCTACTAATTTAATGAGCTCAAATATTTTATCATTTTAATTAAAGTTAAATTGTTAATTTTAATTAAAATTCAGTTAACTAAATTAATGAAAATTTTAAAATTTAACGATCGAACTATTGACTCGATCAATAATTAAAAATTAATATTTACAAATTTAGTTATTTCGATTAACAGAATTTTTAAAATATATAACCATAACTAGAATAAAGAATTTATTGATCGAATTAGATAAATATTTTATCTATTATAAAACATTTAGCTAAGTAACTAAAATAAGTAACAGAAGTTAACTGAAGTAAATCAGTGAAATTAAATTTTCTGATGGTCATCTATAACCCTAGGGAAAAAAGATGTTTTGATGATCATAATACACATGCCCCATACCCCATAAAAGTCCAAGGCTCTCTCTAGTTTCAATGTTTTAAAAATCAAACCGATAAGGTCATCAATTATCAATTTAATCGGCTCAACGAATTGAGTAAATTAGATCTAAAATACTAAATTTTAAACATAAGCTAGGGGACTAATCAGTTTAACTGCGTCAAGGACCACTAAGTTCAACCAAATTGTTAATTTTATAGTAAATCGAACCTGATAGTTGGGTAGTTCCGGCCAGGCCGGATTTTGAATCGCGGTCGCAACAAAATAAATAAAAATATTAAGGGAGCAATCATGAAAAATGTACCGTCACTAACCCTTGTTATAGTGGGAGACACATCATTATTAATGGAGCAGACTTGAAGTAACTCAAGTTTTTAGACCCCTCAGTTTGCTATACATTGTGAAATCCACATCCTCATTTTTTTCAACTACTAGTCTTGCTTTGCGTGCTACGCACGTGGCTCGTAACGTGACTCGTCAATTCATGTATTATTATTTTAAAACAAAATTAAAAAAATCAAATTAATTTTTTTGCAAATTTACACATAACTAACAAAGATTTGAATAATATTAATTGTGTTGCTAGTGTAGTCAAACTAAAAGATTGATATTCCTATTAATTTGGAAAAGATTAGCTATTTTTTCTATACTCAATTAATATTCCTCTATCATGATACTATTTTATTTTAACTAAAACTCTAATTATAATAATTTTTTAGTAATTAATTATTATAATTAATTTGTTAATGACTATAAAACCGTTATTTAATATAAATTAAAAAGGGTTGTTCCGTAAATTTGCCTGTCCCCCCCCATCCGTGCTTTTATATATAGTATAGATATTACAGTTGCACCAATCTATATGCTTATCCATTTAAAAAGAACATTAACGAGGAAAAAAATACAATGTCAAGAATGGGATTCGAACCCATGCCCTTTCGGACCAGTACCTGAAACTGGCGCCTTAGACCAACTCGGCCATCTTGACTATTTGTTCAATAAGTAATACCAATTATTCACTAATAAAATCAAAATTGTTCGTGCAATTACATCATACCCATCACTCTATCAGACAGGCAAATAAATATCATATGTTAAAATTTGCATTACCGGCAAGCAGCAAATAATGATAATTATGTATATAAATTCTTGTTACAATGCTGAATTATGATAATTTCAAGTAGCATCTTAAACTTTAATTCATTTCATACCAACAAATGCAGCAGTTTAAAAGACAGCAGCCAATTTTTTTTTCTTTCTAGTTACAATAGAGATTATCAAACTTGAGAAATTCCTAGCTTTCTTAACCTCTTATATAGTTTAATTTTACTTTAAAAATTGAATTCATTTTTTATTCATTTTACTGTAATCGGGACGTGGAGGAGTTGAGTGGGGAGGCATGTAACGCCTCCTTTCGGCTGACTATTGGTTAGCTGGAGATCAAATTTGATTGTTTTGAAAGTACTTTGAATTAATTTTATAATGCTTAAAAATAGAGTTTCTAAATAAATTTGAAAATAAACAAAGAACAATCTGTTTATTTCTAAATAAATTTTAATTTTTTTAATGAAATTGTTCTGAACAAATGCAGACCATAAAATTAGATGTTACAGAATAGACCAAAAGAACATGGGAACAAAACAAAAGACAGCAGAATTTAGGTATTTCCCATTTCAACTATATATTCTAAACTCTAATAATAATTTTATGAAATAACAGTTGGCTTCTTCAACTTTTTGTCCACAAAAGTTGACCTATATTTCTGAATATCAAGATTTCTAACAAGTGGGTTAACATGTTCTTGGACATGGGTTTCATGTTCTTCAATGATTCAGGTACCACCTCTAATTTAGGTTTCAGTCTTTACTTACTAATAAAAAGAAAGACTTATGTCTTATTCAATAATTTTCTTTTGTACAAAGGTTATCAAACTCTAGTTACTTGTTAAGAAAGTTATCTCTTCGTCGCCTTCATCAATGGATTCGACCAAACATAATGAAGAATGCAGCAGCAGTGAATCTGGATGGACGATGTACATTGCGTCTCCGATGCAGGTAGACGAGGATGAATGCAGTGTCGATAAAGATAGCAAAGTTATTAACATTCTTGACGATGATGCTGATGATAACGGTGAGCAAGACAGCGATGATTCGATGGCTTCCGATGCTTCTTCCGGCCCTCAACAACAGTACAGATCGGAAAATGGCGGAGGGAAAGGTGCGTTGAGTTTTAAGCACGGTAAGGGCAATAACAAAAAGGATAAGAAGAAGAATGGCGGAAACAGCAAGGAAAAGAAGACGGCTAACAGAAAATACAGCAAGTAGTGTGGTTCAAAATGTATTCTTATGAGTTATGACTTATGATCAACTGCAGAAACAGAAGTTACATATTTATCTTTATTAGAAATTAATTCCATTCATTTTTTTTATGGTTTTAGAGTTATATTGTATTGTTCAAATGTAATTCAGTTAGAGACAAACAAAATTTATATCAAAATGTTGCATTTCATATATATGTGTGTACGTGCATCTTTAGAGTGAATGAAGCTGTGAAGTATCAGAGAGTGCACTGCTGGAAAGCTACATTGCACGGAAAAATTTCAAATCCTACAAACGTTTTGAAAAAACGTATTTAAAAACTCTGCATATAACATATTCTATAAAATAAATTGTTTCTCTGTTTTCCGTTTTCATATTCTCTGTGTCAACTTCGGTATTTCTGGAAAGGGCGAGGATCGGGTTACATGCCGACAAAGGAAGAAACAGTAAGTGCACGGTGTGTTATGCATATGCAGCAATCAACAGAGCACACAATTTTGTGTGCTGGAAAGACGAAGATTGAACATGGAAAGACAAATGCCAACTATAAGAAGCAACACAGACATATTTAGTTGGTGAAAGCAGAATGGCTATTTGCATAACTTAATTCTGCAAACACAAGCATGCAAGTGTAACAGCTAGGCAACTACAAAGAATAGGCTGTACATCTAATTGCTCAAGAATAGTAAAAAAAACATTGAAGCTACAAATCTTGATTTGTTTATAAGAGAATAGAAACATCTGCTGGAAAACCCACATTTCTTTTTCTAATGAGAACAAAAAGAATGATTAAAGATAATAAGAATGTTCAATGAATGACAGACAGGAAGAAAAAAGAAATATAGACAGAGTTGGAAAGGTCTTATACTAACACTTTTCACATGTCACAATTCCAAATGAAAACAATGAAATGCAAAACAATAAAGTACGACGGAACAATATTTTTTATATATATAAGTTATAAAAGACTCAGCTTTGAGATATTTTCAAATATAAAGACAAAAGGACTATAAGTTTCCATGCAATATGGGTTTTCAGCTATCCAACTGCAGTGGAACAAGCATGAAAGACTCAGCTTTGAAATATTTTTGTGCGAAAGGGAGCTGGGAACAACCCTCATTTGTCCCTCTATATATAGAGGTTGACAAACAAATCATGCACAATGTTCTATGACATTGAGCATATACTCCATTCTTGAATTTTTGAAGCGGAAATGAAACACCGAAATATAGAACTCAACAAGTTTCCGTGCAACATAGTAAACTAGCATCCCATATCAGAAAGGAGAATAATGAGAATAAAGTACAAAGGATATCAACAAACAGAAAATTTACTTTCTCAAAGCACTTTCACAATAATATACCATATTGCAGCTATAAATCCCTCCTTAAAAAAGAAATGTCAATGCAAATCTAAAGACAGTAGAACTGACCAAGCACAGCACAACATACAAAGAGGAAAAGTCTTAAACATAAGTAGGACTTGAAGAAACTGACTCAGATAAGTTTAGGTCACATAAGACTGGTGTAAGTTCTGCCGAGCATCGAGTCGGAAGCAGAATTATTGTACTTGATAGAGGGTTTTGAAAACCTAAATACGGCTGGAAATAGTTCATTTCTTCAACTGTCTCGCAATCTTGAACCATTCAGTGTGGAAAGCTCCTTCCATATCAACCCTTTCGTATGTGTGAGCACCGAAGTAATCTCGTTGCGCTTGGACCAAATTAGCTGGCAACCTTGCCCTTCTGTAAGAGTCAAAGTAAGCAAGACTGGAAGACATACCAGGGGTACTAATGCCAGCATTAATAGCAAGGGATACAACCCTCCGCCATGCAGACTGGCGCTCGATGATTTCCTTGGCAAACTCTGGATCGACCAGAAGGTTAGCCAGATCAGCATTCCTATCGTAAGCCTTCTTGATTCTGTCTAAGAACACGGCTCGGATAATGCACCCTCCTTTCCAAATTCTGGCAAGCTCTCCCAATTTCAAGTCCCATCCTTTCTCCACACTTTTTGCGCGGATCAGATTCATTCCCTGTGCATAACTACAAATCTTGGAAGCATAAAGAGCTTGTCTAACATCATCGATCAACTTCTTTTTGTCAACGACTTGATCAGTCAAGATATCTCCAAAGCCACCTTGTTCGAAGACTTTAGCAGCTTCAACTCTTTCTTCCTTTAAACCACTAAGGAATCTAGCATCCAAAGAAGATGCAATCGTAGGAGCTGCAACGGATAAATCAGCAGCTTGCTGTACAGTCCATTTACCTGTACCTTTCATACCTGTTTTGTCCAAAACTTTATCAACCAAATATCCATCTCCCTTGTCATCTTTAATTCCAAAAATATCTGCAGTGATCTCAACCAAGAAGCTTAGAAGCTCGCCTTTGTTCCACTCTGAGAAAACACTTTGCAACTCATCATTTGATAACTTCCCAACGGATTTTAGTACATCATAAGCCTCAGCTATCAGCTGCATATCACCATACTCAATTCCATTATGTACCATCTTGACAAAATTTCCAGATCCACCCTTGCCAATATAAGTCACACAAGGGCCACTGTCAGGAACTTGGGCAGCCACCTTTAGAACAATGTCTTCAATGTTCTTGTAGGCGTCAAGAGAACCTCCAGGCATCATAGAGGGTCCATTTCGTGCACCCTCTTCACCACCTGAGACTCCCATTCCAAGATAGAGCAAACCCAATTCTGCCATGGCCTTTTCTCTCCTCTCAGTGTTCTCATACCATTCATTCCCACCATCAACAATACAATCACCTTTTTCCATGTAGGCAGAGAGGGTCTTTATGGTCGCATCAACAGGGGCTCCAGCCTTGACAAGCATAATTATGACCCGAGGCTTTTGGATTGACTGAACAAATGATTCTGGATCATGGAAGCCATACAGAGGAAGATCTCCCTCCTTTTTAGCTCTTTCAACAGTCTCATCAACTTTAGAGGTAGTTCGATTATAAACAGAAATGGGGAAGCCTTTCTCAGCAATATTCAAGGCAAGATTCTGGCCCATGACAGCCAGACCAGCCAGGCCTATTCTTGTTGGTTTTGGGGGTGCAGCCATATTTTTCCCTGCCCAATAAGTTCTATAAGAAGACGAACATTTTAAAAAACAAATACTGTAAAAGCCACATATGAATCAAGGATCCAAGAGGAAAGTTTGTCTTAATTAAAAGGGACAATAATGTTGACTCGTGTTTTCTGAACAACATGCAATGCAAGAACATTTACTTTTTTTGGTACAAAAACTCAATTTCATAGTTGCATGTCAACTGCAACTTGTACAAGGACCGGTATCGTTTTTATACTCGACGACTGAGATCGGGTTAGTAACAACATAAGCACATAAAAATAGATACCAATGCAAGATACCCATGGATAAGAAATCAAGACAAATGTGATAACACATAGTGTGCGATTTTCATGTCTACTAATTACTATCACTGAAACAGCCATAACCACTTCATTAGCCGTAAGATCGGATGCAATTTCCAATACATTAGGAAGCCTCGTCATATACGGCGTCAGACAGCTCTCAGCAGAAGTCAATTCCTTTGTTAGATCCAATTAATGTGTAACATGAGAAACTAATGAATCTCAAAAGCTACTATACAGAAGACATAATCAAGTTCCTACAGTGGATTCACTTAAAGGATCGACGGATCTTTAACAAAAAAAACACATACATGATTCTCCAGCTGAATTTCTAAGCATTAACACAGTTGTAGTATAATTGTCAGCACTAAAAATACAAATTTATACATTTCGGATCCAAAATTTAACAATCAATATCATGTAAATCCAAATCTCTATATCAAAGCATTAGCAATAAAAAATATGAGATGTAAACCGTAAAGATTTGATCTAAGAAAACCAAAACTAAGTAAAGCAAAAAAAATTAAGAGCAATTATACTAAGGTAATTAAATTGAAGACATGCATACCTTAAGATATGAATTGAGGAGAATGGTAATAAAAAGCCAAGAAAATCAATAATCTGAGCAGTGAATGAATGATAGAGAGTAGGTGAAAATTGGGTGTATGTGGAGAAGAAAGGCAGAGTTTTATAATGGGTGGAAACAACTGTGCAAATTACGATTTAAGACATTCAATCTTGACTTCTCTTCAACATATTTTTGGGTTTGGTTGGTCAAAATTGTCCCAATTAATTTTATTTTCCTGTGATTGGTGGGTAAGATACAAGTGAGAAATTCTAATTCAACTTTTTCTTTTTTAGAAAACAAAAATCTGATTCGGCCAGTTTCACACTTGGATTTGCCACCTCAGCGTTTATAAATTTATTTATTTATTTTTATTTCATTGAAATATTTAAAATTAAAAAACTTTCACTGGTTAATATTGAAAAAAAGGTTATGATTTATCTTAATTTTAAAATTAACAGTATTCTCATAATTATTATGACCACTCAAATAGTATCATAAAAAAATAGAATAATTATCAAAAATGCCATTATCTTATACTAATATGTCAGATTATGTGATTTGATAACAAAAATATATTATCAGAAAGTCCCAAAGTGTAAAATAAAAAAATAGATATACGAATGGTACCTTTTTGAAACATGAATATTTTAAAACCTTTATTAAGTTTGAATCAAATAATTTCAAACTCATAACATATTGTAGCGTTTTAAAGTACAAAAAAATCCTTTTATGCAAGAAACTAAAAAATTAAATTAATTATTAGACTGAGATTAAGACGTGATAAATAATAATAAGAATAAATATCACATAACTAAAACTTCAAAGAAATAAAAATAAAAATAAGCGCATGGTTTCTTTTAAAATATAAATATTAATCTTGAGATAAAAAAAATCAATTTTTTGTTTGAAATCTAAGAACGGGTCTATAGTGATCAAATGAATTTAATTGTATTATAGATGATGTAATACGTTGTAAAATTTCATATCGATAAAAAGAACTAGAGTCTTATCAAATCGTCTATAAAAAATTAATATCATCACTTTTTACAAATTACGCTATTATTTTTATTTTTATCAGTTTAATTATCCAAATTTATTCTCACTAACTTGAGCATGAGAGTAGACTTTGAGCCTAAAAACTCACGCTCATCTACCTCTTGTTATTACAGATCTGCCAACAAGTTCTCGGACCGATACTATACAGATATCAACATCCATCCGATTATTTACCGTATCTCAGGATCCCGTAACAGATAATGAGATACTTAATTTTGTTTAGATGCGTTAATTTAAAATAGATCTCACTCAAGTAAATAAAAGATTATAAATTTTGAATTGAAAATTAGTTGTGCTAAACCAGCTTGTTCAATGTTGTTATTTGGTATAAGTCAGTGTCATTCGAAATTACACTCACCCCTTTCCATGTGAGATTTTAGCTACATAACTATTGACCTTAATTTTAAATATTAAAATTGCTTAGAAAATAAAATAAAATAAACAAAGGACCTATGACATAATTGAACACTATTGTTATTTACAAATGTACAAATTGAGTTCTAAAAGAATAATAATTGAAATGTGAAATGCCAGTTTTTATGCCAATTCAATTTTTTCTTAAAATAAAGGAGCAATAAACTAAAAAATTATAAATATATCAAAACTTTTAATTTAAATAATTTTATCCAAATTTTAAAAGTCAATAGCAATTCTAACCTAATTTCAGTATTTAATTGATACGTGACATGCTACATGTAAAAAAAAAGTATTTAAAAGATATATCTACATAAAATTATCTAAATAAAAAAAGATGGATATAAATTTTCTAATCCATCATTTCAAGTGCGCGGCAAATTGAATAATTAATAAAAATAAAGGGTTAATGTCAAAAAAATTCACGAACTTTACATGTTTTCTCATTTTAATCACGCAGTTTAAATTTTCTCATTTTCATGCACGAACTACCACTTTTTCCCAAATTCATGCACGGCGCTTAGGTGGCACTCATTCATTGGTGTAAAATGAACTCCACCTCAGCGAATTACACCAATGGAGTCGTGACACCTCACCACCGTGCATGAATTTGAGAAAAAGTGGTAGCTCGTGGATAAATATGAGAAAATTTAAATTATATGATTAAAATGAAAAAACGTGTAGAGTTGGTGAATTTTTATGACATTAACTCAAAAATAAATTAAAATTGTTAACATTTAAATTGAGTTAAAATTAGAGAAATAAAAAAAAGGCTAACATTTTAAAGAATTAATCACCAAAAACATACCAATTTGAATTTCTAGAACATACAAATTATAACTGTTAGTTAGTCAGTCGAATTCGATTCTCAAATGGACTTCCATTCTTAAACTCGAAAGCTAAGGTCAAGAAAGTCCCACCGTCCACATCAACACCGATTGAATGAATTCTCGATAAGCCATTCGAATTACCAAAATATAAAATCCATATTCCAAATTAAAAAAAATTAAAATTCTGCGCTGAAATTACAAAACACATTATAATCGATGATTTTGTGTATATAATCCGAAAAAGAATCAATCTTTGAAGCATGTCTTGCAATGTCTGCATAAACTTATTGATTGCAAAACACACAAAAAAGGAGTTCTTTTAAGCGAGTGATCAACTATACTTGGACTTATAACCCCATTCAAGAGCAGTGTTCTTATGATACATAAACAGCTAAAAACTCATATCACTCCTCACAAAATTTTGTGTATTGCTGCATTCATGAGTGGAAAAGGTTTCAATAAAAAGAATACCTGCGTCTACATAACTATTTCGGTTGAATACAACTCGAATTCAGAGTTTCAACTAATGATTAAAACCAAAATGTAGTATAAAATCCAAGTAACCTAGTATGGAACACTTACAGCTTGTCCTTTGTGTAAGCCGCAGCAGCAGTGCTAGTGTTTTTCTAAAACCCAAAATTGCACATCTGAACAAACTCCATTTCACTGTCGACATATTTAGTCCAGAGATTCTTGTATTGGGTCATGGCAATATCGAGCCAAGGTTTCATGTTTCCATTGTAATGAATCACTGCTGCATTGCTGATCTCATCCATGCTAATACTTGGATTGTACCCAAGACCGAGAACATGCCACGATTTGTCCAGTGACTTTGTTGTTGAGTAGAAGGTGATCAAGCCAGGTGGTAAAGTTCCCAATTTCCATAGATTCCGATCCTCATTCTGCCCAAAAAGTTTGATCTTATTAATTGAAAAAATAAATGGCTCGATGGTGAGACACAAAGCTTGAGTTGTAGCTAATGGTTTCAGTTAGGAAGTAGAATCGAAGCATTGGTCTTAGTCAATAATGGCATTCAAGGTTTTTACACTATGCAAAAAAACCATTTACGAGGTAATTAGAAAATCTATCTATCTATATCTATTCTATACTATATATAAAAGCACGGATGGGGGGGGACAAGCAAATTTACGGAATAATCCTTTTCAGTTTACTACTAAATAAAGGTTTTATAGTCATTAACTAATTAGTTATTTAATGAATCACTATTGTAATTAAAGTCCTAATTAGAATAGCTAGCTAAATTATCTCCAATTTAGTTTTAGTATGTAAAAATAACTAAATTGTCTCCAAATTAGTAGAAATACCTATCTTTTAGTTTGATTGAATTATAAAATTAAAATACTATATTTGATTAATATAATATTATTTAAATTTCTATCTTATTATTTTTAAATATATTATTAATAAAATAAAATTAATTATTTAATTGTGATTATTATAAAATTAAAAGAAGAATAAATTCAGTATAAAAAAAAAAAATTAATAACCGAATATATTATATTTATTTTTATAAAAATTCTTAACTAATTTAATATTAATTATAAATAAAAAAATTGATATAATTATAATAAATTTACTAATATGTTCATTGACGAGCTACGTTACGAGCCACGTGCATAGCACGTAATGCGAAACTAGTATATGTTAAAAGTGCGAATCAACTTGAGTTCTGCCTCCGACAAAAAACTTAAGTTCTGCCATTAAAATGCTAGAGCTATCATCAGTCATCACATGCAGATAAATCAGTAGCTATACTAACATCCTAGGAAGCACCCAAAACTAACCAATGTTCCCGTATTGGAAACTTTTTAGAAACTGAAAGTCTTTGGAAACTAGAGGACAAGTTTCAAAAACTTTAAGAGTTATTGTTGGAAATTTTAATATTTAAAGTAATAAGAAATATTTTCCCTTATTTATTTACTTTCCGACTTAAACAAATTATGCTTTCTATAATTTATTTTATTTATATTTGTCGACTTAGATATGAATTCTCATTTTTTTTCCTAATCATCATTATTTTTAAATTCCTATTTCATATATACATAAATGGTACTATTCCAAATTTTGTTTCCTATAATTTTATTAGATTCTTCATTCCCATGCCGTGCCATATCATGTGTTCCATTTACATGCTACTTAGCAGACATCTAAACATAGTTCTAAAGCAAGCAATATACGTACCAAATTCTGCCAGTAATGATAGTCATCAGTGCATTTTTCACGCCTCCAAGCATCAAGGTCAAATATATTCATTCCATAAGCCCACGCGCAAGCCTTTGGATTAAACTTCTCCTTAATTTGAGGATGTGAGAAGTTCATATACTGTGCGTAACGATGAAATGACCCAAAGCAGGTCTCAACAGCCCCATTTACTCTTCCATCCAAGTCGATCTTCCACAACCCCGTCAAGTCTTTTTGAACCACCACATCATCATCCAAAAATAAAATCTTACGCAGCTTAGGATACATTTCTGGAAGATAAAACCGAAGGTGATTCAGCATAGACAAGTATTTCGGATTCCTGAACTTCAAATTGCTCACGTCCTTGGTAGCATTCTCAGCCCGATTCTCAAAGTAAAACTTCTGTAACTTAAGATTCTCAAGTTGCCTCAGAACAGGAACATATGAAGAATTCAAAAAACTGAAATCCTCCACAGCCTTAACCTCCACATGAGCACCTCCTTCCACAGGCCTCATCTTAAACCAAACCTTCATGGCTGCTACATTCATTCTATCAGTAACAACATGAAACACGTGTTTCCACGGCTCATCAGCATTCTTCACCACAGACCTTACAACAACCGACACTGCAATCACATTATCAGAAAATATAGCATAATGATAAAGACTCGTATCCTCAAACTCCGATCTCGGTTCCTCCTCCCTATACTTTTCCGGATGTGAAATCCTCTCCTCAACAAGTCTCATAGCCAAACAATGCAAACTCTTGGGAATTGATTTAGCAGAAATCAAACTAGCAAAAGCCCCATTCTTTTTCGCTTTCACCCACAATTCATTAACAGCAAAGATCGTATCTTTAAGCTTCTGAATCTTAATCTGATTATCATAACTCTCTTTCGTCTCTGCAATCATCATTCTAGCAACTTTAACTCTCTCTTTAACTTCCTTCTCAAACTGTCTCAAAATATCCTCATCAACCGCACCTTCTGATTCAAACAATGCAGTCTTATAATTTTCTCTCGAAGTGATATCCGAAATATTCTTAGCTAAATCATCAAACATCCTCAATTGTTTAGAGATATCAAGCTTAAGCTTTCGAGCATAAGAAGCATAAGCATTCACTAAAGTCATATGATCAGTTGCTTGTTTATATATCAAATCCAACCGTGTTTTCAACGGATCTGAATTTAATGCCAGAAATGTCCTCTGCACATATGCATTCCCAGTACTAGGCAACGACTGTTAAATTAAAACCCAAAAATAAATAAATCAAAAAACTAACAATACCCAATTCATCAAAAAGGATAACTATAAAGACCCAATTGATAACAAGTTGAAAAGATTGGGAATTGAGTAAGAAATTACTTACAGATTCATGAGGAGAAGTGGGTGGATGAGTAGTGAGGATAACGAAGAGAGTGGCGAGAAAAAGAAGAGTGAACATGGCAGAAACTAAGATCCTGTAAGAGAAGAAATTACGGAGGAGTCCAGCGTTCAATCCACCGCCTCGGCCTCCTCGGACGGCGACTGCCATCGGATTTTATTGATATGGCTCTCGTCGATCTGAATTATTGTTTTGCTTTCAATGGGAAGTGACAAGTGGGGATAAGTTACTCATCCCATAATAATAAGACTTATGTAAACGAGTACCATTTCCGCGTCGGTGGTGTAAATAATTTATTTATATTTGTTTTAGTTTGAGAAATGGGATCGTAACAAAAATGGAGATACAGAGAGGTGAATAAATAATTGGAAAAAAACAACAGAGATACAGTTTAACTCCAGCTTCTGTAAATAGAATAATGAGAATATGAAAGTAGTGGGACTGTAGGGATTTGGATTTGGTCTTCCATTAGTAATGAAGTGTGACAAGCAGATCCAATCTTTGCTTACTAACTTAGGCTTAGGTACAGTAAGACCATGGCAGAGGTTTTCTTGAGGCCCAATGAGCATGATCTTATTGTTAGTTTTGAATAGTGTTTTTAAAATCCAACCGGTGGCACGGTTGAACCGATTCAACCGGTTCAGTCAGTTTAACCTCCAATTTTAATAAAATTGAAAATGGAACATTAGAGAATTACCGATGGATTTTGACTATTTTCTGCTGATTGGTCTCTCACTAATCTTCTATAACCAATTCATCCGGTTTGGCTGGCGATTTAACCGATTTAACTGTCCGTTGAACTGCCAGTTTGATATGATTCTCTCGGTTTCATCTGGTCCAATCGTGTTGAATTGAATTAAATTGAATTGTTTTTTTTTTGTAAGTTTCTTTACTGAACATTTGGCTGGTTTATGGTTCAACTGGCCGATCGAAACTGGTTCTTTGATTAGAGGGTTTGAATATGCAAAATTGGAATACTTAAGTTTAATGATTTTTATTAATTTAAGATATTAAATAGTTAAATAAACACTTGAATATTAAATACAAATATTTTATTTTATTACAGATAATTAGAAATAAGATAAGTTTATTTATAAAAAAAACCAAAAAATTATATGAAGTTGTTGTTGAAGTGGGAATTCCATATTGGCTGTATGTGTGAATAGACATGTGTTTATATATTGGTTGGGCACCTCTACTTGATATCAATTGGTTTTAAGATGGAATCTGACATAGTATCAGAGCCTTGTCTATTCACACAATTTGAATTTGACCCGCCCACGTAAGATGCGTGAGGGGGGATTGGTTACTCGGCCCGGACACGCTACGCGTGAGGGGGAATGTTGAAGTGGGAATCCCACATTGGTTGTATGTATGAATGGACATTTGTTTATATATTGGTTGGGCATCTCCATTTTATATCAATTGGTTTTAAGATGGAATCTAACAGTTGTAGCCTTTGACCAAAAAAAATATATGAAGTTGAAAAAATTGAAAAAGTTACTTAAGGATGAATTAGGAATATGATGCCAATGGGATATATTTTAAATGGTATAAGCCTTAGCTAACAAGCTGTTAGATCGTGAATTCAAATTCTCTTACATGTGTTTTCTCCAGTTCAACTATCAAAAAAGAAAAAAAATATGATTAAGAAATGCTAAAAAAGTTCACCTTAGTTGTGTTTTGATAGGGAATTACATCTCTAGTCAAATGGAAGTTAATATGTTAATTTTCTGAAAAGTACAATATATAAATTGAACTAAGCAACAAAATTTCATCACTTTCTGAAAAATATAACTTTTCTATCTTACTTATCCCGATTCCCAAACCAAGCGAGACCTATATTTTAGTTCTTTAAATTTAAATTAAAAAATTCTTAGATTTTCAATTAAATCCACAAACTCAAAAAATAATAATACCAATATGTGTTTTGACATTTATGAAAATTACTGATTTAAATATTTATTTATTCTTAAATACTTTTCTTTCCTTGTATATTTTGTCATTTAATTTTTTGACCGAACAAAAGGTAAAAATTGCGGGATTAAAGAATTTAACATTGTCAAAGATCATGGAGTACAAATAGTATATTTGAAAAATATAGGGACGTAAATGATTTCGCAATGAATATGGGGCGCTAAACTGTTATGAGGTAGAAACTAAAGAGCGGGATTCTATATTGTGTTATTGTAACATTCAAATTACAAATTTCCCTTTTCTGTAGTACAAGTAAACGTAGAAGAAAATTGTTGAGAAAACATTTTATTTGCTAGTATAATATTTCTCGAGAACCAAACAGAATCTTAAGTTTCAGTTCCCGTCACGACCTTGCAAATAATATTTTTTAGGTAAGCTTGTCGTTTCCCGATCTTTTTTGCCATTCCATTAATTATCAGTTCTTATATATGACTGTTTCTATTCTCGTGCGTTGATTGCTTTTCAATTTTTTTATGTAATTGCTATTTGGATGATGATTTTTATTTAGTAATTTGTAGTAATGATTCAGATTAATTCATTTTGCGAATTTCTGATAATCGCAATAAGACATGCACCGCTTGATTGATTATAATTTTTGAATACATTGTTTCTGTTACGAAATTAAAAGTTTGGAATCGATAGCTACGAGTTGTTTGCTACCGAATTATGCCTAGTGCAAGGTATTAGAATTGATCAATAGTGCTCAATTGACTTGGTTTTGATTTTAGCTAAGCTAGTTTGAAATTTAGGGGTGGAATTGGAAATTTTGATATATGATCAGCTTGCATAGTCTGTGTCGATTGCTTAAAAATTGGTTGAGGATTAGGATTCTGGCTACAGTCTTGGAACTATCTATTTAACATGGTAAAAAAACTATTGCACCTTTTATTATGTGATGAAAAGAAGAAGCCAACAATGCAGGAAAGTTCAGTATGACTGTATGAGTATATCATCCCTGTCATAAGATAGCTCAAACATATGCTGATGCAGAAACTGAACAAAAGTCTCTTTTTTCTGTTCAAAAAGAGGAGGACAAGGTCTCTTTAAGTAAAATGTCGCTTCAATTTGGTATGGAATTAACAGTGTTGTCTTAGGTTTTCAAGTTGGATTTCTTTAATCACTACCTAATCAAACGTTGGTGTTTGCATCATTTTATCATGCTCTGCTCATAAGAGCTGCTCAAGGGTACTCTAGAGCTGTCAGAGCTGGCTTTGGACTCTTTTTCTCCATTATATCTGGTGTGGGCTTTGGGCCTTAAGAAAGAT
Organism: Mercurialis annua; assembly: GCF_937616625.2. Taxonomy (NCBI): domain Eukaryota; kingdom Viridiplantae; phylum Streptophyta; class Magnoliopsida; order Malpighiales; family Euphorbiaceae; genus Mercurialis; species Mercurialis annua. Next base: position 34,624,987 of record NC_065573.1, on the reverse strand, counting down.
TCTGTGAGAAATTCTAATAGTGGGATGGAAAAAAGTTTGCTATTTCTGCATTATGTTTAGAGCATGGATCAGCTGAGCCTCCTCTTAATGTGCTGAACCCTGATTTTGATGTAAATGAAGGGAAAGTAAAACTTTTTTATGGAAGTGGACATGATCGTGCATTAAAAAGTAGTTTAAATAGAATCTTTAATCTTAAGTGTTTGAGACGGAAGTTGTCTACTAAAGTTTTCTAACTTTTTATTTGTGGTATATGTGGAGAAAATTTGCTTGGTTGGTTGTATTTATTGCTGTCTTTTTGTCTTTGATGAAATTCGCGCATGAATCGTACACTATTTTTCCCCCGTCATAAATAAAGCAAAAAGAAAGAGAAGGCGAGACAGGATTTGCGTACCTGGCATGGGTTTATTTTAATGGGACAAGCTAGAAATATGACTCTTAAGTCTTAAATCTAAAAAGGCCAGCTTTCTAATTTGAGAAACAGTTTGAAGAACTGAAAATAGTATTGAACACTGATTTATTGGCCTGTGACTATATGGGAGCTAAAGTTTAATGTTCATGTAGGATTCTTTAATCTGATTCAGGATTTAATAACAATGTGCATAGACTGGATGTTTGCATTCTAGTTTTTGGAAGAGTTAGCTATGAATGAGAATGCAAAGAAAAAAAGGAAAATGACATAGCTGAGGATTTTGATGGATCCTTTTCTGAAATAATTTGTTCTCCAGGGAAGATATATATAGTTCTTGACAACTAATTAAAACATGAGTTTTGCTGGACCATCGTCAAAGCAGAAAAAGGATCCGCATATTCAGCCAAATCAGCTCTTGGAAGGCTAGGAACAATAGCTGGGTTTTCATGGATAGCTTTTCATATGCTTTTCCTGATATAGTAATTTTATACTATAAATAAACATGAACTATCACAATTGTGTTCTCTGTCATGCTACCTGATTACATTTTGTATCTCTCTCCATTTGTAATACCAGATGAAACTACTTCCTTTTGTATTGTTTAGAATTTGGTTTCTATACGATTCCTTCATGGAGACTGCATGTCTGGTGTCTCCTTTTCAGGTGAAAATTTTAGGTGATCCATTGTTCATGGACAAGGTTTTGATCTGATTTATTGACAGGAGCTCTGTGCAGTCTTACAGTTCCTAACAGGTGCTGCAAACCTGATGCGTTTGTATGTTTACAAGGTGAGTCAAATTTTACTTCTTATTAGTTGGTGTTATTTGTAACTTGGAGTAGAAATGCTGAACATCTAAATTTATATATGTGCATGGCTTCATAATTGAGCAGTGATTTAAATAGTACGTCAAAAACATGTTATTTCCACTCTGGTTCAATCTAGTACATCTATAAGTGAGGCTGGGAGTCTAGGACAGTTCAACTTCCACAAACAGAAGTAAACAAGCTAAAAGTAAAAAATACTTTGATTCATCTACCTTAGCCTAGCAAATCTGTTGAACTTGTGATAGACTGGTTTGAGGATTCGTCTCTGAGATAAGTTGAATTACATGGTATTCCTTCAAGGTCTCGCAATGTAGCATATGGGCTATTCAGTTGCATGTCTGTAATGATTTGCCGTAGTTCAGAAGTTTCTTCTTTGAGTTGAGTATTTTCCTGAAGAACCTGGTCATGGCATTCAGAAACATGGTTCAGCTTATCCATGAGCTGATGATTCTCATTTCGGAGCCAAACTACCTGTGACCATAGCTCATCTAAGTGTTTCTGCTTCCGCATGCGTGACCGACGAGCGGATTCTCTGTTAGATATCATCCTTCTCTGTTTCCTTTCATTGATAAGGGAGAGTTGTTGCTCATCTGCCTCATCAGAAGTTGAGTTGTTACTTAGGCACGATGAATGTAGACTGAATTCTTGAACTTGAGAAGGAATTTGGAAATTATGTGGATTAGGAAATCTGTTATATTGAAATGTGGGTGTGTTATTCTGACTCATGTTAAAATATGTTGAATATGGTGATTGGTTTAAGGGCATCAGGTAATGGAGTTCAGTAACCTCGCTAGGCTGCATGGCTTGAACCTAGGTGAAAATATTCTAGAGCTAAGCTTCAAGATCAGGAGGAGAAGATGAAGTAGATTAATGTTAGGTTTTAGAATGAAGGAGGTGAAAAGCCTGAGGAGAGATGGCTTTATATAGAATTGGAAAAAGGTTGAGGTGACCCCACTGTTGGCAATTTGGAGTAAAACAGTAAGAAAGCTTCTAAAAGCATACACCACTTGAATATCATGCAGATCATGTCATTGTTTATATGTAGTTCTGATACATTTTGTGTGCAGAAACATGTAATTAGGTGTGTGCATTTGGTTCGAACTAAACTGAATCGAAATTTTAATTCTTCTAAACCGAAGTGAATTTATAAGGATTTAAAATATATTAAACCAAACTGGTCGTTTTTTATGGTTGGCTTGTGTCGGAAATAAACAGATATTGTTTAACTTTTAAATTTGAACCTGATCGAAAAATTAGTTTTTTTTCCTAATTGCAAAACAAACTGAATCAAATTATCAGTTCGGTTTGGTTATTCGATTTTGCTTGATTTTTGGCTACTCCTAAATGTCATGACTCATGACACCAACCAAAGATTATGTTGTTGCCTTTAATGATCATGATATGGTCATGTGGCATGTGTAGATGTAAATGATGGCACGGCCACATTGTTGAGTGTGGCAATTTGTGGATAAGTGTTTTGAGATTAAAATTAGGCTTACATCAGGGAGAAAGAGGGAGTTCTATTATGGGTATAGTAGTAGTACAATTATTTTAATAAGGAAATGTATGAAGGAAAGAAGGCAAATGAGAAAAATAGGATCTTTAAAGTGGGGTGTATATTAATTATTGCAAGCCAGGTTAATTTAGGATAGTTTTTATATAAATGCTCATAATCCAATAAGGTCTTCTGACGTAAGGGAATAGAAGAGAGGGAAAGGAAACAGCTTTCTTGAACCATATATAGAAAAGAGTTGATGACTCAATGACCACTTTAAACTATAAACAATATTAGATTAACAGTAGAAAGCCAATTGTGTAGCTTATCTGTATGGTATGTTGCACAAAAAATTTCGAGTTCTATGCTTCGGAGTTCCGTTCCTTATTTCGAAAAAAAATTGAAACTCTAAAACTCTATCTTTATAAATTGTTCTTTAAAAAATGCATTTTTGTTATTTTCCATTTTGGTATTTTCTGTTTCAGTGTTTCTCCCGTGCTACATAGTCTGTATGTGTAGACTCTCAGCTGCAATTTCTCAAGTACCGTTTATGGGGGTGTCATGTCAGGGCAGTTATTAGAAACTCTGCTAGAAATGCAGGAACAAACCTGCTGTTACAGCAGCAGGGGGCTGTCTTTTGGATACTCTGGCTTCTTTGCTCCATAGCCAAAATGTTAATTATGGGTTGAAAACATCAATTGTATCATATTTAGCACAATTGACATCTTTCATTGCAAACATAATTTTTTTTTCTTTATTTCTTTTTTTCTTAACTACATTACTCTAGAAATGTAAACATGCATTCTAGTGCCAGCTCTCATGTTACATATAATATTAAGATATGAAAACAGCATAATCTATTGGTTGATATAGGATTAGATATGAGAACACTACAGACAAGGTTTGGCAAGTGATTAGCAACAATAATCAGTGGTCCCAGAAGTCTTTATATGCTGATTAGAAGGGTGAAATAAGCAATCAATTTAAATTTCAAACTATAAGGTGAGCCCCAACTATAAATTTATTAATTCTAACACACCCTTGAATGCAAATGCTATTAGGATTGAAGCGTGAACAGGTACAAACTCTATTTAATTAATCAAATAAAAAAGTTGCCTCGAACCAAACTCTAGACTTTTCGATACCATATCAACTGACTAATCAACCCAAAAACTCAATCTGTTAGGCGAGACATCAACTATGATTTTATTATATCAAACAGCCTTAAACATATCAAGAATAGTCTAGGCTTAATTAGTACGACAAATGCTGACATAGTAAGAGAATAATAAAAGTTGAGTTGAGAGCTTTGATAGTGGGAAAAAGAGTGATTAGTTAAGTAGAGTCATCAATTTTACATTATAGAGCCAGAAAATTTATTTAAACTGTTATTTTCTCTTCTTCTTTGGAATCTAAATGTTTATCTAAAAACTGACAAAAGCATTCATTATTTTGTTCATGGAATACGATATATTGCAACAGAAATGGCATATGCAATAATTCTCAGTAGTGGGTTACCACTTTCACTAACTCTGTTTGCTCTAATGGCCATCCAAGACCACTAGTTAATTTCACTAACTCTGTTTGCTCTGTGGATTGAAGAAACATTTGAAGCATAATAAGGGTACTAAGTCAAATTTTGCAGGCTCAACTGAGAAACTTCGAGAAGATTAGCTTAAATCTTTAGCCTCACTATTTAGTTATACACTGGCTAAGTGAAATAAATTATTTTATCATATGGTGGTGGTAGGGATGGATAGCTGATTTATGGCTGTACTTTGAAAGGGCATTCCTCCACTAATTATAAAAAAAGAAAAATAATAAAGCTCTCTTGGCCATTATGAACCAAGCTCTTTCCTCACTTAAGGTTGGGGCAGGTTGAGTGAGTGGACCAAATAGTCAACAATATCATTAGACAGATTTGGACTTCTCTTTCTTTTCTTGTCTTGTGATCGCCATTCTCTTGTTCAATATCTCTATAATGTTCTTTCTTTATATACCTCCTGAAGATTTGCTTTTAGCTTGTGGCTATTCAGAGTATAAAGGTAGATGAGTTGTTGAAGACATCTTTTTGTCGAATGTACTTGGTATTGTACATTATTACGTAGATGCTACGTAACTCAACAGTGTTTCACTATATGGGATTTATGCGGCTTATATTGATAGGGATGTGGAAAAACCGAACCGATAAATTCAGTGTGGTTCGGTTTGATATTATAAAAAAAAAACAGTTTTTCAGTTCGGTTCTGAAAATAGAAAATTTTCACTTTATTTGGGTGCAATTGGTTTAGTTCGGCTTAGTATTTATATTCTTACAAATTTGGCTTGTTTGGCTCGGTTTGAAGTGATCGTAAACCTATATATTCTGGCATTGGCAACATTTATTTGTTTCGTGCTTTGCTTCTGTATCATCTTTATATCCTCCTTAAGCAGTGACTTTGAGTTTATGTCAGATGCTGATTCGTGCATGAGTATGGATAATTTTATATAGTGGAACACATTGCACATCATACTTTGCCTAAACAATTCTATTTCTTAGAAAAGAATTAATCATTTGTCCTTTAAACCCTCTTTCCTACATATTTTTGGTTTGTACTTATCGGAGTAATTCACTTCCAGTTTTGTACAGTTTGATTTACTTGGAACTTGGCATGTGGCACACCCTAGCTCAATGGCAGGTTCTCTCATATTTGAAGAGTCGGTCGATGGCCTTGAGACGTGACTTTGCTGGTAATGAAAGGTAAATGACCCAACTTAAACTACACCTTTATAGTCTTTTTTTTATTTATTGCAAATGGAGGGGAGGTTCGAGTTTAGTATAATATATATCTATCACTAGACGAAATCTGCAGAAACTTACTACCCCAGCTGTTATTAGAATTGACAATATGAAAAAACTATGATTTTCTTGCATTGTCTCTAAAAGCAATTGTGACATCGTTCATCACTAATTGTATTTGTTGTGATTAGCACAATAATAAATTAACAATAACCAATTCAATACAAAAATAAAAATATTAAAATGGAAAAAGTTGAAACCGAAAATAGAAAAGTTACAAAATTCGAAAACACATGGACTTGAGAAATATTCATGCAACATAGATAAATGAATTACTTTTTCCCTTTTAAAAATAAATGAATTACTTTTTCTGCCTCATTTATGATTTGGTAGATTCAGCGATTTAGAATTCTCCATCACTAAGATTCGACGAGAGACCAAAATATATGGAACCATTGTCCGTACATCATGTATGAAGGACCAATTCAAAAGTATGTTGCAGAACATATTGTTTCTGAAATTTGCAGTATTTTGAGTTCTTATAGCCTATAGGGTCTAGCTCTATTTAAAAATGTAGTGTTTGTGTGTGTCGTTATTAGGCTAAGCACTACTTTTTGTGACTTAATGGCTGAGCACTATATTTGCCGTGGGATTGCTACTCTGATTTATGTTGAATTGTACCCCTAGGATTATTAAATTCTCAATTTGGTCCTTTTGGAGGTAAGAAAACTAGAAAAACTATGAAATGTGAGCTTGTCTGATAGTCAGACATGTGAAGCTAATTAAACTCTGGGCTGAGGATTTCAGCTCTTAATTTTTTGGACCGAATCAACCATAGGTTTTCGGTTGAACTAATTCGATCAGGTTTGCTTTTAAACCCCCTAAATCTAGGATTGATACAAAGTTGAACGGGTTCAGATTAAGCTTATACGAGATCTAATGATAAATATGACACAAGTAAATAGTAAGTTAAATCTATCTAATTCGTCTAATAGACAGTTAAACTTGTATATTAGTTGTGTTAACTAGTGATCTAAATGTACTCATACATATAACTTAATTATTATTTGTTGTATGAGAGCAACTACAAAAAGGGTAAATAAGGAACAAAATGAAATCTATAAGGTAGAAGCATTACCCTGGAATAAAGGTATGGGTATTGCACGGAAGGGTACTTGATTTGACTACATTTAACTTTTATGGGGCCGAAGTGACAAAAAATTAAATCAAAACTGACCAAACACAAAATCTTTATCTTTGTTTACTACTACACTCGTCAAAAATAATTATGTATTTTTATTTTTTATTTTATGGGCGCAGGATATATCATATAGTGGGTCCTTGCTAACAAGCGCGTCTAGTGCTTAGCCTTTCAATTCAACCGCCCCTTCAAATTATTGCTCTTTCTCTATTTACATCTTCATCTTCCACTTTGCTGAATTTTTTGTTTATTATTTTAAAGCTGAACTTTCTTAAACTCTTTTAACTATGACCATGGCCAGTTTAAACCCCTCAAATTCTATGGTACTTTTTTTGTAGTTTATTTCCAATCCGAGCAGATTCTCTTTGTACATTGTCTAAAAAATTTAACAATTTATTTTCATATCCTCAAACTACACTGATTAAATGCATCCCTTTTTTTGTAAATTTTATTTTTTAAAATAAATTAGTATTTAATATAAAAATTTTTTATAAATGGAAAATGCTCTTTAAAGTGGAACAGACGAAAAATATTCTCAAATTGATTGAGACGAAGAAATTAATTGCAAAAAAATTGATCATATTTGATTTATACTGAAATTAGCTTCTCTCTAGTATCGTCATATGCTTATGCTCTTTTTTTTTATCTTCTTATTACTTGCCAAATATTATTGATGTCCTCCTCACTTGCCACAAATCTAACTAACATTTGTTTATACCTTTTTTCTTAATTTTATTAGTTCAATTACGGTAGTAATATATAATTTAACTTAGCAAATATATATATAACAAGAACAAGAAAAACTTATTCATATAATCCTTAAATGTTAATTAATAATGAAGATGATTTTCTATTTTAGTTGATCGTGTTTAATTTTAAACTTACCGATTGATGTAAGTAATGGTTTACCGCATATTATGAGAAACTTTACCTTTCAATAAAGAAAATTCTATCTTCTAAAATGAATTGAACAAAAAAATACAATGTGTTATGTTATTGACCATATATGCTAAAGTTGCTTTGTTTTGATGTAAATGTTCCTTTATAGTCCTTTTCACCAGGTTCCCACGCTCATTTTGCAGGATTGAGGTGCTTGTCACTTGCATAATTTGTGCACCCCACTTACGCAACCTTTTAAAATTTTGTTGGATTATGATGCAAAGATTGCTTTTATATCAATCACAAAAAAAATCACCTAGTAATTTTTGATTTACCATTAGTATCTACACTGTTTTTTGGTACTCTTGATTTTATACATTCATGTGGTCATGATTTTTCTTGTGTTCACAAATCAAGAATGACAGAATTCATCCTTTCTACTTTCTACTTTGTACTTTGATCTTTATACTTTTATGTATCTTTTGATCTTTTTCTTTTGGAATTGCATTATCATCTCCTTTTTATGCAATAAAAAATTGTTTGAAATGTTGTAAATATTATTTAAAAAAAATTAAGTTTAAAATAATAATGCTTTTTATAGTATTTTTTTGCTAATATTAATGTAGTTAATTACCAAATTAGAAAGGTATGCATGATTTAGTAGTATTGAATTGTATTTTAAATTTTGGAGAAAAACAACTTGGTTGTTTGCTTATGTATATGAATACATTTTAATTTAGAGGCTTTTTTTTTAATAATCGGAGTGAGGAGCCATTGTGGGTACCATTTGAGATATATCTCATTGGTCAGAGGTGATTTATTTCTAATGAATTTTATAAAATATATTATATTTGGTTTATGATGATTTTTTTATTATTGTTACAACGATATAGGAGTGAATCAAATCTAAGTTCGGCTGGTGGTGGTCAACAGCGGTCAACACGTGCTATATGTATTGTTATGTATGGGTGTTTTGAAGTGTTTTTTAGGTGTATTTTAAGTGTTCTCTTTATATTTTCTTGGTGTTTTTTCAGCGTTTTTATGTATTTTAGGTGTTTAATTAGTTACTTTTTGGTCTTTTTGGTATTTTTTTATATGTTGTGATATTTTTTAACTGTATTATTTTTCCTTATTTTTATAAAAAAAATATTCTGGATAGTTTTAAAAACCCTAAAAGGATCTCCAGAGATTGGCTACTATTCTCCAATTTTCAGCACTTCTAATTATGCATTAAAAAATCTATAGTTTTTTAGTTTTAAATCATTAACTAAACAATATAATATGATTCAAATCATTTCAACTTTTTTGCTGCACTTTTGTTTATGCATTAAAAAATAGTAATTGATTTTGCGGTTAGTCCAAATTAAAATATTATTAAATGATACATTTGTTGAGTACATTATTAAGAGTGTCATCTTTTTAGAAAGTTTAATTGTCTAATGCATGTTGGTGCATTTTTGAGTAAGACTGATTAATTAACTTACCCATAGTGCTGTTAATTGCTGCTTACGTACTTATAAATTTGTAACAAGGTTCCACTATCAAATTGTGGATAATAAAGGAGGATTTTTATTATTCTATGTTGAATAAAATTATTATACTGCTGCATGACATTCGTATTAAATTATTGTCATTATTAATTAATTTCAATTGTCTTAGATTATCCATCCACGCATAGAAAGCTTACATTAAAATTTGTTTGTGTCGTTTTCAATTGATTTGTATTTTATAATAGGTGTGCATTTACTTAAATGGTTCAGTTGGTATTTGTTTTTGATGTGGTTTTGCTTTTTCTAAAGCATGAAATGCTCAAACTTTTCGTATTAAATTTGGATTTAGTGGCCATTTTTTTTAAAACTAATAATAATAATGTTTGTATTAATTCAAGAATAAAGAGTAAAATTTAGAATAAAGTTGTCGATTTAACAAAAAAAATTATACCACGATCATAAACATTTTAATTACAAATCTACGTTACAAACTTTTAAAAATATTTATTAAATTAACTAAGGTGCACCTAATTTAAAACTTAATTTTTGAAAACTTAAACTATACAAAAATTTGTTAAACTAGATTACCGCAAACCAGCTTGAATCATGGCATGAGGAAGCCACCAGTTGAGATAAAGCCATGTTGGCGATTAGTTCTTTAGTATTTTTAATAGAAACTAGTAACAATTTTTGTAAATTTTTGTGAAATTAGCAGCAAATTTTATGATACATTTTAAAATTTTATGAAACTATCTATAATCTGAAACTATGACTTCCTAGATAATTTAATTTACTCATTTAATAACTTTTGTGAGATTTTGTGAAACTATATGAAACTGCCTGAAACTTCTACAATTTATATAAAACCTTTTGAAACAAATTGAAATCTTATAAAATCTTATGAAATTAACTTTTGTAGATATATAAAATATTTTCAAATAGCAAAAACTATAATTTTTTTTGAAACTATATAAAACTATTTGAAACTGGTTAAAGTTAAATTTCTAACACTAAATGAAACTTTATGAAATTTTGTGAGCCATTTGCACTGTATGTAATTAAATTTTGTAAACATTTCGATATTTTATGAAACATAATGAAAATATACAAAAATATGTTAAACCATTTTATTTAACATATTATATGCAACATTAAAAATGATACAAGAATAAAATCAGAACTAATAAACAACCAAACAATTATTAATCACTAAAAAGTCACCAATACTTAAAATTTAACCTAAGAGATCTAAAATAAATACACAAATTAATAATAAATCGTCAAAAAAACCGTCGTCGTCTTAAGCAAAGCTTATTTGTTGATGCGATTAAAAAAAATGAAACGTGTAGCATTTGAAATATAAAAACATATGATATGAAAATAGTGGAAGTTTAGATTGAAAGAGAATTGAAAAAAAAAATGTGAATTAAAAATTTAAGATGAGAATAAAAAAATGTGATAGAAAATGAAAAATATAAAAATAACAAAAGAAGCGCAAAGTTAGTGATTGCTAATTATGAACCTGTTTGATTCAGCTGTTACATGTAGCTGGATAGCTGGTAGCTGATAGTCAATACGTGTACATGTTTGGTGAAATTTGATTAATTGTTGCTATTTATATGTAAAATGACCTCAAATGTTATAATTTTGTTTTTATTTATTATATTATAAATAAATTATATTATATTATATTTGATAAAAAATTATTTTTTTTATAATAGTAACATTTAATTTTAAATTTATTTATATAATTTTTTTGATAAATTTTTGATTTATTTAAAAATTTATTTAATTATAGCTATTATAGTTTTAATAAAATAATTTCATATAATTTATAAATGATTAGAGTATTTATAAATAAGCTAAATAATTTATATATTATAAAACCAATATATTTTAGTAGGAATAATTCTTTCTAAACAAATAAAAATATTGAAATAGCTATCGGTTGTTGGTAAAAAAATTAAAAATAGAAAATTAAAAAAAAAACTTAAAAGATTCATCAAATGTCTTAGTGAAATATTTTTAAAATAAAAATTAAAAACTCTGTTCACGATTAAGATATCCTTTTACAGTTTAGTCTACAAAAGATACTTTAGATAATAAAATAAAAAACTTCTTCTCACGTGTATGATTTTGGTTAGTAGCAGTATGATGCTAAACTATGCGGCCACTCGTGTGATACAATCAAAAGATTAATTAATGATAAGATTATTATTTTTTCTGTCACGCGCATGCATATTATATTTGTAACTTAAAAGCATCATTTATTCCAAGGTATACCTACACTTTTTACTTTTTTTAAGTGTTAAATTTTGGTTAGTAGGAGTATTAGTTAAATTTAAAAAGTTCAAACTCAAATTTTTTTCATTCTATTATAAAAATAAAATAAATACAATCTTTATTCCAAAAACAGTTTTCAATCTCTTAATTTATATATATATATATATATTTATATATATATATATATATATATATATATTTAAAAAGAAATTCAAAAACATCTAAAGTGTATTTATGAAAGTTTTTTTTTTTTGGTAGAAATTTCATTTTATGAAAAAGAGGAATCATTTGTAGTTTCTATAAAACTAGCTACAAGACAATATGAATTTTGTTTTCCATATTCAATTTATGGTAAATTATTTTTACATTAGTAATTTTAAATTTGAGTATAATAAAATTTCGTTATCTTGTTTAAAATATGAAATTTAACATTTATTTTTAAAAAAAAATTAATCAACAGGCGTACAAAAATCGTGGAGATTTTTCTCCAATTTTTCTTCAAATTTCCAATCATGGGCCAAAACCTTAAATTCTCTTATACCATCATTTGCATTATGCAATATTCGCATAATTATGGGAAAATAATGATGTATGTATGATCAATATATTAAAGGCATTGTGTTATGTTCCTTCACTATAGACAATATATTCTACCACTTGTCCATGTTTTTCTTGTCTATGTTTTACTCTCATATTGGCTATCTCATTATCATACAATCAAATCATTACATATGCATATATAAATTTATTAATAACTACATATTTCATAATTCTAAGTGTGTTGACCAAAATTTCATATCATGCTTCAGAAAAAATGACAAAATTGGAGAAAAAACAAAAATGGGTCTAATCAGTTATTAGGGTTAGCTGAAGTTGGCCCAATTGATTAATTTGGATAGAGTTATTGTCCACTTTCGTCACTTTTATATGCCTACATAAATTTTCATGCTTGGTCTATAAATACATATATCTTCTTTTATTGGTACTCTTGTTTTTGTTTAAGCATTTTGTCCAAAATTGAAGGATTGGTTTTTTTTTTTTTTAAAAGAAATTTTTCCACCTACTTGAAAATTCAATCAAAACTTTTAATAGTATATTTCTATCTTCTTCGTTGTTTTTAAATGACATATGGTATTACCGCTAAAGTGAAGTTTTTGTATTTTGACACCGCTCTAAATAAAGTATAGTTGGAAATTAATTTTAATACTATATCAAACATGGCGATGAGTTTTATACATATACATGAAGATTTTTCCATAGGATATGTAAACACACACTATAATTTAACCAACAAAATTGTGTCAATGATAGTGAAGTATGCATGTTCATGGGTTTGGGTATCCGGCCCGTCCTCTTAGGGCCGGGCTTGGACACCAATATTTAGTCCCAAACCCGGCCCGGACTCGAGCCCGAAAAAAGCCCGCTTTTTGATGGGCGGACTTGAACTTTCAATATCATAAAAAATCAATGTAAGTCCGGCCAAGCCCGGCCCGAGCCCAAAAAAAAGTGTATTAGGGTCAAGTTTGGGTAGTATATTAAAAACCCGAACCGGACTTGGGCGGGCTTGGGCTTGCCTTTAAAAAAGTCAAGCCCGCCTAGGCCCAAGCCCGCCCAAGCCCGGCCCATGAACAGGTCTATAGTGAAGGAAGGAGCATGCTTAGCTTTGGGGGAAAAGTTTGGCCTGGTTTTGGACGAGGAAAGGTGGAGGGTAGGCTTGTGATGACAATATATGACACAAAATAACAACATAATCCGAGTAAAAAGGAAAATAAATTAAAAAGGTTCATTTTGCCCTTGAACTTAACACAAACGATCAAATAAAGCCAAACTCGTAACTTTGGACAAAAACATTCTTAAAATGAACATTAAATAAAAACACTCTCAAAATGAATGTTTTGACTCGTTTTATTTCTTGAATATCCAATTGTCTAATAATTTTATGGCGCATGCACTCCAATTGTTCTGTACCACCTCAGTGGAAGGTTGAAGGATAAATAAGTCAAATTAACTAATTTTTAGGTGTTCTTGTCCAAACTATAAACTTATCCCTTCTTTGATATTAAGTGCCAAGTTTAAGAGGCAAATTAAATCTTCGGTGAAAAAAAAAGAAGAAGGAAAGAGGTTGTGGTAGGGTGTCCATTCTGAAATTGTATCATTTTTAAAAATTGAACCAAACATAAAAAATTTAGGAACTAAATTTTTTAAAATCAAACTGTACTAGCCGGTTTGTTCTATTTGTTTGGTTCTATTTGGTTATTCTAGTGTGGTTTACACTCTAAATTTACTAAAATTGTTTATATTCAAAGTCAAACAAAACTAAAAACACTAAATTTTATTATAATATCAACCGAATTTAATCCAAATTAGTTGATTTAATTCGATTATTTGGTTTGAATTTTACACACTTCATGTGGGTGGTGCACCATTTAACATCTTGCCCTAAACCATCATTTTCAACCTCAAAATGATTGAAGTCATAATTATTATCAGTCCCCATTACATTGAATTTAAAACAATATAAAAAGTTATATCTATTTGAATCACAAAGAAATGCTATCTCAATCTACTAATCTTCAAAGGAAAAAATTTCTAGAAAATTGTATCGATTATTTTATTTTCTATTTGGTGAGTGCTTTGATTTATTGCTTTTGCAGACACCATGAGAACCATATATAAAATAAGGCTTCCTCTTCCATTTGTGAAAATGACATGTTTGTTTGCTTGCTTGCTTGTTTAGATTTTTTTTTTTCTATTTTAAATTGATTTTAAATTTTGGTTTTGAGTATTGTTATAGTGGTGTAGCCTCCAACCAATTCATGTTTTCTTAAAACATTTTAATTCAGATTTAGAAGGAAAAGCAAATGGTGGGAGAAGTGGGTGGATAAAACAACTAATTAATTTATATTAAAATGAAGTTCATAATATACAATGGCTTTCAGCTTGATCATGACAACATTTTCATTCAGCAGATATGATTTAGGTTAACTAAAATTCATCAACTTGTCCATTAAATACTAACAGTATTCTTTTGATCTCATCTATTACTTGGCAGTACATACATTATAATTCTTACAGTTAATTGCAAAATAATTAATAAATCATCAGTTTTAGCGCGTTTTGCAATTTCAACACAACTTTTTGATTTTGTGAATTTAAAACACGAATACTAATATTTTTGTAATTCGAAACAACGAGCAATTTTTGAAAGAAAATATTAATGTAGATGCTTGAATATATATTACTATGCTACTATTCCGACGTCCATATACTTATTTTTTTCATCAAAAAGTTGTTTTGTGTTTTCGAGAGTAAAAAATTTAGTTGTTAGTATTTTAAATTAACAAAATTAGAAGTTCGTGTGAAAATTATAAAACATGCTAAAATTCATAATTTATTTTACAATTACCTCTAATTCTTATAAATACATTGACTAATTATTATTTTACAATGTAGTTCCAGCTTAAAAATTAAAATTGATGATGCATAATTCATCTTGAATTCTATGGACTAGTCACGGTATTCATTAGAATAGGAAGGAATTGGTAGCACAGGTTTAAGTCTGGCACAGGGATTGCGCAGGGCTTAATTTTTAAGTTCTTTCTTTCTAAGAGGATTAAAAATACTTAATTATGATTCAAAAACTAGTTTAATTTTAAGTTTATCTTTAAACAGATGTGTTATTGTCCACAATATAATCTTTCTTTAAGGACCAACTTTTCAGTAGCAAAATACATTTTTTTCAGAATAAAACTAATTCCATTAATTAATCAAAAGTTGGAATAATATCAGAAGGGGCGTTCCCTTTTATTGCAGACTACAACAAGAATCATTTACTTTGCTATATAATGAGCAACTTTATGAGTACTTCTATCAGCAAACTTAGTACCAATACAATGAGAGTTCATATTCAGGTTTAAACGATCTTGAGCTATCAATCCAATGTCATTAAACGACAAGCATTTGTTGTTGAAGATATCCATTACTACCTTCGCATCTTATTTGATTACAGAAGGAGTTAAATTTTCGTCTAATGCCATAGTAATTCCATCCCGAACAACATGCTAGCTTCAGATCACCTTTGCAGTCCCTTATCACCATTCTTGTGCTAAATTTGTTGTTCCAAAGAGTATAACATCCTGTACATTTCGGCTTCTGCGTGGTTTGATGATTCATACAAAACTCCTAACTCCAATACCATAATGTTTACATAATGTTCTCATGATCAAAATCACAAACTGGACGACTAATCTTAATGTTCGATAGTACTAGATGGTTTAAAAAAAAGGAAAATTGATGGTTTTCTAAAATGAATAGAATGAGAAGGCTAGAAAATGAATTGAATAGACTAAATTGTGATTAGTACAGTCCTAAGAAGAGATATAGTGAATCACAGATTGGAGGGGATGTTGATGAACTTGGAGAGAATATCGTTTTCGACGCCTGCAGAGATATATTGGTATGCTGCTTCTGTGGGATGAACACCATCCCAAAATAAATATTGTGAAGAATTTCTGCAGACTTGTGAAATAACATGATTCCGAGCATATTTTATCTGGAAAGGTATATAACCGCAACACCCTTTTTTTGTATCCACAAAATCTGTAAACACGACAATACAAATTACTATCATATAGTTGGTTCTTAAATATAACTATATAAGCATTATATCCACAAAATCTGAAAAATTGTTCATGTTTATGTCAAATAAATTCTCGAGTTGAATTGAATTAAATAAAGGGTAACAATGCGTATATATCACGGTTTTGATGATTTTGATTTTTTTTTTTCAATAGTTTGAAGTTTGAACTTACCATATTTTTGTGGATTATTCATCATGTCTTGTAAAGGGTCATATATGTTAGCATAAAGAAAGTTGCTCTCTGGTAGCATGGCCTGAAGGCCAGGCAGATACTTTTGAAGCTTTGCATTGAAAGCTTCAGCATTTGAGTTCTCGTTCTCCATGCACGCCCCACCAAACTTTTTAATCATTTCTAGCGGTAGACAACCGATCGGAGGGAGTCCGGACACTACCACCTTCCGGAGACCAAGATTATACAGGTCCTATTAAATAATAAATAAAGATAATCACTAATTTAAAACCATTATCATATAATTTTAAGTTAAATTCAGGTCAAATATATAAATGCATTTTTTAATGTAAATCTAACCAAAAAATTTAATTTCAATTATAAAAATTTGGTTAATTGGTATGTAATGTTATACAATAAAAAAAAGTTAAAAGCTATATGTGTAAACCTATAAAAATAAACTGACATTTTAAAATTGCCTAATTACTTAAAAATCATTCAACTTGTAACTTTTTTTCATTTATACCATGACCTAGAAAATTTTTAATTGTACCCTATTTTCGATTTTTATATTTCGTTTGTACACCAAAAGTAAATTTTTTGATAATTTAATTAATTTAAACATAAAAATATTAAAAACAAGATACATAAATGATTAACATTAACATTTTATTTCCGATCAAAAAAAAAAAAACATTAACATTTTATTAGAATATAGGTTAAAAATGAAGGACTAATTTAAATTATTTTTCAAAAGAAAATAGGTCAATTCAACTCATTAGGATAGAGTTGAAACATAAAAATCAAAAATAGGGTACAATTGAAAATTTTCCTAAATCATGGTATAAATGAAAAAAAGTTAAAAGGTGGGTGATTTTTAAGTAATTAAGCCTTAAAATATTTATATGCATACTTCTTTAATTTATCTTTAAGTACAGTCGAAGATATTATGATTAAATAAATATTAATTTCTAAATTAAGAAATAGTTTGTTAGAGATCAAACAATGGGTGCTTACCACTAGGATTGTTCGCATTTCAGTCAACAAAAAGTCTTGATATTGATCTACATTAAAACTCAATCTTCTTAATATTAAATCATAAAAATTAAAAGTCCAATCATTAGTCCCTGCACTGATAATCACCAATGCACCATTTAATATTTCTTTAGCCTTCTCTTGTCCAACAACTCGTTCGAGTCTTGGAATATAACTCTTGAACAAATCAACTTGTTTTTTAGGCGAAAGTGCATTAGTTAATAAAGTTGTTGCCTCGTCATAACCTGAACCCGCTGATGCAAAATTAACGCCTGTAACGATTTCGTTATCGGATAAAGTCGGATCCAAGAATGGAGGAACGGATTCTTTAATACCAAATGATGATGCAATAAAATCCGGAATAAGTTTTCCATTAGAAAATCTTCCTGTCGGAATATGACTCGGAAAATCTTTGCCGTATGGTTTGAAATTACCTTTGACCCATGTCTTAATATAATTATTATTACCAGAATCAACTGTAGAATCACCAAAGACTAGAATTGCTGTAAATTTTGGTAATGTCATATTTGCTTTTGATAAGTTAAAAATCATTGTGAAGATCATGAGAATGATCATGCCGGAGGATTTAATAGCAGCCATTGTTTGATTAATTTTGTGTTATGTTTTTCTTCATTCTTGTGATGATTTATATAGTTTTGATTAGCAAAAGATTACCTTGCTGGATTTACAATATTTTTTACAGCTTGTCACACTTTTTGTATCTTACTCACAAGTCACAAAAAAGCTCTATTCTATATTAAACTTTTTATTGAATTATTTTAGGACTTTGAATATTATTACATTTGTTTTTAGAAATGAAATGTTTTTTCCAAGTAACATTATGACATTACAACAATGCAAGAAAGCTGTTTGTTTGCTAGATTTAGTCATTTTTACATATGAATGCCTTTCTATTTTTTAAATTATCTAATTTTCAGAATGTTATTTTCTTAATTGGGTTTCATTTGCCATTTATGAAATTCAATTTTTTTAGAATAATACTAATTTCATTAACATCAGCCAATACAAATTGGATAAATACAAATGGCAAGTATTAAAATACATTTTAGACGCGGATGATTATCATTAAAAAAAATAGATTATAGTATTATAAAACTCTCTATCGAAAAAATCCGCACTTTCTAAACCCGAAAAACTGAAGAAATCGAAATACGCAATCAGTAATAGCCAATTCCGATTCATATACGCAATTATCAATAGAATTAATCAAACATAAAAATTCATAACATTAAGTTACCAGATAAAAAAAAGCAATTACACAATATCAATTACAATTTTACAACAGTAATTTAAAAACTAAAATTTAGAAATTACAGTACCTTGAGCTGCATTGCATCTAAGACAATTGAAACCGACAGAGAGGGCACGTAGTTGTGATGGTTAACCATCGAGAAATGCAATGAACGTGATAACAATGAGAGCAAGGCAGTCTATACGCCGTCGTATCATCAATAAATTCATCTGTACAAATTGCGCAAACTACTAAATCATCAGCCTCATTTCTGATTTGTACCAGAGATAGATTCAAATTATTCACCGACAAACCCTCATTTCGCGTTTCTCCGGCGGAGGCGGGTCGGATCGGATCATCAAAGGTATGGTTATGAGTATGAGTATCAGCATAAGTTGCTAAATAAATTGCATAATCTGAATCGATCATGTCATCTTCGTCTAACTGACCATTATTATCCAATAACTCGAATTCACTTACTACATCTTCTTCTTCTTCTTCTTCCATTGGAGAGGGCATATAAATAAATGTGAAGGTCTGCTTCCGAAATTAGTTGATTTTGATTGATCTACCTGATTATGTAGCTTGTTGATTCTTCAATTGATGAGCTTAGAAATGATGGAGTTTGTGAAATCGGAATTGATTTTCCCAAATTCAGATGAAGTACAGTTGAGATAGTACTTCATTTAATGGGATGGGCTTTACAGTCGGGTCGGCCATAATGGATTTTGTGAGCTTCAACGCTTAGCTATGTTTGGATTATGGAATAGGTCCGAAATATTTTATTCCGTATCAAATAATTATTTTTTTTATTAAATAATTATTCCTCACTTTATTATTAACTTCATGGAATTGTTATTACATGATTTTGTGAAATAACTTAAATAATAACTATTTTATTTCTAACGGGTTTAAATATTCAATGGATTTTATATTTTACATTAAAAATCAGATTTTAGAGACAGTTCAAACACATCTCTAGAAACATATTAAAAACATGCTAGATACATTTATAAATAAATACATATTAATAAATATTTGAAAAAATTTATATATATATATATAAATTGTTAGGGTTCTCTTAGATAATAATGCTATTAAATTTTTATTTCGACATTTAATTAACTATTTGAAACCTAAGACGCGTGGAAAGGAAATATCGGAGGAGTAGGATATAGTTTTAGAGAGACGGAGGGATCAAAGAAGCTCACAATTTCACTTTCTAATGTCTTTTACACTTTGTTTTTTCAGATTAAACTCACAGAAATTTACACCTCTATGCTTCTTCGAATGGACCATACTACAATACGGGTTTATAGAACATGCGTTAAAACACATTTGTAGCCCCTAAACTTGCAATTATACAATTTAGGCTCCTAAACATTAATTTTTTTTCATACCTAGCCCTCAAATTTTGGGAAAACGTGAATTATAAATGAAAGAAATACTAAGTCTTATATTAGCTGACGGTGCCGTGACGGACCCAAATCTTTTATAAGGTTCTATTATAATTTTATCAAGATGGATGAACAATTACTTATCATACGTTCTATATAGATCCGCTCATAAATGGTGGTTAAATTAAAAGGAATACATTATTCAAATGTTATTGTATTGTTAAAAAAAGATCAATCGATTTGGAAAAAATAAATATAATAAATGGGAAATGATATAGTTTTGTGTTTAAACTCGAGGAGGAAATTGAAAATAAACCCAAGAGTTCTTTTTTAAGGAAATGAACTTATACCAAAAACAATTAATTGATTATATGTTAATTATTTGCATAATAACTAATAAGAGTTCATTTTGCCTCCTAGGTTTCGCACAAAAGATCAATTACAACCAAGACTGTTGCTTTGAAATGCCGGCATCCAATTTCAGCAGCTTAGTTAAAAAAACACCATAAACTTGATATGTTGGCTAAATTTACCTCCTCATATGAGTTGGTAGAAAACGACTAGAGCATTATATACAAATCAAAGCTGAAGTGGCAGGAATTTTTTTGAAGAATTTGAAGCTGAGAGGTAAAAGGAGTCAAAATAACAAATTCAGGTTGTTATTTTTTTGCCGCACATATGATCTCAACTGATCTTTTGTGCTAAGTTCAGAGGGGAAATAAACTTTAATTAGTTATTTGCAAGAATCTAACTTTCTATATCATTGTAAGATCTCAATTAAGTTGGATATTTTACAATGAATTTTGAAAACGAATTATTAATAAATCCAAGAATATAAAACAAAATATATTCATCAATGGAATATGTGCTTGACATAAGTTCTAAGTACTTTCTTGAGTTGATGTATTTATAAATCCCAAAATAAAATAAAATAACTAAAAAATGTGCAAGTATATGAAGAACATAGACTTGGCCCTAATTAATTTCAATCCTAAACGAAAAAAGCTAAAACTTATGACACAACCTAGGGAGGGAACTACCATAACAATGCTCCTTCATTGAAGTTTTTCTTTTATGTGCCATTGGATTTGCAGAAAGCAGGTTTTGTCCTTAAATGTCAGATTGATTTTATTTGATAATTTGTTGAATTTATCTTTCATATCTTGGGAGCAAATTTACTTTTCCTCGCAGTATAAAAATGAAGGATTACGCCAATTATCTCTTCCCCGCAACACTTCAATGGACAAGGTTTGTGAGATCTAACTATATTAGCTAGCGTATATAATATGTGTGTGTGAATTTATAGATTTTTGTTTTTTTTATGTCGTTTTTAGAAATATTTATCTTGATAATTTTTTTTTGTTAAAGTAGTAGTTTGCTCAAGAGAATGGTTATCACGTGAGCAAAATCAAACTCAAGTGAGTCAATTGAGCGGACATAAATACAACACTTGCAATATAATTTTTAAATTAAATTATATTTGAATAAAAAAATAGAAGATTTTGTTAGAATTAACAAAGGCGTTAAATATTTAAATTTATTAGGTTATTATGCCATATATTTTTGACTCTTTATGTTTTTTTAATAAATTTTTAAGTATATATATATATATATATATATATATATATATATATATATATATATATATATATATATATATATATATATGTAATAGTTATATATGGAGAAATTTAATGTTAGTCTTCTCGAAGATGATCTATAAATATAGCGAGTTTGTAAGAAAATTAAAAAGAAATAATAACAATCAATAAGTTGTCAACCTTAATTTATGGTGAGTATATCATTTTTTATATTATGCTAGCATGGGCTCAACTCAAAGAAAATAATTATAATCATTATCTTGTAGTAGTATTTATTTATTTAATTAATAACTAGACTATACCTGCAGCCACATTTAATAAGACTTTTTATATTAATCTCCTCTAATTTTTTTTTCGAATAGATCGACAGTCCAGGTAAAAGCTCTAGCACACCTGAGGTGGAAATTATAGTGAACCAAGATTTACCACCCTCGGCTAAAATGACACCGTCAAATGAGCTGGTCGAAGCCATGCAAAACCAAGAAGAAAACCCTAGTAGAATAATGAAGAAGAGCATATTCGAGGCATGGGCAGCTAAAACATTTGGAATGATGCCATTCACATTCATCACCAATCTCTTCGCAGCTTTAGTGGGCGTCAACGGCGGCATTAATCTGAGTTCGTCGACGTGCAAAGTGTTCTTCGTGTTGCTGATGATCAATTTTTATGCTTCAGTAGTTGGAATTCTGCTATGGCATGTGTTTCCTAGGGTTGCAAAAGGGTTTCACTTGATGGCATTTTTGTGTGCTATGCTTTCACTCACTATACTCTTCTGTACTGTGGTACCAACTGAACTTAAGAGTATGCCTTGGGTTTTTATGACCATTGTGATGCTTTTGGTCACTGGATTACTAGTCTATGAGCTCTCTTCACTCTCCAAGAAATCATACTAAAAGTAAGATGACCGTGAGGCGCAACTAAAGAATATGATGCACGGTTACTCAAACAATTTTTTGGCGCTAAATCGAGGTGTTCAGAAAGAATAGATTACTCAATTATCCTTTTCTATTAATTATTATACTTTTTCTAGCATTCTTTCTTCGTTTTAATCGTCTCATTCTGTCTCATTCTATAATCACTTAATCTTATTTTATCCTCCTTTAATTTCTTTATTACGTCCTTATTACTTCATGTACATGTTAAGACCAGAAACACGAGTTGTGTTTTATCATATGGCAATCTATGCTATTTATGCATCTATATATGGTATTATTATTTGCTTGTTTAATTAAATTAATAGGCGCTACTTTATTTAAAATTGCATGCAAAGAAACCGATTACTTTAAGAACTTGACACAATTATCTAATAGTACGGTTGAAGTAAATTTTTTCTAATAAGGTTAAAGACGTAAGATTTTTTTAATAGTACAGTTGACTGAACACTTTTTTTAAGAAACATTTTTCATTCCGCTAATTTTTTCGCTAGCTAGCTTTCCCGCTTTGGTACCTTTAACTTAAAAAAGGTCTGACTTTTGGCCAATTAAAAAGATTAATTTCAACAATTTTACATTCTTTTGACCAATCTAAATATAAAACTGTTTAACTTAATTTTAGTACTTTGAATGATGAATCTTAAAATGTAACTTATTTATTAAATTTTCATTTTTTTTCTTACATTTTTAACATATGTAATGTCTAAAAGACTATTTATTAATGTATCATAGAGTTTTTATCCCACACAACGGATGTGTTACATCATTTTTACAACAAGCCAATAATCATTTGCGATAGGAAATTTTTATTTATTATTTATTTTTTTATCATTAAACATTAGCACATGGCTAACGTCTTATTGGTTTCTTGCACCGGAATTTGGACGGAGGTGTAACGATACAAGTGATGGTCTTTTTCATGTAAACATATACCATAAAGAAAAAAGTAGTTGTGATTTGGAGGGAAGAATTAAGAAAATTACTACACGACAAACTAAATCATAACCGAATTTAAAAAAAAATGTGGAAATTATAAGCATGAGTGACATGGTTAATGGCAAAATACACATCTCCCATTTGCTTAATAACATCAAGAATACCTTACAGTAAATCGCCACAAATCCCCACCTTTTCTACGCTATCAACACTCTCACAAAACCAACCAAAACTACCCACAAAGATCGTAACTTTCTCCCATATTTACCAAGAATGCTCCACTTACAGCTCTTTAAATGCGGGCAAACAAGCCCACGCTCACATGATTCTATCTGGGTTTATCCCCAGTGCATACGTTTCAAATTGTTTGATGAAAATGTATGTAAAATGCTCCCAGTTGAGCTACGCGTACAATGTGTTTGACAGAATGCTTCAAAGAGATGTGGTTTCTTATAACACAATGATATCTGGGTATGTTGGTGTTGGAGAAATGAATCTTGCAAGAGGGTTTTTTGATGACATGCCTATGAGAGATGTGGTTTCGTGGAACTCGATGATTTCAGGGTTTTTGCAGAATGGTGAATGTGGGAAGTCGATTGGTGTTTTCTTGGAGATGGGAAGATTGCGCGAAGTCAGGTTTGATGAAACTACTTTTGCAATTGTTTTGAAAGCTTGCTCTGTTGTGCAAGGTAGATGTTTGGGAGTTCAGGTTCATGGGCTTGTTGTTCGCATGGGATTTGTTAATGATGTTATTACAGGAAGTGCGTTGTTAGATATGTATGCTAAGTGTAATAGTTTAGATGATTCACTTTGGGTTTTTGGTGAAATTCCTGTTAAGAATTGGGTCTGTTGGAGTGCCATGATTGCTGGTTGTGTCCAAAATGAAGAGCATATTGAGGGTTTAGAGTTGTTTAATGAGATGCAAAAGGGTGGAATTGGGGTCAGCCAATCTATCTATGCTAGTGTTTTCAGGTCATGCGCTGGGCTCTCTGCAATGAAACTGGGTGCTCAATTGCATGGCCATGCTTTAAAGCTTGCTTTTGGGTCAGATATTGTTGTAGGGACTGCCACTTTGGATATGTATGCAAAATGTGGAAGTATGGAAGACGCTCAAAGGGTATTTAACTCGTTGCCAAAACATAGTTTGCAATGTTATAATGCCATGATTGTCGGTTGTGTTCGAAATGAGCAAGGCTTTAATGCTTTGCAATTATTTTGGATTTTGCTGAATTCTGGCCTTGGCTTTAATGAAATTAGTCTATCTGGGGCAATTAGTGCTTGTGCATCCATCAAAGGGAATTTGGAAGGCCGTCAACTACATTCTTTAGCGGTTAAAAGTACTCTCACGTCAAATATTTGTGTTGCAAATGCCATTCTCGACATGTATGGAAAATGTGGAGCTTTGGTCGAAGCTGACTGTATGTTTGATGAGATGGAGAGAAGGGATGCCGTGTCTTGGAATGCTATCATTGCAGCGCATGAGCAGAATGGCAATGAGGAAGAGACACTTGCCTTTTTTGCATCAATGCTTCGCTCAAGAATAGAACCTGACGAATTTACTTATGGTAGTGTCTTAAAAGCGTGTTCTAGTGGGCAAACTTTGAACTGTGGCATGGAGATCCACAACAGAATTATCAAATCTGGAATGGGGATGGATTCTTTTGTAGGAGGTGCTCTTATTGATATGTACAGCAAGTGCGGAATGATAGAAGAGGCAAAGAAAATCCATGACAGAATAGAACAACAAACAATGGTTTCATGGAACGCAATTATTTCCGGATTCTCTCTGCTAAAACAAAGTGAGGATGCTCACAGCTTCTTCTCTGAGATGTTGGAAATGGGTATAAAGCCAGATAACTTCACCTACGCAATAGTTCTCGATACCTGTGCCAATTTGGCCACTGTTGGACTTGGGAAGCAAATACATGGTCAAATCATCAAGCAACAATTACATTCAGATGTGTATATAACCAGTACTCTCGTCGACATGTACTCGAAATGCGGAAACATGCAGGATTCGAGATTAGTATTTGACAAAGCTTCTAATAAAGATTTCGTGACATGGAATGCTATGATTTGTGGCTATGCTCAACATGGACTCGGAGAAGAGGCAATAAAAACTTTTGAGAATATGCAACTTGAGAATGTTAAGCCGAATCATGCAACTTTCATTTCAGTCCTTAGAGTATGTGCACATATGGGACTCGTAGAAAAAGGGTTGCATTACTTAGACACTATGGTAACCGAGTATGGTTTAGAACCTCAATTAGAGCATTATTCATGCATAGTCGATATAATAGGGAGATCAGGTCGAGTAAGCGAGGCTTTAAAGGTTATTAAGGATATGCCTTTTGAAGCTGATGCTATTATTTGGAGGACTCTTCTTAGCATTTGCAAGATACATGGGAATGTAGAAATTGCAGAAACGGCTACAGATGCTATTTTGCAATTGGAACCGCATGACTCTTCTGCTTGGATCCTTTTATCAAATGTTTATGCTGATGCAGGAATGTGGGGAAAGGTTTCGGAAATGAGAAAGATGATGAAGTATAAGAAGCTGAAGAAGGAGCCAGGCTGCAGCTGGATTGAGGTCAAAGATGAGATGCATGCGTTTCTTGTTGGCAATAAAACTCATCCAAAATGTGAAGAAATTTATGAAATTATTGGCTTGCTAATTGATGAGATGAAGTGGGTTGGATACAAACCTGAGACTAATTTTTTCATTGATGAGGAGTCTGAAGAATATGATCAGCTAGTAGCTAACTATTAATGTCAGAAATTCCGACCGGCCTCTACATGTACATCAGAAATTCAATTTGTAGTATTTATTTAAAATTGCTAGAATTAAAAATCGATGCTGTAATTTTAAAATATTACTTCGTACGGAAAACCTGTTTAAATTTTAATCTATAAATTTCGAGTATTGACCGACTGACTACTTCTCAAATTAAATTCTTACAACTGCCATGAATCATTTTCTAATCTTCTCTAATAACACAAGACAACAAAAAGATAACAGAACAAAATTTTGCTATCAACAGAAGTAAAAATTAGATCCAACAAAAACCGGTTAACATTTATACAATGCCTCTGATATCATATACAGAGCTGACTAAACATACAAAACCTTACTATTTATCCTTTCATAACATTTCCTCATCACTTCTATAATATCACAGAAGACAAAACTAGGTTAAAATCATACCATATCCATGTCCACTATTTTAGCATTCCAGTGAGATGAAAGTTAGAAACTATCAAAATTGGGCGAGGATCTCTATAGTCGTAAAATCTGATTCAGTGGTTGAAATAAGTAAACAGCTGCTGAAATCAACAGGACGACTATTGCCACGATCACGTGTTTGTAATTGAGCACCCCGGCATCAATCCTTCTCACATTCCCAGGCTCCAATACGAAATCTGCAGTTCTCATCTCAGCTTCAACAACAGATGCACTTTTCTTGGTCTCATTAAGCTGTAGACAGTAAATATAAAGATAATATAGAAAAAAGAGTTATAATAGATTCACACTTGGGTTGGTCTGGAAAAAGGATACAAACAGATGAATTTTATAAATAATATTGTAAAACTTAAAAGAAACTGAAATCCTATTTCTTTGCCTAGGTAGGCTGAAATTTCTTATAACTGCATTGGTTTCTGAAGGGATTAAAATTCTCTTGAGAACATATCTTTTTCAAGTAGTTCCATTGTCACATTGAAACTCAACCATACCATTATTGGAGCCCACCGCAAAACTTGATTTTCTTTTTGAAAGAGACAAAATAGTTAAAGATGGACAATATTCATTTGGAGGTAAGGGAATACAGTACGAGAAAAGGGTAAATTGCATATCAAATGTGAAAAAAATAAAAAGACCACTAATCATGATTTCAGAACAGGTCATATTCTGAATTTCCCACAATTTTGCAGGTTCATATAAAACCCATAAATAACGGCTTCACATTTTCAAGACAATAAAATTTTCCTTAGAATTAAAAATGGCTTTTACCTTTGGTTGGACATGCATTCTACTGATTGAGGAAAATGAAGTGAGCTAAGAGATCTGGAGGGGAAATTCAATAAGGGGAAACTTTAAACATGCGGACAAAACCTCACCAAACATAAATTATATGCACCTTGCATATCATAAACTGCAGTATTTTCCAAATTAAAACCCTCCCAGCTCATCATGAATATTTTAACTAAACATACTCAGAACATAAGAGCTTGGACCTACCTTGGACGCAGGAGCAGGGATATGGGTTTTCTCATGCTCAGAAAACAGATGTTTTTCACCATTCCCTTTTTGAAGATGGCTGCTAGCTACAAAGGGAGCTATGCCTGATTGCTGTAACTTCACCACCAAAGTTCTATTGTCAAGTGCTAATGATGTTATCTGCACGTATTAAAAAAGCACCAGTCAATCTAAGCCAAATCAGCAAAAAATAAAAAGTTCAAAAATGCAATAAAACATATGCACACATGTCTGCAGTGTGTGTCTAACTCATCAAAACCCAGCACCAAAGTAAACAATGATTGTTACAGCTAAACCGATGCACAAAGTGCTCCCCATCTATTAAAGGTAGGGGAGGATAGGCGCATTTGTATGCAGCCTTCTGCTTGCATATTCCAAAGAGGCTTTCCATGCCTATATAACCCATACACCAAAACAGCTGCAGTAACCCCAATACATCGATTCAGAGTACAGTTTAAAAAAAATCTCAAGTGGAGAACCTCAGCTATACCCAACCAAATTGACAGTGATTGCTACAAGAACAATATAGGTAAAAAAAGGAGAGTTTTCCTTGACAAAAAAATGGATCACTAAATTAGCACCAAGAATTTGAAGAGAATATACAATACATAGCTCATAGCTGCAGAACAAATAAGGGAAATGTCAATAAGAACTACCACAAATCACCTTCCTTTCATTACTTAAAATCATTTGTGCATCTTGTATCGTGTTCAATCTCCAGAATCCCCATATTCCATTCCAAAATCCATACGTTATGATATTCAAATTATAATCATCCAAATTGCCCTCCTTCGTAAAGAGAAAAGAGAGTTTGCCAATGAAAATTAAAGAATAGTAAGTGACCAGGAATATAAACCTTCCATCTCTAAGTGAGGGCTCCCAGAGAGCCCCCACTGATCAATTGGTAAGGGATTGCTGAGAGAACCATCTGGATCTTAAGATTTTAGCAAGAAAATCTCACTTATATACAACATCAGAATACTAGAAAAAGCTACCTAAAATGCTGAAGGAGCCACCCACTATTTAATACTCTCTCCATTCCTTAATAATTGACGTTCTACATAGAAATTTTTGTTCCAATTTATATGACGGTTTTATACTACCAATGCACTTTAACAATCTTTTGCTCTATTCTATGCTTATTTATACATGCTACTTTTAAAAAAAATTACAGCTAATAAATGATAATATGAGTTATTGTAGCGATAGTATAGTATCTTGCTATGTGTTAATTACATTCCTTAATTTTTGTGCACACACCTAAAACGTCAAGTATTAAGGAAGGGAGGAAGTAATTGCTAACTTCACAAAGAAACTACTGCCCCCTAACAAAACTAGTCACGCATTAAAATAAAGATAATTTCCCCAATCCCTAAATTAAGTATCACCCAATTTTCCCATGATCTCAATAGCTTAGATACTAGTAATTTGGTTAACACACAAACACGTGCATAAACAGACAGAGGGAGAGAGAGAGAGCAACATGTCTTCAATTAAATTTTGATTTTCTTTTTGTTGAGTTTAAACATTACTAACTAAATTATTATTTGTTTTGGTTACTTCTACATCTGAAGTTTCGAAGACAATTTCCGTCATTAATTTTCTACCAAAACTGTCTGAAGACTCATCAAAATAAAGTATATGGTGATTTTCATGACAGGAATCTGTGAAAATAGCCAACATTCTTACTTACTGAGCCCCACCCCAGTTAGTAATCAAAATGTTTCTTCATTGCTGTGAACAGATGACTATATGGTATGACTTAATGAGCAACTCATGGAAGCCTAATGTTGTTGATACTTTGCCGCTTATAATTAGCTTTTTAGATTTAATGGATGAATACTAACTATGCGAGTAATAAATCCAGAAAAAAAAAACCATCATTATGAGACGAGAGATTAATACCTGCTTATGAAGCCGTTCTCTTTCTATAGCCAATTGCATCACTAAATCTGTTATTACTTTAGTTCGAATACCAATGTCCCTTGCAGTAGTCATTTTTGTTTCCTCAGTTCTATTTAAAGATGCCTCTAATGAAACAAGCTTTCCCCTCAAAAAACCCAGTTCTTCAGTTAGTTCTGCATTAGATTCGGATAATGTAATACATTTATCATCTGCACTATCTGCCCGATTTTCAGCTTTAAGAACTTTCAACTTCAGATCTTCAATGAGATTTTCCATATCTCTAACTGTGGCATACAACATATTTTGCTTCTCCTGACTAGCATCAACAGACGCCACTGCATGCTGGAGCTGAACTTCAGATTCCCTCAACTGCTTTTCTAAATAATCCACCTTCTCAGAGGTAACTTTAAGATGTGGGCCATCCAGCTGTTTCTCAAGTAAATTCAATTTTTCTTTTAGAGCCAAGGCCTCGGAATTTGCAAGAAGTAATTTATCTTCAGCTTCTATCAAGCTTGCTTTTAAACTGCCAGTCTGTGATAAAAAAGAGTTGCTGAGTTTTGCACTGCTACTGCTGACCTCCTGCAAAGCATTTTCTTTGGTTTCCAACTGTTCCATACATTTTTCAAGCTTTGATCTTAGATCAATTTCTCGTTGGTTTGTGCCATTCAAATTGAACTGAAGTATCTGGAGTTTGCTAAGTAGTCCTTGAGAAATTCCTTTAAGGATTTCAGCAGCATTTTCTGCTGTGAAACACTTTTCACAAATTTCTACTGCTTCTTCTTCCATGAAGAATACCTCTTGTTCTGTAGAAATTAACCTATTTTTCAGCTCCTCTTCAATGTTTCTCGATTCAGTTAACTTATATTCAAGATCCAACTCTCTTGCCAGTGATTTCTCTAACATCCTCAAAAAATGCCTTCGTTGTTCAGCAGTTTGCAGCTTTATTTTTGTATTCATGTCTGAAGATTGGCCATCTTCTGAGCCGTTTGACCCTTCATTTCCATGCCCTATAATTGGAGGAATAGAAATTCAAACGGTTAAAAGCCATTTTATACTATATATTTTTCTTGGCATCGAAGTCCAAAATAATCATATAAATAGAATCAAGAGCTGCTCTACTTGCCAAGTATCTCTTTAGAAGCAACAGCAGTATGCCTTTTAAAATGAAAATTTTATGAAATTTCCCATTACAAACTACCAGAACTACGTCAAGTTTCAAGAGCAAACATAAATGGACTATCATAGGAACTCCTAGCATGATTAAAAATTTAACTGATTATACAAAAACAAAACTGATTATTCAAATTCAGATTAGCATAAACAGAAAATTTTAACCAACAATTTGGTAGCTTACAATTTTCATCTCTAGTTAGACATAATAAGGTCTTTCGGAACTTGTCAGATTGCTCCCTGATTTCTGAAATTTGATCTTGTAACTTCTCCAGTGACTTCTCTGAATCAAATAACTTTTCTTCCATTGCCACAAATATTTCACCCGAATGTTCATACGAGGATATCATGTGACGGACCTCAATGATATTTTCCTGCGAAGTTATCATGAACTTGTCCATTTCTGTCAATTCAGAATCCAAAATCCCTGATAAGAGATCAAATTCTAACGCCTCTAGTGAGTCTCCAACTGGCGAGGTTATTGTTTCAAACTCACTTTCCTTGGTAGCCACATGCATCATAAGAATATTTAGGTTAATCAATTTCTCAGAAGCACATGCTAAATTTAATTCCATTCTAGTCAGAAATCTATCTGCAATTCCTAACTCGGAAGTTATCTCTCCATTAGAAGACATCTCCACAATTAAATCGACTTTACTTGATTCACTTTCTTGGTCTGCAGAGTTGACATCATCAATACAAGCAATGACTTCAGTATCCATGGTCGAGTCTAATTATCCTTGTTCCTTAAAGCTTCAATATCAACACTGAAAAAACTCAGATAATGTTAGTGCCATACACAAGAAAAAAAAAATAGATGTTAAGAACTTAAGACTAAAATATGTACTCTCAAATAACAACACTGACTTCCATTATTCCATAAGTATGCAGATTCATACTAGTGTAGCATAAAAATAGATATTAATAATTCACTTCCTTCTATCCATCTTGATTAGGGGGTAAGAGCATAGCAGCACAGATGCTACACCAGATCAACTTTGAACTTCCAGGCATCCTTTGTCAGTGGTGAAAACCACCAACATCTTTAATAAGAAGGAAAACGAGAAATTAGAAAGGAAGTTCTTCAGTGAAATTATATTTCAAAACAGTGTCAAGCGCCCAACACTAAGATCCATTAGTTGGTGGTGAATTTGAAAATAAGGAAAGAGTTAATAGCAGCCCAGCATCATTTCATATCAGTTTCTCACAAATTTTACATTTAAATTTATCAGCCAATATCAATTTGGAAAATGTAAGAACAAAAACTAAAGCACGATCAGCGTTTCATTCACCTTAATAGACAAATATAATCTAGCTTCTACTAACCAAAAATTGAATAAGTTTACTTTTTTCAGGTGATGGGAATTGAAAATTAAAAAACAAATTGTTGTAGTTTTTCACTAGTTATGTACTGGCTCTAAATGCAACTGTTTTTATGATTAGAAAATAAAGTTGGATCTAATATACATCACAGCCTAAAAGACAATCCTTGCCATTTACATGCCAAAAGTCTTGCAACTCCATCACATTATGACCCTAAATAACAATTTAATCCAAAGATTCTAGAACCTCCAGCATAGCGGCACCTCTTTTTTACTTTCAAATATCCAGGTTTACATATAAGTAAGTTACTCATCAGAACCACCTTGTTCTTCTAAAATAAACTATGTCAAAAGGCAAAGTGATAAGAACAATGTCTATAGCAAGATTTTAGTTCTCTACAGCCAATACTAAGAGTTTTTTTTATCGAAACAATACTAAGAGTTCAACTACAATTTCTAACCATTTCCAAACAACAAACACTAACAACAACCAACAACACCGATACATGTAAAGTTTCAACTGCATCCGAATGTGGCTATAATAGTTTCCTTCAACCGAATGCTAGCTTAATTACAACCTATAGACAAAAGAAATCAATAATTTGTGCAATAATTAACATACTAAACTCACATTTCCATATCTAACTCAAAAACTAATAACAAACTCATATTTGCTTATCAACCCTACACTTAGAATACTGTACAATTGTTCAAAATTCAATAGAATATCAAACAATGCATAATAATTACATATACCAATCAAACTTACAGAAGACTCTACTTTGTATTATTAAATTTAACACATTTAAAGTAAAAAAGATATTCCATATTTATAAGTTGATCTAATTGATCTAAAAACACCTAATGTATTCATTACTACATAATGTAACAATCATTAAATCTTTTGAAATAATACTCATGTCTAAGGTTTGCATCATAAAACGAAAAATTTAAATTTTACCGATAAACAGAATTTGAATTTGGAGTTATACCCTTTTAAGAGGAGAAAGCGACCGTTGTGACGAGAAAAATACAGAGAAGCAAGAGCAACCGAAAGTGAAACAGATTAATGTTGCTAATTAAAGTGTAGATATATTAATTAGTCTGTTTAAATATTTTAATTAAGATCTAATATACTGTAGAAGGACACGTGTAACATCGGAGAACCACACGTGTGCTTTAACATAACCACACGTGTGTCAGTTAGACTTACAAATGACGCAGACTTTGACCCACGAAAATCTCCGATCCGGTCCGGTAAGTGGTGGTGAGGAATGATGGATGATTGAATTTTTTTTTTTGTTAATCCATCCGTTTTTCAGGATTTTGTCCTAAATCTGGATCCGACTCGTGTCGTGCTCTTGGTATGATGGGTGAGTTTGCAAGTGAAATTTTTTTGCATGATCGGAGACCTTACTTAAACAATAACAAGCCGCTTACCACTTGAACCAACCCCATTAGTGGGTGGATGATTGTAGTTTTGAATGTTGCGTAATTGATTTGGGCAGAGGAATTGCTGATCAAACTTGCAGCTGCTAGACTGTTGTTAAAGATGGGCGGTGGTCGCGCATGCCATATTTGTTTATTTTGTAAAGAATAAAATAAAGCTAAACCTATTTTAAAGTCCTTAAACTATATATTTTTAGTTTATTAGGTTTTTTAATTTCTATTTGACTTCTTTGGATCCTTAAATTTTTATTTTTTGGTTTATAATATTCTTCAATTTTTATTTGTATTTTTTAAGTCCCTAATTGTTTATTTTTTGGTTCATTGGTCCTAAATTGGATCTTTATTTAAGGACCTAATGAACCAAAAAACAAAAGTTTAAGGATCTGAAAAAGTTAAATATAAATTGAGGGACCTGATAAACCAAAAAATGAAAGTTTAAGGATTTGAGAAAGTCAAATAAAAATTGAAGGACTTAGTGAACCAAAAAATGAAAGTTTAAAGACTTTAAAATGGGTTTAGCCATAAAATAATTATAGAAAGCCCATGCATACATCAAATCTAGAAAAAATGTAAAGTTTTTTTTTATATAATTGAAATATAAGAAGTGTTTATGAAAAAAAAATTGAACCCACAACTTTAGCAATTTTCTGCTGAACGCTTATATCATTTGAATCTCATTGGTATAATAGAAAGTTTCTTCTTTTCATAAAAGTAAACTTATTTTTATCGAATAATAAAATGTTATATTTTAATTTTATTTTGTTTCATTTTCTTAATAGTCTTAGAGTGAGAAAATTACTTTTCAGCAAACAAACATAGGATTGTTACAACTAAATTTTAAATTTAGTATAAAATTTTTTGAATTTCTCTAAGAATATTATTAGTAGAAAATAATTTTTTTATCACGATTATGTATATATATATATATATATATATATTTATTTAAAAGGGATAGAATGCAATAAAGGCCTTACTTGGTTGGAGGTAAATAGACTAGGGAAGTTGTACTTCCCGGGAAGTAGCAAACTTTTTTTTGCTTGGTTCAATTTTTACATTTTACTTCCCGAGAAGTTGGACGTTTAACTTCCCTTTGATTAGGGAAGTAACTTCCCTAGCAAAATCCAAGGAAGTAGAACTTTCCTAGCACTTTTGTTGGTTTTTCCTAATTTAACCTTAATTCTTTTCTTTTTTTTTTCTTTTAAAATTCATATAAAATATTTTTATTTATTTCAAAAAATATACTTATATTATTTTATAATTGTTATTTATAATAAGTAAATATTTTTATTAAATATTTTATATTATGTAAAATTTAAATAAAAAAATATAATTTTTAAATTTTAATATTTAAAACTCTCCTAAATAGTACGTGAATCGTAAAATAAGAGATAATAAGCAAAAATTAAATTATTTATTGTTCGATTTTTAAATTAAAATTATTTGTTTAATAATATAAAAATTATCAAAGGACATTTATGTCTTTTAGTTAAAAATATAGTATATTATATTAAAACTAATTTTGTACTTCTCAGGAAGTAAAAATTGAAACAAGTAGCATTTAACAAACTTCTTGGGAAGTTAACTTTCCGGGAACTACACTTTCCGGAAAGTTACTTCCCAGGAATTGCTATAAAACGAATCAAGCGAGGCCAAAGATTAATGGTAACCACAAGAATAACATGTTAGGATGTGATTGAGATTCACCTAAGGCATTTATCTTTATTAAACAAAGAAAATAAAGTCACCAACTCAATTTTGATTCAGCTTTGATTACGAATAATTTAATAAGAAAAAACATTTCTCATCAATCGCTTGGTTGCTATTAAGAGAAGCTAACAATAATGTTTAATTAAAAAAATATTCCAAATAAGTTTATTGGCTTAGATTCCTAGTCAGCATATCACCATTCTTTTAGAGCTGGTGCAGTCACAGCCACATGTTTATTATAATAATAAGTAGAAGTTTTGATTAAGTATTAATTAATCAATAAACTATGTATTATACCAATTTAATACTATAAAAAAATGGTGGTTAGCGCCTAACTTTGATGACAATTGCATGAGAAGGGGAGATTAGAGGTGTAAAAGATGACAATGACAATTGCCTATTTATTAATGGGATGGGAAAATCAGAGTCTAAAAGATGATTATGACGATGACAATTGCATTCATAGGCAGGGGCGGATCTAGCCTTAGGCTCGGGTAGGCTTGAGCCCTGGCTGGCCGCCGGAAGTTTGGAGGACCAGTGCTGCTCTTGTGAAAGCCAGCCATGGCTGCCCGGAAAAGAAAAAATATTGTGTGCAGTGCAGAGGATAAGAACTGAGGAAGAAGCAGAAGGCTAATAATAGCCTTCTTCGATCAAATTTTTTCTAATTTAAGAGGCCAAAACGACGTCGTTTTGGCCTCTATTTAATTAAAACAATAAAGGGCCATAATGACCCTTCAGTTTTCATCTACTTTGTTTTAGGCAGTCACAGCTAAAAAGAAACAGCCCCCACCATTATAATTTGACAATATTTCTATTTAATCCTTCAATTTCATCCTCCACTCATCTCTTATGCTATTAGTTCTTCGTTAAATTTTCAAATTTACAATCTAATTTCTAAATTATAATATAATTTCTCTAATTTCAAATCTCCCAAATTAATTAACCTCTAAATTTGGGTAAGTTTTTTTCTTTTTAAATTTTATTTGTGTAAATTAATTTAGTTGATTTATTTTTTTTATTATTAAATAATTCTCTTCAATCCTATTTTTTTAGGTTTTTTAACTTGATTTATTCATACAAAATCAAAGAAGTGATTAGAATACAACCATTAATTATTCTAATTAATGTCATTTTATTTTGTTGATAAATACTTGATGAATTTTATTATTTGGATATTTTTGAAAATATTAAATTAAATTACATGATAAAAACTAATTAAAATGATTTTATTTATGTTATGGATAAATTTGTTATTAAAATACCAAAAATTGTTAATTCTTGTGATAAACAAGTTGACTTGGGTATAATTTTGGGACAAAAAAGAAAACATATTGAGTTTGATTCTACTGATATAATTGCAGATCCTGGAGCACATATTTACTCAACATTCTTCTCACACAGAGGTTGCTTATCGTACTCGATTGACATCAACAATGAATTTTATGCAAATGAATTTATTTATTATATGTTACTTAGCCCGGGCTGGAAAAAATTCCTGGATCCGCCACTGTTCATAGGATGAAATTGGATGTCTATTACATGATAGTAACGACTAATTTCCTCTTTGGTTGATTACAAATAAAAATAAAATACATATAAAAATTACTAATTTCTTTTCTAAATTGGACTCAATTTATTTCCATGAAATCAAATTAATAAAATAAAATAGTAATTAATTGAAAAAATAAATATTAATGTAAAACGACCCAAAATTAACAAGTTATGAATTTTTTTTAATCTAAAATCATGAATTTGAACTTTTTTTTATTTTAAATTGGAGGAGCGAAACAATTTTTATTGAAATAATTTTTAAAATTACAAGAATGTGCATATTTTACGTTAAAATTATTTATTTTTTACATATTAGTTAGTCTGGACTGGAAAAAAATTCTGGTTCCGCCACTAGTTAAGAGCAAATTTGTTATAAGAAAAGCGTGTGATACATGCAACTCGATCAAACTCGCTTTGTATTTTTTATTTCAATTGAAATTACTGTATTTATTTATTATTTCTACTTATTTAGAATTTTTTTTCTGCATTATTTCATCTAGTAATAATCATAGAAATCTCTTAATAGAAATTTAATTAATATTTATTAAAGATAGTAATGGTATTAAAATTATTATTTTTAATATCTCCAAAAATTATATTTTAAAATTAATTATATAATTAATTATTTTGTTCTACCTAAATTAGTTGTTTTTTTGTTTTATTTTGTTAATTTTACTTAATTAAAAATAGTAAAAATTATCATTAATCAGAAGTACATTATTAATAAATGCAAAATGAAAATAAAAAGTATGAAACATGTTTTCTTAATTAATTTAATTATGGATTCGAATGATATTTCAGTTTACATGACAACCAAATACATTAATATAACTTTTAAACAAATATAAAATGGCTTAATTTGTGTAGCACTCAACTCGTACTTCGGAATTTTGTCTGCTTGGATAAGTACAAGGTCTAACATGGCTTTTTGATTCCAAATCCAATCATGAACAGATTTTTTATATTTTTCTTCTAAAAACATATTTGTCAATTTCTTACAATCATCCAAGCAGACACCAAACAAGACTGGACTCATTTATATAAGCTTAAGTAGCAATTTGCTCCCATAACTTGTAAAAAATAAACATTTATTACATAAATTAATTTTTAGGACAAATCAGTATATAAATTTAGTGACTATGGACAATTAGCCCTATTTTAACAAATTACATTACAAGTTAAATGGGTAAATTAACAATTGAAGGGACAATTAACTTACAAATTGAGCGGCGAATTTTGAAAAAGAGGCTAATTGTTCATAATTAGCAAGTTCGTGTACTGATTTACCCATAAAGTTAATTTATGTGTTAATTGGTCATTACTTACAAGTTGAAGGGGCATATTACCACATAAGTCCATTTATATTTGTATTAATTTTGCATTATTTATTATTTAAATGAAAATAATTATGTTATTATTTTCCACAAATGAAAATATTTAAAAAGATAACTTTATTAAATTTTTAATCTTTTATACATTATTTTTATTATAATTATACACAAAAAAATTGGTAAATATTAGTAAGTTAAAAAAAAATCGGTAAATACTGGTTGTTTCATGGTTGTCATCTCTTCATCAAAGGAAAATGGTTCTATAAATGCTAATATAAATCATAAAAATCCGAAAAGATGACCTCTATCAACTAATAACTGTAATTAATTTCCCATCTAAACCCAAAAAAACTCTGATTGTATTTCCCTGTAATTCACTAAAATTATTAAACCATTTCTTGTCAATTCGTATACGTCATAATCACTGTCCATACAAACAGTGAAATACTTGTCTTTTCGTGTGCCTTTTTATCTCTCTAAATAATTTTTTGGTCTATTTAGAGAGACAATCTTGTATTTTATTTCTCTACCCATTTTCAAATTTTCTATCTTTATACTTGTTAATTGATTTTTTGGCGTTTAAATTGTGTTTATTAAAGAATTTTGGGAATTGGGGTTTGTTATTTTTTTCATTTTTATCTTAAAGGTCATTCCTTTGTTGTTTGTAGTACTATTTTTTTCTTCAACTGTATAGATTTTAAAGGTGTTTTTTGATTGATAAGCTTAATTTTGAGGTTTTGCTATCTGGGTTATCTGGTGGTGCTGAAAAATTTAATCTAGATTGAAAAAACTTGACTGCTTATTCAATTCCAGACATATAGTAAAGGTTAGATTTTGTTGAAGTTACGGTTGACTTGGTTTCATAATTTAACTTGACTAGTTCTTGAATTACTAAGCTAATTTTGTGTTGTTATGAATCACAGATTTTTGTGGCTGTGGGAGCTAGAGGCTTTGCAGAATTGTATTACAGGATGACAATTGAAAGCCATGCTCCGAAAAGGGAGAGGAAGTCGAGGAAGACGAAACCAGTTAATGAGAAGGCTCCCTTGTTGCCTAAAAGCCAAGAAGAACATGCTGGTTTTGATGAGTTTGATGGAGCTTCTTTTACAGGGGCTGTGTTCAATTTATCAACTACTATAGTTGGTGCTGGAATTATGGCACTCCCTGCTACCATGAAAGTGTTAGGCCTCGGCCTTGGGGTTGCTATGATCATCTTTATGGCCTTCTTGACCAATGCTTCAATTGAGTTGTTGCTTAGGTTTAGTAGGGCGGGGAAGTGTGCTTCGTATGGAGGACTTATGGGTGATGCCTTTGGAAAGTATGGGAAGATTATGTTGCAAGTTGCTGTTTTAGTTAACAACATTGGTGTGCTCATTGTATATATGATTATCATTGGTATGCTACCGTACCATTAAATTTCTCTAGTTTTTTTATGTATGCTTGATTTGTGTTTCCATTTCTGATATGCTGTAGACTGTAGTGAAGGACTGAAATTGTTTAAATTTGTTGTGCTTGCTTATATGAAGGTGATGTGCTGTCTGGAACATCTTCGGGTGGAGCTCACCATTTCGGTGTGCTTGAGGGCTGGTTTGGAGAACACTGGTGGACTGCACGCACCTTTCTCCTCCTTGTCATTACACTTGCTATATTTTCTCCACTTGCTTGCTTTAAGCGAATTGGTTAGTGTCATGTAGTGATTTGGAAATTTTGTTTCTTATCGTGGTTCCTTTAAGAGATAACTAATCCACTCGGGTTATTTTATCTGTTTAGTGGGCAGTTATGGTACCTCAAAACTCTAATTTAATGTGGATGTGCTTTATGTTACTTCTGATATTAAGTTGAGGTTTAATGACCGTAACATTTCATTTCAACTGCCTACTGTATCCTTTCTGCTATTTTGTGAATATTAAGTATTTGCTTGTGGTCGATAATGCCATTTTCTTTTTGCAGATTCTTTAAGCTTCACATCAGCTTTATCAGTTGCTCTAGCAGTTGTGTTTCTTGTAATCACCATGGGGATCACAATTGTCAAGTTGATAAATGGAAGTATAATGATGCCCAGATTATTACCAGATGTTACAGATTTGACATCTGTCTGGAAGCTCTTCACTGTAGTTCCTGTTCTTGTTACTGCATATATCTGCCATTACAATGGTACGTATGCCGTAGTTATCTGGAAATCCTTTTTTTTCT
The DNA here is from genome assembly GCF_937616625.2 of Mercurialis annua. Lineage (NCBI taxonomy): Eukaryota > Viridiplantae > Streptophyta > Magnoliopsida > Malpighiales > Euphorbiaceae > Mercurialis > Mercurialis annua. Next base: position 34,584,782 of record NC_065573.1, on the reverse strand, counting down.
TCTGAGAAATGATGCTTGAAATATGTGAGATGGTAGGCTGATAAAGACTCAGGTAGTACTAACAAGTCTTATGTCTGCTAAGCTATGCACGTAATACCTTTGTAATGCACCCTCAATACATTAATAACTTATTATCGTAAACATTTAAAAACTCTGATTATTTTCTTACATTTTTTTTTGGCAAAGTAATTGCTTCCGTTTACGATAGTTTGTTTGCTTCTTACTTATTGGGCAGTCAACTCTGTGAAGATAAGATACAGAATAGTCAGCAGCTTGAAGTTAAACCTTTTTTCACATTTTTTTATTCGTAGACTAGGATAGATAATTTATGTCTGCATTCAGAATTCTACATAGGCTTATTGTGATGCCTTTTGTTTCAGCTTGTTATTAAATTACCTGCAAAACTATTTCAAATTAGTACTGGTTACTAAAGTTAAATTAACTAAAATCGATAATTGATGTTTACCCAGGGTTTGTGTTTGGGGTTAAATATTTAAATTACGGTTGTATGCTCTACATTTAAATTGGAACTACTTCAATGACAAGAATTTATACTTATGCAGTTCACAGCATAGATAATGAACTCACGGACTATACTCAGATAAAACCAGTTGTGCGAACTTCACTGGCTTTATGCTCAACAGTTTACATAATGACCAGCATTTTCGGATTTCTTCTTTTTGGAGATGGAACTCTTGACGATGTGCTTGCCAACTTTGATAAGGATCTTGGCATTCCTTACAGTTCATTACTTAATGATGCCGTTCGTGTTAGTTATGCTGCTCATCTTATGCTGGTATTTCCAATTGTATTCTATCCTTTACGACTCAACCTGGACGGCCTCCTATTTCCCTCAGGGCGATCTCTTTACCAAGACAATACTAGGTTTGCATCAATCACCGTTGCTCTAATCGGTGTGATTTTCTTGGGCGCTAATTTTATTCCAAGCATCTGGGATGCTTTCCAATTTACTGGAGCCACTGCTGCGGTTTGCCTTGGGTTCATTTTTCCTGCTTCCATCACACTTAGGTGCGTTTATACCTTGTTATTCGAACAAGCAATTTCAACGTTAATTCTCTCTCTTTCCGTGTCTTTCATTTTATCTTATTTGGCTATGTTTGTTTTGATAAGTAGCTTGAGTTTTATATGCTCTATTTTGCTTTGTTTAAAAGGTAGTTTATATATGGCCAGTCCCATTAGGTAGTATGAAAAATTTGGGAAGTGTTTTAGGATTTAGGGTTCCAGATGATTTTGTGTGGAGATAACTTTGATTGAATAATTTACATTTGAGCAACTAGATTGTACTCTATTTATGTCAACCAAGTCGTTCAACAGATTAAAGTAACGAAATTGGACATTATTTTGCTAAAAATCCATAGCACATTTATGATGTAAAAAGTTCATGTGTTAAAAGGTCAAAACCACTAGTTATTTTAATGAACTCGTCCCTTTAGAAAATAGTAAATAAATAAATAGATGACCTTTTGGTTTACTAAATATTGTATGTTTTGTTTTTTAAAATTCAGAAAAATAAAAACAGTAATGTTGACCTAAATATGAAGTCTATCTGGAATATCTCACTTTAATTTGAGATGAATGAGAATTATTATTGTTTGTGATCTTTGATCTATAGCTGATTGATGTTTCACTTTGGCATTCTCAGGGATCGTCACAATATAGCAACAAAGAGGGACAAAATCTTATCTACTTTTATGATTGTGCTTGCCGTGTTCTCAAATGCCATCGCCATCTACAGTGATGCCTACGCCTTGATTAAAAAGAGCACATCACCTCGCGCATGATCTGTTATGAACAAAGAGGAAGGTTACTCTTCTAGCGAAGAGTCCTCGATTGGCGGATATTCTCAGTCGAAGTTGGAGTCCTCTGGGAATGTGTAATGAGTTGAAGGTCTGAATAATATGAGACTCGGATCACTGTATAAAGTCATTTTGCTGAAGAAGATGAAGGTCTCTGAAACCCTTCTGAACCTCTTACCATGTGTGTATTGTTGTACTAGTATGTGCTTTATTTTGGGATTGTTGTGTGGATCTTTGTTGATTTTATAAGGAAATCATAAAAATGAAGACATAAATTCGAATTGTGCAATTGAGTTATCGCCAATTAGCCATGTGATTTTCAGCTGAGTATTTACTTTTAAGGCAGGCTAAATTTTTCAAAAATGCTCTATATTAGAGTATAACTGATTCGTGTCATTTTTTCGATGTTAATCTAGTCAAGTTGAAGTTCAAACTATTCGAGTTAGTTGACGAGTGGAGTTTTTAAAATTAATATACTCAATTTAACAGGCTCATAAAATCTAATCGAATTTTGATATTTACTTTTTTTAATCTCTATAATTACATATTCATAAATCATATTATTATTATTATTATTATTCTTATACTAAAATTTAAATTTAATAATTTTTACAAATAATCAAGTCGAGCTAGTCAAACTTATTTCTCATTAGAGTTCGAGATCAAAATTCTAAAATGAAAATCAAACTGATTGAGTTTCTAATTTCAAACTTCAGAATTGGGTTGGATACCGAACTTGACACTGTTCGAATAGACTAGATTACATTCCTACTCCACAATCACCTGGTGAGCAATTGAAAAGCAAGGAAATTTTCAAGTTTCACCTGAAAGCATGTCACTTTATTCGGATACTCTTAAAATAGAAGCCTATAAATTGCAGATGAATAAGACACTCAGATTATGAATTACAATATCAGTGGTACAAAACTTGAGAACGGGGACTTTGCAAAACTAAAACAACAGAAATATTACATCACTAAATAAAAAACAAGATTTATAATGACTATTTACAATTAATGTACATTTACACTAGCCATGTGTTTCAATCAAGGATTTCCAATATTAGTTACAAAAGGGACCAACTTCCTATAGTCTCTCCTTCTCCCTAATGCACAGTTGTCGAGTACTCGCCCCAGCATCAAGCGTGTATTCTGCAATGCCACCTCTTTAGGTGGAATTCCTGATTCAATACCATTCTGAGGACTTGGCGTTGAAGCTAACCCAAATCCTGACCCCAACGCGTATTGTAACGGCCCGCTCCGAGCTTTAAACGAGGTTTGAGGAGCAAGCATCTTATCATCAGCACCGTTTTCATAAGACCCCGGCTCATGTGGATGGGAACCTGGCAAGGAACTACAGCTCTGCAAAAGGGCTTCTAGCACGCTCAGCGCTTCCCAGCACAATGTGCTCTCAACCAGCTGGGACACGATTGCATACATATGCGGGCTCTGTGCAGCATCCATTGGAGTGTGCTGTAGCAAAGCTTTGAGCATGAGTAATATCACACGCTGATACTCGACTGGCCCTTTTTCCAATAGCCGTAGCAAGTGCCCAAAAGCCAAAGCTGAGTGCTTCGGAAACCATTCGTTGCACAATAATGGTGAGACACAACCAAGCAGGTTCACTGCACTTTTGATCTCTCCTCGAGCATAAGCCACAAAAACAGTGGCCAATTCGTCCAATGACTTTGCTCGACACCATGCTGCTATGTTGTTTGCGACAGAGCAAGCCTTTTGCCATTGCTGGTGGAGCGGCGACGCAGTTGCTACTGTTGAATCCTTGCTGAGCTGCAAACAGAGCCAAGGAAGCAAGCCTGCGATATGCATTAGGAGTCTAGTTTCTGCATCTCCAAATATAGAGTCACCTGAGTGCACTGTGATCTGGGAGAGAACCTCAATAGAGATGCCATGGCTAACAGTCGACATGAGCCCTTTGAGCACAAGAGGCTGTACCCCTTCAAATGTTGGCAGATTCCCACTGGGAGATGCTAGAGATTCAATTCGTTGAAAATCCCCTATGTCACCACTGCTATCAAACTCATCCCGAGGCATGCTTGATAGAAGCACATTTTCTGTAGTTCTATCACGGAATGATAAACGATTAATCACACGTGAGAAGAGCTCAAGCACCTGGCAGTAAACATGAACAAAATCTGTGTGCATCATGGCTACACAGCCCCAGAACAGTTGGGGATAGAGGATCACCTTTTCCGGCTCCATATTCTCCACCATAACTTGTAATGTCAACAGAATCTCCATAATAAATCCCAGAACTGGAGGTACTGGATTTCCTAGGCATCTGTGTAGGCATCTAAGAAGCGATACACATGTGTCACTTGTGACGCTAGGCCGCAATGCTCGGTAGATCTGATGTGAGCGGCATGCAAGGTGCCTTGATGTGCACTCCATGGCCCATTTGAGTGCCTCAGCGCCCCAAGTCTCGCGAAGATCTCCTTGAAAAAAGATAGCATCAACCATACTCTGAACAAGCGCTGACAGGAGTGCTGCACTTGGCAGTTCAGTTCTTATAACCGAAGGATCTTCATTCTCCCACATCATGCTCCCTCGCTTTGACTGGACATACTTGATTAGACTGACAACTTGCTGCTTGTTCTCTCCATCACTATTTTCTACCTCATACAGTTCCAAGTGCCTGCCTGCAAGTGAGTACAAGAGATTAACAAGTAAATGTTGGCAGTGCTCCAGCACAATGTCCTCTGAGCTATCCATTGAAACAAATGTCACATGAAAAAGCAGAGGCAAGTGTTCACGAAAATCTTCATCATTCTCATATGCAATTTCTGCCAGTAGAATCAGTGCTATATCTGCATGAGTTAGTGAATGCTGCTGATGTCCCTGCAATGCTGACTGAAGTTCTTTGGCACTAACACCATGCATACCAACTCCAGGATGCAACCCATCTTCACCAGAATTTGGAGTGTCAATGAGGTAGTCTCCACTATCCCGAGACACATGGCGGCTCCGCAAACTTCCTGTTGAACTTCTAACCCCCATTAAAGGACCTGACATATTCACCAATGCTGGAATAAGCTGGCCTGATCGTCCTGTGGCCACCGGAACAACATTCAACTCTGGAGGCATTGGGCTTAAAGGGCCCGAGACACTCCGACCTGTCACACCTGCTGTTCGCCAGCTAAGACTTCCACTAGTATTTCTCAGGGGACCGTCAAGGGAGCCGCGGACAAGTAACGGTGACATGTGTGGCTGCGTGTCCACAACAGATGCAATTTGTGCTGCTGCAGGGCCCTGAGAAAATTCCAACACAAAATTTCCATTGGCATCACCCTTGGCTGCACTTGGAACAACTGGTTCAATGTTATCTTCCAGCATCCGTTGAGCCAATTGGTAGACCAGGTGATCAATTGTGCGCTGAGGACAAATCCGTGCTAAATATAAGCTTACCCGCTTTGCAACTGAAAAATATGTGGCAAATGCTCCACTTATTTCAGCAGATGCATTTGAATCACAGTCTTCAATACCTTTGGTGATCAAGAAATCCAAAATTGGACTAATGTTCCTTGGCTTGCTAGCAATGGTGCTCCACAGTTTTTCAATTTCATCCGGAAACTGATCACCATGTCGCCATGTTACGTAGTAAAGGCTCTTCAGTAATCTTTCACTCCAACCTGAATCCTTGAGTTTCCAGAAATTGAGGTTCTCAATCCATGGAGCCATGCATGTTAAGACCTGATGTTGTGCAATTATATCAACAGCATCAAGCTGCCTCTGCATGATCTCTTCACAAAGTAGCTGGCTCAATTCAGGATGATCTTTGGCAAGTTTACAAGATAGTTTGTATTGGAATTGTTGGTAGGAATCAGGGAGATTGCCTACAACAGCAGCTCCATAACTTCCTGACCCCTCAATGCCATCTTCAGCCCACTCACGGACAGAAAGTGTTTCAAGCATCTGAAGAGCATCATCACGAATTTGTCTATTTGGGTCCACAACTTTGTAGAGGATCAGGCTCAAAAGCCTTTGAATTTCACATTTTGGTATCTCTTGGCGCATGTAGACCTCAGCTAAGACACTAAAGTAACCATCTGATATAGCAGCATCAGAATAGTAGCACTGGGAAAAACGACAAGTTAATTAGGACATCATAAAAATCGGTTTAATAGTGCAAGAAAAGACAGGAGAGTAATGATTGGTTAAACCGAGAGCATAAGTAGTTTCAGCAGAATGGCTCAGACAAAAAGGCAAAGCAAACCAGCAACTTTAGCATGCTAAAAATCTTGAGAGCTAAGAGTTGAGACATCAAATTATTACTACTACTTTGGCAGTATCACATTGTTCTTATTTGTATCTGAAAGGAAACATTCAGTATCACCCCTAACTTCACATTGGAGATTATCCTACATACCTAGTCAAAAGCAAAGTATTACCTGATCAATGCAAGATGGGAAAAGGTCCAAGTTGGTGAGAAGAACATTCTTTAAAGCCAATTTTGCTAAGGAAACACGTTGCTGGCCACCTCTATTTCTTTCACGACCAGCAGCGCCACGGCCACCTTCTCCTGCATGCTTGGAATAAGACGGAGTTGACGGGGAGTACCCAAATGGAGCCCTAGGAGCAGGGTCATTGAATAAACTGTTGATCCAAGATATCACCTTGCCACTCATTTTCCTGGCATTATCATCAAAGCAAGGGCCATACAGAAGTGAAGTCATAGCATTCATTGAGGCCCACTGAATTGCCTCAATTTGTTCATTCAGCTCTTTGTCAAATGAAATTTTATCAATAGAGTCTTTTGATCGATTATGCTGCGAGGACTTATAACGCTCAACATCACGTCGATAATCATTAACACCATCCTGCCCCCATGTGCTGCCAGTGTCATCACTCCAAGACAGAAGAAGGTCAAATAATCGCTTTCTAGTTCTGAGGTCAAATTTCTCTGACTTTGACTCAACAAATTCAGGTGCAAGAGACCTTAGAACAGAGGCAAGTGAGTAACGGAGAGGTTGCATTTCTTGAAAGTTCTCTGGTGTTGCTGCTAGCATGTTTTTTGTTGTTTCTTCAATAAATCTCAGATAATGGAGTCGAAAAACCGGTTTACGGCTCAGCATGCCAGGCCATATTTTCTCAGCAACAGTACGGTATATATTTGCAATGTGGACACGAAGTTCCTCGCGGCGAGACTTTTGAGACTGCACTAATAAGAATGGTAGATTCTGTTAGTTATTTTGAATAGAAATCTAAGGATTTCTAGCAACAGCATCTTGTAAACAAACATGAAACTCGACTATTAACACTAATGCAGATATTCTCAATTCAAAATCAATGTTCTTGAAGGGATGGTGTAAACCAAAAGCCAAGAAGAAGATGGAGAATGTGGGATTAAAGATATTTGGATGACTTGAAAAAATTGAAGCTGCACTAGTTTAACACACAGAACCCAAATGTCATTAGAATGATGCAGCTTAACAAAATGCACCCAAACCATTCCAATATATACAATCACAATTACTATTTGCCTTTAAAATCTGGTGTTCATGTCCTTAATGAATCTTGCTCATATTCAATTATGAAAAATAGCAGCCAATCGACGACAAAGCCACAAATATAAGTACCCAAAAAGGTCATAAAACCGCAAGGAAATCTCTACTCGATGCTGCAATAATAAATAATGCTTAGTACAGCAAAGTAACACATTCGCCTTTACTCGAAGTTTGTGCATACCAAATGAAGAGACTCAAACTTGTAATATGGCTCATGCTTCCATTTAGATTTGAATGACTCAAATGACTATAAAAAGGCTTCCCAAAGAAATTAAATGTTGCAGGAACTTGATGATATTTGTACCTTCCATTTCTTTTTTTCCTCAGTTTCTAAGGAAACCTCATCAATAAAAGACGAGAGCTCACTAAACATAATCTCACATGCTTCCAAGTGCGAATGACCAAGAGCCATGGTTGCTGCATGCTGAAGAAATAAAAAACAATCGAGCATCAGTAACAAATCTAAAAGCAGTAGAATGCACAGCACAAATGATACCAATCATCTTTTCGAGAAAAAAAAAATGCCAATCATTCTTAATTTTAAAGAGGAGGTTCATGTCCACATCTTTGTAAAACCACCTCAAACAGTTCTGACAACATTACTTATAACATACAAGTGTTTCATCACACCATCCTGCACCCAAAACCTCACCCACTCCACCAACCAAGACCCTTTGGAACCTCAAATGGCCAAAGAAAGTGAAAAGGGAAAGAAAACACCAAAAATGAAAGGAAACAAATAAATGCACATCTGTTGTTAACTTATAAAATCTTTGTTCTCTTTGGCCTATAACATAAGTTAGGATCTTTGCGAGAGAAAAAAACAGAGTTCAAAAAAATATATCACAAATTCACCAGATTCAGCAAGAAAAAATCAGAGGATTAAGGGGGAAAAAAATCCTGAGGGTTGCAGGTAGAAATTAAATTCCCCACGAATCTGGCCCCAAGTTTGAGAAAATAGAGAAATGTACAAAAGCATGACATTATACATCCTCATCTCACCACTATAATAATACATGGAAAACGTTTCATGTAAAACATACTTACTATGTTTGCTTCAGAACCAGATTTTAGTGAGGGAAAAATAAGATGGTAAAGATCTTTGGTTGCTGCTAAGCCACCAGCTTCTCTGCTATCTGGTGGGCATGAGCATGAGAACATTGCATACATGAGCCATTGGTCCAGCTTGTTATCCGCATCTTGTGATTGATGAGCCTTTCCACCTAACTCAACTGGTGTGATATGGGCAAGACGTTGTACTACCTCTATCCTGCCAATTCAAATCGAGTCCGTAAGAGAATCCCACACCGTTTAAGAATAAAGGCTATGTTTGGTTCATGGAATAGGTGCAGATTGGAATAGCTATTCCATATAGAATGTCTATTCTTTGTTTTGGTTCATGGAATAATTATTTATTCCATGGAATTGCTATTCCTTGATTTTGTGGAATAAACACTCTTCTCAAAAAGTAAAAAATGGCTATTCCATTCCTTGTGGAATAGTTATTCTATTCCTTGCTATTCCATTCCATGAACCAAACATAGCCAAAGAGTCTAAGAAATGGTAAATTTTAAAGTTCGTGACAGGGGAAAGCATGTAAAGGAAAAGTGAAATGGTAGCTACTTCTTCCCTATGTCCAGTCACTTGAATGACTAGTTCTAGTCATTTTGGTAAGGATTTGACTCGAGCTCAGTTCAGTGGCTTCAACATTCTACCTATCATGCACCAGTTCTACTATATTCTAATATTCACAATGCCAATCCTGAGTGTTCTTCAACTGCTTAAAAAACTTTATTTAACTTTAAGAAAGCATGGGAACAACGTTAATAGGAAATAAATCATTAACATAACTAGATGATACATCTAATTCCATCAACCCCAATTATCAAATATTTCTTCCATATACTTCTTATTTAGGTTAACCTGATGGCTAAAAAGCAGAATTTTCAGCCAACGTTTAATCATACCTAGATACAGTTTTCAGCTTCCTACGAATTTAAATTCCAAAACTTGAAAGATCTACAATAAGAATGTCACGAGAACATTTTTTCAATACGTGTCAACAGAGTAAGCCTGAGGCATCAAAATTTTAAAAATGGCAATGCAGCCAAACATCGAAAAGAAACTAAATAAAAACAAATGTAAGACAGATAGAAGTAACTCAAGCATTACTTACTTGGCTTCCTGAACTGAGGTTGGGCAAAGCTCAGCAGCATATTTGACAAGCTCGCTAAGACACCTTGCCCATCTGTTCTTATCAGGACTCTCAAATATTATGGATTGAAGTGTCACTTCAGGAGGAATTGCTTCAGACTCTCGTCTCAAATCAAATGGACGCCCAGAATCCCAATAGCAGCTCTGGACAATGTCATCCTATGATATCAAAAATACTCAAATTAAATAAGAGAAAATGCAGATTTCAAGAGTTTACCTAAATTTAAACAGCATATAAAAATAAATTGTGAAAGAGTAATTGGAATAGCTCACCCCATGTTCTTCTAAGACATCAATAACAAATATTGGTTCAGGTTCAAGTCTCAGATTATGGTCCACTTGCTCACGTAAAGTAAGTTCTCGTATATCACTCCTTAGGGCACGTACACAGCGCAATAACTCTAATGCTGTATGACGAATTTGGCTATCAACAGAACTAAGAAATACAAGACCAACTGCATCAATCTCAGATGAACGGAAGTCAATCACTTCTGTTTGACGAAAAGAAGACTTCTTAAACCCTTCACTCCGCTGGACCCCATGTTTTGTATCATTAGCACCAGATTCTAGTTTATCATCAAGCAAACAAGCTCTCCAGAAACGCATGAGCTCCAATAAGCGTCCCAATGATGTTTGAATGAGAAGAGGGAATTCATCAGGAAGCCGAAGTATGAAGTTGGCCATCCCTTTCATAACTGCAAATCGACGATGAGGAAGGTACCTGACAATTCGATTCAATACTTGTACAGCCTCCTCACGAACACCTGGATCAATACTTATCCCATGTTGTGGGATTATTTCAGTAATCTTATCGCTTCTGCCGACTTCTTCTATTAGGTATGGTATACACTTTAAGACTGATCGAAAGAGATATCCTTGGGACTTTTCTTTGGTTACAGCATCTGGAAAGCACACATATTAAAACATTACAGCTCGAAGAAGAAGAAGATGCAAGCAATAAGAAGATAAAGAACAAAAAAATTCACAGGAGTGCAAGACAATCAAAAACATAACCAATGTTTCCCCACCTACACAATTAAATATGGGCAAATGCTCGAGCAGTGAGAATATATTAATTATGGAAATTACTCAGTCTTCTTTATGCTTTTGACTTTGCAGGTTCTCAATCTATTGTTTTTCCTCCTATTGGATCAAATTTGTTGGACAGCTAAATAAGCTTTTTGTAGCATAATGTTTATTAGTTTAGTTTTGAGGTTAACTTTCAAAATGACAAGCAAATATCAATTAGAATTAATATTTGCCTCATTTACAACTCTGCAACGTTCAGATTTGAATATACCCTGAAATACTTGTATATGAAAACAGTTCAATAGAACCTCAAAAAAACCATGACATTTTCGGTAGTCTTTAAAGTTAAAAATTTCTGTGCTTCCAACAACCATGACAGTTTCGGTTCATATTATCCATCAGCATCTGAACGTCACTAACTTGGTTGATACAGAATTAAGTTAAAATAGAAATACAAGTAGCGCTCAGATTAGTCTATGAAAAAGTAGTATGATCCGACAGTATATTCATGTTTCTTTATGACAAGTTCCCAAAAAATGCTTCTGGCAGATCAAGTCTACACAATTGGGGAAATTATATTACCGATTGTGGTCTTTGAAGAAGTCAAAAGAGCCGGGCAATAGGTCCTGTGACAAGATCTCAAAATTGATTCAATAGCAGCCTTAACTTTTGGTATGTAGTGACCAATATCATGCCCTGCTCATGCAAGAGGAATTAAAATGATGCTTAGTCAGACAATCATATATTAATATAATGTATTCACTTCACCAGTGACAAATAACCTTTAAATATTTCAAGGCCAACATGCTGACTTGAAGGTGACATAACAATGGCAAGCAAAGCACGAAGACCAATGACCTTTGCTTCACTAGGACCGTCTTGCTTCAGCAATTCTAAGATCATGTGGTTCATGGTAAAATCAAGGTTATGCTCAGCAATAGTCACACAGAACTCAACTAGTTTGTCATGTTGAACATCCTGAGTAAGCAATCCTTTTCTTAAAACTGTTAAGAGTTGAGATGTCACACTGTCTAAGTAGTCCCAAATACGATTTGGGGCCTGGCTAGCAGCATGGACACTCAAGTAAAACCTCAAAACTCGATGAAGGCAGTCCAAGGCCATAAATCGATGGTTCTTGTCCTACATAATCAAAATGTGTCATCACATAATGCTCTAATAGAAAGCCACAATACAGCAGCTCAAGGAAAAAATTCAAATGTATCCTCCACTGCCTACCCACAGGCTGAAATATAAGTGAGACTGAACTTACTCTTAAGAGCTTGTATAGTTGCTCCATGTGATGACTCAAGCTGCTGTGAAATATCTGAGGGTCACCAAGACAGAGGAGAAGAGTCACCAGAGGGTGGCCAACCTAACACATTGAACTACTCATGAGGATGAGAAAGAAAGAACAATGAATTGCCAAGAGGGAGTTGGTGATCCCAAGGAGGCAAAGGAGAGAATTACTTTAACAAAAGTTTCACAGATCAATTAAAAAACACAAAAATGAAAAAAAAAAAAAAACAGGGTTTAAAATTGTGTAGAAAGATAGCTGCATTTTCACAAAAAAGTTCAGGTGATGACTGCTAAAATGTCAAATTTCAAGGTTTGACCTGGTTGCTCAAGGAGTTGGGATATTTGTGTCAATCAGGTTGGGTAAAAATGTAATAGCATATATGTGTAATATATATACAAAATAACCAATTATCATAACTCAAATAAAATGTCCAATTTGAAATCAAATGCAAGCAAAATAATTTGTTTAAAACATTTGCTTAACAGAGCATAAGAAACTAGTTTAACACTAATAACATTTATGGAAATTAATCTGACACATGTTTTTACAAGTTGCTATACGGCATATTTACGACTCAACTCAACTAGGCCTCGATCCCAAATTGACGAGTGTCTGCCAAACAGATTCTGTTCTTCACATTTCACTCAGTATTAGGCTAAATTTTCATCATATATATATATGTATACATATGTATACGTATATATATGTATGTGTATGTATATGTATATATATGTATATGTATATATATATGACATGTCATCCACAATTTACCCAATTGAATCCTTCTGTATCAGTGCATTTGTTACTCTTATCAAATAATATGTTTACAACCGGATTCCAATTACGTGGAGCCTTGTACAATTAATATATTCAAGAAACATACTATTTCAAGCAAAAGATTCATTAGGTTGCTTTTTAGAATGGTTTAAATTCTTGAAGAATTCACTAAGTGCTGCCAGGTCTTAATACAAAGATAAAAATTCTCAATCTGAACAAGAAAAAAGGAATTCACCAACTTCAGTCTAACTCACCACTGGATGAAATTATTGATTAAAAATGTCAAAAGCCACCCAGCAGTACAAAAAATAAATGTGACAATGATTTTGGCACTCTCAGAATAATCATTGCTAAATTTCACAAAGAAAATGCAGTAAAGAGATATGAGTCAAGTATTGTCATCAAAAAATGATCCCAATATAAATTTAGCTACAGGAATTTACCAGCACTGGCAAGTTATTTATATTATTGTACTGTTCATCATTGTTAAATAACCAATCAATTCAAAACAAAAGATAAAATTATTAGGTGAGACTCCAACTAAAGATATTATTATCTCTAACTCACCCTCGTACGCGAATGCCGATTGACTTTAAGGCATAAATAAATACATGCTTATCTTAGTTTCTGTTCAAATATTTAATTAATAAAATGGATTTATGATCAAATTCTAGATCTTTAGATAATCGAGGCTCTTATACCATGTTAAACAACCAATTAACCTATTAGTTTGAAACTGTTAGGTGAGTCTCCAACTATGATGTTGTTATCTCAAACACACATCAGCATGCTAATAGTTTTTATAATAAAAAAGATAGAGTTCGATAATTGACAAGTCTCATTTGGTTAATTAAGTATTTGAACAAAAGCTGAAATAAGCATGTACTTGTTTAGGCTTCAAGTACAATGGGCATTCACATACGAAATTTGTTTGAGATAATAAAATTATAACTGAGCTTCACCTAAGAGCTTAAACATTTGAGTTGATGGATATTTGACGAGAGTGATTTTTTTTTTCCCAACATGAGCCAAAGTGCAAGCAATTGGTACTTAATGGCTTTAAAATGTGGAAGTCATGAGACAACATTTCAACAATACAAAGTTCTGAAAATTAATAATAATTCCAAAAAAGTTGTGCATATTTACTTCGTCTGATTTAGGTTTTCAAAATAATACCTTTAGAAAGACTGCTAGGGCACAGGATTCAGCTCAATTAGTTCAGACTAATCTAAAAAAAAAAAAAAAAGCTTTCAAACTTCCCTTAACAAACAATCCATTCCATCAGAAAGAAATACATTATACAAGTGTTTTCATGCTCTACAGCTGCACATAATGATCAGCATAGAGAGCAGCAGCATCTCAAAAGTGAAATAGTTCAAGTTTAAATTTCAATAGTAAATATAATGACAACCAAAAACTGTCACTCTGGATAAACAAGTAGATTATATGAGAACCACTCACAGATATATGTTTGCTTTGTTTGTCCATCCAAGTTATAAGTTGCCCTCTTATTCGCCCAACTGCTTCATACCATAGTGTGACTGCATTGTCTACACCTGAAGGGGGCCACTGACTTTTGCCACCATCTGCTAGTGGAGCAAGGATATTCGAAAGCATATTACACAGTGCATGATAAAGCTCACTTTTGCGTTTATGTGGAGCACGGTTTAGAGGGTTTGCTTTTGCCACAAAGGAAGCTGATGCATTCAGTCCTCCCTCAGTTTTAACCTGGCATTTTAAATTTATTGTTAACTCCATGTCCATGCCATTCACCTCTTATAGAAGTTAACAATGCACATACCCCAAGTTTAAGGTAGCGCATCCCATTGATGATACTGAGTGTTTCACTTCGGGCAACACTAGTATCAATTCGACGAGTATTTAATTCCATAAAAAAGCGTTCAGTTACAGAACTAAACCTATTAAAGTGGAAAAAAAATGATGTCGTTAAAATTTGATAATGATTTCATATACAGACACAGGAAAGAAGGAATTATTACAGCATCATAATCTAATATCAAAATCTCACCCCACCATCAATGTTGCATAATAACGTGATCAGTGGGTACCTGATACGAGATAAGGCACCTAAGAGTTGTGCAACTAAGTCCAGAAGAAGTCCTCGCAAATCTACCAACGAAGGATATTCAATCTGGCTTACAACCCTACAATAATCAGTGGATATCAAAATAGATTAATAGATAGAGGAATTATTCACTTTAAAAGGATGGAAAGTTAGCTTTATAAATGATTTTAACAAAATTTCATTCATGTATTCATGGGTTTAGCGATTATTCCAAATGTCTATTACGCGCTTTATTCTAAATCAAAAGGCACAGTAGCACTTGAGCAACAACAATATTAACAGTATTTATAAAACAATCTAGAAGGTCCATTTGATGGTAGATCTTTATATAAAAGAATTTCCACATAGAGACTTGGGATGAGAGTTTAAAAGTGGACAGACGGTTCTAAGTTTCAGCAGGAGTATGGAGAATCACTGGCTTCGCTGTTTTCTTTATACAGTTCATATGGTAAGTGCAGAAATTATTTGACGTCCCCATAATAATTTCCTAAATTCATTTCAAGGAGCCCTACCTGTCAGCATTGATTAGCCAGTCGAAAACAAAATTTTCAAGTCCAGACCAAAGCTTCTCTGCAATGAAAACAAGCTATTTATTTTGCTAGCAAGAAATAAATTCATCAATTTTAAAAGATGAAATTATCATGAACTAACCAGTAAGTCCTTCCTGAGGACAGCACTCAACAAAACGAATACATGCTGAGCAAAAAATACACTCCACGGCAAGCTGAATCCATGTAAAGATAGTTAAACAACTCAAATAATAACATTTCTAAAGACAGGCTACCAAATGAAGATAAGATTTGGACTGTTAAGTATCTAAATACATAATTTATTTACATGTATAAACATGTGAATAGCAACTATATAAACAAAATTTTATTCTTCTATGAAGAGAACTTCAATCACCAGGAGTAGCAACTAACCTAAACCCAATTAGTAGTATTTTTATTTAGCAACTCCAATAATACTGATTAAAAATTATTAGTAAAAAATATGACCTACTGTATTAGTAATACAAGCAGCATTCCTTGACCAACCTTTCTTTGGAAGGTAGAAGCATCATTTGCACCTTTTGGAGATTCACTGCAACAGAATGTTAATAAAAGGAGAAAGTTCCTTAGCAGAGAACTATTAACCAGACAAAAGGATGACGGTGATTAGTAATATCAGACTTTGAGTCAATGCCACAATGCTGCTGTGATGTGTTGTCTTAACTAAAAAGAGCCGAAAAGCAGTTTGTCTATAGTTTGAGGCTGTTTCTGTCTAGTGGTTTTAGTTTCAATGTTGGCAAGTCAAACCCTTAATTTACTTTTTGTGCAATCCTGATGTTATATTTAACCAAGTACATACAAAGCAGTAAAAAATGCTGTCAAAAATCACATATTTAACTGAATATATAAAGACAAACCATGTTGGTTTCTATTCTATCCACACTAAAAATGCAAAGATTTAGGCCTGGTATATTCGTGAAATAAGCCTCATATGTCAGCTCAATTCTGCCTCATTCACTAAAAAATCTCAGACGATGAGGAATGAGGATGTTCAAAACCATTCACCAGCCAGATTAAGCAACTATGTTTGCACGCAAATCTTAAGTTCTTATAGAAATATTCCAAAAACTTCACATTAAAATTTAAACACACCCATACTTATTCTTTCTAACGATGGTCTATCTCGTGAATATGCAAATTCTATTGAACTAAATTAATGATAGATAAAATTACTTTTTAATTTGGACTGTAGTAACCTACCTCTCTCTCCATCTAAGAAGAGCTTCTAAAAGAGGTACAGGGGTATGCCGCGCAACCATAGCCAAGGAGTCCAAAACCTGCTCATAGGCGGGGTCTGATGGTCGAAGATACTGTCCATCCTGCACATCCCCACATAGAAGTAGAAAGAATACAGAAGACACTATATTAACCAACAAATGTACACAATTTCTTCAGAGCCAAACACCAGTAAATATGAAGTTTATATAGCTAAAAATGAAAGACTGGTGACCTGGGCTTGAGCAGTTTCAATGCGCCGTCTAGCCAGTGGAAGAAACCGTTGCAGAAGCGCATCAACAATTAACTTAGCAGCGCTTCCTGCTTTCATTTTTCAACGAAATCTCAATCCCCACAGCTAAAATTCAGACCTAATACCAAAAACAAAACATACCCACTTAACCCTAGCTAATGAGATTTACATGAAGAGGCTGTAAATCAGGAGTATTTAGTTCCATGAAAATGAAAAAGAAGAAATCGAAAAATACCTACCTTTTATGGGTATTGTAAATGATTGTATAAAATTGAAGCCATTTCTCTTGAGATTGAGAAACAAACTTGGGAAGGATCTGAATTAGACGCCAACAGGATCCTCACTTTCTTTTCAATTTCTCAGTTTTGATCGATTTAGTTCTTAATAATATTCATTTTAAATGGATTTATTTTTATTTTATAAAAACATCAAAATACCCCGTTGGTCCAGTAGCTTTTAGTTTTTTTTTTTTATCATAGATTAATAGAATTTCCAGCACTTTTCATTATTCTTGATTTTGGATTGAAGAATTATTATTTGATTTGAAGTTTATTTATCGGCAATTGACAATTTCGGATATTTATATTTTAATTATATTTTATCTTCATCTAAATTCTCTATTATTGTTTTAAGCTTAATATCTTAAAAAACCACGACCTTGTAATCCCTTTTCGATCTTATTTTTACGTCGAAAATTTGTCAATTTTACCCTATTTTGCATTGAACAAAGGATCACTTTACCCCCTGAACTTGGCGCAAAGTATCAAAAACGTCCAAATTAGCAAAATGGGATCACTTTTACCCTGAACTTGTCAAATTTGGTACAAAAAACTCCCTCCCCACTCTCACTTAAGAGAGTGAGATACACTCTCCGGTTTTCAAAGGTGGTTTTTCTTTTAAGGTGGTTTTAAATAAAAAAAAGGTTTAAAATAGTCCTAATTTTTTTCAAACATTTTAACTTAATACCTAATAATTTAAAAAAAAACAATTTCACTCCTTCAATAATAAGCTTAAAATAACAAATTAATCCTCTAATTTTAATTTTTTTACAATTTTTTTTAATTTATATAGATATCAACAATTTTATAAAATCAAAAACCGTAAAAAAAACTATACACTAAAAATTAAAATCAACCCTTCGGAATAAAAAAAAATTAATTTTCGAAAAAAAAAAGTCCGTTTTCAGGCGAGGAGGAGCTCCTCCTCGCCTGAGAAGAGCTGCTGCTCCGGTAAGGAGCAGCAGCCCTTCAAGAACAGATCCAACGATCTGTTCTTGCTAGAACAGATCGTTTGATCTGTTCTAGGTAGTACAGATGTTGCGATCTGTTCTTGGGCAAGAACAGATCGCAACATCTGTTCTTGCCCAAGAACAGATCGCCGGCGATCTGTTCTTGGGCAAGAACAGATCGCAATATCTGTTCTTGCCCAAGAACAGATCCACGCGATCTGTTCTTGGGCAAGAACAGATCCACGCGATCTGTTCTTGGGCAAGAACAGATCCGAGGCGATCTGTTCTTGGGCAAGAACAGATCCGAGGCGATCTGTTCTTGCACAAGAACAGATCCGTGGATCTGTTCTTGGCGAGAACATATCCGTGGATCTGTTCTTGGCGAGAACAGATCCATGATCTGTTCTTGAATCAAGAACAGACCGTGGGTCTGTTCTTGATTCAAGAACAGAGAACGTTCTTGAAGGAGCTGCTGCTCCGATGAGCAGCAGCTCCTCTTCTCCGGCGAGGAGGAAGAGCTCCTCCTCGCCGGAAATGAAAAAAGTTTTTTTTTGTGTGTAAAAATATCTAAAAGGGTCCTTAGATTAATTAGAAGTTAATTATGATTAATTAGAAGTTAATTATGATTAATTAGAATTCAATTAGGAATTAATTATAACTAATTAGAATGAATAATGGTTAATTAGAAACTCACTCTCCATTTAGGGTGCCACGTCAGCGTAGGGGTGTTTTTGTACCGGTTTTGACAAGTTCAGGGTAAAAGTGATCCGGTTTTGCTAATTTGGACGTTTTTGATACTTTGTGCCAAGTTGAGGGGGTAAAGTGATCCTTTGTTCATTTTGCATTTTATCATTTCAATTGTATCCTAAAATATTAAATTGACGTCTTTTTTATTTGGAAACAATTCAAAATCATTGTCCATATATAGCATATATTAATTGTACATGTTTAACATTTATTTAGATTTAATTAATTAAGAATTTAAATTAGTTTTAATTTGATTATGGTTTTTAGTTAGTTTTTCAAAATAAAGGACTTATTTGTACTTTTTTAAATAAAATGAATTTACTTAAATCTCAAACATGGTTTATTGAATGATTTTGTGATTTAAGTAAAAAGATTGATAAAAAATAAGAAATTGGGGTATAATTGAAATGATAAAATACGAAATAGAGTAAAATTGACAAGTTTTTAACGTAAGGATAGGATCGAAAAGAGACTATAAGATCGGATTTTTTTAAGGCATTAGGCCTTGTTTTAATTACTACGTGTAACTAAATTCCTCGTTTAAGGGTTGGTATGGACATATGAATAATTAATTTATTGGATTTGGATTAATTGGCGGTTTTATCATGTGCCGATTATTGGACTTAAGGATTGTTTTAAATTGATCACCTAATTCATGAATTGTGTTTGATTATTTATTTGAAAAATTGTTAATTGAATACACATAGAATAATCGAAAACCTAAAAGATAGCGAGTTGGATTTTAAGTAACTATCCAGTTTGCTTAATCATTATGACTTAGTTAATTAAATTGATTCTTAATGTCTTAAGAGTGAGTTAGTTATTAATTAATTGATTAGGTTGTAATTTTATCGTTCCTAAACTTCAGAGAGCGGGATTATGTGGTTTAGAATAACTTAATTCTCGATAAAATCACTAAAAACTCCATTATATTTTAATTGTTATATGAAAATATTAACCCTTAAATCCTTTTAATCATTGTTTTAACCCTTATATTTATTTGCTTTTTGATTATTATTTGATTGGGTTTTTAGTTAAGTTAATTTTGTTTGTTCTCGTTTGGATTTAATTAGTGGTTAAATTTTAGTTTACAAAACTTCAAAATATCTATTTGCTAGCCAATTTAAAGAATAAATGAAATCAGTGATTAGGTTCATTTGTCTATATGTTCATTTATCTCTGTGGGATCGATATTTAGATTTTCAAATTATACTATTTGCGCGATATCGTATACTTGCGGTTTTTATTAACAGGTTTTTAACGTCATTACCGGGGACAATTGCATACTTAATAGATCAAAAATAGTTTGTCTTAGTTGAGTTAGCTATGTGCAAATTTTTTAAAGTCATAAATTCATCCCAATTTGACCAACTCATTAAAAATCTATCTAATTTTTCAAAATCAATTTAATATATTTCAAAATCGATTTATCTGAACCATATGGCATCCTAGTCGACAACTCTTATTCTTTTCAAGTTTTTTTTTAGATATATATAACTAAATTAAATTTTTAAATTTTTGACAGATTTTCAATTAACTTGTTAAATTGGGATACATTTACAACTTTTAAAAAGTTTGACTAAATTCCAAAATGTTTGATTTTTTTGTTTGGAACCATTAAACCTTTTTAATATTTACTTTTATGATTTAGATATAATACTTACTTTAGATTCCAACCATACCAAGTTTCTATATTTTCTTAAATGAAACAGGTGAAATTTAAAATATTTTAAATGTTTCGAATTAAATCAAATCGAATTATAAATGTTTATTTTTATTTTAATTGAAATCGTAGCACGTGAATAATTTTATGACCCGTTGTATTAATTCTAAATATAATAATTTAGTTTACAATAAACTATCGTAAATATGTGTGTGTGATATATATATATATATATATATATATATATATTATTCTGGTTTTTAATTGTAGCATGTGAATGATGCTATATGACCCGTTATATATAAACAAAGTATGAATTAAATATTAAATATTATTTTATAAATATTTTGAATTTATACTTTCATATTGATTTGTTCAAAAAAATTTAGAGAAAAATCACATCAGTTCCTATATAATTCCAAATAATATGACTATTTGCATGAATTAAATTGAATGTGACCATTTCAACTTAACAAAAAAATTAGCCTAAAAAAGAATTAACAAAATAATTTATAGTTTAAAACCTGCTAAGTTAAACTCATGTTTTTTACATCAATTTTAGAAAGAACAATTATACTATACATTAATGGCAAAACCCATACAGAGACCCCTCTACTTTACCAATTTTATTCGAGAGGCCCCTATTCCAAAGTTGTTCACGTTCGGATCCCTGTACTTGGCAAAATCTAATATTCACATCCTTACGTGGACGGAAAATGGCAAGTGTAGTTTACTCACCGTTAATGAGAGTGTGGACCGAAAATGCTCTTGACATTTTTACTTTTAATCCCTATAAATACAAATAAAATTTAAGGACTTCAAATGCATTTTTTCATATTTCCACACTTCATCTTCTTCGCATAGCCATCCACCATAGAATTTCAAGAAACCAAATTCTTCAGAGGCATTCCATCGAACACGTAAGGTGCATACAAAATATAACCTTATTCTTCAGAGGCACTCCATCTTCTCTACATATGAATCAAAGTTTTATACATGTATCACTAAGTTGGATCCACTCTTACTGGTCTAACTCACTTTTTATTTTTACTATCCTTTTTTCCAACTCTTACATGCCCTTTTTTCCAACTCTTACATATCTCAACAGGGTTCTGTTTGATTCTAAGTTCAGTTTCTTCAGTTTCAGACATGTGAAATTTGGTTGTTTTTTGATGAACTGTTAATTGTGTTGAGATCAAAGTTTTGTTTTTATTTTAAAATTAAGGTATGAATCTAAGTAATGGTAAAGAATCGATGTCAACAGTCAGTTTTAGTGTTGTTTGGAAAACTATAGAGGTTGTTCCGAATCATTTTCCAGCCGGGCTTCAAGTTCTTGTTGCCGATCGATGAGAAACACGGCCGAAGATGACAAACCGCTGATGCTGCCGCTGGTCGAGATCTCACTACTGCCGGCCAACAAAGCTACTGCCGTTGCAAGGATCTGCCGTCCGTCGCCGCTACTTGTTGAATGCAGGAAGAGTTGTTGTCGCCGTTCATCGCTGGAGAAGACTACTGCTACCGAGTGAAGAATTCAAAGGAAGAAGGTGATGGCAAAATAACCATTTTGCCATCAAATTTATTTGACTTTACAATTTTGTTATTAAGTTGTAATTTGTATAAATAAATCCTTAAAATTGATGCCACGTATACCTCAATTTATTGAAATGAATGACACATCACTTTTTTCTGTTAATTAACGGAGAGTGAACTACACTTGCCGTTTTCCGTCCACGTAAGGGTGTGAATATTAGATTTTATCAAGTACAGGGGCCCGGACGTGAACAACTTTCGAGTAGGGACCTCTCGAACAAAACTGATAAAGTAGAGGGGCCTCCGTATGGGTTTTGCCTACATTAAAACTGAAAGAAAACGACATAAAGACCCAAACGACATAGATAATAGATTAAAAACGCAGTGAATGGAAGGGCAAAATGATAGAACGACACTAAGAAATTAATGAAGATGGCAAGATTTTTGGACATAATTATCTACTATATAGCCTAATAAGTTAAGAAAGAAGGAAAAGTAACTGTTAGACCCTTCAATTTCTCTTATAACTATATGATGAGGGATATGAGGGGTATTATGGTCATAATAATATAGTACTGTATAGCCTAATAAGTTAAGAAAAGTGGTAAAGTAACCGTTAGACCCTTCAATTCTTCTTACAACTATATGATGAGGGGTATGAGAGTTAAAATTGACGTATTTGTTTCAAGAAAGTAAAAGGTGAAATAAAATGGACTTTTAAAATAAAATGGTGATTTTCCACAATTATTTTTTAAAATTTTAATGAAATTTTATTTTATTTTTATTTACTATTGGTGAGATGACTTTATGACTTTGTTTTTTTTTTTATATAAAACTTTCATCATATTTTTTTATATTTGTTTATCATAAATCTTTTAGTTCTAAGTAATTAAAATACTATTGTTAGATAGATATTCTCATGTATATTTTGTCTACTATTTATATAGATTTATATAAATAATGATATTTTACTATATTATTAAATGTGTTAAAATTTAAACTAACTAAATTATATTAATATCAATATTTTAATAATGTACTAAAATATTCATCCCTCTATTAAAAAATAATAATACTAATTGCCATGTGATAAATATTTCAACGTTGTCTTTATTCTTTAAATAGTGTGTAGTAAAATATTTGAAAAATTGGTGAGATGACTTTATGACTTTGTTTTTTTTTTATATAAAACTTTCATCATATTTTTTTATATTTGTTTTCATAAATCTTTTAGTTCTAAGTAATTAAAATACTATTGTTAGATAGATATTCTCATGTATATTTTGTCTACTATTTATATAGATTTATATAAATAATGATATTTTACTATATTATTAAATGTGTTAAAATTTAAACTAACTAAATTATATTAATATCAATATTTTAATAATGTACTAAAATATTCATCCCTCTATTAAAAAATAATAATACTAATTGCCATGTGATAAATATTTCAACGTTGTCTTTATTCTTTAAATAGTGTGTAGTAAAATATTTGAAAAAATCATTTCAATAAACGAAATACATGATAAATTCATTTGTCGATTTTTTAACTATAAAATAGATATAAATTACTGATTTTTTTTGAAATAAATTATTAATTTAGATAATTAATGTTTCAATCTTATACTTTTCGATCATTATTTAGTATTTTTTAGTTTTTTTTATAAAGTCTCGCTTAATATTAGAGTTATAATAGAATAATAAATATAATATTACAACAATATTAATAATACATGTTTTTAAGAATATTATTATTATTTTAGAATGGATGAAATATCAACTCTGTCAATAAATAGTAAAAGAATATGATTAAAAAAATATATAAGTACTATTGAAATAATACAAATTATAATATTCCGCTGCATCGCGCGGAGAATATGCTAGTATTATATGATATAGCTATATGTCATTAGTTATATAATAAATTAATGCAAAGGATCATTATTCAGTTGTCTTAAAACTGTTTTTTCTATAAACAAGAACATCTTCTTCTGGATTCTTTTCTGCCTATTGCCTAAGTTTCTCGGGATTTCTATTACCTTCGTTAACTTCCTTTTAATTAAGGCCGTCGATATCAGCAGTGCTTATGTCGGAGATTAGTAGAGAATTCACCTCGTAGTTGTGATAATTTTGCCTTCAAGCCTTCCCATATATAATATAAGATAGTTATAGATAGATAGATTAACAACTATAAATCGCCAAAGTAAACTACAAAAACTCAATAGGAGATATTAATCATGGCTTGACAATTATTATACGAGCATAATCTAGTAAATTAAATAAACTCGACAAGATATTTAACTTCACCTTCAAGCCTTCAAGTCAAATTTCCCAGGCTCACTGTAACATTTCTCGACTTGCTCGTCCTTTTTGATTCTGAAGCCTCTGATCCTTAACTCCTCAGGTATCGAAGTATCTTTGTAGTATACATTTTCAAGAATCCAACCCTTGTTCTGCACTGAACCTCCTACCTTTACCTGTTAAAGAATTATAGTTAAGGACTTTATGAGAATCAGTTTTCGACAACATTAAAAAATATACAACGTTTCCGGAATGCTTGTTTAGATTGCAAGGGAAATGGAATTCAAAAAATGCAATGAAAACTTTGCGTTCAGTTACTCTCATAAACATCACATAGTTTCAAACTTGATAAACAAGCAAAAAGTCAGTTTTGTGAATGTTTCGTTGCTAAAAGAACATACCTCTGCCTCGTCCACAGCTTCGAGTACAAGAGCTCCATCTAAGGACAGATCTTCAACGAAGATGTTACGACCCTTGATGGCTATTGTAGACCTTTGAGATATCGAGCAACTTCCGTTAACTTTACTCTTAACGTCTGAAAATGTTAATCCCCACTTTGGCTTCCATGTGATACAAGGCCAAACTTCCACCTCTTGCCCATTGAATACCCGTTGAACTGGATCATCCACTCGGACACCAGCCTAGAGCAAAATAATTGTGCGTTAGACGACATAAAGGGATAATTTTTTTTGAAAAATGGAGACATATTTCAATACTTAACCAGCACACCAAAATAGTAAAGGTACCTTTTTGAGAATGAGGCTGTTTGATCGATAGATGGCCATTTCACCAGAAGTTGCACTGTGGTAAGGGTTTCCTTTAGGTACCTTCATTAAAATCAATCAAATAGGAAATAATGAATCAAGCTGCCAATCAAAAACTCAAAACTTTAGCCCCGATTAGAAAAGTTTTTTGGTCAAACGAAAGAAGGTAATATATAATACATCTCAGCGAAAGGGCATTACCTTAGCAGCATCTTCTGGATTGTTCTTCACAGGTGCATAAGCTAGCCATGCATCTATCACCTAAGGAACACATAAAATGTGGTTAGGTAATGAGTAGAAGTTAGAACATTAGGACAGAACTGTAAAAAAATGCAGTCATAACATTGAGAAGATAAGGGTTTTAATTGGACAGAAATGCTGACTCAATCTAGGGGACTGAATATTCCAGTCCAAGACAACAAAAGGAGGATAAAAAGTAAATACCGTAAATCCAACCCTTGCTGAGGAGGGTAATGTCTTTGGATAATCCTGCATCATGCATTCAAGTCGAGTTGAAGATTTAAATGATGTTTTGCTGGCATCTTTATATCTGTAAAGAGAAAAAAAAGCTGAATTTGCAAGTCTTCCAAAATAACCTTCTTTCTTTCAACTTCCAAGATTACCACCTTGGATAACAATAAAAAATTTCAAAAGTGGAATAAATGCACATCTAAATAAAATATGACCATATAATTGGATGATTCTAAAACTAAAGAAAGCAAATTTTCTAAAATTTGTCTTTAAACAATCGAAGTACCCAATAGCAGAAGGAAGAATTACTTTGGATTAACAAATTCCTTAATAGCACCTCCCGTTTTCTTGAGCTCCTCAATATACGGACCAAGTTCCAAAATCAACTGCAAAAGAATTAAGATTGCAACAACAGCATATAAGTTCTAGTAATACTGATAAACATAACATTTTATATTGAAGTCTATGTTTTGAAAAGATGAATTTGTTGCTTATTTGCACATTATCAGTACAATGTGGTATTTCGTATTTAACTATTTACTAGTACGAAACCCTGGCTTCGCTTCGGAATTCATATTTTTTCATCAAATAATAATTCAAATCAAACGAATAGATAATGTATCATATTAATTAAATATTATATAATAGCAAAATAGATATATAAATATAAATCCTATATGTAGCAAATTAGTTAAAATATCTCTTAATTTAATTTTGTTTTCTTCTAGATTAAAATGTCTACTGTAATTTTGTTTTTTACAATAATATAAAAAAAAGTTCAGTATGTAATTTATACTTAAATTGGCATAATATGGATTTCAAGATATCAGAATATAGTTTCTGTATATATTTTTTTTTGAATTCAGTTTCTGTATATAAAACCAAAATTTTATACTTACTCAAAAAATATATTAAAAATCACAAGTCTTCAACCAATAACTCTCATCCACACAAGTAAAAAAATAGTAATCAGACTTAATTTTAAACTTTAAAATTCAATTTTTCTACAGATTTGAACAAATATTTCTTTTTTACTATTAAAATTTTATTATTTTAATTCATCTTCACTAATTCGACTCCTACTACACCAACAACTAAAAGAAAAGATCAATAATATAAAAATAAAAATAAAACAAACACATAAAATAATATACAAAATAATACTCAAATAGAAAAACAAATAAAATATTTTTACTCTCTTAGCCAGAAAAAATGAAGTTTTTTTGGTATTATATATGTAAATGATCTTTTGGTAGCTCATGTGTTGTTGTTTTTTCCAATAGGGGCAACATGATTGGCTTTAGAAAAAATAATAAAATAGGGGTATAAAAGGAATATAAAAATAATATTCACATTGCAATTTCCAGCAAGGGCAAGAGAAATAATACTTAGCAACAAAAAGACAAACATGGATATAAAAGGAAAGTGGAAATATATAGTTATATAGCACTCAAATTTATAGAAATTTTCCATTAAGGACATAGCAAATAAGCTTTATTCTCTCTATCTCATGATTAAAAATTTCAGGGGTGTTAGAGGAAACTAAAGTTACTGTTCATCTTTGGTTCAGTTTTATACTATAGATATATAGATTATCTGTAGTTGTCCAAGCTCCTAGTTCACCTCAAGCAATTTACTTATTAACATCAATAACCATCTTGAGGGGCTAATGGAAAATTATCCACTGGATGCATCATACCCATTTCCGAGCAGCTATATAAGTAAATGGAATGTGACAAGAATAATTTTCTAAAATGAAAATCTGCTGACTTATGCAGAATACCCAGAATCATGACCTCATGTATAATAAAAATAACCATGTCTTCTGCAATTGGAATGACTACATATATACAGTTATTTCAGAAATTACCTGATTTATATTTCCTGGAAAAGGAGAATAGCCCGTCTCACAGTTGACATCTCCATCAGGATTTCCAGTTGCTCTTAGCAGAGGATCAAGCTGATTGTATTCAACGTTAATCACCATTGACCGCCCTGAAAAATCAATTGTACTAGCAATGTGAAAAACCCTGTATGTTTGGGGTCAAAACTTATTGGGAATAACTATCCACAAAAATAAAGATGCCCTTGCAAGTGAAGAACTAAATATAAATTCTAAAATCTACATTCCATGTCAATAACTATCATACCATCAGCATGAGTAAGCCTAGTAATTCCTCCAATAGCTTCTTTAGCTTTACGAGGAACTGCAAGAGAGTTAACATGGTAGTGTTTGGTGGCACTAACACCCAATGAAGCTGGAATTGCCTGCAGAATAAAATTGGAAACATAAACTATTTCTTCACAGCAAAAAAAATTCTACCCATAATTATAATTACTTACTCATAAACAACTATACAAAGTCATGGAGAGTTCAAGTGGTCAAACCTTGAAGAGAAGTCCATTAGTATCTTGGAAAAATAGAACCCATCTCAATCCAGCATCTTGCCTATTAATTAATGTAAACAGCTATTATTAGGAAACTGCAGATTGCTAAACTAAAGATCATATAGAAACAAAATGCAAAACATCATGATTAACCTTACTGGTATTAATATGTGTGGGTGCGTAATTAAAATAGATTATTGTTACGGACTCACGCTTTTTTAGTCTAAAGAGGTAGTATAGAATACAAGTGGTTATTAATATTCCAAATGTTAAGTGCATGATTGACCACTCGGTTCTTTCAAATAATGGCGATCCCATAAAACTTATGGAAGTGAATATTAGATTTATATTTTAAACAGCTAAACAATTAGAAAAATTAGATAAGCATTTGAACCATACCATGTACTAAGAAGGCCACTAGAATAAAGAAGTGAATGCACATCACCATGGCCATGAGGCTTTGTCTGTGTCAAACACAAAAAGTTAATTGAGTCTACATATGTTCGTTTTAAAGGTAGAGTGTATAATGTAACTATAATGTAACATAAATGATGGTTACCTGAATAGTGTACTTGTTATGTGGATCTAGAGCAAGCCTGGCATCGTTATCTTCCAAGCATGCAACTTTCTCCTGTTTTTAATAGGAATATTAACACTTCAGTGTAGAAATTACACAGATCCCCCAAGTTGTTCAATAATACATAAATGGCTAATCTCATACCTGCTTAAGAAGTTTCACTTGAGACGATTTCATTCCAAAATAAGAATTTGATTCTAAAAGCTCTATTGTACGAGCATGTGTGTCATCAGATGTCATGATAGCAAAAGGAATTTCCTTTTGAGATTTACCTATATTAAAAAAGACGGGGCTATCTTAAACAATTCCCTTGGATTAGTATGAATAATGCATATTATGAGATGAAGATGATATGCATTATCAATAGAGCGCCTTCTCAATTAATTGTCGATTTAGCTGCAATTACTACAGAATGTTTGACCTAAGGGCTTGCAGAGGTGTAAAAAAGATTTTGGAAAGCCCTCCATTCCGACTCTTATGTTTGGCTACATAAATTTCTTTGTTTTTCATATTTGGTAAGAAATTGAAAAGGCTTCTATTTTGATTCTTTTCTTCTTCCACCATTCCATAGTGCAACATATTTTATCCTCCTACCATATAATTCCTGTAACAAATTTGACTGCAACCCATATGTGAATGCTAATATAACAATGCAATATTAAGGTGAAGGGAGCATACCTTGAGTGAATCTACAGCTAGCTTCCTGAAGAGCCAAGACAGACTCTATGTAATGCTGCAAGAAACAAGTCCCTGTAGTGGTTTCCATAGGGAGAGCCACCTGCATACAGTAAAAATAAATAAAAATCTCCATTTTATAAGATAGTGGGCTATAATTTTATTGGGAAATGAGTTCCTTTTAGCAAGGGGAGACATGAGTAATTAATGTCCTATAGGACATATGGTGATGCAAAAGAATTTCTTGGGCTTGGCATATACAAGATCAACCTTAATCATTCCTTTTTGCTTTCGCAATTTAAGAATTGGTGAAGCATAACCAAAGAAGATACGGGATGATGGTTGTTTACCGATAATCTAATGTTAATACCCGAAGCATTAATTGATCTTATTATAAATAATGAACAGATAGTTTAAAGTCTAGGAGTTTCAACTTTCAAGACAAGTAGAAGTAAAACATGATATATACATTGTTGTCAGCAAGGTAATGAGAAGTATAAATTGAGAAGTGAATCTGTATAATGTAGATATAGCATCCACTAAAGATAAGATAAGAAAATGGAACCGGAGATTTCCAGGGCATATACAGAGATAAACGCATCAGCATGAAGAATGGTAAGAAAAGGGATTGAGTAGTATTAGATCTTACGGCAAATAAAGCGGTATTACCAATTAAATCCATTCATCAGATGAGATTAATGCTAATTTGAGTTTTGACTATGTTATAAATAGGATATATTGGTCATAGCTGAAGACCGTAACTAGTTTATATTCAAAACAATAAAAATGAACCGTAAAACTATAATGGTTTGAGTCGATAATAAGAGAATTAGGCAGCCTGTGATTCACTTGCAAGCTAATCATGAGCAGAGTCAATGAGAAAATTTTATTCGGTAAAGCTTAACAATAGCTAATTACTTGAACATATTTCCTCACAAATAAATGAATAACTCACCTTTATTCCATTGTATCCAAGGCGTTCCCCAAGCCCGCCCGCGACAAGGACAAATGCTGCATTCTGGGCTTCCCTGACTCCTGCCTCCTCAAATTTGATAAAACTTTCATCACCAAATGTCAGGTTTTCTCCTGTTGGAACCTGAAACATAACAGCTAATGTGTCAACAAACTTCCTTTAGTTTAATTTTTACTTTTTCCTAATAGCATTTTAATAAAGTTCAAGGATATAGTATCGGCATATGTATTCCAAAAAATTTATTTGCTCATCATTTAAGGGACTGTTTTGAACAAATTGTTCAAGGGATTAGTTATGCAAGAAAGGTTAATTTTCAACACTTAAATTAACATTAAGTTGATTTATCAAGCTAAACTAACCGAAATTGATCAAGCACATACATCACTCTCTAGCTAAAAGTCATGAAGAAAAGTTGCACAAGTCAATTCATATAGAATTTTATCATCATCAGGATTCAAGAGTATATATAAAACGCAGTACAATGCTATAGTAAAGAATGAAAAATCAAACAAACAATCCTTTTTCTAAGCATCATGAATCACTACATGAAACAAATATTCCTATCTTTCAATCATGAAAATCTGAATATATTTACCGAAGGTGTGAAGCCATCAAAAGGGTTCTTTCCTTCCTTTGAATCAGCTAAGAGTTCTTTTGCCGTTTTAATATATAATGCCAAACCTCCCGGGTAGCTTGAATCGAGCTTAGCCACCTATATAGAACAATCATTTGAGATACAAGTCAATAAATAATAAATCAGACATTCAATTTTTCTCTCAATCCAAAAACAACCCAGATTCTATGTTTAACAGTTCCCCATTCAGCCTTAAAATTCTTTACAAAAAAAAAATCACAAATAGATTGCAGAAAAATAGAAAACCTGTTGAAATAGAGATTTCTTTTGTTCATCATCAACGCCAGGTTCAGACCAATGCTCAAACAAATGATCTTGTCTCATCTCCATTAACATTTTGGCCAGCTTAATCTGCCAAGCCATCAGCACTATTTACCATTCCAATAAAAACATCAAATCACAAAAATTAAAAGAAAAATGAAGAATCTAAGAACCTGATCAGGAGATAGAAGGTGAAGATTCTTTTGTAAATTGGGAACAGAGGAAGCAAAATCGCCATTGATACTCAGCTTGGAAAGAGATTCCGTAGCTGAATCCATAACTTTTTTTGTTAAATTGAAAAGGTTGTCTTGTAATTGTAATTCTGTGTTGCATAAGAAGTAAAAAAGAAAAAGAATAGGAATGAAGAAATGAAAAATTTGAGTCTGCGTCAAAAAAAAGCTGATGAATTGGGATGTTTTGTTTGGTAGCCGGTGTTAATTTAGATTTAGAAATATCTAATTTAATCCTTAAATTTTATACTATTTACATTTAAATCCTCAGATTTTTTTAATCAATTAGATTCCTATCTCAAAATATCTAATGGTCCAACTAAAATTATGAAAACTTATATTTTAACAATTTTAGTTAATCATTTAGTTATATATTTTATAAAGTATATATTGGAGTTATTAATTTTTTTTGTCAAAAAGAGTTATTAGATTTTCAATAACAATATATATGTGTGTGTACTGTTTAAGTTTTTTTTATTATAATTACATTTAATTGGTTAAACTTCTTTTGGTAATTTAGTTTTTGGTTCAAAAAGAGTTGATTATAATTATAAAACTTAAAAATTTACATATTATTATGAAAAGTATAAACAAAAATTATTTAATTGTTAATTATTAATGAATTTTTTTAATCAAAATGTAGTAATATTGACAGATTAACAGATTACATCCTATCGTCGGTCAAAGTACATCGTATATCAAAATAAAAAAATTGAAAAACACTCGAAAGCTTATGTCGATCTACAAAAAGAAACGAAACGAAAATAGAAATTTAAAGATACAAATTTAACAGGTGACTAAAAACATGATGAATTCCATTGTGAAGAATTTTCTGGCTCCAGTCATATCTCATAACTTCTATTAACCACTTGTTCCGCTGCTAAGATACTTCGAACAACGAAATTAAAGTCTTGAATCTTCAAGAACGTGAAACTGAAGTTTGAAAAACGCTGAAAAGTCTTGAATGAACCAAGGATCTACAGAAACCACAAATAAAACACTCAAAAACACACCAAAACTCCAAAGTAATTTATTCAAACAAACAACAAAACATTGAAAGAAACGAGTTAAGAGACGATGATATCCGGCTAAAGGCCGAAGATCACCGTCTCTTTCACTCGAAATTGAATAAAATTGGACTTTCTCTCTCTAGTATATACGTTTTCTCTCTCTAACTTTGGCACCGCTTCACGGCTTTTTTTATAACAATTATTAATGAAATTAAATTAAATGTTTACGGTACTATAATTTTATTCTTAATATTCTAAAATTATCTTAAATTATTTATATATTATCTTAATTTGATATTAATAAATATGATTATTTGATGGGAAATATATGTGTTTATTTTAGTAAAAAAATTATATTAATAACATTAAAGTTTTAAAATTCACTAAAGGGGCTAAGTTAAATATAAACTCCGTTACTAAAAGGGGCATAATTGTTTTAGTTTAAAAATGTTAAGTACTTAATTGAGATAAAAGTTCCATTAAGGGCTAAGTTATGCCCCGCTATATATCATAGGGGCATTATTTGTCCCTTTTCCCAGTCCAAAACCCGTGGACCGTGGTGGATATACACAGGTTTGCCGCCTTCAATTTCAGATCTGTCAAGTGGCGCCAGTTTTGCCTTTCGTCGCCGCAACTCAAAAAAATGACGACCGCAATGGGACCGCCACCTCCTAGAAACCCTAACTCTAACTCTAACACTTCCTCCACCGCCGCAGAATCCGAAACCCAGAGTGAACCTCAGAACAGTTCAACAACAACAGTGGAAACTCCTGTGGAGCCACCGCCAACAACAACTGACCTTCCCGAAGAGCAACTCACTGACGATAACAATGCGGCGCCGCTAAAAGAACGGACCGTGAATCAAACTTCTTCTACAGTACCGTACAAAATCCCTGAATGGAGTGGACCTCCTTGTTATAATTATAACCTCGAGGTTCTTAAGGATGGCTCAGTTATTGATCAATTAAATGTGTAAGTAATTTGTAAATTTGATTTTTTATAATATTTTTTTAATTATTCAGATTATCTTTTTTTTTTTTTAAATCTTATGTGATGTCTGTGTTTTCAGGTTTGAGAAAGGAGCTTACATGTTTGGCCGTGTTGATCTTTGTGATTTTGTTCTTGAGCATCCTACTATCTCTCGATTTCATGCTGGTAATTTTTTTGTTTACTTCTTTTAGAGTTTTTGGTTAAGTTGAATTCTGTTTGTAGACTAGTTGAATACTATAATTAGAAACACTATATACTGTAATATAACTTAAAATGTGAATTTCTAGAGTAGTTAGTTGGATTGAATCGAATTGATACCAGTTGTAATAAGAATTGTTTCTCTTTATCAGTTCTTCAGTTCAAAAGAAGTGGAGATGCTTATCTTTTTGACCTCAACAGTACTCATGGTACTTTCATTAACAAGTCTCAGGTACATCTCTTTTTTTTTCTTCCTCCTCCTTGTTGTGTGATCTTGGCAGCTACTTTATTTGTTTATTTTGGGTAATTGCATTTAAATAAGTCTGATATGCTTCAAAGTTTAAACTTGTGATTATAATATGCATAATTTGTCGCATACATTAGTTGACATGTTACTTTGTTGGTGAATGTTCATTTTATTAGAAGGCTCATAATTATGTCTGTAAAATACATTAGACATTTTTTTTATTGTAATAAACAAACAGGAAGTTATGGAAATTCCTTTTTTTCTGACGTAGTCATCAATTTATGCTCTGTTAAGTTCATTTGCAAGCTAAGGGACTTCTTGTTATAGTGATTGGGTGTGTAATCCTTCCGTGTTAGAAATACTTCAAGGCGGGCGTGTAAAAAGTTGTCTAAAAATGAATTATTTGAGAAGCATTAACCATTTAAACTTTTCAAAGAATTGATTCTTTTGGCATCAGCTCTCATCGCCTGATTGAATCTTGAATGCATTGAGCCCTTCAAATTTTCAAGTTGGGTTTCTTACAGTAAAGCTCCTAGACTTTGAGTGGCTCACAATATGCGATTAGATAAAAACTGTAAAAAATAAATGTAAAAGGTTTTCCTTGGAACTTGGTTATGCAATGAAGGGACAAAGGTCAGATACATTATTTCTTGTGATCAGCTGTGTAGTAGATTGAAATATTCTGTTTGTAGCTTTCAGCTGTTGAAATTAACAAGTTTCCTGTAGTAGAGGTGTTCATTGTTCTGTTGATGTTTTAGTGCATTTTTTAAACAGTTGGTGCTCAATTCCTTCATCTTCTTGATTGCAGGTTGAAAAACGGGTTTATGTGGAATTGCATGTTGGTGATGTTATTCGATTTGGCCAGTAAGTATTATCCTTACCAGCTTTTTTTGCTTTGAACTTTGCCTGTTCTGCTATACCTTCTTTTTCTTTGCCTCATTAATAAATGATACACTATTAAATTGATGACACCGAAGTTCATAATATTAAATATTTGAAGTCTCTATAGGATTCTCATTGAATTAACAGCACAATGTCCTTGATGCTTTCTACTTCACATATTAATTATGCTATATAAACTATAAAGTGTGATTATTGGACAATCTGTTAGGTTACTGAACAAGGACATATAGTAATTTGCTAGCCATAGATTTAGATTGTTTCTATATTATCCCGTGAATCATTGATTGTCCTTTGTGATTCTTTTTTACAGATCATCTCGATTGTACCTTTTCCAAGGACCAACTGCACTGATGCCACCGGTAATGCACTTATATAATTAGGGGTATTTCAATTGGTTTGGTCATTGAACTGACCATGCAACCTCCAAAACTGTCAGTTATTTTGATGGGTTCGGTTATTTGATTACTATTTTTAAAATATTTAAAATGGCAAAAAGAAGTACCGTTCCACACTCTTACTCAATAGTTTAGCTCTCATGCAATTACTTCCAAGCGACCAGGTGTCAACTCTGGGGCATGTAAATCAATTATTTTTTTAATTTTTTGAAAAAGAAATTAAAAGGAGAAAAAAGAGTGTTGCTACTAAGGCTCAAAATCAAGTCCAATGCAGAGAAAACTACTGCCTTTGCCATTAAGAACTTGGTGATAATTTTTACATTATTTATTTTTTCATGAAATTCACAAAATCAAAACAAACCAAACCAAATTTGATTATCCAGTTTGGTTTTGGTTTGCAAATGTGATCCAATTCAGTTTTTACACTCGCCTGCGTATAATTATTGAACATTGGTTTGCATCAGTTTATTGGATTGAGCTCTTAATTTTTTATAATTCCATTCCCCAAAAACATTTTTAAAACCTGCCAGTCATAAAGTGAGTGTGCAAGTGATTTGTAACATTAAAAAATAATGATTAAAAAAAAGATAGTTCTTTTTAAAAAAAATTGGAAGATCAAGCAAACTTTGAGTTGAAGTGTTCTCTTTTTCTCTGGAAGTGAACTTTGAGTTAAATTTTAAAATACTTGTCTTGTGACTCTTGCGTTTGTTTGTTGTGACTTGTGAGATTATCTGTCATATGGTTTTGTATTGTAGGAGAAAGACTTGAAGCTTCGTAGAGAAGCTAAGGTCAGACAGGAGATGATCGATCGAGAATTGTCACTTCGACGGGCAAGGGCGGAATCATCTCTTGCTGATGGCATCTCATGGGGCATGGGAGAAGATGCTATTGAAGAAGTTGAGGTTGGCGGAACATTATAATCTGTTTTTAATTTAGTATCAGTATATTTTTTTCTACAGATGTTGTTATCTTGCCATTCTCCACATTTTGGCTTCCATATAATCTGTAGCTATATGTGCATGCAATTGTGCAAAAACTTCTTACTATATTGACCACCATAATTACTCAGTTTTTCTAATGTATCAGTCTCAATATTTGAAAAATCAGGATTCAGAAATTTATCCTTAGAAATCTCATGCCTTCTTAGAAGAGAGTTAAAGATACTTGGATATGAACTACTTTTTTTGGCATATTCATGTTTAGGCTTTCTAATATCTACCTGATGAATGCTGATAAATATTCTATTTTGTCTTCCCTAATTTTTTTGTTTGTTGTGTAGGACGAGAGCGATGAAATTACCTGGCAAACCTACAAGGGGAAACTTACAGAGAAGCAGGAGAAGACTCGTGATAAAATAGTCAAACGAACTGAAAAGGCAAGTAGTTTCTATTTTCTTTAAACCCTTTGTCTAGGAATTTAGGTTCTGATGGGGTTGCTACTTTTTATACCTAATCTATTAGTTCCTTAGAGATTTATGCTGAAGCAAATCCCAAAATGTCTTTTGTTTCAGCCGCATTAAATTCTCTCCCCTGCATTCATGGTTGGAGTCGAAAATATTTCATCTGTATAGTTAGCTACTTGTAAATGTGAGAGCATAGTTGGACGGAATTAAGGAGAAAATGTTCATTGCACTGTCATTTTCTGCAGCTGTTGAACTCATGAACTGATAAAGATATTGGTTAATAAGAATGTTATATGAGATACCAAAGGTTAAATTTAAACACAATTATCTATGCACTCTTCAATATTACTCATCAAATGGGAGTTGAAGTGAAAAAAAAGAATGCATAAAATAGGTAGTAATGTTGCTATGCATTGGCAATGATATTTTATACACCTTCAAAATGTATATAGTTTCTGTTCTCTCATGTTTATATAGTGAGTCTATTGCTCATATTTTCTTTTTTGGCTATAGATTGCTCATATGAAGAAAGAAATAGATGCTATTCGTGCTAAAGACATTGCACAAGGTGGGTTGACCCAAGGGCAGCAAACTCAAATTGCTCGTAATGAACAAAGAATAACACAGGTAAAAGCTGTTCCTCTGTCTTAATTTATGTTTGGCAGTTCTTTTTATCTCTTTCTGTAAAGCAGAACTTTTTTGATTGTGGCTAATCTGCTTAATAATTTTTGTCACATATGCTAATAGATCTTGGAAGAACTAGAAAACTTGGAAGAGACGTTAAATGATAGTATCCTGGAAAGTCTTGGTGCTCGTGGTGGGAGGACATCTACTGGCATGGGGAAAGGGGCAAGAGAAGATGATGTAGATTATATGAGGTACTTCATAATTGCATAATCTTTAAAACAGGCAATTTGAAGAGTTCATAAATTGAGTAATCAACAAAAAGAATATAATTTTGGCAAAAGAAAAACAAAAAGAATATAATGATTTCGTCTCATATTTTACCCAATCATCCAGATGTTTTTTTTTTGGATCAAAATCGTCCTGATTATTTACATAATCTAGGTTAAATGTTATCTTTGATGAGTTTCTGTCATGTCATCATTTTCAGTTACAATTTTTCTTATTTATGTCGGTATTAACTAGTCTTTTCATGCTGTTAGTGATGATGATGACTTCTATGACCGGACAAAAAAACCTTCAAAACAAAAGGTAGGTGAAAATCAATCAGTTGAGACAGCCGACACTCTTCTTGATAAGAGAGATGCCATTCTGAAGGAAATGGAAGACAAAAGGGATGAACTTTTGACTGAGAAGAATAAAATGGCATCTGAAACTGCTTCAGGAGGAGATGCGCTTGATGCGTACATGTCAGGGCTTTCCTCTCAATTAGGTAGAATTTACTGTTTAAATTGAATCTCTTAGGTATTTTATATTTGATACCGTATTTCTTTCCTTGCTGATTATCTATGTTTCTTTTCAGTTCTTGATAAAACATTGCATTTTGAGAAAGAGTTGGCGTCTCTTCAGTCTGAACTTGATAGAATCTTCTTCCTGTTAAAGATTGCTGACCCGTCAGGAGAAGCTGTTAAGAAAAGAGATTTAAGAGTAAATCAACCAAAATCCAGTACAGTTGAAGCACCTGCCAG
Source organism: Mercurialis annua (assembly GCF_937616625.2). Classification (NCBI taxonomy): domain Eukaryota; kingdom Viridiplantae; phylum Streptophyta; class Magnoliopsida; order Malpighiales; family Euphorbiaceae; genus Mercurialis; species Mercurialis annua. The sequence continues at coordinate 34,546,780 of NC_065573.1, read as the reverse complement.
TAGTGCTAAAAAGCAACCAACTCCAAAATCAAAGAAAAGCAGCGGGGTAGAAAAATCAGTAGGTCCATCTATGGAGAAGGAGAGAACTATAGATTCCATGGTTGCTGCTCTAGAATCGAACAATGAGCCAAAAGCTGACAAAAGCGCAGTGGATGCCCCTGAGCTTAAACATGCTGTGTATACCCCTGAAGAGCCTCAATGGCTTGGTGCAGTGGATCGTAAGGAAGTGAAAGAGACTAAACAAGAAGTTCTGATTATAGATGATGCAGATCAATTTGTTGATTATAAAGACAGGCAAAAAGTCCTTCTTAGTGTTGATGGTCCACAGGATAAGATAGATTCAGGGATTGAAAATGCTGCTCCCGGACTGATAATAAGGAAGCCGAAAGAAACCGAGAGACCTGGAGTTAACGAGGGGGATCAGATTGCAGCATCTTCTGTAGAATCCAAGTTTGATGCAGAAGATGTCGTAGCATTGTTATTGAAGCATAAAAGAGGCTATCATCCGGACAATGAGGAAGGAGGGCATGAAAGACAAGAGATTGACAAAGGTCAGCGTAATAATGAAAGCAAAAAACAAAAAAGAGTTATTGGCCCGGAGAAACCATCATTTATTAATAGCAATTCAGAGTATGAATCTTGGGTGCCTCCTGAAGGTAACAGCACTCTCTCTCCCTTACTCCATGACAATTTAAAGTTTTCGTTTTCACAAACGATTTTGAAACAATAAAACTTTATGTTTATAATATATTCTTGATAAATATCATTTTGTCGTCTTTCCTTTTCAGCGGTTTCCAATTAGCATTTCTGTTTTCATGCAATGTAGCAAGCAACTGATTGTATAGACCGTTACTCTCAGCGTACAAGAATTTGTTTCATATTTTTTTTAAATTGATGTTCCATGCAGGCCAAACAGGCGATGGGCGGACCTCTCTAAATGATCGTTTTGGGTATTGAATTTCCATGCTCGGCTTGTCATGAAATCGCACCCTAAGTGGTCTGGATGAATGTCTAGAAGGGAATGGGCACCCAGTGCATCGGAACACTCCCAAAGCACCATAGAAATGGCTGAAAGCTGGTTGGTGTTAAAGTCCCTTGATGAATTTGGTGAACTTGTTTACTTAGAAACATTTAGGTGAAGATGTTTTGTCAAGAAGCATACTTGAATGAAGAAATTTCCATGGAGAATCAAGCATCACGAAGAAGTGTTTATTACATGTATGTACAGATAATCAAACAATATGCTTCACCCTTTCGAACTGATATATGACAACTTTACTAATTTTATTTACTTTGTAAACCCTCCTTATAAAGAGAACATGCAGAAAATTTTGATAAGTTGACTTTATTTTTAATTACCATAACTTTTTATTATAAACTACTGGTTAGTTCAAATTCAATCCCAGAATTGGAATATTTAGCATCTAGATTCAGATCCTGGAAGTGCTTGATGAGCCACCAATTGTTTCCAGTTGATCAATTTTGGATAAGAGAATGAAGAGCATTGTAGGCAATATATTCAGATTAGTACATCTTAAATTCAAAGCAAAATGTACAGACCAAATATAAATTTCAGTAATCTCACTGTTCTCTTTTTCATTCCTGTACAGGGCGTCATAAAGTAAATTCTCCATAGCTGTTTTTTAAATATTACAATTATACATCGTCATATTTACCATTTATCATTAAAATGTACTCTGTCAGCTGTAGACATCGTCGTACCCTTGATCGACTAAAGATACTTTATGAAGTGCAGCAGGTTGTAGTGCTTCAATCTCATTAAGTTCTAACAAAAGATCAACCTTTTACATCTGGAGGATTTCTGTGGTATTTCTCATCATTTGCTCATATTCTGGTGGTACTTTCGGAAAATAATCTCTGTGTCAGAGAGCTTTGTAAGACTGCATCTTTCCCAGCAAACCTGGAATAAACTGTCCAGAATAATCACATGCGGCACAATCTCAGCACCTCTTCATTCATCCATCAATGGTGGTGAAATTGCTGATTCATCTCCATAAAAGCCTATACACATGATCAAGAACGTAGAATTCTCGTTCTTCATAAGCGTTGTACAACATCATTCTATGCATTTACGCAAATGAGCAGTGGTGTAAGGTCATGCTCCCTCGGAGTAGTTCCGATAATTGAGAACGTCTAACAAATATATACAGTCAGCTCTATTGGAAGTTCTTCGTCAGTTTGTAGATCTTTCTCAATTTCACAATATTGTGGATTGGCTACAACCTAGCAAGTCAGGATAATAGACTATGCATAGAAGCCTTTCAATTAGGTTAGTTGAAGAAATATGGCGACTCTAACACATCCTGCAGATTAAAGTCTCCGCGTTCGGGTAGAGGAGGAAAAGATAATGCGGGGAAAGATTGCTGAAAGCTCTCCAACAACTGTTTACAAAACAAACAGCACAATCAATCACTTAATGAAAAATAAGGCAATTATACAGCCTCAAATTTGACATAGCCTATCATACTGCAATTTAATGAGAGAAGAGTCATTTCGTTCTATAAACTTATGTGGCAAGATTAATTAGACCCGATATTTCATTCATTAGGGTCAATTAGATCTAGAAGTTCATAATTTTTTATCAAATGGATCCAATTTTTTTCTTTCATCTCGATTTGGATCTACTTGACCATAATTAATTATATTAAAGATATATTTGAATCCACGACAAAGCTTGTAGACTAAAAAATGTCACTAGAAAATGGGATCCTTGTGCCTCCTCTAATCTCAAAAGAAAGCAGAATTAGACTAGCACTGGCTCTAGTACCTTCTATTAGTGTTGTTTCCTGCAATAATCTATCACATTAATATCATAATTGTCTATACTTCACGTTTCACTGAAAAAAGCAATACTTAAAGAGACATCATGACATGAAATGCAGATTTATTTGTTGGAAGCTGGCTAACTGAACAAATTTCAAAGCATAAACTTCAATTAAGTTTATCCTTGTACAGATATCGTGGTATCCATCAAATTCAGCAGGGTTTATACTTACATTTTCTAGTATTGGTGTTTCATAAAGCTCAACAAACTTTTCCCTTAGTATCCTGTTCATTTCATCCACATCACATGCATGTGTCCAATATGAATCATGAACTCCTGCAGTCAAACGACATAATTGAATTTAAGAAACCAAAAACTAGGGACAAGAGTGGAGAAAAGAATTTGTAATAAAAAGACCTGCAAAATTTAAGCCTGCCCTTTTGCAGGTAACTGCAGTCATCATCATATGAGAACCATCAAGGGAGTGAACAAAATTTGGCGGGAAAGCTGTTCTCTGGCGCTTGGCCATAACCTGCAAGTAACATCATTTTTTTAGTCTTACAGCTCATGAAGCTCAAAAGTGAAAATTCCTTGCCACATTTTTAATATATTCGGGCTAGAGATGAAACCCGAGAGAAGAAATCACAGAATGCAAGATAAACAATTGCCCTTTTCTTTTACTTCGACTGCCGGCAGATACGACTACAACCAATGCTAAATTTCAAAATCTCATCTTCAAGTTAATTCAAACATGCCTTTATGTAATTTCGAAACTCGGTCTATAGCCAGCAGGTGAAATCCAGAATTATATTTTTAATTCCTTTAACAGGGGCAGAAATAAGAGCTCTAACAATCAGCTTCATAACTTTTAGGAACGTAAACCGCAAACCTTCATTCAGCGGAAAGCTATCTAGGTGTGCCTGATGTAGGCAGAATGAGACTGCAGCCCAAAGTTTGGTATTATTAACTGCCAGCTCATTTCAATCTCCCTTTCATCTCTCAAAAAAAAGGATGCGGTCTTCCTATAGCTAGTATAGGCCCTCTACCTTTATGCGGTAATTCTTCCATCTAAAAAGCTGCTTAGGACATGGCCAAAAGGACCTAACTAAACACCCAGACATGAATGAAAGATGGTTTTTTAAACAACATTTTCCAGCATATCCCTGGCTTTTTATATTTCTTAATGTGTGCATGGTTGACACTTTATTAAAGGCTAGAGATAACAGTATAGCTGAATCAGAGACCAGACTGGTTGGTACCTTTTCAGTTTCTACTTGTAGAGTTAAAACTTGAAGAGAAGTTTTGATCTGCAATTTGATAAGAGAAGCAGTTAACTTGTAATTGCCTCGTAATTAATAAGAATATAACAATAGAAGACGATCACTGTTTAGGCTCTTATAAACTCTACAGAACTCACATGATGCCTTCCCAAGTTCCGGTAAGGCTGCACAACAGGAAGTCCAATTGGAGTTGTCCACCTCACTGGCTCATTTTCAGATGCAATAATCTGGTAATCAAGTCAATTGTCAACTTTTTTCTTATTAAATGAACATTTAAAGGGACGAACTATGCGTGTGTGCCTGTGTGTTAGAAAACGAGAGCAAGAAACTAGAGAGACATGCCTTAGCACATTCACCAAGCCAGTTCATTATACTCCTTGCAGCTTCAAACATCTCTCCCAAGGCAGTTAATGTCACCTGCTCAAGCAATAATATTATTACTGCTAAAGAGATTTGCAAGATTTTGTGAGGAAGGATAAATCGCTACAACTCTTCCTTAATCTACCTTTGCGGCATAACAAGACGCGCCAAAGATTTCTGCATCATCTGCAATGAGACCACGTTCTTTCAACCTTCTCTTGATTTGATCTCTCGCACCAATATAAGTGACACCATAGACCGACGTCATCACTGTCTGCTTCACCAATTTCCTATCCACCTAGAAAACATCCAACCACCAAAGCCAACTATTAGTTTGAGATCCACAAGTAAAAATGAAAAATGTAAACTTAGATGGTCCATTTTTTTCCATCTAAAAGCAGGCCAACGTGTATTTAAGAAATGAAAGTTTGTAAACAACCTGACTAATTAATGTTCTTGAATGTAATGTATCAGGGAACTCTGCAGGATCTTTCTGTGCATCCCTCCGCATGATATCGAGTACTCTACAAGACAAATTGCAAAAGCATCAATAAACTTTTCTCCAGACAACTTAATCGGCAAAATGCTTGTACTAAACAATGAGAACCCAACGTACCTAACAGCTATTCCTGAGTATACATCTGCAGGCTTCTCTCCAGCAACTAGATTAACAGCACTTGCTCCCAGCTGCAGAGATTTCCAATTTAGAGCATTTTAACAGTTACTCAAACTAACACGTGGTTTTCAATTTCAGGTGTATAAAAGAATTGATGTATCTCAGTTCAGAATTTTTTTAAGATCATTTAAAAATTAAAAAAACAAAGTGAAAGCATTATGCAGATAAGTTCAACAAAATTACGAGCATCTTCGAGAAAAAGTAAAATGAAATATTTAAGCAAGCACTACCTTGTCTCTTCCTAGAGCAGCATAATGTTGTAGGCCATTGCAGGAACCATCCTAGAGTAAAGCACAATGAAGAGGGAGTATCTCAGAACAAGCTAATATTAAGAAAATAATAGTGAACACTATAGTACAGACACAGATCAAACAAATGGCATCCAAAGATGAGCTGAAAATAGAGACGAAAATGAATAAAAGAAGATACAGCAAGAGAGAAGAAGACTGAGCAATTAATGCATCACGAAACTTGTGTTGACCGTCCCAAATAGGTAAGACATGACAATAATATAAAACGGGCTTCAAGAAAGACAAACCCCAGTGTCAATTATAACAAAAAACACCTATTATCATTAGAATTTTGTTTACTTTTCAAAAGGATGGACAGCAAATTCTAACTTCCTTTTCTTCTTGTACAGTTGTACTTAGTTCCCTGATTCTTATCAATCAATTCATTAGCAACGTAAAAAATGTGCCAACTAAGTATGGCACTTCACAATCCACCTAAAACGTCCAAAAGCAATTCACAATTCACAATATGATGCAAGTTGGAGAAATTACCTGATGAACTGGCATGTGTGAAATAAATGTTTCTGGAGAGGAGCTTCTAAGAGCATCAGTGAGATCAATGCATGCTGCCAAGCACTGAAATGGATCTTCTGCATGTAACCACCAACGCTTTCCTTCAAGTGGTTGGTCTGCAGAATCGAATATATCATCCAAGTGGTTTTCAGTAAAAGCTATTCGACCATCATACGAAAATTTGTCCACACCACCAGCATATAGGTTAGCAAGGTGTATCTTCAGCCAGCGTAAGCCTGACTTTCCTAGAGAGCGTCCTTCAGCAAATTCTAAAATTCCCCGACAGAGATCTGAACCGAGATGGTTTAAGTATGGGTGCATGGGATATGCACGCCCTCGAAAGTCGAGGTTATGTGGATAATAAAAACCTTCTTCGTCTTTCATTTTCCGTGCTACCTAAACCCAATTAAGGTGGTCAGCATAAATCCCATAGGAAAATTAAAATGAAATTGTCTCACTTGAAGTGAAATGAATCTTACAGCAAGTTTAAGTTCAGTGTCACAACGCTGTGAGTGTCTCTCCTTGTTCGTTTTTTTGACAGCTCTGACTTTCCACTTCCATTTCCTAAGCAAAGCTTCATCTTCAGTATCCGGCTGCTCTGGTAAAGGAAGCTGCATCAATGCAGTTTGACAACTGAGTTCTCATTACATGAAGATTTGAACCATTCGTAGAGTGCAAGGATCAAATCAAGCAGCGTTCAACCAAACAAGAGACGAGAAATATTACTAAAAAACCAACATAAGCAACTCACATCATTTCGGTCCACCAAATCACCAAGATGACCTCCACTATTCCAGATTCTATCTACAACGCTGAGTATCCTTTTATTTATCCTCCATTTTGTATTTCCAAGTGTATCCAGAGCCTGGCCAATTAATTCAAATGAATATTTAACGTCATAAAATCTACTCACAGGACCACGAGCTAAAAAATATTGGCTTGTCAAAATGTTGGTAAAACAGAGTTCAGATCAAAAAAGAATAAGCAGAATTAGTTAGCATAGGATTAATAATGACAAACCTCAAAAACTGGTTGTAGTTGATCTCTAGGGGTCTTCCTAACAGCTTCACGTTGCTGTCTAGCACCATGTGTACGCATAACATATGATGGCAAAAACAAGTGTGCTCCTTTATCATAACTGGAAAGGGTGTGAATAACATGATTGAGAAGACATCTAAATAGAATAAAGCAATCTACACAAGTCTACAAGAACTGCAAAATAATGCTTTTTAAATGAGATTATAATAGAAGTAAAATTTATTAGGACTTCGATGTTTCAATTGCTCTAACCTAACTACATGTTCAGAGTGATGAATGAATGGACAAGGAACTATCCTCTTCTCTAGACTCCATGCAACTCTTCAAACAAGTTGAAATTCATAATGGATCTTTTTCTCAATAATTTTTTATGACGATCTTTTAAGAGCTGATTTTTAAACTAAAATTATTATTTTTTTGGTCTATGATCTACACTGTAGTTATTTCCTCTTAGCATTGAACTGTTGCACAGTAATTAGACTTAGAACTCTAGACTTCTGTTTTAACCCAACAACACTGTCTTTTATCAAATCTATGTCCTCGCACAAATATCATGCACCATCTAATATCAGCATGAAAAAGCTAGGTGAAATCTTGGTAGCTAAAAATATATTTGAAATAAGAAAGGTCCATAATGTAAACAAGCAGCCTACAAGATAAAGAAACTTCTCCATGTTAATCCTAACAATCCTCCATGTAAACCTTAATATACTCAAGCTACTCCATAAATGTATTCTATCTACAAATTTATCTAACAAAGGGAAATACACAAAATATTTTTCCTAAATACTCTATTGTTGACCTTCCTGCACTGCTGTACACACATCCACATACATAAAATATGTATGTCCTTCCCGATCTCAGAAATTAAAAAAAATCTAGAATCTGCTGCATTACTAATCTTATTTAGAACTACATATACAGCATACAATTAAGCTCCGTCACTTTATATTTGGATACCAGTATCATCAATTGTAGCTTTCGTTAAATTAAGGATGAGGAGGGGTAGTTTAGCGAATGAATCCGGTGCAATATGTTAAAGTAGCTCAAGCAATAAAATTAAAAAAAAATCTAGAATCTGCTGCATTACTAATCTCATTTAGAATTACATTTTCAGCATACGATTAAGCTCCGTCACTTTATATTCCTTGATACCAGTATCATCAATTGTAGTTTTCCTTAAATTGGGGATGGGGAGGGGTAGTTTAGCGAATGAATCCGGTGCAATATGTTAAAGTAGCTCAAGCAATATAAAAAGATGTAAAAAAAATTAAGGAGCTAATCAATTAATTTCCATGTTTAAATGATTGAAAATAACAAGACAAACAGTACAATAATAAACATTAAAGATGAAGTAACATACCCTGTCCACTTCACTGGCGGAACCAGCATCGGCATATAAGGGATCACCATATGCCTTGCCTGTGAAGAGAAACAATTATTCTATGTTTCCTAAGAGGGGAGAAACAGAACCAGCAACTTTAGAGATACCCACACGAAGAGAAGTAAAAAAAACATTATTTATTTCAGCCCTCTAATCTTTCAAAATAGTTTTATCAGTTCTTACAGTAGATATAAACTAAAAAAGACAGCATAAAGCTCAATATCATAAGCTCGAAGAAAAAAAAACAGAATTCAACACATCGACAATAGAAATGATGGGATAACTAACAGTTCTCTCAAGGCCTTTTAGGACTAGAGGGTCACACTGAATGACACCATATCTCCGGCTGATCTTCCTGTTCAAAGAATTGCCAATAAGATAGATTTGAAGTGATTATAAATAAGGCATAAATAATAGAGAAATGACATCTCACCTATTTCCTTGTGTCACATTTCTGAATGAGTGCTCAAATGCAGGTCGAATATCAGGTGGAGTGTCAGCTAACTGATCAACAGGAGGCTGTATATAAGCTGTTTGTATCAGCAATTCAATCAAACGGCTCCCAACCTGCAACATAGAGAGACTTGGATTAGATTTATACATCCCATATACAATGGGAACTGAAAACGTTTTTTTATGGGAATAATAATAATTACAGACCTTGGCCTTGGCATCTTGTGTCCAGGGTTTTGAATCATCATACCCCTTCACTATCTGCCTGACTGCAGGCAACTTTTGTTTCTTAATTAAATCTGTGACCTTTTTTCTTAACCTCTCTTGCTCCTTTACCACATCATCAGATTCATCTTGCTGATTTTTTTTACTATTACCAGAATTTCTTTTCTTTGTTTTCTCCAGAAACTTGTATATTTTGACCTGGTCCATTGCAATAACAGTTATGAAACAAGCTCACATTCAAAAATACAAATGGGCAGGTGCTTCCTAATGTCACTGGATGAAGTATAACTATATATATACATGAGATGGACTATTGCAGCAGATCGAAAAAAGCTAGAGCATGAATAACAAAACATTAAACATTAACAAGCGATATGCTTTCAGAGAAAGAACGGTAAGTATTATGTTTTATAAATCCACTATAATAATACATTAAAAGAAGGGGCCAGCAATCTAAGTCTCCAAGAATTCTACCTTAAGATTCTAATAGACCATGTAATCACAATTCCAGGCATCTATGATAAGCATAGATAAAAATGAAGACACAAGCCAAAAATCATAGTAGACCCATGATAGAATAAATCATGCATAACTTAACAAAACAAGTGAAATTTAAGATTAAGTTGCTTAACACTGTATTGACCTGCCTAATTCTGATGGCATGCGTCACCTCCTAATCAATACAACAGCTTATACTCCATCAAGAACCAAAATGCCATCATAAGTATAGTCTCTACTCTCAAGCAGGCAAAACAATCTGTCATCAAACCACTCTGCTGACATCTTGTAAGACAGAAAAAAATTCTCATCCATACAGTACTTGGATCTGAAAAAATTAAAAACAGTTGCCACTTCATTCAAATCAAGGCATAACCAACACTGGACAGAGATCTACATTATTACAAAATTCACATATGTACTCTATTTTAGCACATACCACTAAGGTTTCTCAAGTAAAGTTCCGTAATAGATTTCTGTTAAAGGTAATGCTACTTCTCTTCTTTCAAGATCAATACGTTATATAAAGGTTGCAAGCTGTAATCAAGTAAAGCTTTTTGGTTCCCTTGTTTTACTAAATTCATGTCATTGTAGCAATTAGCATTTTCTATATCAAGTTCAAATACCTGTCAATATAGGGTATCATTCTACAATTCACAAACCAAAACATACATAAAAAGATTTGCTGCTAAAAATCTATGCCAAGATGATAATTTAGCTGCCCGATATAACTCAATACAAACTGTTAGCAATGTGAACCCAAAAATTAAAAGTGAAAAGTAAAATACCACGTACCTCCTGCTCAATTGCATCGCCGATTAAACAAGCAGCAGTCACAACTCTTGCACATCCATGTTCCCCACCTGTCATGACAAGTGCGACCAACTTATGCATTGTAATAACCGCCATCATATCCGCCGGTAACTGATCAAAATAAGGAGCATAAGCTGTTTTATTCTTTCCCAATCTAATTAAATCCTGCACTTCCGCAATTGCATCTCTCAAAGGCTCAAACCACCCAAGAAACAACGACTTCATATAAGGCAGATTGGGAGCCAACTTTTGCTCACACATATCCATCAAAAGCTCCTTATACTCGTTCGCAGCCTGTTCCCATGCTTCAGTCTCAATCTTCACTTGCCTTTTTCGCAACATTTGATACTTACAAATCCCCATTCCTAGTTCCTTGCTCCTCACTAAAGCTCGCTCTCTCTTCTCCGTTTTCCTCATCTCTTGCAGCAATTCCTGCACTTCATCGGCAACAGAAACGTCCTCTTCGACATCCGTGGATGACGAAACAGCCTCGGCTACACTCCCATACCCTCTTGCACAAAACCCACTACACAAATACCTCTTGTCTAAACACATATTAGAAGTAAAACTCTCTCTATTACCAATACAATCCTCATGAGTAAAAATTTCACCAATTCGACGAAAACCCGCATGACAATTTGAAAAATTTAACGGATTAAACTTACATTTATCAGCAAAAATTGGTTCTCGAGATAGACCCGGAAACGTACAAGCTCGAGAAAATGAATGAAGACTGAGTCGAGTTGTAGAAATGATCTGTCTGGCCGAGTTTCTCCACATAATAGTGGACGAGTTTGGTGGGTTTAAAGAATAAATTGAAGGGTTTGAATCAAAGGGAATAAACTGATGGAAGGTTAAAGAAGCTTTGGTAATGGACATCAAATTATAGTATCATCAAAAATTTCGAAGCAACTAAACAAATTGAAGGTGAAAAATAGCAGAGAAGTTGCAGTAGCCGCCTTAAACCCTGCTTAAACCTTATTTTTGGGGTTTTAGCTAATCGACAGTTTTTTTTCAGGTATTATGTATTTTGATAATAAGGTGGTAATTGTAAAGTTCTTACATGTTATGGGGCTCTAATTGTGATTTGTTTAAATTGTTGGGTTTTACATTTATTTTTACGTAGATTTTGTGGAATTTAATCCTTTTTAAAAAGGTTATTTGTCCTTTTAATTAACTTCAATGGCTCATGATATTGAAGTGTTTTAATTAAACATATTAAAATGCAATTATGTATCACGTTGCTGTTTTATATCCAAAATGGTGCCGTTTTACAATCAAAACGGTGCCGTTTCACCCCAAAACGAAGTTGGTATGATTATTGCAAATTTTAAAAATTCATGTATTTATATGCCAAAATTAAAAATTCATGTAAAATACCAAAAACACGCGAAAGTTGGTGATTTTTTATGCATTTAAGCCTATATCAAATAAATTATTAAATAATTTTTTTCAAATAAGATAAAATAAAAATTAAACCATCATATTCTTCACATGACACTTGCTACATCATTAGTAAATATTTGAAGAACAAAATTTACATTACTAATTACAATTTAAAGAATTTAGGATTAGAAATTGAAACTAAATGAATAAGGTAAAAGAGAAAAGGTGAGTGAAAATTAGCCACGTTCCATGATAGAGAATTATGTGATATATTTTTAGCACGTAGTGAACAAATTGATAGATTATGATCATATATGAAGATTTAGAAGTCGACAGGAATTAGAAACCAAAGGTTTTGATCAATAAATTCATAATTTTTGAAAGAAATTACACCCCAAACTTGACACTTGAACTCAGTTTTATCCTTTCAGCTTCAAATTGTTCAATAATAGCTTGGATTCAATTTTTAATTTTTCATATAATACTTCAATCGTTTTTTATCGCCTCATTTGAGGGGAGAAAATGAACTAAAATACCAGGTTCAAGTGTTCTTTTAAAACCATAATTTTGACCTTAATTAATTTTTTGCACCAAGTTTAGGAGACAAAATGAACATTTGTTGAACTAGAAACTGATCAAATATATATAAAAAAATCAAATGAAAATGTTAAAAAGACTTGTTGACTACTACTGAATTTTATCTAACAGCTCACAAGAATAATACAGTGCTACAATTGAACTCTACAGTTTTACAAGAGTTCGGAGAAGAGGATAGACCTGAAAAGAGTGGTTAGAAAATATTACTTAAACATTAGTAGCTAATGCACATTGCCTCAATAATTTAATATAAAGTTCCTGTTTCATTTTCACAAGACTTCTTCAAACAGTTCAACAAGATACAGTAACATCTATATTCCTACAATTTTTCTCGCCCTGCTTTAGCTAAAAGGATAATATGAGAGACAGACTTTCACGAGATCTCGCGTGTTTTTGACGAGGGAAAAAATACTCCGAATATCAGCAAATGGAATCACGCAGGTTCCCTTATCAGCTTGTGAATGCATTGAATCAAAACCTGCCAATATCCGTTCTGTACAATACGATCAGCTCCCATATGAAATTCATAGTGATCAAAAACTATGCTTGTATAAGCGAGAGGTGTCATAAAAAGTTTGCCTGGTTAATTTACTTTCTGATTCTGCAGCGAACAATTTCACTATGATTGAAGAATAATACAACCTCAATCCTTATCATCATTTTTCTTCAGAGAGCTGTTGCAGTAGGCCTGAAACAATCGATATTGCATAATCCAACTGATCTTATCATGTGCCCAAACCTGCAAAGCCAGAGTAAACTGCCACAATTAAAATTTGCATGATTGCTCCACCACCTTAGGCGGTGTAGGAGAAACTAAGAAACACAAGTGAATTATAGGTTGCAGAAGAGAAAAAGAAAAGGGCAGCCAACTTACCTATCAATGCTATTCCTTGCTTTCTCTGGGTGGTCCGACATACTGTTCTTTGCTTTCTCGAGATGGTCTGACCCGTTATTCTTTGCTTTCTCGAGATGGTCTGACCCGTTATTCTTTGCTTTTTCGAGATGGTCTGATCCATTTTTCTTTGCTTTCTCGAGATGGTCTGACCCATTATCCTTTGTTTTCTCGAGGTGATCAGAGCTGTTATTCTCTTTTTCACTAAGGTCCGCACTTTTTCTGGATTTCTCTCTCCGATCGATGCTGATTTTTGATTTGTCTCTATGATCTGTGCTTACCCTATGCTTTTCTCTTTGCTCAATGCCCTGTCTGATTTTCTCTCTCTGATCTATGCTTGGCCTAGAAGTCTCTCTAGAATCTGTGCTGTTTCGAGGATTAACTGTTTGATCCTTAATTAACCCAGAGCCATTTCTAAGATGTGATCTCTCAATCGCTGATACGAACTTCTTGAGATGCCTAATATATTGCGGATAAAGCTCTAAGTCGCAATGATTGCCTCCCTTCACCCACAATGGTTCATATTTCTCTTTACAAAGGTCCCAAAGCTGTTTACCATGAGACCAATCCACAACATCATCAGAGGTCCCCTACAAAAAAAGACAGACAGAGCAAACCAGCAAAAAAATTGAGTACAGTTTTTTTATCCAAATGCCTTTTCCATTTTTTATTAAATTTGTCCGAAATGCATTATACTAACAATAAACAGTTAAATATTGAAGAAGAAAGCTCATTGTTTATAGCAACAGCATATCGACATACTCTAAAAGCTGCTATGAGTAACTATATAACATGCCCTAAACACTTAAACCACATCAGAAGACATTATACATCTCAGAGATGCGCACATTATGTTATACACCATAAGAGATAACAGATCTGGTAAATGTGGGTTCATCCGCCTCTAAACCGACAAGAAGCACTTGACAATTTATACCATTTAATTGATGTATAAAATGGCTAATTTCAGTAAGAAAGTGTTTACGTCCCAAGTTTAGATTTTCTATACTGTTCCTGTCTCACAAAGCCACTAACTAAAACTACTATGAAAATTTAATATTTACTCATTTATTTGATGAAAAGGAAAGTGAGCTACATATTTATATCCACATTCACTATTAGAATGAAATATACTAGGTAGTCTTCCTTTGGATCATACCGTGTTCAGTGGCTGTGGCAGTGACTATTACCAAGTTATAACATATAGACATTGCATTTACAATGTAAAAACAAGTGCAAATGTAATTGGCAAGTATAGATGATATTTAGTGTAGCTACTGGAAGGTTAATTTTAGCAGTTACAACAGGTTACCTAAGCTTATACACTAGATCTATCCATGTTAAATATGGAAATTCCATTACCTCATTTTCTAAATTCATTTTATGTTTTGTTGTTTTCTTTACTTGTCTCCAATATTTCCTTACATTTCACCAGGGGAACAAAATAAAAGTGATCAGGATCACTGGATTCTCATGTCACTCAAATGATTTCAACCAAGCCTAGTTCCAAACTTACTGATCCTTGCATGATTTCTTTAATCTCGAATAGAGTACCACCTAAGTAGTACACTTTGCCTGGTGCTTATTTTTGTAAACGTTCATGGATTAACAAGATACCATTTTCCAAAAAACAAGCATTGTCACAAATGTTAAAAATCGTAGAATCTGGATAACAAAGAGTTTCTCGAGCTATAATGCATAGTTGGATGATAGGGACATATATGCCCAATTTCACTGAATTGCGCTTTTAACCCACTTAAATGGTTACTGCACAAGGTCAGTAAATCCAGCTTGTTGTAACATAAGAATGCAAGCCTCTCATATCAGATCAGGTTCCGTTAGATGAACCATGCCCTGTCAATGGAATTTTCCTACAGATCATGGGTGAGGAACGTAACGCAGTAACAACCCATAATGTAGAAACATCTAACAAACTTTAACCATAATTCTAAAATATTTACTACTAAATAGTTAGAAGAACTTACATGTATCACTAATACTGGACAGTTGACCATTGGTATTTTATCAACATTCTGCACCACATAGAACCAAAAAGCTATCGTCATATGGTAGATGTTTCAAATATTGGAAAGATTAATTTAATCAAGTTTTGATAGTTAAACACAAATCAATAAAAAAATTACTTTGTAAATGTCAAACCAATATGTTCGCTTCACTGGGTACATAACACGAAGGCCAGAAGCAATTGGACTATGAAGAACCACAGCTCTCAATTTCGGCAATCGAGTTGCCAAATCTAGTGTAGGTCCACTTCCAACTGATTGACCATATAAGATAATATCTTCTTCCTTAACACCATATCTTTCTTCAAGACACCTATATGCAGCTTCTATATCAGCATATGTATTCTGCTCAGATGGCTGCCCAAACAGAAAAAAAAATATAGAAACAGCAAACAATAATAAGTTCATCTGCACTTCTAAATGGTGCCAAAGCAACAATTTTTACAAAGAGATCCATTGCTTACTCCATTACAGTTCCACAAAATTTGGATCCAAATCACAACATGTTAAAACTAGAAGTCATGAAACTCATCAACTTAGTTATTGGTTCCAAGAGGAGAACTTTTTAGCGCACCTTTACAATTTTATCAAATCTGGATCTAAATCTGAACTTGTAAACGCGATAATTTTTTTAACGGATTCAAACTAGAATTCTTTAAATTTATCAAATCAAACTGAGAACAATCTATTCCTTCTATATTCAAACCTAACAAATTAGTAGTTTGGAAAAAGTGAGCTCAATTTAGCTCAGTTAAGTTCATTCCCTCGTTTGGAAAGTATACAAATGCAAGAGCTTACTGATTTCTAATAAGCTAATTCTCAAATTTGGAAACCTCATAATTGCTAGAACATTAGAAAACCAAATTTTGAAGTTAAAAAAAAAAGGAACAGTCTAAAAAAATCAAATCATGATAAAAATGGCATGATTTTGCAAAAAATTCAAATTATTATTTTAAACATCATTTGGTTTCCTTTCACTTTATTCTCTTTTTAAGTCACCAAACAGTTCAAAAAACACAAAAACAAAAATACCTTTCCACTAGACTGTCCATAGCCAGTATAGTCATACCTGCACATCACAAACACAAAACAAAATCAGAAACAATAATATGAAGTAGCTGATCAAGAAAGGTACAGTGGAATTCACTAACCCCATCAAGTTGACTTTAAGATGCAAACTAAGTTCATAAAACAGATCAAACATCTGCCCTAGATCAGCTGCATTTCCATGTGAATACAACACTGTTAAATTAGCTGCCGGATTCTTAAAATAAACCGCCACTACTCTGTTCCCTCTCTTCGTATCCATTCTCAAAACGTCAACGTTTTCTCTCGTACCTATTCCTACCATCATCAGCTTGCCGCTCGCCTCGTCCATCGCCACCTCATACGACGGAGGACTCGGCGGAAAGAACGCAAACTTCGCCGCCATCGAAGACGTCACCGTCCCCATTTTTTAGCAGCCGTACCGTCACCAATAAATAAAAAAAGATATTCTAAATCGGATTATTAATTAATAAAATTAACATTCATATAGCGTGATTATTCAAGATTAGATGTGATTAAATTTTATTTTATTTTGAGCGGCGGAGGAAATATAGGAGGAGGAGGAGAGGTTTCCGGCGAAGAAAAGGAAGGGGTAAGAGAGCACGTGTGATGTGTAATGTGATGATTTCAAAAGAAAAACATAAATCAAAATGTAGATTTTATTTAATATAAAAGGGGGATGATGACACGTGTCCATGTAGGGTGGTGCTGACCAGGCTGACCGAAATATTCTATTTCTTTGTGTTGCTGTGTGTTAATTGACAGCTTAATTGTGTTATTAGTATTGTAATGAAGGATTACGGTTGGGAATTAGTTAAGGATTTGGTAGTACTAATATTTTCTTTGTTTTTAACAATATTTTTACATGTTTTTGTTTTGTTTACTTGGTATGTTTGTTAGTGAATTGAGTGGTATTCCTTGAAATATGTCCATGGTCTTTGGTTGTTGCCCATTTGAATAGTTTGTGATGAAATTGAGTGTTTGATTTAATAAAAAATTTAGTGTATAATTTAGTTAGTATGTTTTTTTTATAACTAAAATTTGAACTAAAATATTAAAACAAATTAAAATTTTCATTTTAATAATAAATAAAAATTATTCAAATTATCAATCCTTCAAATAATAGATGTTGTAGTAAAAATTATTTGAATTGTCGTTAGGAGACGCTTGCTAAACTGTTTAGTTAAAATGCTATTAATGGTATAAATTTTAAAATTTCATTTGTCAATTATTAACAGCTTATTATGAATAAAAATTATAATTTTTTTTAATATGTATTTGATAATAATATTTTATATTCAATCAGTTAAATCTAATCTCTCAAAATATTTAGTAATTGATCTTATCATAATGTCATATATCTGGCCATATCTCTTAATTTTTGTAGCTTTAAATTGGTTACCTCTTACCTCAAAAAGAAATGGTTTGTACATCTCGTAAGTTTGATAAACATTGGACAAAAGTTGTTTGGATGAACGTCTAAAAAATGCATATTTCTTTTTGACAAATTGGGTGAAAAATTATTTGTAATTTGTCAATATGCTAAAAAAAGTAAAATTTTGGAGTCATTGTCCATCGACAGAAAGTTGATGGGTAAATTGGTATTTGAAAATATCCCCATTGAATGCAATTTATAACGTATCAACTACGTGGCTTGCTTTTCGTTAAAATTCACACACTTAAGATTTTATTTCCTACACGGAATAACAATATACTTTGATATTTTTGGCTAACAATAAATTTTATTTCTAATAAAATACGTTATTGTTAAACCATGACATATGAATAAAATTACGTGAGACTTTTAAAAAATACTAGTGTAGCTTTACGTGTTTCACACGTGGCTCGTAGTGTAACTCGTCAAATAATGATAATTATATTTATTAAATTAGGATAATCATATTTATGTTTAATTATAAATTGTATTTAAGTATAAAATTTTAAATAAATTTGAAATGATTAAAACATTATTATTGCTAATATGAAATAATTATATATTTGAAGTAGTTTATTTTACTCATTATTCTAACTCTAGTAACTATTTTGATAATTTTTTAATAATTTATAAAGTATAAATGTTGAATTGATTTAATTTAATATCGATACCAAATCCTATTGCAATTACCTAATCTAATCCTATTGCAACGGAGTTTAATTTGCTTCATTCCTTCTTTCCATTTACCTAATCCTATAAGTTTAGAAACTTAGTAAATTGTATTGTATAAAATCTTTGTTGTACGTAGGATTGATATTTACTTGTTTAAATTAAACTCTAACTATATTATATATGTAATTATACAATTATCATAATTTTTTTAATTAACTAATCAATTAATAAAGTAGTATATTTTAATTAGTATTTTAGATAATTATCTCAATATAGTAGTTTATTTTAGTTAGTACTCTAATTTCTCTTAACATAGTAGTTTATTTTAGTTAGTACTCTAATTTCAATAATTATTTTAATAGTTTTTAATTACTAATTAAATTTTATAGGTGAAAAGGATATTAACGTAAAAGTGCATGTTCCCCCCCCCATCCGTGCTTTTATATATAGTATAGATAGATATAGCCATGACCATAAATAGGGTGAATAAAGTTTCAAAAAAACCTAATATATATTAGATTTCCACATAGGAAAAAAAAAACTATAGCTGTCTAGCTTTTTTTTTTTTTTATTCGGCAACAGTTAATGGCTTAATTTTTTCTGTTGACGGTAGTCACCCCTTTATTTATATTATTTTAATTTCATATAATATAATAAATAGTCAATTATTTTCATTTTTTTATGGATTCAAATTTATCACGAAACGCAATTCAATTATCAAGAAGCGAAGATAAATTGAAGATTTTTCAATAACAAATGGATTCGTCAATGAGTTATACTAGTTTTATTTGTTTTTTATTGTGTTGTCTTTTTATGAATGTTTTATTTTATTCTTTCTTTTATAAAAGGTTTGCTGTCCTTTCTCTGTGAAAAATTTATTGTCTCTTTTTTAGAAGGAGTTATCAAGTGTTGATTGAATCAGATGTTGTGAGTTTGCGAGTGATTGAAGAAGTTTGAACGAAAAGTGATCGAAGATTGCACTTAATTCGCGAAACAGTTAGTAATTTATTTTTATTTTCGTAAATAAGATCTGTGAATCAGGCAGCATGTTGTCTGTTCCATGTCAGGTCATCGGATTTTGTTTTCAAATTATCCCGTGTTTTTTACAAATATAACCGTTTCATATTTAATTTAATGAGATCAGATGAATTCAAAAAAAATTCAAAAAACATTGATTGACTAATTATCTATTTTATTAAATTTTGTTAAATTAGGTTATTGTTGGATCAGTGAAATTAGTTTGATTGGATCAGTGAGATCAATAAAATTAATTTGGTCGTTACTAAAAGAGTTTTGAAAATCAGTTTATCGAATTAAGCAAATGTTTTAGAGAAAATCACATTTTTACCACATTAATTAATCAGTATTTCACAAAATACCACCTAACTCTCCTATTTTACATTACTACCAAAAACAATCAAAACTTTTCACCACCACCATCCCTATCATATGATGCCACGTGTAATAGATAGCTCATTACTGTTAGTGAGAATCTACCACGGGATCCGCGCCTTATTTGTTGTTGCATTCTCTTAAAACACGGGTTTCTTTCCTAGCTGATTCAAATAACACTTGATTTTTTCCTTTTTTAAAAGATATCAAATCAAAAACACATCACAAATACACAAAATATACCATCGTCTTCTTCCTCAAAAATAGCATCGTCTTCTTCCTCAAATCTTTTATCTCAAATATTGTATCATCATGGAATCTATTCCAGTGATGATACAACACAAAGGCAATTGGATTGAAGCAAATCAATATGCAGATTTTGAAGTTATTGGTGTCATGATTCCTCAAAATTCTACATATTTGGATCTTCTACATATAATAGCACAAGAAATACCAGTAAATTTGGAAAAACAGAATATTGAGATAAAATATCAAGTAAAGATTCAGTATCCACCACTCAAAATCAGTGATGATTCAAGCTTCAGATTTTACTTAGAAATCAAGAAAAAGGAAATCGACTTCACTATGTATCCTCTCTGCATAGTAGTTATCAGTGATACTAGCCAGATACAGACAATTCTTCCAGATGCAGCAGCAAGTATTTCAACAGCTATTTCAGAATCAAACAGAGACCAAGATACCATATCGATACACGATAGATACATGTTTGATACATTCGACGAAATAGGTCAGTATACAAAACTTCTTGCAATTGATACAATAGACTGTAACGATGATCAAAATCAAGAATCAGTATCAGATCCACTACAAGATATAGATCTGACAGTTGGAAAAACTTTCAAAGATAAAGCTACTCTTCAAGCATGCTTACGACTTCATGCAATCAATAATCACTACCAACAAAAGACAGTTAAATCATGCCAAAAGAACATTTTTGTAAAATGTATCGATGATACATGTCAATGGTATCTGAAAGCGTCAATTAATGTTCACACAAAACAGTTCATCATTCGTAAACAAGACATGAACCACACATGCCCGATAGAGACCAGATTCAGCAATCAAAAACAAGCATCAGCATCACACATAGCGGCATCCATCAAAATGAAGTATCTCAATGTCAAAGCAACATACACACCAGTAGATATAAGGAATGATATGCAGACTTTACATGGAGTCAAGATCAGTTATATGATGGCTTGGAGATCAAGAGAATTGGCATTTGAAATGTTAAGAGGAAAGCCTTGTGAATCTTACAAATCGCTGCCTACTTTTTTATATATGCTTGGAACTAGAAACCCGGGATCTAGCATAGACATACAATTGAGAGATGACAGCACATTTTTGTATGTATTTACAGCATTAAAAGCTTCAATTACAGGATGGCAGTATTGCAAACCAATAATTGTAGTTGATGCTACATTCTTAAAGGCAACATTTGGTGGCACACTTCTTGTTGCAACAGCTCAAGATGCAGCTGGAAAGCTGTTTCCTCTAGCATTTTCTGCTGTGGATTCAGAAAATGATGACTCATGGCATTATTTCTTCACTAAAATAAAACAGGCCTTTGGAACAAGAGAAGGTATCTGCATTGTATCAGATAGACATCTCAGCATAGAGTCAGCTATTAAAAGGATTTATCCTGAAGCTACTCATGGCGTATGCATGTTTCACCTTCTCAATAACCTCAAGACAAATTTCAAGAGAAATGCCAAGAAACTTAAAGAACCTTTCTTTGCAGCAGCAAGAGCATACACTGAGGTTGAATTTGACTACCACATGAAAGTGTTGGACAGCTTAGATGCTCGAGTAAGACCATTTCTTCAGCAAATCAAATATGAAAGGTGGTCAAGGGTACATTCTCTCAAAAACAGGTATAAAACTATGACATCTAATTTAGCTGAATCATTAAACGCAGCAATATTACATGCAAGAGAACTGCCGATCACAGCCTTATTTATGCACCTACATGACCTCCAACAAGAGTACTCATACAAACACAGAAAAATTGCTATCGATACAGTCACAACACTTTCAACCATCCATGAAGATATACTTCTGCAAAATTACATTAATTCACTGAAACTACAGGTATGTAAAACTCATATTAGATAGTACAGCACTATTTTATGTTGTATATATTATATATCTGCTTTTCTGTGAAGTTCATAAATTTCTGTCTTTTTTAATGTATCAAATATGTATATAAACGGTATCTTGCTATTGTTTTTATTATACTAGGTGAAACCATCTTCAGATGATATCATAACAGTTCTCGAGAATGGTAAAAAGTACACAGTCAACATGGTCGAGAGAACATGTACATGCAAAAAGTTTGATATCGATGAAATTCCTTGTAAACATGCCATAGCATTTCTAGCCGACAAGAAGATTGAACCTTATGCGTACTGCTCAAGATACTATACAAATGCAGCTATGTTAGCGACATATTCTGAAACTGTATATCCATTGGAGAAGGAAGAAGAATGGATTATTCCAGAACATATCAAGAACATGATTGTCAAACCACCCCAACATAGAACACGAACTGGAAGGCCTAAAAAGGGTAGGTACCAGTCAAA
This sequence comes from Mercurialis annua, assembly GCF_937616625.2. Taxonomy (NCBI): domain Eukaryota; kingdom Viridiplantae; phylum Streptophyta; class Magnoliopsida; order Malpighiales; family Euphorbiaceae; genus Mercurialis; species Mercurialis annua. The sequence goes on along the minus strand of NC_065573.1, from coordinate 34,524,417 downwards.
GTGGGGAAATCCGAAAAACGATCCAAATCAAGGGCAATGTGGAAAATGCGGACACGCTGGACATAATAGGAAGACATGCCGAAACAAGCCAAAAGATACCTAGATTATTCATTTCTTTCAGTGTTTTTCATTATAGTTTAAACTTCCAAGTATTATATACAATTCTGATACATTAAAGAGTGATGTATGTCAATTTCTAATTGTGTAGAACATACATATCTGATATTATATTAAATGTCAGATACATATATTATACAGGTTTGATACATATATGATACACAAAATAATACATACAGCATCACAAAAACAATTACATATGTATATCTGGTAACATGTTAAATTCAGATACATATATTATACCTGTAAGATACATAAATGATACATTCAACTTAAAAAAAAGTGCAAGTGTGAATAAAAAGGAATATTAAAGTAAAAGATTACTTCATTAATTCATCCAAAAAACATTGTTTACTTCATTAATTCAAACAAAAAACAGTGTTCAAACAAACCTAAAAAATAAAACACACAAAAAGCATAAAAAAACATTGTTCATTCAAAATAACAACTACAGTTTCAGTTTTCCAGCTCGAATCTTGTATCTTTTTGCTTTCACATTCCCATCCTTTTGGTCCTTGTCCTGATAACTCTCTGATTCACTGACAACATGAAACATATTCTTCCATTTTCCATACTTATAAAGACAAAAAGCCAAACGCTTTCGATGGGAATTCACATCAAATTCTTTTGTAAGCTCTTGCTCTCTCCCATGCACAATATATTCAGCAAAAGAGAATGCAAAAACTCCACAATCACTGCATAAAAAAAAGCACAAAATACATGTCAGATACAATATATATGTAAAATAAATAAAATTACAAAAACTATACTTACTTGAACTGTTGTTCTGGCAGGTCATATTTAACAATCAACTGAAAAGAATCTTCTAATCCTTGACTTGTATAGAACGGTGAACGCAAATCAGAAAAGGGATTATCTTTGAACACATCTAACTTGGAAAGAAATAAAGGAAGATAAGAGGCATAATTATTCCCAATCAGTCTAGTTGACGAAGCACTCAAAGTTGAACGCATGGAATTATAGATTGTGATCGTCCTGAGCTTAAAATCCAGTACTGCAAGGGCCCAATGATTATTTGAAGACACATGGAAAGGGATCAGCACAAATTCACACTCAGCCCATGGAGTATTCGCAATCATACGTTTGCCACGTATATACTGAGAAATTGGATGATCTTCATAAATCAGGTCTCGGTCTCCGGTATCCTTGAAAAGCCTCACAAAAGATTGAAAAGTTTGATCGAAATAATTGTCAGTTGTTGTGAACTTCATTTGTATGCTACTGTTATATTTTCCTTTCTTCCTCAGATAGTAAAATAAGATATCCATGTGCTGCATTAACAAAATGTATTGTAAGTGTACTAAAATTATCTTTAAGTAAAATACATGTATCAAATGTGTATCATATGTGTATCACAACTAAATAATAAACAACAATTACCCGTGTATTCAATGACTGTCCACCATACTCCAGAACGAAAAAGAAATCTTTCGCATCAATGACATCAACACCAAAATTGAAAGGAGGATTGATAGAATTTTCTGTTTCCTTAATAAATCTTCCTCTGCAAATAAAAGATATCAAAAACTATAAAATATCAATAAAAAAAGCTTAAATCTAAACAAAAAAGAGCTTACTCTTTGGCCTTGGGATATCTCAAATGTCCTTTACCAATCCAGTCATGATACTCCGGATATTCATCGCACATTAAAACATCTCCTAAATTATTGTCCAATGGACACAATTTAGGAACAACAAAAGTAGCATTCTCTATGCGGTATTCGTTGTTTCCAGAACTGAATTCAGCCAAGTATGGAGATTTCAATAAAATACTCGGCTTGGTATTCCGTTTGTTATCCATAGGAGTAGTAAAATTCTTCTTCTCAGAAAATAGAACCTCATCAGCAACCATTTTCACATCAGCTTCACTTGCTCTCCCCATAGAAAACTAAAATTTGGAAAAAAACAATTATAACATAAATATACATAACTGATACATATTTGATACCATATTGATACACAACATACCTCGCCAGCAGCCATTTTCACATCAGCCATTTCCAAACCAACCTGACTTACATTCTCAACAGGGGCCTAAAAATTAAAATACAAATAAAAAATAAAAAATTAAGCATGAAAAAATTAATTTCAGGAAAGTAACAATTATAACATAAATATACTTAAATGATACATATTCAATACAGGATTGATACACAACATACCTCGCCAGCAGCTGTTTCTAAACCAACCTGATTTACATCCTCAACAGGGACCTAAAATTAAAAAAAATTAAAATATAGATATAAAATGAAATTAAGCATGAAGAAATTAAATTATACCTCAACATGCATCGATCTACCATCACCGCCATCATCATCTTTCTTATTACCACCACCAACACCACCATCATCATCTTTCTTATTACCACCACCAACACCACCACCAACACCACCATCATCATTTCTATCATTATCCTTCTCATCTTCTATATTTTTTTGCTCATCCTCTTTGTCCTCCTCAGCCTCATCTTCTTTCTCCTCAGACTCATCTTTTTTATTCTCAGCCTCATTTTTGTCCTCCTCAGCCTCATCTTCTTTCTCCTCAGCCTCATCTTTTTTATCCTCAGCCTCATCTTTGTCCTCTTCTTCATTTTTCTCATCCTCATCTTTGTTCTCTTCTTCATTTTTCTCATACTCATCATCACCGTCCTCGCCATTATCAGCATCATCTTTATATCCAGTTTGAAAAATGTAATCAGAAACCTGAAATACAGTTTAAATACACAAAATGATATACAGTTTGTATGATACATAAAATATACAGTTTTGATACACGCCATGATACATTAAAATATAAAATAAAAACCTCTTACCCCCATATTATCATCATCATTGGGAACTTCATTTACAGCAACAGACTTAGGAAACTATAAAAAATAGATAAATTAGCTTAAACAAAAACATTAAAAATATTCAAAAAACTATAATTAACAATAAAAGATACCTTAGGCATGCTTAAGCCAAAATGATCGCCAATCACCGTCATACAGTCATAAATGACTCTCACCTCCGTCTTCAAAGAAGAAAATTCAGATTGTATTTTCAGTTGACTTGATTCGATACCATTAAGTCGACTCTTCAACAGATTAAATGTTTTTCTTCGTCTCGAAGACTCAACTTGTTTACATTTGAGGTAATCAGCAAGAATAGCGTCATCATCAGTTGAAAAATCCAAATCTTCAACTATTTTCTTCTTTCCAGTTTGGAAAAAACCAGATATATCAAGAGACATTTTTTCTTGAGCTGTAGGAACAATATTCTTCAGCATCAACTGAAAAAAGAAAACAAAAATACAGTTAAGATACATGAATTATACATAAATGATTCATAAAAGTAACAGAAATTAAATTTCTGTTAAAAAAACAGCATACCTGCTCACGCGTCTGATCAAAAAATGCCTCATTCAGATATTTGATTGTTAATTTGTCCTGACTCTTGAGCCATTTTAGCATTCGAGGAACTAACATTGGTTTAGTAACAGGAAAACATATCTTATTAGTAGCAAAAGGGCAGACTTCATAGAACCAGATTTGCAAAGCCAAAGGGAAACTGTTAAGCCTATAAAACTTGAGTCGTCTTCTTGTAGCAAACCTCTTCTTCATATCAGCAATGGTAGATCGAAAAACCATTATCCCCCAAGGATATGAGTTATAGTCCCCACTATCAACCATATCCATAAAAAAGCGACTTACATTTTGAAATTTAATCTCATTTGAGCACAAATAGCACTCAAACAAGTAAATTACGGCCAATTTAACCGCATCTTCATCCGACTTGAAAACCTTGTTCAGAAATATGACACCCAATCCATCTCGAGTAACTTCACTATTTGGGAAATAGGTATCAATCAACTGATTCTGTAATGGAGCATAAGAAACAGGATTGAAATCACCAACACAATTTAACCCCGTAATCACAGCAAATTCATCAATACTAAACCGCAGTTTATGTCCAGAAACTTTAAACCACAATTCCCTATTATTTGGATGCTTCACTTCTCGCAGCAACAAAGAATGTATAAGCTGAGGCTGATTACACAACGGCGACAAGTCTAAAAAATGACCAAGAAATGTCTTCTTGAAAAGTTCCAGCTGAGTATCAGAAAGAGTTTTCTTGATGTCCTCAATATATTTGAAATTTAAAGGCATAGTCACTCTACAAGTGTAACGATCTTCCGCATCTAACAAGTAGTCCCAGTTCTACAAATATACACAAATGATACACAAAAAATACATAATTAGTAAATCTAAAATACAATATTTGTATACAAAATAATTTTACATGAAAAAAAACATATAAGATGCATATATAACATTTACAAAAACACAGATCTTAGAGCCTACTAATGTAAACTTAAAATGAAAAACACAAATCTTAGAGCCTAAAAAAACACATATCTAAGATACATATAATATACATAAATGATACAAGGATTAATAAACTTATTTTATAAACTAATCTTAAAATGGAACATGACATTACATATCAAAATACATCTCTTATACATGAAAAATACAGATATAAAAAAAATTACCTGAACCAAACGAGTTGGTTCTTCAATATGCAAGGATTTCTGAACTTTCTGATGATCAGGTACAGCATCAAAAGCCAAACGCCTTTTTTTCAAACCAGTTTCATCCACCTTTTTTCCCTTTACTTTGACATTCTCAGAGGCAGAAGCAACACCACTTCCTTCAACATCTTTTTCAGCTTTTTTTACTAATTTCCGCTTCATTTTTACAGGAACAACAAAATCCTTCTTCTCTTTTGTAGGAGTTGATCTTGTAGAAACCATGTTGCTATTTATAGATAAAATGCAGTTAATAGCAAATGTGGAGCCTAAAACCTAAATGCACGTTACACACTACACTGATAATGGCTAAAAAATAGGAAGTAAAAAGAAAACTGTAAATGAAGAAGGATAAACGATTGAAATCATGAGAGATCGTGTGCGAGAGGGAAGAAGAAAAGAGAGGAATCAGCATAAGTTTGAAAAAACGGTAAAAAGAGCAATAAAGAAGAGAAGAAGTTGAAAATTAACAGAGCACGATACATGTGTGTTTTGCTAGACACGTGTAGGCTTGGGATGAAGGGAGGAAGGTGGTGCTGGCTGAAAACTATTAAAGGGAGCTGGTAATTTGTGAAATTAATGTGGTAAGAAAGAAAAACAATTAATTAACATTGTATTGTCCGAAAATAGAAGGCTTTTTCTTGGCTTTTCTGTTATTTTCTCAATGTTTTATTTATTTTTAATTATTATGTAAATTTTCATCATTTATTCATTTAACAGAATCAATTGACTAATATGATTAGTTTGATTTTTTATTTTTAAGAGTATAATTTATTTATTTTGATTATCAATTCGGTTTAATATTAGTCTAATTTTTAATTTTATTGGTCACGTTTTAATTGGCAGATTGCTCACCCTGATGATAAACATCACAACTATTACATAATAAAAAAATAGTGAAAAGAATACCATATTTATATCATTTTAAAAATATTAATTATTAATTAAATTAAAAATAATATACACACTAAATGGAAATAAAATCTATTATTTCAATCCAAAACTATAGTCATTGCCCTATCTTAAACCTTAGAGGCTTAGACTCTCTAATAAATAAATTTATTTCCTTAAAATTCTCATTGTCTTTCTTTATAACCTTAAGAGTGAGGTGTCAATAGCTAATGACTCAAAAATAATTGTGTTTTTGGGTCACAAATTGATTACAGCTTTCAGTATGTACATGTCAAGGAAAAAAGACAAAGTTATCTGCTTTCATGCCATAAATTTAGAAATAATTTGAAATATTTAGTGGCTATAAATCACTTTCCTAAACCAAAAATTTCAAATCTAGGCCCATGATTATCCTCATCAACACAAATTAAATTTAGAAAAAAAAATTGAATTTGGGGTCATACAGGAGGAGGAAATGGAAACATTTCTATTATAATTGCAAATTATTGTTTCACAAATTTTGAAATCTAGCGAATGAATTTAGAATTATTTTTAATGATATCTTGACATTTAGTGATGAATCCAGTAATGAGTCCTGAGAAATTGATAGTTGTCTTGCTTTTCATTACTTTTCATGGCCCATCTTCATACCTAACGTTGCACCATTCTTTTTTGGCCAAACCCATATAGAGGTCCCTGTATTTTACACTTTTTTTTCTGTAGGTCCTTATACTTCATTTTTGTATTATCTAATCCCTCTACTTACCTATTTTTAATTTTCAGGTCCTTTGTGAGTTTTTTCCAGTCCCTTTACTTACAATTTTTGTTTCCTCCAGTCCCTCTATTTATAATTTTTGTTTCCTCCAGCCACGCAAAAGGACCGGAAAAAACTCATTAAGGACCTGAAAATCAAAAATAGGTAAGTAGAGGGACCAAATAATACAAAAATGAAGTATAAGGACCTACGGAAAAAATGTATAAAGTACAGGGACCTCTATATGGGTTAAGCCTTCTTTTTTCTTTCTTAAGACTGGAAATTTTTAACAGAAAAAACATGTTTGGTTTGACAAACAATTAAAGCTGTGTATCTTCGTTAAAAGGGAAGCGAGGCACAAATATGTTAATACGGCAAAAAAAGTGTTAATTGAACTGCCACTTAATTCGACATGTCACTAAAAATAAAAAAATTAAATGGCTTAAATTGGAAGATAAAAGGATCAGTTGGTGAAATGATACAAATTCAAGAGTCAGAAATACGTTGATACGGTAAAAAATGTTGATTGGGCTACTATTTAATTCGATATGTCACTAAAAATAAAGGATCAAAATGGATTAAATTGGAAAATAAAAAGGTCAGATGAGTGAAATGATACAAATTCAAAAGTCAGATGAGTGAAAGAGTATAAATTTAAAAATAAAAATGATAGTATATTTTAAGCATACGACAGGTTAGTTAATTACATATTTTAACGCGTTCTTTTTAGTCTGTAACTGGACGCTTGGTCCAGTTACACAAAGTTACACAAGGAGGGACCAAATATTTATAAAAATGATAAACTTTAAAATTAAATAGGTAAATTTTATAAGTTAATGTGTCGTATAGGTAAATAATCATATGAATAAATGAGTACAAATTCAAGAGAAAGTCTTATATAGACTCAGTTTACCACATCATTCGTGGAGTAAACCAATCATATCATAACATTTCATTAAAATGAGGGTATTCTTATAATTTCATTTGTTATTTGCATACACTTTTGAATAATGATATTACAAGAATGCTCTCATTTTAATAAGGTGTTATAATATGATTGGCTACAGATGACATGATGGACTAAGTCTATCTAAGAATTTTTCTAAATTCAAATCTTAAAAAATTGCAGGAAATTTTTAATTTTAATATAGAATAGCGAAATTACCCATATTTATATATAAAAAAATATTTAATAAGATGGTAGAAGGACTAGCCAATGCTACAAAGAGTCAAAGACAAACCATTTATAATGACTTCTGAATATGACAGATTATCACTGCCAAATTATCACCTGTAAAAATAAATCAAACAAAACAAGAAATCTGAGGAATAATAAACTTTTATTCTTGTCTAAACTTTGGTTTAAGTGATGTTAACTTCCATCTGTTAAATTGCACGGTCTAGCTTTTTTAACCTAGTTCGAGATTAATCCAGGGCCTTAACATAATCGTTGATAGCTTTGAAGAGATCTTAATTAAAATTGAAGCGTAGACTAGATTGGGTGCGACGATCAGCGTTCAAAAGCCAATAAGAAGGAGATGAAGATCTGATGCTTAGATTTTTTTTTTTTGAGGTTTTAGCATTTTATTTGTTGCCTATCAAATCTTGTGATAGAAGTAATATAATCACCATTTATCCAAAAAGAAGAAGGAGATGAAGAATTGAATTTAGATCATATTGCTACTACCATTAGGAGTAGGGGCGGAACTAGGGAGGGTCGAAGAGGGTCGGCCGACCCTCCTCGCCGGAAAAAAATTAAAAAAAAAAGAAGTTTTAGGTTTTTTAGTAGGGGCGGTTATAAAAACCGCCCCTACATGTGTTAAGGGCGGTTTTTCTTTGTAGGGGCGGTTTTACAGCCGTTTTGATTTTTTAAATAGCCGAACGTAAAAATTTCGACCCTTAGTTGGAGTCCTGGTTCCGCCACTAATTAGGAGCCTCATGACCGATTGAAAAAAAATAAACGTATATCTCAACTTTCTTGACCGTAAAAACATAAAACGAAAGCACAAATATAAAAGCGGAGCAAACCCTTGCACAATCAGTATGATGAAGAAATAGGCAGAGAAGAGAAAGGAAGATTTGTAGGGTTTGCTTTTGAAAATGATTGTAGTGGAAAAAAAGATTAAAGAGATGAGATTTTATAGTTGTGAAATAATGAAAAGTTAAAATTCAAAAAAAGAAACAACAAAATGTAATTGTCTAAAAGCAAACTTACTGTCCTAATTATCTAATTATTTTGGATGATTACCGTTTTTTGTCTAATTAACTCTAATTTCTTTCCAAAGTAAATGTCCAAATCCAATAAAATGGACCAAATTTAGGTGGGCCGGGCACGACATGTATATAGCCCGAATGAACAGCTATACTTGGAACCCATGTTAGGGGCAGTTCCATCATACACCAGCCCACTAAATTATGATGCGAAGATATACCGCTTAACAATTTGAAACCGAATAGTAGTATTTTCTATATCAATTAAGTACGTGATATCATTGTAAAAAATTTCATTCATTAAATCGTTGAGAGCAATGAAAATCAAAATACCAGTAGTATATTAAAAATATTATTTTAATCACCGATGCATCCTGAGTTTGGGATCCTCATAGAAAAACCCTTAATCTTTAAAAACGGCCAAAAAAATTATCATAAACATTATGGCGGTGCTCAAGAAATTTTTTTCGTCAAATACCTCGTAACGTCGTCAACTTTGATAAACTGGCATTCTAAAAAATGTAAAAAAAATTAAATAAACATCCACATCAGCTGACATCTAATCAAAATACTTTAGATCAAAATACCCAAAATATCCCTAAAATTTTTAATATTTAACTATAAAATTTAAAAATGAAAAACTCAACTAGTCCAGCCTAATCCATCCACTCACTCAACTTTTTAACCGCCACGCACCGCTATCAAGTCGTCTTTTTAAGTGAGAAGACGACGCAACAACGGCGGTGGTCTATCTGCGACAGTGGGTGGCGGTGGACAGGTTGAATGACTGGTTTGAGTTTGGTTAGGTTGATTGGGTGGGTTACTTTTTGAATTAAATTTTAATAGTTGTAGCCTGTAGGGATATTTTGGAGATTTTTGATGAGCTGGCAGATGATGTGGAGGTGTATAATTTTTTTTCTTTTAAAGTGAGCTTACCAAAGTTAACGATATTAATTATTTTGGACGAAAAGAGTTTTTTAATCGCCATCATAAAATTTAGGAGGTTTTTATGACAAATTTTAAAGTTTAAAGGGTTTCTTATAAGAGGATGCTAAATTCAGGGTCCATAAGTGATTATTAGCCACCAACCTATGACACCACATCAGATTTAAGTTTTGCTGATGTTTCAAATTCAAACAATCAAGAAAGATGCAGAAGGCTAAGATGTATACAGTCGTATCAAATTAGCTCCTGTTAAATTACCATCATTATTTGTTCAAAAAAGTAATTTTATTTATTATTTATTCGAAAATATATCCCTTTTCTTTTTGGCACAAGAAGAGAGGTAAAAATGCTTTTAAATATATCCTTTTCTAAATAGTGACAAAATAGTCCCAAAATACAAAACCTCAATTTATTTTTGAGATTAGATTCTATTCTACCTCTCCATTTCTATTCCAATTTCTTTTTTTTACTTCTTTCAGCTCCGACAACCAAAAATTGTCATTGACAAATTACTCAATAAGGTAATCGATTTCTCAAATTCAATCTTTATTTAATCACATTAAGCTCTGCTTTAAGAAAAAGTTCGCATCTATTCGTAATTTGAATCAATTTGTCTACTGTAAGATTTCGAAATTTGGATCTGACTGTATTTTAGGGTTTTTGATCTGGAATGCAATCTGGGTTTCTGATTAGCTATGGTGTTTGGATTGATGGGTTTTGTTAGTTGATGCCTGAATTCACTTTAATTTGTATACGATGAACTATTAGTTGCATTTGGGCATTAGGGTTTTTGACATTTTATTGGTGTTGGGTCAATTAGGGTTTTGAGAATTTGTTGTTATGGATGGAGTTGGAGAGTCATCTGAGTCTGGGACTATTGAATCTGTTCCTAAGTTATCAAAATGTGGTGATGAGTGTGGCTGTCCTAGACAAGTATCGCCTATTAGGATCGGTGGATCGAGGAATACGAGTCCCTTAGGCCGTGTCGGCTCAAGGAATACTAGTCCTTCTAGGCAGAAGGCAGCTAAGACGAAACCACGAGGTTTGGATGAGGAAACAGTAGCTACATTTGGTAAAGCTGTTCACCCTGATGTACTAATGGAGGATAACATATGGGCAATGTTGCCTGAAGATTTATTATATGAGATTTTAGCTAGGGTTCCTCCTTTTTTAATATTTCGACTTCGCTCAGTTTGTAAGAGGTGGAATTCCATACTTCAAGACAACAGTTTTCTTAAATTTCACTCGCAAGTGCCGTCTCATGGACCTTGTCTTTTGACATTTTGGAAGAACTCACAGACGCCACAATGTTCAGTTTTTAGCTTGCCGTTGAAAAATTGGTACAGGATTCCTTTTACATTTTTACCGCAATGGGCATTTTGGTTGGTTGGTTCTTCAGGGGGCCTTGTTTGTTTTTCTGGTTTAGATGGTTTGACTTTCAAAACTTTAGTTTGTAATCCTCTAACGCATACTTGGAGAACATTGCCGACAATGCATTATAATCAACAAAGACAGTTGATATTGGTCGCTGACAGGATGGAACGATCATTCAAAGTGATAGCAACTAGTGATATTTTTGGTGATAAGTCGTTACCCACTGAAGTTTATGATTCAAAGCTGGACAGATGGTTGCTCCACCAAATAATGCCCGCAGTCAATCTTTGCTCCTCAAAGATGGCCTATTGTGACTCCAGATTGTATCTCGAAACCCTTTCACCGCTTGGTTTGATGATGTATCGGCTTGACACATGTTACTGGGAACACATTCCAGCTAAATTTCCTCGGTCTTTATTGGATGGTTATCTGGTAGCTGGCACTCAGAAGCGTCTGTTTCTAGTTGGAAGAATTGGCCTTTATAGTACGCTCCAAAGCATGAGAATTTGGGAATTGGATCATGTAAAAATTACGTGGGTGGAGATTAGTAGGATGCCACCAAAGTATTTCCGAGCTTTATTAAGATTATCAGCTGAGAGATTTGAGTGCTTTGGACAGGATAACTTAATTTGCTTTACATCTTGGAACCAAGGAAAAGGCCTTCTATACGATGTAGATAAGAAGATTTGGTCATGGATTGCTGGGTGTGCTCTTCAGTCCTACAACAGTCAGGTGTGTTTTTATGAGCCGAGATTTGATGCTTCAATCTACTAATCTGAGAATATCTTTTGCGGTGCACGGTATGCTCGTGTTGTTGAGACCAGGAGAGAGTGGAGGCATCTTAAGTGTTTGTTTATCTCTCCATTTATTCCTCTCTCTGTTTTACCCTCTTGTAAGGGTTCTGTTCACTGTCTAATTGACTAAAGATTCAAATCCTAATGTTTCTTTTGCACTTGATTGGCATTGTCGGTTCAAAACTAGGAAGCGGAAGGTTATGCGAACAAGAAGTTTCTATTGCATTTTCAGTGATATCACCACCTAGGCTCTATGTTGTATATGGATCGAGCACCGGCCTCAACTGTGATGTACAATTGAAGACCATAGTTATTTTATCACATGATCAGGGGCTGGTTTTGCACGGAAAAGATTAAATGGACAGTGATGTCCCGAGGGAAATTGTAAGAATATGTTTTCCCTTTTAAACTTGTGTAAATTGCTGAAAATGTTTATTACATGAAAATTATGCAGGAACTTAAATGATATCCTCGCTCATTAATTTACTGTCACGTTGCTAACCAGTGTGATTGTGTATTCCAGTCTGTATGATGTTTTTGGTCATTATGTTGCTGATGTTTGATGTTCTTTCCCTAAAACTTTGATTTACTATCGTTTGTTTCTGAACGGTTGCGTAGCATTCTGCGTATTGGATGTTTGTTTTTTGACTCGCACAAGTATCTTTGATTATGAGGAAGCATATTCAGGAACTTGCTACTATTCATTTTTAGACAGTTTTTCCTTGCTATGCTCATATTTTTTTGTTCTTGCTTCAGTTCTCTATATCAGGTTGTGTTGTTATGTGAGACTTCGTTTGCTTATCCTTCAGTCTCTACTGTTTACATTAGGGGTGTGCAGAACTGAACCAAAATCTATTAACCAAACTGAACTGAAAAATTCAGTTCGGTTCCGTTTAAAATTAGAAATTTCCTGGTTTGGTTTTGGCGATACAAACATTTGAAGTCAATTTTGGTGAAACAAACATATAACTGAATTGAAATACCAAACCCGGCTGTCTTGTGTGGTTCAGTAAACATTTAAAATTCTCATGAAGTCGATTCGGTTCGACTTTTAAAATTATATGTTGACTGGTTTGGTTTGAACTGATTCTTAACATATACTAATTAGCAACTTAGGTTTCAATTGCTTTCCCCAGTGTTATTAATTCAGTGATCACTAAGGAGAAAGTAGATTTTTATGCTGTTACCACACTATTGTAGTATCTATTTTAAATTTGAGAGAATTGATTTTAAATATACAACAAATTTTAGATATTTATTTTCTCAATAAACATATGTTTATATGAAGAAATTAAGATACTTTAAATTTTTATAAGTAGTTTTCTATAAGTTGAATATGTTTCATATCTAAAACAAAATTTTGAAAAAACTGAAAAAAGAGTAATAATATTGCATAAATTATAATATCATATAACATTATATTTGATTACAATTAGTACTACACCCTTGATCGTGAAATATCGTTGCTTGTTGAACCCTGTGAATTGCGTGAAAGTAAGATACTCTAAATTCGGGAGTCCGACATGGTTGTGCAGAATGTTTTGCAATGGCCAGCTTGTTCTCTGCTGCTGCAGAAATCGGAGCTCTCATATGGGCAAGCGGGGAATCAGAATGCGGATCGGAGTAGATCCTCTTTTGGGATCAGCATTGATCGATATTGTATTGCAAGTGCAGAAGTATCAACAGAGCCTTGTTTGTTTTCAATGAAATTAGAGCTCTACTTTGAGATGCAACTTGTTACTTGATGCGACTCCTAATGAGCTGACGTTTATTTATGTTCCAACAGCTTGTAGTCAAAGTGGACTTGTCCATCAAGGGCTTAAAATATTAAGCATATGAAAGAATATGGTGTCGAACCAAGAGTTGAACATTATGGATGTTTGGTAGATCTGTTAGGGCGATCATATAGGTTAACCAAGGCAAAAGATGTGATTGAAACTATGCACATATGAAACCAAGTTGATCTATCTGGGGTTCGGGTTTGGATTCCTGTCGAGCTCATGGAGATACGGAAATGGCGGAGAGAGCGTCAATGGAGTCGCGGAAGTTAGAGCCTAAGGAAGAAGGTTGAGTTTCATTCCATTCAAATACTTCACCCTTGACATATCCTTGATGCAAAACAAACTTAGTGCATAGATCCTTCACATGAAAATTGAGAAAATATTTAAGGAGCCATTATTATTTTCATTTAAGAACAGAGAGAAATTCTTTAGGGCTTGCTAATGAGAAAGAGGGGAAATATTGGGTCTGTGAGCCTACTTGGGTAACCATTGAGGATTGTTTTTCTTAAAAGGACAAAGCAATTTAAAATAACATTTAAGCCTTTGAAAATAAAATTTTAAATTATTAAGTCCTTTAATAGAAAAAATATGATTATAAAGGTCCCACATGTAGCAAATTTTCAAAAAAAATATTAATTTACAATAGTTGTATACTTTTTATGATAAAAAGATAAATTATAATAGAACGCACACACACTGAAAAACATATCGACGTAAAAACTTTAAAAATAATTGACTGATTTTTTTGTTAGGTAACGTTTATCTTATTAAATAAAATTTATGTTTCTACCATGCTATTAAATATGTACTTTAGTTATGAGGTAATGCATTAATCTCATTTTCATAGTAATAGGAGGATGTTTATGCATATCCCTCCATCTCAAATTAATAGATTCTATTTATTCTTTTTCATTTTAAATTATAGACACTAAGTTATTACTTTTTTTTTTGATAATTAGTGGGGTGGGGGAGCGCTTGTGGGAGGAATCGATCCCACGACCTAGCAGATTACTTAAATAGTTGATATTGCATAAATGTTAATTAGTTATAATAAAGTGCACAAAACCACTTAAAATAAAAAATCACTACTTAATTAATTAAATAGTTATCTTAAATTGTCTATTATTAGTAGTTTACAAAGAAGAGAGTACACCTTAGTTTACAATCTTCTTCAATCTTAGAAAGTTTCAATATGTGCACATGATTTGCATTTTTGGCCTTTAATTAATAGCTTATCAAAAGCATACAAATACCTATAATAATTTATTGGAGAGTAATAATACATTACTTTGGTAAATGAAGCCATACCATATGTACAATTGTTTATATTTCCTTTGTTTTGATAAGCTCAAAAGGAAAATTTCATATCTATTGAAATAATAATTAAATGCAACATAAAGCTAATAAATTTCTTTATATACTCGGTTTTTTTAATTTTTATTAACTATGTACTTAAAAATGAGTTAAAATTTTGTAATAGACAAACATATTGATTAAGTTTATTTATTTATTTATTAATAAATATAAGAAATAAAAGGAACATGTATATTTTTTAATTGTTATTTTAATTTTACTATTTATTTAATTAAATTAAAATTGTATGATATTAAAATGATTATATATATATATATATATATATATATATATATATATGACTAAAATACATCTTATTAATTCTATATATTTAATTAATTATTCATTAATAGAGAATGCGAGTAATTAATCTCTGAGATGATATTTTTGTGTGCAGGTTATAAAAATGAACCGACTTGGTCGGTAACAAATCAATCACACACTGTTATCAAGGATTAAAGTTGAAGGATACAATCTCGTGTTCTAAACTTGAGCACAATAATGTCAAATCTTTGGTTAATTAAAAGGTGATTAGTAGTATGATTTAGCACTTAATTTTATGCTCATGTTCTCCAAGCACTCAATTCTATGCTCATGCATGCTTCTTTTTGGGAACTATGTATTTTTCTTACATTCACATGAATTTCATTTCTAACACTATTCCTGCACTCAAGGTTTATACTCCCTCTATGTCGAGAAATTCTGACGTAAACCAAATTTACCACGTAGAATTACGAACCATCTTCTATGTCATCTATCCCGTTTAAGAAGATAAAGATAACAGTGCGTGATTGATTTGTTACCGACCAATTAGAAGGAAACAAAACAAAAATGAAGATTTGACATGTCACTTGTATGTAATGACAAGTAAATTTTGGTCACAACTGAATTTCACCTGCACATCACAGCCTCCATGACTATGCAAGCAGCTGCTAAAAATAGAAATATTTGTACAGTGTTCTAAGTAAAATGAACATGGTCATGAGTTGCTAAGTGTTTAGATGAAAAGATTCCAATTTTAAAAACATGTGTCTTCTTGAATGAGGGAAAACAAGTGTACCTAAGTTCTAGGGTATCCAAGGGAAAATAGATTCCCTTTGTTTTCCTTCTTTCTTTTTTGCTTTCATTACATTTATTTCATATTTAAAGTAAGTTAATTAAAGTTCTTAATTTCTCAAATATCAATTTGTTATAATCCATGTGTTGTTGAACATATTAATCACTAATATATACACATTTTCCATTTCTCATAACAAAATGTATGTGTCCTCAAAGCTATTATTTTATGTTAATTAACCTATATAGCTACATAGTTGAAGATAAGTGTCCTATTGTTCAAGGAAGATATGGGATATCTTTGATCACATTCTTTCCACAGAAAGAGTTAAACTACTTGGCCAGCTATGAGTCAAAGTTTCATTAGTAAATTGTCATGAAAAACATTCAAAAAAAGAACAATAAAAAGACCCTCCATTTTGCAGGATGTGGCTGTGGCTGTGGCCCTGCACAACCTTTTTTGTATGGATACATAATTATGCATGCATTTTAAAATATGATGAGCTGTTAGTCCTTCAAGACTTTATCTAACTTTCTATCTACAACTGTAACTCGTTTATCATATCTACCTACATCTATAACTCGTTTGCTAAATATATTATAATTTTTAATTTTTACTTGTTTGATCCATTAACTTTTACTAAATATACACACTATTTGTTAGAACTGACGTGCCACTATATTATACGTCTACTTATACTAAGTTTATCCTATTCTATATATATATAACATCGCATTGTATTAGCTCAAAGCTAGAAATGGATCTATTTGGAAAGAAATGCAAAAATATTAGATTGGAGAAATAAAGTTTAAAAATCATGGTTTATATGAAAAATATAGTTCTGGATAGATTAATTCATTTTCCTTTATAATTGGAAATCAAATTGTGAATCCGGTAACTTCTTCTGTTACGAATTTAAAATTTTAAAATATTACTTCATTTAATTAAAAATATGTAACAAATGAACATCAACAATGCTAACAATGAAATCAAACTAGTTTTCCTTTGTGTTCATGGCTGTAGTTAGGAAGAAAACAAGGGTGAATCAACCCTATAAGATAAAAAAACATTCAAACTTAGAAAAAAAAAACAATGTTCTTTATTTGTCATTTAAAAATAATCAAATTGCATTTAACTAATTAATTAAGTTTCTTATTATTTAACAATTGAGTTTTCCAAGTTCTGCATGTAGTCAGGAGTAATATTAAAATTATATGCATAGGCAGAGTGCAAAGTGTCGGAACCCTAGCTTTGACTTGGGTTTGAACTTCGAACTTCTCTATAAAACCCACCGAGTTACAACTCATTTTCCTCTCTTTCAAATTGTTGAAATATACAGAACTTAATCAAGAATCACTAAAATGGTGCACACAAGGTTTATTACATCACTTCTTGGACTTCTCTTTGTCTTAAATACCCTTAAAGACTACTCTTATTATGCACATGCTCATCAAGGTATATATATGCATATTAATTATTATTCCTTAATTTCCATTTACTTAACAAGAAATTACAGGTTAATTATTTGATCTTTATTAATCATGAACTCATTTTTCAGATTCAGAAAGGGAGAAACATAAGCTATTGATGGATGAAGATAGTGTTATTACTGCTCACAAGGTATGCTTAGCTTCATTTTATAACTTAAGTATATATGCTGCTAATTATGTTTGTATTATTTAATAAATAATTACCTTAAACACAGGGATTATTTCTTGATGGTTTGGCTGCTGAAAGAGCAAGAAAATTTGTGTTTGGAGGAAGAAAAATGGTGGTTGAACATGAAGTGATGATGAGGAGAAAAATTGGTGAAAAGGATGAAATTTCAGGTGCATATGATATGATCATCAAATCTAAATTTGAAGACAGGATTAGTAGAAGTAGTAATAGTATTAAGAAGTTGAAAAAGACTGGTTTTGTAGCATTTAATGATGATTATAATGGTCCTAAACACCATACTCCTAAACATAACTGAGTCTGATCATGATCAGTTTGTTCTCTAGCTGCCTAAATGTAATTATACATTTTTATATAGTGTACAATTTTCAAGCTTTGAGGGTATCTGTTGATTGGTTAAATTAATCTGATTTTGGATTTATACATTTCATTGTACATTTGAAGCTTTATCAATATCTGTTGATTGAATTTAATTTGGATGATTTGTTATTGAAGTTGCAGGATATGAAAAGAACGCTTTGATGAAAAGATCATTCCACCAAAATTTTAATCCCCAGGTCAGCTCTTCTCCCACTTTAATTTAACTTTAATCTATAAACACAACATAATAAAAAAGTTCAATAAAAATGACAGTCTGTTTGTTCACTTTTAAGACATTGAGGACATTATTTAAACCTTTTCGAATGTTAAGGGCTTTCTTGATTCTGGAGTCGAGGGTATAAATGATCCTTTTTCTTTTTAATTGTGCGAATAAAGTACACTTGAAAAAAAAACTCACAAAAATAATTGAAAATGTGAGGGCCTAAGTGGCGAAAAAGGATCTTAGTGTACTATTCTGAAAAAAATAAAAAAAAGTTTAGGTGTTTAAGAACATTGATAAAAATGGCCTTAATAGAATAGTTATATAATATTACTCTAATAAAATACTGAAATGATTTGTTTTTACAGCAGGAGAAGATGAATAATAGGAATAATTTGGGAGGTTCAAGAAGTGAGGAAGAAGTGAAATTTTCAGACACAAACCCTAACAAATTTCGAGCAACTACTCCAAAAAGTGACACACAAAGGCTTGTTGAGGCAACAAGAGAGATTGTGAATTTAATGAACAAAGATTACAAAGGAACGGACAGACCTCGCCGCAAGCCACCAATCAACAATCATATTCCTATTCATTAGACATTAATAAATTATGTTGTTTATTACATGTTTTAGCTTAAAACCCTAATCAATAGTCATAGTTTTTGGCTCACAATTTTGCCCCCAAACATAGGAAGTGAAGTCCCTTGAAACTCCATGTAGGATATATATACTATAGAACTACTTTGATTTTGTTTTTTAAGTATGTCATAGGACAAGAAAAGGTTATGTTTTTTTGTTTTTGTTTTTTTTACTTCTAATATGACACTTAGATGTAGAAGAAACACATGAGTTATAAGTTTTCTTTGTGATATATGTGATTTTAGTACTAGTTTAAATTTTGTTGGAGTATTAGATTCCGGATGTTACTGAACTTTGCCCGACTTGCAATTTAGTGACTCAACTCTAATTCGTTACAAATGGTTTTGTACAATAAAAAAGACTTCTGGTGGTTTTCCAATGAATTCCGGCCACTTCTGGCTAATTCGTAAATGAATTCTTGCCAATAAGAAGGCCGACTTTTGGTGATTTGTAAATCACTTGCGGAATGATATTGTGAAAGAGGGAGGAGTGAATCAGACTCGGGCTGCCACATTGAAAAAATTGGCCGGATTCCATTTAAAAACCGCCAGAAATTGGCTTTTCATTGTACAATAACCATTTTGTAACGAATTAAAATTGGGGTCACCAAATTGCAATTTGGGCAGAGCTCATTATTAACCCCCAAAATCTATTACCATCTATTTGTGTCCATGAGTTTGTCCTCCATGATGATCTTATTATCGTCTATTTGTGAGGTTTTTCTGCTGTATTAGATTATTATATTTATTTATGTTCATAGTAAAACAGATATTTTATTCATAATATATTTATCAATTTAAATATAATTATACTTTCTAAATTCATTCTATGGTAACATATAGTATGATATTGAGGCCTCAATATATAGAATCAATATATAAGCTATAATTATATAAATTTATGAATAGAATTAATATTGTTTTGTGTTTGAAATGATTACATTTTGATAAGCTGGTCTAATGTTGGAGAACAAACAGATTTGTCATTAATACAATGAGATGCAATGGAAGAGCAGACAGTTTCAGTAAGATGAAAAGCATCAAAAAAATAGTGTTTGTTTGGAAAGGAGCATGCTGATATCCATGGAATGCATGCCGATGTTCCATTGCCCCATGTTCTGCAGCAAGGGTTGCTTGTGTCCATCAAACCTTCACAACCCAAAACCAAAAATTATTAGTAAATCGAACCAAACCAAATGGAAGAACCGAACCAAACCAAGTGAATTATACCATATCTAGAAGGATTAATAACAGCATCATAGCCTAGCCAATTAGCATGACCATAAACAAATGTAGAGTCAGGGAGTGTAGATGTTAGATTTTGAAGCATTGCAGCAAGCTTGTCATTGAAGTATGAAACCATCTGGTTTGCTCCTTCTTCACATTTTTCATTCCTTATTGCCCCATGCCTCGACCTCGATATCGACGGGATGCATCCGATCGGACCGATTTCGAACATTAAGATCTTTCTCACTCCTAAAATGTATAATCTCTGTTTAAATCATATATAATTAATTAATACAATTAAAATGTTTAACTATGTAATAGATCCTATTAAATTAAAAAAAATATCACTAACGGTATATGAATTTTATTTTCTCTCCCAGCACGGTAGTTAAACTTTAATTTCTAAGTACGAAAAATCTGAACTATTGAAAATTAAAGTTACAAATTGAAGCTTAGATACAGAATTGGAAGAAAACAAAGTTCAGGTACCGTAAGTGAAAATTTTCTAATTGATAATTAGAGTGTTAATTACTGATTAGTGCTTCCCTTACCTCAAAATTGTGAGAGAGTTTATCCAGGAGAAGTTGAGCAAATACTTGAGGAGTGTGTTTGTTTAACACAAAATTAGCTGAGGTGTCAAAGTAGTTTATATAGTCATTACTGCCTATAGAAAATATGCATATGGATTTTGATAAGTAATTTGAAAATTCATTTTTGGTTTTGAAGTGAGTTGATATCTCTGATTCAACTGTTGCTTCAAATAAATCTATCTGATCATTCAAACTCAAGCATTTTCCCTGCAAAATTATTTACACAAAATGATTATAACTTGTAGGTAAAATATCTTAATAAACATCCATCTTTTAACCTATTTTCATTTATATCCTGACCTTGTAAAATCGTCAATTTTGTCCAAATCTGTATCTTTCACTTTCAATTGTACCCACAAATACTATATTGGTCTTTTTTTCCCTCGAAAAAGTTCAAATAAATCATTTATAAGGGTTTTTTTGAATTTTTTTCAAGTGGAAAAGAGTTTAGTTTATAAAATTGGGTACAATTGAAAGCGAAAGGTGGAGATTCGACAAAATTGATAATTTTTCAAAATCATGATATACTTAAAAGGCTTAATACATCATTTGACCCCTAAACTATACCATTTTATTCTCTGCGACCTCTAAACTAATTTCGTATTCTTTTGGACCTCTTAACTCTTTTTTTTGTTCTATTTAACCCCTCATTCAGAATGTGCACACCACGCGCGATGACGTGGATAAAATTGCTGACATGGCTTTGCTGACATGGGGTTAAATAGAATAAAAAAAATAGTTAAGATGTCCAATGGAACACTAAAATAGTTTAGAGGTCATATGAAATAAAAGGGTAAGGTTAGAGGTCAAAAAATATATTAAGTCTAAATATTTTTTTTAATTTAAAATAAAAAATGATGTACTTTACATATTATTTGAAATAATCATTTAAGGCTTTAAAAGTCATGAAATTTAGAGTGTTTTCCAATTTTAACACAAATTTTAAAAATTCAGAATTGATTTGAAAAGTTTGAAATTGCAAAAAATTAAAAGCTGGTGTATTAAAATTTTTATAATTGGAAATTCGTGAAATACACTAACAATTATAATTTTTTTTTAAAATCAGTCTTTTTTTAATATTATCACAGTATACTAAATTTATATATTTTATAATATCGTTAAACAGACAAAACTTCTTTTATCATTATTGAAATGTAAACAAATATTTACATGTACAAGAAGTTATATTATGTAATTATTTGACTAAATTTCAATATTTTTTTATTTTTCTAGAAGATTAAATGGATAAAAGTTAAATAATTGTATTTTTGAGAAGGTTAAATGGGTAAAAATTATAAGTTTGAAGGTGCAATAGAAAAATAAAATAAGTTCAGGGGTCAAATAGAACAAAATAGTGTAGTTAGGGGGTTCAATAGAACAAGTTATGCATTTTAATTATCCTTCACGCGCTTCAAAGCGTTTGAAAACACGCGTTTTTGCCACGTTGGATGAAAAAGGTCAGATCGGCAAAAAAATTACAGTTGACGGGTTAAATAGAACAAAAAATAAAGTTAAGAGGTCCAATAGAATATCAAATTAGTTTAAGAGTCTCAGAAAATAAAAGTGTATAGTTTAGGGGTCAAATAATGTATTAAGCCTACTTAAAATGTACTAAAAGGTGGGTATATTTTAAAACATTTTGCCTAACTTATAAGCAGTGAAGTACGTAAATATTAGTAATAACTTTGGTATAAAGTAGAATCAATGAGTTTCTGCCAAACATTTCTTAAGTAAATTTTATGATATTTCTTAATTGGTGCAATTAATAATGGTAATACAACTTAATTACTAGCTAGTTATAGTCAATACTAGCTAGTTAATTGTGATGTATTGAGAAATAGAGATATGAGGGGCAAAAATCTGCTAGGCACCAAACTGCCCTTAAATAAAGTAGACATTGTTCTTTTTTTCTTTTGAGAATCATATTTCTATTAAAAAATTTAATAGTTATTTTTAATAAAAAAATTGTTAGAATTTTGTTGAAAATAAAAAAAAATTATCATGATATTCTCTACACCAACAAACATATCAATCATGCATCATATAATTTCAAATATGTGATCGCTAATTATGAAATATTAATCAAAAAGAGCACGTAAGTCTTTTAGATTATTTTGGCTATTTGAGCACTCAACCTTTTTAAATGGTGTAAATAAATTCTCACGCTTGCAAACAATTACATAAATAACTAAAAACATGAGAGGATAAATGGTAAAAAAATAAACTAAAAAAACTTAAGCTCCAAAAAATACTAAAAGTTTTTTTTTGTAATGTTTAAAATATAAATTTGAAACTTGAGGAGGTTATGTTCACGATCTACACCGTTCATTTGAAAATGAACGGTGTAAATTAATTAGATTAAAATTGTATCTTTTTATTTACACCGTCTATTTTCTAATGAACGGTGTAGATCGTGAACCCCACTTCAAATTCAAAATGAATTTGAGAAAATCCTAATCCTTAAAAAATATTGAGGGCGCAAGTGGCTAAGAAAAAAACTAAAAACACTTATGTGCTCCTTATGAATTATTTAAAGATTTTTTTAATACTTTTAGCCTTTTTTATATTGAAAAAAATAAAATATATATCATAAGAAAATTAATATATTGTAAAATTTAAAATTGTATTAATAAGATGTAATATAGAGTGAAGTTTGGCTCTTCATTTTGTATTTTAATTTTTAAATATTCGGTGGAGTTTTAATTTATTAAATGAAACTCTTTAAATTAAAAAATTATTAGAAATACAGCTTAATTTATAACTGTTCAATGAATGTTCATACCTGCATCATGGTGTACAAATATTTTATTTATCTATTAAATTAAATAAAAAAATTAAATTATTTTATTGTATAAAAGAAAAACATTTTTATAATGCAGGCCAAACAATAGATACACACCATTTTAGTGTGAATTTGGTATCACGTTGGACACCAATGTCACACCAAAACTATCGTTTTTGGTGATAGGTACATAGAAAATCCCAAATTTTAAATTCAGCATTACATGTTACATTTAATTTAATAATTATTACGTACCAAATGACTTCCAGTTTGAGGAAGAATGCCACAAGATCCAGATGCTAAATTCAAACCCGTAACTGGACTCGTTCTGATGCTCAACAATGGCGGAGGATATGGCAGCCTAAGAAATTCAGCTATATAAAACAAACAAATATTTACATAAGTTTCACTAAAAAAAAACTCAAAAACGGTGGCGGATATCTCGAAATTGGAATGGGATAGCCGCCCCATATTGTCTCATCCTGGTTCCGCCACTGCTAAAAATGCATGCAAAAGAAGTAAAAAAAACATACCTATAAAATCAGCAACAGTTCTACCATTAGTGAATCTTCCGGTAACTCCATGAGCAAAATCGACACCATAAGGAAGAAAATTAGCCTTGGCAAAAGTTGGCAAGAAATTATTATTTCCATTATCAAATAATGAATCTCCAAAAACATATAAAGCTGGCGCCAATGGCAAACCAGAAACTAAATTCTCATTACACAAAACAAATAACAAAACTACTGACACAACTTTCATTGATAAGAAATTAGGGTTTTGTAACTTTTGTCTGAAGAAATTTAGATGGTAATGAAAATTGTGAAGTGGGTGTGAGTTATATATAAATATAGAATCTCTGAAATGAAAAAGATGGTCACGTGGATGATCAAGCAATTTGGTAAAAGTTTTTAATGAGGAAGGTAAAGTAATTATAATGACACAAACATGTAACTGAAAAAAAAAGTACTGATATGTAAAGAAAGCTAATATTAGATTAGTTTGTTATTATTGCAAGTAAAATATACTGATGTATGCCTAATGAAAATTTCATTTGTAGCTGTTAACAATGAAATCCTAAAGACTATTGAAATTCAAATTTTTGCATTTATTTTCGATTACAATAAAAAAAAACTTTAATATTTTTATAAGTGGAATAGATTATACTTTTAAAAGGTTTGTATAGACTGTCAAATTCTCTAAATTGTTGTTAACTTCTCTCCCATTGTTACCGCGCGCCGCTGACTACGGCGATGCTCCTTTATCGCGGCCATTCACCATGTTGTGTGAAAAAAGCTTACAGAAGAATTATTAGAGATGAAAGTGCTAGAAAAACATTTTGGTGGGACTAATGCCCCTACCAGCCTCCTTTGGCCTCGTCTTTAGCCGTTACCTTCTTTTTTTCAGCAAGTGCTTTTTTATACTAAGTTAAATTTTAGGTTGATGTGTTTATTAATTATTAATTTAAGACCTCCCTTGTTTGGGGGTGAGTTCACTAAGGAAGTTTAACTTTCCGGGCAGTATCTATTGCAAGATTCTTATTTTTATTTTGATCATATCGATTGAAAAATTAATACTTTTTCTGATTCAAAAAAAAAATGCTAGAGAGCATAAGATGTAATCCAGCAAAACCATTTCTTGATTTCACACAAAAAATATGGTTCACTTTTGTCTTTTTGATGATAATACTCATTCTGGAACACCATTAGCACATGAACCATTTTCGAGGTCATTGAATTTCTATCTTTCTTGCATCAACCTACTGACTTCTTAAATCAATCTTCATATTTTAGCACCACTTTTCTTAGAGGAGGTGTTTATTTTCTTTGTTATTTCGTAAATTTGTTAGCCATTTTCAAACTAACTGTTGAAAAAAAAAAATAGAGTTTCTAGTTTCTCCCAGGCTAATGCCTTAAAAATACTCCGACCTTTTAACTCATTTCCAATCTTATTCTGACATTGGTCAATTTTATTCTATTTCGCATTTTATCGTTTCAATTGTATCCTAAAATATTAAATTGACGTCTTTTTTATTTGAAAAAAAATTCAAAAACGTTCTCCATGTATAGCATATATTAATTATATTCGTTTAAAATTTATTTAAATTTAGTTATATTAATTAAGAATTTAAATTAGTTTTAATTTGATTATGATTTTAGTTAGTTTTTAAAAATAAAGGACTTATTTGTATTTTTTTGAATAAAAATAAATTTAATTTTATATTTAGACTTAATTAATTGAATGATTTTATCATTTAAGTGAAAAAAATTGACAAAAATTGAAAAGTTGGGGTACAATTGAAACAGTAAAATGCAAAATAGAATAAAATTGACTAATTTTCAATGTCAAAATAGGATTGGAAAAAGACTAAAATAATCGGAATTTTTTTAAGGTATTAAGCTGTTTCTCCCAAAATTGGTTTCCACAAAGGAAGATTTAAAAAAGTTAAGCATATTCATTTTTTTATTGTAATAGAATTACTATAATCAATTAGGCGAGATTATTTTATTTTAAATTATTTTCACAATCGTAATGTTTCTAAGTTTGAGTTTGATAAAACTTAATTTAATTCTTAAAATAATATCAACGAAATAAAAAAAAAGGCTTAATCATTGAAAAGTATTTTAATTTTTATTATGGTTCAAATTTTTAAAATCGTCAATAGAACTTGAGCTACGAACTGAAGGTTTTCTAGCTCCCCTTCTCCTATGACTATTTTGATTAAGGAACTAGGGTAAAAATATAAAAAAAATCATCCTTTTTTTTAATCATTTCTTAATATTAACTCAAATATACAATTATAGATTATGTAGAAATTATACAGTTTCTATTTATTTCCAAAGTTACAATCTATCAATTTTTTTTAACAATGTAAATATGTTTCATTGTTTGATTATCGTATATAAATTAAATAAAAGAATGGTACAAATATATAGAATAAAAAAATAACTATTAATGTATGGTCCTTTTGCTAAAAAAATTTTCCTAGTCTATTTATAAACTCCATCATACAACCTACATCACTATCCTCAAATAATTACAATTTCACAAATTCTTTTAGTGTAGGAGAACAAATTGATCTATCATTGATGCAATGAGATGCTATCAATGAATATGGAAGTTCAGTCGGATGAAATGCATCAAAAAAATAAAATTGTTCCGGATTAGGGCACGATATTTTCCCACGAATGCACGTAGAAGTCCCATTATTTAACGCGTCGCAACAAGTATTGCTTGTATCTTTCAAACCTGCACAAATTATTAAAATCAGAATCTAATCAACATCCCAAATAAACAAATAAAAATCAAGTAGTACTATAATTAAATAATCCAAAAAAATTATAACATCGACGAAATATTCCGACAAACAGAAGATTTACGTACCGTATTTAGATGGATTAGTTATAAGATCGTAGCTTAGCGCATTAATACGGCCATAAACAAATTGCGATCCGGGGAGAGAAACTGTTAACTTCTGAATTGCTACAGCTAAGTTTTTGTTGAATAGTGAAATCATTTGGTTAGTTTCTTCCATACATTTTCCTTTGTGTGGAATTGTTTTTGCAATTGCTGGGATGCATCCAAGAGGACCGAGTTCGAATGTAATAAACTTTCTGCCACCCAATTTGTACACTCTCTGTATATAGTTAAATGCCATACAATTAGTCAAGTTATTTAACTAAAACCTAATTATTTTATTTCTTTACCCGAACCGACATGATTAGAAAGTTTAACTGAATTAATAAAAAAAAAACGGCTAGTCAATTAATTCAGTTAAACAAATAAAATAATTAAGAATAATAACTAAAAATATAAAAAAAAAAGTAAAAATTGGTTAATTTTGTTGACAGAAATACTAATTTGTAATCAAATCAGAATATTTTTTTTATGACCGAATCAAACCTGACTAGACTAATCAAATTTAATCGGAATATAGGTCGTTTATTTCGGTTTGACCGACTAATTATTTTACCTTAAAAGCATGAGAGAGTTTATAAACAAGAAGCTGAGCAAATTGTTGAGGAGAATATCGCTTGCTTGAATCAAAATGTTGAGGATCAAGGTAATTCCCTAGATAATCATTGCTTCCAATCGAAAATAAGAAAATTGAACTTGCCAAATATTTTATTGTTTCATTTTTGCTTTTCAATTGTCTCGGCACCTCTGTTTTTGCCCTAATTTTAAATTTATGTAGTTGTTCATCTAAATTCAAGCATTTTCCCTGCAAATAACATTTATAAGCACATTAAATATTTATAATTGAAGTTTAATTAGAAACGTTTTGGTTTAAAAATAATAAAATACTTACGAAAACACTTCCGGTTTTGGGTAGAATGCCACATGCTCCGGATGCATAATTCACACCCGTAATCGAACTTGAAGCTTTTACGCTCATGCTTGGAGGAGGATACGATAATTTAAGAAATTCCGCTATGTCAAATAAAATAAAATATAAGTTTAAAATGGATAAAAAATATATTTTTACTAATTAATTTTTTATATATAAATATAAGTACCTATAAAATCAGCAACAGTTCTACCATTAGTAAATCTTCCTGTAGCTCCCGCGGGGAAAATCTCACCGTACGGGAGAAAGTTTGCCTTAGCTACGGTTGGCAAGAAATTATTATTTCCATCATCAGATAAAGAGTCACCAAAAATATATAATGCTGGAGCCAATGGTGCACCACAAGCAAATCTAGCTAATTGAAATATACTTAGCAATAAAATTAATGTCATTTATTTAAAGAAAATTAGGGTAAATATGTGGAAAAATTAGAACAATATTTTCTAGTAGAAAAATTAGTTGACGAAGATGATTAGTTCTTGCAAATGATGAAGTCAATTGTCGGGGTTTTATATAATGGGAGAGATTAACGAAAAAATGGTTGTTCGAATATTTTCTTTGAATAAACAAACAGATAGTTATTTTTAACAAAAAGATTAACTCCTGATGACTATTTAATTATAGCCTAATTTTGTTATATTTTCTGGACAGATGACGATGAATGAGATGGATTGTTTGACTTGCTATTTTTTATTTATTTAATCTTAATTATTCAAAACGCTCCTATCTTTATTTATTTTTTTTGCACCCGAACGTAAAAAAACTTTAATTTTATCTTAATTTGCCTTTTCATATTTCAATTGTACCCCAAAACATTAAATTAACCTCTTTTTATTTGGAAAGAAATTTAAATATATATTTTTATTATTTTTTATCTATATTCTAATTAAACGTTAATATTGTTAATAATACATACGAACCTTCTTCCCGAAAATTAAAAAAAAAATAATAAAAATAATTGTTTAAATTATTTAATATACATCAAAATGCTTCTGAATCCACCTCCGTTTTCTTCGAATCCGCCCGCCGCCGTCTTCCATGGAGGACCTGGACGAGACTTGCTCGTCCTCCATAAAAGGACGAACACAGTTGGAAGACGAGCGGCGACGGGTCAAAGGGCTCCGGTAGTGGATCCGAAAAAGACGGTGCTAGATTTGGAAGCATCGATACGTCGGTTTTTTATTTGTTAAATCTTTTAAAAAATTATATATCTAATTAAACTTTTATTTATGGCTTATTTGATTTTTTTTAAAAGTTAAAAGACTTGTTTGAATTTGTCCAAGTATAAAAGAATATGATTTTGTCCTTAAATTTAGTTGATTGGAATGTTTTCATTCTTATAGTAATAAAATCGACAAAAAAATTCAATTGCAATTATAATTAAAACCCAAAAAGGCAAACTAGATTATTTTCCTACGTCCGGATGCTATTGAAAAAAAGTATAAAAATGGGGAATTTTAAGTAAATAAGCCTCTATTTAATTTGTTTAAAACTAGATATCGATTCGTTGTGCAGAAAATATTTGTTCGTTAATCATTTTAACTCGTTAGATAAACATACCAATACTACAAAAGCAAATTATTTCAAAGCCCATCATATTTATTATAAAACACACTTTGGTCTTTCCTATTTGAGAATCAAACAATTTGATCCCTCACTTTTAATTTTGTCAACCATTTAGTCTCTCCGTCTATTTTTGGTGTAAGTCAGCCAAGTCAAAGGACTTAAGAATAAATTAATTTCAAAATTGAGGAACGAAATCGTAGACAAAAACAGAAGTGGAGGACCACATGGTTTTTTTTAAATTAATTTTTTTATTCGACTGACTAACGCAACAAATGGACGGAGTGACAAAATCGTTGACGGGAACAAAAGTGAGAGACCAAATCGTTTGATATAAAATCGACTTAAATGTGAATTGTGACATATGTGGGGTTTTAGAGTAATTTGCTCATATTGCAATGATCATTTGACAGGGAGATTTTATTTTGCGCAAATTACTCTGAAGCCCCCGCATAGGTCATAATTCATAATTTGGTCCCTCTTGTGTTTGAAAATAAACGATTTGGTCCCTTATTTTCATTTTTGTTAACGATTTAGTCCTTCCGTTCATTTTTTGATGTTAGTCAATCGAGTTAAAGGATTAAATAAAAAATTAAAAAAATGATGTGGTTTTCCATTTTTATTTTTATCTACGATGTTGTCCCTCAAATTTAAAATTAATTTACTGCTAAGTATTTAACTTGGTTGCTAACACAAAAAATAGATAGAGAGACTAAATGGTTGACAGAATCAAAAGGGAGAGACCAAATTCTTTGATTTTCAAATAAGAGGGATCAAAGTGTGAGTTATGATAAATATGAGAGGTTTTAAAAAATTTGTCTTTTTATTTTTATTTAATATAATTTTTTAACTAAATTTAAATAATGAGAATTATTTGATTTTTATTTTTTTAAAAGTTAACGAACTAAGTGTTTTCAAGAAACAAAATTAACCAATCTTTATAGAATAAAATAGAACAGGTAAATTATTAGATCTTTTCTTCTACCTTTAGCACGTTGTAGAAAAACTGATTTGAGTTCTCAAAAAAAAAAATGATTTGCTACTACATTCAAAAATTCATAATTAAGTTCAGATTATAAAACTAGAATCTGTGACTTGTTTTTTTTCTTTTATATTAACTTTTATATATGTCAGTTTTTTGTTTTTTTTTGTAGTTAACGGAAATATTAATCAAATTTTAAACTGGACAAACACTGGTTGTGCGAGAGTTGCGGTTGAACCCCCGCCTAGGCTAAGCCTTCTAGTACCTGTGACTTGCTGGTTAGTTAACAGTTGCTAATTACCCATTGAAAAAGATACTCCATATGTATAATTAATGCACGTTTCATTCATTATTTAAAAAACAACAATAACAATAATTTATTTGAAAAAAAAAAAACTCTCGACGAATGGAAATCATTTATTTTCTGTAAAATAATTATTTATATTTTTATGTATTATATTTTGTTCAGTATTCAACCAAACAATACATATAATTAATTATTTCATTAAAATATTTATATTTCTATTATGATATTAACTTTCCACTCGATTGATTGCTGATATTGAACCAAACATATTTTATTTTTGTAATACTAAAATTTTCTTTCATTTTCTTATACCTTTCGAATGGACGTTACATTTTGACTCATTTCGAGCATATATAAGTGTACATTAGTTTATATGGTGCTTCAGCTACTTTTTAAAAAAGAATTATTTGGTCCGACCATCCCTCTAATTATGTAATTATGTAACAAATTAAGCCACCGACACTATTTAAAAAATTTAAAGTTATATATCAAGCTAACTATAATAAGTCACTATTCATCAAAAAATAATTATGATAAGTGACTAAGTGTATTTATAGATTAGAAAAAAGAGTTAAAAACAATAGCATAAAATGCCATATTGCATTACTAAACATAAAATGCCATATTGCATTTACTAAACATAACGGGTAATAGACACTGAGATATCTAAACTTTTACTATATTTTATTTTATTTACTGAATTTTGATTTTTTTTATTTTAATTTTCGAATTTTGATTTATCACCAAACTTTTCAATTTTTACCGAACTTTAATTTTTTTTCAATTTGACTAACTTTTTTTTTAATTTGGTTACAAAAATCAGTTGTCATATCATCTTTTTTTGGCTTAAAAATCTCAGTGAAATAATTTTAAGGTTTAGTTATCAAAATGAACAAAAATCAAAGTTCGGTAACCAAAGTGAAATATAGCGATAGTTTTGGTATCTCCAGCGTCTATTACCCTAATGTTTATTCAAAATCTCACATGATGCTCTTATGTTTCTCGATTTTAATTAGGACGCTCATGTTGCCTTCTAAGTTCAAAAATGATCCTAATGTCTTAAAAACTAAAATTTAAAGACCTTTTTATTAGATAGGGTTAAATCTCACCGTTAGACTGAAGATCATTTTTGTATCTCTAAAATTATTAGGGTCATTTATGTACTTTTCTATCGATTGAAAAAAAAAAATTAACCTCTATAATAAATTTATCATGTAAAAGTTATTTCAATCAAATAATTTTATTTAAATTCTCCACCTTTAATACTTCATTTTGATCCACAAAAATTAAGGGTCAGCAAACATCAAGTCAAATTGCAAAACTGGACCATTCAGTGTAGATAAATTAAAGTGGTTGATATAGTTTGTTTGGTTTAAGATTTACAAAAATTTCAATTTTTAATTTTGATTTACAGTCGACCCTCTGATAATTAATACACATGGTAGATCAAAAATTTATTAATTATTAGAATTATTAATTTATTGAATTTATATTAAAAAAATTATAAAAGATATTTTAGAGCATCTATATTAATATACTTAATATTAATATATATTATAAAAAAAACTAACTTAATACACTTTACAATAACTCAATTTAAAAGAAATAATTGTATATTCAATTTAAAAAAATATCAATTGATATCAAACTAAAAAATAATTATTAAGAAGTTGTATTCATAAAATAAAATAATTTTTAATATTTTTTAAACTAGAGATACTTTACTTACTTTAATTTGTTTATCTAATAACTTCTTTTAAAAATTTTCAAAAGAATAAAAAAAACATAATTTGATGGTATTTTAACTTCCACTATATGAATTTAGGTTAGTATTGCCTCATATAAATCATTAATTGTTATATATTTCCTTAAAAAAATATCTCTAATAATTAATATTCATGTAGAATATATTTTAAATTTTATTAATTATTAAATAATAGAATTATTAATTATCCGACGTGGAACGAAGTTGGTTCTCTCAATTTTTTATTAATTATTATAATTATATATTAACTATTAGAGGGTCGACTGTAGTTTTAGAGCTCGGTTCACTGAACCGAATCCCAAAAACAAACACCAACGCACATTTTGATTTTTAGACGCGCACACACACTAAATTCATTGTTCATTATCATTTTTATTAAAAACTTAATTAAAAATTATCACTAATTATCATTGTATGTAGTGAAAAAATTAATTATAAACTTAATTTTAGTGACGGTAGATTAAAATTTGTGTTCTTTTTAATAAAGGATTAACCGACCAAATCATACCAAACCGAATTAAAATTTTGGTTCGCCGATGAAATAACCGTAAATGATTTTTATTTTTACAAGGATAATTTGGTTCAATTTCAGTTTTTCGCAAATCGAACCAATACTTACCCTTACATTGAAATCCACTTTTTTATTATTCTCTATCTTCGATACACATAAATAACCTTAATGTTATCAACGAGGTGCAAAAACGACGCTAATGATTTGGACGGAGCAAAAAAAAAAGAAACATTTTTTTTCAATAAAGGCGACAAAAACCCATAAGCGCTACCTATCCTCCTAATTATATAGTATAAAAAAATTGCTAAGTGATTAGACCAATTTTAATTTGATTACAGCTTGATTAACATTGTGGTTGTGGTGAATTAGGAACCTCATTTGTGTTCCAAATAAATTAGGCTAATTAGCTATAACTGAACACATGATAATTACCACCCAATAATAATCCGACAACAATACCAAAATGAACACATGACAACAATAACCAAATAGAGCAAAGAATCTTCATTTCATAATTACTTTTCCACTGCCAAATTAACAGATCAAATTATTGACCATTTTCCATTATCAATTTTTTTAAAAATATGAAGAGTACCATGGACTGCAAAATAAAATAAAAAAATGTATAAAAATACAAAGACAAGAACAATACTAGTAAATGGCAAATGGTAAAGGCGGATACGTCTAAGCAGCTCTGTTTTATCGGACCCAATTCAACAAATCCAAAGAAGACTATAAAAGACTGAATCTTTTTGGGTCTGGGACCTGACCCGACATTCCTTCTGCCTTTAGCCTCCAACAAAGACTCTTCAGCTCCTTATTATTTCTTCTGTTTAATTGTATGGATCTTACTTGATCGGAAGTTTAAAGAAGACTAAAACTTAAGTCAAATTTTGCGAGGTGTATGTGTGCAGTAGTGATCAGCAGGATGTGAGGTAAACGCTTGTTTTTTTATGATGTTCATGGTCTGTTGTTGTTGTTTTGATGAGTGTTTTTTTGCGTTTTGGAGAAAACCCAGTTGAATTTATTGTTTGTTGACTATTGTTGTCTTGTTTTTTTTTTTATGATGAGCTTATTGTAATGAGGTTTTTGATTTGTGGGTATAAAGGAATATTAATTACTTACTTTTCAACTTAGACTTTAGGTTTTGTGGTAACTTTTCACTGTCTTGTGGATGAAATCATGAAGATAATTAATTTAGTTGTTAGGTGAATGAATGAGCAAGCAGCCATACTTTGATGGTAATTGGAAGTAATGCACTCTATGATCTGTCCTTCATTGATTCTTAGCAATGAGAATGAGAAGGAAATCAAGAGACATTCTGACACAAATAGATCCCGGAGTTTAAAGACAGATTAGGATGCTTGATAATGATTGATGGTGACTAAGTTGCACGGAAATTTATCGAGTTTGTCATTTCTGTTCTCAGAATTGCTTATGAAACTCGTTTTCTGGTTTAGAGTTTTAGCAATAGAGTAGCTTACAATCAAACAAGGACATCTCCTTTAGGTTCAATTGAGATTGAGAATCATGTAGCAGAGCCTATGCGTCTTTATTGTTCTGAAAATGTTTTTTGAACAACTTGATGTTATCAACTAAACCAACAACTTTTATCATTCAAAAGTATAGCTATAACAAATTGCTCGCTGGACGTCTTTCTTTTGGTTCCCTTGCTTCTGGTTTCATAATATAAACATTTGACTTGCTGCTCTGTTTTCTTTTTAACATGGGAACCTCGTAAGTTTTTACTTGAAACTTTTTTATGACGATCTATTCTAATCTACTATGTGCCGCTTCTGAGTTTCTTGCATAGTGTGTATACCGAGAACTGGCATTTGTTTTCTAACAAACACATTTATGAGTACTTTCTGCTTTCCCATATCTGTCCACAATTAAGGAGAATGTAAATATTCCTTTTGTTTAATTTATTGGTTTTTTACTTTGAAAAATTATATCTAGAGTTAAACATGCTCTTTCTAACAGCCTATTTTTATATATTCATGACCATACCCTGCAGAATTTCTCAACCGCAAAATGCTTCCATTGAATAAGTTCCTAAAGATACCCAAGAATGGTTCATGAAACTGATTTAGTTGCTATTGGAGTCTCTGCTGGTCTGGCCCTCGGTATCTTGATAGCTGCACTGCTATTTTTTGGCATAAGGTGGTACAAAAATCGTGCTAATCTCCGTCGATGTGCAAATGAGCGCAGTCTTACAACTCTTCCAATACGTACAAATGGCTTAGGAACAAGCACTGACTTTAGTGAATCACTTGCTCATTCCATAAACATTCAAGTATCTGAAAAATCTGAGAAAAGTTCTCAGTTTTCCTGGTGGAATCATCACAGTAAAGAGCGATTTACATCTGCATCAGGCATACTTAGATATTCTTATAAGTAAGTTCATCTCCAAATTCTAAGCTTGTTTTCTTTTTCATTGCATTTCAACTTCTGCTCATTGTACCATGCGGCTGAAGCCTTTAGCTAGAACCTTACGTTGGCCGGGATCATGTATTCAGGCCCGTCTATGAATATCCTTATTGCCGGAAGACCATCCCTGGGTGATAAATCATCAAGGATACTTGTTTGCAAAAATGGAGCTTGAAGTATTTTACTTTGGTCCCATTTGTCCGCTTCATTTACATTTGTCTCAGAAGTAACTAATGCTACTGGGAACTTTTATATTTCTGGTCCTAAAATCATTATTATGCTTCCCTTTTTGCTTCTTCTTGTTTACTGGCCTCTAGTTTTAGATGAAACTGGAATGCAGGGTCTAGAGTATTTACACGACGACCTTTATCTGGGCAAATTGATATTATTTTTAGATTTTGTGGAATTGAAGATTTTTCTCTAATTTGTAAAGCATAAGAAATATTTGTTTCGCTTTTCCAGGGATATTCAGAAAGCTACCCATAATTTTACAACTATTGTGGGAGAAGGTTCTTTTGGTCCTGTGTATAAAGCTGAGATGCCTTGTGGAGTGGCGGCTGTTAAGGTGCTTGCTTCTAACTCAAAACAAGGAGAGAAGGAGTTTCAGACAGAGGTAAGAGCTAGATTAACAAGACTTAGACTAGATGATAGATGACTCCATTGCATGCTTGCCTATAGAATTTAGAAAGGAAGACTTTGATGGCATGTTTTACCATGTCAACCTTGTAACTTTGACAAATTGGAGAGGCTATTCATGCTCTTCAACTACACTGGCGTGCATATATTTAACATCTCAAGTCATCATCAGGAAAGCTTACGGCCATAAGAGCGCTGTTTAAATAGACAGCCTATGATTCATTATTTATGGCTATTTCTTGAAGTCTTTATTAGAAATACTAGATTAGGGCCAATGAGGAATTAGACGCACTTTTCATAGATCATTCACTACTGTCTGCATTTGTCTCTTCATAATGTTGCTTTCTTAATTTTAAACTTCTTTGGACTTCAAACACGCCTTTTCTGTATTTCCGAAAAAGAATGTTGAATTTCATTTTTCAGCTCTGTCATCTATCAGGTGTCTCTACTGGGAAGGCTGCATCACCGTAATCTTGTGAATCTGTTAGGATATTGTGTTGATAAAGGACAGCACATGTTGATCTATGAGTTCATGAGTAATGGGAGCCTGGCCAATTTACTATATAGTAAGCTCAGGAGTGCATTTACTTGTATATTATTTTTTTTTTCCTTTCTTTTCCATTGGATTTTTATGAGGAAATTTTAATTTAGATCTGCGCCAAGGTTTCGACTGTCAGAACAGTTCTCTGGAAATTCTTTTCTGATAATTGAACTCACTATAGGTGCATTCGACATGCTTTCCTCTACTCCAATCCTTTAAATCATCCGACCATTGGGAATTCTGAGAAGTAGTATATGATTGATGTTTTTAGCTATTATGAATATCTTGGGAACGGAAGAATGAAGCTGCATTTAACATTTCTGTCGTCTGCCATTCTTTTCAGTTAAATTTAATTTTGCTCAGGGAACCAATTGTGGCACTTCAAAATTTAATTTTCTTCACTAAATTCTCTAATTATATAAGGTGAAATTTCACTTTCTTTCATATTGCACTATGATCTCTTAAAAAACTGAACACGCTTCTGTAAATGCGTCCAGGTGAAGAAGAAATATTTTTGGGATGGAAAGAAAGGGTTGAAATTGCACTAGATATTTCACATGGAATTGAATATCTTCATGAAGGGGTAGGCTAAAATTGCTTAAATTTACAGTTTTGTTGTTGAATGTTGCATATGTAATCATTTCCTTGGAACAGGCGGTCCCTCCTGTCATACATCGTGATTTAAAGTCGGCTAATATATTATTGGACCAATCAATGAGAGCTAAGGTAAGCTGCCATCTTAATATAATCTATTGAAAAATTAGTCCAAAAATATGCAAAGCTAGCATCTCGTTTAAGGAGTTGAATTCAAGAGTTTAGACGACTGAAATCATTATAATTGACAAGGATATTTATGGTTATTTGCATCGACGGTCCTTCAACTTTCTTCTCGCTGCCATCATAGTTCTATTTCCGTAATTTGTATCAAAAAATATATAAAATGTAGAACTATGATGGGAGAGAACGAATAGTCAGTGCAAATTATCCGATATCAAGATTCGAGTTCTGTTTTCCCTTTTGCTGATTGACATTTGCTGGTACCCTAATGTTAGGTTGCAGATTTTGGACTTTCAAAGGAAGAGTCATATGATGGCCGGAACTCCGGTCTGAAAGGTACATATGGATACATAGACCCGGTGTACATATCAACAAACAAGTTCACCATGAAGAGTGACATCTACAGTTTTGGTATTATCATTTTTGAACTCATTACCGCCATTCATCCTCAGCAAAACCTTATGGAATACATTAATCTTGTGAGTCTCATTCCCTTCCTCACCAGTGTTTCTCTCTTTCTTTCAACAATTTCATTGCCTTAACATGAAGCCACCTCCTGTTTTTCTATCTCCGAAGGCTGCTATGAGTTCGGATGGCGTCGATGAAATATTAGATAAAAAATTGGTTGGAGACTGCAACATTGAAGAAGTAAGGGAACTAGCTGCCATTGCCCACAAATGCTTACAAAAATTGCAAAGAAAGCGGCCGACCATCGGAGAAGTATCTCAGGCTATACTAAAGATAAAACAAAGGCACATCGATAAGGAGGATACAATGTCTTTTGGCAGCGGAGCTTTCTCACGAGTCGTAAGCAGAATAGAGGATCAGCAGGTGGAGTTGAGCAAAATGGCCAGCATAAAAGAACACAACTGAATGAAAAGAAAATCTATCTGCTTTTAACATATTTTTTGCCGCCTTTATTTTATTTTTTGTGTCCATAATCTTCAAAAGTTGATTCTAAAGATAGAATATATACCCAACAGAATAGGCAAACAAAATGATGTGTTTCTTGTGGAAAAAGTAATTGAAGTTCATGAGTTCCTGTGTAGTATAAATTTCAGATACACAAATGGTTTCATTTCCATCTATTCTGTAAGTAGCCACTTATGCATCCAATATTTATTGATAATCACATATATAATTTTAGATAAAAACTGGATATCAAAGAGATGTACTGCCATTACATTCTCATATCTAACTATATAAGAAAGCACAAAGCAAATACCTGACATTACTCGAAGTATATGTAGTTTTGTGCTTTCTACATGACAACCATGCCTATACATTGTCTTATTTTGCTACCCACACTGTTTCTAAATACTGAACATGGAGCACTGCAACCAATAAAATATAGCAAAGAGAGATTATATAAATGACAAGAAACTTAATCCTCACCTCCAGTAGTTGAAGACCGCAATCTACAATCCTTAAAGTTCAGGATTATTCCTAATCGCAAATGAACTTCATACTCCGATAAATATCTATAAGACTATAGATCAAACCAACTAGACATTCTGGCTTCAAAACTTTCTCTTTTCTGCTTTGTGATGTCTGTTAACTACTTCTCAGAACTGGCAAGATGTTCCGAGTCTGTGTCTATGCCTCTGACCAACATTCCCTAATTTACGATTACCAAAAGCTGGGCATAGTAACGTCTGGAAATTCTCAAGGAACTGCACCCATTCCCTTTCAGTTAGATCAGTGAACTTCACAAAACTAGCACTCGCAGGAAGCTGCTCGTTCACACTCCTATTTCCAGATGAAGTACCGGCCAAATACCCACTTTTATGTATCACACCCACATGTCGCCAACTCTTCTCACCAGCACTGATGCTTTTCAATAACACCGGCGGCTTCAAAATTGTTGGAACTCCATCCTGCGTGGGATCAGTATTTTCATCTGTGCTTGCAGATAATTCCTTTCCTTCAGTTTCTTCAACTTCTTCCTGCTCCTCCTCCACACTCTCTACCACCCTGGAAAGTGGAATTGGGCCATTTTCACCTGCAGATTGAGAACAGAGATATTTCATTGCCAATTTGTCTCCCATGTTCAAATTAAAGTCTAAATCCTCACCCTCACTGTCAAAACCAAACTGAAACTCCGGAATGTCTCCTGCTTTTGCCTCATAGGAAGAACGTTCTTTCTCCCCTTGTAGACTTCTTGCTTGAATGCATATAAGCTCAACCTCACTAGGTTC
Organism: Mercurialis annua; assembly: GCF_937616625.2. Classification (NCBI taxonomy): domain Eukaryota; kingdom Viridiplantae; phylum Streptophyta; class Magnoliopsida; order Malpighiales; family Euphorbiaceae; genus Mercurialis; species Mercurialis annua. The sequence continues at coordinate 34,484,999 of NC_065573.1, read as the reverse complement.
CTCTTCATGACCTCGAAACTCCCTGCTCATCATCTCTCCAATCTCAGCAAGACAGAGACCGAAAGCTGCTGCTTCCTTGAGAAAAACCGTGCAAACAATCAAGACCCTGAGGCATGCCTCTCGAATCATGGGCAGCTCCCTTCGCAGCATATCGCAATCTTGAAAGGGATCTAGACGACCAATGTAATCAAGCTCATCCTCTGAAAAAGGAATTGATGCTTGTGGCCAATGGATCCACTCAAAGTACGGATCCTCCAAGCTTTCTGGAAGACAAAGGCCATGATCAATCGGAACAAGCTCGACCTGATCAAACCTCCCAATGCCATCAAGCTTCCTGACCAGAAGATTCCCACCATGTCTGTCCGTGTTTAATATTCGTATATCTAATATCCCAATTCTGTGAACATCAGCAACAGGAAAGCTTGAAGTCCCATGATCACTGGCATCAAAATCATGATGTATGAACTGTTGCAATGATGCAATCTTGCTAACCTGTTCCATTTGTTGATGCTTATTTCCATTCACCCCACCATTGACATTGAATATTGAATGTGTGACCTTCACAAGGGCAGTTGAGGGCACATTGGCAAAATGATCATAGTCGAGAAGGTAAGCTGCTACTTCTCTGAAACCTGTTTCCCCAACTCTCACTGAACGTTTCAGACCTGGCTGTCCTAAAGCTTTGCCGACAAAACCTTTAGGGTTATTGGGGGCATATGGTTCTTCATCAGTAGGCTTCACAATAGCAACATTGTCACCATCGCAGTTTTTAAAATAATATGCTCCTCCAAGCCCACTATGAACAGGAATTGGATCAATTCCAATCCTTATTGCCTTCACAATCTCCTTAACTAATTCTTTCACTCTAGCAAAGTGATTTGAAAATCCTAACACCACGATTGGACCACTCTGGTCACTCTGCTGAAGATCCTTCCCAGCAGGTGAAAGACATGGGGTAGATGAGCTTCGATGCATAAAATTCTTGGTCAGAAGAAGCGGAGAATCATTTCTAACTGCACTCAAGTCATTTTTAAACACCATATCCCCAAAATTCAGTGACGTTTCCTCCGTCGGAACATTAAGGGCAAGCTGTAATTTCTTCTTTACCGTATGAGCATTGTCACTCCTGTCTAATTCTAATCCCAAAACGAAACCAGATTCAGTCTGAACAAATACACGCCTCCTGCCAGAAGGCTTTCTTTCCAATTTCCTACTCCCACAATGCTCACCACCGCTAAAGGAAGCCCTAAAGGTAGGGATTGCCATGTCCGGATGTACAGAGTGGTCCAAATTATGATACATGGAATGAAGACGAGAAGCTGCAGTAGATCGTAAAACTCACAGCAGAGACGGCGAAAGCAGAGAGCAGGTCTCTCGAATAGACGCCAATCTCAATTGCCAGCAATGAATATGGTTTGTAAAACACAACCATAATCAAGAATATTCAAAATTAGAATCTTTTGGTTATCACATTGGAGTAGTTGCAGTCAGAAGAGGAAAAAACTCGGTGAGAAACCGCTACATAGGAGACACCCTCATCATCTGCTAATCAATTTTCTGGCTAAATTGGAAGGCAAGAGTTATCTACAGGAGCAAATTTAAAACAAGAACATAATAAATAGGTTTGAAATTGGATTAAATTGAACAAACTTGCAAATTATCACATAATTAAACAATTAACATCTATTTTAATTTATCCTTCAAACTTATAAAAAAAATGCAATGAATGACAATATAATTGCTCATCATGATTCCATCTCAATAACTAACCTAAATCAAAAATAAAATAAAAACTTAAACTAATCAAATTAATATGAAACTAAATTGGCAGTTAGATGATTCTATTCACTGGCTCAATCTTTTTACTACTTAAAAATCAATACGATGAACATTCAACAAGCAGAAACGGGGGAAAATGAATCGGAATCTCACCGGATATAATCAATAATCAGCGGAAGTCCGGACGGCGGAGGATGAGAGCCACCGCCGCTGACAGAACGAGGAACGGTTGAGATTCAATGAGAAAGAATAACTGAAAAAGATAAAAGAAGATGAACGGCTATGATGGGTTAAATGGTTCTTTTTGTGTCTCACTCCCGCTTTTTGGAGAAATTCTATTTAACTGACTTTCAACAGAAGCGGAAGCAAAGCTTATTATTGCTGAACGAAATTATGAGTAAATAAAGTATTTAAGAAAAGGAGATGCAAAATTAAGACTATAATTAAGTTTTCTATTTTTAAAAACGCTATCTCCATGGAGATGGTGCCACCTAATAAATGGACTCTCCATAGTTGACTATATCTACCCCTAGTAAGGTGCGAAGTGATTTTAAATTTTATTTTATTTTTATTAATTTTTATTTTATATATTAATTAGAAATAAAATAAAATATTTATTATAAACCATCTAGAAAATGTTAATATAATAATTTAAATATTTTTTTATCTAAAACATCCATAATTAAAAAATTGAGAGAATAATCTTTTTGAGCCTAGTTGGCTAAACTCTAATGATAAACTCTAATGATATATGTATGAGATTGAAGGTTCGACCCTCAACACTCACGGGCAGTGTGCCTATTTAAAAAATGTCTAATATTAACTCTCCGTTAATCCCGCTAATAATTAGAGTAAGCTATTTTTGACAAAAAAAAGGGATAACTTAATTTTTTTAGTCTAAATAAAACTTTTTAATTAATTTATAATTTATTTGAATAATGTTTTACGTGTAGATACTTTTCAAGTTTTTTTTTATATTTCATAAATAGTAAAAATAAGGGAAAGGGTTTGTTTATACTCTTAAAGTTTACCACAAGATTCGAATTTGCCTCTATGTTTGATTTTGGCTAAAATACATCCCTGATGTTTTAAAACTGACATATTTATACCCTTATTTTTTATGGGTTAAATAATTCAAATTTTCCGTCATTTTCTTCTACATGGCTGATGACATGGCTGGACACCTAAGCACAAGTTTTGTTTATGGCCTAATATTTGTCTAAAGATCTGGATTTTTCCTTAGATTAAACAATCATTTAAATTATTTTTTCAATAAAATTTGAAGGATTATTTTTTAAAATTGTACACTCCGTAATTCTGACGAGTTCTTCAGAACAAAAGTTAATACGAAATACTATAAGTAATTTTAATTTAATCTCAAATTAAAATTTAATTTAATTTAATCTTAAGTTAACTTAAAATTACTTATGATATTTTGTACCAATTTTTATTCCAATGAATTCGCCGCAGTTCCGTAGTGAAAAAATTCTAAAAAGTCCTTTAATTTTTATAAAAAAAATAAATTAAATTAGTGTTTAATCTAAGGCAAAATCAGGCCTTGGTAAACAATATTAGGGATATAAACAAACATGTGTTTAGGTGTCCAGCCATGTAGTCAGACACGTAGGTAAGAAATGACGAAAAATCTGAATTATTTAACTCCGTCAAAAACAAGGGCATAAATAAGCCCGTTTTAAAATGTTAGAGGTGTATTTCAACCAAAATTAAATGTAGGGAAAAATTTGGGTCTTGAAATAAAGATTAAGGACATAAATAAATTTTTTTCTGGAAAAATAATGTGAGAAAGATACATGTTGAATCTAAATTAAAAAAAAAAAATCTTGTGATAAGATAAGAGTAATGTTTAAATATTTGATAATATTATCTTCTCAATAATTGACCAAAATTTAATACTCATGTTTATTTTTCTTGTTTGAAACTTAAAAAACAAAATCCCCAAAAAATGCAAACTTTTGAAAAAACGTCACACTCCACATACACGTGGCAGACATCATTGTTTTTATTACTATTATTTTTATTAGTGATACATTATACATGAGTGTTAGAAATTAGTTAAAATAACATTTTAAAGAAATTCATCAACATAAAAGGAATATACAGCGAGGAGTGTAGCCACTGGGCTACACCCTCATGTACGACATCATTGTTAATTTTGTGATGATTTTTCTATAAAGGAGTGCATTGGAAAAGTTTTTGTTATCTGTTTTATTTAAAGAGAGAAATCCACGCAAAGTTTGTAAAATGTTCTCTTACTGAAAGATACACAAAAAAAGCAGAAATTAAGTAGAAATTCGAGTGAAGAAATTTGAATTTTCGCTGTCGAACAGTATTCTTGAAAAAAAATTCCAATTACAAAATAATCAGAAAATGATGCTCTGATATAATAAAATATTTTATTGCAAAAAACAAATAAACTATTCTGAGGAAGATAAACCTCTCGACAAGCCACCGAGACTTCTCAATAAAGAAAAAGAATGTCTTAACGAGATATCAAAGACACGTCAAACCTAAAAAACGACTCGACGAGCCAATTTTTGAGTTTGAGATGCAAGAAAAAACCTGCAAACTAAGCTCAAGCTATAGAAAAATAACTCATTTTGAAATTTTTTATTTACCAATTTTTTCGCAACAGATTCTCAATCTATTTCAATAGCTTTTTTTTAATGTATATCAATTATGAAATGCATCAAAACTAATTTTTCATAAACAATATTCATTGTATGCACTAACACCATCAAATTCTGAATGAGAAGAATCTAAATAAGTTAGTATCTGTTTTAGAATTTATACAGTACCCAAATAATCATGTCAACGTTCACTATACTTTTCAATAATTTATGTTTTATGCCCAAAAGTTCCATTTATTGGAAGCAAAGTAATCAAATAATTGCTCAAATTGTCACACATTCTGATGCATTAGGGTATATTTTGACATTTTAAAACATAAACTTTTGTTAGGAGAAAGGTATGGTTTTTCACATGGTCTTGTAATTTTCTTATTGTCTTTTTCCTTTCCCAATGCCCAATTTGTTTATTACCAGTGTTCTGTACAATGGTGTAAAAGTAGTGGCCTAATCATGTGTCATATAATTAGGCAACAGGTTTTATATGTTCAAACACATCTTTTACACAATAAAAAAAGTTGTGTATTTGGGCAAATATATCAATTTTAATGTAAAAATTGTTAAAACTGGTGCACATATTAATTTTTAGATAAAAAATATATGATCGTAGCTCAAAAATATTTAAATTCGTATGATCACTACCGTCTCATTTAAATTCTTATGGTCATTTAAAAGGGATTAAAAATGACATTGTTACTAAATTTATCTAAAAATTCTATTACTATTATTTAAGCGCCTCGAGTTTTTCCACATCTTCTTCTTTTCCATTTCTCACAAATTGTTGTCCTCGTCTTCTTATTTTCATCATAAAATCCTAACCCAAAGTAAATTATGTAATAAGGACTAAGGAGAACTGCAAAATGGCTGCCATAATTATTAAGCGCAGCTTGAAACTACAAAAACAGAAGTGTTCAAGTCGGGCAATTTACTATCTTCTTTAGGTTGTTGCCGAACCCACAAGCAAAAACTCTGCAAGAGTAATGCTCATAAATAACTTTTTTTTTTTACTTTGAAGTCTTTGATGGTCCTTTTCTCAATCCTCAAATTAATTGCACAATTGTTTACCCTTTTTTTTATTGCTTTAATATAATTTAACTTATTTTTAAATTTATTTTATTATACCGCCTGATCTGATATGACAATAAACTAGTAAAAAAACAACTATTTTTGAAGAAAAATTATTGAACACATACGTTAGCCACATAAAAAATTTAATGCTAAAAAAATAAAAAAATAAATGAAAGATTCCCTATCGCAAATGTTCATTGGCTTATTGCAAATATGACATGGCAGTTGGCACAACCAATAAACACTCATTTTTAAATCATACACTTTTAAAAAGAATTTAACACGTTAGGAATAAAATTGAAAATTATACATTCTTTGGAAGCCTTTTTATCATCTCTTAATACTCATGATCCATTCCCTACTTCAAAGAAGAAGGTATTATAGCATTTACTTTAAGATCTTAAAATGGATTATTTATATTACAAATTCACGAAGTATTTGCATTGTTGTGATAGTGAGCTAATCACATTCTATAAAAAGTTGACAAATATAAATATCAACTATTCCTGTATAAATCGATACACCAATTAAAATTTCGATAAAAATTGACGATGCACAGGCCAAATTCAGATATCAAAATTCATCATATTAAAAAATCGGCTTTCACGTTATTAAATATTATCAATTTTTCAATTGATGTATCGATTTGTCAAGAAATAATATTGGTGTGTATCATGTTTTTGAAAGAAAAAAAAAGCAAACTTGAAGATAATTATGTTTATATTATATACTATATTTTTTAGTTATTATTTTATTGGATAAATATTGAATATTTCATCATAAAACAGTGTCTCTTAAAATTATTATTATACGCTTCAGCCCTTTATCACTATTTGTCTAAAAAAAATGTCTACAAATACTTTTATTTTATTTTAATTAACTTTTAAAGAATTAAAAAAATTTAGAGAATTATTTGAATTTTATATTTATTAATATCTATACTTATTTGAAATAAAAATTTAGATGTTAAAATAAACTAATTTTTTTATCAATTCTTTATTTTATTAAATTAAATAGCACAATTATAAGACAAATGAGAAGTAATATAACTAGTGAGAAAATAAACAAATAATTTTTAAAATAAGAATATGAAAGTGAGTCCTGATAAAATTCATTTTTTTTACAAAAATAACTTAAAGTTAAAAATTTATAAAAAAAATATCATTTTTTCATACGCTTTGTACTTTCTATTTATGCTTATAAAGATTCATTTTACATGTTTTGTGTTAAAAATTTGTTAGAGATATATAATGATGTATTTTTTCAAGTATCTATTAAGTGTATGTGTTATTTTTATAATAATCAAAGCATAGAAGGCGATTTAAAAAGGGTTAATCACTAAAAAATGCCAAACCTATACGTTTTGTGTCAATTATAGCCAAACCTTTAAAAATCACCAGATTTAGCCAAACTTTATATGTTCTGTTTCTTTTTTAGCCATTTTTGAATGGATTAATTACATATAAAATCACCACCTTTACACGAATTCTCAAAAATAACACGACCTTTAAAACGTGTCAATTCAGGGCACCACCTTTCATTTCTTTTCAAAAACAACATGAACACATTTTTAAATAAAATTTTGCTGACTTGGACACCCAATGGGAGTGCCACGTGTCATGCCACGTCAGCAAAAACGCCACTAAAAATGTGCCCATGTTATTTTTGAAAAGAAATGAAAGGTGGTGCCCTGAATTGCCACGTTCTAAAGGTCGAGTTATTTTTGCAATTTCGTGTAAAGGTGGTGATTTTATATGTAATTAACCCTTTTTGAATCAAACCGGTTTTTCTGACACCGTGTCGTCCACGTCACCGCCAACTAAGCAATTGGCTGACATGTCATCTGAAATATTTAAATAAGGTTTGGCTATAACTGACACAAAAAAATAGGTTTGCTATTTTTTGGGTGAATAAACCTAATTTTAAATTCAAGCCAATTTTTAAATTTAATAATTATATCATTTATGGAATTTATATATATATATATATATATATATATATATAAAAATAATTAATATTTTCTATTTAATACTAATTTTAATTTTTTATTAAATTTAATAAATTTATATTATAATATATTTAATGAATATGTAATTAAAAAATGAATTAATGTATTATTTAGGAATTAATGTTGAATTAAATTTGGTGAAAAGATTTAATGTTCATGATAATTTTGAACTTGATTTATTATTTTTGATGTTGTTGAGATCTTGATATGACTGGATTTAGGTAATAAATAAAATAGTTATGTGTAAATTAAGGTAAGTTTTTGGCTATGCTGAGTAAAATAAATATGCGTTTATACTTATAAACATCATGATATATATTGATTACATCACAATGAGTTTCACTTTTTTTTTTAAAAAGAGAAAATAATTACACTCGTTTTTTAAATAAGCAGTCTATTCAATGATTATTTTTATATTTATGTGTGTATAGTTGAATTATGAATACTGTCGTATGTTTGTTGTGTATATTACTCTCAGATTGTTCGTTGGAAGACGAACAATTGGGTCTCAAATGGCGGCGGTGTCAAAGAACCGACGACTGGAATTTAAAAAAATAAATTTTAAGATGAATATGACATTTTTTCTTTTTAATAGATTTAAATTAATTATATATCCATCAAATATGTAAAAAACATTTATTAGAACTATTTAAATTTAGTAAAAAAATAAATTAATTTTAATTAACGTTAAATAAAAAATTATTTTTTAAATATATATGAATTTTATTATAATATAATTAATCATTTAATTTTAAAATTAGTTTTATTCACCAAAAAATACCAAACCTATGCATTTTGTGTCAGTTATAACCAAACCTTATTTAAATATTTCAGCTGTCATGCCAGCCAATTGCTTAGTTGGCGGTGACGTGGACGACACGGTGTTATAAAAACCGGTTCGCTTCAAAAATTGCTAAAAAAGAAACAGAACATATAAGGTTTGGCTAAATCTGGTGAGTTTTAAAGGTTTGGCTATAATTGACACAATGCGTATAGGTTTGGTATTTTTTGGTGATTAAACCTTAAAAAAAAGATGAATATTTGAACTTAAAGCTTATTTTTAAAAATTAATGATTTTTTAAAATATATATTTTTTAAAATTGAGAAGGTTATTGTTTATGAATAGCTTTTCACGTAACATAAGGTAATATCACGTGACCATAAGAGGATTTTAGAGATAGTAAAAGGTCAGGCATGTTAGGTGGGGATCAGAGGCCACATTACCAAATCAATGAATATGTTACACTTTCCTCAGATTGCAAAGACTTTATGTTTCCGTCAAATAATTTAGGGAGCAAAGAATAAATATGATATACAAATTTTTACAAATAAGAATAATTACATCAATTGTGTTTTAATTCTTTTATATATTCAGTATTTCAACTATTATTTTAATTAAAGTACTTATTAATTTTAAAAAGGCCAAATGACTAAAAAATACCAAATCTTTTAAAAAAAATTCACAAAAATCCAACTCTTTCAATTTTATCTAATTTATCCTGAAACACACGATTTCGTTTCAATTGTGTCTAATTACACGATTTTACTTATTTGGCGCTTATGTGTGGCATGCCACATCAGCGCTATGTAGGCGCCACATGAGCAAAATTACATATTGGAACATTATTGAAACAAAAACATACGGTTCAAGATAAATTGGATAAAATTGGAAGGTGTGAATTTTTACAAAATTTTAATGAAAGATTTGACTTTTTAAAAAATATGTCAACACAATGCTTTTTACTGATTTAGGTTTACCAAAACAACTGATGGATACAACACTAAAATAGTACGCAAGACCCACATATGTGACGTTAATCACTGACTCAGAGACAAGCCCGAAATCACTAACTCAGTACGCATTGTTCTCCGCATAAGACCTCCAGAAGGTGAGATAACACCCTTATCCCGTGAAATCAGGGATAAGGACAGATTTTACCTAATCTTAACAAGAAGATGAACTCAAATCAATAACAAAACTCATACTACAACACAATAACTATCTATTACATATTTATGGACCTAGATCATGTAAAGGACACTTTTAATTACTCAAATTCACTCCTATCAAATCAATCTATATGACTTAGGTATCGAAGGGTGTTCGAGTCAACACCGGCTCGAATCTTTTTAACATATCTTTTATATGTAGATTGAAGATCACATTCAGACCGGCCACATTAAAAACCATTAAGACCGAATCCAATATCACCGGAACCATCAATACCAATTGTACAAAATTGCACTTTAGAAGTCTTAATTGGAGTTTTATGTAGGGTGCATATAATATCTGACGTCAATATAACCAAACAAGCCGAACTTTTGGTCGGTTTGGTTTGGTGAAAGTATGGTACATACAATTTGATATTGAGATTAATAAATTTAGTTTTTGGTGTTTAGTTCGGATTGAGATTTAAATTATGCTAATTAACCGAATCCACCAAATAAATTAAAAAAATATATTTTGCTAGAACATTTCCTCCTATTTTTTGAATTTTAGTAAGCCAGTTAAATGACCAAACTATTTGATCCATTTTGGTTTTGTATTTTTTAGCTTTTTCCCCCTTCAATTCGTGGTTAGAATTAAATCTGTCAATTTGATTTTGAGCATAAATAGCATTCGGTCGATCACTCTCTTTGGATTTTGGTATCTTAGTTCAGTTGTAACCGACCTACCGCATGCTCATATTTAGTTTTACGTATATAAAATCGAATTTGTACACTGAATAAAATTTTAATTTATTTTTAACCGTCAATGTTTAACTTTAAAATTTAATTTTGAACAGTAGAATGCCAACAAAGATAGATTAAGATTTTTAAAGTATTTTATTAAAGTGATTGATGAAATACGTTGTAAAGTCCCCAAAAATCTTGCCAAAGCGTCTATAAAAGGGTATCATTATCATTTTTTACATGTTACGCTACTATTCCTATGTTTACTACTTTAATTACCCTATAATCCTTACCGATTTTTACATTGGAATAAACTTTGGATCTAAAAGCCCAACCTCATCGACCTTTTTTCATTGCAAATACGACCATAGCCTATCAGATCAACGGTATACGGGTTTCCACATCTATTAGATCATCCACCATACCTCGGGATCCATCGATGATGAATTTTATATTAGATATGTACTGATCAAATATAAATGTTTTAAAATATAATCTTTGGTATCTTTTATAAAAAAAAAAAAAAAAATATTAAATGTGTAATAAGCAGTTTATATATGTATATGGATAAAGTAATATGTTATATTAAAACCTAATATGAGTATTATGAAAAAAAAGTGCTTTTAAATTTATTTAAATTAATTTTTTTTTGTCAAAGATAACCTATTCTAATTGTTAGCGGGAGTTAGTGGATGTTAATGATAAACATTTTTTAAATAGGCACACTGCCCGTGAGTGTTGGGAACCCTCAACCTCATACATATATCATTAGAGATTGGCTAACTGGGCTAAGCCTTCAAGTGTATTTAAATTAACTTGCCTAAATGTTTATATAGTCTCACAATTCAATATCCTATGATTTGTTTATACTTTTTTTTTGAATTCTGATTTGTTTATACTTAAATACTTTTTATCGGCGACATAGAGCGTTTATAGGAAAAATTTAATCCACAATCATAGCAGAATATTGTCCAACAGTTATACATTTGAGAGATAACTTGTTAATTATAATTATAAAAAATTAATCAAAAAGTTAAAAAGAAAAACAAATTAACTTTTTATAAACATCATTGTAAGAAAAGTATATAAAAAATAAAAATAAAAATAAAGGACACTCCCATTACTTTGTCTTAAATTTTCTTACAAACCAAAAAGCCAACAAACCCCAAGGTTCCTATACTTCACACAGTACTGCCAGTCTGCAACTGGAAGCCATTAACACAATCTATACATTTTCCACACTAAAGAAATTAATTTTTTCACAAAAATGGAAGAAAATATACTCTTTATAATTTAATTAGTCCGTGAGTCACACGCTCTATTAACTGAGAGTAATAAAATCTAACAAGATCTTACAAAAACATAGTGCGTCTGATTTATCCAACTCACTGTATTATTATTACAAGACATTTTTCTCACGCGTCACTTACTTCTCTCTCTTGACTCTGACTGTTCCACTGTCTCCCTCTCTCTGTTTCAAACAAAGCTCTCGACTTTACTCATTTATAGAGAGAATTAGAAACTAATCAGCTTCTGGGTATCTGTGAAACGACAGTTAAACTTGTGTTTTACTTCTGCATATATATATGTAAAACACATATATATATATATATTTGGTGTGTGTATGGGTTTTCAAATGAAAGGTGAAGGGAAGATGGTGATGAAGTCTAAGATGAAATGGGTTGGTTTGGTTGGATTAGTTTTGTCTGCTTTTAGTCTGTTTGTGCATTTTCTTCTGGCTAGATTCACTCAAGAGGGTATATCTGACTACCAATCTTCTATCACTATCTTTTCTTGGAGACCCATCTTTGAGACTAATGCTGAATTCCCCAAAAATGTAAGAAGTTTTGATCTTTATTTTTGTTCTACTTTGATGGTTTTTTGAATTAGAGTTCTGGTGCTTGTGAAAGATGGAAACTTTTTGGTGTTAGTTTTTGTTTTGTGAATCTTCCTTTTTGTTATTTTGCATGGATCTAAGAAGGCTATTTAATGAAACTTAGGTGTATTCATTTGTTTGTTTTCTTGAATTTGCTAAGTTCTTTGTTCTTGTGATTTTTATTTTGTTTAGTTTGGATCTATTTTCAATTAATAGGCTTAGTTTGTTTTTCCATTTAAATGCTGCTTCTGTTTGTATGTGGTGGACCATATGGTATCTAATCTGCAATACTGTTTATTACTTTTGGCTTGCGATGAACTATTGTTTTTATGGATAGTTTATAGTTTTCACTTTAATCTGTGGTGCAGAGCCCGTTGTACAGAAGACTATGGGGTCCGGTACGAAGTCTCGAATCTTTGCATCCAGATGCAAATCCCAGAGGACATTATGCTGGTTAGATCTTGTGCTTATCTTGATGTTATTATTTGTTCCGTGTGTTTTGAAGACTTGAGTACTTAAGTATTAAAATTTCAGAATGTTTGATCTTCGTAGAGACCAAAGTTACATTTTTTTCATGATTTATGAGACTTAGGAGCTAAGAAGTAAAAACTGATAGAGTTACTGCATTTTTGAAGGTAGTGATAGGTTTTTGATGCTTAGTTTATGCCCCGTCAGTCGGGTTGAAGTGGTCGGACAATGCCTGCAAAAATAATTTGATTTTGTTTTATGAGTTGCTAAAGAAAGAAGACGGTATGTTAGAGCAGCAATTGATTATTATACGATAACCAAGTCTAATTTAGCAATATAAGTAGGTAATAGATCTAAACAAATGCAAGGTCCATAATTAAAGAAATGTTACTGACATAATTTCAATGTTTAATGTTTTGCTCTCTGAATCGTACACTGTATTTGCATAAGAAATGATGCCCATTTCAGGTGATTTAACTTGACACCATTTTCCTAGAAAACCTTAGCTGGATGCATTTTTGATTATACTATGCTGCTTACGTCTTTGACGTAATTATCTCATGCTCAATTAAAGGATTGTCTATCAGTAGATTGCAATTTTACAGTTGCTTATCCGTCTTTTCAAGAAAAGTGTGGTTACATATGCTTGCATTCAAAACAGTTTGATAACTGCATGAAGTTTGTATGATGGTATTTTTTTTTTCTTTTCTATATTATATTTGAAGCTACATTCATGTGACAGATCCCAAACCACTCTCAAATGGATATGTCTTTGTGAAAATACAAGGCGGTTTTCATGAAATTAGGAATTCGGTGAGGATGCATTTGCATGCTTTTGAAATTTTAGATTTAAAATTATAGTATAGAAGATTCTAATCTCTTATTAACCTTTTAGATTTGCGATGTGGTTGCGGTTGCTCGGCTTCTTAATGCCACTTTAGTGGTTCCTGAGATCCAATCAACCACAAGCAGCAAAGGAATCAGGTGATTTTTGTTGAATCTCATAAGTGCAATGTTAATTTTTCTTAAAGTTATCTCAGTGGAAAAACTAATCTTTTTGTTAATGATATTTTAGCTCCGAGTTCAAGAGTTTTGCATACCTTTACAATGAGGATGAATTCATGGCAGCTTTAGTAAAAGATATAAAAGTTGTGAAAACCCTTCCCAAAGATCTTAAAGGGGCAAGGAGAAAGAAGCGGATTCCATCATTCAAAGTTTCTCGTTCAGCTTCGCCATATTTTTATTTGCATCAAGTTCTTCCAGTACTCAGTAAGCATGCAGTGGTTGAATTGGTGGTTGCTGATGGAGGATGCTTGCAGGTACTCACAACATAGACCTGATCATGTACCCACTTGATTTTACTGTTTTTGTGTCTTGTTTTTGCCACGTAAGAAAGACAAGCTGTTCAAATTTGACTTGTCAAGTGAAAAACTGTTGTTATATACTTATATTCCCCTTTGAAAGTTTTAATCGTCTTTTCTCAATCTCAATTTCATACCATATTTTAGTTTCATTACAGTATCAAATAATTAGAAACTATCATCTTTTCTGATTCTGCTGTAGGCTATTCTTCCACCTCAGCTTGAAGAGTATCAAAGACTGAGATGTAGAGTTGCTTTTCATGCCTTACGGTTCCGACAAGAGGTCGAGGAACTTGCAACTAAGATTCTGCATAGGTTGATGTTTGTTCCTAACATAATTTTTAACTTCACTACTTCCATATTTTTCTTTTATACTGAGTGATACCTCTTAATATTTAGGTTAAGGGCGTCTGGCCGGCCATTTATAGCCTTTGATCCTGGGATGACAAGGGATGCTTTAGCATATCATGGCTGTGCCGAACTCTTCCAGGTACCAATGCCAAACCCAGATGGCAAAATTTGTGAATTTATTTGTCAAACCTTACCTCAGAACTTATCTGGTTTTTGATTGTGTATTGTGTCTTGGAGCTCTTCCCAAGGATGTGCACACTGAACTCATTCAGCATAAGCGAGCTTGGATGATGAAACACGGTATCATCAAGGGAAAGCTTACTGTAAATTCTATTGAACAGCGGCTCAATGGTTTGTGTCCTTTAATGCCAGAGGAGGTACTATCCGATTTCTGTTATAGATTGCACTCATTCATTACATAGTTTCTTTTAAAATTATCCTTTGAGCAGTTGTGCATTTTAATTTTGTCTGTTCCAAATGACTTGGACATTTTAACAGGTTGGTATTCTTCTCCGCGCATATGGATACTCATGGGATACGGTTATATATGTATCCGGTGGAGAAGTTTTTGGTGGCCAAAGAACATTAATTCCTCTTCACGGAATGTTTGAAAATGTTGTCGATAGGACTTCTCTAAGTGCAGGATGGGAGCTTAGTAGAATTTATGGCCGCGAGGTTAACCTTGTTGACAAATATCCAAGGACCCCGCCTTCTTTTGTGGAAGAAAAGAAGATTGTAGATTGGAAAAATGCAGGTCCAAGGCCTCGGCCACTTCCGCCTCCGCCAGCTCGGCCTAAATCTTATAACATTGAAGGGTGGTGGGGTTGGGTTGCCGAGAGTGATAATGAGCCTGAGAGCACGGTCATTGAGTTGAGGACTAATGCCCATAAATTGCTATGGGATGCAGTTGACTATATGATCTGTGTTGAAGCTGATGTGTTTATTCCTGGATTTGACCGTGATGGTAAAGGGCGTCCAAATTTTGCCAGCTTGGTTATGGGGCATAGGCTCTACCAATCAGCTTCATCTAAAACATTTCGACCGGACAGGTAAAATTCAGCACACAATCGTGAATGCATGTATAATTAGCGGCTTAAGAAAGTATCTATCAAGTATTATGCTGCTTGGGAACGGAATTGCTGAAATGAAAAATGGCGAGATGATATTTTTTTACTAGAACAGGTTATAAATTTAAATGTTGAGTTTCAGAAGCGTTTTCAAAAACGGAAATGCAGAAACGTAGGATTTACAAGCGCCTGTGTAACATACTGTATTTATATGAAGCAGTATGGATTTCCATATCTTTTTAATATATTTGTTATTTAATGTTCTAGGAAAGAAGTTGTCAAGCTTTTGGATGAAAACAAAGACCACCTATATCAAGCAAACCATACGTGGCTGACATCTATACGCAGACATCTTCGAAGAAGTTTGATCGACGGGTTAAAAGAAACATCGACTAAAACCAAGCCATTATCTTTTATTTCTCATCCAGTTCCTGAATGTTGTTGCTCGAGATCTGTTCATACTGAAACATCATCGCACGCTTCAAGCCCGTCAGCTCAGACACAGGTTGAGGCTACTCTTGGAGTTACCCACCACTGCCCTAAATGGATGGATGGTGAAGAAATGTCAAGGTCAAAGGAAAAAGAAATTGAGGAGGATCTCGATGAAGACGTTTCATCGTCTTCGGGATTTTTTTTCAAGCATAGTGTCGGAAATAATGAAAATGGAGGTGGAGAGATAAATAAAGAAGAAGCTCCAATGGAAGACCAGGAAGAACTCGAGAGTTCCGAATAATAAAGAAGAGCCCCATTTAGCCGCGGTTATAGTTTATGGTTCAGCCTGTGTAGGTGAGGGAAGGAAGGTTTAGTTAACTTCTAACTGAAGAAATCAATTAGCCAGCCTTTAAATTTGACCCGTGTGTGTTCTGATCGATCGCTCTTCCGGTAAGAATCCCCACTTTTGATTCTGGGAAAATATATAGGTCAATTTTGAGATAGACTAGGATGTTCCTTGTGACACTCTTTTGTGGAAAAATTTCTTCTTTTCCTAGGCATTTTATTGATTACAGTTTGTAACATAGTTTAGCAGAATAACATAGGTGCTAATCAGTGATGGAATTGTATTTTTTTTTAATTATAATTGACGAATAGAAAGTTTCGAGACAACTAAACTGCTAGACTAGTGAAATTGCCGAGTAACAGAGTCAAGGAAACGACCAGAGTCAGCAATTGTCATGACTCATGGGGTCAAAATCACTTGTTCAACAATTAATCCCCCTTAAATGTCATAATCCATCCAAAATAAAACTTGACCATCAAGACATCCCAGCTTATAAATTTTCCCAATCTATTGATAATCAAAACATAAACAAATCAAATCGAGTAGCGGTTCTAACATTTCTTTGAATTGTGACTAAAAACTACTGCAGCTTAAGTTTAACGAGCAAATGAACAGCAACAAAAAGGCTAGTTGGTTCCCATCCTTTTTAGGGTGGTTTATTTCGTGCTTCGGTGAGACTACCAG
This sequence comes from Mercurialis annua, assembly GCF_937616625.2. NCBI lineage: Eukaryota > Viridiplantae > Streptophyta > Magnoliopsida > Malpighiales > Euphorbiaceae > Mercurialis > Mercurialis annua. The sequence continues at coordinate 34,468,241 of NC_065573.1, read as the reverse complement.
AATGTCCGGTGATGCTAACGGTGATAAAAATTACACACGCTCTACGTCGGAGGAGGCAATAGTAACGGCATCTAAGCATTTCTCTTCTGCTCATAAGATCCATTTCAGCTAGTAATAATAGTATGAATGGAGTTTGTAATTGTAGATTTCCAAAGTTGGGCATAATTTTTTTAAATCCTACTATATTTTATAATATGATTTTCTGAAAAGCTCTAGACATTCTACATGTATATTCAATCAATAAGTATTAGTACTCAATGTTTGTGCTCATATATATTTCATGAAGCTTCTTTATATGTACGTTTTGATTATTATTGTTTGATTCATAATCTGCCCAATTATAATGTCTCGGGCATAATTATTGATAATAACTGCGCATGTTGCCTTTCATGTGACATCAGCAATATTGTGTGCCACATCAGTATTAAACATATTCCAAATCAGCATTGAAGCTTCTATATCATATAGTATCATTTTTGTTAGGCATAAATAAAATAACCCATTTTCTAGTCCCTGATTTTGTTTTGTTTTTAGCACTCTATCCCTGTATTTTTATGTGTCAACGACTCAACATTGAATTATTACGCCTTTTTTTTTTTTTTTGATAATAATAATAATATTTCATTAATAGGTAAATAAACGTACAACTTGATCTAAATGTAAGCTAAACAATACATTCAAGAAGTACATAGAGAGTAGGACATCAGTAAAATAGCAGAAATTTATATCTAAATTCTTCAAACGCGTTGACGGAGCTCTTTGGATGTGCAACTCGGCGATCCGCCCGCTCCACTCGGTGATTATTTTAAACCACAAATCGACTCTTTGGTCTTTGTATGAGTCCGATTGATAGAATAATAGAAATAAAAATTCTCTTGATAATACTTTAGATCTACACCCCAAGATAATTTCCATGAAGGAAATAAGAAAATCCACAAAGGGTAAAAATAACTCCACAAAGGAAGACAAAAACTCCATAAAGGAAGAGAAGAAGCACAAAATAAAATTAAAATTTAAAATTATTGAAAGCAAACACTACAATAGAAGAGATTTGAGAGTGAGGGAGGTGATTTTAGACCAAAAAATGGCCAAAATCACCTCCCTTGAAGATATGCGGCTAGGGTTTTAAGTTGAGAGAGTTTTTTTGTTTTTAAGGTAGAGCAATAATTTAAAGAGAGGATAATGAATGTATATCTAATTATTACGCCTTTCGTTTCATTAATATCGGGCCATTTCGTTATAAAAAAATCTCAACAGTGTCAATTAATTCACGTCGGAGAAAAATTAACTAAACGATTTAAATTCAATAAAAATGGAAATACATAGACTAAATTTTAGTAAGATAAATATGAAAAAATTACTAAAAAATGTATTACCATGGCACTAAAATGATTTTTGTTTTTACTAATTACTAACAATCATATTAATCTATCAAAAATAATTTATCTTTCAATGTTATCATTTAATTATATTTTTGAAAATCCTCTAATTTATCAATAAATTAAATTAAAGTATAATAGTTGAAACAAATAAAATAACTCTAAAAAACACCCATGTCACAGTGTTTGTTAAAGAGCGATTAATTAAAAATAATTTATGGCAGACAAAGAAATTCCAAAAAAATTGTAGGGCTTTCTCCCTCTCACTGCAAAAAAAAGAGTTCGAATTTCAGACCCGGCGGACCTTTGCCGGATAATATTTCGGAGCTTTATTTCTCAGTTCTCATGCTCTCATCATTTGATCCGCACAAACTCAAATTTACCTATTAGGTAATGTTTCTGAAAGTTTAGACAGAAGATTTTTTTATTTTTTTTAATTATGCTCTTCTTCGCTTTAACTTTCAAGCTCTGTTAATGTTTTTTTTTTTTTTCAGTTTTAGCTGAAAACAGGTTCGATTCTGGAATTGTTTATAAGCAGACAATCGAGCTTCTAGTCTGAAATTGAGAATAATGGTGAAATCTGGTAATAATAAGCCTCATAATCTTCAAGAAGAAGAGTACGATGAAGCTGACGATTACGATTCCTCTTCTTACAGAGGTGCTTAACACATTACATTACATTGCTCTACTTGATAAAGAAATGTTTTTTTTTTATATTAATTTCATTGAATTATGCTGTTGTTGCTATTTTGAAGGAGAAACAGGGAAAGGAGAAGGTAAAAGAAGTGAGCAACACAAGTCCAATAATTCCAATGCGAATAGTAGGTCTAAGCATTCCGAGACTGAGCAACGTAGGCGGAGCAAGATTAATGAGAGGTGATATTACATTTTAATTAGTTGTTTTAATGTTTACATAATAAACGGCAGCAACAATATGTGCCTGTCTTACTAGATTTATAGCTTTAAAAATTTGCTCTTGACTGTTTCAACTTTGTATGAAAATAGTTCACTTGTTCAACATTGTAGCATAATTTGAAATGTCAGGATTGTCTGTTTGAAAGAATCTGAAAAATATTTTCGAGTGTATGGGAGCATGAGGATAATATGAAAATATGAGGAAAAAAATAAAAAGAAATGGAATCTTTGTCTTGGTCCAGATTTTAGTAGTAGTAGTAGGAATATAAATAAAAAGAATGGCGGCGTAGTATTATAATGGTGTAGCAACAGTTTTGCAGTAGATGGAATTTGGGTTGAGAAAGATGACCCAGTTCATTCAACTAATGTATTTAGAGCTACAGTTGAGCTATTCTGTCAATTTTCGGTTTTGAATAGCTGGCTAATATGTTAGAGATTTGCTGGAAGTGGAAGAATACTTGTAGGGTTTAGCTCTCTTTTTAACTATACTCTCATTCATCGGTTATCAGTCTGGTATAGTAATAAGAAGCTTTTGTTTGGTTTCTTAAGCTTATTGAAATTCAGTAGCACAGTAATGATTCTTTCCTCATCTTTGAACAACTCTATCTGTGAGTCAGGTTCCAGATTTTGAGAGAAATTATTCCTCAAAATGATCAGAAAAGAGACAAGGCTTCATTCTTGTTAGAGGTGTGTGCCAGTATCTTGGATTAATTGACTTAAATTCTGTTACTCTCAATCAAAAATCCCAAATCTTTTTCTTTCTTAACTAAATTTTAAAAAACTAATAACAATGTGCAGGTTATAGAGTACATTCAGTTTTTACAGGAAAAGTTACAGATGTATGAAGGGTCGTACCAGGGCTGGGGTCAGGAGCCAACAAAATTGAGGCCTTGGGTAAAATTTTAACTGATGATGTGTGTGTACTTATTGTATTTTGAATTGCATTTTCCTTTGTTTGCTGTGTTTCTTGTGCGTCTACAGTTAATCTTCAACTAGTATTATTGAAATTTTCCGAACACGGGAAGTGGGTTTTCTTATTGCTTCTTGATGAAGTGAATATCACTTTTTTGGGAACAAAAAATATTGAATTTTGTTCAGAACTTGTTTGAATCTCGATTGAAGATTTTTAGTATTGGATCCTACGATAACATCTTTTGATTGCGATTGTGGGGAATAGTAAAGCATCTTCTGTTTATTGCAGAAAAATCACCATTCTCCTGTTGAGGATCTAGTGGATCATTCTCAAGTGTTGAAGAATGGTTCTGCTCATGAGACCACTGCCATGCTCACAGATATACTTAACCCGATTGAATCTGACATGGGAACTGCTGCAGTTCCCTTTAATTTGCAATCACATTCAAATATGTTTGCTACTGATGTGAGGGGTGGAGTCACTACTCAGCCTGTCCAAGAATCTGTTTCTGTTTCTGATGCTGATAACATGGCATACCAACTTCGATCACACATGTGGCAGTGTAGACCATGTCCTAATGAGTGTGTTGCTCCAAGCAATATGAATAGACAACAGGAACCAACTAGTGAAAGTGGATCAGATAGAAACTCAAGAACATATTCTCAAGGGTGAGTGCATGAATAGAGTATATTACTGTTCTCTTGCATTGATTTCCAAGTCTACTTGATCATGCTTAAGTTTTTGCGCAATAATTTATTGATTGGGTAGGAAGTAGGCGAGTATGGTTGCTCTACTTCAGATCTGAAATGCTAGTAATATGGTTCAGGGCTAGTAATTTAATCACTGGAATCTGAAATGCTGATTTAGAATTGCATTTAAAATTCTATTCCACTTGGGTAGGATTTCTACAAAGATGATAATTTGTATTGGGCCTGTCACGGGTTTTTATTTCCCTGATTATGCCCTTGTTTTGTGTATTTTGTTTTTCTGTACATCTTTCGTTTGTGAAAGGTTCAATTTGCATTATCATTTATGTTATTGGTTGAGCATGATTCACATCTTTGTTAGAACCCTTAGATTAGTGTATCCTTCTATCCTCTTTTCCTTGAGGACATAGTAACTAGTAGTGATAATTCCTATGCTGAAAACTTTATGGGGAAAAGGATATTATAGTTGTCATAACAGAGTGGAAATGCTGGTGTTCAACAGGATATTGGATAATCTGACCCAAACTCTGCGATCTTCGGGCGTAGATTTGTCACAGACAAGCATCTCGGTGCAAATTGATGTTGGCAAGCAATTAAATACTGTATCTGCTCTTACAGCATCAAGTTCAAAGGTTGGTTTGTTATTCTAAACTTAGCACGTGAAGATGCCAGTTTTTAGATGGCATCTGATGGCTGGGTAATCCAGATTATTACTTCTGGTTTCTGCTATTTCCTTATTTATCTTTTGCTTCTTGTACTAATCATCCAGGATCAAGAAAATCGATACCTAAACAGTCAATTGATGGAACAAACTGTTTTTGAGAGTTGCATGGAAGACTCTGATCAGGCTCATAAGAGACTGAGGACACAAAAGATCTAGTTTATTCATTCTGGTTTCATTTTCGCCTGTTTGATTTCTCAATTTTGGTCCTTATTTGAAAATGGTACCAACCCTAGATCAGCTGTACATGGTTTCTACTCTTCGGTTTGCGCGGTGGCTTTGTTTTTAGGTGAGGGAAAGCATAAGTTGTAATTGAAAGTGTTATATATTCTTTTGTTTATAGCTCTTATTTTAGATACACTTCCATGCATATAATGAGAAGCTTATTTATCTTCCAACTACTTTCTCTCATGTGAAGTTTCTTCTCTAGCTGTTTGATTAATCTCCAGTTTAAACCTTTTTGCGTTTTTTTGTTTCTTTTCCCGGACATCGACATCCATCTGTAATCGGAGATTGCATTGGCAGTTTGGTTTGGAGGCCTCTAATAGCTACTGCATTTTATGCTTCGTGACTGTTTCAGTTAAAGTTGGGTCCCTGGATGCTGATGTACCTTCAGAAGCATAGCTTAGTAGTGATATTGATGAATCAATTGTTTCAATTATAAAGGGTTAAATACTTGATGCAATAAATTCATCAATTATAGCAGATTTTATAATTTCAACACAATATTTAACTCTTTTTTTTATATAATTTACAACATATTTTTTATAACCATGAATTATTATTAACTGAAAATTCGATTAACTGGTGCTAATATGGACAGCAGAGTTCATATCTCCATGCTTTTCATTTTGTAGTTTCGGCATTTCACTTCATCATCAATTGATTGGATTTTCAGCAGTAATTTGATTTGGAAAATAGTAAGTTTAACTAGAGCTAAAGTGGTGATAGTTATAATTTTTCCAAAATAATATTACTATTTTTGAATTCATTCCAATTGTAATGAGAGTGTTCATTACATTTATTTTTCTTATTTGTAAATTATAATGAATGAAGTCAAAATCATTCACAATCATAGTGTGTGAAATGAAATAGCAAGTAAAAACAAGACAATGAGAGCTCAATTTGGATTTGGGGTTTTTCAACTACTCTTCAAAAGCTCTCAAATGCATTTGAAATCTGTGAAAAATAGTGATTCTAATCAAGAATTAGAATCATTAAGAGGCTCAATTCAAAGGAGGATAACTCAAATTAATAAACATATTTTAAGGAAGTGGATTACTTAAGCTAATTAGCACTTTGTAACCAATTATTAAACTGTTTTTTCTTTTATGGACAGTCATTAAGGGTTTGAAAAATAAATAGCTAACCCACTTCTGGCATTGCTTGAGTGGTAAGAAAGCTAAGTTATGAGGAGTTTGAAACTTAAAATAATTTTGGCACTATACTTAGTGGGTTGGCTATTAAAAAGTAGCCATCTCCATTAATGTTTTTCAAGTCAATTTTTTTTTTCTTTATCAAGAATTATTTCTTGGATCACTTCAAAAATTAATATTTTCTTGGATCAGTAATAATAAACTCTCTTGGATCATTCAACTACCTCTATTTCATTTTATTTTGAAATACCAACTAACCATTTATTTGTTCTCTTGCTTCTCTACAACAACTAACACACTATTTGTTGTCTTCTCTTTGAACATGAACCTAGAGTATATCCTACATGGACCTCCTTGGGAATATTAGTTTATAGTAAATTAATTAAATACTTTAAAACCTTTTGAGTAACCTTTTTAAACTTTATTTTAATATATATCCCACTGTTTTTTTTAATAGTAGATCATGTAATGGGATTAAGTACACTAGTTATATTAGCACTTACTTGATAAGATAAACAAAATTTTGAGGAAAATACATTTTCTAGTCTCCTAATTACTTTGAATGATTATGCTAGAAGAAAAGCATTTTGAAGAATATTAAATACCTCATGTATTGGTTCAATTTTCTTGGAGATGTAGCAACATGGAATTAAGGAGTATGATAGACGGTCGTCTCTAGTTGTCGGTAACACTTATTTTCGGTTGTTTTTCTACCTCTTTCGATATCATTTCCTTTCAATTGTTTTTTCTCTAATCACCTTCCTCTCTCGCCTTCATTTACTAGTTCCGTCGCCGACAACAGCCATGGATTCTCCCAAAGACATATGGCATACTTGTTGATTTAAGTTATAGGTGTAACTACATGACATTTTGATACTACTTTGTCCACTTATCGATGAATTATAATCAATTCAATCAACTAATAAAATAGACAAAATGGACTAAAAACAGAGTAACAATTAATTATTAGTTTTCTACTTGCATCTTATATTAAAACACATGATAGAAGTAGAGAGGACTGTAGTTTCTCTTGAATTTTTGAAATAAATCATTACAAGAGAGAAGTGTGGAAAATGCTTCCACATCCCAAAGTTCCATGTCTCCAACATTTTTCACTGTCCTTTCAAATTCAGCTAACTAAATATTAGCCCTCAACAATGGCTTGTTCTTCCACTCTATACAAATTCAGGTTATTCAAAAATGAGTTATTATAAATATTCTGAAAATGCTCGTGAGGAAATGCCAGACTGAGGCTCCCTCCTTCCAACTTGATTCCGTAAACGGAATCAAAAGCCTCTGTATTAAGCATTTATGCAGTAATTTTCTTTGATAAATACTTATATGCACAACTAAAGATGGCCATGTCTTTGGCATGACTCAGATCATGTATTACTCAATGGCTCATCTAACAATTGCAAGCACTCATGTGGATTGGCATAGAAATAATCCTCTTCCTTCGGTTTATCTGACATGACAGCTCGACTTTTCGGACTCCCCATTCGATCCGCATGAGTTTCTTTAACAATAGTAGATAACTCATCCCAGCTCAATGATCCTTTGTTGTATTGATCTATTAGACCAACTAGAAGCTTTCTGTCTAGAGAAATAGTCTTCTTAAATCCTAAGAACCTAAAATTCATTGGACAAAGAAAATCACCCTTGTAATACTTATATAATGGCAATCTATATAGTTCGGAAATAGAAATACTGCGACGAGAAACGCTGAAACAGAAAATGGCAAAATGATATTCTTTACAAGGATAGATTATAATAGATTGGAGTTTCGGAAGCATTTTCAGAAATGGCAACGAAACGCTGAAATGTAGGGTTTGAAAAGTTTTTTCTGCAATATAGATGACAATAATTGAGGATGCAGACGAGAAATAGCAGAAATGCATTACCTGCGATGGCCTTCAACGACTTTAGCCATATTTCCATCATATGTAGGAACAAATACGTCGCCCTCCAGGGAGACGAGATAATCCAATGCTGCCATTTGAGACGAGTGATTCTGGAAAAACTTCAAATCCGATGATTCCAGCAGAGTTTCTTTCCTAACCTGGTTTCAAAAGTATTTTAAGTTATTCCTACAAACAAATGCAAGGACGCTTTCCGTCATACGCTACTCACCACGTTAGGGAAAGTTGCTACCAAAGTCTCCATTCTTCTTCGTCCACCGTATATTTCTCCAGAAGCAATGTATATTTGAACATTGTGATCAACGCCTAATGCGCTTAATATCAGAGCAGTTTCCTCAGGTGTCAAAGGACACAACCCTTCTTTCCTTTTCATATCGGAATTTATAACTTTTTCCTTCCACCAGGGGTATGCATACCTAAAATCATGCAGAATGCTAGGATTAAAATATGTTTTAAAATTACTCGTCTTAATCGTAGTAACAAAGAGAAAACTACCTCATTCTTGTCAGTTCCTCGACCTCCTCATAGTTACAACCTTGAGTGCAACCTGAGAAAGCCAACATATCCATTTCATATCTCAGATGAAGGACCAGGAAGGGACCTTTCTCCCTCAAAATTCTCACAACTCTTCGGCCTAATTCTTCTATCTGTGGCGTAAACCTCAGAGCATTAAAATTTACGCGACAGCGTAACTTTTGAATCGCAAGAGGTAGTCCGTTGTTAGCAAGACGAGCATCTGTTTTATTCAAATGTACGATTTTGTACTTCTTCACCAAAGGTAGAATCTGTTGGCAAACACTTCACAAAATTAGTTGCATTAGTCCAAAAATCCAACATAAAAAGAAAAATGCTAGCAGTTGCTTCATAGTCTTAGCGAACTAACCTGATGGAGGTAATAAGATATGTTCGACCAACTAATCGGTGGCAACGAGTGGAACATCCCCAATTCAACCCGTCTTTTGATCCTAGGCGGTAACTCTTTCAAAATACGAACCTCGTCTCTCAAGGAAGTGATGAAATGATCAACATCAAATATGTCTTGGAACTCACTGCCACATCAAGAATTTAACAAACGAATTACGGACCGAGCTGATTTAAATTCATGAACACTACGAAATATAAGTGTTCGATTGAGACTATGAACAAACTAGCAATACCTCGGATCATTCCAAAATGAGGTTCTATCCAATTCTGGGACAACAAGAGTTACATTTAGATGTCTTGCAATAACAACCATGTCACATATCTGCATCATACAAAATCCAGAAAAGTAAAAGATCAATGAATCAGAGATAATCACAGCAAACTTGATATAAGTAGTCATAAACTCACTGCTGCTCGCATTTGGTTGAGTCCTCCATTGCAGGAAACCATAAGATAGCCATTATTCTTATAAACCCCTACAACCAACATAATCAATCAAAATGTAAAGCATATATTAGACAATCAAATCAAACAATTCTACTAACATAACTGAAATCAAAAACAACAGAATTGAACTCACTCTTAGGAGGATGAACAACTTTAGCAGGAAGAGAAGATAACTGAGCAATTTGATCAGGATGACTAAAACAAGAAGGCCAGCCTTTCAACAATCTAGGACCCCAAATCTCACCTAATGCCATCAATTGAACAACACAGGTCCATAAACAAGCAGTGGTAATTGCCCTTAAAATCCAAAGCTTCATTGAACTATGAGACCTTGATGATGAAGGTGACAATGAAACCACTGAATTCTTTAACTTTTCAACTTTCCCATCTCCCAACACCTTCACTTTCACTTGCCATTCCTTCACATTCTTCTCTTGCTTACACATTTTTAACATCTTTTTTTCACTTTTTGCCTCCAATTCTCCAAACCCACTTAACCACTTGATCCCTTGTACCAGAAAAGTATGGAGATTCCTAATGTTAATTAATTAAAAACTGCCTTGAAAATATAAAAAAACCTTCTCTTGATAATTAAAATAATCAGCTTGCTTCATATTGTGTCATCACCAAATCTTTAAATTATAAGAAAAAAGTACAAACACACACCTAATCTTGTCATTTTTAAGAAACAAAACAAACCCAGAAATTATACGCAAGAATTTAAGAAGCTAGCCAAGTAAAAAATAACTCATTTTTCATATTTGTATAAATGAGTTTTTCATTTTTGAAAGAAATGTATTTAAAGAGATAATGTATTATTTCAAAAAAGTTTAAAGAGTGAGAAGTGGAGAGGTTAGTGGAGATTTGTTATTCGCCGGCGAGCGGTTGCCGGAAAACATGTCGGAAAATGAGGGTGGAGATAGAGAGGATAGATAGAAATAAAATCAGCAATTTAATAGCAACAGAAATGGCCTTTGATTAAGGCGTGAGTCTTGTTGTTTACAATTTTACCTTTTTACTGCCACGTAAAATTGAACCCCATGGTTAAAAACAAGAAGTGATAAAACGGTAACTTAGTAAGAAGTGAGCAGCCCGCAATTCACAATAGCGGGCTGCTCACTATAAATATGTGGCGAGAATAACACAATCGATTCAGATTAGAAAAAAATACTCTCATTTGTAGCTGTTATATTCTCTAGAGGGAAATTCGGAAGCTAGAGGGAGATTCGGAAGTATACGGGGAGCTAGACGGAAATCTTTTTGGAGTGCTATTATTTTTTTACGAGGACTACAAGAGGTTAGTTCGCATAATTTTTTTTAGTTAGTTTAATTTTATTATTTGTAAAATGTTAGAAGTTATTATAATTTAGAAAATGTTAGTATTTTGAGTATGTATATAGTTTAGGAAATATTGTAGAATTGTTATTATATATTATAATTTAGAAAATATTAGAATTTTGATTATGTATATAGTTTAAAAAATATTATAAAATTGCTATTATGTATTATAATTTAGAATTGTTATTATATATTATAATTTAGAAAATATTAGAATATTACGTATGTATAAAGTTCAGAAAAATATTATCAAATGATTATTAAGTATCATAGTTTAGAAAAGTATTTAAATTTTTTTATAAAAAAATATTATAAAATTTTAGAAAAGAGTATAATATTTTAGAAAAATGTTATAACGTATTTTTTAGTAAGGTGTATAAAATTATACTATTTTATAAATATTTAAATAAAATTATTTAAAATTGTATTTATAAGAAAAAAAAAATTAAATTGTTATAAATATGTGAATTTGAGAATTGTATTTTATGAATTACGATAATATTTGTTTATCACACATGCTTGCAGCAATGACGACAATCGATCTGTCGTTTTTGATATGGTGCGACGGTAGCATTGTACACTCCCCCCGTGGAGTAGAATATTTTGGTGGTCGTTATGTGCATGCGCCGTTGAGTGAAAGGATGAATTTCCAAGAGTTGGTGAATATTTGTAGAACGGCAGTATCAACTACTATGCGCCTTGTGGACATCACCAAGATATATTTTCGGGTACCTCATGTTCAAGGAAATCAAATACATTCGTACTCGTTGTTCGATGTGCAGTGCGACCAACACGTATTTGCTATTCTGGGCGAGGCAGCTCGGCTTCCGACATTAAAAATTTTGGAGTTCTACGTGGAGTACCTTACTTCGACTTCTAATGATATTCCACTGGATCAGCTGGATTTAGTCGGTTCTAGTGAGTCGGAAAGGGAAAGTGAGAAAGAGGAAGAAGAGCACCACTACGAGAAAACTAATACCTGGAAATATGACGGGTCAGACACGTGTGATATGCTGGTGGCAGCTCCTCACCACCAGAATTTTGGGATTAATCAAATCGCCAGTTTTATCAGGACTCAAGTCTTGGGGCAGCATGATATAAGGATCAAGACGCTGATTGCAGGAATTTTTGAAACATTTGGAGTGACCCTTCCATATAAAAGAACCTGGTATGGCAAAGAGAGGGAAATCTGTAACGTCTACGGGGACTGGGAATATAACTACACACAACTCACAAAGTTCATGGATAACTTGGTTCTCGTGAATCCTGGATCCTTCTGGCATGCCGAAGGTACGAAATTAATCACTATTGTTAATTTAATATGCGTACACTAAGTAGATTGTACTTTAACACTATTTCCAACAGGCCCCCGATCTGAGTGCGACGGGATTGAATGTCGAATTTTTAAAAGAATGTTCTGGACGTTCTTCCCAATGGTGGACGGATTTCGGTTTTGCAAGCCAGTTCTATTCGTCGATGGGACCCATTTATATGGTAAATACAAAATGCACATGTTGATAGCGTCAGCGATAGATGGCAACAACCACATAATGCCGGTGGCGTTTGCACTAGTTGGATCCAAAACCACTGCCAGTTATGAATATTTCTTGGGTCATCTGCAAGAGCAAGTTATTCGCGATCGAAAGGTGGCCATTGTTTCTGATCGCGTTGGCGGAATAATTTCAGTTTTGAAGCGTCCGGAATGGGACGGGGTTGATCATTTTTTCTGCATGAGGCATTTAATGGCTAATTTCCACACGTTAATTGAAAATAAGGATTTGAAGAAGCTGGCTGAGAAAGCAGGTATTGTTTTTGTTACTCACCGATATTTGTTTTTATTGAAAAATTAAATGTAGAAATTTGCCATTAACAATAGGCCATACGTACGTGTAGGGCGAGCCTTTCAAGAGAAGAAGTACACCCGATACATGGACATCATAAAAAATAGATCGGCAGCAGGGTATGCTTATTTGACCAATGAGGAACATCTGAAGAAAGAACAGTGGACTATGTCGGGTGACATAAAGGGGAAACGGAACGGTGTAATGACAACGAACTACGCCGTGTCCGTTAATGCGACGCTGAAGAATATAAGAGGGCTGCCAATCACAGCGATGCTAGAGGCTATCTTTGACAAGCTTGTCGATATGTTCGCCAAGCGCTGGGAAATGTATAAAGGGCTAATCGCCCGAGGCGTTCAGTTCACTCCGATCTGCTTCGGGCTTATGAAAAAGGCGGGGGACAAGTCCCGCACCCATTCATGCCAGAAGTATAACCCAAACAGCATGACTTGCAAAGTGATCACTAGGAAGGACCACCTGCGCGAGAAGGGAGGAAATACCCAAAAGGTTAACCTTCGAAAAAGGACGTGCACGTGCGGTAAATTTCAACAACGTAAGCTACCCTGCTCCCATGCCATGGCAGTCATTTACCAAGAAAAGTTGAACCCTCACGACTTCATCGGGTGGCGCTACCAAACCAAGATGGCCATCCAAGCCTGGGATTCTCAGTTTATTCCGTTATGTGACCGCGAGTACTGGATTGGTTCTCAGGAGGTTCCCTTTATTCCAGACGTTGACCAGATCAGAAAGAATGGATGACCGATAAACAAACATGAACCAGGCTTATACCGTAGCCCTAACTTTTGCAGTAAATGTAGTATCGCCGGCCACAATGCCCGAACTTGTACCGATAATAGTAGAGATATGTGATGTTACTTTAATTAGTACATCGTATTGTTTAATATTCATGTATGAGTTCCGCAAGACGTTGTAGAAATTCTTCGACATTACAGGTTGTGCAAAAATATGAGGTCCCTTTTGTGAAGTTTGGTATGGACGAAAACGAGCATTTCAAAACAGCCCAATCTGTGCTTGGAGGGATAACATGCTTCTAAGAGCATCTCCATTGCATGTTCTATTTTTATGCTATTTTTAGCACAAAATAAGATAAAATTCTATATATAGCACATATTATTAAATTTCACTCCATTACAAAATGTTAAATTAAATGCTAAAATTATAATTTTATATGTGATTATCATTATTGATGAAAAATCTGTAAATAATTTAAATATAATAAAATTTGGTATATGCTAAACTTTCTAACAAATTTGGCACAAATAATATCAAATTTAGCATGTGAAATAGAAGTGCAATAAAGGCGTGTTTTTTATGTTAAATAATTGCATATAGTAGAAGAGTGCCGTGTACTTTTATTAGAGATGAAAAATGATGTATCTCTCCATTAATTATTAGTATTATTTACTCTTCTGAAAAGAGAAAATCTAAAACTTTTCGACTCTATAAATTAAACAAAAAATTTGGTTTTGATCATTTTTAGTTTAATTTCAAAGATGGAAAGTAATTTTAATAGACATATGCATGATGCATTAAATTCGAATTTCATAAGTTAAATATGTAAAACTATTAAAATAAAGTAAAATTTTAAAATATACATATATAGAATGATTTAATATAAAAGATACTGAGGGCACATGTCAAATCAAATAAGTAGTAAAATGAGATTAATTCTTTTTATGAATAAAATGAGATTAAATTTACTGTTGGTTTTTTAAATTGAGCTAAAATTGTTGAAATTGCAAATTTGATTTAGATTTGTAAAATAGCAAAAATATTTGGATTTTTTGTTGTACTATTAGGCCATTCCACTCATAAATGAAAATCCAAGGGCCAAATGTCTTAAAAAGGCCAAACCTTTTATAAAAGTTTCACAAAAGTCCTGACCTTTTAATTTTGTCGATTTTGGCCAAAAATAAATTATTTGGTTTCAATTGTGACCAACTCTCAATTTGATTTCAATTTGCCTATGTGGCGTCTATGTGACGCCTATGTGGCATGCCAAATATTGAAAGGTCAGGACTTTTGTGAAACCAAATAATACATTTTTGGCCAAAATCGACAAAATTGAAAGGTCAAGACTTTTGTGAAACCAAATAATCAGTTTTTGGCCAAAATCGACAAAATTGAAAAATCAGGACTTTTGTGAAATTTTTGTGAAAGATTTGGCCTTTTTACAATATTTAGCTAAATTCCTGGTATCATTTTTAGTTTTTACTTATATTTTCTCCATTTCACTCTTGTTAGATGGTGATATTTTTTTTTGAAACTTGTTAGATGGTGAATTTAAATGTGATCGTTAACTTTGATTGGGATTGACATATAAAAATATATTACTTTACCTTATGGTCAACATCTTTTATTTTGTTAGAGAAATAGTATTTTCGTTAACTAAATCATAATCATTTAGAAAATTAAAAAAAAAAGTATACACTATAAATGGCTAAATAAAATTGTAAAAACATATATTGATTATCCTCCAACCATAGTGAATTTTTAACTGTAGTACATAAAAGTTAGAGTTGGACATGGACCATTTGACCAATTCATACGTTTTATTTACAAACCAATTCATGGTATAAAAAAAATTTAAATTTAAATTTAAAACAGTTAATCATATAAACTGATTTGAAAGTTCAATTTTATTCTTTTAATGTAACAGTAAAAAGTCAAATTGAAAAAATTTATGAGATTACACTTTCAGTTTTTTTTTTTTTTTTTCCGGAGATAGAAGATAGATTGATATGTTGAAGGCTTACATGGTGTGAAAGTCATATTACAAGAATTTAACATATGAACTTTCAAAATGCAAACCAAAGACAAAATCAAAAATACACATGAAGCTTATAGAAAACAAGCAAAAAATAATCGAAAAAGCATAGTCTAAGCCGTAGTCCGCTTAACTTAGCACTTGAATTTTTCAAGAGAGCGGGGTTAGATCCATGACCTCGTCCGATTTCGCCTTTGAACTCGCTTGCTCCCTACCTTCATTCGCATCTTTAACAAATCCCAACAAAGATAGAACAAATAAACATCATACCCACATCAAAACTTTTTGGATCATCAAAGTTTGAAGATAAAGCTCCAACAAACACTAAAGATCTTTGAAATAATCCAAAAAATCCGACATGCAACAAGAAAAACCATTCTATAAAATTAATTCAACCATAAAAAAGCTACAAAGGGAGGGATTTATTGAATAAAGGGTTAGAGAAGTAAAGAAATAAGAAGTAAAAAATGGAGGAGATGGTTTTCCGGCCAAGAGACCGGAAAACCACCTCCTCAAGCACAAGGTTTTGATAAGAGGTCTTTAGAGAGAAGTGAGAGAGTTTTGTTTAGAGAGAGAGAGCCCAAAGATACTTTCAGTTACTGTATTAATAATTTTTTTATAAGTATTATCTCGTCAACATCTTTATAGGTAAGACTATGCTTTATTTGCTGTATAATTTTACCTATGAACTGCTAGAGAGAGCAATTTGAATATTTGTAAAAATGTTATTACATGCCGCACCACTCAAAATTATGTACAACTGATAATTTTAATATAGGCCTAATGTCTTAAAAAACCCCGACCTTTTAGCCCCTTTTCAATCATACCCTGACGTTGAAAAATTGTCAATTTTACCCTATTTTGCATTTTTGTGTTTCAATTGTACCCTGAAAAATTAAATTAACGTCTTTTGCGTTTGGAAATTTGTTTAAAACATTCTCCATGTCTCGCATATATTAATTGTATATTTTTAAAATTTATTTAAATTTAGTTAAATTAATTAAGAATTTACATTAGTGTTAATTTGATTATGGTTTTTAGTTAGTTTTTAAAAATAAAGGACTTATTTGTACTTTTTTGAATTAAAAAGAATTTAATTTCATGTTTAGACTTAATTAATTGAATGATTTCATCATTTAAGTAAAAAAATTAACAAAAATTAAAATATCGGGGTACAATTGAAAACGGAAAATTCAAAAGTGGGTAAAATTGACAAATTTTCAACGTCGGGGTGGAATTGAAAAAAAAATTAAAGGTGAGGGGTTTTTGAGTGATTAGGCCTTTAATATAATAATGAAACTTTACCTAAAATATTTAAGTTTTTAATACATGGAAATTAGAGTTACAAAATCCTTTCTTTTCTAATTTACAGTAGAAACGGGGGAAATTTCCATTTCATTTACAGTAATTGATATAAATAAAGTTCTTAAACTTTAAGGATTTTATTTTGAAATTCATAATACTTTTCAAATTCTAATAAAAAATTAATGAAATATTCAGATGAATTATAGGATGGAAAGAGTTTTTTTAAGGGTTAATTCCTAAAAAAATCACGAACTTTATACGGAATTTCATTTTAATCATGACCTTTAAAAGTTATCATTTAAAGGCACGAACTTTCATTTTATTTCACATCTATCACCAAAGTAAAATTCGGTGTATTTTATTTGACTAAAAATTCCTAATCCCATATACTCTAACTTAAAGATAATAAGATTTGATGTTGATTAATAATTTGGGTCTTTCATTAATGGTTTAGTGAAGAATTTAGTTAATAAAAATATACTAAAATGAGAAATTTGAAACAATATGAAAGTTCATGTCTTTAAATGGCAACTTTTAAAGGTCATGATTAAAATGAAACTTCGTGTAAAGTTCGTGATTTTTTTAGAAATTAACCCTTTTTTTAATGATGAGAAAAATAATTCTTAATATTAAAAAAAAAATGAATGTAATACATGTAAATTGATATTTGTTTTCTAAAATAATTTTTTTAGTTGAATTAAAATTATCCAAAATATAACCTTTATTCCATTTTATTTCATTAAAAACTAATTTTATATTTATTTATGAAATATCAAATACAAGAAGTAGTTTGTACAATGAATTTTAGAATGTCATGTGGGTTGCCTTTTCCTCTTATTATTGCAGTGAGAGCTATTTAGGAAATGTTTGATTCCATATGAAGATGCAAAATTTAGTTCCAAAAGGATAATTTCTATTTTTTTACATCTAAACTTAGGCTTTCAAGTGTTGACCCTCAACATGTTATGCTCATTTGCCCAACTTTAGAAAACTTTTCTTCTACTCCAATAAAGATTTTTGTTTATCAAATCTTCATATATATTTTCCTTTTGTTTTTTCTATAATATGTCAATCTCACTTGATTCACTTGTAGCTTGTTGTACATGATACTTATTTTATTCATACATTATGACATTTAACCAAAATATTTGTTTTATAATCTTGTAAACAAGTCTTTTAATCTCATCTAATTTTAATTTTGAATTAGAATGGTGGCATTTGTGATGGGTCTTAAATTCGAGCTTCATATGAAAATAATTTATTAAACTAATGGAAAGTTACAAAAATAAAAACAAAAATTTTAAATTGTTACTAAACTTATAAAAGGAACAATAAAGTTATTTAGAAAATAACTAATAGCAAATTACATACTGATGTAATTTTTTAATAGCTAACAAACGAAAGTAATCTCACGACTTGAATTATAGTTTTTGCATCTAATTTCGTCATAATCGATATTATTAAGCCAACATTGTTTTGATACTATCATTTTAAGATTTAAATTTTTGCATATTTACTAATTAATATCAAATTATTTATTTTTTATAAAAACAACTTTTTATAATTGTATTCAAAATTTAAATTTTTATAAATCCAAACTGTTGTATCTTTTATCGATTGAGATGAATTTTTTTAAAATATTGTCTAACTTCTAAATGAATTATAATTAAAGTTTGGTCTCAATGAATAAAACATCAAATGTGGGTTTAAAAAATGAAATTCAAAATTTTGAACATAGTTGTATAAAAACCTTTATATTGTACATATTTATAAATATTAAAAGGGTTAGTCATACTTGATAAAAGGCGCAATGATTCAATTTTTTTTTTAAAGTTGACCTTTTTTTTCCAGAGTGAATTTCAACCAAATGCTCATTCAATATCTTACTAATTACTATTATTTATCTAATTTTCTTTTTCGGCGCATTGTCAATTACTTTCATCTCCCATTCTTGTTTATATTTGCCTTCACAATATAATAAATTAAGAACAAAATTTTCCTACAACTCAAGTTGCAGGAAAGTCCTGCTACCATATATGTGTCTACTGTTGATAGGCTGGTTTGTGGAATAAACAAAATTTGATAAAAATATACTACTTTATTCCTTACAGTTTATTACAAGTTTTATTTTAATTCTTTAGATTTTAGAATACTTTTTGCTTTTAACTTTTGAAATGATATATTTTGTTGGCACTTTATCATAAATGAATAATTAAAATAAATAAAAATTAACCATATATTGATAGTAAAATTCAAGTTATATTATATTTTGATAATTTAAAAGTTGCTATTATAAAAATCACATAAAAACATATATAACATACATATCTGTTGATTTACAAAATTTTAATGAATAAAAGTTAATAATATTTTCAAAGTTAATTAGCTAACAATATTTTCAAAAGTATTTGATCTTTTCATTTTAATTTCTTTAATTTAGTTATTTTGTCAAAATATAGCTAATAAATTTATAAATTAGAAAAAGTAAAATGAAATGCAATGTTCTAAAAAATGTCATAAGTTATACAAAATATTTTTCTCCTAATAGGAAATGATTATATATATACACACGTTGCGGAATTTTTTTTTAAGAAAGTAAATAAAAAATTTAGAATTTAAATATTATTTATAGCTTAATATAAAGATGAAAAAGAGAAAAAATATTAGATGACCCGCTGTTGATAACTTAAGTGCACATATGCAATAATTAAAATTCGTTCTTTTAGAACATTAAACTGTGCAATTGTACTACCTAAAGTGGTTAATTTATCAGAATTAAACTGGTTAATAAACCACTTATATTGGAAGATAATTAATTCATGTGGCATCTCAAAAAAGCACCAGCAAGCTGTAGGACATTCCTACTGCCTAGGCAGCACAAAATTTTTATTCATAAATTAATATCAAATAAGTAGGAAGCACTATATTTTGCAATTTTGCAGTTCTCTCTAGACATCTTACACTAATTTTCGTCTTTATTTGTACATTTTTTTTATAAAGTATTAAATATTATAAATATATATTTTTATACTCTTAATTATGTTTTTGATTATCAAACATATAAACATTTTATATTTTTTAATTAAAAAGCTAATCAAAGTGTTTTTTTTTAAATTTGTCAAATGTCATAAATTCAACAATGTATCGGGATATATAGTAAAATTAAAATTAATTATTTTATTAATATTATTTATTAACCTATTTATTAAATTTATTACTGTTAAGAAAAAATAAAAATAAATTATTATTTATAAAAATAGTACATATTAATTTAGAATGAACTTCTTTTTTGGAAAATAAATAAATAAATAATAAAAGATCGAGAGAGTACTGTAATTTGTAAATGTAAAATGTGAAGAGTGGTACAACTTTCTTAATTCTGACTGCCAAAGTATGTGAAGAGCACATGGGCATATACAGCATTGTTTTTCCTCCCCATTGCAATTTGCAAATTTTATACACACAAAGAGGAGGGTCATTTAAAAATCGAACCAAATTGAATAATTAAATATAAATGTTTAATTTATTTCACTATTATAAAAAACTTAATTTTTATAGTTCAGTTTGATTTCAGATATAAAAAATTAGACAAAATTCGGTGCAAACCGGACTTAAATAACAAACCAAAATGAAAATATAAAACGAATTGATTACTTTTGGTTGGGTTTAAATTTGTGATAAGGATCATTCATTCTATATTTCTAACTCACAGCCTGTCCATCTTTAATTTTCTAATCACTGCCCCATAATTTTTCACACCTACCAAGGTGAACCCTGTAAATCACAGCAGACTACAACATTATTATTAATAGTAATAACTAAATCCATTTTTTTAAAGACTCCAAAAATGTCGTAACGGAGCCATTTATGCCCCGTGTTAGCTATGGCATGCATGGTCCGGGCTAGATCCGTTTACGGGTTTGGATATTCGTCCGATTCGTTCAATTTGAAAATTAATTATAAAGTTTAAATACGATCGGAATATGTAATAGATTCAATTTCTCTATGGGCGGATATAATTATAAAAGAATTAAAAGTAAATCTCCTCGACACCTATCTAAATCCGTATAAATTCTATCCCAATACTAGCTAATAATTCAATTTTGTTGGATTTTTGTTTTCATGGAATGCACTTTATTTAGACCAAACCATTATCTGAGACAAATTAATCCAATGACGATAGAAATTGTTAGTTAATCTTGTAGCAGTAGAAGCAAATGAAACAAAAATGAGCTTTTACTCCAATAAACAAGATTTAGGTATGATTTACTTTTATATTGACTCATATTTAATATTTCAAAATTACATACAAAAAAGAATTTATTACTTTTATAACATCCATTTAAATAGAAGGCTAATAACATAAATCATCATAATTACAATTATTTTCTCTTTTCTCACGATTCTCTCTCCTTTCTCTCTTACTCAACTCATCTTTACACACTCACATCGCCCATTAGGTTCGAGAAAGTTGTGGGTTTATTGACTAGCAACTTGTCCACCAGCTTTCCGAATCGCGTCCCTTCTCGCAATGCTTCTGTCGCCATGTCGACGTTCAGGTTGTCTATCTTCATAGCTTGCTTGTTGAATCGTTCGATGTAGCTCCGCAGGGTTTCTCCTTCTTCTTGGATGCAGGCTCTCAGGATACTGGTAGTGGTTTTAGCTGGGATGTTTGTGAGATATCTGTTAAGGAACTCTGTTGAAAGCGAAGCGAAGCTTTTGATCGAGCCCGGTTTTAATTTGTTATACCATCTCTGGGCTGTGCCCGTGAGTGTGGTAGGGAAAACCCTGCAGAAGATGGCGTCCGATACGCTGAGTAGCCCCATGGTCGCTGTGAACCTAGAGGTATGGTCTCGGGGGTCTCCTTCCCCATTGAAAATTGGTAGGATCGGCAACTTCATGCTGTGCGGGATAGTTTCCTCCATGATCTCGGGCGAGAGGGGTGATCCTTTCAACCTGAGGTCGTCTATATCCAATTCTTCAGATTTTAGTTTTTTGAGCGCTTTGGCGATCTTCTCTTCTAAATCTTCTTCCACCACATATGTGGCTTTGCTTTTTTGGGGTGTCTCTGACGATTCGCCCTCTCCTTCTTGGTGTTTTTTCTTAGTTTGCTCTTTCCCTGCATCTCTTTCCTGTCGCTTACTCCTTGGCGGGGCGTCTTCTTTTTCCTTCTCCCTTCGTTCGTCTCTCTTTGAATTCAGACCGCTCCGGGCGTCCTCCTGGTTGTGCTCATTTCTGGGTGTCTCCGGTGATTCCTCGTTAGATTTGTCTCCGTTCGGACTTTCCTCGTTGCTGGTTCTATTTTCTCGCTGGTTTCTTGCTTCGTTTCTTTCTCCGTTCCCTCTGGTTCGGGGTTCCTTGCTTTTATTGTTTTCTGCCCTTGCCTCTCGTCGGCCTGGGTTTGCATTTTCTGTTCTTTCTCTTCTTCTGGGAGCTGTAGGGCTGAAGTTTTCCCTTAGGATTTTCATAGTTTCTTCGTGCCTGTCGTTTGTTCTTTTGGCTTCGCTAGCCAATCTGTCAAGATTTGCCTGTACAGATTCCAGTATCTTCTTCAGCATTTCGTTGTGTGAATCTTGTGCTGCTGCATTTGGTGCTCGTTCTTCAGTGCCTAGATTGAAAGCAATTGGGATGCTTCCTCTTATCGGATTAGTTTGGTACTGGGGTGTTGAGAAAGAGGGCCCTCCGGTGTTGCTTTTTTCTCCGGAGTTGTGAAGCCCGTCTTCCGTCACGTTGATTATCTCCGGAGTGCTTTTTGGGTCTATTGGTTGTTTGTCTTTCAGGTTTACTCTTTCAGAAGTCATCTTCTTCAATGAGATTTGTATTTGAGTTCAGAAAAGCTCCTTCTTTTGAAGTTTAGTTAAGCTTTTCCCACAGACGGCGCCAATTGATGGAGTCTGCCTTCTGAACCGGTGAGTGAACCTGCAAAACAGGGTAGAAGCTAACCGGACGGTGGTTGTCCGATTAACTCTCCGATGCTAAAGTCAGTTTAGAGCTTTGAGCAGCGTTTTGAGTATATGAATGTAATTGTGAGGCATACCTCGTGCTCCTTTTATAGTAGTCGAATATACCTAGTAGAGTTGTATTAGGCAGGTGAATCCTACGTTGTAGGGATTCGGCAGTATCGTAGAGATTCTCCTGATTTGTCGGGATCTACCTTAATCTGATAAGAATCCTATTTAGGAACGTCTTCCTAAATAGTCTTATCTTCCTAAAGTAGAGCTTATCCTTCCATATGTAGTGTTTGTGTCCTAATAGGACAATATTTCCATACTTAGTCGTTTACCCGAATCCCGGACCTGACGCGCTCTCGGCGGATCATGTGGGATTCGGTCTTTATTAGTGTGTTACCGAATCTTAGAGATTCGGCATCTCCTTCATATCTTTCGGTCTTCAGGGGGAGTCCGGTGTCGCCTGAGAGTGGATCTCCTGCAACTCGGCTCCATTATACTTTCAGTAGGATTCGGTATCCATCAATAATTACAATTATTTTCTCTTTTCTCACGATTCTCTCTCCTTTCTCTCTCACTCAACTCATCTTTACACACTCACATCGCCGTTCCGCCTCCGCCATCCCACCTTTTCCGTTCCATCTCCGTCATTCCGTTTTCATCTCGCCGTCATCTTTTTTTTTTTTATCTTTTTAATTTTAGATCTGAGATTTTTTGTTCTTTGTTCTTTATTATTTTCAGATCTGTAATTTATTTACTTTTTACCGTTTTTTCATCATTAAACATGTATAAAGAGTATATTTAAGGAATCGAATACTCATTTCATGTTATGTAGAGTAATTTTAGGGAATAAAATTCTATTATTTCTACATTTTTTTGTGTTTTGTTGTATCTCTGCGTTTTTTATTATTATGCAGAACGATTTGTTGATTATGATTGATTACTGAATTATTGTAATATTACAGTGTTGTTGATTTTGTGTTGATTTTATGTTGATATCAACTAATTGTTTTTTGATTTAACATTGACAAATAAGATAACATTGACTGTGAAATAAACTAAAAAAATTAAATTAAATTAAATTGAGACTATAAATTGATATGGTAGCATCGGGAAAAAAGACAAAAAATGATGTTGAATTATTGTAATGTTACAGTGTTGATATTGTGTTGATTTTCGGTTGATATTATTATGTTGATTTTAACATTGGTGAAGAAGACAATAATAATGTTAAATTATTGTAATTTTACAATGTTGATCTTATTTCGATATTGTGTTGATATAATGTTGACATTTAGTTGATTTTAGCATTGGTGAAGACGATAATAATGGTGTTAAATTATTGTAGTGTTAGAATTTTGATCTTATGTTGATATTATGTTGATATTTAGTTGAATTTAACATTAATGAAAAACAACACATTATATGTGAAATAAAATAAAAAAAAATTAAATTAAATTGAAACAATGTTGAAAAAATAAAAATTAGTGTAAAAAAGATTGAAAACTTTAAATTAGATAGTTTATTACATATGTTGATTTTGTGTTGATATTAAAACTGACGAAAAACATCAATAATAAAAAAAAGTCATAATTCAAAAAAAAATAAAAATATTAAAAATGATGAAAGAAAATGTTGGAAAATGAGAGTTCATATAAAAAGTAATTTTTTTTTTTAAAAAATAGTATAAAAAAAAATTGATATAAAATGTAAAGATTTAAAAGGGGTAGTAAAAAAAATAAATGTTAGAGAAAAAAAAATATTTCATATAAAAAACCCTCAAAAAATTGAGTTTGAAAACTAAATCACAAAATCTTCAATAAAAATGGTAAAATAACATTTTTAAGTAACGGGCTCAAGTCCAATAAAAAGATTGAGGGAGAGATGGGTCTCAAATATAAGTGGGCTAAACAAAGCCTAACCCTGAAAGCTCATTCAACGTTAGGGTTTATGTTCTCCATCAAAAAGAAAATTTTCAATTGAACTTCTTCTGCATAAATTAGGGATTTAATAAAAAGAAATCAGTTCTTGAAATCAGACTTGAAAAATGAGAAAACTTAAGTTTCACGAGCAAAAGTTACTGAAGAAAGTAAATTTGTTATCATGGAAAAGAGAAGGAAATCACAGAGAAGCGAGTGTTATGCAGCGTTATCACATAGTCGATAGAGATGACTACAAAAAGTACGTATCTTTATTGTTTGTAGCAACTGGGTTTTCTTTAATCTTGAGTTGGGTTTTGTTTAATTTTAATTTTGGGTAATGGGTACAAAAATTGGCAGGTATTCTGGTTTGTGTAGAATGGCTCAGAAATTGGTTAATATATTGAAGCAGATGGATCCGAAAGACCCATTTCGGATTGAAATGACAGATATGCTTTTGGAGAAGCTGTAAGTTCTTTCTGTTTCCATTTTTTTCAAAGATAGTCTGATTTTTTACTGATTACTTATATAAATTAGTTGTAATTGAGTGACCCTGATTGATTCTTTATTAGATTTTATTCTGTTATTAATTAGACTGGGTGTTGGTTCTGTTTTTGTTTGATTTGGTTGGACTATGGTACTACTTAGTGTGGGGAGAGAGCTTAATTGTAACGCTATATTGTAAGGTCTATCTAGCACAAAGGAAACACTTTAATGAGAATAGATGAATTAAACAATTTCAGAACTTCAATTGTTTTAATAAAAATAGGTTATAAATGTGGAGTTTTGAAGTTTTAAAAGCATTTTTAGTAGCGGGAATGAAATGTAGTAACATAAGATTTGAGAAGTTTCTATGCAATATAGTTGTAGGTTTCTAGTCAACTTTGTAATATGCAAGTGGAACCAAAGAGTGTTATTGGTTAGCTGTTTCCAACGTGTGGAAGGTCTTTTAACAGAAAATCGCGGTCGGTTTAATTCAATAATTGACTACTCTCAAAATTGCCAATATCCAATTGTCTTGTGCATGTGTAATTTAAATTTATGTAATGAAGTTCAACATTTTAATTTCTTTCTTTTTTCAATTTTTGTGAACGGCAGATATAATATGGGAGTTATACCGAGCAGGAAAAGCTTGGCTTTGTGCGATCGTTTATCGGTATCATCAATTTGCAGGTAAGCAAATGTCTTTCTTTACAGATACAGCTGATTCGTCTGCTTATGTAATATAGCAATTCCAAGTGGTTGAGTTGAATGTCGTTTATTTTGTCAGTTTTGATTTTCTTTTTAGAAGCTCTATATTAACTCAAACTGGTAGCCACCTCATGCCCAGTTTTTGGGGTTCTTTTCGGGTAATGTGCATTTCCGTTAAAACTTTCTCCTCTTTCAGACGAAGGCTTGCAACTATTTTGACGCGATTAAAGTTTGCTGAGCATTTAAAAGAAGCCATAACATACATTGAGCAGGGCCATATTCGAGTTGGCCCTGAGACGATAACTGACCCAGCTTTCCTGGTTACAAGGAATATGGAGGATTTCGTCACATGGGTCGATACATCGAAGATTAAGAGGAAGGTGCTTCAGTACAACGAGAAGTTGGATGATTATGATGCAATGAACTAAAGGCAGTTGTTATTTTTATCCTTTTTGGAGATAAATTTTCAGATTTTTTGGTTGAAATGTATAAGATTGTATTACTTGATATTCATGAGAAGAGAATGGGACGTCCGCCAGAGTTTCCACAGTTTTTATCACCTTTTCAAGCTTGGAATCGTTGCCATCTTGTTTTATCTTTCTGAAAGTAGTAAATTTGGTGTGTTCCAGTGAGTTCTGGGTATATGTTTGTTTTTTTCAGTGCTCTGTTACCATATTTAGAAGATAGTTGAATAACGGTTCTGCTAAAATGAAAAATGACCTTGTATTGCAGAAGTCTTGATCATGTAAACATGTTCTCGGAACACCTTCTGATATACACTCCAGTTCAGGGTTGAATGTGGCCCATAAGAGGTTGGAACAACTTTTGCATAGGATTAATTGGAAGAACGGCACCTGGCATTGATAATGAATTTATTACACATATATCAGTTAGAGGAATCATCATATCATACTTGTATTTAAAAAGTTAGTCTTTAGTTCTCATAACGTTTTAAAAAAAAAAAAGTTACAGCCCTTCATATTTCCTCTTCACCAAACTTGTAACCTTCCAAAGCCATGGATCCTAAAACCTTATTTCTATTTAACCCACAGCCTACACTACAAACAGAATATCAAAGCCATTGCTACAAACACCGAATCACAGCCCTCATTACAAACATCTCTCTTAAACATTAATTTTCATGTTTCTTAAACATTAATTTTCATAATTAAGCAAGCTGATAAGATACAACCCTTCCGTTGGTCTTCAAACCGTTACACCAAACTGCAACCAATCTACATCAATGGAATCCTTCCATAAATATGCATCGTCTTCAAAACCTCCTTCATCTTCCATAAAACTCAGCTCAAAGAATTCAGGTTCATCACACAAAGAACGTCAAAACCCCATCCTGTTCTTGTATTGTTGTACCTGCATTTCTTTAACCCATAATCTTGGATCGGAAAATATGAAACTCGGCAACTCAGGTCAGATTTATTACACATATATCAGTTAGAGAAATGCTATATAACTCTTATTTTTAATTTACTTATTTTAACTCACTTGACGTGTCAATAGAAAAATGGATGAATTAAAAATTGATTTTTAGAATACACAGCCACAATTAAAGGTTATAAAGACAGAAAACCGTTTTTGTAGAATACCAAAAGAGAGAGAGACTTCCTGTATTTTTACTAATAAAGACGAGCACAGCCTGGAACAACTACTACGACTCTTGGGCATGCTTGAGTGGGGATGAGTGGTAACTATTCAAGATTATACTTAAGAGTTTTTTGATAACGAACTCTGCGCCTCTGCACTGAATCCCAGAATCACTATCGTTTGCCGAACTATAATATGTGGACCGCCGGTAAGCCCACACATTGTAATTCCAGGCTATAATAGCCATTAATCCAATCACAACTATTCCATTTATTAGAAAGGGCGTAGCCAGAGTTTGACCCCGAGATCATAACACCTAGATGGCTGAGGATTAAACCACTAAACCACACCCGTGCTAAAATTAAATTTTAGATAAAAGAGAATGTAGCATAACACATCATAACAGCAGGGTGAGGCGAATAATTTCATAAAGGGGCAAAAAATATGTTCAATTTACATTGATGATACATATAGCATAGTGGGAGATAGAAACCCCCATGTTCATCATAATATAACACAACAATATTAATTACTTTGGTACATGTAAAGCAAAATTTCATGATAGCGCCTCATTGCTGAGGCTAGCCTCCTCACAATGAACTAGAACACATACCGTGCTCCTGAGTCCTGACTTTGCCTTAACGTCTTAGTTTTTCCCAGCATTTATCGCAGCATGAACAAAGTCCTCACACCGTGTGATTCCACCAGATAAGACATCAGCTAGAACACCGATAATATCAAATGCCTCCTGCAAATCAGTGGCGGAATTCATCTCATCAAGCCATGATATCAGTTCCTTGGAGAATCCAGCCATGTCTCTCACATTCAACAGCCGCTCCTTCATTATCACCTCCCAACCTTCTAAACTTCCACTTTCATCTTCTCCTTCTCGTCCTTTGGAAGTGCCTGCCGTTTTAGCAGCTGGCATGTTAGGTGATTTTTTGACTTTAAAGAAGCGCTGCAGCTGGTCAATCAAGCCTGTATATACAAGCATGGGTCGAACAATGGATAGCAGCTCATCAACAGCACCGGTTTCCGGCATGGGGCTTCCGCTGATGCTTCCTGGCTCTATTCTGACCATGCCAGCTGAAGTGGATGATGCCTTAGCTGTTGACCGGCCATGAGTGTGCTGCATGTACGCATGGTATATTCCTCTTTGCAGGAAAGAACGACGGTGTTGTAACCATGACTCGTAGGACTCTGACAGAAGAGAGTTCACCATCATAAACTGGACAGTTTCTTCGGTTCCTGGGGCAGGCTGTGATCCAAGAGCAAAAGGGCGAGAATCCAAGGAAGTTGATGTTATATATGAAGAAACGGCCTTGGCCATGTTTCGAATCTGGGATGAGCTTCCCTGTTCAAGAAGGTGACGAGCCATTTGGATCATAAAAGTAAGAAACCGGGAGTTGCTTTCTCTTCCACCAC
Organism: Mercurialis annua; assembly: GCF_937616625.2. Classification (NCBI taxonomy): domain Eukaryota; kingdom Viridiplantae; phylum Streptophyta; class Magnoliopsida; order Malpighiales; family Euphorbiaceae; genus Mercurialis; species Mercurialis annua. The sequence continues at coordinate 34,439,583 of NC_065573.1, read as the reverse complement.
CTCTACTCTCTGCACTGAATGAGGCCCCAGTTGCAAATCGAGCCAACATCTATAGCAAAACAAATATTAGAGATGAAAATCCTTATTCAGGAAAAAATTCACTACAAATTGAGACGAGACTTAGAGATGAATGCTTACCAGAACAATATCGTAAGTCAAAAGTCGGAGCCGACTTCCATCCGCACGACCAAGAGCATTGAGGTTGTCCCAATACTGATCTACATAGCGAATGTACTGGACTAGTGCAACCGATGGGCCCCTTACAGGGAATAACGAATTGCAGAGAGATTCATTGTTTCTGAGGGTGGCACCTTCCCACTCTTTCTTAGGATTCCTGAGAGCTGCATCTGCCCGTTTTGCCTCCTGATGGCACTGAAAATGAATAATGTTAAAGTAACTGACAGTGGTGTAAACACACTCTCCACGAGCACTTCCTGAACTGCCAACACCCAGATTCACCCGCTTGCTATAAGAGTAAACCCCGAGTAAGTCAGTAGGCCTCAAACTATAGCCCTCTCGGCATACCATGCAAGCCAGCCCACCTTCCTCTTCCTCTACATCGTCCAAACCTTCCAGGACCGGGCGAGCAACAACAATTCTTTCACCACCATCTGCTGCCAGTTCTTGTCGCATACCAAGTCCCTATCAAGGACCAAAAAAAGTAACAAGTATGATCAAACAAAAAAGCAGACAGTTCTTTTGATACAATGGTTATGGTAGAAAATTTCAAATGAGAAATGAAGCAATTAGAGAAACAAATGCATATTATACATTGTCTGTCGATAAACAAAAAAGAAGGCGCCTTCTACAAGAATTTCAGAGTAACGAACTCCTTTAGCTAAAGTGGAAAAATGATAATACACGAGGTCACAAACAAAGTATCTGAGAAATAAATACCTGAAGTAACTCCTCTCTCTTCCTCAAAGCTCTACGCCGCATCTCATCTCTAGTGGCATGGCGCAACTTCCGCACCTTCTCCTCCAAGAATCCATCTCCATTCCCCTCCTTATTAGATAGAGTATCTAACAAGTTTTCAGCTCTGGCACCAATCTCGTTTTCTCCAGAGACTCCTTCCAGAGCATGTAGCAACGGTAAGATTCCTCCCTCATCAATACACTTTTGTGTAGCCAAGTGCCCCATTGACAATCCCCTTAGTATTGATAATATATGTGGGACAGATGGCAATTTCAAACCTGATGACCATTCTGCACTTGACTTGAACCAAGCCTGCCCTGCCACTGCAAAACTTTCCCTTAGATGTCCCACAGCAACATCAATGATGCCTTTCTCTAGGATAATGTTCTTTAACCGTTCCCCACAGGAACTTGTCTTTAGTGATTCAGATACTAAGACAAAATTTTCCAAAGTAAACCTCTGCTCAGCAGCTTTCTGAGCAACACTCTCATCTTTTGGGTTGTCTTGATGTTGCTTCTGCAATCGGTCAAATTCCCCCCAGTCCTGCAAGTATGGGCTGAAATGTTGAATGAGTGCTTCCATCGCAGCAGGTTCACCATAAGTCAAATATGGCAAAATTCTTGCAACCATCTCAGTGTTCCGCTGCTGTTTATTGGACTTTTTAAGGCCTGAAGGATGGCACAATCTTTCCAGGAACATAACAACTATTTTCTTGGCCTGTTCTCCAGTGCCTGTTTCCTCACTAGTGACTGTAAGTGCACTGTGAGTGATGCTAATATTATCACTCTCGTTTGCTTCTAAGGTCAGGCTCTCAACAATCAAAAGAATGCCTTCTGCCGGCTCCATGGCATCCACTGAAAAGGCACGCCTTGCTGTTTCAAGAAGAAGACCTAAAGCTCCAAGCCTTAACAGGGCCTGCCTATTCTCTCTTATCTTGCAGCAGTGCATAAGAAGATTAAGAACTGAAACCAACTGTTCTTGGTTGGACTTGAAATCATCTCGCAGTCTCTGTATATGAACAAAGGACAAAACAATTTAGAAATACTCAAATAGCCTTCTCTTGTAAAACTCAAGAGGCAAGTGGCGAAGAAATCCTAATTAACATTACTAACATAATATCAGTGACTTCTGTACATTAAGTAAAAGCAAAAGGAGAAAAACATCAAAGTCTACCAGCAATCAGAAACATAGGGTAATTTCAAGTTTTTCCATTTCAGTCCCTAAACTATTTTTTTTTCTTTTTGATCACTAAACTTCCATTCTTTCTTCATTTTGGTTATTTCCAGCCAAAAATGTTTTGGTGGCAGTCGGAATTTATTTATTTTTACCAGAAAACTTGCCATGTATGCATAATTTGACCTAAAAACTCCTTTTCAAAGTAAAATTATGTATGTGATAAATTTTCAAAGTAAAACTAGCAAAATCCGGTTGCCACATGACAACTTCCAGCTTCCGCCTAAGCATATTTGACCGGAAAATAGCATGATGAAATAAATGAAACTTCAATGATAAAAAAAAAAGTTCAGTGACTGAAATGAAAAAACTTGTAAACTCAATGATGGTCAGGATCAATTACCCCATAAACATATAATTACAACTGCCTCCATAGGATGAAATCCATTACATATAGAAAATCAAACAACTAAAAATAACCATGTCTGAAGAACTGAAATCATCATCTCCATCACAACAATCAAAACAAATTATTTATTTATATATAACAGATCCACAGAATGTCAGAATCTATAAGAGGAGAAAGCAGTTTTAAAAATTCGATTCTCAATGGAACAAGCTTCAGATCTACAATATAATCTCACAGCATATGGCGTCTTACAGTAAAAATACTGTTCTGAATGCAATTGCCCTCAAATGTAAAGTCCAAATCAGTATGAAAGACACACAAAAAGGACAAAACAAAGAGAAATTCTTAGGTAGACTCAGTCCACCACGTTATTCGTGGACTGAGCCAATAACATTATAACACCTCACTAAAATGAGGGTATTCTTGTAATATCATTATTCAAAAGTGTAAAAAATACCCTCATTTTAGTGAGGTGTTATAATGTTATTGGCTCAGTCCACGGATGACGTGTGGACTGAGTCTACCTAAGAATCTTCGCAAAACAAATAGGAAACAGTTCAGAGTCAAAAAGAAAGGAATATTTTCTACAGCATGATTAGATAAGAAGCTCACCTGGATCATGCCTAATAGAATTTCAAGCCCACCATACTCTTGAACTGCTCCTGCGATTGCAAACTCAACCTCTGGATCTTGTGATTCTTCCCTATCTTCCTCCAATTCTTTAATCATGGGTTCAGTAGCTTCACCATCTAAACCCTATAAATAATCCCAAAACAACAAAGAAGAAATCATTCCTCTTCTCTAGTTAACACAAATCTTAATCTTATACGCTGAACTTTTAAAAAGAGGAAAAACAATTCTCAAAATGACAGCAAAGCACTTGAAGTAATCGAAACTGACATTTAATTTATAAAGAAACTAGATACAGATGCAAACAGTCCTCAAATAGAAATGGTATCAACCAACCTGAAGCCTATAAGTCACCGTCATAGGTGGGCAGTCTCTTGTTGATGCCATGCCACTTGACGACAACAAAGTGGAATTAACCATTGCATTTGAAGACTGATGATTCGACTTCTTCCACACTTGCTCATAAACTTGTGCAATGCTTAAATCAAGAGAGATTATATTCCCTGCTACCAGCAACTCCATGCCATAGTCATCTTCAAGAAGGCCTAGCAGATCCAATTGATGGCAAATTTTATTTTTAACATCACGCATCAAAGGACCAATCTCAGAACTGGAATATGGATTCTTCGTCATTGATCCCCTAATAAATTCTTCCTGCGTGTGCGCCTTGTTAAGAACCAACAAGAACACAGACTCTGGTTTTGATGGGCAAATCAAATTGCAAAGCTGCTCTAGGATAAACTGTACAAATAGGAACGAAAACAACAGATGAGCTCTTTGGAGAAATTAATCGATGTTCAAAATGGATAAAAAAAGATAAGAGCTATTGTCCAGATACTTGCAACTGCCTAATGTTTGGTCACCTCTTCAGCAGTTTTTATACTAATAACAGCTTATCAATCAAGAGGTATTTGAAAGGGTTTTCTTTTAAAACAAGCACATTTTTGTTATTCCAAATAGGAACTGCCTGGCCCACTTCACAAATTCCAAAGACAATAATAACAATAGAATACATTCAAGTGCATTTTAAACACTTCTTGAAGCTAGGTAACAGATAAAGTCTCTTCAAGTAGTTGGCAACAGATTATATACAAAATTATGAAGTGACAGAAGTTAAGAACAAATAACACAATAGAGTATTAAGCAATTTCTGCATACCAAACAAGTTCGTCCTTTTCTTTCCTCCCCATGGATTTGTAAACCACATATACAAGCTCGAATGAACTGCCGTTTGTTTTCACTGCTCTCAAGTAGAAGACTATCTAAAAGATCATTTAAAAGCCGATTGCAGTCACTGATCAACTTCGTCTTCTGTACTATCAAGCCACGAATGACAATAAGAGCCTCAAGGATATCAGACAGCAAATTATCCCGCATAAATCTGGCATCAATACAAATTAAAGGAAGGAGAAAATTAAAGAAAAATGACTAGTTAAAAAGAACCAAAGATCATCGTTCAATTTTTTTTAAGAGAACCAAAGAGCTAAAATTGATACCTGGATCTGATATTGGGAACCTCTAAAAATTTGCCAAGGAGTTCAATAAGCTTGTGAAGAATGAATCCCTGTGAAATGTCGATATGCATGCTCCTTTCTAGAGATTCGACATTACCAATTTCTTCAGTGACCAGTTTACAAATTGTAGTCAGACATCCCCGTACAGTCAAGAAGAGGCGAGCATCTTCTGAATCTGTCATCTTAAACAACAATTCAAAGTACTCTGCCGCACTCTCACCAGCAGCAAGAGTTGATGGCAGCAAAGCCATCAGTAAGTTTAGCAACCGAAATTGCCTAGACGAACTCTGAGCACAGAGTAAACTGATCAGCATGCACATCTCTGACCTAATAGATTGCGAACAAGCACTCAAAACAAGTTCTGTCACCCAAGAACCAAGCTCAAATGTGGATAGATCACTCTTGGAACTCTTAAAAGCACGCCGCCTCCACCTAAGTGCATATTTGAGAGCCAGGTATTCATGTCTCTGGGGCCGAGATCTCTGTGCTGCCCCTTTTACTGTTTGAGACACCTTGTACTGCCTTCTAACAAAATCAAGATATGATGCTCCCTTCTCCCACTCTGCATAGCTCAATAATTGAATATCCTGATTCCTATGAGATGAATCCCAATTTTTTTCCAAAGGCTCTGGTGCTGACTTGTTACCATTGAGCACTCCACTCAATGATCCAAATATATTTGAGTTGTTTTCATCCTTCACCTGAGCTGAAGAAGCGGTTTTCCCAATACCCTGTTCTTTGTCCACTGTATCGGGTTTTGGAGGAGTGCAAGCCTGAGATATGATTCTCAGACAAGGGAGAATAATGTGCTCTGCTATTGCAGGGTGTTTGGCACCCAGTTTAATAGACGAAAATAACAGCTGGAAAACAACACGTAATCTTGATTCCCAAAATTCATCAGCCAAGGAACATACTTCTGAAAGCAATAATAGCTCCTCACGAGTGGCAAGGGCAATGTCCATAGAACGGTGATGCTCAAGGCAGTACATGACTTTCTTCTGTATCAAACTGTTCAGCTCAGTCACTGCATTTACATCGCCTTCAGAGAAAGCACAAAGTACCGCTCTAGCCTGAACACGAGCTGTTTTTGGACCTTGATGAATATTATTTTCGAAAAGTTCAGATAAGATACCAGCTGCCACAAGTTGCTTCTTTGAATTAGGATATTTCGACAGCACCTGCAACATCTCCAAACACTGTGTCACAAATGTAGTTGCACAGCCATAACAATTATTTGGGGACCTAGAAATCACAAATCTGGATGCCGCAGCTGCATCATTTGAATGTTTTTGGTGCAAATAACTCATCAAAACCCGGCGAAGACCCTGCAGTGTCTGCACACTTTTGCTGACAGAATCAAAAGCAGCTTTGCACTTTTCACCGTATAAGACACCAAGAAGAGCAATCTTACGATTTATCTTACAAGAAGGTCCTGGCAGAGAAACCATCATTTGCTGGACAGAGTCCTTCTGCTGTGAATCCATTTCGTTTTCTCCAATGCTTGACACAATCTTAAGAAGGGGCTTTTTGAAGCCCAAAAGCTGCTGGTATCTCCTATGAGCATTTTCTGATTCTGATTCTATGGCTGCCAAACCCCTCTTCATATCATCATCATTCTCCATGTTATCAAATGTAAAACTAGGCTTTGCCATAAAGTTAAACTCAAAACGGCCATACTTGCTATATCCACACTCATTGCATAGAAAAGAATCCAAATTCTCATAATTAATATTGCGGCATTGCCGGCACTGATATGCATTCTCATGGCAATTGCTGCAGATTCCATGCTTATCAGTGACTGGTCGACTGCAACGGGGGCATTGCAATGGTTCCAACGATAATGCCTGAAGATTTTCATAAAAAGAATCCAGTTCAATCATGAAGTTACAAGCAGTGATTGGAATGGGAAACTCCACTTTCAGCTCTGTCTGGTTGAAAGTAAGATGACAACTCTTTGCACGCTTCCACAAAGACCAATTATTTTTCAACTCCGACAAGTCAGCTACAGGCCGATTGTTGTAGTACAGGTTCAAGATTTTCACAGATTTGGACTTACGTGCATCATGAACATTCATAATCACAGTTTGGATCGTGTAACTTCCAGTACATTTCACTATAATCCGGTTGTCTGTAAACTTAGTCTCAGACTTCAAGCTTTCTAGCTTCATCTTACTATATGGTACCTCAGGAGAGCTGCAGGCAACGCATGGTTCACTCTCAAGATAATAACCATCGAATTCCACAAGACTGCTCAGAGTACTGTATATGCGAGAGTTTGGATGGTTAGCAATAAGCTCATTTTGTGAATGTAGTGTCTCAAAAGTGCACCGAATTACATGAGGAGTCAAGCAACGCTCGGCAAGTTCGGTGCTCTGCAACTTTGAACTATTATCATGGACTTTTCCCAGTAACCAAGTAACCAAATCAGTGAACTCGACAATGTTCGGACCGTACAGTGGTAGATCTTTCATTTTCTGCAACAGAGCCATTAACATTGTTTCCTTGAATGAATGCTTCCCATGATGCCATGCACCATAAAGAACACACTTAGCCTCCATGCGTACAGAGCTTGAATTCCATTCCAGCAAAAAGCAATCAATAAATTGCCTCAAAACATCACCACCCTTGTCAGCAAAGATATCTACGACTGCCTCCATATCCAAACACGATTTCTCCAGTCCAGAGTCAGTTCCCTCTTCGCCTTTCTTCTTTTTCTTTGAATCCAGAGACTGGCCCCCTGATTTATTTGCACTTGTTCCAGAGTCCCCAGCTTCAACTTTCTGCAATGAGTGAGTCATATCCTTTCCTGAATAAAAGGCCAAATTCAGAAGTTTGAGAATCTGAACAACAGACTCTTCACTGAAATAGAACACTGCATTCATCAAGAAGGGCAATACATCTCCATGCCTCAAACAGTATTTCTGCCAATTTCGAGGCCTTGCAGTGGCAACCTCAGCCATTGTAGACAAGGACTTCACTATCTTCCCACTTCTCTCATATGGAACAGGATTTTGAAGACCACCAGATTTATTTATGTGCTTGAAAAGCTTCTTCATTTCAGTAGAGAACTGCCATGAATCTCGAACACTATAATAATGAGTTTTACTTCCACAGAGATGCAGAAACAGCCTCCTCGCATATCTTCTCACAAATGTCGTATGAGGATTATTCATGTAACTGCAGAGGACATCCTGGTATCCATCAAGTTTCAAATCCTTACCAGTTGATGATTTGTACACCTTCTCTTTTTCTCCAGTCTTCTCTTGCTTTTCTGGTCTAACCAAAGTGTAAACCAATCGAAAAGCATTCTCCAACAGAAGCCTATGGTAATCCATAAATATATCAGTTCGATGGGCTTTTGCATATGAATCGGAAAAGAACGGAGTAAAATTCCCTGCTGGTAAATCTCTCCTAACTGTTAATAAAGCCCCACATCCAGAACCAGCATTCAGACCATGTGCAGTTTCATAACTAGTGGTAGGCGACTTAAAAACATTGACTAGCTGCTGCAGTATATCCATCAAATAATTAACAAATGACTGGCTCCTGAGAGTATTGCAGGCTCGTATAAGCTGAAATGTAAAGTCGTTCTTTTCTTGACCATCCATGGAAGAATGAGAAGATACTGCAGGGACCGGGATAATGTTCTTATCATGTGAGTCTGTATTTCCACCTGATTTTGGCATAGAACCATCACCACCAGGCTGATGCCAGTTCCGGAGCATCAAAGTAAAGAACATAAACACAAGAATTGCAACTTCTCCAAACGAAGTACGAGTCTTGGCTACAAAAAGTTTGTTGAGATCAATTTCATCCAAAAACCATCTAATCAGTTTCTCTAAATCCAAAGCCTCAGGTTTGGAGCTGTCTATAAAAGGTCCACCAACAGTAGATGATAGTCTATAAAACAGTTGCATGATAGGGACAGCACGTACGCCAGAGGTTGTCTGCATCCATCCTTTCAACTGCTCAAAAAGTTCAGATAAGAGCAAGGAATTCACAGCTCTTTTTGAGGCAGAAATAGAGACTGTATCAGTCACTGAGGCAGAAAACTCTCCTGATTCGTTGGGTTCCAAGACATGAATTGAAGGAGCAGAGTTCTGCATGCTAATATCTGTTGTCAAATTCGAATCATTAGCATCATCGGTGGTGAAGTGAATTTCATTCCCATCTCCTCCTAAGGGTTCCACTTCAATGGGAATAGCTGTCATTGGATGATCTCTAGAATGGGGTGGAGGAAGCCGATCTGCATCTAGTACCTGATAACAAGCCTCGCACAAATCAAAATCAGGACAAATAGTACAGTGCCATCTTCGCCTTAGTATAGGAACAGTAGAGCAGCCATCACAACAATACTGAACAGAAGAGGTTATAGAATCTTCTTCAATCACGACTTGTGTATTTCCACCAGCTGACTCGGCAGTTCCAGAGGCAGAGACAGCATTATCTACAGCATCATCTGTTGCTAACATTGTTTGCTTTGGAAATGGAACCTGAAGCAATCTTGATGCCATAGCAAGGCTGAACAGGACATAGAGGTATGAATGAGCTAAAATAAAACTTAAAATGACATGCACACACACATACACACTAAAGAATAACTACAACCTGCTGGAAGTTTGAACAGCCTCATTGGGAGAGAATAGAAGTTTCTTTAATAATACAACTGCAGGCGCAACAGAATGTCCTACTGAGTCCTTTCCATGTAAAGCCAGACATTCAGCATAACAATATATAAGCTCCACAGAGGCCATAACAATGTTGTTCATAGTTTGGGTGTCAGGTTGCTCAAACTCCAAAATTCCCCATAGAACTTGCATGAGTCCATCCACCACTTCAGAGCCTACACAATTATAAATAAGGAAAAAGCATTAAATTATACATTTGTGGCCTTTTAAACATTTTAAAAAATATTGAAACCACAAACATATAAAAGAGAATAAAGTAGTCAATGGAAAATCTCTTCGCCAATCCAAGAAAAAGAAAACAATATTTGATTTTATTTGTCTTAAGGCAGGCAGCTTTCGAGCAGAATAATCTACTGTGCATGCATGCATAAGCACGTTTATACTTAATACGTGTGAGCCTGAACACCAGGAATGCATGCATAATAGGGGGTTTACAAGATTACCATTCATCTCCAAGAAAAAGGCTAAATTAGAACGGCGGTGCAAAGCAATCTTAGATACAGCACGCATCTGAGCAGTAAATTCTTCAACTATCCACCCTCCAGTAGTTCCACCAACTCCTAGCCTTGAAGATAGCATAGAGGTTGATTTCACCACCCCATGAAGGCGCATAACGTCTTTAACCTGAGAATAGATATCCAATCAGTGACTAAGAAAAATCTGTTTAGAAACATAATTCTATCGTGTACACAAAGATAGACTGCTCAAGAAAGATAAAACACTGTTTTGCTATATATATTAAGAAAGTTACCTGGTAATATATCTCTTTTTTGGGAGAAACAGATTGCAAAACACGACAAGCAGCAGCCTGTAACAAGGGTTCTCTGTCACTTTCAAAAATTGTTTCCAAAAGTAGCTTACACTTGAGTTCACTTGGATCAATTTTTGCATCTTCTTCGGATTTGGTCAACAAATATAACTTGGACAGCAGTCTGAGACCATCAGCTACCACCTGCTCCTGAATGGTTGAGGACTGTGAAGTCCGGCATTTTTTCCCAGATCCTCCAAGCAATGAATTACCAAGCACACGAGCTTCAATATCATCCATTTTCTCTTTCCAACCAAATTCATCTTTAGCTCGACCATATACTTCAAGAGAATCAATTCTGGGAAGAGCACTGTTGTTGAAGGTTGGCCCAACAGAAATTAAAAATTCTTCATCAGCAAGAAGCGATTCAGCAACAGTAAATGGAACATCATACCAAGATCGCATGCCTTCATCAAACTTAATAACCCTCTGGAAGATGGTAATTTCAGAAGGTATGTGATTTGCTGAAGTATTGCCCACATGCAAACGGAAGCCCACCATGACAATGTCCGGATTTGAATTGGAGACCGATATCTGAAGAAGAAAAACACACAAAAAAAAAAATTACCATGTAAAACAGAAACTGAAAACTATGATAAACATTAACTTAGAATATGATTGCAGATTGCAATGACTTCAATTCTCTATCTAGCATACACAATCAAACAAGAGAGAGAGACTCTGAGGCCATTCAGAAAAAAGAATATATGCAGAGCTTCTAAAGCAGATGTGCATGAAATGTATAAAGCAGATGTGCATGAAATGTATAAACCAATCATAAGCATATGTAAATAGTTGACTATCCGATCTATGCATGAAATGAAGTTAGCAATGCTTTTCTGAACTAACACCACCAAACTCGCAGCCATATTAAGCATTTACAAAATAATTACGGCCACTAACCACAAACAAGGAAAAAAAAAACCTCAATTGCCTTATCCCTGGAAACAACAGAACAAAATTACCCTCAAGTTGGGTACCATTTATCATTCCCTGAAAGATCCCTGCACTCAATTTAAGGATGAAAATGGGTGCCTCACCTCGCCCATAGAGTACCTGACTAACCCTACCCAAATGGTGAGATAACCACCCGACCCTTAAAAAATTGGGGTGTTATATCAACATACCCTACCAAAAACCTGATACATATACGCAAATTTCATTTTATATTATAAAGTAATGCATAAAAATAATACATATGAATATTGAAAATTAATTTTTTAGTAAAAAATTTAATACCATTTCCGGAATGCTAATTAAATATATAAATATTTACTTTTAGATAAAGAAATCGTAACAAAAAAATATTTGAGTTTATCTTACGAGTTTTGTCTCTTATAAATAATAGGATTTATAAAAATTAAATATATGAATATCTAAAATTAATTTTTGAGAGAAGAATTTAATATTATTTTCACAATGCTAACCAAATATATAAAATACTTTCTTTTATATATAGAAAGTATAGATAAAACATCAAATTTAAGTTGTAGATAATCTTATAATATTTTTTTTCTTATAACTAATATTACGCGTCCTACACAAAAAGGGTAAGGTAAGGGTATCTCAAAACCCATCTCAAAAAGGGTAAGGTAAGGGGTGTTATTATTATTTTCACAATGCTAATCAAATATATGAAATACATACTTTCTTATATAGAAATCATAGGGGGGAAAAGCATCAAATTTAAGTTGTAGATAATCTTATAATTTTTTTTCTTATAATTAATATTACGCGTCCTACACACCTCATACCCAGAGCCAACTCTATCCAACCCCTTCACAAAAAGGGTAAGGTAAGCTATCTCAAAACCCATCTCAAACCCGACCCGTTCCAGATTGTTAAATGAAAACCAACTTTCCATGGGCATCCATTCATTAATACAATCCTGGAGATGCAAGAACACCTCTCCACATTCACAAAAGCGATCAGGTATCTTCCACAATAGTATACAGAAGTAATACACTATTCAAGAAATAAAAAAGTAAAGAGGAACATGACAGAAAGGTTTTTTTTTTTTTGCAATTTATACTAGAAGTAATAAAAATCTGAGTAGCAGCACAATCTAGAACAAGCAATACCTTAAAGCCTGCAGGACTGGAACTTTCTAAAAAACCATCTTCCGATGCCAAGCTCTGCTTTGCAGCTTCAGAATCACCATTTCTGATGGCATCGCCACCCAGTTTTACATCTGCAGTAATGCAGACTGTTTTCTCAAAAAAGTCAAGTGGGAAATCTGGTTTTATCCCGGCATAAGCTTTACTGTTGAGGATGCCAGAGCCCAACTTTTTTACTTTATCAGCAGTCAAACTCGCACTAGCATCAGATCCTGCTGGGATATGCGAGTATATCTGAAGGCTTCCATCATCATGTAACACAAGACAGTGGACCTTGTCTTTTGACAGAGGCTTGTAAGCAGTCAACCCAACTAAATGTGAGGTTGAGCTCACCGAATGCCGCATGCTCTGTGCATGCAATTCATGTGGCCCCATGGAGACAGCAAGTGCAGTATTTGATTTCACACTAGAGAAGCAAACAAATAACCCACTTCCTATCAGCAACTCTCGCCATCGATGCAGACCAGCTGAGCGGGTCTTGCCATCTTGTTCCTCTTCATATACGAAAGATAGCTCAGTTAAAGACGTTGCATCAGAGCTCAATCGACCCATCAAAGTGGTCCCATCTTGATAGGAAATGAAAAACAATTTGTAAGTGGCAGAGAAATACAAAGATAACCCCTTTGCATTCATTTCTTTGTCCTGAATCCGAATAATTTCCTTCAATGGGGTGGCCCCGACATTACCCTGCACAGACAATTCTAACCTGAACAAGCTCCCATGTTCAGAAAGAACAATAAGAAACATTCTCCCCTGAGAAGCCACGAGAAGTGTTGCATCAACAATCATGTCATCAGGCAAAGTGAAGTAGTGCAAGGGACTGATATTGTCCTGGGATAGCTCATATATCTTGATAAACCTGTTGGTGACCACCATTAGCTTAACCTGAGAACCTGGAACCCAATCAATCCGTCGAATATATGCACCTTGTAGAGCAAGTTCAATGGCAAGACGATCAGTCACTTCACCTCGAGGATTGACAGTTAGAACTTGGCAATCTTCATACCCTGCTACAGCAAGATAATTTTCCACTACTGAATTGAAAGCAAGATGTACGACTTCAAAGCGAACAACATTTCTCGAGAGGGGCTTAACATTGGTTTTGTCTGCTGTTACTGGTGCTATGGTGGCTTGTCCGATTAATTGTCCAACGTCAAATATAGCAACTTTGTCACCTTCTCCAACAGCAAGTCGACCCCGATTGCTGACACTGAGCAAGGATTTGACAAGAGAACCACTAGCTAAATGTATTCTAAGCTCCTTGGCATTTGGATAATCAGCCTTTATTTTCAGATCCAAAGACCCGCCTTTATATGCCTTTTTCAATTGCAACATCTCAACACCATATGATAGCAATTTATCTTCGCCCAGAAATATTTTCTTATCTTTGGAAATATTAGATTCTCTTTTGCTTGTTATATATGGCAATAATGAAGAGCAAAGTTGAAGCACGCGACCCTCAACATCAAGTTCTCCCAGCAATGCTGTGATACCATCCTGAAGCTCTCTTGGAATGGACAACTTAAGCGAGTTCTCCGTATCTGAGGGCATATCCTCATCCAGCTCAGAATCACTCTCTGCCAACTGATCAGCATCCTCTGTGAAGGGTAAGAAGGACTGAAAATTACTAGCAGTCCGGATGGGCGCATTGTCACCACTAAATTTTCGGGGTTTTAAGCATTGGCAATTGCTACCCCTAACACCACCAGCTCCACAGTCACAAAAAAATCGACTTGAACGAGAATAAACTACTCGATGCCCACGATGACAAACTTTAGCACACACAGAGCAACAGCCCTTTGATACAGTCAGATCGCAAGTATAACAAAAGTACCAGTGCTGTTCCATAAAATTGCTGCCACTTGATGTAAATGTGCAAACTTTTGAAGCAAGGGCCCTTTCGCTGTCAGTATCTTCCTCCTCATCTTTATCAATGCTAGCTACCTCACCGTCTGATGTTCCATCATCCTCATCTTCATCCATAGAAGTTGCATCACATTCGAAGGCCGATGGTCCCCCTTCTTGATTTGCAGAAAGAACCATAGAGTCTGAGTTCTTCCTTGATCCTATTGGCTTTAATGAAACAGCTCCACTGCAAAGACTACCACCGGATAAATACTTACCAGACAACTTCTCAGGGATCTTACAGGACCCACAATCACTTGATATATTTCCAAGAAAACCAAAGAGAAATTTAAGCCCCGGAAGCAGACGTTCATCCCCAGCCAGCTTCTCCATCACGATTACAGTTCTCTTCAGAAGCAATTTCATTAAGTATTCTCCTCTAGAAAGTTGAACAACAAAATGAAAGTACAATTTAGCAACATGGACATCAAATAGCAAAAATGCAGTGTCAAGTGAAGCCAGAACAGCTTCAAACAAATGATGGCTCAGCTCTGTTAGATGTGGCATAGAAGGTAAGGGTACAAGACTTGAAATAAAACTCATTGTTGTCTCTCTTAGAGACATCGAACTCTCCTTTGCAGAGCTGGCCCCACCAGAAGCTTCCACTATAGAACCTAACAGCCGTTTCTCCAACCACTTGGAGAGAGAAAGCACATCCATCTCAAAGAATTTTTCCTGAATCTTCTGTCTTAGATGTGGACAAAACTCTGCTAATAAGAGATCAACAAAGAAATTAAGCACCTTTGCGTTTACAGATTCAGAGGAACATTTATCCAGAGAGTCGATTAGAATCAACAAATCACCACGTTGCAACCCATAGGACACCTTGACCGTCTCAGGCACATCTTCTGCGCCAAGATAAAATCTGAACATTGCAGATTTCAATGAATCTTTCCTGAGGCTATCTGCAATATCAATTGTCTTGGAGATTACCCATTCAAGGGAAGTGGTATCACACTCTTCACTACCACTGATATCTTTTAAAAACCCTTCCATGTGTTTCAGCAGAAACAGATCACTATAATCTGACAGTTCAAAGCCAGCACTCAGATTTCTAACAATAGCTTCGCATTTTCCTTGAACACTTTCAAAGATTCTATCAAATCTGACAATCATAACTGAATTCAGAATCTGGCAAAGTACCTTCCTGTCCTGGAACATATTTTGTCTCATATCTTCTAGTCTGAACAACCCATCCAGAACAAAAACTATCCCTCTTATGCCAATAATAGAAGATAGAAGGATCGCACTCGAAGTTTGAATATGAGATGGAAAACCATGCAACATACATTCCCAAAACACTTTGCATCGTACACTGGGAGCTCTTTTGGAAACAACAGCATCCCAGTTTGATAATATATCAGAAAAGGAATCCATGTGGTAAGAACTAGTGCCACTCTTCTTAAGGAGCTCATCTTGAAGACACTTATCAAAACTGGAGTGTTTGAGAAGTAAAAGAGATGCAAACCCATTATTAGTACACCGCCCATCAGCAACAGTAGCAAGAAAAGCCTTTTGATACGCCTGTAAGTATTTTTCCAACAAAGATGATAACAACCTCAGCAGCAATAGAACTTCACCAGACTCGATTAAGCTAGAAATCAAGCCATCAGCAACAGTGATGTAATGACCGTCTCTAGCTGTATTTTCAGTCCAGGACGGACTCACTCCAGGGACATTATATTTGACGCAGTATCGGCAGATACCAACATTATATAAGGACAGTACAATTGACAACCAAAACCCATTCCTCAAGAAATCCCAACCTAATTCTTTAATATCTTCTGGCATGTCCAGCTTACACAGTTGCTGCAGCACCTCCATAGCAACATTTGGAAATTTTATACCTGAGCCAAAATCATCAGAGTGGGCTACAAAAGAGTGGCTAAAATAAAAGAAATTTACCACATCAGTTATGTCCATTGACTGTGTCTCACTCCAGACTGATACCTGCTGATCTGGAATAGACCTCAAGATAGGAATATCAAAGCACAGCGAGAACACGTATCTTTCAATTATAAGGTCTTCTATTGCTGAAGCCCTTTTACCTTTCCAGAAACCAAGAATCTGTGAGAAGGTTGAACATAAATCATTTGAGCTCAGGTGTAAGGATTCAATTGCCAAGTCATCCCTATAAAGTGAAGGGGGAAGAGCTGAAATGTCATATAATTGATTGATCAAAGCACTGATGGTAGGCTCTGCTTCAAGCCATCCACCCAATATAGTTTTTGTTGCATTAAATGCCCAAGACGACATCTGATCATTTAGATTATGAGGCAGAAGTGAACCACAAACTGGAGCTTCCCTCAATTTTGACCTCACATCTAGCAGCAATGACGAAGGACAATTATGAGGATTAAACATCATATGTCGAAGTACTACCATCAACCTTGAGACAAGAAGAGCCCAACATGACAACTGTGTGTTAGAACAAGCAGAAGATGGAGGATCGACTGCTTGGAGGGAAGAGAATATGAGGTTTGCAAGTGTTCCCTTCTCCCCTTCAGATGATAAGTGAAATGCCATCAGTAGAATCTCAACATGGAATAGAGATGGGAGAGTCCCAAGAAGATTCTTGATACTAGGACAATTTAAACAGATAGCTTTAGTCTTATCAACAATGAAACCCCCAAATCCTTTATATAATTTGGTTCTCAACTGACTGCCAGCCAAGCCCATCTGAGAAAAGAGAGTGTGAGATAGCAAGGTAAGGGTCTGATCATTGTAAACAAAACTACCATTTTCAACGTTCAAAATTTGCTCAACAAGGTACTCTTCAAGAGTGTCAGGCAAAGCACGGGTAGTAAGAAGGTTTAGCAATAGCTCAAAGCAAACTTCACTAATGTGCCCAGTCTTCCTCTCTTCATGTGAAGTAGATGATCTATCAAAAGACTTATCTTCTGAACCACAACCCTGAGAATTAAGTACAGAAAGCAATGTGTCAACATGGTTCTCTCTCAGATTTTTGCAGGCATCTTCAAAAAGAGGAGGAGACCATTCATGCGAGAAGACATTCTCTTTCAGAAAACTCAACAATTCAGTCGCAGCTTGCATGGGTAAATTGCAATTGCTGGAACAGTTGGTAGTAACTGGTGGTTGGTCATATCCATCATTAGATCCCACTGAGCGACTACCTTCAAAGAAAAGGTTACCAAACAACGCTTCCTCCTCATGGCAAACTGCATTTTCCACTTCTAAAGGGTTAGCTTTCAAACAATTAGAAAGGGACCTGTCTATTTTAGGCCTTGTTTTAACTCCTTCACAGTGAAGAAAAAACAGAAGATTCATCAGATTGTCCATCCAATGGGTTGAAGGAGAAAATATAATTTTAAACAAATCCTCATGTTTAAACCTTTTAAGCAAAGGAATCTCCTCAGAGTGTACATGGCATGATGGGTAATATTTTTGCAAGTCGGCAGAGCTAACAGTAGGATCTGTATCAAAGCCCTTCAAATCAAGAGTCCGAAATGTTTGTCGTTTTAGATCGTGAAGAAGTTTCAAGATGAAAAGGACAGAGCGAGGGAGGTATATTAGAGGAGGCTTTTGGTTATCGGACACCCTATTGTATCTCCATATAGAAGAATCCAAGTTATCCAATATAGAAGCAACTATGCACGCTTGGACATTCTGAAATGCATTACTATTGCAGTAAACAACTTGCGCAAAAAGAAGGAACTCTTCCAAGAGCAACAATATGAGACCCTCCAAACTACCCTCAACAGCAGCATTGCTATTTGCAAATTCGAAGTCAATCCTGAACAAGCAAGGCAACACATCCACATATGAACCAACTTCTTGTAACAGCAAGGAATATCCAGCATATGGGAAGTCCTTCATAAGAATCCTGAGCAATTTCAAAATCCTCAACCCAATTGATAATCTCCTGCAAAAATCTGAAACTGGCATCTTCTCGTCGTGCACATATGGCAAGTCAATTAGTTGTTTGCAGCACAATATTAGACGGGAAACACAGTCAACATGGACAACAGCCCAGTGCTGAGATAGAAAAATCAAATTGTTTAAATCTTGGTTGGCTACATGGAATCCAGGAGCTTGCCATTCAGGCTGTATGCTTCCAGATGCCAGTGTCATCAGTAGCTGATCCACTGCTCTCTCTCCTTTTGAGCAACTGGTACCTTCAAGAGGGCAAAAGTCAGAAAGCATACCCTCAAGTCACAAGTAAACCATCAAAAAATGAGCAATGGGAGCATAAAAAAACAATACCTTGCAGCCTACAGTTTATGTGGCTCTCCAACTCAATGCTACAAGAATCATCAGAACACCCCGCAAAGAGTTCCAGAAGACAATTTATGGAGCAAGGCTGGGATGAATCTAATAATTTATCATTTCCATCGATCAGAGCCAGCTCCAAAAGATTTACCACATTACCCTATGCCAAAAAAAATATAAGTAAATGACCAATGTCATTATTAACTACGAATAAAAAGTATTAAAGACAGGTAATTACTTCCACCTGACATTTTAAAAGCATATTTTCCTGATAGAAAAATTTGAAGGAAAAAGAAAAAAGTCAAACACATACAATTTAGTATCGACCTTTCCCTAATATATTTTAGACTCTGATGAACATTTTTCCACCTGACATTTTAAAAGCATATTTTCCTGATAGAAAAATTTGAAGGAAAAAGAAAAAAGTCAAACACATACAATTTAGTATCAACCTTTCCCTAATATATTTTTGACTCTGATGAACATTTATTCGATATTTGATTCCACGCTACTTTCAAATCTAATAAAACTTTAAACCTTTCACAAGATATGAAGTTCAAACATCACTCATGTTCTTGTTGTGACTTGCACTTGTTATTTTAATCAAATTAAACACTACTAATCAAGATGATGCAGCATCTAGAATGCATAACGAGTTTTTTAGAGGTTAAAGATCCAATGTCTACATAAAAATTTCACAAATATCATGATTTTACTGCAGCATAGAAGAGAAAAACAAAAGAAAATCTCCCTTATTGGAATGTCAGATTCCTCTAAAAAAAAAAATTGTATAGAGTTTTTCACTTATTTGTTTCCTAAAAATAACAACTCCTTGAGCATAATTCATTATTATAAATACTTGAAGATAGAACAATTTAAATTTTCATAAGCACAATAACTTCAACCTACTAACCCAAAGTCCTGGATATACCAAAGCAATGCATGAAGTGCTGTCAGAATTAGAAACACAATCAGCGAATATGTAACACCAGAAAAGGTATGTTTACGGGCGAATATATCACAATAGAGGCATAAGACAGAGTGGACCAATAAAATGTGAGGACGGATAGACAATGAAGACAAACAAAAATGAATAATCTATCATCAGTCTAGGCGTTCAATAAAAGCATTTAGATTTACATCTTGTTGCAGTAAGTTGGGGGTTATGAAGAGAGGAGAACACTAGCCTTGTTATGTTGCTCATCATTTTATGAAAATTAAATTTACAGAAACACAGCAAGCATACAATGAGCTCGCCATAATGCAGTAGAAGTGGGTTCTCAGAGTTGATTTGCTATAGCATACACTAGTGAAAACTTTCGTAAGTGAACTCCAAAACCAACTTTCAAATTGAGCTCTAGAGAGTCTTACAGGACAGCAGGTTAGAATGTCTGAAAACTTTAAAGAAAAATGAATATTTGAGGTTTTCTCCTAGAAGCACTAGGCCAAGTTCTAAGTTGATGCAAATTAATTTTAGTTCAAATTAATTATTTGATGTAACATTTGAATGATACTAATGTTTCATTGTTTATTATGTCTGAATGATAAAGTTAACTCCTAGTCTCAAAATCATTACTATACAGCCTGTGGCTTGTTTTCCTTGTCAACTTAAGTGTTATGGACTCATTATGCAATTTCAGAATTTAAACCATTCAATTATGAATATTTGCTCGAACGGTTAAAAAGTAAAATAACAAATAGTTCAATGCATTTAGACAAATGCTTTATTATCTTAGTTAAAAATATATCATGTTCAAAACTCAAAATTAATGAAAATCTTCAAAACTTCAAATGGCAAAGTCTTTTACATTATTATTTTCCTATCAGAATCAGATAAATAAGATGCCAAATGCATCTAGACCTTTTAAGCTTACAAAAGTCCCATATTTACACACAGATTTCTAATTACTTCCCCCATTTTCAGATATTAGAATAACTTTCATTAGACATGTCCATGAAAATAAAGGCAAAACACATCTTAAGTTCCTTGTAACATACATCTTTTTATTTATCTAGTTCTTGAAAATCAATTGTGATTCATCAAATCCATGTAGGCATGTACTTATATTTTTTTCAAATAACAAGTCCTTGCGTCATTAGTTAATGTCCAAAATTTATGCATCAGCAGTAGAATAATAATTTAAACATAATAAATACCAAATCGAAGTATAATTCAATTGAGAAACTATGCTTTGACTTGGGCTTAATGAAGTGTAAATTAATTTTCTAATCCTGATGTGTAAATTGTAGACGTTAACTAACATGGTTGTGGTTGTAATTTATACATTTTTGTTAAGGTTGGTAACTGAAAATAAAAAGGAGCAAGGACCTGATGAATTTCATTTTTGATCACTACGGATTAGATAAACAAAAAAACGTATAGTGCATGGACCTTCAGATGAGTTTAAAATAAAAGATTGTTCTTATAATTAACATGTGAAACAAAAATGATTTACAATTAAAAAATATTCTTGCCCTTGCCCTTCCCCCTACTCCCTCCCTCTCTCTTTTTTCCATTTACTTTATTCACCTCTTCTCTCCATATTTCTTTTCTTGTACATGTCCTTACTCTTAAGCATTGTCCATCTTTCCCCTCTTGGTTTCGTTCCTTGAAATTTATAACTATATGCTCCTAACTACAGTACTACACTTCTGGCCTATTATTTTTATTATTATTATTATTTATTATGAATTTCAACTTTGCCACTTCACAAAACCAGGTCGTGTTTTTTTAACATTTTTTTCACCTGACCAATTTATTTGCTAGAGTATCCAGTAAGATGCAAATGAAGTTGTTGAAGAATATCTAGGGAATTCAACAAGATCCATTTGTTTGTAGTAGAGCATCAAAATTTAGTAAAACGACATTTGACTGCTAATATATGAATTAATAATTTATACTTCATAGCCATAAATGCTACATAATTTCACATCCTTCTCTTTACTTCTTTCGTCAAACATGAATCTGAATTTCTTTAGGTGTGATTATTAACACAATCAATCAGCAAACACAACCATTAACATTGCAATATAACATAACAAAATACCAATAACATCTAATGAGATTTCAAGTATGATTGTTCAAGTAAAGCTTAGGCCCTAAATGATAAGTTTAGGCCAACAGATTCTACAAAATGATAAAAACCGAGACAAAAACTTTACTTAGTTTCAATCTAGTACTAGAAGACAATCTGCATAGTTGTAACATGTGACAATTGTTTTTTTTTTAAGAAATTACATAATAATCTTAATCAACAAAATAAACAAATAACAAGCAAATAGCACCTAAATACCATTTCTCCAATTACACAAAGTCCGGTTCAGCTATTTCTAATCAGCAGAATAACTATACTTTATTTTTGAGAGAATTTAATTCCCCAAAAACATCACTAATAATAAAGGCAGTCACTGGTAAGTAACAATAATAATAATAATAATAATAATAATAACAAGTAAAGCATAGAAAAAAAGTGAACTAACCTGCATAGCTGTAGTGAAATCATCAGTAGAGCTAAAGTCTGATTTCTCAAAATAACAAACTGCAAACTCTAACAACTGCTCCACCACCGCAATAACTACCGGCTCTGTTTGGTCCACTGTTCATCAAAATCACAATTTAAAGTAAAACACAATAACAAAACACTTAAAAAACGCAACAAAAAGAAAAGAAAACAAAAATGAATACCTGAGAGAGATCTAGAAGCGGAAACAACAGCAAGACCTAAGGAAAACAGCGACTGAATCTGAGAATCGCTCCATAATTGGAATCCTAACTTAACATTCTTGTTTTGATCATCATCGTCCTGATTATGATCGTGTTCAATTGGTGAAACGCCGCGTTTAAGGATGAGGTAGAAGAGACGGAGGCCGTGTTCGATGGAAGTATCGGAATGGAGGAGTGCGAGAAAGAGATCAGAGGAAGGTGATTTCTGTTCGAAGATGGATTGGTAGAGTTTGATTAAGTGTTCTTCTGCTGCCATTTTTGATGGATATGGCAGTTAGAATTGCTTCATTAGAGATAAAAGTTGAATCAATTGGATTTCAGAGAGGTTTTTGTGTGAAAGAAATAAAGAAGAAGAGAAAAGAATTCGGAATGGGGTTTAATAGAAAGAAAAGGAATAGAAGGGAGAGGAGGGGGGAAATTGAGTAAGGCGGTGGGTTAGAATTTTTTCATCTATTTCATTTATTTATTTTAATTTTTTACACTATGATATGTCTATATATTAGCCAAAAAAATCATAATTTGTAGTCATTCTCTTAATATTTCTCGCCTGTGATAAACAGAACCAATGGGTCTGTTCCATCAGTGTGACGTGGAACACTGCTGGAAAAGTTTTTTATTTTTGTCGAAAAGGTTTTAATTTTTTCCGGCGAAATGATATTATCTTTTTTCTGTAAATTGTTTTTGTTTTGTATAAAGGGTATTTTTGTTATGGTTTTTGATTTTAAAAAATTAGTGATAATTAATACAAATTAAATAAAAAATTACTATTATGATTTATTGAATAATTAATATTGCCTTTTTTTAATTATTATGTATTAGCAATTTTAAAAAAGTATATAGAAATAACCATTTTAAATTTTTTGCCGTAAAAAACCACTATCAAAACCAAAAAGCGTCTTATTTTTTTAGATGAGAGTAAACCAAAAAATGTATCTCATTCAAAGAGCGATTGAATCCATTTTGACAAATCCAAAATATAAGGTGTAAGAGCATCTCCAATGGAGTGCTATTTTTTTTGCTAAATTTAGCATGAAAAAGTGGTAAAATGCTATAAATAGCATAGCATTCTAATTTTTCCTCCAATGCACAAAATTGAAAATAAGTGTTATAATTATTTATTAAGATAATTATCTCTAAATTTTATTAATTTCTAATTATTTGATAATTTTTTAAACAAAAATTAATGTAATTTTTTTGATATAATAATGAGCTTTTTAAAAGAAATAATTAAAAGAATCGATGAACCTATAAAAATAAATTATATAAATTTTTTTATTATATTAATATATGGTCTGCTATTAAAAAATCAAATCGAGACCGGAAAATTAAATTGAAGCACAAAATTTGAAATGAAGAAAGTAAAAAGGTAAAAATATTAAAATAGTAAATGCAAAAAAACAAACCGTGGTAAAATTGTAATTAATAAAGAAATGCTATTGGTTGTTGTAGTTTAGCATATGCTATAGTCTGTGCTAAATTTAGCACGTGATATAGCATATGCTAAATTTACCACAAACTATAGCACTGCATTGGAATTGCATTTTAAGACTTAATGCTAAATTATAGAATTAGCACTCCATTTTAGCATTGCAT
The DNA here is from genome assembly GCF_937616625.2 of Mercurialis annua. Taxonomy (NCBI): domain Eukaryota; kingdom Viridiplantae; phylum Streptophyta; class Magnoliopsida; order Malpighiales; family Euphorbiaceae; genus Mercurialis; species Mercurialis annua. Next base: position 34,415,877 of record NC_065573.1, on the reverse strand, counting down.
TGGAGATGCTCTAAAGGTTTTCTACTTCAACTTTTCATGCCAAATTGAGGGGATAAATTGATCCTTTGTTCATTAAACATTTAGTATAGGACCCAAAATAAGTTTAGCCAATTTGATTTTGAAAACATTTAGACCCCATCTCTGAACCTAATCAATCACACTAAACATAACCAAATAAGACAAGAAAAGGAAAACTCAACTGTGGAACAGACAAACAGAATAATAAGCCTATAAATATTCTTTTCTCACACCATCTAAATAAAGTTTATAGTGAAAATTATCTGAGCTACAAGATGGACGAAGAGCTTGTCATTGAAAAAAAAAACAGTGCAATCAAAATTAAACTGCAAAATTCATCATCTTCAGATGTTACATTCAGGATTTAAACTTCTATACTGCGCTGGAGCCTTAATTCATTCTCTGTGCAGCTTCTTTGGCTAAGACTCTCTCCTTAGCTTTAGTTTTCGCTTGAGATTTGGATCCCATGATGCCACCACCCCACCTCTTGCGATGCTCGTCAAATTTGTCATTAAAGTTGGCCTAACATTAACAATAAGGAATGTAAGAACTTAAATTAGGGTAAAAGGAGACGTTTGTCAGAAAAAGGTAGACCACGCTAACAATCCAAACAAACAGGTTCAAAGACTGTCAAATATTGTATGATACATATGCAATTGCATTAAAAACCTAAAGGTTACCACACGGGTGCCATGCATTACCTTAACTGCCTCTAAAATCTTGCTGAATTCCAATTTGTCTTCATTCTTTACTGATGTAAGGCACAAAGCTGCAGCAGTCTTTTGGTGGACGATCTGTTTGTTTTTTTGCGGAAAAAAATGTCAGTTTACCGGAACAGAGTAATTTAATGATCATAAATAGGAGGAAATGGTGCAAAAAGTTTACAGCTCCAAGTCGAGATTTGCCCTTGACAATTGCATATGGGACCTCCATTTTCCGGCACAAGGCAGGCAACCAAACAACAAGCTCAATTGGATCAACATCATGAGCAATAATTACAAGCTGAGCCTTGTTCTACATGAATAAAAGAAGGTTGGTTATGACAAATAATTAAAAACAATATACGATGAGCCAAAGCAATCATAAGAGTACAGAAGTAGCGGACAAAAATATTAAAATGGGTAATTGAGAGAATGCAGAAATAGTAATGTGCTTATCAAAAGCACGAGAAAGTGACGGCTAAATGTATCAAGTTCAAAACATAATTTGCTAAAGCATCCTCAAATTGCTACCTTACCACTAGGACTGCCCCACAAATCTAATAAAAAAATTGTTGAAATTATGCATTATCATTAAGTTAGCCAACGTGCAGATGGATAAATGTATACCTGCTCAATGAGGTAAGTAACATGGTTAAGCCCATATTTGACAACAATAGGCTTCTTTGATTCCACGGTTTTTCCCTCAGCTTCAGCCTGTGCTCTTAGAACAAGCCTTTCCTTCTTAGCTGCCTTGTCTTCAGGTCTATACTTGAGCAATAACTTGAAGAGTTGGGTGGCTGACAAAAACATATCAGGACAATTAAGCCAAAAACAGAATATTCATGAGCACGGTTCATACCACATTAACATTCATGGCACCGAAATAAAACAAAATCCTAATAGATTTTCTTTCTAGGACAGTAATGAAAATCATACCAAGGTTCTTGTCGAGCGTCTTTGTGAACTGGTTAACAGCAGGAGGAACCTTCAAACGCTGCTTCAGGATTCTCCTTTGCCTCTGAATACGAACAACATGGGGCCACTTGACAAATCTGGTCAAGTCCTTCTTAGGTGGCAGAGCACCACCAATTCCAAATTGCTTCGGCCTCTTTTCAAACAAAGGATTTAAAACCTTTTCCTGCAGTTATCGAAGGTAACAAAACAATCAGTTTAATCACAAAGAATTATTATCCATACAACTAGCGTAAAAAAAACCAGTCTGATAAAAGATTACTAACCGGTTTCTTCTTCGCCAAGGCTGGGGCCTTCACACCTCTTTTGGGAGCCTGTAAAATGCATACAGATAAACAGATATGAATATAACCTAACTCATCCAAACCAGAGGTGAGATCAGCAGTATGAGTGGCTAAAATATCAAGAAATTCAAGTCAGACCTAATTCTGAACTCAGATTATTGCGGTTCTATTGCTCTTAATAATTTCACATCAATGAAACATAAAATTCAAGCAGTTTATCCAAAATCTAATAAACTAAATAATATATTGAGATAAGCAAATAGAATGAGCTCAACAAAAAATAGAAATGAAATGAAGTAACGTACCATGGATAACGGGGAATATGAACGGATCGGAGGGTGAGGGTGTACTGGAAGCCGGCAGTCGAAGAAGAAGAAAGTTGGTTAATGAGGGTTTTTATACCATGTGAAGGAAAGGTATAAGCCCAAACCCTCAAATTAGGTTTGGCCTCTTAACTTTTATTTTTTATTTTATTGGAATGATTATTTAAATTTTTTATTTAGATCGACTCTAGTAGACTTCTTTTTTACTTTTTCATAACTCAAATTAATTTATCAAATTTAATGATGCAAGTTATAAATTAATTAATTTTTATCAATTAGCTTATTAAAAATAATTCTAATATAAATTAAATCAATTTTAAGAATAAGTGTATGTGCAATAGTGGGAAAATTGTATTTTTTTTATTTTTCTGCAAAATGTATCTTAAATCAAATATAGTTTAAAAATTAATTTTTATAATATTAAAAATGTAATAATAATTAATAAAATTATATTTGTTTTATTAATTATCAATTCTCTTAAATTTAATTTAGTATTTTCTGAAAACAGGTGTCATGGGCCGAAAAATTACTGATAAAATAGATTCATACTGACTCCTTTGTTTGTTAGTCATTTTAATTTGTTTAATTTTAATTTTAAGAGATGATTAAATAACAAAATCAAACAGTCGACTCCACTGGTTGAACTGAAAACTAATTACCTATCCGTTCAAATTAATTTTACAAATCAAAAGTCTGGTGCAATTAGATTTGATCAAATTAAGTTGGATTGCATTAGTAGTGCGCCATTGACCAAGTCCAAATTTTTAATTTTATTTAATCGGTTCAATCAATAGTTGAACCGGAAATCGGAGGCCGCACTGGTTTGACTGCCGGATTGATTTTTAAAACATCAATAGTAGAGTCGCCAAATTTTACAAATAGAAAAAGCGATTGTCATTCTTAATTTACCCATTATTACTACGTATGTTATTTTTTATATATATAATATGATTGACTGCATTTTTAGAAAAAATATTTATTTGTCGTACACAATTCCCACATTGCTTATAATTAACAATTTCAACCTATAGGTTATACCTCAAATGGTATTAGCGCTAGACATTATTCTATCAAAGCACCAGCAAGTTCATGACGGGTTGATAAGGTTTTAATTTTACTTATAAGTTCTGATTTATTGTTTCCGCATAGTCACTTTACTGTTGTTGATTTAGCCCATATGGTTTATTTATTTGAAATTTTTTATTTATGATTTTGACTTGTAAATAAAATTAATATTGTCGCTAAAAATTCATCATACAAATTGCGATGTGTTACAAAATTATAAATTAAAATTAATTATCTTTAAATAGTAAAAAGGTATTATTTTAAAAATATTTTAAAAATAAATTATTTTAAAGTACAAATAAGATTTTATTATTATTATTTATATTAAGTGTTAAAAATATGTGTAATTAAATGTTTAAACTCTTACGAAAATATTTATATATAATCATAAAACAACAACAATAATTTATAGATATATGTTATTTTGAAATTAATAAATATATAATATCAAGAAAAGCGACAATATTTTTGGAGTAATAATTATAAAATTGAACAATAATTTTTTATTTTGACAAAAAAAAATTATATTGAAATTTCTTTCTTTCTTAATGACTGTGTCCAAATAAAATTTTGTACTTTATTATTATGCACTGTTATTCTTACAATAGCGTCACCCTATCATAAATTGACAGAGGTAACAATCATTGAGAATAAACAAATCTTAAATGAAGTAATGAAGGATAAGTGACCTAATTATAAAAAGGCTTAATTTCTTAAAAAACCCCCACCTTATATTTTTTTTTCGTTTATACCCTGACCTTGTAAAAACACCATTTGTACCCAATTTGAGTTTTTATGTTTCATCTCTACCCAAAAGCATTAAATTGTACTCTTTTCATTTGAAAAAGAGTTTAAAACAATCCTTCATTTTTAACTTATATACTAATTAGATATTAATGTTATTAATAGTACAAAAATACCATCTTCAAAAAAAAATTAAAAATAATAATAATTTTTTTTAATTTTTTAAAAAATATTTCCGATTTTTTTAATTTTTTAATTTTTTTTTAGTTTTTTTAAAAAATATTTCCGACAAAAAAATTAAAAATAATAATTATTTTTTAATTTTTTTATTATTTTATAAAATTAAAAAAATTAATTAATTATTTGGATGTATTTGATTATTTTTTAAGTTTAAGGATTTATTTGTATATTTTAAAATAGAAAAAAGTTTGTTTTAAACTCTTTTCCAAAAGAAAAGAGTACAATTTAATGCTTTTGGGTAGGGATGAAACATAAAAACCCAAAATTGGGTACAAATGGTGTTTTTACAAGGTCAGGGTATAAACGAAGAAAAAATGCAAGGTGGGGGGGTTTTAAGGAATTAAGCCTTAAAAAAAAGATATTGGATAAATGAAGGACGGTAATTTAAAAAGTAAGTATCACTTAAGAAATGATTATATTTTTATTATCAATTTTTTTACAATATAAAAATACATAGATGTGAGTGTGCGCGCGCTTACACGCATGTATAATGTATTACATACATTCGTAGCTCGGACCTTTCGGTGTCAGATTCCGAGAGAGCCTCCTTTTACGTTCCGAGGCCAACTTTGTGATAGGATATGCGATATTGCAGTTGTGGATTTTATCGTTGCGCCCTATGTGATGTATAGCTCCTTGGGATGTTGTCCCTAGCTAGCGGATAGTACCTCTGGCAGCTCTGGTTGCGCCTGATGAGAATGATCATTAGGTATGTGTTTGTTTTATGTTTATTCGTCTTGCGACACATTTCCTCGTCTTTAGACCATTTTTCTAATAGGTACTTGTGAAATAGTAACCTAATGCTAGTCGTGCCCGAATGGCGATTATTGGATCCATTGGAAGAATTCAGGCAAGTGAGCATGAAATGGATAGCGCTACTGGATGTATTCATGGTTTGATGAGCTATATGTCGTACCATCTTGCACATCATTAGGCGCTTCTAGATGCGTGCAGAGCGCCGGTCATGAGGGCTATGCAGAAATTTCTTACTTTCTCTCAGACTGTATTCATGTGAGTTTTCTCGTATTTTATTTAATTTTTCATATATATTTTAGAATTTGAGAAATTAATATAAAGAAATCGCAAAAGGATTCCATGATATGTAATCTAATTTGTCTTTTGGGATATCCATAAAGCATTCTTCAATACACACCAGATTTTTCTTGTATGTTTCTTTCATTTTCATCTTTATTTCTTTTATTTTCTCCTCCTTTTAGCATACCACCTTTTAAAACAATAGACTTTTCAAGAACAAGCAAATTGAGGATTATTTATACTAAAATAGCGATAGTAATTGTTTGAGTGAAAAAAAACTAAAACATGGCTTCTTCATCAAATGCTAGTGAGTTTAATGTTGGTTTGGGTATGAAAGTATCATATGTGCCCAAAAGCATACCCAATTTGATAAAAGATTTATCAAAAGATGAATCTAGTGATGAGGTCAAGCTTTTGATTTTGAGTGGTTACCTTGTTAAGTATAAAGAAGAACTCATTTTTGCTGATCTTTTTAACCAAGAACTTCCTCAATGCAGGCTCTTGTTATTGGATGGTAATATTTAGTCATTTTTTCTGTTTTTTTATTCAATATTCTTAATTCAATATTGACATTATTTTTATGTAGCAATTGAGCTATTGGAAGAGGAAATTAAGAGAATAAAGAGAGGCATGGGGCTTGAAGCTGCTGAAAAAATAATTTCAGGAGAAAAAGAAATTATTGTTTCAGAAATGAAGAACAGGATCATGAGCATTGATGAGATATCTAATATAGACTTGAATAATCCTTCTATTGATGATCATCATGTGCAACAATGGAGTAACCCTAGCAATATCATGCAAGACAATACAACGCTACTCACAAACCAGGTTATACTATTATATCTAGAATTCAGTAATTAATTGTGCTTACACTACTAGAAAACAGCCAGATTTTTGTCGCTAAAACCGTCCATAAATTTGTTTTTGGACGAAATTATCAATAGCCTACAAAAAATTCATCAAGAATCCGGTATTAGTATGACCAAATTGACAAATATATCCTTAAAAATAATATTGACAATTTGATCCGTCAATTTTAGAAGTCATGGCAATTACTATATTCAAAAAGCAAATAAAAACATGTAGAGTCTAAAATACTAATATCTTAAACTATATTTATACACACTAGTCCATATTTAGAGAATTTTTTTATATTTAATTTTATAATAATAAAAATATTTTAATAGCAAGAGACACATTTTTATGAAAAAAAATTAGACAAATACTTCTTAAACTTTAATGATTTTAGAATTTAATTGTTGACTAAATTAAATAACTAAAAAATATTTTATTTTACCAAGTAGATCTTTCATCTTTTTTATTTACTATTTGTATAAAATTGCAAGATTTGCAATAATTTTTAAGAATACTTGTGTCAATTTAATCACAGTTGGGATGCATAAAATTATTTCGCCTAATATTCCTTCAAAAATATTTTATTATTAATAAATATAGAATATTATTGACCATTTTATTTAGTAAATTATATAAAATCAATCTATTTGTAGGCAGCTAATTTATCACTTGATCAATCTGCAAGGGGAAACCAAGTTGGCATTGATAACGAGAAATGTTTGGGAGTGAATGATAGCAAGCTGATGAAATATAAGCTGAAGCCATTAACACAGACTATTTGGAGAAACAATAGGAGATCATGGACGCCTGAGCTTCATGCTAGGTTTGTGGTTGTTCTTCATATGCTAGGAGGACCTGAAGGTAATTATAATTTAATTCATTTACTGTAAAAAATTAAACCCGATATATAAATATATATATATAATTACTCACTGACCACGAGTCATCGATTATTTTCAGTTGTCCTTATAGCTCTTGTATTTTTTTGAAATGACCCTTATAGCTTATTTAATCGTCTCATTCCGCCTTTCTTCAACATCGATTATTTTCCTCCATCTTTCTTTTTTTTAATTTTACGATTCAAATAAATATATTAGCTTCTTTATTAGTATCAAAGTCAATTTTAAAATCTCAAGTTTGAACCCTTGTTAAGTAAGAAAATCACAAAAAGAAATTGACTTTTATTTAGTTGGAATAAGTGTAATAATTAAAAGGTGGGGATACCCTTTTTCTCTCTTTTTAGATTCTCCTAACTGATTTTGGGATTATTTAACCAATTAATTTTGGTTGTATTGGGCATAATTTGGAGCAGTAGCAACACCAAAACAAATAAGAAATGAAATGAAGGTTGAAGGACTGACCACCAATCAAGTGAAAAGCCATCTGCAGGTAAAAAGAGCTAAATTACAAAACATATATCTAATTATTAACTTAATATAGTATTATTTTATTTTCAATGATTATTTACTAATAATTAAAGAATCAAATTGTACAAGACGTGTATCGAAGGAATAGCCTGCGACTAGTAATGAGCATAGTTATTATTCAATTTAATTTGATTTTTCCTTTCACTATAATAAAAAATCTTTAAAACTGTAAATTAAATTCCGGAGTAAAATTTAAAGTCTAATGTAGTATGCATAAATTTAAGGTAAATGGTTAAATAGTTTATTCACAATATAGTATTCAAAAAATACGATAACTATTTATCTGATTAATTGATACAGAAGTACAGACTGAACTGGAGGAGATCTTCAGATATGAATGAGAAAGCAAAGTTATACTGATATGAATTGATAAATTTGGGTCTTTCCAATTTCCAATTCGTTCATTACCATGAGATGAAGAGAAGGTGTTTTTTTTTTAATATTGTTTCATGTCTTAGATGAGCTAAAAATAATGAGAGTTTACTATTTATATTTCTATTGAATTTATTTATAATTAATTATTAGTAAATAAATTATAGTCATGCTGTGTCACTTTTGCTACAATTAACGCAATTAATCTTTTTTTTTCTTACTCTAATCTAAATCTCATAATTGTAAAGATGATCTCAGCTTAATTGGATTGTACCGAATGATTAATTAACCTTAGTGTGAAACTTTTTTGCACCATTTTAAAAATATTGACGGCTAATAAAAATAAAAGGTCATAAAAATTTTGATTTTCTGTTAAAGCGCATCTGCATGCTTACTTGTAATATTTTCGATACATGATGTGATTGTTAGAGTACACATTGAAATATTATTGTAAATAATAGATTATGTAACAAGAAAAAATATTCCATGCAAGGTCATGAATTCGAATATGAGGAGGAGAAAAGAAAATAACCACATGACCTATTAGCTGGTACAAAATCAGTTTTTTTATTTATCTTTGTTCATCTAAAATTCAGTTTATGATGAACCACTTTCAAATAAGTGAATTTTTATAATTTAGTCCATAAAATTTAATGTGTAATTTTTTGAAATTTTTCCCAAATGTAAACTTCGAAATTGAATAATTTCTCATCAAAATATGGTTGATGAAAACATATTTTTATATAAAATTTATAAAAAACTCCATCAGCTAAACGACACACGATCTCGACAGTTATGAACACAGAAAAATCTAGATTGAAAGGATTAAAAATTAATAAAACTCAAATTAAAAATGTTCGAAATTCATAAAAAATCCAAACCTCAGATGAAATAAGCATCAAGAAGAAAATTGTATAATTTCACAGAAAAAGAAAATGTCTCACTTTATATTCTAAGTTACCATTGTCATTTTCATATATCTTTGATGCCTGTAGCTAGGGTGTCAGGACCGAATTTTAAGAAATTAAATAAAAGATTGATGATACATATGGCCCTAGTAGCATTGTTATACAAATGCTTTCATGTTCTGACTTTGTTAAATGGTGCAGAACTCAAAAAGCAATAGAAACAGAAAAACCTTTGAAGGTATTATGAGATTTGGAACAATTACCTCAATAAGTCAAGCCAACAAGAAGTCGCCATGCTAAAGAATTCGAAGTTTTATTTTAGAGGCTTCAAACCCTGGCACATTTGTATTAAAATTTATTAAATCTTCCCCAAGAAAACAACAAATCTATTAACTTGCTTTTACATGATCATAGATATGCTAGATTATTACGATGTGCATGTAAATGAGAATTGCTATCTTGGATACTGCGTTACAGCATAAAGGCACCAAAATACAAAAACTTATACAGGTCGTTTAATGCCTAAACATCATTCTATAGAAAATTGTACTTCTCTTCGACCGATTATTGTGAAGAAATAATAATAATTAAATCACACTTATGAGTTATGAGAAAATGTAGCAGCCATGATGACATCGTACTATTAATATCTTCCAAAAGGATTTAAAAGAAATACATTATAGAAGCAATCAACTTCTGTATCTGTCAATGGATTCTTTTCCTGAACTACCTAAATTATTTTCTACCATTACTCCCTTAATGCAAAATGAAGACACTAATATGTTATTTTTACCAAACTATCTACTTCTTTTGGTCAAAGTAATATACAATCATTCATATTCATCTTTTTAAGACTATATCTCTATTCAGATAGAGAGACTGTTGACGATGCTTTTGTGGGATGACAGCACATCATAAAAACACAAGACGGGTCAAACGGCCTAGAACACAAGGGTTCATCAAAAGATTTACTTGATGACACTAAGATAAAATACAATCATTAATAGAATTTTATTTATGCTGGCATATGGTCTAGTCCCAAAATCCATTTTTCTTACTTAAATTGAATGTAGAAAATAATGGAAAAACTCAAATGCTGCATGATCCAGTTATGCACCACTCAGTGAAGAGCTTCAACTGCAACCGGTATTAGACCGCATAAATATCAAATATGAAGAGGCTATTCTCAATGGGATGATATGCAGACATGTATCTCAACATTATGCATGAAGAGAAAAAAAATAAAAGAAACTGCGTTTACGCAAAAAGAGGTGAAGGGGTATATATTATAGATGAGCTTGAAAGCAATTGTCATTTAATTAAAAAACACCAATGCAAAAATGCTTCCATATCTTATGCAGCAACTAGTAGCAGCCGCTTTTATAAGCATTTTTAGTAGTGTTTCGTTAAGAACCTTAGAAGTTCTCAACTCATTAACAGCCAAACGGAGAGAGTCATCTGAAAGTAGCAATCGTGATAATGCTCCTGTACTTAATCTGCAAGAGAGGGATATTTGGAATCATCAAATCAGTGAAAAATTTAGATTGAGCATATTGCAAAGCCAGATTATGGCGTAAAGACCATTGAAGACAAATAAATGTTTCACAATGAAGGAAAACTAAAAGTATAATAAAGGTAAATTAAGACATCACGATAAATAAATAAAAAGGCATCATCTAATGTAGTCACCCGAGCAATTTAGCTGCATCTGATACAGAACCCTCAACAGCAAAGATAAGATCAAGCAATGCTTGCATTCCCTGAAATAGTAAAAGATCATAATAAATATGAATACAAAGTTAGCAATGATACTAAAAGGAAGAGACAAGGAACCAAACCAAAAGAAATTTAGGATTATTAGGACCAATCTGTGGACCAATATTCGAGGGTCTAAGCGTAGACTTAGCAGGAAGAATCTGAAGAAGCTCAGGAGGAGGCGAATACCCTTCAACCTCCAAATGGTTCCTAACTAACCCAAATTAATTAAAAATTAAAATCATTAGTAGGCAAAGCAAAAGAATAGAATTTCAATAAGAAGATTGTAAGTTAAGTTACTACGTTTGAGCGCTAAAAGAGTACGAAGGCGACGCAAAGCCGAAGCGCGATTCATGTGCTGGGAACGATCCTCGGCGGCCTTGTCAATTCAACACAAATTGAATTAAAAATTGAGTGAGACAATACATCAAACATGTAGAGTGCATAAAAGAAAAAATAGAAGGAAATTTTTTTACCTGAGAGATAATACCGGTGGGGAGATGCTTGAGACGGACGGCGGACTCACGCTTGTTACGGTGCTGACCACCAGGTCCCGACGACTTGTAAGTGTCCATCTCACATTGTTTTATCAATTCTTCGTCGCTGAAATACAAGTATCTTGTGTTGTTGTTTTCATTACTGCTACTCAAACACCGCAAATGTATCCTCTGTATTGCTATGGTGTTCTTATTAATTGTGGCGTAAGAGTTGGGAATTCTGCTTGTGGTACCAATTTGTGCCAGCCATTTCACCACCTGATTTGCCATTCCACATTTTCATTATCCGGTCATCGGCAGATTTCTAATTTTCAATTGCCAGAAGTTATGAAAAAGCCCTTAAAGTTTTTATTATTTAGCATTTAACTCCTTGTGTTATTTTTTCATCAGACAAACCCGTGATATTTTTAAAATCATGCAAATAAACCCCAAAGTTAACGCCATCAAAACGGACCGGCGCGATATAATCACGATCCGCTAGACCATTTTGACACTTCTATTGATTTTCGCAACATCAAAACTAATTTTGATATTCAAAATAATATTATTAACTAGAGTACCTAATGTGTTTATCATAAAAAATTTGTTAATGTTCATGGCGACATAAATTTTAGCTATGTCGGCTTCATGACTCTGATTCTACGGCCTTTGAGCCTACCAATAGCTACTCCGATGTTGATGAACTTTACAATAGTAGCAGGCTTAATTTCTTCCTCCTTTTTCACGTAATCATGTTAACCACTTATTTTCTATCCGTGTTTTAATTTAAGGTTTATTTGCATCAATTGAAACTATTTAGGGCTCTTTTGACAAAAATAATAAAAACACTTCTTCATTCATAAAAACTTCAAGGGCCTTTTCCAACCTTCTACCTTTTCAATTACTAGTATTTACATAAATATAAAAGAAAAATAAGAAAAACGACGTCGTAGGAGGTTCTTATATGCGCACTAATGATTTCTTCTCCTAGATGTGGCTAGCTCAATTTCAAGTAAACCCTAGGTAATACAAGGGCAAGGCTGGTGTAGTAGTTGCAGGTTGGGGGAATTATATGAGGATTTTTTACTCTGTTTCCTGATGCAAAGGCTGTAATCTAGAGATGCGATTATTCTTCCATTGTCCTCTATTGTAACCTCGGTCGCAGCCTCCGCGTCAGGACACAGAGTAAATAATCCTGATACAACGGGCGTCAGGACACAGAGTAAATAAGATAATTGACATTTTCACTCGTCATTCATTAATGTTTTTTACAACCTTAAGTTCATGAAAGCTAAATTGTCGAATCTCTTCTTTTAATCATTTATAGGTTATAATGTGGAGCCTGCTCTGCCTAATGTAAACTTAAGATGTGGTGATTGGAATTGGAAAATGCAACTAGAAACATAGAATGCAGAATTGAAACTACAGAAGGTATGTTAATCTGTTATGTTTTAAATTTAGTTTTTAGTTTTTTTTTTACTTAATTTGTGTTGGATTTGTGCCTTCTAGGGAAATTTAGCTTATCATTTGTTGTTTCCCTTTTAAAGATTAAGTGGGTCGTATCATCTTTTTCTTCAGCTCAAGATTTGATTTTCTATATTATCAACCAATACTGCATGCCAAATTTGTGCAGACTATTGATTATCCTGCATGCAGGAATTAAGCATAAGCACAAAATTCATCCTTTACATAATACATAATTCATTAAGTATAAGACCTTAATACATTTCAAGAAACCAAGAGAGGGTTAAGCACAGCTCCAATGAAAAACACAACACTAGACCTTTCTTCTTTGATCACAAACATAAAAGGGTGGTCAGCTACAAATTTTGGAGGATCCATCCTGCCGCAGCACAATCTAAATTGAGGAGCAGTGCTAGCTGCAGCTTCAGTTCCATGTTCATTTACTTCAACACATGACTCGTGGTATATTTTTGACAGCTCAACTGATTCCGGAAAATTAACCATTTCTGTGAATTCACCCGTCTTTCTGAAAGGTAATGTCAATCCAAGTTCTTTCAAAGTATTTGACGCTTCTAACTTATATGCGAATTTGAATCTTGGTATCCAAAATTCATAAAGTTCTTCTTCTTGTAAATCAAATTGTGTGTTGTAAAATTCAGGATTTGATTTGAATTCTTGTATTAAGTGATGTATGCCATCTTTTGCATTTGGAAGAAAGAAGTACATGGAGAAATTTCTATTATCTTGGCCATTTTGGTAAGGTAATCTGAGAATTTTATAGCTATTGAATGATCCGTAAAGATGTTTTTCATATGGTTTGCTCGTCATGAAAGGAACATGAACAGTCTGGCCATCGAGTTGGTAGAAATCTTTTTGTTGAGTTCTAGATTCGTCGAATTTTCGATCCCATGCTCCTTTGAAGTAGAGTGCATTTGCAAGAACAAGAGATGTATTGCTGTCTAAACACTCTTGTGGGAGGAGGGTTTTAATGAGTCCTTTTGTTGCACTCTCCACCCATGAATTGACTTCATCTATTACTTGATCCGCCTTCAAGCAAAAGAATAAAATATGATATTCAGCTTGTAACTATCATCATGGTTTTGTTAACCCATGTAGATAGAATTGCACTAGATGCATGGAAGATGCAAGTAGAAATACTGATATATAAAAATTTAGAAACGGAAGTCTTCTTTCTCGTTGATAAAGTGAGAGCGATGTGATCATGAACTTATTATTAGGTCGGAACAAGTTGATAGAATCTCTTTTTTTACACCTCCATGTTCCACCCATGCGGGCGAAACAGGGAAAGAGAGATGTGTTTTTCTCGCTGAAATAAAATGGATCATTTTGTATAAAAATACGTTATAAATATAAAATTTTGAAATTTCTAATAAACGGAAATGCTAGGGCGAAACATTACCTTATTTGCAAAGTCCACATCTTTGGCTGTGGCATGGTAAACAGTTTTGAGTACTTCCTCAAAAGAAGGTTTCAGTCCAAACCTTTGATCCACCCAAGCACCATTAAGGAATGACATAATAGGACCCATTGTGATGTCCGGACATTCATTTGCAGGCAATAATACTGAATTGGCAATCTGCAAAGCCACATAACTCAGCTCTTCTGTACTTGTTGATCCAAGAAAGGATAGCAGTTGCTGCAAAGTAGACCCTTTTGAGCCGACAGCAATTAGGCTCAATGTGAACTGAAAGGATAGAGGAGAAAACACAAAATTTGATCCCTTTTCTACTTCTTTTGATAAAATATGGATTGCTATCTCTGAACAGGAACTCATGTTCAAATTTCTGGCGAGTGTTTTTGTTGCAGACTCCATCTATATTGTAAAAAATTCTCGATTTCTACGTTTCGGTGTTTTATTTTCAGTTTTCAGAAACGCTTTTGAAACTCTATATTTATAACCTATTCTTGTAAAGAATATGATTTTAGCCGTTTCTCATTTCAGTATGTCTTTTCTAACTATATTATTTATATCTGTATACGGAATTACTTGATGAGTTATATAATCAACACATGAATATTCTTGGAATATGTGTTGGCATGATTGTCTTGCGGTAATAAAACAACATGACTAAAACAAATTCATAACATAGGAATGGTCTCATAAAACAGTACAGAGCATAAAATTACAAGGCAAATTTTAATTAGTAGCAACTTTGCCATCTAATTTTCATAGTTTATCAAGTTTAGATTGAGACTTACATTGTCTTACTAGTAATAAAGAAAAGAAAATCTTACATTGCTGTATGTCATCTTTAAAACAAAAATTATCACCCATTTTTTTCATAATAAATGAACCAAAAATCCATTTTCGTTTTACTAGTTGCTTGTTTCGGTTGCAGGTTGGGGGAATTATATCAGGATTCTTTACTCTGTTTCCCGATACCTAGAGATGCGACTGTTCTTCATTGTTCTTTATTTTAACCTCGGTCGCAGCCTTGGCGTCAGGACACACAGTAAATAATCCTGATACAACGGATGTCTGAGCAGTATTTGGGAGATGAGTGGATCCATGTCACTCAGCTGTAGATCCAAAACCATCACAAGAGAGAAGGACAAGAAAAAGAAATAAGACTTCCTATGCTTATAATTTTGCACTTAATTCATTGAAAGGAGGGTGTAAGTATTCTAATTACACAATTTGCTATTATTAAGCATGGCAATAGTGCTAAGAGAAATGGCATCTTACTCTTCATTGATATAAACCTGCTAAGCTTTATTTTTAAGAACAAAGAGTCAACGCGCCCCCTGAACTTGTAACACGGGGTCATCTAACCTAATTTATACTTGTTTGAGTAACCAACCCTGAAATTCTTCATTTTTGGGTCAAATAACCCCATAATTTATATTTTTATTTCGAAAAATAAATTTAGAATAATTATATCGCAACAATTAGGAAAGTATCTAATTATTTTTTGCATACCTTACCTTCGATTTATATTTTACGCGTTTTAAAAATATAATTATGGGTTATTTGACCCAAAAATGAATAGTTTTGGGGTTAGTTGCTCAAACAAGTATAAATTGGGTTAGATGACCCCGTGTTACAAGTTTAGGGGGTGCGTTGACCCTTTGTTCTTATTTTTAAGGTGCGAAAAATGTCTTTCATTAAATTTTGGGAAAAGGGGCAAATATGCCTTTATCGTTTAGGGTATGGAGCAAGTAGACCCTCTTTAAATTTAGGATCTCAATTAAGCCCTTAACGTTTCAGAATCAGATCATATAAGCCCCTCCGTGTAACACGGTTAATGAAACGTTAGTTTCTGCCTACGTGGAATGTCCATATTATTCCACGTGGCCAAACGGAAGCAAATATGTCCTTATGGTTTAAGATGAGAGCAAATATGCCCCTATAGTTTAGAGTGGAAGCAACTAAGCCCTTTATGAATTTTCGATCTCAATTAAGCCCCTGAAGTTTTAAAATCAGCACATCTAAACTCCTTGGTCTAACATCGTTTACGAAACGCTCTATGTCATTACACGGTTACGTGGAATATCCATATCATTTAATATCTCAGATAAAAAAATCACATAATTTAAATCATTGTATTTTCAAATAAAAGTTTAGAGACATTTTTAACCCTTTTTTATATTATATAATTCTCTTCGACTCTTCTCCTTTTTTTTTTGTTGGTTATCCACCATATTTACCACGTTTTTTTACATATGTCACATCAATTTACAACCGTCTCTGTTTGTCGCTTCGAATCGAGGTAGGTTCGAACTAACAAACACATCATATGTATATCATCAAATCCAGCTGGGTTCAAAACAGACAACAAACAACGTAAGCATGAAGTAACAGTATAGAGCGTTTCGTTAACAATATTAGACAAAGGGGCTTGGATGTGCTGATTTTGAAACGTTAAGAGCTTAATTGAGATCGGAAATTTATAAATGGCCTATTTGGTCCTTTCGTAAACTATAGGGACATATCTGCTCCCGTCTTAAACCATAAGGGCAAATTTTCCCCCTTTTAGCCACGTGTAATATGACATGGACATTCCATGTGGACCGAAAATAACGCTTTGTTGACGTTGTTACACATAGGGGCTTATATGGTATGATTTTGAAACGTTAGAGGTTTAATTGAAATCCGAAATTCAAAGAGGGCCTATTTGCTCTATACCCTAAATGATAGGGGTATATTTGCCTCTTTTTCTTATATTAAAAGTAATTTCATACTTTTTGTTAAGTAAAAATCGAAACAAACAACATTTATCAAACTTACAGAGAAATTAAGTTCCCAGAAATTATATTTTCCGGGAAGTTAACTTCTTGGAAATTGCTATTAAATGAATCAAGTGAGGCCTAAGAAGTATAATCTAATTAGAAATAATACTGACTAATTATAAATACTCTCTAGCTAGCTTATTCAACTTTTACAGTAACTTAAGTTATGTAATATAGAATTAAATATTGATGTAAATACTTACCGTTTTAATTCTGCTGCACATATCAGTCCGGTTAAAACAGATCACAACAGTTATATATAATCATGATTCATGACATGAATATTCTTGGAATATTACTGGCATGCTTATCTTTTCTTTTGTCTGTGGTAACCAAACAACTTGATTGAAACAAAAAAACTCATAACATAGGAATGATCTCATAAAACAGTACAGAGCATATAATCACAAGACAAATTTTAATTAGCGGCGAATTTACCATCTAATTTTTGATAGTTTATTAAGTTCAGATTGAGACTTACCTTGTCTTACTAATAAAGAACAGGAAGTCTCACATAGCAGTTTGTCATCTTAAAGCAAAAATTATCTGCCAAGTTGTTTAAAATTAAAAACAGAATCAAACTATTTTTTTAAAATTAAAATAAATGAACTAAAAAAACTATTTTTTTTATTTCGATTTAGTTTGATTTTTCGATCAGTGCGGTTGGGTGCATCGCCCTAGTCACATTGAATAAGAAACCTTGATTTTGAGAAACTAAGAGAGGGTTAAGTACCGGTCCAACAAAGAACATATAATCCCATATTTCTCTTCCTTATGAAAGGATGATCAGCTATAAATTTATGCCTAAAATTTATGCGATTTAGAAATCTATTTGGAATTAGTATAATTCTTACATAAGAAGCATTTGATTGGTCAATTAAGAAATATACTTCTAATTTTATATAGTAAATTCTGGTCTATTTTTGCACTACAGACTCCATTGTGATTGTCCAATATGTTGCAATAATATATAATATAAATTTAAATATGATTTCCCCCCTAAGCTTGTACTCAATGGTAATCAGTATCGAAATTAGCTTTTTTGTTTATCATTTTTTACCAATCAGACCAAACTTATTGATTTTAAAATATAGCATTAGGAAATTTTGGCTAATTGAGAAAAATAAACAGCTTCAGAGGATTATTAATTGATTAAAAAAGTCATTTTTAGTTTTAATTGACTAGCATGAAGTTCAGGAAGACATATTGATATCTAAGTGATATAGTTCATACAATTTGTCTGTCTTGGATATATACATTATCGCATAAAACAACAAACAGAAGCTAACAAAAACCTGTGAAAGAAGTTTCTACAATTTGAGACAGAAGCAAGCTGATGAACTTGCCTGCTTACAAGTTTTATAAATGACAGGTGCCAAACATAAATAACAGGTACAGTTTATCTCTGTTAAAAAATAATTACTATTTGAGAGCAATATTTTTTTGTATCTTATCTGAATCATCATTTCATTCATATTCATTTTCCTTGTAAAAAATATAATTATCCTAAAGTTTGATAGTCTAACTTATCATTATCATCAATCATTTTAGCAGAGGATTGGAATGCCAAGAACTTTATAGTAATTTGCACAATTACAGAAATGGCAATTGCAATAACTATATATAAATATAAAAAAGATTGTTAGCAAGAAAATTTATTCTAAGTACAACAAATTTGTTTTTTTTTTCATACTTATTAGCAAGAAACTAAAACATAATTCCTAATTTACCAAACACGACTCTGCAGGCTACCCATTATTGGAAATTTTACATTGATATATATAATGTTTTACTTAAGGATGAGAAGGTTTAACTGAGGTTGACGATAAAGAACTACCGGACGTTGCAGGCGGGACTCCCGGAATTCGCGGCAATGGAGGGAGAGGAGGTAGAGGAGGAAAAGGAAAGATTGGCGGAGGAGGCGACGGAGTTAGGCCGGGAATCGGCGGAAATGGAAATATGGGAGATGAAGGAGGTTGAAGAGGGTTAGGAGGCAGAGGCAGAGGCAACGACGGAGGTGGCTGAAAAGGGTTTGGAGGAAGCAATGGAGGAATTAAAGAAGGCGGTTGAAGCGGATTTGGCGGAAGAAACGGCGGCGGTTGTAAAGGATTCGGTGGCAAAATTGGCGGAAAGAAAAAGTCTGGCTGTGCAGATTCTTGAACCTTCTTGAAATTTTCTTGCTCTCTGATTTTCTCGGGAAAAGTGGGAAACGGCGGTAGAGTCGGAAGAGACGGCAGTGGAGGAAGTTGAGGTAGCGGCGGAAGCTGAGGAAGGAAAGGAAACGGAGGGAAAAACCGTTGGTTAAGATCAGGACTACTATTAGCAACGGGATCTTGATTTAACGACGAAATTTTCTTGGAGTCTTGAATTCTTGGTTTTTGATTACAAAGATTAGGTTGTTTTTGTGGCTTGAAACTAAAGAAACCAGCTGAGAAAATATGAAGTCCTTGCTTTCTTGATTTGAGCCGTAGAGATGATGAAGTTGCCGTGGATGCTACGGAACAATAGGGTTCGCTACTGCTTAATAACTTCACCCAACATTTCTTGATTCTTCTCACATGTTTACTCACTGAGAATGGTAAACGAACTTTGAACTCTCCACGTTGATTTGTTTTCACTTCTTGATGGAATTTTGGTGCTGAATTTTCGTCGTCTTTGCATTCTATTGCAACAATTGCTCCTGCGTACATAAATATATACAGTCAAAATACAAATTAATAATAACTAAACAATCAAGATAATGAAAATTTAGTTTCAAAAAGAAAATCTGAGTGTACATATAAATTATAGCGACAAGAAAAGGACATTAGCAACAATAACTTTTAAGAAACCGAAAACTCTCTAATAACGTTTTGCGACCAGCTGTAGTTTTCTATCCTTGAGTACTTTTAAGGACGGACAAAGACTTAAGAGCGACAGGATTGACTTTTAGAGACAAAATTTTGGTTGCTAATTCATCTTTTTATGTTGTATAAAAACTTATCGAATATAAAGAATGAATATAAAATTTTGAAAAAATCTATTTCAATATTTCCATTTATGTACAATATAGCACAAAAATTGAATAAAAATTAATATCATAATCAGAAAAGGTGGTAAATAATAATATACCTGAAATGAAGTGAGCATTCTTGAAGTAATCTTGTTGGAAACATGTGTCACAGTAAACAGTACCAACAACAACAGCAGAAGGAAGATTCTTAGCTTCTGAAACAGAATTACTGTTAAAAGTGAGCCATAAGAAGAAGAAAATGAAAAACCAACCCATTTTTCTTTCAACCTTTATTTCTTGACTATAACTTTCCCAAGGCATCATGCCTTATAAAGAAAGGCCAAGAAGGGTATTTATGTCATTCATGAAAAAACCAGTGAACTGGAAAGTAGGAAGAAGTAAATGGGGTAGTAAAAAAACAGCTAAAAAGGAATTTGGGCATGAATTTAAGCGAATTTGGAATGTAGTTGGTCGCTGTTGGTTCACGAGACTTGTTAGAGTGGCCACATATTTGTTGTGCATGTGATTACACTTTGTCATATGACTCTTTTGTCCAACTATAATTTATTGATGATTCTTTGATAGGTTGATGTTATTTTACTAGATAACATTTTTTTATCAGCTTAATTTTGATGGCTTGTGAAAAAATTTACTTTTACAATTTTAATAAAATGATGTGCATAGTTTTTTTAATTTAACTATTCAAAAATGTAAACTCTAAATATTTTTAGACAAAAAGAATATTTAGAAAACATATTATACATTCTTTTTTCTATTTTTCTAGAAGAGGATAGTATGATAAAGGCATTGAATTTTGGGAAGCGGTGCACTTAGACCCATGTAAAGGATTACAACATCATTTTTAGAAGTGCTCTGAAAGTTTATATTAAGAAGTAAAATGTGTACTATGCAGAGTATTGTAACCACCTCTTTAATCAAATGTGGTTAATAAAATTGTCAAAACAACAATGCATACTCTTTAATAATGCCACGAAAGAACAACAAACATTCAATTTTTTTGCACAAATTCATTATTTTGGAAAGCTTAACCGGTTCTCCAGTGGGCAAGTGAAGCTTTAAGCATTGAAGCAAAGAGTTCCAAGTTCATAGGCTGAGTCACTATAACATACCATTTTTATCTTTAAATGTAATATCTGGCAACACTAATGTTTTTACTAACATAAATTTTTAATTTTTTTCATGAAATTTTGTAAGAGGGGCCTCATAAGCGGCCCCTCAAATGCTCGCGTTCCGGCGTCATTTGGTGGATCTCCTCAACTATCAGGTAAGCTTAAATTGGATTTTTTAATCTATTTTTTGGGTAAATTTTGCAGGTGGTCTATATTGGTGAATTTGTTTTCTAAATGATTCCGACAGTTTCAATCATGCGTTCCTACAAAATTAAGGTGATACTTATATTATGTCATTTATATGCTAACGGTAAGTTGGTTTTTCTATAAGTAACTTATTTATTTTTGTTTCTACCGTTCGTTTAGCAAATTATGCAAATTTTACTTTTTAATTTGTTAAACGAATGTGTATTTGGATGACTCAATTAGTAGTCGCGAAGTCCACTTTACTTTTTTTTATTTAAGAATGGTTCATCATCTTCAGGAGGTGGCCATTCTTCTCATATTATTATATATTGTTATCTTTGGCAAAAAAAAAAAAAACATCATTTTTAGAAGTTTTAACTTTTATTTTATTAAAGTTTACAAAATGACAACTCAAGAACTATTGTTTTGCAGGTTTATAGCAGCAATAGCTATAGAAAAAATATATTTAAACGAAACAACATGGTAGAAACTGAAAAAAATTTAGTTACTTAAGCGGTGTTCTATACTTCTATCCCATAATCATCTCCTTTATATGAAGTTATGTATTGTCTTTTGATGTGATTTTATGAAGTTTTTTTTTTGGATTTGTTTGTATAGTTTTTTTGGACCATTTAGGACCATTTAGCGTTTGTTCATATTTTAATTTTTTTTTTTAAAAATCTAAATTCAATCTCATTAAAATATATTTGAAACAAAACATGGTAAATATGAAAATTTTAAAGATATAAATAATGTTAAAAATTCTTAACACTTGAATTTTTCGTGATTAATGTCGTCATCGTCAAGCTTTTAAATTTTTATTATTTATTTTGTTTTTATTTAAATAGATTGGTTGTTCGGTTTAATATTTATGTTGCACTTTAATCTTTATATATCTTGATATTTATGTTGCACTGTAATACATTCAATGGATTTCTGAAAGTGTACACAGTGAGAAGAAAAATATCATTGAGAAATTTCAATAATTGAGAAGATAGAATTTTGAAACCATAGAGACTGGAGAGACAAAATACAAAACCTTATCACATCACAATGTCACATGTTGCTCAAAACTTTGAATTACTCATGTACACCTATATCTATAAGCTCCGGCAGCCGTTCGAAACTGCTGATTTACAGTTCTAAGTTTATTGAAACTGGCTCGAAACCGCTCACATGATGGTTTTCGAACAGTTTGAAACTGGCCGGTCCCTAGTCATGATTCTAGTTCTGGCCAGTTTGACATGAAAAATAAATTTAAAACAAAAATCAAATTGATTGTAAAAATTCCACTTTAACCAATGAGCTATAACTCAAATAGTATAAGCATTAGGTAGTAAACTGCTAGGTCGAGTGTTCGATTCCCCCACATGCGCTCCCAATCCCCAAATATCAAAAAAAAAATTCATTTTAAGTAAGTATATATATATATATATATATATATGTGTGTGTGTGTGTGTGTGTTATTGATGTAGTTCAGTATTGCAGTTCCTTAATTTTTTTTTTACTATTATACTAATATCGATTAATTAGAATTAAATATCTTATTATTATATTCCAAAAGCAAAAATGAAATATTAAAATGTTAAAGTAAAATACACTGTCCAGATGATGCAGAATAAGCTGCAAATACAGATTTGCTACATTACAATTCTTCTAATGGCATTATTCAAAAGCCTCAAACATGTAACAGAACTGCATAAGAAACCCACCCGCAATACAAGAACAACAAAGAACCTATGATACATTAAGAGATCCATTCTGTACAAAATTAGAGGATACAATTAATCAATTTTGATTACCTCAGGTCCTCAACTCAACTACCTTCTGAACCGATGGATGATACCTCGACCTGCATCCCAAGTGGAAGATCTAACAATCATATCCATTTGCAGCTCGATGAACTGTGTGGTGCCTTAACTTATGTGAAAAATATATCGATCGCCTTTCAACTTGCACACTGAGTAGAAAAATACCCTCAAAGATGTCTTCTCTTGCATTGACCATTTGATAACAGGACATCAGTTCTCAAGTGCACTTTCGAATCACAGCAAAACCGTGGCAAAATGTAAAGGCTAATTCTGCAGAACAATTTCATGTATCTTCTTTATTCACAAGAATTCTTTATCATAATATGCAAGAAGTTGCTTGACATGATTATGCCAAGCAGCAACATTTTGCCCATCAACAGTTATCCAGTCCACAACAGTAGATGCCGGTTGCTCCCACCACTCATCGAGCTGCAGTAAAATGTACCAACAGTCTTGATTAATACATTGGAAATTTAAAATTGAAAAAAAAAGAGATCTAACAAATACAAGTCCTTAAGTTTAACCACTAAGAGCATCTCCAATGGTGCTCTCCATTATAAAGAGCATATTTTTGAATATAAAGAGCATCTTTTATATAAAGATTAGAATTTTAAATTTTACTCCAATGGACTCTTTAAAATATAGCACTTTACTATATTTTTTTAATAAAATTTAATTTATTTAATTGCTATATTTATTTTCTTTTGTTGTAATTTTATTTTTTTTATATTTTATGTTGAGAAAAATATCAAAAAATATTTTTTGGAAACAAAAAGATAATCCATGTGTTTGAAATTTGAAATTATATTAAAAAGATAAGAAATAGAGAGTGAGTTTGGCTCTCCACATGTAGAGAGTTAAACTCACTCTCTATTTAAAATTTGTATTATGGAGAGTTCACTGGATCTCTATTTTAGTGCTAAACTCTTTAAAATAAAGAGTTAAACACTTTTAAAGAGTTTGTTGGAGATGCTCTAAACCATTTCTATGCAGAATTGGTGCAAAAGACAATAAATAGAAATAAGACATAAGAGAATGGAGACATAAATTGCTACAGAGTTACACTTCAAAACAAATAGCAATTATGTTGCACATGCATCTAAATTAACAAGCACCTCTAAGCACAGTACAAAAACTCTGATGCAAAGCTGATTCAGAGTGTCAAACAAAGTGAGCAGTATATTTCTATTTGCAAGCATAAAATTAACCAGCTATTCATTAACTCAGTCGGATTTCTATCCGTTAGCATAATATTCCCTTGTAGCACCTGTATTTTATTTGCTTAGCGTTGACATCAACAGCTTTCTTATTTATGCATGTCCATAATGAGTTAAAGATAATACAGAAAGAACGACATCATTTACCATCATATAACTTATTCAATATACAAAACATTTAAATGTGCATGACAAAAAAACGACACAATAACACATTTTGGCTTCGGCATTTTCTTCTTATTGCTCTCACATCCGCATTAAATAACTTATTTTCTAACACTGCATATATCATCTTATATTTTAATCTGAAACGGCCTAAGGAATTTCTGTGAAGCCAGTCTGCCAGATCATATAACTGCCCAACTTGTATTATGTAGTAGTAACCAGACAGCTTCATCATATCGATGTTTAGTGGTAATATGCAAGCAACAAAATAACAAACAAAACATAGCATTTCATTTGGCCAAAATGTACAGCTGTTAGAATCTTAAAATTCTCAAGTTGATTCTTAAGTTTCACTTTGATTAATATGACTCTAACTCGATTACCTACTCTAGTGATTTGAATCCATTTAAAAAATTAAATGCACATAGATGATGGCTGGATATATCACTTTATGATTTGGTTGACTCAGTTGATTCCTTCTTTAACTTGTGCGCAGGACCAACTAAGTTTAAACTCAAAAGTTAAATTATGCTTGATAGAAATATTAGATCATATCAAATCAATAACTGAGGCGAGTTCGTTAAAAATTAACAAAAAAGAAAAAAGAAAATGCTTCCCCAAGGAATTTGAAATGAGACTACAGAAGAAGACTGAAAAAAACTGCACATCCTTGAACAAAAATGAGCACTCCTAATATACTCATGCACTTGAATATCTTGCTCTCATGTTAATATTTACTAGTTATTCCAATACAGTAGATTTATCATAATCTTCTCCTCACATTCTAGACAATAAACAAAAAATTACAGCCTTATGCATTTATATTTTAGAAGAATGTTATTAATGAGGACTTAACCCTGCATTTCTATTTAGTCATATGATCATCATAAGTAACCAAACATCCCACATGGTATTTTTGTTTGTATTATGAATTCATAGTATCATTTATTGCTTTTAAGAATGTATAATAAATAAATAGGATTTTTTTCTTGATTCATAATTCAAAATTTAAGGTTTAAGATTCTCAATTTTAAAATACATAATATTCATCTTCACCTGCCAATTTAGATAACTTTCATATTTATAAGAACATATGAGCAAAAGATCAGTCTAGTGAAAGAGAGAATAAAGGAAATGCTGAATGCACAAACTGTCCCAAAGTTGAAGTGTCAACTAAAGGATAAAAAATAAAAATGTATAACCATCAATTCTTTGTTTGTCAACGCCTGAACAAATTTAGCTTAGATCAGAAATCTCATGACTGCATATATTAAAACCTGTTTGTGCTCATCCCAAATTTCATTTCATTCAATCTTTAATTGTAGGGACTCACTTTGTCCCATGATAATAAGCATACTTTGACTTTCACACAGATTAACAAATTAGAGTTATTATAGTTGAAAAAATAATTTTTGTTTAATCTTTTCATTTTTTATTGTTCATGAATATTTAAATTATCTATAGCCCACTACTATTGTTGGTGTATGTCACTATATAAATGATGTTAGTCGATAACAATGCACGTTAAATAGGGAGTTACAGGAAATGAACAAATTATCAGCTTTTCAAAAAAGGAAAAATAACTATATTTTGAGACGAGAAAAAAAAGTGAGCCTAACATTAGGGACGGAGGGAGTAATTTTCTTTCTTCCTGTGAACTAATAACATTGAACTGCCACAACAATAATGTTAAATAGCCAATGGGTATAATATTTACTCACCAGACCCCTCACGTATTTGCAATCTTCAAAGCACTTCTCAGCATTCAAAACTGCTGTTTTCAGTTCAGGCAACCATTTATCTGAGACAATTTTCTCATGCTCAGACGCCAAATTCAGACAATACTTTGTAGTCCTGCATGCAAAATTGATAACTGATAAGCTAATCAAGGTATAAAAAGTTTTAAAGAATATCAGTTACTAAACAGCTTCAATAAGTCTTCCAAGTTAATAAAAGAAAGAGAAACATATGGCTTCAATAATGTGAAAAATTTGCAGTAAAAAAGTACAGACTAATTACTTAAAAGAAAAAAGCTATACCTTTCATATTCTTGTTGAGAGCGGTATGCATGACTCAGCAATGCATGGCCACTTTCAACAAGATCCTGTCGAATATGCACAAGATTGATTGCCTTGGCCAAGTCCTCCAATATGCTAGCCTCAGAGCCGCGGAGTTTTAAACAGAATTCTAGTGACTCCAGCACTGATGCTAAACCTGCATCAGAACCCTCCAGACCTGTTTGTAAACAACAAATGAATTTTGAAATGAAATAAATAAGGCTATGATGACATTCAGCTGAATTAACACTGGTACTCTGGTGAAGATTTTCATAACGAACAAATACATTCTGATCTTTGCAATCACACCTGACCCTCTATAAAAGAGTAATCCTAAAACATAGCCATGCACCTGTCATTCTAAAGGAAAAAATAACTCACCGTCAGGATACTGAAAGGCTGCAGATACACGGCATATAGATGGAATTGCCGATGGATCCCTAGCACCAGCTCTTGCTGTCAATAGAGCAGCATTTTTTTCAGCAGCAGCAACAGCTTCAGGTCCTGTAGATGCAGTAGAGCCCATGGACTCCAAAAGCGCCTGATAGATTTTGATCAAAAAATTAATGAACAATGTGTCAAAACCCAGATCATTAATGCAAAATTTTGATATGAGAATTGAGACACACAACCAATATCAACAACAACAAATTTATCATGGTTGCATCTTCTAATAGACGAATCAACACTAAAGAGGAGCATAACAGTTTATTCCAAACCATAGAAAATGTTTATCAAATAGAATCAGCCAAAAAGAGTGTGATAGCAGTTTTACTAACCTGAGGAGTTGAAGGAAGCATGTACAGGCTATTATCAGGACTCTGGGAGAAGGCATTAACTTCTTTATCAATAAGATCTTTCGTATTGTTTGCAATGTCTGCAACCACAGTGCATGCTGGAATGATAGTACTTGATGCATATTCTCTTGCAGCCAACGGTTGTTGACTCCAAAATGCTGCTGCATCCTACAAGGAACACGAATGAACTATAAGTAAAGATGATAGTCCAACTTGATTTCAATGTTTCAGAGTTCATGGATTTACAAATTAGTGAACTTATAGAAATGGCATCACACAATTTCAAGTAAATAGAACATAATACAACAGACAGCTCCTGCATGCTTTCATGGCCGAGTCGCATTTGATTGGCAAGTCGCATTTTGTTTATATAAACAATTAAACTCTAGTATAGGCAAGTGCAACTGTAAAAATCCCAATTAGTTTGAGCTGGGCAGAAAGACATTTTTCTTCTATTCCACTCCGTTAAGAGCTGATCTACATTCCATGAAAGATCCAATGTTGCTAGTCCTTAACTAGGTCCTCTCAAGACTATCTACCTATTGCTCTTGTCTACTTAATTCCTATAATTTAACATGAAATCTTCATTTGACATATAACACTGCACACCAGGCTTCCTGAATGTTCCTAACAACTCATGAACAATATTAACATAAAATAAGAATTAACTCAATGTCAGAGGCATGCTCACATTATGTGTACACTAGAACTTATGAAAAAAATGATACAGTACCATGTTAGCCTTCAGTAAAGCAGTATAAACAGCTTCAAGCTCAGATCTACGTGCATCAAACTCTTCAATTTTCTTCCACTTCTTTCTCAAAGAATCTTCAGCCTCTTTCCTTTCTGCACATAATTTGTTCAGCCGTTGGATTTCAGACATCAAGGTATTCAAGCTTGCCCTCAGTCCAGAAACTTCTCTCTCCTTGGCCCAAACCTCCAACTGCATGGAGAAAGTGAAGAGAGTAGTTAGCCACAAGTCTACGGGCACATAATGATGATTAGATGGAGTTATGAGGCTCCAGCTTCAGCATAAAATGGACACATCAAACAGAGATGAAAAGGAATGATATCCAGAAGTACTTGTTTATGCATATTATATCTTCCGCATAAAATCATGTTCCATTGATTCAGAAGTATATCAGCATTAGTCATAGTTTTACACAACGTAATTTCCAGGCAATTATGCAGATTGCAGAGTTTACAGAATAGGAACTAGAAATTGAATTTGAAAATTATATATGAAACTGAATGAATGACCTATGCTTTGATAATAATACCATGAAAGGTAGCACTTCTGCTGCATAGACAGAACCAACATTTAAGTGATTGTCAGTATAAGGTTATTAGTTAAATAAGATAATAGATTAAGGGGGCAGCGACAGCAAGGAAGAAACAGCTACAATTTTACTACCTATAAGATTTTAATGTTTTTGATCTGCCTAGTTTATTGTTTTCATATTATCAGAAAGTATGGATTTTGGAACTGGCCATACAAGTGAAGAACCTCAAGTACATACTATCATGAGTACATATTATCAGAAAGTATGAATTTTTGAACTGGCCATACAAGTGAAGAACCTCAAGTACATATTATCGTGAGTAGCTGCTATGTAGCAAATACTTTTTCTTCAACACCAAATGAATACTGTTTATCATGCGAATCATGCCAACATGGGTAGTTATGAGTCTTATTTATACCATGCAGATCAGATCCTAAACAAAGCTACTTCCGAAATGAGGAAGACTTAACTTTGGAGATTAAAGTGGATTATAATGCTATGGAAAGAAAAAGATTGTTTAACATTTAGTTTTAAAAATATCATGCACATCAAACCTCATTTTGCAAAGGGTTAAGGAAGTCTATTTATGATATTCCAATCCTATCAACATCCTGAGTATTTTGATTTAAGACTAACACAAATAAGACCTGATAACAACAAACAAAAGGCAAGAGAAAGAAATACTTCTGGGATAAACAAAATAGATCACTAAATTCACCACATAAGTGCAGTAAAACCATATTAAACATATCTCATAATGAGGGGAAAGTGTCATGTCTGTCTACCAAACTGATCAGACCACTGTATTCAGAGCACAAGGGGCGATAAAACAATATGAAAGTGCTTGCCAATTTAATAAAAATATTCAAGACATGGAAGAAAATTTAAATAAAGAAACATCAGAGAAGTAAAGAATTAATAAGAATGTAGTTAATATCATTTATATAATTAGGTTCTGTTTAATATATTAACATAATTGGGTCCAGAAATTACCTCGAATTGCCCGAGACTGCCCATATTTTGTGACGTGCCTCCAACACCAAGTGAGTGCGATGTAAGTACATCACCACTTCCATGCAAGCGTTTTATGAGTTTTTGACATATATCCCTGGCTTCTGTAGATTTGTTGATTGCATCTTCAGTAGCTAAAAATTGTTGAACATGAGCTTTCTGCATAAAATGCCAAACAAATATCAACTATATGTCTGCAGAAAGTTAAGAGTCGGCAAACTTTATCGAAATGCATATTGCATACACAAACTATGAATAAAGAATATATAAAATGTAAAACTACCTTCTTATGTCTATTCACAACAAAGAGGCATGAGTTTGGCAGCCAAAATCATAAACTGCGTTAACAATAATAGCTTGAAAGGCACTTTGGAAGAAACATCAAAAGACAATAGAAAGCATGGACTTTTTACAAGCTGTAGAGCAATAAAGGATATAAAGAAATGCACAAGTTACAGTCAAGAAAGGAGGAATACCTGTCGTTCAAGAAGTTGGTTTTGAGTTCCTTTAGAGGGCATGTCTGTCCCAATCTTTCCATTGCCATAAAGTTGATAATTTAATGGTGAGCTCGCGTCAGGAGAAGAAATATCCATTACTCGGTTATTCTCATACTTGTATCTGACAAAGTAATTATCAGTTAGTAATGTGATAAAGGATAGTACTTAAGCTATAAAAAATAAAACAAAAAGAGAGCAACTCAAAATCATTTTCATAAGCATTGGGAATATACAAAACAAGTATGATAGGCGTGCAAGACCATGATGTAGATCACATACTTCATATTCGATATAACTAATAATTGACAGTGCAAGCAGACACCTACATAAAATGAACCTTCTAATCAATTCTAAGCACATAGTAGAGGTTTTCACCTCTAAATTTAATCAGTGCAATGTATATAATCAAGCTCCACTTCAGAAACAGCAAGTTGCCTACAACTCTAATATCATAGCACAGAGATGTCAACAACATATTACCTATAAACAGAAAATAATGCGCCAAGAATGCATGTAACGGCTAACAATATTAATAACTAATAATAATAATAATAACTGCTACACGACTGCCTGCCTTGTAGCTTAATGCAAATAGCTAGATAAGCCAACTCAAAAAGGACAACTGATTTTAGCACTAGAATAAATATGATGGTCTTAAATAATTGGATGAATTCAGCTCCGCCTTCATATTAAGTATGGTAAAGTTAAATAGCAGAATCATCAATAATGAAAGCTCCAAAATCTTAGTAATATTGTTAATAGAAAAACATTGAATTTATACAACATAGTTATACAATTATGTAGTTTGACAGAGACAACAATATGATCTTCTATAATTCATCATACAAGAAAATATAACTATACCTTAAGGTTTCTGCATCGGCTCTAACATCAATTTTCTCTATTTCTCTAGAAATGATAGTTTTCAATCGTAGAGTGTATGTGGTAATTGCCTGAAGTAATAGAGGAGGATTCTTCAAACAACTTACAATGACAGCTCTAACCTCATCAGGTACTTCCCCATCAAAATCAATGCCCAACTTAGCTGCTTCAAGTTGAGGATTCAAATGAATGCCACTTCCTTCATAGGCTGGAAAAGAGTTGCGTATTCTCTCAATCATATAACATGCAAGAGATTCACATGCCTTCCGGATGTTTCTTTCCCTAGTGGTTTCAATAAGAATAACATCATCCGCAGATTTAGAACCCTTCACAGTTGAGTAGACAGCCTCCTTCTCACTGTTTGCAGTAAAGCTGCAAGGTACTTCAACAGATGAGTCAAGACTTGACCTTTGAGCATCTCTTGCTTGATTAACATAGTG
Organism: Mercurialis annua; assembly: GCF_937616625.2. Taxonomy (NCBI): domain Eukaryota; kingdom Viridiplantae; phylum Streptophyta; class Magnoliopsida; order Malpighiales; family Euphorbiaceae; genus Mercurialis; species Mercurialis annua. The sequence goes on along the minus strand of NC_065573.1, from coordinate 34,384,519 downwards.
GCAAAGACGTTTATGATACTCTGCAAATATTTTTGTTGCCTCATCACATTGCTGATCGTAGGCCTCCAACATAACCTGTTTATGCCTGCAGTAGCGGTAAGCATATGTCAACGCAAACCCAAGGGGTGAACAGTTACTTTCTTGCCGGAGTGCATCTTGGTGAATCTTAGCACATCAAGCAAAATAAACAAGCATAGTTGATAACCTCTAGACAAAATATCATACCAGAAGATGAAAATGTAAGAGTAAAGAGAGAGAGAGAGATGGCTCTCTTTGATATGAAACTACGGGACTATCGTTTATCTAAAATGGCCAAACATTGTGTCCAAAAGCAAAGAAGCCAGAATCTCAATATGTCACAAAGAAAACATTAAGTTTCCATTGCTGAGAAAATCAGAAATTATCTAGCAGATATAATACATGAAAAATTTGTGAAAGCTTCTGTTAACTAATTAATAAATCCTCATCATCCACATTCTGCATTCACTACCCTCATTTTAACATACCAAAAGTTCAATAACTAGCAAATTAAATACACACCAGATAAAGTAAACTACTAACACACGGCCACATAAATCAAAATGTACAAAAGCCAAACCTGTTCTTGGCGCGCTCATCGAGCATTCTCTTTCTCTCGGCCTCTTCTCTAGAAACCTCCATCATTCTAGCTCGCAAATCTCTCCTTTGCCTCCTAACAACATTCCTCAGCCTCTCAACTTCCTTAGCAGCCAATTCTCTCTCTTGTACAGCAACCTCCCTACTCTCTACTCCCCCGCTCGAACTCAAACTATCTCCAACCGCCACGGCAAGCTTCTCCTTCCTTCTCCCTCCTTTACTCCTATTACCAACCCCCTCCTTCCCCAAATTCACCAAATTGCCACTCTCACCATCACCACCACTACTACCATGAACCATTATATTCTTCCTAATACTCTCCACAGTTTTCTCAGATTTGACCCTCTTTATCAAAAAACTCCAAATGGGTATCATATTCCCACGACAAACCTTGCGAATTGCGTCAATCGAAGGCAATTGAGATTTGTTAGTAGAAGCATTGTACGGCCCTAACGGCCTATACCCCATTTCCTTTTGTAGCCACTCTAATATAGCATCTGGCTGTGCTGCTACTACTGAGCTTGACGATGAGCTCTGCATTGCGATACAATCTTCAAAATTCCTTTCTCTTCACTCGAAAACTAAAACCCTAATTTAGAAAATTGAACCAGAACCTCAAGCTCTTCATTCCTGTGAAATGGGGAAAAATCTAGGGTTTGAGCAAATAGTAACTAACATCTTTAAGGTTTAGTTGAGTGAAAAATAAGATTTTGAAATATGGAGGACCCGCTCAAAAATGGTGATGTGATTTTTGATTTCAATTGAGTTTCATTGACTCTTACAAATTGTTTTTTTTTTGTTGAGTTCTCCCTCTGGTTGTTGTGTGCGCATTATTGAGCAATGTCATCAATTGCAGGCGACAGTGGTCCTACTTTAAAAAATAAATAAAAAATCCATTGCTTTATTTTAAGAAAATTTAATGCGTTATTAATTTACTATTAGCAAGAATGGTCCTACTAATTTATTTCCCATTCTTTCAATTCATTGCTTTATCTTTTAAAAGAAAAATTCTTAAATAGACTCAGTCTACCACGTCATCCGTAGACCAAACCTATCACATTATGACACGTCATTAAAATGATGGCAATCTTATAATATTACTATTCAAAGGTGTAAATAAATAAAAAACAAATTTACAAAATTGCCATCATTTTAATGACGTGTCATAATGTGATAGGTTAGTTTACGGATGACGTGGCAGACCGAGTCTACATAAGAATTTCTCCTTTTAAAATTAATCCATTGCTAGCATTTTGTTAACAAAAAAAATACTATCAAAAAAATATATACGTCGAAATAGAACTAAAAATCTAAATCTGTACACCTATATAATTGGGAGGACCAATAGAGCATTCTCATTGATTCTTAGCAAATATAATTTTTATTAATTTTCAATAAATAGAGTATTTTCATCAGTTTTTATTTTTTTTCTAAATCACTTATTTAAAAATAATATGTATTTTAATAAGTATTTTAATCTATATTAATTTTTAGTTTCTACACAAAACAATTTTCTAATATATATTAACTTCTAATTTCTACAAATTATTTATTTTATTGAATATTAATCTTTTAAAAATAATAAATTTTGACAAGCTCATATTTTATATAACATAATATAAATTTTTTTATATTTATTTCTTATTAAATTTATTATTTAAATAAATATAGTATAATTTAATTACACATAAACACGCAGAACTTACTACTAATAATTATTTAATTTGAAAATTAAACTCTCCTCCAACAAAGAATGGTTGATTTTTAAATAGGCATAATATTTTAGTTTGTCTTTTTATAATTAGTACAAAATTCTAAAATATTGGTCCAATTTGTATTTAGCTTAAAAACATATAAGTACACACAAAACTATTTATTTTTAGAAATTTAAATAAAGTCTTATTAAAAAAAGAACATAAAATAAAGGTGAAAGTGGATTGGTTCCATCACCCACCACCAAAGAAAAGAAGGAAAAAAGAGAGAGGAGAGACGGCAGCTCTAGCTTTTCTCGCCGATTAATCTTTTTCAAACTCCGATTTTTCTCCGATTTTGAGCTTCTTTGTCTCTCCACTTCTCTAACTATTAATTATTATTATCTATTGATCCTCTTTTATTTCATCTTTCTAACTCTAGGTTCTAATTTTTGTTCATATCTCCGTTCATATACCCACTTATCTCAGCTCGCTCAAGGTATTTTTTTGTCAAATTTATTATCTTTTAGTTTTAAAACTTGCTAATTCGAATGATCCATTGAATTTTTGTTTCTGGGTTTATGTGTTTTTTCTATTCCATGTACTTTTTTGTGGGTTTTTTTTTATAATGCAATTAAAAGAACGGAAATAAAATTGCTTGTTTTATTGAATTGTTGAAGGAAAATTTTGATCAAGGATAAACCTTGGAGCTTTGGTAAGAGAAAAAAGAATAAAGATTGAAACTTTTGTAAGAACAAGTAGGATTAGTTGTTGATTTTGTTAATAAGTTTTAATCATGTGATAAGTTTTTAATTTAGTTTGTTTTGGAATATAGCTTGAATGGATGATCAAATATATTTTATCTTCAGAATTGATCACATCACGTTTTTGTTTGATATGTTGATTTAAGCCGGCTACTGGCTTTAGTGGTATCTATTTAGTGGATTTGTTTTAAATATGGGCTTAATGTTTTTATATTTTGCAGGTGATTGTGATTATTGAGCAATCAATTTTAAAAAAATATCACTTAGCACTGGATTATTGAGGAGAGGGTATTGGTTGCTGTGGGCAATTTAAGTTCTGCTAGCTTAGAGTACTATCTAATTCTCTATTAGTTATTTATTGGAAACAATAGTTTGTGAGAGGATAAAACTTGCTGGTGAAAGTGGAGCATTACTGCAAGGGACACAGAGTGAAAATAAAGAGTTTGGAGCTGACACCATGGGTGCCGTTTGTTGCTGTTTACATGCTGACGATTTTGAGGATTATTTAAATCCTAATAGTTCTGTTTACAGAAACTGTATGTGTCTTGGTTGCTTTGTTCAGAATTTTCTACATGTGGTATGTTTCGATTTTCTCATTATTTTATTTCTCCTCGTCCCACCAGTTAATATTACTAGTTCTTGTCTTGAGTTCTTGACAGATATTTTAACTGGAATCATCAAGAGATAATTGCTTATTCTTTAGTTTCTTCATGTTTGCATTAGCTAAGTATGGCTTGTCAGCTAGATATGACAACACATTGTTGCATCAATTCGTTTGTTTTTGACCTGATGAAGATTAGGAGGAAGATTGCTTGAGAGAGAAATTATGACCGATTAATGAGTGAGGAAGAAAATTTGCATGCTTGTACTTGAATGGGTCCTCTTTCAAATTGAAAATTGTTAGTTAGCTTGTTAAGGAAAAAAAGAGGATCTATTATAGCTTCAGGGAATATGTGATTTTATTGTGCTTGTATCCCAGTTGATCTGGAGTCGGATCAATTCTGTTTTCTTTTTGACAAGTAAAAAGAATTTTTGCCCGCTTGATCTGCAGTACAAATTGGTAAAGGGTTTTATTGCAAGTAAAGAAATCATGTTTCATAGCTTGTCTACATTTATAGTATTGTAAAACATCTTTGTCAAATCTTAGTTTCTAGCCTAATTAAAAATATTGGTGAAGAATTATAGTCGATTCCGTTTTTGCTTTGCATGGATAGAAAAAGAATGCTAGTACGGATTGCAGGCTGATTTTGTGGTCTTTTACGTTTGCTATTTAGCTCTGAGAATTATTCTGTTAATATTTGTGGTGATGAAGTACCAACCATTTTCTCTCTTCTTTTTCTTTGTGGTTTCTTATTATTCATAGTACTCCTCATTATTTCGAAGAGGGGAATTGCATTCTGTCCCTTCATCCATTCAGGGGGCAGCTTCTATGACTTCTTCAGCATCGCTTGACAACTCTCTTTCTGACATGTACCGCTCTCCTCCAAGGCCTTTGCCTTATGATGCCGATCCCAGATATTTTCGCTTGCAGCGTGATGGTGTAGTTTCAAGACGGGAGAAGGGCTCAAGTCATTCACATGAGGAATCAGAACCATTAAGAAGTGATAATGATGGTGATTCTGATTCCTTGGGTACAGGAGACAAATGGCTTTCTTCGGCTTGTGAAGAAGGATCCAAACAACAGCGCAGTAGATCCTCATTGAAGCTCTCGTCAGCAAAATCAACTGTTGGAATTGGATATGTCTATTCATCCTCAGAAGAAGAGGATGTCTGTCCAACATGTCTTGATGGTAAGATTATTAATTTAGCTATAACTGGCATTGGAGCTACTGAGCTGTCATGTGATGATTATAACTCTTCTTAAGGATGTCTGCCAATAGTTTTGAAATCAAAAACATTAATTAGCTACTAAGCTAACATATGTTACTTATGGCTTTATTTTTTTATTTTTGTTGTTCTACATTTTTCTTTTGGTTAAAAAAAATCACCAATGCATTGAACTTTGAGGCTGAGAAAGAGAAGTTTATAATATGGACGTTAGAAATATCTGCTAATTTATTCCAGACCAAAATCCATTTTATCATGACCCTAGTGTGGATGTGAACAAAGAATCTTGGAGTTATGTGCAGGTCAAAATTCTCCATTCCGTGTTACCATGTGTCGAGAAGGTAAAATGTGCTCAGTCGCTTTGTCAGCTAAGCAGGAGAAGTATGTGATTGAAGGGCAGGGTTCTGCGATTGTGTTTTTCTCCTTCAATCTAGAGACCAAGTATTTCAATGATAGCGCTAGTAAATAAATCTCATGAAATATATAATCAAATTGAAAAGTCGAATTAAACTTAGGATGCGAATGCTTGTTGCTACAAATTACGTGTTTAGTTTGCATTCTCTTACTTTTGATATCTGAATATTGGGCTTTTAGTGCACTAAATCTTTTACTTTTCATGTGCAGAATATACTCCAGAGAACCCCAAGATAGTAACAAACTGCTCTCACCATTTCCACCTTGGTTGCATTTATGAGTGGATGGAGAGAAGTGACAGCTGCCCAGTATGTGGCAAGGTAAACATTCTCATCCTGTTGGTTATCTGTACAAAATGCAAGAGCTTCTCATCATTTCTCCTCCTATTTACCCAACAACATTTTGCTCCGTATTTTTTCCATTTTCTTGCATTTTGATCAAGATACTCGTTACTGATGATGTACAGTGTGTTTAATGCCATTTAAATATGTGGAGCTGGTAACTTTAGACAAACTTAGATGATTATCCAATTTAAATGATGAATAGGGGTATTGAGTTCCGAACTTGCTAAAGGAGTCGACTCTTAGGACTTTTCTCATTATGCTTGCTCAAATCGTGTGAAATCACATTGATGTTCTTTTATTTAAACTGTTTAATTTATAATTAACGGCACATTTTTCATCCTTATGGAACTTGTAGGAAATGGTATTCGATGAAACGACTTGATCTTGCTGTCGTGGATGTAAACCAGCTACAGTGGAAGAAGAAAGGAAACTAAAGGATACATGTAAAGTTGTTTGTGAATATTGCAGGTTAAAGTGTTTTGTTATCTATGGTAAATATTGAAAGAAGATAACATATATATGTTCTGATAACAATTGTTTCCAAACTCTTGAAAAAGCCCTTTACAAAATTTTCATCCATGTGAATGAGAATTCGGTTTATAGTTGTCAAAACATGACTCGTATCTAATTTTAAGTTCATTCCGTTTGATTTTTGCACACGTTTAGTCTTACTGCTATCTTGAAATTTCAGCGTAGAGACATTGTATGAAAAAAAACTATTGTTTGTTTCCTAAGTAAATTTTATGATATTTTTCTATGCAACTTCAACTTTGAATTATTAAGTTTGCATTCATTTAGTTCTACTAAAATCTAAATTCTGTTGACTGCGTAATCCGTTTTCATTCCTGTTTGTTGAGACAAAACATATAAACAATTTTTTGTTAGAACACACAAAGATACATTTATTTTGAAATTTTTATCGTCTCATCGGATCATCCATATGCTGTACCAGTATCCCTTCTAAGGTACAAGTAAATCAATACATAGCGGCACAATGATATATATTTCTCAGTTTTTATTTCAATACAGGCAAATAGAAAACTTATAAATGGTGTAAAACCATTAATTTGCAGTAACCTCAAAAGCTCTTATAAATACTTCCGGTGGCTGTCCACCACTTAACTTGTGCTTCCCATTGATCTGTTGAGAAAAACAGCAAAAAAAAACCTCAGTAACATAACATATATATGATTATAACAATGTAATTGTTTCAACAAGGAGTGATTTTTCGCCGCGTACCACATAGTATGGAACTCCTGTGATATTACCCGAGTATTTCTCCAGGTCCTCATTTACCTTCAAACAATTACAAAAATAGGAAACTTAGCTGACAGTACAAAATGAAGGGTGTGAGAGAGGGAGCTCATGATATGGTAGATCGAAGAAACTATAGAAGTCAAAATCTATGTAGTACGGAAATGAAACGTTAAAATGTAATGCTGAGATGAAAAACAACGAAATAATATTTTCATATGAGAACAAGTTTTCAAAAATGATATTCTAAATTTCAGAAACATTTTTGAAAACGAACAGGACTTCAAAATGCAAGACTCGAAAAGTTTGTGTGCTGTTAGGCCAAAAGAAAAGGAAATCATGGTTGCCAAGATTTACAAATCTTTGCTCTCAAGAATGCTTGTAAAACAGCAAACAAAATAAGAATGATGGGAAGCTTTTTGTTGTTGTGCGTCAGAATCTCAACTAAACTTCAACTAAACTTAAAACACATTAATATCCTAACTTCAGTTGTCTTTGTAGCACAAACAGAAAATGAACAAACCTCCTTAACTCCATTATTTGGATCTGCCAGGAAGTCTGCTGCCCCCTCGATCCCAACTTTTGCCGCGCAATTCAAAAGAAAATCCCTGCATTTATAAATGTTAGTGCCATCTGTTTTGGTATCCGATGATAAATGAAGTTACCAACTTCTCATTGTCTATCAATGAAAAATGGAAAAATGGAGAAAGAATGTGATTTTTTTTTAATCAAAGATGGGAATCGACTCTTTCGAGTCTCATTTGTTAGTTGTTAGTTACCAAGGCGTGGTTGGAACCCACAACCTCTTGATGCACTTAGAGGTGCCTTAGCCATTCAAGCTAGGCCCATACATTGGAGAAAGTATGTGTTAAATTAAGGATTTTGACGCCATAGAATTCTTTCCTAATTCATTAATTCAGAATGAAAGGATTTGCTTTGACCATGGTAACCCATTCCTTGTATCTTTCTTTCTACTGCATTCTACCATCATATGATTCATATCACATTCTGTTCTGATATTTGAGAATCACTGTTAATACCTCGGCGTATATAAGTTCGGTAAATATATTTCATATAGTCTGGGGCTATTTACGACAAGCTAATTAAGATTTTTTATGTGCATCAAAGATGCAGCCATCAATTCTTTAGAAAGGCCATAATTACCGCAGGCAAACATATTATGATAAAGAACACATTTTGCTCTATGAAAAATCAGTAAATCGTCGGAAGTCTCATGACAAAGATGAAGAATGATGGGTGCAACAGGATGAGCCTAAAAGTGTTTTGAAGATATGCATGCATTTACCTATCACCAATATATTTGGCCTGTGTGAAGTAGCCTAGAAATAACTCCTCAACAAGCTTATGTTGCTTATCAAGACTTTGTTGGCCAGCAAAATATATAAGCCTGTGGCTGTCTAATGTATTGCCCCTGTGGAAATCCAAAATACCATTAGCGGTTTGCCATCAAAATAAGCAAGCTCCTTAGCTTATTCTGCAAGTTGATATATACTAATCTTGGAAGAATTTTTGATCTTACGTGAGACCGGATATATTATATTCAAGATCGAGACCTTTAAAAACCTGCAATTGCCAAGATATTAAGCTTGAGTTCATTGCATATGGGTGAAATTTACAGAGAATAAGAGACACAGAAGAACGAAATACCTCAGTCATTCGAGCTACAATTCCATCAGTTCGAGATCCAAACTTTTCTCTATAATACTGCAGCTTATTTACGCCTTCTTTAGGAGCAGATGGATTGAGGAAATACGGATGCCATTTGATCTGCAAGCTAAAACTAGGATCACTTAGAATAAACTTCACAGATAAAAAGCCAACTATGAGAAAACCTTCAAAGGAAGAGACCTCAAAATCAAATCGGTCTTTTGAAGCAGCTACAGCTTTGTCTAAATTTCTCTTGCCAACAAAGCACCATGGGCATACAGAGTCTGAACTGACATCAATTCGAATAAGCTTCTTCCCGCTGCTGTTACTTGCTGACTCGGCCATGATCCTTAAGTGTCTGCTACCTGTTTGGCACAGATTCTAAATCAAACTCCAATTCAGAGATCTAACTGTCAATCTAGTTTTAAAATAGTTTTCTACTTCTGACAGAAGTTGTACGTCTCAAGTCTCTAGAGTTCGTTGAAAAAAAGTTGCATACTAGCTCGAGTTCAAGGAAAGAAAAATATTTTTGACTCCACAGCTTTATCGGAGGAGAACAATAAGACACCTAGAACACTGATAATTACCATAATAATACTGACAAAAGCAGAAGCCGTATGATGATTGTAATTTGTTAGCTGCGACTCTGCATCACGTCAGAGCCTGAAGGCCAAATGAACATTACTTTGAATCTATTTTGTCATTAAACTAGCTTACTTCCATAAAAAAAATTGAAATCTTGGTTTTCTGAAGCTCGTGTTAGCAGTTTGCTACTGAAGTACTGAGAGAACTTCAATAGTATTAATCTGCACTTATGAAGAAATTTTAAATCAAAATAGCCCCTATGGATAATAGAGGACCATATTTGTAGTTAGGAGTGTGCAAAACCTAACCAAACTGAATCAAATCGATTAATTCGGTCCTTTTTCGTTTACGTCACTTATGATACTAACAGAACCAAAAGAAATTCTTATAAATCGGTTTGGTTTGGTTTATAAGTTTTAAAAACAATCAAAATTCCGGTTCCATTCTATTTGGTTCAGACTAAATGCACACTCCTTCTTGTTTTTCTGTTGCACTCAAATCCAAAACAGAATGTGTTATTAACGGTTGTGGTCACTGAATCCTTTGAAGGAACAATGAGAAACAAAGCTATATATGTTTTGAAATTCTAGTGGTTCTATAAATTAAGAGTGAAGCCTTTGAAGGAACAATCATAAACTATTCTCATGAATAAGACTTGTTCTCTTATGAGAAAAGAAACAAACACAAAGATACTCCAAACTAACAAAGCAAAACCATCAAATTCAGAGTATATAACATGAGCAAATTGATTTCAGACAAGAAAAACACCAGCCGAGAAACGGGTTTGCTTTATTTGTTCTAACACACTTCACTAATAACAATTAAATGCCAAGAAAATGAATCATATCAGCTACGAGAACATAACAAAAAAAGAAGGAATCACCAGCCGAAAATCAAAAAGAACAGAGCTTTTGATGATCAAATAATAGATTACAGTACAAACAGAAGATATATGAAGAAATATATTGAAAGATTGTTGCTTACCGGAAAGAATGTTGAAGATGTGATTTTTGTTGTAAAGAGCTACCAAACGCATTGGCAATGGAACAAAAATGTTGAAAAACTGGATTTGCTTTTATAGTCCCTCTTCTCCTTTGCTGTCTGTTTGACCATTTCAATTTTTTCTTTCTAGAAAGTTTTGAGACATATATATACCAACTAACGAACGAAGGATCATTTTACCCCCCGAACTTGGCGCAAAATATCAAAAACGTCCAAATTAGTAAAACCGGATCATTTTTATCCCGAACTTGGTAAAACCGGTTCAAAAACCCCTCTAATGTTGAAGTGGCACTAAATTGAAGAGTGAGATTCTAAAATACCAATTAATCATAATTAACTCCTAATTAATCCAGGGGCATTTTTGAACTTTTTTTCAGAAAAAAAAATCAATTTTTTTCTAAATTTCCGGCGAGGAAGAGCTCCTCGCCGGAGAAGAGGAGCTGCTGCTCCGGCGTCTGTTCTTTGAAGAACTGACGCGACCGGAGTCTATTCTTTGAAGAACAGACCCACGTGTATTTTTAAGAACAGACCCACGTGTGTTCTTAAGAACAGACCCACATGTGTTCTTAAGAACAGACCGCCGGCGTATGTTCTTCAGAACAGACCCAGGGTCTGTTCTTGGAAGAACAGATCCAGGCCTGTTCTTCCTCAAGAACAGATCCATGGGGTCTGTTCTTGAGGAAGAAGAACAGACCCCGGGTCTGTTTTTTTAAAAAAAAAAATTTATTTTTGTTAAAAATATTAATTTGAGGGTTAATTTGTTGTATGTAATGAAATTTGTGGGTTAATTTGTGATATAAAGTTTTAAATTAAAGGGATTAATTTTATTTTTTTTAATTATTAGGTATTAATTTAAAATGTTTAAAAACAATAAGGACCATTTTAAATTTTTTTTTATCAAAAACCACCTTTGAAAAACGAAACCACCATCAAAACTGAAGAGTGTATCTCACTCTCTTTGGTGAGAGTGTGGAGGGGGGGTTTTGTACCATTTTTTACAAGTTCATGATAAAAGCGATCCCGTTTTGCTAATTTGGACGTTTTTAATACTTTGTGCCAAGTTCAGGGGGTAAAGTGATCCTTTGTTCACCAACTAACTTTTGAAGACATTCTTAGATAGACTGATCTACCACTTCATCCGTAGATTAAACCACTAATAATATAACACCTCATTAAAATGATTGTAATATCGTAATATCACCATTAAGATTTGAATGGGTTTATTGCACAATTATTATGATATTGCCATCATTTTAATGAGATATTATATTATGAGTGGCTTAGTTTACGAATGATGTGGCAAACATAGTCTATCTAAAAATTTCTCCTAACTTTTAATAAATGTTTAGGTAGACTCTTCCACAACGTCATCCGTAAATTAAACCTATCACATAATGACACATTATTAAAAGGTTTAGTTCATGGATGACATGGCGGACTGAACCTATAAATTTCTCCTTAACTTTCATTTTCTTCAAATACTTTTTCATTATGGATTTGTCTTTTTTACCATTTTTACCTAGATGTTAAAATTAAAAATAAAATTAAAATTTGAAGTATAATAGAAATAAAAATGAATTTTTTAACTATATATATATACTTTGTTAGTGTATTTTATTTATTTAATCATTAGACAATGATGGTAATAAAAAGAATAAAAATATACTCCTAGTACCCATAGAAAGCATAATAAGTGGGAGTGTCTGGTAAGTAATTGGTTTAATTCAGCGGTCAAAATAGAAAAGTTAATGTCAAAAAAAATCACGAATTTTACATGTTTTTTCATTTTAATCATAAAATTTAAATTTTGTCATTTTCATGCACAAACTACCATTTTTTTCCCAAATTTATACACGGCGCTGAGGTCACTCATTTATTGGTGTAAAATGCCCTACACCTCAGCGAATTACACCAATGGAGTTATGACACCTCAGCATCATGTATGAATTTGGAAAAAAGTATTAGTTCGTATATGAAAATGACAAAATTTAAACTATATGATTAAAATGAAAAAACATATAAAGCTCGTGATTTTTATTTTTTTTGATCTGATCATGAGGTGTCCTGAACGGGTTCCAACTATGAAACGGCACCTTTAAGCCTTCCACATTCAGACTAATCCCCACTCGAGCCGGGTAGGTCCCTTGCGGGAGGCAAAGCTCTGGCCCCAAGTTTTAAACGGCTGCATACATGAGTACGGTTCGAACCCGCGACCTCACTTAAGCTAGAAGAGCGCCTTACCAACTCATCTACGCCTTGGGGTTTAAGCTCGTGATTTTTTTTGACATTATCCCAAATAGAAATGAATTAAGCTTTTTGTATCCACCATTCGAACTTCAAATTTTAAGCTTCCATTCTCTGTATTTCTGATTCTCATTTTACTAAAATTCACACCATCAAAATGTATGTTTTTCTTTTATATTTATCTCTGCATTGCATTTGCAAATTCCTCTCAAATTTTCAACAAAATTTACAAAATTAGCAGTACCCATTTAAAAAATTTGGCTTCTTTTGCAAAGACTTTTTCTACAAGATTGCAAATTTTGATTCTTTCTCTTTGAATTTTCTGGGTTTTGTTTGTTTGTTTGTTGGTTGTATTGTAACTTCTGTTTTCTGTACGAGGTACAGTTATTTGTAGAAAAAAAATTGACTGGATTAATGGATATTGCTGAGATTATTGGGGAGACAACAACAAAGTCAATGACTTTGCCAACAAAGAGTGCAATTTATATATGGGGATACAACCAGAATGGGCAAACTGGCAGAAAAGGGAAGGAGCAACAGTTGAGAATTCCTAAACAGCTTCCTCCTGATCTTTTTGGGTGCCCTGCTGGTGCTAATGCTCGTTGGCTAGATATCTCTTGTGGCCGTGAACACACTGCTGCTGTTGCCTCTGATGGCTCTCTCTTCACTTGGGGTTTGATCATTATTACATCTTTGTTTTTGATTCCTTTTTTTTAGCATATGTTTTTTATTGTTATGATTGGTTTAGATGGGGAAACAATAGTATTTTGTGTTTCCATGAATTGTATTTGCTTCTTGCAATGATCATAGCTTGATTGCGAAATTTTAGTATTTTTAAAGCTCCAGAATCATGCATTTTTTCATGTTCTTCAGGAATCCAGAATCTTTTTCATGATTGCATTGTAGGTCCTTTTTAAGCGAGTAGTTGACTGGTAATTGTTAATTAAGGCTAAGGAAGATGGATTTTGGTGTTTATGGTAGTGATGTTACAACTTGCAAGAATAATTGAATTGTCATTATATATTTTTGCTCATTGATTCACATTTACTAGTACAAAATGTACCATGCTTAAACAGATACTTAGTTTATTAGGTTGTAGCATGTTCTTGGGTGCTCTTACCACATTAGAATTTAGAACGATTAAGGATGACACAGGGGTGTGCTTTCTTTGATATTCTGATGGAGAATGAAACTGTATTTTTATTTATATAAACAGGTGCTAATGAATTTGGTCAACTCGGAGATGGAACTGAGGATGTTAGGAAGTACCCACAGAAAGTAAAGGAATTGGAGACTGAGTTTGTGAAATCTGTATCTTGTGGAGCAAATTGTACCGCGGCAATTGCAGAACCTCGTGAAAATGACGGAACCATATCAAGCAGTAGACTTTGGGTTTGGGGACAAAATCAAGTAAACTATCATTATGAATTATGTCATTCTTTTTGCATATGGACATGACTGGTCTTTTGCTTCTTTTATCAATCTGGTGAACTTATATACTTATCATTTCAGGGATCAAATTATCCACGATTATTCTGGGGAGCCTTCACACCAAATACGGTATGTGATTGTTTGAGTTTTACACGTTTGAGACTTTGAGTTTCAGAAAACTTACTTTGAAGAAAAATCTCAGTTTAGATCAGATGAACATGAATATACTTTGTATTTAAACTAAGTTTTTGAGCATTACTTCATACTCTGCATTGTCAGTAGCATGCTACAGCCATTTGTTTTTAAATGAACGAATTTTGAGCATGCATTTGCTTCAATGACGGAATGTGAAATATTTGAGTATTTACAATGAGCAATAGAGTTATTTTCAGTTGTGCCATAAAAATAGGAAGTATTTGAGAATTTGTTTATCTGAATGAGTGCAGATTGTCCGTCAAGTATCTTGTGGTGCAGTTCATGTGGTGGCTTTATCAGATGATGGCCGACTGCAAGCTTGGGGTAAATGCATTTCAAGATGCATACAAATTTTCGACTTTAAGTTATTGATATGATCTCGACTTTATCATTTTTTCAGTTAATAGTATGTTCTTGATGTTTATGCTATGTCAGTACTGTATTTGTTGATTTTCCATTGGTTGATTAAATGCATATCATTCATATAATTTAGAGAGGAAACCTGAATTTATACCAGTTTTTTTTGCCGCCTCTAATTATTTCTCATCACGCTATTAATATGGCAGGCTACAATGAATGCGGTCAACTGGGCAGAGGTATTACTTGTGAAGGACTGCAAGGGCCTCGTGTAATAAATGCTTATGCAAAATTTCTCGATGAAGCCCCTGAGCTTGTGAAGATTACCCGGGTATCATGTGGGGAGTACCACACAGCAGCCATTTCTGACAAAGGCGAGCTGTAAGTTATCTGAAAGAACTTCTTGCATGGAAATAAATACTACACTTAAGCATGAGAATTGCGGTTATCCGCATAACATATCTAATTCTCTTTGAAGGTTGGAAAAAATCCTCTTATGGAAATCTCACGTCTTGTCAGAAGATGGGATGCAATGGAAATGTGATGCATTCTATTATGCAAGTTTCTTTTCCCTTAGTTTTCTTATTTGCCCTGTTCTTGATACAAGTAATATTCTTGTCTTTTGTCTAGCGTTTGGCAGAATTTCTATGTTATTAGTAGTTATATCATTAACTTAATTTGTTATCAACTCAATTTAGTTTCTAATTTCAGCTTAGTTCTAAGGATCAGAGTGTACATTTTGCTTCACCCACTGTTACATGTCACCCTGAATTGAGTGGGATAGGAGCATTTTATGATACACCTAATCATAAAATTTTCAAATTACAGTATGTTAGGGGTAAACTTCTGACTGGCCATTTTACAAGATTGTATTATTTACAAGTTTTCAACAATTATTTTTACAAAACTAAGGTTTTAAGTAGGCATAAATGGAATAGTGAATGTGGAGTTGAAATTAGTAGACAGAAGTAGCCATTTGGCTTTAGGATTGGAAGGAATGTGGCCCATAAACAAAGGTATAGTTATGGTGATTATTGGAGATATTAGACTCTGGTTCAATAGTGAGAGTGGAAAACATATTAAAGAAAAAATACAGAGCCTACCATCTTAAATTTTAAGTTTTTGTCCCTTTAAAAAACCCTTAGGATATGGGTTCAGGATAACACCTGCGATGATTTCACTTGTTTGTGTTAATATAATAATGACTCAAATCCACGAAAATGCTACTCCTCTGAAAGGTTGTACATACTGGTAGCAATAACTCGACTGATGAGAGCATTCCTTGTTAACTGTCTTTATTTTTATCAATGATGGTTGCAGCTATACTTGGGGGCTTGGGAATATGGGCCAACTTGGGCATACTTCTCTTCAGTCTGGGGATAAAGAGTTATTGCCTAGGCGAGTGGTAGCCCTCGACGGAGTTGTGATAACGGATGTTGCGTGTGGAGGCGTACATACCTGTGCTGTGACTCAGAAAGGAGCTCTTTATGCTTGGGGTGGTAGTCAGGCTGGGCAGTTGGGCCTTGGGCCACAGACTGGATCTTTTTCATTCATTCCAAGTGATACGGAATCATTTCTTCGGAATATCCCTGCTTTGGTTCTCCCAACAGATGTGCAGCTTGTTGCCTGTGGACATTCTCGCACACTCGTTTGTTTGAGGGATGGACGAATACATGGATGGGGTTATAATAGCTACGGGCAGGCAGCTAATGAGAAAACTACATATGCTTGGTATCCGTCACCAGTTGACTGGTATGGTACACGTAAAGTCGTTCAATAGCTTTACATGTGTAGTTTTGATCTCTTGAATTTTGACAGAAACTCTTTTCAACAGGTGTGTAGGAGAGGTGAGAAAACTAGCAGCTGGTGGTGGCCATTCGGCTGTCTTGACTGATGCTTGTTCCTTAAAAGAGCTGTGCGAGTTTAGACTTGCAGATAATGTGACGCTATCAAACGCTTCAGAGATTGAGGATGTTGCGTCTAGAACTGGTGCAGATGCTTTAGCTCGCCTTTGCGGAAGATTGAGGTATGATTAATCTTTCTATTTAGTTGATGGATTAATCATTTGACCTCTTAATCTTTAATGCTTTTTTTGATTAAAGCTTCTGTTCTTAGTAGGACGCGTCCTCTCTCTTCTCCGAGGGCATCTTTCTTTTAGCAAAACCAAACCTTTTCTTATGAATACCTTTATTGATGCTTTGCTATATTAGCATGAAAACGTAAGAAAATGCTGAAATAAGAAACAGCGAAAATAATTTTTCTTTATGATAGTAGGTTATTAATATAGAGTCTTAGAAGCATTTTCAGAAACAAAAATAAAGTTTTGAAACATAGGATTTGAGAAGTTTGGTGCAGTATAGATGCTCTGCGTGGAATTCACTAGTGCAAATAATGATGAGTAGAGACTCGGTGCAGCTGGTGTGCAGACTCTACATATGTAGATTTTGATACTTGCTTTACCTTTTGTTTACAGGGATATATTTTATGAATACTAATGATTTCGTTTACAGGGAACATTTGCTTGATGGCGGCGAGATAGATTATGAAGATGATGAGACTGGAATTGGGAAGAAGTAAAGGAATAATCGGACCTTGGCTCAGAACTTTCTGATCATCGTCTAGTACGTAATTCTAAATTGCTATTTTTAGAGCAATCTAATCAGAACTGTAAAATTCATGAACTGTGTTATTTCAGATGAATTAGGGTATTCCTGTATTGTATAAAGATGGAAAATCCCTATTTAAATCCTTATGTGGATAGAATTTCTACATAAGATGTATCGGTGTCTGTAAAATAAAGATTATCACCTTGATGAAGGTGTATACCGGTGTCGGTAAAATCAATCATCTCCGGTTGATGATAGGATTGTACTTGGACATTTTGATTGAACGTATATAAGATATGGTCATTGTCAGACTTAAACATTGGCTTACTAATTCTTACAATTTGACACTATTCCTCCAGTTTAGTATGATATAGTTGGTGGTTGAAGCATTATTTTAAAATCTAGACATCATACTGAAATGTCAAAGCTAATAGTAGCTGCATTCTCAATTAACTTTAGTTTTAAACTGAACTAAAAATAGAGATAAAAAGGAATTGATAAATAAAAGTGTGATGACCTAAAAAAATCAAAATCTTCGTGATTTTTAATTATCTTAATTAAAAAAACTAATACTCTCAATTTTAATCCGATTTGATTTTTTTTTTATCAAGGTTATGATTTAATTGAAACATTTAAGTGAGGAAAGCTTCTTTATACAAAAGCAATTGAATCACCAGTGTAGTTAATACATTTACATTGATGGCAACAGGAAATTAAGTATGAAGTGATACTCTTAACTTCAAATTGCCAGTTAGTTTCTGATCTGAAAACTCTGTAGTTTTCTACTGATGCACGCGATTGATGAGCATCCATGGAGGCATCTGTGTTGCATTAGGCTGAGACTGAACTACTGCTTCCTGATCCGTTTCGTTCATGAATTCCCGTGTCTGTAGATTTTCTCTGTTGCTGCACCAGTGTAGTTAACCAAATAAAATTAACCCTGGCCAAACACTATTCTCTAACAAATAAATATTTTAAAAGAAGGATTTTATTTACTATCACACCTGACATTTAAAGATGGAACGAATAGCATTGGCGGCTGCTGTGGTGGTGGTGGTGGCAGCATGAAGGCCGATGAGCTCCGACAGAGATTTTGTTGCTCCCATTGTTCACACTCAGTTAATGTGTTATCATTTTCCTTGAGCTATGCATATTATTTTTGATCCAATACAGTCAGCTATTCTCAGAAGCCATGTGATGGAGTATATGGAATATAGAAAAGTAGAGGAGTTACCTGTTTGGCTAGCATGTTATTTTGATCATGTAATGATCTTTCCTGTAATCAGCTTTTGTGTTAGATAGAGACATTTACTGAAATATGAGTTGACAATAAACTAAACCGAATTTGTCGGATCATTTGATTATTCAGTTTGATCGGTTTTTGTTACACTTGCGTGTAATAGAGAATGCAGAAAACAAACGTCACATAAACAAAGATTTTGGCAGTAGAAGCAGGAATTGAATGTTACCTTCTTCTGCAGGTTGGAAATAGATTCATGATAAAGTTGGTTCTGCAAAATTAATCCCATAATTAATCGACATATAAAGTTCAAAATTAGTGTCACCGAAATATTAAGAGTTAAGGGTCAATCTGTTCTCTAAACTTAATTGCAAGTCATGGTCAAATAATGACTCACTTTTGGTCATTTTGATCAATTAAGTAATTTTTGGGTCAAAGTAAGTACAAACTTAAATAATATAAACAAAGTCAAGAACTCGTATGAGTCGTATGACCAAATTTTATTCTTAATTGATCTAAAATTTTATAGTAATATTGTCCTTTATTAATAAAAGATGGTTAAAAGTGAGTTATTTGGCACCGAGGTTACAAGTTGAGAAAACCGGATTTGCTTAAAAACGTTACCTTTCTCGATCGCACACGCTTAAGAGCAGTGTCAATCTGCTGTTCCAATTGCTGGAGTTCTCTTAGACTCATTGGATCCAAATCTTCTCCTGCATAATTCCTATATATTTAAAATAAATTGATCAGCATATATATTTAAATTAAATAAATGTTTGGAAGAGATAAGAGTGATAGTATATAAGTACCTTAAACTTCTTTGTAAGACCTCAATTTTAGACATGAGCTTAGGATATTCCAAACCCCAATTTCCCTATATAATAATACCATTTAGTATATACTAGGCCATAATTTGACAATAGTTTCAAAATTATTAGTAATAATGCACCTGTTGTTGATCAGATTCATTTGGATCAACTTGTCTTTCTGCATATGAACATCTTTCATATCTTTCCAAGATTGCTTCCATACTGCAACAAACAGTCAATTCAACAATTCTTAACTAATACTATCTGACGCATAATTTAAGAAATCAAGTGCCCTTAATTTTTTTTAATTATTCCAAATATTTAGTAAAGCAAAGATTTTTAAAAGAGAGATATTTGTAAATGATGTATATATAAAACGTTAATGTATATAGTAAAAAAGAAGAAGCAAGTGTGGCCAAAATGTCATCATCAGCTATAACCCTAAATCCAACGGCAATAGCACCATGAATGAAGGCATACCCTAAGGAATATAGTAAAAATAAATATAATTTTTAATTATGGTTCAACTCTCAGCAGAACCTTTAATCATAATCCTCTACCTTCACTGGTTTTATAACCAACAAAATGGTTCACAACGTTTTATTTGTAATATTTTGATAACTAAACTAATATTTTTTAGAAATAAGAGGTTACCAGCTCGTTTCATAATGATTTTTGATTTACATCGGACATTACCAGGTGTAGGTAACAAGCCTGCAACCATGCCACTAAAACTTAGAGGAAATTAGACTCAGCACTTGATTATCAAAAATAATTCCAAAAATACTTGAGCATCTTTTTTTTTTTTTGTCAACACTTGATCCCACCTTTTTATTTCATCTAGCACTTGATTCCACCTTTTTATTTCATCCAGCACTTGATTTCACCTTTTTATTTCATCCAACACTTAACCCAATCTTTTTATTTTGTCCAACATTTAACTTCATTTTTTTATTCATCCAACATTTAACTCCATTTTTTAAGACTTAGAATTTAGATTTTAGAATTTTAAGGGTTTAGGGTTTATGATTTTAGGGTTAGGGTTTAGCATGATTTAGGGTTTAGGGTTTAAGATTTAGGATATAGGGTTTAGCATGATTTAGGGTTTAGGGTTTAGCATAATTTAGGGTTTAGGGTTTAAGATTTAGAATTTAGGATTTAGGGTTTAGCATGTTTTAGGGTTTAAAGTTTGGAATTTAGGGTTCAGGGTTTAGCATGATTTAGGGTTTAGGGTTTAGTATGATTTAGGGTTTAGAAAAATAAGATTTTAAGTGTTAGGTTTAATGTTTTTATTAAATCAAGTGCTAGGTGCAATTTATTTTCTTTTGTAAGTATTGTCCGCAAATAAAAACGAACATAAGTATTTTTGAGATTATTTTAACAAAATCAAGTATTTTTCAACTTTTCCCTAAAACTTAATTTGAAATGGAAGGGTAACCTTTCGTTAAAAGTTTGTAGTTCGCTAACCGCAAATTTTTTGATAATGTCAAAAAAAATTGAAAAAAAATGTACGGCTTCATATAGATCAAATGTTTATAAAACGGTTATCAAATTATTATTATATTAAAGTTTACTGATTTCTGCTTAGCTGTATATTTTTGACTCGTCCACATTAACGTCTCGTAACTGTTTTGAAATTTGGTAATTATTATATAATTATTTTATATTTTGATAACTGTTTTTTTTAAAATACAGTTCGGTGGTCATTTTATAACATCTTATAATTCGATAACCGTTTTGTAAAAAGATCGATATACAACTATAGTTATGTTACTGCAGAAACATTTTACCCGTTAATAAATGGAGAATTAAAAAGAATAAAAACATTAGTATAAAATTATTTAAATTTAGCCATACAAGTTTAAATTTTCTCTTTCCTTCCATTGTAGTAAATATAAAAAATAGCCATTAGTAAGAACATCTTTAATTTAAATCCTCGCATTATACTCATTTGACAAAATAAATAACAAATCTTCCAATTTTTAATTAATTTCTCTTATTAAGTTTTAACCGATATTCCAATTTTACATAATTTGCCTAAATCAACCCCCTAAATGAGTACAAATTATACTTCACTTTATTTATGCAAGATCTCTCCAGCAATTATGGGCTATCCAAATACCTCTTGTCATTTTGAAATTGAAACATCCTTTTCTTATAGATTGTTAAGCTAAGAAAGAAAGAAAAAAGGAAACGAAACAAGGAAGACTTGCATGATTTCATGAGTTCATTTCTCAAAATGTGCAAAACCCTACCTTGGAACACACGCCAAATTTACAGTATTATACCTCAAATTACAGTATTCAGAATTGCATATTTTTAGAACACACGCCTTATATAGAATTGAATTGACATTTCTCTCTTATTGTTGTTTCTTCTCATTTTAATAAAATTAAAACAATTAATCTCTCCACTATATTCATCATTTCATTTGACTTTGAGGAAACTTAAAATAATGTCATTATTGTTCTTCTTCTCATAAAGCCATGGAATTGATCTTTAATTTTGTTTTTGGTTCTCCCTTAGTCTTAAAATTAATTTACTTTTCCAAATAGTTTTTCTGTTGCAACATTGAAATTACTCTTTCCTCTTTTTTGGTCTGTTAAATCTAAGATTAGTGGATTCATTATTTCACTAGCTCAACTCTAAGTTTTCAAATATTAAATCATATATGACATTCTAAAAGTGTCATCTCATTGTCGAGACCAGTTCAAAAACCTCATAGATAATACACTAGAAAAAATATATAAAAACACTCATGAGAAACAAGAGTTATGAGTCAAGTAACATAATAAAATTAAATCAAAACAAACTTATCTATCCATAATTTTAGCATTTTTGGCAAATAAACCATAATTTTAATATATTTTTCAATTTAGTCCATTATTTTTTTGATTTCTGCTAAATATACCCTTAACTTATTTGAAACTGACGTGACGTGATATTGTATGAACAATTAGGCTAAATTTTATCCACATAAACGTACAACATAACACTATATCAACTCCAAACAATTCATAGATATTTTTAACAAGAATCGAAGTGACAATATTTAAAGATCATAGTATATTTTACAAATGGATGAAAGTTGTTGATAGATAAATTCATTTTACCTAAAATTAATAACTTCATCCCAAATACTAATTATTTTCATTTACAAAGTAATTTCACTCCCGTATATTTATTAGATATGGAAATACTCTATCTTTGATACGGAAAATTCATTTACATGGATTATGTTCATCACGTCATTTATGGACAAAGTCAATAAATTTTCTAATTAGTTTTACCACATTATTATAATTAAGGATTGGAATTCTCTCAAGTTCATTTTGAACTTGAGGGGGTCATGTTCACGATCTACACCGTTCATTATAATGACTTTTTCTAGCTATGAATTAATGAAGAGAATCTACACAAGTATATTTTCCCTTCAACACTACATAATCTAATAATATTTGTGGAAATCTTAAATAACTACCTTAAAAGGCATTGCTATGCATCATTGAGGCTAACAACAATGAATCCCAAATCCTAGATTAGAAAATCAGACGCAAATGAACATCAAGCCCCATGCCATGACACAAAGCTCTAGACGTACCTCTTTAATAGGACCATACTACTGAACCCCTTTCTACAAACAAGTTTTGATTTCGCTCATATAAAACATAAGCATCGATTCAGTATACTATTTAATTAACAGTGCTACGACTAAAGGTAGGAACTGATCATATACAGAGACATTAACCCTGAAAAAATATTTACGTAATTGAATATTCAACTTCTTATCTGATTGATTTTTATGACAGTGTACTACTATATATGTTACAGCTTTTCTTGCAAAAAACAGAAATGACCTTACAGACAAGAAAAAGAAGATCTACATATATAAGCAATACGCATAGTTTTATATATAAGAACAGACAAGGAATATGACAGATAGTCATGAAAGCATTTATATTACAGAAATGTCAACATTAATAACATGATTAATAATTAAGGTTCTGCTCATTAACCTACAGAAATGTGCTTAAACCCATTTTCTTGTTTGTTTTTGTTCTTTTTCTTTCAAGTAAAACTAAAGATAAACATGAAATCAAGTTTATAATTCAAATTTAAACTTAGACATGCAAATAAGAATGAAGTATATATAAAAAGAAAAACCTGGAATCAGTGGAGTATTCAAAGAGTTTTCCTTTAGTAGAGAAAACAATGAGGGCAACATCAGCTTCACAAAGAACTGAGATCTCATGAGC
This sequence comes from Mercurialis annua, assembly GCF_937616625.2. Lineage (NCBI taxonomy): Eukaryota > Viridiplantae > Streptophyta > Magnoliopsida > Malpighiales > Euphorbiaceae > Mercurialis > Mercurialis annua. Next base: position 34,361,217 of record NC_065573.1, on the reverse strand, counting down.
TTTCTTGAGCAGACCACTTCTTCTCTTAGAGAAGGTCACTTGTCTGCTGATCTTGTTTTCGATTCGCTTCAGCTCAACCCTACCTCTACCCATTATTCTCACTCTTTTAAATTTCTGATTGCAAGTTATTCAAGAACCCAATTCAAGAAACAGAATATGAAGAACCCTAGCTAGCTATACCATTGCTAAATTTGGTGATGTTTTTCAAGAAAAGCAAGAAGAAAGAAAAAAAAAAGGGTAAAAAGAAAGAATTGTAAATTGTAAGGTATTATGGGAAAGTTTCTATTTTAGTGAAGGTGAGGTTTTTGCTTTCTTGTTTTTGTATGAACCAAATTAGGTTTTAGGTCTGTGGTGACTATATATGGGAAAAGAAAATAATTAAAAGGGTAAGATGGGAAAGTGGTGGTTTTAGAAAACCAGAAGTGGTATTCCAAGGATTTGCTGTCGAGTTGTGATTGGAGGAGAGGATGAGAATAAGGAGATGACAGGAGGGATTAAGGGAGTCCGTACGAGGATAAGTTGTCAGTGGCTCAGTGGGGAACATTGCGAGCGATGGGTCTTTGGTGACGGCGCTTTTTTATTTTGACTCACTGCTATTTCTACCCATTGTTTTACCAATCGAATTAGAGGAAGCATTGATTCATAATTCAATCCAATCTTTCAATATTTTTATTAAATTTTGAGTTTTATACTGGTTTAATTTGTTTAAATCTTAGTCAAATTTTAATCTAATTAAATTTACAAATTTTGACGTTATTCTAGAATTGAGCGACATATTAATGATATTGTATTAAAAAGTTTCTATTTGTATATATTGGTAGTGTGTTGCATACATGTAATTTTTTTTGTTATATTTGTGGCTTTTATTTGTTTCATCGGTTGCATTATGAATGTACATATGATTTATGACATAGAAGCTGCAAAATTAACAACAGTTTTTATTTTGTTATATCATTTAAAAGTCCAATTTTATGTTTATATGTTGAAATAAGAAAATATTAGCGAGAAAGAGATGAAAACATAGAGACCTAAACAAAAATAACCTCCACATTTGTCATAATCTAAACAAAATAGTTTTTTATTTATATTTTTGTCTTTCTATTCAATTTTGATTTTAGTCAATTAAATCAAAAAAAAATTAATTTATTTTTAGCATAAATATAAATATAAATTATACTTTATGAAATTGAATGCTTTTTCAATTTAATTTTGTTTAAATTATTACATTCATAATAAAATAACTTTTATTTGTACAAATTAAAAAAAAAAAAGTTCGCAGACTAAATTGAACAATAAAATTTTCGGTTAATTTTTTTAATTTAGTCGACCAACAACATAATTGGACGGGTGATTTAAATTGTTAACAGAAATAAAAATAGAAAATCATATCGTTTAACTTAAAAAAATAAAAATAAAAGTATAAACTATATTATATATGAAGACCTAATAATAATTTGTTTTAAAAATTATAGCTTAAATCTTAAATCTATATGTATTCTTTGAGCTGAAATAAACTTTATTAGAATTAAAGCAAATTTTGACGAAATTGGTTGATTCTTCATCTCAATGGGAGTTTCACACCAACATATTTAGGCATCAATCATATGCTTTGAAAACTAAATTAAGACGGGAATGAAAAACACCAAACATGTGTTTGTCCTTTTGGGAACACAAGTTATCTACTCAAGTTGCAATGGAGCAATAGGGTCCATATATATTCAAAAATTAGTCATAATCAAAGTGATAACTGTTTATAATTAAATTTTAATATTTATATTTGAGATATCTTCCGCTACCCATTATCTATACTTACGTTATTGTTTTTTCGTTTAATAAAGTATAATTATTAATTAAAAATTATTAAAAAAATCATTAAAATTAAAATAATAAATAAAATAAATTATTTTGTTAAAATAATTATTAAAATTATAATACTTACTAACTAAAATAAACTATTATATTAAAATAATTATTTAGAGTACTAATTAAAATAGACTAATTTAGCAATTCAATAATTACTATTTAATTATTTTTTAATTATATAAAATTCTAAATAAAAACTATTCCAATAAATTACCATTTTAATATATTTTCTATTTTCTATTAAAATTTTCTATAAATATAAAATTCGAGTATCAATTAAAAAATTTAAACCAATAAAATAATATTATTTGATAATTTGTTGAGCCATAATACTAGGCACGTGTGAAAAAAGTGACACTAGTAATTAAAAAACTATAATTTATTAATCACATTGCAATAATTAATTAAGCCCGTTATTTGGATTTTAGGGAGTACTTATCTTAAAGCATTTCCAATGCGGTGTAATTTTTTATGCTAAATTTAGCATGAAAAAGTACTGAAATACTTTTAACATAGCATTTAAATTTTATCTCTAATGCGAAATGTTAAAAAAGTGTTATAACTATTTTTACGATAATGATGATTTAATTTCTTTATTTAATATTTTTTAATCATATATTTAATATTTTTTGATATTTTTTTTTCATAATATATGATATAACAATGAGTTCTTTTAATAGAATTTATAAAGAAAATCGGCAAATTAAATAAAGATAAATTAAAAATAATTTTTTATTATGTTGAAATGTTGTTTACTATTAAAAAAAGTAATCGTTCAAAATTGTAAAAATAAATAAAGAAACATAAAATTCAAAATAAAAGGTTTTTTTATATACTTGTTAAAACAATAAATGTAAAAAAATAACAGTGATAAAACTGTAATTTATAATAAATTATTATTGGTTGTTAAAATTTAGCAGCAAATTATTATTGGTTGTAATTTATGTTGAAATGTTCTCCAACGTGGATGAGCATATATACTGCTCCTCGTCTGACGAGCAATTTTCGGCAGGAGTCTATTTGGCGGCGGTTTTCGATTGATTAGTTTTAGGTGTATTAGAATAATTAATTTTAATTAGGTTTAAATTAAAATTTTAATTGTGGTTAATTAGAATTAATTAGTATAATTAGCAATTTCACTCTTTTTAGGGTGTTTTTGTATTAGAAGAGCTGATTTGAGCTAAAAATACAAGTTACTGGTTGATTTGTAAAAAAAACAGAGAAAATGATTATTTGATATTTTATGTCAATTTATTTAATATTTTATACCAAGTTGAGAGGGTGAATTGGTCCTTTATTCATTCATTATTTAGCGACAGAAAGTTAGAGCCTGACTTGATATCGCAATCCAAGTAAGCTATAAGGCAGGCTTTCATGTGCAAATTGTTAATATATATATTTAATTAGTGGTCCGGACCTAAATTATATACAGAACAAATAGATTTATATTTTGGATTGCTTAATGTAATTCTTTCTTTTTCAATTTGGATGGCAAGATTTTAATAATTTAATGAAAGTGGACTCTTTTAATATCTTATAATAAGAAAACTTCTATTTTTATACATAATTTTTGTACCTTCACTTGCCATATAAACAGGGACCATAATGCACATTCAACTATCCCTATGACTATAATACTTCCATTATAATTACATCGTACGACATTATACCTATCTCAATGGCAAATTGGGACCATTTTTCACCAATAAGATATAAGAAAAAAAATAGATTAAAGGACAATTGGGACCATTTCTAATGCTCAAAGATCCAAAAGAATTGAAGATTAAATAATAGAAATAATAAAAGTTTGGAGGAAGAGGAGGAGAAGAGAGGAGAATAAACAAATAAAAAGATAACACTTTTTTTCTATTGAGTATAATATTTTTAACATAAATTATTGTTTCGATCAGACATGTTTCTCGATAACACATTTTACATTTGAATTCAGATCTATTCCTATCATGTCTGTAAAATAGGAAGATTTCTTTATTTTGTCACTAAATTGAGAAGACAACTTGTATCAAATAATTATAATAGTTTATTCAAGGTTATATGAGATTTTTTGTAATTGAAAAGAGCAATTTTCATAGTTTATGAATATATTTTTTGAAATTAGGAATATTTACATTTGATCCTAAACATCATTAAAGGAATTTATATAGAAGGTTGATTAAAGTAAAATTCTTTTAGGAATATATTTAAATGTTATATATATATAATGTCAATTTTTTTGGTAAAGAAAATTGGATAAAATGTCAGTTTTTTTAAAGGAATAGAACAATTGTAGTACGCACCATAGACATCCAACAAAAATGAGATTCCAATATTAGATGCACCCACGATATTGGGTGGTGAAAATAGTTTTGAGATCTCAATATATATATACTATGTAATAGAAAAAAAAAATGATTGGTGGTGTATGAACTTTTCAATATATTCTATTTGAATACCGTAACGTCTATTCTTTTAAATAAGTGTTTCAATTTTTTATTAAAAGTATATCAGATGAGTACTTTTAGCCATTTTTGATCACCAGACGACTAATAGAAAAAAAATTGCTAATATAATTTTCAATTTTAATGTCAAAAGAAAAATAATTCACTCTTACAAAAAATTGCTATTAATAGTTTGCTAATATGATGTGAAACTAAATTAATACATATATTAGTTTTGCATTTTTAGCACAACGCTGATTTAAAAATAGTTCAGAACACTTATTTGATATAATTTTAAAAAATTGAAATACTAATTTTAAAGAAATAAATTTTTATATATTTAGATAGAAGATTTAAGAAAGATCAAACACCACCTGTGTAATTTTTCTATATAATACAAGAACAGCTTTAATGATATGCTTTATTCTGAAGAATATTTTTAAATAAATAAAGAGTATAACTAAGTGTTCAATTAATTGTTCAATGGACTCTATAGATTTAGAGATGATAGTGTTTGAGAATAAAAAGAAGGCTTACCCTCTGGGGAAAAAATCTCATCTTTTATTTGCATTTTCACATTGTAAAATCATTATATATATCGAAATTACGATATTTTATTTTCAATTACACCCTTAAATATTAAAATTTACATCTTTTATTTTCAAATACATTATTAAGCATTAAATTGATTTTTTTTTCAATACTCCAAATTTTAATAAATATTTAAAGTGGTCCTCGTAGTTAGAATTAAAATAAAAAAAATCATCTTTCTTAAATTTTTGAAAATTAATAATATTTTTTTAGTAAATATAAATCAATTAAATATATTACTAAACAACTTTAAAAAAATTATATAATTTTTTTAAATATAAAACAAAATACCCGTAATTTTAACTTAAATAAACAAAAAAATTAACCCAACCCAATCTAACCCATACTGCCCAATCAACCTAACAACCGACCAAACCGCCGCCGCCCTCTAATCATTGTCGGAAAATTTTGCGGTCATCCACGGGGTGAAGAACAGAGAAAGAAAAAAAAAGAGAAAAATAAGGATGTAGAAGTATCATATATTAGGGGAATAAAAATACTAATAAGTTAAATTTAATTGGATGTACAAGTAAAAACAATAGAAAAATGAGAATTTTTTTTAAAAAAAAAATTAAATATTAGATACAAATTAATTTAAACAAGGAGTCTCTTGCGAGAGAAATTCTTAAGTAGACTCAGTCTATCACGTCATCCGTGAACTAAACCTATCATATTATGACACGTCATTAAAATAATGACATTATCGTAATATTCCTATTCAAAAGTGTAAATAAGTAATAAACAAAATTTCGATAGTGCCATTATTTTAATAACGTGTCATAATGTGATAGGTTAGTTCACGGATGACGTGGTAGACTGAGTCTACCTAAAAATCTCTCCTCTTGCGAACAGAAACTGCATGTAAATAGCCCATTTTGCCTAAATGCACAAATCCAGTATCGTTTTCGGTTTAGAGATTTGTCAATTCTTCATTGCAAAGCTCCAATCTTTTGTATGACTGTCCTCAACTTTGGGCTTTTTGTAGCACAAAGTTGGAATTGTTTGGGACTCTATTTCCCAATACAGAAAACTAGAAAAGAACTGATTAATATTTTCTTGCCAAAATCAATAGAGAAATTGCACTTCTGAAACATACTCACCAAAGTTGGTGAGCAATTTTGAAAATTTTCTATATCAAAATGACATCTTCAGATTTTATTTTTCTTATTTGATTTTCAAGAGGAAACATAACCAAAAAGAGCAATTAGAAGACAAAAGTAGATTTCAAATAGAAGAGATCAAGAGATAGATAATTCATTCTTGTGAAGTTGTAATTTATTCAACATAAGGCTAATTATGTCAAAGGCCACTACTTTTAAAGACTTTAGAAAATAGAAAATAATACTTTGGAGTGAAACTAAATCAATTTGGAAAGAAGTATTTATATATACTCTATCCTATATTTCTGTAAAACGTCATCTGAGCCAATGATATTTCACCATCTCACTAAAATGATGTTAATTAGCTTTTTCACGAATGATATGGGAACAAAGTATATTTAAAAATTTATAAAATTTGAATTGACCCTAGAGAAATTTGTACATAGATTTTGTCGAGCACATAATCTACGAACAAATATAAGTGAATATGCAAATCTGTAATAAATTAAATTAAATTATTTTCATTATTTTAATAATATGATATAATATATTAACTTTGTTCATGGATGGCCTATTCAGATAGGCTATCTAAGTACTAATCAGAGAGAATGTTTTAAGTTCAGAACACAATTAGGCATTAGCAGCTTAGTTAGGAATATAATGACAAAATAAGGTGTTAATAATGCTAATTAATCACATTATTGAGAGCATATATAAAGTTAACAGAAGACAAGAATAATTAAACTGATAGCAAAGAACTATGAAACATAATGCTAAGGTTTGAAGAGCAGGGATAAATGTGATAAGTTTTTGCAACATTTATGAAATTACATGCCTTTTTGAGTTCAAGGGCAAAAAGGTTCGACAAACCTTATGAAATGAAGATTCATATGCTCTTGAAATAATTTACATATTGCCAAACATTAAGAAGAAAAAGCATATGAGCACAATAGTCTTATGAGCAAAACTCAAAGCATCCATCCTGGGATGAACCCACTCACTGTCTGCGCATGGGTTGTGGCTGTCATCTGGTCTGAAACTACATTGTTGTACCTGTAAATATGTATCCAACAAGAGTGTGCATTCCGTTCAAATCGAATCAAAATTTTAATTATCATTTTCAGTTTGGAGTATGGATATTAGTTGAGTTGGAGTCTTACCCTATTTGCAGTGTGGGATTGCAATCTAAATGATGAAATAACTCCTGAGGTTGATGATGGTGATGATGCTGCTGCTGCTGATGCCCATATGACATACTTTGCTCACCTTCTTCCCATGATGATCGAAGGGCTGTAGTACTTATTTCATCCAGCTGCCACCCATAACCAATTATTAGTAATTTTTAAGCAAAGGTAATTGATCAATGTAGCATGGAAATAGAAATGCTAAAATGAAAAACACTGAAATGAGAACTACAAATACAAAACATTAGTCATAAATATAAAGATTTTAAGTTTTAAAAGCATTTTCGTTTTTGAAAATGGTAACCAAATTCTAAAACGTAGCACTCGAAAAGTTTCCATGTACAATAGCAGTTCTTAAATAACAAGCCTAAACCTTTTAAGACAAGAAATCAATTTGAAGTAGAGGCAGGAAAATAATTATACCTTTATTGTTAAAGCTCTATTAGCTTCCAGCAACAATTGTTCCTGTTTCCAAAACAACAGTCGGTGAGAACAAGAAACAACATTAAAGTAAGCACTTTCAAATTTCATACCTTGTTTTGAAGATCTGAAAGCTGGTCAAGCATAAACTGAGTCTGTAAAGCACATTATTCAAAGAATATCAAACAATCTTACAAGAAATACATTGGTTTGTCCTAGCTAACAATAAATGAAAACTCGAAAATAAAATATCGTTCATCGAAACAAATAAAAAGAACTTGAAAATATCATAAAATAAAAATAAAAAACTACTACTAGGTTGCAGGGTTTAGTGGTGCATGAGTATCTGATTTATGGTGGATCACTCTCATATGAGCAAATGAGTTCATAAAAATAGTAGAATTTGAGTTACCTTGGTGGACCGGACTAGCTTAAGTGATGACTCCAACTGACGCTCAAGCTGCTCGAGCTCCTTAGTATTAAGAGGCCCTAATTCCTCTCCAAGTAAGTTCCTTCAGCACCAAGGAAAAAGTTTTTTATGAATCAAAATTTGTCAAACTAATTCGTAGCAAAGCGGTATTGATGTATCTCAAGTTTGTTACCTCTGAGTTCGTTGTAGCGACTCGAATCTAGTTTTCAGTTTCAAGTACTCCCTATAGCTGCTCTGCTCACACCAAATAGAAAAAATTAAATGAAGACAACACCTCCAAATCCAACAATGCACACATAGTAATGTAATGTTAAATCTCTCTATTCTTGTACTGTGCTGATCTATGTAATACGAACACGAAAAAAGTGTTGAGACGGAAAACAGCGGAACATATTTAATTTTCTATAAGAATCAATTATAAACATAGACTTTTCAAATTTTTATGAAATTTCTGGAAAAGAAAATATAATTCTAAATATTTGGATTCGAAAAGTTTTCATGCAATATACATGCTAACATGCAGCATCACTCCATGGACATTGACATATATGAAGACAGAAACTTAGAGTTAAGGATATACCTCAAGCTCCTTGGCAGGCTTATTGACTTCCACTGCACCATAACTACACTTTTGATACCTATCCAGGCTCTTGAGCATGCTGAAATTAAGATAATAATTAAAAAGAGTAAATAAAATAGTCTTTGTCAGCGTACTCACCTAAGAAATTTTACAAATTAAACATCACATCTCAAATAATTAATCTCTAATAAACATTTATGTTAATACTTTCAAACAGTGTATTTGACAAACTAGTCATAATTGTGGATAGATAAAACTATTTTTCCAATAAGATATTATTACACTTTCATCCTCTTACTTGTTATAGCTAGCCCTTCACCAGCTCATGTATACATAGGTATTATATAGTGACCAAATCTTTTTTGTTTGTTTTTGACTCTCTTTTCGGTTATCAAACAGCATATTTTGTCCTATCATTTCTTTTCCTACACTCTATACCTATATATGCTAACTTTCATTATAAGGTTGAATATGTTTCTAGTTTTTTCTATATAAAAGAAATCCTTTACAATGGGACTCATAAAATAAAGGATTAGTACTTTTTTTTTGGCAAAATGTCTTTAAAAACTCTCACCTTTTAACCATTTTTTAATTATATCATAATCTTGTAAAGATCGCCACTTTCGTCCCAATTTCCACCTTTCTTTTCCAAATTTTGATGATATATAGATTTTTCCTTGCTCTAGGTTAATCATCCAAAACTTTCTAAAGAACTGTTATTACTAATTCAAGAAACCCCATTCAAACAAACCTCATTTTTAACCTATTAAAAAACTATTATTTAGATGGGATTTTGTGAATCCATTCTCCTATTATATTCACTATCTTATATATGTGAAATGTAGTCTTGTGAGTATGGATCTACAATACATGAATCCAATCTATTATTTAATGGAACTAAATTTATGTCTGTAAGTGTATAATATATGAACTTATTTTATTCATAATTACTAGTACTTTTGAAAACCTACATGTGAACCCTTATTAGTCAAAGAAATGAATCTTTTAATGTATCAAGGAAAAAAAAAGCCAATGTAATGCATGGGATTTCAGCTCTAAGCATGATACTAGGGAAAATATAGCTCTATATCAATGAAAGCAAAGCAGGTACAGATTAATATATATACTTTCATTTCATGCAATAGCAAAAGTTGAATACTTGGAAATAGCTTGTAAACTGATGAAAACATAACCAAATCCTTCCAAGTCCTTTATTGGACGAAACTATATTTGTTTGAAGGAATGGAACATCTAGGGGAGGTTTGGTATCCAAGGAAATGGGGATAAAAGAGAATTCTTATTCCATATTTTGATTTGATACACTAACTTATTAATAATACGTTCAGAAAAATTATTAAAAGTTAGTCATTAATTTAAAAAAAAAATACGGTATTTTAAAATTAAAATTTTTTATTTGAATTTTAATTCTTTGTGATTCCAAATATTTTCCTAGGATATAGGAGGATTACCTAACCTTAACTGAAAGCCATGGATAAGGAGACAGATGCAAAAGAGAAAGAACTAGATAACTAAGAATCCAACACAAAGCTTAAGATTGTTCATATAATATGTTTATAAAAAAAATGTTCAAAATATGCTTATCAGAAAAATGTTCAAAATATGCTTAATAAATGTCAAATCAATCAAATTGCTCATCCAAACAGACATTCATAAGATAGCCCTAAACAAAGATACTAAAGTAACAAATCCTAGGCAGACAGATATGAGAGCTGACATAAATATAAATGCCTATCATGCAATATCAACTTTTCGCATCTAACAATTGAAAAATTGACCGGGGAAGTAAATCATAGTTGTTATGAACTGTATTTACTCCTTCAAGCTATTAATTTCATCACTCGATTCTCATGAGAGTAAAGTTAGTTTACTATGTAAAATTATGAATCTTCCATTTGATAATGTGACGCATAGCATAACTAGATTAAATTAATCTCCAATGAATAGATCATATCAATTGGTGATATTTTAATTGGAAATATTAACTTAATTATATAATATGACACATCATTAATAAAAGTTCATAATTATATGTCAGATTTGTCTGAACAAACACTATGTATTAGAAAAAAAAATTAGATTGATTTTGTCTACAACATCGTCTATGAACATAGTCTATTATATTATAATATATTATTAAAATGATAATCTTAATACATTTTATTCATTAAATTGATTACATACATTTAACTTTTGAATTTTTCATGCACCCGATTGTTGAAAATACATGTTGTAGTTAACTTTGTGGTTTCATATACATGATGCATTTTTTATAAAAAGGATAAAATAAAAAATCAATCAAATGCATGCAAAAGAAGCATGTCTCTAACAAAGATAAATTTTAAATTAATAATGCTAATAAATCCCAGAAAAGGTGACAAATGAGGCCATAGTCTATTATTTAATTCTAATAAGGACAGCACTTATTTAATCAATCAAAGCAGCTGTATGTGTACGGATTCCAGGAACAAGGGTGAATCTTCTATGCCTGGTGGATAACGTTTTTTGATATGACTATGTTCTCAGGCTTTTATGAATTCCTTCAATTGACACTTGGATTTTAACATGTCATCAAGACAATATACTGTCCTTCAAGATACAATGCTATGACCAAGATTTTCCATGGAAAAGTAGACAGAAGCAGCACAATCTTTAACCGAACACACAATTAATTAAGGACACAGAACAAGTTCATTAGTTTTCTTTATTTTCAAGAGAGATAGATTAAAAGGCAGATGAGAAATGATCAGCAATGAACCATGTTTTTTCTGTAATTAGATCAAGATTGTGAAGCTAATAACATCACAATTCTACCAAAAAATCTACTTAATTTATGGCACAAACTAATAAACAAGTAAAGATCTTCAAGTGAATAAACAAAAAGACTAAAAATTTGATGCAGATCTCATAAAGAAATGATTAGATGCAACAGATCAAACAAGAAAACCTAATTGACCATCAAAATATCACAACAAATAGCAATCAAGAAACACCAAATGAGATATAGTAAAACTGAAGTTTAAATCTAGATCAAACTCATCAAAGCTTCAAAATTTATGATCATGTAAGCTTGCTAACACTCAAGAACACAAATCAAGAATAAAAGTACAGAAGCAAGCAGATCCCAACAAAAAGAAAAGATAAAAAGGGTAAGATGATCATACTTAGAAATGCTACTAAACTCATAGAGCTTGCCACGGTTAGAGAAGATAATAAGAGCCACCTCAGCATCACAAAGAACAGATAACTCATAAGCTTTCTTCAGCAGCCCATTTCTTCTCTTTGCAAATGTTACTTGTCTGTTTATCTTGTTCTCTATCCTCTTCAATTCCACTCTTCCCCTTCCCATAATTAATTTCCAATTACTAATCAAACCCACCAAAAATATTCAACTTCTCTCTCTAAAGACTCAATATTTATCTGAATTATGTACTTATAATTTGGTGTTCTTCTCTTAGAAACAAAAGGATCTCTCTTTCTTGAGTCACTACTCAAATGTTAACTAAAAACATGAAAAACCAAGAGAAAGTTAGATTCTTTCTTTGTAGAAAACAAACCCTAAATAGAGAGAGAAATAAAGATTGTATTTTTATTTTTATTTTTTGTATTTGATGTGATAAAATAAAAATAAAAAGATTAAAATTTTTAACCTTAATCTTCTTACATTACATTTACATCAGCTGTAGCAGTGAATGTGAAATGCAGCTTAGCTTAGGGTTGGGTTTGGTTTTGTTCTTCTTTGTTTTAGTTTCATGTTGAGTTTACTGTTCATTTCTAACTAGTGTGTTGTGTTCTCACGTGATTGGTGTGGGGTGTGATTCACGCGCTGTGTATTGTTTACGTGTCGTGCTGTCGACAAGAGGAAATGGGGAATGGGTGATACGTAGGTAGATTGAGAGTGTTTATTTTCTGGCGGATGAAAGTTAGAGCTCTTTTATTTCCCGTTGTCTTTAGAGAAGCATCAGAACGTCGTCACCTACCTTAAAATGGTTCAAAACGTGTCCGTCATTTATTGGATTACGTAAATGTCACTGATTAATCCGCTCTTTTTTAATAATCTTAGCGGATTAAATTTTGGTACTATTTTCTCCATAAATTTTAAAAATTTATTGTTTTCCTCTCATGTTTAATTTTCTTTAATTAAAATCCTCATTTATAAAAAGGTTTTAGTTGTATAAATTTTAAACATAAAAAAGATGGATTTTTTAAAATTTATGAAAAAAGAAATATTTCAAATCTAAATTCATGAAGATAATAGTATTATCTTTTTATTTTTTAATATTTATTGTTTTACTTTCTTATGATAATAGTGATAGACCTATAAGAGAATAATATGCTTTTCTTTTAATATACCTTTATCCAAAACTTAAATTTTCTGTAAATATATAGTTTATAATATTAATTCCTTTTAGTTTTGATTTTGCTATTTTCTCTGATTCATAAATATAGATTATTTTATACTTTTGTGATTACAATTTTAAAGTAATCTAAATTTAATTGTTCTCTTTTACTCTTCATCAAAATACTAACACTATAACATTAATTATAACATACTGCTAGTCCTTTTGTAGTACAGTGGTAGTAGCCACATGCATTTTGCTAAGATGTCTCATGTTCGAGCCTTACTCCCCCCTCCTTAATTATTAAAAAAAAATATTTGTAATGAAGGTTTAAATTTATAATATTAAATTTTCAATATAAAAAAATTGAAATGTATGCATTATAAATTATTCCAAATCTTCATAAATAGCCTTTTGACATTATTACAATTTTCTAAAATTCCCATTAGTATCAGTTCGTACAGTTTTCTAAACAAACAAAAATTAATTTTAATTAATAAAAAATCATATTATATGATCCTCAATGGTGTTGTTGCAAATCTAAATATTTACGTAAAATCGTGACGTTAAAATTAATAAACTCTGAAATATATAAAGGATAATAAATTGATTTCTGATATATTTTTAAGTATATTGTTCCCTCTGAAGAATCTTACAACCTATTAAGACATAAAAACATCACTTGATTATCTGGTTTCAATACTTAATTAAGTGAAAAAAATATAGGACATATACCATTTCTAAAAACAATTGATAGATTCTTTAAAAAAAAAAACTGATAGATCATTTCAATAGTTCAATCAAAATATAATCCGCAAAAAAAAAAAAAAAAAGTATAAAAAATTAGAAATTCGGTATATGTTTTAAGTTGACTAAGAACAAATTCACATTTACATCTTTTTAGATAAGAAATAAAACCATTGACATGTGAAAATATTTATTATCATGATGACTTGCCTTAAGACTCAAATAAAAAAGATAAATATTCTCTGTGTGTCTGGTTGATTTTTGACCATCTACAGTGAAGTTCTGGACTAATCACATGTTAATTGTGCAGCTATTTTTTTTTTTGCTTAATGACTTAAAAATAAAAACTAATATTTGTTTTGAGGTTTATTATTTCAACAAAATCTTTTGAAAAGGCTAATTTTATACATTTAGCTCGCTTGTATTTGATCCTCCTCGATCATTAAAAATCTTCAGAAAGACTATTTCAAAATGCGAATTTCGGAATACTCTTATGAATTATTGTGGATTTTCGTGGGTAGTTCTGTATTCTGTCGATTAATTCCTTCTTTATTGGCATTCAAATGGAAGGAGATGTTATAAGAATTTGTGTTTATCGATCTGGCTTTTTTGTGTTGAGAAATTTGAAAATCTCATAACAAAAGGGTATTCAGAAATGGAAGTTTGGATATTGATTCGCTTCCCATATCTAGCATTCAAAAGGCAATGCGGATACTATCAATTTTCTTACTCGGGAATATAAGTTTTTAAAAGTTGAGATTTTTTGTTATTCTAATACTTTTAGCTGTAGCTTGGCGCTAAAACTCTAGATGTATCGTCTTTATTGTCACGTCTTGTGACTTTAATCTATTATCTCATTCATTTAAAATAAAAAATGTTTGTTGCATTTCAAAGGAACAAACTCACGTACGATTCACAAACTCTTGTCTAGGTGGGTGAGCTATCCTGCCAACTAAACTAGCTAGAGGCTCGTGGAGAGCCTATCCACTCGGTGAGATGCAAACTAAATCCTCGCAAACACTAAAATCTTCCGAGAGAAGTGGACTCTTTTTCAGCGGTGTTTGTTATATTTTGAAGGATCGAACACATGTATGATTTACGAGGTCTTGATTTAGCAGATCTGCTATCAGCTAGATCATGCACGGTTCTTACTTGTGCAACTAACCAATGAATTATAACTCAAATGATATAAACGCTAGACAACATTATGCTAGATCGTGAATTCAATTCCTCCCACAAACACTCTCTTTTCCCACTTTAAAAAAGAAATGAAAATTGTGCAACTATTTTTTAACAAGGCACATACTTTGTTTAGTTGAACAGAATATATACTCTAGAAATCAATCGATAATAGGTTTATAATTTTATATCATAGTTAGAGCACTAGATTTGATATCATTAATCTAATCAAATAGATAGGGAATTAGGACATGTGCAATTGTGCATTTTTTATTCTTTAGGTCTATGCAATGAACTACTTTGGCCATTTTTGTTGGTTAAAATTCACAATTTATTGGGATCATCATCCATTTCAATCACATATGCTATGATTCTGAACTGTGAAATACCAATAAATTTTAAGTTACATACAAAAAGAAATTATAATGATTCACTTCTTTTTAGGAAAAAAGGATGTAAAATTTTCATGACTTTATATGTTAATCTCCATTTATTAAAAAAAAGACTTAATCATTAAAAAAAAATCGTTAAATTTTTACAATCTTCAATTTTAGCCTATATTTAATTTCAATTTCAAGTGTAGTCATTTATTTCAAAAAGGTTAAAATACACCCTTTATATCGCTTCATATTGTTCTAATTTGCCTTTTTATCATCAAGAATTACAAATGTTAACTGTATATTCGAATTTTTTTTATTCTGATTTAAACATATGATTACAGTTAAAATGGAAAATTAAAAATGAGCTAAAGTTGAAAAATTTGAAAATATGGACTATAAACAAAAAAAAAATTGGAGTATTTTTCAATGGTCAAATCTAAGAAAGCCTATTTCACATAATGGGTTTTTTTTCAGAGGTAAGAAATTTCAATTTTAATATTCTTTAATAAAATATTGAAACTTGATTTTTTTTCAAGACATTTTCAAAGTGCGTCATTTACATCATATTAGCATATTAAAAAAAATCAATTGCTCTGAAAGTTGATAGAAAATTATCTATGCAAAATGCAAATTATAATACAAAATTTAATACCGAAAAAAAAAACATTGATACCTTCAAAATATTGTATGAAAATATATAATTAGATCATCTGATACTGATTAAATCTATATCCAGGATTGAATAAATTTAGTTCCTCGGGTTTGAAATATGTTACACATACAAAACATAGCATATGCTAAAACATTAACCGCACAAGAAAGTGTATTAATCGGAACCGTCGATTTCAATTTCAAACCGGCGTTTTCGATTCCGGACCACGTATTTCTTAAAGTTTATACTTTAAATAATATTTTACTATATATGTATAATTATTACTATATCATACTATATTTAATTATAACATATACAATTGTATATATAGAAAAAAGAATCATTCATATATTTTAATTTGTTATTCTTTTTAAACAATAGCTATTAGTTTTATTCTATTTTTATAGTAATATATGACTATTTTCGCCATTTATGAATAATCAATCAATAATCCTAATTTATGATAAATTAAATGGATTTTTTAATTTTAAGTATAAATGATTGCTTATATTAAGTTTTATCTTTATTTCGTTTTACGTATTTTTAATTTAATTTATATGAAATATCTTTTTAAAATTTTCAAACCGGCAAGAAATGAAACCGCCTGGTTCCAAACCGGCCTATAACCAATCAAAGGGCAATGTAAGGCTGGTTCAAATATTTTTTGAACGGTTAATCAGCAGTTTTGAATGTGTGAACCGGCAGTTCCGAATAAAACTGCCGGTTTATGAATCGTGGCCACTCCTAGTTAGATTATCTGCATTAATGTAGATGTGTGCATCAATATATATATATATATATATATATATATATATATATATATATAGCCTAGCCATTAGAAATGGCCCGGTCAAAACCGGTATGAAAAAGTAAGCAATATTAAATTTAAATTTTAGTTTTTCTTTTTATAATCAAACCAGCTTGTATCTGAACCAAATCCGGACAGTTTCATTTAGGTCGGAACTGTGAACCATCGGTTCCAAACCGAAACCGGTGGTTCTATAACTGTGGCAAATGTTATTAATTCATATATTTCTGTATTTGCAAGGTGCATGAGGGTGTCAACTTGTATAGTGAAGTAATTCAGTACTAAAATAAGCAATCAATTGAGACGCATTACATCCTATTCGTGTACATATATGTGGTCCTCATAGCTAGGGATGGTTGGTCTCCATTCATTTGGTTATGTCAACTGTGCTTTTTCTACCATTTTCGCCAAAACATTTACCAAATTGAAACTGTTTCACATATATTTTTCCCTATTTTTACTACTAATTATACACTTGTACATAAACTTTACCTTCAAAAGAAAATCACACTAATATTAATAGTTCTTATTGGCTTTTTGTTTGGAAAATGTAATTCTTTATTTTTACCAACTCATTGATTAATTTGATCTAATAAAGGAACAAAAATATGGCAAATAATAGCGAGAGTTTCACAGACAAATTACTAAAATTTATAAAATGAACACTAATAATTTATTTAAGTCCGTCGTATCAGTTTAATTACCAGTAGAAGCAATGCATCTAATACATCGATGGAATTTGTAGAAGATACTATTATTCATCATTTTCTTTGTAGGTTCCCTTTATATTTTAATGCATTGAATTGTTCTATCAAGTGCTAAAAAAAGGCATGAAAAAATAAATGCTAGAAAAAGTAAAAAGGACCTGAAAAATAGAAATACAATCACCAGAAAATAACTCTAAAATTTCCAACTCAAGAATCGCAATTTCACCCCATTTACTTTGATTTCATAAAATATTATGTACCAGTATAGCTTAGATTTTTAAAAAAATTATGTGTACGTTATATTTACTTTAAGTACAACAAAAAAATTCAATTCTTGAAAATTTAAGAAAAATAGTACTAAATCTTAAAGGCAGAAGATAATCTTATGCAGAAGATAATATCTTTCTCTTATTTTCTGTGTTTGAAAGGCAACAGATTATCCATATCACATACTCCCTCCATTCTGAAATAGTTGTCGCTTTAGCCATTTTCACACAAATTAAGAAATCAATAAATATGTCTAAAATTATAAGTATCTTTACTAAATTAGCCCTTCTTGAAACTTGTTAACATTAATTAGTATGACTCTTTATTTGTATTTTGTATGATCTTTCAATGAATTGATGAGGGATATATGTGGAAAAATAGCAATAAATGCTTTCTTGGTTTTCTAAAGTGACAAGTATTATGGAACAAAAAAATTCTCCTAAAGCGACAACTATTTCAGAATGGAGGGAGTAATTAAGTTCAAGACGACGGATTATCTCTAAACCTAGTCCAATGGACACGTGTCAACATCATAACCAGTAGCTTATGTACCTTCCCAAAGGGATATGAGTCCAACTTGGCCAACCCGGCCCGTCAGACAGTAAAACTATCACAGTCACTACGTGGCAGCTTTCTATACGTTCATTTGAACAGTGCCAGGTGATACAAACGGTCACCGTACAGTGGCTGTCACGGCATAGTATCTGAACAGTGATTTGCCCTAGATATCCACGTGTCAGGATAAGACAGCGGTAGTATGGACGTCAGCTGGGTATTGGTGGTAATTGCAGAGTTGACGATTGTCGGACGCGTGCTGGGTAAAGCTACTGTACAATTATTGGGCTGTTTAATTTTGGCCCTTCTAATTGTTTCCACTTTCCACCTTTTGATTGTGCTTTACTTAGTGATTAATATGATTTGACATGCTAATTCAAAATCTATTTAATATCTTTTTGGTAAATTGAACTCTTACAAATTAAAAGAGATTTCCCATCAATCTTTTTGGAAATATCATGAGTCAATTCATAAGTATCTATATAGAGCAAAGAAATACAGTTAAAATTTTAGGTTTAAAATATTTTTAAAAACAATAAAAATTATTACTATTTGATAAGTTTATGTACAATTAAATCCTTTATATTCTATCTTAAGTTAGTTTTCCTAAACGATTCAACATGAATACTAAAATTTAAAATCATAAGGAAATGTATTGTAAAACTTTTAAATAATATGTATTGTAACACTTTTAAATTTAAATTGAAATCGAAATTATAGTTTGCGATAAAATGACAACTTTGGTACCGATATAGCTAAATGTGAAATATAATATTATATGGCGGCCGTGCAAAATTTAAGAAGACATTATATTATACATAGGTTCTTACATAGTAAACGAATTTGAAGTTAGATTACTTTTTCTATCTCATTTAAAAAGTAGTACTAAAAGTTTAAATAATTTCTTTTAATGCAACATATTAAAAACGACAATGTAATTTGACAAGGTATATATAACTTACGAGTGTTTATCCCATGCAACCGTTGCGCCACGTCATTTTTACATCAAGCCAATGAGCATTTGCGATAGGGAATTTTTTAATTATTACTTATTTTTTTTATCATTCAATTTTCCACATGGCTAACGCATAATTGGTTTGTTGCACAAATGACATGGCGCAACGGTTGTGTGCAATAATTTTTCATAACTTATTCCTTTTATTTAGACTATTTAGAAGTCTAAAAG
The DNA here is from genome assembly GCF_937616625.2 of Mercurialis annua. Taxonomy (NCBI): domain Eukaryota; kingdom Viridiplantae; phylum Streptophyta; class Magnoliopsida; order Malpighiales; family Euphorbiaceae; genus Mercurialis; species Mercurialis annua. The sequence goes on along the minus strand of NC_065573.1, from coordinate 34,341,775 downwards.
AGGTGCATTTAAACATAAGGGTAGAGACAGATTTGAAAGGATAAAAAACATGAATTTGTGCTTTGTCTAAGTTAGATGCCACCCTATTGGAAGCTTGGCAGCAGAGTTGGTAGTTCCTATGAAATCATAAAGTTTCAAAGATGCCAACCTTGCTTTCATGTCTACTAACTTAGCCCAGCTATCCTCTAATAAAGTCTACCATTTCACATCTAACAATTTTGCCAAGATAGGATATGATTTTAATCTCTTAAACTATTGAATATGAAAAATACTGACTTTTAAATTTTTAGTAGAATAAATTGGTGAACAATTAAAAATATAAAAATTTAATTTGAATTTCTTGATTAGAATGTAAATGAAAAAGAAAAAAAATGGAGTTGTTAGGCATTATGCGCGTTGGATAAAGGGATGTATGCTCTTTTTTCTTTCATGTCTCTATTCGAACAATATCGTTTTGGCCATAAAATTGTAAAATAATAAAGAATTAAAAGATGAAGCAGTTTTAGCCCCTAAAAAACTAAAATTGATTACTCTTGACAAAATGAACAACCTTTTAAAATATAATTTCATTATCTATTTTTTACTGAATTTTCATCAGTATTTTAATTGCAACATATAATGTTAGAACAGCCCAAATTAATAAACGTGCTTCAGAATTATTTTGATTATCTATTTGCTGAGATAAAATTTGATTTATAGTATTGCAAAAACTAAAAAAAACTTTTTATAATATTTCCTGTTTATTTTTTGATTGATAATCATTTGAATTTGATATATTTTATTAGAGAAAATTGTTTTTTAACAAGACAAAAAGTTTAATTTTAAACTATTTTAATTTACAATATATCTTAAAATGTAAGAGTGAGGAAGCAAAAATAGGTGGATGTTTCAAAATAGAATAGCTAAAAAAACTTAATAGCAATCAAGAAAATTTAACAACAAAAAATCAACACAGCGTCAATGAAAATTATCTATTTACTATATTTCTCGTTGAGTTTGATATGTTAATAGAAAATGTTGGTTTGAGAGAAAATAGAAGATTAGACTTGTCAATCAAGTAAGTAGAGTTTAGTTAGTTGAGAGAAAATTGGAAATTTAAAACTAAATTGTTGAATATAGAATAGAGTTTTTTGTGTCTTTTTATATATTTTTTCTCATGCAATTTATTTCTTTCGGTCATTATGATGCAGTTGCTGAGACGGATATTGGGTTCATGGAGGAAAGAGAGTGGAAAGTGGCGTAATGACAGTTTTATAATTCTATCAAAGTTGGAGTTGTGCGATTTGGGCTGTTCCTGATCCTAAATCTATTAAAAACAGCCCAACAATCGATACTCATAAACTTCGTTCATGATATGTCACTTTTGGGCCGAATTCCATCATCTGGGCCTCTAAAATGGCAATTTTTGATTATGTCAGATTTTTAGACTTATTAATATTTCATTTCATGTCCAGTTTAGGGTTTTAATCTGTTTTAATATTTAAACCACTTTATGAATCAATAACGACAGCTTGGGGAGACAATTGTTGTGTATTTTCCATTCGTTCTTGATATTCTTGTAATCAACAATTATTAAAATTATCTTTATTTATTCGTGACTTCCGCTACATCACATTACTATGAAGCAATCGAAAAAGCGCCAGATTGCTGCTGCAGCAAATACTCGAAAAAATTTAGTTAAATCATCACCCTCGTCATTGTCGTCATTAAGTGATGATCTAACAAGCCTCTCTAATCAAGAACAAAATAATTGTACCGAAAATCGAAGAGCCTACGATTCTACGGAGCCATCAACTTCTCAGTCAGATTCAAAAGTAACTGATGCCGATGGTTATACGGAGCTATCAACTTATCGGCCAGAATCAGAAAAGAGCGAAGCTTACTTAAGAAATCGACGGGCGTATGAAATATATCTGATGACTAATAAAGACAACAAGGTTGTGAACTTGAATCCTGTGATATCTATTGATAGATTGCTGGTGTTTTCCCTCCTGCATGGACCAATTTGATCAGAGATTATCAGTCTCCTTCTACATTATCTAATTTATGATTCCAGGCTGTCGTTTGATTCCTTCTGAAAGTAGTTCCATATAAATTACTTTTGTCAGTTTATCATTCTATCGAGTAGGAGCCGATATGGAGGCTCGAGCCTGGGATCTATCCCACCTCTAGAAATAAGCTAGCTGTTGTATCTACAGCTTTATAGTATTTACAATTTTATGTTTTGTTTTCTGAGTTGAACCGTTCTGATGTAATTTAGTTGATTCATTACTTGTGTTGTTTAAGTTTTTCTTTTCTATGTCAATTTGATATCTGTGTAGCACATAAACGAAATTGTTGAATTGTAGAGACGAAAAAACCGGCGAAGACTAAAGTATATTACAGTTTCAGAGTTTCACAAGCATTTCCGTAAACAGAAACAAAATCAGAAATTTAGAACTTGAGAAGTTTCCTTACAGACTTGCAGTATAGGATATTCATAATCATTCAGCAGTTACAGAGTCCAAGTAGAAAGTAGATTACAGAAGAAATACTTATTATGATATTATATCTACTATTGATCTCATTCATAGGAAGGCTTACGGTTTGTGCAATTAAAACTATGTTCTGTAATAAACACAGGAAAACTAATGTTTACGAGGATTAAACTGAAGGTAATTTAGAGCAGTTAGGGCATGAGAATCGACCTCGAGCTTGACATTTAGAACATTTAAAGGTCTTCACTTTCGATACACCGCCAAAGGACTGATACAAGTCATTCATCATGTTGAAATTTATCGGTCCATCTGCCTTCACCATTCCGATTCCTTTGCAGTTTGAGCACGGAACCATCTTTAGATCACCGCACGTCTTGCACATCCCCAGAGAACTGTAGATTCAAGATGTAGCCGGAGCAGTATGTCAAAACAGAACCACAGCACACGCATTTTTGAATTTCTACAATGGTCATGAATTTTTAAATATGCGAATACACAAAATCATAAAAATTCGTTGCAGCATCTAATTCACAACCAGATAATGGATATTAAAATCGGGGATTCTTAAATAGTTAGCTCCTTCAGCTTTTGGTAGTCCTCTAAGCTAATTTGACCCATAAGACTATATTATTTTATATGTAGCTAGCTATACAAGTCATTCTTTATGTGGAGTAGAATCCTGCAACTATATATAGTTGACTGCACAGACAATGTGCCTTGTTGTAACTTCTAATCCTGCATCTGAGGAAGTGCTGTGCAACATTTTGACTGCTTAAATCATAATAAGGATTTGTGTTTCATATCTCGTCAACAACAAAAAGGATTTGCACTCAAAGTCTTTGAAGTTCACAAATCTTTATTTAATCAACGAGTGGATATCCGACTAAGAATTATAACACACCTTGCAATACTAATAAGTAATAATCAAGACGCATAATAATATAGTATTGAGCCAGAACATTAATTTATAAATGCAACCGTGAATAAGGAACAGGTAAAACTATTTATCAGTACTTGAATTCAGCTCAAAATGTCCTGAGAATAACTATACCATGGTCACAATACTTTTTTTTTTCTTTTGACAAACCATGGTAAAACCCTCAAGCTTAATCAATTCCATTACCATTTATCGACTTATAGCGGAGAACGCCAATTTGACAAAGAGTGTAGACTTGGAAACTAATACATTCTCCATGGTGCTCATTTGTGTTTCGCCTTTAAGCTAATAAAACTAGAGCTTGAGCATCAATCTCAAATCTAAAGGTCTAATTTTGGTTGTATACTTCAAAGTCAGTCTTCCTTATAAGGAGATGCTCATTCCTTCACATCTCAACTATTTATAAAGTGTTCATAGCACTACAATAATTATATATTGAAGCCTAATTTACCCAATTTGTAATCACTAAATAGATTAACAAATAGCAAAACATAAAAATGAGACCTACTAAATCAATTTATAATTTTCAAAAGCCTAAAATCAAAAAATTAAAGAACAAGCCAATATAAGAAATACTTTATCAAAATCATAACTATGCCATTAAGTAAGTAATTCTCAAGTTCATAACATATATACACAGATTGAAGATAACCAAGCAGTGAAACAAGACAAAGAGAATCTTCCAACTGATAATTTAAAGTGAAGTGAAATCAAAGTAAGCAAGAGAGTGAGAGTAAAGATTGAAACTTTACAAGTAACTTGTTTACCTTCTTTGTGAAGAAGAAATAAAAGCATCAATTTTAGGAGCAGCAATGGCACAACATAACAGTAAAGAACCAACGCCCAGCCCTGCTATTTCACTTCCTGTTATATTATTCATCTTCTCTTCCACTCTTTCTTATTTTTCTGGATTACATTCTTACTTTATCTATTTTTATTAGCAACAAAGGTTCTTTTTGCTCCTTCAATTTAGCACATTATTTCAATCAGTGACAAGTTCATTACTTTAGACAAAATCATCCACATGTTAATTAATTTGGCTCATCTCTCGAGGTAGTGAAAATAATAATTGGATCAATTGTAGTTAAGGTAACAACAAATTATTATATCATTTGAAGCATGAAAGCGTCAATATCGACCTAATTTGAATGGTAAAAACACCTCTAAGTGCATTGAGAGGTTGTGACGCCTCCGTAACTAACAACTAACAATTGAGACTCTAAAGAGTCGATTATCATCTTTGAAGAAATAAAAGCATGAAAGCCGAAACGAGCCAAAACGCCTATCTGAGTATGTTTTTGTCCAAATCACCTATTTTAAGAGTGTTTTTGTTGAAAGTTACAAAGTTAGCTTTATTTAATATTTGTTTTTAAGTTGAAGGGCCAAACTGAACCTTTGTTGATTTTTGTGGGTTAACTTATTGTATATAGAGAGAATTAGAGAATTACCTAAATAAGAAAAGTATTAGCAATTACCTACCATAAAGTTTGGACTTGACTTACATACCTATCTGTGTCAGCCATTTATTTTTATACCATATCCTATTTGTTTTTATACCTAAAAATTACTCCACTTGTTTTTATCATAACAAATTTCTTCTTTCTCCTCAAAATTTTCATCTCATTTTTTCTTTTCTTTTTCAGATCTCAAATTTTCTCAAATTTCACTATTTTTTCTTCAATATTCTGTCAGATATTTTCGAATTAATACTTCATTATTCAAATTCATACATTACGAACAATAAAAACTGTGGATTCAGTGAAAAAAAAGGATATAGAATTGTTCAATCGAATTATTTTACAGTTTTAGTATGTTTAATTAGGTTTCAAAGATTTTCGAGATGTTTAAATAGTTTAAAACGTAATAAAAATTATATAACAGTTGCAAACTGTTTCATTCGCTTAAATTCAATTACGGTTTCAAATACAGTTTCAATTACGGTTTCAAACCGTTTACAAAGGTTTCAAACAGTCTAAAACAGATTCTAAAAAACGCTTTTAAAGAATCCAAAAATAACAGTTTCAAAAAACAGTTTCAAACAGTATAAAACAGTTTCAAACCGTTTACAAAGGTCTCAAACTGTCTAAAACAGATTCTAAAAAATACTTTCCAATAGTTTATAAAATAACAGTTTCAAATAGTATCAAACAGTTTCAAACCGTTTACATAAAAAAATAACAGTTTCAAACCGTTTACAAAGGTTTCAAACAGTATAAAACAATTGCAAACCGTTTCCAAAGATCTCAAGCAGTCTAAAACAGTTTCTAAAAAATACTTTCAAACAGTTTAAAAAATAACAGTTTCAAACAGTATAAAACAGTTTCAAACAGTATAAAACAATTGCAAACCGTTTCCAAAGATCTCAAGCAGTCTAAAACAGTTTCTAAAAAATACTTTCAAACAGTTTAAAAAATAACAGTTTCAAACAGTATAAAACAGTTTCAAACAGTTTCAAACAGTTTACAAAGGCTTCGAACAGTATAAAACAGTTTCGAGAAAACAATTTCAAACGATTTCTAAAATTGATTTAAAACATTTGAAAACCAGATCAAAATATCACTAATGAAGAACATTACGATTTTTTCAAAAAAAGTTGTAAATTTTTTTTAAAAAACGATGCTACAATAATTTAAAACAACATAAAAAGAAAAAAGTAGAAGAAGAAGAAGAAGAAAAAGAAGAGAAGAAGAAGAAGAACTTTCTCATCTGTCACCATCATATTATCTCTTAAACTCTTTTTTCATTCAAATTTCTTTGTCTTAGAGTTCATTTGTATAATGTGGAAACTAGAAAAAGCAGATTCGAAAAAAAACGAAGAAGAAAAAAAATTGCAGATGAAAAAAGAAGAAGAAGAAGAAGAAGAAGAAGAAGAGAGAGAAGAAGAAGAAGAAGAGAGAGAAAAGGAAGAGAGAGAAAAAAGGAAATGAGAAGGAAGAAAGAGAAAAAGGAGAGAGAAAAGAAAAAAACGAAAAAAAAAGGAGAAAGAGGAAAGAGAAAAAGGAGAGAGAAAAAAAAGGAAAAATGAGATATGCATGTGTTTAAAAAGTAGGAGAGTAAAAATACAAATAAGTTATTTTGCTAATTGAGGTACAATTAAAAACAATAGAAAAATAGAGTAAAAAAGTAAATTTTTGAAATTGAGGTATTTAGAACAAATAAGTTAAAAAAAGGAGTGTTTTGTGCAAATTCCTCTTGTATATATGAGTCACAAACAATAACCAGTTCATCCAAGGCCCATTAGCTCAGTTGGTTAGAGCGTCGTGCTAATAACGCGAAGGTCGCAGGTTCGAAACCTGCATGGGCCATTGCTTTTTAATTTTTTTTTTTATCAAATCTCCATATATCAACTGCTATTTTCTTTCTAGTAAGATCACAACACAATCCTTAATTTATTATCAAAGGCATAATTATATTACACAAAGTAATTATCTGGTATATTAATTATATATACTAATTTTGCTTGGCTATTTTGCTGCAATTACTTGAATGTTGCAACTTGGTTATCAAGATTCCACAAGTCACCCCACAGTTCATCATCCATCAGAAAATCTACCCATGATGAAACATCTTCATTATTCATCACAGGCAAGCATTGATCCTCTACATTAGGGTTCATGACTCCCATATTGTTGTCTTGCATTTTGTGATCAACATTTGTGTTCATCATAGCCCATTTCATGTCATCACCCAAATGTTGCTGCTCTTCTTGTTGTTGGTTCACAAAATTTTGATTGAAATTTTGACATTTAATGAGCTTACGTTGTTTCTTTGGTGATTTTTCTTTTTTCTTGAAGTGAGTTCTCCAATAATTCTTTATCTCATTGTCTGTTCTTCCTGGTAAGTATCTAGCAATGGTTGACCACCTGCATACATATACAACACAATGAATAATTAATTATGTTGCACAGAAATTGAATAAGTTAGCTATATTATTTTTTATAAATATAAGATTAGAGAAAAAAAGAGTTGGAAATTACTTGTTTCCCCAGAGCGCATGCAATTCAATAATGATGCCTTCTTCTTGAGGTGTAATTTGGCCTCTTTTCAAGCCTGGTCTAAGGTAATTCACCCACCTTAGTCTACAACTCTTACCACTCCTATTCAAGCCTGCAAAATCATTTACACGATTAACATTGATTAAACAAATTAAGCTTAAACTCTTTTTGTTGCATTAAATGCATGTATAATAATATATAGTACTAAATAATGAATTACCTGAAGACCTAGAGACAGAACTCCATCTTCCATCTCCATGCAACTTAACATATTCAGTAAGCAACTTATCTTCTTGAGGAGTCCAAGGACCTTTCCTCCACCCTTGCTCAGTAACTCCCCAACTCATGATCATTCTCTCACTCATTTCTTAAAAAAATAGATTAATTTGTTTGTCTCCAAATTCTATGACACAACCTAAGCTATTCCTTCATTTATATACGCACTCTCTTCACTTGGTCACTTCATTCTCTTTAACTGAAGTTATTGATGATTATGATGTCATAACCACTAATTATGTCTTTTTAGTCCCATTTTTGTTTTGAATTCCCTTCTTGATTATGACTCATGAGATCATCCTTCCCATATCCTATGACTTGAGTCCAAGTGTGTTGACAATGTGCTTACCAGCTCAGTTTCTCTCTGCCAATCACCATGTAACAGCTGTGTTTATGAAATCTTCTATATCATACCATAGATAATCTCTCTTTAAGCAGCAATAATATCATAGTTCCAGGCAACAAAGAAATCATATTCATATTTTTTTACTATTTTATCCATTTTATATCAAAAAAATAATTAGAATATTCTGATCTATCAATTTTTTTAAATTATATTCAAATTCAAACTACATCTGTTATATTTCATGATTTATTTTTAAACTTTTTTGATTTTATAAATAATTATTTACACAGTTGATTTTTTTTAATAATCGAGAAAGAAGAGCGTCTGCGGAAATAATTGAACCCACAACCTAGCACACGCGTATTCCATTCGAAGTTCGAACTATAATTCATTGATTTATACAATTAATTATTTTTTTCTGATAATTGGAGATGTGAAAAATTAAATCTGTGACCTAACATGACCTTATACCATTCGAGATATAACTCAATGATTTTATGTAGTTGATGTTATTCATTTCAATCTAGAAAGAATGAGTTTAAAATGAGCATCATATGCTTGAAAATAAATTTAATCTGGGAGTTAGGACATATTTATTTTAATTTGTAAGACAACACTAATCTGGTAATAGATATCATAATTTATCAACCACTTACAAAACCATCGAGATCTTCGACTTCGAAAGCACTCTTAGGGTAGAAGGCGACGACCCTAATGAATCGACTATGGTATGTAGGCAGTCATTATTAGAAGTGGGATTTTGTTTATATTTTTATAAACTAGATTCTCGACAATCCTTTTTTTCTTGAAGATATCATAGAGGGCTGCTACTAGTATAGAGAGTCTCGAATAGACAAGGACATATATATATGAGCCAGAAACTCAAGGGTGGAATTTTAGTTGGATGAACATAATGTTGTCCGATTTTTTTTTTAAAAAAAGATCAAACGCCCGTTGCTATTCATCTTTTTTTTAAACTAGGTTTAACCATCTAATATTTTTTTGCCTTTCTTTTATATAACTCAAATTTTCAAAATTGTCAATCATATCTCAGTTCTCAATTTTTTATTTTTAATTATACTCATATGTTCAAAATGGAAGTGGGAAAGAGTTCAAATATATCTTTCATCTTACTTCATATTGTTCCAATTTGCAATTTTTATTATAAAACTCTCAAATATGAAGTAATATTTGAATTATTTTTCACTCTAATATAAAAAAATGGTTAAATTGAAACTGAAAATTAAAAAAATGAGTTAAAATTAAAAAAATGGACCATTAACGAAAAAGATAAAGAAAATAAGATATTTTTTAGTGATTAAACATTCAACTATTAGGTTAAACGGCATGTTATTTGACTAATTCTTTAAAAATAATTATTCTTTTCTAATTTTTTTAAAAAGACAAATGGTTGCTCAATTTCGCTTTTACAATTTTAGGAGTTTAACCTAAATTTTGTTTTAGAGTTTAAATAGTTTTTTCAAGGCAAAACTGAACCTTTATCCAAAGAAATCTCTAAAAAGTAAAAGAAAGCAACATATTATGCAATGCCTTTTATTATATTTTGTAGCAAATTAAATCCAACCACGTGAAAGATATTAATACTCAATTTAATATTTTTCGGTTTCGTAATCTTCTTCTGTCCTTCTTCAAACTCTAAGACACAGTGCATAACTCGTTCTTTTCTTTCCACTATAACAAAGAATCAACAATGACTCCTGTGGAAATCTGACCGGCGATAGGGGGAAGCAAAATTTGGCCGTTTTAATCAACAAAACCAATAATTTTTAGTTGGTTCGGTTTGTTTAAAACTTACTTTTAGTTTTGTTTCGATTGTAATTTTTTAGGATTATTTGGTTTGGTTTCAGTTTTTACTTTAAAAACTCAAAATTAACCGAATCAATCCGGTGTTTAAATTTTCTGTAATTTTTTTCATCGGTTTTAAGTTTTGATCAAACATATTGTTATTTTTTAGGATTATTCGGTTCGGTTTCGATTTTTACTTAAAAAACTCAAAATTTACCGAATCAATCGAGTGTGTAATTTTTTCTGTAACTTTTTTCTTCGGTTTTAAGTTTTGACCAAACATATTGTTATTTTACAAAAATCAGATTTCAGCTTTGTTTGGTTAAAGAATAACTTTGGACGGCTCTAAATTTGAGCTTTAAGGGAATGTTTGGGTCGTGAAATTTATTTCATTTCTAAATGATTTTTATTTAAAGTTCATCGAAAATGGAATCTTGTACTTGATATCACGAATCTTAAATATGCCCCACGAATTTGGTCTAATGTTCAAAATTTCAGCCATCTGGGTACAAAGGTTGTGAGTTCAAACTCCGGCTGCGCCTATTTTAAAAATAAAAAAGTTGAAGTTAGTTTATAAACCCGGATTTATTATATATGTGGGCTTGCAAGCAGTCCACGTCTCAGGATTTGACAATAATATTGAATTTTAGCTTAATAGAAAAAATCTTTATTAACCAATGAACTGTAACTCAAACGATGTAAGCGCTAGACAACAAACTGTTAGATCGTGAGTTCGATTTCTCCTACAAACGCTCCTCCCTCTCCAACTATAAAAAAAGTCTTTATTACCAAAACATACAATGAATTTATTTGAACCAAACATTCTTTAATTTTTTTTGGTTTGATCAGTTAAGAAGATTGTACTTCGATTAAATTGAATACTCACCCTTGGCCCGCGGAGGAGAGGCACCTTCGCCCTCTGAATTTGTCTATATTTTATATAAATATCAAACGATTAAACCAGCCAGTTGAATCATAAATCGGTGGTTACATTGGTTGACAATGACTATCATTTTGGTTTTCAAAACACCGATTATCATAAAAAAAAGATTGGTTTATATATTATTAATTCAGCCGAAATAGCTAGTGGTAAGTGGGTAGTTGAATTTTTCCTCGAAAGGGGCTTCTGCTCGAGTAGTATCAGTCCATCTGTTGATACAAATGATTTTAAAATTCATGCGTCATACATTGTTTAATGTTAAAAAAACATTATTTATTCTATTATAGTACAATGAAAACTTCTAGTAATTAAGATAATGCGGTCTATATATATGCCATAAGCGACGACTTGGATGAGTCATCTAGGGTTACATGTGGCCTTTGGAATGACTATAAGTAGCATTTTTTTGAATGTTAGGACATTTTTTAATTGGCTCTACTTAAGTTTTTTATACACTAAATGCTTATAAATAGGTAATGATGTGTTAATAGAATCTAGTAGTATTTTAAATTAATTAACAAAAAGTAGATTGGAGAGGGTTCAAGATCTTGTTATAAAGTTTCCAATATCATATTTATACTTATATAGTACGGGAGGCTTGATAATTGATAGTGTGCAAAAAAAAATAGATTAGAAAATGATAATAACTTTTTAAAGATAGATTATATATATTAAGGAACCAAACTGGGATTACAACCTAAATAGTCAGAAAAATATCGTAGATCAAAATTATATAAAAAAAAATTAAAATTTTAACCGATCTGAGAAATAAAATAACAATTATAATTTAAAGACACAAATTTTGCAAGTGTAAAATAACCAGAAATAATTTAAATTTTAAAATTTTCTGACACAAGTCGAACCCTCATAACTTCTAGTAATCTCTTGTTTCGCTGCTAATATATTTCAAACGATGATGTGAAAATATTGAATATTCAAAAACTTGAATTTAAGGAATGGCAAATGCTAAGCTTGAACGATCTAAGGATATGCAAAAATCAAACACAAAATAAATATAAAATTTCAAGAAATGGAACAATTTATTCGTAAAAAACAACAATATATTAATAGAAAAGACCAACGAGTTGTAATTCAAATGCTATAAGCGTTGGACAGTAAACTGGTAAGGTCATAGGATCATTTCCTCCCACAAGCTCCCCTCTTTTCCAATTATTAAAAAAAACATTTATAGAAACGAGTTAAGCGACGATGATTTCCAGCTAAAAGTCGAAGATTGCCATATCATGCGTTCGGAATTGATTAAAAACAATTTTTTATCTTTTACTAATTTTATCTCTCGAGAGAGATCCACTAGAGCCATATATCATTGAATTAGATTATATTAAATAGATTAAATTTAAATATATAATTTAAGAACATCCAAGTGTGTTGCTATCATTGGATAAAACATGGAGAGAAGATATTAAATGGAAAATTAGGGCTTCTAGAATCTAGATAGTTACAAATTTGTGGAGCCCAAAATGTGATGATCTAAGTTTAACTTTTTTAGTAATTACAGTATTATAATAATGTTAATGAAATCTGGTGTAAAGTTAACGAAGACTCGGAATTATTAGATACTGTCATAATTTGTAGCAACAGATAGAAGATATTTATCGTTTTTCATTACCAAGTTCATGAATGAAATAAGGTAATGATGTGTGACTTGGCAGAGTTGCCAGATCCGCATGATTTATAATATTTTAATTAATTGAAGAATATATGATTACATATTTGTCCTTTTTATAAAAAAAAAATACATTCTCTCCACCTCATTCGAAACCGATGGTGGACGATGCTTCGAATTCGTCCAAAAACGAACATCAAGAACCGGAATCATATATTCCATCCAATTCCGAAGTAATATTTATCGTCTAAAATATTTAATTTTGAATTTTTTTTATTTTTTTTGAATTAAAATCTGCAGCAGACGCCCTCTAGGCGTTTTCTGCTGTAAATCTGCAGCAGAAAACAACGTTTTTTACTGTAAATCTGCAGCAAAAAACGCGTTCTTAAAAGGACCTTTTCTGCTGCAGATCCTCAGTGTGTCAACAAAAACGCCCTCCTAGGGTGTTTTTGCTGACAAAAAACGCCCTAGGAGGGCGTTTCCCAGTGAACATAAACACCCTCTGCTGACACGCTGTTGGAAACGCCCTCATAGGACGTTTTCAGTGAATAGAAACGCCCTCATAGGACGTTTTCAGTGAATAGAAACGCCCTCCTATGGTGTTTCTAAAGATAGAAAACGTCATGCTAGGGCATTTTCTGTTGGCTGAAAACGCCCTAGGAGGGCGTTTCCGGTTAACGCCACGCCACCTATTTAAAAAAAACAATTAAAATTTGAATTAAAATTATTTAATTATTTATTAATAGTAATACAAATGTTAATACCAGTTATATATATTTTACAGGTTCAGTTTGAAGATGTTGGCGGTGACGGTATTAACGACAGTGGACAATTCAATGACGCACAACTGTTTGAAAGTGATTCTGAAGCGATTAAATGGGCTGAAACAATTGCTATTCGGATTGGGTTCGAATTGGTTATAGCTTCTCACAAAAATGGAGGGACTTTGAAGATTTTGAAATGTTCACGAGGTGAGCGGTATGGAGGTTCTTTGGCAGATTTCTCTTCACAGAAGAATACCAAGACAAAAGCGTGCAACAAAAGCGTGCAAATGCCCATCTTTAGTTGTGGTGTTATTTTATAACAAAAATCATGGGTTGTCATTGCAAAACCTGGGAGAACGAGTATGCACAACCATGATTTAGCAGTGTATCATGAGGGATATCGACAGATAAGTGGACTGAGTCCGGCGTCCAAACTCATTGTGCAGAATATGAGTGTGGCTCAAGTTAAGCCGTGTGCTATTTTGGCATCCCTTCTGGAAAAAAATCCATCAGATAACCCCACACGAAGACAAGTGTACAACTACAGAGATAGTATGAGAAGGTCCAGTTTTGAGGGTAGTGACGTGGCGGGGCAGTTTTATCACCTGACTATGGAGAGGAAATATGTACATTTAACGCTTGCTGATCAAGATACGAATGCGTTGACTCGCATTTTTTTAGCGCATCCAGATTGTGTGGAGTTACTACAACACTACTACTGGGTCATCGGTATGGATTCCACCTACAAAACCAACAAGTACAACATGCCTTTCTTCGAGATTATTAGGATGACATCGACGAACAAAAATTCCCTTATAGCTTATGCCATTATAAAGGAAGAGACTTAGCATAGCTATAGATGGGTGTTGGAAAGGCTGAGGAACTTGATTGGCGATGATGTGCATCCGGCGGCTATTCTCACGGATCGGGAGTTAGGGCTGATTAGACCTATTAGAGAGGTATTCCCACAGACTGCCCATCTGCTTTGCACCTGGCACATCAATAAGGACGTTAAAGACAGCGTTTTTAAACTATATGGGCGAGATAGAACTTTTGCTGAGGGTTTCAAGAACAGAAGGTGGAAAAACATTATTAAAGTCCCGACAGAGGAAGAGTATATTATTGTTTTAGAGAGTATGAAGGATCGGACTATTGGCTGACCAGTTGTGATAAAGTATCTTGAGGACACATGGTTGGTGCATAAAGAGAAATTTGTTTCGTGATGGACGGATAAAGTGCTGCATTTTAGAAACACCACCACATGTAAAGTGGAGAATGCACATGCTCAGCTGAAGCAGTGCCTCAACTCTTACACCGGTGCACTAGACATTATTTGGACAAAGGTGGATAAAGTTATAGATTCGCAGATGAGTGTTATTCGGTATGTTACTGTTGTTATTGATATTACTATTTGTAAAAATTAATATTGTTATTATTAATAATATAAATGTTATGTATATTGGCAGGTTCACACTTGAGCAGTCAAGACGGGGAACACAGGTGTCTGGCGTCAAAAATTCCCATTCAATACATGTCGTGCAACGTCTTGCATTACTGTTTGGATTTAATATGTGAGGAAATTGGGCGAATGGTAGAGTTGAGTACGGATGTGGTAGATCGGTGTGGTTGTGTGCTGATGTCAACTCATTAGACTCCATGTGCTCGTGAGCTTCGAATTTTTTTTGATTCAGGTACCGCGCAACACATTTTTGTAAAGTAATTATAAATATTACTGTTTTATTAAAAGTTAATATAATTGTTATGTTTTTTCAGAGACCCCGATCAGTCTGGACAGTGTCCACACATTTTGGAAAAGGCTTGTTATCAGTGGTGGGCTGGACACATCTGAGCAGGCTGGTAGTGTTGTCGAGCCAGAGGAACATCGGTACTTTCAAGGAATTGTCGGAGATGTGATGACTCAAGATAGGGCTTTGGTACGTGATATTTCTCTTCTGATCCGTGATCGACTCTACCCAGATGAATCATGTTACCGTCAACCCGAGGTAAAAACCGTAGTTAAGGGTAGACCACCCGAGAAATATACCAGGCGGGACCCGAGCCATTGGGAGTACAGTGCGAAGGGTTGTGGACATGTACGTAGCCGAGCGAAGTCATCTCGAGGTCGGGATTACTCCGCTCCCGAATCAGGTGAACATTCTTTCTTTTAATATATTATTTTTTAAATTTTTTACTAATATTGTAAATAATTTTTTTAATAATTAATAATATTGTTAATATATTTTTTGCAGATTTTGTCCAAAATTCGCACCTCATTCCGGATTCATTTTCACTATAAACATTTGTTCCAATTTAGTTTTCACGCACTTATCAAGCTAAACTTTGCAGGTGGTATGAAGCAGATTAATCGTAGTTCAGAATGCAGATTAGCAGAATCATGTACTTTTTTCTCAAACATGCATATTTACGAAAACCACAAGCCAAACTAGTTCAACAAGGTTTGGGTCGTTCGACATTAAGTCTTGAAAATAGAAAGACGACAATTAAGTTCTGATAACAAAAAGACAACAGTTAAGTTCTGAAAACAAAAAAATGCAGTTAAAATGAACTTCTTTTAATTTCATATCTATGATGTGAATGACTAGTTTACTACCTTGCAGCAGATGCTCTCGCAGCAGCACGACAGCAACTCCTCTTCAGCACCCGCAATAGCACGGGCATCGGCTCCCTCTCCAGCACCCGCAGCAGCTCCCTCTCCAGCACTCGCAGCAGCACGGGCAGCAGTTCCCGCTCCAGCACCCGCAGCAGCACGGGCAGCATCTCCCTCTCCAGCAGTGGCGGATCCATAAATATTTTATAAGGTGGTCAAAACTATATTGAAATTTTAAAAGATGAGTAAAATTGACAACAAATAAATTTTAAGGTGGGCAAACTATATACTTTAAGGTGACAAAATCATATTTTTCGATTCCATATCAACGTTTTTTAAAGGGACTCAAAATTATAAGGTGGGCAGTTGCCCACCATACGCTCATCCTAGGTCCGTCCCTGCTCTCCAGCACCCACAGCAGCACGGGCAGCAGCTCCCGCTCCAGCTCCCGCAGTGGCACGGGCAGCAGCTCTGCGCGCTTTCCGCTCGGCAACGAGTTTTGCATGGCTGTCAGGGTTCCTCTCTCGCAGGCCTTGTGTCATTGAATTGAATGACGCCTCCCTGACTCTGTATTCCTCTTCAATCATTTCCTGCCTGTTTGACTCCTTTCTGTTACGCTTAATCTTGTTGAAGTGTAAAATTGCTAGCTGATAATCTCCCTCCATTTTCTGTTGTTGTTGGATAAATTTTCAGTTTATTTAAGAGCTAAATACCTCACAATATACATTCTATATGAGAGATTGCATTTGGATGAAAATTGGGTTTTTTTTATCAATGAAAATTGGATTTGTACGAATTGGGTTTTTTATCAATGAAAATTGGTACATATATTTATAATTGAGTTAAACCCACTACAAAACGGAAAATAGTTAAATTGAGTTAAACAATTAAATATATTTATAATTTTCTAAATTAAAAAAAAAACCTTATATAATCGAAATTGGCACGAGAAGGACGGGCTGGTGGAGCTATATCGGTGTTAAGTAGCCGAGGATGTGAGTATCGAGCGTACCGGTCCATCTACCGTCCATCACATGCTCCAGTAATAACAGTCACTCGATCTAAGCTGGTCAGCAGAAGTAAGCCATTCCACGGAAAAGCACGCCAATTGTTGTTTGCAATAACATCGGAAATCTCCAACGAGAACCTCTTCGATCTAGACGACCTACAGGCCTTTTTCGGGCAGATAAATAGGAGACGGGATCATCTGATATAACCAAGCTGACACAAAACCCTGCTGGGCATGTACGGCTCTAAGATCTCTCGGTATTGGATCCAGCCCATGTATGCAGTCCTCTGAAAGGTATGGGCGGGGTGCCACCATAAGGCAGCAGGCGACCTGCTCGAAAAACATTAGTTATTAAAATTATTTAAGTAAATTTAAGTAGTCCAATTTATTTAATTAAATTTACGTACCTCGTCCAAAGTAAGCTGATCCAGATGGACCTTCAACATCTGAAGCTGACTATCCGCATTCTCGTCAGTGCAGCGCTCTAATTGCAAGCTCGAGGCGTATTAGCATCGATAAGAAGCCGCTCTCGTTGGGGTCGAAAGCAAGGAAAATACTCGTAAATCCATGCCTGCAGTAGTGTCAAGCACCCGGACAAACCCACACCATCGGCCCTGGAAGCCACTCCAAGCTGGCGGTACAGGTACGCCAGTGTAGCTGAGTCCCACGAGTGAGAAGGCGCAGATGACAAATTCGTCCCTCGCCTATTTATATAAAATAAGCAAAAATTAAAAAATTAATTTTATATTGATTAAACAGAATAAAATATCAGATCAAATTTAAACTTATTCTATAAATTTAAAATATCATTCTCACCTCCCAAAATCATGTCGGCCTAATCTTGTGGCCACTTTTATCAACAAACAACGTACAACCCAGAGTCACCAAAATCCATGCAATAGCCTCCACATTAGCAGTCTGACCCCGACTGTGATCGCACAAATTGATCACCGAGTCAGTCAAAAGTCCACCCCGATAATAATGCTTCGTCTCCGGGTCTAATAGTGTGTCGGTATCAATACCTAAGATCTCGACACAAGCATTCTGAAGATCAGATCTGCTGGGCACTTCAAAAACCAAACCCCCTCGACCGGAATACGAAGAATCTCCCACACATCATGCATCATGATAGGCATCTCACCAAAAGGCAAGTGAAAATGTGTTAGTATCTAGTTGTCATCGCTGAACAAAGGCAACAAGTAGTGGAATATCCAGGTGGAAGAACATTGTTTTCCGGAGATGTCCCAAACCAGTCTGGTCAATCAGCCGTTTGACCTCCTCATAGGTAGTAGCATACCACTCTCTCAGCTTCCCACAAGCTGTGTATCTGTTATAGCACTTCAGTGTGCCTCCGCCATCCCCCTCCCAAATCCTAGCAGCAGCATGTCCGAGAAAACTGGGAATGATACTGTCGTCATGTGGTCCTCCTGGCACTGGCCTACTAACGGTCCATACGTCGACAGGCTCTGCCTCAGGTCGTTTGCTGGAAACTGAAATAAAATTACAATATTAAAACAATATTAAAAACTAAACCAATATTTTAAATAACAGAATAATTGAGCTTTTTTTTACCTTCAGACGATGTAGGGACGAATTTTTCAACTTTCCGCTTCCTCTATCGAGCATCATCAATCGGTTCAGACTCCTCTAAACTCTCAATATTGGCATGAAAAAGTATGGCATTCCACTTCTCATCTGGCACACGAGGTCTCTCAACATGATCAGTTTGAGTCTGCTGCTTCTGTCGTCGTACTGAAGCGGTTACACAACGAGCATGGCCGTGTCGAGGTTTCGACCCCTCTAGCTCCGGATCCATCTCTAGCTGTCGAGCAATAGGTAGATTTTTTCCTCTACCAGGTCCTTTACTCTACAATATTCAGTTTATAATAACATTAATTAAAATACACTATTTATATTAATATTAATTTAAAAAATATAATTAACATAAGCAAATTCAAAACTGACAATGAACCCTAAACCCTAAATCCTAAAATTAGACACTAAATTATAAACCGTAAACTCTAAATTTTAAACCCTAAATTATAAGTTAAATTTTCTAAAACTTAAACCATAAACTTTTGATTATAATAAAAATTAATTTACTTATATTATACTAAATTAATTTATTAAACAAACTAGCTATGTAATTTTAAATAATTTATTATTTTTTTAAAAATAAAATTATAGGTGAACCCTAAAATTATACACTAAATTATAAACCCTAAATTTTAGGTTATAAACCCTAAATTTTAAGTTATAAACCCTAAATTCTAAATTACAAACCCTACATTCTAAGTTAAATTCTCTAAAAATTAAAACATAAATTCTTAAACAATTCAATATTTTTAAAAAATAAAATTATAAGCGGCGGCAGCGACGACGTTTCCGGTGGCCGCCGCACCGAGAAAAATCACTCTGCTAGGGCGTTTTCCAGAAACTGGATTTGTCAGATTTTACTATTTTTTATGTTAGTCTAAATTCGGTCGAACTTTATATTTGTTATCCAAACCCAGCAATTACGTCCTATATGTGAGGACTCAGATTGGAATTGTTTGGGTTTATACAAGGAATTTTATGACAATAAAAGTTTAAATTCGTCTATAAAAGCGTGTTTTTTTGGGGCTTGAGTTCGAACGAGTTTTGAAAAAAAAAAAAGAATTTTTGTCCAAGTATAGCTTAAGGTGGACGGACGTAGACAAAATACCCACTCCCATGAGTTGGTCTAATATATAACATATACCTTGAATATGGCAGTATACTATCAATTACTAGACCCTTTTTATTTTTGAAAGTAATTACTAGCTATGTAGCACGGAAACGGAAACGGGAAACGGAAGCGATACGAAACGGACACGGGGAAACGAAAGTTTTTCAAAATGAAGGACACGAAACGTGGGGGAAACGTGCAAATAACAAAAATTTAGGGATATATTTATGATAATTAATAAAATAATTCATTTTAATATACTAAATATTTAAAATTTTATAAATATAAAAAAAAATATAATATATTTCAACACAAGTAAGTATATTGATATATTGTGGGCAATGCAAATGTAAAATTTATGGGTAACTAGTTAGAATTTTTTATTTGTGGGTAATAATTTAAATTTTTTTTACAAATTTTTAATTTTTATTATTTACGGAAACGGCCCGAAACGTTTCGTACGGGTGTCCAAGAGTTTCCAGTTTTCGAAACGTTTCCGAAACGGGAAACGCAACTTTGTCGAAGTTTCCGTGCTTCTTAGATTACTAGTATTTAAATCATATCAAAAGTTTGGAGCTATAAATTAAAATTTTAAAATTATGGTGGAGATTGAAGATAATTCATGGACTGTTAGTGAAAATTAGCTCAATTGTTATCATTGTAAGGTCATATGAGCCGTTGGTTGAGCTGGTTGGGCTAAATTTTCCATACTTTTGGTCCTGCTAAATGTTTATCAGTGCTTTGGGCCAGGCTTAGAGAAAACTTGGTATTTTAGGATTCACATAAATCGAAGAAAGGATTCACATAATCAAATATAATATCAAAATTATCAATTTCAACGTAATATCATTAAAAAATTAATGTTTAGTTTGATTCAAATTTGGACTAAGAATCACAGTTGAATTTTGGTAAAAACTAAATTAGAAAATAAACCAATCTTAAAAAATATAACGATAAAGTTAATTTAATTTAAATTTAGAAAATTATGAATTTAATTTGAATGCAAATCTTTATGTATAGTATAATGTAAAGAGACATTTGAATCGAGATAAAAAAAGAGACCGACCGAGTTTGTTAATTATTTGTTTGCAAATTTATTGGTTTTCTTGTTTGATTTCAAATGATAATTTATTTTATATGTCCTATTATAATTTAAAAAAAATATTCAATTTTTTTATTAAAATTAAATTATTAATTATTCATTTTTAATCATTAATTTTACAATAAATTTTAAAATTAAATTAGAGTATTTAATGTGATTACGCCAAGGGTTTCCTCATATATCATTACTACTGTCGTCAATCATATTTGAAAATCAGATGATATATCTTTCTATTTTTGTCTTTGTCAACAATTTAGTCCTTCCGTCTATTTTTAGCGTTAGTCAACTGGCGCGGAAAGATTAAACGGTTGATGAAAACGAGAGTTAAGGACTAGTATATGTTTTGAATTTAAAAAAAAAAGGCGAAAGTGCAAATTATTACACATGTCATATGTAGGTTCTCAAACTAATTTGATACTCTCCATAAATCTGATAATTTTATAGTTAAATCGTTGATGAAAATAAAATGCAGAAGATTTACAGAAAAGACGAAAAAGTAATATATATGGAATTATGAGAGTAATTTGCTGAAATTAAAATAAAATAAAATTTACTAAAAATATTTAAACAAGAAAAAGAAAAGGAAATGATGAAAAGAGAGCAGACTAAAACGATGCTTCGTCTCACTTTCTTCCTTCCTTCCTCACCATCCTTTGCATTGTGGGTTATAAAGAGCAATAACTGAGAGCAGAACCTAACCTAAAAATTAGATCTGAAGAGAGGTCTGTAATTCAGTGGAGGGTATAGGCATGGGTGTGTGGGAAAAATCCAATCTCTCATCATTTCTGACTTTTCCTACACCTCCCATGCCTCTACTTCCCATTGATTCCTCCGGCGCCGTCATTGATTCCTTTTTCCGGCCAGATCTGTCTCCCTCTCCTTCTCGGTATATCATTTTGCTTATTTTTGTGTTCATAGAATTTTTGCTGAATGCTAGTTGTTTATATTTTTTGTTCTGCGTTCTATTTAAGTTGATTTTTTCAGTTTAGTGTTTGTCGATAAATTGGTAAGATTTTAACCAGAAAAACTGCAAGTTAAGAAAGTTTTTGGTAGATTTGTAGATGTAGCACTGTATCGTCCTTTTAAATTAGAGGGATGTCACAAGGAATTTAAATGGAAAGATTGTACTGTTGTCACTGTCAATCTAGCAGATTTTGCAGCCCATGGCAAATATTATGATTTCTTGTCTACAGCCAAGATCTCTATCATTAAAAATTTAAAAGTAAACAACAGAAATGAAAATTATTAGAATGCGTAAATGAGTGATTTTTGTCATTTTTTATAATTGAGTGAATAAATCTAAAATTAAATTTTGATTTTTTGTGTTTTGTGTTTTGCCATTTTAATTTTATAGAGATTGATGAAGAAAAAAACATCATCGTTCCTATATTATATGTATGAAGAATGTGGCAGTGTGTACTTATTGTTTTAAAGGATAGTTGTTGCCTGAGCCGCTTAATCAGATACAGTATAATGTTCTTATTTGGGATCGAAATATATCTTGTACGGTGTTTGATCTACTTTATCTCGAATTGGCCCTCATTCGGGTCTTGATTTTTCTTTATTTCGAACTGGCTCTTCGTCGGTTTTTTGGAATCCTATCTCCGAGTCCCTATGTTATTTGGTTACGAGAAATTCTTAGGTTTGGATTGTTTGATTTTGTAGACATTTACGGTTGTTCACTAAATGTTGTTTCATCTTTCAATTTTGGCAAAAGATATGGATATGTTTTTAAACTTTGACGGACTATATTTTTTAGGAAAATAATCTTCCATTGATGTAAGGTCTTTTCTTGTAAGATGTACGTTTTGACCTAATTGTGCAGTTCTAGTGTTTTCCGCCTAAACTCGTAACTTGTTGCATCTCGATCCTTCAGCTTATAAAATCAGTAAAACTTTTTTTAATGGAGAAACAAACTAATCTAAAGCAGTTATTGAAGAACTGGATCAAGCTGTCCGGTTCAATCGGTTGAATCAGGATCAAGCCAGCTTCCTATCCACCTAACTCTTAGGAATTGAAAATTTAATCCAATCGACTTGGATCGACAAAATTGAATGGCGAATCAATGAGCTTTAAAAATCAGTTGAACTAACTGGTCTTTTGGTATCGAACATTATTACCTTACTTTTTTTTTTTGTATCTAGCGATTTTGCTTTGAATATCTTGATATTGGACTATAGAAATTGGTAGACGAACATACTATCCAAGCTGGGCCCAATTTATTACTCCCTCCGTCACAAATTGATAGATAGTTTAGAACAAATAAGGGTGCTAAAAAATTTAAATTCTCTAGATAAAATGAATTATTACATTAAAAAACATCATACTTGTCCTCATTTATTATAATGGTAATTTTTATCTTTTAGTGATTTTTGTTGTCTTTTCAAGATATTTTCTATAATTAATGAGGGTATGTTTGACAATTATTGAGTAAGATAAATATCTAGTTCCTGTAATTTGGGATAAATAAAATTGAAATAGTGCATATCAATTTGGGACGGAGGGAGTATATTTTTATATATAATTTAACAAGTTCAATCTGGTTAAAGTAAGGATCGGTGATCCCATACTAGTTCCGCCGCCAATTTAATTTATAGAACATTGGTCTGAAGGGTTGATTCGAACCAATTTCACAATTATAAGGTTCAAGTTGCACCAAATTAAATTAAGAATGTAAATAATCTTGCATAAAAATTGAAAAGAGTATTTGTACCTTTTAGTAATTTTAAATTAAATTAAGAGTATAATATTCTCTCTGCTAAAACATATTTTAAATGTCTTTAAAAAACGGTTGATATGATGCATATTGAAATAAAATTGAAATTTAAAATGAGTTAAAATATAATTATTTATAAAGCCACAAAAATTAAAAAATTATAAGATTTTTTAGCAAATAAAATTAAAGTAAGATAAATTATATTCCTAACTATAATAAAGTAATGGACTATAAAGTTAATTAAAGAAATAAAAAACTAGATCAATATAAAAGTAAAATATAATTCTCACAAAATAAATTTCAGAAATCATGTCTCATTCCACTTTACTTTTTTTTTAATTTTACTTTTTGATCATGCTTGTTTATTATTTTTTATAATTTTAATTTTCTTATTTATAGATTTTTTATTTTCAATGTGCAACCACTTATAATTTAAATGATTTTAAAATAATTTTCTTTAGGATTATATAAAAATTGAAATTTATGAATCAAAAATCAATTTAATATGATTTTTCGATACAATTTATAAAATTGATTTGACTTGATTTTTATTTATTTCAAAATTTAAAATTTATTTAGATGTCATAGACAACACATTCTCAATTAATTCACTCTAATCGGCCGGTTTATCCATGGATTTTAAAAATATTATTAGCACCTCAAAATTCATTTTAATTTATTACTTATTATATTTAAAATAGCTAAGTACCCGTTATAATACAATAATAAAATCAATAACTCGTTTTATTTAAAATAATTTTAACTTACGGTTTTATTTTAAATATTTATATTCTACATGTATTATATTGATTGTATTCTTAAAGATTTTAGTGTAATTTTTGGCATTGAAAAAAAATATGTACAATCAATTTTTCATAAATTTAAAAAATGCTTATATATGTTCCTAAGCTTATACGAAATAATATTTATTTTCTTAGAGTTTACCTCGATACAACTTAGTCTTCAAAATTATCAAATTGAGACAGATCGACCCTTTAGATTAGACCCATTTATTTTTCTACTAGATACGCGTCGATTTTATAAGTTTTATCAAAAATTTAAAGACGTAATTGTACATTCTGCTTTCAACTTTCTTTTAGAAGATAATAATATGTAGTTGTGCACTCTGTTGGATTTATTTTATTGTATCAAAATTATCCTAAAAAATAATTAATATTTTGTGATAAGACTTGATGACTTTGGTCTGCATAAATATAGGCAGGGTCCAAACACAAAATCCAGAAAAGAAAAAAAAGGGAGAAAAACAACATGTTTCTTTTTTCTCAAATAGAAAGATTAAAAAAAATCAAATAAAACATTAAATTGTTATTTTGACATATCATCTTGTGACTTAGGTCTACTAAATTACTTAAGTTTGGTTTGTCTTTGCTCTTTAGCTGCATATAAATGTCCAAAAGGTTAATTAATTATCAATTAATCATATATTTACACATTTTGACTAATTGCATTTTCTTGATTAGACCAAACTATACATTCATTTGGTTATATATTGGCTAAATTATGTTTTCTCCTATGGGATTTTTTGAGAAGCAATTTTTTGCAAGAGGACAACGAAATGTGAAGAGGATGGGCGGCATTAGTGTAGATGTGTAATTAGAACACAAATTATGAATATCTAAAAAAGTTCTACAAAGTTCTATTGCCATTTTACCTAAATCAAAACATAAATTTGAGTAGATATTGTTATAATCTAAATTATTGGATATTATATTTGAGTATCTTTTAGACCGATTCAAAAGCTTTTTACATTAAAGAGAGAGATTTAAGAAAGTAATAATTTTTAATAAAATAACATTATTTAATATATTAACCAGATCAACTGATTAAATCGATTTGACTTGTCGAATTATGAATCAACAGCCATTTTGTTCGGCCAACGATTCAATTTTTAAAACATCATTCACATTTATATTAATTAATCAGATAGATGTGAAACGTGACCCTTACTAAATCTCTATAACCTTAAATTTTTCTTGAAATCATCACTATATTATAACAAGATTTTGATTCATAAATGATCTTTCAAACGACAAAGAGCACAAGCATTAAGTCAATTGTTGTACTCTTGCATTTGGAGGGTGACATACTTCCAATAAGATACCTCTTTTTTCTTACTCACATCCTTGCCTTTAAAATCAAGTCCACTATGTATAAGTCTCATAACCAAAATTTGATTCCTTCAAAGAAGTTATCTTTGATTTTAAGCAAAACTAAGCTACCCTCACCAATCTATACTACCTTAATCCTAAATTATGAGTTCTGCAAAATCATTGTTAAAGCCAGATGTAACCCTATCACTTGCACTATCATCATCATCATCATCATCATCATCATCATCATCATCATCATCATCATCATCTTCTTCTTCTCTTCACACACTCATGTCTGAACAAAGAGGTATACGTCTCGTTCAACTCCTCCTTAAATGTGCTAATCATGTTTCCTCGGGCAAGCTGCATTGCGCAGATATGTGTCTTTTAGAGATTTCGGAGCTCTCATCGGTTTCCGGTGACTCGATCCAACGGTTGGCAACTCGGTTTGCCTCAGCCCTAGCTATACGCCTTATCCATCATTGGCCCGGTCTATATAAGACCTTAAACCCTAACCAACAATCTAAAGTAGACCTAACTCGGGCTAGGGCTCTTTTTGCACGAGCCTTCCCTTACCTAGCCTACGCCATCATAGCTCGAACCTTGATCCACTCTATGACCCACGAACATATAATTCATATCGTGGATTTGGGTTCTGGTGACTCGAAATTTTTAGTTCCTCTGCTTCGTAGCTTAGCTCACTCACCAAACAGGCCTCTGAATTTGAAGATCACTTGTCTACAAAGAAATCAAGCTCTTCTAGAAAAGTTGGGAAAACGGCTAGTCAAAGAAGCTAAATCATTAGACATGGAGTTTCAATTTAATCCCCTAAATATTAGCTTACGAGACCTAATTATAAATATGCTTAAGGTAAAATCAGGTGAATCATTAGCTTTTATTTCAATATTAAATCTTCATATTTTATTAGCCGAAGATGATAGAGTAGATACACATTTTGAAGGCAACAAATTAAACGGCCCTAAAAATTGTAAGCAAATGAACGATTTTTTTTGCGAAGATCCGATCAGTTTCACCTAAATTATTATTTATGGTAGAACAAGAAGCGGATCATAATGTCCATCGGTTAGCCGATCGATTTGTCGAGGGATTACATTATTACAGTGCAATGTTTGATTCAATTGATGCAACATTAGGAAAATTAGGAAGTGAAGATAGGATAATTTTGGAGGAAATGTTTGGAAGAGAGATTGAAAATATTGTGGCATGTGAAGGATTGGAGAGATATGAGAGACATGAGAGATATGCTAAGTGGATGATTCGGTTAGGTAGAGGTGGGTTTAAGCCGGTTAGAATGTGGTTTAATTTTGATGAGGAAACCAAACAAATGATTGATGGGTTTGGTAAAGGTTATAAGATTGTTAGTGAGAGATCAAGATTGATGATTTGTTGGCATGAAAGACCCCTTTATGCTGTGACTGCATGGACTTGCTAATTGGCTATGTACATATTTTTTGCTTTCTTTGTATATTAAGTTGATATGTAAGATCATTATAAAAGCAGTGAAAACCAGAAATAAAATGAGAAGGAAAAAGGAAAAAAACTAGAGGTAATTTTAAAAAAGAAATACGACTAAAAAGAAAATAATATAGAAAGAAGTAATAAAGAAGTAATAGATCAATCGAAAACAATCGTTCAATATTTGACTGTCTATCCTACTCCTAATTTTGTCCATTATTTGTACGTAATTTTCTTGTTTAGATGCTTCACTGTTATTTTTTTGGTTTAAACTAGCATTTTAAAAACCAAATCAATGGCTGAACTGGTGAGGCCATCGATCCCCGGTTTAACCAGTTCAGTGACATTTTTAAAAAATAAATAAAACTAAAATTAACGACAAATTATAGGTATATAGCGATAAAATTTTTCGTCGATAATTATCTTAATCCGATTTGATAGCGGTCCAATCGGTTCAATCAGCAGTTCAATGACCGACTTGTCCGCTTCGATCCGGTCCAAACTGACAAGAATTACGATTTTTTGTAGATTTTAAACCTGACCACTAGCTAAATTTCGGTTTGACTGGTCCGGTCCGATTTTTAAAACACTAGTTTAAACACATATTTTATATGAAATTGTTCTAAGGGTGAAAATTTTATCATTTTATAATAATATAAAATAAAATTATTATTGTTATTTAAAATAAATATAAATAATGATAAGTGTATGTATGATTGATGTTACTTTATTTATATATCTATATGAAAAATGGCTTAAAATTGCCAATTGAATAATAGAAATAAAAAAAAATTATATCAATGAGCTATAAGTCAATAAGCGCTAGATTAAGACAGTTTTTAAAAAAATAAATAAGTTTAGACGTCAAACTCTTAGGTCACGTGTTCAATTTTTTCCACAAGCGCTCTTCTTTTCTAATTATAAAAAAATTACTTTTTTCCGTCTCTTTTAAAAAAGGATAAATAAATTTTACACCAAAATTAATAAAATACGACAACATTTTATTTTATCATGTTTACTTCTATTAATTAATATAATTTTACCTAATAATACAATAAATATATTGTAAATTGCATTTAATGGATATTGAAAATTTGAAATAACTAAAAAGATAAAAATGAAAGATATAAAATGGAACAGTCTTTTCTTAAACGGGAGAGAGTATATTTTATCAAAGAAAAGGATGTGAATAAGTTTAAAAGATCAAATAAATATTTATATTTTTATGTTGATAAGAAGGTATTTTATAGTATATTTTATGAGAATAAAAAAAATGACTTAAGTGGCAATATGCCCCCTCAACTTGTAAGCAATGAGCAATTAACATATAAATTAACTTTGTGGACAAATCAGTACACGAACTTGATGATTATGGGCAATTAGCCCCATTTTGACAATTTTTCCCTTTAATTTGTAAGTTAATTGTATCCTGAATTGGCAATTAGTCTCCTTTAACTTGTAAGTTAATTTGCCAAAATAAACTAATTGCCCATAATCACCAAATTCGTGTATTGATTTGCCGATAAAATTGATTTATGTGTTAATTGTTCATTACTTACAAGTTGAAGGGGCAAATTACAACTTAAATCTAAAAAAAAAAAATTAAGTTCAAGTTAAAGTCTGAATCTCATATGCGAGCCATACCCCACGACCTACAGCCCAGCCAATTAAGAGACAACCCTCCAGCTCAATTTAGCAGCAAACTACGAGGAAATGCTAACATAAACCGGTTTGGGGAATTAGGGTTTAAGCGCAGTTGCAAAAACCATTCGTGAAGAAGTTGAGGGTGTGGTTAGTGCCTTGGTGGTTTCTCCCCATATAAATTTAAACTCTTTATTTCTGTGCACTTCAGCTTCGAATTCTTAAATTCAAAAAAAAAAAAAAAGAATTTAAAATTTAAATTCTTAAACAACCTCTAAAATCCATTGAAAATAATCTCTTACCCAACAAAAAAATTGAGCCTGTCATTGTTAAATATCAGTATCCTTTGATTCTTCACTAACAAGAAGAAAGAAGGAGAACAAAGTTTGAAGATTGTGCAGCTGAGTAAAAAAATGGATCTCAATGATTACAGCATTATTAAGGAAGGAGAAGCTGAGATTCTCATGCACAATAAAAATAAAGTCTTTTTCAACAAAGCCCAGGTACCCAATTCAATTTATGTATCTTTTTTTAATGTTGTTTGTTTAGGTTGAGTAGTAAATGTTAAGTTTTTAGCTGATGTTTACTGAGTTCATTGTACAAATTTGAAGTTATTAATGATTTGTTTAGGAAGAGAAACAGGATATGGATTGTTGTTCTGATTGGTGACTTTTGATGATTGAGCTTTGTTTTGAATTTAATTGGTGTTAGATTTTTTGTAAAAATTTGAATGTGCAGATGACATAACTTCCTTTCCCCCCCTTAAGTTGGTAGGAGCATTGTTGTGTTTGCATTAGTAAGTTTTAACATTTTTAACTCTATTTTGTACTCTCTCTTTCAATTGCTTGTTGAAGTAGTGATTGAAGTAATTTTGTAACTTTAACATGTTTAGCTAGCTCTATATTAGACAGCGAATATTGGAACCCAATTCAAATGATGCAACCTTAAGAATTCTCGGCGTTGGCTAATTTTGTTTGATACAATTGTATAATAGTGAGGAAACATAGTTTATAGTTGGTTATTAGGAGCAAGGAATACTTGGGTGTCTCATGTATTTATCTCTAATTGACACTTATCGGTTGTGATAATTTCATCATGTGGTTATACTTTACCAGTTAGTATGTTGTCAACTACTACTTATAAGTTTAGAAGGTAACTTCTCAAATTTAGCGACAGAAAGAACTCGGGCATTGTTGATTGGACTTTTCTGTGTTTCACTTAGATGACTTATGCCATTAATTAGCAACAATAACAAAGCTTAGTTTTTGTTTGTGAGGTCACTTATCTTCTGCACTAGGATTTTGGTGGCTTGTATATTAGGAGAATCCTAAAAGAATGAACTATAAAATGCGCAGGTTCACAACAGAGATCTATCTATTGCTGTCCTGAGGACATTTATATCCAAACGCAAAGAGGAGCATGAAGCATGGTTGTCCAGAAAAACAAAATCTGCTCAAAAGGCATCTGAGAAAGATGCTTCTGGATCTGCTGCTGATGAGCCTACTGGAGATGATGAAAAATTGAATGGAAAATGTGAGGAAAAGATATCTGAGAAAGATGCTTCTGAATCTGCTGCTGAAGAAGTGACTGCGACTATGGTTAATGTAAAAGTAAATGGAGACAGTGAAGGGCCAGATGAAAAAATTCAGGAAGAACCTTCTAGCATATCAGAAGAACCAGGGAAGATACCAGACCGTAAAATTCGAGAGTTGGAGCCGCCAAGAGTTCTTGAGGTTTGATGCTGAATCTCTTTTTTTCTATTTAGTTAATTCCTCTTGTAGTTAATTTATTTGCTTTTATGGAGTTTATTGTCTGTTTTATTTCATCATTTTGTATTTTGTATTTTTATTCAGTCATGACTAAAGTACTGCCTTCTGTATCTTTAGGCACTGTCCGCTTCTGGGTTAAGAGCTTTAAGATATGCTCGTGAGATTGAAGGAATTGGCCAAGTAGTGGCATTGGACAATGATCCAGGTAACTTTTGGATGCTAGCTAGGCATTCCAGGTTTTTTCCTTTTCGTTGATTTGGATAAACTTGTTCTGATATTAATGCAGAAATTGAACTCAGGAAACAAATGTAGATTTTGGTTCCCAAATGAGATAACATCAACAAATGTAGATTATGAAGGGATTTCTTACCATTAATAAATTGCACATTAGAAGTGTGATGTGTTTTTGGCTATGCAGCATCAGTTGAAGCATGCAAGAGAAATATAAAGTTCAATGGTTCAGTGGCAATTTCTAAGGTGGAATCACATCTCACTGATGCCCGTGTATATATGCTCACCCACCCAAAAGAATTTGATATGGTATGCATATCTTATCTCAATATTTGATATCATTTTCCTAAAATTGGGCATGACCAATGGATGCGGTTATGTTCTGTTAGAAAGACTTACTCTCTTTATTGGATTATACTGTTTCAGGTCGATCTTGATCCTTATGGATCACCTTCAATATTTTTGGATTCTGCAGTTCAATCTGTTGCCGATGGTGGTATGTTAATGTGTACAGCAACCGATATGGCAGTGCTTTGTGGAGGCAATGGCGAGGTTTGCTATTCCAAGTAAGAGTATTCCTTTTTCTACATCTGAATTATGGTTTGATAATCATGAGTTATCTTTTGACAAATATTTATGCTATTAGGTATGGCTCTTATCCACTGAGAGGAAAATATTGCCATGAGATGGCTCTGAGGATTCTTCTTGCTTGCATTGAGGTATCTAATTATGAAAAAATTGTTATGGCGCTCTTTGTGTAATGATAAATCTTAGATCCTCTGTCTGGGTATTGGGAGAGTCCTTTGTTCCTTGCATGTATTTGTAGGCCTTTTCCTTGATGTAAATTATAGTTCTTGTATTCAAGAATTTTAATATTGTATGAGTAATCGTATATGTATCTTTTTCTAATGCAGAGCCATGCAAATCGCTACAAGCGCTACATTGTTCCTGTGCTATCTGTCCAAATGGACTTCTATGTTCGAGTGTTTGTTCGGATATACACGTATGTGGCTTATTTATTCTGATTGAATATATGTTACAACAAGAAAATGTACATCTATTTATGTTTGATAATAAGTTCAAATTCTTGTTTGCAGTTCTGCAAGTGCAATGAAAAACACTCCTCTTAAGCTTTCGTATGTTTATCAATGCATCGGTTGTGATTCATTTCATCTTCAGCAAATTGGAAGGACTGTAGCCAAGGTCCGCATCATTTTGATATGTCACATAATGTAGATATTCTTTTAAAGTGTTACTGTCCTGAATTTGCATTAACTGATCAACTTGATGGCAAGTACTTGGTCATTTTCAGCTGCAACTTTCCTACTCTTGAGAATATAAGAATGTCTATATTTTTAATCCAAATTGCTTCTCAAAAGTTTTGCAAATTGTTTAGGACAAGCGATATGAAGTTATGGGAGTGAGGAAGTCGTGTCCCTAGGCCTACATTGTTTCCTTGGTTTATTCCACTTTTAAATAATTATAGATCTTGATATAGCATCTGTTTTTCTTTTTCAGAACAGCAGTGTGAGATATATGCCTGGGTTTGGTCCAGCTGTTCCTCAAGAGTGCAGCGACTGTGGGAAGAAATTCAACATGGGCGGTCCTATATGGTCCGCTCCTATACACGAGCAAGAGTGGGTCACTTCCATTTTAGAATCTGTAAAATCTATGAAGGACCGTTATCCTGCTTACGATCACATCTCTGCTATCCTGACAACAATATCTGAGGTATGTTATTATTGACCAATGCATATATATGTTCAAAGGTTCGTTAACATTCCATGAAGAATCACTAGCTTAAATCAGTGTTACTAAGCCACTTTGCTTTTACCATTTGGTCAGTGTTTTCACTTGAAAGAGAGGCAGTTTAATAATCCAAGTGACAGATTATGTTAAAAAATATGTTTTCTTTACAGCATTTGACAAATTTTCCATTCATAGTTTGATATTTAAAGGAAATAATTGATTAGAAGATTGCATCTTCTTTACGTAACTGTAGGGGAAAGATTGCAAGGGCTCTGTTCTTTGCAGTTTGGCTTGTGTCTTTCCAAAATGGGTTTCTTATTCTCATATTGCACTATTTGCAGGAATTGCCTGATGTTCCTCTGTTCTTGAGTCTGCACAACCTATGTTCAACACTAAAATGCACTTCCCCGTCTGCAGTAATCTTCCGTTCTGCCGTAATAAATGCAGGATATCGTATCTCTGGAACACATGTAAATCCTTTGGGGTTAAAATCAGATGCTCCAATGGATGTGATTTGGGATATAATGAGATGCTGGGTAAGTATTTCTTGCTCAATATCCTCTCTCTGCTTGATTTGTGTGAGTTATAAGCTATATTATTTTATATTTTGTTTGTTTTCAATTTCACTGTGTTAGCCTGTTTGATGATTTATGCAATTGAAATCTGGCTTTGATGTACATTTTTCTTGGGGTCTCTTCATCTCTGCTCATCCCTTTCTTCTGTCTAACTACCTTCAAATCACGGTTTTCTTATACAGGTCAAAAATCATCCTGTGAAAACTCAACCACGTGATCAACCAGGAAGTGTGATTCTTGCCAAAGAACCCGTTATTCAAGTATGTGAAAGTTTCAGATTTTAATTTGTTTTTTCTACTGCTTTATTTTGCATTGGCATTTAAGAACACCTTCTCTATCCCTTTGCCTCTTTTTTTGTGCAGGCAAATTTTGCCCGAGCTGTTGCATCTCTTAGCAAAGCACAAGCAAAGAAAGTTGCTCGCTTCCTTCCAAATCCCGAAAGACACTGGGGTCCTAAACTTAGAGCAGGTCGTCATATTACCAGCAAACACGTCTCTCTTCTGGGTCCAGAGGCAATCAATGGACATCTCAACCAAGAAAGCAATGAAGATCCCCAGCCGAAACGCCAAAAGACCGAGGGTACGGAGGATTCAACCCCCGTTTCGTAAGAATAAACTCTTCATTTCATCAGTTCACCTCTGAACCTGGTTTTCTTGGATCTTTTTTGTTATTCCTCTGGTCAAATCACATTCATCTGCTGATAGGAGGCATCATTTACAAGCGTAAGTTCTCAGCCGCTAAACAAATTTGCAGATTGCCTTTGAAGTTTGCATACTTTGTGACATGTAAAGCAATCTTGCGCCAATTTTGAGTTGGATGTAAAATCTTTTACTAGTTTATTTGGCTATGATAGCTTATTATTTATTTGTTAAAAAAAAAAAAATAGGAACAAGGTGCTGTTCACCATAAGAAATTTCAAGAATTGTATTTTAATTGGAATTAAGGCTTTGTTTATGATTTCACATGCCATTTGTGCAATATTGAAACCAATCTTTTAGGCTCTACTTTTTCAATATGCAAATTACATTTCAGCTTAATTCTATTTGTTGGAGATAGCTTATGATTTCTAATAGGATTGGGACCGTTCATTCGGTGTAGATCAAAAAGGTACAATTTTAATCAAATTAATCCACACCATTCATTTTATAATGAACGGTAGAGATTATGAACATGACCCCCTCAAGTTCATTTGACCTTGAGGGAATCCCAATCCTTTCTAATAAGATAACATCTAAATGAGTTTGTTTCTACATTTTTATATTACTTTCTTCACTATATATTTACTGAAAACCAATTTAGTGAATATTTTTTTAACTATACCACATTTATAACATTAATATGTTAAATATCTAATACATAAGAATTAGTGCTTTACACACATGGTGAATAAAGAGAGTAACATATGAAATGGAATAAGATAGTAACATATATTGTCATTCATAACTTCTCTTATCATCTAACAATTTGGTGAATTAAATTTGATACAAGTAAATAGATTTGTTTTTTAATAATTAGAGAAATGGAGATTCTTGCTTAGTTGAGGTTAACGTGCCCATTAAAAAGAATCTCATACAAAATTTGTCAAAAATATAGAAATATTAACACAACAAGGTCGTTGTAGTATAGTGGTAAGTATTCCCGCCTGTCACGCGGGTGACCCGGGTTCGATCCGCGGCAACGGCGTCTATTTTGTCTTTTTTATATGTATCTCCAATCTTCTTATTTTGGGTTCAAAATAATAGCTGAGTTTATGATTAAGCACAAATTAAGACTAGAGTACTAAGATTAACACTTCAGTTTTTGTTTTTAGAAAATATGATAACATTCATCAAACAACCAAACAAAACATATAAGAAAAACTGTTTTATTAATTTCTCAAAAAACTCATAACAATAAGTTAATGAACAAAAACAAAAATTACACCATAAATAAAAACATCACTTTTTTGTTCTCTTCTACTTTTCTCTCAACGTAATAAAATTAAATTAAACACAAAAGGATGATAAAACAAAAGCGTAATCAAAACTTTAATAAATTATGCACTGCCATTGGCAGCAAGTTTAGCAGGAGCAGCAGATGATGACGGGTTAAGCTCGTCCCAGGCATCAATCCAAGTGACCATAGCATCAGCAAGCTTATCAAAGTAAGGATCGACTTTGCTAAGCTTTTCCTTAACAAGCTTGGAGAGTTCAATGTAGCATTTTTGGACAGTGGTGCAGTCTTTTGGAAGACTTACAGCTTGGAAAAATGGAATGATCTCTTCCTGCCAGTATATACCTTTGTACTCTTTCCTTAGGTTTACAAATGGATTGCTTGCCTTGCTGTGGTAGATGTATGGCAGCCCTGTCTTCACTCCTAGTCCCATATGGTCACATATCACCTGCAAATAAGTGATTGTTATAACATGTGTGAGTCAACTTGTCGAGCTATGTTCCACGGATATGGAAATGCCAGTTGAAGCGGAAACGAAAATATGTTCAAAAGGAAAGGAAATCCTGAAACCAAAATGAAACGTGGAAACATAGGACTCGACATGTTTCCGCGCAAATAGTTTATGCACTACATAGCTTTAGAGTTAATTGAGCTTTGATTAGGGCTTGAACATGTAACTTACCTTGATACACCAGCCAGCCCACATGTCGTCGTAACGACCAATTGGCTGACCATCACCCATGAGACCAAAGTACATTGCGGGTCCGATCAAATCTCGGTCGAAAGCCAAATTCATACCACACATAGGGAAAAGGGTGCCCTTTGGGATTGTTTGGACAGCATCAACATACCTAACAGACAACAATTGAGTATCATCATGCTACATTTAAATTCCTGACTAACTGCAATTTTGTGAATGGAATTATTCAATCAATGAAATTGCATATACCTGGTGTTACGCTCGAGAGGCTTGACGAGCTGTGTAGGAGCATCATAATCAGGGATGTTGAGCCAGAGGCCATGGGAAACAGCAGTAGGAACACCCTCGCGTAGGCTGAAAGGGTATCCACGCACGAAATCTGCACCTTCTCTGTATGGATCATAAAGGGTATTGAAGAAAAATGGAGTCGATGGGCACAGAAGATTCTTGATATGCTGCGCAAGTGCATTGATTGGCTTTCCAGATGGATCCTGAGCAACCTGATAAACATTCGTTTACAGCAGTTAAAACATACTGAAATCCTAACAAACCAAAATGGCCTAATTAGCTATCCAAAGTCAAATAACACACTACAATTTTGCTATCTAGATCATGAGATCAACACTATAAACATAAAATTCTATAATTGACAATTAAAACTCTAATTTTAGCTTCAAAAACAAAACATAAGTATAATTGAAGTCAACTCGATACATAAAAACAGCTTTGAAAAAAATCACCCAATAGATCAAAAAGACTCAATTTTTCCTGAAACAAACACCAAAGATCTAAACTTTACAGCAAAAAATAAACACCCAGATGCAAAATTGAACAAAACAAACAACAAAAAACATGTTAAACTAAAGATCAAGAAGTAAAAATACTCACAAAGCAATCATCATCAATAGTGAAGATATACTTCTTCTTGGAGACCATATAACCAAAGCAACGACAAGCAGAGTCCTTGAAGGAAATACAAGAAGCCTTAGGACCAAGAATCCGATTAATATCATTCCTATTATAAAGTTCATAATCAAACCCCTCAGGAACATTAATAGTCTTCGTGGGATCCCCATCTTGAACAATAATCAGATGGTAGGGCTCAAAAAAGGGCCTCCACATTTCCAAAAAATCAAGATTCCGAATAGTTGGAATAACAATATCAAGCTCATCTTTCAGCAGCGGCGTAATCTTGGTCGCCTTTGAGGTATCCTTAGCCGGTTGGTCCACCATTGTTAGAGAAAAAAGAGAGGGTTGAGATGTAGGGAAAAGGAGAGGAATTAGAAGGGTTTATAAGGAGGGATTAGAAGGGGAACATGGGTGCCGAGAAGAGTGGCAGAAGTAGAGGAGGAGACAGAGACGTGTCTGAAATTGGAAATGTTTTCTAATGGTGGGTGGTGTTGCGGTCTATGACTTGTTCAATCAATTGCAATCCAAGAAGTTTTTTTTAAGAGTTTGGTAATAAGTGATGTTATGCATGGAATCTAATTCAATTTTAGCCTCTAGTGTTGAGACTTTTTAGCTTTTTATGGTAGTTTTAATTTCTTTAGCATTTCTGCTCTTATTTTATTTTTTTACTCTTTTGGAATGTAAATTAATTTTGGGATTTCTTGTATCTATATAATTATGTTAAGAATATTTATTGTTAGAAGTTGAATAAATTAATTTGGTTTAAAAATAACATATTGAGGAAGTTAATAGTGTTTATACTAATTTAAGTCAATCATTAAATGTTTGTTCATTTAGTTTTATAGACCTACTCGTAATTGAGCGGTTCGTAATATAGCCAAGGAATTCTTTGGAGATGATTCGTTCTGTTATAATTCTCTAGCTCAATTGACGTAGTTAGAGTGTAATTGATCTTTTTATAATGAAATTTACATCTTTCTACAAAAAAAAAACTAAATTTTGAGTTTGATTTTTATTTTTATTGTTGTTATTATTATATATTTATAATAGAAAAGAAGAATCGAATTTAAAATTCTTATTAATGGATTGTGACGTTTCTATTATTCGATTTTATAGACTTATACCATTTTTGAATCGAATATGAAACTCTCGTATTGAATTATAACATTCTTATTACTATTAAATTTTATTGAATTATAGTGTTTTTATCGAATTTAAAAAAATAATATTGAAATGTAACATTTTCCATTATTAAATCATATTGAATTATAACGTTCTAACTATCAGACTATATTGATCATAACATTTTTACTATTAAATTATGCGACAAGCTAAATTTCTTTTGAAAACAAAATTAGACTGAGGTTCAAAAGTAAAAATATATTAGTAATTGCCTTAATTGATTGGTAAGAGAGGTTTACATCACCATTAAAAATTCCTATTTTTTATATTAAAAGGTATATACACAACTTAATTACCTAACTATTTTTGGATTCATTGTAATGCCAATTATGAAGAGATAATGGATATTATTGGTGGCAGCTTTAATTGGAAAAATACGATATGGTCAATGGAGAATTAATTTTCCTTTTATCCAACATATTCGCTCCTTTTGGTATTAGTATATGAAATCAAATCAAATGCAATCTCCATAAAAGTTTTGGTCCAATGTAAATAGACTTCTATGGAATATCCTTTAAACATTACGAATAATAATTCCAATAAATCATTAATCATCATAACAGTTTAGTTCGAGTCTTCGTGATATATGTTGTGTCTTATAATAATAATTTTAAAAATAAGTGCATAACAAAAATTAACTGATGAGATTAATTAGCCAAGATTCATAGTTTATTTTTTTTTTCAAAACTAATTAATATTTCCTTTTAAAATTCCTTTGTTTAAATTAATTTAGTTCAATTGATAAACTAGCATGTTATAAAGGCCTCGCTTGGTTTGTTTTATAACAATTCCTGGAAAATAACTTTCCGGAAAGTGTAGTTCATGGGAAGTTTGATAAATGTTACTTGTTTCAATTTTTACTTCCCGGAAAGTACAAAATTAATTTTAATATAATATACTATATTTTTTAACTAAAAGACATAAATGTTCTTTGATAATTTTTATATTGTTAAAAAAATAATTTTAATTTAAAAATCGAGCAATAAACAATTTAATTTTTGCTTATCATCTCTTATTTTATGATTCAAGTATTATTTAGGAGAGTTTTTAAATATTAAAATTTAAAAATTATATTTTTTTATTTAATTTTACACAATATAAAATATTTAATAAAAATATTTATTTATCATAAATAAAAATTATAAAGTAATATAAGTATATTTTTTTAAAAAAATAATTTTAATTTAAAAATCGAGCAATAAACAATTTAATTTTTGCTTATCATCTCTTATTTTATGATTCAAGTATTATTTAGGAGAGTTTTTAAATATTAAAATTTAAAAATTATATTTTTTTATTTAATTTTACACAATATAAAATATTTAATAAAAATATTTATTTATCATAAATAAAAATTATAAAGTAATATAAGTATATTTTTTAAATTTGAATTATTCTCATTATGGTAAAAGATAGTATTGTTTTAAAAAATAAAAGATAGTATTGTTTTACCATAATGAGAATAATTCAAATTTAAATATTCTAAATTCATATTTATTTTCATATCATTACACTAAATATTAAATATTATTTTAACAACCAAATATAATGATTTGATTTTTACTTGCTATAGGAAAGTTGCTAAAGTAGTCCATATATTAATTTGGCTGACAAATTTCAATTTAGCTAGCTATATATGCAAACTGTTTTATTTTACTTCAATTGGCCAACAAATTCCATATCAGCATTTAAGCTCTCAATAAGGAAAATCTTTAAATATACATAATATTATATTCACGTATAGAGTTTATCACTTTATGATAAAATATAAAAATCTATAGAATTTATCACTTTATGATAGAATATAAAAATGCCAAAACTCATCTCAATATTCCTACATTATAAGATCAGTGTTATATAAATTCACCAAATATATACATTTTTTCAGAATCAATCACGATTTGTAAAAGTCAGTTAATAACAAAATAAACAAAAAATGAGGAGTTTCATTTTCTTTCCACACGAAGCATATTTGCAACTATTGAAATAAATTAACTAAACATGTATTAACATTATGAACTAAATTTTTGATGTAAAATATTTGCAACTATGAAGAAATGAGTTGATATTTAAGTGAATAGAGTACTTCTATATAAATTGTCATAAGAAATTTAAATAAAATGTCACATACAGTAACGTGACATAATAAAAAATTAAATTCCAGTGTGCTGAGTAAACTATCAAAATTACTGTTTTGGAATTAGGTTTTGCAAATATTTTCATTTTTAGATAATTTTATGGAAACCTCACTTTTCTTGGCCCAACCCACTAGAAGTCTAACTTCAAAGTGAAAAATGGAGCTGGACATAATCTGGATTTAATAGAAAAGCCTTGATTAGCTTGAACTTGTCCATGAATCTTGGGAAATTTCTAAATTTATGATTCAACATCAATCTATTGAAGCCCAATTATTTCTTTTGCAGACTCACTTGACAATAATAATAAAAAAATAAAATAAAAAAGTTTTTAGGTGAAATACTGCCTTATCATAAAGGTCTGTACTCTGTATTTATCTATAGCTAGATGTGTATTTAAATTACTATATTTATCAATTTTATGACATAGAATCTATTATATTTTTATTTATTAGTATCGAGCCTGTATATTTTTTTAGATATTAGGTCCCTTAGTCACGGGAATAAAGTACGTCTATTTCACATGTTGTTAGCACGACTGCACTTTTATTATGGAACTCTGAACCAAATTCAATAGATGGAAAAATGGAGGAGCTAAATGTGGTGATGACTCACTTTCAATTATGTTAGAAGATCACTGTACATCTTTTATCTCTTATTTTTAACATGTGTATAAATCTCTCTTATGTACATTCAAAGGTTGGACTTAATTGTAAGATGAAACCCTAAGATGATATCCATTTGGAGCTTCAACTCTTGGAAATTTCATCAGAGTGTCCCCTCCAACTTCTTCCCATCTGCAATTTAGTACACAATTTACTCACATTAGTCCAATTTACCCTCTTCAAAAATAATTAAGTAGGTACTAGTAAGGGTACGCATTCAATTAAAATCAAACCAAATCAATAAGTTATGTAATAGTAAAAATTACCTGTATCTAGTTACAAAATAGTGAAGAAATACTGAAATTTCTGCAATTCCTAGTTCCTTTCCAGGACAATGCCTGGTACCTCCTCCAAAAATGAAGAGATAGTTTTGAGATTCCAAACTTTTGTCCTGCATTAAGTAAATTATAGATTGGTCACTTAAAATGTACTTAATTGCTTTCTAATATGAAAATTTATCACGATAATAAATTATAATTTAATTGACACTAACCATCCATCTCCATGGGTTGAAAGTAAATGGATCTGGATACAAGTAGGGATCATAATTTATCTCCCTAGTGTAAACATAAATTCTCCATCCTTCAGGAATCACAAATCCTGAGATTTTCAAAGAAACAAAATGTCATTAGCTAATGCATAATCTACTATAACAATAAATTAGGTAGCGCGGAGTATAGACAGAAGGCGAAATATAATAAAATTACAAAATAATAATATTTTAAAAAATATGAAATAAATTAAGACAACCGGTGACTGACGGCTAATAAGCGGTCGCCCACTCTGTCCCTTAGTTCTGGTCGTGTGCATAAGTGATGGGTGTTCAGATTTAAAATGCTGACCTCTTACAATACTAGTCATTTCGAAAATAACTAAAACAAAAATTAGGGCAGCAAAAGGAGTGGCCTAGCTGGATTGGTAGGTATGCTATGTAAATCATGTAAGAGTAAGGTCCACAAAAGGGAGGAAGAAGATGATTATACTTAGAGTTGTCCATTATATCCATACCGAATTAAACTAAATCAAAAAATTTCTTTTAAAAAAATCAAATTCAGTCTAAACTTTAGTAAAATAAAAAAAAATTAAACTGATTAAACTAAACCAGTTGATTCGATTGATTTTAAGAGTTCAGTTTGGTTCAAACCAAAAAAAAAACCTAAAACTGCAACAAACCGAACCGAATTTATTAGTTTTGTTCGGTGAATTCGGTTTACTTTATTTTATTGCACACCCTATTATATTTAAAGTATATTCTATTAATGATAAAAGTTGCAAAAAAACAGCAACTACTAGCTGCAAAACAGCTTCTTGAGCCCATAAAGACAACAGAACTTTAGCAAAAAGAGACATTAAATATTTTATTACAAACTTTTTAAAAAACTCACCATTTATTTCCATTTCTTTAGTAGTTTTCCTCAACACCCCATTAACTATTGTTGCTAATCTTGAAGTCTCAAAGATCACCTGCATCATTGCCCATCATAACAACATAACTCATCAAATCATTACCATATCAACAAATCAAAAACATAATCATTATCAAATTTCAGTAGTTATAAAATTCTTACCGCACGAGTAAAACGCATCGTTTTAAGGTCATCGAAATTAATCGGATCCTCTGGTTTTTTCTTTTCTCTAATTGCTAAATGCTCCTTCTGCAAATTCAATCATTAAGCTAATTAGTACTTTTATTACCATAAACAGTAAAAAATACTTATGTAATTTTTTTTTCTTAATTAATACTTACTCTTAATTCTTCAAGAAATTGAGGGTGATCATGCAAATATTTGAGTGACATCATTGAAGTAGTAGAAACAGTTTCATAACCAGAGTATAAAACTGTAATAATTTGATCAATTATCTCATCATCACTAAGCTTATGTCTATTATCTTCAGTTTTCATGAGGCAACCCAGCATGTCTTCATATATTTCATTTGATTTTCTTCTATTTTCCATTACTTGTCTCAATAAGCTCACAATATTCTTCCTAGCCTGTAAAACATAGTAAATATAGAAATTATTAGTGTGTAATTAAAAAAATGGAATAATTACAATTAACCCCCTGATATTATGTCAATATATCATTTTCTCCCTGAATTTTTTAAAATCACTATTTACTCCCTGATATTTAAGTATTACACAAATGAAATCCCTTATAAAGGATTCCAATTACATAAAATTAAAATGTCAAGGGGAATATAAATTTTACAAAAAGACAGAAGGAAAATGGTAAATTCAACCTAACCTCGAGAGTTGATAGTACTTATTTAAAAAAAATGATGGAAATGAAAAAAATTACTTGAAATCCGCGACGATAATTGGTGCCGGGGAGATCAATTGGAAGTGACAAAGTGCCTAAAACAAGCTTGACAAACTCAGGCATGAATGCTTGAGAGAATGAGGCAGAATCAGCACCAGCAACTTGTTTAAGTGAAGAGAGAAGTGCCATCTACATAAACATTAATTAGAGAAACTTATTAGTAAAACTTTTGATAATAATTAGAACTAATAAAGCTAATTAATCAATTAAGTAAACAAAGTAATAATTGGACACACAAAGATTGACATATACTAGTAGTAGCATACCTCTTTGGTTTTGTGTTGAATGTCAATAATTTGGCCATGCCAATTGCTGAGGTGGGATCTGATGAAGACATCAATTGTTGGCAAAAGTTGATGTCTGATCATAGTGGGGCTAATGAGGTTCAATAGTGCACCTCTCATGTACTTATGGGTGGAGCCATGAACCGCTGCAATATTACATTTCCCTAGTATGTCCAACATGGACTGTGGATAGCCAGCTACAAGCCCTTTTGCCTCATTCATTAGTATGAATCTATTCACTTCTGGATCCATTGACACTATTGTAGGACACCCAAGTATGTGGGATTTGAAAAAATTACCATACCTATAAAAAAAATGAAAAGTTAGATAAAAAAGTTAAGTTTTTTTACAAGATAATAACCCTTTTCAACTGTTTTAACTAACACCCTTTGCTTGATTGAAAAGATGGGTTTTATAGGTAACTTTTATGGGCTATGATGGACCAATCTCCACTACCCAAAAAGCTGATTGAAGAGGGCAAAACTGAAATGAAATGAAAAAGAAATTTCACTTTTTTGAAGATTTTTTTAAGGCTAGCTAGCCTATGTTTAAGAAAATCAAATCATAAACAGC
The DNA here is from genome assembly GCF_937616625.2 of Mercurialis annua. Classification (NCBI taxonomy): domain Eukaryota; kingdom Viridiplantae; phylum Streptophyta; class Magnoliopsida; order Malpighiales; family Euphorbiaceae; genus Mercurialis; species Mercurialis annua. The sequence goes on along the minus strand of NC_065573.1, from coordinate 34,298,212 downwards.
AAAAACTGAAATTACCCTTTTCATATATGAACATTCAGAAACATATTACAAAAAAAATATTAAAAAAATGAATCACCTTGCTCTTTGGTTTTTCATAAAATTAGGACCTTGTTTAAGAAACTCAGTGGTTTCACCAAAAACTGGCCAACCCATAGTACCAGGAGGCAGACCTTTCTTCATGTACTTAACCTCATTCCATCTCAACAAAGCAGAGGAGAGGCAGAGCAAAAATATAATTAAAAAAACAATCACCATTAAAATAGCCATTGCTCTTCTCTTCAACAGCAAAAAATGGTTACTGGTATGAGAAGGTGTTGAGTGGGTTATAGTTTGGTATAAGTTGAAGGTAGTATGAGTTAGAAGGGTGCATATATATAGAAGTTTTTGAAGTAGTTATTATAAGCATGTATTCTTGAGATAAAGAGAGAGAATTGCCAGATAGGCCAAACCATGCACCCTACTCAGGAAAGGACCCTACCCCTAGTTTTTCAGGGTAATAGTAAAAGCATTACTGGGGAAATTAAATGGCTAAAACTATCTTTTTAATCTAAACAAAAATAAAATTAATTTAATTTCACTCTTTCCAACAACTTTGACTTCAAATGGTCTGAAACTCAACTTTGAATGTTTGTTGAAAATTTTACTATGTCATTCTCCTTTCATCCTAAAATAACAGTCCATTTTTTCTTTTTATATAATTTAAAAACACAATTAATATTTTAACTTTTTATAATTTTATTTTATTAGCATACCCTTATTAAATATTATAACTAATTTACTTTTTGAACTAATAACATTAAATGGAAAATTTTAAATAAGAACAATGCAAAAATCAATACTTTTAATTGATATTTATTAGGAATATAGACAACTATTTGAGACAAAAAAGAAGAAAGTGGATTATTATATTGAAATAGAGGGAGTAGAATGTTCGAAGGGCATCTTATTCAAAGTGTGTTCCGTATATTTTAATGAGGAAAGGTTCAAAAATGACTCTGATGTATAGCTTGATCTTATTTTTTCACCTCATGTATTTTGAATCTAAAAATGACCATAATATATTGAAAAGGCATCAAAAAGACTCTTCCGTTAACATTTCCGTTTAATGCCGTACACATTTCTATTTAATGTCACCTTTTTTTGTATTTTTTTGATACTTCTTCACAACATTAAGGTCATATTTGAGATCCGAAATACATAAAGTGCCAATTAGAGACACAGAATATACATGGGAGTTATTTTTGCACTTTTTTTCTATTTTAATTTACACTTTTGTTAGCCTTTTATTCTTATTAACTTCAACGATTTTACTCATTTTATTTATTTATTTTAATCAATCGAGTCTTTCAATTTAGTATATAAATTTTTATTTTTAATATGTCCAAATAAATATCATAGTATTATAAAATTCAGCGAGTTAACGAATTTAATTTATATTTAATTTTTTATTAATTTTTTATTTTTTAAAATAATTATTTTTAGCTTTAAATTGTTTTATAGGAATTTAAAAAAATTAAAAATTGAAAATAAAAGAAGTAAAAATTAAATGAACAATATTTATTAATCCATTAAATATCATAAATTCATAATCTATATTTGTGCTAAATATAAGTTTAAAGATCAAATTGAAATTTTATTTTTTTATTTTAGTATTTTAATTTAGTTTACTAATACTAAAAATGTCCCGCGAGATTAGATCATGGAGAAAAATATAAATAGAAGTCAAATATGGGATTTTGTTTTGTAAATTATGACATATATGAAAAGCTTGAAATATTTTTTTAACTTTCTTTAATTTTAATTTATTTAATTTCTTATTTTATTCTAAAATTATTTTTATTTAAATTAGCACAAATGTTGGTTTTAATTTCCATAAACAACTTTATCACTCTTTATTCTTTATTTGTTTTTTGTTTTTGAAGTTATTTATTTTTTTCTATATGAAAGTTATTATTTATGAAATGTAATTTAAATTAGAATTTAAATATACGTAAATGAATGAGATTTTACTTTTCTGAAATTTATATTTTTATAATATATTTTATTTTAAATAACAAAATTATTATTCCCAAAAATGTTTGATTAAAATTATTTAATTTAGTTTAATAATAACTATTAATAAATTATAAATTACTTACGTTATTAAATTTATTATTATTAATTAAGTTATTTAATTAAGATTATTAAAACTTACAGAAAAAGTATTTGAATTTCACGCTAATGTGTAGATACATGCTAATAAAATTGTGATATGTGAAGAAGTTATTATATTCAATGTTTTAAAATTGATTTATTACATGAAATCGAGTTAATTAATTTTTTTTGAAAAGTGGTCTGCTATATTTCAAAATTTTTGAGAGAGATTGAAATATTAAATATGAAATAAATTGGCTGAATTGGATTGAACTGAATAAGTTTGATTATGGAAAAAGAACAACGTTGATGGGTATAAATTAAGCTTTTTTAAGAATACAAATAAGTTTTTTAATTATTTTAGGAAAGAAAATGAATAAGAGTAAATACATAGAAAAAAGTTTATATTTACATTTAAATATAAAACTAAATATATCTGGAATATCACACTTAACTTGGAAAATGTAAATCAAGAAGGCATGTAATAACAGGAAAATTGAAAATAGAGATTAAATTGGTATTCTTGTGAATAAAATGAGAAACAAATATAAAATACTCCCCCTTTTTCTAAGATTTTTTTTTTATAAATAGCAAGTGGACTGGAAGAAATTATTAGTTCCCAATTAGAATACTGAATCCATACTAAGTGGTTAATAAATCTTGGTCTAAATGGTAAGACATTCAGTAATGTCTCTAGCTCGATAAATTATTAGATAGATTCAATTTATCACGTTATATATAAATTAGTCTATCATATTATGCTACGTTATTAAAATAGTGACATTATCATATAATACTATTTAAATGTGGAGAAATTTTTAAGTAGACTCAGTCTACCACGTCATCTATAAATTAATCTATCACATTATGACACGTTATTAAAATAGTGGCACTATCGTAAATTCGTTTATTACTTTTTTACACTTTTAAATATTAATATTACGATACTGCCATTATTTTTATAACTTGTTATAATGTAATAGGTTTAGTTCACTGATGATGGTGGACTGAGTTTACCTAGAAAAATTTCTTCAAATGTGTAAAACAGTAACAAATAAAATTACGGTAGTGTCACTATGTTAATAACGTGTCATAATATGATAGATAGTCCATTAATTATATAATAAACTGTGTCTGCCTAAAATTTATCAGCTAGCTCGCATTTTATGAGTGGGAACATATATTATAAAGTTTAAAACTATAAACTCCTTGAAAATTCATTTGGTTTGACAAAATTTAATCGGTAAGTCTAAATATTAAAAAGTCCCTGTATAAAACTCAGATTATACTATAAGATTTAAATAATAAAAGCATCAATTCATTGGCAATCTATGATTAAAATTGCTGCATATATTTCAAAATAATGGTAATTTCTAACTATCGGGTCACACCTCATTTCATTGGAACAGATTGATTTTTAAGTAATTTACCATCATGTAATTGAATTTTGGCTAATACTTAAAAAACAACCGATCTTTTAACCTCTTTTAAATTTTAACCTAACGTTGAAAACTGGTCAATTTATTCTATTTCATATTTTTTCGTTTCAATTGTATCATTAAACATCAAATTGACATTTTTTTATTTGAAAAAATTTCAAAAAATTCTTAAAAAAGGTCAACTTAATATAGATTTTTGAGAATTTTTAAGACATTCGGTGAAACCACTAAAATGAATAGAAGTTAAAACATTTTTTACTCGCCCCTTATATAAGTATTTTTAAGAAACTATATCTGTATTTAATATAGATTTTTTTAAGACTATTCTACCTCCTACTAAATGTATATCTGAAAGGAATAAAAATTCAATTCTAAAATTTACATATCTCTTTTATATTTAATTCCACTCCATACTTTATTTAGTTCATAAATAAATTTATTATATATTATGAAAATTATCAATTCAATAAAGCTTCAAATTATATTTTAAATAAAATAAATATAATTAATATCCATTCGCTAATTTACAAATTCATTAGATTACAAAATAATGTGAAATTTAATTGCCTTAAAAATAATTTTGGTTTAGTTATAAAGACAATCACAAATTTTAGCACGTTTGCAATTATAACACAAAATTTTAAATTTTGCTATATAAAGTGCGAATTATTAGTTTTTTTAACATTTAGAGAATCGATACTATTTTTTTGATATAAAAATGGCAATTCATGCACTAATATTCTATCAATATTTTTTATGAAAAAAAAAGATATCTCAACTAAAAAAAATTAATAACTCGTATCTGACATTATAAAGATTTAAAACTCGTATTATGATTGAAAAGGGGATAGAAGTATACGTACAAACCCTTCATATTATTAATTAATTAATCAATATATGCTATTAGATTATGTAAAAAAAAGATCAAACTGAATAACTGAATCAAATCGAGGAATTCAACTTGAGTCCATTGATATAATATACTCCCTCTGTTTTATTTTATGTGTCCCACTTTTTATTTTAGGATGTTCCATTTTAAAATTTTATTTTTATTTTTAAAGGAATTTCATATTAAGTTCGTGTTTACCCTTGTTTTCATTATTTTTTAAAAAATAATGTCATTACCATTAATAAAATAAAATATACATAAAAAAATTGAGCAAATTACTATGAGGTCTCTCACATATATTATAATTAACAATTTAATACCTCTTATTTAAAAATTCTACTTAATGGTCGATTTCATTAACTATTAGGTCCTTTTGTTAATTTGGGAGACCAAATCATTAATGAAATTGGAAGTGAGATATCATATCGTTTAAAAGTGAGGTAACAAATTGTTTAACTAAATTTAAAGTGAGGGACCACATCGCTAACGAAATTGAAAGTGAGATAACAAATCGATTGAAAATAAGTACCGAAATTAACAGATGGGCCTAATAATTAATAAAATTGAAAGTGAGAGACCATTAAATAAGATTTTGAAACAAGATGTATCAAATTGTTAATATGGTATAACTGGCGGACTTAAAAGTAATTAGCTCTAACAAATTTAAAATAATGATAATTGTGTTTTAGTCATTAGGAACAATGCAGTGAAAATTTTAAAATGAGACGAAATAAGTATTTTTTTTCTCGATGTAATTCTTAAAATGATTTTTTTTAAAAAGAACTATCCTATTACAACTTTATTCTATAAAATAATTGATGTGAAAAGTAAATATCTAAATTTAGAAGAAAAAAAGTAAAAAATGAGAATGAAGATTTGTGGAGGGGAGAGGGAGAAATGTGTATAGGATAGGGAAATGGGGGTTGCAATAAATGATTTAGGTATAAAAAGTGGAGGAGAAAAGAGGTAAGTGTAGGGTTTAAATTAAAAAAAAGGAATGGAAAGAGGCACATGCAAACAACCCCATTGGACCTTAAAACAAATTAAAGGGCAGAGTACCCTTCACATGTGTGTCAACAAGATCTAAATGGAATTACTAAACTTCACTACAAGACACCCTCCTAGTTACCATGTGAATAAGTGAAGAGAGAGACAAACCAATGTTCAAAATTCTTTTGTTTTTTGATTTTTTAAGTTATTTTTTAGATCGAAAGAATTCAAATGATTAAAATATGTAAATTTTATTTTATTTAAAAATAAAAATAAAATTTACCATTTAATAAAAATAGAAAAAAAAGAATTAATATATTGATTTGTCTTCCCCATCTTGTCTTGTGGATTTTCTAATTCATCTATCATATATCAAGAAAAAAAATTAATTTGATTTTACTTTTAAAAAATACAAAATTAAAATACACTAATTTTTTTGTGCATGATGGTTTATTAAATTATTATTTATTTTAAAATTATCTCTATAAATTTATTAATTTTAAATTCAATTTAAATTGTGGAATTTTTTAAATTTATATATTTTATACTCCGTAAATTTTAAGATTTTACTAAATTCCTAAATTTTAAAAAAAATTCACTCCAAATGAGTGCCTAAATTTTGTAATATTCATTATTAAGCCCCAAAATTAAATTAAACTATAAATTCATTATTAATTTTTTAGAAGTTTAATATTTAACAAAAAATTTTGTTATAAATTAAAGAGTTTTATTATATAAACAAAAAATTAAACTGATTTTTAAAATTATTTAAATTCACTAAACTATAACACATAGCTTCTTGTTTAAGCTAAATAAGTATATGAGAACTTGTTAGCTTTAAACAAGATCAGAAGATAAATTTGTTTTGCAAGAGTTAAAACACAGAGATTTAAAAATAGGTTTAGTTTGAAAAACTCTTTTAAACCTAATCAATAAGTAAGCTAAGTAGTGTAAAAAGTTAAAGCATAATAAAAGATCATGCCAAATTTTTATAGTGGTTTGACAACCCTGCCTACATCCACTCCTTAATAATACCCATCCTTAAAATTTCAACTCTTCAATTTCTATTACGGGCTAGAAAAAAAGCCTTAAAAATACAACTCTAATTTTATCCAGAAACTAGTCTGTAACTTACAAACTGATTTATTTAGCTTCAACAAATTATTTTTCTTTGAAAATGTAAACCTAATTCTATTCAGAAGTTAGTGTAATCCTTACAAGTGTTCACAAATTGTTGTGGTATAAAACTCTCACTCAAAACTAGCTCTAATTCCTTTGAGAGGTATAACCAAAATATTAAGCACAAAGATGGTGGTTGAGATGATTTTCTTTCTAAAATTTCACACTCTTGAAATTGGTAAAGGAGCCTTTTATATAGTCTTCAAGAATTTTCTGAAAAAGGGCTGAATCATCCTCATCCAAATAGCAAGGTGTATAAGATAACAAATGGAGGAGCCTCCTTGAACTGAGCTTGTCTAATCAGCTTGAGAATATTTTATTTACTAGTGAGACAATAGTACACTGATGTTCTTGTTTGTTAGTGTGTCAGCCTGACAGAAGTACGGATCCATCCTGGGTGCATAAGCTGAGCTAGCTCCTTTAGCTTAATGACTAAAATACCCTCCATTCATATTTCTTGAGTAATAAGAAACCTTCAAAATGCTTCTAAAACATGTGCCTTATAACACTTGGGCATACAAAGATTAGTGGGCTTTAATTATCATCAAAATAAGAATTATGGATTAAGGTCTTTAACCAACAAGACTAGTAGTCATTAATCATGTAAAGAGAAAAGGAGTAAAAAAGAAAATTCATATAAATTGGCACAAAAACATATGACCTTTTTTAGTGGAACAAATAAAAATGAGATATCTTCCTTCTTAAATGGGACAGACATAGTAATTATTATTTTAATTTTCAATGTCACCCTAACGTTGTAATTTTTTAATATTACCCTATTTTGAATTTTTAGTTTTTAATTGCAGTCTGAAACATTAAATTGAACTCTTTTCATTTGGATAATATTAAAAAAAGATCCTTCATATTTATTAAATAATTTAAATATTATTTAATATTATAAAGCACACTAAAAAACCATTCTCCATAAAATAAAAAAATAATTAAACTTAAATTAATTAAATAAAAATTATTTTCTTAAGTCTTTTTAAGTTTATGAGGATATGTTACTCCTCAGGTGAGTGCTCCTTGTTAAGGAGAAGATCTGCTTCTTGCTGGAGGAGTAGCTGCTCCTCCTCTCACGAGGAGTTGTTATAAACAAACATGTTCAAGAAATAAAGAAATTTTAAAAAATATATAGTTTAATATTCTAAATTATTTTCATAATAAATTAATTTATATTTTAAAAAAAATATTATAGAATTTTTTATAACAACGGTAGTATATAAATCTCAAAACATTATATACTCCCTCCGTCCCATTTTATTTGTCCACTATTCTATATTTGTATGTCCCAAAATGATTGTCACATTTGTATTATATACACATATGTTCCTCTTTTACCCTTAATATAAATGGATATAATTTATAGAATATTGTGTACCATAAATACATATGTTTGACTATCTTACATTTTTAATGCAAAAATTAATGACTACTTCTTTTCTAATATAGTAATTCTAAATTAACTCAAGAATCAAAAAGGGTATAAAGGGAAGAATTGTTAGTAATTAAAGTTTTCTTAATATGTATGAAATTAGAAAATGGACAAATAAAATGGGACGGAGGGAGTATTAAATAAATCAAAAATACTATTCTATTATTATTTATTAAATCTTTTTTTGCTGTTTGAATATAATTTTCAAAATTTATTAAAATTGGCAGATTTAATTTCAAAAATATTCTATTAATTTAGTTACGTTTATGATTTTTTATAATAAAAAATGGATATCAAATTATAATAATTTTTATTGTTTTTTTTTATGAACAATATTTTTATTGTTACGTTATACATATAGAAACGATATAAAGAAAACCTTACTAGTTATATGCTAATTACACATCAATTAGAATTAGCATGTTGGACATTTTGAAATTTTCTGCAATAACTCAGAACCTTTATTTAGCCATATCTATCTTCAACCTATATTCTTTTTTTTTTTATTTTTTTTTTATATTTTTTTATAATAATAATAATATTTCATTAATAGGTAAATAAACGTACAACTTGATCTAAATGTAAGCTAAACAATACATTCAAGAAGTACATAGAGAGTAGGACATCAGTAAAATAGCAGAAATTTATATCTAAATTCTTCAAACGCGTTGACGGAGCTCTTTGGATGTGCAACTCGGCGATCCGCCCGCTCCACTCGGTGATTATTTTAAACCACAAATCGACTCTTTGGTCTTTGCATGAGTCCGATTGATAGAATAATAGAAATAAAAATTCTCTTGATAATACTTTAGATCTACACCCCAAGATAATTTCCATGAAGGAAATAAGAAAATCCACAAAGGGTAAAAATAACTCCACAAAGGAAGACAAAAACTCCATAAAGGAAGAGAAGAAGCACAAAATAAAACTAAAATCTAAAATTATTGAAAGCAAACACTATAATAGAAGAGATTTGAGAGTGAGGGAGGTGATTTTAGACCAAAAAATGGCCAAAATCACCTCCCTTGAAGATATGCGGCTAGGGTTTTAAGTTGAGAGAGTTTGAGAAAAGGGTAAATATTTTTATTTTTATTTTCAAAAATGCTTTTTTTAGCCTCCGATATTAAGCATCAGATTATGCTGCCCGCCATTGCCATATTTGTTTTTTACATTTGCGAAATTTGCGGGATTTTACAAGATTGATTATCCACATCACGGAAATTGTTTGTTTTTCTTGTTTTTGTTGTTTCATACAATCTTTTCAAACGAAATAAAATAGGAATTTGAACTCTTTTATTTGAGAGATTTTTAAGTAGACTCAGTCTACCACGCATCCGTGGGTTAGCCTATTATATTTTGACACGTCATTAAAATAGTGGCACTATTGTAATTTTGTTTATTGTCTTTTCACACCTTTAAATAGTAATATTACGATAGTGCCACTATTTTAATGACGTATTATATTGTGATAAATTTAGTCTACATATGACGTGTTAGACTGAGTTTACCTAAAAATTTCTCCTTTTATTAATTGGCTACCATAAAATTGGATTTAAAACTAAAATTTAACAATTGTGAAGACAAAAAATGAAATGAATACTCATGTTCACCAATGATGTATTAATTAGATATATCATCAATCATGGATTAGTGAGATCTTCCCATTATTATAAGAAAAATAATGCCATATAACTCTCATATTTAACCCATTTTATTTATTCCAACTTATGTGATATTAAAAAAGTAAATATTTTAAAAGTTGATTTTTGAAATATATACTTCTATATGGAATTTTTTTTTTAATGAACTCTAAACTCTCGAAGATGAGAGTAAATTTTTCTAAAAGAAATTAAGGGCTATCGAAAGAGAAAAAGAAAGAGGTGTGAGAATTAAGGTGTAGCTATAATTAGATGATGCAAATGGATGCATGGAAGAAAATACATTGGTGTGTGTGCATATAATTTAGTATACTACTAGGCTACTAGCTAGCTCTTGGTTGCGACTGTAACAATGGTCCTCGCTCTGCTCAACCGTGTGGGCGTTACTGTTATACTCTTACTGCATCAACACCAAACTGATTTAATTCACTCTATTCAATTAACTACCAGGGAGAAAAGATTGAATCAAATACAAAGAACAAGAAATTTGAAAAAGCCCCAAATGAACACGTAATAGACAGTCTAGCCACTATCTTTTAGGGGTGTGCAAAAACCGACCGAAACCGAATAACCGAATCGAACCGACAAATTAGGTTTGGTTTGGAAAAGTAGAATAATTTCGGTTGGTCGGTTCGGTTTTTAGAGTAAAAAAATTTCAGTCACTTTTACACGTAAACAGAACCGAAAAACCGAACCGAACCGAAATAACCGATCGAACCGACAGGTTTGGTTCGGTTTGAAAAATAACATTTTCCCAGAATTTTGGTTCGGTTTCTAAAAAATTAAAAATTTTAGTTCGGTCGGTTCGGTTTAACCGAATGCACGCCCCACTATTTTTCACCAGAAGGGATGTGGGGGCAGTCTCTATTTTAGCTATTTATTTAAATTAAAATGATAAAAAAAATCAAATATATTTTTTATATTATTTTATATTGTTTTAATTTGTATTTAATCATAAAAAGTTTAGACATGAATATAAATGGTATATTAAGAGATGAAACTGTAAACGAAAAAAATCAAAAAATAAACAAAACATTTTTGGGTGGAGGAAGGGGGAGGTTGGCTTCCGTACAGTAGGTTTGTGAATCTAATCAAACATGTATAAAATAAATAAAAAATGAGTAACTAATTTGTTTGAAGATGATAGCTTGTCTTGACATATGCCCTAAAAATGAAGTGGATAGTGACTTGAAGAAAAGTGTGGATCTATTAGAGGATCCTTGGAAAAGGATTTGACATGAAAAAATATGCAATTCCCTATTTTAAAAGTGACAAAATTTATTTAGTTCAACCATCTTTTTCATACCAATAAAAAGGATTTATATGCAAAATGGAACAACACTATAGCTATAGGTAGATGTTTAGAGTGACAACAAGGAGAGAAGAACAATATCAAAATGGATACCTTTTTATTTTTATTTTTAAATTGGGTTCTAAATTCCATGCACATTATTTTGATTTTGACAAAATTTCTTTTTATGTACATGGGTATTGAATAGGTTAAAATTGTACATGAGCAGTAGGTTATGTTTTTTCAATAAAAAGAGACAAATTTTGGTTCAACTCTAGGAAACTGAATTTCTGTTCTTGAAACTATCATGTGACTTGAGGAATTCATGTGTAACTAGAAGTTTGGCATGGTTGCATCCATAGTGTTATGATTAGTTTTTATTTCCAACTTCTTTTGTAAATCCAATTTAAATATTATCGAATTTAACTTAATATAAACTATTTACAACAATTTTAGCAATTTTTTAACATTTTAATAATATATTAAATAAGTTGTAAATTGTCGTTTTTGCATTATGATTCATTCAACTTGAAGCACTAAAATCAAAAAGTTCGCTCTATTTTATTACATATACACATGCTGTATATGTATTTGATAAAAATTATGCTCAATTATTGATAGTAAAAATTATGATCTGATATATATTTGGAACTAATTCGAACCGAGTCGGATAAAATCTCACCAAACAAAAAAACTCTTTCAATTGGTATTATAATTATTTTTTACCGAAATTTAAAAAATGAAAATCTCTTATTTAAAGAAAATGAGTTATATTTTCCCATTCTCTACTCGTGGGCACAAGACTGGACAAAAATGGCAGTAGAGCTATCTTTAAATGTTAATGATTAAATGCAGTTATTGTTATTTTTGCAAAAAGGATGAATAATAATTGTAAGGGAATTATGAATCTCATAAATAGTATTATTTATTAATATAAAGTATTGCCGACATATATTGGGTGGTTGTTAGATGGAAACAAAATGGAATGATAAGAAAAATATAAATAAATGATATGATAATGTGAGAATGAATTATAGCAAATCGGGTTAGTGTACAGCAGATTTGCAGCGATGCACGAGTGTCTACTTCTCCTAACCAAATCTTCCACATTTCAAATCAATAAATTCCATTTTTTTTTTCTTTTCTTTAACTTAACTGGTCTGATACAATTCAATTAATTTATCTTTATATATATTTTTGATTCTTACATTAATTTGTATGTTATTCTTATCATCCAAGTGTAGTTCAAAGTTTTACATATTATATCCAACTTATTGTCTTCTTTTTTAGTGAATCCATCTAATTTAAAACAGAGTAGGTTGTTATATTAAAAATAAGTTTAGTTTTTATAGAATTTTTTATATATATAATCGGAGAGGAGAGTGCTTGTAAAAAAAATTAAACACATAATCTTAGTAGAATATCGCTCGTCGCTTATACCATTTAGTATACCTCATTGGTTTTTACATAAATTTAAATTCAATAGATTTAAGGTTTAAACTTGTTACACAATTTTATAGTTTCTAAACAAAATTTTATAGTTTAATTTAATTAAATTGATTTCTACTAATCAATAGTTACTGAGTATTCCATGAGAATCCCTGTGCCGACTTTATAATTATAAAATTTTTCATTAAGTTATTGCTCTTGATGTATTTATGTGGAAATGTTATTTTTTTTTAATCTTTAAAGAAATAAAAAGACTCAATTTAAACTCTAATATTAAGATTACAATATTTTTATTATTAAATAAAATTTATTTCTTATAAATATAAAAATTACATATACATAATGCAAAATGGTATAGATAAGGCAAAAAAAAATTTGGCTTAACTATTTTTAAATTTAAATTTTGCGTTTTTCTATCAATTACAACCATGTTTTTTAATTATTATAATTTTCTCCAATTTGATTTTTTTTATAATTATGGTAAAATTTTAAATCTAATTTTTAAAATTCAAACTTTTGCATTTTATCAATTGCGACCAAACGTCCATATTAATCCATTTTATAAGTTAGACAACTTTTTTAAAATTTGATCTTAATTGATAAAGGATACAGATGTTTAGATTTAAAAAACGAAACTCAAAGTTTTGTTACAATTGCAAAAAATATTTTAGCATTTGACATAATTGTAGAAATTAAAAAATTTAGTAATAATTGATAAAAGAATGCAAAGATTTGATTCAAAAATAGTTTGGCGTTTTCTAAATCCAAACGTGCATATCTTTCATTCTGTACGACTCCATTTTTTAATTTTTATATTTATATCTTAATTAAAAAATTTATTATAATTGTTTCTATTCTCAAAAATTTCTTTTTTGAATTCCAAATTTATGTGTCCTTTATTAATAGTGATCAAATTTTTAGAATGTGATTTGACTACAATAATGGACTACTGTATAAAAAATCAATCATATTTATAGATTGGTTGCAATTAATAAAAATACAAGAGTTTGAATTTGAAGTAGTTGATTGAAAAATAAAAATAGTTAGGATAACTTTTTTACAATTTCTAAAATATTAATTTTATTATATATAATAAAAAATAACAAAAATTTGGAAATAATTGAACTTATTAATAAATTATAGATTATATAGTAATAGTTAATGGGGAATTATGGAAAATGAAAGGAGAATTCATGGTGATGAGAAATGACAACATAAATAAAGTTAATTCCATTTATAATAAAACAAATAAAGTTTGTGGGGTAATGTCTGAGTTGCACACGAGCACCTCTTTTTTGTTCTTTTGTGCTACTTTGGTACGTCTCTTTGTTTTTCCACCACCCTCCACTCGTGTGATTTCATTTACACATTACCTCATTCCTAGAATTGCACGGACATAGACTATAGTATATCTTTAAAAATATTAATAAAAAGATAACATAAAAATCAAGTGATCTCAAAAAATTAATACTCGTCTAATTCTAGTAGCTACTTTTAAAGACTGATAATCCAATTTTGAATTTGTATTTATGATTTTGAATTCATATACTATATCAAATTGAATTTGGATATAATTAATGAGAAATTTTTAGATAAACATAGTCTACCACGTCATCTGTATACTAAATCAATTATAATACAACACCTCATTAAAAATGATGGCAATATCGTAATATCACCATTAAGATTTGAATGTATTTATAATTTGCGTCATTTTAATGAGGTGTTGCATTATGAATAGTTTAATCTACGGATGACGTGGTAGACTCGGTCTACTTAAGAATTTTTCATAATTAAAATGTAAGTTTGAGGGTGTGATTTGACTTTTATGTAATTAGATTAAGAGATTAAGAATACCAATCCAAAAACATAGATAAGTATAATTTTGAAAACTTACATGAATTGATATCGGGATGGGTAACCATTATCAATTTATCATGGATAGCTATAGGAATCTATTATTGGAAAGAGTAGTTCAACTTCTACAAGTAAATGATTTCAAAAAAACTTCTACAAGCAAACAACAACCATAGGATAAGAGTTCTGAGTATCCGTCAAATAATAGGCCACATTATTTGTTAAATCTAAATATTTATGTTTTTCATCCATTATAACGATATTTTTAAAACATTTATAATTATATTCAAATTTTTAAAAAATGTTGCAATTATTTCTAAAGTTTTACATTTCACTTTTTAAATTCAAATATCTACGTATTTATCAATTGTGACCAACTATAAATAGGACCAAATATTTTAAATTTATTTATATAAAATATGTCTTATATATATATTTTTAAAAATATTAAAATATAAAATAGCTCTTAGAAGACGGGCCATAATTTCAAAGTTTGGTCATAAAAAAATATTTAAATTTTATAAATAAGACGCATATATTGAAATACAATTGCAATAAACGTTTCATATTTGAACATATAATAATGCAAAATATTAGTTATAATGAAAAATATAAATATTTAAATTTAAAATTGATTTTACTAACAATCAGTCATTGAGTGGGTTATCTAAGATAAATTCATTCAACTGATTAAAAACAGACAAATACACAAAAAAAAAATATTAAATATAACCTGCGTTCTGAAATTATTGTTCACTTTATTATTTTCACACATTTTTTAGAAAATACAATTAATATTTCAAAGTTTATAATTTTTTTATTATATCTTTATTAAATATTATGAATAATTCATTTTTTTGGGATAATAGCAATAAACAGTGGACTTTAAATAAGGACGAATAGAAGATTAATATTGTAATTAATTAAAATGAACAAATATTTAAGATAAAAAAAGAAAAATTGGTAATTATAATGAAATGGAGGGAGTAGATACTATATAAAAGAAAAGTAAATTTATCTAACTTTGATGAGTGAATTATATACAAGTGAAAGCAAATGCTATAAACTAGGGATATAATTTGGAAGATTTTAAAAAATAAATTAAAATGGATAAAAGCAATAATAATTTTAATTTTTTGTCTGTATGGGTTTGGTTTAGTGGTCTAAATCTCAACCATTTAGGCGTAAAAGGTCGCGGGTTCAAACTGTGGCTATGCCCTTTCTTAATATAGATTGGTTGAAGCTGGATTATTGACTATTATAGCCTGGAATTATCAGGTATGTAGGTTTGCGGGCGGTTCACATTTCAGGATTTGACAATGATATTGAATTTTGATTTGGTAGAATGAATCTTCATCTTAAAAAAAAAGGAAAGATTTAATTATGTTTTTTAAAAATATAAATTTAGGGGTTGACTATATAGTCGTATAATTTTAACAAAGAATTTTAGTATGATTGTCCAATTACTAGTTGGTCGTGTGGAGTTGGTTTGTCTTATTTGTTTGGAAGGAAATGGTATAATGGTTACGGGCATCAGTGCGTTTGGTGTTGGAAATAGAGCATTGGTTCATGAACTATCTCAATCTCCGGTCATTATTTTTGGCATCATCTCATTATTCAGTTTCTTGAGCGAAAATGTTACTAGCATTTCTTGAAAGGTAATGAAAAGGAATCTTGTTGCTCACCATTATAATTAATTTAGATTGTTTATTTTATATAAAGGTTGTATCATATTATATTTATAACGGCTTAATACATAGTTTGACCCCTGAACTTGTACCCTTTTACCCATCTAACCTCTAAATTTAACGTCTCACCTATCGAACCTCTGAACTTGTTAAATAATCCGATTTGACCCCTGAACTTGATAAATATGTAAATATTGAACCCTTCGTGTCCACCTGTCACTTGAAACATTCTAGAAGAAATTGTGTACGGAGGGGTTCAATGTTTACGTATTTATCAAGTTCGGGGGGTCAAATCGGGTTATTTAACAAGTTCAGGGGTTCGATAGGTGAGACGTTAAGTTTGAGGGTTAGATGGGTAAAAGGGTACAAGTTCAGGGGTCAAATTATGTATTAAGCCTATTTATAACTAACTCTTTGTTTTTCATCTTCTTCACCACTCTATCGGTAACCTCTCCCGCCGCCTTTCCCAGAATCGTTGCCACCCCGACGATGTATTCATCTACAAAGATAGTCTGTTCGTTTGAGACGAAAAGATTCTTAGACTCTTCATATGAGACGAAATGAATCCTCTCTTCATCTCAAATGAACAGTTTCCGACGAAGTTCAGTGTGTTTATTGGTTAAAGGGTGTTTTGGTTTTTTGGTTCGTATTTAACGGTAAAAACATAAAAAATGAATAGACGCTTTTAATAGTTTACAAAATTGTAAGTGAAATACCAAATCATCTGATTTTCAAACAAGATATCAAACTGTGAATTATGACATAACTGTCCGTGGGGCCTTAATTTGTATTAACTTTTTAAAAAATTAAATTTTAACCTTATATTTTTATAAAAATACTAGAAAAGATAAAAATGTTTAATTTCAGCTTACTTGGAAAAGAGATAGGTGTTTTACGTCGATGTAAATTCTATTTTATACCAAATCAAATATTTATTAATGGAGTCAACTTTCTCGATCTTTGATTAAACCTGTAAAACAATGTAAGTGATTCCAATTCAGTAGTAGGTGTTTGGATAGAAAAATGATTCATTATTCAAAGAAAGTCCTATTTTAAATTTTCTTCCTAAATAATTTTATTTTTCCATAAGGAATATGTTTTCAAGAAGGAAAGTGAATTTGTATATCTAGTTTTTTGATATTTTATTTCTGTGTGATCATGTCCACGACGACGCGCTTTTAACTTGATCTTGACTCTTGCCAAATCCTATCTTTTAATCTTTAGGCACGGCGAGGTCTCTTGGATTTCAATGTTATCTGGGCCTGCTCCTTATGCGAGATTTTATATTCACTCAGATGAGTGAATCTTGTTCAACCTGGTTTCATTATACTTATAGTGAAACTTAGTTTCCATCATTTATGAAAAATTACTTTTGTACTTATATATTTTTACTCGTCGATGTATATCATATTTCATACCTTAAATATATTGCACCAAACAAAATAGTTTTTATAAAATCATTTTCAATTTTCTATATTTATTCTTTAATAAATGTTTTATTAATTAATATATAATCGATAAAATAATTAAGTGTTAATGTATAGTTTATTAATACATAATATTTTTTAAAAAAAATTGTTTGATCTAAAAAATAAAAAGTCAATTCCTAATTTTATAATTTTTCAATATTTATTAGTTCTTATTTAAATATAGTAATGGAAAACTATAGTAAAATAATTATGAATAAATTATTATATTAAATGTAATTTTAAATATTTATAAAAAATTATTTGATCTTTATGAGATGTTAAAATTTGGTAAAAAAAAAATAAGTATAAAAAATAAAATAAAATTATTTCAAATTTATCCTTTGATAAGCTAACCTACATCTTTGACCGAATGGAATGGGCCTTACTAGATTTGGACAATTACTAACAAGAATGATTTTTTTAAAATGTGTGGAAAATTTTAATCACTTTCTCCGTCCCGTTTCAAAAGAACGTATCCCATTTTTATATGTCTATCTAAAAAGGTCATATCGTATTTTTTGTGTTAATTTATACTCCTTCCGTCCTAATAGAGTTGTCCACTTTGGAAAAAAAATTATCCCAAACTCTTGTCCACTTTCAAAAAATAATTAAGTTTTACATTCAATTTTTCTATACGATCCCTATTTAAAATCCACTAATAAATAAATTGAAAGTAAATTATAAGTGGACTCTATATTAAATAAAGGTATGAAAAGAAAAATAAAGAAAATATTACAAAACCCATGATATAATACTACTATTTTCTTTTTTTAAACTGTGTGATAAAGACAAAGTGGACAATTCTATTGAGAAGGAGGAATATTGAACTTCTATTTTTGTCGCTTTAATAATTTCAATATATATTAAATATAATTTAATTTATAATATATTTATTTTACTAGACGAGATTATACTTAAATAAATAGATGTAGATATGATAAAATAGATTGTTGTTTTATTTTATTAATTTTGATGTAAAATTCTTTCACGGAGGGAGTAATTAGGTTTTGTTTGGGAGTTTTTTTAAATAACAATTTCTTTATTAAATACTCCATCCGTCTCAATAGAGTTGTCCACTTTGCCTTTATCACACAGTTTAAGAAAAGCAATTATAGTTTATAAATTTTGTAAAATTTTCCTTACTTTTCTTGTCATACCCCTATTTAATATAGGGTTCATTTTCAATTTACTCATTAGTAAATTTTAAATAAGAGTAATATAGAAAAATTGAGTGTAGAAATTGGCTACTCTTTGAAAGTGGACAAGAGTTTTGGGACAATTTTTTTTTTCAAAGTGAACAACTCTATTGGGACGGAGGGAATATTAAGTCTTGAGAGTCGCAATCCCAATTGCCAAATAAAACCAAAAGCAGAAGAGAAAAAACTTAATTGGAGTACTAAACAAAGACCTACAAAATTTCTTCAAAAATATAAATAAATTTCTTCAATAAATTCTTGCGCAGACTCTGCTATGCAGGCAAGACCACTAAATTAAATTTATTCCGAGCAGAAAAAAGGGTCCAGTTATCCAGCACCAAATTATTACTACTTCTCCCAAAATAATTATTTATTATACTATTTTAAAATATTGTATATTTATTTTTATAAAAGTTACAAATATTAACGAGTTTCTAATAATTTTTTAATTATATACACAAATATAATATTAATAATATTTTAAAAAATATTTTTTTTTTTTTTTGTCGGAGATAGAATTACACTACGTTAGATGTTAGATGTCAGATATTAGTGTTAGTATTCATTTTTTAATCAGCCCACTGGCTGTCTGAGGGGTGGGTCGAACCCACGCCCTCAGAGAAATGCAATGTGAACGTTGCCAACTGGGCCAACGTTCACTTGCTTTTAAAAAATATGAAAATATAAATTAATACTATTATATTTTTTTATGTATTATTAATATTTAATAAAAAAAGCATGTGAGTTTCATTTAATTTATTATTGTTTTTTGTTTTATATCTACATCTTATCCTCTTGCAGAAAATGATATTCTATGATTGAGTGCACGTGTGGGTTCTCCTTTCCACGTGGACATGTTTTTATTCACTCAAAACCTCTCTTCTTTTGTCTTTTTCCACTTAGCTTTTCTCTCTTTTGATATTTTCACTCTTCTCCTTTTGTCCATTTTCTACTGTCCGCCCCCTTCAAGTTTTCATTTTTCCTTTTACCTCCCTCACTTTGTTAATTCCTAGTTCCTCACCTATCTTTAATGCTATTCGTTCATTTTGACCCAAGACATCTAAATAGTTAGGATCTAGAAATTGCAACGGGAGACCTTGTAATTTTTGTTAAGAAGATTGAGGAAGGACAAAACGGATACAAATAACTTTTAGATATCAAATTATTTTCAAATATAATTATATAATAAATAAATTTTCAAATTTCTTTAAATAGCTTTATCTAGATTAGTTGTTAATGTTATATATATATATATATATATATGTATATATATATTCCAAAATCAAGACTTCAAAAGTGTGCTTCGGGAGCCTAGCCATTGACAATAAATTATCAGTTAAAGCATGAGAATTTGGAAACACTAATTTAGTACTCCCTCCGTCCCACTTTAGAAGTCTCATTTGACTTTACACACAGATTAAGAAAACATTAATTATTCTTGTCTTTTCATGTTTTTTCATGTTTTGCCCCTATTAATGATAGTGGAATTTTCCATAGAACTCTTTTAAGATAACTAAAATAAGGGTAAAATAGAGTATTCAATGGAAAAGTACTCTAAAAATAGTAAAGAGACTTTTTAAATGGGACATCTCAAAATAGAATATGAGACTTCTTAAACGGGACGGAGGGAGTATAAATTTGTAAATAAAAATAACTACAACCTACTACCATAAAATTCAAAATTAATTTGGAATATTTATTATAAACTTAACGTATTGATTGATTTAAAATCAAATATAAATATTTTAAAATGAAATGATTAAAAATAACATCTAGATAATTTTTTCTGCTAAAGGCATCAACGTACAAAAGGTTACACATTTCCATTCAAAAACACTCTTGATGTGTGACATTCACGCTCTATCGACTCTATTGATGCGTAGCTATTACGTGCAGTCGCACCGACATCACTAACGATAATACTGGTGCCAATAATTAAATTATTTAATTATTTAATTTTTTGTATTTAATTTAAATAGAAAAATGGAATTAAGTAAATTCAATATTTTGTTATATTATAATCTTTTAAAAATAAAACTTTAAATTTATCAAATAATGTATTTTAATTAAACTTGTAATTATTTTAAAATAGTATAAAAAAATTATAGTTAATAAACGATAAAATTAGTTAGTATTAGAAATATTACACTATTTTTAATGAATTTTTTTATAACTTTTTGTCATAATATAGTATATTATTTGTTAATTTTAGATTTAATTTATACTAAAAATAAGTTGAAAGAATAAATTAAACTTTAATTTAATGGATTAAATCCTTTGTTGACATCATTGTTTAACTAATTGAGAAACAACTAAATGGCTTAAAAGTAAAAGATAAATATTTCATTTGAAAAAAAAAATTGTAAACTATAATTGTAATCTAATTAGAGCAATTCACATTTTTTTAATAATAATTGTGTTTATTTTAAAGTGTGTGATAAAAATAAAGTGGATAATTCTATTAAAACGAAGTGAGTATAAAACCTATAAAATGTATACAGAAAATGAGAAAATATAAAATGGGAGAAACTTCAATTTCCTGTCAGGATATCACAAAAAGAGGAAGAAAAAAGTAAAAAATTTAGGATTTAAAAATGTGAAAGGATGAAGATGAAAATTGATAAGTTGGTGCAGAGTAGCAGTAGGATTAGAATAGCAGAACAGAAGTTCACGTGTGGTTCGCCATGCACACACTTTAATTTGTCGTATAAAGTTGTGCATTCATCCATCACTGAGTTTTCATGGTACCCAACAGAGCATATATCAACTCTTGATTTTGTCAAATTTGAAACTTGTGTCCAGTTTATGACATTTCACTGCCATTTCATCCTAAACTGCCGCTAATTGTCTCTTTGCTTTCTACTGCTCCCAATTCATTTATCCATGCACGCATGCGCATTTCATTTGCCCATTACATACTTTATACCAACATTTCTATGGCTTTTACTATATTTAGTGAGAAACACAGTCGTTCAATGTAAACAAAATCATAAACTCTACATAGTCTTTTCTAGTTTCAATATAAAATTTAAATGTTAAATCAATTGGTGTAGATATATGAATCCAAAAAAAAAAAAATTGGTGTCGATATGGGCGCCAAAACCCAACTTATCACGCCTTCTGTTTATAAGTTTATGTGTTCCACATAAATATTGATTGATCGGATTTTCAATAAATAATTTATTAAAAAAATGAAATTCATATCTTGAAATGCAAAAATTAAAAAATCAAATGAAATTTCAAAATATTGATATACTTTTATAATTTATTTGTATTTAAACCAAAATATAATAATGGCTTAATTGCACAAAAAATCACAAACTTTCGCGTGTTTTTGGTTTTAACATGAACTTTCAATATTGGCGTACAAATACATGAACTTTCAAAATTTTGTAATAATGACATTGACACCGTTTTGGATATAAAAACGCAAACGTGATACATAATTATAAAATTGGAAAGTTCATGTTAAATATGCCAAAATTAAAAATTCACGTTAAATACCAAAAACACGCGAAAGTTTGTGATTTTTGATGCATTTGGACCTATAATAATTCATTTTAACATCTTAGCAATTTTTTTAAATGTAATATTTTTTTATAAAGAATAAGTATATATTCAATATAGATCGATTCTTAAATAATATTCAATTTAACATTGAATATGAGATATTTTTATGGCGGTGTATAAAGTTAGGCAATTTAAATAGTCGAAAGAGATGAGACGGGGATAATTACAAATAGATATTGATGCAATTGAAGGGGAGACAGGACGGGCGGCCGCTTCTGTTCCTTAGTCATTAGTTATTTTTATTTTTTTGTTATCTCTTTTGATATTATTTTTCCATCTTTAATAGTCTTAACCGTCTCATTTTCTAGTTATCAAACTTTTTGCCCTATTTTTCTTATCTTCTTTTTATTTTATGATTACAAACATAATTGACAATAATTGTTGTATTTTTATATGATTTATATATATCAGTGCTTTGAGAGGACAAGACCATATATTATTTTGTTTGTGTGGTCCTTGCTTTGGCTAGCAAACCCTTGATTATTACTTGTCTATAAGACTAGCAGTGGGCTGCGGGCACTATTTACATAATTTTAGATCCTGATTTTGATTTCTAACACTCAGTTCATATAATTCTATCCATTACCTTTTTGAAATAAATCGAATGCCATAGAACATATGATAACAAATTTGACAGCCAGAAAACTGGAAAATAACTAATCCTTTGCATGTGCTTCAACTTGTCACCCCAACTACATTACTGAGAACGCAAAGAAAATAAAACAAGCCTGTCAATGTTGACAAAATGCCGAAATTTTGATTTCAACAGTGACTATTCAATATAATAAAATAAAATCAAAATTTTTCTCATTTGAATCTCCTCGTATAAGATCAAGAAAAGAGTTTGCAAATATCATTTATTTTCTATTTCTTTTATCAAAACATATATTAATTCTACTACTTTTTTTTTATTTGATGATATGGAATTGTATATCATTTTAAAATACAGAACCAAGCTGTCATCAATATTGTATAGCAAAATAAAGAATTAATTTCCAGCTTTCTATTTTTTTTATTAGTATCTTTAAAGATGATAATGTGTCACCTTTTGGGAACCTCAGATTCCTAGAAAGCATATTATAAATACATATATAGATCAAGATAAACATTATCTAATCTAATTATAGAGAAAAATATTGAGGAAACAGAAACAAAAAAGATAAATAAAGATTGACATAATTATAATAAGTATTTCTTAGATAGTACACAAATCAAAAAAGGTTAATTATGCATTACTTGATGTGATTAAAAACCGAATAATCGAACTGAACCAACACTTAATTTGATTTGGTTTAACATTATAAATTGTTAAAAATATTATTCAGTTTGATTTGAAAAAAATTTACAATTATTCAAATCAAATTAAAAAAGCAATCAAACCAAACTAGTTTAATTTGGTTTTTATCAAAATCCATAAATATTTTGATTCGGTTCGGACCATTTGCGCAACTATAACCTCAAGTATGAGCTCCCAATCCAAACCGATATGATCGAAAAAAAACATATATGAAAAAGAATCTTAAGCTACAAACACTGAGTTGGCTCCACTACAAGAAGCTCAAAGCAACTAAACTTGCACCTCCCCATGTGTGAAGGTCCCCATGACATTTTGTTTTGATGCTTAAGTGCTTGTCTTTGCTGTTGTTTGTTTCATTGATCATATAGATATATCTTTAGCAATAGCAAAAGAAATGTCAATGCAATAAGAATAAAAAAGGATGAATAAATAATTTAGTGTGTTATATATAAGTTAGCCCACATTAGGTAATCTTGTGTTAATAAACCCATGTGAAATGGTGCGATCTTGGCCACAATGGGGCATTGAGAAAATGGTGGTGGGGTTGTGGAAAATCATCGACCCAATTGCACGTTACCCCCTCGTGGGCATTTCGTAATCGTCCTTGGTACGATTTTTACCATATTTGACAAGTACGTGACACTTTGTGAGCCCCCAATCCCTCTTCGTGCATCAACTTTAAGTTTTTATTTGAGGGTTCGTTTACCTTTTTTAATATTTATTACAACGGATGACGGCATCAAAAATGTAAAAAGAAAGAAAGTTAGGGATGAAAAAAAAAATTGAATTTTGATAGGAAAAAAGAGATAAAATGAAATAATTCAAGAGAAGAACAACATAAAAACAATAAGAAAACAATAAAAGATAATTGATGGTTAAAGGCAGCAAATGATAATCGTCACTCCTTTGTTTTAAAGGGTGTTTGATAACTCAATTTATTATTTACACTAATGTATTAAATTTTAATTGTTTTAAATTGGTTTGATAACTGATTGGTTTTTTATTTCTCATCCATTGCTAAAGACAAAATTTCTGATAAAAGATAAACAAATAAATCGGGTTACCAACTTTACCATATCCTATTTGTCGAATAGGATTCAGCGTAAGAATTAGCATTATGAAATTTGAACGCACTTCGAGTATATAATGCAAGGCAAATAAATTACTCCCTCCATCCCAAATTGATAGGCAGTTTAGGACAAACACAAGTCTTAAGAAATTGTACTTATCAAGATAAAATGAGTAAATTTATAAACAAATACCACACTTACCCTCATTTATTATAGTAGCAGTTTTGTCTTTTAGCATCTTTTGTGTTATTTTCAATGCATTCAACTATAATTAATGAGGGTATATATGACAATTAGTCATTCAACCAATAAATTACTGCCTATAATTTGGGACAAAAAAAATGCAAATAGTGCCTATCAATTTGGGACGGAGGGAGTAATAAATTTGTCAATGGACACGGACACATGATCATCAGATCATGATTTACTAATATATGAGCGTGTGTATGTATATATCGACATTTTTATTGCAAATTGTTATATTCGTTCGTTGGGTTTTGAATAAGTTGAGAGGATTTGATTTTTTTAATTTGAAATAGGGTTAAGGGTATTTAGGTAATAATAGGGGTGGTGGCTAGTAGTTTAGTGGCGGTGTTTAGTAGTCCACTTTATTTATGGCCTAATCATTCAAAACCCCCCACCTTTAGCCTCTTTTACAAGGCCTAATTATTTAAAAACTACCCACCTTATAACTTTTTTCATTTATAACATGACCTAGGAAAATTTTCAATTATACCCTCTTTTCAATTTTTATGTTTCATTTGTACCCCAAAATTAAAATTTTTGATAATTTAAGGATGAAAATATTAAAAACAAGATACATAAATGATTAACATTAACGTTTTATCAGAACATAGGTTAAAAATGAAAGACTAATTTAAACTCTTTTTCAAAAGAAAATAGGTCAATTAAACTCATTAGGGTAGAGATGAAACATAAAAATCGAAAATAGAGTACAATTGAAAATTTTCCTAGGTCATGGTATAAATGAAAAAAAAATTCAAGGTGGGTGGTTTTTAAGTAATTAAGCCCTTTTACAATTATACCTTGTCGTAAAAATTTCTCCAATCTTAGCCCAGTTTTCCCTTTTGTGTTTCAATTATAACCCAAAGTTTTTGTTAATTTAATTATTTTAAGGATGAAAAAAATTTAAAACAACTAAATAAAAGACAGTATCATATTCTTTTCTATTTTGAAAAATACAGACAATTTTTTAATTTTTAAAAACATTCAAATAAGTCTCAATTAAATAATAAATTGACTTTTAAAATTTTATTAAAAAATAAAATAAATAAAAAATCACTTTCGACCACCATCGTCAACCGTACTACTCTGATATACGAACCTGCTGCCATCCACCAGAAAAACCGCCGCCGTCTATCGAAAAATCGCCGCCCTTCCGTCATCAGGTCTGTTCTTCCATCATACAAATTTTATTTTGTATAAATTTTAAACTCACTTAGAAGAAAAAAAACAGAATAAGTAAAATGTAGTATCTATTTTGACCCAAAAAAAATTGTATTATCTATTATTTCTGCTAAATATATTTGAAGCCACATAGTGCTCAATGAGTGCTCCAATGATGCAATCTTTACACTGAAAAGGTTGAGTATTTTACTTTCAAAAGTCAAACTAGCTAGGCTCTTTAATTATTACTAGTACTCCCAATTTCTTTCGGGTGTTTTTTCCATTAAATTGAAAAAAAAAAAAAAAAGATGGCAACTGAAGTTGGGAGATTCCCGATTGAATAGGTACTCCTTTGATCTATACATGGAAGCTATGATAGAAATCCATTAAGTCCTACCGGCCCATATAACTCCAGCAAATCAAGCCCAATTACAAAACTAGAGGAAAAAACAATAAAAGGCGGAAAAATTTATAAAAATGCGTAGTTCTAAAAACAATTATATTTTCGTTCAAAAAAAAAAAACAATTATATTTCATACCTAAATTTTTTATAAAAATAGAAAATAAATTTTTACTTTATACATACTATATTAAAAATACATTGATAATATCTCAAATATACATCAAATATGTATCAAAAACGTATTTTTTCTAGTAAAAACAAATATTTAAATTATGATTTTTTTATTTTATTTTTAGGTACAATTGATTTTTTTTTGTTAAGATGTATTTTTGTAAATTAAATGATTTCTTAGAGTAGTTCTGTTAGTATCCCAAAACTAGGGGCATTCGAACTACGACATTAGAAAAATAGAAAGTAACAACAAACATACATCACATGCTATATCCAAAATAGATGTGCTTAAGCATAAAGCAAAGCTCACTTCCGAACTAAACCTAATTTATATTTTAATTATTTAGCAGGATGGGAGGAGACTGTAAAAATTTATCAATATATTAAAAATATTTTTCGTGCCACGTGCGTTATACTACTCGACATCAATTATAAATGAATTGCAATATTTTTCGCGCCACACACGTTTCATAAAAAAATTATAGTGAAATTTACATGAAAAATTTTTCTTTTTATAATCGTAATTGTAATTTAATTTGAAAATTTTAGATTCTGTTTTCTTTGATAAATATCATTTTATCTATTTATCACAATTAAATAAATTATAATTGTAAATTTAAAAATGACAGGAAAGACCTCTATTATAATAATAATAAAAAATATCATATAAACTTTGGTAAAAACATTCTTTTAATTTATAGGAAGTTGGCTTGAATACCAATGTGGACAAACAAAGTGGACATGTGATTCATATTTGATAGTTGCACTGAGCTTAACATATAGAAGGGTGGCTCCAAAATGTCATTGGTCATGGTGAAAATAATAATAATTTATAGTATAGTATAAAATCATATCTCGAGATGGATAAACAATGATTAAACC
Source organism: Mercurialis annua (assembly GCF_937616625.2). Taxonomy (NCBI): domain Eukaryota; kingdom Viridiplantae; phylum Streptophyta; class Magnoliopsida; order Malpighiales; family Euphorbiaceae; genus Mercurialis; species Mercurialis annua. The sequence goes on along the minus strand of NC_065573.1, from coordinate 34,270,739 downwards.
TATAATCAAGTCTTATAATCTAGGCCAATAACATGGAGTCCACAAATTAAGCAACATTCTAGCATGTTCTTAGTGAAAGTAGGATTAGGATTTCATATATGCAGATCTACTACTAATAATTATAATAATTAACCTTATTTAATATTTTTATTTGTTACTTTTAAGATTGGTATCATGTGTTAGATACCTCCTAATCTACCTACTCACATGCTCTTAACCATTTTTTGTGGGTAAACAAACTTTGAAAGACATTGATTAGCTTCCAAAGTTGATGAGTAAACTATATATAGGTTTTGACTCAATACATCCTCCTAAATTATGGACATAGAAAAATTAATACATCCTCCTAATCTATGGACATAGAAGCATTGTTTTAAGACTCAACTTGAATCCGATCATTTCAACAAATTTGGTCCAAAATCAAAATTAATTTGAAAAGAATTGGAAATATGGTTCAATGTTACTAACCCAAAACCACAAAAATAAGATTTATTGAACTAATTAAATTGTAAAATTAAATGATCTTTTATCCACTGATTATAATGTGTTTTATTTATTGATTTTTGATTTTCATTTGATTAGTTGAACTGATTCAATTGTAAACATGTCGAACACCGATTCAGTTTTTTTACGGTAAATTAATTTTAGTTCTCCGAAAATAACGACAGTGATTAAATAGAGAAATATGGTAAAAAGAAAACAAACAACTATTAATTCTTCGATATAGGTCGCTAACAAGAAAGTGCTATTTTATCTTAAGTTATAAATATAAATATTAATACAGTCGACCCTCTAATAATTAATACTCAATAAATTAATAATTCTAATAATTAATCAAATTTCAAGGAACCATTTTTGATATTATGTCTTATAAAGTATTCAATAAATTAATAATTCTTATAATTAATAAATTTTTAATCCACCATGTATGTTAATTAATTATTAGAGGGTCGACTATATAACCATATTAGTTAATAAATATTTTATAAATTAAATTATAATTATTTATTAGAAATAGATAAATTTAAAAGCTAATAGTTATAATTATTTTGAAAATTTAAATGGATAAAGAATTATAAACAAATACGTTAGACGAAACAAAAAATTAATAAAAATGTAAGAAATTTAGACGTAAAGTTCATAAATCCCAGAAAATTCGAAACAGCACTGCCGCCTGCCGCCTTAGTAGTCTTGCTCTTCTTTCCCAGTAGATAGAATCTAATTATGTCAGTTGTTAGTAGTTAGATACACTGGCAGATCTTTTTGAAGGCATGTAGGGGTTATAACCCCCCCAAATTTTCAAAAAATTACTAAATAATAATACTTTGTCTTTTTAATTTTTAAAAGTAACCAAATACTTATTTATCTCTTTTACTCTTAATAAAACACCTAATCAATTTAAACCTTCCATTCTCACTAAGCTTAATTCATCAAAAATCTTTCACTGACACTGCATCTAATTAACATACAGAACCAATACCAACGATCAAGTTTGTATATTTATTTGTCTTTTAAAAAAAATTAAAGGTTAGAATTTATGTCTAAATCCTTTTAATTTGTATATTTATAATTTTATTTATTTGAGTTTAAATTATATTCTTGAACATTTAATTTGTATATATTTAATTTGCCCCTTCCCTCCACCCCAAAAAATTATAGTCAAGCTCCGCCACTGGTTAAATGTTAAATTGGCCATAAACCACTAGACTAACCATTGAACTAGGCCTGAGTGGCTATTCTTACTTAATTGCCTTTCAAAAAAAAATTTTTATTTCAAAATATTTATTATTGTTATACTACATTCTTAAATATAATTATCTTGTTTTGGAATTCTGAAAAAATATTTTTTGTTCACATGAGCATGTTTATAAGTAAAATTGTTAAAAAAATTAATGTATATATCGGACGTCACTTAAAAAATAACATAATAAACATTCTCAATATTAAAAAATACTAGTATTCTAAGTCAAATTACATCAACAACCAAATCTATGCTAGTATGATGATCTTAGACATAGACTTTAAACTATTTATTCTATCGGCTGCCCACGTTGTGGAAAACCTGTCTAGCTAGGTAAAGTCCCATTTTGATGCTTTAGGTCATACTTGGAATCATACAGATATTTTAAATTTTTTATAAACTGTTCTCTTCTCAATTAGTTCAGTTGTTTCTCAATTTTTTTATTCAAACGTAATGTCAAAGACTCCATACTCAAAATAGCACCGAGTTTTCTTTCAAATTGCAAATTTTAATTATTCTAAAACATAAATATGCGCTTATAAAATAAATCATAAATATGCGCTTATAAAATAAATAAAAATATAATAGATGACAACAACTTTGCAAGCAGGGCCGGAAGAAAAAAATTCTATTATGGAGTGTTTAATTTGTACAAAATAAAATATAAAGGGCTAATTTTATAAAAATTAAAACAAAATAACTATATTCTTTTAAAAAACTAAAATTTGAAGAGGTAATCTTGAAAATAAATAATTTTGCGGGGGATCGCTACCTCAGCCAAAGAGCTTGTTTAGCCCGTGTTTGCAAGAGAAACTAATCTTCCTCTTTTTGTTATTTGTTCTGACGCAATAGTGATAGCACATACCTCCATTGTAGAAGATGATAAAAGTATGACTTTCAGTTAATTCAGCTGAAACAGCAGTTTACATTGAGGTTCGAGTCAGACTCGAAACCTCGGAGAGCATTCTGATGAATTTATATTTATTTGCCAAATAAACATATTCACTTTTAAAATGATAAAAATAACTTTGTTCCAATCCAAGTATTAAGAGATCTTTCTTTATCTAAAGAATAAAGTGAATTTTTTGAGGTATATGATTAAAGAAAATATGTACAATATATAGATAGTACAATGGAAAGCTCAATTATTGAAAATTTAGACAAAGCCAATGTTCAGTAGTCATGCCCTACTATTTGATTTTGACCCAATGTTTTGGGGCAGTTCAGGCAGTTGGTTGGTCTCTCACCAATCAGTGCGAATGTTTGAAATTGGACTAAAATTGTAAAATCTTAAAGTCATAGAATTATAAAGAGTCGAAAACGTGTTGATTTTCTGATCAATCGGGCCTTATTAATTTGTACATTACATATATATGATTGATAATTTTATTATAATGAACAAAATCTCAAAGCTATTGTAGATGTAATGTATGAATGCATACTACTTATATTATGAAGAACAAGCTCTAGAAGTTGATCCAGCCTGCACCAAGAAATTTCAGCAATTATAAGTAAATATGGTGACTAAGAAACCAATTAGAAACTAATTTCAAACTACTACTACTCTAGAGCTTACCATGCATGCATGAATGTCATCACACCCACACAACAACTTCCCATTCAGTGTGTCCACTGCTTGGAATGATCCTCCTCCTTCACTCCTCTACAAGAAGTAACTTTTTAATTTGGAAAAACTTATAATTGGGTCCCTGATCTTTTATAGTTTTATAATTGAATCCCTCAACCTCAACTAGGCTTGATCGGATCCCCAATTTTAGTATATTTTTGCATTTAAATGATGTCTTGACATTGAATTAATGTATTTTATGTTAAATAGTGGGCAGGAAACTAAAACATAAATTGTTTTACCTTGTAATAGTCAACAGCAACAAAATTAGCCCATCTATTGGCAGAAGCACCATAACAAGTATGCAGCATATTAATGAGATCCCCTGAATTATCCTGACATGAGAGATCCCTCAAAGGAATTGATCCAAAATAATTTACTAACACCAGTGATTTGCTCTTATCATCAAGAGGTGATGACTCTCCTCTATTTGAACAACTTCCCGCCTTCATACCGTCTTCCCCATCTGCCAAAAAAATACGTCAAAATCTTGTCATCGAGTTCGAGTTTATAACACACAACAAATTTCATTTATTTAGATGAGAGTTTATTATTTTTTATGGCAAACAAAAAAAGATTTAGCTAATTTCAATTGAATAGCTTATATAAAAATTACTAGTTTGGGGGTGAAATTTGGGAGCTTACAATGATTTTCAACCATGTAATTCCATTGATATGCAATGCCTTCAGATTCTTCTTTGGATTTAATTGAGGTGAATACTAGTAGTCTTTGATTATTTTTAACCATGTCACTCACTAGTGGCCAATCTTGGCCTTTTTTGGGCATGTTTGTTACTGGAAACCAGAATTTCATCAATCCGGAATCAATAAATAACTTGGTCAGTCCATTAGGAGCTTCTACATAATCTTCTAAAATTATGGTTACAATTTCTGATGGATTTGCTGTTAAGAATGCCTCAACTTCTTTTAGTGTGTCAATAGCAGGACCCTAGAGAAGGAGAAATAAATTAAACATCAATTTATGTGCATTTATCATTCAGTGTTGTAAGTAAAGAATCAAAATTGTGTGAGAAAATCTAACCTAAATTGAATAGAACAATTTATTGATTTTTCTTACAAACCAAAATTATAAGATTAAAAAAACTCATCTAGAAGCGAATTAATCATTTTAATTAAATTTTCATTTCGATTTTTTTTTGATTTAGTTTGTACCACAGCTTAATTGAACTTCTGTTTTTTTTTTAACCAAATCAAATTGAAAACTCAACCCTTTACAAAGTCAAACCAAACTAAACTGATTTTATTGGTTCGTTAATCCATTTTTGCTAGCCCCTATTGCCCAACAAGCTGAGGTATTGTGGGCTGAGTATCTTCTCGGGCCATTATTGCCCGGCTCGCTTGGACACATAATTTTTTAAGCCTGGACCGAATCTAAGCCTGTATAGGCCCATACTTTTACTTGCATATTTTTACTTTAATTTCTTTAAATTAAAAATGAATATAGGTTCAACAAATTCCGACCTTAGTCTAAATATATTAATTTATAGATAAGGCCTAGATAGGAAACATTAGACATAGATGATCTCAGCCAAATTTTAACTTGTACGTAGATCTGTTTATGGATCGGGTTCGAACCGAGTCTACAATTTCTTTTATATTTTTATGTAAGTTCAAGTAAGGCCCAAATCTATGTCTGTTTTATTTTTATTATCCAAGTTTAGCCTTTAACATTTTACTTTTCGGAATTAGTCCGGATCTTTTTAGGCTTACATGAGAAATTATACAAAATTAAAAGTCAAAACCCGTCCATAAAATATCATACTTTATTTAAATTCAGGTTCGGACCGAGTTTGAAACTAAAAACTAGTGTACAAGTCCTGCCGCAGAGGAACTGGTATTTACGGACTGGGTGGATACCCAAGCCCGTAAATAGATATATTTGTATGTGAAAAAGGGAAACCCGGTTAGGCCTGAGTCAAACCTGTCCAAACCCGATCCAAAATAAAAATATCACCGGGGATCCCATTTTTTTAGTTGTACATAACCACATTATGTTCAAACTTTCAAATTTAGATGTAAATCTTTTTTTTTTTCATAATTTTTTTTTATCCGAGATATGGTTAACGGGGGTTAGCGGGAGTTAATTATAGTGTTAGTACTAGATTAGAAATCCATTTTTTAAAAGCAGCCACTGCTGCCAGAGGTGGGATCGAACCCCAAACCTCTGATGAAGCTAATAAATAGAAAATGAAGGGGTTGATGAAGTATACATACAAAGGCAGTATAATCATGACATTGTCGATTAAATGAATGGCACAACCATACATCTCCACGAAAATCATATGTATCAAGCATCAATGCTCTTGCTCCATTCTGTTCCATCAACAACTTAATAATCAATTGAATTTTTAAAGATTTAATTTCTAGTAATGGTGTTTTAAAGTTTAGAGTACGCATACGTACGTTTAGCTGTTGAGTGACATTATCTTCCTGGTTGGTAAAAGTGATTCGAGGAACTCCGGTATAAGATGGATATCCATCAATTGCATACGCATTGTGTGTCGTCAAAAATGCATATTTGTTGAATGGCATCGAGTTATTCTATTATCAACATACACACAAAAGCAACAAAAAAAATATTATATTAATTATTGAGCAGCTGATATATGTATATAAATAAAAACAAATGAAAATATAAAAATATAATTTTTTTAGACCAAATCAGCTCATCAATTTAACTGTTTTATTTATCTAGTCTTTTCTAAAATAATTGTATTGATTAGTCTCTATACTTCACGTATTTGATTTTATAGTTTTTTTTTGACGAAATTTATATATGTATGCTCGGTTTCTCTTATTCTTACCACGTGAAAAATGTTAAACTAAGTTTGATTAATGGGTTAAGTTTTTTTTATTCAATAGATTTATATATTTTTAAATTTTTATTTTTCTATTCTTTAAGTTCGGTCTCACGTAGTGCAAGTATAGTGCACGTTCTTTTCCATTCAAAAATTACAATTTGAAATTTGCACCTTTTATTTTTTATTGCACCCACACGTATTAAATTAACCTCTTTTTCTCTCTAAAAAGCTAAAATAACTATTCATTTTGATTTTTTTGAATGGAAAAGAATTTAAATAAATTATTTATAAGATTTTTTAAATAGAAAATAGTTTAATTTATAAAATTGGATACGATTAAAAATAAAAGATAAAAATTTGGACCAAATTGACGATTTCACAAGGTCTGAATATAATTGAAAAGGAGCAGGTATTTTTTAAGATATTTTATCTTTAAAATATACTAATAAATATAAAGAGTAGATAAAATGAAAACTTAAAAATGATCAAATAAATAAAATATCAAAAATACAGGAACTCAAGATGAATGGGTTTGGCCAGAACTTTAAGCACAACTGAATCTGAAAAACAGGCACACGACAATTGTCATATAGGTAATAGGTGACACAATGAAATTTATTTCCACGTCATGAAAAGGTTAACCATTCCATTAGGACTAAATATTGTAACTGCCTGATTGATCACTTCTTCTTCTTCTTCATAGGCTAAAAATGTAAATTTCTTACATGATTATGCATCATCAAAAACATAAACTAGCTAGAAAGTTGCAGGAGAAGTACCAGAAGCTGAAATTGGTTAGAAATGCTTGATCTTACACATCTCCAACCTGAAAATCCTTGTACACATGAGAAGCAATAGAGTCCACCATCACAATCTTGGTCCGACGAGCACTCGTCTAATAGCTAATCAAAATTTAACCTTTAAAAACGTCAGCATTGCTCTTATCGAACCAGAATTAGTAAAAACACATATTTTAAATTTCTCGATATTTAAATAATCAAAAAACGAACCCTGCAATCTCCATTGGAGCAAGCTGCAACGACTCTAACAAGTAATATAATTGAAGCTATTACTAAAATTAAGCTTTGATGTGTATCCATGAAAGGAAGAGTTTTGATTTAGACTTTGAGAAATTATGAAATTATTTTTTTGGCGGAGGAAACAGAGGAAATTCCAAGAAAATATATTGAGAAAACAAAGAGGGAAGAGTGTTTGGTCATCCAATTAAAAGAGAAAGGACTAAATAGTTTACAAATCTGAAGACAGAAGGAATTGGATACATAGTCATAGGAAAGTGTGTTAATATGTATTTATTTTTGTAAATTTTGGCCCTTAGCTTTTGTATTGTTCATCAAGCTCCCTTTGTATTCTCAAACAAGTTTTAAATCACCATTATTTTTATTAATTATCCGATATTCGATCGAATTATACTATAGATTAGTTTAGATTTGAGACAAGTAAGATCATATATATAAAAGGTAATTTTTTTTCCCATTAAATTGTAACGCTTTTATATGAATTGGAACTCGAGTCCGCTAATTAAATTAGAATAACTTTCTAATTTATTGAACATTGACCGAAATCAGAAAGTATAAGGTTTTTGTAAACAATTCGATTCATTACAGTTATAATTTATTAAGATTCATATCCTGAACTTTCTGGTGATAAAAAAAAAAAAGTTAACTCAAACTAAAAATTATCTTCCTGTACTTATTATCTAGGAAAGTAAAAGAATTACATATAAACTAGCAACTGTGCATAACAAGAAACTGTGGAACACCATATTCTGAGCGCCATCAAAATTTAATTAATCCTGAGAGAAGAAATGGTTGATGGCAGGGCTAATAATCACCCACGGACCCTGACTTTAGGGGTACCTTACGCTAAACCCCCTGATAAAAAAAAAACTGCCGTAAACCCCCTAAACTTTACCTAATGATCAGCTAAACCCCCTTTACCCTAAAACCGCCCCAAAAAACCGCCCCAAGCTCTTTATTTTCTCAAAAATACCTAAAATACCCCTAAGGTCAATAACAAAAACCAAACCAACCTAATCTAACCAAATCTAAAGTCATTATCTAATCAAATCAGACATAAACCATCCAAATCATACTTAAACCACCAATCAACTCAACTAAATCAAACCATCCAACCGAAAACTTCCACCCGCCGCCGCCGGTTTTTTCCGGCCACCACCGTCCATTGCCGCAAAAAAAATTATTCAAATAAAAACTCATTTAATTTTAAAAAATAAATAAATAATTATTTTTAATTTAAATAAAAAAAATATTTTTTTTTTAAATTAATTTTAAACCCACCGTGGTGGGTCTGCTCACCGGAGAGCAGACCCGCGGTGGGTCTGCTCTTTGCAGCAGACCCGCCGACGCCGGTGGATCTGCTGCAAAGAGCAGATCCACCGCGGGTCTGCTGCAAAGAGCAGACCCGCGGTGGGTCTGCTCATTGCAGCAGACCCACGCCGGTGGGTCTGCTGCAGATAGCAGACCCACGCCGGTGGGTCTGCTGCAGATAGCAGACCCACCGTGGTGGGTCTGCTTTCCGGTGAGCAGACCCACCGCGGTGGGTCTGCTCACCGGATTGAAAAATAAATTTTTTATTATTTTTTATTTAAATTAAAAATAATTATTTATTTAATTTTTAAATAAATTTAGGTTTGATTAGATTGTTTGGTTTGATTTGATTGGATCGGTTTTAAGTGTGGTTAGATTGAAGCTGTCTGGTTTGTTTGTTTTTATTTACAGATTTGAAGGGTATTTTGGTCAATTTATGCGAAAAGGGGTTTAGCTAATTATTGGGTAAAGTTTAGGGGGTTTACGGCAGTTTTTTTTTATCAGGGGGTTTAGCGTAAGGTACCCCTAAAGTCAGGGTCCGTGGGTGATTATTAGCCTGATGGCAGGCATGATTTCCGGTTCGCGAGTTCGAAGAAATTTCCTTAAGCCATGCTCTGCATATTTTTCTCCTTCGTCTTCGTTTTCCAGAAGTGCCATGCGGCGATGAACTTTGTTGACCCTGCCAATTTACATAAAATTCTGATCAGAAAATTCCATGTTGGTAATTATATTGGATTCTTGGATTAAATAATAACCTGACATCAGGATTCAGAAACACATTCCTTGTAAGTTGGAAGGTGCACAAACTTGTTACGAATGCCATGGCAGCCATTAACGGGTAGACCTAATACAGCCATAGAAGTAGAACCATATCAAGTAGAACCATATCAATAGGTTTTGATAGTGGTAATATTTTGGGGTAATTAGCCTGTGTGGTACTATATTTTTACCCTTCGTATCAATTTGATACCAAAATTTTAATTCATGATAAAATGATACTATAAATTTAATCTGCATTCCGTATGATGTAATTTAGACAAACGTATTTTATGATGTGACACAGAGAGATATCAGTATCTCCACTCTAGTGCCAAATTACCTCATAATGCTATAATTTAGCATTTAATATAAAAAATACATCTCCATTGCACTTTTATTTCATGTGCTAAATTTAGCATATGCTAAATTTTGTGCCAAATTTGTTAGAAAGTTTAGCATATGCCAAATTTTATTATATGTAAATTATTTACAGATTTGCCATCAATAATAATAATCACTTATAAAATTATAAATTTAGCATTTAATTTAGCATTTTGCAATGGAGCGAATTTCAATAATATGTGCTATATGTAGCATTTTATCTTATTTTGTGCTAAAAATAGCATAAAAAATACAACATGTAGTGGAGATGCTCTTATTTGTGCAATTAGCATATGCTATATTAGCATGCATCAATTTGAATTTATCCAAGGAAGACCCTTGTCTAAAATGTAAATAAAATCTATGTAACCACTTTGATACAAATTAAAGTTTCCATAATAAAAAAAAAAACAGAAGCTAAATTTGGTACTATACGAGTTAATAAACCCTAATAGTTTGCATAGATAAGTTGGGGGTAACAAAATCTAATTAAAGGCTAAAAGAACCCATTGATGAAAGTTATTGAAAATGAAGATTTATGTAGATAGTAATTGAAAAAAATGTAGATAGTAATTGAAAAAACGAACTTTTATGTTATTTTAAAAAGGATGCTGAATTTCATTTTATTTTCTGAAAGTCACCAAACTTTAATTATTATTTCATAAAAGTTTTTTCAATCTCAATTTGCTTATATGACCATCTAATTTAAAAATATTTCTCACATCGGCAAATAATACCTAATTATAATTTTTATTTAAATATGGATACTAATTTATATGGCGTATAACTCGATTGTTGACGTGATAAATATTTTTTAAATAGTCTAATTCATATGGTCACGTCAACAAAATTAGATCGGGAATACCTTTTTGAAACAAAAATCTGAAGTAAAATATTCTTTTTTAAATAATTTGAAAGTTAAGTGACCCTTAATGTATTTGAACCTGAAAATCCTGGATGATGACTGCTTACCTCAGGCTTGATCCAACGTGCCATTAGAAAGTTTCGTTGCTTTTGGCTATGAGCAATATTGGTATGATTTGAACAGCTGAACTTGAAATAATACGTTTTGGAAGCTATACCGATTTGATATAGATTTGGTATTATATGTAATTTCTGGGTAATGTATTATAATATTACGGGAGAAGAACAAATTCTTCAAGGATATACATTTCAGTGGGCTGAATTAACTTATAAATTTGACTTTGTTCAAAACCTGGGGCCTTAGCCTCTTGTTTTATTTATTTATTTTATTTTTTACCTGTGGAATACGTATAGCTTTTATTAAAATCTATGTTATGATTATTTTGTTACCTTTAGAACTTTTCAAAACCAAAAGAAAATGTCGTGGAAAAACCAGTTGATGAGAAGATGGTTTTAGGATGGAAGAAAAATCAATTCATTCAAAATTATAGTGAATTCCTTAAGCTACTTATTAGGAATTTTGTTTCAATTCTTTTTACTAATCTTATAAAGTAAAAGAAAAAGATAAAAATAAGGTGTAAAAGATAAAAAAAGTAATAGTTAAAAGTAAGTTGGACCCAATTTGTTTTCAAAAAGTTTATAAAACATTCTTAAATTAAAAGTTAGTAGAAATTAATTAACAGACAAAATTTTATGAAAATATTCAATTGACTCGAAATTTAGATTAAATTGGAGACTAGTTGTCAACAATCCTCCTCGTAATTCTGCCTCCAAAAATCCGGTGCTTACAGTTGACTTCTTGAACTTTTATACTCCTTAAATGATTTATCTTTACATTTTAGTCCTTAAATTTCATGTCCCTGTCTCCACATATTTAGGTCAGAAAAACGTATTTGGGATCATGCCGCATGGAAATGGCATAATTTGACATGCTATTTCAATGGCGACGAGTGCCGAATCCTGCTCATAAATTCCTGAGCTCTTTCTTCACATTGTTTCTCTTGTTCATCTTTACCATGGAAACATAATTTCATTTTGTTAACAGTAGTGAGATTGTGAAAAGAAAAAAGTTTTAAGCAAATTTTGCAATATCAAGTATTTTATGGTGTCTCTATAAAATAAAGGTTTATTTGGTTCAGATGTTCGATAAAATCCAATAACTTGCATACTTCATTTTTGAGCTTTTTATTTTGATCCTTTGATCAGCTTCCAACCTCCCCAAACCTGACCTAAAGAAAAATTGAACCATGGTTTTATGAAAAAGTTTTTTTTCTTACTGCAACTAGTTTTTGTTACATTCTAATGGTGTTGAGAAAAATTTACAATGAAGATGAGAAAGTACATTGACAACAGCTACAAGCCACAAAATGGTAGCAAAATAATCCATAAATTTCATTAAACAGAAACTACATGGCTAATAAATAATAGAGAACCTTAAAATGCCGGATGCCATCGGAAGAACAAACCTAACTTTCCAATTTACTTCCGATTAATACCGGGTTAAGAGAGCCAGTCAAAATTCGAAGATTGGGGCAGCTTTTAGCTCGCATAAGTGAGCTTACAGATATCGATTCAAGAAAGCCAATGCAGAGAGCGAACCGATGATCAGAACAAGTGGCGATGTAAGATGGCGAGATCCAGCATTTGGCAACCAGGGATAGGCATCGGGAGGTGGCATGACGCAATTGTCACCATTGAAGTAGATCCTCCTAGGGAAAGCCCAACCTTTCTCGAAGGTAAAACTCGTTTTATCCTTTTGGAAAAGCAGCTCCGACTGAACATTACCAGACCGGCCAGCTTGCATCAGCATATCATTGTAGTACTGAATGCCCCATAGCATAGCTGTATCATCTGTTAGAAAAGCATAGTATCATGAGAATTTACATTTTTCCTAGGGATCATCTTTATTATAACCATTTCCGAACGACAACAAATTATGCCTTTTAGGAGATATTATGATATGCATCTAAACTATAGCGCATCATCAACACATACTTGAACGATAGTGACTGGCTATTAAAACCAAAAAATTATTGCATTTGATGACTATTCACATTAAAAAGAAAAAGCAATGATGGAAGGATATGGAATTTGTTCAAACCATTATTCTTAATCTTCAAATAACATAAAAGGCTTAAGCAATAAGAGAGAAAAAGTGAAGATCTCGCTTACTTATATCTGCATAAGGAGTCAATGACTTGTAGTTGAAACTGAAAATCTGAGTCAAATTGTTGAGGTTGGGGTGTTGCACAACCATGTTCCATTGCGAGTAGTTCATAATGTAATTGAAATTTGTAACTGTGATTTTAACCCGCCAGTATTCTTTGTAGTTAACTTTAACATGCCAGTGAATTCTGATTGGACACATATGATGTGTGCATCGAACAAGAGGTGCGGGAATAATTTTCCCTGAACTTGAAACTACTGACGCTAAATGTGGTTTGTCCGGACTGCAAAGTACAAAATGATAAGTAAATTGTGAGTCGAGACACTGTTATGTTTGTGTTCATATCCTAAACCGAGAAGAAAGAAGATTAGTTTTTCCGTGAAATGAACTTACTCCACACAACCTCCCGACAGAGAAGTGTTGCTTTGACAGCCACAGGCACATGTCGGGCAGGGAACTATTGTGTCATTGTAGAATGATGAGAGTGAAACACAGCAAGTAGGGGTCTTTTGAGCTAGGAACTGTGAATATGTGCATGTAACATTCCACGTCACTGCAATAACATAATCAGAAATCACTTACATCTCCATAATAAAGGGTCCTTAAACCAATAGATGAGGTTAAATGGAAATTGTTTCTTAAAATGATCTCCGAGGAGCATATTACGAGATAAAAAATTTACACGAGATGTGGTTTATTTGGAAAAGGATCACATGCATGTAACTATATGATTGAATCACTTACTCAAAGCTTGTGTCACTCTTCTTTTATCAGCAGTGAAAAATTTAGTAGGTCTAACAATTTTCCCTGGCCCACATGTATAACCAGGTCCCGGTGCCTCCAAGGTGAAGTTTACGGGCAACCTGACTGTTTTGTTTGTGGTTCCAGCTGCACCTACACTAAGCTGGAATGCGCTAACTGCTTTAGATGAATCTTGTCCCCATGAACTGATTACACCGCCTTTGCAGCAGTTTGCAATTTGCTGATTGTAAGGAGTTCCGGGCAATAAATCCACAACTGTTGGAATTTTCTTACAGCAATGTGGAACGTTCCCTTTGAATCTGGAACAGTCGCCCTGCTCTGTTGTTTGACCTCCTACCATGTTCCATATTACCTCTTTCTTTTGCCATGCCCATCCTAATGTCCACCCTGGCGTTTGAATGTGCCGATATTGCTGGAAGTTGTATAATGTAACAACAGCCTATTTATTCAAAATTCAGATGAAACAATCAAAATTCCACCAGGATATGATACTCCAACCATTAAGGAAAATGGTACGATAAAAATGTGGATAGTACAATCCGTAGATATGAACATATAAATTACAACCACTATAACACCTTTTAGTTCCCAAATAACACCGTTGAAAGAAAAAATTGAAAGCAGAATGATATTAGAAACACGAGCACGATAACTGTATTTGCAACTCCATTAACATTACTGAAACAACCAACTTTTTACGACAAAAGATTCGGAATTTCGTTCATTAGTTCTCTTCTGCTCGAATATAAGCATAAAATAAGAAATGAAACATAAGGCTGTTGTTTGGGAACTAAAAGGCGTTATAGTGGTTGTAAACAACAACAAAAACTGTCTGCTATTTGACCTTTGTGATTGTGCAAAATATTAAGACTTTATGAACATATAAAATTAAGTAAACACTTACAATATAGCCATCAGGCGTCCAGTTTATAATATCCCATTTGACTGTGATATTTCCAGTAGGGTCAAGAGAATCATATGCCTCTGTTGTAAACAATAGTAAGCAGCCAATTTTATAAGAATAGCACCAATAATAGAATTTACAAATGATGAAGGTTAAGCACTAACATCAGGTGATTATTACTAGAACATGGAACAGAGCAAAAATTACATAATATTTTAGTTTTCTACTTCCAATTTTATTATCATCTTCTATAAACTCTCGGATGACAAAAATTAAACACAGGACATAAAAATAACAAAACCCTGTAAAAAAAACAGCTATAACCCCTTGGTTCTACATTGTTTTCTTTCTCTGATTAAGTTATCATAATCAGAGGAAGAAGCGCAAATTACTAAAATGTCCACATTGTCTTTTCCTAATTGCACTCATGCAAAATTGCCATGAACCAAACAAAAACTCTAATTTCACAAAAATTAGCATCCCAAAAGCTAGATTGTAAAGCATTTGAAAAGCAAATGAACAAAATCTCAAATTTTCAAAAAAAAAATCATTAATCTAAACACCAAAAAGGACCAAAAGAAGACAACTTTACAAGTTTTGATACCATTTAAAGGAACCCCATTATCTGATTTATCAAATTCAAGAACCAAATTGATCACTCTAATTAATCATCACAATCCACAAAACTGATTAAGATGGTATAAAAAAGACAGGTTTATGAAATGGTAAAAGAAAAGAAAGAGTTAGAAGTGACCTGTTAGAGTGAAGGTGGTGAGAAGAAGAAAAAGAATGGGGAATTGGGAGAGAGTGGGTTTAAGGAGAAAGTACATTTCTTGATCTTGACATGCAAGATTGTTTCTTTTCTCTACTTTCAATTTTGTGTTCGTGTTCTTGGTGGTGGGCTCTCGAGAGAGGGTGACTCAGACAGACTAATAATAAAGACTGGTGCTTCTTGGCTTAAAGCTACTTCAGTTTCACAATTCCATATGACCAGACCAGGAAAAGCCAACAAACAAAATAAAAATCAGTTTCTGCACTTATTATAAGTTAAATTATACAACAAAAATATTACTACGTCATATTATTCGTACAATAAATTAATACTGTGTTGTTCATATAAAAAATTTAATAATAGAAAAACTTATTAAAAAAATTTCCTATTATAAATACTTGTTATTTATTATAAATATGACATGACGCAATGGTTATATATGATAAACACATTTATTATAAATCGCTGCCACACAAATAAACTCATAGTAAGCACATTTTCTCGAAAAAAAGGTATATGTATACAAAAGTTAATACAATTTTATTTTTAGAAAATATATATCTATCACATAACTGTTTTTATTGAGTGGTTAATCAGTAATTGAACCGTAAATTGATAGTCATTGCCGATTTCTCAAGCGGTTTGTTTTAGAAATGATAGCTTAAAATTTAAAAAACAAAGAGTCAACGCGCTCTTTGAACTTGTGACACGGGGTTATTTAATCCAATTAAATTTTTTTAAAACAACTAATCCAAACACTCTTCATTTTTGAATCAGATTATTCGATAATTTATATTTTATTGCAAAAAATAGATTTAGGATAATTTTATCGCAACAATTAAGGAATTAAAAAAAATTCACATCACTCACATCTGATTTGTATTTTACGCGTTTTAAAAATATAATTATAAAATAATTTGATCTAAAAATAAAGAGTTTTTAAGTTAATTATTCAAAAAAATATAAATTTAATTTAATGATCCCGTGTTACAAATTGACACGCCTAGATCCTCTTTCAAAGTTTACACATTAAACACTGTAAAGAAAAACGCGTTTTTTAGAGAAAGATTAGAAAAACCAATTAAATTTGCTATTGCTTTCACCTTTCACTACGATAAATAAGGAAAACTTATGAATAAAAATGATTAAAGTCCAAATTATATTATTGAAAATTTGATTGCATTTACAGTTGTTATTTGCGATAATAGGAAATGACAGATATGAACTTCCATTTTTGGAAACTTTCCACAGAAAGAAAGCTGACTGTAAATGTTTTGGTTTGTTTGTTGTTCTTTATATATATGTCACAGCTTTGTTAGTTTAGCTTCCGTATTTTTGATGGAATGTTAATGGATGAATGTGAATGTCTTTGTTTTCTCCTATGTTTGATTCGCCGCGTTTTATTTTTCCGCATATCATATTTTGATGGGAATATTCTATTCATATCCTACTGTTTAGCACTGAGTATACTTTCATCCCTGTATTTTTTAATTGTTCATTTAAGCAAGTTGATTTATCATTAAATATATGACTTTTTAAGATTTTTAAATGATTTTTACAATAAATAATTTATATTCTTCATCTTTACAATAATAATTACAATAATATCATTTTTTTAAATAGAATTTCATTAATCAAAAAGTCACATGATTAACCAATACAACATAGTAGTTTCGAGAAGGACATGTTTGAACATACACATAAATAACAAAAAATCGGACAATTTTTCTTTAAAAATTATCGACATGTACTTCAGAATAAATACTGTTCCGACGTCCATGTCAATATTTTCTTCAAAAAATTGCTACATTTTTTTTGAATTGTAAATTAGAGAGTTGGTGTGTGACATTGTCAAAATTAAAAATTTATGTTAAAATTGTAAAACACGTCAAAACTTCATGACATTTTAAGCAATCAAGTTTCTAAAGCTATACTATATTGTTAAATCTTTTATTTATTTATAACCTTTGAAATTATTTTTCTTTTCATGTGGCAAGACTTTCCTAATATGTGAAACAAAACCGTGAGTGTGAATAATGAGTGATGTTACCATGCATTGGTTGTGTCATGTCATATTTTTAACAAACCAATAAGCATTTGTAATAAAGAATTTTTTAATTATTATTTATTCTTTTAATTTTTAAGATTCCAGATAGCTAAGCACAATTAGTTTGTTGTACGATTGACATAACACAACGGTTGTATTGTATAATTTTCTGTGAACAATTGGAGAAGCAGAACCATAAATGCAACATACAACTTAATTAATTATTAATTTTAGGATTTTTACGGTTTATGGGCAGGCTTTAATTAATTATTAATTTTTATGTCAAGATCCATCTGAATTCAAGCTTGTAGTAGTTTTATTTTTTATGAACATACTTAAACTTTTATTTATTCTATAATTTTACATACAAGTTCGAAAAAGTCCAGCCCGAATTCGTACAAATATATATGAACCAAATTTAGTTAGTAATACTAACTATATAATCAGAGCCGGCCTAGGGCTGAACTAGGATTTGCATTAAATTTTGTCAAGTATGGTGGGCCGCGACCCCAGTCTGGCAAAGCTCAGCCCATGAACGAATCTACTAAATGCATAGTCGTTATTTTTTTATTAGTATGACTCATAAATTTAAGTGATTATTTGATAAATTTATAATAATAATAATAATAATATGAAAAATATAAAATTTTAAACACTAATAATAATTTTTAAAATTCAGCTATTGAAGTAGTAAATTTTAAAAAGTTACAGAGAGTCCTGATAACTTTTTTAAAAAAGATATAATCAATCTAATACTACTAAACTATTCTTATATATTTTGTAGATATTATAAACTAATCATGATATACTATAATATAGCAATATATAAAATATAATTTAATATTCTAAATTTTACAAAATTACATAAAAAAATTATAATAATTTACAATAAAATAATAGCTAATTTTTTTCTTGCACACACTGTCCTTTTCTTTCTGCTAATGAATGGAATTAGCATTTTAAAGTGAGAACAAAAGACATCTTTCTAGCGGTGATAATTGAGGAAATAGGGCTGTAAGATGTTGATGTTTGGTTCATTTAGAACTTATAATATAACGCTCATAGTCGGTTCATTGTTCAAGCCGAGTTCATTTAGCTACCAACTAAACAAGTTCGCGGACGAACTCTTAGAACATGAATTGAAACTACAGTTTTGTTGTTTTCTTTTTTAAAATTATATAATTTTATTTTAATATATTACAAGAATAAAGTATATTCAATTTAAATTTAATTAGCTAGCTCGCGAACCTATAATCGATTTCATACATGAGTTTGTTCGTGAAATTTTTATCAAACTCTTTCACGAACTCTTAATTGAACTCATTCACGAATGATTAAACAAACTGTTCGTGAACGTAAACGAGCGGAACATCAGTATATGTCCATGTTCAGTTTGTTCATAAGATACTATTCTCGAGCAAGCGTGAGGCGACACAATAGACAAAGGTTGAAAGGAAATGTTACACGAGGCTCATCAAATGGTTAAATCTCATACTATAATATTAACCTTTTTTTAAAGGGTACGGAAATTAAATTATAAAAAAAAGGTATGAAAACTGCATATCATGTAATAGGAAAAAGTAGGGGTGAGCATCGGTCGGTTTGGTTCGGTTAGAATTTTTTTCAGTTTTTTTGGTTTGGAAAAATTCCAATTCAAACCGTTCTTTATTTAACCAAACACCAAAATTTTTTAACCGAAAAACTTCAGTCGGTTCGGTTTCCATAATTTTTATCGGTTTGCGTTTTTAAAAGCCTATAAAAAATTAAAGTAAAGCCTATAGATTTTAATAAAAAAATTAAAAAAAAATCCATAATTTTTAATAAAAAGTTAAAATAAAGCCCGTAAATTTAAATTATAAATACATTTTAACATAATAAAATAAAAACCTCCATTAACAATTATAAATATTAGGGTTTGTGAGTTTTTATATATATATATCTACTTAAATAATTAAAATCTAATAAACTTTTATATATATTTAAATAACGATTATTAACTTATACATCAATAATAATTGAAAGACAAAAAACATCTTTTTAAACTAAGATTGTGGGTTTAACTTTTTTACACATGCTTTATTTCTTTAATGACAAAAAAGTAGACAAATGATAAAAAAATAAACATAAAAATAAAAATAGTCCATATCTTGGCTTCACATTATAATTGTTACAAATAATCTGATTATAAAAAATACAGGTCAACCATAACCCTTCTCAGTTATTTATAATTTAATTTTCTTGTCAGCAATTAACAAATAACTCAGCTTTTATATCTTTAGGACAATTTTCAAGTACATTTAGAAAGTATTTTAAATGTAAATTACCAACTAAAAAACATATAGTACAAACATAAATAATATTCTAAAAATCACTACCTAAAATACATATGGTCATAATAATGTGATATAAAAAGTATAGGGTTCATATTTTAGAATGGAAAGTACTAGCTAAATATCTGTTTAATTTAAAATTAATATACAAGAAATTTATATATTAAATTTGTCCCTCAAATACTTAGAGGCCATGATTGGTCCAAATTATGAAGTAAATGGCCCCTCATCAAACTTGGCTTTCCCTAACTCATGTCGGCTTAAATTAAAATTAAAATCAAATCATATAAACTTTAGAACCAAAAAAATAAATAGAGAAACGAATTGTTTGTTTTGGCTCCAAGTAACCATCTTTTTTCTGAGAAATGCAAAATCCAGACCAAACTAAAAATTCATTTTTAAACTAAAAATTCACACTAAATGCATTCTTAGAATTCCTTTTTTCTTTTCCCTTTTCCGCCGGATTATTAAAAATCAAATCTTGATTTATTGTTCAAACAATATTAATAATGGAAGCAAATAATGCCAGAGTTCAATCATTTGGCCACACAGAGATTAATTGGGACAAGTATGTCATTCTTTCTTAACTGTTTGGCTTTCTTGATTTTCTTTCTGTTTTCTTTTGTTTTTGTGTTAGTTAATTTGTTTGGGTAATGTAAAATCTTGTTATTTTTGATCTGGGTTATTAACTTGCTCTCAATTTTAGGTCTTATCAAGAATTCAATTGATTTTGATTTGATCAATTAACTGTCATGTTTGGTAATGTTAATATGTGCTAGAATTTTAGTTCTGTTGTTTGGTTTGGTTGTTTTTACTGCTAATTCTTGAATGTGCTATCTTTCATGTGCTTATTACTTGGACCCTTTTCTTTGGGCAGGCTCGACAAGACTAAATTTTATGTGGCAGGAGCGGGGATCTTTACGGGGATTACAGTGGCCTTGTATCCGGTTTCTGTTGTGAAAACAAGGCTTCAGGTCGCTACAAAGGATAGT
The DNA here is from genome assembly GCF_937616625.2 of Mercurialis annua. Classification (NCBI taxonomy): domain Eukaryota; kingdom Viridiplantae; phylum Streptophyta; class Magnoliopsida; order Malpighiales; family Euphorbiaceae; genus Mercurialis; species Mercurialis annua. Next base: position 34,250,163 of record NC_065573.1, on the reverse strand, counting down.
GTTGAGAAGAGTGCATATTCTGTTGTTAAGGGCCTATTGAAAACCGATGGAATTCCTGGTCTGTATAAAGGGTTTGGTACAGTCATCACTGGTGCAATTCCTGCCAGGATTATTTTTCTTACTGCTTTGGAGACTACAAAAGTTGCAGCTTTTAAGATGGTTGAACCCTTTAAATTGTCGGAAGCACCTCAAGCTGCTGTAGCTAATGGTATTGCTGGCATGACAGCTTCGCTTTTTTCTCAAGCTGTATTTGTTCCGATTGATGTGGTATGTATGTGGTTTCATGTTTAGTTAGTTCTTTGTACATTGCGTCATTTGTCTCTAAGTGAATAGAGAAACAAAGATATTTTTGTTTGATCGAGTTAGACATGCTGCTTTGTTTTTGACTTGTATATACTCCCAATTTTTTGTTAAGAGGAATGAACTATCCTAGATGCATTCTGAAAAAAATTGAAGCATAATTTAGAGTTTTTCTTTTGTAATGATTTCACTCAGGTTAGCCAAAAGTTAATGGTACAAGGATATTCTGGTCATGCCAAATATAATGGGGGTCTTGATGTTGCTCGTAACATTATAAAGACTGATGGTTTCAGGGGTTTTTATAGGGGATTTGGCCTGTCTGTTATGACTTATTCCCCGTCTAGTGCTGTATGGTGGGCTAGTTACGGTTCAAGCCAGCGTGTCATCTGGAGGTAAGATCATTGGTTATGTTTTTGCTGAAGTGAAGCTCATTAAATCTTAGAATTCTGCTTTTACTGGACAAAACTTAGTAACTTACTATTAACATGCATGCACCTTCACTCTTGACACTATTGACGATTAAGTGGGGGGGTTGGTAGTAGGCGGTTTCAACTTTAATAGAATTTCGGCCTTACTTATGAGTAGTTTACTTTAGATCCGTATCATAACAAATTAATGGTTTTTGTTGCTACTGTACACGGGATGGATTCAACGCTCAGGACTTGTGAATGCGATTTACTTGTCCAGCCATTTATCTTGGGCTGTATGCTGACCAAGATGCTGAGACGCATGTCTGCGAGCTAATGGCTATTTGAGGATTCGAGTGATTATCAAGCCTATGGATTTATTCTACATCATATACATTTCCACTTATTTTTTCTTTATTTTATCGCGATCGAATATCTCAGTTATTTACTGTATTCTGATACTTTGGACAGGCTCTTAGGCTACGGTACTGATGCAGACATTGCCGCACCTAGCCATTCGAAGTTAATGTTAGTTCAGGCTAGTGGCGGAATTATTGCTGGAGCAACAGCATCCTGCATTACAACCCCATTGGATACTATCAAGACTCGCTTGCAGGTAGCAGAAGTACTTTACATCAAACCGTTTTTTCATTTTTATTGATATGTCTTAGATTTCTGAATTTATGTTTATCTCTTACCTTTGCATACTATGTTCCAAGTCATTCTAGACTCCATAATATAATATGGATGAAAACTGAATAGGCTCTTTATAAATTTTTTATGTGTACAAGCATAGAAATGCACTTGTTATACCCACACGTTAACAAAATGTCAAAATCTTTTTACTGTTTTGTGTACTTTCTTATGTATCGTACCTTTGTTTATATTGTTCTTTATGGTATTTTAGCATCTTTCAACAAGAATAAAACAATTTTGTTTGGATAAGTCTATCAATATGTCTTTGCTGTAAACTGATCACAATTCTAACTTCTTTTTGTTTTAGAGTTACATCTTGTTGAGGTGCGATTTTATCTTTTTTTGAGACACTTACATTGTTTTATTCTGTTTCTTAAGATGTATTGTAAAATTGTCTTTTAAAGTAATGCTCCTAAAACTATTAAGTGAAGGAGAATGTTGAATTACCATTTATTTAAAAATGCCACCTGAAAATAGCAGCTTCTTTATTGATACGGTCAATCATGCTGCAATCTATGTTTCATTGGTATCTAATACTTGAATTGTGGTTTATCATTATTATTGAGTGAAATATGTGAAGCCTAAAATTTCCTAAAATTAGGATGAATATTCTTTTTGAATTGCAGTTATATTTTTCAGTTGTAGTCTTTTGTGGTTGTACTTGGTTTACTCAAGTAATAACTGATCTTTATTACACGTGTGCTTCTACCCACAAAAATGTGAGAATGACCATGGTGTGATGCTAGGATTACTTCATTGCGACATTGAGAGTTGAGAGACATTTACCATATTGTATTTTCGATTAAATTTTGTTTCTGACTTTCTAGGTCATGGGACTAGGAAGGAGAAGCTCTGCAAGACAAGTTGTTAAAAACTTGATCAAGGATGATGGTTGGACAGGTTTATATAGAGGGTTTGGTCCAAGATTTTTCAGCATGTCAGCTTGGGGAACCTCAATGATAATAGCCTATGAATATTTGAGTAAGGATATTTCTCATTTCTACAATTATTTTGGTGTATTAGCTTGAAATTTCAGGGTAAACAGGTCTCTGTTACTGAATTGTGGTGTTTTTAAGTTTTTAACTTGTCGAATGTTTTGTGTATCTACATAGATGTGTCTCTTTGCGTGTGTGTATTATCTTGGTTTATTTATTTCAACTATATATGTGACATTTATTGCTTGGATACTGAACTTCATTATGTGTAAGCCTGCATTTCGAGTTTGCTTCTAGTTGGAATCCTGGACAAGTTCTTGAAGTTCTATGAGATTTAATATCAGTTGTTCAATCAATTTTTTTTTCTCTTCTTCATGTGATTTGCTACTTTGATTTTTATCGATTTTGTTTGTCGGCTTGAATGGGGTCGCTCTCTGTACAAAAGTCGGTCTAAGAACATTTTTTTCTTTCATGCAGAGCGATTGTGTGCAAAAGACGAATAATTGTGATTCTGTTATTACTTATTACTACTACTACACCCAAGCTGCTAAGTTCAACCTATCCTAGAAGATGGCTGCATCTGAACAGATGCACTCCAAAATTTTTTCCTGTATTTTGTCACTGAATTAGATTTGCAGATATTGAAGGTTGACGCAATTAGCTGAGGAACCAATTAAACAGTTATAGATTTGGATCAGTCCAACAGATTTTTGATGAGCCTTTTTGACATGGCTAATATTCTTTCAAGAATAGACATCTTTTTGTTCTCTTTTAGGGTAAACATCAATGACACAATTAGAGGCTGTGTTCGTTTTCATTCGGCATAGCAATATACTCTTGTAGTATTGAATCTTGGCTTGGTAGAAATGTATTTTTCTATTTCAAATATTTTCCTGTATTTTTATCCATATTTGGGTATCAATCATTTTGCAGAAATAAATAATACTTTATGTTTACGAATTACAATTTTCATTGTACATTATGGTTACAATTTTTCATTGTGCATTATTGGTGATTTCATCTTCTAATTGGCTTTTCTAGCACAGCAGAAAGGAAGAGTTCATCTTCAAGTTTATCTATTTTAGGAACAATTCTCCATAGTAGCTTCTTATATCCCAGTCTTCCAAATTCATCCAAATACATCTGCATATCCTCTTTCTTACAGAAGAAACGATCGATCCAAAGTAGTCCCTTGGGTCGAAGAACTCGATCCCAATCGAACAGAGCGAATTGGAGGAGTTCCATACTAATCCACCCATCTAAAAACAGAGTTGAATGAACAATATCAAGCGTGTTATCGAAAAATGGCAATCTCGAACCAATGGATAGATAGAGAGGTAAGAGACCTCTTAATGCTATCACCTCATTATAAGGTGCCCCTAAATTCAGTGTTGCAGAAGCAATTGTTACATTTCTTTCTCTCATAAGTGCAGCAAATGTTCCTGTTGTAGGGCTAAAATCAAGTCCGATCCTAATTTCTCCTGGTTTCAACCTTAAAACTTGATCGATACCAAATTCAGCTGAAACCGAGTCATTTTCTGGTATACCCCATCGTTGTATTGAAAGATCGAAACAATCCGAACATTTCGAGAAACCTCTTTTAGAAATAAGACATGAGTACCCTTTACATTGATAATGGCTCCACAAAATGTTATTATCACTTGGCTGTGACCAAAGAGAGGAGTTGGCAGGCAACGGATTGCTGTAATTTTGAGGTGTTCTTGATAGGCATCTTCTTCTCGGTAATGGATCACATCCATTAACTATTAGCTTTTGAGCTAAATCCGAGTCATCGGGACAAATCTCGTACTTCTTATAGCTCATGAAACGGTCAACGTTTGTTGGCATAGTAGTACATAATAAACCAACGGAAGAACTAATTGCTTCTACTCCAAGAAACGTTTTCTTGCCGCTTTGCCTATTAGGTTTTGGTGAAAGATAGGTCCGAATCTCACCTGAATCGAAGATTTTCACACTCATTGATCTTTCTTGATCTTCTTCATTTTCTTCGTCAGGTTCGGTTAAATCTTTATCAACTTTGCTCATTTCATCACCATTTGCAGGAGCATTGGTGGATATGGTTGCTGATAAACTATCTGCCAGCTTGTCCAAAGATACCGCTACGCGAAGCACTTGATCCGAAAACTTTGCTAGTGTTTTTGAATCTGAGCTATCATTGTGCAGCTGGTGCAGCAAAACTCCAAGCTGAGTCTGCAAATTAGAGACTTGGGTTTGAAGTGAATAAGGCAATGAAGTTAGGTCATTGGAGATGGATTTTTTGGTAGTGAAGATGAAAGGAGGATAAGAAATATTAGAAGTTGAAGTGAACATTGTAAGAAGACTAATTAGCAAGAGAGTGCTTAGCATTACAAGAAAGATTCTTGAAATGGATTTCAAAGATCTTGAGTTCTGCATTTTCTTGAGATGGGTTCAGTCACTGTAAATTTTTCATCTCCTCAAGCCATTTTGACTTGGTGAATGATCATAATCAGATCCTTCTACAATTAATAATTCTTGTTTTATCTTCCCTAGATTCTTTAACTTAATATTATTTTGCCTTGAAGATGTGACAGTTTCTTGATATTTGATAACGTTAAATTAACATTCTATTGCTTCAAATTTAAGCAACAACGCAGCTAATCTGAGATTTTCTTTTATTTTGCTTTAACAATCCACTTCTATCAAGCACAATTTGGTAAGCATTCGGTTCAAACCAAATCAAACCAATCTGCTAGATTAATTTTTCCGTTCAAAATAGAACAGCTATTCAAAAAATCAAACTAAATTTGTTTTTTTTTTATATTTATATATATTAAACAAAACTGCTCCGAAAATACGATTAGCAAAGAATTTAAACAATAGATTAACCAAATAGGTGCCAAGATGTGCTTCCCCTTTCAGGACATCAGTGCAAGAGATTCACTGTCAGTTACTATTATCTTTGGAAAAAAATGTGTACAAAAAAGAGAGAAAAAGAACACAAAAACTTCAATAAAACAAAAACATAAAACCTGCCATGATGCAGATTATGTGTTGTACTTGTACATCAACAGAAACCGAAAACAACTCCGTCAATTCCATGTCTTGATGTCCACGTTGGTAAGAGATCCAAAGACTAAGCTAATGGGAACTATCATGCCGGGTTAATCTTCACATTTGTACTTAACATTTATCTTCAGATTTATCTCCAGCTTCAACATCACCTTCATGCTCATTTTCATCTTCAGATTTATCTCCGTCTTCACTGTCACTATTCTCATCGCCATCATCATCAATAATATATTCATTACCATCACCATCACCATCTTCTTCTTCTTCCTCTCCTTCATCACCAACATGGTCATTATGCTCACTATTATGTCCTCTGCTTTTTGCAGCATATTCTTCAAGTGATGCAGAGGGAAACAAATCTCCAACCTTATTTCCTTCAGTGGTCACAGCTTTTTCAGAACTCTTTGATGTTCCTTTATTCATCTGATGCAATAAACAAGATCAAACAGTATTATATAATGAATGACCAAGCGATACAATTCTTACTGTTTTTTGTGGGATTTTTAAGCTGATTCTAGCTTTCCTTGGGGGTTAGTATTCAAGAATTACGGATACGAAAACTATGGATGTTGCTGCGTTACTTTCTTCCTAAAGAGAATGCAGAAATCACAACATCGAGGAATTGAATGATAACCCCATGCAAAGCAAAACCTATATATCCATTAACATATGAGAATTAGTGCAAAGAGCTTACAGCACGTATGAGACTCCTTCGATCCCTCTCTCTAGCATTCTTGATGGCCTGTAACAAATCTACCAAAAACTCATTAATTTGCAAAATACAAATTGATAAAAGCATGACAATGGCATAATAAAAAGACATACGTCCTCAAGCATCTTTTGCTCAGCTTCTACTTCGACACAGTCTCTGCAAATCAAAGAAACATAACACATTTAAAACTCCCAAGTTTTGCCAAGTTAAAGCACAGCATACAAAGCTGCAATATATTCAATCTAACCTCCCAACTATAGAACCAACGTGGCGACAACACTTAGCACACACATTTTGCTCCTTTGCACAAGCTAATTCAAACAATCCAACAACCAAGATCAATAGCAAAACATCCAAAGAGAAAAATAATAATAACCGAAGCTCAATGAATAAACTAAACTAACCAGTACACAGACTATGATAAGCTTGACGAACTGCGCGTTTAGAGCATCGCAGACTGCCAAATTATTATCAAGTTCAAAATCAAACACTCAAATTCCAAATTCTAAAGACCTATCAATTAGCACATTCAAATAGAAGATTACCATTTAGCAGGCTCAGAAAGAAACTTGTACTTGCCGTAACGGCGCTTCCAATCAATCTGTTCTTTACAGCGAGGACAAACGCCGGTTATCTCCGATAACGGTCTCAGCTTTCCTCCGACTTCCTACTTTTCAAACCCATTTTTCACTTACAGTTAGTAATTTTATATCAAAAAAACTCAATTTTTTTATTTCGTTATTGATATTTCACAAATTGTTACCGTTTCATTAATTTTCCGGCCGGCGTTTGGCTTCCATGCGAATCCGTTTTGGTGCTTTGGCGGACCTTGCCTCTTGCTCATCTTCTTCTTCTTGATGATGATGTGAAGATTTTTAATTTTGGAGATCCAAGTTCTAAAATCCCTAAAACCCTAATAAATATTTTTGGTTGGTTAATTTACAAGTTAGTACCTTAGTACTACTTTTTGTGTCAGATAGATCCTTTTCTTTTTTAGTACACTATTGTTTTGTTTTGCAATCCATTTCTTGATTCTTCCAACAACCCTTTCAGCTTCTAACTTTTTACATTGGTTGGTTTAAAAATAAAGTGGAGATCAGAATAAGAATTAAAATGTATAAATCTCATTGTTTGTGCATATTTTATCAACACTAGGCCTGTTTGGTTCAGCTGTTTCTTATAGCTGATAGCTGTTGGCTGGTAGCTGATATCTGATAGACCATACGTGTTTGGTGAAATTTGATTAGCTGTTGTTGTTTATATATAAAATAACTGTAAAGGATATAATTTTTATTTTTGTTTATTAATTTATAAATATATTATATTATATAGTATTCAATAAAAATATTAAAAATTATTTCTTTTATAAGAAGGAATGTTTAGTTTAAACTTATTTAAATATATTTTTTTTGAAAAAATTATGATTTATTTAAAAAATAATTAAGTTATTGTTTTATTTAATATAAATAAATAATATTAGATAATTTAAAAATTATTAAAGTATTTAAAAATAATTTAAATAACTATATTTATATTAAAAAATAATATATCCTAATAGGGGTAGTTTTATCTAAATAATTAAAAATAATGAAAAAGCTATCAGTTGTTGGCAAAAAGCTCCAAAATTGAGTTTTTCAAAAAGCAGCTGTTGGAGGTTCAAAAAACTCCAAAAAGCTTTTAGAAAATTCTCACCAAACACTTTAGTGGAACTTTTTGAAAAGCAAAAGCTAAAAGCTCCACCAAAAAGCTGAACCAAACACCCCATTCTGCCTATCATTCACGTAAATGAATTTTCATATCTATATGAGTCGAGTCAAAAATTTATTAAATATTTTAACAATTAAATAAAGTTAATTTTAAACATTAATTATTAGAAAATATTACAAATTAAAGATAAATTAGGCTTCAATGCACCAAAAATCACCAAATTTCGCGTGTTTTTTGTATTCAACATAAACTTTTAATTTTGGCAAAAAAATACATGAACTTTTAAAATTTTGTAATTAAGAGCACGTGTATGTTTTCTTTTGAAAAATAGTGCAATTTTACATCCAAAGCAGCGCCGTTTTAATGTAAAACGGTGTCGTTTTACATCCACAATAGTGTCGATGTCTTTAATTGTAAAATTTTGAAAGTTCATGTACTTTTTTGCCAAAATTTAAAGATTATGTTAAATACTAAAAACACGCAAAAATTGATGATTTTTGGTGCATTTAAGCTTAATTTATTTTATGTTTTTATAAAATTTATCTAATATTATATATTAAAAAAAAATACAAAAAGTTACAATTGATTTTCATTCATATAAATATACTTTTGGTTCAGATCGAATAAAACTAAATCAAAAAAATTTACTTTTTCAAAACTGAATTAAAATATCAAGGACTTTTTTAAAATCGAGACGAACCACTTTTTATTGGTCAATTTTTGGTTCAGTTTACTTATACTGAAATTTAACTAAAAAATTAATGCAAAAAATTAAACTCAAATCAAATTAAACTGATATGTTTTTATTTATATTTAAATCCAGCCAACCAAAATTTTAAAGTATGTAAAATTTTCAAACCGAACATGTTGGTTTTGCTTTTTATTGGTTTATTCACCAAGTTCATATGAATGATACATGTAGCACGGAAACAGAAACGACACAAAACAGACACAGAGAAACATAATTTTTTTAAAATGAAGGACACGGTACGTGGGGGAAATGTGTAAATAATAAAAAAAATATAAGAATATATTGATATATTAGAAATTATAAAATATTATATATATTAAATTTTATTTGTACAATTATGTCTTTTAATAAAATAAATCAAACATAATTAAATTCAATAAAAATAAGAAGATAAGTTACTATAGATAGAATAAACAGTAAATTTTTTGGGTAATAGATTCAAAGAAATTATTAATTGATAATCTTTTAGTTTTTTTTTTATAACTATGTATCTTTTTTTATTTACGGAATATGGTCCGAAACGTTTTCTTATGAGTTTTTGAGAATTTCCGGTTTCCGAAACAGGACACGCAACTTCATCGAAGTTTCCGTGCTTCTTATACTTCATTTTAATTTTTATACTAATTTATTGAATCAAACAACACATAAAACATAATTATTTTCATTTTAATTTTTTTATTTTGATTTTCATGTTGATTCTCATTACTAACCTTAAATCAAAACCTTCTTATAATTACATATGAATGGACTCAAGCAGATTTCAAATTAAATTTTAATTTTAATTTTTTTAAGATGGAACAGATTTTATAAAAAAATTAATATTTCAAATTAAAGCAATTGGTTTAATATTTTTTAGTTTAGCTCAGTTTAATATCATCTATAATAAAGTGACTTATTAACAATAAGGTGTAAATTTATCAAATTTGATAGCTAGGGAAATTAATTTATTTATTCACATCTAGATTTAAAAATTTATATTGTTTATAATCTACTTTTGCATTTATAATTCTTTATTTGCTATGATTTTTTAAGATTCAAAGAATTTCAAACATAAAATATCAAGAGGCATCTAAAAAGAAAAGGACATTATATTTATTTAAAAAAAATAAAAAAAAGAATTGACTATTCTTTTGCTAAATGCTAACCCCAATTTTGGGTTGGAAAATGAGAAGTCTTCAGAGCCTCCAAAACCAGACCCACAACACAACACAAAACCATCAAATTATTACAAATATGATTATTTTCGTTAAAACTTAAAATGAGAAACATGATAATTGAATCTCAAATCTAGCATTCCACCACAAAAATTTGATACAGATATCATATTTAATACATAAAACAAAATAAAAATATACAATTTCTATAAAAAAAAGGGTCAATATTATAAAAATTCATCAAATTTACACGTTTTCTTAATTTAATCACGTTCTTTAAAACTTCTCATAAACATGCACCGACTTTTATTTTTTCACAAATTCATTCACGGCGCTGACGTGTCAGACATTCATTGGTTTAAAATGACTTACACCTCAGTAAATCGCGCCAATGAATGAATGCCATGTCAGTACCATATTTGAATTTGGACTAAAAATAAAAGTTGGTTTATGTTTATGAATTTTTTTTAAAAAATGATTAAATTAAAAAAAGATGTAAAGTTGATGAATTTTTATGACATTATCTCTAAAAAAAATCAAAATAATTGAGCATTTTGAAGCTTCCCCACTTATCACCTACACTCTTAATTAACCCATCTCCATCTTTTTACAGGCAAAGAAAAAAAAACATCATTATTATGCTCATCGCACTTTGCTTCTGTCTCAGTCTCCTCCTCTCCACCACCGCAACCAAAACCCCACCACCGTATACTCCGATAGATTTGATAGTCCTGAACTGCGGTTCATCAACCCAAACCACATCACCCGATGGTCGGAATTGGCAAGGCGATGTCCGGTCCAAATTTCTTCATTTCAACTCTCAAAATTTATCATCACAAGCCTCCCAGCAAAACCCTTCTGTTCCTGTTGTACCCTACATGACCGCAACAATTTCAAACACTAATTTCACTTACACATTCTACTTATCCCCTGGTCCGAAATTTCTCCGACTCCATTTTTATCCAGATACTTACCGATCTGCCCTCAATTCCTCAACGTCGTTCTTCACTGTCACAGCCAACGGTTATACCCTCGTCAGGAATTTCAGCGCTTATTTAACCGCTTTTGCCGCGAGTTCACCTGTTGACTTCTTGGTCAAGGAATTTATAGTAACTGTACAAGAAAATCAAGAACTCAACCTAACGTTTATTCCATCTCCAAGCTCGTTTGCGTTCATTAATGGGATAGAAATAGTTCCTATACCAAACAATTTGTATATAAGAAATATGGAAAATCGTTATACTCTTGTGAATTCAGATACTTCCTTCTATTTCGACAGAAATACTTTTCTTGAAACCATGTACAGGTTGAATGTTGGCGGTGGATTCGTTAGCAGCGTAGACGATACAGGAATGTTCAGAACATGGTCTGATGATACAGTTTATATATTTGGTGGTGAAAAAGGAACTGTGCATCTATCTAATAATAGCACAATGGAATGGAAACTGACGCCGGAATATGCTGCGCCGGAGGTGGTGTATCTCACTAAACGTTCGATGGGTCTGAATCCTGAACTTAATCTGAAGTACAATCTCACATGGTTGTTTCCTGTTGATTCTGGGTTTAATTATCTTGTCAGGCTCCATTTCTGCGAGACAGATGAAAAAGCAGCGCAGTTGAATTTAAGACCATTCATAATATTTATTAACAATATGACGGCAGAGTACGATGCGGATATAATTAACTGGAGCGGGGGAATAGACATTCCGGTGTACAGAGATTACGTCGTGTGGTTTCCTGTCGGAGGGCCGGATAAGCAGGATATGTGGCTCGCGCTACACCCGGATACGGAATTGCAACAGAGCACTGCTGATGCTTTGTTGAATGGTGTAGAAATATTCAAATTGAACTCAACAGATGGTAGTCTAGCGGGGTCCAATCCCGAACTGATGGAGAACCCCGTAGTGCCGGAACGGGGTCTAAAATCGTCGAGGAAGAAGAGGCGATCGCTAGTTATGGTCGTTGCTGTGTCGGTCATCATCGGAGGTGGTGTACTCATATCTTCTCTTACTCTATGTCTATGCTTCATAAAAAGAAAGACCATAAGAACGGACAATGCTAATGCCAATGCTAATGCTAATGCTATGATTACAAAGCCTAAATCTTTTGCTATTTCTTTTTATCGCTCTATAAGGTCGAGTAATTATGCAAATGCTTCGACCAACTCAATTCGTCGATTCTCCATTTTTGAGATTGAAGTAGCCACAGCGAAATTCGATGATGAATTCCTTATAGGTTCAGGAGGATTTGGAAATGTATACAAAGGATTCGTCGATGATGGAGCAACTCCTGTTGCCATCAAGCGATTAAATTCATCCTCAACTCAGGGTTTTCGTGAATTCAAAACCGAAATCCAGTTGCTTTCCAAGCTTAACAATACAAATCTCGTAACTCTAATCGGCTACTGCGATGATCCAGGAGAAATGATCCTCGTCTATGAGTATATGCACCGCGGTACTCTTCGTGATCATCTTTATAAAACGAAAAATCCTCCGATTCCTTGGAAGAAAAGAGTGGAGATTTGTATCGGAGCAGCCAGAGGACTGCATTATCTTCATACAGGGGCGAAACCTCCTGTAATTCACCGTGATGTTAAATCAACAAACATACTCATCGACGAGCATTGGGTGGCTAAGGTTTCAGATTTTGGTCTATCGAGAATGGGACCAACGAGCAATTCTCAAACTCACGTTAGCACTATAGTCAGAGGTAGCTTCGGATACGTAGATCCAGAATATTACCGAAGGCAACACCTTACTGAAAAATCCGATGTTTACTCATTTGGTGTAGTTTTACTTGAAGTACTATGTGCTCGGCCGCCAGTGATTCCAGGATTGCCGAGAGAGCAGGTGAATTTAGCCGATTGGGCGCGAATTTGCTACAGAAGAGGCGGTTTTAGTCAGATAGTGGACAAGAATCTGATGGGCGATGTTTCTCCTGCTTGTTTGGAGAAATTCGGCGAGATTGCTGAGAGTTGCTTGCGTGACCAAGGAAGGTTAAGGCCTGCGATGAGCGATGTGGTGTTTGGACTTGAGCTTACTCTGCAGCTTCAGGAGAGTAATGCAGAGACTATTACTGAAGTGCCCGAGAGGTCATTGTTGTCGGCGCGCGAAGAAGTTGTTGCTGTTAGTGACGCAGATGAGGATGATAACGATGATTTGTTTAGCGGTTCATGTGGACGAAAAGCGGAATCAAAGAGCAGTATCAGTAGCTGTTTGAGAAGTGTGGATCAATCGGATCCTGATAGATTTCTGTCACAGACAGTTTTCTCCGAAATTATGGATCCGAAAGGAAGATAACATTGATAAACTGGATTTGGCATTACATTTTTTCTAATTTCTGAAACAAATCTGTCTTTAAGTTGAGTATAGTTATTATATATTTATTTATCATCATTTTATCTATACTTTCTTATACTATATGCCAAGATCAATAATCTAATTGTACACATTATTGGGTTGTTTGACCACAAAACTTGTCATTTATAATTACCGAACATATAATTCAATCGTCATAATTACAAATAAATCCTCTATTAATGGATTACGAAGTTCAATATTAATGTCGAAAAAGTATGTTTTGTTTTTATATTATTGTCTCGTAAAACTATTTTTGAATATTTTTATGAAAAATACATGATTAGAGTATTTAAATATTCTTGGTAAAATTATCTATAATTGTATAATAGTATAATATTTATTTATGCTTAACTCTTTCATTAAATAAAGTCTTTAATTAAATTAAAGATAAATTATAAGTATTAAATTGTGAGTTAACCAAATAATAAAATATTGTGAATATTAATTATGTGATACAAAAAAAAGTCATCTAATTTGATAAAAGAGTGTGTCAAAAAGAGACACGAACTCATCAAATTAATTCTGATGAACCTTGTTGGAGTACAATCATCATCAAATATAAATTTGATGATGACTAGTTAAATTACAATAAAAGAACCATTGTTGATTCAGCTGTTCAATATTTGCAATTGCTAATTTCACTCTTACAAGTAAACTAGATACCGATATTAATCAGATCGCTGATGTTGAGAATGGATCATTTGCCGCCTCGGTTGCCGCCTCGGTTACAACGATTGTAGTAACTGCAAGGTCTCGGAGGAGGCTTAGGACCGCGGATTGTAATGCAATTGCCCTTCTTCCCTTCAGTACAGAAAGGTTGTTGCGGTTCAATGGCCCCGTAATTGATAGCACGAGTATCCACCGCTGCAGATCATTCAATCAAACATTGATTAGCACGAGCAATGATAAAAAATCATATTAATCATAAACAGAGAAAAGAAATAATTTATACCGAAACTATCGGAGCTACGAACAGGGTGGCCTTGTCGTCGACCGATAGCGTGGTGAACAGTGTGTATGTATTTTGCATCAACTAATGCATTAGCTAATAGCAATGACAATATTAATGTAGCAGCTACGGCTCTCAAAGTTAAAGCCATTTCTGCCTCGGCACAACAATACAAACTTGGCCTTGTGCCTTTTTCGATATTTATATATAATCATGCATAGCTATTTTATATGTTTGTTATGAATTTCTGTTGTTAAACCATGTTTTGAGAGGATCTAATTTGCTTTAGGCCGTTAAAATAGCCTTACCATTCCTTTTCCTTTGCTTATTTCTATTTCTTACAACTTTTAACTAAATGAGATTTATTTGATTTTCCTAATTATTGACTCTATCAGATAAAATTTATATATTATTAACTAATTAAAAAAAATAATTACTACATTCTTAATGTAATAAAATTAAAATTATTTTAAAATATTATTCATGTTAGTATTTTATTTAAGTGGTTATAGTTTTTCTACAACTTTTTTTAATACAATTTTCTACAACTTATTTATCCAGATCAGTGACAAATTAAGACATATATTCTTTTAGGGGTCCAAATTAAAAGTATAAAACTATATAATATATAATACACTTCTATATATAAAAATAAAATTATGGAATTTTTGTTTATGAACATCAATAAATAAATATTAATATCTCATAACATTCTTTTTTGATATTTCATCTTCTAAAATCAATGAATAATTACTTCAGGTAATGTTAAATAAATTTACTAACTATATTATTTTTTCAATTTTAAATACGAACTTTAAAAATTGTCAAATGTATGCAGGAAGTTGTATTTTTTTCTCAATTCGACACACGAGGTTATAATATGCTGGCATAGCGGCAAAAAATGATAGCAAAATCATACCAATAAATTCAAACTATTACGCCTAGCATAATTTCAACATTTCGTTGCAATTATAGATTCCACTAAAATTCCGAACAATTAAATTTAGTAGAAAAAAATTGGCTAGAATTGTAACAAACCTATTGAAATTGGGCTATTAGTTATTAATAAAATTTAAAAATGGATAATATTTTAACAACCCGTAAAATTTTGGATTTATGTTGCTATTAGTCCTTTTTTAATTAATGATAGACCACTATAAAATTCCACATCGTCAAAGAAAGGAAGACGACATCAAAATATCTATAAAAGGGGTGATAGTTTCATTTTCTTTATTTTTACTTAATGAACATTTAAATATCTAAAATATCATTACTAACTTAAGTATCAAAGTGAACTCGAGACCTTAAATATCTAATATATTCAAATCTCCATTGTTAGTTGTTGGTTACGGAGGTGTGGTTCAAACCCACAATCTCTCAATGCACTTAGATACATTTTAGCCATCCAGATAAATTGGCATTCGAAAGACAGTTGCTATTTTTAGGAACTTAATTCAGTTCAGTTTATATTTTTACTATTACAATTTTTATTTGTTTATTATTTTGTCAAACACTTTTTCTGTGAACATTATTTATCCTGAAAAGTCCCTTATCTAAACTGGTTGTAACTGAAAGATACAAAATCAATCAGTCTACTTAATCACATGTTAAAAAAATTAACCAGTCTACTTAATCATAAAAGCAACATTGTTATTTGTTACTGCTTCGAGATTAGCCTATCCCTATGGAAATATAATTCCCAAGTTCTTAAACCGATCGACGGTTATTGCAGAGCTAATCTGCTTAATGGAATCATCTTTGGAGTTCACAATTGTTTTAAACCTCAGGGGCGGAACTATCCTAAAGGCTAGGTAGTTTCCGGTCCAGACTACCGGAAGATCAGAAGTGAACTAGAAATTAAACTCGGAATGAAAAGAAATTTTGAATCCGCAACTGCTTGGGAAAAAAAAGCAATAAAAATCCAATTCTTCATTCAGCTGTTTAATATATGCAATTGCTAACTTAAATGTTAGCAGAAACAGAGGAACAAATGCAATTTCGCCAAGATAAGCACATTCTCAAAATACAGACACAAACAAAGACAGAAATCATGTGTTGGCTTACGAGTACAGTAATCACCGGAATCAATCAACGCCTACAACGAGTGTAGTAACTGCAAGGTCTCGAAGCAGGACGCCGGACTTTTAAACAATTTCCGTATATCCCTTCATTACAGAAAGGTTGTTGCGGTTGAAGGCTCCCATAAGAAATAGATTTTCCGCCATTATAAAAGGCAGGGGGGATCATGCATATATCTTGTCCGTTGATTTCTTCGGTGCTTCCATTGTAAGAGACGTTGCTGCTAGTATCGACTGAGCTGGATGAAACTTCCGGTAGATTTGAGCTGAAACATATGATGATTAGTATAAGCAGAGGTAAAAACGAAAACCCTACGCATTTATTTTTGGATTGAATTCCCATTTCTTTTGATGTGTGGTTGTTAGATTGTAAGTTAGAAAGAAGGAGAATTATTGTATATATGCAGTGGAGAGTGGAGACTGAGTCTATGACATTTTGGAGTTTCTAAATTGTGGAAGACTTGGTCATATGGTGAGTTCATATGACTTAAAGCTCAGATAAAGTTTCGAACAATTAATGGAAAACAAAAAAGTAGAAAGGCTACATCAACCATTGTTGAGGTATAGAATAGGAGCATTCACGATATGCTTTTTCTATTTGTCTTTAATTTTGATTTTTTTTTAATAAAGGATCATATTTTAGTCTTTCAACGTGTGGACCGAGATTATAATAATTATAGTTAATCTATTTTGACAAATTAATCCATAATTTTAAAAATAAGATCACTTACGTGAAAAAGCAAAAGCAAATGTAAAGATAATTATATTTAATATTTTATGTCAGTTTTACTTTTTTTGTAGATTAAATATTAATTTTAATATATTTGTGCTTAATTTCTTCAACGTTGCTTTTCACGCACTCTTAAAATATATGAGTGGATATAATCGTTCTTATTCTGAAGAATAATGAAGTAAATCATCATAATAGAACAATTTATGTTATAAATACGCCGTACAAGATTATATCATAATAACATTTTGCTTTGATTTTTTATATCTATAATAAGATCCCACATAAATAAAAATATGAAAACATAAAATAACAAATATATTTTTAAAATTTTAAGATTTTAATAAAAGATAACTTGATTTTTGAAAAAAAATAGAAGGGTGATAAGATATATGTAATTTATAAACTACAAATTTTGTTGCAAATTCGTTATTTCGACATAATGATGTTGTAGACGACGTTCTTAACCTTCGTTCTAAATGCAAGTTTAATTACTCAATCCTTTTATATTTAAATTTTTATTGTTATTCAAGCCAAGTCTTGAACCCAAGACTTTTTAAGACTACTTGCAAGGATGGACACAAAACATGCACTTTTTATGCATAATGAGAGTTTTTCCCTTTTTTTTTTCAAAGAAACTTTAATTTCTTTTAAATATAGTTATTAAGTTTTAATTTTCATATAATCAGTTTCTCTTCAAAAAAATTCCTCAAGAAATCTATTTAATTTTTGTTTTTAATGCAATTATTAAATTGAAATTTTGTATATAATTGCCCTGTAAATTTAATTCTTATTCTGTTTCTAATCTTTCGGGACCTCGCTCTTAACTACTAGACCAAAAAATATTGGTTGTTTAATTGAGATTTTTTTTAAAAAAAATGAAATTTTATAGTTGAAAAATCAAGGAATACGCCTGAGCATTTTACTTAGTTTGATATTTTTTTAGCTTATGCATAATTTTTCTGGCTACGAATAATATTATTAGAAAGAAAAAGCTATAATCCGAATATAAATTCAAAGAAATATAAATAAAGCATTTAGCAAAACAAAAAATCTTAAAGAGATAATTTTGTGTGATCTTTCAACTCTCTTTTTATAGAAAGCAAAGAGGCTGGATAAATCAGCTCAGTGATAATACTAGAAAATCTTTTTTAGTCATTAGATGTTTTTAAAACAAATTCTATGGTATTGCTAGAATAATTACGGACATGATTAGAAACAAAATTCCGTGACCCTACAAAACGCGCTTATAAAATTTGTTTGGCTGAGAAAGGAATGAGCTATTGTTGTGGCTGCTAGTGCTAGGCCTACCCATGTGATATTAAAACATGAAGCTTCCATTTTCTTTCTTGGCTAATCCCCTGAAAAACCCTTCACCTTTCAATTTCCTTTCATTTGCACCCTCACCTTTCAAAATCCCCAATTTTACCCTAATTTCCACCTTTCACTTTCAGTTACACCCTTAAATATTAAATTGACCTATTTTTACTGCAAAAAATTCAAATTAATACTTTATATTTCAACAAATATTATAAATGGTATCTAATTTAATTAATTTTGTGGAATTAAAACGGTAAAATTAAATAAAAGTGAATGTGAAATTTAGTAATTTTTGAAATATTTTTTAGAGAAGATGCTTTTATTGTTGAAATTTTGACATTTAGTACTATTTAGAAAATGAGTAAAAATAAAAGATATTGATTTGAAATTTTTTGAGTGAAAAAAAGTTAATTTAATATTTCGAGGGTGCAATTGAAAGTGAAAAGTGGTAATTAGGATAAAATTGAAGATTTTAAAAGGTGAGAGTGCAAACGAAAGGGGGTTGAAAGGTGAGGGGATTTTTAGAGGATTAGCCTTCTTTCTTTCTTCTTGGGATATACTCTCACTATCAAATTTATACAGCATAACTTTCTTTTATTTAAGGTATAATGGTATCACAAACGTAATTTATTTAATTTACGTGGTTCGATCAATGCAATCTACTCCACGGACAGAGAGAAAATTCATTCTATAGATTTATTATGAGTTTACAACAACGTCACCTTAATACATAATTTAAGTTCTAACCCATTAAGAAACTAGACTACAAATCCTAATTAGAAAACAATGCTAAATAAAAGGATTAAATATTCTAGTCCTAATAGAAAAAATATGAACTATAACTCAACAATAATCTAATTTTTTTTTAATTTTTTTTTTGGTACAGGATCCATGAGGTTTCCTGAACGGGTCTCAACTATGAGACGGCACCTTTAAACCTTCCACATTCAGACTAATCCTTATTTTTTAAATTTTTTTAATTGTGTCTACGCGACATGATTGCCAAGATGACATAAAAAAATTTAATTTATCTGAATCATGTAGCATTTCAATCGATAATTTTTTTATTTTAAATTACTTATTTAATTGTTATGTAGATACAATTAAATTAATTTCAGAAATTAAATAAATTTTTAACGGATTGGTAAATTTGAGATAAATTTACAATTTATAAAAAGTTTTGATAGATTTTTAAAAAATCTTATTTTTTTTGACACAATTAAACTTTAATTTAATCAGCCATGTATTTTGAATTTTTACTAATAATTGAATCCATTATGAATACCATAAAATCGAATATTAATGCTTCTTCCAAACATTATAAATACATTTTATAGTGTGAGCAGTATCTCATGTGAGCAATTAAAGTGTGATTTACCTGTATCTTAGCGATACAAGTGGGAACGTTGGAGACTCAATTCTTTTGTTAGAGTAGGGCTCTAAGTTCCGGAGGGTCTATATTTCGGTGCCTCGGGTTATTGTCCTAATTGGGCTTTGAGCATTGAGAGCGGTACTTTATAATTTGTAGATTGGTTATAGCGTTTTATTTGCTTTTTTGAAACACCTACGATATACTTTGACGATTTAAGTTGTAATTCTTGTTTAATTTCTTAATATGTAACCTATTTTTGATAAAAAAAAAGCGAGAGACTATTATTTGATCCAGAAAACATTAAAAAAAACAACACATCGCTCGAGCAAATAAAATCCCGCCCCCTCAAGTTTGTCTGTTGGGGAGTTGTAAGCCTATAGTAGGATTTCTGTTGGGCTTCTATTATCAAGACTCGTACATTTGTGTGTTTGAGACTAAAGGTGGTGCTTAATGTACTGGGCTTGGCCCATTTTGACAACTGGTGGACTACCCTGCCCATTTCCCAGCATGAATCCTTGCTGGCTCATTGTTTACGTTATCCTCTTCGTGAAATTCTTTCATAATAATTTCTGAAGTAATTCATCAAAAATAATAATTTCTGAAGCAACGAAGATTATAATAAAACTGATTAAATGTTTCAATTTTTTTTGATTGAGAAAACTGATAAACTGTTAAGTCACGTATAGGGCTAAGAAAGACTTGCACAAGTCATTAGTCTTTGGCAGCATCTCAAAAAACAAAAAACAAAAATGCTTTTGGAAAAATAGTTTTGATCAGTAGTACTAATTTTTATTGTATTTTAGTAAAGAGCGACTTCAAAAAGAAGTCTTCCATAGAGACGGGTCATGTGCATATTATTACGTACCGAATATGCAATTAATTTAGAGTCGTTTTCATCAGAATACAAACACTACACAACTAGCCTTGTCTTACTTTCCAACAATAACCCCACCATTTCACTTGTCTGTTATCTTTTCCTAGGGAAAACTGGAAAGTAAGCCCCCCAACATGACTCGTTAATCCTTATTTGCCCCTCGGCCTGTTCGATAACTGGCAATTTTGGTTCACGGTTCTAATATAAGTGGAAATCGTGGCTTTCAATTTAAAATTTTAAAATTAAAGTGGAGGATTTCTAAAGGTTAAGCAAAACAAATGGAAAAATCAAAATGACCGATGGATTAATCAAACCAACGTTACTATATATGTAGAAGTCAAAATGACCGCCCCATTCTTTACTCTTTTTCTTTTATTTCTATTTTGTGGACCGCTAGTAATTCAGAAAATATGTTTAGAAATGATCAAAATTATCAACAAATTGTAATTCAAATGATATAAATATTGTCAAAATCGTATATTCAATTCCTTTCACACGTTATCTCCCTTTTCAATTATAAAAAAAAAAGTTGGCATGTTTAAGTCTTGAGAAAAGGAGTATGAGATGGTTGTTTTTGTTTTATACTATAGTGCATGATCCCACTTTCCATGAAGCTGAGGTAGAAATCATGGACCATGCATTATTTATTTTCGTTGTCCAAACCGGGACCATGTATTACTGATCCTTATCAAAGACTTAAAAGTCTATACATATATGCTTATAGTCTAGGCCTTATTTTAAAAAAAACTCTAACATTTTATTCCTTTTTAATTTTCTTCTGATATTAAAATTTGACCAATTTTTTTCTTCGTATTTTTATATTTCAATATACTATAAAATATTAAATTGACATTTTTTTATTTAGATAAAATTAAAAAACATTTTCCATGTCTACCATATATTAATCGTATGTGTTTAAAATTTATTTAAACTTAGTTAAATTAATAAAATTAGTTTTAATTTGATTATGATTTTTAATTAATTTTAAAAATAAAGGACTTATTTGTATTTTTTAAATATAAATGAATTTTATTTTATTTTTAAACTTAATTAATTGAATGATTTCATCATTTAAGTAAAAATATTTCAAAAATTGATAAATTGGGGTATAATAGAAAACGATAAAATGCGAAATATGGTAAAATTGACCAGTTTTCAACGTCAGGGTAGGATTGAAAATGGGCTAAAAGGTTGGGATTTTTTTTAAACATCAGACCTATAACCTACCAAATAATTTATAAATATTTAGCGAAACTTTTTATGGAATAATTAATTAAAATATGTGAAGTATCTCAATAAAAAAAATTGCTAAAATAAGGTATACATATAATTTTTAGGAAAATTTCATTTCAGGTCCCTAAACTATACCAATTTTGATTATCTGGTACTTAAACTAAATTTTGTCTTTTTTTATCTTTCAACTTAGCAAATACACATTTTTCAAGTCCCCACATGATAGCAACGACACTGTTTTATTATATTCAAAAATACAAATTTTTACCCTTAACCACGTCATTTTTGTCATTCAGGGACTCGAAAATGCGTTATCGCAAAATTAAAGGACCAAAAAAATACAAAATTTAGTTTAAGGATCATATAATTAAAAGTGATATACTTTAGAGACCTAAAAATTTGTTATTCCAATTTTCTATTTATAATGAGTTACTATAAGCTCATGTATATATAAACACATTTTATATTTAAAAAATAATAAATTCTAATTATTTACGTGAAAATACAAATTTCTCATAATTTTTATAGTTAAAATTGTTAATTAATCTTATAGGATCACTACCTGATAACTCATTTAAAAATAAAAAATTATGATAACTATTTTAATTTGAAGACCTCATGAAATAAAAAAGTGAGAAATATAATCCTAATATCCTAATTTCAATCCAATTAACATACTCCAATAAATTTTAATTATATGACTTGAATTACTATAATTTCTTTCATTTATATTCTACAAGTAGCTTTCCTGTTTTTCCCTATGAAAGGGACGCAATAGAAATATCTTAAGGAATTTTTGAAGGTATAAATTTTTTATGCAAAGGACACTCATTTCACAATCAATGCATTTTGTGCACAAAATACCATTCAATTAGTCCTAACAATATATAAGTTATATTTGTTTCTTTCTTTTATGAAAAGTCTCCAAATCCATCACAGAATATAAATAAAGTTTGCAATTCACTGGAGAACTTATAATTTCGTTTCCACAATTTATTCATAATTATATTACATCTAATGGTGTAGTTTCTATTTTTATCCATTCTGAAGAGAGAATTATACATAAGCTGATGAAACACAACATGAAACTATTAAAATGAAATCTTATGAAAAAATGATAATTAAGCTAATAAACACAAATTCATAGCAAGCTAATCAGAATAAACGATCTCATCGAGCTTCAGGATTCATGATTTGAGAGAAAACAGCACCAGACGTAACTTTTTGATCAGAAAAGTTGCTGCGAAAGCTCTGATCATCACTACTGCTCGTTAATGTCATGCCACTAAGCCGAGAACCTATCACAAGTCCACTGTCAGAACTGAAATTGTTGCTGCTATCATCGTGCGACGACTCTTTTAGCGGCCGCTCCATGTCCTTGTCTATTTCAGGTTCAAGTACGCACTGTTTGACTGCTGTTTCTTGCAAGTCCAACGCAAATTCGAGTCTCCACACCACATCGTTCATCGACGGTCTATCCATTCCATTATCAACTAAGCAACTAACAGCGAGCTCGAAGAAATTCTTCAGACAATCTGGCGCGATTTTTCCTTTCAAATATGGATCGACAAGGTCTTCAAGCTTTCCTTTACGGTAGCATTGTCTAGCCCATTCTGCTAGGCTTACCGGCCTGCTAACTGACGTTCTACTCACCGGTGGCTTAGCTGATAAAACTTCACATAATACCACTCCGAACGAATAGACATCAGATTTTTCTGTTAATCTCTGAAGATGAAAATATTCAGGATCTAGGTACCCAATACTTCCTTTCACCACTGTGCTAATGTGTGGTTTCGACATGCTATTCGGACCGAATTTTGACAGCCCGAAATCTGAAACCTTGGCGACCCATTTATCATCCAGTAAGATATTGGTTGATTTCACATCGCGGTGGATGATAGAGTTCTTGGCACCTGAATGAAGGTATTGCAGTCCATGCGCTGCTCCAATGCAGATTTTAAGCCTCTGAATCCATGGCAATGGAGGATTATCGGTCTTGTAGAGATGATCGCGAAGTGTCCCCTTCGCCATGTAATCGTAAACCAGAATCATTTCACCATCTTCATAGCAGTAACCAATAAGAGAGACTAAATGAAGGTATCGAAGCTGCGAGAGCATTTCTATCTCCGTTTTGAATTCATGTGCGCCTTGCTCCGAGCCTGGATTCAACCGTTTGATCGCGACCGATATGGCTCCTTCATTAATTAACCCTTTGTAGACATTACCGAACCCGCCCACACCCACAATGAATAAACTGTCGAAGTTGTTAGTCGCGTCTCTGATCTCAGAAAGTGAGAATCGGCGACAGAGATCGCACGGTAGAGTTGAGCCTTGGGTCTTTCCGGACTTGGCCGAAGAAATAGAATTACCCGAGTCCTTGGTTTTCGAACTTCGCCGAAAAATGAAGAAAAACAGAGTGGCAAGCACCACAACCCCTGATAAAACACCCCCGATAAGGGCGCCTATTTTCGTCCATTTATTCTTCGGTTTTGGTGATATAGCTGAGGCCGGCGAATCATTTGGTGGAAAGGCGATATCAGGATTTGGACCGGCAAGATTATTTAGCGGCGTGCTTAATTTAAAGATTTCAATCCCGTTAAGAATTGCGTCAGAATGATGAGTTTGTTGGGGAGAAAGCGCCTGCAAAGCAACAGACAGATTCTGCCTCTTTTGGTCGCGGTTGCCAGTCATCATGACGGCGTAATCTTTATACACAGGAAATCCATATCCCCCACTCCACATAATCACATCTGCGCTTCTTTCAGCTGTATCATCATTTATGTAAATCCGAAACACTCGATCACCGGGAACTTGTATGAGAGTTTCAATCTCGCAAAAATGCAGCCTAATAAAATAAGTGAAATCAGAATCAACCGGAAATTCCCAAGTGAGATTGTATTGCTGGTTTATCGCGCCAACCCTTCCCATTGATCGTGCAGTTGTATAAACGTTTGCCGGTGCAGAGTAATTAGCTATTTGATCTCCGAAACTTAGCTCAATAGTCAGATTACAAGGGCGAACGCTTGATTGGTCAATGGTCAAGTACTTTTCATCTTCACCAGACCAGCTTCGAAACATGTTTCCAGAGTCATTTTTCGGAGAGATAGAACTCCCACCGACATTTATCCGGTAAATCAATGCCAAAGCTGAACTACTCTCAATGTTTTGCTGATTATCCTGCCCGACAAGACCAACTCCTCGATCACTTGGTTTGCTGTAATAAAGATTGAGAGGCATGGATACGATTTCAATCCCATTGATAAAAGCGTATGAATCTGGCATATATGGACTTGGAATAAAATCTATATTTAGTTTCTGTTCGTCTTCTTCAGCAACGTTTAAGCAGAATTCTTTAAAGAAACCTTCCAAATCCTGAGCTTCAGCATGAAGAGCAGCACTAAAGTTGCTGAGAAGAGTAAAACGGCCGGCTTTAACGGAGAAAAAAGCATCAGAACGATTAAATCCACCGTAGAAAGCCGGATAAAAGTGGAGACGAATAAATTTTTGTCCTGTGACCACAGGAAACGAGTAGGTGAACTGAGTTCGAGAAAGGCGCGCGGTTGCGTAAGGGGCAGCATAAACCTGTCGCGGCGGTTGGATTGCCGGTGATATGATGGATGAGTTGTTGTGATCTACAAGTGAAAAATTTGAGTTGGTATCTGACTTCCACATTCTTTCACTTATATCTTCGGAATCTGTGGGTGAGCCACAATCGATGGCTATGTTCTCTGAACTGACAGCAGCAACCTGAAAGAAGATGCACTGAAGCAAGGAGATGTATATCAGAGAGACAAACCAATTATTGCTGGTAATCCTCATGTTGTTAGAATGTAAGTTGGAGAGAATGAAAATCATTGTATTTGTGCAGTAGCTAGAGACTGTCTATCACATTTTGGGCTTTCTAATTTGTGGAAGACTTGGTCTTACTGTGAGTTCATGTGCATATCTTATAATTTCAGCTCAGATAAAGTCTTCAGCAATTAACGAAAAAAAAAGAAAGTTACATCACCTATTTTTGAGGTTTAGGAGGAGCATTCATGATATGTTTTTTTCCCTACTAATTTTTTTGGTCTTTAATTTAGATATTTTAAAAAAGAATAAAAGGTCAAATTTCAATCTTCCAACTTGTGGACCGAGATCATCTATATTATATAGGAATAATTAATAAAATAGATCTAAAAACAAATATAGCATTTTAATTCTAATTTTTCAATTTGATTTTTATACCACAGCGTATTACATGTTTATTTTTTTAAACTTTTCTCTTTTATTTTTACTCTGTAATTACAGTCGTCCCTCTGATAATTAATACACATGGTGGATCACAAATTTATTAATTATTAGAATTATTAATTTATTGAATTTGTATAAAAAAATTATAAAATATATAAAAAATATTTTAAAGCATCTATATTAAAAGACTTAATATTAATATTATATTATAAAAAAAACTAACTAAATACACTTTACAATCACTCAATTTAAAAAAAAAATTATATTTAATTTAAAAAATATCAATTGATATCAAACTAAAAAATAATTATCAAGAAGTTGTATTCATAAAGTAAAATAATTTTTAATATCTTTTTATACTAGAGATGCTTCACTTAATTTGACTTGTTTATCTAATAACTTCCCTTAAAATTTCTCAAACGAATAAAAAAGTCATAATTTGATGGTATTTTAGCTTCCACTTTTTATAGAAAGCAAAGAGACCGGATAAATCAGCTCAGTGATAATACTAGAAAATCTTTTTAGTCATTAGATGTTTTTAAAACAAATTCTATGTTATTGCTAGAATAATTACGGACATGATTAGAAACAAAATTCCGTGACCCTACAAAACGCGCTTATAAAATTTGTTTGGCTGAGAAAGGAATGAGCTATTGTTGTGGCTGCTAGTGCTAGGCCTACCCATGTGATATTAAAACATGAAGCTTCCATTTTCTTTCTTTCTTCTTGGGATATACTCTCACTATCAAATTTATACAACATAACTTTCTTTTATTTAAGGTATAATGGTATCACAAACGTAATTTATTTAATTTACGTGGTTCGATCAATGCAATCTACTCCACGGACAGAGAGAAAATTCATTCTATAGATTTATTATGAGTTTACAACAACGTCACCTTAATACACAATTTAAGTTCTAACCCATTAAGGAACTAGACTACAAATCCTAATTAGAAAACAATGCTAAATAAAAGGATTAAATATTCTAGTCCTAATAGAAAAAATATGAACTATAACTCAACAATAATCTAAGTTATTTTTTTAATTTTTTTTTTGGTACAAGATCCATGAGGTTTCCTGAACGGGTCTCAACTATGAGACGGCACCTTTAAGCCTTCCACATTCAGACTAATCCTTATTTTTTAAATTTTTTTAATTGTGTCTACGCGACATGATTGCCAAGATGACATAAAAAAATTTAATTTATCTGAATCATGTAGCATTTCAATCGATAATTTTTTTATTTTAAATTACTTATTTAATTGTTATGTAGATACAATTAAATTAATTTCAGAAATTAAATAAATTTTTAACGGATTGGTAAATTTGAGATAAATTTACAATTTATAAAAAGTTTTGATAGATTTTTAAAAAATCTTATTTTTTTTGACACAATTAAACTTTAATTTAATCAGCCATGTATTTTGAATTTTTACTAATAATTGAATCCATTATGAATACCATAAAATCGAATATTAATGCTTCTTCCAAACATTATAAATACATTTTATAATGTGAGCAGTATCTCATGTGAGCAATTAAAGTGTGATTTACCTGTATCTTAGCGATACAAGTGGGAACGTTGGAGACTCAATTCTTTTGTTAGAGTAGGGCTCTAAGTTCCGGAGGGTCTATATTTCGGTGCCTCGGGTTATTGTCCTAATTGGGCTTTGAGCATTGAGAGCGGTACTTTATAATTTGTAGATTGGTTATAGCGTTTTATTTGCTTTTTTGAAACACCTACGATATATTTTGACGATTTAAGTTGTAATTCTTGTTTAATTTCTTAATATGTAACCTATTTTTGATAAAAAAAAGCGAGAGACTATTATTTGATCCAGAAAACATTAAAAAAAACAACACATCGCTCGAGCAAATAAGATCCCGCCCCCTCAAGTTTGTCTGTTGGGGAGTTGTAAGCCTATAGTAGGATTTCTGTTGGGCTTCTATTATCAAGACTCGTACATTTGTGTGTTTGAGACTAAAGGTGGTGCTTAATGTACTGGGCTTGGCCCATTTTGACAACTGGTGGACTACCCTGCCCATTTCCCAGCATGAATCCTTGCTGGCTCATTGTTTATGTTATCCTCTTCGTGAAATTCTTTCATAATAATTTCTGAAGTAATTCAATATCAAAAATAATAATTTCTGAAGCAACGAAGATTATAATAAAACTGATTAAATGTTTCAAATTTTTTTGATTGAGAAAACTGATAAACTGTTAAGTCACGTATAGGGCTAAGAAAGACTTGCACAAGTCATTAGTCTTTGGCAGCATCTCAAAAAACAAAAAACAAAAATGCTTTTGGAAAAATAGTTTTGATCAGTAGTACTAATTTTTATTGTATTTTAGTAAAGAGCGACTTCAAAAAGAAGTCTTCCATAGAGACGGGTCATGTGCATATTATTACGTACTGAATATGCAATTAATTTAGAGTCGTTTTCATCAGAATACAAACACTACACAACTAGCCTTGTCTTGCTTTCCAACAATAACCCCACCATTTCACTTGTCTGTTATCTTTTTCCAGGGAAAACTGGAAAGTAAGCCCCCCAACATGACTCGTTAATCCTTATTTGCCCCTCGGCCTGTTCGATAACTGGCAATTTTGGTTCACGGTTCTAATATAAGTGGAAATCGTGGCTTTCAATTTAAAATTTTAAAATTAAAGTGGAGGATTTCTAAAGGTTAAGCAAAACAAATGGAAAAATCAAAATGACCGATGGATTAATCAAACCAACTAAAATAATTAAATTTCAAAACGTTACTATATATGTAGAAGTCAAAATGACCGCCTCATTCATTACTCTTTTTCTTTTATTTCTATTTTTGTGGACCGCTAGTAATTCAGAAAATATGTTTAGAAATGATTAAAATTATCAACAAATTGTAATTCAAATGATATAAATATTGTCAAAATCGTATATTCAATTCCTTTCACACGTTATCTCCCTTTTCAATTATAAAAAAAAAAAAGTTGGCATGTTTAAGTCTTGAGAAAAGGAGTATGAGATGGTTGTTTTTGTTTTATACTATAGTGCATGATCCCACTTTCCATGAAGCTGAGGTAGAAATCATGGACCATGCATTATTTATTTTCGTTGTCCAAACCGGGACCATGTATTACTGATCCTTATCAAAGACTTAAAAGTCTATACATATATGCTTATAGTCTAGGCCTTATTTTTAAAAAAACTCTAACATTTTATTCCTTTTTAATTTTCTTCTGATATTAAAATTTGACCAATTTTTTTCTTCGTATTTTTATATTTCAATATACTATAAAATATTAAATTGACATTTTTTTATTTAGATAAAATTAAAAAACATTTTCCATGTCTACCATATATTAATCGTATGTGTTTAAAATTTATTTAAACTTAGTTAAATTAATAAAATTAGTTTTAATTTGATTATGATTTTTAATTAGTTTTAAAAATAAAGGACTTATTTGTATTTTTTAAATATAAATGAATTTTATTTTATTTTTAAACTTAATTAATTAAATGATTTCATCATTTAAGTAAAAATATTTCAAAAATTGATAAATTGGGGTATAATAGAAAACGATAAAATGCGAAATATGATAAAATTGAACAGTTTTCAACGTCAGGGTAGGATTGAAAATGGGCTAAAAGGTTGGGATTTTTTTTAAACATCAGACCTATAACCTACCAAATAATTTATAAATATTTAGCGAAACTTTTTATGGAATAATTAATTAAAATATGTGAAGTATCTCAATAAAAAAAATTGCTAAAATAAGGTACACATATAATTTTTAGGAAAATTTCATTTCAGGTCCCTAAACTATACCAATTTTGATTATCTGGTACTTAAACTAAATTTTGTCTTTTTTTATCTTTCAACTTAGCAAATACACATTTTTCATGTCCCCACATGATAGCAACGACACTGTTTTATTATATTCAAAAATACAAATTTTTACCCTTAACCACGTCATTTTTGTCATTCAGGGACTCGAAAATGCGTTATCGCGAAATTAAAGGACCAAAAAAATACAAAATTTAGTTTAAGGATCATATAATTGAAAGTGATATACTTTAGAGACCTAAAAATTTGTTATTCCAATTTTCTATTTATAATGAGTTACTATAAGCTCATGTATATATAAACACATTTTATATTTAAAAAATAATAAATTCTAATTATTTACGTGAAAATACAAATTTCTCATAATTTTTATAATTAAAATTGTTAATTAATCTTCATGGGATCACTACCTGATAACTCATTTAAAAATAAAAAATTATGATAACTATTTTAATTTGAAGACCTCGTGAAATAAAAAAGTGAGAAATATAATCCTAATATCCTAATTTCAATCCAATTAACATACTCCAATAAATTTTAATTATATGACTTGAATTACTATAATTTCTTTCATTTATATTCTACAAGTAGCTTTCCTGTTTTTCCCTATGAAAGGGACGCAATAGAAATATCTTAAGGAATCTTTGAAGGTATAAATTTTTTATGCAAAGGACACTCATTTCACAATTAATGCATTTTGTGCACAAAATACCATTCAATTAGTCCTAACAATATATAATTTATATTTGTTCCTTTCTTTTATGAAAAGTCTCCAAATCCATCACAGAATATAAATAAAGTTTGCAATTCACTGGAGAACTTATAATTTCGTTTCCACAATTTATCCATAATTATATTACATCTAATGGTGTAGTTTCTATTTTTATCCATTCTGAAGAGAGAATTATACATAAGCTGATGAAACACAACATGAAACTATTAAAATGAAATCTTATGAAAAAATGATAATTAAGCTAATAAACACAAATTCATAGCAAGCTAATCAGAATAAACGATCTCATCGAGCTTCAGGATTCATGATTTGAGAGAAAACAGCACCAGACGTAACTTTTTGATCAGAAAAGTTGCTGCGAAAGCTCTGATCATCACTACTGCTCGTTAATGTCATGCCACTAAGCCGAGAACCTATCACAAGTCCACTGTCAGAACTGAAATTGTTGCTGCTATCATCGTGCGACGACTCTTTTAGCGGCCGCTCCATGTCCTTGTCTATTTCAGGTTCAAGTACGCACTGTTTGACTGCTGTTTTTTGCAAGTCCAACGCAAATTCGAGTCTCCACACCACATCGTTCATCGACGGTCTATCCATTCCATTATCAACTAAGCAACTAACAGCGAGCTCGAAGAAATTCTTCAGACAATCTGGCGCGATTTTTCCTTTCAAATATGGATCGACAAGGTCTTCAAGCTTTCCATTACGGTAGCATTGTCTAGCCCATTCTGCTAGGCTTACCGGCCTGCTAACTGACGTTCTACTCACCGGTGGCTTAGCGGATAAAACTTCACATAATACCACTCCGAACGAATAGACATCAGATTTTTCTGTTAATCTCTGAAGATGAAAATATTCAGGATCTAGGTACCCAATACTTCCTTTCACCACTGTGCTAATGTGTGGTTTCGACATGCTATTCGGACCGAATTTTGACAGCCCGAAATCTGAAACCTTGGCGACCCATTTATCATCCAGTAAGATATTGGTTGATTTCACATCGCGGTGGATGATAGAGTTCTTGGCACCTGAATGAAGGTATTGCAGTCCATGCGCTGCTCCAATGCAGATTTTAAGCCTCTGAATCCATGGCAATGGAGGATTATCGGTCTTGTAGAGATGATCGCGAAGTGTCCCCTTCGCCATGTAATCGTAAACCAGAATCATTTCACCATCTTCATAGCAGTAACCAATAAGAGAGACTAAATGAAGGTATCGAAGCTGCGAGAGCATTTCTATCTCCGTTTTGAATTCATGTGCGCCTTGCTCCGAGCCTGGATTCAACTGTTTGATCGCGACCGATATGGCTCCTTCATTAATTAACCCTTTGTAGACATTACCGAACCCGCCCACACCCACAATGAATAAACTGTCGAAGTTGTTAGTCGCGTCTCTGATCTCAGAAAGTGAGAATCGGCGACAGAGATCGCACGGTAGAGTTGAGCCTTGGGTCTTTCCGGACTTGGCCGAAGAAATAGAATTACCCGAGTCCTTGGTTTTCGAACTTCGCCGAAAAATGAAGAAAAACAGAGTGGCAAGCACCACAACCCCTGATAAAACACCCCCGATAAGGGCGCCTATTTTCGTCCATTTATTCTTCGGTTTTGGTGATATAGCTGAGGCCGGCGAATCATTTGGTGGAAAGGCGATATCAGGATTTGGACCGGCAAGATTATTTAGCGGCGTGCTTAATTTAAAGATTTCAATCCCGTTAAGAATTGCGTCAGAATGATGAGTTTGTTGGGGAGAAAGCGCCTGCAAAGCAACAGACAGATTCTGCCTCTTTTGGTCGCGGTTGCCAGTCATCATGACGGCGTAATCTTTATACACAGGAAATCCATATCCCCCACTCCACATAATCACATCTGCGCTTCTTTCAGCTGTATCATCATTTATGTAAATCCGAAATACTCGATCACCGGGAACTTGTATGGGAGTTTCAATCTCGCAAAAATGCAGCCTAATAAAATAAGTGAAATCAGAATCAACCGGAAATTCCCAAGTGAGATTGTATTGCTGGTTTATCGCCCCATCCATCCCCATTGATCGTGCAGTTGTATAAACGTTTGCCGGTGCAGAGTAATTAGCTATTTGATCTCCGAAACTTAGCTCAATAGTCAGATTAAAAGGGCGAACGCTTGATTGGTCAATGGTCAAGTACTTTTCATCTTCACCAGACCAGCTTCGAAACATGTTTCCAGAGTCATTTTTCGGAGAGATAGAACTCCCACCGACATTTATCCGGTAAATCAATGCCAAAGCTGAACTACTCTCAATGTTTTGCTGATTATCCTGCCCGACAAGACCAACTCCTCGATCACTTGGTTTGCTGTAATAAAGATTGAGAGGCATGGATACGATTTCAATCCCATTGATAAAAGCGTATGAATCTGGCATATATGGACTTGGAATAAAATCTATATTTAGTTTCTGTTCGTCTTCTTCAGCAACGTTTAAGCAGAATTCTTTAAAGAAACCTTCCAAATCCTGAGCTTCAGCATGAAGAGCAGCACTAAAGTTGCTGAGAAGAGTAAAACGGCCGGCTTTAACGGAGAAAAAAGCATCAGAACGATTAAATCCACCGTAGAAAGCCGGATAAAAGTGGAGACGAATAAATTTTTGTCCTGTGACCACAGGAAACGAGTAGGTGAACTGAGTTCGAGAAAGGCGCGCGGTTGCGTAAGGGGCAGCATAAACCTGTCGCGGCGGTTGGATTGCCGGTGATATGATGGATGAGTTGTTGTGATCTACAAGTGAAAAATTTGAGTTGGTATCTGACTTCCACATTCTTTCACTTATATCTTCGGAATCTGTGGGTGAGCCACAATCGATGGCTATGTTCTCTGAACTGACAGCAGCAACCTGAAAGAAGATGCACTGAAGCAAGGAGATGTATATCAGAGAGACAAACCAATTATTGCTGGTAATCCTCATGTTGTTAGAATGTAAGTTGGAGAGAATGAAAATCATTGTATTTGTGCAGTAGCTAGAGACTGTCTATCACATTTTGGGCTTTCTAATTTGTGGAAGACTTGGTCTTACTGTGAGTTCATGTGCATATCTTATAATTTCAGCTCAGATAAAGTCTTCAGCAATTAACGAAAAAAAAAGAAAGTTACATCACCTATTTTTGAGGTTTAGGAGGAGCATTCATGATATGTTTTTTTCCCTACTAATTTTTTTGGTCTTTAATTTAGATATTTTAAAAAAGAATAAAAGGTCAAATTTCAATCTTCCAACTTGTGGACCGAGATCATCTATATTATATAGGAATAATTAATAAAATAGATCTAAAAACAAATATAGCATTTTAATTCTAATTTTTCAATTTGATTTTTATACCACAGCGTATTACATGTTTATTTTTTTAAACTTTTCTCTTTTATTTTTACTCTGTAATTACAGTCGTCCCTCTGATAATTAATACACATGGTGGATCACAAATTTATTAATTATTAGAATTATTAATTTATTGAATTTGTATAAAAAAATTATAAAATATATAATTTTTTTTAAAGCATCTATATTAAAAGACTTAATATTAATATTATATTATAAAAAAAACTAACTAAATACACTTTACAATCACTCAATTTAAAAAAATTATATTTAATTTAAAAAATATCAATTGATATCAAACTAAAAAATAATTATCAAGAAGTTGTATTCATAAAGTAAAATAATTTTTAATATATTTTTATACTAGAGATGCTTCACTTAATTTGACTTGTTTATCTAATAACTTCTTTTGAAATTTCTCAAACGAATAAAAAAGTCATAATTTGATGGTATTTTAGCTTCCACTTTTTATAGAAAGCAAAGAGACCGGATAAATCAGCTCAGTGATAATACTAGAAAATCTTTTTAGTCATTAGATGTTTTTAAAACAAATTCTATGTTATTGCTAGAATAATTACGGACATGATTAGAAACAAAATTCCGTGACCCTACAAAACGCGCTTATAAAATTTGTTTGGCTGAGAAAGGAATGAGCTATTGTTGTGGCTGCTAGTGCTAGGCCTACCCATGTGATATTAAAACATGAAGCTTCCATTTTCTTTCTTTCTTTCTTCTTGGGATATACTCTCACTATCAAATTTATACAACATAACTTTCTTTTATTTAAGGTATAATGGTATCACAAACGTAATTTATTTAATTTACGTGGTTCGATCAATGCAATCTACTCCACGGACAGAGAGAAAATTCATTCTATAGATTTATTATGAGTTTACAACAACGTCACCTTAATACACAATTTAAGTTCTAACCCATTAAGAAACTAGACTACAAATCCTAATTAGAAAACAATGCTAAATAAAAGGATTAAATATTCTAGTCCTAATAGAAAAAATATGAACTATAACTCAACAATAATCTAATTTATTTTTTTAATTATTTTTGTTGGTACAGGATCCATGAGGTTTCCTGAACGGATCTCAACTATGAGACGACACCTTTAAACCTTCCACATTCAGACTAATCCTTATTTTTTTAATTTTTTTAATTGTGTCTACGCGACATGATTGCCAAGATGATATAAAAAAATTCAATTTATCTGAATCATGTAGCATTTCAATCGATAATTTTTTTATTTTAAATTACTTATTTAATTGTTATGTAGATACAATTAAATTAATTTCAGAAATTAAATAAATTTTTAACGGATTGGTAAATTTGAGATAAATTTACAATTTATAAAAAGTTTTGATAGATTTTTAAAAAATCTTATTTTTTTTGACACAATTAAACTTTAATTTAATCAGCCATGTATTTTGAATTTTTACTAATAATTGAATCCATTATGAATACCATAAAATCGAATATTAATGCTTCTTCCAAACATTATAAATACATTTTATAATGTGAGCAGTATCTCATGTGAGCAATTAAAGTGTGATTTACCTGTATCTTAGCGATACAAGTGGGAACGTTGGAGACTCAATTCTTTTGTTAGAGTAGGGCTCTAAGTTCCGGAGGGTCTATATTTCGGTACCTCGGGTTATTGTCCTAATTGGGCTTTGAGCATTGAGAGCGGTACTTTATAATTTGTAGATTGGTTATAGCGTTTTATTTGCTTTTTTGAAACACCTACGATATACTTTGACGATTTAAGTTGTAATTCTTGTTTAATTTCTTAATATATAACCTATTTTTGATATAAAAAAAAAGCGAGAGACTATTATTTGATCCAGAAAACATTAAAAAAAACAACACATCGCTCGAGCAAATAAAATCCCGCCCCCTCAAGTTTGTCTGTTGGGGAGTTGTAAGCCTATAGTAGGATTTCTGTTGGGCTTCTATTATCAAGACCCATACATTTGTATGTTTGAGACTAAAGGTGGTGCTTAATGTACTGGGCTTGGCCCATTTTGACAACTGGTGGACTACCCTGCCCATTTCCCAGCATGAATCCTTGCTGGCTCATTGTTTATGTTATCCTCTTCGTGAAATTCTTTCATAATAATTTCTGAAGTAATTCAATATCAAAAATAATAATTTCTGAAGCAACGAAGATTATAATAAAACTGATTAAATGTTTCAAATTTTTTTGATTGAGAAAACTGATAAACTGTTAAGTCACGTATAGGGCTAAGAAAGACTTGCACAAGTCATTAGTCTTTGGCAGCATCTCAAAAAACAAAAAACAAAAATGCTTTTGGAAAAATAGTTTTGATTAGTAGTACTAATTTTTATTGTATTTTAGTAAAGAGCGACTTCAAAAAGAAGTCTTCCATAGAGACGGGTCATGTGCATATTATTACGTACTGAATATGCAATTAATTTAGAGTCGTTTTCATCAGAAAGTAAGCCCCCCAACATGACTTGTTAATCCTTATTTGCCCCTCGGCCTGTTCGATAACTGGCAATTTTGGTTCACGGTTCTAATATAAGTGGAAATCGTGGCTTTCAATTTAAAATTTTAAAATTAAAGTGGAGGATTTCTAAAGGTTAAGCAAAACAAATGGAAAAATCAAAATGACCGATGGATTAATCAAACCAACGTTACTATATATGTAGAAGTCAAAATGACCGCCCCATTCTTTACTCTTTTTTTTTTTATTTCTATTTTGTGGACCGCTAGTAATTCAGAAAATATGTTTAGAAATGATTAAAATTATCAACAAATTGTAATTCAAATGATATAAATATTGTCAAAATCGTACATTCAATTCCTTTCACACGTTATCTCCCTTTTCAATTATATAAAAAAAAAAAGTTGGCATGTTTAAGTCTTGAGAAAAGGAGTATGAGATGGTTGTTTTTGTTTTATACTATAGTGCATGATCCCACTTTCCATGAAGCTGAGGTAGAAATCATGGACCATGCATTATTTATTTTCGTTGTCCAAACCGGGACCATGTATTACTGATCCTTATCAAAGACTTAAAAGTCTATACATATATGCTTATAGTCTAGGCCTTATTTTTAAAAAAACTCTAACATTTTATTCCTTTTTAATTTTCTTCTGATATTAAAATTTGACCAATTTTTTTCTTCGTATTTTTATATTTCAATATACTATAAAATATTAAATTGACATTTTTTTATTTAGATAAAATTAAAAAACATTTTCCATGTCTACCATATATTAATCGTATGTGTTTAAAATTTATTTAAACTTAGTTAAATTAATAAAATTAGTTTTAATTTGATTATGATTTTTAATTAGTTTTAAAAATAAAGGACTTGTTTGTATTTTTTAAATATAAATGAATTTTATTTTATTTTTAAACTTAATTAATTGAATGATTTCATCATTTAAGTAAAAATATTTCAAAAATTGATAAATTGGGGTATAAAAGAAAACGATAAAATGCGAAATATGATAAAATTGAACAGTTTTCAACGTCAGGGTAGGATTGAAAATGGGCTAAAAGGTTGGGATTTTTTTTAAACATCAGACCTATAACCTACCAAATAATTTATAAATATTTAGCGAAACTTTTTATGGAATAATTAATTAAAATATGTGAAGTATCTCAATAAAAAAAATTGCTAAAATAAGGTACACATATAATTTTTAGGAAAATTTCATTTCAGGTCCCTAAACTATACCAATTTTGATTATCTGGTACTTAAACTAAATTTTGTCTTTTTTTATCTTTCAACTTAGCAAATACACATTTTTCATGTCCCCACATGATAGCAACGACACTGTTTTATTATATTCAAAAATACAAATTTTTACCCTTAACCACGTCATTTTTGTCATTCAGGGACTCGAAAATGCGTTATCGCGAAATTAAAGGACCAAAAAAATACAAAATTTAGTTTAAGGATCATATAATTGAAAGTGATATACTTTAGAGACCTAAAAATTTGTTATTCCAATTTTCTATTTATAATGAGTTACTATAAGCTCATGTATATATAAACACATTTTATATTTAAAAAATAATAAATTCTAATTATTTACGTGAAAATACAAATTTCTCATAATTTTTATAATTAAAATTGTTAATTAATCTTCATAGGATCACTACCTGATAACTCATTTAAAAATAAAAAATTATGATAACTATTTTAATTTGAAGACCTCATGAAATAAAAAAGTGAGAAATATAATCCTAATATCCTAATTTCAATCCAATTAACATACTCCAATAAATTTTAATTATATGACTTGAATTACTATAATTTCTTTCATTTATATTCTACAAGTAGCTTTCCTGTTTTTCCCTATGAAAGGGACGCAATAGAAATATCTTAAGGAATCTTTGAAGGTATAAATTTTTTATGCAAAGGACACTCATTTCACAATCAATGCATTTTGTGCACAAAATACCATTCAATTAGTCCTAACAATATATAATTTATATTTGTTCCTTTCTTTTATGAAAAGTCTCCAAATCCATCACAGAATATAAATAAAGTTTGCAATTCACTGGAGAACTTATAATTTCGTTTCCACAATTTATCCATAATTATATTACATCTAATGGTGTAGTTTCTATTTTTATCCATTCTGAAGAGAGAATTATACATAAGCTGATGAAACACAACATGAAACTATTAAAATGAAATCTTATGAAAAAATGATAATTAAGCTAATAAACACAAATTCATAGCAAGCTAATCAGAATAAACGATCTCATCGAGCTTCAGGATTTATGATTTGAGAGAAAACAGCACCAGACGTAACTTTTTGATCAGAAAAGTTGCTGCGAAAGCTCTGATCATCACTACTGCTCGTTAATGTCATGCCACTAAGCCGAGAACCTATCACAAGTCCACTGTCAGAACTGAAATTGTTGCTGCTATCATCGTGCGACGACTCTTTTAGCGGCCGCTCCATGTCCTTGTCTATTTCAGGTTCAAGTACGCACTGTTTGACTGCTGTTTCTTGCAAGTCCAACGCAAATTCGAGTCTCCATACCACATCGTTCATCGACGGTCTATCCATTCCATTATCAACTAAGCAACTAACAGCGAGCTCGAAGAAATTCTTCAGACAATCTGGCGCGATTTTTCCTTTCAAATATGGATCGACAAGGTCTTCAAGCTTTCCATTACGGTAGCATTGTCTAGCCCATTCTGCTGTATGAAATTTTTAATTAATTTTACTATCTAATTTGATAAAACGACATAGTTTTTGTATATGAAATTGTTATATATATCTTCTTCCTCTACTTTTTTCTTTATCTCTATCTGCCATCAGCATACTTTCTTCTTACTTCCTCCACCACCACCACTGTCAGCGAACTCACAAGGTCTTCTCACACACAGTGCTTCTCGGTCCTGTTCTTTCACATCTCGGCTATAACAAGCTGGTCACATCAGCATCGTAGCTCTCCGTCGACATAACCTCTACTTCCTCCTTGGCTATCCGTCACCTCGATTTAAATGGAAAGTTAACGTATCTTGCGCTGTTAAAATTTTCATAGGTGGAGTAGATCACTAATCCAAATCTTTTAACTAATTCAATCATATTGTTAACATAATTTACTTATATACTCTGCTTCTTTCTCTATATTTCTCTCTTTCATCAACTGAAAACTCAATAACCATTCACTACTGCAACTTAATTTCACTAACATGCTCACCATCCAATTTTCTTTTTACTTCTCTAATTTTTCTCGCTATTATGTTTAGCAAAATAATTTTAAAAATGATCTTTTTTAAATAGAATTTCTTCTTATTTTTTTCATTTTTCTCACATAGTTGTTGCTTCTTTCATTTTCTTCTCTCATTTCTCTTTTGTTTTCTTCTTTACTTAATCTCAAATCTACGAGCATAAGAAACCACCCTTCTCATATCTACGAGTACAACGTTGATGTTCTTTTCCAGTGATTTCATCGTCGTTGTCATTTAATTTTCTGGTGATTTCATCGTCGTCGTCATTTTTTTCGCTGGTTCATTGTCGTCGTCTTTTTTTTCGGTAGTTTCATCGTCCTCGTCTTCTCCCTTTTAGATTTTTTGTGATTGTTTAGATTATTTTTGGTCTTTTGTTATTGTTTAGATATTTTGTACACAAACTATTTTAGATCTCTTGTTAATATAATTGTTCTCCTTTTTTATGCTTCTTATTTCATACATTGATTTATATTTTTATGTTGTATTTACATAAAAAAAGGTCATCAAAACACCATAAAATACACTATAAAAACACCATAAATACCATGGATGAGCATTCGGTCGGTTTGACCAAAACCGAGCCAACACCCCTTTAACGAATTAACTGTTTGACCGAATAGGTAAAACCAAACGACTGAATAATAATTTTAACTTAAAACGAAACTGATCGAATAGGATAGCAAAATCAATCCGACCAAATATGTCGGTTAATTCAGTTTGTTTCGTTTAAACCGACAAAATTATGAGAAAAAAATTTAAAAAATAAAATAAAAAGTTCAAAATTTTGGTTAATTCGATCAGTTCGGTTAATTTGGACAATTTATAATTAAAATCGAATTGATAACCGATAAACCTAATTTTTTTATATAAAAACCGAATTAACCATTTTAACCAAACCGAACTGACTAAAATTTATCAGTTCAGTCGGTTAATTTGGTTGGCCGGTTTTTTGCTCACCCCTAATAGATACACCATAAAATAAAATAAAAAATATTAAACGGAGAAAGTAAAATAAATATTTTTGAAATTAAAAACTAAATAAAATTATTTTAATAAATATAAAAAATATAAATAAAAAAGAATTTAAAAATCAGATAGCATAGTTATTAAATAAAAAAAAGGTATCCTATAAAATTTCCCCTAGTTATATATCACACTACAAAATTTGTCCCTAATACCTACTTTCAATCATAAAAAAGATATTTCAAATGTTTGCTTAAGTGCCTGTCGGCAAAATTTTGAAATGAAAAAAAAAATGAAAAAGCAACCATTGTCGTATGTGAACTAGTGCGTAAGAAAATTAGTTCATTTTAATCAATTTAAAATAATATTTTTATTTTTAGATATATTTAAAAATAATATTTGTATTTTTATTAATTAAAAATAAAATTAATTAATTCAGTCTCTAAAATTATTCATTTGGTATACGTTTATCTTGAATTAACCTAAAACTAAAAAATATAATTTTAAATTGATTAAAATAACTAAATGTAAATTAATTGGCCAGACATATAAATTTAGAAACCGTAATGATCGTTTACTCGATAAAAATTTGTTAAAACAATTGAAATGCATAGTAATGTAAAAAGGTAAAATATATTTTAAATAGTAAAAAAATAAAATATTAAAATTTAAATTATAACATTAAAATATTTAAAATTTATGTTAATCAGTTATATATACACTACACCCACCTTTACTGGCCTGGATATTTATAAACAGTAGCGGCCACAAGTTTAAGAGGGTGCCTCACTGAAATCCCAAGTGAGCAAGAAACAGAGAGAGAAAGAATGAAGATAACAATAATGGCGGTCACGATGACAGTTATACTGCTCAACGCAATCCATTGCGGTGGCAGTTCAATTTCATCAACTACTGCCTTCACCATAGCAGAGGCCAATCTAGATTTGGAGTTCATGATGGAGTCCCAAATTAGCAGAATGCTCGCTCCTTCAAAGCCTGCTACTTTTCAAACCCTGCAAGGGCCCAATGTCCCATTCCGTTGTGACATCCGGGGCGAAAGTTACTGCCTCTCCGACCGGAAGGGTGGCGTTAGATCAGATTGCCGCAGCAGATATAGTCGCGGCTGTCACTAGATTCCGGCAGCCCAGAACACAAAAAGGGTTGTTGGAATTTGTTAGAAATTATGTGTTCTGACCGAATGGAGAACAAGTATGAGGTCTACTGAAATTATCTGTTTTCTTTCTTCTTTCCTAATGTTGTTTTCTTCTTCGAATTCTCAACCGCAGATAGTATATTTGAACTGTGATGTTAAGTTTTCAGCAAATAAACTTATTTATTTCTTCATATCTAAGATTTGGATCCAGCTAGTCAACCACTAACTAAGCATTATAAACCACACAAATCACCCAACGTCGAAATCGAAATATAGATCTCTGAATCAGTTTCGATCAGATATAATTATGAGTTTTCGTAATTACAATCCAATCTAAAGTTAAAGATTATTGTTCCGCATCACACATACTTATCACAGTTCTTGAGCAGCCATAATCTCTATCAGCATCTTCTCTGATGTTAAATCTGGTCCACACGAACTACAATCTCTGGATTGCCCTTGATTGCTGGGCAGAGATTTGTATGCAAATATTGTATAAAATAACCCTCTAAGCCTCCTCAAGGATGGTGGTTTTTTAGCCATTTTACTGTCAACCCTTGCTCTGCGGTCACTGAAAAACCTGTAAGATTCCTTACTAGCAGATGTATTTTTCGGCCAAAATGTTGGACATGACTGCACTGGACCTCCACTGCTCTCCCCCTTGTGACGCAGAGATAACTCCGCCGTTTCAATTCCATTTTCATCTGCACCAAAATCGGCAGATTCCTGAAGTTTCAATGCAACCTCAAGTTTCTTCAACACATTCGACATAGTAGGCCGCTCATTCTTTTGATCATGCAGGCACTTCACGGCAATCCTCGAGTATACCTTCAAACATTCTGTCGCGATTTCGCCCATTAAATTCGGATCAACGATTTGGTCAACGGTACCCTCTTTGACATGTTTTTTAGCCCATGATGCTAAACTATGTTGTTCATCTTCTAGCTTTATGTCAACCGCTGGTCTGCCACATAATGCTTCAAATAGCAATACACCAAAGCTATAAACATCAGATTTTACAGTTAAATGGTTAGT
The DNA here is from genome assembly GCF_937616625.2 of Mercurialis annua. Taxonomy (NCBI): domain Eukaryota; kingdom Viridiplantae; phylum Streptophyta; class Magnoliopsida; order Malpighiales; family Euphorbiaceae; genus Mercurialis; species Mercurialis annua. Next base: position 34,207,502 of record NC_065573.1, on the reverse strand, counting down.
GACATAGTACTCAGGATCTAGATACCCAAACGTACCCTTCACGTCCGTGGTTACATGGCTTCGCGACAGGCTTGTAGGGCCTAATCTAGACAATCCGAAATCGGAAACCTTAGGCACCCAATTCTCATCAAGTAAAATGTTGGAGCTTTTAATATCGCGATGAATGATACAAGGGTCTGTACCTGTATGAAGGTATTTTATTCCTTTAGCTGTACCAACGCAAATCTCTAGCCTTTGTTTCCATGCCAATGGAGGATTATGTGGATGATAAAGATGATCGTGGAGTGATCCTTTAGCCATATACTCGTACACCAGGATCATGAAATGTTGTTCGTTGCAGTAACCGATTAAAGATACTAAATAGTTGTGACGGATCTTTGATAACATTTCAATCTCTGCCCAGAACTCGCTAGACCCTTGGCTTGAAGTTGGCTTGAGTGCTTTAATAGCTACCGGTGTGTTTTCAGTGTCGATGTATCCTTTAAATACTCGACCAAAGCCCCCGTCTCCAATTATTAGATCTCTGTCAAAGTTGTTAGTGGCATTTCTGATCTCTTCAGCTGTGAATATACGACAGATTCCTTCTTGCAGGGGCTTTGTGCTCTCCTGGCTGAACCTTATTCTTCTGCAATACCAGAAAATTGTAAATCTGACTATGACTAACACCATGATCACACCAGCTGCAGCTCCAATAATTGCAGGGATCTTCGACTTTCGCTTCTGCTTATCTGATACGATCTCTATTCCGTTAATAAAACCATACGAGCTATTAGTAGTTCCTGGAGTAAAGACTAAGTTCAGAATCTGATGGTCTTTTATGTTCAAGCTGAATTCCTTGAAAAAGGAATCAGCAGAATAATTAGAAGGGCTGAATTTACTCAAAAGAGTGGAAGGACTAATTGTAACACTGAAAACTGCCTTAGAACCGTTGGATCCTCCGGCTGATACAGGATTGAAGTACAACCGTACAATTTTTAGTCCTGATCGAACATGGAAAGAGTAATTCAACTGAGAATGAAAAATTCTGCAGGTTTGGTATGGGACAGGATCATTGAATTTTGCTAGAACAAGGGGTTTACAGTAAGTGTTTGCGAAATTTGCTGCTGATGAGGAAATGAATTTTGAATCAATATCTCCGGTCCAAATTCGACCATCTAGGCTGGTTGAGTTACCTGATGCACCACAGTTAAGGAGTATATTATCAGTGGACGAGAACAACTCCGGCGAGTTGCCAGAGACTGTAGTTGAAAGAAATTTGAGAAACATGAAGAGGAAGAAGGTGTCGAATTTGATTGAAATTAGCATCTGAGAACTCAGAATAGGGAAAAGTGAATATGTTAAAAATATTTTAAGAATTTGATGAGCAATTTGTTTATATAATGTCCTTGATTTGGAAAATTTTGCAAGAAATTAAGAAGTCAGAACATGAAGCTTACTTTTCACATTCCATCCTTTCAGGGGCGGAACTAGAAAATTTGAAATGGGGGGCTGGAAAAAAAAATTCGTAATTTTTTTTTTATAACTACATTGTAATCTATACTATATATAAAAGCACGGATGGAGGGGGGACAGGCAAATTTACTAAATAATCCTTTTAAGTTTACTACTAAATATAGGTTTTATAGTCATTAACTAATTAGGTATTTAATTAATCACTATTATAATTAAAGTTCTAATTATAATATGTAACTAAATTATCAGTATGTAAAAAATAACTAAATTGTCTCCAAATTAGTAGGAATACCTATTTTTTAGTTTGATTGAACTACAAAATTAAAATATTATATTTGGTCAGTATAATATTATTTAAATTTCTATCTTATTTTTTTTAAAGATATTATTAATAAAACTAAGTTAATTATTTAATTATGGTTATTATAAAATCAAAAGAAAAATAAATCAGTATGGCAAAAAATTTAATAGCCGAATATATTATATTTACTTTTAAAAAAATTCTTAACTAATTTAATATTAATTATAAACAAAAAAATTGATATAATTATAATAAATTTACTAATATATTCATTGACAACTTACGTTACGAGCCACGTGCATAGCACGTAATGCGAAACTAGTATAAGTAAAATTATACATAAAAAATTTATAAAAGTTATAAATTTTGAAGATATTAACAAGAAATTAGAGATAACACTTATATAAAAGTATAAATTTAATGACTATATTTAAAAAAAAAAATAAAGTACTAATTTGTTCTTTTTAAAAAGTTTGCGGGGGCGGTCGCCATTTCACCCTATAGGGCTGGTTCCGCCCCTGCATCCTTTGTATGCTATGGTTTGGCATAAAGTTGCAGATACCTAAATCAAATCATAATGAAGAACACTTTAATAAACTTTTTACCAGTGAGATATAGCTTAAATGGTATATGCACATACTACTAGGTCGTGGGTTCAAATCCTCTCACAAACGTTTCCCCCTATCAATTATTAAAAGACCTTTAATATACTTTTTTTTTATCAAAATGAAATACCATATTGTTGGCGAATCGCTTGGTTTTGTTTACAGCCTTAATTAGTTAAAACTAAAGCCAAAAATCTGTAGCGTTCTATCAAAGAAAATCAGCTGGAAAAAAATTATGACATGTTAATTTGATACCTTCAGGAATATTGGTCCATTGATAACAAGAATAAAATAAAGTTTGGTCCATGGAAAATATGCAAATTAAGCCATTCTCAAATGAAAAAATTATACTCCATTTGCAATGTGGACTACTATTTACCGCCTCAAATTACTATCTACCGCTCAACTTTTTACCAAAATACCCCTAAGCCATTTTCAGTTTTTTTTTACAAAAATTCAATTCTCTCAATTCAATTAAAAACCCAACGAATATCCGAACGAATTTACAATAAAAATGTCAAAATCGACTAAAAATAAAAGATGGAACCTCCGGTAAATAATCGGTTTTTATTTATTTAATTTTTTAAATTTTTAATTTTTTTTAATTTTTTTTAATGGGCCATCTCCCTCAGATGGCGATGGCCCATAGGGGTCATCGCCAAATCGAGGCGATAGTCCATAGGGTCCATCGCCAAATCAAGACGATGACCCATTAAAAAAATTAAAAACCGATTAATTATTAGAGGTTACCGTCCTCTATTTTTAGGTGATTTTGATATTTTTATTATAAATTTTCTCGGTTATTTGTCGGGTTTTTAGTTGAGTTGAAAGAATTGAGTTTTTTTTTTTAGCTGAAAATGGCTTAGGGATATTTTGGTAGAAAGTTGGGCGGTAGGTAGTAATTTAGGGCGGCGAATAGTAATACCCTTTGCAATTGATACTCTTTATAGCACTTCAAAAATCAAACCAAAAAAGAATAGCACAATTGACTTATCCCGCATAATTTTAAATAAAAAATCCTGATAAATTATTTTCCTTTCTTTTCCGTAACATTTGCAGTCGAGAAATTAGGTAACGCACTCGAGCATCTCAATCAACTAAATTAACACCCTCTTAGCATACTATCATATGTATTATTTTTCTCGCTGACAATTCAGTAAATAGAAAAATAAATGTACATAATTCTGATACATTTCACAAAAGTGAAAAACAAAGCAAAAACTGATGAGATAACTATAACTATTAGGATTGGACAAAATGCCTTTTGCCTACTATTCCTAAACAGGCCATGCCCTAAATATAAGCTTGAAGATTGGAGCAAATTGCAGGAGCAGGAAACGAGAATTCAAGACAGCAGCTGATTCCATCAGATCATTCCACTATTTAAACTCCATGCCGAGCTAGATCATCGGCAACGGCATTACCCTCTCTGAAAATATGAAAAATATGAAATTGGATGCTATTTAGTTATTTTAAACAAGCAATCCAATTTAATCTGAGAAATTATTTTCCTTAAAAGTATACGTTCTTATTCATAAAAAAGAAGTATATGTTCTTCATAGAGAGATTATCTTTTAGAAACAAACGAAGTTATAATCTCCTAGACAATACGTAATTATTCAAAAAAAAAAAAAAGGTAAGAATAAGTAATTCTCAAATAATATTTTGCCGTATTAATTATCACATTTTTAAGTTTAGCAATTGTGTCCGATGCAAATTAGATTGAATTTGGATCTCTCAAATTAATTACACGCGTAATTATTAATTCTATATTATTTCCTATAAAATGTAAGGTAGAAATTATGTAATTTAGTTTTGATTTTCTTAATTTATGCTTATTGGAAAGAATAATTTATCTATTTTATTATTTAGTATGTATATTATAAATTTAATTTGTATTTTTTATACTTTAAATAATATAATAGACTAATTCAAACAAATTATGATATATTTATTTGGTGTATTGTTATAATTTTAGGAGATTTTTAGACAAATACCTATAAAACACCTATATATTCTCAAGAGTACCTATTGACTAAAATTAATTGAAATTTACAGTTTGACTAAAATTCTGTTACAAAAATAAACTTTCTATTTTGAAAAGTACGATTTGTTACAGATGAACAGGACAACTCGTCATTTTCTTGCACAGAATTCAAGCGCATGGGGTGGAGTAAGGTTTTAGCTTCCTTTCCGGAGAATTTAACGGCGGCGATGACGGTTAATCAGGCGGCAGAGCTGTTTAATAGATTTAATTTCGCTTTTGAAGAAGCGTACATGAAACAAAGAGGCGGGGTCGTTGATGACGATGACGTCGATGAAGACGGGGAGGATATCGCTGTTTTTTGATATAGATGAATGTGAGAGTTGATTTTATGTTCCGGTAGTGCCGCTAAGATTCCGAACGAGTCCAGCTGTGAAAACGCCGTTTTGAGATGCAGTGGAGGAAGAAGGGCTGTTGTGGAGGTGATTTTGGTTGTGGAGGTGATTTCTTGAAGGCGGGCATAGTTTTTCATATCTGAACAAAAATCATTTATCTATATTTGAAGTCCTCTAATGGCATTTTTATTGATAAAGTTGAGAAATTTCCCTCTTGGAATTTTTAAAATTTGCTGATTTTTTTGTTTAAACGTCTCAATTAGTGTAAACCCAGAAAAGGGTATCTAAAAATGTCTTCAATTCGAGTTGATTCTTCGAATAGCCACTAATAGTCTTGTGATAGGTTATGCTATATGTTCAAGCTTGTTAACTGTGATTAACAAGTTTGCTATTACTAAATTCAATTTTCGTGGTTTATTAACTGCATTGCAGTACTTGGTTTCTGCTTTAGGTGTTTGGGTTTTTGGAAAGTTTGGATTTTTACATCATGATACATTCAATTATAAAACTGCTCAGAAGTTTATACCTGCTGCAATTGTTTTCTATTTAGCAATCTTTACCAATACTAATCTTTAGTTACTTAGATGATTATATTAAATTTATGATTTTATGAGTTTACTGAATAGTATAATTTTATCAATGGTTGACTATCAGTTTACTTAAAAATAATTTATTATTGTTTATTTTTTAAAAAATACTATAAAATATTAAATTTATGGTTTATATCGGTTTACTAAACATAAGTTTACCAATGGTTGACTATCAATTTACTTAAACACAATTTACTATTATTTATTTTTAAAAAAATTATAAAATATTTTAAATTTATAGTTTAGATCGGTTTACTAAATACAAGATTACCAACGGTTGACTATCAGTTTACTTAAAAAACAATTTACTATTATTTTTTAAAATTATAATATTAAATTTATGTTTTATATCGGTTTACTAAATATAAGTTTATCAACGGTTGACTACCAGTTTATTTAAAAAAACAATTTACTATTTTTTATTTTTTAAAATTATAAAATATTAAGCTTATAGTTTATATCGGTTTATTAAATATAAATTTACCAATAGTTGACTATCAGTTTACTTAAAAAACAATTTTTTTTAAATTATAAATTATTAAATTTATAATTTATAGTTTATATATGTTTACTAAATATAAATTTACCAACGGTTGACTATCAGTTTACTTAAACACAATTTACTATTGTTTATTTTTAAAAAAAATTATAAATTATTAAACTTATGGTTTATATCGGTTTATTAAATATAAATTTACCAACGGTTTACTATCAGTTTACTTAAAAAGCAATTTACTATTGTTTATTTTTTAAAATTATAAAATATTAAACTTATGGTTTAAATCGGTTTACTAAATATAAGTTTACCAACGATTGACTATCGGTTTACTAAAAAACAATAAACGGTTTATTCACGGTTCACTAACGGTATTCTAAAAATAAAATTATAAAAAATATAAAAAGGTCAATAGAGTTTTTTACACAAAATACTACGACTTATAACCATATATTCACAATAAAAATTATTACACATTTATCAACAGTTAACCCAACGTCTACTGACAGTGTACTAAAAATAGGGTTATTGGTGTGCCATTAGTACATCATTGGTTAACTAGCAACAAAAAATAAAATTCAGTAACAGTTACTTACGATTTTATTAATGATATATTCAAAATAAAATTTATGATAAGTTAATCAACGGTTTAATCAATGTTAACCATTGGTTACCTAATACCCATTCATTTTCAATTACTCAAAAAATTGCTAACCGTTTACTAAAAGATAAGTTAATATACTAACAATTGACTATCGTTTTACTAAAAAGACAACAGTTTTAGAATTATAGAAACAAGCATAAATTAGTTTATTTTTTTAATAAACTAACTAAAAATTACTATTTTTTTTATTTTTAAATTATAAACTATTAAAATAAATTATTACTTAGTTTACTATAAGTTCACTAAGAGTTTACTAACAGTCAGCTATCGAAGTCTAGTTTATAGAAAAAAAAATTAAAAATATATGTTTAAAAAACTAATTTTTTTTCTCTATAAACAAATACGAATTTATACTTAAAAATGCCATTACAACTAGTTGTTGCCTCCACAATCCTCCTCCTCCGGGCTTTCCTTCCTCCGCTACAAAAAACACTACTCAACAACTTGCTTTATAAATTTTAATTAATTTCATAATCTAGTTAGTTCACTAACAGTTTACTAAATATTTGTTCACTATAAATTCACTAACGGTTTACTAAGAATCTATTATCGATTTACTTAAATCAAATTACTATTTTTTATTTTACTAAAATTAAAATGAATTCTTACTTAATTTATTAAATTTATTGGTGCTATATTAGTAAACAATTGGATAACCAACAATAAAACCATTACAAATACACAAATGAAAAAAAGTACATAAAAAATTAAAAGCATCATCAAAAAATAATTATAAATTTACCAATGGTTAACTCAAGGTTTACTAACAATATTATTTAAATTAAATTTATTGGTATATTATTAAAAAAAACTAATGGTAAACCAACAACAAAATTATTACAATCATATACTAGACAATTAAAGTATTAAAACTTTATCTTCATTTTTGCTTTTCTCGCTTCCACATTCGTCTTCTTAACTTCAACCTCTTCGTTACTCTCAATATTTTCAGCCATCTTTATATGTTCCCATATTGATACAAAGAAATAAAATACGCTCCCGCTGTTGATCAGCAAAAATATATAAAATAGTAATCCTTTAGTGAACTGTTAGAAACTATTTAATAAAATATAATAGATATAATAAAAATAAAGAGATATGTCTCCATGACTGCAATTGAAATTATTCAAAAAATCAAATTGCACCTGTAAATAAGATTTTGAAGAAAAACGAGCACAAAGTAAAATTAAAATGACAGACATATGAGAAAAAAAAATATAAAATCTGATAAACATGAAAACACCATTAGAAAACCTGTAGCAAACCGTTAAATCTGGTAAACAGAAAAAACACTATTAGAAAACGTATAGCAAACCATTAATTTAATACAAAAAATATAAAATACAAACAAAATAATAGACAATCATCTTCATGTTTACTAATAGATTTATCAATTGTATAAAAAATAGTCAAACTATACCAAATAAATTGTATAGATAAAAAATTAAAAACACCACCAACTTCTTAAACAAATAAAAATAAATTTAGTATTATATACCATTCTCAATTATGACAAAAGTGATTATATTCATGATGTGATATAACAATTTTAACAAAATCAGATTATGCTAAAAAAAGTACTCCAATTCTCATATGCACACATCTAAATGAGAAAAATGTCTCCAGACCTCACAGTATCAACAGAAAATCAGCCTTCAACGCATTCAAGTAAACAACTTTAATTTCTCTCATAGTTGCATCGGCCGACAACAGTGGTCTAATGAAGAACTGTGCATACCTGAAATGATAACCAAATCCACATAGCTAATAGCCTAATAGCTTCATGATAAATAATAAACAGAATATTATCATTTACAAAACGGAACATAAATGATTATAAATAATAGAACTGAATATTAGCATTTACAAGCCTCTCTCAGGCATTTCGTCGAACATCTCAACTGCATCTCCGAAATTGCATACCCTTTCCATCACCGTCGTCTAACACCTCAACGGAACTGACGATGTTCATGCCCCACGCTCCTACATATGGAAACCGCCGATTTCTTGTCCTCGTTCTCCATTTGTTATGGCTGTAGTTTGTGTGAGTTATTGGGATCTATTTCCTTCAATTCTCAAAGGCAAAATAAATTAAAAAGACGTGAAGTAAAAACTGCTAATTAGGAAAATAGATTTGTATATGAGTTAAGTGGGATTGAAGATTTGTTTGGGATTATTACGGGTAACTGAGGGAGAAAAATCCGACGGATTGCGTCGGTGATGGAAATGAAGAAATAGATATGAAGAGAAGAAAAGGTTGAAATATGGAATCAATTCACTTTGAATAGTGTTTTTGCAATAAAAAAAGTGTGATCGTACGCGTGAGAATATATTGTACTTTTATGGTGCTGTATCTAATTTCCTCTAATTTTAGAGTGTAAATGGGTCTATATATATTTTTAATCTACCTGTAACCTGTCAGATACAGAAGGATTATTTTGAAATATTTTGATTATAACGAAATGATTTTCTGGAATTTAAATCGTGAGAGACATCAAAAGTTAGATTTATAGTAATACTTAAATACAAATTGAATTATGAAATTTAGCTTAATTTGTAAATAAAAAATAAATTTGATAATTTGACAAAAATAATAATCAATTTTTATATTTTAACAAATCGAAATACTAAGTTATCTTATGCTGATAGAATGATGTAAACATCAGAGCAGTCATATTAGCTTTTTCCAATAGAAAATAGGTCGGTGATTCGATTTGCCAAAATTAAATTAGTGTCTAATTTTGTTAAATTTTAAATCCATATTCCAATGAGCCCTTAAATAAAAAAACTCTCCTCGGCTTTGGCCGTCCTCTCATTCCAACAAAAAAACTGACGAAAATAATATTCATATAATCCACACAGTGTCGCTCTGTATACAAATATTTGAGATAAATGCCTAAATTTGGATAAACTGTACACTAAAAAACACTTATTTTTTCGACAGAAATTAAATCATGCACCTCTTAATGAGATTGGAGATGAGTTATTAATTAATTACTTTCGATTGTTGGCTCAAATTGACGCTTTAAGTGGGTTCCGAAAAAACTAAAGTGCTCTCACTGTTTTTGGTCCATAGGATAGGCACTCATCATCTGAAAAACGTAAAGCAAAATGATTCTCAGAATCTTTGGTGCAATAGAGTTAGTGGAGTTGAGGATGCTATTATAAAAGGAATACCAACAAAGATTAATTTTGTTATCTCAAGATCAAATAAGATTAAATTTATGACTTAAAAAAAAGCCTAATGATGCAAAAAGCTTAAAATAAATCAACATTGTAAAAATTTATATAAAATTGACAAATTCGCGCGAAATATATCAATTTTATCAAAATTGATTAAGTATATCTATAATATCAATTAATTATGTTAAAAATCATGTCACAAATCATGTATTAAAAAGAATTTTTCATAATTCTACGTGATGCACTTGATTCAGAAAAAAATTTACGCCGAAAAATAAATTTTGTCAAATTTATCTTTTATTTTAAAATCTTCAAATACTAATTTTTTGAATTTAAAAAATATTAAGGACTATTTTATACTTTTTATAATTTTTTTAATAAAGAGTGTTTCAAACGCGGTATGAAAATGCGTGAGAGATGTGTTTGATCCGGTTTGCCATAGTAGGGGTTTTTTCGTAAACAATTGCCCTAAAATAACAAAATTCCCCAATAATGCCTCTTCATGGAATCCGCAACTATGAGTTGCGGATTCATCATGACTTCGCAACTGTGAGTTGCGGATTTATTGCGGATTCCATTGAAAACCCCTTAATCACCTGATTAAGGGGTTAATCACCCTTAATTAGATGATTAAGGGTTCATGGCCTACTGTCTTTATGCGCAGAAACAAGAAGAGTGAACATTACTGTTCATTTGAATGTTATGACCAAGTTTATATACAAATTGGTTAATTGGCCACTTTGTCCCTTACCTCAATTTCGCACTTTAATCCAAATTCTTAATTATCGTCTGCACTAAAACGGACAACGAAATTCGAATTATATGAAATTTTAACCATGAATTTCATAATTCGTAAATAGAATAAAAACGTATATTTTTAATAAATTATTTAATATTTATTAGGGCTAAATTAGACCCACTTGATAAAATAAACTACGTCCAAATTTCATAAAATTTTGACGATACCTTCCTAAAATTATTTCGCGAATATTGATATTAAAAATATTCGCTCGAGACTTATAAATTATTTTATTTTAATTTTCCAATCTTTACTACTCCCGTTCAAATCCGATTATTAAAATTTAAATTCTCAAATTTAAATTTTGAAAATCTATAATCATGATATACTTTTAGAGACATTTATAAATTAAATTTATAATTAATTTAATTTATATACTCCCAGTTTATTAAATCACTTCCCGTGATTTAATTTAACGATCTAAAATTATCAAATTTGACTTTTATTCATCAACAAACAAAATAGGTCTTTTACGAATATTTTTCTTAATATTCAAATCTCAAAATATTATTTTTAATATTTTAATTATCCAAATTCGACTCCCGTAATTTTAAGTGAATAAATTATGCCACGAAGTTCCGAGCGAAAATAATTTATAAGTCCTGAGCGAATATTTTTAATGTCAATATTCCCGAAATAATTTTAGGAAGTTATCGTCAAAATTTTATAAAATTTGGACGTAGTTTATTTTATCAAGTGGGTCTAATTTATCCCTAATAAATCTTAAATGATTTATTAAAAATAAAATATAGGTCCTGTGAGAATAAACATTACGTTTTTATTCTATTTACGAATTATGGAATTCATGGTTAAAATTTCATAAAATTCAAAATTCATTGTTCGTTTTAGTGCGCACGATAATTAAGAATTTGGATTAAAGTACGAAATTGAGTTAGGGGCCAAAGTGACCAATTAGCCAATTTGTATATAATCAGTCATAACATTCAAATGAACAGGCGATGAATCCTTAATCATCTGATTAAGAGGATTTCTATGGAATCCGCAACTCATAGTTGCGGATTCCATAGAGAGGAACTATTAGGGAATTTTGTTATTTTAGGGCCATTCTTTAGGAAAAAAACCCCATAGTAGTGGCCTTGTTTGATCTAATTTCGCGAGTTTGGGCATATTTGATCTTTCATACAAAGTTGAAGGGGTACATTAATTCTTTGTTCATATTTTATCATTAGAAATGTGAATTTTTTGTGTTTATGTGAAGAATCGAACCCACAAACTTAACAAAATGTTGGTGTGTATATAGTGCACCGCTTATCCTACATGGCCAAATCCATTTTGAGGTCCTTATATTTTCAATATATTTTATTATTAAAAGATCCCTATTAGCTCTATGATATGTAAATTTAGTATATTTCTGCTAGAAAAGGAGAATATTTTATGATCAGCAAATCAAGTAGCATCCATGAATACTCTCTCACTTCTAAAAGCTGCTACATTCTTTACCTTCTTTCTCCTACTTTATGTTGCTGATCGCACCTCAGTTGCCATCTCCAAGCCTCCGTACACACCAACTGACTCTATCCTCGCAAACTGTGGCTCCTCAGGAATCACATTTTCACCCGATGGCCGGAGCTGGACTAGTGATCACTTCAACTCTAAATTCCACCCGATCGACGCAACAAACGGAAAATCAGTAGCTGCTACGGCCAGCCGACAAAGCAGCAATGTCAATACTGTCCCGTACATGACTGCTCGCTTATCTCAATCGGAGTTCTTTTACTCCTTTCCTGTCTCCGCGGGCCAGAAATTTATCAGACTTTACTTCTACTCTTCTTCGTATTCGTCTGGTTTTGATCGGTTTCAGGATTTTTTCGATGTAAAATCAGGGCCGTATACTTTACTCAGGAATTTCAGTGTCTCCTTTCACGGTGAATCTCAGAAAACTACAGCTTTTGTTAAAGAATTTTGCGTAAACGTTGAAGAGAATCAGAAACTGAATCTAACTTTCTCTCCTTTGAATGATTCGTATGCTTTCATTAATGGGATAGAGATTCTGTCTATGCCATTGAATCTTTACTACACGCCACCCGATCAGCCATTAGGCCTCAGTTTTGTTGGAGAAACGACGACGTTTTATGTCAGAAATGATACTGCTCTGGAGAAGATGTACAGATTTAACGTCGGAGGCAACGGAATTTCGCCTACGGGCGATACTGGTATGTACAGATTATGGGAGGACGACACGCCATTTGTTCATTGGGATGGCTCGGCTAATAGCGAGCCATCTTTTTCTCTCAATTATTCAAGAATTCATAACTACACAGCTCCTGATGATGTTTACCTGTCTGCTCGGCAAATGGATACCGATCCCACTGACATGAATATCACATGGGTTTTACCTGTGGATCACGGATTCAAGTACCTTGTACGGCTTCATTTCTGTGAATTTGCTACTCAGTATGGGATTAAAGTGAATTGGAGGCGATTCAATATATTTTTAGATAATCAGACTGCGAAATTGGGGTTTGATGTTCTTGAAGCAAGCGGAGCTTATTTAACTCCTATTTATACTGACTATGTAATAACAACAACTGAGAGAAAAACAGAGATGTTGGTTGCTTCTGGTGATGATGATTACAAGCTTTTCATAATGTTAAAGCCTAATTATTCGAGTCTTCTTAATGATTCTTTCTTGAATGGGATGGAAATTTTCAAGTTAAACGACTCCAATGGAAATCTTGGCGGACCTAATCCTCTAGTGTCTATCCCTCCTCCACCGCCAGCACCAGTGCCCCCGGTACCGGCGACAAAGTCTAAGTCAAGAACACTATTCATGGCTGTTGGTATAAGTGTAATTATTGGTCTGCTGATAATAATTTCTTTGTTCGTTTGGCGATTAACAATGCGGAAATCATTCAACTCTTCGAAAAGGGAATCAACAAGGTCTAAAGCTTCTTCGCTGCCGGAAGAGCTCTGCCGTCATTTTTCACTGTCTGAGATTAAAGCTGCAACAGATAATTTCCATAAGAACTTGATCATCGGAACAGGCGGATTCGGAAACGTGTACAAAGGCGAGATTGACGATGGAACCATGGTGGTAGCTATCAAACGTTTGAATCCAGAGTCCAGACAAGGTACTAAAGAATTCAGAACAGAGATTGAGATGCTCTCTCAGCTCCGCCATCTCCATCTCGTGTCTCTGATAGGATACTGCCACGAAGAAGGAGAAATGGTCCTCGTTTATGAATACATGATCAACGGAACTCTCCAACAGCATTTATACGAAACCGACAACGATCCACTTCCATGGAAGAAAAGACTCGAAATATGCGTCGGAGCGGCCCGTGGATTTCACTACCTTCACTCTGGTGCAAAGCACACAATCATCCACCGAGACATCAAGACGACCAACATTCTGTTAGATGAAAATTGGGTAGCTAAAGTATCAGATTTCGGATTATCCAAAATCGGTGTAAATGATTCTGCCGTAAGTACGATGGTAAAAGGAACATGGGGCTATTTAGACCCTGAATACGCCCGGCGACATCAATTAACAGAGAAATCCGATGTGTACTCGTTCGGTGTTGTGCTGTTTGAAGTATTGTGCGCTAGAAAACCACTTAACAAGAAGCTGGTGGAAGAAGAACAAATGAATTTAGCCAATTGGGCAAGATTATGCATCAAAAATGGGAATATTCATCAAATAATCGACCCGTATCTAATGGGAAAAATATCCCCAGATTGTTTCAATAAATTTGTGGAGACTGCAGAAAGTTGCGTGCGCGACAATGGAACTGAAAGGCCGTCCATGCACGATGTAATGCAAAAGCTCGAGTTTGCGTTGGAGCTCCAAGAAGCTGCGGATGCGGCAGAGAAGAAGAAGGGAGACGATTGTGTTAGTGTGTATCCTCATGTGTCATTCCATGCGTCTCGATATAGCGACATTGATGAGTTGGATTCGAGTTATAATCAGAGCGGGATTAAAGATGTGGATACAGATAGTAGCGGAGTTACATATACGAGTCTTGAATCTGGTTCCATTATGTTTAGTCATGGCTTTTCCAACTCCAACACCTTAAGTTCTTCTGAAACAAAATAGCATTTATTAAATAGAAACATAACTTTAATTTGTATCATTTTAACGCTACTTTTTCTCACAAATAAAATTATTCAACTATTTTAAGTCATTTGAAGTTGACGTGGCATATTACTTTCAATGTTCATTTGTTGCGTGCTTGATTCAGATTGCTCTCTAATTAGATGCAGGTCAGCGGACAACTCTTGACCCGTGGATGCAACTTTTTCATATCATATCCAGCTAGTCAACAAAAGCAGGGTGTGATGGTTTTTTTCGTAAAATATGGTCGCTATTTTTCTGCGTGGCTAATACCGACGAATCACGACAATCCGTCGCTAAAAGCATTTAATGACCGATTGTGGCTATTTAGCGACATGAAATCTATAGTTAAATGACAGAAAACTAATAGTGGATCACTTGGATGCTGCTATATTTTGCGACAATCATCATATTACTACATTTTGTATGGTGTGGGATCATGATGCATGGAAGATACCTTGGGGCTAGGGTTTATTCGATGCAAGGATTGCAAGCGCCTCTTGTGGCGGAAGCCATTAACTTCAAAGAATAATTTGTCATAGGTTAAAGTATTGGCTTCGCACAATATTCAGTTTAAAACGGATGTGTTGTTTCTAGTTTGGACTTTCTCTTCATCGCAGGAGGATCGTTTTTATGTTGGTGTGCTTGTTGACGAGTGCAATTTTTTTTAAGTACTATATTAATAGTTCGTTGTTTTATATCAGGAGATCAGTAAATTAGATTTGGATGTTGGTAGCTAAAAAACCGCTCTCTCACCATGGCCCCTGTTCTTGCTTTATCTGTTCTAGTGAAAGAGGAGAACAATTTTAACTTTGATTAAAGGGCGACAATGATGCTTCATGCTTTTTCTTTTGTCATCTTCGTCCCCATTCATATATTCCTTATCAACGTCCTACAATGTGGCTTTTATTAGTCAATTATTAAGTTTATTTATTGCACGCACTTTTATAAGATATTGTGATAAAATATATGTTTTACGTACAAAAGACGTGGCATTAATTTTGTCTTTGAATTAAAATACCGTCCACAAAAATATACCAAATTCTTATTTTGAACGTCTCAAAATACATATAAAATTTTCATATTGTAATTTGATCAGCAAAATTGCCCTTAAAATATATAATCTTTCCATCACATTTGAAAAAGGGACACATAAATTTTATAGCGATATTAATATTTTAATTCATCTTGTTTTTCCTATTAATTAGTGGAATATCACCTAATAATAGACTGAATGTATTGTAAATTAAATTGTATTTAATGTATATTTTAAATTACTGAGTTAAAAAATGGAAATTAAATATAAATTAACACGGAAAATATGATACGAACTTCTAAAATGGTTCGTACATAAAAAAATCTTTTTTAAACGTGACGACGAGAGTAACTAAATACTCTCTCCCTTTTTTTAAATTTTCCATTTAAGCAAAAGTGTACATATTAAGAAAGTGAAAATTTATCTTAAAATTATACAAATAAAAAATACTAATATAACTCTATTAGTTAGTAAATAATTTGTAACTCGAGGCATAGAGTCATTTATTAGGAAGAGATAAATTTAAAAAATACTAGCTAAAGTAATCTTTAAATTTTAAATGGATAAATAATTATAGACAAAATTATTTGGCTAAATGAACAGTTTAAAAAACAGAAAAAGTATATTTAAAATGTCTAGATACTTAAACTAAAAATATAATAAAAATAAATGAAAATTTAATAATTTAATTTATATTTTTTAATTTCCGTACACTTTGGTCTTATTTATAGAACGAAGGGGGTATTGGCTATTTTCCCTTTTGCTTTTGATTTAAAGGAACAGAATGACATCTTTTAAACATAGCTAGAATTATTGGTGGAGTTAAAACAAAATACTCCAAATAAATAATAATTGGCCTGTTCTTTTTTTTGTCTGATCAACCAATCATTCATTCTCATCAAAACTACTACTCCTTCTCTAAAATTTATTTACATGTATTTTATCAAGTGATTGTAGAATTTTATAGTACAGTCGACTTTCTAATAGTTAATATTTTATAAATTAATTATTTTAATAATTAATAAAAAATTGAGAAAACCAACTTCGTTCCACGTCGGATAATTAATAATTCTATTATTTAATAATTAATAAAATTTAAAATATATTCCACATGAATATTAATTATTAGAGAGATTTTTAAAAAAAAAAATATAACAATTGATGATTTATTTGAGGCAATACTAACCTTAATTCATAAAGTGGAAGTTAAAATACCATCAAATTATGACTTTTTTATTCTTTTGAGAAATTTTAAAAGAAGTTATTAGATAAACAAATTAAAGTAAGTAAAGTATCTTTAGTATAAAAAATATTAAAGATTATTTTACTTTATAAATACAACTTCTTAATAATTATTTTTTAGTTTGATATCAATTGATATTTCTTAAATTGAATATAAAATTATTTCTTTTAAATGAGTGATTGTAAAGTGTATTTAGTTAGTTTTTTTATAATATAATATTTATATTAATATTAGGTCTATTAATGTAGATGCCTTAAAATATCTTTTATATTTTTTTTATATAAATTCAATAAATTAATAATTCTAATAATTAATAAATTTTTGATCCACCATTTATATTAATTATCAGAGAGTCGACTGTACATGTAATTTTATCTAAAATTGAATTAATCAATAGTAATCAGGAGCGTTGGAGCGGAGTCTATAGGAAACCTGATGAATGCAAATTAAGTTATCGGAGATTTGATTATCATATATCCTTTAATCTTCATTATTTATCTCTTTTAATGTTTGTTCTATTCAAAAAAAAATTAAAAATTATCTGTCATTTATTATGTTGTTAGTTTCCTCTCTTTATTTTAGAATTGATCTGTTACTTCTACCTAAGAATTTTTCTACTATCAAGTATCAATAACTAATATAATAATCAAATACGACATGGTTGTACCCAAAAAAATTACTAACAAAATATCATCAACTATTTCATTTAAATCAAAAGGGAGATTACAGTCTAGATACAATCAATCTAAGTAATAAGGCATTTCAGCTTTGAACATAATATATAGAAGAAAAAACAACAGAAAGAATGACTTCAATTAAAATTCAAGATTCAAAACACACAAATACTAACATGCATACATAAGCTTCTCACGAAAAACATAGTTCACCACGTCGTCTGAAAACAGAGTTGATAATACTACTATTATCGAAATTTTATCAACCCTAATGGTCGGAGGCAAATAAAAAAAAATATAAACGACATGCATGCATGGATTAAAAGTTAATTTATAGATTCTTCTTCTTCTTCTTTTTCTTTTTACAATTTGGCTTATAAACGGGACATTTGCAGTGCAAATAACTTCCACCGGGTTTACAGATAATGGTGTTACCAGGAGTATTAGTTAATGGAGTAATTAGCTTAGATGGAGAAGCAGCAAGCCATCGACTAATGTGAGAATCAAATAACTGCTCCACTTCTAAATCCTCGCCGATGAAGCAGTCTTCCAAATGGCCATCGCAGTACAGAGTGGTGGTGTTTCTCCCTACAAAAATGGCAGCTCTGCAATAATTTGTTTCTGAAAGAAGAATCAACACAAGGAAGATGACAGCATTATTAAAAACCATCTCTTTGTCTCTCTTTTTAATATTTTCTCTAAATCAACTCCATTGGGCATGAATGTACACTGTTCACTCACACTTATATATAGACATGACATGGATAAGTGCACTCTAAAATGACTGATAATAAAGTTAAAGATAATCAGTTCATTTGGTTTAGCGAATTTCTTTTAAAATTTTGCTATTCGGATGGTTAGTATGAAATAAAAGCTACTTTTTTTAATTAGATATCCAAATCCATAATATTTCTTACTAATTAGACATAATATTTCTTGATGTTAGTAAAATATAAATTTAAGAATTAAATTAGTCAAATGTGGGCCTATCCTGAATGGTTAAGGCGTCTCTAAGTGCATCGAGAGGTTGTGGTTTTGAACCACGCCTCGGTAACTAACAACTAACATGAGACTTTCAAAAGTCGATTTCCACCTTTAATAAAAAAAAAATTAAATTAAAAATTATCTTTTTATAATTTAGTCATTTAACTCAGTTGACTAATACAAAAAATAGACGGAATGACTAAAGTGTTGACGGAAATAGTGGAGACTATGACTTTTAATTTTCAAATATATATATATATATATATATATATATATGTATGTATGTATGTATGATTTGTCAATATTTATGGCTTTTATTTTTAGATCAGCTACATTTTAGGTATAAGGTCTATATCTTTTGACATAAATTTCGTGCTATGATCGACAAATTTTTTTTGTTACACCATTTATAAATAAGGAATTTTACGTTTTAATTGAAACTAAGATTATGGTGAAAGAAAAGATGAAATTTATCCCTCCATTATTTAGGTGCTCTTTCATTGAAAAGTGAAACCAAAATCACTTTGAATATGATTGCTAGGTGACCACATTGCTTTGCCATTTTTTCTTCCTCTTTAATGGTTCTTTTTATTATTCGCACGAAAAAAGCACATTCAAATATCCTCATAATCACATGCATATTAGTCACTCTATCCAATTATTGATTCCTTTACTTCCTTTTATCTAGTGCTCTTTTCTTTTCTTTCAATCATTTTAAAACATATAAAAAACTTACTTTAATTCAATCATTTAGAGCTGAATTGTTTTTCCAAATTTTAAAATTAAAATTTTCTTGTTAAACTCAAATTTATTCTAATTTCATTTGTGATGTTAGGACGATCTTCATCAAAAATTAGATGTATAAACTCTAAAAAATTTATTAATAGAGAAATAAAAATAAAACTTGATCAAATATTAAATAATTTAATAATAGAACATTAATAATTATGTCCAATTTTTTCAATCGCGTAAGCGGAACTTTTCTAATGTGCAATTTGGTGATCCGTCCGTTTCACTCAATGGTTACTTTAATGTCAAATCTTTAACTTTAAATTACTTTGACACTCAAAAGAGGTTTGAGTGTGGGGTTGTTGTTGGAGTTGAGTTTTTATTTGGATAGAATGTACTAATTCTTTTTTAAAAGTATGTTGATGAGCCTTAGAAGACCAATTTATAAAATTTGGCGTTGAATTTCGGAAATATTAAAGTTCACTGTAAATTTATTGTTTACATTTTTAGTATTTAAATTGAGTTTGTTTAAGCTTCAATTAAAATATTATTTAATTTGTTGCCAATTCACCCCCTTTTTAAATTAATTTGAAATCAGAGATAAGTGCTTGTTTTGTTCTTCTTAATTGTTAGAGTTTTGATCCAATTTGTTTTCTTTTGAATCATTCTAAGACGACATCGATCGATTATCCAATAATGTGTGAGCACTTGATATAGTGGATGTATGAAGTGTGGTACTCAAGCGATGGTCTTCAATTGTAAAAGTTATTCATGGGACTGAAGTTCCATTAAGAAAATGACAAAAATAGAACCCCCCGTTACCATTCCCTAGGTGAAATTTCCAACAAACTATACTTATAT
This sequence comes from Mercurialis annua, assembly GCF_937616625.2. Lineage (NCBI taxonomy): Eukaryota > Viridiplantae > Streptophyta > Magnoliopsida > Malpighiales > Euphorbiaceae > Mercurialis > Mercurialis annua. The sequence goes on along the minus strand of NC_065573.1, from coordinate 34,187,431 downwards.
TACCAAAAGGTCAACGCGCCCCCTAAACTTGTGTCACGAGGTCATCTAACCCAATTTATACTTTTTTGAGCAATTAACCCCAAAACTCTTCATTTTCGGGTCAAGTAACCCATAATTGTATTTTTTTTAAACGCGTAAAACACAAATCGGAGGTGAGGGATGCAAAAAAGTAATTAGATACTTCCCTAATTGTTGCGATATAATTATCTTAAATCTGTTTTTTAAAATAAAAATATAAATTATGAGGTTATTCGACCCAAAAATGAAGAGTTTTGGGGTTAGTTGCTCAAAAAAGTATAAATTGGGCTAGATGACCCCGTGTCACAAGTTAAGGGGGTGCATTGACCCTTTGTTCATACTTATATGTCTAATTTGTAAAGAAAAACTAACATTTTTAGCCAGAAAATTTCCTCTTAAGATAAAATCAATGTTTAATAATAAATTTAATATATATTAAAATTTAATAATTAAATTAAAATCACCAAATTTTTAAATAGTTTGAATATTTTCAGAACTAATTATATTTCACCTTCCTCTCTTTATTTTAGAATTGAACTGCCACCAACAATCAATAACAAATAGTATAATAATCTAATCAACATGGTTATAATCAAAAAAAATTACTAGAGAATATTATCAACCATTTCATCTGAATCACGATAGAAATTAAAGCTGAAGATACAAATTATATAAATAATAAGGCATCACAACTTTAAATACAATATATAAAAAAAAAAGAGAAAATGGCTTCAATTAAAATTTAAGATTCAAAACACACAAACACTAACATACATACATAAACTTTTCAAAACAGATATAGTTTACCACGTCGTGTCTAGACAAAATTAATACAAATACTATTACCGGAATTTTCTCAACTCCGGTGGTCGGAGACAACCGATAATAAATAACAACAATAACAAAAAAAAATACCAACAACATGCATGCATGGATTAAAGGTGTGGCGGCTTTTCTTTACAATTTGGCTCATAAATCGCACATTTGCAGTGCAAATAACTTCCACCTTTTTTACAGATAATGGTGTTATCAGGAGTATTAGTAAATGAAGTAATTTGGTTAGATCGAGGATCAGCAAGCCATCGACTAATGTGAGAATCAAATAACTGCTCCACTTCTAAATCCTCGCCGATGAAGCAGTCTTCCAAATGGCCATCGCAGTACAGAGTGGTGGTGTTTTTCTCTACAAAAATGGCAGCTCTGCAATAATTTATTTCTGAAACAAGAATCAACACAAGGAAGATGACAGCATTATTAAAAACCATTTCTTTATCTCTCTGTTAATATGTTTTTGTGCTCTCTCTAAATCACCATTTGAGTATGAGTGCACACTCTTTTATATACACACAGGACATGGGTAGGTGTGACTGATCATGATAAAGTTTAATACTACTCCCTCCCTCCGTTCTTTTTTAGTTGTCCATTTAGCCAATTTTATTTATCTACAAATAATTGTCCATTTAAAAATCTCATGTGATATTAGCTACTTATTTTCCAAGTTTACCTATCCTAATAAATGACTCTAGGTTTTAATTTAAAAGGCATTTATTAATTAATAGGGCTATATTAGTATTTTCTTTTATAAATTAAGACAAAAGAAGCACTGTCTTGATATGTGCAATATTGACTAAATGGATAATTAAAAAAGGGTGGAGATTTTCGCACTCCACCCTATTATAATAGCGCTCCAACTCTTTCGATTTTGACCATTAATGACTTTGTTACCCTCCATTATTTTTTTATATTTTGTAAGAATCTTTTTTTAACATGTTCCTATATTTTCAACTCTGTAATTTTATATAATTTTTTGGCTATATGTATTATCACATTTTAATATTTATATATATTATTAATAAAATCTGGTGATATTACATAAAGCTAGAATAACTACTATCATAACAATTATGAAAGTCTAATTTTTCTTGTGATTAGAAATGAAAATATTTTATTCTTTTTTTAGCTTTTAAATAGCTCATAATTATTTATGGTTTGTATGTGTTTATTTGGCTGTTTTTAAAGTTATAATTTTTTTCAATTATGCATACGTATAAATAAGAAAAATCCTTTTATTTTTTAAAATTAATAATTTTTTGAAAAATAATCATATGATGTTATGTATATAATTTGAAAAATGATTTTTTATTAAAAAATATTACTATGAAATTATTAATTTATTTAAAATAAATGGATTAATAAGATTAAAATATGAAAATAAATAAAAAGATGAATATAATCGTTTGAAATTAAAGGTTGGTCATTAAATAAAATTATGTAAATTAAAGAGTTAAAATAAATTAAAAAGATCAGTAAATTTAGATCAAGGGTTACAAATGTCATTAACAACTAAAAAAGATGAAATTGGAGTGCTATTATCAATGAAAGGAGTGCAAAAATCTCCACCCTTAAAAAAGAACGGAGGGAGTATTAATTTTAGAGGAATAATTTAATAGGTCTCCCATAGTATTCATATAACAAACCATGTAACGTTTATAATATTAAGATATTTAATGAAAGATCAAAAAATGTAAACGGTAATCTAACATTTCAATATAAACACTCATTAAGTTTTTATTTTTATCGAAATGATACTGCACAACCGTTATGTTGTATAAACAATAATCGTAGAGGCATCCCATTCTAAAAATATATTTTGCATTTAGGAGTATGTATTATTGGACAATATATTTATTTATGTTAGTTACTTTAAAGCTATATATCATTGATTGAATTGACAATATTTAGAAATTGCTATTTTATTTTATTTTAGAATAAATATTACTTCAATACCTCTCTTTTTTATTCAATTTCAAAATTCTAGCCATTTTTTTTTTCGACTGTCGTTTGTTTTCTTTTTGTTGCTTTATTTTTATGAAACATAACAAATAGCCATTTAAAAAAATTGATTAGTTAAAACTTAGGCTTAAGCCATTCTATCTTGCAATTAAGAACACGTGCGTTTTATCTTTGAAAAATAGTGCAATTTTACATTTAAAACGGCGCCGTTTTAATTTAAAACGGCGTCGTTTTATATCTAAAACGATGTTGGTGTCTGTAATTACAAAAAATTGAAAGTTAATGTACTTTTTTGTCAAAATTAAAAATTTAAATTAAATACTAAACATACGTCAAAGTTCGTGATTTTTGGTGCATTTAAGCTAAAACTTATCACCGGTACATATATAGCAAATTCAAATTATCATGAATCAAGAACCAAAGCTTGAGCAAGAGAATATGATATATGCATTTCTACTGCCTCCAGCTCACCAACAAGCTTACTGCTCCACCTCATCCACACACACAATGCGTGTGTGATGATGTGTATTCAAGACAGTTATTCATTTACTTGTATAAATAGATCTTTACTCTTTAGTTTTATTTTAATTTTGTAAGCTATAAATTTCAATAAGCTCTGTTACTCTGTCAAAATTTTGATATAAATTTTTTCAACAATAAAATTAAAATTGTTTAAGAGCTACAATAAAAAAATCCAAATATTTTATTTTATTATCATTTTTTACAATTTTGTTTGTCTTTTAATTATGAAAAATTTGTTTCTCCATTTTTTATATAATTTTTTCTTTCCAATGGTAGTTGAATTAGATATCATGGTTATGGCATAATATAAATTTAACATATACACATCTTTGCATTTTTTATCCTCTAAAGTTGAGTTTAATTATCATTTTTATCGCCACATTTACAGATGTGATTGAAAAGATAAAGAATATATATATGTTTACTTCTTTAAAAGTTAAAACACAACAATTCTAGAAAAAAACAAACAAAATATATAAAACAAATCGTGATATAAATATTCAAAAAAAAGATTAAAATAATTATAAAACAAAAATTAAAATCTAGATGAGGCCGAGTCAATATTTTTATAAATTTATCCTCTTATTATAAATTAATTTATCATAAAAATAATAAAAAATAAATTATATTTTATTTTTATTAATTGAATTTGAAAATAAAATTTAATGATTAAATATAATTGACATTGCACAAGTATTGGAGCGAACTGACATAAATATTTACTAAAAATATAAGAAATTATTTATATAATATTCTATTTTTAAAAATTTATTTTACCTTTTTGGTGATAATTTAATTTTTTTGTACATAAATTATTGATCTTATTAATATAATTATTCTATTGTTAATATAATTGTTATATTGTTCGTATAATTGTTCTCTTGTTTATGCTCTTATTTTGATGCTACTAATTTCGTACACAACAAATTGATTTATGTTTTTAAGATATTTTTGCCACTGATTTCGTACACAACGAATTGATTTATATTTTTATGGTGTTTTTGTTACTGATTTTGTACCGAACAAATTGATTTATATTTTTATGGTGTTTTGTGGTGTTTTTGCTACTGATTTTGTACCGAACAAATTGATTTATATTTTTATGGTGTTTTGTGGTGTTTTTACTATTGATTTTGTACCAAACAAATTGATTTATATTTTTATGGTGTTTTGTGGTGTATTTATACTAAAAAAATATGCTATAAAAACACCAGAAAATACTACCGTAAAATAAAAAAAAGACATAAAACGTAAAAAAGTAAAAAAAAATGAAATTAAAACTTTAAAATATGTACCTCGGGTTTAAAAAATGACATAAATAAATTAAAAAAAATGCTAAGATAATTATGTTTGAAAAAGAGACACTCCAAGAACTTTTATCAAAATATAATTGATAATTTGACCTAACCGTTGTAGATATAAATCAACAATTAAAAGAAAAATGTATCTTCGAATTTTTATATTTATTGATCTTTTGACATTTAATCTATATATTTTTATCTATCAATATTAAGTCTTTACATTTTTAATTTAATAACATCAAATCATCCGTCGTGGAAATAAAGTATGCGTTGTTAGTGAGTCTGTAATAAAATCTATTATCTATTTTCTAAAATTTAATATATATTATTTATTTTTGTTGATATTAAATATCTAAATTGATTTTTTTCAGTCTAAATTAATATTGTTAACATATTTGTTTATGACAGACGTATCCAATATCTAATATTACAAGATAGAAAATTGTAATGATACTATTATTTTGATAAAACAAAATATAAAATAGTAAATTGAAAATTCCATGAAAATCCAAATTAGACCTCAAAGGGAAAATGATATTTTCGTGTACGACCCCACCAACCCCAAATGGAAGTCACATCCGAACATAAAAAAAGAGTACTGTAATTAGGATTCAATACACGAAAATAAAAGAGGGAAAAAAAGGAAAGAATTACCAAAAACACAATAAAAGTCAAAAAGTTGCATGCACTACAAAATTAAGACTTTGTTACCTAAAAAAAAGATATTTTATTTTCGTCCTAAAAAATGACCAACTTCCAATAGATAGAGAGAGCACAAAAATGCAGAACCAACGCCAAGTATCAGAGTAGACTTCAATTTCTCAGCGGCAGCGATCTGATGGGCAAAGGACAGCACTTGGATTGGACAGCAAGGTCCATAACATCCGGAGGAAGTGAACGAATTTCTCTTTTGTCAAGACAGGTTCTGTTTGAGTTTGGATTATCTTTTCTTGGTATTTCTTGAATTTGCTCAAGAATTTGCGTATAATCCAACTTCGTTGTGGTTAATTTACTATATTCTTGTGCAGGCACAAAGGAATGCAAATGAAGACCAATCTCCAAATGACCTTGAAATTGGGGATGGAGTGGAGGTGATAGTTGCTCTTTTTTATTCAGTTTATGTGTATATCTCTGTCTTTTCATATTCTTTTAAAGGGTAGTAGCTATTAGCTAATGTCATTTTTGAATTTTCAGGCTGCAAATGTTGGATTTGGTAGAGTTTTTTCTTTGGTGAGAACATTTTATATATTACTATGAGTATTCGTTGATGATAGAATAAGAATAAGTTTGATGCTAGTGTATTAAGAAGTTTTGTTGTTCTACAGGCGAAACCTGAAGCTGGGAAGCTAGCTGTTGGTACTATTGCATTGCTGATAGCGTCCACGTCGAGTATTCTGATTGTATGTTAGCTTCTCCCTTAGTTGGAATTTACATAATCTGAGACCCTAAACTGTACATTGTGAAACTACGAATGGCGTACTATATTATTTATATTAACTTTTATCCTGATTCTTCCTATAGGATTAATTTGGCCTACTAATATCTCAAAATTAAATTAAAAATTAACTAGGATCATTTCCCATTTGAGGTGTTTCGTTACTTAATTTGTTATTTATTCTTATATTGTAGCCTAAATTTGGAGGCATGATCATAGACATCGTGTCAAGAGATATAGGAACTCCTGAAGAGCAGTCAGAAGCTATGGATGCAGTCAAGAATACCATACTAGAAATTGTGCTAATAGTTGTAACTGGGTACGATATTTTAACTTATCTAATCTGCATAATTATGGCATCTAATATTTGATTCGCAAGTTTTGATTTCTCAGTTAAGTCCTTAAATTAAAGGTCTTGTGCTGTTATTCGCTGTATTTCTACTGTTGGACTTCTTTTGCTCTATTAAATTAGCAAAAGAGTTCCACTGCGGGAACAATTTTTTTCACTTGATTGTAGACACTAGTGATTCAAGATACTGCAGAAAACCTTACTTTGTTTCTTGTTGACTATTCAGACTTCTTTAGGTGTTGTAACCAATGCTTCCTTTTCACTAATTCAGTTCTGTGTGCACTGCACTTCGAGCATGGCTATTTACTTCTGCTAGTGAAAGAGTTGTAGCTCGCCTGAGAAAGAACTTATTCAGCCACCTAATTAATCAGGTCAGTCCCCAAGTTATTAAACTTACTAAAGTTGGAGCGGCTATAAATGATCTTTTTAACTTGCGGTCCACTGTTTTTATTAATCTAGTGGATTTCACATTGATTGAACATGCTATATTTTTTTGACAAATCCAAATATTTTGGTTTGTGCAAAATTCGAGCATAACAAAAGCAGCTGGCCAGTTGGTGTTAAGGCCTCAATGGGTCTGCAAGTATTTCTTTTGTTTCTTTCCTTGTCTAAGAATCAGTTGGTACTTGGCAATTTTAGAATGGTGCTACTAAATGTTTCAACAGGAAATAGCCTTCTTTGATGTTACTCGAACAGGAGAACTTCTAAGCCGGCTGTCAGAAGACACACAGGTCATAAAAAATGCTGCAACAACCAATCTTTCTGAGGCTCTGCGTAATTTAACAACTGCATTAATTGGCGTTATCTTCATGTTTACATCATCATGGAAACTAACATGTAGGTAATCTGAGTTGCAGTTTCAAGAGTAATGCTCGTATCACAGTAAAATTATGCTCATCCTCTCCTTCTTTCCCTGCTCAGTGCTGGCTTTGGTCGTGGTCCCATTCATTTCAGTTGCTGTAAGAATTTTTGGGCGCTATCTTCGTGAACTTTCACACGCTACTCAAGCTGCAGCTGCAGTATCTGCTTCAATAGCTGAGGTTTGTGCCCCTATTTTATCTTTTATCACTATTGCTTTTCATGCCCTGATGTTAAATAAGTACCTTTTATCACTTTTTGTGGATGAAAGGCAGCCTGAATAGTATGATAGTCAATCAAGTTCTCTTGTTTTATTTTCTCTAAATTAAAATTGATATTCAGGAATCCTTTGGGGCCATACGAACAGTAAGATCTTTTGCTCAAGAAAACTATGCCATTTCAAACTATTCAGAAAAAGTTGACGAGACACTAAAGCTGGGACTCAGGCAAGCAGTGAGTCTCTCTCTCTCTCTCTCTCTCTTTCGTAGAAGCTGTAGGAGTGTATGTATAGAAGGTTTCTGGAGCTTATGAGTATTGCTACTGTTTTTGTTTTTTCTTTTTTACTACAGAGAGTGGTCGGTCTGTTCTTTGGAGGGCTAAATGCAGCATCCACTTTATCTGTCATCGTAGTTGTAGTTTATGGTGCATACCTGACAATACTAGGCTCCATGACTGCGGGCTCCCTTACGTCCTTCATTCTTTATAGTCTCACAGGTACTATTCTCATTTTTTCGACTTGCCTGCAAAATTTACAGCTAAAGCTGGGAAAATTTGGCTTGTAATCATAACCTCTTTTGCTGTATAGAGAGACGTCAAAATTTCATTTTGGGATAACAATATTAATGTCAACCTATGTTTTTAGCCCAAACTCTGTTCATTTTCTGTCCCGGATGAATCACCCGATGATAGTTTCATCAAACCTTACATGTCATGCATTTGAGCAATTTAAAGACAGCAAACACATGGTTATCTGGAAGTTCTAAATTTTGATTGTGCTAATTTTGTCCAATCTTCTTCCTGCAGTTGGTTCTTCAGTATCATCTTTATCAGGATTATATACAACTGCAATGAAAGCTGCTGGGGCAAGTAGGAGAGTATTCCAGCTTCTGGATCGTGTCTCAAGCATGTCAAAATCTGGAGAAAAGTGTCCTATAAGGTTAGTATTTCACATTTATCTGTCTTGCGATAACGAATAAACTCATAGTAGAAATCTGCTCTATTAAATTTAGCTTCAATTGAGTTACTGTACTTTAAGAAGGATTCAGGTCCATAGTCATAATCATGTGTCTGCAGAAGATATAGAAGATAGACAAGAAATAACATAATTGTTAGTAAATACATGGTGATCTGAAATTTTGCTTTTCTAAGCATAATTGGAACTTTATGGCTTCTGTTGGCAGTCATCCAGATGGTGAGATGGAGTTGGACGATGTCTGGTTTGCTTATCCTTCCCGCCCAAGTCACATGGTCCTCAAGGTGATACTTCTTTCGTCAATTACAGAAAAGAAATGAATTTATCTATGATCAGCACTTAGCTACTAACAAACTACCTTTTAATAATTTGGTCTTTTTTGTTTGTTACGCTATTTCCAAAGTACTAGTCCACACTCATTTAGTGCTGGGATTTTGGTGTACTTCAACTTAAAGTCATTGTCTGATAACTGTTCTTTGAACTACAGGGTATAACATTGAAGCTAAATCCAGGTTCAAAAGTTGCTCTGGTCGGCCCAAGTGGTGGTGGAAAGGTTAGACTGCTGTATTTACTTTCTAATTTCTTGTTTCCTGCCTTGTTATTTCGCTACAGCACGTCCTTGGCTTCTGATATCATCTTTTCCTGTAACTTAATATGATTCTTTGTGTTTTGCAGACAACAATAGCAAACTTAATAGAAAGGTTCTATGATCCTCTAAAGGGAAAGGTCTTGCTCAATGGAGTTCCTCTAGTGGAAATATCACATGAGTATCTTCACAGAAAGGTAAATCCTTTTTTATTATAATGCATGATCGTATATTTTGGTAGAATATAAAACTGAATTATGCTGGAGTGAAGACAGGAAACCAGGATTTCGACAAATTCATCCATTGTTCTCAATGAAAACATATGCCTCCTGATAATTTTTATTCTGTTTTCTACTTGAAAACATTTTTCCTTCCTAATTAATACTATCAAATTTAAGAGCAGAAGATCATGGAAATGGCAACATCAGTTTTTTTAGCTGAATAAATAGCTATTCGAATTTCGAACTACGTAAATTACATCTAATAAACTGGTAGGTGAAAAAAAATACAGCGCTTTAGTGATTAGGATTTATTCTTTTAAAATTTCTGTAATGTTTAAATGAACATCTATATATACTATAATTATCAAAACTTCGTTCTTTACCCTCAAATGCTGAATAGATTTACATCTCTATGGACTCTGTGTCCCTTATAAAGCTCTCGCTTTTTCTCACTCTCGCATACACACACATTTTCTGTTCTACCAGCCTCGGGCACATGATTTAATCCTAAACTTTAATTGTGAAGACTTACTAAGAGGTTTCTTAGATACACTGTGCACAAGTTCCTAATCATTGTGCAATGCAGGTTAGTATAGTGAGCCAGGAGCCAGTTCTCTTCAATTGTTCTATAGAAGAGAACATTGCGTATGGATTCGATGGCAAAGCTAGTTTTGCAGACATAGAATCTGTAGCTGTAAGTGATTCATCACCAATCACTATTTACCCTTCTCTCTCAGCAGAAATATAATATTAATATAGTAACATTTTTTACCTACATTTATGTGCTTATGAAATAACTACATTTCAGAGGATGGCTAACGCACATGAATTCATCGACAAGTTTCCGGAAAAATATCAAACAGTGGTTGGTGAACGCGGGTTAAGGCTGTCAGGAGGCCAAAAGCAGAGAGTGGCCATTGCAAGAGCACTATTGATGAATCCAAAAATCTTACTATTAGATGAAGCCACAAGTGCTCTAGATGCAGAAAGTGAATATCTTGTTCAGGTAAGTTAGTTCTTCCTACCACAGTTTTTCATTTACTTCTTTTGTGCCCCTTCATAACTAATCCTTGCCTTTTGTTTTCGTTTATATGTATATATGCGCATGTAATCTTTGTATTATCTTAACTGGGGGGTTATTTGGAGATAGGATGCGATGGATTCTCTGATGAAAGGTAGGACAGTTCTAGTGATAGCACACAGGCTTTCTACAGTTAAAAGTGCAGACATTGTTGCTGTGATATCTGACGGTGAGATAGCCGAAAGCGGCACTCATGAAGAGCTTCTCAGCAAAAATGGCATTTACACTGCACTTGTTAGGAGACAGCTTCAAGAAACCAAGACTACACTTTAAATTTTGAAAGCCAAGAGACATGTAATTTTTCACATCAATGCTACAGTCTACTGATGCTATCAACTCTTTTGATTAGGTTAAGTCAGAAACTGAAAAACAAATACTAGAAATGTTCATCCATCCCACTCTGCTGTGGTTAACTATAGTTATCATAATCAATAAAGATAATCACTATCATCTTCCTAGAGTTAATTTTAATAACTATTTTCTTCCTGCATCTTAAGAAATATTTTCTATGGAATTCTCAAAACTTCTGTCACCTCATCTCAGTCATGCTCTTCTGACATTTTAATTTTATATAACTAAATTCCACTGTACATAAAATTTCAGTTAGCTAATACTCTTTCGGTTTTAAAATAATTATTCACTTTTTCTCTTAAATATTTGTCCATTTTTTAATAAATCGCGATCTTTAAAGCTAATGTTTTTATATTTTTTTTAGGCCTAATTATTTTTTAAATCCAAATCTTTGTGTTTTTATCAATTACCAACATACCTTTTAATTCTTACAATTATGTCTAGTTTGAAAGTTTTTTTTTTTTACAATTATGACCAAAACTTTAAATTTTATTTTTAAAATCTAAACCATTCAATTTTTTTATCAATTGCGACCAAATGTTTATATTAATTCTTTTTAAAAATTAGACAATTTTTTCAAAATTAGTCATAATTGATAAAAGATGCAAACATTTGTATTTAAAAAAATAAAATTCAAAATTTTATTACAATTGCAAGAAAAAAAAACTTTCAAATGGGACATAATTATAAAAATTAAAATGTTTGGTCGCAATTAATAAAAGATGTAAAGATTTGAATTTTAAAAATGATTAGGTCTTTTTAATTTAAAATTCACTATTTATTGCTATTATTTTAAATAAAATAAATCAGTTGTATTTAATAAGATTATAATAAGAAAAATAAAAGTAAGTTTTAAAAAAAATCAGATATCAATTGTATTTTTTAAAATTATATAAAAATTGTAAAATGGACAATTGTTTAAAGACAGATTGAGTAGTTAAATGTCAAAAAGGAAATAAATTTATATTATAAATACAAAAAAAAATCCGGGGTGAGAATAATTATTCATTGTCATCATTAACCATATTACAAATGAAACGAGACATAAGGCAAGTGAATGGGGGGGTTTTTGTAGTCACTACACTACTTACCAACAGATGCTAGAAACTAACATCATACAACTTCAAGAAAAATGAAATATTGGCAAGTTTGCCTAAATGTCAACTCCAACGATGTGAAATACTTATCCATTAAACCAATTGAACATCCTCATATTTAATAAATTAAAAGCCAGGCCTATTCCGCCTGATATGGATCTTGGTAACTTGGTAAGTCTTACTAATTAAGGAACAAAAGGTGCAAAACAACCATGCTAGAGAAACACAATTACATTTTTCAACACTCGGGAGAACAAGGCTGCAGAAAGAGACTCCAATTAGAGATTCTTAGGGTAAATAATTAAATCCAAGGGGAAGAACCTCGGGAGATTAAAAGCGGTAAGCTAGTTCAACAAAAAAAAGTATAATGTTCAAAATTGATTTCGAAAGATCGGAAGACATGCAGGCAATCTATGTAAACTCATTCAGCATGGTCAAATGTTGAACTACAAGAACGTCAAAACTTTTTTCCCAATACACTTACACTGCTCCAAGTAATATGACTTTACCAGAAGTAGCAGAGAACAGACCATATGGTTGTCCCAGCTACTTCCAGATAAAAATGGCCCTCAGAAACTAGGACTAATGAAGAACAAAAAAACTAGCGAATCGCCAATCCTTGCATTGCCTGTGATCCATCTTCACTTATCTTGTTGGCTTGGACGGTATTTATAACATTAGTAATATTTCCCTGGACAAAATAATAGTACATCAAATGTCCATAGGACCATAAGTGATACTGATAACAGTAAAAGAAAAAACTTCATTAGTAAATTAGACCTAGTTAATATAGGGTCAGTTTCTTGTACAAGGTTAGTATAACAAGACAAAACTACTTCCTCCGTGCCACTCTAATTGACAAGAATCTTTCAACACGTTTAAAATGACTTATTAAATATAATATAATTTTGTTTTTATATCCTTCTATCACACTATGCTAAAAAAATCATCTTGCAACTAATAATAAAAGAGAATAAAAAAGAAAGAATCTAGTTAAAAATATAATATAAATAGAAACTGGCAATTAGAATGGGACATCTACAAAGGGAAATTTTTCTGGTTAGGATGGGACAGAGGGAGTACTACTTATTGAAATATGACTCATGCAACTGACATGGAAGATATACATTATAGTCCAGAAATTTACCCTCCAAGTAGCTAGCTTTGTTCTTAGTGCCTGCCATTGATGCTGCCCAAATACACGCTCGCTACAGCTACTGTAGATCACAAATCAGAAGGAAAGTTCAATAACTGAAGTAAGAGCTCAAGTATTGAAAAAGATTGTTGCCACAAACAGAAGAAAGTGAGAGACCTACCTAACAAGTACAACTTGATTCATCTGGTCAATTTTACAGCTGATTAACTTAGCACTTATTGCTTTCACCACCCATAATTCGACCTCATCGTCATTAATCTACAAAAGCAGTTACATCAATACAACTTAGACAAACATAAAAGACATCAATGTCATGCACAATGGTGAGCCAGTTTACCCGAAGAGTATCCTTAATAAAAGAATATGGAATTCGACCAGATTCATCTGAAGCGAGATCCACCAATGACATCAATCTCATCTTTGCTATACAATCTTCATGAACAAGACCTATCATACAAGAAGATAAACTAATGAACATTTTACAATTGAAAAGGAAAGAGTGCTGTCTAGCATTAACTGTGATGAAAAGAGCATTTACCGTAGCTTTTCAACAAAGCAGAATTTGCAGCCTGAAACTCCAAATACGCATCTAGCTTCTGAGTTAGGAAAATATTCAAAAGTTGATACACCAAAGCATATTTCCCATCCTTTTCCAATTGCCTCACAGCAGGCATATCTAGCAAGTCACACTGCAATGTAGCTACACACATCAATCTCTGCATACCTAAATCCACTACATAAACCAATCCAATAAAGACAGTAAAGACCCAAAAAAAAAGCCAGGTATGTCGATATTGATTGAAAAGAAGATTGGTATAAAAGGACAGGAAACAAATATTTAAAATGAAGGAATGAAGGAAAGAAGAACAGACAGCAAAAGAGATAGCAACAAAACCATTATACAGAGAAACCTCAAAAAAGCAAAAAAAGGCTGGGCAAAGAACCTATCAAAAACTTAGGTTATGGATCATTATCATTTCACTAAGATAGTCATGATTGCAAATGTGTAAAAATAGCCAGGCGGGCACAAAAAGATTTTTCCAAGGCTTGGCGAGTTGTAGTACCATCCTAGAGCTTGATAACATTCACAAAACCACCAAAAGTACAACTAGCACAAGCCTAAATGATCCGACATGATCAAGTAAAAAAGTCTACTTTAGCTTGTTTTGCCTATTTCTGCTGCATTTGACATTGAAACACACGCATCATAATACGCCAAGTAATTGGTGGGGATGAGCTTTATTGAATAAAGAAAACCTAAGATATCTTTAGAAGCACACATGCATACCTGATACATGTCAGGAGCCTTAACAAATTCAATAACTGAGAGCACAGCTTCCTCCTTGGCTTCACCCATTGCCAATTCATCCTCATCAGAGAAGGTTGCTAAATACTTCGTCAAGAACTTGAAAGAATCCTTCGCTGAGCTGCAAGAATGAAAAATATATTGAAAAATGTTACAATACACTAAGTTTTTAAAAAAGCCTTCATATATAATAAAAAAGTATATGTGTTCCTACTGTACCTCTTACTCTCTTTCAGTACATTAGCAATGCTGAGAAAAAGCTCTCTCTGATCCTTCACCTCAAGACTCCACTCTTTCAAGAAGCTATCAATCTTCTTGAAAGAAGGGACAAAGTGTTCTGCAACTTTTCCACTCAAAGCCAAACTCAGAGATTTCATGTAAACATAAAATCTGCTGTATGGGTTCTCCAGTAGATTGTATAGATTGAACAAGCTGGTATAAAGGGCAAGCATTAGATAGTGCCGTCAAATATTCAAAAGCTAAGACTGAATTTCCGATTTCACATTACATCTTTAATCGCAATGCGGGCTTGTCAGTTGGCTGCTGAACAATTTTTCCACAAATGAGTTTTGCTATCTCAAGAGCTTCATCAGGACTCTCGGTCTTGGAGACAAGATTACAGATCACAGTGAAGATACACTCAAGATCTGGCAGCAGAAATAGCAAGTAAGAACTAAAACAAGCAGCTGCCAGTCTCAAAATATATATATTTTTTAATCAGATCTTCCTTATGTTGTTTTTTAGCAACATTGTTATTGATTGGCTAAGTCCCAAACTCCCACTCGAGGCAATTTTAAATTTGGTGCATTATGTTAACAGGATTAGTTTCTAAAATAAAATAATATTATTCCAGCATTATTAAGAATGAAGTAGAACTTCAAAAGCAAATCTAAGTTGCTGGAGCATAACTAATATCATGATGGGACTGCTTGCATAGTCCTGCCTACATGCAGCACTGGCAGAAGCCTACTAACACAAGCCTGCCTTTATTCTCCCTAGCCAAAAAAAGCTCTTAGCTTGTTTACCTCACTCAAAATAGTTACAAAGATAGAAAAGTGAGAAGTAAAAAGGCAAGAATCTGCTCTCTTATGTGAAACCAAGAAATAAACACCTTACAACCCCAGAAGTATGAATAAATAAGTACCAATACTCCAATATAGCATAAACCAAAACCTACCCAAGATGTTTTTTCACTTTCAACATGTTTTTTACTTTCAATTCGAACACTATCACTATTACTTTCATTAAACGAACCACCAATACTCCAATATAGCATAAACCAAACCCTACCCCAGATACTAGAAAAATTAGCAGCTATTGTGGCATCAAGAACAACTACTACTGATTGTAATTTGATCTACTAAATTAAAATCACCCAAAAGGGGAAAAAAAACTTTAGCATATTTGGTGTGCACCCTACTATTTCTACTCCTCCTTACTAATGGACTAACGCAATATTTGATCAAATCAGTACGACTATTGACTTCCCCACAAACTTTATCTGTTTAATGTTATATTTACCCAATTCCGTTTAATTTCAAACAAGAAACGCATCATATGCTTAGTTAAATTTCAACAGCCATAAAACCAAGAGGATACCTTTATCAGAGACCTTGGGGTTTGAGAAGATAACATCAGCAGAAGTGAGAATTAAAGAAGCCAAATCCAACCACCTCCCCATCGCCATACATTCTTGCGCTTCCACCAATAGCCTGGTCACTTGTTGCTCCGCTACCTGAACACACACGAATAAATATTCACCACCTTAATCACCACTAATAAATTAAATCTCTAAATTTTACTGTTCATAATTACATATGCAAAATTTCAGGTAGATTAAAATTGGGCGACCACCCATTCATTAAAAGCCCTAACAGTTTTAAACTAAATATTTATATAAGAAAAGACCAAGCTATACCTCGGGACCGGCGTCGGACCAGGCAAGCTCAGAGGTGAAGCGGACGACGGCCAGAGCTGGATCTTCTTCGGAGGTGGGTACGACGGTCGTCATTGCTTAAGGGGCTATGTGCTGCGACGGCCGACTGTAAATTAAAGGTCAATTTTTGATTCGCTGCGGACAGCGAGAGTGCGAAAAAAAGTGAAAAACCCTAGCTAAGTTGATCTTTTATTTGGATGCTTTTTCGGTTTATTGTTTTTTCTTTGTAGGTTATTATTTGAGTCTTTTAATTACTTTTACCTTATATTTATTTATTTATTTTGTCATAGATTAAATTTCATTAAATGAAATATGAAAAGATACATTAATGAAACCACTCCTCAACACTATCGAGTCAGTCATTTCAAAATTAAATGATGAGAGCTGCAAATGCAGTCGTCGACAAAGGCTTTTTTGGCCACCGAATGGACCACCCAATTATAGTAACAACATATTAAGAAAAGCTATTACCCAAATAATTCTATCATCATTAAAAGAAGAACTTCCAATATCATGAAATGATGATAGACTACGAATAATAACTCCTCCATCAACGTTTGAAATCTCAATGCTTCGGCCACAATTGAAAAAGCCAAACTCCTGCCAAGATAAAAGAAAATTCTGTCAATTTGCCAATACATCTTCTATAGTTATTTTATTAATTTTAACAAATTTAAAATTTATTTTATCCATTTTTCACCGTTAGATGAAATCATTTTCATCTAACAGCAGCATAGATAAAATAAACAAAAATAAAGTACCTATAGAAAAGCCAATAAATATGTACAAGTAAACTGTTGCCAAAAAAACTTATTTAATTTTAATACTTATTGATAATTTAATAAACTATTAAATAATTATATATAAGTAACATGTGTTTTAGTAAAAAAAAATAATAGTTACATTATCCACTTTCCATAAAAATAACTATATAATAGCCATAAGATATTGATTTGTCGTCCTTTTAGTTCGATATACAATAGAGATAGTATAATTTTAAACCAATGCATTCCATTTGATTGTAAATTATCGTTGTCGTTAATGTTTTAAAAGAAAAATATATAATATAATTGTTAAAAAATAGTAACTTCATCATGTAAAAATAGTGTCAAAATAATGAATATAAAATCACACTAAAATAATAAAGAAAAATCACGCCAAAAACTAGGCAGCACGGATACCAAAAAAAACATAAAACGGGTATGGTCAAATGACATTTAAAATAAAAAATAAAAAAAATCAAAAGACACGACATATGAAAAAAAATGTGTTAATAATAAAAATATAAGGAATATTTATAAATATTAAAAGTTACAAATTTTATATATACTAAATTTAGTTTATATATTTACGATAATTATTGAAATATGGCATTAAAATATATCTAAAATTTAAGTTCATAAAAAATAAAAAATAAATTTTATTAAAAAATTGAAGTTAATATTTTATATATGTTACAAAAATATATGTAATTCTATAACTATTTAAATATGAAATATCTTGTAGGTAATTTGAATGATACACTTTATGTATAATAGATGAGATCTCAAATGAGTTAAAAAATATGTAATTCTACAAATATTTAAACATGAAATATCTAATAAGTAATTTAAAAAAATACATTTTATAATAATGGATTAGATTTCAAATGAGTTTTCAATTGTTTTCAGTTTCCGAAATAGAAAATTTAAAAAATATTGAAATATTTGTGTTTTTTAGTATCCGTGATTCTTAGGCCAAAATAATGATATGAAATCACGCCAATATAATAATAGTGATAAAAATTATTACTTTTATAAAAGGTTAAAAATGACAAGAATGTGATCATTTTCATTTTTATGAAAAGATAAGCCACAAATAATCTTTATAAAGAAACAAAAATAAAACAAACTCAAGAAAGGGGGGACTATAAAAAATTAAATATTTTTAGCAATTATGTAAATGATATTGGAATACTTTTGTCGATAACAAATGGCAAACTATGTACGCATGACAAAAAATTCAATATTTAAAATTTTGCAAAATTCAATGTTATAATCTCTATGATAGAAATAAAAATTATAATGTGATTTAATGAATTACAAGAAAGTGAAGTAAACAATTAAATTTTGAATATTTATTATTTTTAGAAGCAAATGAATCAATTAAAATGCTAATTCTGTAAAAATTGTAATTGAAACTCTGAAGCATGAAAAGTAAATAAAAAATTAAAAAATTGAAGGAAAGTAAAGTAATAATGAAAAAAAAAAGTAGTTATTTTAGTAAAAAGCAAGAAAAAAACGGCTACTAAACATTTTCATAGCCATATCTAAAAAATTCTGGATTTTCCTACTTATCAAAACTCACAAAAATGGCATGATCTCTTAACAATATGTTACCACACATTAAATTAACAAATAAATGAATAAAGAAAACAAAAATGAAAAACCTGTGCACCGCAAAGGAGAAAGGCGTCAGTTGCAATTATCTCTTCATCGCCATTAAATTGCTTTGCCATGGTTGACGGCACTGCAGTGCCTCAAAATTCAATTCCCCTGGATGATGAAATTGTCTCCTCCATCAAATTATCCTAGTAGGTAACTTACTCGATAAGTTCTACTCCACCATGTTGTTGTTCCAGAGTTTTTGATGGACAGCCGCTAGTTTGGTTTACTGCCAATAAATACTCTTTTTTTTTATGCAAACTTTTAAAAGTATTGGAACAAAAATGGAATTATGGTGAAGTGAAACTTCTTACTCTCTTCGTTGACAATTACCTTATATTTATTGAAATTGTAAAATACAAAATCTATGAAAAAACAAAATTTATAGAAAAACTAGAGTGTATGTTTATAATTTAGGCTAAACCTATTTTGAGGTCCTTAAACTATTATTTTTAGTTTATTAGATCTTTTAATTTCTATTTAATTTTTTCAGGTCCTTAAATTTTCATTTTTTGGTTCATCACGTCCTTCAACTTTTATTTGCCTTTTCCAAGTGCCTAATTGTTTACATTTTGATTCATTGCGTTCTTAAATGGATCTTCGTTTAAAGACCTAATGAACCAACAAATAAAAGTTTAAGGACCTGAGAATGTCAAATAGAAGTTGAGGGACCTGATGAACCAAAAAATGAAAGTTTAAAGATTTGAGAAAGCCAAATAAAAATTAAAGGACTTGATGAACTAAAAAATGAAAGTTTAAGGATCTTAAAATGAATTTAGCCTATAATTTATAACTACACTATATGTGACTATAAAAATATAGATATATAATTATTATATGGACATGCATGCTCTTTTTGAAAGTTTATAATTTTTAAACAAGAATCACTTCGAGGATTTTTGATATTTAGAATTTAATTTATAATTGAGTTGAATAAATTTATAAAAAAGAATCAATAAAAGATTATTTTGCATTTATAACTTATTATCTTCAATTTGTCTATTAGGCTATTGCAATGGAAAATAAAATTTTGCTATTATAATAAAAATTAAACAGTTCAAATTAAAGGATTGGGATTCCTTCAGGTTCATTTCAACTTGAGGGGATCATGTTCACGATCTACACCATTTATTGTAAAATGAACGGTGTAAATTAATTTGATTAGCATTGTACTTTTTTGATTTACACCGTTTATTTTATAATAAACGGTGTAGATCTGACACCCTCAGTTTAAAATGAATTTGAAGGATCCCAATCCCAAATTAAATTGTAACAAATCATAGGTTTGAATTTTTTTTCACTAAGAAGACTAAATAATTAATTACGGGTGTTTTAAATAATCATAGTTTTACTTTGACAATTAATAAATGGCTAAATTCATTTTAAAGTCCCTAAACTATACAATTTTGGTTAATCAGATCCTCCAACATCTATTTGACTTCCTAAGGTCCTTAAACTTTCGTTTTTTTGTTTCATTGGGTCCTTAAATTTTTGTTTTTTTGGTTCATTGGGTGCTTAAATGAATACTAACCGAAAATGAAAGTTATCTTCGATTAAGGATCCGATGAACCAAAAAACGGAAGTTCAAGGACCCAATGAACCAAAAAAAAAAAATATAAGAATCTAATAAATCGAAAAATGAAAATTTTGGGACTTGAGAAAGTCAAATAAAAATTGAGGGATCTGATGAATAAAAATCGTATACTTTAGAAACCCAAAATAAGTTTAACCTTAATAAATGATAATAATCACCATTTGATTACTTGCATGATAGATATGCATCGCTATATTCTAATAACCTCTCGAACCTGCCGAGTTTTATATTATTTAGCATTTTGTTCTTGAAATTAATCTACTTTGGTAAAAACATTGTTTCACCATTTCTTATTTAAATATTTTTTCGTTTCACACCATTTCCATTTTCTTACGACACACATCATAACTTACGAGATATATATGTAACTTATTGATTAGATCGTTTGAAAATGGCTTTTATTATTGGCATTCATAAAGTAGTTTACATGAATGTTGTGAGTAACCATTATATGTAACAACAAAATATACACAGATTGACAAATTCAATAAATAAAGTGAACGAACTCTAATTTGTAAATTATAGGTTAAATGTCCCAGCAATATACAATAAACTTCAGAATGCACATGGATTAATTCAGAATACCCAACACACAAATATTCATTTCCTAAGATAGTATATATGCTAACACTATATAATTAATACATTCTCAGGGACTGCACAGATTAGTTCTCACTCCCACCAAAGAGGTAGCCAAGAGAAGATCCGCCACCCGGTGCAGCATGAACTTTGGTAGATGGACGATCCTGCATCCGTAACACACGTTACAATTAAATTATCAAAATCATTTAATAACGTGTTATAATTTTATTGGCTCTATCGCGAAAATTTGGACAATGTCATCCAACCACAAATGACAACAAATAGGTCATACCGTGATGAAGTTGCCACAGTTCTGCCCATCCGACCGTTGATAATTGTTTGTTCGGTCTCCCTGGACGCCTGCCGGAGTTTCCTTATTTATTGTCGGTGAAGTAACGGCGGGGTTCGGAGAAGGGCTAGCCTCTGCAGGTTGTCCCATAGTTTTAGGAGCTGGAGAAGGGGGAGCAGTCTCCCCATTGCCAAATAGGTATCCCAAAGAACTTTGTCCTCCACCAGCACTAACTCCACGGCCCATTTTGTGAATACGAAATGATGTACCTGTACACAGCTAAATTGGTTAACAAATTTGACAACAATAATGCAGTCGGACTTATTTTTTGTCAATTAGATCCCTCAGCTTGTTTCAAAATTAACAAATCTGGGCTAATTGATCGAAAATGACAAATTGAAGGAGTTAATTTTGGACCTAATTGTCCATGAGCTGCATTCATTCATGGGGCAAATTATACTTCAAGTTTTTTCTAATTCTCACAAAAGACAACGTATTAAGCAAATTAAGAACACATTATATCCAAAATGCTTAACACCCCCAAAAAAATTGCACAATAAAACATAGAAATTTTGCAATAAATCAAAAGAATATAAATTTACCAACAAAAAATGAAATCGAAGCAACACTGCATAAAAATTTATAATGTCATACAAAGAATAATCAAAGAAATCAATCTAAAACAAATATTATTGCAGATTTGATAAAGCGTTACCTTTTTATTTTTGAAAGAAAGAAAAAAAATTGAAGCAAATGCAGAGAAAAAGAATGAGAAGCTAACAATGGCAATAAATGAAAATATATAGAGAGAAAAGAGAACATATAAAAAATCTAATAATGATAATAATAGGTAATTCCAAGTCAAAAGAACCAACCAACTCAACTATTTATGCTTAAAAATAAATCTAAGCATAGCTTCTAATTCAAAATAACTAATGTTTTATGGACTTGTTAAACAGAATTCAAAGAAAATACATTATCAAGCCAAATTAAAAAAATAATCCAATTGCTTCTTCTATTTTTAACTCTATTACAAAAATAATTTTATGTTTAGACCAATGCAGGCCTAAAATAAAAATATTTAAAGTGAAATATAAAGTATTTTCTTAAATAATCCAACTGAATTAAATAGACACTCAAATTCATAGATACTTTTCGATAACGCTAATAAACGAGATTCATATTCCTTAAATCAACATTAAAAACATCTAAACCATAAGTAGAAAAACCAATTTCATTATTGTTATTGGTTTAGAATAGATACTCCATCAATTGTTACGGGAAACTTTTAGGTCCTGCTGAATTTTCCATCAAGCTGATATAAGTTCATCAGTAATACTACTATTAAACAGATTTTTATCGCTAAAAGGCCAGATTCTAGTGTTGCTAAATTAATCAGCAATAAACAAGCGACAAAAAGTTCCCGTCTCTATATAGTAATTTGTCGGTAGATTTGTCAACATTTTTTTTTTGGATGAAAAAGTTGTCAATGAATTTATCTCCAACATGTTGTAAACTTTACCGAGTTCTTTTTTTTTTTTTGAATTCATGTCATTAATCCATTGTAAAATGTCCCTAATAATTTTAATTAGCAACGGGTTTATCCATCGCTAATTTGTTAATTTCTAGTATTGTAATTACTCGTTATCAAATGAAAGAAAGGAAAAGACTTTGATGCTTGATGTACAAATAATGGCAACCATTCATGCCGCCAAATGGTTATCAAATAGTCACTGATTATGAATCTTTTTGTAATCGGCTATTTGTAGTTTAAAATTCAGTTTTC
Organism: Mercurialis annua; assembly: GCF_937616625.2. Lineage (NCBI taxonomy): Eukaryota > Viridiplantae > Streptophyta > Magnoliopsida > Malpighiales > Euphorbiaceae > Mercurialis > Mercurialis annua. Next base: position 34,164,555 of record NC_065573.1, on the reverse strand, counting down.
TCGGTACAATTGAAACGATAAAATACGAAACAGAGTAAAATTGACAAATTTTCAACGTCAGGGTAGGATCGAAAAGGGGCTATAAGGTGGGATCTTTTTTAAGGCATTAGCCTTAAAATTAGAACCGATTTTATATACTATGTTACTGTATATTTTTTGGTGATTGACCAAAAAATATGTTAATGTGTAATTAATAGGATTAATTACATCAAAAATCACGACCTTTACACCTTTTCACGAAAATAACATGACCTTTCAAACGTGGCAAACAAAGGCACAACCTTTCGTTTATGTTCAAATTCAACATTGGCACATTTTTCGGTGGAATTTCGCTGACTTGGACACTTGATGGGTGTGCCGCGTGTCCTGCCACGTCGGCAAAAACGCCCCTAATGTTGAATTTGTAACAAAATAAAAGATGATGCCTTTGTTTGCCACGTTTTAAAGGTCATGTTATTTTCGTGAAAAGGTGTAAAGGTCGTGATTTTTGGTGTAATTAATCCTTAATAGGATTAATTATATCAAAAATCACGACCTTTATAGGTGAACAAATACTAACCAAATTCGAATTAACTATTCTTTTTCAGTTGGTTGATCACTTGATTCAACAATTCGGTCAATTTGGTTCAATTTATGAAAAATGGTTCGAGTTACAGTTCAAAGGATTAAAAATTCAATTAACCAAATTAACTGAATATTTTTATTTATTATAATTATTCTTTATATTTTTATCAGTTTAACCGAATTAACCAATTAATTTAGCAGAATCAATCAATTAATTTGACTAATTCGGTCGATTCAATTATAAAACTAAGATAATTCGATGTGGGTACTTTAGTTCTATTTTAACCAAACTGCTTTCTAGGATAAATATACATATCGGATCCTCACGTTTAGTTCAATTTTGAATTTGGACTTTCATGAACTTTTTTTCGATGGAGATACTTAACGTTATAGAAACATTTCACATTGGACACTCCAAACCTAGAATATCATATATCCGTTAGTAAGTGGCCGATGTGAACCATCGAACCTAATACGTCAACACTCAGTTGGCCAGTTACTAACAGACATGTAGTATCTTAGGTTTGGAGGGTCCGATATGAATTTTTTTATAACGTTAAGCACCTCCATTGAAAAAATAGTTCATTTGGGTCCAAATTCAAAACCATACCAAACGAGATGGTCCAATTGGTACATTTGGCCTAAATTCTATAAAGTATATAATTTGAAGTGGACAGATGAGAATTAGAGGGTTGCATTCAATTGTTACAGCAACTACCTCCGCTCTCAAGTCTCAACCATATCTTTTTTCTACTCAAAACAGTTAGGTATAGAGAAGGGCATGCATTGCATCGTTTGCCATTCACAAATACCTAACTGTATCGTTTGGTAACAATAATGAAAACTAAATTCTAACTGAAAACAAAAATGAATCTCAGCCATAGAAAATTAAATATTTCCAAGAAATCTGATGCTGCATTCACATCTCCATCGACAATCGAACAACGAAAAATCCAAGAAAAATAGCCTCGGTTACACTCGACTCCTAGTTTTTTCCTTTTCCAGATTATAGCTACAGCTTAGCTACAAATAATCAAAAGGAAAAATAACTTTTTTATCGGAGCGAAAAATGAAACAACGAACATCCCGTCTTCTTTGCTCTAAAAAAAAGCGGCTTTTCCTATGATATGCATTTACACAAGCACACAAATACCCTCTTCTAATGAATGTCAGAGAACAAAATCCAGTGGAGGTAATGATTTTAATTTATAACATGTCAATGAAGCTCAATGTGGACAGCATGAGATAGTTTGATTACCGAATTAGCAAGTCAAAGGCAACTTTGAAATCTCTACCAATATCTTGTGAAGTGCTTGAGGCTTTGAGAAAAAAGGTGAATGATCAGCGCCTTTTAATCGGAAAACTTTTTCAGGAGGGCTCGAGTTGATCATGCTTTCCTGTATTGTGATTGGTACGCAATTATCTTCCGGAGTTTCTATATAAAACCTTCTAACTGTTCCGTATTTTGTGCCTGAAAGAGAGAGCTTCTCCAAAACTGGTGCGAAGGGAACCGGTCTCATTGAAACAGATGCTAATGCAACATCCTAACGAAAAGAAACAGACAAATATTAGAATGAGAAAAACAAGCACAGAACATATATGCACATCAAGAAAATGCTATTACGTCGAAATTTTGAAGAAAAATCTCAAGGAATATTTGAAAATGCAGTGCAAGTTAAGAACTTCAAGATGGTTAGTTCAAACCATCATAATTATGGTATCAAGCAAATTATTCAATGAATGTTGAATTATCATTCGAATTAATATGTCCAGATACCTCATTTTATGCTTTACTAGAAGGTTTGTGAAACTTTAACTGATGCTAATTATTTATTTTAGTTATTGTGCACAATACCGTAGCTGGGATATCAAATTAAAAGGCTAGACTAGAGTTCCAAAATGCTGACTAATAAAGAAATTATTTAGACCCATCAGGCACTAGTGTTATGGGTTAGATCTAAGATGGGAATCCTAGTGCGCCTCTTCCCAATAGCAAAAGATAAATATTTATTCAGAATAATAACTCTCATCGCTATATGACTTGAAACGATGGCTTCTAACTTGTAGGGATTGTTGGATTGAAAATTCAACCTCTGGACTTCAACACTCTCAGGCACTTCAGCCAGAGATAATGAAACTACTAGATCACAACACCCAAGTTGATTTATTCGGAAATTAACTGACATACTCAACAAGCAACCGAAGAATAAACAAATATATGTGAGTGCAACCATACCTTGCCAGGGCTCTGGTTGAATAGCAACTCTCTTAAAAGTGCCTTGTCCAGCTCAATAGCAGTGGGAGGATGACCATTTCCATTTGCATACACAAAAACCTGAGCCTGTTGCATCAGACCATTTGAATTTGCCTGCAACAAATGTTTGAATAGTAAGAAGGGGAAGAGGGTTCAAAAGAAAACCTGCAAATTTCTACTCATCCAGCAAGAACATAAACAGAAATATTCTGGAAAGATGAGATGGATATAGTATGCCTGAACTAATAAACTTCTGAACTGGCATTTGAACATATCAAGAAGCCAGACAGATATTAATCCTGAGGCCAAACATATTTTCTCACAATTAATCACAACTAGAAGTCACACACTCGGCCAAAAATGGCGACAGAACTTCCACAAATGCAAAGGATCTTTTGCTTAAAACAAGCATTTGCATCCTCAGAAAAATGGAGGAACATTGATATTGAGTATGGCTGGACCAATTCTCAAAAGTCAAAGTTTTGTTTTACCCCAAGATGTGATATGTCTGCATGTATGCATGTGCAGGCATCGCAATGGAGGTTAAGAATTTAGTATAGCTAATTAATACTATTTTAGTTCAATAGGAAAGTAAAAGAAATCCAAATTCTATATCAGCATTGTTTTTTAAGGTACCAAAATTGTAGATAAAAAGGCCACATTACCTAAATCTTAAATTTTGCTATCAGTTACACACGTCAAGAAATTACAGAACACATATATTAAAATCAATAATTGGATTGAGATCAACCGAGATAAAGAAAGGCAAACCTGTTGTGAGAACATATCAAGAGTGCTTTGTCCATTAGTCAGCATTGTTGCAGCAACATAAACAGCCTTTGAAATTTTATAAGGAAACAACTCCATTGCATAGGATATGCAAGCACCACCAAAATCATGCCCGACCAAAATCACCTGTATAATATAACAGAATGAAAAATCTAAAAATACTTGCAATGCTCGCTTTATTTTAAAAATACAATGAAAAAAACTCAAAATTGAAGCCTTAAAGCTTCCTGCTGAAATCCATCCAAAAGCAAAGAAGAAATATATTTACTTTAATGTTCAAGGAAAGACAGATGTGCGCCTACTGAGATAGAGATGCTCCTTTGAAATTAGTAAAAACAAATAATGCTTTTTTGTGTTTTGAAAGCAATTAAAGATATAAAACTCCTGCTCATAGTTTTGCGCAATTTCTCGTAAGTATTCAATACACAGCAGAAGGCCAAATAAATAGAAAGTCGAACCTTTAAGGTAAAATTATGTCAACATAATAGAAAACTGAGCCTTTAAGGTTTTGAATGAAGAAAACTTTGCCCATGCCTAAGCAGCATGGATACAAACCATCTGCTTTGCATAGCGACAAAATGTCAATTTTAATCAAGTCCAAACTGCTCCAATAAATGAAAAGCTTAACATTAACTATTAACAGTGTATATATATTTATATGTTTTTTAATACTTAAAATTTTCAATATTAAATTCTTTGAATCCTACTGCAAGCAGACATCTAGTACATTTATAAGGAAAGAGATAAAAAAACAGAAGAACAGGAAAATAACCTTCTCTCCATCTGGAAGTTTCTCAAGAAAATCAGTAAGGGGTTTCACATATTGAGAAAGGCTGGTAATGGCATTGGAATCAAAAGAATGAATCCCCGAGCCAGTTAAATCTATGGCAGTAACTTTAAAACCACCCTCTTCTAGAAGTGCTATTGTTTTGTACCAACACCAGGCGCCAAAGCCTCCTCCATGGACAAGGATGAAATGATTCGTCTCAAGATCATCAAGCTTGATATCCTGTTAATACAATTTGTACTTAGGCAAGAAATAATTTGATAGCAAGAACTGCATAAAATTGAAGCCTAATACAGCCCAAATACTTATATCCGATATAACCTTGCCAACTGTTTAATCATTAATGATTATGTAATCTTATTACATGGTGATGCAAAAGAAAAATTCAAAGTCACATCATGCATATACTCGCAAATAAGTAGATGGTCACTTGGAAGAAAAAAAATATAACAATTACTTTCCAAAGAACCGTGGTCAAGGATGACTATCATCTGACTAGCTATCATGTTTCATGCTAATTGCTAAGTACACCAATGATTCTAAATTGATATATGGTTCTTTTCTGAATTTGTTAATTGCAAAATAACTACAACGTTCATCATAACCAAATAGCGATCTTCTTGGATCTGCTAAATCACTAGTTAATTCTTGATTGTTCACTTGCATTTCAGTTTAAGTTTACTATGTTGTCTTTATTTGAGAATCAAAACCACAGCCTATTTTTAAAACTATCAATTACCACTCTGGCCGCATTTGGAAGGACTACCTTAAACAGTTTGGACTGCCTACAATGAGGGAGACATCGATAAAATTTCCTTCAGCTGCTTATATTATAAGATGATCCATTCAACCAACATTTTTTAAAGGAAAATTAAATAAAACAAAGAAGATACTCATAAACGAGCATCTTCCAGTTAGACATAGCAGAGAGGCATAATCAACAATGTAATCAAGTTACGAATTTCCTCATCAAACACTACAATACCAAAAGTAATCATCACAAGAAAAAAAGCTTTCCAAAACTCTTTTTCTATAAAAGAATAAGAGCATAAATGTAATCATTTGATTACTATAAAAAATAAAACATTAAAGATCAAAATTGGCAATCTGCAATAGCAAATCCAAGCAACCACATTATTAATCTAACTCATTTATGATTTAACCAATTTAGGCATCCAAACAATAACTAATAACTACACAATAGAAAAGAACACTTTATCATGTAAACTGCAATTATAACATCCGGGGCCATTAACACACACAAATAATCAAAATCATAAACCAATTTGAGTCTCATTAAATCATTGCATTAATCTTGAAAACAATAAATAACAATCCTCTAATTCACCTTTCATTAGCAAAAATTAACTCGAACCACAAATATTACAAATTTTTTCACATTCCCTTAACCAACATTATAAAGTCAATAAGCATACAAGCCTTCTCATTTCAAAAAAGTTTCCATCTTTTTTTAAAGCCTCTATCTTTTTCTTAAAGCTACCATTTTCTTTTCTTTTTGATAATTTAAAGCTACCATTTTTAAGCTAGACAAAGCCAAGAAAACATGACCATCAAATGGAAAACACATAAAATGAACAGAACAAGAGCTGAACCTGATTAACAAGCTGGTGAGGCTGCAACAACGGGTCAGTGAGTGAGCGGGCTCTAGAACTGGAGCTCCGAGGCAACTGGCTTTTCTTTGACCCGGAAATATTATTCGGGTAACGCAAAGAAGCGGACCGATCAAAGGGTAATGAACCCGACCCGTTTTGACTCTGGTGTTGACTGAAAAGAATAGCAGCAGCTAAAGCTTGTTCTTGAATTAAGGAATCGGTACTGTCTTTACGTTGTGATCGGATCCGGGTCCACCGATTACTTGAATTGGGCAAAGTTTGCGGGTTATTTCCGGGTACACGCTTAGTAGGTTTTCTCTTTTTTACAGGTTTTTTGGGCGCGAAACAAGTGCAGAGATTGCCCATGGTTTGTTGTTGTTCATGTAGTACAAGCTGTTACAATGTTGAAAAAATGAACTATTTTTATTCGTGTGAAAATATTTACAGTTGTTAGTTGAATTTGTTGTTGGGAAAGTCAGATATGGAGGAAGTGGGAATTCAGGTGGCGGTGGTGGCGGAGGAGGCGGCGGCTGGAAGGGGACTGGTGAGAAAGAGTTTATAGGAAGGGTCTTGTTTTTGCTTTTCCATTGCACGAAGCTGCTATATAGTTGTCGAGTATCGCGAGCTCTATGTTTTCTTTACTTAAATATTTTTTTATGGGAAATATTTTTATTTTTTATTTTTTTCTTCTTTATTTTATTATAAAGAAGGTCAAACTCATCTTGAAATCCCTATATTTTTATTATTTTATTTATGAATAAAGGGTCAACGCGCCATCTGAACTTATGACACGGGATCATCTAACCCAATTTATACTTTTTTAAGCAACTAACCACAAAACCCTTCATTTTTGGGTCAAATAACCCCATAATTTATATTTTTATTTTAAAAAATAGATTTAGCATAATTATATTGCAACAATTAGGGGATTATCTAATTACTTTTTTGCATTCCTCGCCTCCAATTTGTATTTTACACGTTTTACAAATATAATTATGGGTTATTTGACCCAAAATTGAAGAGTTCTGGGGTTAGTTACTCAAATAAATATAAATTGAGTTAGATGATCCCGTGTCACAAGTTCAGGAAGCGCGTTGACCCTTTATTCTTTTATTTATCTGTTTTTTTTAATTCTATATTTTAAATTTATTTTAAATTTTTACGTCTCTTTTGAATGGAAATGGAGCGTATACTACATTTGCCATGAAAAACACATGTGAGGTCGAACTAGAAAAATGACTAGATAAATAAATATTTAAAAATATAAAGATCAAATAAATAAAAATTTGCAAGAACAGAAATCTAATGAACAGACGCATAGCAACTCTGTTCAAAAAATGACCTAATAAATCGAATTCGTGAAGTATAGAAATATAATGAATACAAAACTTTAAAAAATGATTAGATAAATAAAATAATAAAAATGCATGAGCTACAAAATGGATTTGGCCTATAAATAATAAATATATCCTAAAAATTTAGATAAAATATTTTTTTTGATGGATAGATAAAATAATTATTTATTAGCTTTGCTATAAGCACGTTCCTTCTTTAATTATCAAAAAAAGTCTCAATTTTTTAATACTTATGAAATTGTAGTTTATTTCTTTGTTTGATAAAGAAGCTATGAAATTGATGTAATAGTTAACCATACCGTTTGGATTGATGGATTCTAAACGATGGATTCTTAACAATCCATGGATTTGGACAAAATCTACCATTTGCCTAGAAAAAAAATTAATAGAATCCATGACTTTATAAATTCCCTCATTTTCTACAATCCATCATTTTTAATGGTTTTGATTTCCCACCTACTAGGTGGGAAAGTTCAAATCCACCATTTTTTATAGATGATGGATTGTTATACTATTTATTATTTTCCATAAATAATATTAAAAATCCATTAATTTTATATTCAATCCAAACGATGGATTTTTAAAATCTATGAATTTAAATTCCATCGATTTAAAATCCATCGATTTTGCTAAAATCCATAGATTTTAAAAACCCTCAATCCAAACGGTATGATTAACTATTACATCAATTTCATAAGTTTGTATTTGTCAGTATTTGAATCTTTAATTTGTTAGTCAACACATGTTTTCTAATGAATTTTGTGATCTTATTATATCACAAGACAAGCTGATCCAATTCAAATAAATTTGTGGTTTTTTTAACTTGTTAAATTTTATTAAATCAAATTTAAAATAATTATATTTATAAAAAATAAAAAATAAAAATTTAATTTAATATCTGATATAACATAGTTATTTTACGTTAACACATACTTCGGGTTTTTGATATTTGGGTGCCTCATAGGCACCCAAAAATCCAGTTCTGTGCCTCTTCTGGAATTAATTCCAAAAGAGTGCCAGGACCCACATGTTCCGCATTATGTGTAGTTCCGCATTTTAGGAATGCGGAACATGCTAATCAGATTAATTAATCTGATTAGCAGAGTTCCGCATTCCTAGAATGCGGAACACTGACACATTACCGTTGGGAGACCAGCTCCCAACGGTAAATTAAATGCGTTCCGCATTCTGGGCACGCCACCGGCGTCTCAGTTCCAGCAGGCCACACCGCCGGTGTCTCAGTTCCGGCAGGCCACACCACCGGCGTCTCCGTTTCAGCAGACCACACCACCGCCGTTTGCTGCATCAGATCAGTATTACCGTCCAGCGCCATATACAGATCCTCAACCGTTCACGTCTTTCGATCAGTGTTACCGTCCCACGATGCCTTCGGATGATCAGCCGTCGACGTCACATTCGCGGCCATCTTCTTCTCACCAGGCCCAGGATCCATCACAGCTACATTTTACACTGTCAGAGTCATGGTTATTCGGTCCGGAGATAGGTTCAGAGGCGTACGAAGAGCTTTTATCACGACCGGATCTCACACCTCCATCTTTTAGACTCCTACCGCCCACACAGGAGGAGACCGGTACTGCACCACCAGCAGCAGACGTTCAGCATTCAGCTCAGGACGAGGACGCCCACGACAGCGGCGAGAGCCCTCCGGTACCCAGACAGTTTCACTCGATCACAGACAGCTCGCGGCACCGACGAGAGACTCACGGTTTGAGGATACAGAGACCGAGGACTCGTAGATATGAGGATTAGATTTCATATTTTTCTTTATTTATCGATTTTTGTATTTTAGTATATGTTGTATGTTTACTATATTATGTATATTATATTCGTGTGTTATAATTGTTATTTTTTTTATCAGTGTCTGTTAAAATCATTAGTTAAATAAAATAAATATTTATATCGTCTGTTAAATTTTGTCGTTTATTTATAAGCGTTTGTTAAATTCAGTAGTTAAAAAAAATATTTAAATCGTTTCTTAATATATCGTTTAATAAAATTATTTTATATTATTTTTAGTTTATAATTATTTAAATAATTTTTTGTTTTTAAAAAATTAACAATCAGCAATGATTGGGCATTTTAGTGCCCAATCATTGCTGTCCCAATGATTGGGGAGACAAAACTGTCTCCCCAATCATTGGGGAAGCACGTTCCGCATTCCTTGAATGCGGAACGTGCTTTAAGCAGCTGATTAAGAATTAATCAGCTGCTTAAGGTGTTCCGCATTCTAGGAATGCGGAACACCTCCAGTTCCGCATTCCTAGAATGCGGAACTGGTGGTCCCAGGCACTCTTCTGAAATTAATTCCAGAAGAGGCACAGAACTGGAAATTTGGGTGCCTTTGAGGCACCCAAATATCAAAAACCCACATACTTCCTCTGTCCCGTTTAAAAAAGGATATATCCCACTTTTATATGTTATATCTAAAAAGTTCATATCATATTTTTCCTGTCAATTTATATACTATTAAACTTCTATTTCTATCTTTTTAATTATTTCAATATGCATTAAATATAATTTTGCAATACGTTTAGTCTATTAGCATTAGATGAGATTCTACTAACTAATTGGGGTATATAAAATAAAATAAAATATTAATACTCCCTCCATTTCATATTAACTGACGTTTTAGGTGTTTTTTTTCTAATTTAATTGACATTTCCAATTAACATGGCATTTAAGTAATACATTTTTTTTCTATTTTATCCTCATTTATTACTTACTACTTTTAGAAATATGCTAATTTAAGGTCTCGCTTGGGTGGATGTAAGTTAACTAGAAAAATAGAACTTTCTGGAAAGAGATAAAAGATACTCCATTTGCTTGGTTTATTTTATATGTAATATGTCTTGCTTATAGTCAAATTTCCCCTTGAATATAGAAGTAATTTTCTTAGCAAAATATAGGTAAGTTATACTTCCCTAGGTAAATAGACGTAAAATATAATAATGTCCTTATATTTAATTGTTTTAATTATTTATCAAGGATTTTATTATCTTTATCATTTAATGCTTAAAAATAAAAAATGACTTCCCTAGAAAGTTGAAAAACAAACCAAGTATAATATTTCTTACTTCCCTAGTAATTAAGTTCCTAAATAATTAACTTTCCGAAAAATTATTTTCCGAAAAGTGTATAATTACGAACCAAGCGAGGCTTAATATGTGGAAGAGAGAGTTATTATAATCTTGTATACATGTATTAATTACTCAATTTTTGTGTGCATCTTTCAAACGTTATCTATTGTGGAATATAAGGAGTATTATATTTTATTAATTTTGTACAAAACTCATTAGTTTCTGTTTACACCAGCCAAAAAGATAGATTGGTCGACTCAAAATATGACGAAATCAAAGAGACGGTGAAAAGACTCAAAAAGTGACACAGCCTATGACTTTGTGAAAATACTCAAAGAGTGACACAGTCGATGACTTGGTGAAACGACTCAAAAAATGACACAACCCATAATTTAGTAAAAACAGCCGAGTGGGCTCATCTGAAATTTCAACCTAATATGAGCTATATTTATTTTAATTTTTTTATTTATTTATTTCTTAAATAAGAGATTGAATCTGATTAGGAATAGGACTTTTGACTAGAGTTTGTTTCCTATAGATAGATAGAATCATTGTATTATTATTTTTTATCAACTCATTATCAATCAAAAATTAAAGTTCAGATTTTTTATCCTCGATCTCCGGATTAAATCTTAGTTTAGGAGTATAATTGACATTAATCTCGCCTGAATCTCCGGATTCCCAGATTAATACTGTTAGTTAAATCGAACGGCGGTAACGTCATTCACAATTTGGGTTACGTCACTCAGATTCGGGTTACGTTGTTTAGATCATGTTTACCTCATCCAGAATCACCCCAGTTATAGAATCAATATCTCAAGTTATGCAATTATAAATTTAAAGAGTACTATGAATTTATAGTTATGTTATTTCTTTGTTTCAATTCGAAAGACTCTATATAGGTGAATTGACTTAATTATGACTTAGGGAGATTCTAGTATTAATTAATTTATGAATTAATTGAAGCAGTTTTTCATCGCTAAATGCACATTTTGGTATAATTCCTTTCTTTAATTAATGCATGTTTAAAGCTTTGTAAAGTTTATCATTAAATGTGCACTATTCATGCACTTTCATAAATTGTTTCGCGTGCAAATGAAAATTTTCAGAAATAAACACTCCCTCCATTATATTTTAAAATTTTCATTTACTTTCACATACAAATTAAATTAAAAAAAAATATTTATTATTTTTATTATTTCATATTTTTTTATATTTTATCCCTATTAATAATAATAAAATTTTAATAAATATAATTTCAGTTTCAATAAATTTTAATTAAATATTTAATAAGTATCAGTTAGGTTTTAATAAAATACTAGTGAGGTACCCTTGCTTCGCTTCGGGATTGGATCAGTTTAATTTAAAATATAAATTTAAATTCAAAAATATAAATTATATACATACTAATTGTTTAAAAATATCATTGTTGTTTCGATATTTAAAATTGAATGTACGCACGATTTAAGTTTATTTTAATATTAAAATTGATATTGACTGTATAAAAATTAAATTTTGTAAAATATATTAAGTGTCCACAAGTTTTGTAATAAAATAAATTAATAATATAAAAAAATTATTTGAAAGCCTTATGATATTGTAGTAAAACATTTCAAATAATTAACTAAATATCAATGCGTTGTGCAATTCAATTATTTTTAGTTTTTTACTGTTATAAATTTTTAAACTGTAAATTTTAGATGTCTTACAGATTTAGGTTAAGATAAACAAATTGATAATTAAAAAAATTAGCAAAAGATGTCAACTTGTTTTTAGCTAAATTCAATGATTCAAATTTTAAAGTTCATAAATTTGATACATTTTAAAAATTAACAATTTATTAAAAATTTGCATAGAAATTTTATATGATGCATTGTTTAAGAGGGTTTATTTTATTATAGAGATGGTATTGACACTTTCAATTAAATCATTAATTATTATTTTTGTTTTTTTTATTCAAAATCTTAAATATAGTTCAAATTATTTTTTGTATTGTTGTCAGCCGAATATCAATACTCTGTAATGTATTTCTTTTTCGCCAACTGAACTAAATTAATAAGTCACATAAAAATTAAACATAACATGAAGATAAAAGAATAGTTCGTTCAATTAAATTAAGGTTGCAACTTGATGATTTTATACACGATCAATTTTATGTTTACGCATTTTACACACGATAAATTCAAAGCCAACGAACCAAAAACGTGATGAATGTTTAGAAATTGCAATCAACAAAATAACATTATTTAATTTGATATCTTGAGAAAGCATGTCGGTTTTTAGTTAAATTCACTCTATTCACCGATTTTTATCTCAAAATATTTTTATGTACTTTTTAACCCTTTATGCTTTTTTTATATATAGGGAAGGAGATGAGTAGCCTTCAAGCAATTTGCTTACACTGCTTCTTTAAGAAGTAAAAAAGAATTTAAATAATTTAGCATAAGAAAGAAATATTTTTTGGAGGCTACATTGTTTCTTGGAGAAGTAAATTTTCTATTTAATTTAATTGTGGTGAAAAATAATTTTTCCAGCTAAATTTTTAAAAAATATCTGGCACTAATCCAATGAGTATGATTGGTCTACTGTAAATAATAAGTCTAATATGGATTCTTTAAAATCAAGAAAAAAATATTTAACTAATATAATACCCTCAAGTGTAACAACGAAAGAAAGAGTTAATGATTTCCATGTGATAACATAAAATAGGAAAAAAAATTCAAAATACAATGGCTTTATTGAAATTTAATAATAGAATATGAGTCTTTCTAATATTAACATGAGGAAATTACTATAAAGGACAAAAGAAGTATACATTTGTTGTTAGTAATCTTGTAATAATGGGAAAGAGTTGTGTTTAAATAAAATTGAGCCCAAAAACACTGTTTAATGAACAGTGATTTTGGGTTGGCTTAATACATTATTTAACCTCTAAATTTTACAACTTTATTTCATGTTACCTATAAACTAAAGTTTTGTTTCATTGGATATTTTAACTATTTTTGTTCTATTTAACCCCTAAACTTTATCATTTTATTCAATGCGACCTCTAAATTATTTTTTTGTTCCATTGGACCTCTTAACTATTTTTTTTTTCTATTTGACCCCTCAAACAATACTATTTGTTCTATTTAACCCCTCAATTAAATGTTTTCCGCAATTAATATCTAAACTACTTTTTTACTCATTTAACCTCTCACACAATGTATTAATTTTAAAAAAAATTAAATAATATTTCCTACATTTAAACTAAAGAGCGATATATTTTATAAATTTTTTAAAAATCTATTGAAGAATTAATTGCATTAATATCACATATTTTAGCGTGTTTTGCAATTTAAACACAAACTTAGAAGATTCGTAATTGATTTGAAAAGTTTGAAATTGCAAAAAATTAAAAGTTGGTATTTTAAAATTTTTAAAATTAGAAATTCAAGTTATATTTGCGAATCACACTAAAATTTATAGTTTTTTTAAACAATTAAATATTTATTTAATATTATCAAAGTATAATAAATTTATATATTTTATAAATATCGTTAAGCAAAAGATACAAACTCCTTTTATCATTGTTGAAATGTAAAAAAATATTTACATGTTCAAGAAGTAATATCATTTAATTATTCGATCAACTTTAATTTTTTTATTTATTTCTACCATTTTCTTTTTAATTTATACTGTCGTCAACTATTTACGAAAATATTATTAAAATGATATTTTTTTTAAATCACATGTCATTGTATATAAATTATAATTTATATGCTTTTAAGCATTTATTCTAAATATAATATGGTTGAAAAAGTTGTATTTTTTAAGAGGTTAAATGGGTAATAATTAAAAATTTAAATGTGGAATAGGCAAAATGTAATACCCCAAAATATTTTAAGATAATTAAGTCGTGCCACGTGTCGAGATTTCCGATAAATTAAATTAAGGAGAATTTAATTTGATTATATCGGAAATTTAGAATAAAAATTTAATGAGTCAATTAGCGGGATTAAAGGAATTAATTTTGACAATTTGGATGTGGATACATTTTGGGGCTAAATTGTAAATTTTGAAAAGTTTAGGGGCTAAAGTGCAAATTAGCCAATTAAGCCCGAAAATAGAAATTTGAGGATTTTCGATGGAAATATGTATTTTTGAGTTAGTATTATTTATTCGGATATAAATAATACGTAGTTGAATTAATAGAAAGATTAATTGAATAGGTTTTGGACTAAATTGAAACTTTTGAAAAGTTTCAAGGACCAAAGTGCAAATTAGCCGTTATATATATAACATTTCCTTCAGATGAAGGATCCAGATACTTCATTCTCTCTTCCTTCACTTCTTTCATTCTCTCGCTCGTTTCATACGGTTCCATCGCTCGATTCCGTTTCTCGTCCATTTTCGACGTGTAATAGCTCGAATTGATCGTACTCTCGAGGCGAATCACGGTAAGCTTGACGTTTTACCGTTTCGTTGATTATATTTTAAGTTATATCGATTCAAAGTTTTAGGCCACGAAACGATTTTATCGTTTTATCGAGTTTAGGATTGATATATAACGTTTTGAGCTTAGAATACGCGTTTTGGTTGAGTTTGGAGCGTTTTTACGTTTATAGCAGGTCGGGAACCCCGGAAATCGATTCCGGGGGATCGTGCACGACTGTACACGATCGTGTACCGTGGTACACGAACGTGTACTTGAGGTACACGAACGTGTACCATCAATGGTACACGAACGTGTACTAAAGTACACGAACGTGTACCATCATATGGTACACGAACGTGTACCAAGGTACACGAACGTGTACCTCCCTGCACGAGCGTGCACCCTTCGATTCTCGCACCCTGAATCTTCGTACCTCGACTGAATTAATGGAATTCACGTATTGAATCGGAAATCGAGTAGTAGTTAACCTAATGAGGTTATAAGAAGATTGAATTGGGAGTAATTTACGATCCATAAACGAGTTTGATATCGTTTAGTGGGATATGCGTGAGAAGCACGACGATTAATGAAAGTGAAATGTGTCGAGTCTTGAGTCTAGAGTCAATCTTAGAATAGGATTCTGATGTGAGTCAAATGTTTTGAAATTGTTTTAGATCCAGCGAGGCAAGAAGGAGCTGGACCAGGAGTTCGGGAAGCTTGACGTTTCTAAAGCCCCGACGTATTTTTGGATAAGCGTTTTCTGTGAGTTTATACGATTTGCTTTTAAAGTATTTATCAAAGCAACTATTTTATATTGCTTTATATTGGAATTGCATGTTTTATATGCGAAACGCTTTTATGAATTGCGCATATGTTTGATTTGAAACCGGTATTGATCCGATGGAACGTGCTACCTATTGGGCGACAATAGGACTGTGTGATCACCAGTTTTGATATGACTCAGCTGGGAGCTGATGATGAATATGAGATTTACGATTGGGTTATGATTTAGATACGCAGAGTGAACTCGGCTACGGTGTAGCCTGGAAGTCCCCGTATCTAGTGGCTGGGCCACCAGCGAGTTGGACTCGCGATTGATATTTATGATTGGGTTGATCGATTGATTATTAGTATGTTTGAGGATTAAGGTTTCAATCGGATCCTGTACTTGGCTGCATATGATTGATTACGATTTTATGTTTTATTTGAATACTTATTAGTAAATGTATGAACTCACTCAGTATATCCCAATATACTGACCTCTCACAGATTTCCTTTCAGGATAAAGACGCTTTGAAGCAACGGACTTCTATCCTACTTCCAGAAGTCTGTATTTTTGAGTATGTAAAGAAACAGTACTTTACTCTTAGAGCTGCAGTAGATAAGTACCTTGTGAGTCAGCTGTAATATATAGTTTTCTGTAAATATAACTTTAACGTTTTAAAGTTTTAAACGTTTTACGCTTGCTGCGTTATTTATTCTGTGACTGTCAGAGGATATGTGTGCCTGGCATGAGTGCTTCTGCATGACACGTGTTTACTTATGTCATGCATGACGTTTACATTTCGCGAAAAATTATTTTACGTTTTTAGGCTTGCTACGGGTTTCGGAGCAACCACTCCCATTCCCTAGCGCCGGTCTCGGCTCTGAGATTGGGTCGTGACACAAAAAGAATAATTAAGGGGTTAAATATAACAAAAAAATAGTTAGAAGGTCTAATGGGGCACGAAATTAGTTCAAAGGTCATAAAGAACAAAATGGTAAAATTTAGGGGTTAAATAGAACAATGAAAATAGTTAAAAGGCTCAATAGAACAAAAAATTAGTTTAGAGGTCGTATGGAATAAAGTGGTAAAGTTTAGGGGTTAATAATGTATTAAGCCCTTTATACTATGATTGTATATAAATTAATTTATATGCTTTTAAGCATTTATTCTAAATATAATATGGTCGAAAAAGTTGTATTTTTAGGAGGTTAAATGGGTAAGAATTAAAAATTTAAATGTGCAATAGGCAAAAAAAATAGTTAAGGGGTTAAATATAACAAATTTATATGCTTTTAAGCATTTATTCTAAATATAACATGGTTGGAAAAGTTGTATTTTTTAGGAGGTTAAATGGGTAAAAATTAAAAATTTAAACGTGCAATAGGCAAAAAGAATAGTTAAGGGGTTAAATATAACCAAAAAAATAGTTAAAAGGTCTAATGGAACACGAAATTAGTTGAAAGGTCATAAAGAAAAAATGGTAAATTTTAGGGGTTCAATAGAACAATGAAAATAGTTAATAGGCTCAATAGAATAAAAAATTAGTTTAGAAATCGTATGGAATAAAATGATAAAGTTTAGGGATTAAATAATGTATTTAGCCAAAAGGTCCACTTTTATACTATACTAGTGAGGTACCCTTGCTTCGCTTCAGAGTTGGATCAGTTTAATTTAAAATATAAATTTAAATTCAAAAATATAAATTATATACATGCTAATTGTTTAAAAATATCATGGTCGTTTCGATATTTAAAATTGTATGTACGCACGTTATAAGTTTATTTTAATATTAAAATTGATATTAACTGTATAAAAATTAAATTTTTTAAAATATATTAAGTGTCCACAAGTTTTGTAATAAAATAAATTAATAATATAAAAAAATTTATTTAAAAGCCTTATGATGTTGTAGTAAAACATTTCAAATAATTAACTAAATATCAATGCGTTGTGCAAAATTTAATTATTTTTAGTTTTGTACTGTTATAAATTTTTAAACTGTAAATTTTAGATGTCTTACAGATTTAGGTTAACATAAATAAATTGATAATTAAAAAAATTAGCAAAAGATGTCAACCTGTTTTTAGCTAAATTCAATGATTCAAATTTTAAAGTTCATAAATTTGATACATTTTAAAAATTAACAATTTATTAAAAATTTATATAAAAAATTTATTTGATGCATTATTTAAGAGGGTTTATTTTATTATAGAGATGGTCTTGACATTTTAAATTAAATCATTAATTATTATTTTTGTTTTTTCTATTCAAAATCTTGAATCTAGTTTAAATTATTCTTTACATTGTTGTCAGCCGAATATCAATACCCTGTAATGTATTTTCTTTTCGCCAACTGAACTAAATTAATAAGTCACATAAAAATTAAACATAACATGAGGATAAAAAATAGTTTGTTCAATTAAATTAAGGTTGCAACTTGATGATTTTATACACGATCAATTTTATGTTTAGGCATTTTACACACGATAAAGTCAAAGCCAACGAACCCAAAACGTGATGAATGTTTAGAAATTCCAATCAACAAAATAACATTATTTAATTTGATATCTTGAGAAAGCATGTCGTTTTTTAGTTAAATTCACTCTATTCACCGATTTGTATCTCAAAATATTTTTATATGCTTTTTAACCCTTTAGCCTTCTTTTTATATATAGGGAAGGAGATGAGTAGCCTCCAAGCAATTTGCTTACATTGCTTCTTTAAGAAGTAAAAAAGAATTTAAAAAATTAAAGAAAGAAATATTCCTTGGAGGCTACATTGTTTCTTGGAGAAGAAATTTTTTTATTTAATTTAATTATGGTAAAAAATAAAATTTTCAGCTAAAAAAATCTGGCACTAATCCAAGGAGTATGATGGCTATACTGTAAATAAGATGTAATATCCCAAAATATTTTAAGATAATTACGTCGTGCCACGTGTCGTGATTTCCGATAAATTAAATTAAGGAGAATTTAATTTAATTATATCGGGAATTTAGAATAAATTTTAATGAGTTAATTAGCGGGATTTGAGGATTTAACTTCAGAAATTAATATAAAATATATTATAAATCCCGTGACGGAAATTATTTCGCCAAAGTCCGCGAAATAATTTATAGTATTAGTGATAAAAGTTTCGAGTCAATCGGAGAATGCTTAAAATTTGGACGCGGATAGGTTTTGGGCTAAATTGCAACTTTTGAAAAGTTTCAAGGATCAAGTTGCAAATTGACCATTATATATATAAGTTTCCTTCAGATGAAGGAATGATACAGAACGCATCATCAGACCCTTTTTCGTTCATCGCCGTTTCTCACCGTTTCCTTCGTACGATCTCCGTTTCTCGTCCGTTTTCGACGTTCTATAACTCGAATCGATCGTATTCCGAAGGGCAATCACGGTAAGCAAGTCGTTTCTCCGTTTATTTGAGTATATTTGATGGAAAAACGATTTAAACGATAGGTTACGGCGAAACCGAATCGCGATTACGTATTCGATTCGTTTTAAGCGTTTTTCTTGCGTTTTCGACTAGCTTGATTGATGTTTTGATGAATCTAATGGCTCGGGAATGTTTTAGCACGTCGGGAGGGCCTTTTTCAGCGGTCAGGGTCGTGCCCACGAAGGTGCACGACGTGCACAACATCAGTGCACGTCGTGCAGGGGCACGACGTGCACCAGTGAGGTGCACGACGTGCACCCAAGGTGCACGACGTGCACAAGGGGGGTGCACGACGTGCACCACCCCTCTTTTGAAGGGAATGACCCTAAAAACCTAATTTGACGATTCCCCATCCCGATATCGACTCCCGGACTCCGAAAATGCGAGATTCGGACGTAAAACGAGTAAATTATGACTAGTTGTTTGGGATAAGTTAGTTTATGGATATCAATTGGTTTCATTGAGAAAACCTATATTCTCTATTGAGAATTGAATTGAGAAGTAGTAAGAAATGAGAGAAGAATGATTCGTTTATCGGAAAAGATTACGTTTGAAGCACGACGGCTTATGTTTTGTGTCTTGTCGTGTCTCGAGTCTAGAGTCAATCTTAGAATAGGATTCTGATGTGAGTCAAATGTTTTGAAATTGTTTTAGATCCAGCAAGGCAAGAAGGAGCTGGACCAGGAGCTCGGGAAGCTTGACGTTTCTAAAGCCCCGACGTATTTTTGGATAAGCGTTTTCTGTGAGTTTATACGATTTGCTTTTAAAGTATTTAATTAAGCAATTATTTTATATTGCTTTATATTTGAATTGCATGATTTATATATTAAATCTTTAAGTGAGTTGCACATATGCTTGATTTGAAACCAGTATTGATCCGATGGAACGTGCTACCTATTGAGCGGCAATAGGACTGTGTGATCACCAGTTTTGATTTGATACAGCTGTGAATATGATTAAGTACATGAATTCTGAAGGTAGATGTATGATTGTGATACGAGAGTGAACTCGGTTACAGTGTAACCTGAGCCCCGTATCTAGTGGGTTAAACCCACCACTGGGATTAAGAGAAGTGTCGCGACTGACGTGGTAGAGTGTGAATACTCCCGGGTCGGACTATTGGATAAGTCTTCCTCTGAGTATATACGGTTAACATATTTGAGGATTAGGGTTTCAATCGGATCTTGTACTTGGCTGCATATGATTGATTACGACTTTATGTTTTATTTGAATACTTATCAGTAAATGTATGAACTCACTCAGTATATTCCCATATACTGACCCCTCACAGATTTCCTTTCAGGATAAAGACGCTTTGACGCAACGGACTTCTATCCTACTTCCAGAAGTCTGTATTTTTGAGTATGTAAAGAAATAGTACTTTACTCTTAGAGCTGCAGTAGATAAGTGTTTTGTAAGTCAGCTTGTATGTATAGTTTTCTGTAAATATAACTTTAACGTTTTAAAGTTCTAAACGTTTTACGCTTGCTGCGTTATATATATTGTGATTGCCAGAGGATATGTGTACCTGGCATGTGTGCTTCTGCATGACACGTGATTGCTTATGTCATGCATGACGTTTGTGTTTTGCGAAAAATGATTTTACGTTTTTAGGCTTGCTACGGGTTTCGGAGCAACCACTCCCATTCCCTAGCGCCGGTCTCGGCTCTGAGATTGGGTCGTGACATAAGAAGTCTAATATGGATTCTTTAAAATCAAGAAAAAAATGTTTAACTAATATAATACCCTCAAGTGTAACAACAAAAGAAGAGTTAAAGATTTCCATGTGATGACATAAAATAGAAAAATAAATTTTAAAATACAATGGCTTTATTGAAATTTAATAATAGAACATGGGTCTTTCTAACATTAATATGAGGAAGTTACTATAAGGAAAAAAAAATACATTTGTTGTTAATAATCTTATAATAATAGGAAAGAGTTGTGTTTAAATAAAATTGAGCCCAAAAACACTGTTCAATGAACAGTGATTTTGGGTTGACTTAATATATTATTTAACCCCTAAATTTTAAAACTTTGTTTCATGTGACCTATAAACTAAATTTTTGTTTCATTGGACCTTTTAACTATTTTTTTGTTCTATTTAACCCTAAACTTTACCATTTTGTTCAATGCGACCTCTAAACTATTTTTTTATTCCATTGGACCTCTTAATTATTATTTTTTCTATTTGACACCTCAAACTATACTATTTGTTCTATTTAACCCCTCAACTAAATGTTTTCCGCAATTAATATCTAAACTACTTTTTTACTCATTTAACCTCTCACACAATGTATTAATTTTAAAAAAAAATTAAATATATTTCCTACATTTAAACTAAAGAGCGATATATTTTATAAATTTTTTAAAAATCTATTTAAGAATTAATTGCTTTAAAATCATATATTTTAGCGTGTTTTACAATTTAAACACAAACTTAGAAGATTCGTAATTGATTTGAAAAGTTTGAAATTGCAAAAAATTAAAAGTTGGTATTTTAAAATTTCTAAAATTAGAAATTCAAGTTATATTTACGAATCACACTAAAATTTATAGTTTTTTTTAAACAATTAAATATTTATTTAATATTATCAAAGTATAATAAATTTATGTATTTTATAAATATCGTTAAGCAAAAGATACAAACTCCTTTTATCATTGTTGAAATGTAAAAAAATATTTACATGTTCAAGAAGTAATATCATTTAATTATTTGATCAACTTTAATTTTTTTATTTATTTCTACCATTTTCTTTTTAATTTATACTGTCGTCAACAGTTTACGAAAATATTATTAAAATGATATATTTTAAAAAAAATCACATGTCATTGTATATAAATTAATTTATATGCTTTTAAATATTTATTCTAAATATAATATGGTTGAAAAAGTTGTATTTTTTAGGAGGTTAAATGGGTAAAAATTAAAAATTTAAATGTGCAATAGGCAAAAAGAATAGTTAAGGGGTTAAATATAACAAAAAAATAGTTAAAAGGTCTAATGGAATACGAAATTAGTTCAAAGGTCATAAAGAACAAAATGGTAAAATTTAGGGGTTAAATAGAACAATGAAAACAGTTAAAAGGCTCAATAGAATAAAAAATTTATTTAGAGGTCGTATGGAATAAAGTGGTAAAGTTTAGGGATTAAGTAATGTATTAAGCCCTTTATACTATGATTGTATATAAATTAATTTATATGCTTTTAAGTATTTATTCTAAATATAATATGGTTGAAAAAGTTGTATTTTTAGGAGGTTAAATGGGTAAAAATTAAAAATTTAAATGTGCAATAGGCAAATAGAATAGTTAAGGGGTTAAATATAACAAATTTATATGTTTTTAAGAATTTATTCTAAATATAATATGGTTGGAAAAGTTGTATTTTTTAGGAGGTTAAAGGGGTAAAAATTAAAAATTTAAATGTGCAATAGGCAAAAAGAATAATTAAGGGGTTAAATATAACTAAAAAAATAGTTAAAAGGTCTAATGGAATACGAAATTAGTTCAAAGATCATAAAGAATAAAATGGTAAAATTTAGGGGTTCAATAGAACAATGAAAATAGTTAATAGGCTCAATAGAATAAAAAATTAGTTTAGAAATCATATGGAATAAAGTGATAAAGTTTAGGGATTAAATAATGTATTAAACCAAAAGGTTCACTTTTATACTAGATATATAGATATATAGATTATTTGAATCTTGTTAAATTTCAATTAAGTATCATTTAACTTTCAGTTAAGTTTTAGTATATGACAAATCATGAAAATAGAGAGAATTTTATGTAAGATGGAAAGAATAAAATTAGATTGAAAATCTTTGAGAGTGAAAATCATTTATCAAGAGTAGAAACGTTAAGAAAAATAATAAAATTTAGTTAAGAATATAAAAAGTTAAAATAAAAAAGAGAACATCTTGCAAAAATAAGTTTAAAAATGAGGTATGGTGAGGCGTTACTAAAGCAGATTAACCTATTAATGAAAATCATAGATTTAACATGTCTTTGGTGCGAAAAAGGAAATCTATAATCTATGTGTTATCCCAAGCTGAACACACATGATTCACGGTTCTAAATTCAATTTTGTACCATACCCACATTTTCTTTTCAGTGAAAAAAGAGGAGGCAAAATGATTAAGAAAACAAAAGAGAAGGCAAATAATTAAGATGAAAGTAATGAAATTAAGGAAAATAAAACTAAGCTTAGCTACTATAATTTCAAAATTAACCATAAAAATTGGTCGTTTCTTCTAATCTATCTATCTATATCTATATCTATCTATATATTATATAATTGAGAGGACCAACGGAGCCCTCTCATTCATTCTCACCAAATAGAGCATCCACACGAGTTCCCCATTTAAATAAACTACTTATTTATTAAATTTATTATTAATAGATAATTTTTAATTTATTAGATTATCTCTATATTTAATAAGTTAGAGATTATATTCATTTCAAACACTTAATTCTATTGCTATGCAAACTCTTATTTTTAATTATATATTAACTCAATAACAACATCAAGCATGTTTGTACTCTGTTGATAACGCCGGACCATCGAAAATTCCCAGAGATGCATCAATTTTCAACCAGTGGGGATATACATCAAATAGATTTCAAATTGGTTAGTGACTAACAAATCTATAGCAATTTATAATTTTACTTTTCTATGTTGATATTTTTATTTTTCGGTTACAATTACTTTTCTTGGCACTCCATTAATTCTATCACTAACCTTTACATTAATTGCACCTACTAACATCATAAGTAAGAATTGGATTCTTAACATATACTCCAATTTTTCTTGACATATAATAAAAAATTCTGTTGTATTTTAATTTAATTATTGTCAATTACGTATAACATTTGTTATTCTTATTGTTATTGTATGATAAATTTATTATGAAATTGAAAGAAAAAAAAATGGGGGAAAAAAAGAAGAAAAAAAAATTATGATTTTGTGTTGGATGTGTTAGGTTACAAATTGATTATTTCTCATCACTTTAACCATTTAGTTAGGGTGAGAATTTGGAATTTGTAGAGGTGATCAGCTCAAATTGGCCAATTTTTTCAGCAAAAAAAGAATATCGAAATTGATTTTCAAATAAAGCATTATCATGAGTTTTTCATTTGAATAAACTATTTACTTATCTATTTTATCAAAATTATAATTAATAGATAATTTTATTAATTTTTTATTTACTAATCTCTAAATTTGATAAGTTAGAGATTATATTTATCTCAAATACTTAATCCTATTACTGTGAAAACTTTTATTTTTATTTATATATGGTTGTGCTTGAAGTTTTTGACAATATGTTATATAAACAATGAATTACAAACTTATTACAAACATAGCAATTGTACTCCTACAGTTCCATCTTAATATATCAAATTCGATTAAAAATTATAATTTTATTTTATAATAAGTTATTTTGATTATATAGACTATATTTTGCTTTTTATATTTTATATGTTGTCTATTTTAAAAAATGCAATCTGAAATTTTCTTCTCTAATTTTTTTATATTATGCTATAGATTATGTTTTAGTTTTAGTTTTTATTTATTTATTTCTAAAGTAATTATTTTTTCAAAGGGACTATATATAAATTTATAAATCATCTCCTATGAGGAGAAAAATATTATATATAATAAAATTTACTTATATTATTATTGTAAACCTTGCATTTTATTTTAATCTTTCTTATAGATAATTTTATTAACTATTTTTTGATAAATAAGTAAATTTTATTGATTTCTACATAATGAAGAGATCAATTAAATAAAATTAAAAATAGTATTGAATTAGTTAATTAATTTTGAAAAGAGTGTTAATTTTTATTCTTAAATATTTAATACATTATTTCATATCAATCAATAGTTAAGTGGTTGTCAAGATAGTACCTTTTTTATTATTAAAATATAAAATAAATTCTATTATATTAATTTATTTTTTCATTCGTCATAGAAATAGAATTTATTATTAGATATGAAGAATAAAGTCATACTTTTATCTAATTTTATATGTATTCAATAGATAATCTATAGCAGCTACCATGGTTATAATAGTAGAACTTTCCTGCAACATGGATTGCAAGAAAATTTTGTATAAAAATATAAAGAAAATAAAAAACGGATGGATTGTTTTGATATTACTTTTTTAATAAAATGATTATTTAGATTACATATTATTTTGATTCTGCATAAATATATTTTCATATATTTTTTTGTAAAAAAATTAATGCAGAGACCCCATAATCTAAAGCAGTCTTCTAAAAAGAGAAAACAACTATGCATCTTTTGTTTTTGCAATAATTCAACATGCGTTTTATAATACAAAAGGAACATCAATTACAAAAGAATCAAGTCACACAAAAAGATTCGCCGAATATATCAAAATATTAAGAAACATGATATCCGATCCACATTTCATTAGAAGAAGTAGCTGCATGCAAATTTGTAAAAATATAAAATGTGAAAAATATATCGTAGATATTTATTATTTTAAAATAATTCATACTAGGATTATTAGAGTAGATTTTAATATTTTTTGTTTTATTAATTCATAGATTATAAGTTTTATTTTTAATAAATTATAAACATTACTATTTTAAATTTAATCCTATTTTACATTATATATAAATTTGATATCGCGCAAATGCGCGGGGTTACGACTAGTGATTGTATAATTTTACAACCGTACCATCAATCTATTATCATAGATAGATAATTAGTATAGTGCTTGAAAAATACATGTGCTCGGATAACATATATAGAAAGAATGAAAATTTCAAAATAGCTACTATTCTGTCATGCGGGAATTTTTAAAATAATCAAAATTCTTTAAATCTTAAAATAAATTTCACAAACTTCTTCAAAAATAATATTGTAATAAATTTTTTATAAAAAGATAGTTATTTTTATTTATAAAAATAAGGCTTTTTTCATACGTAAATAAGTTCTTTTATTTTTCTCCTTTTTCTTATTTATATTTTTCTATTTAAATAAGATATTTTATTATTCTTATTTTAAAATCTTAACTTTTTTATGAATATATTATAATTTAATTTAAAATCACTGACACAATTTATTATTATTAGATGTAATTTTTAGCATTTTTTATATAGTATTTTTTAAAAATAGTATAATGTTATGTCGTAGTGTGTTTTTCATTTTTATTTCGTGGTTGTTGATATGTGTCTGTATATAAATTGTACTTCATCCATCCATAAAAGATAGTTTTGTTTAACTTATAAACATATTGAAAAAGATATTGACTACCTATAATATTCATATAAATTAATTAATATTTTCATATTTCTAATGTTTTTTTATTGAATAATAATTCAAAATAACTCATAAAATACATATAAGAATATTTTTAGTATTGAAATTCCCAAAATCATTAATTACTATTGTTATTAAAGTCACAATCAATTTAATTTAGCTGATTATAACTAATTCAATAGAGAATAATTTATATAGTATTTATTTAATTGATCAATTTCAAAAAATTAAAAAAATATAGTACTAATTTAGGACACACAAAATATAAAAGGCTTAATTACTTAAAAACCACTCACCTTGAACTTTTTTTTCGTTTATACCCTGACCTAGGAAAAAATTCATTTATACCCTGACGTATGTATTTATGTTTCACCTCTACCCCGAGGCACTAAATTAACCTCTTTTCATTAAAAAAAAATTTAAAATAGTTCTTCATTTTTAACCTAAGCTAATTAGAGTTTAATTATAAATGAATTTTTTTCTAAATGAAGGACTATTTTAAACTTTTTTATAAATGAAAAGAGGTTAATTTAGTGTCTCGGGGTAGAGATGAAACATAAACACATACGTCAGGATATAAATGAATTTTTTTCTAAATTAGGGTATAAACGGAAAAAAAAATTAAGGTGGGTGGTTTTTAAGTAATTAGGCCAATATAAAAATAGTCTATTTTTTTATGGACAGGGTACTACTAATAATGGGAGTCGGGTAGGTAGCTACAAGTCCGGTGGAAGCAGCTATAAGAGGTGGTGAGAGTGAAAATTCTTTAATGAGCGAATGACTTTTGGGTGGTCGACTAGAGATCTAGTTTCAACTTCAATTGGCCACCCATTCTCACTTATTGACTTTACCCACTCTATGCCTCTCAATTAATTATACTTCAACGGATTGGTTGAATGAGGAAAATATTTACTTTATGTCGCATCTTTATGCCTATATTCTCATATTAAATGATAAAAATACACATTAATAAATGTATAATATGGGTAACTAGAGAAGAAAATTAAAAAGACGGTACTCCCTTAATATCGAGTAATTCAAAAGTTTTAATGATATCTTCAATCAAATTAATGTCTTGTGATGATTTGAGTTTTGGAGTTCTGATTACAAAAAATTTGATGTCTGCTAATAGCTCTTTACACATTCATCATGTTAGCTCGCACAACAATATGGTAGCTCATTTTTTTTTGTCCAAATAGCAATTAGAATTAGTGATGAGTATTACAAATAGATGGGATATGTTCCTTTGAAATTCAGAATTATATAATGATTGATCAATTAGCTTTTTAATACAGTTTAGGGTTTAGGTGAATTATATTGATTTAATAACTTGATCCGTCAAATTTTATTTAGGAAACTGAGGTCGATTTTTAGGATTTAGGACCACTTATTTTCTGTGCCATGAACTAACCATTGCTACCTTATTCATCAAAAAAACAACAACAACATTGCTACCTGCAAAGAATGCAGCAGGGGAATTAATCATAAGATGTCATGTGTTGTATCACTAGTAGCTAGCTAGAGAATCAATCATGTTTAGATTAATTATTGCAAAATCATAGTATCAAAAGATAAATCATATTCCATACATCATAGTCACATCATATTTTAGCTTTGCTTTACTTTAGATATAGCATTAGCTAGCACATGCAACACCAAAATTATACCCAACAAAACCACAAAGGATATATCGATGCTTTCAATTTCTTATGAATTAGGGTTTCATCTTCTAAAAAGCATTTCGAGGCTACAATATTACTTATAGACTAAATTAAAATAGAAAAATTCATCTTCAAATCCACAACGATCCGCACTAAATTGAAAAAGTATATAGAAAAAAAGGTGAATTGAGAAGAATAATGCCAGAAAGAACATAGAAATATACGAATGGCGGTTAGAAGTAAAGTAACTTATCACACGCTCCTTGAATGAGGTGAGCAAACGACGAGTTCAATTAAACCGGTCAATTTAGTTTAACCTACCAAATGAGTACCCTACCCTACTACTTGGTTCTCCATACTTCCTACCTTTTAATTTGAAGTTGGAATTGCTTTCAATTTATTCTATTTACGCCCATTTAGTGAGGGAAAAGAAGCATATGAAGCAAATGGTATAGGAATTAATGTGTCTCCACTTTCAACTTATTTTAGATTCATGAATATGTTGCTTTTTGCAGCACTTTATGTCCTTAAAGACAATGTGACTCAACAACTCAGTTTACAGTCTTCACACGCCATTTTTATCAGTGGTCCATCAAAATGTAAGGACCACATATATATGGTTGAAGCAGTCATCATAATTTAGCATATGGTTTTCAAGAAGTGGACTAGCACTCATTTTACTCATTATACATTAACAATCAAGAAAAGAATAAGCAACAATCATCAAAATCTTTCCAATTCGCTTCAATCATAGTGTACCACATACACATTAATTGATGAGAACTTGTACTTTTAAGGGCTTCTTTATAAGTTTATGATTATTTTATCTCCACAAAGTAAATATTATTTATTTGTTACTATTATATGATGTACGTGTATAATCAATTTTATTCAACGGTAAAATAGATAAAGTATAATAAAAAATAACCGTATAATTTTCCATAAGTTTAGGTTTATAAAAAATCATTTTGATGACTCTTTTTAAATAGAATTAATTTCTTATTTTGGATAATTTTTGACATGTGTGTTTGGATCATTGCGACGTACGCAAAGTTCAGGAGAAAATTATATAAAATACTTTTTGTCCAAAATATTTACAAAAAGTTAGAGTTTATAATCTAGTTTTGAAAATATTAGCGTATGCTTAAATTTTAGGGGCTCAGTTTGTAAATTTTCACTGTGTATTAGGTTTTTATTCAAAATTGCGTAGTACTTGTGGACCTTGTGGTGCAAGGCCTAACTTCTGCCTGGTGGTGATAGTTTTGATGCAGATTATAATCCCTTTTTGAAGAATTGGACTGAAATGTGAAGATATATAGGGTTCTAATTAGGGGTTTAAAATAGAGTCATGAATTATTCGAGATTAACTCGATTAGAAAAATTCAAATAAAACTCGAACTAGTTACTTATGATTAATTTTGAGCCAAACTTTAATTTTAATTAAAGAAATTTGTAAGGCTCGCTAGTTTAAACAAACCTCTTATAAATTTAATATAATAATACTTTTTTTTTACTATGTATTGACTATTTATAATTTTAAAGTAGATGAATTTTAATTTAATTAGTTGAATTGTATATTTTTATAGTAAAATAATGTTAAATTTATTAATAATTTTTATTTTTGTTGAAAACCAAGTCGAATGTCGAATTCATATGAAATTTAAAGTTGAAAATTTTAGCCAATTTAAATTTGTTACGTACTAATTTAACATATTTAAGCTCGGCTTTGATCCTGATATTAATTGAATTCGGCTCGGCCCATTCACATTGGGGCTCTAAGTCTCATACGAAAAAGACTTTCTGAGTTTACTTAATTTTTTTTTTGCCAAATTCTGAGTGTACATAATTAGCCAATGGAAAGTGGCACTGAGCAACTGCAGAGTCTCTTCTGATGCACAATCTTGGCATCTATTAATCGAGGATAATTATACAATAGCGCCATAATATTTGTACAACAAACCAGTTGCGCGTTAGCAATGTGGAAAATTAAATAATAAAAAAAAACAATTAAAAAGTTTTCTATCGTTAATACTTATTAACTAAATATAAAAATAACGTTGCGCAACGATTGTATGAGATAAACACTCATTAATCGATCAAAAAAATTTATATTTAAATTTAAATTTAGATTTTAATTTTTAATTTTTATGGTTAATGATTTTGATTTAGAATTTGGCGCGGTTCTGATTAACCGATTTATAAATAACATATATTTTTATAAATTATAATTTTAAATATAGACAAACACATACAACATCACAAAATATTTATACTCTTATTTGTAAAAAATAGAATATAATTGTAGTTTTGTATTGGACAATATCAAAATTTGGTTCTATATCATGGGAAATTCAAACCATTCTAAATGGTTAACGGATTTTAATTCTTAATTTAAATTTTTAATTTTATAAATTATAATATTATGGATCAGTTTATAAATAACGCTCATGGATACCCACTTCCTAGCATCTACCAGTAAGTAAGATATGCTTATGGACCGGGTTTGGCCAGGTTTAAATTTTTTAAAAACAAGTCCGAGTCCAGTTTGGACTTCAATATATATCGTTTAAAAACAAAACATATCATAAAATGCTATTTTTTTTTCTTCAAAAAACTGGCCGTGAAATGTAATATTTTAAACAATGCATCTAAATCGCTACAAACACGAAAACCAAAGTACTAAAAATACACAGTGTCTATTTAATGTGTAACATACCAGAAGTAGAAGGCAAGAATTATGAAGTACATCAGTTGCATTTACGGAAAGCCATGAACGATGCGTCGTTTGAAGTCCCAGGTGGATATGATTTGTCCCACTAGCTTTGGTCTGAGTCGGATCAAAAAACAACATCAGAAGCGACTTTTAGCATCATCATATGCTATTTGTCTCTTCATTTCCTTCTCTCTTCCTCTATATCAATATTAATATTAATATAAGATGGCTTTTCATTCTTTAAGTCTTCTTCACATTCACATACATCCATTGGATTGCTTGGTCTTTGTTTTATGCTCATCTCCGAACCACACCAGCCTTCAACCCTTCTTCCTAAGGTATCCTCACCTTTCTTTTTCCTCTATGAAATCTTGATTTTTGTATCTCTTTAATTCTCTTATATAGGTATGTCCATTCAAGATTCATTCTTTTATCTGCTATCTTTGTGGGTCTTCCTTAAATTTGTATTCTTTCAATTCATTTTGCTCGAATTTCTTGTTTCGTGTCATTACTTCTTGGTTCTTTATTTCTTCTTGTTCTTGCTGCTTTCTCATTTTAGTTTTGTTTATGAATATGAATTTGGTTTTTAATCGCTTGTCATGTTATTTGCTGAAAAGTATTACTAGGTAATTCATAATTTTGACGTAGTGCAATTATGTTTACTTAGGCTATGTATGTTGGTTATATATATCTAACGCCAGTTGATGTTATGTAATTCTTGGATAACACAAGCTGATAGGCCCTATGTACATGTTTAATTACATGTTTACTCGCGTTTTTGAATTTTTTTCTTAGCTGAGGCGTGGGTGATTATCCTAGTTATTTGAGCATACACAGATTAATTTTCAATATCTATACTTCAAAAAAAATGTCTTTAATATGTTGCTCTAGATTTTGTTTGACGACTCCTTTTGTTGGACTGGACTATAAATAGTAGTTGCAGTAATTATCAAAGAGCTATGCATTGTTAATTTTCTTTTAGGAACGAATTTGATTTCATAAGATGGTGGTGAGAATTGAGATACCTATAGTTGGAGAAGGTGTGGTTGATATTGATTGGCTATGTTAAACATATAACTATAGGTTAAGAGGCACGGTAGTAGATAGTTAGACTGATCTAATAACAACAAAGAAGACATGGTTAGATGATACATAAATGAGTTAACGTGATTTAAAATATGATCTAGGAATACCACTTTTAAAATTTCTTGCCTTGAAGTAGGACTATTTTTTTGATTCATATATTAGACCCTGGAAAAGGGATATCCTCCGAGGTTGAAGAAGATATATTTGTTGCTTGAACTCTTCTTTAATAAGTGCTTAACTATTTAGAAGGGTTACAGTTTCCGAATATTCTCTGACTGAATCTAGGACGGAGAAATTTGAAATTATGTTGCATAATTTTTGATAATTTAAGGTTCTCCTGTGGTTTTCTTATCGGACACTTCTTTGTGTAGGAAAAGAGGATCATTGTTACTTAACTTACTTTGATGAATTTCAAAGGATCATAAAGGAATTTTCTTGTTGATAAATTTTAGTAGCTTCCTGTTTTCTATTATGTAAGAGCTTTCGATAGCAACATTAATCTGTCTTGAAAAAAGAAAAGTTTGTAAAGAGTCTTTATCTACACCTGTTGGTTTTTCTGATCTAGATTAGGAAAAGTCTTCTTTTCTTGTATCTTACTGTTTTTTTTTAACATGTGGTAGTTCATTTCATTTCTTAATGCTTAACTACTTCTGAAATATTAGCACAGAGTGCTGATATATATCAAGATCGCTATACTTACCCACGTGCAAATTATTTATATTTAATGTAAGAAATTGCTGATTTTTTTATTTGCATCTCAGACTGTAATTAGCCTTTTCTTTGCATTCTAATTTACTTTGTTCAACTTATTACTGGTTTATCTTCTAGACCATGTGATATTTAATTGGGATTGGAATCAGGGCTTGCAAATAGTTTCATTTCATTAGTCTTTTTCTTGTTGCCAACCTTATCAAAGTTGAGTTTATGTCTAGATATCATAAGTTGACTTATAGTCATCAATTTGTTTCTAAAAGAGTATAATAAGTCCTGTAAATCTTAGATTTGGCTGGCTTTTGTCCACTTATCTCAGGTTCAGGTTTTCGTCAATAGTCTTGTATTATGTTAGGTATTGACCTCCTATTTTGCATAGGTTTTGGTCATTTTTTGGTATATATGCGACTTTTTCTGCGTGTTTTTATCATTTTATTAAGGCCTTTTCTTTTTCTCTTTTCCTTTTAAACTTGCAGGAAATGGTTTGATGAGGGAATGCAACATCAATGTATAGAAGTAAGAAAGTGATAGAGTAAAAAAAACAGTGGAAATTGATTTACTCAGTAAATATTGAGGATTTCAAGTATTTTAAGCTAATAAGAGTGGAAAACATGATCCTTTGATTAGCAAATTCAAATTCTTCTATCCGGTTTTTATAGTTATGGGCACAGGTAGCGATGATCCTTCAGCATTCAGCTCTAGGAACAAAAATGAACCGACATTCAGGAATACGAGAACCGATAATGTTGACGCTGGTGACAAAGCTGATAAGCAGGCTGTGGAAGGTTGCCTGCCTGACAGTGATGATTTTAATACCATTTCAAATCTTAACTTATTGGATAAAAAAGAACATGAAACCATTATTGTATCAGATGTGGATGAAAGTGATCGTGTTTTACCTGCTAATAGCATAGAGGATAATGGCCTTTCAGAATGTCTGGATTCCTTACCCATAACAATGCCAACTAGTAATTTGAAAAAAATGCTTCTCGTTCTTGATTTGAATGGATTGCTTGCAGATATAGTTTTATGTCCTCCTAAGGGCTGTAAAGCAGATGTTAAAATTAGCAGAAAATCAAGTGAGAATTAACACTGTGTGCATCACATCACATGCCTATATTATTTTCTGCTCCGCTTGGCGAAATTTAATTGCTTGTTTCCTTGTTTCAGTTTTTAGGAGACCCTTCTGTCATGATTTTTTGAAGTTCTGCTTTGAGAGATTTGAAGTGGGAATTTGGTCTTCAAGAATGAAGTATTAATCTTGATTTTCTTATTGTGTTGCCTATCTTTTTAGTTATATTATTAGTCTCTCTCTTAGTGTTGGTTTTAAGAAAACATTCTCTTCCCGCCTTTGATATGTAAGAACTGACTTTTAGCATTTGACTATTGACTGAAAAACAAATTTAACTTTTTTTCAGGAAAAATATCGATGGAGTTATTGATTTAGTGATGGGGGATATGAAGCACAAGTTACTGTTTTGTTGGGTAGGTACATTTATGCATGCTTCAACTTCCATGTCGCTGTGCATTATCTGCATGTTAAACAGCATGCGAGGAAATTAGGCTTCTTTTTGGACTCATTTATTGAAATGTTATATTGGAACCGGGTGTTACCTGATGCTTTGTGAAGTTCGATTATACACGTAGATGTATGTGTTGTTAAATCAAGATGCATTAAAATTTACTTTCATCGATTGGTGTAAATATGCTATATCCATCCTCATCCAGTGGATGTGGAAAGTCAAATGATTGGTTTTCCATCTTAATTTTTTTACATGGAGGAGTTAGTTGCACGAATAATTTTATTTTACATTCTACAATGTCTACTGTTGTCTTTTCTATTCATCAAGGTCCATAGATCGCTTAATACGTTCACGAATTTTCTAAGATTGCAATACCACATTAAAACACTAGTATTTGCAGGATCTATCCCGTTGCACTTTGACACAGTTCAATACTCTTGAAAATAGGCATAAGCCTCTGATTTTTAAGGAATTGAGGAAAATCTGGGACAAGGATGATCCTGAACTTCCATGGGAGAAGGGATATTACAATGAATCGAATACATTGCTACTAGACGACTCACCTTACAAAGCATTGATTAATCCCGTAAGCTCTTCTACTTCTTGTTTCTCATTTCTCGCAAGCCACTTCTTTTCGTAATGTTATGAAAATCCTATTTATTTATTCACTCTTTGCTGAATTTTCACTTATAGGCTCATACTGCAATATTTCCTTATCCATACCAATGTCAGGACAGGCAGGATGATGCTTTAGGTAAGACGCATTTTAATGTAACCTGTTATTCTATTTGGTTTAGGATTTCAAGATTTATCCAAATGTTTATTCTTGCTGTCTCCTTAACGTGTATGGTGGAGCCGACTTTTGTTATATGTCATTTATGTATGAAAATGGTATAAGATAAGGCGATTATATTTTTTGCAGGTGATGGGGGTGATATCAGAATTTATCTGGAAAGACTAACTTTAGCTGATAATGTACAAAAGTTTGTTGAGCAACATCCACTCGGCCAAGAGCCAATCAATGAAAGAAGTGAATCTTGGAGCTTTTATCTCAAGGTTATGAGCTCATTGCGTCCTGACCACAATTTAATTTCGCTCCCCGCTTAACTATAGAGATCGGGGCGAGGCTGGAATATAGATCTACATCAGTGATGCTGATTGTACATCATATTAATGGTTGCTGGTATATTCATAAATTTTACGATATTGGATTTTGGAAACTTAGAATTTTGGAGAAGCCATACCTTACGAGAAATGTTTATTATTGGATCAATACTATTTGATACTTTAAAGAATCAAATAGTATCGATCCAGTGATACGATACAACAACTTGCTAGCAAGTTTTATGGAAGTTGTTTAAACTTTTATACATTTTAGTCTTGTTACAATGTATACAACATTTTCACAAATTTACGGGACCTTTCATCAATGAAATTATTATCCATATAGTAGCTTTCTGCCCGATTGATGTTCTTTTTATCATTTGTCGAGCATGGTAATTTGATTCACTGTGAATGAAATAGTTGAGAGTTTTTGGAGCTATGTCATGTAAAGCTGACTGTTTGTTGCTGATGAAGTTGATATCAATCCTCAGAACCTGGTCAGGCTAGCAGTTGGTGTGTGGTCCTAGGAAGTTGCGAGGATTGATGCAGGTTTGGCATTTTGCTTATGTAGGGTTCAGTTTCAGAACAACGTTGTAAATAGGAATAAGGCACAAAGTTTAATGTTTCTGAATTTCAGATAAGCCTTGGATTTTCTGCCTTTTGGGAGTATTGCTAAAACACCAGAAATTTCCCTCGTCATTGCTGTTATTAATAATATACTATTATATAGCAGTATAAGGATATGTTTGATTCCGTTGCTGCTGTCGTTCGACCTATTTGATGAAATCTAACGGCTGATTATATCTATTTCAGAACTCGGTTTTTAAGTTTTTTTTATTATTTCAACGGTTTGATCAGTTCCGACTTTCTCCACCTAATTAATATTGAACTAGAATATGAATCGAACGAAAGCGAAAATAGAACGAAATGGAAATTTTGAAAAACAGTTTCAAAATTAGATAACTATGGGCTCTAAATTTGGAGTACATGAAATGGGTGTCATAAAAAGTGCAATAATTCATAGGAAAGAGTGAATCACAACAGTTTCCTTCTTTGAACAATTATTAACAAAAAGGAATGGATGATATTGTTGCCCATATAAAGATCACAAAGGAAAAAAACATTGCATGTACTTAATACCCAAAAGGACAATTACTTTCTTGTAGCAAAAGCAATATCAAATTCAGAGTAAATATCATGAAAAATAGGGCCCATTTTCATTTTCATCTACCAAACATATGGTATTCATTTCAAATCGAATTGAATATAATTAATTTATTGTTTACTTATTTTTAAATTAGACAAACTAATTTTAAAATAATAAATATTTTAAAATTACATTGGAAAATATTAAAAAATGTATTTTTTAATCAAATCAAATTAAATCATTTCGATTTGATTTAGTTAATTGGTTTTGGTTCAATTTCGCACATTCTTGCATAATGCAAAGTTCATGGCTAATGGAGGGGTACATGTAATTGACATGAGAGTATTGGAAGAATAATTATGATAAGATCCAAGGACAATTTCTTTGGTGTAAACCAAAATTGACATGACAAAAATGTAAAACAAATTGATTATTGTTCACCAAAAAATTATTACAAAACCATTCATCACTTAATTATTTTCTTTTGTAAGTCGACCAAGCGTGACAATTAGGTACTATGTAAATGGGAAATGCCCCAAAATTATGTAGCATTGAAAATTGAAATGCCTGTGTTGAAGTTGATAAGATCATGAGAACGACAGCCTTATAATAAATAATAGAATTAATTTTTTCAATTGTATTTTTCAAGTCAATTCAAAAAGCAGTTCGAAACTTTGATACGCGTTTATGAGACTCGTATATTATATATACCATTTAAAATAAGATAAAATTAGCCACTAATCTAATCAAGAAAAGCTGTGATTTCATTCTTATGCTAATAAATGAAAAATCAAGTTGCATCAATAATAGCTAAAAAGATAATAATAACAAAAATTGATAAAAGTGAGGAATTATGGAGATGAGTAAACAAAATGTTGCTCCCATTTCTATAGAGTGTCACTTTCAGGATAAGCCCACATGATACTCATAAATGTAACATTGCATCCGTATTTCTAAACACCAAGGCCAACCCCAAAAATTATGACAAACTAGCTGACTGCATTATACTACTGTATTGCCGTTATGCGTGACGGGATTAATGAGAGGGGGAGACAGTAAAAAAAAAGTCCGATGACTAAAATAAGACGGAATGAGATAATTAATGGAATATTGTAATATCGGATGAAATATAAAAACGATGAGAAATAACTAATGATTGATAGTCATGTCGACGACTGCTCATTCTACCTCTTGATTTTACTCTGCCTATTATATCTGCTTAGGCTAATGACTCAAACAACTTTAACGTCATTGTTTTTATCAATCTAAAATTCTAATAAATTTTAAAAGTTCCTTTTAGTTGTAGCTAAATCTAATTGAATAAGTTAAATATGATTATATTCACATGACATTTATTCAGTTTATTTTTTTAAAAAATCAGCTCATTTGAATATAAAAAGATAAATATATTATGAAATCATTCAGTGGCAAAAGGTATTTGGATAGGTCCAATTGGGACTGCTATTTGGAAATTTTAAAGAGAATGATGTATGGTGTAGTGAAGTCAAGATTAGAGTGTTAAAGCACGATCTGCTCGAGTGTCAAAATTAGACTAGTCACATGTTTTTGGTCCGAGCTAAAAAAAGTTCTAACTCCGCCATCGATAGCTATCATTTGAATAAAACCAAATACTACAATTAATTTATTTGGACGAACTTGAATACTAGTGAAAGAGAGTCCTTCAATCCATGCTTTAATCGATAAGATTAAAAAGTTTGATCACATTTGATAAAAACGACGAATATTAAAATTTTCCGCATTATTTCTTCAATTTTTTTATTATATAGTATTTGTATGCACAAAGATTTGGTATTGACTATCAATAGAGGTATTTGAATTGCAATGCCCATTCTTGTTGATCCTATTCGACAAGAAATGTTGTGTAGAGTTTGTTAGTGAATATACATAGAATAAGAGACAATTTAGTAATCATAGATAACATCACAGTCTACGGTCACCATTTAGAGAAGGGTATGGCGCAGTGCTGTAGGGTAGTGTAAAATGGTATGGCAGCTCGGAGATACATATGATGATTTTATTAGGACATGTAATGTAACTGTCTTCTCCCCACTTTCCCAAAACATCATCACCAAGTCAGTTGTGTACCCAACCGCACCAAACGACGTGTGTGGCTGCTATGGGACTATGATGCTATGTATGTTTTGATGCATAGGATTTGAGTTCGGATTTAAGTTAATTTTTTTTATTTGATTGTGTAAAATGGT
Organism: Mercurialis annua; assembly: GCF_937616625.2. Classification (NCBI taxonomy): domain Eukaryota; kingdom Viridiplantae; phylum Streptophyta; class Magnoliopsida; order Malpighiales; family Euphorbiaceae; genus Mercurialis; species Mercurialis annua. The sequence continues at coordinate 34,126,010 of NC_065573.1, read as the reverse complement.
ATTAATTTGGATTTGAATTGTTTTTTTAAATAAGTTTTACATGTTAAAAATTTATGTCTTGAAATAATTTTAAAATTTATTTAGCTTAAATTTTAACTCATTAGCTACATTTTTTTTAAATTGACCGGTTCAACTGACTTGAACGACTCGCTAAACTAATAAAAATTATTTTTACTTAAAAAAAAAATTCAAAAATGAACATAATATAAATATAAAGCCAAACTATTTTATATCTAAATCTTTACGTTTTTTTTTTATCAATTACGACCAAATATTTTAATTTTTACATCATGTTCAATATGAATTTTTTTTCCAATCCAAGCCTTTATTTTGTTTATCAATTACGATGAAATTTTACAAATATAACCAACTCTTAAAAAGATTTATTATGATAATTTAGTCGTAATTGATAAAAGATTAAAGGTTTGGATTTTAAAAAAAAAATAAAAATAAAATTTTGGCTGTGATTGCAAAAAAGAAAAATCTTTTAAATTGTATATAGTTGTAAAAATTGAAAAGTTTAATCGTAATTGATAATAAAAAAATTAGAAAAATTTAATTTAAAAAATAATATGGCCTAAAAACAATATCTGTTTAACAAACCTATTAAACTGACCGATTGAATCGGTTCGATAATCCCCATCGACCAATTGGCTATTTGGCGTAGCCACCAATTCAAATTTTTTGAGAAAAAATGTGGACTTTATTGCGGAACAAAAAAAGTATTACAATTCAATCATATAACTTCTTGCGAGTACATTAAGAGACAAATAAATAAAAACTGCAAACCTCTTATACGAATCAATGAGATAAAAATTTCCAATGGTAGCAATATGAAATCAAAAATTGCAAATTGTTGATAAGGCATTACAATGTCTTCTGTAAGCAACTGATATAGATTTTGTCAATTGGGCATTAAATTCAAAGTGCACTTTATCAAAAATACAATCTGCATCTCTGGTAGTTTCAACCTGAATTGTTCAACTGGATTATATATTTAAATGAATCTGATTGAAAAACTAAAAATAAAAATTCGATCATAAACGATTCAAATTTGCACTGGATTAGAAGATCCACAAAGGGAACATCAAATCCCATAAAGGGCAATATAAAGATTTTTACGAAAATTCCATAGAAGGAAAGATAAAAACAACCATAAAATAAGAAGCAAAAAATAGCAAAAAACAACCAAATATGAAAGATGTAAATAAAAAACTAAAATAAAAGAAAACGAGACGACCGTCCGGTTGAAATATTAATCGGCGACCACCAATTCAATACAGATTTTGTCCCATATTAGTATGCATAAGTTCAAACTGAACGGTACCAAACACAAATTTTATAGTTTAAATTGATTTTACAGGAATATGTAATCCCAAACCAAATCAAACCAAACTAATTGAACTAGTTGATATTTTTAGTTTGATCGGTTTTAATCTATGGCTCAATTTATATCAAAACTAAATACTATCAAAATCAAAGCAAAAAATTTAAAATTTAAATCCCAACTGGGATTATTTTTGATTTGATTTTGCATACTCTTAATTACATAAGAAATATGATAATCTTGCTCGAATTATTATAAAAAAGCGCTCAATTGCAAGAAGTACGAGTTAGAAAACTGAACCAAAAACTTAATTTATTTTTAAAATGTGTACAATTCAAATCAAATTAAATAACCAAATTTAACCAATAAATTTGATATTATCTAAAAAGACTTTGTTTTTAATTTGAATCCGTCACGTAATTCAAAAATCAACCATATACAAACTCTAATGAATTAATCAAACTTAGTTATCGATTAGCAGTTTAGCATCTTAATATTCTATGAAACCAAATCACAGAAGCTACCAAGTTTTATTTAAACAAAGATAAAATTATTGTGATGTAGCAAATTTGAAGCTTCTATCTTATTGCTAAAATATACCATATATGCTAAGCCTGTTATAAGATCAACTTTGTCATGTGCAAAATGTATACGTTGCGATTCTAATGAACTGGCAGTTTGATTGCATGTTTGTTTTATGAGTTTTATTACTCGATTGTCAATCAAATTATTAACAATTAAGTAATCAAATATGCTTAATTAGATTCAAAATCAAATGGATTCCTTAGCAACAAATTCGCTTGTATAGACGCGTGACACTAATTTCAAGTAATTTATTAAGTATTTTGTAGTACTAGTTAATTGTAATATATTAATGGCTTTACGTACTCAAATGCATCATCTGGGGGGTCCACTCTCCACAAGGTTTGCTACATTATTAATTGGGTGCCATTCTTGGGCAATAAGCCAGCTTTCATTAATTACCATGTTCTTCCTTAAACTACTAAAAGATTGACCTAAAATAAAAGCTTAATTTGTAACTATGGAGGATGAATATGGAAAATTTAAAAGAATGATGTTGAAATTGATGGAACACTTGCCATTATAGCATATTCAAGATCCAAATATCTATCCCCTTTTCATGTGAAAATGGATAAGTATGAATCTTGACTTAGCCCTACTTTTGAATTATTATAATTTATATCTATACTTATCATGCAACTATTCCTTGTTTAATGGTCACACAATGTTGAATTACCTTTATCAAACATATTGGAAGATGAATATACATTTTTATGTATAATGAAGATTAAAGACAAATTTTGAAAAATCATTTATTTGAGCTAGTTTCTTTCTTGCAAAATCTAGTTATATTAAGCATTCTAAAAAAGAAATGTCAAAATGTCAGATATCTTGATAAAAATTATTCATATTTAATGTTCAAATTCAAGACCATCATTCTAAACAATTTTAATTAAATTTTAAAAATAATGACACTTATAGAATTGTGAAGATATTTTTTATCCATTGGTTATATTAAAAACAAAATACACAAAACTCAATTTTATTAGAATGAAATGAAAGAGATCGAACCTGATACTTTCATATCGAAATGCCACTTCTCTCTAAGTATTTAGAATGTGTTTAGAACTAAAATACATGAATACTTAAATTGATGATTTTCATACATGATTTATTCAAAACTAGAGTAACCAAGTATTTATATGATTAATTAATTAAAACTATAGAAGAAAATATGCAATCTATCATGCTGACTTAGGAAACCCCACAAATGAAAATTAGTGATTTGTTGGGGCATAAGAAGGAGACATGATGTGGGCTAATGGAAGTAATGTATTGTTGGAACTTAGTTTGGGAATGATAGAGATGGGTGAGTTGGTGCTTGCCCAATGAACATGCCATGCCTTCCACTTTATGCATGTGCTTTTGCACCCTCTTTTTCTATTTAACTATCACTATCACCCCTCCAATCACATTCCCATTTCTTAACTTCATACTAATCCAATCCCTACTATTTTATTTACATTTTTATTTCCCATTGTTCTATTTATTTTTGCAGTTGAAATATTTAAAATTAGAGATGAAATTAATAACACTATTTTTTTAATTCAATATTGGCATTTGACTATTGATAAATCTAAAAAAAGCTTTACAATTTTAAAATTCTTGCCTGATTTCAAATATTTACAGTGATTTTAGCCAATCCACTCTAATTGAGCCAAAATTATAAAAACTAAAATGTTAATTTGAATTGCAAAAGATCAAAAAGGAAAACACGAATTCTATATCAGTAATGCTATGTGGAATTGAGCATAAATTATTAAATAGATCAAGGCTAATTTTTTCAATTCGACGTGACATTTGAAATTAAGCTAAAAATATAAAGTTTTAGAGCTTTGGTTAGGATTAGAAAAACTAAAAAATATTTGCATTTTTTAGTCCATTTACCCTACTATTTGTCAAAAAGTTATATGTTATTATTAGTTTAATTTAAAATATACAATATTTTGCTCGAATGATAAATTCCAAATTGATTTTTATATTAATTTATTAATACTTGCAATTTAACTGGTTAATTGATAATCTAAAGTAATTTAAATGCGTACTTCTCACAAATATATGTGTTTAGTGTATTTATTTTTTCATGTGATCATTCTACTTTTTTTTAGGCTTAATTTCTTTAAAAAAAATTCCATCTTGTACTTTTTTTTCGTTTATACTCTGACCTTATAAAAACACCATTTGTACCCAATTTTGGACTTTTATGTTTCATCCATACCCAAAAATATTAAATAGAACTCTTTTCATTTGAAAAAGAGTTTAAAACATACTTTTTTCTATTTTTACATAAATCCTTAAATTTAAAAAATAATCAAATACATCCAAATAATTAATTAATTTTTTTAATTTTATAAAATAATAAAAAAATTAATAAAAATTATTATTATTTTTAATTTTTTGTCTGAAATATTTCTTAAAAAAATTTAAACAAAATCGGAAATATTTTTTAAAAATTTTAAAAAAATTATTATTATTTCTATTTTTTTTGAAAAAGATGGTATTTTTGTACTATTAATAACATTAATATCTAATTAGTGTATAAGTTAAAAATAAAAGATTGTTTTAAATTCTTTTTCAAATGAAAAGAGTACAAAAAAAATATTTTTGGGTATAGATGAAATATAAAAACTTAAAATTGGGTACAAATGGTGTTTTTATAAGGTCAAGGTATAAACGGAAAAAAAATACAAGCTGGAATTTTTTAAAGGAATTAAGCCTTTTTTTTAATATAGGTCTAGAATGCATTTCTCTAAAGCAAGTTTGTCAATGACTCCAAATTCTCGTACTCAAATACCATATTCAATTACATATAAATGAAAACGAAGGATCTCAATAAATTAATAATCTTAATTTTATGCTCTTTCTTAGATATATCTACCCAGTTTTATTAGCATATAAGTCTATACCACCCAATTTTTGCATGTGCATTTCCACATAGCCAACTAATAATAGGGGCCAAGTTGGTAACATTATTTCCTTTTTATTATACATATACATATTGTTCAATTAGTTTTGTTATCAAAAGTAATTCTAAACTAAATAATTTAATTAATCAAATCAGCCAGCTTTTATTTATACTAAGACATATTTTTCTTCAATTCATCCCCTCCTAAAGTTCTATTAAAACTTAAATTCTGAAATTCTTTCCTGTAATATTAGATCCCATTGTTGACTTTTTTCTGCTAGAATTTTTTTGAAAAGTTATTTATTTTCCCACTTGAAATAAAAAGATATTATATACTAATTATTTTATAAATACCTATTGAAGACCACTAATTAAAATAAAAACAAAATGCAGCCTGTCTGTGACAAGGAATTAATCAGCAAAGCACGTGACATGCTTCCTTAGCTTTGTTTATCAGATAGTTTATTCAAATAATTATATAATGTAAGTTAAGTGCTACACATAAAATTAATATATATTTTATATTGTTCAGAAACTCTTTATATAGAACAGCTCCCCATTGTTCTGTTTTCTTAACTCTATCTAAAGAACAGCTACATAGAATTTTGTTCAATTCCATTTTAACATTTATTTATTTTTAAGTAAATTTTATGTATAAATAAATTATTACATCCGATATTCTAAAACATAAGTATATAATCCATTTTAAATTAAATATTATATATTTATTGGAATTGCGAGTTAACTCAATATCTTATTAAATGAGAAAAATTATTGAATGTATCATATTTATATTTTTTTGTAGTATTAAATATACATCTTTATCAAACAACTTCTCACATTAATTTAAAAAATTCTTAATTTTGATGGAAGTTGAACCAAATATAACTAATTTCATAAAAGTTCAAATAAAACAGAATTACAAATGTATCCAGAAAAACAAAAAATGTAAATTCTATGAATTTTTAACTAAGATTTTATAGACTTTTGAGATATATTTACATCAACGATCAAACACATTTAAAGTGAAACTATAAACATATAATAAAAATGTGCTAGTGAAATTATTAAAACCACACCATCTTTTCATTTTATTTTTAGAATAGTAAAATAGATAGCAGTTATGTTGATGAGTAAATTTCAATTAATTAACTGAATCTTTTTGCAGTTAAACTTCTTTGTTCTTCCATTTCGGCGCCTAAACTTCAATTCACAATTATAATTTATTTGAATAATAATTTTATGACGATAAAATATCTTCCGTTTACAAAATTTCATTTTTTTAAAAATAAAAAAATATAGCAATAATACATAAATCATTTTTAAACATGTATTTTCCAAATCAAAGAAAAGAAATATAAACATGTGAATGTTTCATCTAAATCATTTTTTCAAAATAAATTGCAAATCCCATTCAATAATGTTATACATTTGATGGGACTTAATTATACCATAGAATTCAGAATAAAAACAACAAAACATGCTACCTCTGGCTTAAGAGACGTAATCATCAGAAAATTAATCAAGTGCCACAGTACTGTTTAATATAAAATCAAAACAAAAGTACTTAAAGAATAATGGATTCATAAATAATAATCTAAACAATTAACGGTGCATGCAGCATAGAACATGTTAACTAATGATGTTATGTGATCTAATCAGAGAATGTGCTTACTTCAATTATGAAAATAATTATTTAATGTATTTAAATTATACAATAATTATTGTTTATTTACTTGAAGTAAAAATGCTAGATTGAAATTTAATTCTCTTCCAATTTTTCTTGCCATTATAAAATTTCGAATTCAAATTTTAGTTCATAATAGATGTTTTTGGCCAATTAAAATGAATAGGTCAATAATTAATGATCATATTTGTTCTAAATAACATGTCCAAGTACTATACAAGTCTTAGGTAACTATTAAAGTAACAAAAACAAAGTCCTATATTACTATTTCATCACACTAATTGTACTTAATCATCCGAAAACACTTGCTACAAGTACTACTTGTGACTTGTACTAAAATCTAGTGACCAATATATCAAGGACCACATTTTCTGCTCTATTATATCTACAAATTTAAGGCAGATATAGCCAAAGTATACTTTGTATTATCAATAAATTTGAGATGTACTAAAAGTAAAATAAAAGGTTGTAAATTTCCATAAATAAAACTAACATTTTCCAATTTAGTTTTTTTTACCTTGCATAACTGAATCCGTTATCTTTCTGTCAAAAAGGAGCAATCTTACCGTTACCGTCTAAAATTCTAGTTAACTGTTTAATCACATTTGCCCTAGAAATGGTAAAGACAGAGCCTTCTTGGTCACCTAACTTGTCTTACAATTAAAGGTGTCTATAAACGTACATGTTGCCAAATTTCAAGCTCATTTGCTCGTTTAAAAGTTGAAATAAGAGACATCTAAGCTAGGAAGATGCTAAACTTCACATATAAGTGATGAACCTATGGAGAAAAAAAAGTTGTTAGATTGATAATCTAAGATAGAAAAATTCATAATTCTTGCATTCGTATAGCACACAAACTTGTCGAGTTCCGCGTTTCAGTATTTCGCTTTTGTTTATAGAGTTGCAAGGATGATATATTCCAGCAGTCTTAAATTTAAACCTTTACCTTCTCAATTGTAATAAAAAAAATTAGACCTAACAGATCAGAAAATTCAGACTTTTTTTGACTTTTTATAATTCTAATCGAAGATTAAAACTTTGCAATTTTAGCCAAATTTCAAACTTTTGTTGCGATTTTATTTAATTCTCTCCAATCAATTTAATAGACTCTGCTCAATCCCACATGACCTCCATAATGTCAAAGAATCATACCAATGTAGAAATAATCTATGTACGGCTATTAAAACCTTTTGTAATTTTAACCAAAGCTCTGTTTTTTGCATTTTTTAGTCTGATTTGACCGAATTGGCTAAAATCTTCGCAAACATTTGGAATTCAACTAAAGTTGCAAAGTTTTAAACTTTAATTAGAATTACATAAGGTCGAAAATGTTAGAATTTTGTGGTCCATTAGGCCAAAAAATTAGTAACAATCAAGAAAGCATCAGAGTTTCTTTGTTGGATGGTAATCAGACATTAATTAAACAAAGAGTTAGCACTAATTAATACCCATTACCCCAAAACAAATACAAAAGAAAACTAGATGTGACAACCAATAATTAATCTTCCTGGAGTATTCTTAATTTGCATAATAAGTGAGGTCAAAGGCAGAGAAGGAAAAAAGAGGGAAATAGAAGAAATGGAGGCTTTACAGAACATAAATCCACTTTGTTATACATTTACTGACAAACTCCACATGCTCTTGCAATCAAACCTCCACAGACCCACCTCCTCACCATTATTGCCCACATGAAATTTACAAGAAAATCACCATTCCACATCTCACCCACTCATTCACTATACTATAACACATTTCTTTCTCTCTCACTTTTTCATTATTACCTCCTCTTTTCCTAGTAATTACTTATTCATATGTAATATTAACAAATCATCATTAACAGTTTACATTAACTTTGTTAACAAATTTGTCCACATATGACGTGGTTGACAAAGTCTGCCTATATTTTTCCGTCGTTAATTCCACCCGTTGCGGTAAATAGATTCGTAATAAGTATTTTCTACAGAATTATAAGCTCATTCATGTAGCAGGCATGAAGTTTACTCAATTATTTATCTTGTTTCTCTCTCATCACACACCAGATTTGACCCACACATCTCACATCCCTCTTACCTATATACAGCAATAAAATAAAATGAGAAATAGAACCCCAAACTCTCATATCTAATAATTATAATTATTTAGACTATACGCTCTCTTTTTAATAATTATCCAATACAGTTTTTTCACCTATAGCTAGGCTTTTGGATATATATATATATAATACTAAAAATATACCACCATATATATCCTTCCAGTCCTGGGATAGCTGCTGCACTTTAAATTTCCTAGAGAGGGCCAAAAGACAAAGCATTGTTTTGTTCTCTAAGATAACTTAAAAACATCTCTTCTTGGGTCTGCACAACTATCCTTCCTCTGCATTTGCAGCATTTTCATCCTTGCAAAATATTAATAATATAGTGCCAACTGAAACTCTTGCCTGTTTATTCCCTATCTTTTCATTTTCTGGCACAACATTTTTGGTTTGTTCTCATTCTGTGAAACCCAAGAAAATCAATATCTTATTCTACATTTGTAAAAATAATAATAATAATAATTTGTTCTTTGTTTCTATCTTTTCATCTTTAAATAAGCCCTTCTGCATTCTGCTTCTCCAAGATTCCTTCAAACCAGAAACACCTTTTAGAATAACTACATATCCAGTGAGTAATCAATGCAAACAAAATCCGGCAAACGGGTGACTATGTTAGAGATATTCGAAGGTAGTAAAATGTTCAAAGGCAACTAAAAAGGCATAGAGAATTATATGCTAAATAAGTGTTCTTAGAAAGGATTGTCTTTTGCTTTTGGTTTTATATCAAGAGACGCAAAGATGTCTGCAAAATTCATCCATACATTATCCGATGAAAACCCAGATCTGCAGAAGCAGATTGGATGTATGAATGGAATTTTTCAACTCTTTGAACGCGGTCATTTCCTCGGTAGCCGTAGGCAAATCACCGGAAGTAACCACAAGAAGCAGCCATCAGGTACTTTTTTTTTATGTTTAATGCAATCACTTTCATATACTTAAATAATGTGGCTATAAGAAAGGTATGTAAATAAATGAACAGTTGATACTTTGTAGTTAACTTTCCAGCATTTACATAGTACATTGGTAAGGTTATCATAATTTAGAAGGTTAATGTTTTTCAATGCTTATAGTTTCTAACTATAGACTTTTATTACATTTCAGTACATTTTCCAAATGTAGTTAGTTGCATAGACAAAACTATATATCACTTTAATCAAACAGCCTTACAGTTATTAAAGTTTTTGGGACTTTAAAATCAATTTGACCCCCGAACTTGTACACGATGAGCATTTAACACCAAACTGGTTTTTTTTGTTACTTAATTCCCTGAACTTGTTAATTTTTACTAATTAGTCCAAATTTTGATCAATTAATCCAAACTTCTGGTCATTTAGCCTCTAACAGTTGTTTTAAGAATTAATAAATTCGGTCTAACTGGTAAAGATTGAAGTTCAAGGGACTAACGGATATGAAAAATTAGTTATGGTGTTAATTGTCCATTCATGCAAGTTCAAGGAGCAAATTGATACTTAAATTAAGTCAAGTTTTTGCATTATCTAGTTTTCCAACTTGCTCTCTCTATGTCTATCATGTATGTTCCAAGTTTCTTACAAGTTACAAGTTATACCTAAGGACTAACATTTAGCTTTCTCCAGGTGAGAATGGCAACAACCAAACCAAAAGTTCATCACAGAAAACAACAGTAAGTAATCAATCTTGATCAGTTCTTAAGTAGAGACATATTTAATAAAGAATGAAAAGTGGTTAAAGAAAACTTTTGACTTACAATTGCAGGAAAAGGACCAGAAGAAGGCCATTAAAGAGAAACAAAGAATCTCCACTGAATCATCGAGAACATCGTTTTCATCTTCCTCTTGTTCCTCTAGTCTATCATCGTTCGAATGCAATAATAGAGCATCCCAGCTAGAACCATGTTCTTTTAACCAAACTACTGCCATTGAAACCCATGACAGAGAATCACCCATATACCAACTAAAGGCTTCTTTCCGGTCAAGTCAGCAGTCTCATGATCTTAGAGATGTAGTCAAAGATTCGATATACAGAGAAGCCCGTGGCTTATTGGTTAAAACGGTAACCAAAGGAGATTCAGGAGGCCACACCTTGAAATACTTTGATTCCCCCAGACCCATGCAGAACCCAAAATCACCCAATCCCAAAATTCCAAATCTGAGAGAATCATTTCAAGTTCTTCATAAGCTTCAAGAAGTTCCTCGGAAATCCAATGAAGAGAGGCGAGCTTCTTTGCCTTCTGCACTAAAAGATGCCCGGCGGGTCTCTTGTGACGGAAGGGAGTCGCGAAATACTTCCAAAACCACCATAAAGCTGAAGGAGCTCCCAAGATTATCACTGGACAGCAGAGCAGGATCAATAAAGGGCTCCACTACTGAAATGAAATCAAATTATCTTTTAGGAAATTTGGAAAGAAGGGATAGGAACTCGGATACTTTCTCAAATCAACAAGAAGAACCTGAAAGCCGTACAAAATTGTCAAATGTTGTAGCCAAATTGATGGGATTAGAAGCCCTTCCAGATTCCATGTCAGCCAACGAAAATCAGACAAGACATATCACAGCACACTCTAGTGTTGAAAGCCATCGCTTCCTGGGATCGCCAAAAACCACTGAGGATAACAAGCAGAGTCGAGTTCCTGGATCTCCAAGAAATCTTCATAAGGAACCAGTCTCACCCCGGACAAGAAATGCTGATTCAATCAAGAAGCCTAGTCCAAATTCAAGGTTTCCACTAGAACCAGCACCATGGAAGCAACCGGATGGAAACAGAAGTAATCATACACCAGCTTTGAAGAATCGGGTAGCTCAACCAAAAGTACCAGACACCCCTCTCACTGTTTATGGCGAAATAGAGAAAAGATTGGCACAACTCGAGTTCAAACAGTCTGGAAAGGATCTCAGAGCTCTTAAACAAATACTTGAAGCAATGCAGAAGACTAAAGATATATTAAAGACCAATACCGAAACTCCAAAATCAGAAACTCAAACCAACAGTAGCAGCAGCCTTCAAAACAACTCAAAGTCATCAAACCTGTGTAACATACAGAATGAGAGCCCAATCTCCACCATCACCAGGGGTAGCAGTTCGCCAAACAATTTCAAATCGCCCATTGTAATTATGAAACCAGCAAAACTCATGCAGAATACCCGCAATTCTGCTTCCTTGGTAAACCCAACTGAGAGTTTTTTTGTTCCGCAGAGGCTTCAGACTGCCGACTTCTCAGATGGTGGAAAAGAATCAAGCGGCAAACAAACTGCACAAGATCTAACTCCTAGATCTAATGCTTATAGAGAAAAATCCAGTCTATCCTCTTCTCTGATGGATAAAAAATCTGCTGCAAAATTTGCAAGACTGCCACACTCTTTGAAGGAGACACAGTCTACTAGAGAAAGTACCAAATTAGCGAGGAGCTCAGGAACCTTGAACCAAACACACCCACCGAAAAAGTTTGGGATGGAGAAACAAACTCGTCCGAAAAGTCCATCATCAGATTCAATCAGGAACATGAGGCACGCAAGTAGACAACAGACAGAATCAGGTTCTTCTCGCAGAAATCCCAGATCAAGAGTTTCCAACTTGCAGCCAAGTGATGATGAATTGAGTGATGTTAGCAGTGATGTGAGAGATTTGAGCCACCATGGGGATGGCTTATCACTGCAATCCGAGAGTCATATGAGCTTAGCCTCACAGGCTGATGAAGAAGTCTCAAGCCTTGATAGATCTTATAAGCTCACTCACCAGAAACCAAAAGTATGTTTTCTTCCTCTCTTTCACCTGTTCGTTCACTTATACAATCTACTTAACATGTTTAACATGTTCATTCTCTCATTCAGAAACCAGTAGCAGGACCCATGAAAGACAGACCAGTGGCAGAACCAGTGTTAGCCTCAGAACAACCAAGTCCTGTTTCTGTTCTTGATGCAGCATTCTACAGTGATGAATTACCATCTCCTATCAAGAAGAGATCAATCCCCTTCAAAGGTGAATATTCCATTTTCTCTCTAATAGTTGGTCTAACCTGATTATTATTTTGGATTACTCTTACCACATTACATTAAAAAACATACTGGTGATTGACACAGATAAAGTTTATACACTGACAGTATAAATTAGAAGTTAAGAACAAAACACAGATCATTTCCATAAATACTAGAAATATAATAGCAGGTTGAAAGAGGGTAAGATGTTACAGTAATACTATAATGAAAATCCATCAATATCAATTCTCACAGAATTTTCTTGGTACAGATGATGAGGACGAGTGGAATCAAGTGGATGAAAATCACTCATCCTGCAGCACAGAGTCCAGTCTCAACTCGGCAATTAGTCATAAAAAAGTGGAGAGCATCAACCTATTAATTCAGAAGATCACACAAAAGTTATCTGCTCATGAGACACCTGAAATCACAAATTTCTACTATAGCACAAATCCTGACCATCAATACATTTCGGAAATCCTATCAGCATCAGATTTACTGAAGGATTTTGAATCTGCCTTTGCAACCAATCACCTCCATCAAACAGGCTACCCAATCGACCATGCTATATTCCTATCTCTAGAAAAAGCCAGGGCAAGCACTATGATTTCAAATGACAAAGACAGTCGAACAAAGATCTCAAAGTCGAAATTTCAAAGCAAACTCCATAGGAAACTTCTGTTTGATGTTGTGAACGAAATTCTAATCCACAAGATACTCCAGGAAAGTTCTTTCAACCATGGACTTCCACCAAGCAAATTGGCAGATATAAGACCAGGAGAACAGCTTCTAAGGGAAGAAATGTGCTCAGAAGTAGACAGATTGCAAGGTAATGCTGCTAACTGTAGCTTAGATGATGAAGAAGATAGTCTGATAGGCGTCTTACGGGCAGATTTGATGCATCAGTCAAAGAATTGGACAGCCTGTAGTAGCGAAATTCCAGGAATAGTTCTGGACATTGAGCGCTTGATATTCAAAGACTTAATAAGCGAGACTGTTACAGGTGAAGCACTTGGTCTGCCAATGCGATCTGCTGGGCATGGCAGGCAACTGTATCTCAAGTAGTACTTTTAATAGAACTGTTTCGCCAGAAGCACACAACAGTTCAGGCTCCCCCACCCCGAACCCATCGAGGGGATTGTTCCAGCCTTCATTTATTTATGAATAGAAACAAAATAATCTATCAAGTAACAATTAGCTCTAGCATTTATATCTTATTGATACTTAGACAAAAACAAATAAATAAATAAACAATAATACAGCCAATATATATCTAGCATTCTTACCTCCTTTGATGCTGCTTACAGCCAGTTCAACCAAGCTCATGGAACTGCTCACCTAATAGTCATTTTGGAACACACATCATGATTTATCAATATTTTTGTTAAATGAAATGGAACATTCCTCTCCCCAGCCAATACAGGATGGATTGAACCAGCTGAACCTTTTTTTTTACGACACTTGATCACAGCACACCCATTTGCTTCGAGCAGTGAAAGTCTGTACCCAAAGCTGCTTGTAACATCAGTGCAACCACATCCTAAAAGTACGTATCTAACAGCCAGAAACATTGCACCAGTACACTACATTTGCATGATTCAAATTGTCAAATAACCAGGGTGAGGCTTTAACAATAGTTATATCTTAGCACACCCCCGCACGCTTCATGCTCACTAGACTTGAAGCGTGAACGAACCAGCAAAATTATTTTCTATTAATTAACCAAACGTGAGCTGCCAAGGATCGAACTCTAGACCTTTCGGTCATAGAGACTCTGATACAATGTCAAATAACCAATTCACCCAAAAGCTCAAGCTCAAGCTGTTGGGTGGGGATTTAACAATAGTTATATCTTAAACACAAATTAGAATCAAAAGGCAAATATTTCTGAACATACTATTCCGAGGAACATAAATGCTGACAAGCTCATAATGTTATAGTACAGATATGCCCTTGTGGAGTCTTCTTCACTTCTGGTATACAAGAAGGGGCACGCCCATTCTTCAGGGTAGTTATCTTACAACGTTATATTTGGGATCAAAAATATTCTTAGGAAGCAAAATTTAAAGTAAAGATGGGTAGTTATGTGAAAATTGGAGCAAAAATTTATAAATAGATGTGAAAGGTACAATAACAGATACAGAATACAGAACATAAAAGGCTCAAACTCACAAAAATTCATCATCAATTCACATGGCATCTTGCTAAATGCTAATCAATAAATCAGATGTCAAAAAAGAAACTTTCCTAGAAATGTTCCCTGTCACAGCTAGTTAGATGGTTCTGTTCACAAATTTGATAATTAAATTAAGCTTCCAAACTATGCAGTGAAACTTCCAGATTCAGATCCATTAATCAAATTATACATGCAATTAATGAAGGCTTTCCTAATTAGAAGGAAACACCGAAAGAAATTTTCTTAAACTGGAGGATATTACAGGCATATTCATATAGATATGTAAAAGGACTGCAAATACAGAAGGATGGTAAGGAATCATCTTAAAAAGAAAACGTAGTAGACTAAACTGACAAATAAGCAAACTCCATGAAGCCTTCCATTTCCATTAGATAACATCTCAACTTTACAAACACCATAACATGCATGAATACACACCAGTCCAAAAAATTCTGTAAATATTTTCCGTTTAAACAAGATATAAGTATAGCAACTAAAGCGATTTCAATAATCTTCCTTCCTTCTGATGTGATACCCTTCGAGTAAATCCATAACTATTTCTCAATATTTATTACGGCAAATCAATTTTCAAAACAATAGAACTTCATTCGAATAATAAAAATGGCTGAGCAATGAAAATAGAAACCACACCCACAAGTCGTTTGAGCAATTAATACATGGGTTAATTACTAAAATGTTCAGCATTAAATCCAGCCTTTTCACCGACCCATTTTGCATGTCACCATAATTAACTATAACTGCCATATCAAGCACAAAAAATTATATTGTAGAGAATCCAAACCAATTTTAGGTCCTGATGATAAATAACTCTTAATGGACCAAAGAATCAAAGTTATGAACCAGTTGAAAGATCTTCTGATCATCCTAAGAATAAGTGTCAGCTAACTTAACCATCAAATCCCAAATATGTTGAGAAACATATAATGTAACAACAGAAAAATTGAAATTTAGTTTTTTAATGAACAGATGAAAATGAGACCACAAAAACAACAGATGTGACAGTTTATGATTTTTTTACATACAAATTGTGGCCTGTATGCACTGCAATGCTCCATACCTTTTACCAACCAAACCTGTTACTCTTATTCCCGGCCCAAATGACCACTTTGAGCTTACATTATAGCAGTACCCAGTTTTACAGTATCAGCAAAACCGCCCTTTGAAGAGGCGCAAAACCTCAGCAAAAATTTAAGAAAGATACAAGGGATATATGTAACAGGGATAATTCTGGAAGACATGGTAAATTAACATTGTACTAAGAATGTAAAATCCCCATGTATGCGCTTATTCCCAAATAAGATAACACATGCACACCCTCATATTGGAATTGTTGAACACAAATTCTGAACTTAGCTTATTTTACCTTCAATATAATAATGTCAAAAAATAGCAGTCCTGGTACAGCGATTTCTAATAGTTCTTAAGAAAATAAAACTTCCTGATCTTAAAATTTCATATAATGAAAACTGAAAACTTTACTTATTTTCTTCTAGACTGGAGCATAGACAGAAAATCCCTTTCAAATGCAGAAAGTAGATGTAAAGTCAATGATCGCTATCATTGGTTTCCGATTTGACAAAAAAAGTTAATTGATAAAAAACTAGACACGTCTTAATGCAAAATTAATAACACATGTTTACTTAGCATAATAGCAATAAGGAAATTAAGAAAAATCTAATAAGATTTGCATTTTTCAAGTTGGTAACCAAGTGCTTGCACAGTCCAAGAAGCCAATGGTTAAACTATTCAACATAGCCACCTAAAGTAAAATTGCACTAAAATAACAACTAATAAAAATTTCAGATGATATTCACGTTATATGCTTAAAACCATCCCATGACAGTCATTTAATGTGTATCAAATTACCTAGCTCTGCAATAATAATTTTCCTAATTCAGATGCCATAATAATATGATTTAGATTCAGCTTCCTTAATGCATGTTAGCCTTCATGATGTTGAAAGAAGTTCAGAACTAGAGAAAATGGCAATAATAACCATGTATTAGTTCATTATAAATGAGCAAAACGTAAGAAAACTAGAATTTCCACTAAAAAGAATCATTCAGTAACATGGATGTATAATCACAAACTAACCGACATACCTCCAAAACTTGTTAAAGTGGGAAATATTCCCTTTATAGTTTGTAACCCATTCTAGCGCCATATTCTGGCAATCACAAGCTCTGACTTTAACTACCTGGAACCAGCTTCTGCTGCTAGTTTTCTAAACAATTGTACAGATTCTAACCAAACCTATTTTACAAATGAGCAAATTCCTCGGGGTTCTCCATAGATTGTTTTAAAATTTCCCCAGCTCTCCTCTTCTTGTCATCATTATCGGTATCCTTTCCAGACCATGGGCTGATCTTTTCATCACCCTTCTGTGATCTCCATTCTACTGCTCTACTCAAAGACTTCTTTCTAGTCCCGATCTTAAATTGTACAGCAGATCGTTGATTTGAAAGAACCTTCTCCTGGCCCTCTGAAGAATCAGATAGCCTGCTTTTCATTGCTTCAATTGCTGGAGCAAATGTATCCAGCACAGACACCTGGTTACCCCAAAGATGATCTCGCTCGATAGGATTCCTCACAATAGTTTCATTTGATAGTTTAGCTGGAGGAGCAACATGAGAAACTTCTTTCTGTCCGAACTGTAAAGGAGCAGCAAGAAATGGATTACCTTCAACTACAATTTTTCTGTCTAAACCACCAGCCAATGCACCAGCAGGAGGCGCCTGTGAACCGTTGGAAGCATATGGCTGTTGCAAGTTCAATGAAGATCTATCTGTACTTAGGTATGGCCTTGTTTGCTCACTCTTCAGCAAGTTAGAATCAGTAGTCCCTTCGTTCAGTGTGGGCAGCTGAAGGTAAGTCTGAGAATCAGGAAATGCAGGCAGCCAATCTGGAATGTGATCACCGGGAGGCTCCAGACCACTTTGCAGAAAACTTGGAAATGGCTTCCTTTCTCTAAAAACAGGAAATGAAGGAAGAGAATAGGCAAAGGCAACGTCCTCTGAAGTACCAACATACTGAGTAAGTTCCCTCACTGTACCTGAACTGGCAATACAATGGTCAACATCAGATGCACCAGCAAATCCCAGGGTAGAACCCAGCTCTTCCAATGCTTGAATAATATCAAATGCATTACCCTCAGATCTACCCGCTAAATTAGCATTACCATGCGCAAGCTTTCCGAGATTATGTATATACCGAACAGTAATGTCAGATAGCGTGTCAAGAGCAGATTGCTGAAAGGCCTGAAACCCAGTACTTTCACATATTTGTGCTACAGCAATCTTTGCAATTGATTGGGCAAACTCATCACCACTTGAACCCGATTTTCTCTTTACAAGTTGTGAATTATCACGTACTCTTCCACTCTCCCCGCCTCCATGGCTCATATTCAACACTTCATATCACTTCACCCAGTCGTAAAACATCCGACAACACCATTCTTTCTCACCCATGAATCGCCATTCTATCACCCCCACATTGTCCCGTTACTGTACAAAACATCAACAAAGGAAGAACCAAAATTAACAATTTGCATTCTTTAATTCAAATTTGCATTCTTTTATTTAAATTTGCATTCTTTAATTCAAATTTGCATTCTTTAATTCAAATTTGCATCCAAAATTGAATGCCCAGAAAGTAAACAGTAAAGAAAGAAACACATAAAATAAACAAAAAATAAAGAGAGACATTTTATCAATCAAAAAGCATATAATAAACCAAATCACATTCGAGCAAACCCTAGACAAAGCAATTCAAATTAAATCAGTAAGTAAACACGCTTACCGTTAGCATTTCTAGATGATCCCATAAAAAGAAAGAGAAATATAGTAATCGATCAAGAAAATGAAAACCCTAGCGAGGTGAACAAGAATTGAATAGAAGGGATTTAGGGATTTAGGGTTAAGAATTTAGAAACGAAAAACCCTAGTAAAACCCTAATTAGAAATTTGGGTCATGAAAAATGAATCGGAAGAGAAATAGATTCGATAATTTGAATTGGAGCGTTGGAAGAACATGGGAAATTGCAAAGCAAAGATAGTTTCACACATGCGAGGATCAAAGTCTCCTTAAATCTCCACTTTCTTCTTGACAGCTGTCCCTCCATTTTTCAATCATTTTACTCTAAATATTATATTAATTTATTTAAGTTTTTTTTTTGAGGAAATTAATTTATTTAAGTTAATCTATCTATCTATCTATCTATCTATCTATCTATCTATCTATAAAAGCACGGATGGGGGGGGGGGACACGCAAATTTACCGAATAATCCTTTTCAGTTTAAACTAAATAAAGGTTTTATAGTCATTAACTAATTAGTTATTTAATTAAACACTATTGTAATTAAAGTCCTAATTAGAATAGGTAGGTAAATTATCTCTAATTTAGTATAAAAGCACGGATGGGGGGGACAGACAAATTTACCGAATAATCCTTTTCAGTTTAAACTAAATAAAAGTTTTGTAGTCATTAACTAATTAGTTATTTAATTAATCACTATTGTAATCAAAGTCCTAATTAGAATAGGTAGCTAAATTATCTCTAATTTAGTATTTAGTATCTAAAAAATAACTAAATTGTCTCCAAATTAGTAGGAATACCTATCTTTTAGTTTGATTGAAATACAAAATTAAAATACTGTATTTTGTTAATATATTATTATTTAAATTTCTATTTTATTATTTTTAAAGATATAAATTAATAAAATTAAGTTAATTATTTAATTATGATTATTATAAAATCGAAGAAATTCAATATGAAAAAAAAAATTATAACCGAATTTGTTATATTTACTTTTACAATTTTTTTTAACTAATTTAATATTAATTATAAATAAAAATTTGATATAATTATACTAAATTTACTAATATGTTCATTGACGAGTTACGTTACGAGTCACGTGCATAGCACGTAATGCGAAACTAGTATGATAAAAAAAAGTTAAAATTAACGCATGCATAATTCAACATTTATGTTGCCTTGCCTCCACTTCACAAATGCTCTATTAATTCATTGTGAAATTCAGTATGATATTTATAATTTATTAATTTATATGAATAAAATACAAAAATAAAAATTAAAAATTAAAGGTTATTTGATTCGAAAGAGAAAACATTAAAAAATTATTATTAATTAATAACTTGTTAAAAAGTTTATTTTAAAAGAAATTAAAATTAAAGAATTTAGAAATTAGATTAGAGAGTTGGAAAGTACTTTAAAATATTAAATTTAAAAATTTGAAATAAAAGTTGTACTTGTGGATTAATTTTTTTTAATAAGTGAAAATTGAAAAAAAAAACTTAAAAAATGAAAGAATTGGATAAGAAAAACTAAGAGACATTTCACAAAAAAAAATCATTATAAAACACTAAGCAGCAATCCCATATAATTTTAAAAAAACCTACCTATTTTTAAAAGGCTTAATGACTTAAAAAAAATATCGACCTTTCATCCCTTTTTACATTGAAAATTTGTCAATTTTACCCTATTTTGCATTTTCAATTGAACCTTAAAGTATAAAATTGACATTTATTTATTTGACAAAAGTTCAAAAAAAATATTCAAAAATGGTCAATTTAATATAAAAAGTTAATCTAATACAAAAGGGTCAATTTAGAGAATTTTTACCAAATAAAAAAAGGTTAATTTTATGCTTTAGGGTACAATTGAAATAAAAAAAATACAAAATATGGCAAAATTGACTGATTTACAACGTCGGGATAGGATTGAAAAGGAAATAAAAGGTCAGGAATTTTTTAAGACATTAGGCCTTTTTAAAATTTAAATTGTTGCGTTTTTTTTTATCAATTACGATCAAACTTTTAATTTTTATAGTTATGTCCAATTTTAAAACTTTTTTGCAATTATAATCAAAAATTTATTTTTCAAATTCCAACCTTTCCGTTCTTTTTATTAATTATCACTAAATATCTATATTAACTCTTTGTAGAAGTAATATTTATTTATTTTTTGAAATTTGATTGCAATCGATACAAAATGCAAATGTTTGAATTTTAAAAGTAAAATTTAAAATTTTTATTATAATTACAAAAAAACTTTCAAATATAATAAAATTATAAAAATTAAAAATTTGATCGAAATTTACAAAAGATGCAAAAATTTAATTTAAAACAAAAATAAGGCCTTTAAAAAATAATAACGGGCCAAAGAACCAAATGGGTCAAACATGGGGGCCTTTCCAACTATAAAACAAAAATAAAATTAGATGATAATCCTAATAATTAAATTAGGTCTTCTTCGCTGCATGAGCCAGGGCTAAACGCAAAAGACATTACACAGCGGCATCAGTAAATTAACCAATACTTTGCCGGATTACATATGATGACTGACTTCTGACTCTCCGATGACGGCCCGGACTGAAGCGTACCTAAGTCTATACGTAGTTCCGCCTCTGGCGTATAATTTCATTTTACATTCTAATAAGTCTGCTATGATTTGAAAACTCCAAACACGATCAAGAAGTCTTGAACTTGGCAACCGAATATCAATATGACATTAACGATAAATCAAATAACTTATTAGCTAAGTGGCGCAGCTGTGAATTGTTGTAATATTAGTGAAAATTGAAAAATAATATAAGTGTGCTTGGAAATAAACCAATCAATATATTTATAAGCTCGCGATTTTCCATTTAGATTTGTACTGCAAGGAGTACCTCGTTTTGTGAATGAATAAAGAGTTAAATTCTCTCCCAATTAACCACACACGCATCGTCTTTCGACCGGCTCGGTTAGGTTGGTTGAGTTCGAGGATTTGTTTTTACATGTAATTTGTATTCAGAAAACCTTTCAACTGTGTAACTCTTGTAACTCCTGCATTTAAAGTCATACAAATGAATAACAACATTAATTTTATAATTTATGTTTCAATTCATTACCACAATATATACAACTTTTGTCTTTCTCTTAAAATACTACTTCGAACAATATATTTTAACTAAAGTTCTTGAGCAAAATTTTCCGAATTAAGAAAGAATGTAATCGAGCGTTTAGTATATAGTTCAATACTTAACGTATTATCGGCTGTTTTATTTTGTAGGCGACGTGATAGGCAGACTACTTCGATCAGAGAGGCAGAGCTGCGAAACGTCTTAAAAAGAAGTGATCTAATCCGCAACTCAATCAGTAACATTTGGTTGGTATTCCTGTATTTTTCTATGTTTTTACCAAATTGTATCAACATGAATTTATTAGCATGAATATTGGTATTGATATTAACAAAATCAGAAGGCAAAGAAGAAGGTGTAACTAATTAAACAATCTCATAAAAAGGCCAATTCTACGAGCTTTAAAATGGTATGCAAATATTGCTCGTATCACATATGTGTAAATCAATCGTGATTGCTTTTCTACCTATGTGAAAGTGGACATTAAAGTTGTACTTATGGACAAGAGAAAGTCTAATAGGATTTTGAATATTTTGTTCAATCTACATGAATATGCCTGACAAAAGAGTTAGAGCACCTCCAATGCAATTTAAAATGAAGTGCTAATGCTATAATTTAGCATTTAATTTTAAAATGCATCTTCAATACAGTGCTATAATTTGTGCTAAATTTAGCATATACTATATCGCGTGCTAAATTTAGCACAGATAGCATATGCTAAATACAACAACCAATAGCAATTCACTATTAATTATAATTTTACCACGGTCATTTTTTGCATCTATTATTTTAACCTACTTTTTTTATTTTATTTTACTTTTTTCATTTTAAATTTTGTGCTTCTATTTAATTTTACAACATCGATTTGATTTTTTAATAGTAGACCATACATCAATATAATAAAACAATTAAATAAATTATTTTTATATAATTCATCGATTTTTTTAATTATATCTTTTGAAAAGCTCATTATTAAAATTAAAAAAATATTACATAAATTTTAGTTTGAACTATTTAATTAAAAAAATTATTAAATAATTAGCAATTAATAAAATTAAGAGATAATTATTTTAATAAATAATTATAATATTTCTTTTTAACTTTGTGCATTGGATTAAAATTTGAAATGCTATGCTATTTATAGCATTTTACCATTTTTTCATGCTAAATTTAGCATAAAAAGTAACATCCAATTGGAGATGCTCTTAGGATGTTAGAGTGATATTTGGCATATTTTTAAAATGCATAAAAATATTATTTCTTCATTTACTTTAGAAATTTATGAAAATGTAATGACCTTATTGATGGTCATAAAATTTTGAAAATTATAAAAGATACTTTATCTTTTTTGTTTTGCTTTTGTCCGAAGTTGTTTTAACAACAGATTTGAAAAGTTCAACTAGCTGTTAAGCTAACTTAAGACCTGTTTGGTTCAGCTGTTTCTTATAGCTGGTGGCTGTTAGCTGTTGCTAACAACTGTTAGCAATTGGCGGGTAGCTAAGTGTTTAGTGAAATTTAATTAGCTGTAGCTGTTTATATATAAAAAAGACATAATTTTTATTTTTATTTATTAAATTATAGTTATATTATATCATATATTATTTAATAGAAATATTAATAATTATTTTTTATAAGAAGTAATTTTTAATTTAAACTTATTTATACATTTTTCTGATAAATTTATAATAAATTTTTTTAAAAATTATTAAATTATAGTTGTTTTAAAGTAAGTAAAATAATTTTATATAATTATAAATAATTAGAGTATTTTAAAATAATTTAAATAATTTTATGTATTAAAAAAATTCTATTAGAGATAATTTCGTCTAAATAATTAAAAATATTAAAACATCTATTAGCTGTTGGCAAAAAAACTATATATCAATGAAGTTTATGGTGGATAAAAAGAAACAACTATCTATAAATAAGCCAAATTTTTATCCGAAAAAATAAAGAATAGAAATCATAGACCTATTTCCAAAATCCAAACTATAAACGATTTACCTTATATGTGTGTGTGTTTGCCAAGGACCACAGATTCTAATTTTTCAATTGGATGCAACTTTCGATCAGTGTCTTTCTTGACCATCTAAAGCTGCTATTCCTTCAATACATTACTTTGTTGGATCTTGTGTCAACTTAACACGTCACTCTTCTTCTTCTTCCTCTTTACTTTCTCTTCTTAATTTCCTCAAGCTTAAAATTATTAGCCTGATTCAAGCTGCTGGGACCTGTCCTAGTCCTTGCAACAGACTTTTTGTACAGATAAATTAAAGGGTATTATTACCTTGTTTATTGCTCTTTATGCTTTCTAGGGTTTTACTTCTTGACTTTAAGAAGCTATTGTTAGATTCCATCTTAAAACCAATTGGTATTAAGTGGAGGTGCCCAACCAATATTTAAATACATGTCCATTTACACATATAACTAATGTGGGATTCCCACTTCAACAGCTACTAGCTATTTAAAGAGAGACCAGATATAATTAAAGAAATGCACCAATGAACTATAGTTCAAATGATATAAGCGATGGGCAGCAATCTGCTAGGTTGTGAGTTCGATTCCTCCCACAAGCGCTCTCCCCTCCCTCAATGATAAAAAATAAATAAATTAAAGAAATGCATAATAGTTTTCAATCTCACGCACGTTTCACAATCAGTGTAATGCACACTATTTCTCTGTGTGCAGATTAAGAAAGATGTCATATTTTTTTCCTAAACCATATGAATAAATTATTAGTGTTTTCAGTAAACAAATGATGATCTATAGTGCAAATTAAAAAAAGTGTGTTTTAATATACATATTGAGCCCCAATAAGCAATATACATATAATATGCACATAAATAATTTATTTCAAAGAAAATACGTTCTAATTAAAAATTGGATATAATTGTTGATGTTCGCAAAATTTACAAACTAGACTATTGAGATTACATTTTAGAACTATTTATGTTAATGCATGTATTCATAGTTGTATATAGTTAACATTATTTTCCTTAAAGAAAGAGCATCATATCCAGTTTCATGAAATTGAAAACTTCAAATTTAACATTGATTTGTCAATGACATCTTATAGTAGATCCCTTTAAACCAAAAAAACAAAACTCATTAAACAATCTAAACATCAAATATAAGTGACAATCATAAATATAGCTACATTTTTATTTGGGTTAATGAATGTAAATAGAAACTCACCATAAAGATGGCATATCAAAATCCTCTTATAATTAAGTTTCAAACCAACCAAACCAAAGTTATCAATAAGAAAAGAAAAGCAAGAAACAAAACAGTAGAGGATCACAATTCTTGTCAACAGAAGAACATAAAAAGTTTACAAACATTACCTTTTTGCCTTCTCAAATTTGGAGCTTATTAATTTGATTCTGCTGTCTTGTAATCTCCGTATCGCCATTGATGATGTCTTTGTTTAGAAGGAAAAATACTACTGCTCTTTATTATCTGCTGGGTGATGATTTTCATTATTTAGGGAATGAAAAAGGCTTGGTGCTAAGCTGAAATGTAAAGGTCTCGGAGATTGATTTATGGAGTATGGATTTGGTGTGAAGAGGTTTTGAGTAGTTGAGGCTAACATTTGAAAATGATTCATTTGTCTTGGATCAATCTCTGCTGAAGGAAAATAAGGTTGTGGTGCTACTAAAATTTGAGAGCCAGATGATAGAGACAATGTAGATGGCAATGGCATAGCATTTAGATTGTGTAGATCATTGTCTTGGTTTGTAAATCCATGCGAAAATGGAAAATTTGGATGTTCTAATTGAAAGAAAGAACCATATGGCATCGGATTGTTCATCAGATCACCCGCCGGAGATGAAGAAGGATGAGTATTGCCTTCTTCACTGCTTTCTTGTTTATGATCATCTTCATTAAGTTTTCTATATTTGTCTTTCTCATCGACACAATCTCTTGCAATTTCTTTTGATTTTGCCCTAAAAAACTCTTCATTGCTCCAAAAATTCGGTCTAGTACTTAATCCATCTTGATCATCTTCCCAATTCATGGTATTGTTATTCATATTCAACATCTTAGATTGTGAGGCACCAACTTGATGATGCAGCCCTAAATTCATATGTGGCATTGATGGAAGTGGAGGGAGTTCATCGATTTCATTTTTCGCAGCGTTAAGCAACCAATCTATCACCTTGCTAGGCTGATTAAGTCCGAGCCTATCTTGAAGATCATACAATTGAATTGCTGTAGGAACTGAAAGTCTAACTCTTCTATCTCTCAATCCTCTTATGGTGCAAACTTTGCTATGCCTATCTTTTCCTCCGAAAGCACGCGAAACTCGAACGATTCGCGGATCTTTCAATCTTAACCATGGAGTTGAGACGGATGAAGAAGCTCTGGCATTAACAATCTTGCCATGAAGATCAGTTGTTTTTTCTTCATTTTTTGTTGGAGAATCTTGATTATCTTCTTTTGAAATACTAATCATCATATGCTTCTCATTTTTGGAGCTTAACCAACTGAACTAATAGAACTGTATCCTTTAAGTACTTAAGCTCACACAATTGGTCTCAATAATTGTCGATTCGCCTTGATGAACAAAATCTGGACTTCAGATTAAACAAAACAAGAAATTAAAGAAAAAAAATCAGATAAATATAATAATCTTAACATTAGATCTGTACATAACCCCAATTTCTTGATTTTGAAAGAGAACATAAGGATATCCTAATCAAGAAACCTTTTCATAATGATATTTTCAAGATAGAAACAATAATAATAGTAGTTATAGATGTTTATGAATGAGATAATACACAAAAAGGACAAAATTGAAATGTTTACTAAAAGAAGGAAAAGTTTAGATGAGTCTAGCAAGCTAGGTTAAATATATGCATACAATATAAGATTTAGATTGGAAAACCGGACTTACAATATTGTGAGTCTATAGGAAGATATATATATATAGATCTTGAGCTGCCTTATCACCTTCTGATTTTAGCAATGAAATATGATCAAGTTTGAGCCTTGTAATTACAGAGAATAAACTTACTGGTGAAGTAGAAGTATTTTTAGATAGGGAGATGCCGGAATTCAACCGACCATGCTCCACAAGGAAGACGTAAAGATAAAGCAATGGCAGTAGATAACGCCACGTGGCACGACTCGCCATCGGTCAAATTAATGTGCTAGTCAATATCTTATCATCATTTTCCTTTATCACGCATGTTGAGCAATCATTGTCTCAATGAATGTTTGGTTAGGACTAATTTTTAGTTTCTAAATTCTAAGATACAAAAATGGTGTGGCAATTGTGTTATAATACAACACTTTGTAGCTAGTTAATGATATTTTGCTTCAACATATATACAAGCTTACACATATTAGGGACCATTATTCTACACATCCTTAAAAGCTGCGAGTCGTGCTTCTTTATTTCACTAATACAAAAAGTTTGTACCTCAATCCCTTGTCACATGGTCGAACAATGCATGCTTTATTTGAGAAAGAATTAAGACAACAAACTGCAATTTTAACCAGCAACAAATATTGCCTTAATATGTAGCAATGTAGCAAGGAAACTTCAAAACGGACATAAAATGCTAAAATGGAAAATATCCAATCAATTTTTAATGACTAAAACTATCCAGTCGCCAAAAGTTTACCAACCAATTACACAACTCTGAATTGTATTACGGACATAAGACCGGTATTTGTCTTGCGAAAAACATGTTCGCTAGTAGTGAATTATATAGGTGGATATATTATATATATTAATCATATACGGCTTGATGAATTAAGAAAAAAATAACACATGCTATATAATATATGTGGATATATTATGCTTAAGAGCTGTGGTTTAGGTATACACAAACTGCAAGAACAATAATGTATATCTTGATGTGTGTATGATAACAACTTAAGAAGACTACGCCTTGTAGGTGAGGACCATCCTAAACATAACATCCACCAAGAAATAGGACCACCCCCAAACTTTGCTCAGCTCAGGGATATCCATGGTGCAAGTTGAAGTTTTATTGATACCTAACAGCTCACACATACCTAATCACCATTTCTCATTCTTTATTATCGGGGTAATGATTCTCGGAGTTTCTAAAATGGTATTTTCGGAGTTATTAAACTATCGTCTTATTTAGTAACCAAAATTAAATTAATTCTATTTTGTTCATTAAGTTTAATTTTTATTTCAACAAGAGACTTTCACACCAAAAATGCATACACACGGCATTTTAAAAATCAATAAAAATTTATTATCATGTAAGCATTTTGGCCACAGCTTTATAATTGGGCTAAATTAATTTGAAGAGAAAATCAGAAAAGGAAACGTACGCATTTTTATTTCTTCTTCTTCTTTATGTTTCTTGATCTTTCTTCGAAATTAAAGCCTATCAAAGAAATTGCTTTCACCTTGTTCAAAGATAAGGAAATTAGTGATATGAGGTGGATCCCAGTTTTCAAAACCCTACAAATGTTTGCAGAATTATTTGACTCAAAAGATTTTCTCTTGAGAATTGAGAGTGATTGCTTGCGGTCGGTGATAAGTACTTCAATATTATTCTTCAGCATGGCTCAAGAAAATATGTCTCATAAGGTAAGTGTCAAGGCCAGAAAATCATGGTAAAAATAAAAAGAATTGGAAATGTTTAATTAGTTCCAGAGAGAAAGAATGGGAAGAAATTGGTGGATTTTATAATATTAGGGCCAGAATTTTGCTTGCAACTCAAGCATTACTATTTTTTTTTTAAATTAAGAAGTTGTTTATTGCTTTAATTTCTGCGTCGAGAAACCCTAAACTGTAAGAAAACCCCATGATAATGAACTTAATAAAAAATAGGTAAATAAAAGCAGTAAACAACTAGGTTACAGAAACTCCCATTTTAATAGAAGCAAAAAAATAAATCAACAATCAGAACTCTAAATTATTTATTCAAAAAACAGCAAAAACAATTAATTCTGTCAGCATTCAACTTGATTTTCCTTTCATTTTATTTCTTTCTGGGTATATCACTAGTAGTTTTTCAAAACAGAAACAAAGAGATTTTTTTTTTCAGAGTAGCTGCTACTTCAGTGAATCCCCCAATCAGCCATTAACAGAGAAATTTAGGGTTTTGATGAGCGGAGGTTGTGTACAGCTAGGGAAAGAGACTGATGAGAGAGCTTTTAAAGGTTTGGAATTAGATTTATGAATATCTTTGTGATCTGAGCAGTGTATAAACATTAAACAAGCAGTGCAGTACTGGTGGACATCTCAAGAAGAACAGTACAAAAAGCTTTCTGATCTATTCATTTACTTGGGTTGGTTAATCAGCTTGCGGTTTAATCATTAATTATTTTCCTTTTCTGCTAACTTTTTTTTTTCAAATTAATATAAGGGTGAGTTGGTTATCAAACAATTTTTTTTTTTGGATAAATAGGTTATCAAACAATTCTAAACCATTTACCTTTATGAAAAAGAAATTTACATTTTAATAATGTATACCTTGCATTAATTAAAGATTCTAATTAGTAAAAATAAAATATAGTCTAGTTTCTAAATTTACTTTTGTAATAAATTGGTTCTGGATGAAAAAATCTTAAAATCTTTAGAGAATATGTATAATTTATCCAAATTTTCAATACTATTTTTTAGAAAGTTATTAATTTAGTAATTAAATATCATTTTATCATTTTCAAAAAATAATTTATAATTTATTAAGCAGTTTATAAGAAAAAAATAGCAATTTACTAAGTCTTCAGAAGTTACGAAATAAAAATAGTACTACTCAAAATAATTTACAAATAGAAATATTGTTGTGAAGAATGACTAGTAAATATGTTTATAATAATATTTTAGACCCTGTAATTCCTGGTTTACAGTTCAATCAGTCAAATCGGTTGAAAATCCGATTAACTAATATTATGGATTTTTTATTCTAATCGACTGGTTTGTTTAAATTTTAGATCATAATAATATCATATACTATAATTCAATTATAAATAACACTACTAAAATATTGGTAAATTATGTAGATTTTTTGAAATGTAATTAATAACGATTCACACTTAACCTGTTCATTTAAAAATGGTATCATAAAATATTAAAAAGAATATAATAATGGTAATAATTTTATAAATGTGGGGCCTTATATAGATAATTACATAAAAAAATATCTGATAAAAAAGTTAACCTAATGAACCTCTATATAAAATTATAGATCAAGTCTTTCAAGTTTCAACAACTCACCTAATAAGCTTTAAAGCCGTTATTGCATATATGAAGTTAACAAATTTAGTAATATAGTATCTGTTATGACTTGTGAGTTATAACTGTAACATGCAGATGTCCTACCAATATATAGAGATGCATTAAATCAATCATTTTATGATGTTACTCTTCTTTTAACTGTTTCAAACATATGCATGCTTCCTTTTCTCAAGCCACTAAAATCCACATTTTTAATTACTTTGAAGTTTGAACAAAAGCAAAGCTAATTTGGTCATAAATAATTAGGGTAATTGATTTCTAATAATCACTAAACTCTTGAAGTGTTTTATTTTGGTCATAAAATTCTGACATGTTATATTTTGGTGACTAAAATAGAACCCAAAATTTGGTTTGATTTTTAATCTGTAATTATAAAACTGTTAATACATTTTCAATTTCGAAACAAACCGAAAAATCATTTTCACACCCCTAAACATAGTCACTATTGCCATTATTCATATTGTAAATAATTTTGATTACTAAGTGAGATCATAAGTGTTAGTGATGTGTATTAAAATTAAGACAATAAGTTAAGGGATAGTCACAAGGAAAAAAGACAGAGAGAAAAACAGAAAGAATTAAATGTAATTTGGTTTTGTCTATTAATTTGATGACAGAGTAATGTGCAGTTCACTTTCTCTGCCATAATTGTATAATTCATCTTCATTATTTCCTCTGCTCTCTGCTCACTTTTACCCCTTTTCTTCTTTCTAGGGTTTTTTCTTTTCTTCCTCATGGGTTACCATTTCACATAGCTGCATGATACAGATTCATAACAGCAATCCCAAGATTCAACGATTTCTAATTTCGAAAAAGGGTCATTTTATGCCTTTCACTTGAGAATCAAATAAGCCACTAACGTCCCGAAAGATTTAAATATGCTCCTAACGTTTTAAAAATTGAACAAGCAGTCACTCCAATTTTGAGACTCCGACGTCTCATTTATAAATCAAATTAGGGATTTGATTGTTCAATTTTTATGACGTTAGGGGTATTATTTGAAATTTTCTGGACGTTGAGGGTTTATATTCATGAAATTTGATTTGGTTTATGGTTTATTTCGATATTTTTCACCCATTTCTATCATGTTTGATTAACTAATAGTAATAATTAAACCATATTTAAATTTAGTCTAGTGACCTATTTCTATATGTGGCTGTGCCAGTGAGATGATGAATTAACGGTAAGGTTTGATGTGATAGTTAATTTGTGCAGTTCTTAAATGGGACCTACTTTCTAAAATTTGCTCAAATACTTGCACTGTTTTGTCCACAACAAATACAATTACAAATTTACAGCAATACAATATGTTTTTCATTAAAATTAAATCTCTATCCTTTCTCTTTTAATGGTACAAAAAAATTAGGCGTGCATGCCAAAAAGGACAAAGTTTAATTTTTGCATCCTTTTGTCACTTTAGTCTGTGATAATTCGTTAAGAATAATTTCACAAAATTGGCAATTTTAAAGCAAATATGATAATGTGCACGCCAGCATTCCACAAAAGAAATTTGGACGAACAAAGAGAAAAATTGACGCATCTATGAAAAGTATTTCAGCATGCTCTTATCTCTTCGATTACTGGGTGTGATTGAGTTGAGGTGGATCAATATATCATTAAATTTGAACTCGATTTCGTTTTAAATTTTTAAATTTATCATCAACTCGTCTTGATTTAACAATATTAAATTTGACTTGAAATTGATTGAAAAAAGGAGAACTATGATAGCTTACGAAATATTTCAGAAACTGAAAATTTTCGGAAATTTTTGAAAATTCATGAGGAAACGTTTCGGGTCGATTCGGTAAATAAAAAATGTGAGACAGTTGTGAAAAAACATAAAAAAATTCTCAATAAATATTCTTTAATTAATGACCCACAATTTGTATTATTCACATTGCATGCAATAAATTTTATTTTTTATTTTTGTTTAGTTTAATTACGTTTGATTTATTGTATTAATTGGTATAAATGTATAAATAAAATTTAATATATATAGCATTTTATAATTTTTAATATTATTAATATATCTCTATATTTTAATTATTTACATATTTCCCCTACGTTTTGTGTCCTTTGTTTTAGAAAAAAACGGTTCCCGTGTCCTCGTGTTGTTTTTGTTTTTTGTTTCCGTACTGTTTCGGTATATGCTGTAAAAAAATTAAAAATAATTATCAAATAAAGTATAAAATTAGTTAAACTATAATATAAGTACAGTAACAAAATTATTCATAACTATTAAAAACAACATTGCATCTGACGAATATTGTACCAAGAAACACTTATAAAAAACACAAATATTGGTCCAGAAGAAACATAATGTATGGTAGATATATTCATGAGATCTAGAACAGAAACCGCATAACCGTAAAACAGATACCGCATCAAACTTCAAGCTCTAAACGATGGATTAGATAGTCCATTTCACTTATATGTCCATATTCTATTCACATCTTTCGAATATGGAATCTTTTTATTATATTTAATATTCAACAATCTTCTTTTTTAGTATTCCACATTCTATTCACATCTTTCTAATATGAAATTTTCATCACACAATTAATATTCAGCAAAACATAATTGGATAATTTCTTTCAAATAACAAACCTTTATTTGTATCGTCAATTTAGGCAAATCTTTCAAAATCGGCTGGTTTAATTCATTCGGAACTTTTTTTAGCCAACATGACAATGTTTTCGATTCAGTTTGCAATTGACCATAAAAATTTTGAATATCTCAAAATAGGATAAACCGGACAATTTTAACTAAATTAATCTACACCGTTTATTTAGTAATTAATGGTGTAGATCGTTTAAGAAAAAAATAAAAAAGAAAGAGATTTAAAGAATAGAAAATAAGGTGTATAGATGTTTAAAAAAAATGCTAATAAATTTAATTTAATTGAGATATAAATAAAAAAATAATTTTGTAAAAATAAAATAGTTAGTGGAATTAAATTTAGTGATGATCTTAATTTTATTTTTTTGAAAGAAAATGAAGGTCATTTTGTAACTCGATAATTTTCTCAAGCAAAATTTCGAGAAAATTAGACCATTCACGGTCTTGGGTCAATTTATTGTCAATAGTACAACTGTATCTTTCATTTTACGATGTCTTCTTTTTTTTATTTCATTTTTTACCTTTCATTTTTTCATAAATATATTTCATGTGTCTCATTTTTCTTTCTCATATTGACATAACCCTAACCACCATTTATAACAAACTAGCGTGTCACTCCAAATTATCATCACCACCCATTTCTTACATATTTTTATAAAGGCTTAATTATTTAAAATACCTCCACCTTATAATATTTTTTCGTTTATACCATGACCTAGGAAAAAGTTCATTTGTACCTTTTTTTTAATTTTTTGTTTTCAACTCTACCCTAAAACACTAAATTGAACTTTTTTTATCTAGAAAAAGATTAAAATAATCCTTCATTTTTTAACTTATTTTTATCTTTTCAAATAGAAAAAAAAATGATATAACCCTTCCATTTAATTATTTTTAATATTTTCATCCTATAATTAATTAAATTGTCAAAAAATAAAATTTTGGGGTACAATTGAATCGAAAAATCAAAAAAATGATACAAATGAACTTTTTCCTAGATCAGGGTATAAACGAAAAATTGTTTCAAGGTGGGGTTTTTTTTAAGTAATTAGGCCTTTTATAAATCCTCTATTCATTGAGTTTATTCTTTAAAAAAAACCTCAATCTAATTATACTCGTTTCCATCTACAACTGTCGAGCCTTTTTTCTACAGCATCGACCTGCTTTCGCCGGGTCTTTCTTCTCTGCCGCGACTCCACTGCTACTAAGGTTTCTGTTGGGATTTCCGGTCTTTCTTCTCCGCTGCAAGTCATCTTCACTTTATTCTAGTCGTCGCTCGTCCGCTGATTCCAATTTTTCTAATTGAGGCGGCGACCCTATTCTGCAAGGGAGGCGGTGAAGAAAAAAATGTTTTTGAGAATGTGGATGCGGCGAGCGCTCTTCTATTTTTTATTTTTTCACTGTATATATGTAATGTTTTTAGGTATCGGTTAAGTAATTATTAACATTGGATAAACCGCTGACTATTCTGTAATGATGTTGTTGATTTTCTAATATAATGTATTTTTCATTTGTGTATCTTAATGGTTTGGGTGTTGATTAACTAATGATTAGCATTGGGTAAACCGTTGGTTAACTTTTAATAAATTTTATTTTGAATTTATATTTAATAAATTATTATTTTACTGTTGGTAAACTTGAATTGTGTATTTAAATAAATTGCACCTTTTAAAAAAAATTATTAATTTTATTTTTAGTACCTGTTAGTGAATTGTGAGTAAACTGTTGATAAATATATATATAGTAATTAATTTCATACTGTATTATTAATAATTTTTTAGTAAACTAAAATTGTGTATTTAAAACATAAACTACTTTTAGTTACGGTTAGTAACATGATGGTATACCGTTGGTTAACAAAATCGTTTTCTTGATATTAAAAAAAATTATTTTTGCAAAAAGAAAGTATAAAATTTATTTTTCTACAATAAATTTTAACGTTGTATTTTTTATAATATTTTAATTTTTTATAGGTACTTATTTTGAAGAGGCCCAAAATCTCACACGTTAGACCCATTTATAAGCATTACATAGTACAACTGATATGGATTTTACTGCATTTATTGTGCTAATATTACGGGCCCATTTTCAGTTATGTACTGGATATTGGGTTTTGGGTTGGCTAGCAATCAGCCATTCATATACTAATGAGTAAAGAGGAAATTAGGCCCAGCACGCTGCATACCTATTTTAATTGAGGAAATTAGATGTACCACTTAAAATATGAAAATAATTACATCTAGCACGTGTAATCACTTTTTATTGGGACCACTGCCTTTTTAATTGAAAAAATTGGAGTGTCCACTTGTTTTGAGAAAATAATCTCAAAAATAAATGATTACTCTTTTTATGGAACCACGAACAACACTACCACCACAACAATATTTTCCTCATCAGCAGCAAAATTACCACAGTCGTGGCCACCAACAAGACCATCTTCTTCCGGCAGCAAATTTATCATTATCGATTCAATTTCAAGGATCATCTCCGTCGCCGTCTCTGGCGTCACCGCCGTCTTCATCACCACTGTCGCCTTAAGAACAGGACGTTCTCTCCGCTTCCGCTTCTTCACAACCTCCGACATGCTCCCTCTTGCTTCTCTTCCCGCTTAAACTCAAAATAGTGTTGTTCGGTGACGAAACGCCGGCTTCATCGTCGCATTCGAACTCCTTCACAATCTCATTGTTACGGTTCTTAATTTGAACTCTGTTCCCGTTCCTAAGCTCCGCCATGCTCCCATGTCTCTTTCTGACCGCCCTGCCCGTCCTGCCGTTATCTCTGAATGCTTCGTCGGTGAATGTATACTCAATTTTACTTATTGAGCTTAAATAATATGTGGGTTTTAGTTTTTAAGGTTGGAGTGGGCATCCAGTATGCACAAAATGGTACCAGTATGCACATTTGTGCTTTATATGGTTAAATAAAGTTTTAAGTTTTAAGATGTGGTGGTGGATTAGATGCAAGTGGTGTCATGCTGTGATAAGCAGTGACGATATTGAACAATGAGTTTACTAACAATTTGAAGTTAGCTCCTATTTATTGCATGGCGTTATACACTCCAATGTAATAATCTAGCTTATATCATGTTAAATTTATAATTTAATAGAAACGGTTTAAAAATGATATTATTATATTTGTATATTTTCTGTCTTTTTCTATATTTTTTTTTTATATTTTGTATATGAGTGGACTCTCCAATCATGTCACATGGTTTTATTTTTATTTATATTTATAGTTTTCTTTTTATATACCTACATGTTTATATCATTTTTTAAAAATTATACACTTATTGTATTTTATAATGCAGTTTTATTATTTTCTGTGCTTATGTCTTTCTTTTATTATTTCTAAATAGTGATTATGGGGTGTTTACATTTCTTTTGATGAATTGTTGATGACAAAGATTGCGATTTTAGAGACCCCTTTCTATTGAATATTACAGGATTCGTGTATCATTTCAGCTTTACTTATATGTAATGATGAAAACATACAAAATGTATACATAAATTAGAATAAAAGCATACAATTAGAATACATAATTATTCAATTGATAGACATAAAATATATATTTAGTATACTAAAAAATCTATTTTATTTGAACAAGCATTTAATAAATATTACATTAGTATAATTATGTCGGTATACATATATGTAATATATAAAAAGTATACAATCACACTAACACCATAATTTTTCAAAATAAAAAGTATATTCAAAATATACATAAAGTATACCAAATAATGAGTTCAACAAAGATTGTATAAATTAAAAAGATTAAAAAAAATTCAGTTGAAGGCTTATAATTAAAATAATGTCAAACTATTACATGCTTCTCTTTGGCATACTAAATATTAATTCTAAAAATCAAAAGAGATTTTCTAAAAAAAGAATCAAAAGAGTTCACTTCAATGTTTTGTTTAATTGCACAAGTAAAATGGTACGTTAATTATATATTACTGGTGTACAGATTATATACAGAAAGTATACAAATACCATGGAACTAAAAATTAAAAAACTAAAAATAATATGCATGATAGACATAAATTATACATAAGGTATAGTACGAGTACTATGCAGAGTCTTGTTTTGTTGTTATGAAGTTTTTATTTATGTTTTTTTTTTGCAAATTCTTATTTTATATAGATAAAGAATACATAAGGTATATATAAATTATCCATATAGGATAGATAAAGTATACATAAAGTACACATTTGGTATATTAAGAGTAGACAAATAATATATCTCATTTAATGATTATATTAATTATAAAAATTTAAAAGTCAG
Organism: Mercurialis annua; assembly: GCF_937616625.2. Lineage (NCBI taxonomy): Eukaryota > Viridiplantae > Streptophyta > Magnoliopsida > Malpighiales > Euphorbiaceae > Mercurialis > Mercurialis annua. The sequence goes on along the minus strand of NC_065573.1, from coordinate 34,089,220 downwards.
TATTATTTGAACATATATTTAATCAATTTCATATTAATTTACTATTGTCGATATACAGATTATATACAGAAAGTATACAATTGTAATCATAAATTTAAAAGTAAAAGACTTGTGCAGAATATACATAAAGTATATACAAATTATATTGAATAATATGAGTAGTAATGATTATACCAAACGATGAATTGTCATTCATGAAGCATTAAAAAAATAGAACACAGTAAGTATAGTGATAATATACATAAAGTATACAAATTAATCAACGGCAGAAAACAACAAGCAGTAAGAAACAGCAGTAGAAGCAAATCAATAAAAGCAAAAAATAATAGCAGCATCAGCAGAAAAGATAACAACAACAACAACACAATAAAAATCAAAACAAAAAAACCCAATGCCATTTGAATATAAAATGAGATTATAAAATGAGACTCGAGTTCGCTCATATTCGAAGTTTTGATTTTCACTTTGAATATATACATCTTTGTATACTAAGTGAATAAAAAATGTATTAAAAATAATTTATAACTACAACACGCGTAGTATAAAAAGATATACCAAAAATATACACATAGAATAATTAAGGGCTGTTATAAATATAAAAAAATTAAACTGATAAAAAAAATTAAATTAAAATCTAAAAATAAAAAAGAATGAGAAAAACGATATACATAATTCATGATCGTCGAAAGAAAGAACAACAAGGGTGGCCGGAGTGGTATCAGGTGACGTGAGGTGGTGGCAGCCAACGTTCAACTAAGCAAAGCAACTTTTCCGTTTAAAAAGAAAAGAATGTATGATAGTCACGTGTTTGTTGCAATTACTTTCCCAATTCAAGTGTTAATGCAATTATTATTGGTCAATAAGTGCTGACCCTAATAAAAAATGGCAATCCGTAGTTTTGGTAATACTTTTAGAGAATTTGGTAATTTTCAACAAAACCCATTTTAATTTGAACAATACGGCCCGGCCATTCCTCTCTCATTAATACTATACAAGTTAAGAGTGTTTGATAATTAAATTTTTTTCTCTTATTATTGCCTTTAATTAACTTCATTAATACAAATTTCTTCAAATCATCTGTTCTTTCCTAAAATTTCTTTCTCTGACCCGTTCCTTCACTTTTCCGGCTCGGCTCGCCGGTGGTTGCCCAAAAAAGAAGCCCGTTTCATGATCACTGAAAGCCGATTTTCAGTTTATGTGTTTTACGATACCGTCTTTTGGATTTGATCTCCTCAGTTCATGTGATTTCCCCAATCTTTCAATCATCAGCTCAATTATATTTATCTTTAATGGGTTATATTGGGACTGTGTTGTGTCTTACTTATGTCGAGTTATAAATATGTATGGACAGTTTGGTTTAATTGATACTATGGCAGAGCTGTTTGATGAAATGTTCGAAAGAGATGTGGTTTCTTGAATTTATCTTTTGTTTGTTTAATTTGAGCTTAATTTATTGTTTGATAGGTCAGTTGAGCTGAATTTATATATATTGGAGGAGTATATTAAAGAAATTAACAAAAGATAAGGAGATATTATGCCTGATGCAGAGAAAGAGCTTTTAAGAATTGTAATTTTTATGGAAAGTAGTAAACCAAGACTTGATTCTATCATGGAATGGAAAAGAAATTTGGTAACCTTCTACTTCTAAAATTGGCCATAATATTACCTCAGATGATCAATTTTGATAATTAACCCTTTTTTCATGTCTTTTTTATACAGGATAAAGGGACCAAGAATTTTGAGTTTTAATTGCAGGGCATTATGAAGATGAGTTTTAATTGCAGAAGTTGCAAGTATTAGAGAAGCATCTAAACACATCCTCATATGCACTAAAAGTCAATGACAAGCTTACAATTTAACATTGTTTATTTGTTATCTCCTCTCATGTAATAAAACTAATACTTACAGTGTATCAATTTTTTAGTTGTGGTTTTTATTGTTTTTGAATTTTCCAACGATGAAATTAGAAGTATAATTATGAGTTTTTGATTTATAAATCAGATAGTTTTAAAATTTTGTACATATTTTTGTAACACTGGCTTTGAAGTTCAGAAAGTAAACTAATAGTAAATTAAAAGCAAATTGGTGATAAATTAAAGGCCTAATTACTTAAAAAACCCCCACCTTGTAATATTTTTTCGTTTATACCCCGACCTAGGAAAAAATTCATTTGTACCCTTTTTTTGATTTTTCGTTTTCAACTGTACCCCAAAATTTTATTTTTTGACAATTTATTTAATTTAAGGATGAAAACATTAAAAATAATTAAATAGAAGGATTATATCATCTTTTTTCTGTTTGAAAAAATACAAATAAGTCCTTCAACTTTAAAAATGTTTAAATAAATCCAACAAATCAATTATATTTAAATTTTTATTAAAAAAACTAAATAAATTAAAAAAACATTTCCGACAAACCACCGTACTCTTTCAATTTATACATCGCTACGGATATTTTTACAAAAAAAATTATTTTTTTATTTTTTTCCGGGTCGCTCGAAAGGAGGAGCGACCCGCTCTTCCTCCATGGAGGAGGAGCACAGATCTGCTCCTCCTTCATGGAAGGAAGAGCAGATCGCTCCTCCTTCCATGTCAGGGAGGAGCAGATCGCTCCTCCTTCCATGTCAGGGAGGAGCAGATCGCTCCTCCTTGGCAGGTAAGGAGGAGCAATCTGCTCCTCCTTGACAGCAAGGAGGAGCAGATCGCTCCTCCTTGACAGCAAGGAGGAGCGATCTGCTCCTCCTTGCTGTCAAGGAGGAGCAGCTCCTCCTCCTCCGAATGGAGATTTCGATTGTTTTTTTTTTAAAAAAAAATTATATAATTTTACGGTTTTGTGTTAAAAAATTATTTATAGATAATACAAATTTAATAATTATTATAATTTTAATTTTATAAAGAAGAAGGTATTTTTGTATTAATAATAACATTAAAGTCTAATAGAATATAGGTTAAAAAACGAAGGACTATTTTAAACTTTTTTTAAAGAAAAAAAGTTCAATTTAGTGCTTTAGGGTAGAGTTGAAAACGAAAAATCAAAAAAAGGGTACAAATGAATTTTTTCCTAGGTCGGGGTATAAACGAAAAAATGTTACAAGGTGGGGGTTTTTTAAATAATTAGGCCTAAATTAAAAGTAAAAAAATTAAAATTAATTTTGTATATGTTAATAATACTAATAGTAAATTAAGTAAAATATTACTATAATTTTAGAATTTTGAAAGTAATCTAAGATGGAGACAACTTAAATAAATAAATAAAGTCTCATGTTGTAAATTGTTAGTAAGCTGGCTTATTTTTTAGTAAACCGTTAGTAAATTTGTAGTTTAAGTAAACCGATAATAAACTAATAATAAACTTGTTTTTAGTAAATTAAAAGTAAACAAGGAAATAAATTCCGTCATGTTTATACTGTTGATAGTAAGCTAATAATAAACATATCTTTTAGTGAACCGATAGTAAACCTATAATAAACCAATAGCATACCAAGAAATAATTTACCTTAATATGTTATTAATTGGCTTTTTAAGTAATTTGTTAGCAAATTTATTTTTAGTAAACCGATATTGTTGAAATTATTTTTTCCATAACGGCAATTGAATTTATTTTAGTTTGATTGTAATTGAAGTTGCTCTTGGTTTTAAGGAGTTTTATTAATTAATTAATAATTGTTGACTTTCTTTTTAGTAAATTAAGTAAATAAATTGAAACTATTTTCATACATATTTATAATACATATGGTAAATTAATGGTAAACATATGTTAGTAAACTAAAAGTGAACCGATAGTAAACTAATAGAAAACTAATTTTTGAGTTAATTGAAAGTGAACCAATAGTAAACTAATAATAATTAATAGAAAATTTATTTTTTTTGTAAACTGAAATTGAACTAATAATAAACGAATGTAAATTGATAGTAAGCGATAATAAACTTATTTTTTAAGTAAATCGATGTTAAACTAATAATAAAAAAATTTAAATAAGCTAAAAGTAAATTAATTGAGACTTTTTTCGCTCATGTTTATAATATTGTTAATAGACCGACAGTAAACTAAACTAAAAGTGAACCGATAGTAAACCTATGGTAAACTGATAGTAAATTTATCCTTTAGTAAACTGGTAGTAAACAAATAGTAAATTTATTTTTAGTAAACTAATAGTAAATTTGTTTTTAGTAAACTCAAAGTAAATTTGTTTTAATAAACCGATGTTAAATTGATAGTAAACCTTATATCTATAATTCAATAACACTATTTTTAAAAACTTCAAATGCACCAACTATACTATCTCCGCCATGAAATCAAGAAACATCACAGAGGTGTAAAAGTTTTTTTAAAAATAGATAATAAAAATAAATAAATTGCTAAATAATTAAAATATAGATATATCGACCTTAAACTAATAATAAACCAATATATGTACTTAGAATTTATAATTAATTTTCAAATAGATTAGATAATTAAAAAATCTATATTATAAAACCATTGCATGTCATACCCATATAACTATTAACTTGAGTATTTAATGTGTATTTGACTTTTTTTTATCTGAACGTGCATTTGATTTTACTCAGTTAAAATTAGTAAATCAATTATTCTTCTTCTTAATCTTAAACTTTGCCTTATTCTTCCTCTTCACCATTATTTTCTCCATTAGAGCTTCCATTTTGACTCCGGAACCAAGATGTCCCACCAGAATACTAATTCACCGATAAGAAAAAGATGAAACCCATTCCATAAGTCTTAACGATTTGTAAAATGAATAATTGTGGGTTAAATAATTTTGATTATGTGGGGATAAATTGGGTTTATTGTTATTTAGCTTGTAACGTGGTTTGCTTAAAGTTATAAAATAAGAAGAAGAAAAGAAAATGATGGTGGCAGTTACATAAGCTGACACTTAATAGAGATAGGCTTAATTTCTTAAAAAAAAATCCCACCTTGTATTTTTTTTCGTTTATACCCTGACCTTGTAAAAACACCATTTGTACCCAATTTTGAGTTTTTATGTTTCATCTCTACCCAAAAGAATTAAATTGTACTCTTTTCATTTGAAAAAGAGTTTAAAACAATCCTTCATTTTTAACTTATATACTAATTAAATATTAATGTTATTAATAGTACAAAAATACCATCTTTTTCAAAAAATTAAAAATAATAATAATTTTAGAAAATATATCCGAATTTTTTTTCATTTTTCTTCATTTTTCTAAAAAATATCTCCGACAAATAAAATTAAAAATAATAATAATTTTTTTTAATTTTTTAATTTTTTTATAAAATTAAAAAAATTAATTAATTATTTGGATGTATTTGATTATTTTTTAAGTTTAAGGATTTATTTGTATTTTTTAAAATAGAAAAAAGTATGTTTTAAACTCTTTTCCAAATGAAAAAAGTACAATTTAATCCTTTTAGATAGGGATGAAACATAAAAACCCAAAATTGGGTACAAATAGTGTTTTTACAAGATCAGAGTATAAACGAAGAAAAAATGTAAGGTGGAATTTTTTTTAAGGAATTAAGCCACAGAGATAATTTCTTTAGACCCATTTTATTGGCTTTTGTGATGGGAAGACATGTCAGATGGGTGCCATGAAAATAAGATGATATGTTAGTTTTTCTTCAGACAGTATTTATCAATTTAAGAAGTTTAATTTTAAAAGAAAGGTTGGTCAGCACGGTGATGTATCAACACGGAATGGTCAACCAGTAATTCTGAGAATATTTACCCACCGTATAGGTAAAAGTGATTTTTTCTCATGAGTAAATTGCAATAAGCCGTCAGCCCACTTAGGACTACCAAGAATGATCCGAGTATTAAATGGTATATATTGAATTGTGATAAACAAATATTGCAAAATCCGGTGCTTATTATCGACCAGAATTGGATAATAACGAATTTGTAGTATCAAGACTATACAATGAAATGAAATTGGAATTTTCAGTTTGGTATGATCTTTTCCCTGCGGAGGCTAAGCGATCGGATTCTAGATGTAGCACTTCGCTTTTTTTTCCTCCGAGATAGACTATTTTAAGTTAGTTGTTAATAGAGTTAGCGAGAGTTAGAATGTATTTTTTAAAGTTAAACTAGACAAATCACGGTCTGAAAAGAATCAGATGGTCGAATTCCCACTCATGCAAACCGAAAGACTTGGCCATATTTAGGCCAAACCTTCAACTGCCACTTCACACTTGCTTTTGAAATGGCAAAAGCGGAATATTTTTTATGACAAGATATCTAAATGGAAAAATGCACAACATAATATATAAACTTTTCTACTATTTTCAATATGAGTGATTATTTCACTGAATAGTTGCGCCACACTATTTTCACAATACGTCAATAAGTATATATTTGTGATATTAAAATATTTAATAATTATTTACTTTAAATTATTAAATATTTGAATATTGCAAATATTTTATTGGCTTGTTGCACAAATAACATGGTTTGATCGTGCATTGTATAATTATTCTTTCAACTTTTGCAAAAATTGAAATTTAACTTTTGTTTCATTTGTAGAAATAAATAATCTATTAATATTATAAAGAGCCTAATATTAAAAAAATGCCAAAAATAGTATGAATTGAAGGGAGTTACTGATAGATATTTTATAATTATATACGGTGAAATAAATCATATAAAATTTTGTAGAGATAAAATGCTCGTACATATTCATAATTATAGTCCTTTTGTCAAATATATCACATTTTTAAAATTATGTGGACATACTACATTTTTTATCAAATATATCACATACTGTATTTTGTGATATATTTGATAAAAAGTAAAGGGATTGTAATTCCCTCAAATTTATTTTGAATTTGGGAGGATTATGACATCGTTCATTTTACAATGAACGGTGTATATCGTAAACATGACCATTTCAAGTTAATATTAGGGAATCCTTGTTCAAAATAAAGTGCATGCGTGATCTCCAAATATCTTATATGTGGACACGTTCATATTATGGCAATATTATGATGCACACAAGGTTTGCCACCTTTACAAATAGTCTATATTTAACATCAATACCAAATTCAGGTTAATTCCAAATTTTCCAACAAACCTCAAACACTTTCACTCTCTTTTCTTCATATGGCATCATCATCTTTGAAAATATTGGAAGTTTGTCAAATTTCGCCAGCCACCAATCCAGCCGAGTCATCCACCACCGAGTTCACTCTCCCTGTTACATTTCTGGACACCCTCTGGTTCAAGTTCCCTCCCGTCGAACGTATCTTCTTTTATCAACTCTCCGAGTCCGAGTCAGCTCCTATTTTCTTTAACTCGGTAATCCTTCCCCACCTCAAACAATCTCTCTCTCAAACTCTTATTCACTTCCTCCCTCTCACTGGCCACCTCACTTGGTCACTAAGTTCTCCCAAACCCATAATTTCTTACACTCAAAATGACTCAGTTTCAGTCACGGTCGCCGAGGCGGTAAACATAGACTTTGATAACCTCTCCGGAAATGATTTTCACAAGTGTACTGAGTCACATCTTTGTATACCCGAGTTACCAGTATCTGATACAAAAGCTTCAATAATAGCTTTGCAGATAACCCTATTTCCTAAGAAAGGATTTTCCATTGGAATCATCAACCATCACGCAATTCTCGACGGAAAATCCACCACCATGTTCATGAAAGCTTGGGCTTTCATCTCTAAAAACAGCAAATTAGAGCCAAGATCATCACCATATCCCTTGCCGGATAACCTAAAACCTTTTTTTAACAGAGAAGTGATCAAAGACGTAGCTGAGCTAGAAATGGTGTACTTGAACCAGTGGCTAGCGATTTCCAATAAAGATTCAGAACCGGAGTCTAACCCACGTAGCTTGAAGGTATGGAACAAGCCTGGAGCGGAAACAGACTTAGTTTACGCCATATTTGAGTTGACACGTGAAGATATAAAAAGATTAAGAGAAACGGCTTCGTTTTATTCAGAGAGGATTAAAAGTACGTATGTTTCAAGTTTTGTTCTAACGTGTGCTTACACATTTGTTTGCATGGTGAAGGCAAAAAAAGCGGATCCGAACAGAAAGATATACTTCGTTTTCTCAGTTGATCTAAGAACCCGTTTAGATCCTCCGGTGCCGGAAAATTACGTGGGAAACTGTGTTAGTTCATATGATATAGCTATAGAAGCAAGGTCTTTGATGGAGGAAAATGGAGTGGCAGTCATGGCGGAGAAGATCAATAGCAGGATCAAAGGACTGGCTGATAAGGGAGTTTTTGAAGGTGCAAGGGATTTCATACCGAGGATGATTGATGTGGAACCGGGAACACAAGTTGTCGGAGTAGCTGGTTCGACCCGGTTTGGTGTATATGAGTCGGATTTCGGGTGGGGAAGACCGAAAAAAGTTGAGACAACATCGGTGGATAGAACTGGATCAATTGCTTTGGCGGAGAGCAGGGATGGAAATGGAGGTGTTGAAATTGGTATTGCTTTTATCAAACCTGAAATGGAGGTTTTTGCTTCTCTGTTTGCAAACGGTATTAAGGATCTCTATTAGGAATTCTTAGAATTTCAATGCTGTGTGTTTTTATTTTCTTCAAAACCTTGCATTTTGTTTCTTCGAGAAATAAATTTTGATCCGTTTGTGGAAGTGAATTTAGAATTTAAAATAAAATTAAATCGAAACTGAATAATGATATTATTATAATTTTATCCAAATGTGAAGCGAGCGTAATTAGGTCAATTTTTTAGCATAAATTGACGATAAACATATCGACAATAGTATACATTAGCTTTGCTTATAATGTCCGTCATTATTTGGGCAAATTCATTTATTTAGGCTTTCAAATGTATTTCAAATTTTTTTAAGTTTTGCATAAAAGTTCTTTTTTCAATGTAGAACTAAAATTATCAAGCATTTATCCAAAAAAAATTAAAAAAACTTCAAGGAGATACTTTTTATTTTATAAACATATTAGGTTATGTTGTTTTTCTTCTAAATTTAGAATTTTTTGAATAAAAAATCATTGGATTGAATGCTTAATTACCTAATATTTTAAATTGATAGATTTTTAAAAGTTATAATTTGATATTATTTTATTAATCAACACATAATACATTGATCTATCAAGTTATTTCCACTTGAATTTCTCATTTCCTTTCATAATATATAACTTGAATTAAAAGAAAAAAAAAACTAAAATAGACTAATTCTTAAGGTTCCATTAAAGCTTGATAATAAGTTTATTCCAAATCAATTAGCAAAAAGATGCATATAAAACACATAGAAAAGAAAAGTCAGAAAGAAAAAAAAAACAAATCAACATAGAAACCAAGCACACTCAAGAACTTATTGAACAGAACCTTCTGCCTTCTCCATTCAAAAACCCATTAGGATTAAGAATGAAAACTAAACAAAAACAAACCAAGAACAAGACTAATTAGCTAGACCTTGAGCAAAGAATGAAGCAAAAGCCTCCATTTCATTCTTCATCAAACCCAAGCCAATCTCAACTCCATTTCCTTCTCTACCTTCCATTACAGAAAGAGCATTCACATTAATAGAAGGAATCTCAACTTTCACAGGTTTTCCCCATCCAAAATCCATATTATAAAAAGCCAGCCTAGTTGCTCCAGCCACCCCAAATTTCAACAAATCATCTCCAATATGACTTAACCTCTCCAGCCTCTCTTTTGCTCCTTCCAACAGTCCCTTCTCCAGTCCATTTATATAGTCACTCAGCTTTTCTGCTACGGTTGCGACTCCATTTTCATCAACGAAATCTTCTGCTTCTACAACCAGGTCATGAAGAACAATAGCATTACCAAAATAATTTAATGGAATCGGAGGGTTTGTGATCGAGCGATTTCTGCAGTCCACTCCGAACACAAACGCCACCTTTTTATTACTTACGCCTTTCGATTTCACCATGCATACTAATGCATAAGCGCATGTAAGCACAAATGTAGACAGATGTAGACGTTTTGCTGAATTCTTCTGTTTTTGGTAATAAAGAATCACTCTGTCTTTGATTTTCTTGATGTTTTCAGGACTCAGATAGAACGAGGATCGAACAAAATCATTCGGAATATTTCCGAAGAAATTTGATACCTTCAAGCTTCTTGCGTTGGAATGCTGTGATTCTAATCCATTCACAGCTAACCAATGGTTCAGATACATAGATTCAAACTCAGCAGGGTCTTTGATCACTGTCCTGTCGAATGACGGAATTAGTTCTTGAGACAGAGTGACAGGTAGCAATTTTTCATTCTGCATTTTTTTACTCATATCAGCCCAAGCTTTGAGGAACATAAAAGCGCTTTTTCCATCAAAAATTGCATGGTGAGTAGTGATGCCAATGCAAAAACCTTTTCCAGGAAATAATGTTACTTGCAGAGCCATAGTCCATGCCATTGTCTCCGATATATGCAATTCAGGTACGTAAGGACGCGCAGCCGCAGCATCTTGGATCTCCGTGGTGACATACTGATCAAAATCGGTGTCCGATTCTGCAAGTGCGAGTGGAACGCCATGATTTGGAAAGTTGTAAATTATGACGGGACGACTCGGGTTACTTGGAGGCCAAGTAAGGTGACCAGCAAGAGGGCGAAAGTGGACGAGTGTCTCCGCGAGTGATTGTTTGAGTGTAGGGAAGATTGATGAATGGAAGACAGCAGATTTTGTTGAATGTTCTGTAAATTTGTAGAAGAAGAGGTTTTGAGTTGGAGGGAATTTGAGCCATGTTGAGTCGTAAAAGGTTAGCGGGAGAGATAACTCGGTGGCTGATTGATCCTGTGAGTAGGTTGCCGGGGCAACCTTGCAGACATCCAGTATTTTTACTGAGTTTGGTGATGGCATATTTTTTTGTTTCAATTAATTTGTTGTATGAAAACTTTGGTACTTGGAGAACTAATTGAAGCTTTCTATTTATATAGCTACTGACTTTCAGTAAAATTGTACAAGTAGCCGGTAGTTGCAGTAAGTTTTTCATTTATTTGTTCACCATATGACTCATGAATGCACCTATTTTGCTTCGCAGGGAATTGACTCCAGTAGATATTAGTTTAAATGTATAAAGTTTAAAGATGCCGTTTCGTAGTTGGAATTCGTTCAGGACATCTTATGGTCATATAAAAAAAAATTGTCAATATGTCGGAATAATCACACATGATTACTAGCTATAACTTTTTATTAACTTACTTTATCAATAGATTAGAGATCATCAAAATTTCATTGATTCAAATGAATACTAAAGTTTGAAAAAAAAGGAGTCTAAGAGATTCAAAACTATCAGATTGTCATTTATCAAAGGCTGTGTCAACTAGATAAAATAGTAACAATTTATACGAAAATTTCAAATTTGCTAAAATTCTAATTTGATTTCCATAATAAAATATTATTAAACACAAAAAGTTTTTTGAAAATTACCAAGGAACAATACAAGTAAAGATGATGAATTTCTTTATTTGATCTGTTTTTATTGAATTGGGCTCTTAGAAGACCCAAAAATCTCTCAACTCCAGAATCGTCACAATTATTAATCGAGTAAAGAGTTATTGTAGTTTCTGAACTTGTACGTCAGAATCAGTTAGTTCACATTTAATTCTTCTAATCAATTAAAAAAATATTTTATATTTTGAAATTTATTTACCCTTGATAAATTGTAAAAAAAAAGTATGGACCTCAATGAACCAATTTGGGAGTTAGTAGATGTAGAAATGAAGAATATTATCCCCACTTGGCCTAAAAAAGTGGGCCTAAAGATATAGAATATTGTTTTAATTGATTAAAATATATAATTAAGTTTAAATTAATTGACTCAGATTCATAAATTTATAGACCGCACTAATACTTTGCTCATTAGTAATCTGCCACTATAAATTTTACCTATTTTTTTGTTTAACTCTTCACATCATCAATCACTCAAGTCCATTAATTGAAGAGGTTACAACTTCTTCATCAACAATAAAATGACGGTTAAGCATTGATATTGTTTGTGGATTAAGAAACCGAAGTCATTGCAAGATAATTATTCAATGATGAAGAAATTTGAAGGTACAGTTGTAGTAAGTCAATCTGTTTGGTGGACTACAATGACTACTGAGTAGTTTGCTTCTTTTTTTTGGTACAAGCAATGTTTTTAAAACCGGACCGGAGATCGAACCGGCTTCGTCGGGGGTTCACGGTTCGACCGGTTCAACCGGGTTCAACCGGATTTTTTAATTATAATAAATATAAATTATTTAAATTAAAAATATGTATCATAACTATAAAATATGATAAAATATTTAAATAAAATTATCTTTAAATAGAATTTATTATCAAATGTGTGAAATATAATAATAATTGATCAATATTTATCTGTGTATAGAATAATTATATGTATGAGAAAAACTATAATTTTTAAAAAACATAACTTTTAATTTAACTTGTCATTATATTTTAATTTTAAAATAATTTATTATGAATATAATTATATAATAATATTCAAGAGATAAATATATAATTTTTAAATTTTAATAATTAATAATATTTAAATAAAAAATATAATATAGTATGTTATAAATAAAAATATGATAATATGTAAAAAAAAACAATTATAATTTTTTTCATGTAATATAATTATAAATAATTAATATTTAAAAATATATTTTCTTGATTTATATTTAAGAGTATATAATAATATTAGAGAGAGTTGGTGTTTTTTTTAGTGAAAATTTTATTTCATAAAAGTTAAAATGACATGTGAGAGAGAAAATAGTAAGAGTAATTAATATGAGAGAGAAAAATCAATGCACATGGGTGAGAGAAAGAAAAGACACACATGGTAGGGGCCACAAATGTACTTTCTAGCCAAAAAAAGTGTTTTTTTGCCTATTTTATTAAAAACCGGATTTGTCCGATTTTTGGGCAAAATCCGGTTTTTCCGGTCAAATCCGGTTTTTGACCGGTTTTGACCGGTTTTTTAATATTCCGATTTTAACAGAAAACTGAACCGGACATCCAGCCGGTTTCCGGTTAATCCGGTCCGACCGGCCGGTCCGGTCCGGTTTTCAAAACATTGGGTACAAGATACATGAAGTTTTCTGAACGGATTTCAACTATAAAACTACACTTTTAAGTTTTTTATATTCGGACTAATCCTCATTTGATTCTTATAGGTCCCTTGCGGGAGGCAAACTCTGCCCCAAATTTTAAACGGCTGCATATATGAATAGTTTACTTTTAGCATACGGATCAATTTTAAAAAAAGAGAGAGTAATGGTGATTAATTGTAGTGTAAGCTATAGAATATAAACAATGTTTAAACCGCTACATGTTTAATTAGTAAACTCTAATAAAAGCTTTTAAAATTATTAATTTTACTATATTGTTAATAAGTTCATTTTATTTTTAGATGAATAGACCATCAAATTAGGTAAATAGTTATAATTAAAAATTCAAAATGCAAACTAGACTAAAATTGATATATTTTAAAACATATGGCTAGAATGAACCGCACCTGAAAACTTTTGGTTTCTGTATAACATTAAACTTAAAAAGAAACAATAAACAATGGGATGGTGAAATGAGTTTAGATTTTTATGTCTTCTTCAGTTTTCCTGTTTTAGTATAATTTCTTGCAATTCAAGAAATGTTGCTTATTATACAAAATAGAGGATTAATTGAGAAACTCAATTCTGACATAAACTTAACTCTTAGATTTTTTATTTTTTATTTCATTCATCAAAAAAATATTAACAGTTCAACGAAGCTTAAGGTGACATTTCGACAACCCATTAATCTCGACAGAACCAGAGGGAAATTGATTTATATCAAAAAATGTTAGGAGGCATGAGAAGACTGACTCGTTTAGTCGTTGGCCGGAGATGACATGAGAAAAAGATCGTAGGTTTTTTTGTTTCTAAAAATAAGCTTAGCCTGCCGAAAGCAAGTAATATTAATTTATTATTTATCTAATTCCTCTTTAAAATTCATCATTCATCAAGTTCTTATATTTCTTTTCTATTAATGGGTCGTTTATGGACAAAAATTGTGAGAGTGTAAAGAAGTCAGCGTTAAATTTTTAATAATTTCTAAGTTAAAATTTATTTTTTATTTAATCAAAATGCCTTTATATTTATATAAATTTTTGTTTATATGATTTCTCTTCAAGTTTGATGATATGGTCATTTTACTAAGGGGCCGTTTGATTCGCCACAAAAAGAGGGGAATGGGAATGGATATGGGAATGGGTACGAGAATGATTCCTATTATTTGTGTTTGTTTTGTCAAATTGTACTAGGGAATTGGAATGTGATTATCCACTCAATGGGAATCACTCATTCCCCCTTATCCTATGGGAGTTGAGTTTTGGAAATGGGAATCAAAATTTTACAAAATATTATAATAATAAATAATAATATATAATTATTTAAAAAATAATTTTTAATTATTTATTTTAAAAAAAATAATAAAAATACTTTTTCATATATTTTTTTAAAAAATATTTTTTTAATTTTTTTGAAATAATTTTTTATAATTTTTTCGAAAATAATTTTTTTAATTTTTCCGAAAATAATTTTTTTAATTTTTTCAAAAATAATTTTTTACTTTTTTTAAAAAATAATTTTTTACTTTTTTTAATAATAATTTTTTTATTTTTTTTTATTTTTTTTAAAATAACTCTATTTTTTTATATAAAAAAATATTTTAAAAAAATATTTTTAATAAATAATAAATAATATTTTTATTAAACTTTATCCATTCCCATTCCTACACTAATTTTGAACCAAACAAAAAATAAAAACAATCATTCTCATTCCCATTCCGATTCCCATTCCCAACATTGAACCAAACGGCCCCTAAGAATTATTCCTAATAAAATACCAAACATTTGCGGGTTTGCGGGTTTAGTCAGTCATAACCAAATCTTTCAAAATAGTTTATTTCATTTTGGAATATTTGGAACCTTTTCTAGCCATTCGCGGAAAAATTGAAAAAATTGTCATTCGTTAAAATTCATCCTTTTATTAATATATCGAGTTAGACGAACATTTAAATTTGACCCCATGCGCATTCGCAGCGTGTGTAATGCACTATTTTTCCATCCAAAACAAACCTATAAATTGAAAACAAATTAAGTACATAAAATAATAAAGATAGAAGTTTTTCTGAAAAAAATCAAATAGACATAATTCTGAAAGTACAAGATCAAATATGAATTTGGCCTTAAATAGTATTTACTCGAGATTGCTATGACATATAAATATATAAATAATTATTAAAAAAATATATGAATTAAAGCCTGATTTACTAAGCTTCTTCTTATGTTTTAGAATATAAAATTTTCTTTTAAAACTGAACAATTAAATCCGATCCATCTCCTTTTTTTTTAACTTTTAGTATAACACTTTGAGTGTGTCACTTCTTGTGCGAAAATTTAGAAACAGTGGTTTTTTTGGCCACTCCTTGTGGCTTTTTTATAAAATTTTAATCATAAAAAATACTCTTTCGTCCAACAACGTTATAAACTGCTATTAATTTATGACATAACTTTAGAAAAAAGGTTCAAAAATATTTTTAACGTTTAAAATATTTACCAATCTTAAATTTATGAATTTTTGTCACCTCTTTCTTTCAAATTAGCTCCAATTAATTAAATTCTCATTAAAATCAAAAAAATCTTATTAAACCAATATAAACCCAATTAAATCTAACAAAATGTAATTAAATCTAATTAAATCAATTAGAACTCAATTAAACAAGTCAAAATCCGATTAATTAAACCAATCAAAATCCAATTAACTAAACCTAATTAAATCAATCAAAAATTAAAAAAGACAATCAAGTGTAATTAAATCAATGAAAATCTACCAAGTGCCAAAAATTTCAAATGCAACTGTCCTGATTTTCAAATTTGGCAACAGATTTTATTTTGTTTTATTTTTCAAAAGGAGATTATTCTGGTAAAGAATTTTTAACAAATAAAATGCTTAGATATAGGCAAAAATATTTGAGGAATAAGAAGAATGAAACCTGATCTAATACAAATACAAATACTAATACAAAGAACCCTATTAGCATACTAGGTATTCCATACTTTCTGATAGTAATCCTTGAAGCAAGCGATTCAGGTTTGTTCTCTTTTTCTCTATATTGCAATGCTTGCCTGCGGTCTAAATTTATTCAATCACATTCTAATTCTATTCACCATTTGTTCATTAATATACACAGATTAAGTAGCTGATGGGGAAGACAAAACGAACAGACATGGAAGACCGGATTAGCGAGCTTCCTGAACTGGTTCTGTCTTCTATTCTATCAAAATTACCTCCTAAAGACATCATCAGAACAGGTGTATTATCCAAGGCATGGAAGCAACATCGAGAACTAATAGAGTACAAATTGGATCTTCATCTTCTAAACTTGTTGGAAAGCAAATATACCAATGGTTTGAGACGCCATTATCATTTATATGATCATGGTTCAAAAGTTTATAATTATAAACATTTTCTAGAGGTCAGGAGAGAATTTATGAATCGAGTTGATAAAGTATTGCATCACTTCAAAAGCTCAAAAATAACATCTTTGAAAGTGACTTGTTTCCTGGATTCTGGAAATTCTTCAGATATTGATTGCTGGATTAATTCAGCAATAGCTTTTGGAGTTGAAGAACTTCAACTTCTTTGTTCAAATGATGTTGCCTCGATAATAACTACGGCCGGATTTTATAAATTCCCTTATTGGTTTTTCAAACAATCGTTTTTAAGGCATTTAAAGTTGGAACGGTGCATTCTAACACCAACTTCTGATTTTACTGGATTCAGCAAACTATTAACTTTGAGTTTGAGACAAGTGAGACTTTGCAAGGATTTCTGTGATTCTCTTTTCACTAATTGTTCCCTTCTTCAAGAACTAACCCTCGACTTTTGTGACATCCCCGTGTCTTCGGTTCTAAGAATTGTTAGTGCATCGCTTCAACAATTGTCATTGCTCAATAATTATACTACTAACTTATCGATGAATGTTGAGATATATGCTGTAAATCTCTTCTCTTTTACGTACACAAGTTTTATTGAGGCAACAACTGTTTTATTTCATACTCCTAGTCTTGCAAACTTCTGTTTCGATGTTTTGGATCGAGATACAACTTGTTTATTATCTCAAGTAGCAACACTGCCAAGTTTAGAGATCCTAAGTTTTTTCCATTATCCATGTCAGCCGCCTTATCTGGTAAGTGATTACTATTGCATATATTCTTATGAATAATATAGGATTATGAATAAGGTTCATGCCAAAGGTTTCAGGAGTATGAACCCTTTTCATATTATTTTTGTTTAGGATAAGCTCTCATTCCAGTTTGGAAATCTCAAGCAATTGAAGTTAGTCTACGATGAATATGGAAGAACTGTGTTGGAATATTTTACATGGCTGTTTGATATTCTTCAGGCTTGCCCTGTTCTAAAGAAATTTCAAATCTCAGTAAGTTAATTGGCTATACTTCTAATCTCCTATTATATATGGTTCTAGCTCTAGACATTAATATCAGATTTTCTATATGTTAATTTCATAATTTTTACTGATCAAATGGTTTATCCAATAACATTCCTTTTGCTGCATATAGTTTTTGGATCGATCATCTCCTAACAACAAGGAAGAGATCGGAAACCTTTGTGGATACACGTATAAAACTCTAAAAGAAATGAAGATGACAGGAAGTACCGGGAATTGGAACGAAATTGAGCTGATATTATTTATATTGAAGAATGCAATTGCACTTGAACGAGTAATTATTGAACCCTCATTAGATCTTTATAATGGAAAAGATTTGGTTCCCAGAGAAGGAAAATCTTCTGAATCAGTTCACGAAACTTTTCGAAGATCGCTTCAAAATAAAATACCTCATGGTGTTGAACTTGTAATTCGATGATATTAATAGTTTAGTTCGTTATTTTCATTTTAGGATTTGTACAAGTATTCTGCATATTTTATTAGCTAGACAATCACATATTCTGCATATTTTGTTAGCTATTTTGAGCCTTTTCTTCTGTAGAATTCTGGATCAATTCTCAAGACTTTGACAAGTATATTATGAGATGACTCTCTTATGTTCTTTCCTATTCTTTCAACCATATGTTAAAAATGAATATCAGTTTCAAACTCAAAACAAATGGTTATAATTTCTTTTTGTTAATTTTGGTTAAATTTTACCTATGTTAATGATTTAAATTTTCTTCTTGTGTGATTTGTAACGTGAATTAATTTTTTACAGACTAATTCTCAAAATTAAAATTTCAAAACTGCAGGTACTTAATAGACCTAAATTACAACTATTAGCCATTACTATCTCTGTAAGCACTTACGAACAGATCAAAAGCACCCAAAAAATTAAAGAGAATGGCGCATGATAATGAACTCACCGGAAGTAGTAATGAAATTCATGCCGTCGTTTGGAGGTGGCAGCTCCGGCCTATCACATTGAAGCTGTAAAATTGAAATTACCATAGGATTATTATGCGAGACAGCAAATCAAAATCAAAAGAAAATTTGATGAAATTCAAACAAAATGGAAATGGTACCTTACGTCGAAACAAATTGAGAAAACAAATAGCTCCGTCACTATGAAAGTAATATAAAATTGGCGCTAGGTTTTGAATTTAATCATTTTTTATTTTGCTTCTCAGGTTTTTGAAATCAGAGTTTGGGATCCAATCAGAGTTCTTTAGGATACAATCTAATCCTTCTCAGGTTACTTATCCAAAATCCTCATCATAATATTAGACCCCCTTGAAAAAATTTCAATGTCAAATGGAGTTAATTTGTATGGAATTCATACCTCCACCAGAATAAAAAGTACAAATTGCAGAAATAAAATGAATTTTAAATATAAATATTTAGAATAAAGTTTAAAATTCAAATCTTTATAGTTTTATTTTCAAATTGACCTTATGAGTTCTTTTTTTTTTTATAATTATGAGCATTTTAGTTGCCTCAAAGATAAAAATAACTATTTATGTTCTTTTTAAAATATAAATTTATTAAATAACATATGATACACAAATATTTGAAATTAAATAAATTAGAGTCAGTAGTATTATAATTAAGATATATAAAATAATTTACAATAATTTTTGCAAGTTGAAAATAAAAATAAATAGGGAGAGATGAAAAATAAAAAGAATATTAGTAAGAAAAATAAAAAAGATCAAAGAGAAAGAAAAATGAATAGCTTTGTAAAGTAACGATTGGGTTAAAAAAATTGTTATTTCAAATTTATAAAATTCATTTATAAATTCTACCTATTTTGGTTGGTTTTGCAATTTTTTAGATTGTAAAACTAAATTTAACGATTTTAATTTTTTTTTAATATGATCATAAGATGTTCTGAACGGATTCCAACTATAAAACGGCACCTTTAAACTTTCCACGTTCAGACTAATTCTCACTCAAATCGGATAGATCCCTTACCTGAGATAAAACTCTGTCTCTAACTCCAAGTTCCATGATTTCTAGAAGAAAAAAAATCCGATAAACAAATAGCTATAGAGAAGACAAAAAAAACAGAGGTAATTGGTGGAACTTTAGAAGATAGTTTTTTTTTTTTTGCTAAAAAGGGATTTTGCATCTGAAACTCGGTTTATACTTCATGTTCTGGTTATTATTATTCAAAAACTCTTATTTCTTTGTTGATATTTGATAAAAATAAGGGAGGAAAATCGAAAATAAAAAATAGACAAAAAATTAATAATTATAATAAATAATTTTAGAGAGTTTATTGTATATCTAATTTTTTATTTTTTATTAGTAAAAATGCTCTTTATTTATTTAAAAATACTCTTTAAAATAAAGAATATCATTGGATTAAGTTGTTTATTTAAAGATCTTAGAGAAATTCTTCAAGCTAAAACTTTTATATACTCGGGTGATGCATATGTAGTTTATGTGTAAAAATACAACTTGATCAAAAATTGTATAAAATTAAGATACATTAAGCACACAAGAAGAATTCCAACTAATTAAAATAATGAAAAATTATATCTATATTTTTCAAAATCGTCGATACAAAATTGAAAAATGTACAATATAGTGATATGTTGTCTACACTCAATATTTATGTTAATCATGGTATACTTTCAGTATTTAAAAGAGTTCGAGTAAAAGAATATCCAAAATAAATTTTTTATTATTAATAATTTAGATATCTAGCCCATCAATATATAAAAGTAAACTTTTCACAAATGGAAATTTGACATTAAAATAAATGTAGAAATCTGTATGTATTGAATTAAAATAAATTTAGTATTAAACAAATAAAAAAACATCGCCCATAAAATAAATTTTACCAAACTAAAATTCTGTTGAAGAAATAAAATAGAGACAAAAAAGAGAGAGCTTCTAGGTTTTGAGTTGCGAAAGATGAGATTGATATTTCTATTAATAACAGTTATTGTACAAATCTTGAAAAGATACATCAAAGTGACTCATAACCATGGTCATGTGTCAAAAAATACAAGAAACAGAGACAGCAAAATTGAAATTGTTCTCGTAAAAGGAAATGACGGTAGCATTGAGATAGCTTGGAGGTAGACGGCTCTTATATTTGAGTCCAAAAGGCAAAATCTTTCTGTTATGAGATCATTTTTAATCTAATTAAATATTTGGAGATGGGTGCATTTTGGATTATCAGATTACTTTAAAATAATTAAAATTTTAACTTTAAGCATTATTCGCACACGGACGTATTCCACGCCCTCCCGTAACTTTCTCCACCATTCTTTAATTTCTCGATCGCTAACTATAACTACTCACATTCTCATTTGCCCTAATCATCAGAACTACCGTATTGAACCTCGCATGGCTTCGGAAACCTCCGTCAACATACTTGAGGTTACCCGAGTCACTCCATCTCTACACTCACCTAAATCTTCCACTGAATGTTCTCTTCCTCTCACATTTTCCGATTTCCACTGGCTCAAATTTCA
Organism: Mercurialis annua; assembly: GCF_937616625.2. NCBI lineage: Eukaryota > Viridiplantae > Streptophyta > Magnoliopsida > Malpighiales > Euphorbiaceae > Mercurialis > Mercurialis annua. The sequence goes on along the minus strand of NC_065573.1, from coordinate 34,068,298 downwards.
TCCCGTCGATCGTGTTTTCTTCTACGAACTCACTGATTTAACCCCAACGTTCTTTAACTCCACACTCGTCCCTAAACTGAAACGCTCTCTCTCCCTCACTCTCCTTCACTTTCTTCCTTTCGCCGGGAACATAACTTGGCCGGATGATCAGCGTATTATCAAACCTTTCATTCTCTATACTCCAAACGACGGCGTTTCAGTCACTGTTGCAGAGTCTAATGCTGACTTTACTGATATTTCCGGTAACCAAATTCGTGAAGTTGTTAAGTCCAGTCTTTACGTTCCTGAATTGCCTGTATCAGACTCAAAAGCTGCAACTATTGCATTTCAAATCACATTGTTTCCAAATCAAGGTTTTTCCATTGGTGTGTCTTCTCATCATGCTGTTTTTGACGGAAAAAGTGTCACCGTGTTCATCAGAGCTTGGGCTAGTATATGCAAGCAGATCCAGGATCATCAGCATCATCAGAATACTGATTCATATTCGCTACCGGAAGAACTAACACCGTTTCTTGATCGGACAGTTTTTCAGGATCCATACGGACTCGACATGATTTACTTGAAAAACTGGTCAGAAGCTAAGTTGCCAGGTTTAAACCTCAACAACCCTCGAAGCTTGAAGCTATTTCAACTTAAAGATTCGATAGAAAATTCATTCCGAGCAACATTCGTGTTAAATCTTGAAGATATAAAGAAACTCAGAAGAAAAATAGTTTCTGAGTTAGATAATCCTGACAATTATTTCTCACGATTTGTAATCTCATATTCTTATGCTTCAGTTTGTCTAATTAAAGCAATAAAACCAGAAAAGAAAACGAGGGTAATTCTTGTTTTCACGGCAGATATTAGAGCTCGTTTAAGCCCTCCGATACCTGCAAATTATTTTGGTAACTGTGTTAGAAGCTATCCCATGTATACAGAAGCAGAACCAATTCTCGCGCAGAACGGGGTTTCATTTGTTGCAGAGAAGCTAAGTGAAAGGATTAAAAGGTTAGAGACAGAACCGCCGGTTATATATGAGGAGGCAAAAGATCAGCTTGGAAGATACATTAAGGTGATGGAGCAAATGGCAAGTGGAGATGAAAAACAAGATGTAACCGGTGAACCGAAAGTGATAGCGATTGGGACTGCTGGGTCGACTAATTTTCAGGTTTATGGGGCAGAATTTGGGCAGGGAAAGCCGAAGAAGGTGGAGGTTAGTTCTTTAGAGAACGGAAGTATTTCTATGGCGGAGAGCGGTGATGGAAATGGTGGAGTTGAGATTGGTTTGGTTTTGGAAAATAAGGATGAATTAGAGAAGTTTGATTTTCTGTTTGTTAATGGACTTAAAAATCTGTAAGGGAAAGAATTGAATTTTCATGGCTATCTCATAAGGATTGAAGTTTTATTCTCTGTTTGCATTCAATAACTCTATGATCCTAACCTCAAAACGCGGATGAGTTAGTAAAACCGTACTTATATATGCAGCCGTTTAAAATTTGAGGTCAAAATCAGCTTCCCGCAAACGATCTATTCTACTCGAATGAGGATAATTAGTCCGAACATGAATGTGTTGTCTTATAGTTGAAACTCGTTCAAGACATTTCATATATCTTAACCCAAAAAAGAAAACTATGTGTTCCTTTCTAATATATCAATTGGAAACAAATACTTGCGATTTGAGCATATTATTTAATACGAGGTGCACTTCATCTCAATTGTTTATTGTACTAGTTTTACATTACGTGCTACGCACGTGGCGCGTAATGTGACTCGTTAATTTATATATTAATTAATTTTATTATAATTATATTAATATCTTTTTATTTATAATCAATATTAAATTAGTTGGAAATTGCATTAGAATATATTTTTATAAATTAGATTAAGACTATTAATTATATTGAGTAACCATTACTAATAAATAAAATAATAATAAATGTATATTCTGTTGATTTAAATATTTATGGCATAATCATGTTTTTATATTTATTAAAATTATTATTCCATTTTACTCAATTGTATATATTATTTTTTTCTTATATTTATATTCTGTGTGTAGTTTATTTTTCATTAAAAAACTATTAGCATACTGAACTAATTGAATATATATGGAAGTTAGCCATACATTCATGATTCATACATAAAAACCACATTTGCTATCATTTCATATAATCTAACATTAACAGTATCATTATAAAAAGAAAAGTTGGTACTGTCAATGTCATATACGAATATGAAGTGTGTTTATAGGAGATTAAAAAGCAATTTTGTGGCATTATGATGCAAAGGGCACTTTCAGTGTGAGAAGTGCTTATCGGGTGGCAACAGCTTTAAAGAACGCTTCCTCCTCTTCTGACAACATCGTTAATCATAGATGGTGGAATTTGCTTTGGAAACTAGCTCTGCCCTCAAAAATCAAAATTTTCATTTGGAAAGCTTTTCATGATTGGCTTCCTGTGAAAACTTGTTTGATTAAAAGGGGAATGAACATTGATCATTTATGTGTCACTTGCAACAAAGAACCTGAAACAGTGATGCATTCTCTTTGGTTTTGCGGAAAAGCTAAAGAGATATGGAATACTTGGGACAAAACTGATAGCCTTAATCCTGCCAGGAATTGGAACATTAAAGATCTTCTTGTTAATGCCTCTAACATTTTTAGTAAAGATGATTTGGTGATGTTTTGTATTCTGCTTTGGATGGTTTGGAATCACAGAAATCAACTTCTTTTCCAGGAATCTTCAAAACCTGCGAATCAAATTCTGGACTGGGCAAAGACGTATGCAGAAGATTTTCAACAAACAGCCTATAGACTTTCCAGCTCAAGAACTCAGAGCAGAGGTACAGTTCCAACTGCAGAAGACGCTAGAGGAATCCCTCCAAGAACAGATTGCTACCAAATTCAAGTGGATGCTGGCTTTGATAGGAACTCTAACTCTTTCAGTACAGGGCTGGTTATTAGATCAGGCTCAGGCCAAATTCTAGAAGCAGGCTACAACAGATACAGCTGGGTTACAAGAGTGGACATCGGAGAAGCTTTGGCGATTCGTGACGGTATTACAATGGCGAAGAAAGATGGTCTAACTCCCTTCAGAATCTACTCCGACTCTAAGGTGGTAGTGGACACTTTCAATAACCCTACTATGCCTTGTAATGAGATTAGTCTTATTGTTAATGATTGCCTAAATCTGATTGCTGATAATTTGTGTTTAGGTTTCTTTCACATTGGTAGGAAACTAAATATGGCAGCACATTGTATGGCTAGGAAAGCCTTTTGTGAGACTAGTTGTAACCATATCTGGAGGGGTGCTGTCCCTCCAGAAATTTCTTGTTATGATTTGGCTGATTCATCAGCTCTTCTTTAATGAATTTCCTTTTTCCCTCAAAAAAAAAAGCAATTTTGTTAGAGTTTTGAATGTTCTTATTCAAATCAAATTGGAATTCGTTGTTAAAATCTTGTAGTTTGCGGTGGATAAAAATCCTATTACTCCAGAGATTATTTTGACATAAATTATAAGTATTTTATTCTAACTCTAACTCTAATTGACTCTAATAATTATCTCAATAGTTTTAATTATATTTTATAAAATAAAAAGGACATTAATATAAATATGCCTACCCCCATCCGTGCTTACGTGCTATGCACGTGGCTCGTAACGTAACTCGTCAATGAACATATTAGATAATTAACTTAACTTTATTAATAATATCTTTAAAATAATAAGATATAAATTTAAATAATAATATATTGATCAAATATAGTATTTTAATTTTGTAGTTCAATCAAAATAAAAGATAAGTATTCCTACTAATTTGGAAACAATTTAGTTGTTTTTTACATATTAAAAATAAAAATTAAATTGGAGATAATTTAGCTACCTATTCTAATTAGCACTTTAATTACAATAGTGATTAATTAAATAACTAATTAGGTAATGACTATAAAACCTTTATTTAGTAGTAAACTGAAAAGGATTATTCAGTAAATTTGTATGCCCCCCCTCATCTGTGCTTTTATATATAGTATAGATAGATATAGATAATTTAGTGCCTCTTAATTAGGTGTTTTCTTGAATAAACAAATTGATTGAATGTCTAAACTAAAATATAAAGTTGAATTTTTTATGAAAAAAAATAGCAAACAAAAATTATTTTGCAAAATTTTAATTTATATATTTAAATCGTAAAAAAGTACTAATATTTAGTATCTTATATACAAATAACTTTTTTTAAAAAAGCTTCATAAACACATTGTTTTCAGAAAAAATAAACATGGAAAATCGATATTAAATTAATGGAAGATTAATACTGCTAAATTACTGAGGAGCCTATAGGTATATTTGAGCTACATTAGTCACCTTAAAACAATGAAAACAAAGATTAGATGGAATGCCAGAGGAGCTCTCCAGTCGTTCGCTTTAACACTCAGATCAACACTTTCAAAGAAAAAAAGAAGAGAAAAAAAATAAGGTTTAAAGGAACGGTATCTTTAAATGTATACTTAGGGTGGTTTATATATAGATCTACTAGTCAAACCATTAGATGCTCTTTCTTTAGTTCCCATTTGATTTGTTGAACCGGCGGATTCGATTATGCTACGGTTTGCGTGTCATGTGTGTGATCCGCTGGAAACGTTCTCGAGTGTCAAAGAGTCTTCTGCGGTCCCCTTTATGGCTATGAACATGTCATGCCGGAATGTGATAACTCCGACCTTTCTTGGAGAAGAATGTGACTTACCCAAAACGTCCTCCAGTGTTTGGGTATCTTGGTTCTCTAAACAAGCTATTGTTATATCTCGATTCTGAGACGAGCTACAGCTCGATTATCCGATCTAACCAGTTTTGGTTGTTGTTTGTTAGACTGAGTGACAATACATGTCGTTGAGGTTGCTTCGCCACTAAATTATGTTATCAAGTACGTTATCACTTGCATAGACACGAGTCATAAAACGTTTACAGACCAAATCAATCAAATGTTAAAAATCTAGAGCAAATTACTCTAAAACCACTCACATTTGTCATAATTCACAGTTTGATACCCCTTATTTGAAAATCAAACAATTTGGTATTTCACTTTTGATTTTGTAAACTATAAGACCCTTCTATTAAATATATAAATCGTTAATGGAATGAAATGTGAGGTAACAAGTCGTTTAAAATTGAGGTATCAAATCGTTTACATAATTGAAACTGATGTACCAAATTGTTTATATAAACTCGTTTGAAAGTGAATTTTAAATTATTAACGGAACTAACAGAAGGGTTTTATAGTTTACAAAATTAAAATTGAAGTACCTTGATTTTCAAACAAGAGATATCAAATTGTGAATTATGATAAATGTGAGGGGTCTTGAGTAATTTATTCAAAAATCTAATACGTTTTTCTCTCGTTTTATATTTTGGTAGCAGTTTTGATTTATGATTTTTTACAAAATCATATAAGAACTTCACATTAAATATAGTTGGTAAAAGAGGATTTGCTGATATTTGTCTAGACGTAAAATGCTAAATGATAATTTATAATAATTTGAGTTAATATTATTTTGAAAAGGCTAAATTTATTTATAGGCTTTTGTACTAAATTATTTTTATTTAAAAAGTCCTTGTATTTTTTTTATTCTTCCAGTTTTTCTACTTATATAATTTTTAATTTTTAAGTAATTTTTAAATTTTTTTCAGTTTCTCTATTTATAATTTTTGTGTTCCTCCAGTCCCTTAAAAGAATTTAAAAATTGAAACTTTGCCAAATACAGGAATCTAAACGTAAATAATTTTAAAATAGGGGTTTCTCGAACAAAACTGATAAAATAGAGCGGACCCTGTTAGAGTTTTGCCTTTTGAAAAAAAAAATAATGAGGGTGACAACTCACATGCATGTATTCTTTTCTTTGCTGTTTATGAAAAAAAGTTGAGAGACGTATGGAGACTGGCAGGCAAGCAGGTTTTATCCAGATGTTGCGTATAATGTTCACAAAAAGTCTGGAATTTGGTGAAGGCAAAGATAAATGTAGTGCAACTTGTGAAGGTGTTGAAACTGACTTACTTTTTAGACTATAGACGACAAACTAAAAACTATGAACTTTCAAGTTTCAAGATTGTCCATATGCTCAGCTCAGATCATCGTGGTTATAAAATGACACATAATTAAAATTCTTTTCTAATTGACATACTTAAAATTTATGAACAATACTTTGTACTATTATATTAAATTCATATACTTTTAAAAAAAGTTAATTATTTAATTCATATATTATAAATTTAATTGCACAAAAAATCATCAACTTTTGTGTGTTTTTGATATTTAACATAATTTTTTTTTCTTGGCATATGTAATATTAGCTTTCATTTTTTGACATATTTGTCCACGGTTGCGTTTCCTTTGAAAAATTGTGCCGGTTTGTATGCAAAATGGTGTTGTTTTTCATCCAAAACGGTTTCGTGGACAAATATGTCAAAAAATAAAAATTAATGTTAAATATGCCAAAAAATAGATTATGTTCAATACAAAAATAAGCGAAAGTTGATAATTTTTAGTGCAATTAGACCTATATTATATATAAAAAAAATAAATTATATAATTATTTTGTAATTATTTTTATTGAATTTGAATCAAGTTCGAACTCAAGCTGGAGTAGTTTGAATATTGTTCGAGAGCTGGAGTTCGAACTTGGCTTATATATAAGCTTGTTGAATTTGAATCAACTCGCAATTAGTTCCAAATTCATTCACAAATTAATTAAAATTTATTGGATATTAATTGAATTAAATTAAAATATTCAAATTAAATGACGAGTCGAGTTCAAATATCAGATTATAAAATCATTTATCATTTATATTTATAATTAGATAAATATTTAACATATAAAATACATTTATATTTGCCACAATAAACTCACGAGCTATTTATAAATTGAAAAAAATTAATTTTTTTATGAATAATATTAAATTATTAAAAAAAATTGTAATTTCACAAACACTTGATGCAACCGTGGGTATGTAATAAACAATTCATTTTTTTTATAATCAAAAGCTGACAAATAATAATTAGCAGAATTTAATGAATGTTTTAAATTAACCTGGAATTAGTTACTATTAGATAGGTCTCTGCCTTGATGGTGATACGTGTGGCTCCCTTTGTCTAAAACCAAAAGCTACATTTTTATCAACTTCAAGCTCTTCCTTTTTCCTCAATCTCTCTGTCCATTACATCTTCATGGAATCAAGCAAAAACAGCACATTAAGAGTGCTTGAAGTTTGTCAAGTTACTCCTTCTCCAGATTCACCGGAATCCGCCGCTGAATTATCTCTTCCGCTTACCTTCTTCGACACTTTCTGGATCAAATTCCACCCAGTTGAGCGTATTTTCTTCTACCAACTCACTGGTTTAACCTCTGCCCATTTCATCTCAGTTATTCTTCCTAAACTTAAGACCTCGCTCTCTCTTGCTCTCCTCCATTACCTACCCGTCGCCGGAAACCTCGTTTGGCCGTCAGATGCTGCCAAACCTTTCATTCTTTATACCCCACAAAACGATTCCGTTTCCATCACAGTGGCAGAGTCTGACGCCGACTTTAACCATCTTTCGGGAAATGAAATTCGTGAAACTGTTCAGTCACATCCTTTTATACCGGAATTACCTGTCGATGACTCAACGGCGTCAATTATAGCGTTTCAAGTAACTATATTCCCTGGTCAAGGTTTTTGCATTGGTGTTTCCTCTCACCATGCCATTCTTGACGGCAAAAGCGTCACCATGTTCTTGAAAGCATGGGCTCAGCTCTGCAAATCTGCACCGATAAGTCTTCCGCCGGAGCTAACTCCGTTTTTTGATCGAACTATCGTTCAAGACCCAGAAGGAATTGACATGGTGTACTTGAACGAGTGGTTAAATATGGCTCCTGGAGGATATTCAAAAAGCTTGAAGCAATTTCCTAATTTTGGACCGTCACCAGAATCCGACCGAGTACGAGGAACATTCGAATTGTCTCGTGAAGATATAAAAAAACTCCGACAAAAGATACTATCAGATTACCAGTTGGAAACAAGCTCCATGCATTTATCAGCTTTCGTGCTATCTTTTGCGTATACAGCACTCGCCATTTTCAAAGCAAAAGGATTCCAAGGAAATAAAAAGGTTCTTTTTGGAATTAACGCAGACTGCAGAAACCGATTAGACCCGCCGTTACCGGCGAACTATTTCGGCAACTGTGTCAGTACCTATATAGTAGAAACAGAAGGGGAAAATATTATACGAGAAAATGGGCTTTTATTTGCTGTAGAAAAGCTTAGTGAGGGGATTAAAAGGTTAGAGAAAGGAGCTCTTGATGGAGCCAAAGAGAAGATTTCTTATTTCAAGAGCTTCGAACCGGGTTCAGTGGAAGGAGTTGGGGTTGCCGGGTCACCTAAATTTGGGGTTTATTCGATGGATTTTGGGTGGGGGAAGCCGAAGAAAGTGGAGGTTACGTCCATTGATAGGACCATTGGGACAATTTCCATGGCGGAAAGCAGAGATGGGAGTGGTGGAGTTGAAGTTGGTGTGGTCTTGACGAAGCATGATATGGAGAATTTTAATTCGCTGTTTGTTAACGGTCTTAAAGATCTTTGAGGTTAGGGAAACAAAATTTATTTACTACTACTTGTTGTTTAGTTCTTAAATTATTGCTTTTGCTACATGGAAATTATTTTCGTTCTAAAATGAAATATGGAGAAAATTTGCATGTTTGTGTTTTAAACAAAGGTGTTGAAAAAATTCCTGCAAAAACTCCTGCGATAGTGGCCCAAAAATTGCCAAGTTACCATAGTTTTAAATTTTGTTCTTAATTATGGATGCATGGGTACTTAGTTGCAAAATCAAATGGAAACATTTCAAATTGCTGAACTGAAAATTTCTGTGTCTCTATCAACTAATAGACTAATAGTTGATATATGAAATGTATTTAATGAAATTTGATTAGCTAGTAGTTGATATGAAATTTTTAAAATGACCATTAATTAAAATTAATATTACAATGTAATAATTTTATTTAATTTAATTTATAAATAACTACTAGTATCATATACAAAATCAAAAAAAAGTCATTATAAAAAGGAAAATGCTTAATAACCCACCATTTTAACCCAACTCTTTTAACCCATCTTACGTGGTAAGGTTTCATTCGTCAAATTCCCCTCAAAAAGTGTATATCTCAATTTCCCTCTTTAAATTGATCCACTCTTTTATTGCCACGTAAGGTGGTACAATAAGGAGGGATAAAATTGGTGGGTTAAATAGCACCACTCTTGTAAAAATACTAGTATGAGCAGTTTTACTTAAATAATTAATGAAATTAAAATAATTGTCGGTTTGTTGGAAAAGAGCTATCACTAAATATTTACTAAAAATAAATTCTTTATTTTCACAACCATTAAATGAAAGAAGGTTTCCATTAGAAGATGTAGATAAAATTGGATACTAGCTCCAAAACAAGTATATATACATCGTATTTTAACTTATATTGGTTTGTGCGACAAGAAAACAATTGCATTACGTTAATGTAAGCGGTGCAAACATCTATGTACCATGTCCTCACTGAGAAAAATTGTATATAGCGACACCGAAGAGTGTCATTGGCGACGTTAACTTCGTAACTATAGCGACACACTAGCACTGTTATGGTTAGATCGTTTTAACCTAGCGAGTCTGCATAAACGTCGAAAAAGACTTACAATGTTTTTTATTATTATTCTGGATTTAAATTTATCTTAAGAATAATAAAAATACTGTAATAAAGTTTCTTTTAATAAGTTTTCTCTAATGTACAGAAAAATTGGTGAATCGAAATTATAGTAAAATAATAATTTTATTTGCTAAATATATAAAGAAATAAATAATATCTAAATTTTCATAAGAAAACATTTTCGGTAATTACTTTTGGATGAGCAAACTTCAAAATATAACAAATTTTACCGTGCTGTGGTTTTAATGACTCTATAAGTTTTTAATAAATTTCGACCAATTTATATATTGGCAGCCAGTTTGTGCTTTAATTTTTTCTTATATTCACATTAACCATACAAACCAAAAACACCTAATAGTATTTTTTTTTTATCTTGTCATCTTTCTCATTCTATCTAAATCTGTAATTTTAGAATGAAATCCCACTAATAAATAGGCATAAATTGACCAAACTTCATTTAACTAATTTGCGAGAGTCAATGAAAACATAATACATTAATTAATTCATTATAAAGACCGATAATCAAACTGTAAAAATAGAAAACAAAATAATTTTTCAAAGCATTTCACTTTGATGTTTGAAACTTACTTTTTATAGTTTATAATTTGTTAATTTTTGTTAGAATTGAGTCTCATCTCCATTATCAATTTATCATATCATCCTTATAATAATTGACTGAGTTCAATAGTATCATTCGAAAAAAAAAAACGTGAGTTTAATTCATCTATGTCGGTTGCTGCAGTGGGCCAATTTCTTCTATCCAAATTTATGATGGGAACCGGTGATGGGAGCTGTGAAATTCAGATGAATCATAAAAAATCCACTCTACTTTCTAATGCAATAATATGGCTTGTGCAATTTCTTTTTATTAAAGTAGTGTAAGTTTTATACTTATAGTCACTTCAGCTTATCTATACATTTTGGAAAATATTAAATAAATTATAGTCAATACATTTTTTCCAATTTAATCATGAAAATGTGGCAATTATATTTAAAAAGTTGTACTTTTTTTGAATTCAATATAAGAAGTCATAATATATTAACGTTGTAAAACCGGTAATTTTACCCTTTTCATATTTTTAACTTTTAATAGCACCTTAAATTGAAAAAGTTAGACGAACTTATTAATATAGAGATGAAATATTTAAAGCTAATAAATTCAAGGGTAATATTTATATTTTTACTTGAATAAATTCAAACAAGTCCTTCAATTTAAAAGTAATTCAAATTAATCCTAAATTAGAAATTAATTGGATAGATATATAATTAAAAATTAAATAAAATAAAAAAATCGATATTTCAACGCCTCGGACTCCAAATCCACCACCGCCTTCATCGGACTCGCCGCCGCTCTGCTTGTTCTCTTCTGCTCGTCCTTCATGGAGAGCAAGCTGCTCGTGTTCTCCATGGAAGACGAGCTCGGCATCTCGTCTTTCATGGGGAAGACAAGCTCGGTGACGGGTCTGAGGAAGACGGTGACGGGGTGAGAGGCATTTAATTAATTTATATGAAATAGCTTTTTTATAATTAATTTTCAAATTTATGGAGAAGATGGTTTATTTGTGGTATTTATAACATTAATACTATTTGAAATATATAATAAATATGAAGGATTTAAGTTGAAGATTATCCATATGAAAAGAGTTCAATTTAATGTTTTAAGGTGCTATTAAAAGTTAAAAATACAAAAAAGATAAAATTGCCGATTTTACAACGTCAAAGTGTTATTGAAAAAAATGGTAGGTAGTTTTTAAAACTATTGGTCGGTTAAAAACAACAACATCAAATTATACAGATAATAGCATAGTTCTCTCTTTCTTTACTACAAAAATATTTTGAAGCGTTTTCAGTAGATATAAAATTATGGTAAAACTATACTGAGTTATACTAAAATTAAAAGAGTAAAACATAATTCTTTTAACGTTTTAAAATAAAAATCTATTTTCAATCAGTAGTATTGAAATATTATCACTAAAATTTGAATACATCTATTATAATTTTATCATCATTTTAATAAAGTGTTGCAATATAATTGATTAAGTGTACGGACAACGTGATAGATTCAGTCTACCGAATATTTTTCCAATATTATATAAAAATATTTGTATATTTAGATATTTTTGGAAATAAGCTCAAATTACAGATACTTTGAGTTCTGTTTTGATTATGGGCCTAGCCTAGCAGAAAAGTCCCGGGCTGGAATGAGTTAAACCACAGCAGGAATAAGGATACGCTAATATTATCCAAGGGCAGTACGTAGCTTTATCCTAGATCAGAATAACATTTTATCCCAAAGAAGAGCCCAAAATAAAACACAAAAACATTCGTTTGCAGGTACCTTTCCGTTACTTTGCTCTGTGTTCTGCGGGCTGACTGCTCCCTTTACTCCTCAAACCACTCTACTCTCCGTCCTCGTCTCTCTCAAATCTCCTTCCGTTTAACAATTTCAATCGACGGTACATTTTCTTAAGCTGTTTTAAGTGCAGATCACACTCCTTATTTAATGTTGTTATGCCTACTTATTAAATTTATTATTAGGTTTGCTTAATGTTTTGCTTTATGATTTTTTTGTTTTATGTTGTGTTATTTGATTGTTTTGTTGATCCGGCATTGTAATGGTTAGTTGCTGGTTTTGAGTGTCAAGATTTTTTATTATTTTATTTTATTTTTTCTCAATAGGTTCTTGTTTGGTGGCAACTGGCAATGTTGGTTAATATTTTGATTTTTAATATTATTTTTTCTATGTTTGTTGAGTTTTTGTGATTATGAGACGTTTCTAGGGTTTAACTGTGGGGTTTTTAATGATTGGATCTACGTAATGTAGTGTAGCTGTTGTGATAATCTTCTTATTGTGATTTGCTTTTTCCAGTCTTGGGATTGTTTTATGTCTTGTTTTGCCATGAATTTGAATTTTGGGGTTTTTGATAAGAGTCTTTAAGTATTTGTAATTTTAGGGTTTGTATTATGCTACTACTGTACATAGTTAATTTTTGTAAATTCTGTTTATATTATCTGTCATGCTCCAGTTTTATATTAATTAAACGTGCAAACTAATTTGATCGAGCATTAGTTTAACGGGTAGAATTTTATTGCACCTCTTCAAGTGTCATCTAGATTAGCTGTGATGCTACAATGAGCAGAGCCGAGGTATTACTGTGTTCATGTGTCTTTGTTGCACCTACCTCTTTGATTCGAAAGAAAAGGCGATAAACTGTCAAAAAACACATGTCCTGGTTTTTCTTTTTGCGGTCACTGGGGATTATTGTATTTACTGTGTGCTTTCTAAAGATTTGCAAGCTTAAGGCTGTTGCTTTTGTTGGCCTCACATAGTCATATGTTTAGATTTTGTTTTTCTCTAATTCTGAATCATGTTTATGTTTTCTTTATAATTATTAGGATCTTACAAGTTTGTTATTCATATGCATTTTCTGGATTTTATTAGCATTTATTGTAGTTATTATGCTAATTATTTTTTAGTTCTCTGAATTTTATATTTCATTTGCCAGGCATCTATCTTATTATTTTCACCCTTTTTTTTCGTAGAATGGCATCAGAAACAGCAAGCAAACAAGATACCCCTAGTGCCCAAATTATAGGAAATGCTTTTGTCGAGCAATATTACCATATTCTTCACACTTCACCGGAAATGGTTTTTAGGTTTTATCAGGATTCAAGTGTAATGAGCCGTCCAGATGATAATGGTGTAATGACGTCAGTGACAACTATGCAAGTAAATATCTTTGCAGACTCCTTTTCTGTTTGTGCTATTGTTATTGCATCTTTGATAGGATTCACCCAATAGTTTATATTGAGCATCCAACAGACATTGATCGGTGAGAAGTTACTTGGATGTCAAAAATTGAAAAATAGACGGATATTTTATATTTGATGAATCAGAAGTTTTTGGTGTAGTCAATTGATTATTTGCCAGATACAGTTTACAGTTTTGCTGTTTTAGGGCAACAAGAAATAAAGTGATCTCTCAAATGGTATATCCACTTGAAAGTAGTCTGGTCCATATAAGTGTAGATAGCTTTAGAATCTCACATGTAATCATCATATATATGCTGACATTTGGTAACTTTTTGTTGTGGTATTAATTCCAGTTATTCACTATAATAAGAATTCAAAGTTTTTCATGACCATTACATTGCGAAAGAAAATGAAATATATCTACATTTTTCGTTGAACAGGGTATCAATGAGAAGATACTCTCGTTGAACTTCAAGGACTATAAAGCTGAAATAAAAACTGCGGATGCTCAAACATCGTATAATAATGGGGTTACTGTGTTAGTAACTGGATGCTTAATGGGCAAGGACAGCTTGAAACGGAGATTCGCTCAGTCATTTTTTCTTGCACCACAAAATGTTGGATATTTTGTCCTGAACGATGTTTTCAGGTATGCGGAGGACAGTGAACCACTGGAGAATCATCCAGTTAATGGCATTAATAATGTGCTAATAATCCCCATAGTCCCTAAGTCAGGTAAAATTTGATCTTCACTTGTGATTTTGTTTTTTATTATTTTTGTAGTAACTCGTCCTATTTCCCATCCCCTCCCCACTCCCTCCAAAAAAAATATGCATTTGCTTTCAGGAATATTTAAATTGTCTGATCTTCATTTTCAGAGCCTTCTCATGCTCCTGATCCTTCTACACCTGACCCATCAACTTTAGTTGTGGATCAAGATAAAGTAGCTGAAAAAATTAATGAACCAGTTAGCTCTGAGGAGTTAGTTTATGAAAAGGAGGTGGTTGTAGAATCTCAACCTCATTCCAATGGAAATGATGTTTCCATAGTTGTGGAATCAGCTTCCTCTGTCCCTCAAGACGACACCCCAAAGAAATCCTATGCATCAATTGTGAGTTTATAGCTAAAGATCTTTTAGTTAAGCTTGGCAATGAATAACATCTTAATAGTCACGAATCTGAATGTAGGTTAAAGTGGCAAAAGGGAGTCCAGGCCCAACAAAAGTTTATATACCTACTAATACTATAAAAGTGACCCCTAAGAAACTTGAAACTCATTCTCTACCAGCAGCATCTGCCACAGAGCCGGAAACATCAGCTCCAAGTAGCAGTGAAGCCGCTGAAAGTAGCAACGCTGAAGAGGAAGGTGTGTAGCGCTAGTTTGCATGTAGGCATGCATGCGTATCTGTGTTTTAGGCATATCTTATTACTTGCCTTGCGAACCTGTCATTTATTTCTGCAGGGTTAAAATGCTAGTAATTAAAAAATACATGCACATGAACATCAAGATACTGTAATGGGAAAGCTAAGGTCCTTGTGCATGTTCCATGGGATTGCAGTTACAGAGTTCTATTTCAAGCACTTGCCTGTCTTATTTCAAACGTACTTCTAACTACAGCTATTGCATTGACAGTGGAAGGCCACTCCATTTATATCCGTAATTTGCCTTATAACTTGACAACTGCTCAGCTTGAACTGGAGTTCCAGAAATTTGGACCGATCAAGCACGAAGGTGTCCAAGTCAGATATAATAAGGTGGGTCTCATATGATTTAGGTGGCTTTTATATTGTACTTAATTCTGTTTTACTTTTACGTGGAAGGTATTTATCAACTCTTTTCTGATATATGCTTTATTTGGACAGCAACAGGGATACTGCTTTGGTTTTGTTGAATTTCAATCTTCAAGCTCCATGAACAGTGCTGTTCAGGTTTGTCAACTTTATAATTGTGTTTTAATTATTTGATATTCTTTTCTGCCATTTGAATTCAAGTGATCTTTTTTCAATTTATGTGTTATTTCTGCATATATTATTTGTCCTGGCATGTAGATAATGTGTGTGCTCGGTCGTCTTTTGCTTCTTCTTTTCCTGTCCATGTGCGGTATTCTTCTGCCTGGTCTGGCAATTTCTGCCATTTGAGATCTTTGTTCAGTGCAAACAACTTCAGAAAACTAATGGATCTAGGTGGTGCCTTGTCTCTATATGCTAAGATTGCATGGTTAGGCTCACTAGGTTTCTAGATTCCTTTTTTGAATTTAGTATTATACTTAAACATAGAATTAATGTGAAGCTATCTTTTCTTAAAGTTAATAACTAATAAGATATGGTAACATATATCAAATTGTCTGGAAGAGAGTAAAATTGATGGGACATGGGAGAAGCACATCTCATAAATTCAAGGAGGTGAACCCTTTTTAATGTTCTTGCATAGTTGCATTTCAATTAAAAGAGAAACCAAAATAAAATTAAAAAACAGGCTCCTCTTGTTTTATATGGAATTATCTGTTAGAATTTCGAGCTAATTATGTACATGCTGAAAACAGATTCAGATAAGTAAAATGCAAAATTGTCTAAAGTTCGATTCTTTACCCAAAATTGCAAATCAGTTTTGCGTATCCAATTAGGTACAAATTTTTCAATAGCAAAGGATGTTTAAAAATTTTTGGCCATTCAAATAATTTAAAGTGTACATTTATGTTTAAAATTAAAAAACAGGTTCCTCTTGTTTTATATGGAATTATCTGTTAGAATTCCGTGCTAATTATGTACATGCTGAAAACAGATCCAGATAAGTAAAATGCAAAATTGTCTAAAGTTCGATTCTTTACCCAAAATTGCAAATCAGTTTTGCGTATCCAATTAGGTACAAATTTTTCAATAGCAAAGGATGTTTAAAATTCTGTACCACCCCACCCTCTGATCAATGTTTAAGGGCATCCCAGAGTTTATAAAATAATTCTTCTCTTCCGATGAATGAAATTTTCATTATTGTGAGCTTTTGGTTATTTCGTTAGTTGAATCAATCTAGGAATGGTATAAGCTGAATTTGTCTTATAGTTCTGATTCTGTGAAGCAATTTAAATTCCACTCTCTTGGAAGTGTTTTAATTTCTTATTATCTGATTAAACACAAGGCTCTATGTATAGCTGTAATCCCACAAATTTGAAGAGGCATTCACCCTCTGCATAGCTGCCAATGTCGAAGTCCCTTGTTTCACGTGTTAAACTTTTGATAACAGTGCTCCGTGTGTTAATAATTGATTATTGTGCTGCAATGTCATTATTGATGATCATTTTCTATCGGTTCAGTTTGTTTTAAGTTGATAATGATAAGACTTTTCTGTGCCTGTTCCGTGTTAAGATGGATTTCAATTGAGCTAGGCTAAATTAAATTGCAATTTTCCTATGTCCGATTGTTTCTTGGTGTTCTTGGTTGTTCAATTAATGCCGAGATATTGTAAGCATGGTTTTTGTTCATTTTAGGCATCGCCCGTGACTATTGGAGGGCGTCAATCAGTTGTCGAGATGAAGAGGACTTCCTCTCAAGGTAAGTGATATTTCCGGCTCTTGGCTGCTTATTCTTCATTGAACTGAATATTAGAATCAAAATCAGATGCTACCCTCTCAGGTGTGCGCATTCAGTTTAAACCGAACTGACCAAACGGATTTTCTTTTTTTAAGCCAAACCAAAAGGAATTATAAAATTTCAAATGAAACCAAACAGAATTAGTCAGTCTGATTGATTTAGTCGGTTAGGTTCGGTATTTCAGCTAGGTTTGCACTAAACTTAAGTTTAATGTCTAAAACCGATCCGATCCGAACTGAACTGAAATACTGATATTTTTAATTATATCAAACCGAACGGCACCAAAATTATTAGTCTGGTTTGGTTTTTGCACACCCTGCTCAGTCATATTGACTGATGTTTGTTTGTTTGCTACATCAAAAGTTTAATGTAATTGCTCCTCTTGCAGTTGGCAGTGGAAGAGGTAGGTTCCCTTCTGGGAGGGGAGGATTTCGGAGTGACGGCTTTAGGGGCCGTGGAAATTATGGTGGTGGCCGGAGTTTTAGCAGAAACGAATTTGGAAACCCGGGTGAATATTCCGGTCGAGGTAGGAGTTCAGGTGGGAGAGGTAATGGTCAGCAGCAGCAAGGGAGAGGAAGAGGCAGTCGCTCAAGTGGGGGAAAGGAGAACACTAGTGTAGCATGAAAGGTTTGACTATATTTTCAGGAGCAAGTAGTTTGTGTTGGGTTTTTAGGTATTCCAATTGACAAAAATGTGTTGTGGGATATTGATTTATGTGGAGCAGTGGTTTGATGAATAGGCATTAGCCATAGATTTAGAATATGTTTAGTAGATTAGAAAGGTAGGAATTTTTTCCTTGCTCTTCACATTTATCAACATTTTGTCAATGGATTGATCCATTTGCTAGAATAGGGATTTATCATTTCATTTGTATGGATGAATTGGATCATTTTCTATTGTTTTCATTATTAGTAGAGTTATTATTATTCGTCCGAAATTCTGTTTTGTTATGACTTTCTTTAAAACCGATAACATTTTGTTTGTCTAATATTTAAATTTGTTCAAGAGATTAACTTGCAAGTTGTAATCAGTGGTGTGCATTTGATTTAACTTAGACTGAATTAAAATGTTAAGGAGTTTGATGAACTGAACTAATTGATTTTATCGATTTTTTTGGTTCGCTGGATTTCTACAACTTAACTCCAAATCAAATTTTAAAATTAATTTTTAATATACATCAAGTTGGACTAGTTGTGAGGCGAAAGGACCCACAAAATTTTTTATAAGGTAAGCAAGATTATACTAAAAATTCATAAAATAGAAAAACTAAAAGTAGTATAAATTTTAAGGCCGAAAAACTATATTACTAACGCATGTATCAGTAATATTTTTCTAAAAATTCGGAATAATAAGGTAATCAATAAATTCTTTCTAGATCCGCACCTGGGTGCAAGTAGAAGGCAGTATAAAACTTTCTTTCTAAAAACTCCATTTTCTTTATAAAATTTTCGTGCAATCTTATTTCTCTATATATCTTTTATTTATTTCTAATAAATAAAAAGAACTAGTGGAGTCTTTTTTAACAAAAATTGCTTTATGTTGAAGAATTTTGATTTGATTAAGGATCTTTTGAGGATCCTTGACTCTAGTTTAAATATATGAATAAATTGTTTGTTATGAGATCTTATGGCTTGGTTGATCTATTCTTAATTTTTTAATTGTATTTTTATAATTTATATTAAATTATTAAATTTATTTTAGAAAGTTCCATCAGTATTATTCATTTATAAAATAAATTTTATTTTTTGGAAGAAAAAAAAAAAGTAAAAGGGCAGGATAGAAGAAGCAGATGATGATGATAACAGTAACAGAAGAAGGGGCATCTTGTGATGGGGACAGCCTTAATTAAAATTACGAGACACATCACATCTTGCAACTTGTTTGCTTAGCTGTTTTCTGCATTTCTGTGTCTGCCACGTATACTCCTTTTAATAACTTTTATACACGTGTCACCAGCCCACTTCACTTCATTCATAATATTTTTGCAACTTGGCCCTTTTAGGCCCCACTTCTAGATCTCTTATTGATTTTTTGCGTGTTCCACGGAGATCCTTTTGTTTTTTTGGATAAAAGACCACTTGGTCCCTCAATTCGCTTCAAATATTAAACAAATCAGTTTCACAACTTATTGCTTATAAATCATTTATGATTATATCATTTTCCTCAAACACATCTTCATATATTTTTTTCACCAATATCTTTATTTACAAAAACAAAAATTATGATGATTGTTGGGAGAATAGTTGTGTTGGTTGTTACAATTTTTTTAATAGTGTAAAACAAGAACTATGAAATAGTAATTAATTATTTTGGCTGTTGGCTTATTTCATTTTATTTTTATATGTGCTGTATTAGCGTTTTTATGCATATGATTTAAATTTTAATATAGATAATGTGTTTTTTTTTGTCAATTTATGTTGAAAATGACTTATTTAATATTGTACACAAAGATAGAGCTTCGAAAACGATCAATTTGTTGTTTCAAATTTCAATGTTATGCTTATAGTAGCAAACTTGAATAAAGTAACCATTTGCTCCTTAAAACTTGCATACGGTGGCAATTTACACTAAAATAATTTATCAACTTTTATCAATTAGAACAATAAATGAAATTAAAGTCTAATTGATAATAAAAATTCAAATTAAACGCTCAACTTATTTTTAGCGTGAATACGTCAAAATTAAATAAATAACTTTAGAATTTATTTATATACAGTTTAAAATTAAATAATAAATTACACTAATTGATTATATTTTTTTAGAAATTTAAGTAAATAAAAATTATTATTAAGACTAATATATCATACTTGAATAAAAAAATCAATTAATTTTATCTAATCAGTTAGAATAATTTTTAGTAAAAAATGAACTTATTATTCAAACAGATATTAAAAAATAATAGTAATATATTTTATTCAATTTTATATAGACTATTAATTTAAAATATTTTTAAATATCTTCAAAGTAAAACAAACAACTTTTAAAATTAACTTAGACATATACTAAAATTGACATTTGACATCCATGCACCGTCACTCAACATATTATTATTGATACGCTTTGATATTTTATGTATATAAAATATAAATAAAATCACATCTAAATTTTAATATACTATTCTAAATATAAATATCTATTAATCCTATTTAATAATTCAACTGTGAAAAGACTTCTAATTTATGTTTATGAAATAAATGAAATGGCAAAAATAAGTATAAGGTAAATAATCTTGATTAATATTGAATTTTTAAATTTTTTCATTTTAGTCACTCAATTTTTTTAATTATTATTATTATTATCGAACTTTCATTTTTTTCATTTTGATATTTCCGTCCAAAGGTGGCAGCTGAAAGTTGACATGTGACAACCAGATTTTACTAGTTTTACTTTAAAAATTTATCATATATATATTTTCACTTTGAAAATGAGTATTTAAGTTAAATTATACATATATATCAAGTTTTCATGTAAAAAAATTAATTTCGGCTGCCAGCTAAGTATTTTTAGTCGGAAAACACTAAAATAAAAAAAATCAAAGTTTCGTAATCAAAAAAAAAATTAGTGATTGAAATGAAAAAATTTAAAAATTCAGTGATCTTGAGGATAATTATTCAATAACTATACAATACAAGTATTTATTTTTAGGTGGGAGCTGAAAATTTAAGAACAAAATTTTTATCTAGCAAATAGTTTGAATGAAAGTGATGGCTTTTATAATTTTTGATTTGTGAAGATTCGTTGTTGGATATTTCATCTATTTGATTTTTATGTCTTTTAGAATAATGGGATTGTGCACCACAAAAATAAATTCATTCAAAAGAAAAATATAGATCTCCCTCTAATATTTTTGTAACATTATTTAAAAAAAAAATAGAAAATAGACAAATCAGATTATAAGACGCATGGTAAAAAAAAAAATTCCTTTTGCATGCGGAGCTAATCTATGCGTCTCCTTTACCTACATTTGAAATGGCGTAGGAGAGTCTGAAGCAACTTACCTTGGCAAATACCCGGTAAGAAGAGCTCTCCACTTTGAGAAATTTATTTGTCCTAAAATTCTCCTACGCCATTCCAAGAACCCCACTAAAAGAGTCTATTATTTTCTTATGGAAAAACAAACACATTGTTCGTTTTTGGAAGAAAAGACCATCGATATGTTTTTAAAAGATAAAAAAAAAGATATGTTTTTTTTTTCTCGCGAAGAAGAGATGGGCCGATTTTTTTTCCGACCAAGGTTTCTAATTTAATTGAAGTTTAATTATGCTAATTAAAATTTAATTATAATTAATTAATAATTAATTATAATTAATTAGTATTTAATTATAATTAATTGTTAATGTTTACTATCCAATTAAGATGACACCCGATTTATCAAAGATCAAAGTATAAGTAATTCGGTTTTGCTATTTTAACTTTTTTTTGATATTTTGATGTAAGTTGAGGTGTTAAAGTGATGTTTGTTCGTTTAAAAACCCTAATGAGTGATTGCACACATTGGAGAGAGAGAGAGTATTTTGCGGCATAACGAGGCAGAGGAGAAAAAAGGTGGACAAGTGGTCATCTAATCCTTTAGCTTCCTATTTTCATAGTACGACACGTGTGTTCCTCTGTTACATACGCTAATCAAATTGTCTTTCTTTTCTACCCTCTCTCTCTTCCGCGTGCCCTCCACGTGTCCCCCCTCCCCCCTCTCTTCTTTACCCTCATCGATTTCACCCTCTCCCCGTCTCTTCATTTTGATTCCTCTGTTTGTTTCCCGGGAAAATTTTGGGTTTTCATAAAGCTTATTTCACTTTTAATTATGTTTCTTGAGTTCAGATAATGAGTATTCAATGGAGAAAATGGAAATTTCGATATTGTTTTCTTTAAAAGCTTTCATCTTTCTTACACCCAATTCTTTATTTTCTTGAATTCTCATCAAGAATTTTACTTTTTAATTCAATTCATCAGCTAAATACTCTTTGACTTCAAGAAAATCTCAAGTCTTCTCAAATGGCAGCACAAGCAGAGAATCCCCAACAACATACCGTAGAGAACAGTAAAGATTTGCTCCAAAGATTAATGATTTCAAGAAATCACATCGATTCTGATAGAGTGGCACCAAAAATAGAGAAAGAGAGCGATGAAATTGAGTTAAGCCTCGGACTCTCTTTGAATGGAAGATTCGGGGTCGACCCGAGATCAAAGAAACTCACTAGATCATCTTCAATCCCGGATTTTATCAGCAGTAATCCAACAAATTGTGGTTTTACGGTTCCGTTAAGTAACGGCGTTAGTAGCAGTAATAGTACTAATCTTGCAAGGACTTGTTCTTTGCCTACGGAGACGGATGAAGAATGGAGGAAGAGGAAGGAGATTCAGATGCTTAGGAGAATGGAAGCTAAGAGGAAAAGATCAGAGAAACAAAGGAATTTTAAGGCTTTAAAAGATAGAAAAGATTGCAACTTTGAGGAAGATAAGAGAGGAAATGGTAGTCTCAGTAGTACTAATATTAATGGTAATTATCATAATCTTAATCAAGAAAAGTTTGCTAAGTATTTTAATGGGTATTTTGGAGTTGGTGGTGAAGGGGGTTTGCCTCCATCTTCACAAGGATCAGTTGGATCACAGCGTAGTGGCTCTTCTGGTTTATCTGAATCTGATAGCCTACCACCAATTCAAGGTATTTTTATTTTCTTTTTGGTTTCTTTTTTGTGTTGCTTATGTTTGAGTTGTTCTTGAAATCAAGTGGAAAAATTGTTATTTGAAATATTCATCTTAAGTGAATAATGATATGCAAGCATCAACAGCTAAATTATTGTATTATGCATGTTAGAAAAATGGGTTGCTAAGATTTCAAGTTAAGAGTGTTTATCCAAATAGGACAATATCTTGTGAGATGATTAATATGTTAGCACATAAATGTTGAAACAGAACATGTTGAAATTGCTGAAATGGATAATAGTGAAACGACAGCTTTTACAAGGATGTTTTAATATAAAGTTTGAGAGTTTTAAAAGTGTTTCCGGAATCGGAAACGAGAGGACGAAATGTATGACTTGATAAATTTCCGCTCAACGGTGGGTGATTCTGATTGTATAATGGATCGCCAGGGGAGAAAGTTTGTTTATAAGACCTGCCTATGTTTATGCTGGATGGAGTATGGAGAATTTGTAGAACTTGCATTTTTCTCTTTTTTCTAGTTTTGTGATGAAGGCCAAATCAATTTTTGTGATGCACTTGGTGGTTAATAGAGTTGCCCATTGAAATTTTTTCTGATTATGTAATCTTAATTGCATAGATTTGTGATTTCCCTTGTTAGTTTATTATTCATTACTCACACTTTGTCAATAATGCTGATAGCCTATGTTGATGGAATACTAGTCGAGATTCAGAAGTTTATATTTATAGCATATTCTTGTGAAAAAATATCCCGTTCCCATTTTTTTAAAGTTGATTTCGCCATATCTTATTTGAGTGTTTTTCATTTTGTTGTTTCTATTTTTATGCAACATAGCTGATAGCAATTAATTGGAAAATCTGCTTCAGTAGGCAATGGACTGGATAATTTTGGCTGACCTCCTTCATTCATTTGCTTTATTACAGGAATGAACAGAGGCAGCGAGTCGAGAAGTCCCGTCAGTGTTCAATCTCTGTCAGAATGTGATCAGAAATCGACATTTAATGGAAAATCTGGCAGCCCCCCTCCTGCTGTTGCAACCAAAACTGGCAAACCAGAGGGAGTTAACGGAGCTAAAGAGACAGCAAGGAACGTATTAGAAGACATGCCGTGTGTGTCGACAACGGGCGATGGACCCGACGGCAAAAGGGTAGAAGGTTTTCTCTACAGATATAGGAAAGGTGAGGAGGTGAGGATAGTATGTGTTTGCCATGGGAGCTTTCTGTCGCCAGCCGAGTTTGTGAAGCACGCAGGCGGAGGTGATGTAGCGCACCCTCTCAAGCATATAGTTGTCAATCCATATCCCCTCCTGTAGTCGTAGTTTTCATGTTATGCCCTTTTAAGTGATGGAATGACAATGAAAGCGGTCAAGTTTCAATCCAGTTTTAATTTATTTTCTGATGTTCATCAATTCAGATTTATCTTTGTATATTTGATATGCAATTCCCGTTGTCTCAAAGACGAGCATTGCAGCATAGAGAATTTGTGCAGATGGATGTGTTTGCATTGATAGCTGATCATCGATGCCATAAGTATTTTTTCCCCTCAAATGAAAAGTATCCAACCATTATCAAAGCTACGAAGATGGTGGGTGTTCACTGTTCTTTTGTAAAGTTTAAAATTAAATAATTTGGCTAAAGTTTAAAATTAAAATGTTAATTTGGCTGCTAGAATATACACTGTTCCGTCATTCACGTAATCAATTTTTTCACGAATAAAAATTATTCGATGTTTCAATAATTTAAAAGGTGGGGTCTGATATTGTTAAAATTGTAAAATACAAAATTCGTGTTTCTTAAAGCTATGAAGCCAAAAGAGTATAGAGTTTATTGGAATTCTGCAATTAGCTGCATAACATACATAGCAGGCAATATGATTTAATAAGCTGACAGTTCCGGAAATACTCTATTCTATGGTTTTTATTAAGCAAATGAAACAGAGATACACAGTATAGAGCGTAGAGAATTAATATCTGCACTCTTCTGCAGATTATCATAAGCCCCTAATCAGGGAAACATCATTTGAAAAATGGGGCGAAACTATATTACAATTTACAAGTGGGAACCAATAACTACAGCTGAGCTCTACCTAAGCACATTCTACAAATTACAGTTTTAATAAAGTACAAACCTTAACTACGCAGCTAACAAGACGGCGGTTGAAGTTGCTTTAATCGCCGTACGACTTGTTTCATTGTCGGTCTGGTTGATAGCGAGTCAACCGTGCATACAACTGCCAGATGCAACACTTCAACCAGATCATCATGGGGGCCAGCATCCCATAATCCAGCAGTAAAAAACTCCTTTGCCCGCCCCTGTCTCAAAAGCATGCACGCCCAGGCAACAATGTTGAAACCATTACCGAATGACGAAAATGACGGATCCAATGCTTTCTTATCAGAAAGCAACTCTAAAAGCACAACCCCGTAACTGTAAACATCAGCCTTATCTGAAACACGGCAAGTCATTGCATATTCCGGAGCTACATAACCAAAAGTTCCAGCCACACCTGTAGTAGCATGTGTTTCGGAAGTTCCCAAAAGCCTGGCTAAACCAAAGTCAGACAAATACGCGTTAAAATCGTCATCTAGGAGGATATTACTGGGCTTGACGTCGCGATGTAGTACACGTGGTACACACTGATCGTGGAGGTAAGCAAGTGCTCGGGCTATGTCCAAAGCAATCTTATGAAGTACCCTCCAATCCACAGCCCTAGTGGATCTTTCCTGGATGAACTTTTCCAAATTACCACCGGGCAGATAATTATAAATAAGGAACATTTCAGTTTCACTGGCATGATAACCGATCAGTGTGACCAGATTCGGATGGTGGAGCCTTCCAAGAGTTTTAATTTCAGCATGGAACTGCTGAACGCCCTGAAATCGTCCAACTGAAAGCCTTTTAATTGCCACTAAGACACCGGGAGATACTTCTGCTTTATAAGTAGCCCCAAAACCGCCATGGCCAATGCAGTTGCTAGCATTGAAGCTCCCAGTCGCCCTCACAACATTCTCAAACGTTATGGGAACATCTATATCTGTAAATATAGTAACTTCCTTCTTAGTAGTTGCCATAACTTTGGACCTTGGACTCCACTTCCTGG
Organism: Mercurialis annua; assembly: GCF_937616625.2. NCBI lineage: Eukaryota > Viridiplantae > Streptophyta > Magnoliopsida > Malpighiales > Euphorbiaceae > Mercurialis > Mercurialis annua. The sequence goes on along the minus strand of NC_065573.1, from coordinate 34,042,503 downwards.
TATATAGGAATAGAACAATCAGAGCTAGAAGAACTGAAACAATGGCTGATGCAGATGCTATTGATGCTATCTCAATAGAATTGAACCCATTGCTCCTACTCCCTTGTCTCTGATTTGCCGATGAAACGGTACTGCCGTGTGCGCCACCAGGACTTCCAGGATCTGGAGTAGGAACTGTTAACGAGAAAACATGGCAAGGCCGTAGAAAAGGGTTTCCAAGAACGCTACTGCATTTCATCAAATTGTTACTCAATGGCAACGGCCCAGACAAGTTATTAAAGGAGACATTGAATGCTGAGAGCATAGTTACATTTGCCAAACCAGCAGGGATCTGCCCCGAGAGTTTGTTGTCATTAAGTAGAAGAGCAGTAAGGTTTCTCAAATTAACAAAATTCTTCGGAATCTCTCCAGAAAGCATGTTTGCAGAAAGATCAAGCACTTCCAGAGATTGCAGCTCGCCCAGACTAGAAGGGATAGAACCATTCATTTTATTACCAGCCAAAGAAAGATACTTCAGGCTCTTTATTCGACTGAGATGGTTAGGAATTTGACCCTGTAATAAATTCCAACTCAAGTTAAGATAAACAAGAGACGCCAATTCACCAACACTAGGAGGAATGCCCCCAGTAATCTGATTGCCAGATGCATCCAAAAGTTTGAGAGATCTGCACATCTTACCAATATTAGCTGGGATCTCACCTGACATTATGTTGTAGCTAACATTAAGAACCATTTTTCCAAATTGGTCACACTTCTCAAACAAGACCCCTGGGAATGGCCCATCCAGCTTATTTTCTCCAGCTAAAAATGCATATGCAGTTTGTTTCCCTAATCTAACAGGTGCAATCGGTATGGACTGGATACGGCCAGTAAAATTGTTGCCTCCAAAGTTATGAAGGACTAAACTTTCACTGTCTTCCCCAAGTGGCTGCACAGGACTCCCAGATTGAGCTTTGTTAGCGAAATATGATAGATACGAAGATGATGGATAACCATTAGATGAAGGGGCTGATTGGCAACTGTTGTTTTGAAAACTAGGGATTGAACCAGACAGAGAGTTTCCACTAACATCAAACACAGTCATACAAGGAACTCGGAGCTCCTCAACAAGCTCACCCTCAAGCCTATTGCAACTCAAGTCCAAATACCACAACTTATGACACAGGCTGAGGTCGCCTGGAATTTCCCCCGAGAAAAAGTTATGAGCCAAATTCATAATCTCCAATTTATCACATGCACCCCGGTTAAACTGCAGGAGGCCCTCTAGAGTTGCACTTGGTGCCCACAGCATTCTCAGGTTTGGGAGATTCATAATTTCCACAGGAATTCCCCCTTGAAAAAAGTTGAAATCTTCATTTGCAAAACTCAATTCATCGCGCAAATAATCCCCTCTTGAACTGTTAACATCTTGGTATGGGTCAAACATATTTGAAAGCACAAGCACAGACAAAGCAGAGCAATTTCCAAGCTCCCGAGGTATTGTACCGCTAAGACTGTTTCTCGATACATCCAAGACTTCAAGATTTTCAAGGCTACCAAGTTGAGCTGGAATAACCTCTTCAAACAAATTCGAATACAATAACAATGTCCTCAAGCTACCACAATTCCCTAAACTGCCAGGGATCCCTCCAACAATGAAGTTGCCAGACAAATCCAAGTGTTCAAGTTTCTCGCACCTGTATCCAATTTCGCTAGGCACTGCCCCGCCAAGCTGATTCAAAGACAAATACACGCCCACAAATCCACCAATAAATGCAGGAATCGTCCCATTTACATAATTACCAGCCAAATTTAAGATCTTTAAATTTCCAAAATTAGCGAGTGAGCTGGGTATTTCTCCTTCAATCTTATTAAACCCCAAATTCAACACCTGCAAATTCCTCAACCCAGAAAATGAAACCGGCAGAGACCCGGTCATCATATTCCCCTCTAGATCAAGAACTTCCAAATTCTCCATGCCCCATAACTCACTAGGTATCTCCCCACTGAGCCCATTAAAGGGCAACGATAAAATCCTTAATTCAGTTAACTTAGTGATCAAAGGTAACAACTTACCCACCAAAACACCATTATCACTCTTACATTCTCTTCTAATCCCAGCCCCGTAAAGCGGATACTTAACAGAACCAGAACAAAAGAAAAAGCTTCCATTTCCACTACTGTTCTTACCTCTATTGTTGTTACCATGTCCAGTGATGTTCAGAGACACAACACGTGAGTTGACATCGCATGACACACCAGTCCAAGAGCAGTGATTTGAGTTTATCAGATTCCAACTAGACAGCAACCCCGAGTCGTCAGACACTGAGTTCTTGAAGTCCAGCAGCACTGATTTGTCTGAAGAGCTCAAAACGACACCAATTAGTGAGAGATAAAGCAGCCATAAAGAATGCCATTTGATAACTGAAGAAGAAAAACAAGAGACGCCCATTTTAGAACCCTCAAAAGGGTATCTAAAAATCATGTACAGGATTAAAACCCTAAACCCTTGCTCTTTCAGTAGCAGTTGGTAAGCAGAAGAAATGGTTTATATGGGGGTCTGGAAACCCTAACCCTAAATTAATTAAATTTAAAATTGGGGGTCTGTGATTAGAGAGAGTAGAGAGAGAAAGGTAAGTAATGGAGAGAGAAGGAGAAGGATTCAAACAGTGTAGTGCTCTCGCTCTTTTGGAAAAACGCGTTTTTCTTTGCTTTGCTTTTTCTTTTTCTTTTTCCTTTTTCTCCCATTTTCTTCTTTATTTCCTTCCATTTTTGTTCTTTCTTTCTTTCTTCTCATTATTTTCACTGCACCAATTATTCTTTCATAATTTTATTAATTACTATTTCCTAAAATTACATCAACAAGTAAATTATTTCATTTGTAGCGATGTAAACAAGTCGAGTCGAGTCGACACACTGCCAAATTCGACTTGACTCTAAAATTTTAAATTCAAAACTCGAGCTTGACTGAGTTTCAGTTTAAGAGTTCGAGCTCAAATTTGATAAAATAATTGAAACTCGAACTCGATTCGACTAATCATCTATATAAATATTTAAAAATTAAATTTTAATATAAAAATAAAAATATTATTATATATATATATATATATATATATATATGAAAGGTAAAATAGTAAATTAACTAAAATTCGATTAGACTCGCGAGCTCACCGAGTTAAGTGTTTTGAATCTTAAACTCGATTTACTAATAAACTCGAGTAGCTCGAGCTCGACTAGATATGAGTCGAGTCGATTTTAATTATTTTTCGAGTCAATCCCGAGTAGCTCATGACTTAGCTTAACTGGGTTACACCCCTATATTTAACAATAAATTATTGCTATTTTTTTATATCCACTTTAAAAAAATATAGAACAAAGGATCATTTCACCCCCTCAATTTGGCACGAAATATCAAAAAAGTTCAAATTCACAAAATCGGATCACTTTTTTTATGTACTTGGCAAAACCATATTGGTTTATCCCTTTTGACGGAAAAAAAAAAGAAATTGTCAAAAATACTCCATTTTCAAAAATATTTGCTAAAAAGACTCCATATTTAAAAATTTAATTTTGCTTTTTATTTTCAAAAATTTATCTTGGCCAAATGTCGTAAAAAGGCCAAACCCTTCACAAAAGTCCTGACCTTCCAATTTTGTCTATTTTGGTCAAAAGTTGATTATTTGATTTCACAAAAATCCTGACCTTTCAATATATGTGCAAGCCACGTAGGCTCCAAATAGGCAAATTAAAATCAAATTAAGAGTTGGCCACAATTAAAATTAAATAATCTATTTTTGACCATAATCAACAAAATTAAAAAGTTATGACTTTTTATAAAAGTTTTGGCCTTTTTACATAATTATTTCTCAAAAAAAGTTGCATAATTAAGCTTTTATTTGCCACGATCAAGATTTAATTTAATTTTTAGTTTGCTTTGTCACCTTTTATATATGCCACAAACAATTCTTGTTTCTATCTTTTTGTTTGTTTTATAGCCTTTTTAGGGTGGGGATTTTCGCACTCCTCAAATTGATTTTCACACTCCAATACATTTCATATTGACTACATCACCCTCACATCTTTTTCTCATCTTTTTAGCTATATGTTTATTTGAAAGTACATTGATTAATTATTTAATACTATAGGATGATGATAAAATTAATTATTTTATGGTGTTTAAATAAATAATTTATTATATGAAATTAAATTAGTAATAAATATATGATACCATTACATATGCTTTTAGTAAAAAAATTAAATTTAATATTATGAAGTTTTTATAAAAATAGATTAATAATAAATTTATATAAAAATTAATTTTATTTGGACATATTTTTAAATGCACAATCTATTTAAAGTTCCTTTAATTATTCGAGAAAAAAATTATATTTAAAAAATATCAAATAATTATAGATTTCTATGAAAACAATAATAAAATGTGATCTATGTATATAGTTTAATAAATAATTTTTATATAAATATATGTATCAAATTATTAATTTTAAGTTAAATAAAAATATAAATAAATAAATAAGATAAAAAAAGTTCAAAATGTGTCAAAATATGTTAAAGTTATTGGAACCAAAGAGTTAAAAAAAATAAAAGTACTATTAATGAGTGAGATTTTAAAAGTATAAAAGTAATAAATGATATCTAATGAAGGATGTTAAAGTCATTTACCACCAAAAGTGGAGTGCCGTTATAAATGGTGGAGTGCGAAAATCCATACCCCCTTTTTAATACTCTATCTGTCCTCTTATTTAAATAATTTTGGAAGTTAATTAGTTTCTCTTGTCATAGGAAAGTTAATTAGGTAAGTAAATATATAACAGAAGAAAGCCATTATTAGAATAATGCATCATTATCTTAGAAACATTAACTTTTTATGCTGTCTGCTTAACAAAAGGCAAAATAGATGAAAACAAGAGAGATTTTTACTCTGTATATCACGTCATCCGTACGCCATTAAAATAATAGCACTATTGTAATTTTGTTTATTATTTTTTTACACCTTTAAATAGTAATATTATGATAGTACCATTATTTTAATGGCGTGTCCTAATATAATAGGTTTAGTTTACGCATAACGTGCTAGACTGAGTTTACCTAAATCATGTTTGGTGAAAAAAAAACACATTTTCAATATTCCACGGCTTACCTTGATTAAGTCTAATAATAATTTTTATTTTTTTAAATAATTTTTTTACCTTATCCAAGAAAATCATGATGATAAACTTAGTAAATTACGAATTTTATAGCGAGTTTTATAATTTTAACCAGATTTTTTAAATTTTAAATCATACATAAACTTTTTTCTTTGCGATTTAAAATATCGAGCAATTTTTCGTTTAAAAAATGCCAATGTGATCATTTGGAATATACATTTTTTGCGTTCGTATCAACAATTTTTTAAAGGAAAATTGTTCGATGTTTTTGTTGGCTAAAAGGCCTTTATCCATAATCCTTAGTTTTGACAATAACTAAAGCCCACTAATTTTATTTGCCTAAATGTTGTAAGACCCATATTCTAAAAGCATTTTGAAGGTTCTTCATTTATTCAAGCAAAAATGGATGGATGACTTTTTGACCATTAAACTAATATTTTCAGCTCAGCTTGAATACCCATCTTGCACTTGTACTATTGTCAGACTGGCATACAAACAAACAAGAGCAGTAGTGTACTATTATCAAGCTGTTACTAATCAGAATATTCTCAAGTTAAGCAGACCAACCCATCATTTATAGGCTCCTCCATTTGGCATTTACACTCCTTGCATTTATGGATAAGAATCAAGGCACATGATTCAGCCCTAATTTTAGAAGATTCTTGGAGCTTAATATACCTCTCCATCAACCATTTATCAAGTTTGGAGCCTTAAAAGAAAAAATTCATCACCACCATCATTGTACTTTATAAGTTGGTTATCCATCTCAAAAAAACTAGAGTTAGTTTTGAGTGAGAGTTGCCAAATATATGTAAACACTTGTGAGAATTAGACTATATTTTAGGTAGAACTAGATTTACATTTTCAAAGGGAAATAGTTTGTTGAAGTTAAATAAATCAGCTTGTAAGTTTCGGATTAGCTTATGGATAGAACTACGACTGTATTTTTAAAGCTTTATCTCTAGCCCGTAATAGAGATTGAAGAGTTGAATACTTAGGGATGGGGATCCCTCAAGATTGGACGTAGGCAGGATTGCCGAATCACTATAAAATCTGGTCTCTCAGCTGTATGCTTTTATTTATTTGATAACTCTCTGATCATTCATATTTGATTAGCTTGATTTGACTTAAACTTTATCAGCCGAAGCTAAATCAATAGCTTATCAGTTGATATTATACAACAATTAAATTTTTAATATTTGATTAGCTTGACTTGACTTTAACCATGGCAGTTTAAGTTAAGTCAATAATTTATTAGTTGATATTATACGGCTCTTAAATCCTTCATATTTGATTAGCTTGTCTAGACTAGAACTTTATTTGCTTTAACTAAGTCAATATCTCATCATATTTTTAGAAGAAAGTTTTAAGCTACTAGTGGACCCAACAATTTTAAACTATACAAGAAATTCAAATATTAGTGTTTGATATTGCAAAAAATAAAAATCCATGTTAAAATCACAAAAGATACTTAAAGTTTGTGACTAATTTGATAATGAAGAAAATTTATATACTAGTGACCAATGCATAAAAGTTCACATACCAAATTGATTTTTAAGTTGCAATGGGGTTTAAATACAACAAAATATATTTTAACTTATTTATTTCAGTACTAAAAAGTTTAATTTTTACCTCTGCGAAAAATCAAAAAAATCACCATGTACAAAAGAGTACAAATTAAATGAAATCAAGAAATCTAACATGAGAAACAGTTTTCTAATCATCAATCATTATTCATTAACAATTGCTGGTTGCATATTTTCAACTAATGAAAACCAACTGCACCCTCAAACAATTGGAGGAAGACAACAATAGTCCCTCAAGATAAAACTTCAACAACTCATTACATATACTGATGAACATGATCAATCCATATGTTTTTAAGTTGTGAGTTCCGCAATTAGATATTAAGACAGCATTGATAATTGAAAATTAAAGAATTGGAAGAGCAGTGATGATAAACAAATTAATGTCTAAAATATTACTATATATAAACTTTTCTCAGCAACCAAGTGAGCAACAAGAGAAGCAAGAAAACCAGCTGCCTCCCGTCGGTTTTCTTGGTGTTCCGGGGCCGGAGCCATGGCCGTGTATGTGTAGCTGCGGCTCGTGTCGCATCTGCTTCTTTGACGGCACATTCTCCATCACCACTTTTACTGAACTATTTCCAACTAAATTTGTTTCCAATCTGAAATTCAATCATTCAACAATTTAATTAGCTTCACACTAATTACAACCTTGGTATAAGAATATGCAAATTTCTAAATTCATGCTCAAAGAAATGTTATAATTTCTTTGGTTCGTCGAGCTTGTACACATTTGAACATTTAATTTTAATACTATCTGTAATTCGAGTTTTTGCCTGCATTAGTCTAATTTTAATTAAAACATGGTACACTTAAGAAAGTCTGGTTCGAATTCATATAAATTTAATTTATAAACCAGACTTGAATAATAAGGAGCATATATCCGAATTATATCCGGATTGAATTGGAACTTATATACAAAAGAATAAAATCCAATCCGAATTCATTCCTACTCGGCCCATGATTGGGTCTAGTTCTTATTAGAGTTCGAACTCGAAATCTTACATTCCTGAAAATATGATTATAAACTGTTAATATGAATATAATGATATGGAACTTACACTGGGAACTGAAAAGACTGAGCGCTGCTAGCTGAGTTCCGGACTTCTTCTCCGTGATGGAACTTATCATGCATCATATGTTTCAGCGGTTTGCTTTCATACGGAACCGCCCTCGGCAATCTATTTTCATACCCGGCATTGATCGGCGATTTAGTTTCTGGTTTTGCAGGCCGAACCGATTTTTCCTCTGTAATCATCGAATCCTCGAGACTCGTTACAGCACCTCCTTCAGCCACAGGAAACAGACTAGTTTGGGAATTATTAGTATCAGGAAATTCACCAGATTTATACATCAGAAAAACATGGTCTCTCGAAAAACTGTTATTTCCCATATGAATGCTGAACAATGATTCGTTCGAAGCAACGCTCCAGTCCATCGGAGTCGTGGGCTTACTAGCGAAAATCGATGAGGGAATTCGATTCGGATCGTAGCCTCCGGCTTGAACCATTACGGAGTTCGGAGGGAAAAGTGCAGGCTGTTCGTGTGTGCTTAATCGAGGATTGAAGTCACATATTTCTGGTGTAAATACAATTCCTTTTGAATCTTGATTAGTATTATTCGGGTCGAGGAGCGGATCAGAAATATCAATGGATGATTCTGATGAAGAGGAGACTTTGTATTGAACATTTTCATTAATGTTACTTCCTTTTGAAGTTATTAAATGTTGACTCATAATTTCACGATCGTTGTCCATAATTTACAAAAATTCCTGATGATAACTTGTTACAGGAATTTCTCTGCAATGCAAGAACAAGAACATATTTATGTTATTAATTTTTAAACACACAACCGTATAAATGCATAAAGAAAATGAAAGATTTATTGCCTTCTAAAAAAATTAATTGTAAATTATCCGGTTCAAACTATATTTTAAAGCATGCGAGAAACTATATTTTTTTATAAAAATGTGTTATAATATAAAGTTTTGAAGTTTTAAAAGCTTTTTTATAAAAGAAAATTCTAATAGGACTATGAATCAAAATAAATAAAAAGAAAAAACAATCGAGATGAGAATTAAAATTGAAATTTAATTACTATAGTTTATCAAAAGGTTTACCTGTAACCAAATTTTTGAACTCAAAAAGCCGTCCAAATTCCTTCTTTTGGACACTTTTTAATGTGGTGAAAAGAAAATATACGATCAAACGCACAAAATAAAGAATAAAGAATAAAAGAATGAGCAAGATTTAGAGCAATGAACAAAAAATAGAAAGAAAAAAGAACTAGTTAGGGTTTAGATAGAACAAAATTAAGAAGTGAAAGGACAAGATAAAATTTAGGAGTTTTTAAAGATGTGTATTAGCTTCCAATTTTATCTTTAACTACTAACTGATCTACGCGGGAAAACTAAAAACAGAGTCTTAATTAATACTATTAGACTTAATTAACAGCTTTAAACCATAATTAACCTTATTTCATTCTAGTTTCACATATTGTTTTGTCAAGTTCAATACTATGGTTTACATTCATTTTCATTTTTCAACCGCAAAAATACACTAAACATTGTTTCATTTGTTATTAGTGGGTGCAACTTCCATTTAATATATCTAGAATTTTAAAGTTGGCTTTAGTTACCGTTTTTTTTTGATAAATTATTTACTGTTAGTTGATGATGAAATCTATACTAATTTAAGAGAAAATTAGATAATTGTTTGTTCTTTTGGAGTTCTTTTTTTAATTTTCCTACTATAATTGGAAACTTACAGCACCAAAAAAAATACTTGTAATTGTTAACTATTGGCTGGCTATTTATTTTTTTCTTGTATACTTTATTTATTTATTTACAAGGAAGCTTTATTTTTACCTGATTTCTTGCCAAAACCATTTAAAAAAAAAAACTGTAGAAACTGCTCTGCCTATAAATCCTGTTTTCTTATTAAAAATGCCCACATTTACTTGTGAACCAATGGGTGTAACCAATCGAGCCAATTCACGACTTATTTGAAATTGATTCCAAAAATATGAGAAATGATCTTGATTAGTATTGCTTCAAGTTCGAGTCAAATTTGAGCATCAACATATCCGACACAACAAGTTCGCTAACCTAATAACTTTACTTAATTCACCTTTCTTATCTTTTATAATTATAAATATAATTATATACTTATATTATCTTATTTTTTCAGTTTTCATTCTTAAATATTTATATACATAACTGAGTCAAACTCAAGCCTCAATTATTTTACTTATTTAGAGATGGAACTCCTAAAATAAAACTAAATCAAATTAAAAGTTCAATTCTAAATTTTAAAACCTTCTCGAGTTTGAACTTTATAATATTTCCACTCAAATCAATCACACCCTTTATGCAACCTATGGTAAAGGTTATAACATAATACTATATTCATAAATTAATAATATTATGTATGAGATGTAGCAGGTGTATCTGGTGGCTTTTTCTAAAATTGTTTTGGTTGTGCCTTATTTTATAAGTTTCATATTCGAATAATAAAATGACCACGAGTCATCTAACGATAAAAAAATTGACAAAAAACACTTATTTTTTCAACAAAAAAAACACGCAAAAAGCACCCAACTGGATGATTTAGGTAAACCAACATTCATTTAATACGTGACACGTGACTTGATTATTTATAACAACCAATTAATGATAGACACCTTTATTAATAATTATTTAATATATTTTATTTAGAATCAATGTGCCACAAATTAACATTCGCGCATTACTTTAGTATGACGAGGGCACAAATTTTTATTTAGAAAAAGAAGTATACATTTTTGAAAATTATTCTAAGTTATTATTACTTATTTTTAAAATGAAAATAATAATAAATTTGAAAAAAAAATAGAAAAACAAAATCTTATTTGGACAGAATTATGATGAATTATTCTCACGTCACATGAGTCAACTGCATAATTTAAAAATAAAAATAATAAAACTTCACAGTTTTCAAAACTAGAACATCGTACTTATAAGTTTTACTTTAGTATTATTATACTATTTTTTTTATAAAAGTCTTAATTATCTAAACTACCTCACGTGTTCGGTCTTTCATTTATATGTCAAATTTTTAAAATTATCAATTTTATTCAATTTTTTAATTTTCAATTTTAAATGTACCCATTTTAAATTAGAATTTTTTCACTTGATAAATGTTCAAACATGTCCTTCATATTAGACACATAGTCTCAATTTTTAATAATGTATAAAACATTAGATTACATGTTAAATATAAAGGACATATTTGAATTATTTTTAGAATGATAAATTTCCAATTTAGAAAAATAGGAACAATTGAAATTAAAAATTAGAGAGTGGGATTAATATTCACGACTTTAAAAATTTGAGATATAAATGAAAAAAGTCAAAAAAAGTTGGGGTAATTTTAGATGCTTAGACCTTTATAAAATTATCTGATTTATTCTTTTTATCCTAACCAAAGAAATAACAATAAAAACTACTGCTTAATTTTTAGAAAATTGAGGTCCACTTATAAGTCTTATCTCCCAATCCTGAGTTCTCATCTGTGCTCTAAATCATAGAAAATTCAAAGAATGCTAAGAGCACACAGCAGTACAGTTTTAATGGAGGCAACCTTGGAATATCATCACTTACTAAACCATGGATTCAACACTCATAAGTGTAAGCTCCCATTACCATGTATTGTTCCTTTAAGCTGCAACAATTTATTTTACACTCTCCATATTCTTTTTTGCAGGTAAAATGATACTGAAACATAAACCATCTCAATCATTTGTTCAACCAAATTTAGTTACCATTGCTGAGAATTTTTCTTCTCTTTATCTCAATCAATCTAACTTAACTCGCCTGTCGATGAAGGTGAACATATTTTCTTTCATTTCGCAGACTTTTCAGAAGAAAAACAGTTATAAAAATAGTAATTTGACGTAATGGAATGTTAAATTTTATTTCTTGGTGAAGGTAAAGAGGCCAAGAATGGTAGATGTTTGTGCAGTAAGAAGAAGGAGGCTGTCTCAGAAAACTGAAAATTACGTACTACTGGAACCTGGAGAAGATGAGAAGTTTGTAACTGAGGAGGAGCTAAAAGATAAATTGAAATATTATCTTGAAAATTGGCCAAAGAAAGTACTGCCTCCTGATCTTGCAAGATTTGAAAACATGGATGATGCAGTTTGTTTCTTGATTAGTTCAGTCTGTGAACTTGAAATTGATGGAGATGTTGGTTCTGTTCAATGGTATGAAATTCAATTGGACTGACAACATAATTATTTTTGAACTATAGTCAGGTTATGTAAGGTTTGGAATTTCAGTCTCATACTGCAAAATAGCTTCAAATGCATTATATAACATTGTTTTGATTGAAGAAAAACAAGATACTTGCAATTACAGATTGTATAAACTATAAACTACTAATGACAATAATAATTTTAAAAGCGAAAAAAAATTCATCATCAGGTTCAAGAATCCATCTGATTCAAGCTTTATCACCAATATTTTCATGTCACAATCTTGAAAGATACTACTTCCTTTGCTATATCTTGAACCTGCAAAATATATTTGATTTATTCAGCTATGTAGCACAGAAACAGAAAAAAACGAAACGAGAAACGGGAAAAAAGAAGGAAAAAGGCGAAATGTCATTTTTTTGTTGTAGGATGAGTTACAGATATAGAGTTTCGAAAAATTTAAAGGCGTTTTCGGAAACAGAAACAGAAGTCGAAACCTAAAACTCGATAAGTGCAAACTCTAGTATCCCATTTTCCACAAGTTGATATACCTTAGGTTGATTCAAGGTAGGAGGCAGTATTGAACCGTTCTTTCTGTTTCTTGCAAGAAGGCCTTTTGTAATTGGTGATATCATAAGATCAGTTGGACTTCTGTACCTGAAAATTATTCAAGAATCAAAGGAATAAGCAATTGAAAAATAGAACAGATAACTTTTTAAAATATCAGAATATTGGGTTATATTAATTACTTTTCAGGGTACTTGAATGCTATCGGAAGTTTAAGGCGATTCGGGGTGCTACTTTTGCGTAAATCACTACCGGAATTTATCGATTTTTGATCCTTTTTTTGATCTTGAGGTGGTGTTTTGAATTCCAGTACAGTGGCTTCAGATTGAACTTGCTTTGTCTCCGGCGTTTCTTGCAGGCTCTCCATCTTAGATCTTGATGATACTAATCGGTAGAAGAAACCTGGTGATCTCGAAAAGGTGTCCTTTTCGGGAATTTACTTGAAAAAATCAGATGAGATTCTGAGAGAGAAGTGGAGGATTCTTAAACAATTTTGAAGAACTGAATATGATTAAAGTTTCTGTCAAATATAAAATAGGATTTTAAGTGGAAGTTTCCCAACGGTCAAATTTAGGACTCGAGTAGAGCCGTTGAATTTCAAAAACTAAACTAAATTGATGGGCCCCTAACGGTCAAATTCTATCTGCTCTCAAATAACGATAAGTTAGCCATCTAAATGGGTGGGGTCCAATGTGATGGCTTCTTTATTTTATGCCACATATATATAACATATGTTTTTAAAATTTATATTTATATTATATATAGTAATCTCTTAGAAAACACTAGTCATATCTTTTATATTTAAACTTTTATAGTTTAAAATAAACAAATAAATTATAATAAATTTATAAATATAAGCCATTCATATAGTTTTTTTCAGTTCAAGATATTGGACCAAAAAAATCCATTTTAGTGAAAAATCAAACCATGATTGGCGTGATCATTGGTCGAATACATTGGGGGCAAATTCTGTCGACACTCGACTGTTTTATCTAACTAGATCCTGAAATCAGTCTAGTCAAGGTCGGATCTAATTTGTATTATTCAAACTTGATTCATAAAATAAATTTATAGTTCAGACCGAATTTTTCAGACGTGAATGGAATTTTAATTAAAAATAGATATATAAGCCGCATGTAAAAATAAATTAAATACGTCATAATCGGACCAAACTTAATATAAAATTAAATATCCGAAGTTTATCGAAATAGATCAAATCAAACTAGAGTAAACCATACGGAGTATCTTTTATTCTATCTCATATCCACTATCCTATTCATTATCAAATATTTTTGAAATTATACATATTACAAATGCCTAGAAAATGTGTTATGAAGTGCAATTCCATACATAGAAGCACTGTTATTGCAAATATCATATGCTCCGGAATGAAAACACTGCTAACTCCACAAGACTCTGCTCAAAAGCAATGCAAGTCTTTGATATCCACTTTCTGCTTGACATCAAAGCTGTTGAGACTCGGCGAATTACATCGATATCTACTTTTGAGCCACCATTTAAGTTGTTACAACTATGTCGTGCGTTTTAATGCAAGAATTCTCTAGGATCGGTAACATAACCGGTCAAGGCAGATGCTGCGGCTGTATAGGGCGAAGCAAGATAGATCTGCCCTTCTTTATGTCCCATTCGACCAGGGAAGTTTCTGTTTGTCGTCGAGACACAAACCTGCAATGGCCCTCAAAATGGTTCAAACACAAAACACTACCCCTGTGCCCAAAGCAGAACTACAATTGTCAAAGGGACACAGACTTCAATCATCAGCAAGAAACCCGATAACGGAAAAACCAAAAGATAACTTACCATTGGTTCGTTCATACGTGCATACGTGTCTTTAGGTCCTCCCAAACAAGCACCGCAACTAGGACTTGCAGGCGTGTCACAACCAGCCTCTTCAAAAATTTGAGAGCAAGTTTTTCCGCCAGATCCTGGTACTGGGAGACTATACACATCCATCCAAACCTGAAAATTTTATGATAAACAAACTACAGTTAAATTCTGCAATAAGTTCATCACAACAAATGCATCCTTCATTTATTTGTGAACCTCGAGTTAAGCAAACAACAAATGACCTGTACTAACCTTCTGAGTGGCAGGCACAAGAAATGTGGGAACCTTGACCTTCTTACCCTGCACATAGAGCAAATAGGTCGATGAAGAGAAGGAAAATATATATGCAGCAATCAAAATGTGTTGTATTACATGACAATAAGTTATTAAAGAGAAATCGCTCTTACTGAAGCTAGAAAAACTTTAGCTGCAGCCATAAAATCCTCGGTTTTCCCGCCAGTACAAGATCCAATATATACTCTGTCAATTTTGACATCTTTGCATTCTCTTGCTAAAGCACGATTATCAGGAGATTGAGGCTGCCAAAATGTTAAAAGAACACTACTCAAGATATAGAAAAAGAGGGCGATCAAGCAAAAATAAAGAGAAAACTATCTTTTACCCATTAAGAAAGAATTTTAAAATCTACAGAATTTTGCAATCCTTATATGCATAATTTAATGGGAAATGTATATTATCAAACACCTTTGCCACCAGTGGTTCCAGTTTTGAGACATCAAATCTGTACTCCGACAGAAATCTAGGAAGAAAAGGACAAAAGAAAAAACAAAATTAGCACAGAAAACAAATAACAAATATTCTACCACTAACAAATTGAAAAAACAAAATGCTTTCCATGGTACCAGAAACTTGAACAAAATTTACAGTCTACTGGTTTAATTTTCATTCATGCCTTCCCATAATTGGAATAAGTATACAAACAATAAACATCCATAAAATCAGTAACATTAGTAACTGATGTGTAAAACTTCAATTACATATATGAAGGTCTCAAATTATTAAAATCCAGAATTACACATAATCAAGTGCCCTTAATGTCAAGGGTCCGAAGCCCAGTATTGTTAAATTTGTTGCACCAGGAAAGTTTAATTATGTACCAGCAAAACCTTTCAGTTTATTAGAGCATATTGAAAATCCAACCATGTAAGGTCCAAATTCAAAACAATGACCAGGACACAGAACTTAATCTTAAAAAAGCATTCAACTTAAATTACAATGAGCAGAAGCCATTAGTGATAAAAATCTACCTTGCTTTCTCATCACTATATACGGGTTCAAAGGGAACAGAAGTCTTATCCTGTTCACACCAAAAGATAACCCAGTAAGTCCTCGCAACAAACAATGATCAAATTATTCAATGAATAGAGAAAAAAATTATCTACCTTCAGAGATTCAAGAAAAGCTGAAAAAAAACAATGTAGAATGCATCTACAATACCTCAAGGTACTTAAATGTAGTGCTATCAGCAGGGATGACCCCATTCTTCCCCCCAGCTTCAATAACCATATTACATAGTGTCATCCTTTCTTCCATCTAAACATAAAAGAAAACAGCACAACCAACCAAGAAAATCTGCTCATGCAATGTTAATAACCTAGATAAAGTCTAACTAGCTACACTTTGTCAGTGCAACAAAACCAGAGATTACTCACACTTAAACTCTCTACAGTTGAGCCAACAAATTCCATTGATTTATATGTTGCACCAGAGACGGATATTTCACCAATAATCTGTAAAGAGAAAATCACTTCTATGAAATGGAAAATAAAAAAACATGAAAATAAAATAAAATTTCACACTAGGCAGTCGTGTGCAGACTAAAGCAAGAAATGTATCAGATCTCAGTATACTCACCTGCAAAATCAAATCCTTTGCGAGTAAATAATCAGGCATTTCACCATCCATTACAAATCTCAGAGTTGGGGGCACCTGCAATTTAGATTAAAGGAAAACCAAAAAAATAAATCAATACATAAGCAGTGGAATATCACCAAATAAGCAACTTTTATAGTATAGGATGTCTGTCTTTTTGTAAAATGTCAAGGAGACATGTACAGCCAGAACAATTTATGCATGACGAATTCTATATAATTTCTTTACTATCGAATTTTTATTCATTCTTTAAACAAATTAAGTATATTAACCAAAGTTTGTTCTTACAGAAATAAGACAACTTCACGGCTTGTTCTGGTTAAACAAAAGGTATCCACTAATCTATAAAATTATGTCAGAAACTGCATGGCGCCCAAAGAATATTTAAGAAAAACATGCAGCAATGTATTAACTCTATTGCTAGACAAAGATTACAAACCTTGAGCAGGAGCTTCCCAGCGCCTAATACAAAACCTGCATCTGTGTTGCCAATTCCAGTAGCAAATTGGCCAAATGCTCCAGCAGTGCAAGTGTGAGAGTCTGTACCTAAAAGGACCTGAGGGGGAAGTTAATAAATAATTCCTGTTCTGCAGTATAAAGGGACACAGTCTGTCAATTCAACGTCTACAGATAAGAATCGCACCTCTCCTGGTCTACAGTGACCTTCTTGAGCTAGCGCAACGTGGCATACACCTTTATAATCAGGGTTAACCTGAAAAGTGGGGATGTAAAATACCCCTCCTATCAGTAAAAGTACAGTAAAGTAATTAACTCAGAAGAATACGCAGTTAACTAAGCATGTAGTCATGATATTTTACCTTAAAATTACTACGATCCTTAATATCATAGAAGTACTTTATATTTTGCTCCTGGCAGAAATCCCTCAATATATCCACATTACGATTTGCACGTTCATCGGCAGTGAATATATAATGCTCTGGTATAATAACAATTTTTTCACGGTCCCAAACCTTCAAGATAGATAGCAAGTCAAAACGATAGTTTCGATATAACAAAAGGAAAAGCATATGTTTATCCAATTTTTTGTATTTTCATTTCTTAACAATCCAACATGCAAGTATACAAAAATGGGAAGAAGAAAGAGTACTGTCAAGTATTGATAACTTCAGCTTATCATAAATAAAAAAGGACGTAGTTTCCCACTATTCTCATGTAAACTTCATTTACTATACAGTAGTAAGATTATCAAGTAAGAACTTACAAATTCAAATGCTTTTCATGCAGTGAGGTCAGCTCAACAAGTACTAAGCAAAAGTTTCTATTACTAATTTTACCAAAAAATCAAGGCATATACTATTACCAACATCAAATATAGGCAAAACCAGAGCATTACCTTAGCATTTTGCCCAAACTCTCTCTTAAAGATTCCAAAGGAACCAGGGCCACAAACATCATGAGTCATCAATATATCAACATTGACCCAAACATTCTCACCGGGGCTCAACTGAGGTTTCTCGGAGGCCCTAGCAAATATTTTCTCAGTCATTGTCATTGCAGTTTTCACCTGCAAATCCCACCAAAAAGAATCTCATTGATAAACATACAACCAAAACTAATAAAAGAAATGAAACAATCGCATAAATAAAAATCAATCCACAGAAACCAATAATCAATAACCAGCCTTTCAATCCGAAACCTCGTAATTAAACTAAATGCAAACCCAACTAAAGCTGCAAATAAAAAAATTACACATTTAATATAAACTAAAAATGAGAACTTACAGAACCAGTAGTGGCGGGCATGCGTTCTGATTGCTGAGGAGCCATAACTGATACAACTTTCTTGGAAATTGATTTTTTGCATTTGGGAATAGAAGAAAATGGCAATGAGGATGAAGAAAAAGCGGAGAGAGCCGGATCCTTCTGTGAACAAACAAATGATTAAAAGTCAATTCTTTGTTAAGAATAACAGAACTCAGAAAAACTCAACCCTCTTAAAGCTTAAAAGAGGTAATAAAAAAGAGAGAAAAGGCAATAAAAGAGAAACAAAATCAATACAATTTTTGCTTAATAAAGGCAACAGTTGTAAGTTTTAGAAGTAATAATACCTTTCTAGAGATAAATGATGAAGAATGAGGGATAACAGTGGAGGAAGCCATGATAAAAAGAGAGGATTGCAATGATACAGCCAAGTGTTTGTGCTTCTTGGTAGCTTTGAGAAATAGAGGCAACTGCATACAGCACCGTCCAAACTGGCTCGTTATGATTTATTTTATTGACGAAATAATTGTATTAGCTCAAACCAAGGCAGATATAAATTGTAGGCATTCAGGATATATCTGATGAGTCGGCATATAATAAAATCTCTATACTAAGTAAATATAAAACAAGATTTCTATGCTAAGATATATATAGCTTGATTGCACGCCGTCTTACAAACTTAAAACGTAAAATTATACAGCTGTAAGAGCTTGATCAAACCAAAAAATTTGATTCTTCAATAAATTTCAACATGCAAGATCAAATCGCCGCAAAATCTTGAACGAACTAAGAAAACCACAGACTGGTCTATCAATAAATTTAAATCTGAAACTTAAACAAATGCTCCGCGGTCTTGGTATAAGGTAAAAAAACAAATAGGTATGGGCTTAATTCAACAAACGGGTTGGGTGAGTTAATGTTAGGGGTGCAATCAAGTCGAACCGAACCTAACATGTTCAACTCGTTACATGAACGAATGAGATGTACATATTCGGTTTGAGCTTTGAATACCGAGCTCGAGCTGGTTTCATTTATATTTTCTGCAATGATTATATTCAGCTAGAAGTGATCCTATGTGTTAGTTCAACAAACATGAGCTGAGCTCAAACTCGATTCATCTTTAGCTCATTTAGATGCTAAACGAGACAAGCTCGTGATCATCAAATTCATTTGGAGTTGGGTTCATTTTGAACGCTACTCATTTAACTCCTACATAGACAGCATTTGAGAGCTAAATTTAAGTTTAAGAAAACCTATTAGCTAATTAAGAACAAGAATAAAACTTAACAATCAATTTTCCAAACACATACTAATTCAACTATTATCACAAATATTAATATCAAATGTCTAAAGAAAGTAGAAAAAACCTAAAAGATTCGGCGGAGGTAAAAAAATACAGGGTCAGCAGCGGGCGGCGGAAAGGCAGAGCACATGCAGCGGCGGGGAAGAGAAATTAATATGTTTATGTTTTGTGTTTATGTCGGAGATCAAAAGAAGAACCGAAGAAGACAAGTGTAACTCAGGAGTGCATTCCCTTTTGTCCTTTATGTAAACTACGTCGTTTTCGCTCAAGCTACACCGTTTCACTCAAAAAAACATTGTAATTTTATTTTAGTCAAAACTGTACAATTTTACTTAAAGCAAAAACAATTTTTTATATATATATATATATATATATATATATATATGTTATAAATTTTAATAGGACTTAGGGTTTAGGGTTTATACTCCTAAGCGGATAATGTAATTTAAATCCGATAATTAAATAGATAAATACCCTTTAAAAAATATATTTACAAATTCATTTGAGTATTAATGCATATTTAATCAAAAATTATTTATTAATAGATAGTAAAAGAACTTATAAATAAATAATCGTCTCATATACGAGACAATTTGTGAATTTATAATCGAGTTTATATATAAGTCAATTTGCGAATGTTTGATTAAATTTATATACAAGTCAATTCACAAACTCACGATTATAAATTAAGAATTTAAGTTCAATTAAAAAACATAATTAAAAAATTAATAAAAATACAAGAATTTATTATAACCTAATAAAATTAAAGGACAAATAAGTATTATAATAGTATAGTTATCTCATATAAATTATACATACATTAGTATTTTATCTGAAAATTAATTTAATTCGATTAAATAAAATAAAACTTTATCCAAAAATAAATGAGCATGATTTTAAAGTTCAATTTAGAGAGATAAATTATACTCTCTTCACCCATTTTAAAAAAATAATATCTCATTTTTGTATGTCTCATTTTAAAAGTTTATATTGTATTTATACATCAGTTTTGTATTGAATTATTTTTTTTATTTTTTTAGTAATTTCAAATATACAATAAATGTAACTTAATTTATAGTATATTTAATTTAGAGAAAATTACGCTGACATTCCTAAAGTATATTATAATTAACAGTTTGATACTTTTTGTTTCAAAATTCTATTTAATAGTCCCTCACTTTCAATTCCGTTAATTATTAGGCTCATCGGTTAATTTCGACACCTACTTTCAAACGATTTGGTACCCTATCTTTAATTTCGTGAACAATTTGATCCCTCACTTTTAATTTTGTTTAACCATTTGATACATAATTTCAATTTCGTTAAACTATTTGTTCCTCCAAATTAATAGAAGGGTCTCTCAGATAACAGAACTAAAACTAAAAAACCATTAAATGAACCTTTAATAAGGGATAATAAACTATTAATTATAATATACCTCAGAGACCTCGGTGTATCTTTCGCTTTAATTTATTATTAGGTGAGATTTTACTGATTAACATGGATGAAGAGAAGCAAAAATTATTACTATATTTTATTAATTTTGGTACAAAATTCATCAATATCTTCTTAAAAATAATGAGGAATATGTTGTTTTTATAGGGCTCGACCCATTATTAAATTTCTATATTATTGTTTTAAAAAGTTTTTTAACTATTTAATTTGTACACTTATAGTTTTTTTACGGATGAAATTATAAAAAAGACGCTGTCGTTTTAATTGCATAATACAACGACATTTTATGCCTACAAGAATCATATGTGTATAAAATAAATAGTTAAAAGATCACTTAAATTTAAAATACTTGTTAAATATTAATTGAAATAAAAAAAACTATAATATAAAGACTTCAGGATGGATTTAGTCTTTTTATAGTGTAGGTGCATATATGATATAATATTTAAAATTGGACTCATTCCATCCTTGACAAAGTTAATCACTATAGGTTAAGAGGATGTTATGCAGGGATTTTGATATGATGATTTTCAGTTGGATAATAATATGTAAATAATGTAATCTTATGCTACATTGAAAACAAGCATCAACAATCATATAATTTCATGTGTTAACCGTTCCAATGCTTAAATTATGGGAAGTATTTTTCGTTATTCGTAGTTTTAAGCATTTGCAATCCTTGCATCAGCTGATGTGGGCCTAACTTGAATGATTAGGACAGCTCTAAGTACATTAAGAAATTATGAGTTTAAATCACGGTTCCGTAACTAACAACTGAGACTCGAAAGAGTCGATACCATTTTAACAAAAAAAAAACCTTGTATCATATTTTTGCAGGATATTATAATTAATTGTTTTTCCTTGTGATTAAAAATATGTACTTTTATTCATAAAAATATATGTACTTTTTCTTTCACTTTTAAAGGTCTAATACTTTAAAAAAACCCCAACCATTTCACTTCTTTTCAATTTTACTCTGATGTTGAAAACCGGTTACTCTATTTCACATTTTCTCGTTTCAATTGTACTCTAATATTTTAATTTTTTACAATTTTTTTATTTAAATGATGAAATCATTCAATTAATTAAGTTTAAAGATAAAATTAAATTTATTTCCATTCAAAAAAGTAAAAATAAGTCTTTTATTTTTAAAAACTAACTCAAAATCATAATCAAAGTAAAACTAATTTAAATTCTTAATTAATTTAATTAAATTTAAATAATTTTTCAACATATACAATTAATATATACTAGACATGGAGAACGTATTTTAATTTTTTCCAAACGAAAAAAACGTCAATGTAATATTCAAGGATACAATCGAAACACAAAAATGTAAAATAGGATAAAATTGACCTGTTTTCAACGTCATGGTAGGATTGAAAAGGGGTTAAAAGGTCGGGATTTTTTGAGGCATTAGACCCACTTTGGAATCCTTCACAAGCATTTATTTCAAACTTACAAGTTTATTGATCATGGAATAATACTTTTCACAAATTTTAGATTAGTATTTCACTGTATTTATCTAAAATTTGTCCAAGTGGCTATAACTAAGTCTAAATCAAATTTGATTGTACCAAATACAACCTATAATATTAAATTATTATTTAAAAATTTGAAACTATTAGTTTTTGGGTGGCTAAAATACTAGAACATGATATGATATACTTATATTTAATTTTAACTAATTATTGATCAAATTTACTATTTAATTAATCATTAAAATATTTATGACTGTTACAAAGACTAATAATTATATTTATTAAAAAAAACCGGGTTGGAATCAAAATAGCAAGTTTTAAATCGGAACTGGCGGTTTCGGTTTCACTGGAACCAGTTTGGATCGGATTTTGGGCCAGTTTCGGATTCGACAAGTTCCGAACCGGATTTGGCAGGGCTGGTTTACAAGCCCTAACCGGCTCATGTCAAGGTGTACCTCACATAAAATTTCTTGTTCTGGCGGAGCAGGTAAAAATAAAGAGCGTAGGTAGGTGATTTGTTTGTGATGTTGGAATAGTATAGAAACAAAAGTTAGCCATGCATCTGCATGTAAGACAGAATAAGGGTTTGACCAAAAAAGTGGAGGAAATAATTGGGCAGTAGTTTAAGGTCAAATCAATGGCACGTGTGGCATTTACTCTTAAATTTACACTATCCAAGAAAAGTAAAACAAAAGTTGGGATGATCAATGTCTGATTCTTGCAGTTGCAGAAGACGAAGAAGAAGATCAGATAAGAAGTTAAGAACCCTAGCTAGCGAGTTCATCAAAACACAGTACCCACTTTTTAAGTGAAGTAATGTAATCTCATGATGATGCAAGCAATATATATTGCACTGTAAATCAGTGGCCCAACAGATTATTAAATCTTAATATATTATGATAGTGCATATATAAATTTGTATATCTAAAATGTAAACATATGCATCAAATTGTTATGAGTATAAATTTTCAAAAAATTATAAATAAATAAATAAATAATTATATGATTTTTACGGTTTAATTTTTTTTGTTAATTCTCTATTCTTTATAATCTAATCAAAGAGCTTGACATCAATTTAAATTATTTATAAAAAGATCAAACTAAATTAATTTTTAGATAATGGTCGAATCGATTAATCGATTTAGTTTAATCATACATATGCTTTTTTTTATTGAGTTTTTTTTATTCGAAATCAGTTATTGAAGAACCATTCTTATATTGATAAATTTACAATTAAGAATGTTAATTTTCAATTAGAGAATTTCCTTTTTAAATTTTTTACATTTGATTAAAAATTAAAATATGTATAGATATGAAAAGACAGATAGTGACTTAATTTTCCCTGTTTGCCACCCAACTTGAATTAAGAGATAGTATGATTTTCATGTTTTACTACTATATATGATATGACGAGCCGGTCAAATTTAGCTATATCTAAATAGACAAAGCTTCAATTCTTTCATTGAATTCATTACTTCCTCACCTAAAAATTCATCTCCAAATAAAAATAGGGATTTTGGAACTAAGGTATGAAAATGTATTTTATTTAAACTTTAAAAAAATTAAAATCATTAGCCAGTAGCAAAAAAAAATGTTAATGATTGGGGATTGTGAAAGATTAGAGATGGTGATGTAGAAGGGGATGGGTTGGGAAATAGAAGAAGAGCACTTAAAAACAAGTGTTGACTAAAACCAAACCACACACCTCTCTCTTCAATAAATTGAAAGTGGCCAATTTCCAACCACTCTCTGTTTTGCTTCTCCTCCTTATTTCCTCATAACTTTCATTGTTACTACTCCTTTACTATTCTACTCCTACTCCTACTACTATTATAGCTCCACACTCCACTGCTTAATTGTACTGATTTACAAATCGGACCGGTGATCGAATCGGTTAGGTATTAATTTATGGTTTTATTAATTTTTTATTAAATAAATTATCGTTTTAACCGTTTAATGGTCTAGTCGTTCGTACAATTTTGTTTTTCAAATTGATCGGATCATATTTATCAATTTTTAAAAACTATTAAACCGGAATTATATTAGCTCACAGTGGAACTGATTGAATCGGTTGGTCCAGTTCAATTTTGAAAATAATCTCTCATTGTATGCATTGATTCTTTTATTGTTCTGTTCTGAACTCAATGTTTCAAGAATTAAATCGGTAAATCCAGTTTGATTGGAAATCAGACAGTCGTCCCGGTTTCATTCTTCCATAAAAAATTCAATTATGGTTCAAATCAAAAACTAAATAGCTATTGAGCTTATTAAACCATAAAAAATCACCCGGCTCTTTATTTTCTAGTTAACCATAATCTATTTACTGATTTTAAATATACTTGCTAGTTAAAATTTTAAATATGTAGAGTTGTTATCTTTTAATCGCTTGAACCGATGATAATATCAATTGAACCGATTCAACTTTAAATTGATAACCGTAAGAGCACAAATGAAATAGTGCTGATTTGATTTCTTTTTACAATAATTTTTTTTGTTAAAGATAGCTTACTCTAATTATTAGAGTGAGTTAATGTTAGACAGTTTTTAAATAGGCACACTGCCTGTGAGTGTTGACTTTGTTGAGGGTCGAACCCTCAACCTCATACACATATCATTAGAACTTGGCCAACTGGGTCAAGCATTCAAGTGTTTTTTACAATAATTTAATCAACTTATTTGTTAAAAAATTTATTCTTTGTAATTTATTTTTATTTAAATCTCAAATTTAAATAGTAGTTAAATAAATAAGATAATCATAAGAAACAGCACAGTAGTGGAGACATTGTAAATTGTCATTCAAAAAATTATATAAATAAAAGTGGAAGAGGTAGATTGAGGTGAATAAATAAATTTTTTTTTTCATCCGTCTCATAAAGATAGTCAAAATATAATTTACACATGAATTAAAAAATGATAGTTAAAGTAGTTGTATTTTATTAACTTCTAATAATAATTTTAATTTAATTATTTAAATATTTTAATTATTATTTATTTATATTATGGAAAAGATAATTATTATGTTGTAATTGTAATTAAATTTTAAAAAAATTAAATTGTCATTAATTTTTATATTGTATGAAGTTATAATTAATGATGATTTATAAAATATAATAAAGTGGTTGAAATTAATAAAAGCTAATATTATTTAAATTAATATAATAATTTTGTCTATATTTTATTACATTTAAAATAACCATTTTTTTATATTTATAAGACGGAGGGAGTAAATAAAAGAGTAATGCTATATAACCCTCCTTTTTAACCTACATTCTTTAACCCGCCTGACATGGCAGCAAACTAGTGGATGTATTAAAAGTTGTTTTTTGAGATATACTCCCTCCGTCTCGTTTAAGAAGGGACGTATCCCATTTTTACTTGTCCCATCTAAGAAGGCCATATCGTATTTTCTGTGCCAATTTATATTGAACTTCCACTTTTATCCCTTTAGTTATTTCAATATGCATTAAATGCAACTCAATTTACAATATATTTATTCTATTATTAGGAGAAACCATACTAATTAATAGGGATAGACATGACAAAATAAAATATTGTCTTATTTTATTAATACTAGTTTCGCATTACGTGCTATGCACGTGGCTCGTAACGTAACTCGTCAATGAATATATTAGTAAATTTATTATAAGTATATTAATATTTTATTTATAATTAATATTAAATTAGTTAAGAATTTTTGTAAAAGTAAATATAATATATTCGGTTATTAATTTTTTTTCGTAGTGAATTTATTCTTCTTTTAGTTTTATAATAATCATAATTAAATAATTAACTTAATTTTAATAATAATATCTTTAAAAATAATAAGATAGAAATTTAAATAATAATATATTGACCAAATACAATATTTTAATTTTGTATTTCAATCAAACTAAAAGATAGGTATTCCTACTAATTTGTAGACAATTTAGTTATTTTTTACATACTAAAAACAAAATTAGAAATAATTTAGCTACCTATTCTAATTAGGACTTTAATTATAATAGTGATTAATTAAATAACTAATTAGTGAATGACTATAAAACCTAAATTTATTAGTAAACTGAAAAGGATTATTCAGTAAATTTGCCTGTCCCCCCCTATCCGTGCTTTTATATATAGTATAGATTTGTGCAAAACTCATTTGTCACTTCTTAAACGGGACGGAGGGAGTATATTTTTGGAGGAAAATTGGACGAATTAAATTCTGACACGTAAGAAGGGAAAAAAAAGGTATAAAATGTTGGGCTAAAGAGCATTTTCCTAAATAAAATGGAAAATCCCCTTTCATATTTCATCTCACAAGGAATTCAGAACCCAATTTCCATTTTAATGAATCAGAAAGTTCTGTCGTCAGTGGGTTTGGTATAAACAAAAGATTTCTTATTCTGAAAAATGGTCAAATGTTCAATACTTCAAATTTTACCAACTCATGATTTTACAATTACTTTGTGCCATCTACATCAACATCAAATGGGCTCATTTCATTCTTTTTAAAATTTAAATTCTACACATGTTTTCAAAATGTTTACCCATCAACTTTTTGTGGCCAAGGTAAAGTAAGAACCGAATCCAAAATTAAAGACAAAATTCTAAAAAGAATATTCTAAAGCAATTGTGTAGATTACCAAAAGTCTTGAACAAAATTTTATTAGGAAGTAAACTTAACTCGGATAAATATGTACAGCAGCGGAATTATGAAATTTAAAAAAAAAAAGAGAAACAAATAATAATCGAGTGAAAGAAAGTAATGAGATGATTAGAAAATTAAATAAAATCATTCATTTTTTGTATAAAAATTTCATAGACTACTAGTGATTGATAATTAGCAAAAACAACGTATGTCCTTTTTTTTTTGTAGCATGTCCTATTTATTTATGTTCGTGCTTATGTACAACTGATATGTTTTTTTGTCAAAAATATAACTAATACATTTGACTAATGTAAAAGTTATGCGATGGTGAAAGTTTGAATTAATTTAAGTCTTCAAATTTGAATGTGATTAGCAAATAACCATAAAATTAACTTTTTTGTCAATTAATACTTGAACTTGTTAAAATTTACATATTATACCAATTTTTCATCAATTAATCCAATTTTTTGATTAATTAGTCCCTTAAAGATGTTTTCAAAATTGGCATGTTAAGTCTAATTAATAAAAAAATAACAAGAATAAAAAATTAATATTAGTTAAACTAATTTTACTATTATTTGCTCATTATTTATAAGTTTAGGGAGTAAAATGATACTTTAAGTCTGAGAAATTATGAAAAACACATGATTATTAAATGCCAAATCGATTTAAGATCTAGATAAAATAAAAGTAAAAAAGGAAAAAACGAATGATGGGTGATCAACAAAAGTTTTCAAAGGAGAAAATTATTAAAAAAAGAAGTAAGAAAATTGTAGGGTAGTCTTACGCTATTAGGGGTCCCTTTAGTTAGAGGGGGAATTGTTTATAGTCCAAAAGAGCCATCATAATAGGCATTATCACAATGGCCTCACAACATGCCTTATATAGACTTCAATCACACCCTTCTCGCGTGCACGGAAAGCAACTCTTCTAAAAAGTCCCTTTATCATTTTTAAAAGTTTTTTCTTTTTAACTAATTGAAGTTTCAATTTTTTGATCAATATGATAATTCTGATTAAATAACATGAGTTATGATTAATCCATTCATTACATTATATACATTTGCTTTTAATTAAACAATTATCCAAAAAGGCCCCGTGAGTAATTTATAATAGCAGTTTTAATTAGATATCATGTTTTTATTTTTAATTAATATATCTCGAATCGAATTAAATATTTGTTATTAATCAAATATACATTATGAATTTATGCATGTAAGAATTCTAGTAACTCAACCGAAAATTCGGTTATAATTTTGATTAGAAAGACAAATAAGGATGATAAAGTGGTCGCTTCCTTTTTGACTGGCATATATTGTCATTTGTGTTTTACTAATATTTATTAGTCATTTTATTTTGTTTTGTTTATATCTTTAGTAAATGATCATTTTTTTTGTTTCTCGTCACCTCATATAATTGTTAATTATGTTAGGGTTGTGCACTGAGCCAAACTAACCGAAAAAAATTGGATTGAATGGAACCAACTTGAAAATGGTTGGTTCGATTAATTGTCTCTCGTCAATGCATTTATTTTATATTTTTACCTTAATAAAAAGTGAATCCAATAAAATCAAACCAAAATTACCGTCTTAATTTGGTTCAGTTTATATTTTCATGAAATATTGATCGATTCTGATATTTTAACTATCGAACTGAACCTAACCGAAGGCAGATTCATAATGAGTAGAAGAGAGAGAATTAAAATGTGAGTCCGCATTTCATTTCATGTATATATTCATAAAAAGAAGGAACGGTTATCAAATTTAAATAAATACGTACAATTTTACATGAGTGTTAACTGTAGAATGAGAAAGGATTGGTCCTTTTCCCTTAAGGAAAGGCTTTGGTGATACTATGTTAGTTTTATTATATACTACTTGCCTGCCTGCACCTTTAAACACCTTTTTCCTGCAACAAGACAATAATAAGTAGCTGTTTAGGCTCCAAAAGACTAGAGCCTTCACATTTTAAATACACCTACTACCGTATATTGCCAAAATACTAACTTTACTCTAAAATTAAATTACAAACAAACAACAACTCATGTTAAAGCTTATCCATATCAATAAATATGAAAACTATTTATTTATAGAATTGTTAATATAGTATGAATAAAAATAATAGTAGGATTTGGTATGACTAAATATTATATTTAAATCTTTCCTCAAAAAATTTTACATTTAAATCAGTTGATTAAATATTGTTTAATACAGTAGATTATAATTTTATATTGTGAATACACAACTGTATTAGATTTAATTTGATATAAAATAGAATAATGATGATATATGGAATAATTTAAGCATAAAATTAATAATGATAATAAGGAAAGAAAAAGGTAGTCAAAGTCGTATGTATAAATACAAGAGGAATTAATGGAGGATTGAAGGGACTGTTTCATGGGCAAGCAAAAACCATGTGGTCTCATTCCTTATAACTCAGACAAATTTAATTAGTTGTAATAAATTTAAAAAAATATTTAATTAGTGTATTTTCTTTTATTTTATAAAATTTAAACTCAGAAACTAATTAAGAATATCTAGTCATAAAAATATTAAAAATCGACTGGATAATATGTAAACAAAACTTTTTTAGGTGATTACGAAGGTGAGATCTATTATCAGTCTTTTTAGATTAACAAAAATTAATTTAATTGACGTATTTAAAAAACAAAATAAATTGATAGTGGTGACATTAAAAGATCATAACTCTCTCCTCATCACTCCTATTTATTCCAACTGAGACACTTCATATTTCCCATCACACACACACAACTAGGACAAATCAACCATTTTTCATTTTCTTTCTTCATCTTCTTCTTCTTCTGTTAGCTGGCTAGGGTTCTGATGGTCATGTTCATGGCCGAAAAACACATATTTTTGCCTATAGTCCTTATGTTACTCGTGGTTTTAGCCAGTGCTAACCATGCAGTAAATAAAGAAGAAGAAGCTGACAGAATAATTTCACTTCCTGGCCAACCTAAGGTTCCATTTCAGCAATTCTCTGGCTATATTACTGTCGAAAAAACCGCTGGCCGAGCTTTGTTTTACTGGCTTACTGAAGCTGTTTCTGATCCTTTGTCTAAACCTTTGGTTATTTGGCTCAATGGAGGTCACACTCTTTTTCCTTCTCTCTCTCTATATATTTTTTTACTGTTATATTGAGAAATTTTGAAGGTAAAAATGAAAATTTAGAGATTTTAAGTGGTATTTATGTTCATAATGAGACAGTAATATATGTGCTGCCGACATGAACTTAACACTGATCAAACGTTTTTACAGCATGTTTAATTTGTTAGTATGTGTCTGCATTTTACTGTTTTTGTTGTTTTATGTTTTTATTAGATATAATTTGGCAGAAAGTAGCTTTCTACTGAAAAGAATTTAAATAATGATGGCCAGCCAGCCATTGCTCTCTATGAATGCCCTACCGATGGCTAACAGATGAATGACCTAACCACTATTCATTTTTATTCACTCTATTCATACATAATTATTTCAATTTCATGCCATTCACATATTTTCATTCATTTTCTTGAAGTTTAATGCATGACATTTCGTAAGATAGCAGTTAGACCAAAGCCTAAGGAGTTTATAGTTAATTGAGCTTGATTAGAATTTGATCAACACTCTAATCTGGGTTCCGGAAAATTCTTATTTATACTCGATTTCTATTATTCAAGTGAATTTCACAGTTTAATGGTAGTAACTAGTAAAATTCTTATCAGAAGAATGCATGAAAAATGCAATTTAGAACACACATAAACCTCTTTTCAAACGATAAGAATAAATCTAATAAGTTAATTTTTTTAGAAAATTATAATTGAATATATAAAAATTGACCAATTTTTATGGTTATGGTTCAATGATGCACCAGTTTGTGTTATCTTTTCGATTCAAAGCAGTAGAATTGGTTGGTCCAGTTGGGTTGTTAACACACTGGTTCAACTAGCCGTAGGGTCAAGGTGGGTCATTGTTGCACATTTTGATGCCCAATAAAAGGCAGTCTAATAAGAATACAAAATTGAATACAAAAACTAAGCCAATAACTATACTTTCTCACTCTATCTCTAACTTAAATGACTCTGTGGATAGGGTAATCAGAAGATAAATGCTTGAAAGCAACCAAAAACAGGCTCATTATTATGTCAGTCACACCAATTACACTTAATTACCCCAGCTACCCTTTGTCAGCTTCTCTAGACTGTACCTCACAGAAACTAATTTTGATTAGTAGTTTGTCATTAACATAACAATTTTACCTTTTTAAGTATAGTTCTTTTACTGTGGTAATAATTTCAGGGCCTGGTTGCTCCTCAGTGGCCTATGGTGCATCAGAGGAAATAGGCCCATTCAGAATAAACAAGACTGCCTCAGGTTTGTATCTTAACAAGTTCTCATGGAATATTATGGCCAATCTCTTGTTCTTGGAAGCTCCCGCCGGCGTCGGCTTCTCTTACAGCAACCGCTCTTCTGACCTGGAAGATACTGGAGATATTCGCACGGGTATAATCTCAATCAAATGGTTTTTAATACCTTTGTAATAATAACTCGGGATATATTATGATTTAGTAAACTAATATACAATTTGATGTTTTTTTAGCTAAGGACTCACTGGAATTCTTGCTCCGATGGATGGATCGATTCCCACGATACAAACTCCGCGATGTTTATATTACGGGAGAGAGTTATGCAGGGCATTATGTTCCTCAGCTAGCTAGAGAAATTATGATGTACAATAAAAGGACTAAGCATCCAATACATCTCAAAGGAATTATGGTAACTATAGCACATATATTTTTGAAAGATTTTTTAGTACCTCTTTTGCATTTTCCGTTTTCAGAATTGCTATGTGTAAAATGTTTTTCAGGTCGGAAATGCAGTTACAGACAACTATTACGACAACCTTGGCACAGTCGCGTATTGGTGGAGCCACGCGATGATCTCTGACAAAACGTATCAGCAATTAATGCACACATGTGATTTTCGTAAGCAAAAAGAATCGGATCAATGTGAATCATTGTATTCGTATGCAATGGATCAAGAATTTGGCAATATTGATCAATATAATATCTATGCACCTCCTTGTAACAAGTCTGATGGTAGCACATCTGCTCGTCGGAGCATTCAATTGCCTCATTATCCCCATAAGGTACATTATGCAATTATATTGCACTGAAATTTCTCCTACATTTCAAAATTTTACTTTTTGTTTTTGATGTTCTATATTTTAATATTTTTGTTTACGTGCTACAGATTTTTCGTCAGCTATCAGGATATGATCCTTGTACTGAAAAGCATGCTGAGGTTTATTACAATAGGCCTGATGTGCAAAAAGCATTTCATGCTAACATAACAAAAATTCCATACAAGTGGACTGCCTGCAAGTAAAATTTACTTAAACAAAATTATGTTTATATATATATATATATATATATATATATATATATATATATATATATATATATATATATATATTGCTAAACTTATGTAATAAAATCTCAAGTATTTGTTTGATTTGATACAGTGAACTTTTGAATCGAAACTGGAATGATACAGAAGTTTCCATTCTTCCAATTTACCGGCAAATGATTGCCGGTGGCCTTCGGGTTTGGGTGTTCAGGTTAGAATAATTTGCTTCTTTTTACTTAAATATCAATTTGCTCCCTGAATTTGCATATATTGGTCAATTGGCATTAGAAACTAATTTTATTATCAAATTAGTCATGAACTTGCTAATTATTATCAATTTTCCCTCTCAATCTCAAGGGTATATATCTAGAATCGCGCGTAAATTAGGCATTTGACCAATTTGACAAGTACTAATTGACCCATCTCTACAAACGTAGAAGGCAAATTAAATTGTAAACTGCTCTTTCGTAACAATATTTCATTTAAATTTCACATAGCCTAAATTATTCCTTCTTTTGTTATTATTTTCAATTAAACTTTTTTAAAGCGGCGATGTGGACTCCGTGGTGCCGGTTACCGCTACTCGATATTCTCTTGCACAGCTTAAGCTATCAACAAAAGTTCCATGGTATCCATGGTACGTGAAGAATCAGGTGAGTAATTGATTACTTTGATCCCTTTTCTTATTATATTACAAACAAACATTGATGGTTATGATTATTTCTTATGCATTGCTTGACTTAAACAAGAAAATAGAATAATAATTGAAATTTTGATTGTCAAATTTGGAAATCTGTCAAATATGATATTAAAATAAATTATTGAGTTCAGAGCCTAAAATGGATAAATAGTCAATGCAATCCCTGGTCCCTACACCAACAAACTTTGTCATCATTAGAAATGTTTTAATTTATTTTTCTTGGATACAAACTTTATGATGTTTAGGTATTAGTACCTAACATTAGAATTTAATTGGATTTGAGATGTGGATCATATGATTCATAATTGTACCTTCTAAAAACACACATTAGATTGTCTAGACAAGCCATTTTGCCTTATGATAATTGCCTGTTCCCTAATACATTTTTGTGAGTAGGGTCTATGGACTACGCGGACCGGTTTAGATAAGAATTTCATTGCTAACCGCATGGTTAGCATGAGCGATCATAGTTAGAAACGTGCATTAGGTTATAAAAAAACCTAATCGAAACCGTCCGAATTAAAAAATAAATGAATTTGTAAGAACTAATTGATAAAATTTGGTAATGTTTCAGGTAGGAGGATGGACAGAAGTGTATGAAGGGCTAACATTTGCAACAGTGAGAGGAGCAGGCCATGAAGTCCCACTTTTCAAGCCTAGAGCAGCTCTTCAGCTATTCAGATCATTTCTAAAAGGAGACCCACTTCCCAAATCTTGAAATTGAAAAAAAAAATTGAAAGAATTTTCTTTCTAAATTCAATTAACAAGTTTTATTTGGTATTGTTATTGTTGTAGACAAAAGAATTGTCTCATTTTTTTAACCATTGAAAAAACAAATTGGTAGGAAGAAAATCTCAATTGTGGAATAGAGAAAGAAAAAAAAAGTTGTGGTGGAGGAAAAAGGATTTTGGTTGTAATTAATTATGTATTAGTTTAAATATTGATTTCCAATGATTTGGTGGGAATAATTAAAAAGGAAAATTGATTAATTATCATCTCTTAGTTTATGTTTTTCTTTTCAAAAAACTAAGACCAGTCAGCTTTGTCTTGATTTGGAATTGTATTGCTTTTTGTTTTGGCATTTTTCAGTTTGGAATAAGCTGTCATGGAAATTATATCTTATGTAGCTTCATCATTTTCCAATTTAAAGACCTTTCTTAATTTAAATATCACCTAACTTCTTCTCTTGTTCAATATTATTAGTTATTCGTCATTCAAAGAATGCTCGATCTGTATAACTCAAATTTTATAAGTTTTAGGCAATCGTAGATTTGATCTTTTCCACAAACGTTTTTTTATTTATATATACATAGACAAATTCACTATATCGAGTATCTTAAAATATAAATAAATTTATTAATTTGATTTTTGTAAGTAAATTAACATAGTGATTTTAACTACTCTTATTATCTTTTTTAATTATCATTAGTAGTCAATTTAACCTTATATTTTTTTAATAACAAGAAGCTATTGTCGATTTTTCAACCTAATTTTATTTTTTGTATACCATGATTTTTCATATTACTATAGAGAACTAAAAAATTGATATTTTTAATAAATTAAATTAACGACGTTGAATAATAATATAATAAAAATAGTTAATAGTATTTCTTGATTATTATGTATAATTTTTTTTGTCTAAATCTCTAAAATACATGTGAGGTTTTAAGGCGCTTTTTATTTTAAATGAGATTGTATGCTCAAATAGTATTTATAAATGTAGTTGATTAAAATTTGATGCTCCAATTCTACTTTCATAAAGAGCCAAAATTTGCTCTATGGTCTTCATATAAACTGTCACCAAATTGATCAGACTTATTTAGAACATTTTATATACTTTATTTCAGAAAAAATGAGTTATTTTCTTTTAAATTATTAATAATATCAAACTCAAGGATTGGCATGGTTGATATAAATTTTAAGTATTGCTCACATCATTAATCAAATTTGTGGGATTAAGGTGAGATCATCAAAATAAATAATGACTCATAAATTTTCTGATCATTGTGAATGGTTTGGGAAAATATAGTTAGTTGGAGGCATGAAGTTAGCTTAAATTTAGCCACCATTCAAGATTTTTAATTAGATATTTAAAAAAAGAATCAAAGAAACAAAGGGAAAAGTCAAATTGGTATAGTCATTCTTGAAAGTATTCAACAAGACCATATAATACTATCAAATACCAATCTAGATTGTAGAGTTATTAGTGTTAGACCACAAATCTGCTTGAGATGTTATTTTGACCTATCTTTCATTATTATTTATACATACCCCCCCATCTTCAATCATTTTGTCCATGCCCTAACAACTTCTCCAATCAACTCAATAAAACAATCATACTTATAATTACAAAATTTAATAATGAATTAAAAAATAATAATATATTAATCATACAAATTTAAAATAAAAAGTAAATTTGATTCTACTCATATAAAGCTAGCATTTACTCCATGGTCTTCGAATAGATAATTAACGATATCGCTTTTCAAAATAAATTTGATTATTTATTTGTTAAATATAATTATATTTTTCAAATATAATAATAAAAAACAAGGCAGCCTAAAATTTAAAAAAAAATTAATAATTTTTTTTTTAAAATAGATTTAAGTCTGCATTCACCATATAAGTTTCCCAGCAACATTATATCATTAGAAGTGTAAAAAGGATTGCATGTTTTTGAAAAATTTGGGGACTTCTAAAACACATGTTTTGTTGCTTGAAAATAGTACCAGAAATGTAAGCCACTTCTCACTGATTGAATTATTTGGGAATGTGAATGGGATTCATTAGAAGAAGATCAAAATGCATTTGAATTTTAAAATTTACCAATCAAATGTTTTTTTAAATATTAACGTATTTTATTAAAATCGTATTGGAAGATTTGCATCAGATATCGATCATGTAGTGTGGGTGTAAATTACGTTCAAACCAAACCATATCGAACTAAAATTCTCCTCTTTTATTGAAATCGAATCAAATTAAATTAAAAAAATAATTTTTTATTATTATTGCAAATCCAACCATACCGAATTAAAAAATCCAATTTTTATTATAATAGAAAATCAAACCAAACTGAATATTTTAGTCGGTTCGGTTTTGATCAATTTTTGCACACCTATATAAGGACATGCTATTTTTCAAATCAAACTTAATTGAACTAGTTGATTTAAATGATATTTTTTAATTGGCCTAATGTATTAAAAAAACCCCGACCTTTTAATCACTTTTCAATTATACCCTGACGTTGAAAATTTGTCAATTTTACCCTATTTTGCATTTTTGTGTTTCAATTGTACCCTGAAAAATTAAATTAACGTCTTTTGCGTTTGAAAATTTGTTTAAAACATTCTCCATGTCTCGCATATATTAATTGTATATTTTTAAAATTTATTTAAATTTAATTAAATTAATTAAGAATTTAAATTAGTGTTAATTTGATTATGGTTTTTAGATAGTTTTTAAAAATAAAGGACTTATTTGTACTTTTTTGAATAAAAAAGAATTTAATTTCATGTTTAAACTTCATTAATTGAATGATTTCATCAATTA
Source organism: Mercurialis annua (assembly GCF_937616625.2). Classification (NCBI taxonomy): domain Eukaryota; kingdom Viridiplantae; phylum Streptophyta; class Magnoliopsida; order Malpighiales; family Euphorbiaceae; genus Mercurialis; species Mercurialis annua. Next base: position 34,005,984 of record NC_065573.1, on the reverse strand, counting down.
AGTAAAAAAATTAACAAAAATTAAAATATTGGGGTACAATTGAAAACGGAAAATTCAAAAGTGGGTAAAATTGACAAATTTTCAACGTCTGGATGGAATTGAAAAAATGTTTAAAGGTGAGGGTTTTTTAAGTGATTAGGCCTTTTTAGTTTGGCTTAAACTAACTGTTTATACTGGTCCAAAAAATTTATATGGACTAATTCGGATTTTTTGAATCCAAAAGGCATTTATATATATTTTTAGTTATTATTTTATTAGCTAGTCATTATCTTATTATTAGCTAGTCATTATCTTATTTATTAGCTTAATATTTATCTAAATGAAAAATTATATTTTATTAGATTAGATTTTCATTATAAGGTTTGTTCCCAATAAATAAATAGTTAGATTTAGATTTGTATTCTCGACAACTCAAATCAATTAACAAAAAATAAATTAAAAGCTCTGTGTTTTTCTATCATCAATCCCTGGTTCATTTATGAGTATGAGTAGTTTAAATATTAATCTCGTATGAATTTCTTAACCTCCAAATTAATTTTATCTTTTAGTCGAGTCGTACAATACCTATCTATAAATTCAAAGATTCGAATTTAGAAATATTTTCTTACGAACAATAACATCTTACGAAACTTTTTTTTATTTTGAAATTTGAATCAAACTAAAAATTTATCGATTTTATTTTTGTAAATTCCAATTAATTCAAGGTAAAAATTACAGTTATTACCGTTAAAAAAAGCTTAAAATTAAATAAAAGAAAAAAGAGGCATTGGGCGTAGACCGTATATTATAAAAATGGTGGTAATACTAATACTATTAATACTGTAGTTTTGAGTCAAAAGTCATAAAAAATACATCCCCATTGCAGAATGGTAATGCTACCTTGACTTTCCCATTTCTTTTGAAACAACAACAAGAAGAAGAAATATCAGTAACAGTGTCCATTTGTCCATACAACACCTTTTTTCAGTGCCTTGTTAAAAGGAAGCTCCTTTCTTTTTGGGGTTTCTGTTTTGTACTCACCGTACATGCCCCCACTACCCTATTTCAGATCTAGCTCAGTTTTTTAATGCCCTTTCTTTGATTATTTTCACATATCTGCTGTTCTACACTCTTTTTTGTGTTGGTTCTTTAGTACCCTTTGTTGGTTACTGCATATTTTCTTTGTTCTTGGTCTCATCTCTATCTTTCAAGGAGTGTTTCTTGTAAAAGTTACTGCTTGATATTTGATGAATTGAATTGATCTTGGTTATAGTATTTTTTGTTTGGTGTGCGTTCTTGGTTCCATTTGTGTTTCTTGATTGTTATAAATCTTGCTCATTAAAGCTTATGCCTTTTTCACCATATGCATAAGGGTTAGGCTTCATATTTTCATTCTAGTCATCTCAGTTTAGGAATTGAATTCTGTTGACTAGTTGGTGTTAGTTCAATTCTTTTGAAATGGGGGATTATGGTTCTGTGATTCCAGAATATGAAAGAGAAGAGGATTTAATTGCTGCAGCTAGACATATTGCAAGGGCATTAGGCTCCAAAACGAACCTCACCGATGATGCCAAGAAAATTCTGGCTGATCTCGGCTCTCAATTGTCTAACATAACCATAGCCAATGAAGCCAAGGTGAATGGAATAAGTGAGGATGAAGAACGGCTGAATTTCGTGCAGGAGAAGATTATGAGCTGGGAGACGGATCAGTCTATGATATGGGATTCGGGTCCTTACGAAGCTAAAGACTATTTGTATGCTACTGATGAAGCTAGAAAGTTGATTGAAAAGCTGGAGAGTTCATCTTTGAATAAAGATGGGGAAGAAAACGAGCTGCTGCGAAAGGCGCATGATATCCTGCAAATCGCGATGGCGAGGCTTGAGGAAGAGTTCAAACACATACTTGTTCAGAACAGGCAGCCTTTTGAGCTGGAGCATGTGTCTTTTCGCTCGAGTGAAGAGGATTCTGCTGATCTAAGCTCTGTGATCTCACTTGGAGATGAGTCGGTTGAGGAATCGATACATAGAGATAGCCTTAGTAGAACTTCTGAAGATTACATCATTGATTTGGTTCATCCTGAAGTAATTTCTGAACTCAAAACTATTGCGAATTTAATGTTTACTTCGAATTATAGTCATGAATGTTCTCAAGCTTATATTAGTGTTAGAAGAGATGCTTTGGATGAGTGTTTGTTTATACTTGAAATGGAGAAACTCAGCATTGAGAATGTGCTGAAACTGGAGTGGGGGAGCTTGAATTCGAAGATCAAGAGATGGGTTCGCGCGATGAAGATTTTTGTTCGCGTTTATCTTGCGAGTGAGAGATGGCTTACGGAACAGATTTTCGGAGAGCTTGGAGGAACAGTTAATCTTGTTTGCTTTGCTGAAGCTTCAAAGGCTTCAATGATGCAGTTGTTGAATTTCGGCGAAGCCATATCGATAGGCCCCCATAAACCTGAGAAGTTGTTTCCGATTTTGGATATGTACGAGGTTCTTAAGGATCTTCTTCCGGACATAGATTCCTTATACTCAGACGAGGCTGGTTTCTGTGTTCGGAATGATTGTCGTGAGGTTCTAAGGCGATTGGGCGACTCTGTGAAGGCAGCATTTCTTGAATTCGAGAATGCCATCGCAACAAGTGTGTCTCCGAATCCATTTGCAGGAGGCGGTATTCACCATCTCACTAGATATGTCATGAATTATCTCAACTCATTAACCGATTATCGCGAGAGCCTCCGTGATCTCCTCAAGGACCGAGATGGAGAGGATGATATATCATTATCCCCCGACAATAGTCCACCTCCCGAAGAAGATCACGCTAATGGAAGTACATGTAATCCGTCCCCATTGTGTCTGCACTTCCGATCAGCTGCTTCGATTCTCGAAAGCAACCTCGAAGATAAGGCCAAGTTATATCGAGACCCTTCGTTGCAGCAAGTCTTCTTGATGAACAACATACATTACATAGCTCAAAAGGTCAAGAAATCGGAACTTCGGCATATATACGGGGACGACTGGATCCGAAAACGCAACTGGAAGTTCCAACAACACGCGCTGAACTACGAGAGATCTACTTGGAGTTCTGTTCTCTCCTTGTTAAGGGATGAAGGAAGTAGCAACTCGGATTCTGTATCGAAAACTCACCTGAAGGAGCGGTTTCGGAACTTTAATCTTGCATTTGAGGAGGTGTACAGGACTCAAACATCATGGATAATTCCTGATGCACAGCTTAGAGAAGATTTGCAAATTTCAACATCTATGAAGGTGATTCAGGCTTATAGGAATTTTGCGGGAAAGCAGAAGAATCACATAAGTGACAAGCATATCAAGTACAGTGCTGATGATCTAGAGAATTTCTTACTGGATCTCTTCCAAGGATCTCAAAGATCATTGCATAATCCCCACAGGAGATGATATTACTAATAAGATAATAAATAGATTGTTATTTTAAAAGAGGTTAGGCTTTTATTTAAGTTCTATGTCCTCTAATATTCATGTAACTATTATTTTGATTAATAAACTAGTGTTGAATTGGATGAATATAGCTCTGATTGTTTCATGCATCCATTGTTTGTACATCAGTTTAACTGGCACAGCAAAAATGAACGAGATTCAAATTCATCCATCAATTTTGGCTGAAATAAAAAAGATTAATTTCAGTATTATAAGACAATTAAACTCATAGCTTGTCCAATTTAAATCATTTAAATAGCTTGTGTATCTCAAATAGGGGTGTGCAACGAAACCGAGCCGAAATTGTCGGTTTGGTATTTCCTATTGTGTATTTTTTAAAAGAAAATGATTTATTTTTAATTTTAAATAAACCGAAGAAATCAAACTATATATATATATATATATATATATAAGAAAAAGTACACTTTTTAAGAATAAGATTTTTTTTATGTGTTTAAATTATGAAACTGTATTTTATAATTTAACTTAGATTTGATTTCTAAATTTAATGACCCTTAAACTTTTATTTCTTATATTTTACTTTTTATCTTTATAATTTTAGAAAGAAAATATATTATTGTATATTATTTAAACCGAGAACATACAGGGACGGAAAAAAAAAAGTTAAATAGTTGGAGGGGCATAAAAAATTTAAAAATATTTAAAGGGTCAAAAAAATTAAAAAAAGGATGAAAAAGTAAAACTTTGGGGGGCTAATGCCACTAGTAATCCCCCCCCCCCCCTCCTCTTCCCCCCTCCATGCGAACACACACAACCAAAGTTTATCCTTTAATTCAGTTTGACTTTTATTTTCTTCAAAATCCAAACGTTTTTATATTTCACTATCGAACCAAACCGAACAATGCACATTGCGGCTCTCAAATATTACTGAGAGGTTGAAATTATCTGTAATGGACAAGTTGTGGGTTTACTTGATATTTTGGCCAAATGAATCATTTGAGATTTTGGTGTAAGTTGAAGGGGTGAACTGATATTTTGCCCCCGTACAAATTTGGGATGTAAGATGAAAGTGGTACCCAATATCATTAATGGGTCTACAACTTGATTACAAATTGCAGCAGTATTTTGGTAGAGAACATACGATGGATATAGTCAAAATCAAGTTTAGGTTGCAGAAACAGATGGACCATAAAATAAATGGCATCAAATCAAATAATTACTCACGAAACTTCTCATTATCAACCGTTTGTTAGGACAAGTTGAAGTAGGGTTATCACCATTGATTGCAACACTAAAGAAAAGGACAATTGCTATTACCTCCTAAATCTACATTCAATTTACTTATTTTTCCTGACATTTATATTCGATAAACCAAGCTGGAATTTTCATTTTCTTAAATCAAATACATAAGGATCTAAAAAACAAAAACAAGTTGAATTAATCGATTCAATTGATATTTTTTTTGTTTGTACTATATTTGACTGAATTTCCTTTATGTTACAAAAGGTATTATTGTTAATATCAAACTAAATTGAACTGATTTTATTGGTTTGATTTGCTTTTATATATACTTATAGATATCCGAAGTCCTCTTATAAACATATTTCAGCTAAATTATTAAAAAAATACAATTAATATTTTGTTAAATAAAAATAAAAATAAAAGCTTTTATAAAAATATGCATTTTTTACACAAACACGTTTTTGGTAGATTATTGATAGATTTTAGAAAAAAAAATGTATTATGTAAATAAAATATAAAGAAATGTATTTTTGTCAAAGAATAAAAAACATACTTCTGTAAAAAAAATAGAATAAAAAGCATATAAAACATAAGTTCCTAAATAATTATAATAATTTAGCTTAATTTTAGGAGAATGATGACCATCTCCACATTATGACCAAAAAGTTTTTGGTTGTCTATCACAATCAAGCATTAAAAGAAAAAGATGCAGTGGTTGGTAATATAATAAAAGTTTTTGGTTTCACTGTATCTCACACATTAATTTTTGCTACTGAAAGGGATACATCTAATACCAAATTCAGAGTCTGTAGGTCCACGAAAATAGCGTTTCAATTGTACTGTATATAAAGATTAATTTGACATGGTTTACTTTAGGAGACAATGAATTTGGAGTTTAAAGTTGTCATATGGATCATATGAGGATGGATGAGCATAATAATCAGAAATTTTTATTCAGAGGGGGATTTTTTATAAGGCCAAATGTTGTAAAAAGGCCAAACCTTTCACAAAAGTTTCATAAAAGTCCTGACCTTTTAATTTTGTCGATTTTGGCCAAAAACTGATTATTTGGTTTCATAAAAGTCCTGACCTTTCAATTTTGTCAATTTTGGCCAAAAATGAATTATTTGGTTTCACAAAAGTCCTGACCTTTCAATATTTGGCATGCCACATAAGCGTCACATAGGCTCCACATAGGCAAATTGCAATCAAATTGAGAGTTGGCCACAATTGAAACCAAATAATTTGTTTTTGGCCAAAATCGACAAAATTGAAAGGTCAGAACTTTTGTGAAACTTTTGTAAAAGGTTTGGCCTTTTTACAACATATGGCCTTTTTATAATTTGATTGAACGACTTGTTGTTCAATTATTTTTATTTTGTTTTGGCTTAGCTAGTTCTTAAGTTTCTATAACTTTTTACTTTTTATCTACTTGGTTTTTGATCTATTTTATTTCTTTAGTTAATCCGTATAATTTTCACTTTTTCTTTACTTAAATTCCTCTACAGACAAATTTCACAATGATTTAGTTCTTAAAAAGTAAATTAGGGACAAAGTATAAAAAAATGAAAGTTTAAAAAGACCAAATGAATAACAAATTTATAAAGAATTCAGATGCAAAAAGTACACGGACTAAGTAAACAAAAAGTATAAAATACATGCTTTAGCTGAAGAAGCAAAATGAATTAGGGACCAAATAAACAAAAAAGTGAAAAGTACATAAACATGAGGATAGATTATGTTTTTTATTTTTTAGTCATCAATAAATAACTAATATCAAAAAAAAATAGAACACTTCATTATAATATTTATTATTAAATGCATCACTTGTCGTTATCAATTTTAATAATTTAATAAAATTATTTTGTAATTGATTAATATAAAAAAAAAGTATTTTAAGTATTTTAATTTCATTTTAAAGTGTGCTTTTTGATAGCACGTCATTGATATGCAATGTATCCTCTAAAACACCATCTCATTGATGAGTTATATCCATATAATTTGTGCTCACTAAACTTTATCTCTATTCATTTAACTCATCTTTTTGAATTTTTTTTTCTATTTAAGATTAATTTTTTTTCTATTATTGGAGGAGATGGATGGAGTTGCTATGAGGGGAGGCAAAACCACCACAAAACTATCCTTTTTAAGTACTTTAATCTGAGGAGGGAGCCGTAGTCCCACCTCGGCCCCCAACATATCCTGCAAATTATATTTTAATAAGTTCTTTAACCCGAGGAGGGAGCCGCCGTGCCCCCTCGCCCCCACTTGTTTTTTTTTCTTGGATGAACAGACCTAAATAAGATGTATAATGAGTAATTATTCACCAAATAAATTTAAATTTTAGAATATCATTAATATTCTCTCTGTTGCACTTGTTTTTTTCTCTTGGATGAGCAAACCTAAACAAAACGTATAATGAGTAATTATTCACTAAATAAATTTAAATTTTTAAATATCATTAATATTCTCTCTGTTTTTTCTCTTGGATGTAAATTCTACCAAATGTATCGTCCTCTTTTAGTTGGACAGCAGAAGTGTAAAGTCAATGCCTCCGTCTCATTCCAATCTTGAGTGATTATCACTTTTTTACTTGGCTTAATTTCTTAAAAAACCCCCACCTTGTACTTTTTTTCCGTTTATACCCTGACCTTGTAAAAACACCATTTGTACCCAATTTTGGGTTTTTATGTTTCATCTCTACCCAAAAGCATTAAATTGTACTTTTTTCATTTGGAAAAAATTTAAAACATACTTTTTTCTATTTTAAAATATACAAATAAATCCTTAAACTTAAAAAATAATCAAATATATCCAAATAATTAATTAACTTTTTTAATTTGATAAAATAATAAAAATTAAAAAAAAGTATTATTATTTTTAATTTTTTTTGTCGGAAATATTTTTTAAAAAGTTGAAAAAATTAAAAAAAATTCGAAATATTTTTTAAAAAAATTAAAAAAAAATTATTATTATTTTTAATTTTTTGAAAAAGATGGTATTTTTGTACTATTAATAACATTAATATCTAATTCGTATATAAGTTAAAAATGAAGGATTGTTTTAAACTTTTTTTCAAATGAAAAGAGTACAATTTAATGCTTTTGGGTAGAGATGAAACATAAAAACTCAAAATTGGGTACAAATGGTGTTTTTACAAGGTCAGGGTATAAACGAAAAAAAAATGCAAGGTGGGGGTTTTTTAAGAAATTAAGCCTTTTTACTTTTATATTGTTCAGACAAGAAAAGGTCAAAAGCCAACTCAAAAATAAAGTTAAAAAAAATCCGACTTTTATCTTTTCTAATGGAAAATATTATTTTTTGTTTCAAAAAACCACAACACAAAACAAGAGAAATTCGTATAAGAATATGAGTTCTACCATTGAATTAAATACTTACTTTGAATTATCGCATCAATGTCAATTAAATACAGTTAATGTTTTATCAACTAATAGAAATATGGAAAAGGAATGAAAATGACCCTAATGTGTATCTCAATTCTCATATAATCACTTGGTTTTCAAATTTTAATAATGATTCCAATGTTAATAAAATTCACATTTTAAACTCCGTATTTAACCGAATTGGATATCTTCATCCACAGATCTTGATGTGGCATTTTTTTTATGTAGCTGGTCTATGTGGTGTCAAATGAAGAACTTATGATATGTAAGACTCCAATTTAATAAAAAAAAAATAATGGCAAAATTAGTAGCACCTCAATCATGGTTCTGAAAATTTCAATATGGTGTGCTAAAAGTCGACTTGCCAGTTGAACCATGTCGCAGAATCTGAGACCCTGCAATAACAGAATGCAGTCTTTTAATCTTGCTAACAAAATCATACAATACAATGATACAAAAATGGCATTCATTTTTTATATATAAGAAAAATGTCCTCAATTTCCCAGGACAGTGCTAATTCTTGTCGACTACTTTTCACCGGATTACTAATCTTTCTGCCCGTAAAAGGGCGAGTCTCTTTGACAAGCTGAACTAAGCTTAACGTTTAGTCTACTCCTACAATAAGGTACAGCTAACAAATAACTTACAGAGACGGATAACAAACAAAAATCAACACCCATCTTCCCTGCCTATCTCACCAGCCACAAAGTCACATACAGCAAGAGCCCCAGGGGAAATTACAACTTACAAGTCCTGAAGACCACACAGATGAGTACCCACTATGATAAAATCCTCTTAATCCATCGCCTTTTGCGTTATATACTAAAACATTTAAAAAATAAATATAAATTTAGCATACAAATACCCAGAAGAACCATTCAGCTCATTGCCAATACGACACTGGCAGAAACAATATTATGAATCATAAAGCCCAAAATGGTTTTCGATCTGCAACTACAGAGGAGTTGCCGAGATCAGATTCTTCATTTTCATCAGGATCATCATCTTCCTCTCCGTATTCCACTAATTTGGCCAAAGTATCTGAAACAACTAAAGATAATATAACAAGTAAAAAAATGAAACAAAATAAGAAGCAAGCATTATTAGACCAATATTGACAGTCAACTCCTTTTCATCAACTAATTATATCATTATGTTCTCCGCTTCCTACTCGCAAAATTCATTATGCCTAATGCATGATTAAGCAGTAAAAACAATATGAAATGCCAGTGCCATTCATACCAGGTATACTTTCAGCTTTGCTTTTATTTGAAATAGTGTTCTTCTCATGCAATTTGTCTACGGCGTTAGATGAATAAAATTTTGGAGGAGGTGGCGGAGGGGGCATGGTTCGATGAGAGGGTGGCAGCATTGCATTCGACAGTGGTGGTTTTGACATAGTTCGTTGAGGATGTGGTGCTGTCCCATTCATTGATGGTGACTCAGGCATCATTCGTGGAGATGGTGGTAGCATTCCATTTGATGATGACTGGACTGACTTCTTTGGAGCTAGCAAAGTTGATATATTTCTCACACCATTTACTAATGTTTGCTCACCAGGTTTTACTGATTCTGACACCTGCAATCAGTTACGACAAAAACAAAGACAAGAAAGACCAGTCGCAAAATTAAATATCAAATAGATATTTGATAAAATTAATACAATAATCTCAAAAGCAATAAAATGTGAACTTAATGCCATTTCAACGCCTTAAAGACAGTACAATGCAGGGCGTGTAAAATAGTGAATAAACTCTCTAGTTACTCAGAAAAGCCGTTGTCTGTGATAGGAAAAATGAGGTTTGACTATCCCCTTCCACTTCTAGGAATTGGAGTTATAAGGAGAGATGTTCCAGCCAAAGTAGGATTAACTATGTTTGTTTATCTTGAGATCGTAAACAAGTACAAACACTCTCCAAAATTTATAATCAGAAGAGCAGTGCAAACTATGAGATATTGCTAGTATTGTTTGAAAGTCCGATAAGAACAAGAACACTACAGATTAAAAAAGAACGTCAGGAAATATTTCCTTGGTGCTTGTGCAGTAAAACTAGTTTTTGTGAGCGAAGCGAGGTGTCAGAAAAATTAGTATGATAGGCCATTCAAACCGGCAAGCAATGGTACGATTCTGGCAGGTAAAGAGTAAGATACCAGGCAATTGGCATCACTACCACTACAATAGTTATGTCACTAGACAAAGAGTGAGCTGCAGTATTTTTTCAGTTGCTTAGTTTCTGATATGAGCTTTAATTGCCAGGTTGAATGGAAAAACCAAAAACGCAAATGCTCCTCACTACAGTTGTTTGTTTGAAGCATATGATTTTCTGATAGGATCGCTTTTCTACTATAAAAAAGGAAAGTGTAACTTTTACAGCTTTAGCTGTAGGCCTCGAACTAAATGGTATCTTCTCTGTATTAAATCTTAGTGATAGATCAAAAGCTGGCTTTCAGAAGTGCCTGAAAGCAACTCAAAAGCGGATATAGGTGATGTAATCAGCTTCAGAACAATATTGGTGTTAGATGCAGTCATACTATTGGTCATAAAATCAAACAGGTCCTTGATCACTGCTTCAAAATAGCAGTAATCCGTTGCTGAGTCCCCAGAAAACTGAATACCCTGTGAAACATATAAACCAAAGGCCATAACAGAGAGGTGCAGCAGCCTGTTAGCTTCATAGAAGGTCAGAGAAAATACCTGGAATATTGAGCAACGGAAGTTAGAGTGAGATATAAACATTATACAGAACTCAACAAAAATAAGCTAATAAAGAAAGGGCTTTCGAACAATGAAGCAGACTTCATTCTTACATCTATCAGTAACATAAAAACACAATCAAGCTGCCATTAATCAACAGCAAGATAATTCAGCTTTTGCAACATGCATAAATACTATATATCTTGTGACAATACAGATTATGAAGAAATATAACCGACTGCAAACAGAGAAGGGAGGAAATAAAAAAATAAAGTGGACGCAGACATATTTTGACAGCCTAGCTAGCATTAACTCACGGTTGGTCCAATGCCACTGCCAATCCTTTACTACAAGCAGCAAAACTTTAGTAGGCAGAGTACAAAGCCACTGGAATACTTTATTCTATAAGATCCTAACGAGTCTAGAAAAAGTAACCTATACTAGATGTGGAAAAACAGCAATAGACTTGAATGTCGATCATTGCACAACATGACAGCAATATGCATATCAATAAAGAAGCCGCCCAAAAAAACTTTCCTCTACATGAATAACCAGCATCTTCTCCATTGCATACAATTACATTATTGTAATCTGATATGAGATAAGTCTTGTTTAAAAAAAATTACGAGTCGTTAAATCATAACTATTCTAATATGTGATGCTCATAGTTCGTTACGATAATTACAAGCATGACAAAGAAAACCCCTTGTTTCACATAGATAATCAATCTTGAATGAAACTCAAAAACATGCTGGTCACTAAGATATCGCCATATGATTAGATCAACCCTTGTTACTACATGATAGAAGAATAATTTAAAATACTGACAATCACACTGTGGAACCACTGAAACAACATGGACCTAGGAAATAATACCACCAAGCAACCACCCCTCTGGGCTTATAGGAAAGATGCAAAGCAGAAGTTAACTCCACAATGAAGTAAATTAGAGGTTATTCGTTCTTTACAAGCTCACTAAATTTCACACACCCCTACCACACAAAATAAATAAATAATAGTATAAAGCTTAAATTACCCTTTTGCCTTACTTTACTCTAAAAGGTGCTACTAATAGACCCTACAACAATTTAAAATCTCTTCCTTTTTTGCTCCAAGGAATACAAAATCTGACAACATATATCAGCATTTTTAGAAAGACATGCTCTAAGAAGAAAAAAAAAAGCACAGATACCTGAAGAGTTGAAGGGTCCTTTGAGCCCGCAGGTAACTCCTGAAATTTCCGCCTCTGTGAAGGACGATTCTCCTTCTCAGGAGTGGAGCTTGCGGCAGGTGTTGGGGCTGTACATGGGAGAGATGCTGTAGGCGCAACTGTAGAAGTTATTGGAGATGTTGAGTGCCTAAGGGCTAGAGCAACTTGTTGCAAAGGTGTAGCCTGGGGATATATTCCACCATATCCGCTATAGCTTGTTCCTCCATTGACTAAAGGCTTGGGATGACTTATCACAGTAGGTTGAGTAGGCCCGTAATTTACCACTCCTCCTTGGGAAAAGATAGAACCTGTCGCAGGAATTGCAACTGGAGAAGCTGGAGTAAATAGCGAGGAACTAATTGTGGATAAGGAAAAACTACCAGCAGGACTGGTATTTACTTTCTCCTCAATCCCAGAACTTTGAACCCCTGATAACAACTGCTGTGGCGGTGGAACAGCACTATAAACCTTATTACATGAGATCCTGTAACGATTAGAAAAACATCCAAGACAGTCCACATGAGAAAAACTCAAAACCCACTGACACGGACAAAAGTGATGCAATTACAGTGACATGATAGTAAAAACAATATTGACATGCAAAAAGATAGAACTAAATGAACTGCAAAGATACAACTAATGTATCTTGGAAACAGAGAGTGCATACCAATCTATTATATAACGTGTATACAAAATACCATCCCTGTTTATAGCCTAATTACCTTGAGGTACCACACTCTAAACCAATTGTATCTAGGAGATTTTCAGCCAAACGCTTTGCATCTTCCAGACTTTTCAAATTATCAGCAGATAAGAATAGATGAAGAGGTTGCTGTGCTTCTGCACAAAATGAAAGAAAACACGTGATAACAATTTAGCAAAGGAGAATTAAAGTGCACAGAAGAAGTGGAATATTTGCAATGAAAATGTATCATTTTTCATGACCAAAAAGTACCTCCAGTATTTGGGAGTTCAAAATTTCCAGAGCCACGTCCTTTTAGTACAACTGTTGCTCCTGTTTCATTCATAATGTGATTTATATACTGGTCCTGCATGTAGAAAACCAAACACCACCAAGACAAAAACAATTTCTCCCAATTGCATGGAGATGTGAGAGAAAGCTTCAAACATTAGAATCTCTCATCGTCATCAAAGAACAAATAATTAAAAAAGAAATTAGAGACAGAGAGAAAATATAGCTCTAATAAGAGATAAAAAAACTAGAGACCTATTATGAATACCAAATGTTATCAACATAGGTACCCAAGAAAATATTACATATATAAGGAAATGTCTAATGCAGTAAAATGACCCAAATTCAGAGTCGAGAAACAGTGAAGAGACATGAAATTCCCTGCCGATCATGATAAGAGAAGGAAAATCGAACAGCGCAAGGAAAAGGAGGAGGAGGAACCTTACATTTGGTCCACGAATTCGAGCAGCAATGTTCAGTGATTTGTCTGCGTCAAAGCCCAAAAATACACATGTGCTCAGAGCCTGAGAAACCTTATTCAGTTAGAGACTGGTGAATTACATCACGGTCTTGATGTCATAGCTTATAAAGGTAGCACTCAGCAATGCTTTTAAAACTGCTTCTAGAAAGATTAAAATCGATGCTTTGAAGCAAGTAACACCTACTTTTGGACTTTTTTAAAGTTTCGATATCTAAGCATAGTAAAAAGGCCTTTCAAATTCTTCACAGCCAAAGCAGAATTGAACATCTTAATATCAATCTTATAATGATTTTAGTCGAAATATGGTAGATGGTGTTTTCTCAATAGTAATGCCAGGAAGGCCACAATCTGGCGAGGCAAGATGTGCATACCTTTGCTCCGCTAGCGCCAGTCATGGGAAGAACAGATAAAGCAGGCTGTAGATTTGGCCCTTGTTTCAGCATGTCTTCAACAATGGCGGCTGCACGATCAACTGCTAAAATCCTTTCTGCAGTATCTTTCAACTGCATTTTATATTTTCCATTATTAGATAAGTGATAAGTCGTATATAAAAGAACAATGGAAAGGAGCTTCCACTAGTAATCAAATTAGTAAAGCTAAAATAAAACTCTTTGAAGGATTGAACCTTAAGGAGTGATCTCCCACATCCACACCAATATATACACCTTAAACCAGATTTTTGATCAAAGGGATTTCTATTGCATTAGGAAGTGATACATGAGATCAAAGTAAATCAATCGTTACACTAATGTGGGAATCAAAAAATATAAATTCATCTTCTAATTAGCTGGTTAAATTCATCTTCTAATGAGCTGGTTAAATTCATTATTCAATCAACCAGCGCATGGTTCTAAATCATCATTTTGAATTTGAAGGTCAGTGCACAAACAAGTTGAAAGACATGGTGTAAGCTGCCATCAGCTAATAATTGTGGAGTCACATGGTAGCACAGAAATGTAAAGGCTAATACCCAAATTGCCCATAAGAGCAAATATACTAAAAGTCTAAAACTCACATGAGCACCGGAAGATATGTGAAGATACAACGGCTTTTCACCATCAGGTGGGGCATTTGGTGGACGATATTTTCCCCTGCAAAGACCATCCAATGAACTCATGTTTCTAGATAAGTAAAAGCGGAATATAAATAGCAAATCTTAAAAAAGTACATAGTACAAATCACAAAACAGCTCTCAAATATGCCTTTATGGATATACTAACCTAGTTATCACCACAGCACCAGTGTACCTCTGAACCTGCAAGATGAGTAGACAATTTACAAAAATCTTGTGCAATAATTAACTTTAGATTCATAGAAAGAGTATCCTTTTCGTATGTGAATCACCAGATGGAGTCCGAGAAAAAGACATACCTCTTCCTGCGTCTGACGCTTAGTGAGCTTGTAACGAACAGAGGACTCTGCATCATTTATAACAATTTCTCGGGCAATCATTAGCTCATCCTGAATCTTAGGCTGAAAAGTGTTTTTTATCTAAAAAAATTAGTTTTCACAGCTAGAGAGACGAGCTATACAAATAAAATTGATTACCAGAAGCTAGAAGTATTCCTAAATGAGAAGTGGAAATGTAATGTGTGAACATTTAGACAAGATTGGAGAGATACAGAAAAGCAAAGCAAATTAAGAAAAACCGGTAAACATTGTAATGCAAGGAAAAGAGCAAAGAAAAAAAAAACGCGTGTTGTGGAGAGTCTCACTTGATTTAATTTGGGGATCCCAGTAGCTGTAATTTGTGGTGTTGAAGGAACATAAAACGCAGTTGGGATGGTTGCAGAATTAGCTAACAGTTGATTGCTCAAGAAAGGACTAGAATTTACTGAAGGAACTAATCCATGCAGAGAGATTCCAGCAAGAGCATTCATGTTAGCTAGAGGTACAACAGCACCAGGTACTCCTAAAGACGCTACTCCAGCTGACACCAACGACTCCGCCGGTTGGTCCCACTTTCTCCTTTTCCTGAACCATTTCATTATTTTCTAACCATAAGTTTAGTGCAAATTGACTAAAATCATTAACCAAAAACCATTAAGTACAAATCACATAGCTTTTACGGTATGCATTATAATTATACGGACATTTTTTTTTTGGTAATGAGGACTCACTCCTCCGAGCCGAAGCCCGATGTGGACCGTCCGCAAACCCACATGACTTGGCAATTCTGGGTTATAATAGCCAGCAACCTAATCTTAACCACTCTATCCATTGGAAAGGGCATAGCCAGGGTTTGAAACTGCAATCATGGCGTCCAAATGGACGAGTCTTAAACCACTAGACCAAACCCGTGCGAGCAACTATACGGATATTGATTCTTAAATATCAACAAAAATTATAAATTTATACATATACATCTCCATCTTAATTTTAATTTAGAAAGAAGTACAACCACATTGTAATGATAATTACGAAATTTAAATAGAGCGATAACTATGCAGCTATAAACCCTAAACAAAATAAATTAACAACCAGAACCAACATCACATGTATAAAACTAAAAACCTTAAATTATTAATTACCCACAAATTTCAAGAATTTAAATGGTTTCTTTGTTCAAGTTTTATTGTACCTTTGTCTTGACTGTGAAGCATCGGCGGTATTGGCAATTGAATCTTCCGCATTAGAGCTAGTATTGCTCTCCTCTGTCATTTTCTTTATTTATTTATTTTTGTTATTTTCTTTTCGCGAAGATTGTGTTTGTATTTTTACGAACGGTGATTGCGGTGGTGGTGGTGGTGGAGGCGGTGGTGCTACAATTTATTTTAGATGGTTGGGTTGGGTGAGGACGAAAATGGAATGGTGACCAGCCAATTGCTATATGACACGTTGAAACTTTATTCTGACTATGTTTCCAAGCTCAACTACATGTCGTTTATAGATAGCGACTCTAACTAGCTAGAGTTCTTCACGACTTTGGCTTCTGATATTGGGGTTTCTGACAGAAGAAAGCCTATCAGATTTAGAAAAATCCAATTTTATGCCTATCGAATAAAAAAAAAAATCCGCAACTCTACTCACGGAATGGTATGGATTCCGCAATGTAGAATTGCGGAATCCATGGGCTCAGGCAGTAAATTGGATTTTTTTTTAATATGCACAAAATCGAACTTTCCTAAGCCTAGCAGGCACTCTTCCGTCAAAAAATCTCTAATATTATACCGATTAAATAAAGAGTTACCATGCCTCTATATAAGCATCAACTTCAAGAACAATTTCGTCATTGTTAAATGACGTGTTTAAATTTGTGTTGTCATATATGTTGTAGTTTTTTGAATTAACTTTCCATTAATCATTTAAATCTGATGCAAACAAACAATTTACACGCTAAATAATAAGAGTGTCGATAATCGACATCCATTATATTTTCCTCTAAAATATTAGTAGATGTTAGGGCCTCTGCGTTATTAGTATGTCCAAAAAAGATAAAAGGGCTAATCTTAATTTGTTGTCTTCATAAAAGTTGAAGTTTTTGAGTTAGCTTTTTAAAGTCGTTTGAATCGATTAAATTTGACAGCAAACAAAGAAGTTTTGCCATAATAGTCACACTAGTTATCAATAAGCGATCAATGTGCCCCGACAAGAAACTAATTTTTTCTTATAATTTATAAATATCTGATTCTATGTGATATATGTTGTATTTATTATATATTAACAAATGTGTATTAAATAATATTTCTATCAAAATAATTAAATCTATTCGTATCAATTAAATATATAGAATGAGAATGTTTTTTCATTCTCTTTAGTCATGAGAGTGAGTTTATAAATATTTAAATATGTAGTTAATTTTTTATTTAAAGCAATTCATCAAATAACATCTTTTTTTATTTTATTACCATTATATGTGGTTGTCCTTAAGTTAGATTAACCATTGTTATGTTCAAGTGTGAATCCCAATTTTTATTTCTAAAGAAATGCTAAGTGTTCAAATAATTTTACTCAACACCTTTTTATCTTTACGTTGTTACGTGTCGCTTGCATCAGTATCTCAAACGTGTCGGCTTCATCAGCATGACATTTAGCCAGCCGCAATACCTCAATGCGTTATAGATGCATAATGATATATGATACACCACAAATACATCTTATAAACGAGTTGAAATACATTTTCTTGTAAATGTATATTTAATTTATAAAATGTGTATAAGATGTTTTTTATGTGTTATGAACTGTTTTTAAAATATGATTTTTTTATGTGAAATACTTAAACTATACATGTCTGTACTTTAAAAAAAACAAGTGTAAAGTTATGTATATAGTACATTTTTTGAATTTGCGACACACATATACTACTAGCAATGCGTTATGGTACCTTTTAGATACACTTAAAGGATGTGTATGAGGCATCTTTTAAATGTATTTGATCTCTTTAGGAGATTGGATTTTTATAAATAAAAATAAATTGTAAATGTTTACATATTAATTTTTTTGATTCGGAGGTATATATAATCTAAATGTTTTACGAGTCAATGACACATATATTTTTGACTCGAAATATACTATAGATATTTTTCAGATACATATAAATGATGGACCATCGTTCATATTTTTATCTAAAATATAATAAGTATGAGGTGTTTGTTTTGATGTAGTTGACCTATTTACCAGATATGTTTTTTTTATGTAAGTTAATTCAAATATGTCCATGTTTATATTTTTTGTAAATAAATACAGAGTTACGACACATTATTAGATGCATACAATATTCTAATTATTAGAGATATAATACATGAAAAATTCGTCGATGATATATAATTCTCATTTAAAATATCGATGACGTGTTGATGTAAGGACTAGCGTGTTGACATGTGGTGATGCAATGCCGCCGCGTGCTGATGTTGGATTGTCGTAAGGCTAACACGGGTTGATGCATTGAATGATATGTATTGACGTGTCATTTTATCATTAAAAAGTAAAAATGTATTTTTTTTTAAAAAAACAGCTTAGATGGTAATACAATAAATAACTCTAAGTATGTACTTCTATAAATTAAAAAAACTAATATTAATATAGTTTGATGGTATTAACCAAAACTGAATGAAAATCTATTAACTCAATGCTCAACTCAAGTGTTACCAAAAGGATAAAAATACAGAAAGCCGCCGCACAAAAAATCTTTCAACTCTATGTAGTACTTCAATTAAGTGTGACCCAAATAATAGTATTCGATGCTCAAGTTGAGGATATAAATATAATAATTATTCGAGAAAATTAAATAGAACAAGAAGCCGCCCAATAAAAATCAATCAACTCAAATTAGTCATTCCATGCTCAAATTGGACCAACTTGTTTGAGACCAGGCGAACAAAAAAGGCAATGAGAACTCCCTTCATGTTTTTGTATTAAGAGCTTCGTCATTGTCAAATAGCAAATAATTAGCTACACAAGGTACCACATATTTATTATAATTCACAGTTTGATACCCCTTGTTTGAAAATCAAACGATTTGGTACCTCAGTTTTGATTTTGTAAATTATAAGGCCCTTCTGTTAAGTATAGGTACTCAATCGTTAACGGAATGAAATGTGAGATACCAAATCGTTTACAAATGAGGTACCAAATTGTTTACAAATGAGGTACCTAATCGTTTACATAATTGAAATTGAGGCAACAAATCGTTTATATAATTGAAAGTGAGGTACCAAATCGTTTAAAAGTAAATTTTAAATTATTAAAGGAACTAACAGAAGGGCCTTATAGTTTATAAAACTAAAACTGAAGTATTAAATTGTTTGATTTTCAAATAAGGGGTACTAAACTGTGAATTATGACAAATGTGAGGTACCTTAGAGTAATTTACTCTTTATTTTTTTAAAGTGAATAATAGTAAGAAATATTTATATTATATTTTAATTATAGTTTTTATATTTAAATATTCTTTTTTTATCACAAAAAAATAATACCATTATCATATTATTGAAAAATTACACAATGTATTATATGATTTTTAACTAAAAAATATTATTTATTTAGTACTTTCTCCATTCTAAATTGATATGTTACTTTATTATTTTAAGCAAATTCCTTCGAAACCTTCCATATATATCATATTTCACATTTTAATCTTTCTTATTTAAAAATTAAACGATTTGCTCCCTCACTTTTGTTTCCAACAACGACTTAGTTCTTAGGCAATACTAATATAAACCAGAAAAATCAGGACAGAGACGGATCGAAATATTGATTAGATAGGCGTTTTGTAGTAAGGGAAGTAGTTATGAACCCTGTAAACCATTCTCATGGGGATGGTGAAGAGAGGGTTCCAATAGACAGAAAGAAAAACCACAATTCTTTTGGAATTATTCTGCACTTAGAACTTTGTAGGGAATATTACCGAAACCATTGAATTCAGAATATGGTAAAATAGCTCCTATGCGGGGAACTGCTCATTTGATGGATGTCGCACTGGCTCTATTTGTGGTATTCATATATATTATTTTAGAGATTTATAATTCTTTCGTTTGCTGTCAGTCAGCCGAGTCAAATGACTAAATAAAAAAAATTAATTTTAAACATGAGGCAGTCTTTCATTTTTATTTCTATCGACTGTTTTGTCCCTCAAAATTAAAATTAATTCACCTCTAAATCTTTTAACTTGGGTGACTGAAAAAAAAATAGACGAAGAGATTAAATTATTGACAGAATTATAAATGAAGGACCAAATTATATAATTTCAAATAAGAGAGAATAAAGTGTAAATTATGGCAAGAGAGATTTTAAAGCAATTTCCTCTATTGTTTTGGCGTTTAAAATTAAGAGCCACCTTTTTTTTTCTAGAAAATCATTTAAAAAAATTAAACTCCTATCTTACCTTATAAATATGTACAAGTGACTCTTTTACATTCTATATTTAATTAATAATCAATAATTTCAATTATTAATAAATTATATGAAACAAACTTACTTTCGTAATAGATAGTTCATAATTCTATTATCTAATAAATTTAATAAAATTTAAAATATATATTTTATAAATATTAATTATTAGAGAGATTGTTTTTATATATATATATATACATAAATACACGTTGAACAAATTATTATATTATCCACTAATTATTAATTGACCACAATTAAAATATTCCCCGCACTTATTTTATTATAATGTTAAAATGAAATATATTTTTTATTTATATAGTTAACAATGCAAATAAATGAATTTTTTTAATAATTGTAAAATATATTTAGTTTTGTTTTTATAAAATAATATTAATAATCAGATCAACAATTTTTTTTTTAAAATATACTAATTTTATTCTATTTATATTTTTTTTACAAATTCAATACTAATTTTTATCTATCATAAATAATTTTATGTCCACTTTTATCTTTTATTTTTTTCAAATACTTGGCCATTTATAAGAAATGGCAATCTTTAAAACATTAAAATATTACTCCATGAAGCAATTTTTTTTTTCCAAATGCAATAAATATTAGAGCCGGAGGGAGAACCAGGTAGAGTTGGACAGAAATCACAGCAAAAATGGCAGAAGGCAAATCACACACCACGTGATAGATCTGTAGCTGCTTTAGCGACACCTGTTGCTTTGTTTGCAAACTTTCCTTTACTGCTCTAAATGTACTTCCATTACCTTTTCTAGTTTTCTTCTTTCATTCCACTCCCTAAATACTTTCTCTGTCTGATTTCGTTTTACTCATTTTCTGGGCTCCATTTCTTCTTCATACACTTTGAAGTTTATAATGATGGCTACTCTCAACTTGGGGTATGCACCCTCAACGGGAGTATTTAATGTCGTTATGAGTTCCAAGGGTAGTCCAAATCGTGTTCAGTCTTTTTCCACCACCACCACCTGTAACGGCGGAGATAATGGCGGCGGTGAGTTTCCCTCGTTTCTTCCGAAAGAGGTGGAGAAAATCAAAGACCCATTTGCTAGATCTTTGGCGAGAAGAATAGTAAGGCTTCCTGTTCAGGTAAAATCCACTTCAATTTCCTCATATTGGTACTTTGTTGTCCGTCGGTGATAACAGTCAATTCAGTCACTGAGAGTAAAAAATCTAACTTTTCTTTATACGTACTTTGCCAACTGAATTTGATGATTAATGTTTTTTTGTTTTTTTGTTAAAAGTATGTATCAAGTTGGAAAATTGTACCCTTTAAACAAGTGTTTATCTCACTTAACGTTGTGACACTTTATAACAAACTAATAAGCATATGCTATAGAATTTTTTTAACTCTTAATCTTTTTTTAAAGTAAAGATAGATCTCCTCTAATTGTTAGCGGGATGACGGGTTAAACAGCTCACTGGCTGGCAGAGGGAGGATCGAACCCCTGCCCTCTGAGGAATGCAATGTTGAGAGTGCCAACCGGGCCACGTCTCACATGCTATTTAATTTTTTATTATTGAATATTTCAAAGTGTGATAAGTTGTATAATAATTCTATAAACAATTATTGCTAGTACTTTTTTTATTGGAGGAAGTAGCTCAAATTCTTTAATTTTAGGACTATTGAAGTAGTCCGAGGCTAGCACCATAGTCGGTTCATATTTTTGTCTACTTCCTTTGACAGTGACACCACAATGTACATACATTTATATTTCCTAGATATTTATCCACATTGGACCACCCTTTTTTACTTCCAACTTATGTGTTTTTTCGAGTAATTATTCCACACAACGTTGTATTTGATAGGTTTTTAATAGGCCTTAATAAAAAATTCTAAATTGCAATTGTATCATTGTTGCACTAATGACGTGGTACAATGGTTACGTTGAATAATTATTCTACTTATCACATATTGTACATTCTAATTTTTCCCGTATAATTATAAAGAGTGTAATTGAGATAATTATGTTATTCCAATAACGTATTGACTTGCCATGTGATAATTGCAGATGGGTTCTTCAGAAAACTATATTATGAGTAGTTGTATCAAACCATTGACAAAAACTAAAAGCAATCCAGTGGTTCTCCTTCATTGTTTTGACAGGTTTGCTATTCAAATTATCGTGACTAAATTTATTATGTGTTTGTGAGGGTGGCCTCAAGCTAGTCAATGACAAGAAAGTTTATGTTCCATGCTGAGCATGTTGTCTTATTTGCAGTTCCTGTTTAGAATGGAGATGCACATACCCCTTGCTTGAAGAGGCTGGTTTGGAAGCTTGGGCTGTTGATGTTCTTGGTTGGGGCTTTTCTGATTTAGGTCAAGTTTGTACTTTGTTGCCGTAAATCTTCGTTATACTGTAGTGGTTTCTACTTTCTATGCTTATTTCCCACCAATATTTTGTTTAAATGTACTGATTAGTGTTGCTTATTGCAGAAATTCGTCCATCATGTGATGTAGCGTCTAAACGACATCACCTGTATCAGGTAACTTCTGACATTCTTGATAATCTGTTTAATTTTTGAAATGTTATTTCAGACTTGGTCTTTATTGTCTTCGGCCTGCTAAAATTGAAAGAATAATAAAGTTTGGGAACATTTTAATATTTAGAACTAGACACTGAAATTCAATCTCATCAGGGAAGTAAACTGTGTTTGGAAGTAATTTTTAGGGAGTAAAATGATAAGCTTGCCATGTGCATGATGCTTTGGATTTCATATAGAGTATGTTGCTTCAGCAAAATATTTCTGTTTTGACAATTTTAGGCTGTTTATCGCAGTACTCCTATAAACTTCAGTAATTGATTTATTTCTTTAAATCCAGTTTTGGAAGGAATACATCAAAAGGCCAATGATATTAGTTGGACCAAGCCTTGGAGCCTCTGTTGCTATAGATTTTACCGTCAATTATCCGGATGCTGTAAGTTCAATGTCGAGCTCATTTCACACTTCAATCGGATGCATTATGAATTACAGCATTGCATATGACTTCTTTATTCTGTTGTATTGCACCATGCAATATGTCTTATTAGCTAATGCTGAATGTTTTAAATCTACTTATTTTTATTGTATGCCAACAGAACTCTCAATTAAATATTAAATGAATGAAAATCTTAGAAACTATTGATGTCTGACAGAAGTAAATGTTGAACTTAATAAGTCTTTTTCCATAAAGTTGCAGAATCATGCCCTATCGGCAGCTTAACAACATGAGATTAAAAATAAACCACCCCAAATGGTTAGATTGCTAGTTGCATACTCAGTCATCTAAAGTCAACACGGAGGAAAAAGGTTATTGAAAAACAATCCGATATGTGTCTCAGAAGATTGAAAATTTTCCTTGTTTTTGTTGAACTGTAGCTAACATCTGTGCGTTTGTTAGTCCTCTCTTCTAGATCATGCATGCTCTTGATTTTGCAGTTATTCTGTTTGTTAATAACAAAAGTTTCCAGACACCTCACTCTACACAATTTTGCAGGTTGAAAAGCTGGTTGTAATCAATCCTAGTGTTTATGCTGAAGGCACAAAACATTTGGCTAAATTACCCAAAACGGTAGCCTATGCTGGGGTATATCTCCAAAATTTAAACTGTTTGCAATTTGCAAATGAGTAAAGCAGGATTGATCCTAACCTTTTAATTATTTCATGTACCAGGTTTCTTTTCTGCAGAGCCTTCCATTGCGCTTTTATGGAAATTTAATAGCCTTCAATGGCATTCCATTCCATACAATCTTAGATTGGACTAATGTAAGATTTTCATCGTTCTTTCTTGGTTCATCACTTGATTGATGAGAATGCACTTTCTTTTGTGATATATAAATGCAATTAAGAATATGCAGTTGAATCTTCACTTCTATATTTTTAATCTTGTCTAAGGTTGTTCAAGGTTAAATCTAACTGCCCTGTTTTCCCGACGTTACAATTTAGGTGGGCCGACTACATTGCCTGCTGCCTTGGTGGAAAGATGCAACCATTAGTTTTATGTTTAGTGGGGGATACAATGTCATTTCTCAAATTAAACAGGTACTGTATGCCATTTTACGGGAACTTTTCAAGTATTATATCTAATTTCAAATATTTTAGGTTTGCTCTAAGGTAGTTTTGGTCATAAGTACATGTTGTTAGGTGCTACTGTATCCGTTGAGTGCATACTCAAGAATCAAGAAAGACTTGTATTGCTTTCATTATATTATTAATATTAATTATTGGGTTATATATGCTGTTGAAATGGTGTTTTTTACCTAATTTAATTTTAGGTAAAGAAGAAGACTCTCATCATAAATGGCGAGCTTGATCAGATTGTGAGCTACAAGCTTGTAGTGGTAAGATCCGAGCACCAAGCTACTTTTGATTATTATCCTTTAATGCTGTATGAAAACTTCTTGAGTCCTACATTTCAGTGTTCTGTTTCCGCTTTCAACAATGCTTCTTAAACTCCAAAACTCTATATCTATAGCCTATTTTTACAAAAAAAAAAGTATTGTTTTCTCATTTTCCGTTTTGACATTTTTTATTTAGCGTTTTCGTTTCATGCTACATGGTCCGTGATTTTGTTACATAAAAAGTTTTGAATATAAAATTTACCAAGACTATAATGACTAATTAAACACTAGAAAACTGTTTTTTCTGTAATGCTTGTTACTAAACTATAACTTAAAAAAAGAAAATTCAATTTGTATATGACGCTCATTAGTTTAACAAGAACAAATTCTAATTGACCAGAACACGGTTCTGAGTTCAGGTCGAAGCACTTTAAAACTGTTTCATCGTAAAATACTATATGAAATGTACGATATGAATGTTTCGACTATACTCCCTCCTGATTGTAGTGCATGACGTAAATTGTTTTTGCTTAATGTCTTGCAGCAGCTGCATTCTGAACTATCGGACGCGATTATAAGACAAATAGCAGACACTGGTCATCTTCCCCATGTTGATAAGCCTGATTCTGTAGCAAAGTTGATTGTAGATTTTGTATGTGATCAACTTCCTAGAAATCAAATGCTTAACGCTGCGATGTTGCAATCATCGAGAGCCTGTGTTATTTCCAAGTAAATTTATAACTTTACTGTTAGAATGTTAATGTCTCATATCACAGTTTATAGTGAAATGATTGATAGAAGTTCAATTTGCTCATTAAACTTTCGTGCAATGTTCAATTTGATTCAAAAATCAACTTTGTTTCCTAATTGACACTCTAACTTGACATTTTAAAATGTGACACAAAATCCTTTCAGCACTGTATGATCTTAAAAAAATTCATAAAACTTTTGAATCCATTTTAATTAAAATTCTAAAATGTAAATGGCATTGCACTCTCAATCCTCTATTAACATTTTTAGTAGTTATTGTTGTTATTATAATGATTATTTTTGTAAATTCCATAGCTGGTCGATTTAAATATATATCAAGTAATTGATGCGACAAGAATAACTTAAATAAATTCACTAATCCAAATAGATTTTTACTATACCATTATCAAAAAAATTATTGTGTATCTGAACTCATGTCGAACTTGAGATGAAATTATTTAAAATAGGAGCTCCTCTAAATCGCACTCCCACATATTACTGGTGACAGAAAACAACTTCAAAAGTAATTAATTAAATTATCAAAAAAGAATTTAATTAATTAATTATATATTAATCCAACTAAAACATCACTATATTATAAGAAATGTTATTTTTCTATAGGTCACATTATTTCCATTTTGTTAGAAGTAGATTTTTTTTTACTTATTGATACAAAATAAATAAGTCTAGTCGTCGGCTTAATCGAAAACATTATGCACGATAGCAATAGCAAAACGACAGCGTAGGGGATTTAATAGTCGTAAAACCCCTTCTTCTAAAACCCTAATTTCTAGTCTTTCTCATCTCAGTCGTCTCTGTAACTGATAACTAAAACCCTAGCTCGTGAAGGAAAAAAAGAAACAAGAATGGAAGGAGATGGAGATATAGAAGAGAGGCAAATTCAAGCAAAGTTCGTGACAAAGCTTAAGCCACCGTATAAAGTTTCGACAACTACCATTACTATTCCTTCTAATCTCACTCGTCTAGGCCTTTCTACTATCGTCAATTCCCTCCTCAAAGCCGGTAAAGATTGATTACTGTGTTTTATTATTATGCTGTTATCCTGCTTTAGTTTGATTTCATAATTAAGTACTTTTTTTGTGTGGTTCATAAGTAATGCTATCATTGTGCAGGGAATCCTGAGTGGGAGAATCATCCATTTGATTTTCTAATTGATGGAGAGCTTATTCGTTTGTCGCTTGAGCAGTTCCTCCTTGCCAAGGGAATTTCCGCGGTAAAATGTTATTCATTTTGTGGTCACATTATTTCTTTGATTTTTCTATGCTTTTGTTTATAATAGATTCTAGAACTTATCAGTGTAGTACCTAACTTGGTTGAAAATGAAAAAAAATAGAAGTTTGACTGTTTTTGGCTATTAATTGGAGTACTAAGACTTTCTTAACAAGTTGATGTTGGTATCTTGATTTAGCAAATTCTAATAGCTTGGCATTTTCACTCTTTAGTTTTGTAGGAATTCTAATTTCCTGTAAGTATGGTTGAGTAGAATATTTTGATGCTTATGGATTTTAGGTGTGATGATTTTTTTGTGGTCCACTAATACACTCGGAGGAATTGTAATATTACAGGAGAAGATATTGGAAATTGAATATATTAAAGCAGTTGCGCCTAGAAAAGAAGAGGAGCCTTCTTTGCATGATGACTGGGTCAGTGCAGTTGATGGTTCATGTCCTAGGTAAGTTTGGATTTCTTGTTCCTTCTCAATAAATTTTACTTAGCTGAAGCTTTTTGAATTTCAGGATTTTGTTCCCAAACTATTGATTTGCAAACTGTGTATTTTTTTCTTGTTGAAAATCAATTTGATGTCCTAATGTTAGATAAGGGTAATGTAATTGGAAGTTGGTTTTAGGCAGCTGGTAGTAAAAAAAAATGTTCATCAATGCAAAAGATGGAGGGCTTTAAATTGCTAACCTCAGTCTTCCTTGAGCAGAAGATTACTTAAGTACCTGCACTAATTTTTGCATGATTGTGCTTAAGCTACAAATTACGAAATAGGGTTTTGAGCTGTTAAAAAAAATCCCCAGAGTATATAATGAACCTTTTAGTATTTATACCATCTTTGCATTCAGCTGCACCGGAGAGCTTGTCTCTACAGCAACTATGCAAAGCATAACCTGAAGTAGTATCTAATTTGTTCAGTGAGGCATTGATACATATTAAGAACATTCATATGAAGATGAACTCATCGATATGCTACATCTTAAATCGACAATCGTAGTAGAAGTTTGAGTAACTGTCATGAATGAGGTGTGTTGGAGGTTCTTAGCATACTTATGATATATGCTACTAAGCAACGGTGCAGTCTGTGCACCACCGATAAAGACATCATATCTTCTAAATTTGAACAATATGCTATTAATATTTTTCTTGTGAAAACTATAACATGTTATGGTTTGTTGTTCAAAACTGATCCGAGTCATGGTCTTTTGGCAGGTTTATTTTGACAGGGTGCTACGATGGCCTCGGAAGGTGAGACTCAAACTTAAGTTCTCCATATCCATTATATATGTTGGATTTTATGCGTTCTTGTTATATTTTCTTTAGTATTTCATTACCATAATTCACGAGGACCCAATTTTTGTGAACTTTTTGTTCATAATATTTTAGGGTATGGAAATCTGCCGGCGTGTGTGCACAAATACTAGAGGGACATAGAGATGCGCTTACTTCTGTTAGTGTCATTAATGCAGGTATCAACACATTATTAGCTGAAAGAAGATTTGTGTTCATTGTTAATTTCATTTTCTAAATTTTCATAGTAGATGTGTCTATCTGATGTCGAGGTCACACACAAATGTGAAAAAAGGTTTTTGATGGGATATGCTGTGTCAACCAATCCCTAATGGCTCAGTGCATTAGATGCCTAAAATTCCTTTCAAGTTTCAATGCATGTACCTGCTTGCTACTTTGCTTTGATGTTAATTTCTTTCCTGTTAGCGAGATGATGGTTCTGCATAAAGCATCCTTTTTCAAAAGAGGAAGCATGTGTTTTCTTCTGGATGATAGTGTTTTTTTTTTAGCATCTATGAATTCCTATGAAGCACCAACACTTCTCTGAGATGTCGTATGCAAGGGACACTTTGGGGACACGTGACACGCCGAGGACACGTATGTGATAGATAGGGCAAAAAGGGTCTTTTACTGTCGCAAGGAGGGGGACACGGCAATTTTTTTTAAAACAGTTATGAGTCTTTTTTAAAATAAAAATCCAGCCCTCTCTTCATCTTGTTTCTTTAAAATATCAAAACAGCTCTCTTTTTTAAAACTAAACTCAGCCCTCTTTTCAATCCTCTTCTATTTTTTTTCTTATATTTCTTTCTTATTTCTTCACTTTAAACACAATACCCACTTAATAATTTTCCTTCAATTTCAAGGATTACTCTTCTTCTAATTTTTTTCTTATCTCTACAGCTTCATATACATGTACATTTAAATTTTTAATGAATTTATTGTGTCCCCGCCATGTCAATGTCTTAGTATTTTAGAAAATATCGTTTGCCGTGTCAGTATCCGTTCCCGTATCTGTGTTAAGTGTTTAAAGTGTAATGAAGAAAAAGGTGGAAGTTTGGTCATCAAAGCATATTAGATGCACCTGTAATGAGTGTTTATCCCATGCAACCGTTGCGCCACGTCATTTTTACATCAAGCCAATGAGCATTTGCGATAAGGAATCTTTTAATTATTACTTATTTTTTTTATCATTCAATTTTCCACATGGCTAACGCACAATTGGTTTGTTGCACGAATGACATGGCGCAACGGTTGTGTGCAATAATTTTTCACCTGTAATTTATTGCATCAGAATATTTTATTTTATCTCATTGCTCTTTCCCTCGCGTTTCTCTGAATCAAACTTTCTTTGCATTTTATAATTATTTCTTTTTCTAGGTTTGTTGAATTTCATTTGTGTTATGTGTAAACTTCATTTTGCCAAAGCTTAGTTCCTTTGTTTGGTGAACTGTAATCTTTTTCCTTTTTGCATTACATTTTAGCTCTTAATTGTTTATCATCCAGTTCATTCAACTTGCAGGCGGGGATAGTGTTACACTGGCCACTGCTTCTAAAGATCAAACTCTTAGACTATGGAAGGTAATTTGGATCTAACTTGCTGTTTTATATAACTCATATTGTCTCATCACTCAGTG
The DNA here is from genome assembly GCF_937616625.2 of Mercurialis annua. Classification (NCBI taxonomy): domain Eukaryota; kingdom Viridiplantae; phylum Streptophyta; class Magnoliopsida; order Malpighiales; family Euphorbiaceae; genus Mercurialis; species Mercurialis annua. Next base: position 33,976,496 of record NC_065573.1, on the reverse strand, counting down.
AATTCTCTTTCTCCTGAAAGTTTGATACAGAAAAGCTGCAAAATAATTCATCAAAGCTTAGAGCCTTCAAAGTTTTGCGTGGGCATAATGCATCTGTGCAAAGTGTTGCAGCAGAGAAATCTGGAACCATGGTCTCTTCTTTTATTTATGTCCTTAAAAGACCAATGCTATTATGGTCTGCTTTCAAACTTTAGCTCAATTCTTTCTTCTTTATGATTAATTAGATTTGTTCGGGTTCTTGGGACTGCACAATTAATTTATGGCGGACAAATGAGTCAGATGCTGAAGGAAATTTAGTGTCTACCAAAAAGAGAAAAGTCAAAAATGGAGCTGATGAATCTCAGTTGGAGGTATCATTTGTCTTTTACAGTCTATGCTTCCATTTGGTTGCCATATAATTGAGGTTGAAGTTGAACTTTGTTGCAAAAGATTTCTCAAGAACTCTAAATTTTAGGAGATTGATAATAATTTAATTTCAGCATTTGCAGTCTATTATAAGATGTTAGCGATATATGTTGGGGTCTAAAAATTCTGATACTTGAAATGTTTTAAATTCAAATACTTTACTTTGTTGGTTTTTTATTTGGGAAATATACTTATTACACCGTCCAACAGGAACTTGACTGGTTTTATACAGAGCGGGATTGATTTTACTGTTGAGTACATCCAAGTACTCCTTAATATAGAAGGGTTGTTTATTTAGGGACTTTACAGGAATATTTTTTTCTACATTTTATCACTGTATGATGTATGTTGCTGTTTTTTCCCTTGATTTGTGAGCTTGAGATATGGTCTCAGAATGTGTTACTCTTAATTGATCATTTTGTTCTTGACAATCTATTGCATACAGGGTGAGGCTTTTTCTACACTTGTGGGTCATACACAATGTGTATCCTCTGTTGTTTGGCCTGAAAAGGAAACAATTTACTCTGCCTCATGGGATCATTCTGTTAGACGTTGGGATGTTGAGACAGGCAAAGATACATCAAATATAGTACGTAATTCGCCCTCTTTCATGTTGCATCTCTCTCTCTTTTTGCTTTAATACGCACATGCCCATCTTGATAGGTGTTTTTCTGCGCTTATTAAATTTATATTAAGGTTTAGATGCTTACGCTGTCATACATATGCAGTTCTGCGGGAAAGCTCTGAACTGTGTACATGTTGGAGGTGAAGGTTCGGCTCTTATAGCCGCCGGAGGCTCAGACCCCATTCTTAGAATATGGGATCCTCGGATACCAGGTCTGTTAAAGTCTGTTGACTAAGTTGGTATTACTGCTCCATCTTCATCTCTCATGCATTTTATATCATTTATAGGAACTACCGCTCCTATATACCAGTTCTCTTCTCACAAATCTTGGATTTCGGCTTGCAAATGGCATGACAAGTCTTGGTTTCATTTACTCTCTGCATCCTATGATGGGAAAGTTATGTTATGGGATCTAAGAACTGCGGTATTTTGTTCTTCATCAGTTTACTTTTAATTACCGGTCTCCCATTTTCTAGACCAATTATAAGTATACAAACAAACAAATAAGTAGAAAACTATAGGAGCACTCTCCTGCTTCACAAAACACAAACTTTTAAATATAAATATGAAATAGGAAACGGCGAAATAATATTTTTACAATAATATATTATAAATATAAAGTTTTAGAGTTTCAAAAGCCTTGTCAGAGATGGAAATGAAATGCTGAAATACAGACCTCTACAAGTTTAGTTTACCAGCAACATAGTAAAAGGGTGGGAAAATGGTTGTTCTAAGTATTTTGTTGTTGTTGTTGTTGTTGCAGTGGCCGCTATCTGTTATCGAAACACACGACGATAAGGTACAATGCCACTTAGTGTTTCTTCATGTATTCATTATCTTGGAATACTTCTTTTTAAACTATGCAGATGCTTGTGGTGTAATTCAGGTGCTATGTGCTGACTGGTGGAAGAGTGACAGTGTGGTTAGCGGTGGGGCTGACAGTAAACTTTGTATTTCTACCGAAACATCTGTGATTTGATGCAAGGAAGAAGGTGATGCATTATTATGGTTATATTTATTTAGCCCAGTTGAGTTTTCTTTACCCCTCCCGTTGCATCTTCTTTTTCCATCTGCAATTTTTTGCACCTGCTCTGCGACAAACAACTGCAAGCTCGGGGAGTTTTCTTTTCCCGTTGGAAAGAAAAAGCTTTTTAATTTAATTTTTCAAAAGGTATTTTAGTGTAATTTTTTAATATTTTGTAAACATTTTTGCTCGGAATCAGTGAACTATATACTGTATCCCGCATTAGATCCAAAATTATCAATGGAAGTGTTAGGTATATTTCTGATAATACAGTAACTATATTTGGGTGTACAAAATATGATGGTCATTTAATTTTAATCATTCGTCATATATAAATATTTACTTTTTGAGTCATTTGAGTAACGTATTTTGTTTTTAAGGATAATCATTTATAAATTGGCTTAATCGCCTTCCCTGGCTATTTTTTAAAATTACTTTTAATTATACCATTGATGAAACTAAATTTCATTAAATTTAATTTTTTTGGGTGATTAAGTTTGTGTAATTCGATCCAAATTTATTGAATATATATTTATAATGAGATGTTTTTTGAAATATTGGTTAAGCATGTCATGTCTCCTTATTTTCTATTTTTGATAATATATTCCCTTAATATTATCTCGGTAAAACCAAACAAAAACATTTCTCTCAATGGCTATTTGGTTTAGTTATTTTTAAAATCCAATAAGATTAATTTGAGAGTTTATTAAGTCGTTTGGTAAAATAATATAATTATCTGTTAATGTTTGTTCAACTTCAATTTTTTTTTTTACAATTGGAATAGTTTATTTTAATTGTTTTTTCAATAGTTGACATTTAATTTAACTTAATTAAATATTTAATAAAATCAATCATATTAAAATAGTGTTTTTATAATTTTTTTATAACGTATAATTTTATCCATAGATGCACTTTGGAGATCGCCTCACAAAAATCGTCTGATTTGCATATCTCCTTACAAATAATAATCTTCGTTAGTTGTTACTCTTGTTTTTCTATTTTAATTTCAGATTTGAAGTTCATCATTCCTCTTTTTTTTTTCCGATTTCAAATCAACATTTTTTTTTTGTTTACTGTTGTTATATAATAGTAATTTTTCATTATTAAACATGTATAAAGATTATCTTTAAAAAATATAATACTAATTTTTATGTTACATAAAATAATTTTATGATTTTATGAAATAAAATTTATTATTTTTACATTTTTACTATGTTTGATTGAATTTTTGTCTTTTTATTTTATTTGCAGTACGATTTGTTGATAATGATTGATTGCTGAATAATTATAATGTTATAATGTTGTTGATTTTATGTTGATGTTGTGTTGATATTTGTTTGATTTTAACATTAGAAAATAAAGATAATATTGTTTGTGAAATACATTAAAAAATAAAAATTAAACTGAAACTGGATAATGATATGTTAGCATTAGAAAAAAAAAGACAAATAATAATGTTGAATTATTGTAATATTACAATGTTGATATTTTATTGTTTTTTGGTTAATATTTGTTGATTTAGCATCGGTGAAGAAAACAATAATGATGTTGAATTATTGTAATGTTATAATATTGCTCTTATCTTGATATTGTGTTGATAGTATGTTGATATTTAGTTAATTTTAACATTAGCAAAGAAAATCACATTATACGTGAAATAAAATTAAATTAAATTAAATTAAATTGAAACAATATTAAAAAATAAAAATAGTGTAAAAAAATTTAAAAATTTAAAATAGTTAGTTTATTAAATTTTGTTGATATTAAAATTGACGAGAATTGTCAACAGTAAAAGAAATTCAAAAATAAAAAATAAAAAAAATAAATATATGATAAATATTAAGTGCGTAAACATAATTGTGAAAACAAAATTAAAAACAATGAAAAGAAATATTAAAAAATGAAAGATAGTATAGAAAGTAAAGTTTTTTTAAAAAAAAATATAAAAAAAATTGGTATGGAATATAAAGATTTAAAAGGGATAAAAACGTAATTGTTGTAGAAAAATAGTATTTCATATAAAAATCCTATTTATTTCATTTGAGATGATAGCTAAACTAAATAAATTTACAACAAATGTAAGTTGGTTGAAAGGATTGTTTTAACTAACTATATCAAAATTAAATAATACTAAGAGCTAACCAAACATCCAGATAGAAAATTGGTCTGTCTAAAAAAATGAATATTCTTTGCTGAGTTGTTAATAGTCTCACTGAGCAAAACTGTTTATTTTTGACATATCTTTTAAGAAATCTTGCTGGATAATATAGAAGATCTATAATGGTGATTTCACTTGCATAATCATGAATGTCTTGCAGTTGATTAGCAGTCGGCTGATGATTTGCATTCCTCCTGATTTGCCTCCGGGGCAGAAATAAGAAGGGTGTATGGTGGGCAGTCGCACACTTTATAATTTTAAAGTTTTTTTTAATAAATATTACTATGTAATTGAATAGTATAGTTTTAACATTTAACATATAATTAGTTCATATATAAAAATCTTCAAATAACAAAGATTTTAAAGATTTGAATAAACAAAATACTAACATGATCTTAAGTAAATCGAGATGCAATTATAAACAATAAAAATAGTTAAAACAAGTCATATGATGTCAAAATACAATCTTCAATTATTTCAACTTCATCTACAATTTTAAAACGATGAGTGAACTCTAATAGGATCAGAAAAATGAATATGAGAATTTTCTTGATTCTATAACTATAAAGTAATTATTATTTCAAGCGATTTATTTGTTCCCGTTGCTTATAGAGATATATATTGGAAGAATGATACGAAATGTCAGATTAATTTCTATAATGACGGATGGACGACACGTGTCATTTAGTAATCTCTTTTCTTTAAATGGCGTCTCGTTAATTACCAGCTTCACGCACTTATAAACCGTTTTTAAGAAATGGCTGTCAGATCGCAGCTTCTTTAACCTTATCTGTTGATTAATTTACCATCAATTGTAACAGCCTTTATATTGCATATGGTTTGCATTCTGATTTGCAAACTAAAGGTAACCCACTATTTTAAATTAAACTTTCAAATTGTATCGGAATAAATCAATTAATTTGATTAATTTCTTCTTTTTAGTACTTGACTTTTTTTATTTTTAAACCTAACCAAACCATAAAATGAATTTATTTCATGTTTAAATCTAACCAAACCAAATTAACATTTTATTAGTTTTTATATTTAAATAAAAGTATGTTAAAAAAAGTAAAAAAAAAACTATAAAATTTATAATAATAATTATATTTTTTTAAACTGTGTGATAAAGATAAAATGGATTGTAAATTAAACGGAGGAAGTAAATTTTGTTTTATATTCTAATATTTATTTATAGTTTTGAATTTGTCATCTTTTTCAATTGAGTATACAGCCGAATTCATATAAATAAATATTAAAAAAATAATTATATTTGCTATAATCATTTAACGTGGACGGTAGGCCCGTCCACGACGAGGAGCATTCGAGCAAGATGGTACGGGGAACACAATGTTTATCCAACTTTCCAGCTACCTTTTCCCCATATCATTATCAACTAATAAAAGTTCCTTTGCTTTAACCTCTATCATTACGTGACTACCGTGACAAACCCATACACTTTTTTATTGACAAATTTGGCCTTCATTTTATATTTCTTAAACAAACCAATCCCGTTCGACATAATAAAAATCGACAATTTCTACTCCATAATTATCGAAAATAACATATTGGCCCTAATAATTAAAAAGTATTTATATATGTATGCAAAGTTAGTTACATGATAAAAGTTTTTAAAGAAGAAAAAGTGAGGGTTATGATTTTAAATCCATTTTAAAAATATTTTGTAAATTGTTTTTGGCAGATTGACTTGATCTAAATTGTTAATTGCAATTTTAATCTTTATTGTATTTTTCTCAGATATTGAAAAAATCTATATCCATAAAATTACAAGTGGAAAGGCTCAATGTATATAAACTGTAGTGGACGGATCTAACTCAAAAGAATATAATAATACAAGGATCTAAAAGTGTCCTTAAAGTTAATTAAAGGATTCCTTAAAAATTAAAAAAAGGGTGAGAAGTGTTAGAAGAAAGTGAATCTGCAATCCCCAGAAGCTCCATTAAAAGCTACAAATTGATGACATTTCCTTCATTTTCAAATTTCTTCAATGATTCTTTCATAAATTCAATCATCCATTATTCATTCAGGTCAGCATTTTTTTTCAATGATCATCTTCTTGCCCATGTATTGATTTTTGAACTCATCTTAGTTTCAGCATTGATTTGAATTGATTGGAAAATGGGAGCCATTTTCCTGGCTGCTTCTGCTATGCACTCCACCTCCACCTTTCATTTGCTTCATAAAAATGTTTCAAATTATTGTCTGCTTCACAATCCTAAGATCTTTCCACGGACAAGGTTTGATAGTTGAATCTAAATTCTGGAATTGCAATTTTCTTGTTTAGATCATGATTGCTAATTTAAGTTCTCATTTGGTTCTTGGCAGGAGATTGTATAATGGCCACTGGCATTGTAAACAGAAACCTGTTGTTTTATCAAGTACAGTAAGCATTTTATTTATTATCAAACTGCATTGTAGAATTATGCTTAGTTTGAAAGATTATTTTGTTTTAATTTCTTTTACGACTTTTGAGCCTGTTGCATAAAGGGTAAAATTGCATCAAATAATCTATCGAATATTTGGTACAAATGAATCGAATGCTCGATTATTGTTAGTACTCTTTATGCAAGTAGAATCCATAGGATAATTTTTGGAATCCAGTGTTCTTATGTTTTTGAAACGAGATTCTAGAGTTTGGGAGTTTGATTACTATAGTAAGAAAGCTGAGCCAGCATAGCGACTTATGACTGTTAGATTTCAAAAGCAGGACGATTCAAATGCTACATTCACAGGTGTGGTCAACAGTGGAGATGATCTTTCATCTCAAAGAGCTCAAGTGTTGGAGGATGAAGAAAATGAGTTAATTGCTGCTAAGATGGCTCTTTCTGAGGCCCGATCCAAACACCAAGCACTTGAGAAAGAAAGAGATCAGTTACTCGAAGAGTTGGCTAGATCTGAGGCTAAGCAGCAAGAGTATGCTGCTACCATAGTGCATGACAAGGAATTGGCAGTTTCAGAACTTGAGGCAGCTAAATCACTGTTCCATCAGAAGCTGCAGGAGACAGTAGAAGAGAAGTTCACTTTAGAATCTAGGCTGGTTCTTGCAAAGCAAGATGCTCTTGAGCTTGCAGTGCAAGTTGAAAAGTTGGCGGAAACTGCTTTTCAGCAAGCAACATCTCATATTCTAGAAGATGCTCAAATGAGGGTAGCTGCTGCTGAAACTACTGTTGCTGAAGCAGCGTTTCAGATTGAAGAGAAAATCAGGAATGCAACTGAAGATACTATACTTTCAATTGTTGAACAGTCAAAAGATGCTATAGCGAAGGCCCTTGATGTGGCAGAAAAAGCTGGTGACCATGCAGCAAAAGCAGTGGCTATCTTTTCTGATGGTATTAATCCAGTTGATGAGATTGCTTCCATGAAGTTAGAGAATATTAGATTAGAAGGTGTTGTAAATGGTTTAGAATCTCAGTTGTTAGTAACAAGAAGTCAGGTTGATAAGTTGAAGGCGGAATTGGACCAGGTTCGATCACAAGCTAAAGCCTATGAAGTCCGAGCCAATGATGCTGAGAAAGCTTTGCTTGAATTTCAGGAGACAAACAGGAAAAAGGCTACCCAGCAGGAAGAAAACATTAACTCTTTGCTGGAGAAAATGAAGAAGGATGCTGCAGAAAAAAAGAAGGCAGCATCAAGGGCTTTTAAGTCTGAAATAGAAAGCATAAAGGCGATTATTGAAGCTGCTAAAGAAACAGCGTATTCAAGAGAAAATGCTTACATGAAGAGGTGTGAATCATTGCATAGATCATTAAGGGCCTCTGAATCCGCTTCAAAAATGTGGAGGCAGAGAGCAGAAATGGCAGAGTCACTATTTTTAGATGATGAAAAGGATGAAGACACTATCTACATAGTTAATGGTGGGCGCATAGATCTTTTGACTGATGATGATTCACAGAAATGGAAGCTTTTGAGTGATGGTCCTCGAAGAGAGATGCCTCAATGGATGGCAAGAAGGATCGGGACTATTCGTCCCAAGTTTCCACCAAAGAAAACTAATGTATCTGACGCATTGATATCAAAATTCAGACATTTGGATTTGCCCAAACCTAATGAAGTATGGTCAATTGCTCAAGAAAAGCCAAAGGAAGGGGACACACTAATTGATCATGTAACTGAGAAAGAAACGATAGAGAAGAAGAGGAAGTCCTTAGAACGTGTTCTCCAACGGAAGACAATACAATGGCAAAGAACCCCAGAACAAACAAAATTGGGTCAGTTTTTTTTCCTTCCAGTAATATACTCCTTTTCCACATAATGTAGTTCTAGAAGCAAAATATGCTTGTACCTGACTCAACAAAACTGGTTTTCGTTGCAGAACCAGGAACTGGAACAGGGCGTGAGATTGTGGTAAGTATATTGATTAGAATTAAGAAATGACTACTATATTTGGATTTCTTTCTCTTTGTAAAAATGTTGTATACTACAAATGTGGCTCTCTCTTTTTATGTAATTTTGCGATTAAATGCATAAACACCTATTATTTCTCTTATCTCAGGGTAATTATAAAGATTTGTTATATGTCATGTAGCACTTATTAGTCTGTAAATAGGTTTCCTGAAGAGATCATTGGTCCATTTTGCTTGATGACCATATCTTAGTAGAATTAATGGCACGTAGAAATTATAATGAATGCAGGGTGGAAAACCTTCTATGCTAGATATGCATTGTTTGGTGTTCTGATTCCTATTTTATTGATTAACATTCAATGCCGGCGTTTATGTTCCTTAGTGCATGAAGTCAAATACTAATTGTTGTGTTCTTTATTGTCATAAGAACCCATTATTTAGTATTTTTACATTACAGGCACTTATATTAAGACTTCAAATTATCCACAAATTGTTATATGATTGTAGACAAGTTCTATTTAAGAATTGGCTTTAGCGTATACTGGCGTTGGTCTACTCTAGGAAACTTGGCATTTCTGAGTGTTCTGAACAAACCTACTCCAGTTCTTTGTATAAGGATTATATGGAATTATAACTTCTCAAGTTAATTGCATTATTTATACTTCCTTCATGTATGTCTAGTGCATATTTATTTTGTCCTTATCATAATTTATTACTCTTAAAGTTTCAAGGTTTCAATTGGGAAAGCTGCAGAAGACAGTGGTATATGGATTTAGCTCCTAAAGCTGCTGATTTATCTCAATGTGGAGTGACGGCAGTATGGCTCCCACCACCCACACAATCAGTTGCTCCTCAAGGTTTGTCTAAATTATTTATGTGTTTTCTATTATATGAATCTCTTCTTAAATATATTCAGACACGATAACGCTTCATCTATGAAAATGAAATGTTCATTATATGAACTTTATTCCTTATTTTGATGCAGACTTTTGCAAAATTGCACATTGGATTAATGTCTTAGAACTGTTGTATCATTGTATGAATTTTGCAAATGATTATTCTTATGTCTAAGCAATCGCCTTCTGCTCTATTAAGCTTTTAGTACCACTAATGTTCTACTTTTCTCGTGCATACATTAATGTTTAAATTATAACTAATGGCGGATGTTTGTTTTCAGCAAAATGGAGTATTAAACTTCATAGACGTTATTGATAAATGTGCAGGTTATATGCCGTCGGATCTCTACAACTTGAACTCGGCTTATGGCTCTGAGGAAGAATTGAAACACTGTATAAAGGAAATGCATTCTCATGATATTTTGGTAGGTTTAGTTTTTTGAATTAATGTGCAATTGTTTTGCCTCTGACACTTCAATGTTTAATATTTAAAATTTAATTTAAGTGAGCTTGGAGATTTTTTGGATTACATTGCTTTGTTGATTGGAATCCTGGATGGTTTAGAAATTCATAACTTCTAATAAAAAATGTCGCTTTTAAATATGCCACTCATGACTTGAACTGTTATTAAGAAGAATAATGCAGTGTGTTGAAATCTATTAGACGGGATCGTGAAGCAGCTTTTCTATTGGCAAACTGTAATGAAAACTTCCATCTTCTTGCTTTGGCAAACCTAAGAAAACAAGGAAAATACAGGAAATTGAACTGATGCTATTCTAATGATATCCAAAATAAACTGAAATTACTGTTGCTTTTATCATTTTATTTGCATTTGGCTCGGGTAAGCTTGTCAATAAAGACCCCCCTTTTATAGCCATAGGCCCGCCTGTGCGTAAAAAGCATGTTGCTATATTGTTTTTATTCCTTCTTACTGTTATAGGTATCCTGAAAAAGTTACACTTCTCTTTTGAGTCAATCATATGGCCATATTTTCTGCAGTAGAATCTCCTTATCTTCACAATTTGCATTTATGCATTTATGCATTTCTGGTGGAACATCGTCCCCTTTTACCTTTCTGTTCTTGAGGCTGGAAATGTATTGCTTTTCTGCAGTCAATCAATATGCAAATACTAGGTTGTTTTTGCCAGTAGTCCATTTCTGTGCATGATTGAACTCTCATGTAGAGGATATGATCTTTGTTTGAAGTCTTTGACTTGAAGAGATGCTATCCAGTTGTCTTTTATGCTTAGTAGATTGATAAATGTTTCACTCTTTTATATAGGTCTTGGGAGATGTTGTGCTTAATCATCGGTGTGCGCACAAACAGGTAAATCATGTCCTTATTGCTCTGAATTTTTTATTAGTACCATTCTATTCTTGAACTTTTTGTTATTTGAACTTTACCCAGTATCATGAGCGTTTACTTACAGTATTATATACTCTTCTTTTCTCCTCTTGATAGTTGACAGAATATCTGTAACATGGTGGATGCTTTATTAATAGATACTTACGTTCACGACTTAGGTATTATGGTCCGCATTAATTTCATTTAGCCAACAAAGAGATTTTTGTTTCCAACTTGCAAACTATCTTGGAAAGTTTGCTGTGCCAAAATGATATTACTGTTATTTCTATGGGTCACCTCTTTTTGTGCTATATTTCAATCAATGCCGATCTAAATTTCAATTTTTACTGCGAGTAAATTGAAAGTTGTCGCACAGTTCGCACCTGATATGTATGCCTAATCTACTAAGTATATCTGCAGAGTAGACTAAATCTTCTTCAAGGCACATCTCAAAGCATCAATTTACCTCCACATGATAAATAAAATATTTTTCTGTGATTTCAGAGTTCAAATGGTGTATGGAATATATTTGGAGGAAAACTTGCATGGGGACCTGAAGCAATTGTTTGTGATGATCCAAATTTCCAGGGTCGTGGAAATCCTTCAAGTGGTACGTTTCATGATATTGATTTTGATCACAGAAAAAACAGATATATTGAAGAACTATAATCATTTAGAACAACGACACAGTTCTTTTTTCCTACCCTTTGATAGTATAGTGATCTTTTCATATTGTCATGGCACTCTCTTTTGTTGGTAGCGTGTAGCTCATTTGAGTAATTTACATGCAAATGAAGGGTATAAATTTATAGATGGAGCAGAGATCATATCCTGTACTGGATTCCAACTTTTCAGCTTCTTCCTACAGACCACTTTTTAGCCAGAAACACTAAATCTACTCACTATTTAGTTCATCTCGTCTCCTCCATAATATTTACCTTTGAGATGAAAAAATATCAAATTCTATGCAGGTGATATCTTCCATGCAGCTCCTAATATTGATCATTCTCAAGAATTTGTAAGAAAAGACGTAAAGGAATGGCTAAATTGGCTTAGAAATCATATTGGTTATGATGGGTGGCGGCTTGATTTTGTAAGGTAAATATTCACTGTTCTTTGATTTTCTAATGTATTTCCAAATCACTGTTTTTGTTGTTTGCAGAGGTTTCTCAGGTACATATGTCAAAGAATATATTGAGGCTTCAAATCCTGCATTTTCTATAGGAGAATACTGGGATAGTTTAGCTTATGAACATGGTAGCCTGTGTTACAATCAAGGTACTCTACTCATACCTATAAGCATAGCTGACCTTTTAGTGGCAAAATTACGGATGATAAGTTCTTTTTTCTAGACTAAATCATTGTGTTTTTCTTCCATCACGATGTTCAACCTCTGTTGCCGAGTGCACCTTACATTTTTTTATCTGTCCCTCGTAATTACAAAAATCTATTTATTCAACGATGTGACCCTCAAATAAATAAAACTCTGATTTCGGCAAAGATCTTCTATCTGATTGTTTCACTTGTTTTCTATTAGAGAATAGATGTTCATCTAAATGTAGGGAATGAAATTTTTGCCTGTATGCGGTTAAGACTAACTGAAACTTAAGAGGATCAGAAATAAAAGTGTTTATGGGACTAACTGAAACATAAACTAGCCAACTTATCGGTACTATTTTCTACAAACTGTAGTCCAAGATCCTCTATTGTGCACAGCTTAAAGAATGTTCATTTTGGTTTCATTCAAGAATTTCTCTTGTATTTACATTCACAGTCTATTGCTGCTGTACTTTTTCCATCTCTTGGTTGCTTGATATGATTTAGAGTGGGCGTCTTTGTTGCTTTGGGGTAAATCTTTTTTTCGTACTAAGCTAAGCTCGCTCATGTATTAGATGCTCATCGGCAAAGGATAATCAATTGGATCAACGCCACCAGTGGTACTTCCTCAGCATTTGATGTCACAACAAAGGTATTTTTGGGATTGTAGCCAGTAGGGGGTGTGGAAAAATCGAACCACCCTAAATAACTGAACTGAACCGATATCTTCGTTTCAGTAATATAAAAATATTTAGTTTTTTTAGCTCGGTTTAGTTTTGGATGTAAAAAAAATTCAATTCATTTAGTGCAAACCAAATAAAAAGACCGAATCGAATAGACAAAAACCACCGAACCATGATATAGGATTGTAATATTGATAACTCTATCTCTCTATAAGGCTTCCAACTATAAATTCACAAAACATGTCATTTTTTTTTCTCTCAGGGAATTCTCCATTCTGCTCTGCATAACCAATATTGGAGGTTAATAGATCCTCAAGGAAAACCAACAGGAGTGATGGGATGGTGGGCTTCACGTGCTGTCACATTTTTAGAGAACCATGATACAGGATCGACACAGGTTCATCTCTCTTCTTTGCACGCATGCTTACTCACGAACAAAATAATTGTAAAGTGTATTGAGTAACTGAATTCACATTGCTCTCTGTTTCTATATTTTGCATATACTTTTAGCTATTGTGTTGTCTCTAATTTGGAGCGAAATGAACAAACTTGCTTTCATTTTGGTCAGGGACACTGGCCGTTCCCACGAGATAAACTGGCACAGGGATATGCGTATATTTTGACCCATCCCGGAACGGTTAGTTCTACTTTCTAACTCATTAGGATAGCCAAGTACTTCTTAAAGATGTATCCGTAATTTTTTCGCTCTTGTATTTCATGTCACTGACACACCCACGTAGAAGCATTTAAGAAAAGCTATGCTGTGTAGAAACAGAAACGCTGAAATAAGAAATGACGAAATGTCATCTTTTATAAAAATATGCTATAAATTTAAGTTTCGGAACTTTAAATTTCATAAATGGGAATGAAAAGAAGCAAACACATTCGATTGCGTAACATGAATAATCTTCCTAATTTTCCAGCCTGTGATCTTCTATGATCATTTCTATGATTTTGGAATCCGAGAAATAATCACGGAGCTTGTCGAGGCTAGAAGACGGGCAGGAATCCATTGTCGGAGTTCAGTCAAGATATACCATGCCAACAATGAAGGTTATGTTGCACAGATTGGTGATACACTAGTGATGAAGCTTGGACAATTTGATTGGAACCCATCAAAGGAAAACAATCTGGAAGGAAGCTGGCAAAAGTTTGTTGATAAAGGAGAAGATTATCAGCTATGGTTAAGACAGTAGTTTGATTTAACAAGGATATTTATATTTTCTCTTATTTAAAAACTTGTATCATTTCCAAAGGCAATCATAAAAAAATTGCAACTTTTATATCAACTTTTACCTTGCATATTAATAATGTGATATAATTAATTAGATTGGAAATCCAATCGTTTAATGACGTGTCAATAGATTAATTTCGTGACTTTTGTCCATGAGAGAGTATATGTAAGTATTTTTTCTTTATGATAAACCTTGTAAAACTTACAATTTGAGCTTTTTGAGAAGCAATAAAATTAAATAATGCAACTGAAAACAACAACAAGAACAATATAAAGTACATGTAATCTTAAATTAACTTTTAATATTTTTCTTACTGTAATAGCAATATTTGATAATTTTGTGGAATACCTAATATTTGTTTTAACTTACTTTTGGCATGTTCAATTTTGACAGATTTTTTATTCAATTGTTCTCAATATTTAAACAAAGTCAGTATTTGATACTACAGCAAAAATTAATAATATATCTTTTTTTTTGTAATATAATCCTGGATAGATGCTCATACTTTCACTTTCAAATTCCAAAATTTATCACAAATGCTGCTATTAGAAATACATCCAACATAATCCGCAACTCCAAATCACTCTACAATGTACAAGCACCATATCCCAAATATCGTTTAAGTAAAGAATCCTATAAGGTACAATCTAATCAAATAGAGAACTATAAAAGAACTAAAAAAGATGAGCCTTCTAGCACTCAAGTCCTCTAATCAAATGCGTCATCGTCATCATCAGGGAGAGGCTGAACAGCTGCTTGGAGAAGCTCCTGCTCGTGCAGTTGCTGTTGAACAAAATCCATATGTACTTTTGGAGGAGCAAGAGCAGGACTTCCAACAAAATGAAGGTTAAGATCTCCAGCAAGTTTCCTGGCAAGGTATAAGAAAGGTTTCTCAAAATTATAGTTGCTCTTGGCAGATATTTCATAGTACTGGAGATTCTTCTTCCGGTGAAACGTGACCTGCTTACCCTTTACTTGCCTGTTCTTTACATCAACTTTGTTTCCGCAAAGAACAATGGAAATGTTCTCGCACACTCTGCAGAGATCACGGTACCATGTAGGAACGTTTTTGTAAGTCAAGCGCGCTGTAACATCGAACATTATGATAGCACATTTTCTATGTATGTAGTAACCATCTCTGAGACCACCAATTCTCTCTTTTCCAGCCGTATTCCAACAATAGAATCGAATCTTTCCACAGTTTGTAAAGAAATCAAGTGGATGAACTTTACACCAATAGTTGGTTCATACTTTTTCTCAAACTCCCCTGTCAAATGCCTCTTCACAAATGTTGTCTTTCCAGTGCCGCCATCGCCAACAATAACAACCTTGAAGCTAGGATAATCCACAGTTTGTTGATTCGGTAAAGCCATTGCTTCAATTTCTTTTTTGGGTGGATGTGATGTGAGAAAGAAAAAAGAAGTGGGGAGACGATTTTATATATGGGAGAGATAGCTTGAGGTTGCAGCACCTTAACTTTAAACTGAAGCTAACATTTTCTCTTAATAATATATCTCAAACTAAAAAGACTTAATTGTTTTAAAAATTATTAATTTTAAATTGTTTTGCTATTTTAATACAAAATTTTAATTTTGACAGTTTAAATTATGAGCTATCATTTTTTCCGATTCTAAACACCAAATAATTTTTCGTTAAAAAAATACCGGAATAAACACTATTCCGACATTCACGGGTTCATTATATTTTATGGATTAATGTTATAAAAATTCACCAAGTTCACATATATTTTTTAAAATTTATCATAAATATACATCCAACTTCTTTTTTTTCTTCCAAATACATAAATGTTAATGTGGCATTCATTCATTTTCTTTCAAATCCATACAATTTTGTTTTCCAAATCCATCCACGTCATTAATTCTTCAAAATCCTAATCCAAAATCCTCGTCGTCTATTTCTCACTTCCATACTCCTTCAAAACCCTAACCCAAAATCCAAGAATGGAGGAAACTTTCCCACAGCATATCCTCACCGAAATACTAGTCAGACTTCCGGTCGAGTGTCTCTTCCGCTTCAGGTCCGTATCAAAGTCATGGTGTGCTCTAATCGACGGCCCAATTTTCATCAAAACACATTTGAAAAACTCATTGCAAACTAAATCCACTCTCAGTCTCATTTTAACAGATCCCAATCCCGATTTCCTCTACTGGGCAAGCTTCGATTCTCTCAGCAATGCACTGCAAGGCAATGCTTTAACCTTCCATGAACTTGATTACCCTTTCAAAGGTACTTTTAATGCTAATTCTCCTAATATTAGGATTGTGGGTTCTTGTAATGGCTTGTTATGCTTTGGAAATGCTACTGGGGGGACTTTGTTAATGAACCCATTCACTAGGAAGCACTATGTTTTACCCTATCTGATCATGGATGCTAATGTTAAAGTTAAGGGGAAATCGATTTGGGGTGCTTGGGCTTTTGGATTTGGGTATGATTCTGTTAATGATGATTATAAAGTGGTTAGGTTAGGTCAGTATGCTGGTTTGGTTGAGCCGTACTTTGACACTGAGACTATGGTTTATAGTCATAAATTGAATTCGTGGAAGAACATTCCGGGAATGTCGTATGTTCTCGGAAGTGATCAAAAGATGGGTTTGCTTGTTGGTGATTCTTTGCATTGGCTAGTGGCTCGAAATAAGATTTTGCAAAATCCCGACCTGATTGTTGCTTTTGATCTGGGGGTTGAGAAGTTCAGGGAGGTTCCTGGGCCTGAGCTTGCTGTAGGGGGTCAGAATCCTTTACTCAGTTTAGGAGCTGTAGAGAAATGGCTATCTGTATATGCTATCTACAAAGTTGGTCGTCTTGATATTTGGGCTATGAAGGAATATGGAGTTAAGGGTTCTTGGACTAGAATGTTTTCATTCACACCAAATGTAGTGCCATCTTTGAAATGTACGAGAACATTAGTTTTCTCAAAGAGCGGTGATGAAATTTTACTTGGGCTGCTGGATAAGAATTTACTCTGGTACAGTGTAAAAGAAAAGTCTGTCAAAAAGGTGGAGATTCATACTGTGGTGGATCCCTTTACAGTTGAAGTATTCTCTGGAAGCCTTGTTCCTCTTAATGTTAATGTTAAGAAAGAAACTACTGCGAAGAAGGCTCGGCCACGAAAGGGAAGGAAGAATAGGTAACTGCAATATGCATAAGCTTTTCAAGAGCTTTTTAATATACATTAGTTTAGTGTAGTTGGTTACTATAGCTATTAAATTTGTTACCACTAAAATGCATATATTTGGAGCATACTTCAGGTTTTTGTGTGTAAAAGCAGTACACTGTTCTAATAGATTCTTTAGCTTCTTTAATCTGTTATTGTCGAATTGCATATTATAGTGTTGATTCTGTTGAATTAAGATCAAGATTCAATTTTATCTCGTCGTGCTCATCACGATGCGACAATGTAAGAAATAGTTTTTGCATATTGTGTATAGAAGTGCTTATGATTGGTTATGTTTTTGTTTTTGCAGGGATGAGTTCCTATCAAAGGACTTCAAGTTGATTTTATAAGTAAATTGATCAGACAAGCATTGACTGTAGAGTAGGTGATATGATTTTATTATTCTTCTACTTTTGGCTGCTTTTCCCGGTTTTCAAAATTGATTGCATTGATTGATCATCTTAGGAAACACAGTCAACGTCCATATTTCCATTTGTCTTCATGACTTTGTTTCTCGCAGGCCTGAAATTGGTAGGATGAAGCTGTAGTTGGTCGCATGAAGGAGGGTCAACTTTTTGCATTTTAAAAGCAGTGTTATATTTAAATATCTGTTTTTAAATAGGTATATTCTTACTTTCTTGTTACTTTCATAGGATGTATTAAAAGTAACGGTTAAAAATTGGTATATTCTGTAGCTGGATTTGAACTTTTCTTGTTTCTATTATGTTGCTTTACTCACCTATGCCATTTGGGATATGTATGATTACTCTGGTGTTGGAGTTATACGATATGATATTGGAGGTATGCATTATAGCCTAGAATAGTACTTGATGTTTGCATATTTAGCTACCTGTATATTTTTGTCCAAGTATATGGAAACGGGAATGCTGAAATACAGATACGACAGAACAATATTTGAAAGATTTTACATCTGTCGAAATATTAATCGTATAAAGTTTCCATACAGCTTACGTTTTGGCATGTACCATTGAGTTTTTGTTTCTAAAAGCTCATCACCAATGTGCAAGCTATAGAGGACATAATGGTTGAACTGTGCTATTACTTATAATCACCATCTCTGAAAGCGTTCCTTAGGGTCATTGTCTATTTCAGGTGTAAACTAATCATAAATAATGACATTATCTTTAAATCTAAAAGTTCACAAGGTAATTCTCCTTCTATCTTGTTATTTGAAAAAGAAAAAAATTGGATGAGATTAATGATAATTATGCCTTTGGTTTGAATGAATTTCATAAAATAATGTGGAATTTATTTTTAGATGAATGTAGCTGTGTTTAGTTTATATATTCATTTAGTAACCTTATTTTTTAAGCTTTATATAATTAGTCATATTAGTATGTCAAGTGAATTACTGCATGAATTCATCCGCAAATGAAATGGACTCTACTTTATATTGAACCAAATAAAAGGTAAGAGCATCTATAACATCAACAAACACCTGAGAAATATATTAGAATTTATTTTTTTGTTGCACATTTATTAGATGTTTTTCTCATAGAATTAATGTATTTAAGAGAGTCTTAGTCATGGCTTGATTTGCAATTACAAAAGTACAATAAGTATATTATCTTTCTCCATGAATTCTTTACATGAAAGAATTTTGAGTCAAAACTTTGTACCCTTTAAAGAACATATGCTTGATCTTTTTTCCCAATTACTCTTATGTCATTTTCCACCTATATTTCAACTTGAGTCAATTTCCCATATCACAAGCCAAATCATCTCTCTATATCTTATTTGTTTTTTTTTCTTGTCCTTTAACTTTTCTTTGCAATGCTATAAGATGTAACTTTTATAGTGTATCTTTTCTAACATTATAATAAATATGGAGAGGATCTTTGTATTTGTTTTTGGTATATATTCATAAAAGGTGGTAAAATACGTGTGCATCTTTTATTATATTCACATGCACATGTCCATTTTGTATCTTGGTCTTATTCCAATTTCCAATCCCATTACAAACTGAAAATTCTTAGCTTAAGACACTTCTAAACCCGATTAGGCTAATGTGAGTGGGATCATCTTTTGAAAATTTCCAATCAAGTTAAATTTATTTTATATTTTTTACTTGTAGTTAGCTTCATCTAAACAAAAAAGGAACTAAGTAATTGATGAAATGAAATATAATTTTGGTATTAGGAGCTAATGAGTAAGATTAGAGCACATATAGCATAAATGACTAGAACCTAACTTATAGGCCAAATTATAACTAGTGCAAAAAGAAAAAACTAGCATTAATTTGATTATAAGTTATATTTAAAGGTCACAACATTCAATTTGATTTGTTTATACCAATAGTAATAATCAGGGCAAAGCCAAGTGGAATAGTCGATCTTGATCGTCAATAATCAACGATTATCTTCAACTGTTTTTCTATTCATTTTGATATTATTTTTTAATTTGTTCAATTGTCAGCCTGTCATTCAATTTTTCCATCCATTTTTCAATTTTATTTGGTTCTGAAACCGATAAATACATTTGTATTTTCAATAAAAAAATCGTTTCTTCCAATTAAAACTTACTATGAGAATAAGAAGATTTTTAATTTGTGTTTTCTTTTATATAACATGCAAATATAAAAAAAATGAAAATTGACAAAATATGCATATATTTGGGCCAAAAGTGAAGCCCAACAATAAATATTGTAAATCTGAGCTATTTATGTAAATCTGCGGAAAAAGAAATACAGTTAATGAAAAACAAAAAATTGGTCGATTAGTATTATAGCTAAATCGGCGGCGGCGGGAAAATTATTTACAAAAACAAAACTAACTCGTAAAAACACCCAAAAACAATAATAAACAAAATATAAAAAGTTTTAAAAGAAAAAAGAAAAAGCAATTTAATTGTACGCGTGGCAAAAAGCGCGTGGAATCCGCATATCCCTTTTCTTTTCCACTTTTTCCACTCCTTCACTAATAGCATACCCACCCACTCTTCTGAAAACCCACTCTCCATCCTTAGATGACTACTCGCTCCTCTCTAAATATCTCAATCCAACGGCTATAAAGTAACACGCGCTTACATGAAATATTTCTTGAAATTATCACTCTCCAAACCTAAGGCTCGGCTCCAAGCTTAACGCGGAAGCAAACAATTAAATTTTACTAATTTTTATTTATTGAAATAATTAAATTAGGACAGTGAGTCACTGTTATCTGTCTACCGATCACTCTTCTCTTCTTGTCTGAATTTCTAAAATAATTTCTCTCACTACCGTTTTTAGAGAGAGAAAGTTAGTGTGCTAAGCATTTCTTGGTAAAGAGAAACAAATATTAAACATTTAGTTTTGATCAGTGTGTAATCTTTAAAACGGCAAGTCGTTTTACCTATCTTTCTTGTTTGTCAAAAGAACCCTAAATTCACACTTGTTCAGAGATCATAAATTGGTTACACTCTTCTTCAGGAGCTTCATCTGGGTTTTTGGTAATTATGCCCTTTTTCTTAGCTGAAAGTGAGTAAATTTAGTATTAGTTTTGTATGAGTTCTTGATTGTTGTGCAATTAGCTTGAAAATGGCTTTGTTTTTATGAGGGAGGAGAGGAATTAGCTTTTATTTGTTTGTTTAGGGTTTTAAATTTAGTTTTAATTTGATTAAATATCTTGTTATTATGCTTTGAAGTACTTTTGTTTGTGAAGTTTCTATAATTTGCA
Organism: Mercurialis annua; assembly: GCF_937616625.2. Lineage (NCBI taxonomy): Eukaryota > Viridiplantae > Streptophyta > Magnoliopsida > Malpighiales > Euphorbiaceae > Mercurialis > Mercurialis annua. The sequence goes on along the minus strand of NC_065573.1, from coordinate 33,955,601 downwards.
GTTTTAGTTGTCTTAAATTCCTCAGCTTTAAAAGAACTTCTATTTTTTTTTTCCTTTTTGTGTTACTTGGTAAACTAAATTTCATTTCTTGGCGTGTAATTGCTTTTAATTTACATTTAAAGTTGAAATTAGTTATACCTTCAGTTACAGGTCGTTTTGAGAACCTTTCAGTAATAAATTGCATCTGTTCATTTTTCTTTTGGTCTTTGACTGTTTGCTTTAATTGTCAGCTATTGATACACTTTTGCTGCCTTGTCAGTAAGGTTGTTATAATGATGTTTTTGTCTGAATTATTGGGTGTTTACTTTTGCAGCATGCAATCTGTTTTCTAGCATTTTTTAATTTGATTGCAGTGCAATGGAATTTTGCAGGATGAAACTTTGAGGCGTTGTTGGCGGTGGTGTGAGTGAATATTTATTTATACATGGCTAGACCTCCTTTTTATTGTGAATAATTAGCAGGAAGGATTTTGGTGTTCTGATATTTAATGCCTGGTAACGAATTGGAAGACGGCATCCACCATCTGTATGAGCTAGACAACTCTTCCCGGAGCCAGCATCTGTCTGAAGTTATTGGTGGCAATTGGCCAGTACTTGACTATAATCAGTGGGTTGGAAAGCCGGCACAGATTGGATCACTACCAAACTTCAGTCTGAAGAACTATAGCTTGCAGCAATTAGGTATTAATAATTTGCACCGCATATACTATCCTCTGGGTGGCCTCCAAATAGTGCATTATAGTTAGTTAAAGGATTTTGATTTTGTGAAACTACGATTACTAATGGCAGTGTGAAGAATCTCATGTTTGTGTAAACTCATGCAAAATTATTTATTTTGGCAGATTCTGCAAAGGTGCATGTTTCTGAGCCTTTCAAAGAACACTATACGCAGTTGACTCTGAGGCCAGAGTATACTAGAAGTTTTAGCTTGAATAATCCGTTGAATGCAAATGAACGTTTGCTTGGGTTTCAGAATTTTCACTCCAAGCAGAACCAGCCAGCAATACTTGGTGAAAGCACCTGCTATGACCAGCAAATTCTGACTTCTAAAGGCTTTCCTATTATTAGATCACAACCTGATAATGAGTGTGCAGACAGTCCCACCTTGACAACAAATTCAGAAAGGTCCGAGATTACTGAAGCTTCTAACGATATTAATTTTCTTAGAGGGCACCAACAATTTGCAAGAGACCAAGAGCTGAGTGCTCCTCAAAATCACTCAATGCAGCAGCCTGGGTTCAATGACATGCAGTTGCTGCAGCAGCACATGATGTTCAAACAGTTGCAAGAATACCAGAGACAGCAACAGCTTCAGAATATAGGCGATTTGAGGCAACAGAACTCATTAAACCAGTTTTCTACTATTTCTCGACAGGCAACCGGCAATCAGTTTTCACCTCTTATTAATGGAACACCCGTTCACGATGCATCAGAAATGTACCGGAACTTGATGCAGCGAGGTGCTTCTCCAGCTCCACAAGGAATACCGAATAAAGTTATATTCTCCCAAGAGCAAGGTCAGGCTTTGCGTTCCATGGGTCGTACACCTCAGCAGCTTGATGTCTCTTTATATGGTACTCCTATTTCTAGCACTAGAGGTATGATGAGTCAGTATCCCCATCTCCAAGGACTACCCCATGATTCTGCAAATTTTTTGGCCAAGGCTAGTGGTCAAGCACAAAAGTCCATGATGCAATCATCTGGCTTTGGCAACTCCTATATTGGGGATCAGCCTGCTGTTCCTGACCTGGTGGGCTTATCTCAAGGAGTTTTGGTATCTAAGCAGGAGCTTCAAATGAAAAATAATTTTGGACAAGTTTCTGTTCAAGGTCTAAACAGTGGGGCTTATCCAGGAAGTCTTCAGGAGGGTAATACTCCACAGGTTGCTACAACAGCGAAGGAATATAGTGGGAGAAATGAACAAGCTGGTTGGCCTGCAATTCAACAAGCAAAACAACTTAGTTATTCTCAGGGTTTGGTCCCTTTGGACCCAATGGAGGCAAAGATTCTGTACAATATGGATGACAACATTTGGGATGCTTTAGGAAGTTGCCCAGATACAAGTGCTGGAGGTTTGAGCAGCACATTGGAACATCCAGACTCATCTTATGCATTCCCTTCTATTCAGAGTGGGACCTGGAGTGCACTTATGCAGTCTGCTGTGGCAGAGGCTTCCAGCAGTGATACTGGGTTACAAGAAGAGTGGAGTGGCTTGACTTTTCAGAACACTGAGCACTCAACCGATAACCAAATTTCAAACTTTGTGGACAGTGAAAAGCAACCTGCAGGTTGCTTTGAAAACAACTTGCAGAGTGCATTGTCCTTTAATTCAAAACCTTTTCCTATAATTACAGAGGCCAGCATGAGTTCTGGCTTCCCCGGCTTTCAGCAATCAGGAATTCAATTATCAGTTGAACAAAGAAAGAATATATGCCAGGATGGCTCTCGCGAACCCATTGAGAATTACAACTCTCAGCATAAATCATCAGTTGAAGGTGGTCATAAGGTTCAAACAATTATTCCTCCAGATAATGCATGGTCTCGACAGATGTTTGAGCAAACACAAAGTGCTGCACAGCATCAGAAAGGATCCTCAAGTGATATTTCTTTGGATAACAGGGGTAGTAAGAACATATCAAAGACCCGACAGCAGATGAATAGTGGCCCTGATGTTTGTGATGACTCTTTTGAAGGCGCCAGTGAAAGACATGAAATGCAGCAGAACTACCAGCAAAGAGAGAATTCTAATGACTGCTCAAGAAGCTCTAGTAGTCACGAGCAAGGGCATGTTGAGCAGTTTAAGATTTTTGGTAACCTTACTCCAACGAGTGTAGATAAGGTGATTGAGCTTCTGATATTTGTTAAGGGTACTTTATATGATCGCTTCTTTCCAATTGTTACTTAGTGACATAATCCGTCTTCTTCACAGGCGCCTTTACCTGATTTTCAAGGAAAGGAGGTACCTTTTATAGGTGATCATGGCTCTAATGCGTCCATTGCTATTCGTAGATCAGCTCTCCCTGGTGACTTAAATGTCACTTATCAGACAAGGTAGTTGGATTGCAAACTTTTTATGAATTGGAAAAATAGAGCACATTGTTAGCCTTTCTAATTTTTTTCAATCAATTATTGTTGCTAATAACTGACAAGTTCCACAGGGCATTCTGTATGCTTACTTTCTATTTTGGAAAGAAATATAGTTCTGAAATCCCATTATTTGAGTTTGAAGCTGTTTATATCTCACATTTATCCATGTGTTTCTTCTGCTTATAGATCTAACAGCATCATTGACTATTATAACCATGGCAGTGAACATATGCTTGAGTTGCTCGACAAGGTTGACCAGTCGAAGGATGGTAGCAGCATAAAACAATCCGTAACCACCAACTCTAATCAATTGGCTGAAGTTCCTGGAGCAGATTTACGTGATACATCTGTTGCTCAACTCTATGCTCAAACTTCTGCTTCCCAAGGTTTTAATTTGAGGTTGGCTCCTCCGTCTCAAAAGTTTACCTCAAATAGCTCTTTTGTTCCTCAAGGTTTCCCACAGTCTATAAACAATGTGAATTCCAGACAAGTCAACCCGGAGTCAGGGGAGAGAAATCAGGCTTGGTTAACTCCATCTTCATTTCAGACTTCACCTCCTTCACATGACCTGGCTCAGAGAGCACATTGGGATAATAAAACTAGTACTGTGGGACAAACAAGCTTTTCTCCATATATGAATATGCAGGGAAACTCTGTTGTGCCGTCATCACCAACTATTTCACTCACAAGAAGTCAACTTCTAATGCATCCCATACCCAATGTACCTGTTACTTCTCAGTCATCGCTAGCAGCCTTACCTGGTGCTACCACTGGATTTCCACCTTTTAATCAAGCCGCATTGCAAGTTACTTCTCAACAAATGCACCACAATGCTGAAAGTCAGAAGTCTCCAGTGTCGGATACTTCACCCAAATCTCAGCCTTTAAACATGTTAGGCTTGTCTCAACAGGGTGAGAATTCAACAAGGTCATATAATGTATGGAGAAATGTGCCAACCCAGAGACAGCCTTTTGGTATAGATCCTACAAATACTATAAGCACTTCACAGGCTCCACATGGGTCTTACTATCAGAATTCCATAAAAGATGGATATAAATCATCGGAAGCTGGTACATCTTCTACTTTGCAGGGCTTCGTCCAAAGGGAAGAGCATCTTGGAAAAGAAATGTTGCAACAGCAAATATCATCTAAGGCACTTGACACTCGTCAGTTAGATGGTGCATCTCAAGGGCAAGAACCAATTTTAGATTCTCTGCAGCAGGAGCAGGACCATAATCAAGCAAGGGATAGCAGTAACATGGCTCAAGCTTTTTCTGGAACAAATCGCGACTTTTTCAGCCATTCACATAATGGCCGTCAGAACTACTCTCTTCTGCACCAAATGCAAGCCATGAATAATGACAGAGATGGTGCTTTGGACGTTCAACGGTCTACAGATTTTGGGGGACAGCAGTTGCATGATAATATTTCAGGGTTCAGAAGCTCTATCGACGGTAGATCAAATTCAACTTCAGTACCTAATTCTTTTCCACCTGGGGATGGTCAAATGGTAAGCCTCCAGGCAGAAGCAAGGGAGGGCCTAACTGCAAAAGCTTCTTCACAAACTGCTCTTCAATCCAGACCTTCTCAGGAGATGGCCAGATTTGATTATAATGGCTCTCATGCTCAATCTAGCAGCAGCAATATGCTCTCTACTCATACAGAACATGGCCATGTTAATCTGCAAATGGCACACTCCTGGTTTAAGCAGTATGGGGCTCTTAGAAATGGACAAATTGCATCAACATTTGATGCTAGGCTTGCCTCAGCTGCCGCACTACAATTATCATCTCAGGGAAATCATTCTCCGGATTTGCATCTTGACACCCCTTTGGAAAGGGTAGATGTTGGTCAAGGTGGCAGGATTTGGCCGAGCACAGCAGCTGCCTTGGTAGCAAGTCAGCAGCTTTCCTCCCAATATGTATTGCCTTCAGAAGTTGCCAATCAAGCGGCTTTTATGAGACCAAATAAGCGTAAAATTATGACATTTGACCTTCTACCTTGGCACAAAGAAGTGAGTCAAGATTCCATAAGGCTTCAAAATATCAGGTGCTTCCGATATTCATTTATGATTGTCTAGTACGTAGATTGATGTATCAATTCCTTTTACCCTTTGCTCTCGAGATAACCATGTATTGTTTTTGCAGTGTGGCAGAACAAGACTGGGCACAAGCCACAAACCGTCTGACTGAGAAGGTGCGTTCTACTTTAAAAGCACTGTGGAATTAATATCTCTCTGTCAACTGTTTGTAATTCCTTTCTACTCAATGTGCAGGTAGAAGATGGAGCTGAAATTATTCAGAATCTACAACCAATGCACCGGTCAAAGAGAAGGCTTATATTGACAACACAGCTTATGCAGCAATTGTTTCGGCCTGCAGTTGCACCATATTCTATTTTGTCTGCAGACTCTGCGTCCAATTATGGCACCATATTGTACTTCATTTCTAGATTATCTCTGGGGGATACATGTAGCCTTGCTAATCGCATGAGAAATGATCTAAAGCTTGTAAGCAACCGTAACATGTAAGTGTATCTTACTTCCTTTATGTCTTCTAAGGAACTAGGTTCGGCAACAAACAAAAAGAGTTATTGCTGCGAGTTTTTGTTCATAAAAAACTTACTAGATTTCAATTGTGTGTCTAGGAATTCTGAGAAGCTCAAAATTCCCGAAAAAATTGGTGACGAGCAGTTTGTGGGAATTGTCGAAGAGTTTATTGATAGAACGCAGAAAATGGATAATGCTTTTCAAAGGTATGAACAAGTTGTGCCTGTAATAAGACCATTTTGACAATAGGAACAGGAGGTTGTAACAATTAAAGCAGTTCCCCTAAATTTGTGTACTCTCTGATACTGCAGATTGGACAAGTCAGCATCAGTGGTAGACATAAGAGCAGAGTTTCAGGAGCTAGAAAGGTTTTCTGTCATCAACCGATTTGCCAAGTTCCATGTTCGGGGACAGTTGAACGCCTCCGGAACCGCATCACCCTCTTCGGCTCCAAAACCGATTCCCCAAAGGCACGTTATGGCATTTCCAATGCCATGTTATCTACCGGAGGGGGTACAATGTCTTTCACTATGAGTCGAACTACTTACAGAAAACTGAATCGGTGAATCCTCTTTTTATCTGCAACGTGCATATCGTTCTGTCACTTTTGCGGTCCTGCTAACTTTTTCATTAACTCGAAACACCCCAATGCAAGAAAGAAGAGTAATGCTAAATGGAAAGCTGGACAGATCAAACTCGAAGTAACAAGGCCGCATATTAGTTTTGAAATTACGGCCGAATTGTTGTCATTTTTGAGAAAGTATATATTGTTTTGTTGTATATGTTAATGAAAAATTTCCAAGGAGAATAGGGAAGTTTTCAAATGTAACTTTTTATAGAGCAAGAGGATCAAATCAGTAGTTGTGGATGTTCTGTAGTGGTTGTTACATAAAAATAGTTGAATCAATGTAGCTTTTACATATTATTATTTCTGTGGCTTCCATTGTCTCTCTCTCTCTTTTCTTATACCTCTTTTTCAGGTCTTTCTTTATTGTAAAAAGCTGGAAGACCATTTTAATTGCGTTTTGGACCTTTCTATAAAAAGATCTGCTGTCATTGGATGGGAAGCAGCAAAAAGATGTTTTTGCTGAAAAGGACTTGGTATGACATACTATTGTTTGTTGTAGTAATGGAAAAGTACAAGGTATGAGATTTTGTTTTGACTTGAAAAGGTGACGATGATGGAGTAAAGGACAAGTGATGATTGGCTGGATTTCTAACTAGTGAAAATTGACTGAAACTGCAGGGACACGTCAGGAGTTTTCTTTGTCTTGATACCAACTTTGGTTCCACTGTGTCAGCATCAGAATGTGATCCTGAGTGAAGGTATGTCAATAAAGAATAAGAGAACAAAAACTGGTCAATCTTATATACTATTATTTAATAGATCAGCTTTTGTGGGGTTATTCTAAACATTTAGATTTGTTGGTCTGGTCCTCTATTGGAGCATTCTCTCTAGCTGACAATATTTGGTGGGGTGTGTGTGTGTTCTTGTTTCAGACATGCAAACATTCTTCAATTTAAATTAAACAAAATAACCTTTCTATCATTATCTCAATATTATTAATTTGTGTACATTTATACCATCATCACTTCACATGGAGCTAATAGTATCTTTTCTTTATCTCCTGATGGCAGCAATTGGGTCCCAGAAAATCTTCTACTGGCCTGGTGCCCAGTGAAAGGGTAATCTTCTTTTTGTTTGCTTTTAATGTTGTATTTAAGTTATATTCTCGGATAGTGCACTTATCTTGTGGTCCAAGAAAGAAACTTTTGTTTTTGTATTTAGGTTTGGAAAAACATGCATGATGCATATGCCCTCAAAATCTTATCAGTCTAAATTTTCAAGCTAGAAGATATATTCAGAATAAAAGTTTAGATACATTTCATATTAATACATAATTAAAAACGGAAGTGTGCAATTGCCATATGCTTAGGCACTGAAAATCTCGCCCACATTAGCATACTTCAAGAGCCTAAAACAAGCACTAACATATAACATATGTTGTCAATGAAGAGAGATTTTGTACTTTGAAACAACCACTAGAGGTTTAATGTAATAATCACTTGAAAACTTAGTACTAATATATGTGATTTTTCTGATAAACTAATCGTTAGAAACAAAAGTATTTGTCAATAGTTTTTTTAATGTAATAATTATTTGAGACATTAAAGAAAGCTTCTTGTAGGTGATATTACACATAGTTACAACCTACAAGCAGTTACGAGCGAGCCATATAAACAGGCTTAACCATTGAAAAATATTCTAACTTTTTCGACTTTTTTTTATTTATGGCTCAAACTTTCAGAATGGTCAGTTTTAGTTTATTTCTCAATTTACAGCTTCATTTGTAGCCATTTGTTTAAATTGAAGTGGGAAAAATCAAATATATCCCTCATGTTCGGAATCCTCAATGGTAAAAAGGCAAATTTGAACAACATGAAACAAAATAAAGAGTATATTTTTTCCTACTCTCATTTGGATATATGACTACAATTGAAACTAAAAATTAAAAGATGAGTTAAAATTGACGATTTTGAAAGTTTGAAGTATAAACAAAAAATGTCGAAAAGGTAGGTATTTTTGGACGAATAAACCTAAATTCCTGAACTTCATATTGTTTAGTTTACAATTTCTTTTTAAATGTCATTCAACTCCTTTTAAAATTGGTTAGGTCCTTTTTTATTAATATAATTAATAATGATCAAATATTAATAAATTAATTTACATATACAAAATTCCAAAAATATATATAGTAAGAGATAATGTATCTTACAATTTAATCATTTGAATAGACAATAATTTAGTATTATTTCTTTTCAAAAATATATTAAAATTCAAATCAATTTTTTAAAAAATTATAATAAGTGAACCTAAATTATATTTTTGTTGGTTTGATTTGATGAAGACGAGCACAAAAACGTTGAGAAAGTTGTGTTTTTCATTTTCAAAATGTTTTGAAAATTGAAACTGTTGAAAATTCATATGAAAGATTTCATACTGTTTCAGTGAAATAATAAAAAAAAAATTAATATTAAATAAAAAATATAAAAATTACCCACAAATAAATAATCTAATCAAATATCCACAAATTTTATTATTCATCTTACATGTAATAAAGCTCATCTTCTTAATTTTACTGTAATTTATTATATTGTTATGGTATTTGTAAGACTTTAAAATATTAATTTCAATTATAACTATAAAATATATAGATAATTTATTGTTTTCTATAAATGTAAAATTTTAAGCATATTTAAATGACTTATTTCACTAATTGTTGTACTATATAAATAAAAATTAATATTTTAAAATATTTTTATATTTTAATTATTTATATGTTTTTTCTACGTCTTGTGTTCTGTAATCTGAAAAGTGGCGTTTCGCAGTGTCCATTTATGTTGTTTCTACTTCCCATTAATTTTTATTTTATGCTACTTGTTATACGTATTAAAGTTTTCTACTCTTTCCGTTTTTATTTATTTGGACATCTAACCAATTTCATTTGTCTATTTAAAAGTTTAAGATACTTTTAACTATTTATCTTACAAATTTACCCCTTCCTCATAGATGACTATATGTAATGAGAATCAAAGCATTAATGATGAAATAATGACTAATTATTAAGATCATATTAGTTTTTACTTCCTATAATTAAGATAAAAGGAGCATTTTTTTAATTTGTTGCTACACTTTAATCATTATTTCATCATTAAAAGGAGCATCTTATTTAACGTATACAGTTAGAGCATTTTTTTTTATGGTATCCGACAGGTGGCAGAAAAAAAACCTTGGGTCATATTGTCTTTTATTAGGCTTCACTTATGCATAATGGGCTTTGCTCCTATCCACTTTAGCTTTCAATTTAGCCCTCAACAATTGCTGGTAAAGCCTACAACAACTAATAGTAAATCTAGCCCATCGAATTGATGTCAGCCTAGTTTATTAAACCTAAATCACATGCGGTTTCACTAATGGTGTGGTGGGAGCTATTTCTCATTAAGCGGAGGTTTTGAGTTTAAGCTCCCACACTCAAATTTTAAAAGGATTTGTTTGGTTCAGTTGTTTTTGGTAGCTAGTAGCTATTGATGATGACGGTTAGCTGTTGTTTGTTAGTAGCTGATAGCTGATAGACCGTGTGTTTGGTGGGATTTGATTAACAGTTAATGTTTATACAACGATATCCATAAAATAAGTCAATTATATTATAACATTTCAGTAAAATGATAGCAAATCGCAATACCAACATTAAAATTTGAACACATTTTTTACATATTTTTTTACAATATTGCGATTATTTTAGTGAGATATTATACTTATAATGTGATTGAGTTAATCTTCGAATAGCGTGTTTGACTTAATCTATGATTTTTTTATGTTATAAAAAAAATTATATTGTATAAGAAAAAATTTAAATTATTTGATAAATTTAGAAATTAATAAATTACATCTACTATAACAAAATAATTTTAATTATATAAATTTTAAATGATTTGGTCATTTATTTCTAAATAAAATAAGTATATTATTCTAAAATTAAATAATTTTATATATTATAAAAATAATATATTTTAGCATACATGATCTTGTTTAAATTATTAATAAACGCTCACGAGTTTAATTTTTTTTTCTAGCGGAACTTGTTATATCAGCTAATATTGTTATATTTTCTTACCAAATACCTAGATAGCTTAAGAGTCATAAAGGTCATATTTGTTCACCAAAAAAATTGAACCAAACAGCCACTTTGTGATTTTTTCTTTAAAAAAATTATGATAAAATATATAGAAAAAGACACGTGATGAAAAAATAATGACAAAAAAACTACTACAAAAGAAGATATAAATATGTTTAAAAAAAATTAAAGGTTATTTTCTTTTGAAACTATTTTTTAGAAAGATATGTTTAAAAAGAAATGTTTTATATATATGTGCGTGCGTGTGTGTGAATTTGGTATATTAAAGTTCCTCACAAAACTATATAAACTTGATTTGTTTCTATAAATGATAATTAAATTAACTCAACCACTAAAAATGAAAGGCAAAATGGGAAAAACGTTAGTTCAATGTAAAATCATTTTTCTTTTTTAAGCCTTTGTAGGTAAATTGTGAAGTGTGTTCGGTAATAATGATATTTAAGATAAAAAGGAAAAGAACCGTTTGGATTAAAATCAAGTGAGCTCTCAACATTCGGAAAAATTTATATATGCTTCTAGCGTCTGAAAAAAATACACTACCAATCTCTTCAATTTAACTCTGTCTCATTGCTTTTCAGACTTTATTAGTGTGATTTTACATGGTTAAGGAAAAAAGGTCATCTATTTCTTTAAAGTTTAGAGCCAGGATCAAGTGAGAACTCAACGTTGGAAAAAATTCAATAATACCCTAACATCTGAAAAAACATGAACAATCAAACTCTTTAATTTGACACTGTCTTACTGCTTCTCGAACTCTATTAGTGTGATTCTACATTACCGTCAAATTGATCCTCTGCAGCGAGTGTCTTTTCTTCAGTAATAATTCGTCGTTGCAAAGTCTTTTCATTATAAAACCGGGTTGAATCAATAGAGCATCCTTCTCCAACAATGGATCAAGAATTTCATTTCATTAATCGTATATTATTTGATAAAACCTACAACAACAGAGACAAAGAAAAAGCAACGTTTGGCGAGGTGGAAGGCGTCAGATGCAAGAGATGGAACGAGAAATAGAAAGGTATACAATCTTTATCCTTTGGGTTGTTAGAAAAAGGCCGCAAACAACTCACTCAATAATTCATATTTTAAATCATAATTCGTATTTAAATCATAATGCTTTTAAATTCATTTGATTCGTTATCATCTAACCTGAATTATTATGGTCTAACAAAACAAAAAGAAAAACATAATTAAATGCATATCATTCCCCACATGGTTCAATACTATAGACAAACTAATATGGCAATCAATTTAAGATTGATTAAAACACTAGATTAATTCCATTAACACGAAAACAACAAGCAGACAATGTCCAAGCCAAAAGCTACTAAATATCGATCTACAGCATCAAAGAAAAAGCAGCTTCATTAATGGCTAATCTCCATATTTTAGTCATACCTTATCCAGCACAAGGCCATGTCATCCCTCTCATGATGCTTTCTCAATACTTGGCTAAAAATGGCTTCAGAATCACATTTGAAAGCACACAGTTCAGTCATCAGCTGATCAACGGCGCATCAAATGGCTGTTCCGGTGAGCTGATTCGTCTTGTTTCCGTTTCGATTAGAATTGACAATTCAGTGAGTTTAGTTTTTTTTATTGTCATAGGCTAAATCATGAAAAGAAATGTGAATATATACAATGAAGAAAGTAACTTGGTTGATTTGGTTTTGACTAAATTGTTTATAACTTTTACCTCTAAGATTATACTTTTATCAGTTATTTTGTTGTGTCAAACTGTCAATTAGTTTCTCAAAATTAATAAGTTTAACTATTACTTTGACCCGTCCTGAGTAAGTAATTGAAGATGTTTTCTTTCAGGAACCCCAACAAAAGAGCAGATAATAAGGATTTCACCAGAAATGCCTGCCATGAATACTGCCAAGTTTGTCTGGGCCAATCTCGGAAACAAGGAAGCCCAGAAAACTATATTTGGCCTAATTATTAATAACAACAAAACTATAAACCTGGCAGAATGGCTACTCTGCAACACAGCTTATGAACTGGAACCTGAAGCATTTAACTTGGCTCCGGAGATACTTCCAATCCGCCCACTTTCCGCAATCAAGAAACACAAAAATTCTTCAGGAAACTTCTGGCCTGAAGATTCAACTTGTCTGAATTGGCTTGATCAGCATCCGCCGCAATCTGTCATCTACGTAGCGTTTGGAAGCTTGACAGTTTTTAGTCCAACCTAGTTCCAAGAATTGGCTTTAGGATTGGAATTATCTGACAGACCATTCCTTTGGGTAGTAAGATCAGATACAATCCGCAAGGAAAATTCCGCCTTCCTCGAAGAATTCAAATGCAGAGTAGGCGGTCGCCGTAAGATTGTAAGCTGGGCCCCCTCAGCAGAAGGTTCTGGCTCATGATTCCATTTCTTGTTTTGTGAGTCATTGTGGCTGAAACTCAACATTGGAAGGTGTCAGCAATGGTGTCACTTTCTTGTGCTGGCCTTATTTTGCTGATCAGTTCTTTAACCAGAGCTATACTTGTGATATTTGGAAGATTGATTTAGTATTTAACAGAGATGAAAATGGAATGATTACTCGAGACGATATCAGGAATAAACTGAAGAATCTGATGGATAATGCGGAGTTCAGAATAAGAGCTTCGAATCTTAGAGAAATTGTGATAAATAGCGTTAAAGAAAATGGTAGGTCTTACCAAAATCTTGAGAAGTTTGTTGAATGGTTGAAAGAATAGCTAACTCTAATTTTAATTTCTTTTATAATTGATCATCTTTATGTCAAATAAATTATTAAATGAATTTATCTGCAAATTAAATGTTCTTTACAGTAGAAATTGAACCAAGCAAAGGATTAGTGATTTTTCATCCTGAAAATTTGTAATGTGCATCTATCGGAATTCAGAAACTTGTTATGGCAGAAGAGTTTACAAATAATGACGTGCAACTATTAAAAAGGCAGCAGCAGTCCATTCTTATTCTTAGATGGGAAATTTAGGTATTTACCTAAAAAATAAAAATATTTGCACTTTTTACCTCAACAAGGAAAAGTTACAAAAAATACCTCACCTTTTTTTTATATTTATGTTTTTACTCTCGGAATTAAATAATTATAATTTTACTCCATTATCATAAAAGCAGCAGTTACATTATCATCTCAGTATCATAATATTTTTTTAAAAATTATTTTTCGTACGTTATCATACTATTATCATTAACTCTATCATACTATTATCATAACTTATCTTTATAAAAAGCAACAGTTACATTATCATATCGTTATCACTGCAGTGTTATGATAACGATATGATAATATAGTGATACTGATACGATAATCAGACATTGTTTATCATAATAGTATCATAAATATTATCATAACATTATCATATAGGTACCATAAATATTATCATCTCGGTATCATATGATAATGCTATGATAACGACATGATAATGTCATGATAACAATATGATAATCAAATATTATTTTCTATAAACAATATTTTTTTCCTGCAATATTATGATAACTACATGATAATACAGTGATACTCATATGATAATCAGAAACAGTTTTTTTTTTTTAGAAAAACATTTTTCTCTGCAGTGTTATGATAATGATATGATAACGTCATAGTGATAACGATATGATAACCAGGAGCTGTTTTCTGCAGAAAATCGTTTTTTCTGCAGAAAATTGTTTTCTTTCATCATAAAATCGTTTTTAATGCAGATTTTCAGATCTTAAACTGAAAAAATTCAAGAACAATTTTTTTAGATCTGAGAGTTAAAATAAATCGTAATAATCACCACGAGTTAAGAAAAAAATCGCTAAAATGTGGAAGAACGGCAAATCAACGGCGACGTGAAAACAAAGCGAAGGCGGGACGAAGGCGGAGCAACGGCGGATCGTTGAAGGAACGACGGCGGCGTGATAAAGAATAAAAAATAAACGAAAAAAAAAAAAGAAAAAATAGAGAAGAAGACAAATGGAGAAGAAGAAAAAGAAGAAGAAGAAGAAGAAGAAGAAGAAGAAAGAGAAAAAAAAAAGAGAGAGAGAGAGAGAGAGAGAGAGAGAGAGAGAGAGAGAAAGAAAGAGAAAGAAAGAGTAGAAAATCTGAGAAAAAAAGGGAGATACTCATGTTAGAGTAAAAATAAAATGGTTAGAGTAAAAAATAATAAAAAATAAGTATTATTATAATAAAAAAAGACTTTAGAGTAAAAAAATAAAAGTGCTAAAAAGATGAGGTATTTTCTCTATCTTTTCCTTGTTGAGGTATAATTTACTATTATTTTAGAACATAGAGTATTTTTTCTAATTTTCTCTTCTTAGATTTGGAAATGGGCTGGACTTGTATGCTTTGTTTAGATTGGGCTTGCTCATTGTGTGTGAATGAAGACCTACGCACGTGTTAGCATAAATTTGTAGAGTCATACATAATGGATAATTGATACCGAGAGTCACTGAACTTTCATTTTTTTTTAATTCAGTCACTAAATTTTAAAATTTTTTTATCACTAAACTTTCATTTTATTTTTTATGGTAAAAAATACTTAACTGGCAGCCAAAATTTGACATGCGGCAGCCGAATTTTACTAGTTTTACTTTGAAATATTTATCAAATATACATGCTTTTATTTTAAAAATGATTTTGTAGGCCAAATTATGCATACATATAAAGTTTTTTAGTAAAAAAAGAATAAATTCCGGCTACCACCTAAATAACTTTGGCCAGAGAAAACTAAAATGCTGTTAAAAAAAAGAGAAAACTAAAATGAAATAAAATAAATTTAGTGAAAGAAAATAAATTAAAATCCAGTGACTAAAATAAACAAAGTTGAAAGTTCAGTAATCTTTAATTAAAATTAATTACTCTATAAATAACGGAATTATATTCTACTTCGTATCTTCATTATGCTGATTTTATTAATTCTAGGTGAAATCTATCGTGAGGTTTCTAATTATTTTTCTTATTTCGTTCTTAAGCATTTCTATTTTTATTTTGATCCTTTTATTTTTATAAATAATTTTACAATTTTTTTATATTTTTAACTTGATCTGTGCACTTTTAAAAAAAATTAATTTTGTCCATGTATTAACAAAGATTCTGTCCTACTTTTTATTAACATGAAAATTTTTATAAAATTATTTTCGAAAATAAATGAAACAAGTAAAAAAATAAAAACATGTAAAGACAAAATAAATATAAAATAAAATAAATGGTACAAACATCTTAGACAGAGTTTGTCGAAATTCTACTTATACTTTAACTATTTAATACTATAAATTAGTTAACACGATAATTTCAAAATTAACATTATACCTTTACAGTGAAAGACAAAAAATTTATTTTTCTACTATAGTATAATACTTATACAGCTACAAAATTAAAGTTAAAAATATACTCATTCTATTCCAATTAAATTATTTATAATTTATTTAATTTTTATCCATTTAATAATATTTTATATTGCCTCATTTAGCGAGTATTAAATATTTAAGTAGGTAAAAAATTAGTGATTATTTTTAAATAAAAAATAATTATAAAAAGTTATAATATTGATTGTATTTTTTATTAAACTATATGATAATAAAAAGGTAATAATTCTATTGAAACAAAAAAGTATTATTTAAATATAAAATTTATATTCAAACTTTTTATTTCATTGCAGTTCAACAAATAAAATCAATGTCAAATGTTTATATTAATTTATATACATATAAATTAATTTTGCGCTAATAAAAATTCAAAATTTTTCATATATTTGTCAATTTCATTTTTGATATATTTATTAAAAGAATAATTATTATATCAAAATTTATAAGTATTTTAATTAAATTAAACCAACTTAAATTCTGTTGATATTTAGACTTTTTGTTTGTGTTTTTACATTTCTCGAGTGAATTAAAGAATAAATATAAACAAATTAGTAAATAAACAGAAGTTTTATAATTACATTTTTTTATCAAAGCGATAAACAATATATAGTCTGGAAAGAGTAATTTAGTACTCCCTCCGGTCCATAATATTTGTCGTATTTGACTTTGACACAAAAACTAAAAAAATAATTAATATGTCTTAATTTGTAAACACTTTTACTAAATTAACTCTACATTGAAATTTATTTATATTTATGATTACCATTTTCATTTATTTATTGTATTCTTTTAATAAATTAATGGGGGGTAAATATGGAAAAATAACAATTAATGCTCTCTTGATATTACAACATGACAAATATTATGGACCAAAAAAAATTCTCAAACGCGACAAATATTATGGACCGGAGGGAGTACGATTTAAATTAAAATAATGAATAATTATAAAGATTATTTTTAACATCCTCTTACCCTTAATCCTCCAGTTTAGAAAGAAATATGATCACATGGGGTTAATTAAAGTGACACATGTCACACATGCATATAAGAGGTAGCTTGAAAAGTAAGGCTAAACAACATGTGTGATAACACATCCCAAAATCCAGATGATATGGTAGTAGTGATTAGTATTAAATAATTAAGTTAAAATATTTAATTAGTGAAAAAGATGAGCAATTGATTTAATAATTTAGGCAGAGAAGAGTGGTGCTGCCAATGGATCAGATCCATGCAGGGAATGTGCAGAACATGCTGTACATTTCATGCTGCTTCACTGTCTCACTCTTTGTCACATGCCCTTTTATGTAGACATCATTCCCTTTCCACAAAAAAGAAAACACCTAAATTTTACTAAAAATTAACATCCTTTTCTAGTATTTTAAAGATTAATTCGGAAAAATTTATTTGATTTGAATAGAGCATAGATCCAATTTAATTGATGGATCAGAATTTAAAACAATCAATATAATAAAAACATAAAAAATTACTTATTAACATATCAGTCAGATTAATTAATTAAATATATGATTCTTTCAATATTTTAAAATTAAATTGGATAAATAGTCGAGTTAGTTTGACCATAAATCTATATTTCAACCATCAATTTAAACATTTGCATGGGTTTGTGTGTACGCATGTGTAATTTTTACTATATATGAAAAAAAAACTACTTAGTGAATCGCATTTTAATTACGTAAATAAAAAATCAGATAAATTTTTAATTGGTTTAATAATTTTAAATGTTTACAGTTTAAAGAGGTTGAACCATATTTTTGATTTTTCAAAAGAATTAAACCAAATTGATCAATAATTTGTAGTTAAAACAGTTGAATCAACCAGTAAACAATCCGGCTCAATTCTGAAAACTATTTTAAAACAGTGCCCTTTCTTTTAGATTTACATAAGTTTCTAATCATTTTTATAATTTTTTTTCAGTTTAAATAGGTTGAATCATATTTCAATTCATTAAAAACATTAAACCAGATTGACCTACAATTTATAGCGGAATCAGTTGAACCATTTGATCCGGCTACATTTTTAAAATACTGTATTGAAACACTGCCCAGTTTCATTAATATATTTTTTCAAATTTAAATTCCCACTTATATTTTTGAAATATCTTTTTCTTTCTGTCAAAAAAGAGAAATGCATGTGCTTACCCATGTGATTTCTTTGCCCTTCACTTTTTCTCTTAGGGGGCTTTGCTGGCCCATATCACCTTCACATGCACCCTTCAACCAAGCCACAAAATCCCCAATTACAACTTGCTTCACTTAATTCTCTTTTCTTGCCTTATTTGCCCTTCAAATTCTTTGTATTTTACCAAAAATGACATCCACTTTGTTTAAAAAGGAAACTTTGTCTTTGTTTGATTTGGATTAGGGCATGATTCTTGTTTTGCCTTGAATCATTTGCCACTTCTCCTCATTTTTCTATTAATAAATTGATACTATTAGTATTAAATTACTAATACTTCCTTTTTGCCTGTCGGTTCAGTTTAGTCCGTACTTCACTTTTTTTATTCATTCAATCTTTCTTACTATATTACTATTATGTCTTAATGGAAGCTCATCATCTTTCATGTCCATCTATTCATGATTTTGATGTATTTTTATTTCTTAATGAATGGATTTTAATTTATCCAAAAATACTTTTAATTGTAGGAAATAGTTTAGTCAATAAACTATAAATCAAACGTAATTACTAACAAAATAAGAATTTTACTAAAAGTTGTTTATTTTTATTGATCTTAATATATGTTTGATTAATAAAAAAATACATTATTTTTCATAAGTTAGACCACCTCCAATTCATAATAGCAAAATAGTATAATTATTGTAACATTATGGTTTAACTGAGTAAATTAATATCTACCCATAATTTTCTTTTTAACATCAAAAACTATTCACATGTTTCTAGTTAGATCACTTTTTTTTTATTATTATTATTACTAAATTGTACAAATTTTTATTTCATGGACCTTTCTCAAATTTAGTTTTCTAGAATATTCATTTAAAAACACATTTTATTATTAAATAATAACACGTAATACAAAATTTATTTAAATAAAAATTATAAATTAAATATTATTAAATAATAACGTTTGGAATCAAAAAAGAAAATAAAACTCTATATAGTGCTATCTTTAAATTGATTAAATAAAAAATAAAAAAATAGAAGACGTCAAATTTATAATAATATTTTTATCATTAGTTAGAGTTGCGCTGCTGATATGTATAGAGAATATATTAATATGCGATGAAAAATAGTTTTAATTGGTAAAAATTATAAAAATATGGAGGATATAATGGGAACGAAATAAATTATAGATGGTAGCTTCACATGTGGCATTCCAGATAAGCAGGCTTTATGCTGCCAACATGGCTCGCAAGTTGTGCCCTCCTTCCCGCTTCTTACTTTTCAACTGAAATCCAAAATCTGCTGTCGTTTTGCTTTCCAAAGTTACCATTCTAACCTTCACCACCTGATTGAAAAAGATAAATCTCTCTATGAAAGGACCACTGATCCCACTAAATTAGGACCCCACGATTCGAGTGGCCCATCATCGACGACAAAATCACTATTAAATGATCTGGACCATTGGATCTGTCCATCTTGTGAGATTTCTTGGCTGCCCTACCCTACCTCCTCACCTTCCTATTCTATGCATTTCTTTTGGAAGATATATAGAGTATGTAGTGCATATTTTTCCTTTGTTTTTTTTATTGAAATTATTAGCTAAACTTAATTAAATTACTAATTCAATACTGATTAAATATTAAGATTATGTGAACATTGTTACAAAATTAATATGAAAAAAGGGTCAACGCGCCCCCTAAACTTGTGTCACGGGATCATCTAACTCAATTTATACTTTTTTGAGCAAATAACCCCAAAACTCTTCATTTTCGGGTCAAGTAACCCCATAATTATATTTTTAAAATGCGTAAAATACAAATTGGAGGTGAGGGATGCAAAAAAGTAATTAGATACTTTCCTAATTGTTGCGATAAAATTATCTTAAATCTGTTTTTTAAAATAAAAATATAAATTATGGAGTTATTTGACCCAAAAATAAAGAGTTTTGGGGTTAGTTGCTCAAAAAATTATAAATTGGGCTAAATGACTCAGCGTCACAAGTTCAGGGGGCGCGTTGACCCTTTATTTAAATTAATATACCCTTTTTCACAATTAATCATACCATTCGAATTTATATCCTAAAATTTTATAATTTTATAATAATTTAATATAAATAATACAGATTAAACTATATACAAAAAGAAAGATAGATTGAGATAATTGAAACTAATAGCTAGAGGACAATCAAACTCTCTCTTATTTACGGTCGTGCTATTAACTACTACTGACTTTATTTTAAAATTTGTACATGTTTAAATGAAATTATATCAATATGCCAAACATTTGCTCTATGAATTTTGATTATTCAACTACAAGAATAGTTTTTCTCAAGTTCCCAATTAATTGTCTCTCATTTTAGGTTTGAATAAGTATAGTTTCATTCTGTAACAATTAATGTAACATTAAATTATGTAACAACAAATTTTTTACTGATAAATTTCATTAAAAAATACTACTATAATGGTATTTAATTTGATTGTTTTTATAATTACGTAAATAACTAGTAATAGAAAAAGTAGATTTTAAAAAATCCACAAAGAAAGTATACGATTTCTATGGGAGATATAAGAAAATTTCTTTTAGAAATTGGGTATGTAATGCATCATGCACTAATTTTAAACGATTATACATTATGGGACCAAGAACTCTATAATTATGTAATTTTTTTATATAATTATAGTTTCAAGAATATGATTTTTTACAAGTGACTACGTACAAATTCATTTAGTCATTTTCACAAATGAATGCTGGTATCTATATTTTAAAATAGAATTTAAACTAGTGCATGATGTATCATCCATAAATATAAACTATAAATTCTAAATGAATTAACATTTTCACAAGAATATGATATTTTATAATCATTTACTTATTATTTAAAATAAAACATGAATACAATAATTTATACTTTTAAATAAATATCGTAGCTATCAATTAATAATGATTGATGATACGGTTTATAACAATAAATAAATAATTTATAATATATACAAATCATACTACGGAGAAGAGTTTCTTGTTTGATCTTCATTAGTCATAATGACGAATTAATTATTTTTAAAACATTAACTGTGATCGACATCAACCAAATAAGACGTATATACTTTACTTTTTGTATGTTCTCTTACTAGCTTGATTTTTATATTGTGTTTAGAAAAAATCATGAAAAAAGGTAGCTTATTAATATTTCATTAATATATGAATAAATAAAATATAATTGCTATAAAAAAATTAAATAATGTTGTTTTATTAAATATTTATTTAATTTTTAGAATTATTAATAATAATAATAATAATAAAAAAAAGTACAAAATAAAGTGTGACATTTAATTAATAATATTGTCAAATGGAAAGGTACAGAAAAGGGAGGAAGGGAATTAAGAAGAGATATAACGAGACAAACAAAACGACAAGAGATGGCAGTTTCGTAGTAAATTAACAAATCAAATGACAATTTCGAGACTCTTTTTACTACTTAAACCTCGACTCGGCTCTCCCTCCTTGCCCTATAACTTACTCACTGTCTTCCTCTCTGCAACTCATCACCACCATCACCATGAACTCAATCTCAAAAAATTCCAAGATTTCCCTGAAGAACAACTCCACAAAGAGAACATCATCAACAACATCAATTTTTCAAAGAAGAAGAAGAAGAACTTCAGTACATGCACGGCGTCGTGTCTGCAAGAAATCTGAAGCAAAAACTACCAAGTTCTCGTCGTCGAAGGTATCAGATAAGCTAGAAGCTCTCAAGAATCTCATTCCGGCGAACAATGGAGATACCGTTAAACCGGACCAGTTGTTTCAGGAAACCGCCGATTACATTGTTCTTTTAAAAACTCAAGTCTTTGTTTTACAAAAGTTGATTCAGTTTTATGGATCTAATGCTGCTGAAGCAGACAATAATAGCAATGCTGTAGTTTTATAGGCATTTTCTGTTGTTTTTAGATGTTTGCATATGCTTCTTTTTTTTTTGTTCTGTTTGGGTGATGAGAAAGTGAAAGAAAGTTTGCAACTTAACTATATAGCCAGTAGCTCTTTTGTTTTGTGCTTGATCTCAAATTTTCTTTCATGTTTTTGACATTTTTATTGTATTTTTAGCTTAAATTTGTGATGACTACAATGAGATGAATCCCAATTCCTTGCATTGGGATTTGATAGTTGATTGATTAGAAATAACTAAAATCTTAATTTATGCTATGTTGGCTGGATTCCAATTTAAATTTTAAATAGTTTAATTAGTCCCTCAAAAATATTAGCTTACTCATTTGTTTATATGTTTGAAGTATTTTGTCATTAACTTGTGAAGACAATGGGAAGAATCCAAGTTTTTTTGCATTGGGATTGAAATTTAATTGATTAATTAATTGAAGGAATTTATTGAATTCATTGAACTTGAGATTCCAATCCAATTTGATTCATCTTTAAGGTAAAAGGAAGATATTATTTTTTGGCCAAATCTAGTGATGTTTCTAAAACTTGGAAACTGTCAAAAACATAAGTAATAATTGTGCTAGTGTATGAAAATGAAGGTTATTAGTTTGTGATTTTGGTTAAAAGGGTGTGTTTGGAAAGAGGAAGAGTATGGGGGTGGTGACAGTGAGTGAACATAAATATAGGGATGATTGTAGCAGTGGCATAATATCTGAGTGAAAAATGGGGTGCAGCTTTGGTCCCTTATAGTTGTCTCTCATGGTGTGGCACATTACTACTGCCATACTACTGTGATTGTGATGATGGTGACAACTTACTCTGCTCTTCAAGAATACCCATGTGCTAAAGCCAATTTTTAAGGCACTTTTTTTTTAATTTTCAAATATAATTTTGCTTTTTTTTATTGGATTGTGGGGTGAAATGAAATCTCTAGAATGAGTAAATGCTTATTTCTATAATTAAATATTTAATTATCTCAATAGATTCAGGCATTATAATCTGATCGTTATTATGAACTTAATTATATAATTTGTCATCAATTTAGGTGATGAATATATCACTTTTTTGAGATATTATATGTAACTCGTAAAGTCTGTTGAACCTTCAATAAATTTAATAAAATTATCTAAAATTAATGATAACAATTTGAATAAGATGTATTTAATTTATATTCCATGTAGTTTAATAGTGAGAATATTAGTACTGCATCCGTTATATTTTGTTTGTCATTTTTACACTTTTTAACGTCCTAAAAATAAATTTAAAAATATTAACACCCACTCTTCTTTTATCTAATTAATATTATTGAATTTCAAAATTTAGGTTAATGATATATTTTGCTATATCATATTTTAAGATAATATGTGTAAAAATAAAACAGATATAGTAATATGAAAATTTTACATTTGAAAAAGTTAAAAAAATAATGTACGATTGTATTTAGTTGATTTTCATATCCCAATATATGGTTGAATGGTGAAAGAAAATGGTCCAGAATTGGGCATGTGAAGGAGAAAGGAAAGGTACATAGTACAGTGAGAACAAGTTCATTGGCGCCAAATGAATAGAAATGAATGAAAATAAAGAAAGAGCAAACATAGGAGAATAATACGGGCTTAATAATTAATACTCTCACACCTCACTTGGTTGAGAGTAAATTTACTAAGAAAAATTAATTTTTCGAAAAATAGCATTTTTTTTCTTATTTAGTTCATTTTTATCAATTTTCTTTTCAAAACGTTGAAGCTATCAAAAAGAAATTAAAATATCTGTAGAAAACATCATTTGTATGTGCTCAAGTTAAAAGCAACCAAAATTAACATAGCCTTTAAAGGAGATTAGCATATATAACATCTAGCATTTCATTCTCATTATCTCTATTTTTTTGGCTTTTAGACAACCTATAATTCATGCGCATCCAACGTTCATCGGTGTCCTATTAAGTAAATTTTATCTTTTTTTACTGTACATTAGGTGCTTGATTTTATGTATCAATAGATCGAACATTCATTAGTGACTTAGTATGATGTCACGACATGAATTGTAGTCTAATTCAACAAAAAGATGTATAATTTAGATAAAAATATGCAAGCGTCATGATTTGAATCTATACTTCTGGAGTAGTTTAATTGTTACTGTTTTTTCAACAACAAAATGTAGCGGAGCATGACGGTTGATCAAAAGCTAATTATTATTTTAATCATTATATGATTCACCATTTATGAGAGAGTAATCGTAGAATTACTAATAATATTAGTCTGATATAAAATTAAGAAGTAAATTTAAATGTGACATGTGAGGGAATATCTTTGATTGAAAAAGTTGAGAAATAAATTAAGAACGATGAAATATAAAGCAATTGATGAAAGTTAAAATAATTTAAAATATTATAGTTATATTGAAAATTAAAAATAAGATATTTAATGTTAAATGTCATATGTTAGTGCAATATAGTGCAATACAATATTTTCTTTTGACATATTATATGTTTAAAAAAATGACAAATTCAAAAGTGAAAGTGAACAAAAATAGAAGACATATGATGTAATTGATTAGATATATTAGAAGTTAAAGTATTAAAATTTAGAGGTGAAAATATATTTTATTTGCTTATAAATTAACATTTAACCACTATTCATGCCCTTAAATAGTATAAGAAATTATGAGAAATCATTTGTCTATGCTAGCATGATAAAAGGCTAATATACATAAAATTAAAGGGTTTAGAAGTTCATTTGACAAATAAGGAAATTTTATTGGTTAAACTAGTAGTTTAGGGACCGAATAAATACAAATGCATAAGTTCAAGGGTGGAATTATGCATTAGAATAATAATCTGTGCAATCACATGCATCATTTTTCTCATTTTAGAGGTAGCTAGAGAGAGTAATATCTGTTTTTCACATGTAAATGCAGCATTTATTCATCTAACATCTGTACTTCTTGTACTGTACTACTTTTACATCTTATAGTACATAATTTTGGTGTATTTTTAAGATTCTTCTTAATTAGTAGGCATACAAAATTCAAAGCTAAAACTCTCATATTAAAATAGATGTCTCTATTAAAAAAATTATTTTAACACTATAGATAAAGGGATAATATCAATCTGGATAGAGCCATTAATGTTAGAATTAATAGCTATACAAAAGACTAATTAATTCTTTTCCAATGCATATACATATAAAGGTAAGATAGTAAAATCAAATTATTTAATATTTAAATATTACTCTTATGTCATTTTATCTGAATAGATTTTATCCCTTTATCACTATTTTTATTTTAATGTAAAATTCCTCTCATCTGTACTCACTTTTTTATAATGAATATTGTTGACTTTGTATATTATTTTTAAAAAGACCTTAAAAATAAAAATAGTTTATTTCAAAATTATTTCAAAATTCTTTGAACTTTTAAAGTTAGGAGGGAATTAGTAATTAAACTAAATAGTTTATTTAATTTTTATAATTGTTTTAGCAAACTAATAGTATACTTATTTTTTTATTAAAATAAAAATAAATCGACAGTGAACTAATATCAAACTTGTTTTTATAGTCAAACGAAAGTAATAAAGTTGGAACTAACTTAGTACATGTTTTATAACTCTAACAATAAACTGATAGTAGATTAGTAATAAATAACTTTAACATTTTATAAATTAAAAAATAGACAATATTAATTTATTTTTTTAAATAAATCGATAGTAAATATATATAATTTTTTTATAATAACTTATTTTTAATAACCAGTTGGTAAACTTAAATTACATTTCAACAATTTTGATTAAACCGTATTTTTAAAAATATTTTATCATTTTATGGATATTTCTCAAAAAAATCCCTAAACATAATGTTTAGATCGAATTTGAATCATCGATATGAGATTTGAACCACATGTAAACTTAACTTGTATTTAACAGAGTTAAGTCTGGTTGGACTAGGCCCGGACCCATTCAACCCCGCCTATAAACAGGTCAAGACGGGGTTGACAAAATTGCCTTTCAATGTAAAATGGTTAGTCTAGCTAGTTCCCATTAACAATTGACATTGTACATTTTTGAATCTTCATATTCTGTTCTATGAATTACAGATATGAAAATAAATCGTTTCATAGTTTATTTATTATTATGTTTAAACGACAATGATATTACCAAAAAGTAATTTCAATCTCAATGACTCAAGAAAGCCAGCAATAAACATTTTTTCCTTGACAAGCAAGACATGTAAAATACTTGAACCATCAGCTACATTCAGAATTAGCCATAAGATCGCGAGTTCAGATTCCTCACACACTCAACATTAATTTCAGATTTTGCTATAATGTTTTATTTCTAAGAGATTGGTAATTCTATAGTATATGCTTCTAATAGCTACCTGTACTTCTTGCCTGAATATTGACACTGTATGCAACTGAACTAAACAAATGAAAAACAATCTATACAAGATTTGAAATGGAATTCTAGTATACCAGTTAGCAATACCTTCTGAGAAATTTCTTCATTGTAGGTTCAGAAAATTCCTCATCAAGTTCTGAAGTATCCTTATCAGGCTCAGGAATCGCCTCATCAGGTTCAATAATCTCATCATCAGGTTAACCAATTTCCTCATCAGGTTCAGGAATCGCCTCAGCAGGTTCAACATTTTCCTCAGGTCCAATGCCTTTCCCCAATAGGTGCAAAAATTTCTTCATCAGAATCCCTGTTTACAACTTTGCAGAGAACAAAATCACGACGATCCTGAAAAGGGAAACAAAAGATATCATAAACCCCAATGAATAAATTAATATGCAATATAGCCCCACAAGCTAGAGAAAAAGAAATTGAATATACCCATTCTTCAATGAAACTAGGATCAACTTGATACTCAATTATACTCCAAGCAGATTTTATTGCAGCGTAGGCAGGCGGCCTTCGAATATAAAAATCCAGAGTACGTTTGTAACCACGGAGTATAAATTCATTTTTTGCAATCTCCACATAGATAGGTTGCAAAATAGTCATTTCATAGAAACCATCTCTAGTTAAAAAATTGATTTCATCCGTTCGCCTAATGAAGTGCCACTCATCCAATCTTGATCGCTTGCAAAGTTCTGTCAGGGAGCAAATTATTGGTTAAAATGCATGAAGAAAATAAAAAAGCTGTAATAAATCAGTGATGGACGTACCAAAAGGAAGATCTTCAGGGCTAGCATACGAGTAAACATCAATGTCGACGGGGATAGGATGGCCAGGAAGATCTAGACCCTGTATCGTCCTCTTCAAGAAAGTAAGCAGCAAACTATCGGTAAATTCAAACCCATACCCGTATGGATATTTAAGTTTCTTGTCGTTCGATCTTACAATTTTGTACACAACCAGATTAGAAACCTGAAAATTATGAAAAACATGAATCACATGAGGAGATAAATCAACCATCAAGTGAAGTGAAAATCCATTTACTCACCCTTCGTTTAGCAGCGAGATCATCATCATCAACTTGAACAATATTAGGATTGATCTTAAACTCTTCTACACGCCAAATAGTATAATGATGTGTTTCATCAGATGGGTTTCCCATGTAAAAATCGAACGTGCGGGAAAAACCCATAGTGACATCAGTATCAAGAACATGATAGACAACTGCACGAGCAGAGAATTGGTAAAAACCAACACTAGTTTTTATAATCTTCCCCCCCATTTTTCTGTTCCAAAAGCAGTACCATTCATGTGTCATTTGAGGGTTATTACGACGATCTGCATTGCATGCCCAAGAAACCCTATTATTAGCTTACAGTTTTCTCATGGGAATCGCATCAAACACATGGAGAAGTTAAAGAAATTGAAAAAGAATCTTACTGCGAGGAATTAGACGCAGAGGACTGGGAGCTGAGAAAATGTCATAGTATGGTAGTGGATCAACGGGGATTGGAACACCCATTATCGCGCTATGCAGAAAACCAATAAGCGTTGAATCACAGGGAACGAGAAAATCTCCAAATGGAAAATTCTCCTCTGCTGCGTCTTCAAGAATTGGATCAGCCATTGATGTTTAACTGTAACCTAATTGTTGTCAGTTTCTTGAAATGCAGTTATGTGATCAAAGATTCTATTGTTGTTTGTTATGTATATATAGAGCTACTCGGCAGTTACAGAGTAACTGATATCAACTTGGGTTGTTAGAGTGAAACCGTAAAGTTTTGGCTCGGGTTCATTTTTTTAACCGTGTGGAAACTGGAAAAATAAAATAAAAAATTGGAATGTCAAATTATCAATTTTATTTTAATTTCTTAACTAAATCTGTTTGCTGGCGAATTTTTGTATGTAATTATTTTTCTGCACTTTAACTTTTTTCAACAAAGAAAAAAAAATTAAGATAATTCTCCCCTTGAGGATGCACTTTGTAAATGGATTTTATAATATTATTATCTGAATGATAAATTGAAAATTTATTTTAAATAGAATTAGTTATTGTAAAATAACTGAATTGAGTCAAGTCGCCATCTATCCGGAAATGACCTGAAACATACTTGAAATTGGCCTGATGTTAATTTATGAAATTGGAGTTCGAACTACTTGAATTAATTATCCACTTGAGTTCGAATATTAAAATATGTAATTCAAACAAGTTTTATCAAAAAAATAATTAATTCAATATTTTATCTTTTAGTATAATTATACTTATTCACAGCTAGTATCTTTATATTTTATTTAAAAAAATTCACTACACTAGTCGAATTGGCATAAGTCAAACTCAGTTCCCAATTATTCAGTTTAATTCGGATTCGGAGCGTTTAGAGTGAAGTAGGGCTCAACCTTGATTATATTTTAACTCGGACTTAATTCGATAACGCTCCTAACAAGCAAAAGGAAAATTATCCATTTATTTAACAGAATTACAATGCCAAAAGAGATGATTGAAATCCAGAAACATTTTCCTATGACTTAATCCATTCCATGAAATTCTTGAAACAATCATTAGAATGACCACCTTCTCCAATACTTTCTAAAGCAATCTCCTGAAGTCCCAAAGCCCTCACCATCAAACTCTCATCACCAACAACTTCCTCAATCTTGTTCTTGATTTCTTCCTTAGTCACAATCCCACTCTCATTCTTCTCACATCTCAACCCTACCTTCCAAAAATCACAAATATAACTCTCACCAATAAAATGGTCAGAAAAATAAGGCCAACACAAGAAAGGAACACCATTGCTAACACCTTCAGTTACAGAATTCCAACCACAGTGACTTAAGAAGCAAGCAACAGCAGAATGTGAAAGAACCTGTTTTTGAGGTGCCCAATTCACTATTTTACCATTTTTTACTCTCTCTTGAAAACCTTCAGGGTATGAAATATTGTCAGTGACAGTGTCTGGTCTTACAACCCACAAGAATGGCTTATTGGTTAGCTCAAGCCCTAATGCCAGTTCTTGAAATTGGGTTTTAGTAAAAATAGTTGTGCTACCAAATGCAACATAAATTACTGACTTTGGTGGTTGTTTGTCTAGCCAGTTTAAACAATTTGAATCTTCTGTCAAGAAGTTTCCTACTGTAGTGTGACCTTGTTCATTGCTTGTTAACAGTGGTCCGATTGGTATGATTTGAGGGGAGAATGTGAATGCTCCGGGTTCGAGATTATATGATGAGATGCAGATTATTTTATCTTCTTTTTTTACTAGCTTGGCATTGTGAAGAAAGAAACTGAAGACTATTTTCTGTAAATATAAGTTGTTGATCATTGTCCATAAGAAATTTGCAGTGTTCATGGCTGGCATTGCTGGGGACAACTGAATCATCTGATTCTTTAATGGAGTTCCTGAAGAGAGACAAAATTATTAACTAAGACTCAATATCTATCTATATAAAAAAATCAAAATTTTAATATAAAAAATGAAAGTATTAATATAGATAAACAAATAATCAAAATTCAATTATGCTTAATCGAATATCTTAGATGCTTGAATTTGATCCGGCAATTTATTTAAGTAACTGAAATTTGACCTTAATCAATTAGCATTTGAATCTATTTCAAATATTTTTAGAGTCAGCTCAATCCTGAATATCTCGCTAGTAGACTCGACTTGGTAACACTCTGAGTTATGGATCTTACCGTTATTGTCAAGGAATCCATCGTCGATTAGCTTTTGTAAACTAAACAAAAAGCACATAGCAGCAGCTGGTGCCGGCCAAAACACAGCTCGACGAGTCTTCATCTTGTCTGCAACTTCTAAAGCCCATCCCATACTCTGATCAGCTATCACACACCTAATCTTGTCATCTTCTGATGCATTGATTTTCTCAATAACCTCTTCAAGCTTCCCCGGCATGATCTGATACATTCCTACAGTCAGCTTCATCAGGTTATTTCTCTCCTCCCACGGCTCCATCCCATCAGGAATTGAAATTAGACTAATCTGGTCATTTAGATAGTCTTTTTCTGCCATGGAATTCAAGATTTTGCTATGAACATACTCCGTGTTGACGAATGTGACCTTGAATCCGTGTTTTACCAAGTACAGAGAGAGCTCCATCATTGGAGTCACATGGCCTTGTGCTGGGTATGGTATGGCTAGAATGTGTGGATTGCCCATAACTTTTTTGTTTTCAGTTTTTGCAGTTTTGAGATGTGAAGTGTGCAATTTGTAGAAGCTCAATTCGGAAGAGCGATGGAATCAAGAAATTAACCAATGATCTTGGAATTGTCATCATGCATTTTTTTGTTGAATTATTCTATATTCTTTAGTTTTTGTACTTTTTTTTTCATAGAGATCTTCATGCTTTGTGGCATTGTCTTTTGTGAATGGCTGGCTCCATAGTTGCTTCAGATGTATCGGCACCTTGTTGCTTAAAATCTAAGTTGTACGCCAAATTTAGTGCTACGTTTTAGTATTTCATTTTAGTTTCCGAAAACGTATATGAAATTCCAAATATTTATACTTATACAACTTTTGTTAAAAAATTGTTCAATTTCATATTTATAATATGCTTTTTTAAAAATAAGTTTGCTTTTTTTCATTTCAACGATGTTCTTTTTCATACAATATAGACGAAAACTACATTATTGTTTCTCATAAAATCTACAGGGGAAAAGTAAACAAATGCACCCGAATTTTTCAACTAGGTTGACATGAGAACATATCATTCTTCTTTACATTTTTGCTAGCTCCCTTAGTTTGTCTTTCTTGTTTGACTTTGAGATCTTTAATTTGGAATGAAGACATTTCATGAGTTGCTGATTGAAAAAAACTGTACTTAGACCATTAAGTTTAATCAATCCGATTTTCTATGCAATTGAAATTTGAAATCACAAAATAAACAGAAGTATGTCCATATTTTTCGAGTCTTACATTTCAGCATTTCAATTTCTTCAAAATTACTCTTTAAACCCTGAAACTTCATATTTATTACAAATTCTTGCATTTTTATTTCCTTTCTTCATACATGAATGGATGCTTAAATTTGCATCCATTCAATGAAGTTATTAAAAACCTGTCTAGATTGACCACATTCTCCCACACTTAACATTGCCAATTCTTTCAATTCTAAAACCCGAGCCATAATCTTTTCATCACTCAGAATTTGTCCCACCTTCTTCTGAATCTCCACTCCTCTAATAATTCCATTCTCATCCTTATCAAACTTCAATCCCACCTTCCAAACATCACAAATATAGCTCTCATTAGTAAACTGATCAGCAAAATACGGCCAGCACAAGAACGGAACGCCATTAGCTACTCCTTCCATAGTAGAATTCCAACCACAATGGCTCAAGAAACAGGCAACAGAAGGGTGGCTAAGAACCTTCTGCTGCGGCGCCCATCGAATCATCAGGCCGCGGCTTCCGACCCTTTCTTGAAATCCTTCAGGATAGGCATCTGAATCGTTACTGATTAAATCCGGCCTGACGACCCATAGGAATGGCCTGCCGGAGAGTTCGAGCCCTAAGGCTAACTCTTGAAATTGAGTTTTGTCAAAAACAGTGAAGCTTCCGAATGCGATGTATATGACTGACTTTTGTGTTTGTTGGTCGAGCCATTTTAAACAAGTTGAATCTTCTTGCCAGAAACTTCCTGATGAATCTCCTTGTCGATTGCTCGCCAGAAGTGGTCCGATTGGTTGAATCTTTGGAGTCAGGGAAAATGCTCCAGGTTCAAGGTTGTATGCAGAGTTGCAGATTATTCTGTCTGCCAGGTTCGCGGCGGCGTTGTTTTTATTTACAACATCGAATATAATTTTCTGTGTGGCTGAGTCACCTATGCAATTCCATAATAAATTTTGAGTGCTCATGACTGGCATTGTTGGAGCCATCTCAATCATCTGGTTCTTCAATGGAGATCCTGAAGAGAAAAGAAATAGTTTTACATTATTTATTCATCAAAAGAATATCATATCATGTCAGCTCTAAACGAGTTGTGAACGTTTAAGAGAATATTGGACCAAATTGACAGTTTAGAAATCATAATATAGACAACAAATGAGCTATTTTTATGATATGTGCTGAAGTTTGTTACCATTGTTGTCGATGATTTGATCATCAATCATCTTCGGGACAGTAAATAAAAACGACAACAGAGCAGCTGATGTAGGCCAGAAGGCGGCGCAACGAATGTTCATCTTCTCCGCCACTTGAAGAGCCCATCCCATATTCAAATCAGCAACAATACAACTAATCTTTTCATCTTCTTCCGATGCATCATTAATCCTCTGAATAAGCTCCTCCAGCTTTCCAGGCATAACACTAAAAATTGCTTCACTCAATATGCCAAGATCATTCCTGTCTTCCCATGGCTCAAGCCCATCTGGGATTGAAACCAGACTGATTACTTCTTCTCCAAGTAATTCATTATTATTCTCCAACACCCTCTTGTGATTATAATCTGTGTTAACAAATGTGATTTTGAATCCATGTTTTACAAAATTTTGCGAGAGTTCCATCATAGGAATCACATGGCCCTGTGCTGGATAAGGTATCACTAAAACATGTTTAAATCCCATACTTTAGAATTCTGTAAAATGTTTTAAGTTTTGAAGATTTAAGACTGTTAATTTAAATAAGCTTATATATAAGATCAGCAGCGACTGAATCGAGGAAACAAACTTTTACGGCCCTTGTCTTGATTTGTGCAGTTGAAATTTGTCTTTCTCATGAGATTACTCAATATTTGGTTTATGTATTTGTTATTATGTTTGCTTTGAGTGTTATGTCATTGTTTCTTTGTGCTCGTGTTGTTCATGCATTAATGTCTTTAACGATCTTTTGTTTTAGGATCCATCGGAGAATTTGCAGAATAGGAAGTGAATTGTTTTGCTCTCATCAATAGATACCTTTGGGGTGTAAGAACTAGGAACGAATCTTGTTAGTTCAAACTAATTTTACAATGTTAGTGATCGCCGAAATAATACTTAAATAATCATGAATTAGTGCAGTTTTCAATAATTAGTAGCTATACAAAATTATGGGACGTCCGCTTTTTAATTGGATGGTCTGTAATCTTATATGGTGGAGTTGGTCTTAGTTCATCTAATTTTTTTTCTTGAAATAGGGGTTCATTTAACCTAAAATGTTGTATGAACCTAGTTTGCCCATATGATTATAACATTATCCTTTAAATATGTGAGATATGTCATTATTATCTGAAATTAACCAATTAATATATATTTTATTTTGGCGATATCTAAGTAGAATTAAATGCTTGTCTCATAGTTGAATCCGTTCAAAAAATCTCGTAGGTCATACTAAAAAAAAATTATTTTAGGTTGTGAGGTATTAATATAAGTTTTAATTTTTAAAAAAGATTTTTGTATAAAAAATTATGGGATAACTACAAAAATATATTAAAAATTCACTTAATTTACAAAAGTACATATTTAGTCGAAAAATTTCAACTATACCAAAAAATTGAAAAACTTTATATGAAATACGTAATTTTTTTTATATAAAAAATTTACATTTTTGATACATGTTTAATACATATGTGATACATTATTAATACAACTCTAATACATCTCTAATACCGTACGTAAAAAGTGAAAATTTATTTTATTTTTATATACTTTTTAGGTATTAAATGTAAACTATTTGAGAAGTATACATGCAAGATAGCCCAACCCTTGCGTAATCCAAGATGGCCCAGAGCTGAAGATCATAGCAGCCCTACAAGCCCATGGGCAAAGCCTATAACTCGTGTAATAAAACGCAAAAGAATCGCCTTCTATCTTTAATGTGTAATTAATATTGATTAGTCTGAAATTTTTCATTGATCATTACTGATTGATTATCTTTACTCTATATCTCTCCGACCCTCTACCGAGATCAAGGATCGCTGTCAATCTCCTTCGATTCAACGACCCAAAACCCGATTCTAAAGGTAACCCTTTTCTCTTAATCTTATTTCTGATTCCATTTTTACACTTTTTACTCCCGGATCTCTCTAATCATGTTATATTGTCTGAATTTAGGTGATTTGATTTTATTGATTCAGTTGTGTTTTGCCTGTTAAGAACGACTTTTTGGGTGTTCTTTTTTTAATATCGACTTGTTTGATTAGTTTTTAGTGCAGTCTCTTTTTATGGTTACCCATTTTCTCATAATAATGATACATTTCAGTTCTTTCACAGTTTTAGGGATCAATTTGTTTTCTTTATTGTGTTTTCTATTTGGTTCTGCTTTCAATTTTTGTAACCGTTGGAATAGTTACAGCTAATGATAGTTTGATGTAGAATTTTCAAGAAGCAAAAGTTAAATAAGGTCAAAACTGGTATGATCATAAGTTCATATCTAAGATTTTTGTTCAATCTTTGGTTGCAGTTGGGAGTTTCAGCTGTAATTATGAGCTTTATTAATGCTTAATTTTGGCTTGAGTGTACTGGTTTTCAACCAATGAATTAGATATTTTGCAGCTGAATTGCCGATGTTTCTATTTTGCTTGTTAGGCTGTGTAAAACAAGCATGAAATCATTTTTTTAATGTTCAACTGTGGGCCGATTAGATATATCCTTGATCGACTTTTGGTGATCAGCTTCATTTTGTTTCTTGGTGTACATATATGCACGTGTTACAGCGTAAGAACTGGTGTAGGTGTGTCAGAGTGTCTGTTTAAGTAGACAAATAGTTCTATGCACCCGCGTGCATTCAGTCCGAGTGATTCTTTTGATTGAAAAACTAGAAAATAACCTTTGGAGTCGCTTTGATTTATTTTTCCAGCTCCATAGGATTTAATTGTACAGCTTATAGTACAAACTATTTCTTTATGGAAGAAATTGGAATGCCTAAATATAAACTCGAAAATTGCTACATCTGTTTCTTTTGAATCTGATGTACGTTTTATATTTTCTTACAGGGAATAACCATATCTACAGTTGTCCTGTTTTGGTGCTGTAATGCTCTAAATAATTACTGGCAAATCTGCTTGAATTGTTGTTTGCTACCTGAAAATGTCCTATGATGAAGCTCTGAAAGCTGTTTTTCCTTTGCTGGATGGTATCGACCTCGCCTCTTGTATGGCAGTGTGCAAACAGTGGAGAGATGCAGCACGGGATGATTACTTTTGGAAATGCCTATGTGCCAAGAGATGGCCTTCAGTTTGCAAGAGGCCTAATCCTCCAACTGTAACCTACTACAAGCTGTATCAAATGTTTTATAAACGACAGCGCCATCAAACACTACTTCCCCCGAGACTTTCTTTTGAAGATTTGGAATTTTTCATTGATATCTGGAGTGAAGAAAAATTGATCTTCTCAGAAGTCATCCCAGGACCTGTTTTGCTGACTGGAATCAAAGTCCCACCGCCAGGAATATGCGACATACTCAGGTTTCACCTTGAAGGTCCTGATTATAAGATGACGCTACCTGTTGAGTCACAGGTTAAAATTCCGATGAGCCAGACTGGGAGTGTTTCAGTCCTTGTGGGGCGCAAAGATAGTAACAAGGTTGCTCGCATAATCAATAGATCTACGTTTGATTATATAGACCGGTCAGCCTATAGGGCTATGGCATTTGAGTACCTTTATTTCTCCCCAGCTCACCCCTTCATCCCAGGTATTCGAGCATGGATTTCTTTGCTCTTCATGGAAGATGACAATGAAGGTGCAATCAATGTTTTTGGGATTGAAATAGATTTCCGTGATGCTGCAAACTCGATGGAGGAGGTTTTGTGGCTACTAGACATGCTTGATTGGAAGTGAATTGTGGATCTAACAGATGACCAGCTGATAAGCAAGGCACGGAGTTCAATTGAGTGCATAGTATTCATGCTGGATTCTATGTTATTCCGCCCTGCATGGCAACTGCCTGTTGAGAACAGTTAAAAGGTCCATCCTCGGTACAGTTTCCGACTTTAAATGTATTATTTAGTTACATGTTCAAAGATTGTAAATAATTTTCTTATTTGTTATTCATCATTCATATGGACATCTATTATGTTATATTTGGCCTATTCGGAATGTGATCCCTGAAGCATCAGGCTGACCCAGTTCCAAATTATGTAATAATATATTTGCCTTTTATAATAATGGTTATTCAACTACTGCTCTCGGCATCGATATCTTGTTAATTAATTAAATTCCAATGTTAACTTCTCGGTGCTGAGATCATGAGATGTGTTTTTAATTCCTTTGCTGGGTATCTTTCAAGTGCAATTTGCCTTTTGCAAAGGCTGTGGGGAAAAAAATATTATTTTCCAAAGATCAATTGATTGCATGATTCTATATGGAAGTTATTTCTGCTGGTCACCATCCCATTGAAATTTCTTCACCTATGATTACTATTTACCTTCAATAATTTACAACTTGGATATTTTGTCCCTATTTGAATGTAATATACAACTTTCCAATTCCTCTATTCTCTTAATGATTACAAGATCTTTAAACTCACAATCTGTTGAACCGCGTTTTAAAGATTAAATCATATTTGTCTTTATTATGAATACTTAATACGATGTAATTTATAGTATAAAATTATAAATTAGCTAAAATTGATATTCAAACTTATAACACTATTAGTAATTCTGTCAATAATTTATAATATAATATAATAAAACAATCAAAAACCGACACTGTTTCAACATCATAGCCACTTTTGAGCGCCAAAATTAAATTGAATGATCGTATTAGAGCTTTTATGAAAAACGTGTCTGAATATTCACGGTTCCGATTATGTTTCTGTTCCATTGCAATTTGGATTTATTATTTCAAATTTTAATTCTTTTTCAGGGAAGATTTATACATTTATTTTGTTTAAGGTTTTATCTGCTCCATTTTTAATACTTGGATGTATTTTCATACTTTTTCCTACTTAGTTTCAATCTATGTTCATGCGTCGTCGTTTTATAGGTAGTCGCTAATCAAGAATATACGAGAGCGGTTATCAGCCTTTTCTGTTTCCTATAAAAAGTGAGCTGAGTTAGTTATTTTTTGATATCTCAGAAATGGAAGATCTCCTTCCTCCGATTTTGCTTTCAATTCCTAAAGTTTAAGAAATTCTTCAGAGAATGTCTTCCTTTTTCCTATTTTAGAGTGAATTCAAATCTCAAAATCTTCGTCGATATAGCATACAAAATCTCGTACTATTGCTCGTATTATCAGGTGATCGGAGTTGAATCCTGACGGCGGAGATTTGACGACATAGCTAGGTTTCTTCAACATTTCCGTAAATTCCTTCAGGTTCCGTCGAGTATTTGAATCTAATTTCACACAAAGTTTTATCGAGTTTTATATAACTGAGAGTTAGCGGTTTTAGATTTAGAGAAAATGGTGAGATTTGATTGAATATCAGTTTGAATGGAGGAGTTTTGCGAGAATAGCCAGCTAGAAGAAGTAGATCTTCCTTCTGGTTACAAGTTCAAACCTACTAGTGTGGAGTTGGTGGTTTATTATCTGAAGAGGAAGATAATGGGAGTCTTGGGAGACAAACTTCAGGCTAATACCATTCCTACAACTGACGTTTACGCCTGCAATCCACAACATCTTCCATTTGGTTCGTCAATTCTTTTCTTCCTATACTCATTTACAGTATAATCTATAGCATCAGATGTAATTATTTCATTGAGTTCAGTTTAATTGCATTTTAACATCTGAAAATTTGAATTCGTTTCTATAGCAATGCATTATCCTGATGAATTCTAGGTCTACATTGTTTCAAAGTTAATTTGAGTTTATTGAATACGGTTTTAGATTACTGAATTCAGTTTCAATTGCAATATATATGCATCAACTGATATTTTGTTGATGAATTCCATTTCTATCTGAAGCTCTAATGCAAGAGATAGAATAGCTAGTTTGTTATCTTTATTAATCTAATTTAATTCGATCTCGATGTATTTATATTGTATATGAATTCTGTTTGTGCTGTATCTGGATTTTATTGTTCATTCATACACACTTACGATCATTTATTTTTATTAAATGTATAAATATCGTTCACATATATTATCTTCTTAATTTATACGCACATTGATTAAATTGATTCATATTTGAATTTTTTTTTCAAAGACTATTAAAACTAATAAAAATCAGTTGACTGTCAAAAATATTTTCCACATAGAAAATTAAAGTTTTCTCCAACATCTTCCAAATTTAATAGATATATTGACAAAATTCATTAACATTTAAGCTATAACACCTAGCTAGAAATATATTTTGCACATTTATCATTCATTTACATGCAGAATATACTACAACTGTATATAGTATATATTATTGACACATTGGATAAGATTGACATTTGATGAATTTCTTTTACAGAAACTACTAAAAGTAATTTTCATCAGTTTATTTTCAAAATTATTATTCGCACATTTGGCAATTATTGTAGATATTTGAAAGAACTTAATTATAGTACATCTTAATTCATTGCATGCATATTTCTCGAACCTTTTAAATTGTATCCTCAAAATCAATAATATTAATTGAAGAACTTAATTTTTTCCTTGTAGTTGAACTAACTTAATTAGCCTTGTAAATGTAGATCTTTTCACGCATGGAAAACCTGATATATGGTTCTTCTTTTCCAAAAGAAGAAAAGGCAAAATACTAACAAGTGATGGCTACTATGATCTTGTACCTTGTGATCGTGAAGCAATATATGAAGAGACTTACAATGATGGTTCAAGAAAGAGAAAGCTTGTTGGTTTTATGAGAAAACTTCACTACCACGATGGAAAGCCACCTAAAGGAGTACAATCTAGGTGGGTTGTTGAAGAATTTAGAGTTAATCCTGGTACAATTGATGGTGAAGAAGATGACTACGCTACTAGACAAAAGGTAAATTTTAATCGGCTTTTGATTTACAAAATTCTGAAAGTTTGAGTATTTATGATTCGTTTTTTTCCATTTCAGGTTGCCAATCTTGTTATTTGCAAAGTTATCTACAACAACCCTTCACCACCGGAAGACGAAGAGTGGTACGAGATGCCTGATGTTGATATTTGTGAATATGATGACTTTGAGAATGGGATGATTGATGAAGAAGAATGATAAACATTGAAAAAATATTGCATGAACATTGGTAAATTCCTTTTCTTAATTTGTAAATAGCTTCTTTCTCAATTTTGTTAAGCTGCTAGCATGGATAATTCCATTTGGTTGGGATCTAAGGATGATTTTGTCTCTTCTTTTCATTACTAATGATTTCAGTTGGCGTTTGAAGTCGAGTATTTAACAGTCGTCTTTTGTTATCGATCACTTCATGATACCAAATAAATAAAGAAAGTATCGTTTTTCCTACATAAGAAAAAATTGTGATGTAATTATCTTTCTCTGTTATATGCGTTGATTACTTTAGTATTTTTCCAGTTACGTTAATGAGTAGTTATCACATACAACATATGTGTCATGTCACTTTTTTATGTAAACAATCATGAATCAACAAATATATAAAATATGACCAATATATTTGTGAATATGATTGTAGGTGATCCACCAATTATATTAGATAGTTTCTCTAAATTAACATATAAAATTTTAAGAGGTTGAAATCAAACTGAGATAATAAATCTAAAGATGTTGCAAAGCAGAGGGTCGATCTGCTTGTTCTTTATTATCCGAAAAGGAAGATTATTATGCAGCAGGAAATGAATTTGGCAAATAAAGATACCATCCTCTATTGGAAGGGCCATATAATGTGATCAATTGGTACTATGTTCAAATTTGTTCATTAAAGTTGAGTTCCTTCTGCTTGGCATGATTATGAATGCTTGCAACCAATTGTGCTTCAAATGGATAAAACGAATCTAATTCAACATTGTCGGTCAATTCTGATTATTGGTGGTCATTTTCGTATGGTTTTTGAGGTAACGGTTGCCTGTTTGTTTCTATTCCCATGCGGGAACTATGTGTTTAGGTAACCTCATGATATTCCTTCACCATATGTATGTTTTAGTAACTTTTAGAAATATTGACTACCGATCACTTAAATAACAAACTATAATTATTATCTCTAATACACTCTTCATGTGAATATTATTAAATTTGAAGTGTAAACAAATATCAGTCCATTTTATCTTATCTTATTTATTAATTAAGTGAAAATTGTCATTGATCTAACTTTAGACATTTTAATCACATAAATTCTCATATCATATCAAATAATTAATCCACCAAAAAGATCAAATTATTTGATGAAATTTCAATAATAGTTACAGTTATTCCTGATAATATTTTAAAATCATAAGCAAATCTGAAGATTGTTTGGTTCAATTTTAAATTTTAAATTTATAAATAACGTTGTTTTATAGTACTAGTTTATTTACATAGAAATTAAACATAAAAAAATTTGTAAAACTATTTTCAATCGATCATATGATAAATATGATTTAAGAGTGAATATTTTCAGTTTCTTTGGTACACATTGATCATTGCATTTACTATTGATGACTGCATATTATTAACAGTTGGCTTGGCATTTGCTCCTCTTCTATAACAATTATGCATTTCACT
This sequence comes from Mercurialis annua, assembly GCF_937616625.2. Taxonomy (NCBI): domain Eukaryota; kingdom Viridiplantae; phylum Streptophyta; class Magnoliopsida; order Malpighiales; family Euphorbiaceae; genus Mercurialis; species Mercurialis annua. The sequence goes on along the minus strand of NC_065573.1, from coordinate 33,914,947 downwards.
TTATTTTGTTGGAGTATATTAATCTTCATACCTCTATATAATTACCTTAATAATTAGGTTCAGTCATTCAAATAATTTTTTTATCAGTAATTTTTCATAATAATTCAAAAAGTTGAGGCAGTTTGAGTGAGACGGAAAATTTAAAAAATTATTAAAAAAAACGAAAAAAGAAAAATTTGAAATGCACACGATAAACTTCCTCAACAATCTACCGGAAAAACAAGCAAACGGGCAAAAACTGAAGGGGTATTTTCGTCCTATAAGAAATAAAGAAAACAAGACAACGAAGAGTATTAATCGAGTAAGAACACTAAACAGGGTCAACACCCAAGGATATTTTCGCCAATTCAGTCAACTAAATCTCTCAAATATTCCACACCTACAAATACAAATCATCAAAAATAATCTTCCCAAAAAAATTAATAGCTTTCCCCGCCATTTAGTATCTGTCATTTCTCTCCATTTTTAGGGCTCAAAAGCTCTCTGGTTCTCTACAACTCTACCAAAAAAACCCTAATTTAGCCTTGTAGTTTCACATTATTACATTAATTGCCACTGCACACTACTCTTTCCCACTACATGCTTTTTCTACTCCCCCAACTGTTGACTCGCCGGTTAATTAATAATCGATGAGCAATTTAAATCCGGTAAATCAAACCGGCCGGAGCTCCTCCGGCTCAACCCGACGTGGCATAGGATTGTCGAATTCAATACACTCGGAAGTAGCGCCGTGTCTGCCTTTGCCTTCGCTTCCGGTGTTCTGTGGCGCATCGGATCCAAACCTTAAGTTTTTTGATGATGGAAGTAACAGAGGCGTGCGGTCTTTGAATCGTAGTGAAATTCTTTGTCAAGCGAGTCGTATTGCTGATCTGCTTCAAAATACCGACGTCTCTTATCTGTAAGTATTCATTATTTTATTATTTTATTATTTTATTTTTTCATGTTAGTTTTTGAGCTATGTTCGGCTCAATTTTACAGTATTTCAGTAGTAGATGAAAATTGAATAGTTTAAATAGGTAATGAAATTATCTCCGTCTTTGTAGCTTGAAGTTTAACAGCATTTGTCACTTATATTTGCTAAATATAGACTGTTTGGAAACTTTTCAAATTAGAGAATTCAAATTTAGCTGAACTTAATTGTATTTAATCGATTTAATTCTTGTGTTCCGAAATGTTGCAGTTTATAGAATTCAATTATTTTAATTAAGACAAAAACGAAAAAAAATGCATTTCGAACGAAATGAAATCATGCTAATACTGACATGATATTTTACTCTGTCAGCTGATTATTCTAAACAAGGCCTATATTTATCTTTAAGTGTTATTCTGAGATTTTGGATGCTTTACATTTAATCGTTAGTTGTTCTCGAGTCTTGGAGTTGTCTTCTAAGACATTCACAGTTTGTACAGTGTGATTTTATACTGACTGAAGGAATGGTGCTGTTACTTGAGTAATTCTTCTTTGAATATAGTTAAAAGTTGCAAATTATTTCGTTAGAAATAAATATAAAACTCTGTACACAGAGAGACAGGAGTAAATGTGCATAAAGAGACAAAAAATGGGACACATAATTTGGCTATGTGCTTACTCCATGACGCCGCCTGTGATTTTTCACACTGCAGGAGAAGATGGAACCCCTTTAGGAAGTCTTAGGGTTTCTTCTTTACCCACAAATGTATTAGAGAATATTGGAAAGAAAAAAAAAACTCTTAAGGCACAAATTGGATGGCAGTATATATTCCGAGTTTGGCAGACAATCTCAAAGAAGTGTTTGCTATATTTTGTCATTCTTGCATTCAACATCTGGAGTCTGGATTTTCTTTGCAGGAACTTTCGAGATGCAACAAGGCCTACTTCCTTTGGAAATGTGGAGCATTTAGAACTTTATGACCAGGTTCTTCAATGCAATCCTGAAGCATTCGAGTATGTAACTCCTGGTAAACAAAGCACAAACTATTACTCCTCAAATTTGTTCTTTCCCTTTCTCACATAAGCATCTGTGTCTTTTAATTGTGATTGTACAGTGTTCTGTATGTTTGAGTCCCTGGGTGATTTATTTTTAAATGTAGATAAATGTGTAACTGGAAATTTTTGAACTGTGTAGACAGAAAACCTGTAGAAAGGAATTTGCAATATGCCCTTAGGTTTTGTTATCCTGCATTGCAAGAAAGCAACAGTGTGAGGGTCGCTTGTGGTTAGTTGGAGTAACAATTGACTAACAAAAGGAAAATAAGAATTATTTTTTCATGTCTTGGACTTATAGCTTCACACCTCGTTTTTTGTGTGTGGTTGTGATTACTGGCCATTGTTATTGAAAGTTTGCATTGTGATATTCTGTGCAATAGTATGAGTTTTATTGTTGGGGCCTTGGTCTTTAACTGAGATTCGGATTGAATATGAAGTTATGGTCTGTTTGTAGTGGTGAAATGGTTATGGAAGCAGCTTTTTTTGCTATGTTGGAAGCAGAGGAGAGATTCATAACATCAAAACCCAAAGAATGTAGATCCTAAGATAGAAGTGGGGTATCTATGGGTTAGTGTAGGTTTAGAGTAGTTGCCAATTTCAAAGTCTTAAATCAATACAGCGAAACTGTGAAAGTTAGAAAAATGGAAATGCTGAGATGAATAGAAATAATGCAATCACACAAACATTTAAAACAGTGGATATCATCAGTTTATCATCCTAAGGTGTTGATTTGTTGACAGATCACATTGGCTCGCATTTGGGCTAGTCCAATTATACATTATTTATTTTTTCATTTTGTGAATTTGTTATATGATAAACTGTATGTTTATGCCGAAAAAATGCTGATACAGATACACTAAAGATAACCTAATACTTAATCGTTTAGGATAAATATTTATGAGTGATAGTTTCTCAGTTGGCCAATTGGCCTCTCCGATTTTTTTATCTTGTTCAGCATCTAAAATTATGTGTACTGTTTTTTCATATGCTGGAATATATTTGGATGTTGTGAAATGAGCTTATGATGTTGCATGATTTAATTATATTTTGCCCTTGTTACCGTTTTATGTAATAATTATTGTTCTGTGCTTGTGGTTTACTGCATTATTTAGGTATTTTGGATGAGAAGGAACTATGTACGAGTACAATATTTGAAACCAATTCCAATGTGCCAAGTATACCTGTTCAGAATCAAGATGACAGCAATTATAATAAAAGTCAAAAACACCTGCGCAAATCCGTTGGACCAAGCATACCAGTTCCGAGTCAAGTTCAAAGCAATCACGATGGAAGTCAAAGTCACCTGCCCTCCATTGTACCAAGCATACCTGTTCTGAATCAAAGTCAAAGACACCATGATGAAACTCAAAATCAGCAGCTCAACTCCATTTCTAATGTATGTAAGCATTGGGACTTGGGAATCGATTATAGATGATTGGGTTGCGTCTATATTTCTAACACGGAAATTAAACTGCAGGAAATTCCTTCATCTTTGAAAAAATCAAGAGCTAAGAAGAAGGGCACTGATGACATACCACCGTTGGTTCAGCCAGATCCTGTTGAGCTTCAAGGTTGGCATATTGATGATAAATCTCTCTCCCTACCTCTTCTCTCTCTCTCTCTCTTTCTGCTAAGATTTTTGTGAAAACATGCTAGATACCATCATCGGAAGCTTCTGTGAAATGCTAGAGGATTTCTGTGGAAAAACTGAAATTTTGAGTGATGATCGGGATGAAGCAGAGTGGTTGACAGTGCCCGCTAGTGATCTTAGAATTCTTGTAAATGAAATAATGTCAATACGTGCAAAAAAGCTTCTGCATTTAGTTCCTGTAGATATCCTTGTAAGACTTTTGCGGATTCTAGATCATCAGATACACAGGGCAGAAGGTTTGTCTGTTGATGAATACGAGAATGTGAGTTTCTTGTTCTTTTATTGCAATCTGTAGTTCTGCTTCTACTATGTTTATTTGGGGAGACCATATGGGCCACATTTTTAGGTTTTGCATTGGCACTTGATGTTTGTGTAATATATTTGATTGATGGTGTGATATTGTTTTGTTAAAAATCTTTAATATTTTTTTCTACTTTACTTTTGTTTGGCATTTTAACATAAGCAAATCTGATACTAGAATTATAGCGTTTGTAATTTTTTGACATTGTTTTAATTTTTTTGCCTAACTACAGTATTAAATTCTTATCTAGAAAGCACCACAGCAAACAAGCAAAGGCAACAGAAACCAGTCTACTGCTATTATAGCAGCAGGTGCTGGAGCTGAGGCTTCAAAAACCTCGCTTTTTTCCTCTGCGTGCTAATTTGTTACGTGCTACCTTGGATCTTTCGAATATCCTTTTTATTTCAAGGAAATAAATAATTAACTATCTTCATTATGGTCTTGATCAGGATATGCTGTGATGATTTTCTCCAAAAAACTGAATATGCAGTGTTTTTTTGTTGAGTGATCTTCCTACCTGGTTTCATAACTAGTCTTATGAGTTTTCTTTCTCTTGACCTTGCAGCAAGATTCTGATACAGTTTCCTCAGTGTTTTGCGCCCTAGAATCCATTCATGCATCTCTGGCTGTAATGGCGCATATGAGCATGCCAAAGCAACTATATAAAGAAGAGGTTTGTTCTGTGTTAGCTTTGCCTTGTAAATCTTATTGTTTCTTGAATGAACAGTTTATCATTGTATCTCTGTTATATCTTTCTGTTCTTATAGTGCACTTACCTTAATATTTTGCGTGAGACTTACCCGTCATTACCGATTCTCGCATTTTCCTGTCAGAACATTGAACGGATTCTGGATTTCTCTAAGTATCAGATTATAGATGTTATGGCAGCTTATGATCCATCATATCGTGCTCTGCACAAGCCACATGAAAACGGAGTACCTGAAGGTAAGTGTTATATTTTGATGCCATTAGAATTTTCTTCTGCTTGACCTCATTGGTTAATTCGGTTCCCCCACCTAAAACTAATTAGTTGCTTTTCCTTCTCTGACAAATTACATACTTTGTCATTAGGTGATGAAGATGAAGAACTTGAGACTGAATATGGTTCAGCAAGCAAGAGAAGGCGCACTCAAAAGAGTACAAAACTGAAGAAATCAACATTAAACAGGTGTGCTTATCAATATTCTGTTCCATGACATTGAATAGCATGATTAGCTTTGTAATTAATTTAAATTGAATATTCTATTATTCACTGTTTTTCCTTGATAGGGTCTCTGGTGCTGTCAATATTATTCTACAGAAACTGTGCACTATTCTTGGCCTTCTGAAGGATTTGCTCATAATGGAAAGGTTATCAGATAGTTGCATTTTGCAACTGGTGAAGACAAGTTTTACAACATTTATGGTGGATAATATCCAACTGTTGCAATTGAAGGCAATTGGTTTAATTAGCGGGGTAGATATCTGCACATAGTGTTTCTTGTTGAGCACGAATTAATGTGTTATTTTACACAAATGCTTAAATTCTCATTAAGAATAGATATTCATCTTCTGCAGCCCTAAACTCAAGTGTTTCTATTTTAATGGTGTTACAGATTTTCTATTCGTACACACAGCATCGCATCTACATTATAGATGAAATAGTGCAACTTATGTGGAAATTACCATGCTCAAAGCGTGCCCTAAGGGCCTACCTCCTTCCAGATGAAGAACAAATGCAGATTCAGATGATCACTGCTCTATTAATCCAATTAGTTCACAGCAGCGCAAATCTTCCTGAAGCCTTAAGGGAAGCAACTAGTGGTAATTCTATCTTAGAAATGTCTTTGGATTCTAGTTATCCAACCAAATGCCATGAAGCAGTCACAGAGACATGCTGTCTTTTCTGGAGCCGAGTCCTTCAGCGCTTTACAACTGTTAAAAATCAGGATGCTTCTGAACTAAAAGTGATGATAGAAAATCTTGTCATAGATCTACTGACAACACTAAATTTACCTGAATACCCTGCATCAGCTCCCATCCTGGAGGTGAGATCCATATAAATTAACAAATGCGTAAACGTACTATTTTGAATTTTATCAGCTGTTAATCTGAAATCTGAGGATAACTCTGCATTTTGCTTGGACCTTATTGAGATGAAATGTAAGTAACTGTTGGTTGCAGGTTCTTTGTGTCTTGCTACTCCAGAATGCTGGGCTGAAATCCAAGGATGTATCTGCTCGTTCCATGGCCATTGATCTTCTTGGTACAGTTGCAGCGAGGTTAAAGCAGGATTCTGTCATCAGCAAGAACAGATTTTGGCTATTACAGGATTTGGCTAGTGGTGACGTTGCTGATCAGAGTTATCCTAATGATGCATGTTGCATTTGCTTAGATGGAAAGGTTGAGAAGACACTGCACATGTGCCAAGGTTGTTATAGATTGTTCCATGCTGATTGTATGGGAGTTAGAGAACATGAAGCTCCTAATCGTAGTTGGCAGTGTCAAATTTGTGTCTGCAAGAAGCAACTTCTTGTGTTACAGTCATATAGTAATTCTCGGTGCAATGATGAAGGGAAGAAGAACAGCAATCGATCTGAAAAGAAATCTAAAGCCTGCAATCCCATTACGAAAGTTGAAATTGTTCAACAGTTGCTCTTAAGTTATCTTCAAGATACTGTATCTTCCGATGATGTTCATCTTTTCATTAGATGGTTTGTTCCTAAAGCTCTCTCCCTGCTGTTCTCATGTCTCTATGAATGTTATCTGATGCATGTTTCTCCAGGTTTTATCTTTGCTTATGGTACAAGGATGATCCCAAATCTGAACAGAAGCTCATTTACTACCTAACTCGACTCAAATCAAATCTTGTTGTGCGGGACTCTGGTACTGCCTATTTGAAATTGATGAGGGATTCGGTGAAGAAGATTACTTTAGCACTGGGACAAAATAGTTCTTTCTCAAGGGGGTTCGATAAGATTCTTCATATGCTTCTGGTCGGTAAACTATTTGACATATCTGTCATTTCTATGCGATATGTTCTTTATTGTTGCATGTTTTTCATTTCCTATATTTTATGTTGTTTACTGTTGCATATTTGTCATTTCCAGGCTAGTTTAAGAGAGAATTCTCCTGTAATTAGGGCCAAAGCTTTACGAGCAGTAAGTAGAAAGTTCTAGTTTGTTGATCTGCTTGGTTTTTTTTTTGTGACGTGTTCGACTTCTAATGTCTGTTTACCTGATCAGTGTCGCATACCTTTTTCTTTTATGTGTTAGGTCAGTATTATTGTAGAAACTGATCCAGAGGTATTACGTGACAAGCGTGTGCAATTGGCTGTTGAAGGAAGATTTTGTGATTCTGCAATATCTGTAAGAGAAGCAGCACTGGAACTTGTTGGCAGGCATATTGCTTCTCATCCTGATGTTGGGCTGCAGGTCTGTCAAATTAAAGTTCACTCATTATATCTCATTCGTGGTATATGCTTTTATAGTTTCCTTGTCTTCTTTCCTTCTCATACAATTTTGTGATGTTGCAGTATTTTGAAAAGGTTGCTGAGAGGATGAAAGATACAGGAGTTAGTGTTCGAAAACGAGCTATTAAAATTATTCGAGATATGTGCACCTCAAATGCTAATTTTGCTCAGTTTACAACTGCTTGCATCGAAATTATTTCTCGCATAACTGATGACGAGTCGAGTATTCAGGTAATTTAGTAGCATGTGAAATTTCTTCTTGAATTACTGTGATTGATTCTGTATGCTTACCCGTGTTCAGTTTCTTTTTATTGTATTGTACTGTGTGATACCACTGTATGATAATTCTTGTTAGTCAATTGTTTGTCTCCCCTAGCATCATGGATTAGTTAAAAATTTGTGCTTCACACTGTAAGAGCTAAAAATCCGAATGTCCATTGGGCAGTCTTCCATAAGTTTTCTTGTTTTGTTGTATTAATTTAATTTCTTGTTCTTAATTGAAATGCTTACATGTAAAACTGCTGGGTTTCCTGATTTTGTTTCCTGCAATTTATACTTATCTTACACCAGGACATCGTCTGCAAGACATTTTATGAATTCTGGTTTGAGGAACCATCTGGTTTGCAGACACAGTATTATAGAGATGGTAGTTCTATGCCTCTGGAGGTGGGTAAGAAGACTGAGCAGATTGTTGAGATGTTAAGGAGTATGTCAAGTCATCAGCTCTTTGTCACTGTCATAAAGCGCAACCTAGCTCTTGATTTTTTGCCACAATCAGCCAAAGCTGCTGGAATTAACCCTGTGTCACTTGCATCAGTTCGTAAACGCTGCGAGTTAATGTGCAAGTGCTTACTAGAAAGGATATTGCAGGTATAACTTCTGACTGTTTATGTGGATTTTTTCTTATTCAGTTATGAAAAACCTTGTCGGGAAATATGTTCTCAGGTCGAGGAAATGACCAGTGAGGAAGTGGAGGTTCGAACACTGCCTTATGTGTTGGCGTTGCACGCATTTTGTATTGTGGATCCTACACTTTGTGCTCCGGCTTCGGATCCTTCCCAGTTCATAGTCACTCTACAGCCATATCTAAAGACTCAGGTTATTTGAAGTTTGTTTTAAGATATGTGCTTATCTTGTATTAGTCTAATGGCATATATTGCTTTTAATAGCATAGTAATTTTGACAGTAAAGATTGAAATTTACACCTTATCGGCTCCTTTTTCATTCTCTCCATGTCTCTTCTCTTTTCTAGGAAGAAAATGCATGATTTTTCCCCGTGATGCATATTTGTTGTCTTCCTGGTGCATTTTCAATTGTTATCTTCTCTCTTTTGGTAAATCAAAGAAGCATAAACTCTGCGGGTTCTTCATTATAAACTATGAGCATTTTAATTTCTATGTTAATAAGTAAAATATGTATTTGTTGTCCATTTGAAATGATCCCATTTTCACAATCCAATAGATTGAAGTTTGTGATATTTATTTGTTCTGGATCTGTTAAATATTGGACCTTTGCCATAAAGTAATTGAGAAAAAGTTCAGGATATAGGTAGAGAAATGGTAACTCTGTTATCTTGCAGACAGCAATCTACGCTGTTGTAAATATTGAAGCTTATTGTTAATTAATTTGGTGCTGTGTACTTTGAGTTGCTTGATGTGCACTCTAATGGCTTCTGTTATGTCCAGGTTGATAACCGGGCAGTTGCGCAGTTACTGGAGAGCATCATCTTTATAATTGATTCCGTTCTTCCCTTGATACGAAAATTGCCTCAGAGTGTAGTTGAAGAGCTTGAACAAGATTTGAAGCACATGATCGTTCGCCGTTCGTTTTTGACAGTTGTCCATGCTTGCATCAAGTAAATTAATCTCTTTCCTTTTTCATTTTATTAATCTATGTAGCTGGTGTATGCCGTAATTTTTCATTTTATTTGGTCATGGGAAGACCATGTGACCAGATTGCTTAAGTCTGTGTCTCAGTGTTTTTTCCCTCCCCGCTTTCTATTTCCTTTCTCAGATGAATTGAAAAAGATTAAAATTAATTGTGCTGTAGCCTGTAGTACCTTAGTTGATCTCTTCTAACATTGAGTTTATGGTTCACATGCAATATGGTTCTACTGTATATTTTATCGCACACCACGTTGTCATTTACTTCAATATGGGAGCATCTTGACCTTTTTATTTTTTGTTACTTCTTTCTTGAATACAAAATCAATTTAATTTACCAAATAATATAGGTTTTTCTTTTTTCTTTTCTAATTTTTAGTGGATATGATAGGTATTGTTGTAATATTTTAGTGGTTTCAGTTTGTGGCACATAGCCAAATACTAGTAGGCCGAATGACCAAGAATGAAAATAACGGATTGTGTGAAATCATTTTACAAGTCTTTCCAATTATCTATCTGAGATATTTGTTTTGCATGTTACACCTATTTCATTATTTAGATATCTGTTACTTTTGTCTTCAAAGTTATAGTGCTGATTTTGTTTTTCATCACAGGTGTCTTTGCTCTTTGAGTAGAGTAGCTGGACAGGGTGCTGCTGCTGTTGAGTATCTTATTCAGGTATTTTTCAAACGTCTGGATGCTCTGGTAACTGACAACAAGCAGGTTGGTGCTCACATTAATTTCTTTTTCCTTCTCTCTGCTTTATTTAGTTAGATAGGAAAGGAAATATGTGTGTTAGTTTTGCAGGAGCACTTATTAACTGTTTTCAGCATACTTGTTTTTTTAATATATGAATTAATTGTTTTCCATTCCCCCTCATATTACAGCTAGTCTGCCGCTCTCTGTTCTGTCTTGGATTGCTTATTCGCTATGGAAATTCTTTGCTGAGTATTTCTAGCAGCAAAAATATCAATTTACTTAGCAATCTCTCCTTGTTTAAGAAGTATCTTTGCATGGAAGATTTTGGTATAAAAGTCAGATCTCTCCAGGTAATGCTCTTTCTTGCTTGTAGCTCTTCTGAAGCCTGATTAGCATCCGGGGTACTTAACTAGTTTGTAATTCTTGTAGGCTCTAGGATATATTCTAATTGCTAGGCCTGATTATATGCTGGAAAAGGACATTGGGAAAATATTTGAGGCAACTTTATCTTCTGGTTCTGATGTTCGTCTTAAGGTAGTATATAATGTGTCCCCTTGTGGTTATTTAATCACTCTTTTCTACTTTATGCTAATCACTCTCATCACTTGTGTTCAGATTCAATCACTACAAAACATGTATGAATATCTTCTGGATGCCGAAAGCCAAATGGAAACAGAGAAAGACAGTAATGATGCTAGTCCTTACACTGCAGAAGGGGATCATAGTGTACCTGTTGCTGCAGGTGCAGGTGATACTAACATTTGCGGTGGTATAGTTCAATTGTACTGGGAAAACATTTTGGGAAGGTGCTTGGATTTCGATGAACAGGTTCGCCAGACTGCACTTAAGGTGAGGGACCATAATCTATGTTTGTATCCCTGTCACTAGAGGTAAAACAGCATGATGTTCGTGATCCTGAGGAAAAAAATTAAAATTGTAATAATAATAACAGTCAAATAAATTTCAATTTAATCATCAAAAATATTTCCCAAAACTTTTCGATGGGTTCTATGGTCTGATTACTCTTATTCACCTGGGTAGCTAGCCAGAATTCAACTTTGCTGCAAATCTCTAAGTTTTGGATTATTGCGTATTGAGATCCATATTTCTTGCTTTGTTTAATTGCAGATTGTGGAGATAGTGCTACGTCAAGGTTTGGTGCATCCCATCACTTGTGTTCCATACCTTATAGCACTTGAAACAGATCCTTTAGAGTTGAACTCAAAGTTGGCACATCATTTATTGATGAATATGAATGAGAAGTACACTTCTGGAAACACTTTTTTCCCCCTAATGATATTAATTATGCCGGCTTATAAATTGATTCCTTTTCAGGTATCCTGCTTTTTTTGAAAGCCGGTTGGGGGATGGCCTTCACCTATCATTTATATTTACGCAATCCATTAGTGGTGTCTCTCCTGAAAATCTAAACCGAAAGCTCCAATCCAAAAGTGCTGGAAATATGAAGGGAAAGGCTGAAGGTGCCTCTCTCACTCAGGCAAGGCTTGAAGTTTCTAGAATCTACAAGCTTATTCGTGCAAACCGTGTTTCAAGAAATAAATTTATGTCTTCTATTGTGCGCAAATTTGATAACCCAAGCTGGACAAATGTGGTGGTTCCATTTTTGATGTGAGTTCTTTATAGTTTATACTACCACCAGTTCTACGTTCAATTTGTTTCATCATTTATTCACGGCGGGTTGGTTTCCTTTTACAGGTATTGCACAGAAGTACTTGCGATGCTGCCATTTACTCTACCTGATGAACCCCTTTACCTTATTTATTCTATAAATCGAGTAATACAAGTTAGGGCTGGAGCACTTGAAGCAAATATGAAGGGCCTAATTTTACATTTGACACACAGAAATTCTCGGAAGGTATTCCATGAAAATGGAGTAATTCAGGATTTGAATGGGATAATTCAACAAGAACCAATTATTCATCCTGTTTCCTATCATACCACCACAATGGATTTGAATGGGATAATTAAAACAGAGCTAGATGCTCGGCCTGCACCGACTCCTTCAACATTATTTGATTTGAATGGAACTGTCCAGGAGGAGCCCGACTTGGCTGTGAATAATAATGCCTCAGCAGATCATAAGACCGAAAAGATGAATTCTGGTGATTCTTTTAGCATTTCTAAAGATGACGTGGACAAAATTCAGGTACCACTTTGGACCTTTAATACTATTTTTACAGAATGAAGAACCTTCCGGTTTTGGATTAGTATGATGTTATCTTTCTTTACGATTGCTTTTAATATCGCTCTTTCATTTAAGCAACTGAACACAACTTTTCAGGTGTACGACTTCTTCATCTGTTGTGCTTGTGCAGGTTGACTGTCTCTCGGCTACTGCATTGCAGCTTCTGTTGAAACTCAAAAGGCATTTAAAAATTGTGTATAGCCTGAATGATGCCCGCTGTCAGGTACAACTTTAAAAAGTTTCCTTTTCTCATTGCTTCTCTTTACTGCGGACATGTCTAGGTGCATAGTTTGTTGCAACTAACTTTACCCAATACATTTACGAACAGGCGTTTGCTCCAAATGAACCTCCAAAAGCTGGAGAGCCTTTCTCCAGGCAGAACATTCCCTTGGATATAAGCGAAACATCTACTAGCGAGCCGTCCACATATCAGGATCTCGTACAAAGATATCAGGTAGTGTCAACATCTGAAATTCTCGAGTACCATTTTCCCTGGAAAGGAATATAATTTGCATGAACTTTATGATCCCGTGTCTAACGGGCTTTATCTGCAGGAATTTAAGAGTGCTTTAAAAGAAGATGCTGTTGATTACAGCACTTACACTGCAAACATCAAGCGGAAACGCCCCAACCCCACCCCCAGAAAGCCAAAATTTGTACGGCCCAGTGTAGTTGATGACGATGATGACGACGATGATGAAAGTTGGAGAGGAAGTGCTCGGAGGGTAGTAAACAATGTTGGGAAGAGAAATGTCAACACTAGATCATGTAGGCAGAGATGATGTAGCTTTGTAAATATTAAATAGGTAGGCTAACATGTACATTGATTAGGATTTAAAAAAAAAGAAGGAAAACAATAGAATAGAATGATAGCTACAAAAGAAAATGTGGAGACAGAAGAAAGCAATGGAGAACTCCGGAATGTAAAGATGGTGTTAGTGTAGGCCTGCCAGATGGGCATTTCTTGTAGCTGTTTCCGTTTTGTATTTTGCTTAGCATATTGTTACTTCATTCTTTTTTGTCAATCAAATTCAAGTTTTTTTGTATTAGTTTCCCACAATTTGTACTCGTGTGTACAGCAGCTAGAAAATCTCATTATTTTGATTACTATTAAACAATTACATTCATTTACCATTAATTAGAATCGGTATATAGTAGTTTTTAGAAACACAAAGCATTTTCAATCTCTGAGAAAGCTTCCATGCCGCAGTTAAAGTAACCAATTTGAGTCATTTCCGGAGATTTTTGGGGCTGACTTGAAAATTATTTAAAATCAGCTCGATTAGTATCGAGTCGAGTTCGAGCATCAAAATACTTGACTCATAAAGCTTGCTAGGCTAATTAAGGTTTAGTTAATTTGTCTTTTTCTAATTGAGTTGAGCTCAAGTCTCAATAATTATACCGAGTTCGAGCTCCAAACTTTAAAATGAAACTAAGATCGACTTTGAATAGAGTTTCAACTTTAGATTGTAGAATCCAGTTGATACCAAATAGTTTATACACCTACCTACACTAAGCATCATTAATCACTCGGTGCTATCATTGAGCGTTTATTGTTGCAATCCTTTATGTAACAGAAGGGTGACAGGTGCTTGGATAAGAACATAAATGACGTTTTGGCTTTAACCTCTAATCAGATTATTAATAAAAACACGTTACTATTCACAGCTCTAGCTGAATAAAAAGCTAAAATGGAGTATTGACAGATTGATGTATAGTTTTTACTCCGTTATTTAAGAAATTGTGACGAATAAACTGAATGCTATTTGGTTATTCTGATCATTTTTCAGTAACGCACTTTAATGAGAAAGATGGGAAAAGCTTTAGAACTGACTCCAAAAATGTCTAAAATTTGACAAAAAAAACTATATTCTAAAGCCTTAAGGCTTCTACATATTGAACACAATGAACTTGGAGTATAAAGATGAAATAAGATAATTATTCATTTGAAAATTACACAATAAATATGGGAAGTTGACTAAGAGTAATATTCCAACGTTCAGGTTAAGTTTCTGCCCAGCAATACTGAACGTTTTTGCTTCAAGGTACAATCACAAACAAAGGCTGCATCGAGGAAACAAAAAAGCATTACGATATAGTAGAACATAAAAAGAGTGACGGTGAAGAAAGAAAATTAAAAAAAAATTACCGTGTCCACACTAACTGGTTTCGCATCATCTACCAGAATCTCTGCTATGGTTCCTGACTGATCAGCCTAAGTAACAGCAACAGTTGAATGAATCAAAGAGATAATAAAAAATGTTACTTCTATTAAAACACATCTCTTAACTAAGGCGTAAAGTGGTGATAAAGATGATGCAAATTACGTACTTCAATTTCATTCATTAGCTTCATGGCCTCAATGATGCAAATGACTTGACCTTTCTGCACCTTATCTCCTATCTGTGACAGGAAATATTAAGCACAAAGTTGTAAGGAAATCTATTTTTCGTGTTTTACCAATGGGCACTCGCTTTGAAATGGTAAACTAACTAACATGAGCACTTTAGCCACTTACCTTCACGAAGGCGGGTTCCCCAGGACCTGGACACCTGTAAAAGGTTCCTGCCATGGGGCATTTGAATGGTGGATGAGATGATTTGGGTGCGGGTGCATTTGCAGGAGAAGGTAAAGCAGGGGCGGAAGCTGGAGGAGCAGCTGTAGGAGCAGGAGTGGAAACAGCTGCAGGTGGAGGTGGAAACACCGCCTGTTGGTAATATGGAGGCATGGCAAACCCTTGAGCAGCTGGAGGCGGCTGTAAGGCCTCCTTTTTTCGTATTATGAGCTCACAATCTGATTGCTTAAGTTGGAGCTCATTGATATCTCTCGAATCCACAAGCCTGCTCGTAAATTAAAATAAATTCAAACACTAAACTAGACTCAAATACATAACTAGTGATGCACGTCGGCGCTGAAAACATAGGATGGTTTGACTTACTTGACAAGGTCAGACACTTGTGCCATGAATGCTGCAATTGTCGATGCATCAGGAACGTTCTTTACAACCGACTCATCTTTTACCTCAGATGGGGCAGCTTTGGAATTACTTTCCAGCACTGGTATAGAATTCGAGGACTCCTTGAAAATGACCTAGAATTAAAAGTTTAAATCAGTGAACAAGTAATGATAACAATTCGATACGTCAATTTAAAACACAAATCTTTCTTGATCTGTTTGTCAACACCTTACCTCATTCAGCTGAGCTTTCACCTTTGCAACAGAAGATTGCTTCCTGTTGGGCCACTGAAAAGGATAAAAAAAGAAAAAAAACTGGTTTATCCAACAATCAAGAACACTAATAATAAGAATTCAATTGGAAGTGGTTAAAGTAAAGTTCTCATGAGCAAAATTAAGACTTAATTTAGATATGCTAAGCACTTAACAAATAAATTAACAATACCCAAAAGCATAATTGAACAGCATATAAGATCAAGAATGCAGGTATAGAAACAAGTATTCCCATATGAAAGCTGGTAGCTTTTAAAGCAGTTCAATTAAACTACAATACTAAAATGTAGAGAAATTCAAAAAGAAAACCATTTTTGCAAAGATAGAACATTTAAGCAAAAGAAAATACCTGAAATCCACGAGAAGGGAAGGAAACAGTGTGTTTGGGAAATGGGTTAGAGGCATTGGATCCAATGCGAGAAACAAACGAGGTCTTGGGGCAAGGAACTGATGTTGAAGCCATTATTTTCAGCTAAATTGGGAGTCTGAATTTATTAGAGAAAGCAAAATGCTGAAAACTAAAGAGTAGATTGTATAGAGGAAAATGAAGGACGGAGAGTTTCAGAAAGAATTGGGAATGGCGGCGATGAGATCGAAGAACGTATAAGAGATAAACCCAAAATCTAAGAAATGAAAAGGAGGGGGGGCGAAAAGGCCAAGAAAATGAAAATATGGGTCAAGTTTGGTTTCGATACTTACGATGTGAAACACAAAAAACAGAGCACATTTAGTGTTGTTAGGGACTTAAGATTCCTAACCAACCTAAGCGACTCTTAATAAATAAAAAACAAAATGCAATTCACATTAAACAGCCCTTCTCCTACTTGTTAATGCTGTGCTTTTTGAATGAGAAAAATTATGACGTCATCTATCTTACTACAACTACTCTTGCTGCCGGTGTTTTATGCTGTGTGGGATCCTATCAAACAAATATTTGTATAGTTAAACTTCGGTAATATATCGATTTTAAAAATTTATAAAATAAACATAAAAATAAAAATAAAGGGAATCTGAAAAGTTAATTTGTAGAGATTTCATTATTTTGACATCTAAAACAAAATTTACGTGTTGTTTTGACAACACTACATATTAAAATTGCAAATTTCAAATAAAAAATATCCAAATCTCAAATAGAATAGAATTATTAGTTTAAAGAAAATTAGTTTATCAAATATTAATTTTTCTTTTATAATACAACTTTATATATTAAATGAATTATATTTTAATAATGGATTAATAATATATTTTATTGTTATTTAATTTTTATCATTATATTTTCAGTTATTTTTTTAACAAATTCTAAAAAAATATCATTTGTTGTTTAGAATTATGAAATTTTTTATTTTATTTCTAATAATAAACTTCTGAGATATCATAAATGACAAATATAAAATTTATTATATTTTAGATTGAGCATAAGCTTACATTCACTAGTTTGTTCTCATCATACTTGGAACTTTAAAGATGTATAACTAAAATTTGCAGCAACCAAATTGCTCGCGTATCCGGAAACAGTCGGCAGAATAATATGAACATAACTGCGCATTGCTTTGTGCTTCCTTAAAAGCACCAAATAATTTATCATAGTAACAGCCATTTACTGAACAATGCATTTACTTTATTGCTGAAACAACAAGAGCCTTACAGATAGAAATCTAACATGCCAGAAAAAAAAATGATTTCAAAATGCCCGGCATTCTTCAAGGCTGCCTGGAAGATGTTGTGCCGTAAAAGCAACAAAAAAATTTATGATCGCCAAATAATGTGACAGTGCAGTAATACGCAAAAAGCTTAATAATTTAGTAGCGGTTCAGGTATGTTCTGCGTCTGAACCAGTTGTAATCAGGCAACCCCTGGACGGGGCCCATGGCGGCAATTACAATATCCTGAAGAAGAAAAAAAAAACATGAATAACATTTGACTAAAGAAATTCACAAAACAAAAAAATTACGACTAGGCTGACAAAACCTACCTTATCATGAATAAATCTGTTTGCAACACGCTTAACAGTGCTCGCATCAACTGCATCAATCCTAGCAAACAATTCGGCAAATGGAATTCTCCGACCATAAGTAAGCAACTGCAAACATAGATAAACAGCAACGTTAGCCGCAATTATTATCGATACAGTTTCAGCATAAATTTTGCTCTAACACTGAATTCTATTACTGCGGTCAATAAAAATACATCATGCATAGCTATGAACCACAATTCTTGAGACAACTATATCGACAACTAAAAGGTATGACAATCAATATCATATTGGGGCTAAATACAATAAGAAAATCACGATATGTAGATCCAACTAAGACTTCTGATAAAATCTGTATATCTAAATGTCATATAAGTAGATAATATAGAATGTATAACTTAAGACATACAAAAACCATGATCAACTAATAGATTAACGTCCAATTTGTTTCTCATCTCATGCCCCATCGAGGGAGAGCCACATGGACAGAGAAATCATATTATTAGTAATAATAACTGGTTATATTCAACAAGAGATCTAAAAGTTCAACTTACGCCTAACCTATTCCAACATGTATCACAAAGATATATTTTCATGGAAAAGAGAAGAGATACCTGGCGCCCAATATCCTCAGCTACCGGACTGGTTCCATCTATGTGAAGCAGCAATGATGATTTCAACTGCAGTCAAATTCAGCCATAAGTGGATAACGAAAGAAATGACGGCATAGGAAAGCAACGCATTTTATGGTCCAGCCTAAATGCATTAGGAAAAAGAAATCCTAATATATAGCACAATTTAGATGTAATGCAGTTAAACTCATAAGAATAGTACATGTTAAGCAAGTGATTTGTCACTGTTAGATTATAACGATCGGCCAAGTAATAAATTAAGGCTTCAGTTTAGCAAATTGCTGCTTAGCTTAATATACTGAATACTGATAGTATTCTTTTTAAGCGTCTTGCAAACTGCAGTTGCTTTTATTTTCAATGTACATATGAATAATGAACTCGACGGATAATCAATTGAAAAATGGTTAATTGTTTTATCCACTGACTAAAACCAATTCAGAAAGACAGCAATCATATTTTAAGTTCCTTGGAAGATAAGAGCTTTGGTGACTACCTGATTGCGAGCACGAGTCACATCAGCTTCAGAAACACGATAACTCAACTTGGTTGTCTCATACATGATTGCCCAGGCTAAATCATCCAAGTCCTCGGGCTGAAACAAAAGCATAAAAATCAAATTCCATACAAAAAAAATAAGAAGAAAGGCTAATTGTATCAAAGAGCATCCAAATTGTAAAGAATGCCAGAAAGTCAAGTATGATCATTTAAATATTAGTAAGGGTGGCTTCCTACATGTATTAGCAATTTAACAGCAATCATTACGTATATTTGTGTTTGAGATTCAACAAAGAGAACAAAAATAAATAATTAAGGAAGAATGGGTATAGAGCCCCATATTACAAGTCCCCTAAGCACTACTATCAGCATACCGATATGTATGCAGCCAATATTTAAGGAGTCACAGAAAGCAGATCTCTACAGCAAGCTACATACAAGCCCCTTAAGCCCTACTACCAGCATAACAATTTGTACCCAACACATATGGAGACACTGAAAGCAGATCTCTACAACAAGCTACAAGACTACAATATCCATCTCTCAAAGTTAATTTAATTACTTCTTGTACTATCATACGTTAAATAGCTGTTTCAAAATTCTGTTATTTTCTTAACAATATCATGCTTGATGAGACTCTTTTTTTTGTGCGTTTGAATATCTTTCACAGTATTATCTCATCTCTACATCATTTCATCATTAGATGTCTGAATATGCCAAAGTAAAGTCTTAAGCACAATATACCTCAATATTAATAAAGAAATCATGGCAGCGGGGACCTCACCTTAGCAACAGCATAAACACCAAATAGACCAGTATCTTTGTAGTTAGTATTAAAAGCCATCATGTTTTCTGCTAATTCATTAATGCCAACCCTTTGTGCAAGCTCAGACCTGTTTGAGCATCACAACTACATCAGTGCACGAGCTAACAATAAGAGTCTGTTTTACAAGAAATTGCAACAGTAAAGTTCCCAAATTATTATGCCATAGGAGGGGAAGACTATATTTATTCAAAATCAATCGCAAAATTGCAGTCAATTTCATAATGGCTCTCAGGTAGGCAGGTTGCTTACCCCATATGCTTTCCACCTCCAGCACTTTTACTCCATGAACCCAACATAGCTTGCATGACCATTAAGGCAATAGAATCTGGATCGGTCCATGGTGCTCCTTCAAAAGCAACCGCAAATTGTGCCAAAGGAACATCATCATCAATTATCCTAACCTGAAATTCCACCAAGATAATTAAAGAAATTAGTTTTGGGAAAATCGCATATCAAATAATCATGGGATGTCAAGCTTTATCCTCCCACCTCTGAACCAGTGAAAAATACTGGTTCTTTTGCAACAAGTTGAGAAGCAGTGGTTGGATCAGTTGATAACTTGGTAAACAATTTCTTTACTTCCTCAACAACTTCTTCATGCTTAACAGCTCCAGAAGCAACAATGACCTGGAATATAGGTCCCCAAGAGGAATTTAGATAAGAAATTTAAAAGTAAAAATTTATCATCAATGATATAAAAATAAACATAAAAGGAAATGAAGCCTTTGCCATCATATGAAACAAGAAACCTAATCAAAATTCTCAGTACCATTCTAGGAGCGGTGTAGTGTGTTTGTATATAACTCTGGAGATGATCTCTGGTGATTGACTTGACATTTTGTGCTGGTCCGAGAATAGTCCTGCCAAGAGGAGTATACTGGAATGCAGTAGCATGCAAATGGTCAAAGATAACTTCCTCAGTTTGCCCCTCAACCTACGATTGTTCCACAAGAACACTTTAATTATCAGCTGATAGAGAAATCCAGAAATATACAGGCCAATTAGAAAGCAATATCAGTAGCAAAGACTCAAACTTCACGAAATTAAAGTCTAAATTCATGCGGACTTCAATAAAACCACAGAAAACCAGACTCAACCTTGCCCTCTCCACTCACTACCACTAATGTCAAAAAGAAAAGAGTACTTCAATTTGTTTCAAAAGCCAAAATTTAAAATGAGTAAAGAAAAAAAAAGGCAAACTTTAAACGCACATGACTAATACATAGTACATTGTTCTATATCTAAGCTAAGGCGGCTTAGCAAGCAGCACATCTAAAGGAATTGAGTCATATTAGAGTTATAAGTTATCAACAAATATCCTTTCTTCATTAAGAATTCCAAATGATCCCACCCTAGCACAGAGATGAAAAACTAACCCGATTACAGCAAAAGAAATCAATCATGTTCTATTCTTAAATTAATCTAAAACTAAGTTTCATAAATAACAAACGATTTCAACAATCAACATTAAACAAATCACCATATTCCAAATATCATTTAACAAAACGCAAAACCAATCTAATAATTGCCATAAAAACATGCATTGCAAATTCAATAAGCTGCAACCATATCATACCAAATCCACCATATAAAATAATTACCTCTTCCATTTCCCTCAAAATCACATCTCTCTCGCGGTGAATCCTATTCTCATCAAATTTAGAATTCTGAAGAATATCAGCCAAGATATCCAAAGCCTTAGGAACATCTTTATCCATAACTTTAGCATAATAAGTAGTCTGTTCTCTACTAGTATAAGCATTTAAATGACCACCCATATTCTCTATTTCCTCTTCTAAATACCTAGCACTTCTCTTCTCAGTCCCTTTAAATATCATATGCTCCAAAAAATGAGCAGTCCCATTCGTCTCATCACTCTCAAATCTCGACCCTGCATCTATCCACACCCCAACCGTCGCAGTTTTCGAGGCAAGATTTGATTCCGTCGCGACACGCAGTCCATTCGGTAAGGTTGTGATCTTTGTTTCAGGAGCTGAAAGGATGTGGGTATGAGCTCGGATAACCGGGTGGGGAGACCCGTACTTGAGGAATCGGGGATCCGGGTTTTCTAGGGCTTTGAGTTTTTCCTTGACTAACTCAGCTTGTCGGTCATATATCATGGCGGTTGGTGGTGGTGGCGAGGGTAAAGTGGCGGCGACGGCGGTAGATGATGAAGAGCGGATTGATGTAGAGAGTGCGGCGGAAGATGGGCGATGCGAGCGGCGGGCTAGAGAGAGGAGATGCTTAAACGCCATCGAATTGATTCGATTCGGATCGGAGAAGATTTTGTCTGGTTTCTAGTGTTTGTTAGGGTTTGAGATACAAGGCGGAGAGGAAAAAAACTGGGGAGGAAAGAAATGAAACCAGACTTGAGTGTTTTGCTTATTTGACTGGTAGCACTACTTAAATAAATGAACGACGCCGTATCGCATTATGAGCCTAAATATGGTGTCGTTTTTGGTTGGTCTCACACTAAACATTAGCCAGTTAGCCACCAAAGTATCAATTTATGTGGTAGTCAATCAATTAAGATATTGTTTTTTAGACCAATTTTATTCAAAAATTAATTTTGTTTGATTAACTAGTCTCATTTTTAGTTAATTAGCCCCTGAACTTACAGTATTTGCGCTTGTTGATATGTAAAGTTGAGACTAATTGCCTAAAATTAATAAATTTACGAACTAATCGAACCATAAAATTTAATTCTGAAATAATTGATCATCACTACAAGTTCACTTGGGCAATTGAAGTCTATTTATTTACAAGTAATTTAACGATCAGAAGAATAATATAACACATAATCAAATTGACATAGAATCTGAAACTGTAGAGAAAAATCAGAAGAGAAAACTTGATGTTTTTCATTAATGTCAGTACTGTACTTGAAACTAACACAAGTTTTCAAAAATTGCAACTAAATTGGTTGCACCATTTACACTAAAAGAATTGTAGTATAATTGAACATTATTAAAGGCTTTATCTATGCAAAGCGATCTTCTTCTTGTCTCACTCACTCCTCGTAAGTGAAAGTGCACATGTCGTTCCATGAGACACAGCTCTTGATCTTCTTACTCTGGGGTATGTGAAACTTCGGATCTTTAGGTATCGTTAGATGCTTCATCGACCTTTATTAAATGCAAATCACAATCTATAAGTGTTGATGATAAAGAGGCAGCATACATGATAATATGCAATTTTATCTGAATAAGGCTGTGCAGCATTTTAATCTTAACTCTTAAGTACTTGTGCAACTCCGAAATTCGTATTTATGATCAAATTTGATTTCAGCATTTTCATTTCAGCGTTTTTATTTACCAAAGACTACAAATTTTTGTGCAACATACTTAAGCTTTCCAAACCTATAATGATGTAACAACAAGCAAGCTTTTCATCTGTAATAAGGCTGTGCAGCATTGTAATCTTAGTATGTTGCACAAGAAATTTGTCAAGTCCTCCGAATATACTTGTGGAACTCCGAAATTTCATATTTATGATCAATTTCTGTAAGAAAATTATTTTGCCGTTTTTGATTTCAGCAATTCTGTTCAGCGTTTTCATTTACCAAAGACTACAAATTTTCGTGCAACATACTTAAAATTTCCAAACCTATAATGATGTACCAAGTAGCAAGCTTTTTGTACTTTCATATTTATAATCTATTCTTACAAAAAGATGATTTCGCCGTTTCCGGTTTCATCATTTACCATTTGAGCGTGTCAATTCATGTGCAAGTGTGCAACATCTGATTATTTTCAACATACTTAAGATTTGCAAACCTATAATGATGTACCAAGTAGCAAGCTTTTTATACTTTCATATTTATAATTTATTCTTACAAAAAAATGATTTCGCCGTTTCCGGTTTCATATTTACCATTTGAACGTTTCAATTTATGTGCAAGTGTGCAACATCTGATTATTTTCTAAGGATAAGAAACCAGATTTTATACTGAAACAACAAGCTTGAAAGAAATAAATTAAGCACATGTATACCTTCTTGGAATGAAAGGCCTGTCGAAATAAGGCATTGGCTGCGCTTTTGGAATGAGCTCCTTCCTCAATCTCCGTACTTCTTCCTCTTCTTCCAACTGCACGAGAGCAAAGAGATATATGAACATATATATTTTCTTCAAAACCGTAAAAATACAATAGGGTCAACTCAATATAATGGTTTTTGTTCCGTTTACCTTTTGCTGCCTTTCTCTTTCCATCTTGTATTGCTCAATGAAGCTCATCTTCTCTGCAACCTGATAGCAAACAAATATAGTCACACTCTTCTCAGCATTAGAGCTTGAAATCAGGGCATGATTACCAGCTACACCTCAAAATCAAGTTTCAACTCCAGTTTCAAAATTACACATTAGTCAAGCTATGATACCTGCTATTAGATGGTATGACAAACAGCTACACCTCAAAATCAAGTTTCAACTCAAGTTTCACATTGAACTTTAGTCAAGCTATGATACCTGCTATTAGATGGTGTATGCAGACTGATAAAATTACCTGATTGTCAAACTCAGCTCGCTCAACAGCTCGAAAATCAGTGTGGAGCTTAAGGTCCATAGGTCTGGTGCTCTCTTTAACTGGAGGTTTAGTTAAATTCTAAAAGCACACAGATCAAACTCAAGTTAGTTTCTTTCTGATAAAAAAACCCATATTGACAACATAATTGATATTGTTCATTCTCATAGCAAACTAGCACCCAAAGCAAGACAAAAGAAGGTGCGTTTAGCAGTTGAAAAAGCTCACCTCTGGTTCATCTGTTGTCCAAGGAAGGCCTTGCGCAATAGGAATCCGCTGCTTCTCCTGTTCAATCATCATTTCCTGTAACTTTTTCATAAATTCTTCCTCTTTCATTCTTCCCCTTTGCTACAGTGATAAACAAATAAGTTTACAACAATAACAATCATTACAATAATCATTTCATGAACAATTATATATAAAACAATGCATACCTCAGTCCTCAATTTAAATGGCTTTAGGGAAGTGATTTTCTTTTGCTTCTTCTTCCATCTCCTCCCACCCATTGTTCCACATGACTCAGAGCTCTAAAAATACAAAACAATAACAAAGATTAATCAGCTAAATACCATAGAACACACTAGCTAGTTACTAAAAAGGGAATGTCTTACATTTCTCCGGCTTCTCCCTCCGTTAGAAGTCACGCTAGAGACACTGCCACGACTGCTATCCCATGATAGTCTTGGATCCAAGCCAAGATTCTCCGAAGTCAGGAACAAATCAGAAGCACATAGCGAAGAAGGTGAATCGTGCCTTTCAGGCACATCAGAGTGATGCAAACCAGGCAATGCCCAATGCATTTCCTTCTTTTCACACTCCTCTCCCGATTCCTTAGGATGTGATATAGTTTTAAGCCGCTCAAAAGCCTCAACCAGATGCTTCACAGTGCCAGTACCAGATTCAGGTACACTATTTCTAGCAGCTTCAAGTAACCTGTCTCTCCTTCTCTTAATTGTAGAGACACCTAATTCCCCCGACTGCTCACTCTCACTCAAACATGGATTATCAGTACCATCACTCTCATCCTTCTGAGCCATAAACCCCTTCTCTATCTCCTTCTCCTCTTCAACATCACTTTCAGCTCTACCCTTCTCACTATCCAACTTATCATCTTTCTCGTCGGCTAAACCATCGCGGTTCTTGAAAAACTCCTCCTGTGAAGCCCTTAAAGTCTCATAGGCCACACACAAACACTTAGTTACATTACCCCCAAATCTCACTTTGCAGTTGCAATCCACTGTAGCACTCGAATTAGAATCAGAATTCACTTTGTCGTTCTTAGAATTCTTCTTCTTCGCCACCACGAACTTCCTTTCCCTAATTTTTTTTCTAGGGGAGTAATGAACTGCAACATTCTGATTGAGAACTGGATTCTTAGATGCTGATTTCTGGGTTTTTATAGCAGATTTGGCAACATTGGGGCTTGAATGGGAAATATTAGGGTTTGAATTCTCAGATATTTTGGTGAACCCATGTGGAACTTTCACTGGAGTAACAGATTTTGAACCCTTGGTAATTGAATCCATTGAAACACAAAAACTAAGGAATCGCCAGAGAAAAAATATGGGTTGTTATTATTTTGTTGAGAATTGAAATGGGTTTTGGTTTACTGAGATGAAGACAGCGTTGATCGGAAGTAAATCGACTATCTTTGGGGGGAGAAATGAATGAAGAAAATGGGTATGTTTAAGGGTTTTGGAGGATCTGGACGCTCTTCTTTGTAACGGCTAGTTTTTCCTGGGCTGGGGGTGGTGGGGAGAGGCGTTGGATTGTTTATTTTTTGAATTATTGTTTGGGTTTTTGACCGTTGGATTGGCTGATTAGATAATAGTTAGCTGGTGGTTATTATGCTTCTTATAAGCATAACCGTTATGGCTACTTGGCTAGGGATGAGTCTCATACATGATATGATAGGCAGGAAATATGCAATTTTTGTAATTTATAATATTTTATTCGCCAAACCGACTAAGAATATCTACAATACAATTTTAAAAATAATACAAAAAATTTAGCATTTAAAAATAGCAAAATGTTATATTTAGCATGAAATTATAAATTACTCTCCAATACTAAATACTAAAAGGATGTGTATAATTAATTACTACAGTAACTAATACTAATTATTATAATAATTATTTACTAATTTCACGCATCTTTTTTATTACCGGTGACTTTTTAAATACTACATACTTTCTTTCTCTTATTTTTTTTATAACACTAACTAGTCTACTAAACAAATTGTTAAGAGAAGAGTAGGACAATAATTCCTATGATGAAGAAGATGAAAAGGCTAAAATGGCTCAGCTCATATTATCCAACGGTTTAATTATGAAAACTAAAAGTGGTAAGTATTTTGGTTCTTCAATTGGTCGCATATATATTTATCATGGTAGAGTTTATGGTAATGATAGATTGTATCGAGGTTATTTTCTCTGAAATTTCAATCTATCCTTTTGATATATTTTTTAAGACGCTTTCGCATGAATCGATCTTTATTTCTTCGTATATTAAATACAATTCAATATGATGATTATTTTGTACAAAAAGTGATGAGTTAGGTAGGACTGAGTTATCTGGTCTCCAAAACTAACATCAACCATTCGGATATTAGTGTATGGTGTGTCTGCTAATTGTGTTGATGGGTACGTATGAATTAAAAAAAATGCAATTGAATCGCTGAAAAAAAAATTGTCAAGCAAATATCAACATTTCTAAAAAAAAATATTTAAGAGCACTTACAAATGAGGACATTTCAAAATTGCTAAACGAGGGTGAGAAATGTGGATTTCCTGTTATGTTGGAAAGTTTGGATTATATGCATTGGCAAGGAAGAATTGTTCGAGTGCATGGTATGGGAATTTTACTGGACATCATCCAGAGTCCAACAATTTGTGGATATGGAACGCCTTCTTTGAAATATTTGAGTCAGAATGATATAAATGTTATTGATTGGTCTCTTTTATTTTCTGAACTAGCCGAAGAACGTGCTCCTGTTACTAAGTACACCTTAAATTTAAATGGTCACAGATATGAGATACTATCTTGCTGGTAGAATTTATCCTAAATGGGCAACAATAATTCAGCCAATTTCGCAACCCCAAAACTTGAAATATACAGTATATTTAACCAAACAAAAAGCATGTTGAACATATGTGAAAAAAGCATTTAGAGTCCTCTAAATAAGGTTAGCTATTGTCAGAGGACCTGTACTACTTTGGAACAGTAAGAATCTGAGTTTTACTATGAAAGCTTGTATTATTTAACATAATATGATTATTGAATATGATCAATCTCTAAAATTTTGAATTTGATGCTTCAATTTATCACCTTCAATTCAAATGTCATACGAGTCTACACTTTGCTTTCATGAGTTTATTGTTCATCATTTTAAGATTTAATCTTCTGAGCTGCATTTTATTCTGCGGAATTATATTATTGACAAGAGAGTTTAAGAGTTTGGTTTTAATGGAATAAAGTGAGAAAAAAATAATTAGGGTTTTAAGAGATGTAGAAGATGAAAAGATGGAAAAGTAGAAAAAGGTAATATTTTTATAAATTAAAAGTTAAGCTATTGTTATTTATAGGCCAAATGTCTTAAAAAGGCCAAACCTTTTATAAAAGTTTCATAAAAATCATGACCTTTCAATTTTGTCGATTTTGGCCAAAAAGAAATTATTTGGTTTCAATTGTGGCCAACTCTCAATTTGATTTCAATTTGCCTATGTGGCGCCTATGTGACGC
Source organism: Mercurialis annua (assembly GCF_937616625.2). NCBI lineage: Eukaryota > Viridiplantae > Streptophyta > Magnoliopsida > Malpighiales > Euphorbiaceae > Mercurialis > Mercurialis annua. The sequence goes on along the minus strand of NC_065573.1, from coordinate 33,887,376 downwards.
ATATATGTGGCATGCCAAATATTGAAAGGTCAAGACTTTTGTGAAACCAAATAATCAGTTGTTGGCCAAAATCGACAAAATTGAAAGATCAAGACTTTTGTGAAAGGTTTGGCTTTTTTTACAACATTTGGCCTTATTTATAAAGAGAAAAATGAGTTATAATTTTTATAAATATTTCACTTTTTTATAGTACAGGGTGTAAATTTTCCTTTGAAAAATAAGAAAGCCTTTTAAAAATACATAAACATATTTGAATAAGCCTAATGCAACTCATGTAGTCATGTGATTCTGTATAAGTTTATTATTTTGAGCCATGGCTATCATGAACTTTAGAAACAATCATTGTTGTTGGTACTACTAATTAGAGCTTCAAAGACACTCAAAAATTGCTGAGCCCTCAAGCAAATTAATGCTTGCTTTTCAAGATTTCATATTTCACATACCAAAAATCTGATTTCAGTACACTATTTTAAGTTCCATTTTATGACTTTAATGCACATGAAAGTCATTGGTCAATACATTTGTCATTAAGTCCATATATTACAAACACAATTAGGCAATGCTATTATGCTATAATAATCAAATTCCTCTCCCTTCTTTTGTAAAGACACTCATGTAAATGGAATTAATGATCTAAATGGTACATTCATTCGATAATAAGATTTAAAATCATGTTAAAATAGTGAATTAGGTATCAATTTTTATTAAAGCAAATTTAAAACACTTAAAATACGCTTAATTATTCAGTGACCATTGTACATATATATCTACAGGTGCATATTATTCGGGTCTAGCTGAATTTACCAACGTAATTAAATCAAATTTTTAATTTGGTTTAGTTAATTAGTTAAATTATATCTTTACAAATTACAAAAAAAATGGGTTAAATTGGGTTGATTGAACTTTTGTCTATAATTTATCAATTAACCAAACTAACCAAATTAATTGAATTATATATAAGTTTATTTTGTCTTTTTTTAGAAGTTTATTTTTTTATCGCTTTTATAGAGTTTAACTATCAAATTAATTGACTTTTGAAGTTGTATAATTTTATACTATTTTTTAATGTCAATTAAATTTATTTACTTGGTTAAATAAATAAGCGAATAAAAATATATTATTTTAATTTGACTACAGTCCAATTTGTATATATGTCGATTACAATTTGATTAAAAAGTAAAAATAAATTATTGTAGCTAATGTAATTAGGTTTGGTTACTGAATCAGCCGATGCACCCCTCACATATATCCGATATAAATAAAGATTAACATTTAATGTTTTAATTTCATATCCAGAATATCAGTTTAGTAATATTCGGCTTGTACCATGGGAGAAATTGGTTAAATGAATTTGGATACAAATTGTTTTTTCTTTCAAATCTACATACCAATATATCAACCATATTTAATTTCACGACGTTGCCTCAACATCAAATAATTTTTTAGATGTTTGGAAATTTGTTTCTAGTGTGAATTTATTAAAGTAAGCTTCTTTTAAAAAATTAAGCAAAATTAATCAATATAAAAGTACTTTATTTGTGCTTGAAGTCAACCTGTTTAACTACCCTAACCACGTATACATAAGTGATAAGTTGTTTCTAAGCATGTCTGCTCGAAACTCCAGTAATACATAATTAAATTATAAGTATATACAACCACCCTTCACATTCTAAAGTATTTAATATTATGTAAATTATTTATAAGCATACTTCGAATATTAGCAAAAACAATTTATAATGTTTTTTTGTTTGTTACTTGAGGTTGACTTTAACAAATGAATTTGGCATGAATGTACCAAATTTTAAAATTTATTTTTATCAATAGTTCCTCAACTTTTGTATCTCTCCCGTCATATAACTTATAAATTTTAATTCATAATTATATTCTCCTTCAATTTGTACTTTTTTATCTAACGTAAACTACATCTTTTTTCCGTCAAAGTTTAACGATGTGGTTAAATGATTTCACTTGAAAATGTATTAGTGTAAAATATGACTCCAATTTACTGTCATGTCAATGCATTTTAACGAAAAAAATGACGTTATTAACATTTATTTTAAATGGTTAATTGAAAATTGCTTTTAGAATTTAGATGACTTTACTATCTATTTTTTTATAGTTGTTTAATTAGATGTTTTAATTTTACTTATGGTTTTAAAGAAATTAGTGATTTTGAAATGACTTTTAAGGAAATTAAACTCCTAAGATCACAAGTTCAATTCCAAAAAAATGAACTTTCTAAAAAATAATTTTTTTTTAATTATGCCAAGGTTTAAACAAGCATATATCAACCTCTTCAATATTTTTATGCATATTAATGAAAATTTCAATTTTTTATAATTACATATGAACACGTATTACTATATTGTCGTCGATCACATAACCTGTTTGCAGCGTATTACATATGAGCACTTTGCTTCTCATGTAATTCTTCCCATTCAAAACTCCAATAACCTGGGAGGTCATGAACTTGCCCCATGAATCCACAAAATTAACTTTTTAATAATGGTGCTAAAAAGTTAACTTTTTTAATCTTCATTAATTTATTTGAAGTTTTAAAAATTTAAAAATCTAACTCAACATTGATAATTTCATTGCAATTCTATTTAATATTACAACTCAACTCAATTGGTCAATTTTCAGCTAATTTTTGTATATTAACTCAATAGTTAGCAACATTTATTTTTTAAAACTGTAAAACTTAACTTTTAATATAAAAAATAAAAAACAACATTAAAATATAATTTTAGATTCCCCAATAGGATCAAAAAGAAAAGAAAGTGTGAAGCCAAACATGAAAAAAAGACAAAGATATATCATAAAAAAAGTGAGAAATTGACACAATTAAATTGATTGAATTTTTTCAGGATAAAATTGAAGCAAAATTATCAAATTAGAATAAATTTATAATTTTTTTATTTTTTTAATAAAAAGCTAAAAAGATTCGATTTTCTGGAACAACTAAACATTTTTTAATACATGTATTTGTTTTAAATTGTCAAACACCTTAGGATGAAAAAAGAAAATACAAATTATAACACTAGTAATTCAACTAGATTTATGAGAAAGAAGGGCCAAATTTTATTTATTTATTTTTTAAATAAAGGACCAAGTTATTTTACCTCAAAATAATATATTATTTTATTTGTATATAAATAATATTGTTGATAATATTAAAAATATAAAATTGTATTACAATTTTTAAATTATTTAAGTTTAATCAGAAAATTTATTTATTGTTGATGATTAAATTTTAGTTTTCTTTCATTAAGAAGATTTTTTGTTATTAGATGTTAATTTTCTGATTTTTATTATTTTGGTGACTAAAATACTTTCTGTGTGTAATAAAATTAAAATTTAATTAAAAATAAACAAATCAAAATGTAGTTACTAAATTGTTGAAAAATAATTTTTTTGGATACTCTCCAAATCAATTAGCCGGTTATTATTTTCCTCCGTCGGTCGGTGTATACAAATCCAGCTACTGTCCATAATTAATCAGCCCATTGTAATTTTAGTAGCCACATCTACTTTTAGACCCGCGTATTCTATTCAATCCCTAGATTTTAAGGTCCATACACCAACTTTAACAGATTATTTGAAATAAAAATAAAAATAAAGGTAAAGTTGACTTTAAACTTAAATTAAAAAAATTCAACCACTAAATTATAACTTAAATGATATAAGCGTCAAGTAAGAAAGCTAAATGATACAAGCGTCAAGTTCAAGTAAGTGCTTTTCTTTTTTAATAATAATAATAATAAAAATCAATTAAAGTTAGACTATCGTCAATTTTAATTTATTTTTAAAAAATAAAATAATAACTTGATAGTATCTTCTTAATTTATTAATAATTCTTTTCAACGTGTCAATTTAGTATGTTAAAATATGAGAAATTTAATTTTTTAACATTTTTTAAATATATTCTTTAAATAAAATGAACTGAATTCACCAATTTTATGATTTTTTTTAAATAAAAAAATTAGATTTATTTTATTTTCTCCCATATTAAAATTGAAAATGCGAGGAAGCAGCATCTCTATTATGTGCTTCACAGATCAGTGCACATTGTATAAACTGTATAAACCAAAACGCGTAGCAGCAGCAGTAAAAAACAATAATTAAACTAAGACAAATCCTTAAACGTAATTACTTTTCTGCCACTCCTAATAAATGTTAACACTAGGCACCAGCCAAATGTAAAAAGCGTATAGGCTTTGGTCGTCGAAAGCAACAGAACAACCGTCGCAGAAAGTAGCAAAGAAAAAGTATAAACAAATGAAAAATTAAGGAGGCAGATCTGAAATTCCCGCTGTCTATTTAAACCCATTGCTCCAAACAAACCAAACCAAACCAAACAAAACAAAACAATTCTCTCTCTAGATTCTCTCTTCCACCAGCTTAAGGTAACTCAATCACTTCGATCTCTAATCTATTAATTTCATTTCGTGTTGGTGTGTTCTTTTAGATCTGTTGTTGTTTTGTTCTTGATCTGTAATCATTGTTTAGTTGAAAGATCTATGAGTATGCTTCTTTTTCATTTGAATTATGCGAGATCTGTTTGTTAGGGTGTTGCTAATTGAATCATTTCGATTGGATCGTGATGCTGAGCCAATTTAATTAGATTGCTGATAGTTCTAATCATGCTGGATTGAATTAGTTATACAAAAGCATTATCTTTAGGAAATTCTAATTTTTATTTCTGTGTGTATGTTCCCGTTTTCCCTACATATTTCTCTAGAAATGATTGATTGTGTGTGTTAATATTGGTGCTTGCATTGACATTATATTAAGCATTTAGCAATAAGAAACTTCCCTTAAAGATCGAATTTTAGCATTGTGTTATAGCAATTTATTAATTCTTTTAGATCTATTTCTCCTTTTTTATTGTTTTTCCGTAAAAGCTGGTTTTGGAATTTTGATCTATCTGTTGTTTTTTTCTTATACGTACCTATGTGTTTGTTTTGCTACAGATTTTAAATCGAGAAAAAGGAAAATGGTGAAAATTTGCTGCATTGGGGCTGGGTATGTTGGTGGCCCGACAATGGCGGTCATTGCACTCAAGTGTCCTGCTATTGAAGTAGTTGTTGTCGATATCTCTGTCTCTAGGATCAATGGCTGGAACAGTGATCAGCTTCCAATCTATGAGCCAGGCCTGGATGCTGTGGTAAAGGAGTGCCGGGGCAGAAATCTTTTCTTCAGTACTGATGTGGAGAAACATGTATTTGAGGCTGATATAGTCTTTGTTTCTGTCAACACCCCAACGAAAACTCGGGGTTTAGGAGCTGGTAAAGCTGCTGATCTGACATATTGGGAGAGTGCAGCACGTATGATTGCGGATGTGTCCAAGTCTGACAAAATTGTTGTCGAGAAATCCACAGTTCCGGTTAAGACAGCAGAGGCAATTGAGAAAATTTTGACCCACAATAGCAAGGGGATCAAATTTCAGATCCTATCAAATCCAGAGTTCCTTGCAGAGGGAACTGCCATTGATGATCTTTTCAAACCCGACAGGGTTCTCATTGGAGGGAGGGAAACCCCAGAGGGCCAAGCAGCAATCAAAGCCTTGAAGGATGTCTATTCTAATTGGGTACCTGAAGATCGCATTCTAACCACCAATCTCTGGTCTGCTGAGCTATCCAAGCTTGCTGCCAATGCCTTCTTGGCCCAGAGAATATCATCTGTTAATGCTATGTCCGCTCTCTGTGAGGCAACTGGGGCTGATGTTGCCGAAGTGTCCTATGCTGTCGGCAAAGACACTAGAATTGGTCCAAAGTTCTTAAATGCCAGTGTTGGTTTTGGTGGGTCCTGTTTCCAGAAGGATATTCTGAACCTGGTGTACATCTGCGAGTGCAATGGCCTTCCAGAAGTGGCGGAATATTGGAAACAGGTCATCAAGGTCAATGACTATCAAAAGAGCCGATTTGTGAACCGTGTTGTTTCCTCCATGTTTAATACAGTTTCAAACAAGAAGATTGCCATTTTAGGCTTTGCTTTTAAGAAGGATACCGGTGACACCAGGGAAACTCCAGCCATTGATGTGTGCAAGGGGCTATTGGGAGATAAGGCTCAATTGAGCATATATGATCCACAGGTGACTGAAGACCAAATTCAGAGGGACCTCTCAATGAACAAGTTTGACTGGGATCATCCTCTCCATCTCCAGCCAATGAGCCCCGGCACATTTAAGCAAGTGAGTGTAACTTGGGATGCATACGAGGCAGCAAAAGATGCACACGGTCTTTGCATTTTGACCGAGTGGGATGAGTTCAAGACTCTTGATTACAAGAAGATATACGACAACATGCAGAAGCCAGCTTATGTTTTCGACGGAAGGAATGTTGCCAATGTGGATCGGCTGAGAGAGATTGGTTTCATCGTATACTCAATTGGAAAGCCACTCGATCCATGGCTCAAGGACATGCCCTCTGTAGCTTAAAAGAGCGGTTTACTGGTTTGCCCATGCTACCGAGTCAATTTGGTCGTAAGTAGACACTAGCAATTTAATTCATCACATTATTTTTGGTTTTTTCACGTATTGTTACAGTTTCTTGCTTTCCCTTGTTATTTTGAACAATCTGGCATTAACCTGATAGTGAAAGCAAGAAGCTCTACGTTTTGCTGTTGCTTTACATTACATTGCATTCAATTATATCCGTTATCTTCCATATGTTATAAAAACACTTGAGTTGACTTATATATTTGATTTTGTTACTAATACTTTCTATAATAATTAGAATGATAAATTCAAGAGTTTGTCTTAATTTCTTAGTTGTTGAACGTCTTCCGCGACTTCCCTTTTGCTGTACTTCGGCTCTAAATCAGTAGTCAATACATGCTTTGTCTAGTTTCATTGATTCATCAGCCAGAAATTGTTGACGGAGCAAAAAAAAAGTGTATAGCTGAGATTTATGGCTATCGACAATGTTGATTGATGTGTGTGATAGTTTGATAATTAATGCGGATCAGCTCCAAACGCAGTGCTTGGGGTTGGCGGCATCTTAGATTGGTAATTACGCTTCAGAATCAGCTTTGCATCCTTAATATAAGGATGCAGATAAAATGGCGTTTGCTAGTGATTTATATTATCTCTAGTTCTCTTCTAGTTTCGAACATGAAAACCATCTCCCCCAAGGTTTACTTCGACTAGTCTATAATTCTTTTATGAGTGTTTCTTTTATGAGTGTTAGTAATAATAAACATTGTAAATATAAGAAAATATAATAAATCTATAATTGGGAAGATCAGCCATTCAAATATTTAGTTTAATCATTTTGGATATTGTTGGATTTTCTTTTATATGCAAATCAGCTCATATAATTTACTACATTTGATATATTTATAAGTAATTATTCACTCATATTAGCTTAAATTATTTGTTTAAATCTATCAAGAGAGATAAAAAATGGTGTTTCTTGTTGAATTTCAATTTTATTACTTGAAAAATAAATTCTTATTTTTATAAAGGAAAAACCCATTTCTAAGTCTTTAAACTATACATGTTTTGTTTATCTGGTCCTTAAACTATTTTTTGTTCTTATCCGGTCTTTCAACTTAGCGAAAAATCATTTTCAGTCCCTAACTGCCAAAACGACGCCGTTTAGGGTATCAATTTATATTTTTAAAAATAACGAAAGAACATCGTTTTTATCATTTGTGAACTTAAAAATGTATTTTCACTTAGTTTAAGAATTAAATAAGGAAAAAAATAGTTTAAAAACTAGATAAACAAAATAAGTATAGTTTAGACAACTGGAAATGAATTATTCTTTTTATAAATTTTAATCATCATAATTGCCAATACATAAAAGTGAGTCGAACCTACTTGCAAAGTGCAAACTGTGAGCTACTCAAATTTGTCTCACAAATACTAAATTTTAAGTTGATCTAATTAAGTTGCATTTAAATGAATTAGTTCGATGATAAATCAATTTAAATTAAGTTCATTTATGTGCATTTTCTTTTGCTATTTTTTTCTAAACTTTGGACTCTATTAATACATGTTCTGTTTGTGTTTAATAAACAGTGTATGTCTTGATCAGAAGCGTCCTTCAAACAAAAAAAAATTAGGTTTGATAATTTAGGAGCTCCCATAGCCACCATCACAACCGTAATGGTGGGCGTGGAGCCACCATGAAAGATATTACAACGGTTGAGGCCATGGTGATGTGCATATCTTATTTATTTTAATAGCCAGTTTCTAGAAAAAAAAACAAAAATATTTCAAAATAAATCAAATATTATTCAAATAGTCAAAATCTAAATTCTTTACATTCATGACAAAATAAGGAGAAAGTTTACATAATCAACCACTAAATAATAGACACATGACACACTTAAAGTAAAAGAAAAGTCAATAAAATGTGTTAAACAGCTGTAAAAACGTGCCAAAATGTCTCAGTAACGCGTCTGACACGCGTATCAAAAAAGCGTGCCAGCCACCCGTCAGCGCATGTCAGCTGTCGGGATTATTTAAACAGGTATCATTTATGTATCATTAATGTATCAAAATGTATTTGCAACTCAATTTCATTTTTTATGATTTTATTTGGTTAATTAATTAACCAATTTCACTAGTTAGGCAATTGTAATGAATTTTATTATTGATGAATCTGTTTTAGGTCTCCAAAAAACAAAAAAATTGGATTAGTTGAGAGTGTGATTTTGTCATAATGAGTTCCTGAAATAGGGATATCTGAATTACTTTTATTCATTGAAAATAATATATCGGCAATGTATCTACAATATATCAGCTTCTTTAAATTTATTTGTTGAAAATAATTATTATGAGTTAGAAGACTGATGGTACAAGTTATAATAAGTGGTGTATTTATGAAGTATCAGCAATGTATCAACGTTATATATATAATGTATCGTTTATGTATCTAATATGTATACATAATAAAATATTTATAAAAACTAAACCAACTTGAGTTTAATTAGAGATTGCTAAAAGTTTAAGACAGATCAAGTAATATGTTGTTAATAAGAGCATGTGATTTTAAAAATTATAATTTATGGCGTATCTACAAAATTTATTTCGTTGAACAAATAAAAATAAAAATATGTAGTTACGATGTAGCAGTTGTGTATATATGATGTATCGACGAATTATCTACAATGTGCCGGTGGTGTACATACGATGTAGCATTGATGTATCCAATATGTATATACATAATAAATGAGCCAACAACTATATAATGTCTTCATTAAATTTTATCATCAGTTGAAGTTAATCTTAGACATACGAGTTTTATATCAAAAATATAATTATTTATAATTTTCTAGTTTACATAACAAATCAAATCTCATAAATAATTCAGATACATTTTAGGAACAAGTTATGTGCATTTTAAAAATATTTTCAGATACACCTGAAAAAACATCACAAATACGTCTCAAAACCAGCTCAGCTACATTATTCGAAATAAATAAAGTGGACTAAACTTCTTACAAAAAATATTGATCAAACCATCAAACTGCAAAACAAAAGACAAAAACCAGCAAACAAAAACAGATTAATAAATATCACATAATACATTTCATATATATTTCAAAAACATATAACATACATCTCAAAAACAGTAAAGATGCATTTGAGAACCAGCTCAGCTTAGAGAGAAAAAATCCCAATTTCATATACAAATTGTGATGATCATAGCATGTAAAGCAGTATGAGCACAAATAGCAACAATTCAAATTCTACAAAACAAGCTTACCATTCTAATTTGTTACATAGGCACTACACTGATATGATGTGGCATTGTCATTGTCAATCGCAGTTTCTAAATATTTATTTCTACTGCACTGTATATATGTAGTTTGTACTTCCCACGCCATCTGACTCGCATCTCCGGTAGCGCCAACTGAGGAGGAAGGAGATGGCGGGAATGGTTGCGGGTACATATATGCAGTACAGTAGAAATAAATATTTAAAAATGTTTACATTTAATAACCAACTCCTATTTACACTACATACCTGTTTTTTCAATTTCTTTACAAAAAAATGTGCATTGCTTCACTTATCAAAAATAATGTTGGTTCGTCGTCAACAATAGTAGTGAGGTCTTCATCAACATTATACATGCTTTATTAAAAAGAACATGATAATTTTTACATTTTAATCTACTTAATATTGTTTTATTTTTATAATTTTACAATTTAAAAATTCAAATAATATGTAATCCTGATAATCAAATTAAAATGATATAATGTTGGGTTACTGTCATCATATAGCACCATTTTTAGCGTTTTTTCAATTTAAACACAAACTATAAAACGTCTTAAATAATAGCATAATCTTTCATCATATGACACATATAACATAAATGTATAAAACGATGTCGTTTTAGTTGTCCGTACGACCAAAAACGACGTCATTTTAACAAAAAATAAAGCATAAAATGCATACCGAGTCATAAAATGAAAAGTTTTGGAAAGACTGTGCTAATGGACGACACTCTTTAATTTATGCGTAAATCCAAAAAGCACAAAAAGCTGTGCTATATGTTAAGGTTAATTCTTTAAAATTTTAATCGAATTGGTTGAACCGGTCGATTAGGTTTATTTTCAGTTCTTAAAACCTTTGTTGAATCCCTCCATAAGGCTAAAAACGCATTTTCATTTCCCTCCTCATGCTCTTTTTGGCGCAAACTACCACACTATTCCCACGTGCCACAAAGCGAATCTTTCACGTGTCTATAAAAATGTCTTACATAAAAACCCCAGGACAAGACACATTTCCAATTATGTCCTCTAGATACCAGAATCCTAAAGTGGCAAATGACGTAAATATAAACAGATTCTTTCCCTTTTAGGTAATTCCAATAAGTACATGGAGCATCATTAGCCAAAAGTTTCTATCCTCGGATCACCGAACACCTCTCTTATATTTTCTATAAATCATTGCCCTAATTTTACTCATTTCTTCGATCCCCAATTTTCTTATCTCAATTTCTCTCAAATTGTTCACATACCTGTTTTTTTTCGTCAATTCGTTTATTTATTCGTTCAATTCGCTTTCTTCCCTATTCATCGATCCTACTTTTTTTGTTTGCCGTTGATTTTTTCATTTCTAGGGTTAGGGTTCATTTAAACTTTCAATTCTGTTATTTCGAAGAGGGTCGTTGCCCGATCTGTAACTCTGAGCTTGTATATTATTTTTCCGAGGCAAGAATTTTCTGGGTTAGATTTTTGTTTCTTTGAAATTTTGAAAAATTAAATTTCTGTTACCTGTAAATTGAAATAAAATATCGGGATCTTGTATCTTGGTTTGTAATTCTTTTATTAAATTTATAGCCTTTTTTTATCGGTTCAGTTGATATTATCAATTCGCAGCTGCCATTCCTCAGGCAAGTTTAATTTCTATTAGCCGAGTTATTTGATATTTTATTTTTTCTCTTAATTATTTTGAATTGGTGAATTTAATATTGGATTGTTTGGTATTATGTGATTATATTTCCGTTTTATTGTCGAATTTCTCTGTTTTTAATTTAAAAGACTATTTAAGATAATAAAATGTGCGGCATTTGGATTAATTTTTTAGTGTTGACAAGTACAGTTGTTAGTTGTAGGCTTGTGGCATAGTTTTAGGTATTGTGGGCAAGTGATGTGCTTTATTTTAGCTAATTGTTTGTGTTTAAATGAATTGAAATTGTTTGTCTGAATGTTGCCAAATTTTGCTTGCTTGTACGTAAGGCAATAGACGCTAAATTTGATGCCAATGTGGTGATTGTATTATGTTGAGCTAGCAGGATTGAAAGCAACCAATCAAGTTTGATAGTGTTTAATTGTTGTTTTTGCTTCCCCACACATATTTAGGCTAGCATTTTATTTATTGAGAATAGGTGTAAGCTTCTTTAATGTTTTGCTTTCAAGATGAAAATAAAATTACTCCAACTTGCAGATAAAAAATGATTCACAAACGGTCTTTTGTTGATGAGGATTCATGTGGGCTCGCTTGTAAGCAGCCTAGATACCTGGAACACTTTGACCATCTTGCCTCAATTGTTCCCCTGGATGATGCTGACATGCAACCTATTGTTTCAGGTACAGATAATTGATGATTTTGTTTCATGAGTTGATGAAATTAGTTTGGAGAACTGATGTTTATTTCCATTGGCTTACAAAACTTAGCCATAATGTGTTGCTGGTGGTCTATAGTTTTGAATCGTGGCTTATCTGATTTGTTGATAATGGATACGTATGTTGCTTTTTGGTTGTTTAACCATGTCATATACAATCTTAAGTAATGTCCAATTTTATGGAACTTAATAGGCATTCAGCTATCTTAAAAGCTTAAAATTGGGTGCAAGACTTACACTTTGTTGATCAATCTCTAGTTTGCAAAATGCATTTATGGATCTTTATTGACAGACACAGTTGTTATGGTTTTGGTCATATAATGGGCAGTTTATTTGTGGTGACATGATGTTTTGCCACGAGTTTTGGAAACTTATCTTTGATATTTGGATATTCCCTGGTTTTGGTTGCAACTAGCCAACTATATTGAGATTTCTTTTACCTTGTATTTTTTTCATTCTCGAGCCGGATATAAATCTTACAATGGTCTCATTGATGATATTGTATCTTCTAGTTAATGTAGTTGATTTTTTTAAAAAGGTGAGAACATCAAGTGGCAAGATGTTGAGAGGTCTGCAGATGATTTAGCCATAGCAGTTTCAAATGAGGCGAATAACTTTGAAAGTGATGCTTCTGGAAGCTTTCCCCATTTCCTTTGGATCAACAATGGAATTCTTGAGGCAGATAATCTCTCATTGTTTCCAGAATATTTCGATCATGGACACCAGCTAAGGCCTATATTTCAACCAGATGAGGGATTGTCATCTCTTGATTACCCTTTTCAGAAGCCAGTTCCTATTGGACCTGAGCATCAAGTTTTTGTTCCAGATTGGGAGGGTGCCGATGCATTTTCTAGTGAACTACATACATCTAATCCTGAGGATGTCACTGCACAATCATCTAGCTCTAGTATCATTGCTAATGATGGTTGCAAGGAGAGACTGGTGGGCACTTGTGTTCTTCCTATGCCAGATTCAGAAGTACATGCAACTGATGGGTGTGAAGGCATCAAAAGTGAGTGTAGCTGTCTTGATCGGAGGTCTATTGAATGTGTAAAACAACATATCATGGAAGTTAGACAAAAACTTAGGGAGAACCTTGGCGAGGAGATATTTGAGGGTCTGGGTTTCTGTGACATGGGGGAATTTGTTGCAAGCAAATGGACTGAAGAGGAAGAGCAAGTCTTCCTTGATACTGTTCTATCAAACCCTGCATCATTTGGCAAGAATTTTTGGGATCACCTGTCAGTAGCATTCCCATGCCGAAGAAAGAGCGAGCTTGTCAGTTATTATTTTAATGTATTTATGCTTCGAAAACGTGCCGAGCAGAATAGGTTTGACCCGCTAAACATTGACAGCGATAACGATGAGTGGCATAAAAGTGAAGCTGGAGAGGCAGAAGAAGATGAAGATTCTGCAGTGGAATCTCTAAATGAACAAGCTCCTGTTTATCACGACGGCCATGCATTTAATTGCAATGAACACATCGAGGAGGATGAAGAAACAGATGCCTCCAAGGAGAGTGCTGATGAGATTGAGAGAGTTGCAACTGATGAGGAATATGAGGGAGATTTAGATGATGTTTCAGCAGTGCATAATGGTATTTTCACTGTTGGTTGTGGCAGGGATACAGGCTGTAAGCATTTCAAAGAGTTCCCTAATGAGAATGCAAATGATTTGGACATAGAAGATGATTCTTGTACATCATATGAGTATCATAGAGACAATGTGGATTGTGGGGGTCCACTTTTTATGGAAACAGATGGAAGGCATTCAAGTCGAGTGTGATACAGTGAAAGAGAACACGCCATTGTGACGGGAAAGAGGTTACTTGGGATATGTACAGTTTAAGCTTGGACATAACCATCATACATGAACGAGTTAATTATGTTTCTTTTACAAGCCTGTTATACAAGCTTCTTAAGGAGCACACTGGATATAGTGCTGGATGGATTATGGTGGCAATCACAGTGGAGGTGTGATTGTTTTCATACATTCTATTGAATATCTGGCTTAGGTAGGCATCAAATCCTAATGCCTTTCAGGAATAAGGTTAAAATAAGAACGATTTCAGATTGACAGCTAAACAGTCCGCATCTGCCTTTTGCTTAAAAAAATTCGAAAAATCTAGGGGTACAAGTTTTTATGGATGTTCCGAAGGAAGCCATGGAAATTCACGTAGGTGTAGGTTGTGAATCTTTGAGTTCGACTCGGATAGTGTTCTTTTGTGCAGACAAGTTCCCCGGGAAGTAAATATCTTTTAACTCAGCCTTCAAAAAGCTATGATATGCAATGGCATTGCATTGTAAATGTATTTTCTTATGAGCTTATTGTAATCGATGTTGGTGTTCTGTTTTATCAATCGGTATTTGTTGTGTAATTGATGGCCCTATTATGAAGATGACTTTTGATGTCAACATTCTTTGACTATGATCTCTCAAAATCTCCAGCTACCTTCTTGTGTGCCATATTTTGCTTTTCTTGCCCAGTAGTCAACTATGAATTTCTTATAGTTCATTCAGCAGTGCGCTCCTTTATTTAATATAAACTCAGATTGAGTTTTGTCTAGAAGTTTTAAGGTTGATGTTGGTATTATTATGAATATAATCAATCTTATTGTATAGAAAGATAAAGTGATTAATTCTCATGTAAGTCTGTAAATTTATTAAGCCGGGTTTTTTTAATATTTGAAGTCAATAGGATAATTAGTTCGAATAGCTCCAATCATATTATATAGATTTTTAAATATTATTTGGGTTAATTTTAAATAGCTAGCTTGAATACTCAGCTAGTTCATGCAAATGATAGCTCAGCATTGGGATCTGATCCATGTTGGACAGACTGTTCAGTGTAACTGTAAACACTTTGTTTTGGATTAAAATAACATAAAAGACCCGGTTCAGAACTTGTAAATATTTAAAGACTTCTAAATCAAATAATGCTGATTGAATAATCAAGTAACTACAATACTTTAGTAGTAAATAATAACATCATATGATGCACCATTACAGGGAGCCAAGTCTGCTGATATTAAGTGGAAAGAATGAATATAATATTCTAAGTTTTAAGCTATGGTTTTCATGTATTCTTTTACCACCATTATGAAAATATACATCTTATTTCTTCAATTGAGCCTATTCTATATTGAGAAAACAAAATGTGCATTGAGAAAATATTATTTGCAAAAAAGAAGAAGAAGACATCATGCAAAACTTTTTAGTGATTTAATTGTATATTAATATATCAGTGCCGAGGCTAGCCTCTCTGGGGGTTTATCCAGGTGGTCGGACTCCGCCGGAGGCTCCTTCGTCACAAAAAAATATTATCAGATAATATATATTTTAATATTTTGGTTATAATATTAACATTATTTCAACCGGTGTATCGAATAATAAATTTTTAAAAGTTCATTTTTATTTTCATTAAAATTTACTAAATACAATTAAAACATTAAAACCTTAAAACCTGTAGAGATCCTGCAATCAATCCTAAAAAATCAAATAAGTTAATTGGGTGCAAAAAAAAAAATTAGGACCATTTTGAGTTACTTTAGCATTAGTTATTAGTACTAAACTATACCTCAAACTTCTTTCACCCCAAGAAATCTAATTAACCAAACAAGAATATATTCTCTAACAGATTCATTAATTCTCAACATAATTACACAAATCTTTTTACTCTTCCCAAACTGCCCATTGTTGAGGGCAAATTAATTAATGCAACCGAACCGAGTGAGTGAAAAAAAAAATCCCTATATATTTGAGAGTGTAAGTCTACACATTTTAAGCTTGGCTTCCATGCAAGCATCATTTTTTTTTTTCAATTTCCAGCTAACCCTCACTCTGTTTCTTTTTGGGTCTATTTGTTAGTGCCCAATTCTCACTCCCTTTTCAAAATCGCGCTCTGCTTATGCCTTAAACACTACCCATTGCAGAGAAGAAGTGATCAAACAGAACCTGCTCTGTATTTTGTTTTTACTCTTTAAAGTAACTCAGGATCTTTATTTCTACAAAAACCCTGTTCGTTTCTTGTCATTTTCGCTTCTTCTACTAAGGTTAGTTTGAATATTTCTTATTTTTGATCTGGGTTTTCAATATTGGTTGATTCCTCTGTTTCTTGAACTTTCTTGCGTTTGTTTGTTTCCAGGGAATGTGTGTAAAACTTTCTTGCATTTTCTTGGAAAGTTTGAGGCTTTTCTTGGTGTACTTATCTGGGTTACTTTTGTTTGATCAGGTGAGTGGAGAAGTATATTAAAATGGAGCAAGATCAAGAAAAGAAGCAGCATGTCTGCAAATTGTGTAACAAGAGCTTCATGAGTGGTAGAATATTGGGTGGTCACATGAGAGCTCATAGTGTTAAAGATTCAGTTCAAGAAGATGAAAATCTTGAAAAGAATAATATGGGCAGTGAAGGTTCTTATGGGCTAAGAGATAACCCCAAGAAATCCTGGAAATCTTCAGTCTTGAATGATGATAATTGTGTGTTTTCAGTTCAAGATCGTGTGGAATGTAGAATCTGTGGCAAACAATTTGAGTCTCCGAGATCTCTTCATGGTCATATGAGGCATCATTCAGCAGAAGAAAGGAGCAGAATTTGCTGCAAAGAATGTGGAAAATGGTTCAAGACAGTGAGATCTCTAACTGGTCATATGAGGTTGCATTCCTTAAAGAGTAAGCTTTCTCAAGAATCAAGAACTAGCTCAATGCCTAACTTGGTTGTAATAAATTCTAAGACTGTGAATCTTGTGAGAAGGAAGAGGTCTGATCGAAAAAGGTACAAGGTTTTTTCCCCTAATGCTTCATTTTCTAGCTTGAATGAATATGAATCTGGTTTTGACATTGAGAATGAAGATGAGGAAGTGGCTATGGTTTTGTTGATGTTATCTAGAGGTGAATGTGAATTGGGTGAGTTTAAATCTGTTGATAAGTCTTTAGATTATGATGATTCTTTGTCATTTGAGGCTAAATCTTTGTCTGAAACTAAGACAATTGCGAGTGAGTCTTTTGATGCTGTTTCTTTGTCATTTGAGGCTAAATCTTTGTGTGGAAATAAGAGTGTTGGGAGTAATAAGAATGGAGCTGATGTTTTCGCCAACGACGGTTATGATGATGAGCTAGTCAAGAAGAAGAAGCCGAGAGTTGAGATGTTTAATTCTTGTAGTGATTGTGATTGTAGTATGGGAATTGAGAAAAAGAAGATTCAATTGGAGCTTCCCATTGAGAGTTTTTACCAGCCAGTTGATTCCACTAGGCCTGAAGTGGATGGTGAATCTGGATTAGTGCTGTGTGATACAGAGATAAACAAGGGAATCCATGATGAAGTGGATACTAAATCAGATTCAAGCCAAATTTACAGGGATAAAATTGGATTGGATCTTGATACTAATCCAAGCAATGATGCTGATTTTGATTCTTGTGATTCTGAAACCATAAATTCTGGTTCAGATTTGGATGATTCTAAGAAGAAGAGTCAATTTCAGTGCAAAATCTGCAACAAGTTATTTCCCACTCATCAGTCACTTGGTGGACACCAAACACTGCACAGAACCAGAAAAAGCTGTGCTGCGCTTAAGATTGATCACTGCCAGGCTAACACTGAGATTGACAAGCTTGATAGCATTACAATGGAGGAGGATGAGAATGGAATGAGTAATACAGAAAATGTGTTAAAGAAGAGGAAGAAGCATAAATGCCTCATCTGCTTTAAGTTTTTTGCTTCAGGCCAAGCTTTAGGGGGTCACAAGCGGACTCATGTTGTTAAATTCAAAGACGAGCAGAATATGGAAATCCAACAAGAAGTTCCTGATTCATATGCTGGTGTTGCATTTGATCTTAACCTCCCTGTCATGGTTGACACTATGATAGCCAATACTGAAGCTGGGTTCAAGTCGTGTTGGCCGAGAAACAGCTACAAGCATGAGACATTACTTGATGTTGTTGCTACCTAAGGCAATTTGTGCTGTTCAAGTTACTGCAGAACATTGTGAATTTGATATTCAAGTTACTGCAGAATATGGTGATTGATCTTCAAGTTACTGCTCATAGGCTCATAGCTTACAAGTTTATTATAGAAATAAACTTTAGAACTTTTGAGGACCACATTGTTGAAATACTTTAGAATTTTGATACTGAAATAGGAATTATTTGGTCTTATTTTTGCAAGTTAGTGTTCTTACAGGCATATATATCATTAGGAAGAGGAAACAGAAATTTTGTTCTTCATCTGGTTTCTCATACTTTTGTAAAGGGTTCAAAACAAGTTGCAATATAACACTCTTATCTTTTGTCTTTTAAATTGTTCTCTATTGTTGAGTCTTAATCTCAGTAAGTTTTCAGTCTTGAATATCGGTATCGATTGACGTGCTACACCTTTGCTGTCTATGTCGATATTGTGGAATCTTATGAGTTTTAGAAGCGTTTTCGAAAATGATAACGAAATGCTGAAGAATTACATGCCTACTGGCTACAGCATAGAATCAAAGCTAAGAATGAACATGGTATAAGTATTCTAATGCAGTGACAGCATATCAAGCTTGAAGAATAATAATCTTTTAATGAATGTATTAGGCTAAAGGTTGGTGTCATTGCAACTGATAAGTGATTAATGGCAAAAATAGATTACTTGTAGAGCAATGCTAAATAGGTAGATGGCTTTCAGTGCCCACTTTTTGACTGATTCTGAAGTGACACTTTACTCTAATCACAAGCCACATGCTTTCCAGATCTTCTTCTGCAATTATCATATGTCTTGAACATAGGGGTTCACTACTTCAGGTTCGGAAACAGAAATGTGAAAATGAAAAATGTTCGAAACCGAAAATGACGAAATAACATTTTTTTTTACCGATAGGTAAAAGAAGTATCGTGAGTCTTGTAATTAGAAAAAGAATAAATTAGGCATGGAGCTTATTTTACACTTTGAATATATGTACTTTTGAATAAATGATCGATTCATCACATGAACTTGTAACTTCGGAGCAAATAATTTATTATCAGTCATTTTGATCATTCAAAAACAATGTTTCGATTTTTAGGTCAATTTTAAAAAAATTAAATCATACCGTTCCTATGTAGTTCATATTATATAGTTTTGCTCTTAATTGATTTATTGATAACTTTGTCTTGAATTGGTTAGAATGGTGGACAATGAGTTATCCAACTCCGAATCAGAAACTAAATTAACACTTTACTCTTCATTTTTTAGTTTAAGAGTTTCAAATAATTTTTCAAATACTTGGAAGTCTCTAACTTTATAAATAATAATCATATATTATATTTAATGTAGAAAGGTTATTATAACCAACAATAAAATTAATTTGATTGATTTTAATTATATAAAAGAAGCATTAATTAATAAAAATCATCAAAATAAATATATGCATAAATAAGATGAAAAATAATCAAATAAGAAAATGGGCTCAATATGTAAAAACCCGACTGGCTAGAACAGTGTCTGTATTGGTCAACTGACAATTGAAACAAACAGAATAATTCTCCCTGAACAAGAAATCAGAATCAATTTATATGTAAAAATTAAATCCCTAAATGAATCCAAACCCTAGTTCCAACCCGCCACCGCCACAAACTACCGACGCATATTACCCTTCCAATTATTCTTACTATGTCCAACCAACTGCCGCCGCCCCCGAAGAGCCCCGACCACCAGGGGTCGACTCCTACCAGCCTCCCTTACAGCAACAACAACAACAAGGACACGCATTGTCATACGCCCCACTCGATACGTCTGCTTCTGCCTATTATTTGGATCCTAATTTGCAGAATTGGGATGCTAAAGAGGCCGTACGCCAATACGGGTTCGACCCGGCTGCATATGGAGCCGCTCTTGTAAGTGGTTCGTCTTCTATTACTTTGCATTGCCATTTCCGTATTATTTGATCGAAAGATAAAAAAGGAAATGATAATTTAGCTGTTTGAAATATTATTGCCCTTTGTCAATGTAACATTTAATTTTGTTAATGTTCAATTCAAAATAAATTTGCCAGTTGAACTAATTCAGGTTTAATTGTACATTGGATTCATAAGTTCGTTGAATGACTCACTGATTAGGCCATGTTTTTGTTACTATACCTTTGGTCAACCTCGGTGAGAATAGATTTGCATGTGATCATGTTCTAAATCTTATTGTAAAAATGTCTCTTAATTGAGTATATTTTATATTTATTCCATGCAGTTTTGTGCGTCCTTACATAAAATATCTATTAGCCTGTCAATCCATGTGCGTCTTGTTTGTTTAACAAGACCTTAAATTTCAAAGAGATATTGCTTCTTTTATAATTTAAATAGGCTTTTCTTTAAACACAAATAGAACTTCCAAATTTTGTGTCGAAACTATTTGTTTTTTTTTCTTATATTTGGACATTTTTATTTGCCTGTGTATCCAATTTTATTTTTTGGAAGGTTTTATAATGTGTGTACACTTGATAGGTGATATGGGTGTATTATAACACAGGGAATGGGCTGGATACAAGACATTAGTTTAGGAAGTTGAATAGCTTATGGATTGAGAATATATGATGGAAGTTTTTTTTATGTAAGGTTACTAACTTAGATCTACAAAGAATATAACTTGCCACACGAGCAGAGTAGTTGCTAGGGGAAGAAAGAGGATGGATCTAAACTAGAAATGATGTCGTCAGTAGAATAAGTTTGACATAATACAGAAACAGCTAATAGCTACCATTAACTAAGCTTGTTCTTTAGAAAGGTAAGAAGAAAAAATGATTCATATAGCGCACTCCATTAATTTGTAATTTTGAATCAGTTGCAAACTGTTCATTTTGGAATATGATGCAGATATTATTGTTATTACATTTTTAAGATCACGTTCGAGATTTAGCCTCACATTTTTGGCTGTGTATCTAGCACCAAACATCTTTTTTTTGAACTGCAACACAAGGCACCTATAGTTGCAAAAATAGGAAAAGAGAAAAATAAAGATCGTCACATTTTCTTCCCCTTTTTATTTTTAGTTTATATAGTATCTTCACTCCATTTTATGTATCTGTCATCATATTTAATTTCTGCTTGTATCTGCAGAATGTTATGGTACCTCAAGATGGGATGCAACAGTTGGCTATAGCACAACCAGGGTTGACATTGTTGCCTAACTTTACATTTCAGACTCAGGGGAATGGTACTTTGAAGAAGCTAAAGAAAACGAAGGTCGTTCAATCTGCACATTGTGAAGTTTGTAAGGTGGATTGTAACAGCAATGAAGTACTCGACCAGCATAAATTAGGAAAGAAACACAAGAACAACTTGGAGAAATTACGGGTAGCTGCTATTTTGTCCAGTGCTTCAGTTGAGATACAGAATCCACTAATTGGGCCACAGCCAAACCCTGAGAAGAGCAAAACTGGCAGCGGACAGAAGAATAAAAAGAAAGCAGCCGCATTAGAAGATCTGGAGACAAAGAGAAGAAAAATTGTTGAAGGTGGGGCGGCTCAAGAGGCTGTTAGAGTGTGTGCAGTTTGTAATGTGGTGTGCAATAGCGAGAGTGTATATAATTATCATCTTGCTGGACGCAAGCATGCTTTGATGCTGAAGAAACAGGGAATAACCGTTGCTGCTGCCATTTAAATCAACGTAAAGTTCTTGGAAACAAATAGTTGGGAGATCTAGCACTTATTTTGAGTGAATTTGATCATTGCAGCATCCATAAAATTGGGAAGATGTTACCTGTTTTGCACTGATATTGCATTAGAGGTTAGATTTTTATGTGGAATGTTTACGGAGTTATCTGTACATAGAATTGAGGCATATTCTTCATAACCCTGGTGTTTCTAACTTTCTTGATAATCTTAATTCTCAATAATTGTGGCATTAGAATTTATGAACATGATCTATATCATTGCTTTGGCATTGTGTTAATATCTTTTTGCTTTTTGTGTTTGTAGATCATGTATATGCTTTAGATATCCATAACCATCAGTGCTGTGAACAAGTGAACTCAAAAATAAAAGCAGATTTGTTCAAAGGCTATCATTGAAAAATCAGTAATTTTATTTCAACTTAACTAAATAACAAAAATTGATTTAAGTTCAAGACATTATAATGAATGAATGAGATTTTAAAATCTATTCATTTCTTTATTATACCCAAGGAAAATGGGAGCTCTACTTCTACTTATTCTCTGTTATTTTTTTTCAGTTCTCACTCGATCAGTTGATCTGCATTTATTTTGGATACTTCCTTTACATAAAAAGCAAATTAAAATTACAGCTTGATGATATTCCCATACTAATCCAGTAGCTTGTGGCATCACTGACTCTATACTGCAACTGCAGAGGTTACTCTGGCAATGCAACGGGTTGAATATTCCAAATATCTCGGGCATATTCGTGGATTGTTCTGTCGCTGCTGAAGTAGTGTGAACCTGCTGTATTCATGATTGACATTTTGGTCCATCCCTGCCACCAATGACAAATATCAGTAACACCCTAACAAATAAATTTACAACTTATTGGACAAAAGAAAAAACAATTGTGAATAATCTGTGAAAGAAATTGAATAAACATGATAGAAAAGCAAAAACATTTCATGTGGACATAACAGATAAGCAAAAGAAATCGAGAATGTTTTTGTGGTTCAACAACTAAGAGATGGTTCCGTAAATGTTACCTTTTGGTCCCTGTAAGCTTCATCTACTTCCTCTTGGCATTCTAAATAGCTGGGGAAGTCCTTGCCAACTAAGAAATAATCACCACGACCAAAACCTTCATTTCCTTCTAAGGATCCCATTAGTTCATCATAGTTGTATGACCCAAAAACACCACTTTTGATATATTCCTTTACTTCTTCAAAACGCGGGTCCGGAACAAACTATATTGAGAGTAATACAGAGATTAAACCGTTAACAATCTGAAAACAAAATGCTACATGGAAACAATAATTACTTCTTCGTCTTCTATTAGTAGTAGTACTAGTAACTGCTACAAACATTTCAATACATGTAAAGATGCTCTTGTTTCGTATATCCTAGCATATTGCTCATTCTGAAAGCATTCCATTCCACTGAATCGTCAATGCCGGGAACTTTAATCAAAACATGAATGCAAAGATAGCAATTTGGTTTAGTAGGCATACCTTCCCCTCGGCTCTTTCTTTCCTCAGCCCAGCGATTTCATGAGCTTTAGCACCAAAGAGGAAGAAGTTGTCTTCTCCAACTTCCCGCCGTATTTCTACATTGGCCCCATCTAAGGTCCCTATCAGGACACAACCGTTCATGGAAAACTTCATGTTACTGGTACCACTGGCTTCCATCCCCGCAGTACTGCAAGATGAAGGAGACAAATGTTAGCACCATGAAAGATCTCTACAATCATGTAGCCTATAACTTCTGAGAGAACTATCTAATCCAAATATCAACGAAACACACTTTGGGAACCATTCCCATAGCATATCAGCCAGAAGAAAATCTAACTATGGCAAATAAATAGCCGCATTCTGCTTAAATAGATATACCTGATATGCTGGGAGAGCTCACTTGCGGGAATAAGCAATTCAGCTACACTGACATTATAGTCTGGGACAATAACAACCTAAAATTGAAGAAGAAAAGAATTACAATAATTATGTTTGATGATACAATGAAACCAATACAAATGATCTTAACTCTTAAATAAATTTACAATTAAAGGGTGAAAAAGCATTTGAATTTGATGTTTCGGAAATCGATAAGAACTTGGAAAAATAACCCCAAATTTCCATACATAAGCAGAGATGAAACTGACTCCACCACTATCCATGGCCATCCAAAGAGATTGTAGTCCGATCAACAAATTGACAGAAAAGGTCACTTAAAAAGATGAATTGTTGGAAGTATATTGTTCTCATCTCAAAATATACAGTATGTTGTTTGATCAGAAGTTCAGAACATATTTAGCTGACATAATATGAACTAAGATATTCAGATTCATCCCATATGTTATCAAAAAAGCCACCCCTGGCAAACTGGTAAACAGGTGAGCTGATAATAATTCAGGATATCTACTGGCTCATTTAGGCAGTACACTTAAATTAAAAGTCAGCCACAACACAAGTTATCTGACAATAGTAACTGAATCACAATAGCGCCCAATACCACTCCTAATCTTGTTGGGGTCCTCTATTTTGTTTGTTTTCATCCATTTGCATTGTTTATGGCTACATTTCAATCAGGTCAAGTAAACCACAGTACTTATAGTTAAACTTAAAAGACTTTGCTCCTCATTTTGTTGGGGTCCTTTATTTTAATTTTTTTCATCCATTTCACTTTGGTTATGGCTACATTTCAATCAGGTCAAGTAAACCAGAATACTTGTAGGACTTTTTTTTTTAATGAAAACTATCATTCACATCATCGGCATCATAATACTGCAGTATAGTAGCAAAACACGAGCATAAAATGGCTTTCCATGAGGTTTCTAAAATGAAGTTTTAAAGCCATACCTTAAGTAAATCACCTATTTCAGGGTCATGATTAACTGTGGCCCCAACATCTGTAATCAGTTTCACAATTCTCTTGGCTTGCAAATATGTAGCAAATGCTTTTCCCCCAAATATACAAACTCTTGGTACATACAGTTTTTTCCTTTCTGCAGAACTCATTTCTTTCATCTTCTTGTACCGGTAAACAATTCCTAATATATTCATCAGCTGACGCTTGTACTCATGAATACGCTTCACCTGATGACAACACTTCTCATTAACGATAATGAAATTGCAAATTGAAAAGACGAACAAAAGAAAAAACAATATCATTCCTAATTATTTTTCAATCCATTCTCATCATTTCTTTCATCTTTTTATAAAGGGAAACTTCTTTAGTGATATTTCTTGCATTTTCATATGGGTTTTGAAGTGTATGATGTAGGTCATGGTAAAGCTGCTTCTTTGGTTACAGGTGCGAGTCAAGAAAACAGCCTCCTCAGAAAACTGCAAGGTAAGGCTGCATACAAATGCGCCCACCCTCCCCCTGCCACCACAATGGCCGGGGAGCACTTTGTGCACCAAGTAAGCTCTTTTCTTATGCATTCTGAAGTTCATGATGCTTTATATTACCATACTCTTAGGAGAAACTCAATAATGTTACCTGGATATCAAACATCGCATCGGGACTGACAGAATACCCTGTTCTTTCTCTGATCAATTCCACAACCTTCATCTTATTAGTTCTTTTAGCTGCCCTCCATTCGTTTTGGAGATCCTCGTTATCAGCGAACTACATAAAAGTAGCATGACAATCAGGTAAAATTGAAAACACTGATAAAAACAGGCACTGTTAATTATTAAACAAAAAATTTAACAAGTATTAATGGCATCAAGCAACCTGATTTTTGTGTAATTTTAATCTATAATTGTTGGCAACTTGAAATTATTTTGAAATACCAAAATGATAAAATTTGGAAGCGATCAATAAACTTTATTAGGCATGAAATGTATTCGTCTATTCATGGCATACTGCAAGTCCTAAGCAATTCCCGTACTTTTTCTCAATGGCAAACCGAGAGTTGCAGACTCCTCAAGGTGCACATTCATATCAAAACTTGATTTAAGTTTCACAGGTGCTCATATTAAAGTGACTCACCAAAACACTAAAGTTTACGACAGCATAAATACAATTAACAGATAACAAAGGATGTTTTGAGTAATAAATCTTAAAGCTGATCATGCATATTGAACCGAATTGATAGAGATTCATAAACATCCTGTGGATTACCTTGCTCAGCTCGGCCAGCTTTTCAGTATTTAAAACCCAGTCTTCAGAGCCAGTCCACTTGGTGATAATTTTACTCAAATCTGGATTGCAGAATCGGATCCATCTTCTTGGCGTAACTCCATTTGTTTTATTTTGAAACTTCTTAGGCCACATCTGCCAATAAAAGAGTAGAAAGGTAAAAATTCAAGCATTTGAACCTAATTTAAAGAGTCACTTAAATGCCACAGTTCCAAGGCTTCATTAAAGATGCATTTTCTCGAAGCAGGATTCACCTTATAAAATGCATTAAACACTTCGTCCTTCACTATTTCACTATGTATCTCAGCAACTCCATTCACTGCATGACCGCCCACAATGCAGAGATTAGCCATACGAACCATCTTTGGCGGTTTTGGTGCTGGTTCCACCACTACCGTTTCCTTCTTATGAGTGTCTTTGTTTTCCAGGTCATTCGTGCTTTCAGTTTCAGTTTTGATATCTGAGTTGCTATCATGTTCATCCCCTTCATCAACTAGCTTAATTTCTTCATCAGAATTTTCAGAGTTTTCAGTGAGAGAAGGAACAGAGCTTTCCTTGGGTTTAACAATTATATCTGCAAAAGCTTCGGGCAGATCTACATTTTCCAATATTCTCATTTCCTTAAGTTTTATCTCCAACAAGTCGGGATCTTCTCTACCATACTCAGATACAATAGTGGATACAAGCTGTAATATATGGAAGGCGGAAATTAGAATCACGCTGAACATACCAAATAATTAACGAATCATTCAACAAATCCAGCCTTACCTCTTCATCAATCAATTCTATGATCTCAACATGCCGTGGTAGCAGTTTCTGCATAAGCTCCAGACTCCATTTTTCTAATGCTTCTGGTAGAACAGTGTGGTTTGTGTATGCCACGGTTCTGGTACATTAATTAACAGAATGTGATGTGACGTCCCATTAAAACTTGACGCTAAACTTCATAGAGGTGTTTACAATTGTGAAATAATTATAAAAAGCAGTGTAAATTTTTTTAGATAAAAAAAAAAAAAATTGGGATTCCCCTGCATTTATTTACCTATTTTCTACTGCAACTCAATCATGAGTAAATCTGAACTAAGAATTAGAGACAGGTAGAACAAATAAAAAAAATCCTGGCAGAGAAAAAGTGCTAGATTAAAAAAATAGATAAGAAAAAGAAACTTTATCGACATTCACATCCAATTCCAAAATTTTATAATTTTCATATCATGTAAAATAATGAGTTAAAAAAGAAAGGCAGATTAGACTATGGAGATAAGAAAAAGACCAACAGGCAGTACAAGAAAAGGAACAAAAAGCTGATAATGAATGATCATAAATGAGTTTCTAATTCTATGCATGTTATTGTTTTGTTGAGAACTTGCGATCAGTTGAAACAGTGGATTAAGATGATAACCAAAAGAAACTTCATAGAAGAGGAAGGATGAGCTATAAATTTCATCACTGTGACTCGTCTCTCAGCTGTTTCACAGTGGAAGTATTAGCTAAATCATACTAATTTTTAGAAGAAACTCGCTATACAAAATCAATGACCAGTGAAAAGGCCATTTTTCACTTATAATCTGAGACTATGAGTGGAATCTTGGGCTGCAGATTCCAAATAAAGTCTTACTTTCGAGCATGCTTGCATCAATTTGCTATAAAAAACTTTGGTCTGAACCACTCTGTGTGGTGTGTGTGAGACTGAAGAGAGTGGGTATATTACAAGGAGCGATAGCAGCTTCAATTCAAGCCCGGGACATTCTGTCATAGCAAAAGCAACGGCTCCTAAATTCACTCATACATACCACACTCATAAACTGGTATCAGTACAGCTATCAGTAAAGATCTATTGCTCAAGAAACATCCCAAAATCCAACCTCTTCCCTAATTGTATCTCGATTACTTCAATAATAAACCACTCACGGTGCAAATATTCTACAACAAACTACATAGGAAAACAATTCTGTGATCAATGTAGCCAACTGGAATAGAGAAGGATGAAAAGAAGTCATTATATGAATGCACTTGCAAACAACTACGTAAGAAAATACCTTTGAGTAATATTCCAGGCCTCCTTCCAGCTCAAACCTTTCAAGTCCATCAAAATTCTCATGAGCTCTGGGATGCAGAGTGTGGGGTGAGTATCATTCATCTGCACAGCAACTTTTTCAGGAAATTCTTCCCAATTTACAAGGGATCCAGATCTTCTCTCAAAACGTGCAATGATATCTTGAAGAGAAGCTGAACATAAGGTATATTGTTGCTTCAATCGAAGAATTTTGCCTTCCAAAGAATCATCCCCAGGGTAGAGAGTGTAGCAAATCTGTCGTTAAGAGAAAGCATTGTATTAATCACCCTACAAGTTCATATTGCTTTCAAGAAGAGAAGTTGAAGAACAAAAAGAAAATAGAGAAGGGAGCTACAAGTATGCAGAATACAGATTGCAGCACCTAAAATGTGCACAATCAGGGAGCAAAGTTATCTAATTATTAGATATTAAGATGCATCCAGGTAACATCTTTTCTATGCATAAAATAGTCAGCATCATTGTGAATATTTGAATACTCATTAATGAATGGGACGTAGCAAATGCTTACCTTTTCAGCATTCGCTAGGGCCTCATATGCTTTAGTGTGCTCCCCATCATTGAAAGCAGACAAGTCTAAATCATTAACTGGAGCTTTAGTTGACCAGAGCCGCAGGTTAATAGTAGATTTAGTTTTATATCCCGGTATTGGGACATCATATGCTACAGCCTTTATGTCTTCTCCACCAGTCCAGTGTTTCTTTCCATCTGATCCAGAAACAACATTGCCATAAAACTTTATAGGATATGAAACATCATTTCTCACTATTTCCCAGGGATTGCCCATCTACAAGAAAAAAATTGAATTGACCAGTAAAATCAGAGCCAAAAACTCAAAAATAAGTTTAGAACTTACTTGAAATATTCAAAGGAATCACCTGAAGCAAGAGATATTGAACAAAATGAAAACATACCTCAAGCCAATCTTCAGCAACCTCCTCCTGGCCATCTTTTGTAATAAGCTGTTTAAATAAGCCATACTTGTATCTTAATCCATAACCCCACGCAGGATAGTTTAATGTAGCCAAAGAGTCCAAAAAACAGGACGCAAGACGCCCAAGACCTCCATTTCCAAGAGCAGCATCAGGCTCCTATTACATTTGACCAACAAATTTAGTCCTACAATGTAATCAGATCTGTATTGGAATATTCAGACAGTTACAGAAATTTAAGATTTCTTTTCTGCAACTACTAGTATATTACTGATTCCAACATATTCTGAAAGCTTAAAGCAGGTACAGCGACAATGAGCTGACCCCTGCACCTCCTTATTATGCTATAGTAAAACTACTAGCTAAAATCGGCGATAGAACTAAATTAAATAGCAGTAACAAGAGTGTCACCTGACGAGCCACGTTTTCTAAATTGTGTCCAAGCTTGGTCAAAGCCTCAGCATAAGCACCATTCAGCTCCAAATTACCAACTGCATTGAGCAATGCTCTACCCTGCAAAAATACATCATTCTTAGACAATAGCAGTTTCGTAGACAATGATTTATATAGCTTATCAGTTTGCCAAAGACTATAAACCTGGAGAAATTCCATAGACAAATAATAAGCCTGCTTTACATTCAACTTCTCATAGTACTCATACGTGGCATTCCAACTAATAATAAGAGCATCACGAACACTCTGCGCAGTAGCAAAGTAAGCCTTTGGGAGGTCAAATTTCTCAGGAGAAAAGAACGGTGTGAATTCCGCATGGTATTTGATACTTGACGCAATGGACGACGCATCTGGAGTCGTAAGACTCCCATTACTCGGCACTGCAACAGAAAAAAAAATTAAGATCAACAATTCAAATGCACGTTAGCAGTATTAATCGACGCACGCACCTTCATCGGCGAGTGGATCTTTGATTTTAGTCGTCGCCTCACTGACATTCTTGACGCAAAACGACGTCGAAACAGAACGTGACCTAAAAGTTCGAACGAATAACAGATTGGATCTCCATTGGCTACTCTTTTTCGAGCTCAGATTACTACAAACAAATCTAGAAACTGGAGAACTGCTAAAACTACTCCCACGCGAAACTGAAGAGAAATGTGAGCTACCAGTCGCAGTACTGCTCGCCATTCTCTCTCAATCAATCAACGAGATCAAACAATAATGAGTCGGTCGTACTGTATATTAAAGAGTGAGTGAGTGATAAGTGTAACTAAAAAATAATAGAAAAAGATAGCAACAACTTTGCTATCTGTTCACTTCACAGCTATGAAAATGGCGGTTTCTCTCCGCCATTATTATAATGATTTTGGGTTTTTGTAGTCTGCGGTGGATAGTGATGTGCACATTTTGATTTTCTAATGATTTCACGTGGTTCTGTTGTATGAGGAGGAGATTTGAAGGGATTGGGATCATGGGTATTGGTTTTGATTGGTGGGGACATGGGAGTTCTGTGAAGTTTAAAATGTGGTTGTTTATAGTGGAGTGCGAGTAGGATTTGGGAAGTGCTCACGTGTGTGTTATATTCATCGTCCATTGTAGTAATTTGATTTGTGGGAATATAAATAAAGTAATTTACTAATGATTAAATTTTGTGAAATAAAAATGAAAATACCTATTTATATATATATTGATAACTTAAATAATGAAAATAAATATATAATTAATTCAGTATATATACTTATAAATTAATATAAAGCTAAATATATTCATTGTGAACTATAGTATTATTTTTTAATATATATATATATATATATTATAATATATATGAAATAAAAATAAAATAGATCTAACTCGTTTATATAAAATTCAAAATCAATTTAATCTAGTGACAAATATAAAATTCAGATCTCAACGTTTTTAGTTCAAATTTGGATGAAAGAAAAATATAAAAAAAATTACGAAAAAAGAAAATCTAGATGTGAAAATTTAGAATTCTGTTTGAAAAAAAAAATCTATAAATGTTAGCTGCAGCATCATGACGAACTTTATAAACGATGTATAAAAATATAATGACGTCTTATCTACTTTAAATTATAATATGTAATTTATACCTTGCAATACACTCTACTTTTGAAAAAAAATACGGTTCATAGATTGCATTTATACAAGTACTGCCACTATTTTTTGGGTGTGTATATAGTTTTAGCTATAGACAAAATTTAAAATACACATATAAAAATACGAATGTAATAACTCAAAATACTGTTTGTTTTTTAACTCAAAATAAATCTATTAAAATGAAGATAAAATATCAAATTCAGATGGAAGTGGGCTGGGTCTGCATGGACCGGACTTATATCCGACCATTACAGGTCTACAATCCATACAGGCAACCAATAATGAATCAATAGGTACAAAAAAGAATCAGTTGATCCAATCTAACAGCTTTAATCTCAAATCTCGAACCGCTTTTCAACCCATAAAGCATATCAATCACCAAAAAATTCCAAAATTATATTCATTCCCTCTTAAAACCCTCACTCACTCACTCACTACCCCAAAAGAATGGCCTCTTTCCATCACCACCACCATCCCTCCCACCACCACCCTGTCCCCGCCGCCCCTACCACCACCACGTGCTGCTGCTGCCCCTCTACTTGCCGTTCCAGCATTCACCCATCTCCACCACCACCTCAACACTCCTCAATCGACCCACTTCTTCATTCTCTCGCCTCTCTTCTCCAGCACCACCAGAATCAGCAGACACCCAGTTTTCACTCTCCTCACTCTAATACCAAACCTAACGCCCATAAAAATCATCACCAAATATCACATTTTCAGTCGCCACGAATAAATTTTCAATACCTATTTGAAGAACAAGACTACCCAGATATACTCTCTTCTCTTCTTCAACGAATCAGTACGCTTGAGGCTTCTCTTCACCATTTTTCTGCTTCTAATAAGCGTTTTCAGGGCTCGTTTTCTTTGAGAGAAGCAGCTGCTAAGGTTATTCAAACGCATTTTCGTGCATTTCTTGTTCGTAGATCAAGAACCCTAAGTCAGCTCCAGGAGCTTGCTTTTATCAAATCCACCTTCAACGCTCTCAAATCTTCCGCTTTGAATAAAACCCATTTTAATTATGCGCTTGTTTCTCATAAAGTCACGGACTTGCTGCTTAAACTCGACTCTGTTCAGGTATATCTTGAACTTGTCTGTATCATTTTGTGTTTGATTTTTATAGTTTTTTTTTATCTTAATTTTAATTTTTAGTTTGTGGTTTTTGTTTTTAGAGTCGTGATCCTATGATTAGAGATGGAAAAAGGTCTATAAGTAGAGTTATAGTGAGGTTTTTGGATTTCATTGATGAGCTTGGCGGTAGAAGGCGTGAAAGTTTATATAAACCTGTTAAAAATGTGAGGATTTTTAGGAACAGGGCTTTGAATTCGAACAATGGTAATGATGATTTAAGCCGAAATCAAAAGGAAATAGTAGAAAAATTGAAGGAAAGAGTTGAAAAGATTCGTGGGATTTATAGGGCTTGTGAGAACGTTGACGAAGATGTTGAGCTTGAAGGCTTTCAACAATTCATTGACGATGATGAAGATGGAGATGGTGATAATGATGATGACAAAGAAAGCGTTAAGGTTTCTAATGTTAAAAATGGGATTTTGGTGAAAAGAAGTAGTGGTAAACCTAGAGTGAAGAAATTTGTCAGCTTTGATGAGGATGGGAATGTGTGTAGGGTTTTCAGTGATACTCATGAGTCTGTTTTGAACGGAGACGGTGATTTCAGTGATAGGAGTGATTCCAGTGATGATCGTGAAGTGAGAAATGGTACTCAGAATGATGAAGTTATTCGGGAAGAGAATCATGCGTCTACACGGAGCAATGATAGTGAGAGCAGTCCTGTTAGTAACTTTAGAGGCTTCGAGTATTATAAAATTAATGGGAATTACCAAGATCAAGAAGGGAAGATAGTTTTCTCTGCTCCAACGCCCGTGAAGATGGAAGTCAGAGCTGATTTGATGAAGAACAGAAAGGCTGCGAAAATTGGTACATAGGAGGGGCATTTCTTGTGTATGGATTCTCAAAATCCCATTTTTCCACTAGATCAATAAGCTGCTCTCTTCATGTAGGGGTAGTGTTGACGGGGATGGTAGTTTCCAATTGTATGGATTCTCAAAATCCCATTTTCCCTCTAGATTAATAAGTTGTTCATGTAGGTGTAGTGTTGGCGGGTGTGGTATTTTTCGATGGTTAATGACATAGTTGATTGTAGGCCTATCTGCATTTATGCAGAGATTTGTGAGTGTAATTTGCTTCCTTCTAACTTTTTTATGTTTAGTGATAGATTTTTCATTTTCCTTTGTTTGAATTTTTCATATCTTCCTATGTAATTTTTGTCAACATATTTATGCCATAGTAGTGTTGTTGCAAAAAATTAACCAAACAATGTTGCATTTGCTGCTTCAACTTTCAAGACACAAAATGCATAGTCCTATCATCAAAACATTTTGTTATCCACTGGATTTGACTATATTGAGCTTACCATTGACATACTTTGTTTAGATTTACTCTTGTAACTACAGTTAGCTGCTTGCTTAAAATCTTGCTACTTCATATTGACTGATTTCTCGCTGATCAACTTACCAGCAAACTGTTCTCTTGTGCTAACTTCTGCTGCTTGCTTTTTGTCTTTGTTTGAGTCCTTTCCATGCAAGTATCATTTTCTTGACGGCTATGTTCGCCTGCTCCACTAAATATGGGTAAGCTCCCATAAGCTTTCACAATGTTATGTGTTTCTCTACAAGACCCTTCATTAGCACAACAAAACTATTTAGATGTTGGGATGAACTGTTCCAAGATACAATCTTTTTATTGAATAATGACAACATGCCAATGTTTACTCTGACTACACAAGTCTTGAGCTCTTCATTTGATAGACAAAAACATTTTCACATATCAAAGTAGCTATAAACTATCAAAGAGCTGGTTCCTGGAAAAAATGTAAATGGCTCAAAAAGCAACACAATTCCTTGAGCTTTTGAGTAATTTTTTGTTAGTGTAGTTTGTAATAAGAGGGAGGAAGAAATAAAGAAATACTAGGATCATAAAACGTCGCCAGAGAAAATCACTTAAAGATACAAAATCAATTTAAATATGTAGCAAGACCTTATGCTATTTGAATTTTTTAATCATAAATAATTAAATATTACATATAACTTCATTAATTATACTAAAATACACTACTATTTGAAAATTTTATGTTCTGTGTTATGTGTATTTTTTATTAACTGTAGTATAATATATTAAAAAAAATAACTTAAAGATACAAATCACAATTAATTAAATAATAATTTGTTATAATGTTTTTAATATTTATATTGATTTTAGCTATTAAAATATGCATATGGCACAGTGGGCTAGGCCTTTCGAACTGACATAGCCCATGCAACTCTTTCTCGTAATGTCCGTTTTCAAAGCAGAAAATCTCACACGTAATAAAACCTATATCAAAACAGTAACATTTTTGATTCCCTCGACGGAAGTTGATGAATGGCGCCAAAAGAAACCAATACCTTTCTCTTTTAAAACACTGTGCAGCCACTAAATGCCTTACCAAAACCAAACAACTCCATGCCAATACTATCACCGCTTCCCTTCTCTCCATACTGGACCCCACGGCCACCCATCTCCGATCAGCCCTCGCTCTGTCCTATATGCAATGTGGGTCTATCCCCGTCGCACGTAAACTGTTCGACGAATTGCCCGATCCAAGTGTACTCTTGTACAACAACTTGATAACAATGTACATGAATAGTAAGCTTTATTTTGATGCACTTAATGTGTTTGTTGAAATGCTTCAATCAGGTGATTGTCTCCCAGATAATTTCACTTACCCAGCCGTTATTAAGGCTTGCAGTGAACTGGGATTGACTGAGTTGGGTAAGGCAATTCATGGGAAAACTGTGGTGTCTATTCCCCCGTCGAATACGTTTGTGAATAATGCTTTAGTGGCAATGTATATGAGCTGTGGAGAGAAGGACGCGGCGGAGAGAGTTTTTGATGGGATGAAAGAAAGGAGTGTGGTTTCTTGGAATGGTATGATTAGTGGGTATTATAAAATTGGATGTGCAAAGAAATCTTTGATAGTTTTTGATGAGATGGTTGAATTAGGGGTTGAGATTGATTGTGCTAGTGTGGTTTCTGTTTTGCCTGCTTGCGGGTATTTGAAGGAGTTGGAGGTGGGAAGACGAGTTCATGTGCTGGTGGAAGAGAAGGGTTTAGGTAATAAAATAGCAGTAAGAAATGCATTGATTGATATGTACGCAAAATGTGGTAGTTTGGATGAAGCGAGGGTAGTTTTTGATGGGATGGATGAAAGGGATGTGATCAGTTGGACTTCCTTGCTTAATGGTTATATTTTGAGTGGTGATGTGAGAACTGCATTGACACTCTGTAGGACCATGCAGAGGGAAAGAATAAGACCCAATGCTGTGACCATAGCTTCGATTCTTTCAGCTTGTGTTAGTTTGAGGGATGGCCGTTGTCTTCATGGTTGGATAATGCGGCAACATCTTGATTCAGAAGTTATTGTTGAAACTTCATTGATTGATATGTACGCAAAATGCAATCGTGTTGACCTTAGCTATAAAGTCTTTACAAGAGCTTCAGTAAAGAGAACATCACCTTGTAATGCAATGCTCTCCGGGTGCATTCATAATGGTCTTGCAACTGAGGCTATAGGACTTTTCAAGCAAATGCTATTAAAAGGAGTTGAACCAGATAGTGCAACATTCAATAGTCTACTTCCTGCGTATGCTATTCTTGCTGAACTTCTGCCAGCGAAGAATATGCATTGTTACCTAACGAGGTCTGGGTTTCTCTCTGTAATAGAAGTTTCTACATGTCTAATCGATATATATTCAAAGTGTGGAAGTCTAGAATCTGCTCATGAGATTTTTAATGATATCCCCTCAGCTGTGAAGGACATTTTTGTATGGAGTGTTATAATATCTGGTTATGGAATGCATGGACATGGTGAAACTGCTGTTTCACTTTTCAGACAAATGGTTCAATCTGGGGTGAAACCAAATGAAATTACTTTTACTTCTGTGTTACATGCCTGTAGTCATGCTGGTTTGGTAGATGAGGGTTTGCAATTACTTGAATTCATGCACCTAGACCTGAAAACAAGCCCTCGTGAGGATCACTACACTTGCATTGTTGATCTGCTTGGTCGTTCTGGTCGACTAGATGAAGCTTATGATATGATTAGAACGATGCCTTTTATGCCTGGCCATTCAGTTTGGGGAGCATTACTTGGTGCATGTGTAATACACGAAAATGTTGAATTGGGAGAAGTTGCAGCAAGACGGCTATTTGATCTTGAGCCAGAGAACACTGGAAACTATGTACTACTGGCGAAACTTTATTCTGCGGTTGGAAGATGGAAAGATGCAGAAAATGTGAGACGTATGATGGATTGCATAGGCTTAAGAAAAGCACCTGCCCAGAGTCTGATTGATGCCATAAACACATAAAGAGGAAATCACACAGACATGCATGTCAACTTGCTAATTTATGCATGTAAAGATAAATGCATCATCCAAACCCAAGGTAAGCCACCTAATTGAAGGGCATATAATAGCCATCAGATGCTAAGTGCTAACATTTTGCATATGAAATCCCCTTAGACTAAAGCAAAGGAGTTACCTTAAAGTGGGTTGCCAACTGTCTAACAAGGAATGCCATCCGTTCCAACTTAAGCATATGACTCGCCGGATGAATTAAAGGTACATCATGGCAGTTCAAAAGCAATTTTTTTGTCAAACTATTTTCTACATTTGCATTACTTACTTATCTTTTGTTCTCTTATATTGTTGGAAAACAGGACTTATTATAGTGAAAGCATGGTTATTGTTTCAAAATGTCCAGATATCCTGTGTCTAAGATCAGGAGAGATTAAATAGATCATATGATATGCCTTTTAAGCGGGAGTAACTCGTCAATTCTCGTATTACAGAGGCATTAGCCATCTTCTGAGGTGGTTGGTTGGTACTGTACTTCTTCATACGAGAGAATCGATGTAAAGCACAACGTAAGTCTTGCATCATTGACTTCGTATCATGAGTACAAGTGTTTTTTACTGCCTGTCTTTTGAAGACTTATGAAATTCAAATGCATGTTGAGTACTATTCCTCTATTTTCTCTACTTATGAAACTCCCCCTTCTTATTTAACAAGTTAATAGTAGAGTAGTGTGCATATTGAAATTAAGATCAATGCTACTGTCTTGCAGTTATTTGACAAAAGCATAAATGTCATGTCATGAAGTGCACCTTAGGGTTAACAGATTATTGGTTTAAACAAAATATAGCAACATTGACTCCTTAAAAGGATGGTTTCTTTTACACAATTGATTGGGATGTTCTTACCTAATGCTTAGTCTGACATTTATGTACCTGTTGGATTATTTAATCTTTTATTAACGTCATATAGTTTAAACTGACCAAGTTAAATAAAAAATGTCAATGGTGTGCTTTTGTACTTCTCGTCAAGACAGACCTAGTCTTGGCGGTTGATGAGGTCAAGTGCCATTCAATAATTTAAGCATGAACCAGCACTTTGTACCTTGCTTAGCATGCCACATGATCGAAAGTGAAGTCTTAATTTAATGATTTAGTGCACAGTGTTGATGGATGCAGAGATTCGAACTCTGAACTTATTCTTTAGATAGATATGACCAGAGAATTTGAGTCTGATAGACAAACAAATAGAAATAGACAAATGAACAGCATGTAATAAAAGGATTGGTATTAATGTCATTGGCAATGGCATATAATGCTCCAACTAGGGGTATGCAAATCCAAATGGAATAAAATACCGAACCAAACTGAAATGGTTCGGTTTTGATGTTATAAAATATTTGATTTTTCGGTTCAATTAAATTTGGTTTTGAAAGTTAAAAAAATTCAGTTCACTTTAGCTACAAATCAAACAGAAAAATCCTAATCTATCCGAAATTAATTTGGTTTGGTTTGAACCAAATGCACACCACTAGCTCCAAGTGTTATATTTTGCATTGTTTGGCACCTCTGCCTGCAGAATAAGGTATCCAAGTCACAAATGATTTGAGTTTCTAAACCATTGTATCCAACTCATAGTTACAGCTCATGTGCCTTTTCTCTTGTCTTGTCTTTTTCTATTTCATTAACTATTTTGATGGGGCCAGGTTTTTTTTTTATTAACACATTTTGAAGTCTTCCCATATAGATATAATTTTAGTATTAAGTGATTTATATTCATATTCTGATTCTTGTATATACAATTAGATATATGTGATGTGAGATGTTGAAGTTAGCTTGGATTTATTAAAAATTCATATCTGAGATGTAGATTTAAATAATGATGAGCCAACTTCCGCTGAATGTTAATCATAATTAAAAACTTTTAATTCGTGTTTAATTCATGAACATGACCTTTGTGTTTTTCTATGTTTTAATTGTATTAATATCCACCTACCGATGACAAACTTACTGGAAATATATCGTAACTCTGCTGAGACTCGATGATTTTTCATTCAGTAAACGTTTTTTTTTTTTTATATAATTTTAAAGGTAGAAATAAAGGTTTGAATACATACAAACTCCCTCCATCTCATTTTTGTTGTCACTTTTTGCATTTTTTAATATTCCAAAAACATATACTCTTAGCAAACACGTATACTGGATAGTATTTTTTTTTATTTACTCTTAACATTAATGAATTTAATATATAGATTAATGGGTAAAATTAATTATCTATTTGACTATATTGTTTTTCCAAAGCAAGGTGGCAGGGTATAAATTACTGTAATTTTAATATTTAATATATATTTAATGTGTGAAAATGAAAAATTGACAAATAAAATGGAATGATGGAGTATTTATTTTTAGGCTTAATCAACAAAAAAAACCTCACCTTTTAGCCCCTTTTCAGTTGCACCCTGACGTTGCAATTTTGTCAGTTACACCCTAATTCGCACCTTTGGGTTTCAATTCCACCCTCAAAATCAAATTGGACTTTTTTCACTCGGAAAAAATTCATAAAAAACTTATAAATTACTCGTTTGAATTCTTTTTCACATAAAAAGTTAGGAATGGATGACTTATTTTAATTTTTTTCAAATGAAAAAGAGATTAATTTAATACTTGAGGGTGGAATTGAAAACCAAAGGTGCGAATTAGGGTGCAACTAACAAAATTGCAACGTCAGATTACATTTGAAAAGGGGCTAAAAGATGGGGTTTTTTTTTGGTGATTAAGCCTTATTTTATTAATAGACTGTGTTTGTAGGTAGCGAAATTGAAAACTACACTAAAATTAGGATGTATCTTTTATAACAAAAAAAAAGTTGCTGAAATCACCAAATTGGCTTAATTCGATAGTCTTTTGATAGAAAATATGCGAATCATGCAATGTTTCAGCGCAAATTATATATTTCAGGTTAGATCATCAAAAATAATTTTCGGGCTATTTTTAATTTCTTATAAATATAATTATTTTTTATCTTTTGGATCAAGAAATGTACACACACATATATATATATATATATATATATATATATATATATATATATATATATATATATATATATATATATATATATATATATATATATATATATTTATATTTATATGTGTGTGTGCGCGCGCGCGCATGTGTGTAGTTTAGTTCTGATTTATTAAACAATGTAATTTTTTTTAGCTTTAGATGATGTTTGGATTAACAATAATGTTTGAAGAAGACTTGTTAATGGGATTATAATTTTTTTAAGACTTAATTGTTAGTCTTGTTAGTAGAATCTTTAAACTATAAAATACTCCCTCCGTCCCAATAGAGTTGTCCATTTTGACTTTATCACACAGTTTGAGAAAAGCAATTATTGTTCATGGGTTTTGTAAAATTTTCCTAATTATTGTTCATGGATTTTGTAAAATTTTCCTTACTTTTCTTGTTATACCCCTATTTAATATAGGGTCCATTTTCGATTTACTCATTAGTGGATTTTAAATAGGAGTAATATAGGAAATATAAAATCACACAATTTTTTTTGATGAATATTGTAAAATATTGAGAAGTACGTACGTTCCATTATAAGAAATAGATGCAGATAAATTTGCCAAAAAAACCAAAAGAATCTCATTAGAGAGATAAAGATCAAATACCAGCAGGAGAAATATTTGCAAATATAAAATGCTAAAATTTATCATAGTCATGCAATATTTTAACACAATTTATAACTAGGATTTATAGATAGATTTTTTTTATTAGTTCATAAATTATAAATATTAATTTTTAAGAATTCTTTATATTATTTTTTAGAATTTAATTAGCTATAAATTATATATAAATTTAATTTCGCGCAGATGCGCGGGCTTCGACTAGTATATGAAATAGAATAAGACCTATAAATATGTATATTGTTAAAATAAAAGGAAACACATGAAATAGGGTCTCATGATTTTTTTCCCACTCATTATTGCCAAAAAGAGTCAACATATCACCCTTTTTTAGGGCGAATTGTTGATCCTATCAATTTTTTTTCCCTTTCTAAAGAAACAAACCGAATAAAAGTAAAATTTCATGAGCTTGTTTTTCATTTCTTTATCAAAACATACAACATCTATTTCAGATTTTAGTGTTTCTATCTCTATTTATGAGAGCTTTAGGGGGTTTGTAGTAGTTTTTTCTATACCTTTTCCTATTAGATTTTTTGTACTTGAAAAATATTAGTTTAAAAATATTTTCAAGATCATTAGGTTAGTTTATTAAAAAAAATCATTTTTCATACGTAATTTGATGAATGATGTAGTTGTCACTAATCTGCAGATAAGTAGTTTAAGCAAAATAATCCAGACTTAAATAATTATTTGTTGATAAATAAACAATAAATAAAACATTAAATTCAATAGAAAAATATAAAATAATACGGAATCAATTGAGTTGCATGTTTGACATGTTTTTTTTTAAATAATTTTTTTACCACCTTATGTGAATTGTAACTATCTCTCAGAATGAAAAGAAACACAATAACTCTGTAGCGTTGTTTTCAACAACCCAAAATTATTGTCAATATTTTATCATGAAGAAAATTAATTTTTCATAGGAATATTTTTTGGAATTTTTGAATATGTTGATTTTGATGAAAATGATAACTTTATATTCCCATATAACTTCATAACTTAATGAAAATCATACCTAATGAAGGAGACAAAAATTGTTACAAATTTAATAGGATGTTACGAAATTTGAAAAGACAATTAGAAAACATCAAATAAAACTTGTGTGCGAGCCTAAGGTTCACTAATTTGTAACTAAATAAATAGTTAAATATAAAACACTTCAAATCAAGTTTCCCAATTAGGGTGGGAATATACGATTTTATTTTTAAATTCCTTCTTTAATGTGTAATCTTTCAACATCAAATTTTATTTACCATTTAATCATTTTGGGCATATAAATATACAATTTTGATCCATCTCGGTAGAGAACACAAAACCACTAAAATCTGACACTTTCAGATAATAAATCTCACTCAAATTAAATATCAAAATGACAAATAATCATATCAATTTTGCACCGATATTTAACATTTTCCAACATGGTAAAAATCAGTTAAATTGTATTGCTCAACTTATTGCAATTAAGTTCACCTAAAGGTTTTGGCTAATATGATTTTCGGGTCGGTTTAGTTCATAAAAATAACTGTTTGATTACACATAAAAAAATTTAAAAGTTAATTAATCAATTTTGTTATTCTTCACATTTTCATTGTTTTAACCAAATTAATAGACTAATTTGATCGGTTTAATCTTATATTTTTAAAATTTTAATTAATTAAATTAAGTCAACTGATTCTTTTAAATAGTAAAGTGATTAAATTTTATTTAAGTTTTAACGGAATTGACCATTTATTCACCCTTAGATGATAGTGGAACTTTGATCAATTTATTTTCAATCTGTCTACAGCACAAGTATGT
The DNA here is from genome assembly GCF_937616625.2 of Mercurialis annua. NCBI lineage: Eukaryota > Viridiplantae > Streptophyta > Magnoliopsida > Malpighiales > Euphorbiaceae > Mercurialis > Mercurialis annua. Next base: position 33,845,575 of record NC_065573.1, on the reverse strand, counting down.
GCGGAACTCTGTTTATCGTTAAGATTAATCTTCTACTTTTCATATAATCAATCATCTAATTAAAAAAAAGATTTAAATAAAAAAAACGTTACAGCATATGACATATACGTTATTGCCCACGTTATATATTTTCCTCCTTTTTGTCGGTGCAAATAGTGTCATTTACCTAAGCATCATTTTCCACTACAAATGACTGCACTTTTTTTCGTAAGTAACATGCAGTTTTAATATATATACACATGATTTGAAAATATATATATATTCACAAAAAGTAGAACGTAATTTCTCGTAAAAACAAACTATTGTTAGCTTATAAAATTGAATATCAAGAGAAATAATAAAAAATAAACGGCAAAATGCATGTTTAAATCCTCTTATTAATATATTCTTTTTAAATTGGATCCTTCTATTTTTATTGATAAATATTGAATTTTTATGTGGTCAGTACTACTGAAATTATTTTTTAATTCATATTTTCATATTTATTTTTTTTAAATTGGATTTTTGCCTACTATTTTTGTTAGATATAAGTTCAAATCGATTTTTTTTCCAATCTAACTTGACACCGTTAACATATTTTTGTTACAATAGCTGCGGATATCTATAAAATTAAAAGTATGAGGATTTAATATATATAAATTATAATGGATGGATCTAATTTTAAAAAATATAATAGAATAGTGCATTGTCTAAATACTTGTTTTGCCCAAAAAAAGTTGATTGAATTAATTCATAATAATGAAATGCCTTAATAAGCCTTATAGTTGGGTAAAAAAAAACAATTTGGTAAATAACTTACTAATGGTTATTTATTATGTGCAATTTGCTTGACCCTATCTCTTTATTTTCTTAACAGAACAAAGCTTTTCAATTGCCATCTTTGCATTTTCATTCCATTTTATTATTATTTTTAACTTATTCCATTTATGATTCTGTTTCTAAAAATTATGGTTACATAAATACAACTCTTATGCTTCTATGTACACTTTACATAACCTTACTAAATAAACATTTATTGTCTCTATTCCTCTCAATTGTTTCTAGTCATTGTTCATGTTCATTATGCACTTAAATTTAATTGTACCAATTCATCCAACTTTAGCAGGCACTAGCTAGATTAATATGAATAAAGAATAGAAAAAAAAACAATGTCTATATATTTTAAAAATACTAAAAGAGTTATAAATCTCTTACATTTTGAATCTCATCATAGCAAAAGTTTCAATTAACTCGTTTATGGACATGAAAATATTGGTGCTAAAATGTTCAATATCGCAATCCGAGAGATTTACATTCCGGATTTATACAATTTAAAATTTGAGCTTATTGTCGAATACTAAATTTCAATAAAACAAAATTTGCCATTTATTTCAATAAACTAAAAGAATAATCATCTCACTACATGCACATTAAATATTACTCTTAATTCAAATTAATTTTTAAAAAATTATATATTTATGAGAAAAAGTTATGCTTCCCACTTCTCTTCCATATACCAAAAGGAGTAGTAGTTATATGTACTAATAATGTGTTTTTTTATGTTTTATGTTTTTGATTAAATGTTTTTGATGTTGAGAAGATGAAGAGAAGGAAAGTATAACTAAAATTAACAAACCATGAAGTAATAATAGTGTCCACATAATGACCTATTAAACCAAATGTTTGTCCTCAAACTTAGGAGACAATCTATATTTAGCTCTCTCTAATTCTCCAATTATCCTCCCTAAGCTCCCCTCTTTCTCTCTCTAAAATCACCCAACTTTCTCTCTCTAAGCCCAACACGGTTTTGACTATTTTCCTTTATTTTTTAATTATTAATTTAATTTAATTGATGAATTTATGAGAAAAGGAAATTAGATCGCACGATCCACCAATCAAAATCAAAGAAAAATAAAGAGAGAGAAAAACTTGAAACAAGAAGAACTCAAACAAAAATAAAAATACAACATTTATTTTTCTCTCTCTTCATTCTTCTGTTGATCCATGGTGTGGTGCAAATTAGAGAAAAACAAACAGAACCCATTAGCCTAAATTGATTCATTATCGGTTCACAAATTCAAAGTTTTAATCTTTATTAAGAGTGTACATAGATTGATTGATTATTCAGAAGACCCATATTATAGGTCAATGTTAAATCTCCAATGCTGAGGTCTTTGAAAAGACCAAACAAAAATCAAGAAAAAAGAATCGGGGGCATAAATTTATCAAGCATTCGAAAAACCCAGGAGAGAATTAGCTCTAATTTTATAATTATTGGCGGATCTTTGAAAAGATTGGAGAAGAGAGAGTGCGGATCTGATGGTGGGTGGGGCATTATTGGGATTGAAAAGATTCAAGAACGAGCTGAATTCAGGCGGTGTTTGGTGTTGCGGCGGCGGCGGCGGTAGTGGTGTTGGTAGGATTGAAGAGGTGAGGCTGCATAAGGAAAGAATATGCAGCTTCACATATCGCCTAGCATGAGAAGCATCACTATATCGAGCAGCGGGAATAATAACAATGGGTTTATTGACTTGATGAAGATCAAGGTGGCAGCTCGCCATATATCTTACCGAACCCTTTTTCATACTATTCTTATTCTTGCTTTTCTCTTGCCCTTTGTCTTCATTCTTACTGCTCTTGTTACCCTTGAAGGTGTCAACAAGTGCTCTTTGTCTTCTTTTGGTAATGGATCTCATTTGCTTTTATGTTTTGTGTCATTTTCTAATGTACAATTTGTGCTTGTTATGAACATGCCATGATTGTAATGCTATGTTTTAATGCTATGTTTTGTTCTGTTTAGCTGCATAGATATGAATATGAGCTGTTTTAGTTTGGTATTGAGATCTTTGGATTGATATGTTGTGCCCTATTGTATTTGTGGTTATACCTATGCTTCCCCTTTATTGGATATAATCGGGATTCATAGTTGCATTGTTGTGCATAAACAGTTAATTCTTAGCTGAATCTTGATATTCGTAGATCGGATGCTTATCTTTTTGCAAATTGATGAAGCTGTGTTAATGTAAATTTGAGTGGATTTGAGACCTTTTAGCCTTCCAAGCTGCCTTTGATGCATATTTTTTCAGTTTATTTCAACGGTTTTTTACTGCAATGTTTGATAGGATTTCTTTTTCTGTTTCCGGTGAACAATTTTGATCTTTTATCGTTGTTTTTACATCACACCTTTTAGTGCCTGTATTTGCTGGATCTGGACTTGGATACTCTTTTATCATGCATTCTATATTTTATGTTGGACTATTTTTCATTATGTTCCTCTGCTTCAGATTGTCTTGGCAGGCGACTGGGACCAAGGTTCGGTATAGGGGATGATTCCGGGGTAAACAACTTTCACCCTTTATATTTCATGTTCTTTCTAATTGAACTCAGAAGTCTAGGCCATTCCTGGCTTATAATTTGTTCATCTCTGGTTTCATATAAGCTGAATTCTTTTTGGTAATTATTCATCAGAGGCTGGTTAAAGACTTCTACAAGATTCTCAATCAAGTAAACAATGAGGAAATTCCAGATGGTTTAAAGCTCCCAGATTCTTTTAATCAGCTTGTGTCTGAAATGAAGAGCAAGCACTATGATGCAAAAACATTTGCTTTCATGCTTAGGGCTATGGTATGTTCAATTTTACTCTACTAGATTTATTTTTTTCCAATTGTTGTTTTTCCTGTGTAATTTAATGCTTTCATGCCTATCGTGTTAAACTTGTGTAACTGCACTTTCACGTAATGTTTTATCGGCTTTATGATTGTTCAAGGTCGTATTGACGCACAAAGTAGATGAATTAGGATTGCTTGTTGATCTAAGTTCGCAATCATGGTCTTAACGCTTTGGGAACATTATTGTACAAATGTCTATGATTGACAAAGTGGTATTGGGGATTGTTCTAGCTGTCTGCCAAATGAAATATTCCTGAAGGGAACATGCATGGCTGTTTACATGGTTTCAAATCATGGTTTTTCAAAAGGAATCTCTATGCTTGTCAGCTGTTAGTTTTTGTACTTTGTAGTATTTTTTACTGGGAATGCTTGAAGATCACTTATGAGCAATTTTGTTTAGATCAAATTGCTGTAGGCGAACTTACCTGTGTGTCAAAGATGCACTATGTACATTTTTATTTTCATATATACATATGACATCCTTTTCTAAACTTTCAGACCTTTGGTTTGTCCTGTATGAATCTGTGCACAAGGAAACAATGCCGGATTCATGGTTTCTGTAGATAATGATAATCTTAAGAATTATAGTAGCTTTCCTGAAACCTGATTTGCCAAATCATTCTGTTTTTTTTTTTTATATTCCTATGTAGTTCTTTGGTCAGCACAGTAACAATGCCATCTAAAACTCTTTTTGACATTGGCAGTAGGATACAACTGCGCATGACTTTCTCTGTGTGTCCGTCTGTGTGGGTTTTGGTAACAGAGGTTTTTTTTGAATGAGCTGTTTCATCAATTTCATATATGATCTACTTGATAGGGCACCCAAAAACTAAGAAAACTGCATATTTACAAATTTATTTTCACTTGTTATAGAGCTACATTCAGTGCTTATGATTAAAGAATTTTCACGTATCTGTTCGAACAATACAAGTATATTTACATATTTGTTTTGGCCATTCATACTTAGGATATATTTTGAGGAAATTGTGTCTGTTTTTCTCTCTCCTGCCATCGGCTTTCTGTCTATTCAACACCCAGAGCTTTGTATCTAGATCTCGGTTCAATAGATAGTATAAGGTTGCATCTGATGTGTAAACTATACTAGGTGTGACTAGGGAGAGACAAAACCTGTTTATTCCATGAGGGAAACGTAGAGGAAAGATAAGCAGTTGAAAGCTAAGACATAAAGCTTCCAAAAACTATGGAAGACACAAGAATTAGAAAACATAGAATCAAGTAGAATACCTGCACAAGATCATCAGAATTATCCATGGACATCGATTTCTTCTTTGCCTTTCCAAATTTTTGTTTTTAGTCTTATTTACATACGTCTGCATTGAACATGCAGGTGCAGTGCAGCAATTGCCCAAGTTAAAACTTCCATACCCCTCCCACAATATTCTTTCCAGTTGTCAATTAGAAAACTTAATATGGGCATCTTCCTAGCAATAGCCTAATAAGAAAATGACAGATTTTGTGGCATGGTAGCTACTAAATATTGTAATGTCTACATCTAATTAGTCCTTGAGCAGTTACACATGATGGACCAATTTCAACCTCAATATGTTGGTTGAATGAATACTTACTCTGATGTTTTCACAGTAAGATTTTTAGCAAAATCTAGAGATGCTAAGATCTTCATGACCACCTAATCAAATATTATTATTGATCTATCTCTCGTCTTCACTACAACCATAATTATAGTATATAAAACTTCAGCTATAGGCTTAAAGTTCTTTCTTCTTTAATTTTCATCTGTAAGAGCCATCTTTCTTTCCAAGCTGTGTTCTTTGTAAGAAGCAGACTTCTAATGTGTCCAGTTCTAATTCTGCTGGGGAAAAAAATTACTGGAACCGCCTGCAAGAACCATATGACATGTGCTTTACTGTGGAAAAGGTGTTTGAAAGCCAAAACTTCTAAATTTTTTTATCCTTCCCCAACATTCTGCAGGAGCCAGGCCCAGTTGGAACCTCAACTGATGCCAGCTTCATCCTTCCTCAGACACTCTTTTAAATCTAAGATTTTTCCTGGCATAGATTTTTGAAGTGTCTCATGTTGTATGCTGTACATCACTATATCCTGGTTGCTGTCATAACTAAGGAATCTGAATGTCTAGTCTGTTGTGTCCAAATGGGGTATCTGATCTTCAATTGTTTGCAGGTCCCCATATGATTATATAAAAGCTGTATTTAGGCTATTTATCTATATATCTTAATATGGTTCATTGGCTTATTATTGCTGGTACATTTCCTTATTTCATCTTCTCCTTTGCATCTGTTTTTATGCCCCTATGCTTTTTTACATATGAATGACATAATAGCTGAAGCAACTAGAGAATGCTATTACCCTTTTCCTTTTCAAAGTAAGTTAAGAGAAAAGATGTACTCTGCTTGAAATAATGCCTTAATTTTTTTCTTTACAGATGGAGAAATTTGAAAAAGAAATTAGGGAATCTAAATTTTCAGAGCTGATGAACAAACACTTTGCCGCAAGTTCCATTCCGAAAAGCATCCACTGTCTCTCACTGCGATTGACTGATGAATATTCCTCCAATGCTCATGCACGCAAACAATTACCATCTCCAGAGTTACTTCCTTTGCTTTCTGACAATTCTTACCATCACTTTATTCTGTCAACTGATAACATTCTAGCTGCATCAGTTGTCATCACTTCTACTGTCCAGTCTTCTATAAAACCAGAAAAGATAGTCTTTCATGTCATCACTGACAAGAAAACTTATGCGGGTATGCACTCATGGTTTGCACTGAACCCAGCCTCCCCTGCTATTGTTGAAGTGAAAGGTGTTCACCAGTTTGACTGGTTAACAAGGGAGAACGTTCCGGTGCTTGAAGCTGTGGAGAACCATAATAGTATCAGGAATTACTACCATGGGAATCATGTTGCTGGGGCCAATCTCAGTACTACAACTCCACGAATGTTTGCTTCAAAATTGCAGGCTAGAAGTCCAAAATACATTTCCCTACTCAATCATCTCCGTATTTATTTACCAGAGGTAATAAGATAAAACGGAATTTTTTTTTAAATTATACTGGGGTTCTTGAAACTAAAAGATGAAAATATGAAATGGAAAAAACTGAAAAGGGAAAAAAACCCGTGATTCTTTTGAGATGTCAAAATAAGTGCATATACGTGAAAACATACACTAGATTGCTGCTCTTGAACGAATAACTAAACAGAGTTTTAGATTAATTTTTCAATTTTTCTTTTATCTGTTCTGCGCAAACCTTGTGCTGATTGTTCTCTTTACAGCTATTTCCAAACCTCGACAAGGTGGTATTCTTAGATGATGATGTTGTCATTCAGCGCGATTTGTCTCCACTTTGGGAAATTGACCTTAAAGGAAAGGTTAATGGAGCTGTTGAAACATGTAAAGGAGAAGATGAGTGGGTAATGTCCAAGCACTTCAGGAATTACTTCAATTTTTCTCATCCCCTCATTTTGAAGAATTTAGACCCTGATGAATGCGCATGGGCTTATGGAATGAATATTTTTGATCTCCGTACATGGAGGAAAACAAACATAAGAGAAACCTACCATTCCTGGCTGAAAGAGGTAAGGCCTTCATTTTTCAGACTCATCGTGATAATCTGTCAATTTTTTGCTTTCTTTTCCGCCTTCTCACGGATGTATAGTGAGGATAAAGACAGCATATACATTGAATGTAGCGAATGGAATATCATTAATCTTTCAACCGAAATTTGCAGGGGATGTGTGCAAACTTCTGCATGAAAAAAAATCTCAAAATTGTTAATATTCCAATTTATTTGTATCTATAACACTGCCTCTGCCTATTTTTTCTCTATATATAAATTTATCACTGTAAATTCGTTTCTCTGTCTACTTGACCGTGGAAATTGGAATATTTAATGCTCATGCATACGGTGTTAAATTTTTGGAACTGTGTTGTTTCATAAGTAGTTTTTAAATTTTTGTTATATTTCAAAGGTTACATCTTTTCTTAGTGAAATATATATGAATAACTAAACATCATTTCTTAGTGATAGTTTTTCATTTGGTTCGTATCTATCAATGGCTATGAATTGATCAGAATTATGTTTTTATCTGCAGAACTTGAAGTCAAACCTGACGATGTGGAAACTCGGTACGCTACCACCCGCATTAATTGCATTCAAAGGTCATGTTCATCCTATAGACCCATCTTGGCACATGCTTGGCTTGGGCTATCAGAATAAGACCAACATTGAGAGAGTGAGAAAAGCTGCTGTTATCCATTACAACGGCCAGTCAAAACCGTGGCTGCAGATTGGCTTTGACCACCTTCGACCATTTTGGACGAAATATGTCAATTACTCCAATGATTTTATTAGGAACTGCCACATTTTGGAGTCATAGTTGGTCAAGTAGGTCCATTATCACTAGAATATAGAGGTGAACAGAAAAAGACTATTGAATTTGTGTCACGTCCGTTAAATCATGGCACGGGATTTCTTCAAGATCTATTCAAGAAGGGCTAGCAAAATTTTATCAAGAAGTGCAAGTGTTTCGATCTGAATTCACTGTCATCCCTCGCACTTGTTCACGAGAAGGCATACATCACGAGCACGGGGCATCAGGTTCATTTTTTGGATTTGTAACATAGCAATCCGTCATTTGATTTTTTGGTCGGAAAAAGAGTTACTATTATTGGCCTTCCCCCGGAAGTCTAGCTTGATTTCTTGGCACATTTATATTCGAATAAAGCAATATACACAGACAATCATCTGCTGGCGAATCATGCTGATTGATGACGGGAAACGGAAGGTTAGAGCAGGTCTTTCACAAGGGCTGGCTTATTAGCACACAAATATTTTATCCCTTCAATTATTTTTTGTTCTCCTGTTGTTTCATTTTTGTTAGTATGCCCCAATTTTTTTTCCAAGTTACTACTTTGATATGACAATGGTGAATTATAGGAGTAGGACATTGGAGATTGCTCTGTTACAGGTCCCATTAAATTGGGGATTTATTGTTAGGTTACATATCGGTATTTGTTATGTACGATTCACGAATTGAGATACATTTGAAATGTGCAGAAAATTCTTTTTCCAGTCCCTATGAACACTGTTTTGCAGTACTGGGAATTCTTTTCTACATCTTTACTGAAAGTAAATGAAATTATTCTCTTATATGCTTTGCATTACCAAAATATTTAGCTGGTAAATTTGGCTAGACTCCTTTTGATACTATGATTTTTTTATTTGGTTTGAACTGAAATAGTGAAATTACAAAATCTATCAGACCAAGAAATTGAAACTAATCTGTCAGTTTGGTTCGGAATATTAATTTTTTGAAGAAATCAGTTTAATTTTTTTTTCATAAATTCAAACTTTTGATTTGGTTTGAGGCAATGCAAGCCTTTGTAATATGTCTTTTAGCAGCCCATGTTTTGCACACAGATTTTGACCATGTTTGATTGACTTGCAAGTATGAGATAATAATACCTCGAAAATCATGAGATCACTTGTTTTGCTTTTTCTAAATTGCATTGATTGGCCACATGAGACTTGTATCTCACGATACGGTTACAATTTTCCAAAGTTGACCGACCCGATTGACAAAACCGAAACCGATCAACATTATACTTCGACCGAAATCTAACCGGCTAAAAAAATTAAAATTAAACCAAACTAAAAACTGAAAAAGTTGGAATATTGGCCGATTTGGTTAAAACTGCAACAGTACAAGGACTGGTTATAAAAATAAAATAAAAATTGATTATTTGGTCCGTTTGGTTAATTTTGATTTTCTAAAATTCAAATCAAACTAAAAACCAAAAAATATCAAACCAAAAACAGACCTAATTTATTGCTGAAACCAAACCGACCGAAAGTCATCGGTTTGGTCGGTTAATTCGGCCGCCCGGTATTTTTCACACCCCTAGAGATCATTACACAGAACAAGAAATTTAATAATATGTCTAGCAACAACTAATGAAAAGATTATTCTTGTTCATGGAATTTCCCAAGTTGATGATGACAAGAAATCCATTCTGTATAATTAATTATCTTTTCTTTAAGTTTCTAACAAATAGATCTGTTCTCCATACTAGCAAAGTGATAGAGACATTATTTATCGATTTCAATATTCAGGTTCCTTGCCGTTATATTAAAATAAAATAAAATAGATGTGATGCTTCTTCTTTTTAAATTTTTAAATTTTTTTACTTTTTCAATTGGAGATTTCTTGTGCCTAACACATTCTTAATCATCTTTTAGTGTCTCAAATTTGATTGGACACTTTCTTTGCAAAATCAATTAAAACTCTATGTCACCCAAAAATATTAAGTTTACTAAAATTGTATCCTTTCTTAATGTTAAAATCATGATTGGGATTAGACTTGTGCCAGTTTGTTGCATTATATAAACTATAAGTTGATTCTGCCAAAGTTGAAAAATGGAAGAATCTGAAAGGTTCTTTGACATAAACAACTACCTACTTTTTCTTAATGAATATATGTATGTGCATTAGTTACACCTCAACACCCACTTCTAAAAGGGCCAAGTTTATCTCAAGGTCCTTACACTTTTTCTTTTTTAAATTTAACTTATTTTGTATCTTTTAATTTGATCTTAAATAGTTCTTAAACTTTTATTTACGTCACTAAAAAGTCTTCCAGTAGTGAAATGAATAACTAACTAATGCCAACAAAGATGGCTTGTAAGATATTAGCATCCAGCAAGGAATTTTTTTTACTCCAAATCTCTAATTTTGGTATTGACGTTCTTTCTTCACCGACCATTGATGGCATTAAAATCTCCAAGAAACAATGTAAGATAACTAATTTATAAACAATTTGAATTTATTTAACATCTTTCATAAATAAAATTATATATCCAAATTATAGTTTTATTTTGAACACAATAATTTTTTAGAAATTTCTCAGATTGATATAGTTCAACTTTTAGATTAAATGTTATTTTAAATTGTGTTTATTTTCAAAATTTGTTTTCTCATCCGTAAAAATTTGATTATTACTTTTATTAGTTAAATTCTTCTATTTTTATTTTTTTTGTCTACCACTTGTTTTTATAGTTATAGATCCTAGATGCTCATATAAATTTAATAATAATTAATAATGATGTGGAGTCTTTTCAATGTATTCGTTAGTTTCTGTTATGAAAATGATCTATTATTTATAGATTAAATATACAAAAAATAATTATGAAAGGGCTAACATAATAAAAAAATAAAAAACACAGGAATTTAAAAACAAATTTTATCTTCTTTTATATAATTGGGAAGGGAAGATCTGCATAGCGCTTATACTATTTAAACTATAACTTATTGGGTAATACTTTAAACTATACAAAATATAATGAATCATAACAAAAAAGCAATAATCCACCATGAGGCACAATTTAAAAGAAATTGCAATTACAAATGAGAATATATATGCTCTATAAATAGAAGCTATCGATTAATTATTGTGGAAATTACCTGAATTAATGACTAATTCATCATGGGATTATGTTTTTTAATTTGTAATTAGAAGATGGCCTTGATGTTGTCATCTGGCTGTTACGTGGTTCCATAATGTAGGGGTCCTAAAGATCCTTTTGTCAGAGTTCACATGAAAATTCATAGTCCTATTCTCCTGGTCTGCCTGCCTTCACCTTTCTTCTGACTATTCTAAATTATACCATTACCAAGTCTATTTGTCATTTTATCCAGTATTAAATTTAGCAAATTGTGTTCCTTTCTTAACCGCAAACAACATTTTAAATCTAAAATCTAGTTATTTAAATAATATTTTATCATTAAATGACATATTTAGTACAATGTGTTATAGATTGATCGATTTATTTTTTTATTTTTTTTTGAAAATCAATAATGATATTAAAGGATATCAGAAGCAGTTACAGACGTAAGAAATTCAGGGAAATGGGAAAACCATTCCTGATGACCTGAAATGGAACGGGCGTTTTGCGCTAACACGTGCGCCGCCTGATTCGCAGATCGCCTTACAAATAAAAAAGATAAATTACTAAACTGCTTCGCTAAACAAGTGACATCCTCCACAAGCAAGTCCGGATCAATCAAATTCGGATTTCGGATTTCCTGGACAACTTTCAAAGTATCGGACTCGATAACAAAATTATCATAACCACGCAACCAACTAAGAGCTTCTCTAAAACCCATAATCTCAGCTTGCCTTGCATTAAAATCACCATGCAAGCAAACCATGCGAGCCATAATTACGCCCAAAATAACTCTTAAATTTATATAAAATTACGTTGATATTAATAAATTATTAAAGATCATTAATCATTGTTCTTATTAAAACTATAATTAATTTAATTTAATTAATTACTATCAATTCAATTAAATTATTTACCTAGTAGCTAATTTTTATATTGATTACAATTTAAAGTGAAAATCATTTATCAATTATAGAAAGAAAAAAAGAGTAATATTTAATATATTTTATCACCAAAAATTATCATGTTGATTATTTGTTTATTTATTTATACGAATAAAATTATGATTTAATTTGACACTTTTTCTGAAAAATTATGTTATTTTTTGATGGAACTAGACAATCTTTAGTGTATTCATTGTACTGACCAATGATAGGTCTACATAAACCACAGGGAAGTTAAATTTTTTTAAATATAGTTAGCTATAGTAAATTTTAAGCTGTACATATTACATATAAAGATATTACATACTCATCATTTTAATTTAAGTAAATTCTGTTTTAAATGTTACATAAAAAATAAATTATATTTTGCTCCTTTTAATTTTAGTTCATTCATGACTAATCCACTGGTACCGACTAGGATAAAATGTGTAGACCTCCATTATACTAACTAGAATAAGATAAAAAAGATATTAATTTTAAACTTGTCAATAGTTATTATGTAAGTTTAAGTATAATACAAATAAGTAAAATATTAAAGTTTAAGGACGAAAAGATGCTTTTGGCCTTTTTATTAAGGAGTATAGGGTCATCCCAGTTTCGGGTGTGCACTATTCAGGTGTAACTAAATTAATCGAACAAATCAAATTAAAATTTTATTTTGATTCGATTTGTGGTTAACTCGATTCGATTTTTATTAGTTAAAAGTTTGATTAATTTGGTTTGGTTTGTTTTTTAATATGAAAATTTATAATTAATTAAATTGACCGAAATAACCGAATTACATATATGCCGATGTTATTTTTGTAATTTTTTTCAAAATTAAGATATTTGATAAATTTTTTACAATTTGGATACTGAATGCTCCTGAAATTGTATATTAATTACTACTCAATACGAAAATTAATTCATTTTATTATTTTAATAATTAATTTTGATGAAATTTGATTATTTGGTTACCCATAATAACATACCGAATGTAAATATTATTTCGGTATGGTTTTAGTTCGGTTAGGAAAATTGTTGTATTTTGGATTTGGTAATTTTATTCTATGACTAAGACCTATTTTAATCTCGGTCCATGAAATTGTGATTCAGAGTTAAATAATTAATTACGAATCATTTTGATAAAATAAAGGTAATATTTTTATTTTTAGACGGATAAAATTATATAATATGAACAATCTTATCTTATGTAAAATGATCTGAATTTTATCCTTAATTAATATAAAAAATATTATACTTAATTAATCATGAAAAGTAGTAAAATAAAAAGGTGAGTGAGTGTTGTGGTGCAGTGTTTTGTATTAAAAGAGGAGAAAAATGACCATTTTCCATGGTCATAGGAGATTGCTAGGAGAGCAGGCTCAGCTCATCAATGGAAGCTTTGACCATAGATTTGGAATACTTTGAAATCTCCGAAATACCCTCTCCTCTTCCTCTAAATTTATTTTCTCTCTTTTTTTGACATAAAACACATTCATTTCTCTCTCCTTCTTCTTCTTCTTCTTCTTCTTCAAGTTGGTGTCTTTAGCCCAACACAAGATTGACCCAGATCAGCTTCGAACACATGTAAGATAACCCATCAACCATTTTCTCTTTTGTTTTGTTTCTTGATTGGTTTTTTTCATTACCAAGTTCAGCTTTTTCTCTAGTTGACTTTCTTTTTATTTCAAGATTTTAGGATTTGATTTGTGTTTCTTACAGAGTTGTTGTGTGTATCACTCAGTTTGCGTTTTGTATTTTTGTTTCTTCAATTCTTTTCAGGCATGATTTTGTTAGAAGATCATTATTTTATTTCTATTTTAGGACAGGATCAGCTGATCATGTCTGATTTGCTAATATTTTCTTCATTGGGCATCCTAATTTAAGGCTAAATTTTATATCTTTACTGTTGTTTCCTTTTTAGATAATTACAACACTTTCTAATTCTCTTCTGTTTTTCATCTGCAGACTCAGTTTTTCAGAATCTTTGTAAAATTTGTCAAGACCAACCATACAGACGGGTTTTGAAGTGGGCTATTGGTTTCTGAAAATTCAACTGAGGATTTCTGAAAAAATTAGATTGGCAGTTTGGTGAGTTTAAGGAGATGGCTGCAGTACAAAATCAGTTGGAGATCAAGTTTAGATTGACTGATGGATCTGATATTGGTCCCAAAGCCTTTCCTGCTGTTACAAGTGTTGCAACCTTGAAAGAGAGTATTCTTGCTCAGTGGCCTAAAGGTGACCATTTAGCCTTTTTAATTTCACTTTGATTAATCTCAAATCAATATTTTTTCCACTTGGAATAATCTTAAAAGAATTACTGTCGTATCTGTTGAAGTAGATGATAGGCTTCTTTAAAATTTTAGATTGCTATGAACGCGGCGTTAAAAGAATAATGATGAATAAGTATCTAGATTCGTTTGCAATTTTGTTGCCTTCATGCTATGTAGCATCGAAACGGAAACGTTGAATTGAAAACAGTAAAATGTTATTTTTTACAAGAAAAGATTATAAATATAAAGTTTTGGAGTATTAGAAGTGTTTCCGGATATAGAAATGAAATCTAGGACTCGATAAGCCTTACATGTTATGAGTATGATGTAATCGAGTTTTAGTTGAAAACTGTGTGTTTCGTTTGCAATTATGGACTATGCGAACCGCCTGTAACTTTCTGAATCTCTGTAATATCCAATGCTGCTATGGTGCATGCTGTTGCACAATCTACTCCAAATGCACTTTTGCTTTATTTCTCTGGAGATTTGCGTCACAGTATAGCACAGTGGAGGGACCGGAAGTGAATGTGGGTTATGAGTCATGTTTGTTTTAGTTTCATTAAACTTCAATGTGCAAGCTTTTTTCTTTTTACTTGCAGCTAATATGCAAATTATTTGGAATTGACACTCGGGAAGTATTATGAAACTATTATCTGGTGAAACATGATTATATAGGCTCAGTAATTCTTGAACAATTTCCTTTAAGTCTTTGATTTATCTCTGCTCTTATTCTTATCAAGTGCAAGATTTACCCTCATGAACTTAAATATATACCTTTTTCCCTTGTACTCAATTATTCCTGCCTTATATAATTGAAATTAATTGAATCTGTAATTTTTTTGACCAGAAATAGAGAATGGACCAAAGACAGTGAAAGATGTCAAGTTAATAAGTGCAGGGAAAGTATTGGATAACAGTAGAACAGTAGGAGACTGCCGGAGCCCCTTGTGTGATATTCCCGGCGGTGTTACAACCATGCACGTTGTAGTCCAACCGGCTACCTCTGATAAAGGTACAAGTAATTTCTTTTGTCTTCCAGAAACTGTAGTCGAATTACATTTTATTTTGTTTCCTTTCGTCTTAGCAGTATGGAACTTGCATGGTAAATTTTTGTTAATTTTGAACAAACAATAAATGAATAAAAGCATCCTTCATGGTTCGAAGAACATTGGCCCATACCATTATTTTGTTTTTCCTCTTTTTTTCGTTTTAGTTGAATATTAAGCTGCATCTCCATGATCCCATGTATGAAAGTTGAGGGCTATGGACAAGAAGTAGAGGTTATTATATTAATTTAAGCCCTAAAAACCTCCTTTTATATAATAATTTATTTCCACTAAAAAAACAATAATATATATGTTTGTCATGCCTTTATTGGTCACCTCATGAGGGAAAGCACTACCTGCTACCAACTGCATAATCTATAATTGCATTGGCCTTTTCTCATTGTCTAAGTTTAATTTGAATTGATTTTAAAATGAATTCGGACGAATTGCTTTATTAATTTTTACAATATCTTATTCAATTATTCATCTTTCTGTTTGAGCAGAAAAGAAATCAGCAAACAAACCGCAGCAGAACAAATGTGTTTGTGTTATATTATAATTACAGCTCCTCGAACAGAGATGACGTTGAGGTGAATTTAGTTACTTGATATTTGAATCATCACCAGTAGAAGAGATAACAGAGCTTGTGAATTCTTATGAGAGGCTAGAACATCATGCGTGCTTATCGTCGATAGGTCATCATCCGGTGCAGGTCTTAGCCTCTGTTATACAATTGTGCTTCAATCCATTTTGGTATTACCTTATTTATTATCAACTGTCAAATTTGGTTCAACTCTCCCTGTATGCAACTAGATCAAAAATTTATATGTCGAAAATTTCTTATAGGTGCATTTCGTATTTTTTCGTGTTAAATCGTGTTGTTTTCTGTTGTATCATTCATAGCTGCACATGCTGACTGTTTCAGATTCATGTCAATGTTCAATTGTTTTGCGAAAGTTAAAATATTAGGCATTAAAAGCTCCCAAATGGATGGTGGCATGTATCAAAAGTCTTGCTTTGTTTCATTTTTGTGCATTTGAACTTTTGAGGAAGTTTAGTTTCAAATAGTCCTTGCCTATCATAAAGGGCCTTGAATGACTTTGTTTGGTTTTCTATAAACTTCAGATAAACTTCTTATGGTTTTCTGTTCAAGATTAGACTTGTGCATTCGGTTCAAACTGAACTAAATCTAACCCATTTTTTCAATTTAACCTAATCAATTTTATGAGAAGCTTCAATATTTCAAAATAATTAAATTGAACTAGTCGGTTCGGTTGTTTTGTGGTTTGGTTGAATTATTTATGATAAAACATATTATTATTAATATTTAAATTCTATAATCTATTCATTTATTCTTTTCATGAAAACTATCATTTTTTAAAGTATTTTATCATAAAAATATTTTATATCTGCATGTGTTTCTAGTCCATAAAATGATTTTCTTTACTTTTTATAGCATTTTTATGATTTTACAACTTTTATACATTGTTTATTTAATTTTATTTTTATGAAAAATATTATTGTTAAAATTATTTTATGTTTATCTATTATAAAATTTGTATTTAATATTATTTTCATAAAATATTATTGTAAAAGTTATTTGATGCTTATCTTTTATAAAAGTTCCTTTTAACCAAATGTTTCTTAAGAATATTTAGTTTGAGTAATTATTGATTTTTGTATGATAAATTATTATTTCTAAAATAATTTGATTGTAAGATAATTTATAATACAACTAGTTTTTAATTTGTATAATTTTTTTATTAGAAATGTTTAATTAATTATAATATATTATTTTTCAAATATAATTTGTATGAAAAAAAATTACTCATCACCTAAGTTTTTTTATTTGGTCCGCTCTGTACTATGATAGATGTATCTAATATGTATTTGTCATGTATCTTTGATGTATGTGTATCTTTTATATGCAAAAATAAAAGCGTAAAAAATGAAAAAAATATATTTTTAAGTAAAGATCAAATTGTTGGACTTATAGTGTGTGTTTTAAAATCAGAAGATTTTTTTTTTGTGAAGTTGTGGTTAGCTTTTTTAATTCAAATTTTTATCTTTTTATAAAATACTTTATTTTTTTCTATTATAAAAAATATCATTTTGAAACAATTATCACGAAGCATTGTCACGATTTTATAAAGACTACTTAATATTGATGATCAAATGAAGCAAGAATCAAACATAATAAATTAATTTTAAGAGATTTCAAAAATGTAATTAATTTTTATTCGTTATACATTATGAGAAAATATATATTCATTTTTTTGTATTAAATTATATCTAATAAATTGTTTTATTAACCCTTCACCATGTGCATGAGGTCGGAGTTCGACCCCCAACTCTCCCAGACCGTGTTTGCCTGCTTGAAAAATTATATAATAATACTAATTAATTCCCGCTAACCCGCTAACAATTAACATAAAATATCCATATCTCTGATAAAAAAATACTGTTTTACAAACAATATATAGCCAAATAATCAATTTTTTTCATAATATGAAAAATTAATCTAATGTAGTTTTCTTTTCTTTTCTTTTCTTCTAATAACATGACATAAAATTGATAATAAAATTTGAAATAAAATCGTTAATTAACAAAATAGCATACGGAGTAGTTAAAATTATTTTTTAAAAGTTGAGAAGATATCCAAAAACCATAAGGACCTCAAGATAGATTTAGTTCCAAGTGTTGAATTGCACTTTAATTTAACATCCAAACAAAAAGTCCGGAGCTTTCCTGAACACTCCACACCCTTTACTTCTCTTCTATAATAACACAACACTCCCTTCTCTCTTTTAACGACAAAAAGTTAAATTCTCTCTTTAACTTTCCACTCAATTCCTTCGTTCCCACTCAATTCTTCTTCTTTTTTAATCCTCGTCCACTCAACTGAATTCAATTCCACATCCTACAATGGCAGCAGCAACAACAACGGCATCGTTTAATGGAGTAAGCGTTTGCCCGCCTCATCAAACTAACAGAAACACATTATTTGCTCAATCTCTCAATTTTCCTTCCAAACCCAATTCTTTAAACTCGCTTAAATTAAAGAAAAGTCACAGAAATCAGCATAGATTTTCATTTAGTACGGACTCGACGTCAAAGAGAAAATCTTTCATTGTTAGATGCGATGGTTCTTCTAATGGAAGGGTAACTTCATTAATTTAGTTTTGTTAAACTTTTAATCTTTTTGTTGTTTTAATTGTTATGCTGATTTGGGTGTTAAACTTGTTTTTGGAACAGATTACTCAGCAGGAGTTTACTGATATGGCTTGGCAAGGAATTGTGTCGTCTCCTGATGTAGCTAAAGAGAATAAGCATCAGATTGTAGAGACTGAACATTTAATGAAAGCATTATTAGAGCAAAAGAATGGACTTGCCAGACGGATTTTTTCGAAAGTCGGAGTTGATAATACTCGGCTTTTGGAAGCTACTGACAAGTTTATTCAGCGCCAACCAAAGGTGATCTATTGATCTTTACATGTTTCTTTTCTAATAGATAGATAACTTGGTATAATAACTATAGTTGAGTTCAGTTTATTAAAGTTTGCATAATTAAATTGACTATTACTAAATATATAACTGTGTGAGATATTCCAATGTGTAGTACCCTAACTAGTGAAATCAACTTGTCATTCTATGTTTCTCTAATATATTGACTGCTTTAACTGTTCGAATCCTGTCACACTAGGTTCTCGGTGAATCTGTTGGTTCAATGTTAGGACGTGATTTGGAGGCTTTGATCCAGCGAGCAAGGGATTATAAGAAAGAATATAGTGATTCGTTTGTTTCTGTTGAGCACTTGGTTCTTGCCTTCACTCAGGATCAACGATTTGGAAAGCAGTTGTTTAAAGATTTTCAAATATCACTGCCAACATTAAAATCTGCTATTGAATCAATAAGGGGACGCCAATCTGTTATTGATCAAGGTGAGAAAGTTCTCTTATTAAACTCGTGTTTATAGACGTAGATATGTGTATTATGTTTGCATTGAATGTATGTTAAAGTTGTTTTTTCAATATTTTATTTTTGCCATATCCATGTTATTATAATGATGGATGCATCAGAACATTTGCATACCGAGTTTCTCATGTGCTGATGATTTTTACTAAATTTGGGTTTATTGCATCTGTATCAATTTACTCATCAGATTACTTATTTCAAAACGATATAAGAATCTCACTGTAAGCAAATCTAATGCTGTAAATTATTACTTGTTACAGATCCAGAAGGGAAGTATGAAACATTGGAGAAGTATGGTAAGGATTTGACAGCCATGGCAAAAGCAGGAAAACTTGACCCAGTTATTGGAAGAGATGATGAGATACGTAGATGTATCCAAATTCTTTCTAGAAGAACAAAGAATAATCCTGTGCTCATTGGTGAACCAGGAGTTGGTAAGACTGCAATTTCTGAAGGGTAAGCATTATAACTTTTTGTGTGCTTTTTATGGTAATTATTGCCATGGTTACAAGATCCACGATGCTGAGCTTATTCGGTTAAATAGGTTTTCTGACTTCCAGCTCTAAGTGGTTTGTAGTTCAACTAAGGAGAAACTCTGTCCGACTTTTGGATGGTGCTAATAAAAAGATAGCGTCCCTGTTTCTTTACTTTAGAGTTAGCATAATAATCTTCTTAAAAGGCCTAACTGCTTCTCCATTGTCTTTAAGTAATATGATGAGAACTATAGGTCAAGCTTGTGATCGATGCTTTTTAGACTATATCAAAATAATTGAGCAATTCAGTATACTAGATTCCGCATCTTTTGGCTTACATCTGACTTTCGTATATTAACTGACTATCGTTTTTGGACAGGCTTGCCCAGAGAATTGTACAAGGGGATGTACCTCAAGCTCTTATGAATAGGAAGGTATGTCTGTCATGTGCAAGTCTAATACTTTTTCACTAGGTTTTTTTTTTTTATCTTTTAGCTTCGTCGTTCCGACTCTGTAAAATAGAGAGTCAGCTGTCTATATTTCTAATTTTATATCCTATTCGATGGATATGGAATTGACATGTCCATTTTATTTTTCAGTTAATATCTCTCGACATGGGTGCTCTAATTGCTGGGGCAAAATATCGTGGAGAATTTGAAGATAGACTGAAGGCTGTACTAAAGGAAGTTACCGAGTCAGATGGGCAGATTATTCTTTTCATTGATGAGATTCACACAGTTGTTGGGGCAGGTAATTTTTGTGTTAAATTATTACTTTAAAGCTACAAATTTTCGTGGCTTGCCAATAAGATATTAGTAGACCTTTACTTATAAAAATAGCTTTGTTCAAAATATGAATATTGATAAAAGAATGTCATTTTTCCATTTTTCAGGTGCTACAAATGGTGCGATGGATGCTGGTAACCTCTTAAAGCCTATGCTTGGTCGAGGTGAGCTGCGATGTATTGGTGCAACAACATTAGATGAATACCGAAAATATATCGAGAAAGATCCAGCTCTAGAGCGCCGTTTCCAGCAAGTTTATGTTGATCAACCTTCAGTAGAGAACACAATATCTATACTTCGAGGATTGCGAGAAAGATATGAGCTTCATCATGGAGTTCGTATTTCAGATAGTGCACTTGTGGAAGCTGCAATTCTATCGGATCGTTACATTAGTGGAAGATTTTTACCTGACAAAGGTAAATTTATTTCTTCCTATGTGCTAATAAAACTTGAAGCACACAATATTTATTTTTAAGCATATTTAAGTTCTATAAATTTCTTATTCATTTTTTTTTTGAAATTGCAGCTATCGATCTAGTTGACGAAGCAGCTGCAAAATTGAAAATGGAGATAACATCAAAACCTACTAACCTTGATGAGATTGATCGTTCAGTATTGAAACTTGAGATGGAGAAGTTATCTCTTGCAAATGATACAGATAGAGCATCAAAAGATAGGCTGAGCCGTCTTGATGCCGAACTGTCTTTGTTAAAAAAGAAACAAGCTGAGTTAACAGAGCAATGGGAGCATGAGAAGACAGTAATGACCCGTCTTCAATCAATTAAGGAAGAGGTATTGTTATTATTGTTAATGTGATATTTCTTAATTTGTTTTAGTTATTCTTCATTGTAAATTTGTATATTATTTTTTTCTATTGTGCAGATCGACAGGGTAAATCTTGAGATCCAGCAAGCTGAGCGTGAATATGATCTCAATCGTGCTGCTGAACTTAAGTATGGTAGCTTGAACTCTTTGCAACGACAACTTGAAAATGCTGAGAAAGAGTTGGACGATTATTTGAAGTCCGGAAAATCCATGTTGAGAGAAGAAGTTACAGGCGATGATATTGCTGAAGTAGTTAGCAAATGGACGGGCATTCCTCTTTCCAAGCTTAAACAATCAGAAAGAGAAAAACTACTACATTTGGAGGAAGAGCTGCATAAACGTGTGGTGGGCCAGAATCCTGCAGTCAAAGCAGTCGCCGAGGCAATTCAGAGATCCCGTGCAGGTCTATCGGACCCTCGACGACCAATTGCTAGCTTCATGTTCATGGGTCCCACTGGTGTTGGAAAAACAGAATTAGCCAAAGCACTTGCATCCTATTTGTTCAACACTGAAGAAGCCCTTGTGCGAATTGACATGAGTGAATATATGGAAAAACATGCAGTTTCTAGGTTGATTGGTGCACCGCCCGGGTACGTAGGATACGAGGAAGGGGGACAATTGACTGAAACAGTTCGTAGGCGTCCGTATTCAGTTATTCTCTTTGACGAGATAGAAAAAGCACATGCTGATGTTTTCAATGTGTTCCTTCAAATACTAGATGATGGGAGGGTAACTGACTCGCAGGGCCGGACAATTAGTTTCACAAACACAGTCATCATTATGACTTCAAATGTGGGTTCCCAGTACATACTCGACACGGACGATGACTTGCCAAAGGAGGCAGCATATGAAACTATTAAGCAGAGAGTGATGGATGCTGCGAGATCAATATTCCGACCTGAGTTCATGAATAGGGTTGATGAATACATTGTTTTCCAGCCTTTGGATAGAGATCAGATAAATAGAATTGTCAGATTACAGGTAATGCTCATCTTTGAAGATTGCTTCGCATTTTTATTTAATATAGTGACTAGGAGTGCACATTCTGTTAAACGGAACCGAGCTGAAATATTTTCAAAATCAAACCGAATCAAAATTCTAACCAAAACCTAATACTAAACTATTTTATATTATTAAACTTAACCGAACTAAATTTGTTGGTTCATTCCGGCTGTTCAGTTTGTTCGGTTTTTGCAATACCCTTAGTAGTGACTCTGTTTCAGAAGCTTAGAAATGGTTGGAATTGGAATATAATGTCATGCTTTTCTGTTATTTTGCTGATGATGTATTTTGGTGTCCATTACAGCTGGAAAGAGTGCAGCAGAGAGTTGCAGATCGAAAGATAAAACTGCAGGTGACTGAGGCAGCTATCGACCTATTGGGAACTCTCGGATATGATCCCAACTATGGAGCTAGACCAGTGAAGCGGGTGATTCAACAGTATATTGAAAACGAACTAGCTAAGGGTATTTTACGAAGCGAATTCAAGGAAGATGACAGCGTGTTAATTGATACAGAGGTTACGGCATTTTCTAATGGGCAACTTCCTCAGCAGAAGTTAGTCTTCAAGAAGGTTGAAAGCAATGCAACTGCAACTGCAGAAGGCCGAGCTCTTTCTCAGACTCTTTGATTGCCTTTTAAGTTCTCCAAAATATAACTACTTCATACAAGTTATATGATCTTAGCTGTATATTAAATGAATGAAAAATTATATTAGCCTCGAGATATATTTTTGCTAATTATCAATCTTGTAGAGAATGTAAAAATTGTGGCAGTTCGATTTTTGTTACTAGGAGACCTGGGTCTAGACTGAACCATTACTAGGCTTTAAAAACTGAACATGTACTGGTGCGGCCATTAGTTCATTCAACAGTTCAATTAGTTAAATAATGTATACATTTAAGTTATGTGAATATTTATTATAACAAGTCTATATTTAAAGTTTAAATATAATAAAATTTTCACTACGATTAAAAGAGTAATAAATGATTATAGGTTTTTTTAAAAATGGATATCTTTTACGGTCTAATTATTTAATAATATTTTAATTTTATAGATTTTAGTTCAAAAATGTAAAATTGTATTTTTTTTGTTTTCAGGCAAGTATTGAGATGAACGACCTCTAATTTTTGGTTAAATTGATTGATGCGGATGATCTAGTCCGGTTTTAAAAACACTACTTTGAGATTGCTATAGCGACAGTTTACTTATTAAGAAGAGCCTAATCCTGAGAAATAATTTGCTTATTGGTAGGCCACTGCATAACAAGGAGCTGATATCTTGGAATTGCTCTATTAGGAATATGTGGCCGGTGATGGATTGAGTGTTCAAGTCGTAGAATATTAAAGATATTAATTTAGCTCTATCTAACAAAAAAACACACAATTTTTAAATTATATATAGGGCCAGCCTTAGTCGGTTCGGTCACTGAATTAAATCAAATCAAATCAACCGGAATTAGATTTCTCCAATTTTTTAACCGAACCATAACCCGAAATACATATAAATCAAATTATAACCAAACTAAAATAATTATTTGGTTCGGCATGTACTTTTAGTTAACGAATAACTAAATTTTATTGGGAATGGCTCCCCTCAGATCCAAATTTCTTAGATTTCGCTGAAGTCCACTTAGATTATTAACATCTAAGCAAATTGACATTTAATTCCCTCTATTTTATCATTTTTCTTAGGTGTCAAACATCTAAATAGATTTGAGAAAAATGGAGGAAATTCTAAACTTGAGGTAATCCACTCTCAAATTGGTTTTAATATTAGAAAAAGGAAATGGTGTTAGTTCCTCATTAAATGCAAATATAGAGAGTAAATTAATATTTAATTCTTATAAAAAAAATTATCTCTTACAACAATTGCAACAATTGTGGTATACAACAATACCGATTATACAATTGCCCAATTGCAGACCACACTTGTTGCAATTGTTGTAAATGTATAAGCCTCTATTTCCGCCTCATCATCGTCAACAACAGCTTCAGCGCCACCTTTGCCCTCTGCTTCCAGAGGTGATTGGCTACCGTCAAATAACTGCTCATCGCTGTTTTTGGAAGCCGACGATGAGGCGGGAAACGGAAGCTTTTAAAATTGGACAAATAAATCCCTTCGTGAAATATGAATGTTAACGGTGTTAGTTTATTAAAAAAAAGTTTAAAAACAACCTTAATATTTACAATATATTTCAAACTAATGCTTCAAAATTTTTCATATGATAGAAAAATTAAATGGACAAAGGATTAATTCATTCTTCAATTTGATACGAAATATCAAACGAGTAATTTTCAAAACAATAGGATCAAATTAACCCACAATTTAGCACGTTAGCATCAAATCCATTCCTTAGAGAGTGCGTTTTTTATTTTTATGTCATTAACTCAATAAGCACTTAGGCAAAATGAACTTATCTACCACAACTATAGTTTTTTGCCAAATATATTATGATCTTTAAATTTTACTATTTTGGTCTATAATTTATTCGATTTTTCCCAAATATATTCAAGGCTTAGATATATTTGGGTATATTTGACAATATTCAAATGAGCCTTAGGTATATTTAGCAAATATCGAATCAATAACAGATCAAATTGGAAAAATTTAAAAATTTTGGTATATTTGGCAAAACTCCAATAATTGTGGGTAAATAAGTTCATTTTACCGAGTTTTTATTATTGAAGAACATAATGGTGAATTTTATTCAAGCTTCCGTTCTTATTATTGAGAGTGCTTGTAATTAAATGATCAATAATCAGAGGTGCCAACATGAGAATAATAGACCATGGATGTGATGTAAAATAAGAAGAAACACATAAAAGAAACAAACTAATATATAAATAGGAACATAAGCAGGCCCGTAAATCGTAGTCTATGATTGTAAGGTTGATCAGGCGATAGTCTTCACCCCTGCTGCACTCCCTTTCACAAGCCAACTCTTTTCACCGCCAAGAATTAGATTCAGAAGAGGAAAAACTTTGAAAATTAAAAAGGGGCCAACTTAAATCAAGAAGCTCCAGCAAAATTTATCAGTAAGAATTCCTTTATTGTTTCTGAGTTCCGTTTGAACACAACTTCAAACATAAGAAGATATTAGTAGGACTTAATTAAGTCTCCGAAACAGGTTCCATAGTTGACAATTCTGAACTAGTACTGAAAAGAGACCTACAACCTTAAACTACTTTTTGTCTAATCTCTATTGGAAGGCTGGAAAACTACCAACTCATCAACCGCATCCATGAGGGCACGTCGAAAAACCAATCTTCCAGCAGCTTCATAAGCTAACTTCTTCGACAACTTGTCGTCCGTTTCAAGTGTATGCTCTGAGCCAACATTTGTAGTCATAATGATGATAGTATTGGTGAAACTGGCAGTCCGACCATTTAAATCAGTTAGTCTCCCAGAATCTAATATCCGACAGCACAAATTCCGCACATTAAAATGGGCTTTTTCCATCTCATCAAACAGAATAACAGCATTTGGTCTCCGATGAATGATTTCTGTCAAGTGGCCCCCTTCCTGATATCCTGAGGATCCGGTTGGTGCACCAATCAAGCGCAGTGCGGATTTGCTTTCGGTGAATTCATTCATGTTGATTCGTATAAGGGCATCGTCAGTGCTGAAGAGATAGGAAGCTAATGACTCAGCCAATCGTGTTTTTGCAACACCATCAGGGCCCATGAACATGAAGCTAGCAATTGGTCGCCCGGGTTTTGACCAACCGAGACATGTTCTCCAAATTCCCGTAGCAACATCTTCAACTGCATGATCCTGCCCCATCACACGTTTGTTCAACTCTATCTCAAGATTTTGCATCCTGGGTTCCTCGGGTTTGAAAAGAGGGAGGGGGTCTGACAATGATGTCCGAATTCCCTTAGGCTTATTCTCCAGATCTTGTAGTCTGGATTGCTTGAGCCTGGTCCTCTCACTGAGATCAACAACTTCTGTCGGCATGGCAAACTCTTTCTCAGAGTTTTGAAGCTGAGGGTTCAAGGTAGAAGCTCCAAGCGGACGATCATTCTGATGCTTATTAGAATCCAGAATCTTGAGAATCTGCAGAGCAAGGAAGAGGCAAGTCAGGTATATAAATTTTGAAGATAAACATATAATTAATGAGCACGAATGCAAAATAAAAGTACCTCTCTTTTAATTTTCCGAAACCAAGAAAACATTTGCTTCTTTTGTTGAGGCATGACGCACCAAAGTTTGTGGATTGGAGATCAATAATCGAAATAAAGATGGGTGTGTGTGTGGAGGATGCTTTATATATAGATGGCATGGCGGAGTTCATATTGGAGTAGGAATCCCCAAATAACTTCTAATTTGGAATTCATATACTAATTGGACTAGGATCCTCCAAGTAACTTCTAATTTAGGAATACCATCCTCACTTCACCAACCTTCAACACCCCAAATAGATACAAACAAAACTCCCATATGCTTATCGTTTGAATTTTATATTATATCTGCTTTTTAAAAGACTCGTGGGTATTGGTCTATAATTGGCAAAAATACTGAAAACCCCTTCACCTTTAAGCTTTTTTTCAATTCCACCACCACATAGGAGAATTGTCAATTGCACCCTATTTGGGGTTTTCAATTTTCGCATCCATCCCAAAATTTAAAAATTTGACAATTTAACTAATTGAAAGATGAAAATGTTAAAATCAACTAAACAGAAGGGTTATATCAATCTTTTTTCTAATTGAAAAAATACAAACAAATTCTTCATCTTTAAAATGTTCAAACAAGCCCTAATAACTAATTAATTTATCATATTTTTTAAATAATATAAATTACCTTAAAAAAATCTTTTAATTTTTTTACCGCCGGTGGTCTGTTAACAGAGCACCGGTGGTGGTAGTGGAGAACAGACCACCACTATGTGGTCTGTTGAAGAACATACTATTGTGGTCTGTTGGTGGTGGTCTGTTTTCCTTAGAACAGACCACCCCATTTTTATAATTTTCCGAGTTTTTTTGAAATATATATTTTTATATTTAATTTTTTATATAAAATGTCCTCGTTTTGTGTGAATGTATTTTTTCTGATTTTTAATTTTTTTTAAAAAATATTATTTGTTAAATTTTAAGATTTTTTTTTTCGATTAAAAATTTACGTTTTTTAATTTTAAAAAGTTATTTACAATTAATATAAATTGAAAAAATTATTGATTGTTGAATTTTACGAAGAAGAAGATCTTTTTATATTATTAATAACATTAACGTTTAATTAGTATATAGGTTAAAAATGAAGGATCATTTTAAAAATTAATAGGCTTTAATTATCAATCTTGTAGAGAATGTAAAAATTGTGGCAGTTCGATTTTTGTTACTAGGAGACCTGGGTCTAGACTGAACCATTACTAGGCTTTAAAAACTGAACATGTACTGGTGTGGCCATTATAGTTCATTCAACATTTCAATTAGTTAAATAATGTATACATTTAAGTTATGAGAATATTTAAAATTTTAACTACGATTAAAAGAGTATTAAATGATTAGGTAAATAAAAGAATGGATAGCTTTTACTGTCTAATTAGTTTAAGAACATTTTAAATTTACATATTTTAGTTCATATATGTAAAATTGTATTTTTGGTTTTCAGGCAAGTATTGAGTGAATGATCTCTAATTTTCGGTTAAACTGATTGATGCGGATGATCTAGTTCGGTTTTTAAAACACTACTTTGAGGTTGCTATAGCGACAATTTACTTATTAAGAAGAGCCTAATCCTGAGAAATCGATGAAATTATGGAATTGATCTTGAATTTACTTATTGGTAGGTCACTGCATAACAAGGAGCTGATATCTTGGAATTGCTATATTAGGAGAATGTCAATTTAGGAATATGTGGCTGGTAATGATTTGAGTGTTCATGTATGA
Source organism: Mercurialis annua (assembly GCF_937616625.2). Lineage (NCBI taxonomy): Eukaryota > Viridiplantae > Streptophyta > Magnoliopsida > Malpighiales > Euphorbiaceae > Mercurialis > Mercurialis annua. Next base: position 33,817,296 of record NC_065573.1, on the reverse strand, counting down.
GATAGGGGCTAGGTAGCACGGACACTTCATTCAATTAACGTGTTCCGTTTTAGAAACATTTTGGACACTTGACGTTTCGGACACGAAACTTTATTTTTTACATAAGAAACCTTAAAATAACACCGTTTCGCAGTGTCCGAGTGTTCCGTTCTCTTGTATCCGTGTCCGTGTCCGTGCTACCTAGAATAGGGGAGTTCTCTACTGAGCAGTCAGCTGGATTCATCTAGCTGAATTTGCCTGATGACTTTTATTGATTTTTGTAGTTTGATTTTCTGTTAACACTTAACATTATAATTTTTAGAAATGTAATATTGCCATTAAAAGGTATATGTATAAATAATCTAATGAGCCAAATATATCGTCTAGTATTCTATAAGCTTCAGTTTTACTTCTAAAATAGTTATCATGAAACTTAATATTTTTAAAAAATATTTAATTTTAAAATTAAATTATTTATTTTAAAGTTTTAATTTAAATAGATTATTAAATTTTTATATTTTAATAACTTTTTTAATCAATGAAGTCTTTTGATATTTTTTTCAGTTTGTGCTAACTATTTTATTGAAAAAATATATACTTGAGTTTATATTTACTTTGATTAAGATAAAAATTAAATTATTTATTTATTTAAACTCATGAGTTTTTAATATTGTGTTAAAGTGCTGTAGTCCAATTTCTTAACTTCAATTGGACGATCTGAGCCTAAAATTATTGGGGAAAGTTGCCTTCATATTGAGGTCGAATGGCTTCTCCATTGCATCTTGAATTTGATGGAGCTGATTAGAGTAGCTGTGGTTCAACTCTTTTATTTTTTGATTGTGTGACTTAGAGACTAGCTAAGAGATTTCTGCTTAATTATGTGCAAGTGACTTCACTATACACATTTTGCTTATGAAAAAAAAAACTAAAAAAAGCCAATGGTTTAAACTTTAAACAGATTTAAACTATGCAAAGTGCTCGTTATTTTTCATAAAGTAACTAGTATGCTACCCTCGCTTTGATTCGGGATTCATTATTTTTAATTATAATATATAGAAAACATTAAGAAAAAGAAAACTAAATGTTTTAATGTACTATAAAATAGCATATATTATAGTTAAAAAAAGTTAGGTTAATATATATAATAGTAATAATAAAAGTATACTAATCCTAATTAAAATATTTTGTCATCAATAAATATTTTTTATTTTTTTCTTTTTAATTTTAAATATCTATTTTTAATATTTTTCTCATCTTTGTTTTTGTTTTGGTAAAATCTGAGTTTAACTAATGAACATGGACCTATAAATAAATAAAAAATAATTTTTGAATTTAAAATAATTTAGTTAGTTTTGATTATATTTTTCTAATTTTGTCAATTTTCTAATTAAGTCGAAAATTCTGGTTTCATATACAAAAATGATATCGTGGTGTCATTGGAACTAATATTACGATGATTTGAATGTGATGTTCCTATTGAATAATTAGTTGCATTTATGAGAAAAAAAAAAGATATTTTCACACACACACACACTATTATTCAAAAATTATTTAATTGCGTTTACTATTTATATTTATCTGTTTTACTATTATACAATACTTAATTAGTGTTATATATTATCCGTTTATTTCACCATTTCACGATTTGTTTGAGTAGACATGACTATTTATTATAAACAATTAAAGTATAAAAGAAAGAGAGAGGGGTAAAAAAATCCTGATGCAGTTGAAATATTAAAATAAATTGAATAGATAATAAAAAATAAGGAAAATATTCCTAATTATTACATATGTAAGATTTTTTGTTGTTAAATAATAGTTTTTAATAAACTTGAACACCAAATTTAAGAATAAACTTGGAGACCAAGTTAAAGATTAAGGATTACTTGAATCTTAAACATATGATTTTGTCAAATGTTTTTGTAATTAAAAATTTAAATTTTATAATTCATAACACGTGAAAAAAAAATTTAGTAAAAGAAATTTTTAATTTTTTTTTTAAAATAAGATTTTTTGGATAGAAAAATAAACTAAAGTTTAATTTTGAACTTTTGGTTTTTGTAATTAAAAAATAAACTTGTCTTTTCAAATGAAAAAAATACAGAAATTAACAATAGAGATTAATAATATGTATAACATTTTTAAATTATTATACTAAAGAAATATAAAATTAAAGAGCTAGTATTTTGTAAATAACTTGAATCTTTATGAAATAACACTTTTTTTTTTGAAACTAGAACAACTTTATTAAAGATCAGAACTTAAAACATCAACAAGAAAAGGAGGAGGATAGGACCACTACAGACGATCAGACTTGGAATTCGCTGCTTTAGCTAGAGTATGAGCGGCGAAATTCGCTGAATGTTTTATGAAATAACACTTAAAATAGTCTCTAATATAGACATTTTTAGCTAATGAAGAAAACGACATCATCATTGATTATTAATTTTGTAAGTATATGATTATAGCTTTTTCTAAAAGAGAGCCCACTTTTAACTGGCATGTTTGTAATTTAATGGAAAAAACATGGACATTTATATGGTATTATGGGTGAACTTACATAAATAGATATATAGGTAACTTTTGACTACAACAATGCTTTTGAAATTATTATTATGTTATGAGGATAGTTTAGTAAAAGAACCCAAAACACTGTTCAATGTACAGTGTTTTGGGTTCTCTTTTAAACTATATATATATATATATATGTATAGAACGAACTAAATAATCTACTAATTTTTTAATCTACTTACTTCTAACTAAATAACTATTTAAATTAAAATTTCAATTTTTTTGAAACTATATTCCAAGTGTGTATTTTAAGAGTTTAAAATAAACTAATCACTAACATAAATAATTTGTAAATAATTACTTTTATAGTATGAAATAATTATTTTTCAAAAATATTTAACTTATATTTGATTAAAATAAGTTTAAGTTTATAAATAAATAGTAGTAATTTCCAATAGTACACGAGTATATAACTAATGTATTATATTTTATACCCGTACATTATAATGAACATACTTTAATTGCAAATATTTTGGCGTATGATTTATCAATGTTGTTTTAATTATTTAATTAAAATAATAGTAATTAAAAAGTTAATATTAAGACAATCAAACCTTGATAAATTAATACCTTAGCACTATTTAATTTATATTTATGATATAATATTTTCATTTGTCTATCAAATTATAATATATTTAATTTAATAAATAAAATAACAATTTATTAAAATTATTATATTTTATCAATTTTAACAGTTTAATATAATTGGTTCATGTAATATGTTATTTATATAGTAAAAATATACATTTTTAATTTGTATTAGTATTTTCAAAACTACCTGAAATAAATTATTTATAATTTTTTTGTCAAAAATTCAAAATTTTCCAATGTATTGTAAAAAGAATATAAAAAGTATGCCAAAAACACAAGAAAAATATATATAAAAAGGAGTTATTGCCATAAAAAAGTTTACCTTTTGTGTTTTCTTTATTTAAATATATTTTACAAACATGACACCCCACATCTCAATCTGTGATTTAAACATACCTTACTTTTCTATTTCTTTTTCATAAAGATACATTTCAATTAATAGCACAAAAATTTACATAAATAATGGAATTCGATGTTTAAATACATGAGACAAGAAACATTAGTTTCTTGAGCTAAATTATATGCAATTTGATTCATCAAAACTAAATAATAATATTGGAATTATTTTGCAGATGCCAAATATCTTGTTAAATATTCCAGATCAATGATGAAGAGCAAAATTTTGAATATATTGATTGAATTATTTAAATAGCATCACCTTCAATTATCAGATTTTCTCGATGTTTGAATATATTTCAATGCATTACTTAACGTATTGACAAAAATTAGAACTACTGGATTCCAAATAAAATGAAAAAACATCACATGATGTATTCAATTTGTTTGTTCAATATAATAGTAGTAGTTTTTTTTATAATTTAGGGCTTAATCACCAAAAAAACTCTCATCTTTTAGCCCTTTTTCAGTTGCACCTTGACGTTGCAATTTTGTCACTTGCATATTTGCACCTTTGGTTTTCAATTCCACCCTCAAAATTAAATTGGACTCTTCTTCACTTGGATAAAATTCATAAAAACCCTTATAATGTACTCGTTTGAACTCTTTTTCACATAAAAAATTAAAAAATGATGGTTTATTTTAACTTTTTTCAAATGAAAAAGAGATTAATTTAATACTTGAGGGTGTAATTGAAAATCAAAGGTGCGAATTAGGGTGCAACTAACAAAATTGCAACATCATGGTGCATTTGAAAAAGGGCTAAAAGATGAGGGTTTTTTTGGTGATTAAGCCTACAATTTAACTCTCTAATTAATATATAAGGAATGATTTTTACCTATTGTAAATGATGAACAAAATTTATCATTATCTTTAGAAGACTAGTATAATCAACTGCAACTTAAAAATAAATTTTTTTAGAGCGATTTCACTTTTGTACTGTAATAAAGCATTTATTCCATTTGCAAATCCAATAATTTCATTATGGTTCTTATAAACCAAATTGTATGTTTACGAGATTGTTTATGCCATATCAATAATCTCTTAACAAATATTATGTTTAAATAAAATTTAAATGGAAATATGAATATGAATTGAGATCATAAAATACAAAAGAGAAACATTATAAGAATGTAAATAAACATTGGTAAATAATTCCTAACAAACTTGAAGAGAATTATGATTTACCTTTTCATTAGAACAATTACAATATCCACCAATATTGTTATGATACGAAATCTTCCGGTGTAAGGTTATTTCAAATGTGTTTTTCTTTCATTTGAAAGTAAACATAAGAATGATCAAAGAAGGAGTCCAAGGGGGCGAGGACATGTGGCCCGCCCCTTTAAAACTTAAGATGGAAAAGTTATTTCTTGCAGATAATACAAATATTTAGTTATTCGACAGCGGCAGCAACAATAAAACATCATTTAATTTCAGCTTATGAGTAATAAGGCAAGTTGAACAAGTAAGTAAGAAGGGAACAAATACTTACATGTTCAACAGTGGTAGCAGACGATAAGCAACGGCGAAAAATAATTACAGTTAAATAACTGAATAAGTAAACAAATATTAAACTGAACATATATATATATAAAAATTAAATCACATAAAAAATGTAGCTAGAATAGAGAAATTCAGATGTTTTCAGTAGTGGACGACTATAATATAAATACATTTAATCTAAAAATAAAATTTTGAATAATAATTTATAAAATGTTTTGGTAGTATACAATAATATCCTATCTAGTGGATTGGAACTGACATGTCCATTTTATTTTTTAGTTAATATCCATCGACATGGGTACTCTAATTGCTGGGGCAAAATATCGTGGAGAATTTGAAGATAGATTGAAGGTAGATTGGGGCAAAATTCTGCAATCTTTTGACTTATATCTGCCTTTTGTATATTATCTGACTGTTGCTTTTGGACAGGCTTGCCCAGAGAATTGTGCAAGGGGATGTACCTCAAGCTCTTATGAACAGGAAGGTATGTTCTTAATGTGCAAGTCTAATACTTCTTCATTAGGGTTTCTTTTCTTTTATATTTTAGCTTCGTCTTTCCCACTCTAAAAATAGGGCGTCAACATGGACACTTAGCATATTACTGTCTATATTTATAATTTTATATTCTATTTGGAAATGACATGTCCATTTCATTTTTCTAGCTAATATCCCTCGACATGGGTGCTCTAATTGTTGGGACAAAATATCGCGAAAAATTTAAAGATAGACTGAAGGCTGTACTTAAGGAAGTTACTGAGTCAGATGGGCAGATTATTCTTTTCATTGATGAGATTCACACAATTGTTGGGACAAGTGATTTTTGTTTCAAATTATCATTCGTAATTTTTCATCACTTAAAAGTTACAAATTTTGGTGACTTAGCGATAAGATATTAGTGGACCTTCACTTATGAAGATAGTTTTGGTCAAAATATAAATATCGATGAACAAAGGTTATTTTTGAGCTGATACATATGGTGCTATGGATGATATAACCTCTTAATACTTATGTTTGGTCGATAGAAGCTGCGGTGCGTTGGTGCAATAACATTGAAAAAATATCGATAATATATTAAGAAAGATTCAGCCTTAGAGCGTTGTTTCCAACAAGTTTATGTTGATCAACCCTTAATAGGAAACACAATTTTCATACTTTAAGGATTGCGCGTAAGACATGAGTTGCATCATGGAGTTCGTATTTCATACAGTCCACTTTTGAAAACTACAATTCTATCTGACTGTTACATCAGTGGAAGATTTTTGCCTAATAAAGGTAAACTCGGTGCATATAAACTTGTTGCAGCGCGACGAATTAAATGTATAATATTGTATTCTATAATTTTGTATAAGATTTTCAGATTTTTCGATGAAGTCTATTTTAGTAGCATTTCTTCTTATTTGTTACTAAAAATTGAAGCGTTCAATATTTACTTTCAATCACATTTAGGTTTTATGGATTGCTAATACATTTTTTTAAAATTGCAGCTATCGATCTAGTTGACGAATTAGCTGCAAAACTGAAAATAGAGATAACTTCAAAACCTAATAACCTTAACGAGATTTATCATTTGGCGCTGAAATTTGAAATGGAGAAATTATCTCTTCCAATATGTTGTTTGAGATATTATAATTGTTTTTGTTTATATGAAAGTAAAACATTAGCATGATCAAAGGTGGAGTCAATGAGGGCAGGGGTGGGAGGACGCGCCCCCTCAAACGGCTAGAGCACTTTGAAGTTTAGTAGTTAAGTCACCCTCTCAGCATGACAAGTAGTCTATAAGCGTATAATGAATCATGATTCAGCAGTTAAAACACTTACTCGGGCAATTCAGATATCACAAGTTAGTCTGTCTGATCTTAGGGGCTATCTAATTGCTAGCTTATGTGTTGGGAAAATTGAATTAGCGAACTGTTCAACAGTGGTAGCAGACGATAAGCAGCGGCGAAGAAAAATTACAGTTAAATAACTGAATAAGTAAACAAATATTAAAATGTTTTGGTAGTATACAATAATATCATATCTAGTGGATTGGAACTGACATGTCCATTTCATTTTTTAGTTAATATCCATCGACATGGGTACTCTAATTGCTGGGGTAAAATATCGTGGAGAATTTGAAGATAGATTGAAGGTAGATTGGGGCAAAATTCCACAATATTTTGACTTATATCTGCCTTTTGTATATTATCTGACTGTTGCTTTTGGATAGGCTTGCCCAGAGAATTGTGCAAGGGGATGTACCTCAAGCTCTTATGAACAGGAAGGTATGTTCTTAATGTGCAAGTCTAATACTTCTTCATTAGGGTTTCTTTTCTTTTATATTTTAGCTTCGTCTTTCCCACTCTAAAAATAGAGCGTCAGCATGGACACTTAGCATATTACTGTCTATATTTCTAATTTTATATTCTATTTGGAAATGACATGTCCATTTCATTTTCTAGCTAATATCCCTCGACATGGGTGCTCTAATTGTTGGGGCAAAATATCGCGGAGAATTTGAAGATAGACTGAAGGCTGTACTTAAGGAAGTTACTGAATCAGATGGGCAGATTATTCTTTTCATTGATGAGATTCACACAATTGTTGGGACAAGTGATTTTTGTTTCAAATTATCATTCATAATTCTTCATCACTTAAAAGTTACAAATTTTGGTGACTTGGCGATAAAATATTAGTGGACCTTCACTTATGAAGATAGCTTTGGTCAAAATATAAATATCGATGAACAAAGATTATTTTTGAGCTGATACATATGGTGCTATGGATGATATAACCTCTTAAAACTTATGTTTGGTCGAGGGAAGCTGCAGTGCGTTGGTGCAATAACATTGGAAAAATATCGAGAATATATTGAGAAAGATTCAGCCTTAGAGCGTTGTTTCCAACAAATTTATGTTGATCAACCCTTAATAGGAACACAATTTTCATACTTTAAGGATTGCGCGTAAGACATGAGTTGCATCATGGAGTTCGTATTTCATATAGTCCACTTTTGAAAACTACAATTCTATCTGATTGTTACATCAGTGGAAGATTTTTGCCTAATAAAGGTAAACTCGGTGCATATAAACTTGTTGCAGCGCGACGAATTAAATGTATGATATTGTATTCTATAATTTTGTATAAGATTTTCAGGTTTTTCGATGAAGTCTATTTTAGTTGCATTTCTTCTTATTTGTTAATAAAAACTGAAGCGTTCAATATTTACTTTCAAGCACATCTAGGTTTTATGGATTGCTCATACATTTTTTTAAAATTGCAGCTATCGATCTAGTTGACGAATTAGCTGCAAAACTGAAAATAGAGATAACCTCAAAACCTAATAACCTTAACGAGATTTATCATTTGGCGCTGAAATTTAAAATGGAGAAATTATCTCTTCCAATATGTGGTTTGAGATATTATAATTGTTTTTGTTTATATGAAAGTAAAACGTTAGCATGATCAAGGGTGGAGTCAATGAGGGCAGGGGTGGGAGGACGCGCCCCCTCAAACGGCTAGAGCACTTTGAAGTTTAGTAGTTAAGTCACCCTCTCAGCATGACAAGTAGTCTATAAGCGTATAATGAATCATGATTCAGCAGTTAAAACACTTACTCGGGCAATTCAGATATCACAAGTTAGTCTGTCTAATCTTAGGGGCTATCTAATTGCTAGCTTATGTGTTGGGAAAATTGAATTAGCGAAAATAATTTCGTGTTTTCATAAATAAAAATTGAAGTGAAATATTTGTTTTTTAGGTAAAGATGAAATTTTCTGATTTATTGCCTTTTTTCTTTTATAAAACTTAAGTTATTTGTTTGGTTTGTTTTATGGTTAACCCAATAAATAAACGAATCATATCAAACACCTCCAACTATTTTATTATTTTCATTCCTATTTATTATCATAACATGTCCACTCTCTTTTGAGTTTTCAATTTCACTATAACATTTTTATCTCTTTTCAGTTTACGTAAGAGAAAAGATGCATACCAAAATAATACAAAAAAGGTTTTGGTGTAATATAAAAAACATTAGCAAAATATCTAAAATGTTAAAACTATTTGAGATATACTAAAATTCACTAAAATACAAAAAATAAAATAACAAAAGTTCAATATTAACATTTAGCAAATGCTAGAAGTAACTAACATATATCAAACAACACAAATATTCAATAAATAAATAAATAAAATATACATTGAAAATCAGACTCAAGAAAGCCATGTAAAAAGTAAAGGACCAAAGGTTATCCAAATAATTAAAAAATTAACTAAAATAAATAAAAATCAACATTTCATAAACACTAAAACATAAAAAAGAAAAAGAATTACTACATATAAAAATCATTAAAACTAACTAAAAGAAACATTAATCCACCGAAGTCAATTATAACCACAAATTTAAGAATAGTCAATGTGCATTATCTAGTGATCAACTAAAAGTTGAAGCAGGATATGGTGGAAGCAAATAATTGTACTTCTTGTGGTAGGAAATTGATGTTCAATCTGCAGGCTCATAATAGAAAATTGATCTGTTGCTTAAGCAGATATAGTAGAACAAAGTAAGAAGGAACACAATAAATAGAGACTTGAGAAGATGGTAAAAGCTATATAACAAGATGCATAACAGTTGCATTTGTTAGTAATCTACCTTCAATTGCTTGTCATTTCTAAATGCTAATTCTCAACATTGGCAAAACTAGTTGCTTCTCCTCTGCCATAGGCGGTGCTCTCTGTGATGCGGTCAGGCGCAGGTACCAAGAGAAAAAAATAGGAAAAACAAAATCCGCTTCCTATCTCGTCAACACTGAACAAGCTCTGATTCATACGAATCGACATGACTGGATACTTTGAAAGCTAGTCTTCAAGGAGATAGAAAACAATACAGATGACGAGCCATTGATTAATTCTGCTATTTGATGCATTACTGGAATTATAATTGTGATAAAAGCTGCAAGGAGATTAGTCTTTCGACCTGAGTTTTGTAGCAGCTTCTTTTCAGTAATTTAGAATTGTGAACTATGAAACTTCTTTAAGAAGATTACTCAAACTCTATTATGCAATATAATCAAAATATATACAGACAATCCCTGCTATGCAGATGAGTTATTTATTTTCAATATTTATAGATCATCCCTGATTCCCCGGACAAATCAAAAACATATGTACGGTTTCTTCTTTTTTCTTGCAACCTTTTTCAGGTTCTGAAGCATCATTGCTCTTGTCTTGCCATCAGGTTTGATTCCACTCTCACGCATCTTCATGTACAGCTTCTTAGCATATACAAACTCGCGTTTTAGACACAATCCATGTATGGCAGCATTGTAGATAGACACATCTGGTGCAACATGCTGCAGAGAAAATGAAACATTCTTCAAATTGTTGAATTATTTGATGCCTATGAACCAATTTCACAGTCAGAATTTAAGTATGCTAATTTCAAATCCAACAATTTAACATTACTGGAACTAAAGAACAGAATGATAAAATTGCACTTGCCTCCAGGATATCTTCTACTTCGCCCCACAGAGATGCCCAAATGCAACTTCTGATCAATGACAAGTGAGTAAATGTGTCCGGAATGTGTTTCTGGTGAATCATATGTTCATAAACCTGTAACGCAACTTTCGGCTTTCTTGCAGTCTCACAAGCACCAATTACAAGGTTGTAGGAAGTGGTCGACACTGGCAGTCCAGAACTTTCCAGCTGCCACAACAACTGAAGAGCTTTATCCCATAGACCAAGCTTCTGGCATGACATTAACGCGGTATTATACAAATGCTCGTTAATTTGGGAGTTTCGCTCTCTTTTTATGCTCTCAAAAAGCTGAATAGCATCAGCAAGTAGATTTGCTCGGTATAGCCCATTAAGCAATGCGTTCCATGTATATGCATCAGGTTTATGACCTAAAGATTTTACTTTCTCGAACACCATAAATGCTAATTTGTATTGTCCAGCTTTTCCAAGAGAATTTATCAAGGCATTGCACGCAATAAGATTTGGCTTCACCCCGCGATTTAACATGTTATGGAAAATGTTTAGAGCTAATTCTGACTTTCCTTCCTTTGCAGACACACCAATTACAGCCTGATAGGTATCATCCTTCGGTATAATGCCCTTTTGATCCATCTCATTGTAAGCTTCAAGAGCCAGATCATTCTGACCACAACGCGCAAAAATGCTAACCAACAACGAATAAGTAATCTTTGTTCCATGCCAACCCTTATTTTGCATACTTCTCCATATTCTTTCCGCGTCAACCCAATTATTCGTTTTTCCACAAATGGATATCATTGTATTATAAACAATAATGTCGAAATCATTCTCCTCTCGAGAAAATCCTCCCAATTCTGCAAACATACGAAGAGATGATTCACAACTTTGCAAATCCGCAACTGCTTTGAGTATTAACGTATACGTATGCCCAGTTGTGCTGCCATTTCTCTTCGTAACCTTAAAGATTCTCATTGCATGATCAAGTAGCTCGTCTCTTAAGAGACAAGAGATAAGAGAATTACAAGCATGACTATTGGGTCGTAAACCTGCGAATTCCATCGACTTAAACAATTCTAGTGCACTTTTAACCTTGTTTGATCTACTAAGCATCAAGATCCTTCCAGATAACACCTTTTCATCCATTTCTCCTTCTAAAGAATGTATCCGAATCTCATCAAAACTAAAATTTACAGTATTTCTTGGACTCACTAAAGGCTCAACAATACTTTTAGGATCTGAATACGGTTCTGTATCAACTGTCAAATTTCCCCAAGGAGGCACATACTGTCCGAAAGAATCGACATCAACTTCATCCTTTCCGTGTCGGATAACATTCTTCTGCTCATGTTGTTCTTCAGATACAAAATCAAATCCATTACTAGCAACCAAATTAGACAGAGCTACTAAACTTGAAGTTCTAGTGGACTGATATAACAAATTCAAGTGGTGCATCTTGACTTGTGCACAACCAAAACATGTATTGCCCTTAATTGACATCGAAACGACATTGAGTTCACAAACACTTCTATGTGTTTTAGCAGCTGAGCTCCAACCAGCCCTATCTTCACAATTTCTTGGTATATGAAAACTACTTTTGCAAGCTAAACCATTCCATTTCAAATTAGTTGGAACTGAATTGTCCAACAATTCCCCCATAAATGGTGTCAAACTAGAGTAGTAGACAAGTGACATGAGCAAAAATTTGATAGTTCAATTGATGACAAAGTCTTTGAAACAAAAATTAATTGACAATAAGAGCAAACCCAGTTGCTTATAGAACTATTATGTCAAATTCAGCAGAACCAAACAAAAAAAATTACAAAAAGTTCACTTCTTTATTCATAGATAAGAGAAAAGTTTCAAACTTTGGAAGGTTACCTGCAAAGAACTTGGAAGCTGGAGGATAAAGAGACAGGATTGTAAGAAACGGCGCTGTTCCATTTGAAATATCTCAACGAGAAACGGTATCGTTTCGTTTATAGCTAATCAAAGTAATCTACTTTTCGCTGACGCTCATCAAAGAAACGGCATACGATTGTTGTGTCGTTTTCATTTCATGCCCATGATTCGGCACCCACTTTTGCAAATTTCATGATAGTACTGAAAGGACTTTTCTCTATTGCAGGTGATAATAGAACATATCAGTTGCAGAAAATCTAACTGATGGGTTAGTCTTTTTTTTTTCTTATTCATTTAATGGGTTAAAACACAAAATTGTACTTTGAAAATTGATTAATTTTAAAACGTACTTTAATGCTTATTTTTTAGTATTGCAGAGGAAGTAGAAGGAAATGAGGAGAAAGTGGAGGAGGTGAAGGAAGGAGTGGCATCAATTGCATTATTGCCATGTGGCTCTATTTCAGGCCATTTTGTTCAGCTTCCTCACTCCGTTTGCTATGGCCTGCATGGCACTGGTATGGTTCGGCTCAGTTTTTATTTTCTTGTGTTTGTCTAGAATCACCATTGTTGGGTTTTGAGCTGCAAGATGATATAGTTGATGTTTTTAGGGTTTTGGGAGGGTAAAAGGAGATGTTTATGTAGTAATGATTTACTGATGTGGGGACTTATTCAAGTCTTACTATTTTTATATGTATGAATGATCGTTTGCAACTTAATTTGTTAATTTTGGCTGGCTTTGTTTGTCTGTTCTATATGTATATCTTCTTATAATGTTTGAATTTGCAAGTTAGTAGTCAAATGTTTTTACAGGAGAGTGTCCATCCCTAAATGCTAAAAATTACTGATGTCTTGTTTTTTCCAGTGAATGGAGTTTTTGGTCATGGCAAGGTCTAGATATGATAGTGGTTGGCTAGGAATATTAGATGTTGATGTATAATAAAACAGGGTGATTTGTCATTAGTGTCTTTAACTGAAACAAGATTCCATGGTTAAGCACTGTTCAGTTGTAACTCAGAACCAATATAGGAATTTGTACTGATAAAATTTTGCTGGAGCTCGTTGATTATAGTTGGACCTTTTTTCATTTTTGATGTTTGTCCTTATCTGAATATTTCTTTACGGCGAAAAGAGTTGGCTTGTGAAAGGGAGTGCAGCAGGGGTGAGGACTATCGCCTGATCAACCTTACAATCATAGACTACAATGTACGGGCCTGCTTATGTTCTTTCCTATTTCTTTTTGGTACTTTTCTGCTTTTCGCCTTTGTTTACAACCGTGGCCTAATATTTTCTTATTTGCACCTGTGATGAATTTTTTGGCAGACTGGGAAGGAGCAAGGAGTAGTCGTTGAGTGTAGAGGCCATGACGCTGCTCGCTTCAATAACATTGAACATGCTCATGGGTAGGCCATCTTGTATTTATTATCAGTTTTAAAATTGGTGTCTGCATGTTTTATAATAGCTTGGCAATTCTCTCATATAAGAAAACAAAACCCAAAAGAATTAAGCAACCCGTTAGTCATAATGGAATTTCAGTCTTTTGTGTTTATATGAGTTGCATTTCCCACTTAACAGTCGGTTGATTTACAATTCTGTTAATGTTCTGTGCTAAAAAAAATGTTTTCCTTGTAAATCACATGTTAATGCTCTGTGTTTTGTCTTACAGCTGGGAAAATGATGTTGTAGCTATGACAGAGCAAAAGCAGGGAGGTAGAAAGATTTCTATTTCATTTGCATGTGAAACACTGAAAGCTGATAAATCTGCAGAAGAGCACATAAGGAAGTTTATGCCAAAACTAGCTGGGCTAGATGCTGTTGGTATGTATTCCACCCTTTCTATAAGCTTACAAAATTGGCCAAGTAAATTTCCAGCTCCTTGGAGCATACTGTGTTGGCTGCTTAGATATGCTTGTTTGGACTTGGTTATCATTTCAACTGGCCATTTTCACTTCATCCTGCAACCATAGTGATATTTTGTATGTTCAATGCTCCTACATGATCATTGTCAGATATAATTTATACACTGCAAACTTGTAACTGGTTGATTCCAGCTGGAGCATTTGTAGATGGTGTACATGAATTTTGTTGGAAGTTCATGACATGTAATGGCTTGTGTCTCGTAGGCAATGCTGATGCCGGTTGAATACATAGTATATACCGAGCTTAAATTTCTATATTGTCAATTGTTAATATTGTTTCATCTAATTTGATATTTCTCGTTTCTCATGCTAAGTTCTCAACCTTGCATTCTTGGAGTAGCTTCTTGACATTTGCATTACGAGGAGTATCTGCATTAACCCCTCGATATCATTGAGTCTTTGGCATGCCAGCACTGTTCTTATTTTGTTACCGCTCTGCACATGTATTTGCAATATCAACTTGTCTTATTAAATATACTTTCTGATTTTGAAAATGTGCAGTTAACATTGGAAAAATGAAGATATCAGGATTGGAATTTGAAGCAGATGATAATGGCATAAAACAGACAATATGATCTAATGTACATGGCTTTTGCTATCTGTTGAACAAGAAATCACTTAATACAACACAAGTCTATCTTAACATCTTGTTTGCTGCTTGTTTATTCATTCTTGTCCATTCATGCGTTTACAGTCCTCCAACAAGAATATTGGATTTAACATTTTCATTAGTTTTCTCAGGAGCTAGATAATCTCTTAAATCTATTTTGTCAGGAGCTCTTAGCGTATTTGAGCATATTTAACTTAAATCAAAAATTATATTGCAAACATACAGACAGCAGGTGAAGCAACCAATTAATTATACAGAGCAGATGTATGAATTATTGCAGATTCCAATCTTATATATATATATGGATGCATACACATAACATGTACATCGTATTACAAGCTCAAAGTAACAAATGACTGGAACAAGATGATCAGCAATAGCCTCCGGCCATTCATTAGGACACAATTATCCAGGTAAGATTGGAAAGCAACACATCATAGTTGAAAGTTCAGATGATATGATTTCAGCTTCAGCGTGATAAAGCTCCAGACAGCAAATCACATCTTGTTCACATTTGGTTGATTCATCAACATATGGAATATGTAGATGTAAACTGCGATTGGAAATGACATCTTGTTAGTTACAATTGTATCGGAAGTAAAGCATATGATAATACCTTGGTCGACTATTTCAGTAATCTGGAATTTCTACTTAAATCAAAATGATAACATTTGCCGTCATATTTGAGCACCAATTTATACTCCATGCCGCTTTAGCAGAACAATAGCTCGATATCACATGATTAACATTGGTTAGTTGGTAATTATTCAGAAGTAAAAGATCTCTAGATGTCTAATCCCAGATTAAAAAACAGGTCCTTAAACAGCAACACCTCTAAACACTATATTCAGCTAGAAAATGTACAATGCAATGGATCTTAGTGAAGGGTTAGCGCTGCATTCCTTACGGCACAAATTCCAGACACATCGTCTTCCCATAATCTAATGCCAAAACCTATATTCTTTTTATGCTTCTAGTTGATAACAATTCATTGTTATATTCATCCTCCACTTTAAAATGGAGAGCCCGTGAAAATTTAGAAGATGAAAACATTAGTCATGTGCTCAGAGCCTCCGAATGGCAGGAAGCCCGCATTCTACCAGCTACCATGACAAATGGTTTTATCATTCTCAGGTGCTTTGAGAAGTGTTAAGCTCAATTCACACTTTAGCAAAATAAAATGATTGGTGGAGAAAAACACCTGATTCCTGTGCTAATTATCACTCCAACTCAGATGCCCCTTCCGAATCAGACAAGGGTAAAAGGGTGCAGATTCCAAGCACATGCCCATTGAGGCAAACATAATATTCAACACAATCCTCATAGGAACCCAGCCTGCAACTAGCACTCTGTGGTATCATTTTTGCTTGCAGCATGCTCCACAACTTTGCCTTACAATAAGGGCATACTTCTGTAGGATGAAGCTGAGCTCTTCTTTTAATTAGCATTTTCCTAACCTTTGACATAGAGAATGATTTGAAAACTCCACGAAAAAATCCAACATCCCCTTCGTCCCCTTGGTCAAGATGTTCACATGGGTCAGAAACATACAAAATATCTGTTCTGCATTGTGGCAAAAGAAAGCTCTTCCCTGAAGTTCTAGAAAACCGCGTTCTATGAACAAAATGACCTGGGATATGAATGCTATTGAACAGGCCGCCCTTGGTACATCCTGAGCAGTAAATAAGCAACTTTCCTAGAGCTCTCCAATTCCCATCAACACTGTGACTTCCACTGGATTGTAGATCAAGCATCATTTTTGGAGCCCTTCCCCTGCAAAACTCTTTCCACAGAACTCGCTTGGCTAGATCATCAAACCATTTGCATACACATGACAGAGTAGCAATCATTTTTGGGTTCCAGTTTAGTTGTTGAAACACTAAAAAAATCACATCTTCACTTAGATGCCCTTTTGTGCATCGACAGCTTGATGAGTGTATGCAACGATATTGCTTTGTTAAAATCATTGTCTCCCCCTAATAGAAAAGAAAGAAAGAAAAACTTATAAGCCAACAACTAGATCATTCAATATATACCAAGAATCATAAACTTTCATGTATTTCTAGTTGCATAAGGTTCAAAGGTTAACATAATATAGAGTCCAGACATAACAGCATTAATATCAAAGATGGTCACTGAATGAGACAAAATATGACATAATTTAACTAAAACAAGGAACTGAACACTCATCTGATCTACCCCCTAAAAAGGACTTCAGCAAAATATGTGACCACAACACTCAATAGAGATGTTAATACTACCAATGTGGTATAGGATTAGGACACATCTCAGAAATGTTCTAGGACCTAACATATACAACCAAACTGTTATACTTGGTATAATATCCATATGAGACATTGGTTTTCGACATCTCTCAAGGAAAAGTCTAAGAAAGAAAGTCATCAGATACTTTCATGCCCATACATAACTTTCACATTTCATTTGCCACATGCAAGTCGAGACAGTGATAACCAAAATGCATACGTAGAAAGCAAATGGATATTAAAGAAGTATCACAAGTTTCTGAATTCTCCCACATAGTGACTACAGTTTCCAGGTCAACTACTTCATTTCCTATATAATTCTAGTTTGTTTAAATAATAATTCTACATACTAATTATTTTTTCCACTTCTCACTTTCCTTTCTTTGAAAAAGAATCAAATTATCAGCTCCAAGTAGCAAATCATGTAGAAGCAACACTCATATCACTAATAACCATTCCCAGCTTAGAAAATTTCTCTTAATTCAAGCATCCCCAATCAAACAAAGAGAATAAATTAATATTTCCTTGGCTATCAAACAGTTTCCAAACTTCAGATCCACAAGACCCAATTTATACATTTTTCACAAATCCATTACTAGTTCGAAACAAACACTCGATCACAATCAAATTAAGCTCAATCAGTAATGTAAGAGAAAAATGAACAAAACCCTAACCCCAAGAAAAACAACTAAATAGCCAACAACAAAGAAGCTTAACACAAGATAAAAAAAATTGTAAATTCCAAGAAATCAAGAACCAATTTCCACCTCCAAAAAACCCAAATCGAAACCACATCTAAACATCAAGAACACGATTAAAAACATTAAAATTCAATAATTAAATTAAATAAAAAAGAAAAAATTGAAAAAATTATCACCCAAAAACACAATCAAAGTCCAAAACTTGCATGCACTACAAGATTGAGACTTTCAATACCTGAAAAGGGTAGATTCGTCCTAAAAGAATTTGCTAACTTTAAATATATAGAGAGCACAAAAATGCAGAAACAACAAGTTAAAAATGAGAAAGCAAAAAGGAATGGCTTTTCTTTGGTTTATAGAAGAAGAAAAATATTGTTTAAATATTTCTACTTGCATAGACAGTAGTGATAATCTCTGTTCTTTTTTTTAAAGCAAGGACAAATCATTTTGCGCCACGCTGTCATGTGAAACCTGCAAAAATTACGTGTCACTGGAGTAGGAGATAGTGGGGACCAGTAATGTCTGATGTGTGGAGTGGTGAGTGGTGGTGATTTTATATAAAGTGACAGGCGTGTGGTTGAAGAAACGCCGGCTATTTACTGTTGGTATTTTCAAATTGGTGTGTCGGGACATTCGATGGAGAAATGGAGCAAAGCAGTGTATACAGTCCGCCGTAAATCCATTTTTAGATATTTTTGTTGGTCTATTTGGCAAGTTGCGATTGGTTGTTTTTTTAGATCAACTTGTCTTAAAAGATGCTTTCTGGATTAATAAATTTTTGGAATGCTATTTAACCCATCATTTTGTACCTCTTTCATTGTCCCTCCTTACGTGGCAGCATTTAATTCGTTCAATTCCCCTCCAAAAGTGTATATCTCAAAAAACAACTTTTAATGCAACCACTAAATTGTTGCCACGTC
The DNA here is from genome assembly GCF_937616625.2 of Mercurialis annua. Classification (NCBI taxonomy): domain Eukaryota; kingdom Viridiplantae; phylum Streptophyta; class Magnoliopsida; order Malpighiales; family Euphorbiaceae; genus Mercurialis; species Mercurialis annua. Next base: position 33,798,465 of record NC_065573.1, on the reverse strand, counting down.
AGGTGGGTTAAAAAAGGTGGGTTATATAGCACTATTCTAAATTTTTTTACCTAAACATGCCTCAGTCAGATACTATTTCATTTTTTTAACTTTTTTTACTATTAACTTTTTACATCATACTTCTTATTATAATTTTTTTAATATCTTATTTTGAGAACTCTCATCTAAATTATTATTTGCTGGAAAAATGGCACAACTCCGTCCTAATAAACTGAGATTTATTAGTAAGTTGTTCATGACTGGGCTTGGGCGGGCTCGGATCGGGCCCAACCAAAGTTGACTATGTTAATACAAGCTCAAGTCTGGTACAAGTCTGTTTTAGCCTTATAATATTATCCAATTCCGACCCGAGTCCAGTATAGATATCATATTAACTACTCAATTTCGCCCGTTATATGGGTTCAAACCACGTTTTTTCAGGCCTGTATGAAAAATTAGATAAGAAAAATGAAATCTGCCCATAAAACTTGGATTTATAATGGGCTCATACCAGGCTTGAGATAAACATTAGTGGTCGAATTCCGGTTTAAAGCGGACCTGAGCAAGCCGGACGGATATGCAGGCTCATGATCATGTCTAAGCAGAACTAAAGGCACATATCTTATTATGAGACAAACTAAATGCTGCCTGTCTGATGCAATTGTGATGTTTATCAGTAATTATTAACTACCTTTTACATTCTAACCCTTGAAAAACATAAACTTAAATTCTTGGTGTGAATTTCCATGTCCACTAGGCATGTCATTTTCTCCTCCAAATAAATTACACCCATAAAAATTCATCATAATAAGCTTTTCAAGGAAACAAACAAATTTCCATACCAACCTGTTCATCACTAGAGAGGATTATGTTCCATTCCTGACCAGACAAATGCACATGTAAATCATACTAAAACTCATGTTTATAACAGACTATCGATGAGTTTGGACAGGGTCGGACCTTACTTTTTATATATGCAAGCCCAAATTCGATCAAGTACGTAACATTTATTATCTAAACTCGGCTCGTTACCCGACTTCTTCAGACACATGTAGAAGTTTAATTATAAATAATGGCAAACCCGTATATAAAGATATAGACTCGGACTCAAACCGGACTTGATAGAAAAATTAAGTGTCCAAGCTCATCCTAATTGGGTCAGGCATGGACGGGCCGAGCAAATACCCGACCCATTGAATATGTGTGCTATGCCACCTCATTTCGAGGGAATAGTGATTGTACCAACAAATAGCTGAGACAATATGCTCAACCCAAGTCCCATATAATATTACCTCATGCTCTTGCATAATAGAACTCTCATGGTCTAAGCTTCATACAAATTTTGCAATGACAAACCAGTCTCATCATGAAGAAATAGGTAATCAAGAAGGAACAGCATCAATCATGACAATGAATGAGAGAAAAAAAGTAAATAGTAATATTCGTCACGCACCACAAACAACAGAAGGATACAACTGGTTGGTTATGAAGTTTCTTCTCTTTTTTGTTCAAATTACATGATGGTTTATTCATAAAAACAAGATATAAACCAATTCAAATTAGGTACAAAAGTTATAAAGGATGACAATGCATATACCCTCAAAGGAAATGCACATGAAACATGTCGAGTTCAATACTCACAATCACAAACAAGAACCTGCCGAAATTTACATCCAGGCTATCTAATGTCAAACAGCAACATTTTTATCCTCTTGCAACACTGTAGGCTTGTATCTTTGCACTTCTCTTCTACAAGCTTAGTTTTATTTCCTATAGTTCCTTTGCAAAAACAAATGAACAGTTAACCAAACAACACTTCAAAAACTAATTTTCGATTTTTTTTTAATTCCAAACATTTTGTTTATTTCATGTTTCCAACTCAAGAAGCAGAGCTTACAGGTGGTTTACTGTCTTGGAGAGAAATGACTGTTTCAAAAGCACCAACCAAGGCCTTAACCTTACTTTTCCTGGTCTCGGCAAGTTTGCTAGCTGTTTCTTCAATGACATTATTAAACAAACCCTGAGCATCTTTCTTACCATGCACATCTTGATGTCTCAAAACAACCTTTTCAGAATCAGGGTTGTCTTTTGTAAGCTCTTCAGCTCCTCTCCTCTTGAAACTTCTTCGGGATTCAGATTTCAGATTTTGATTCTCCCCCAACACTCTTCCTTGCCTGAATTTCAGCCTCATTGGTCTGTTATGTTCAGTCTTGACATCAATTACCTTTCCTCTCCTGAATCGTAATTTCACAGGTTGGTCATTCGTATCCTCAGGAGGCAGCATCCCAGACTTCCTAAGCCATCTTTTGCGCTCCCCTTCTGCATTGTTTGCCTCTTCCATATATTCAGTTTCTTCATATTCCGAGAGGGAGTAATCTTCATCCTCACTTCCTGAATAATCAGACTCCTCTTCACCTTCTTCATTGTTAGAATAAGACAATGGAACTTCTGGTTGAGATTGATACTTGGCTGATGACAATGGAGGTGGAGATGATTCAGCAGAAGGGTTTTCCTCCCTATCGGACACCAAATAATTGTTCTTACTGTCCGCTTTGATGACGTAGAGGGTTTTCTCCTGGACCACATCACTTCCGGGTCCGTTGTGTTCCTTGATAGTTTGTTCATGATCGGCATTCTTAATCTTGGGATGCTTGTTGCTGGCCTTATTAATTTTGCTCTGCTTCTTCAGCGGAGATACTACTTCTGAGGTCCTGTGCCTCCTTGCATTTAGGCTCGCAACCCTACTGAGAGAAGGCCTGAAGGACAAGGAAGCCCTTGGGGGCATCGACACTCTGACAGTGGGCTTGATGAACGAGGAGACTCTTGGGGACGCTACTCCTCTTGCATTACCACTGCTAGTAGTTTTAGGGGACAGAACAGCCCTTGGAGTTGTCTGCACTCTCTTTATAGCTATTCTCGAGGTCAATGTCTTTTGTGCTATCTTGTTGTTACTATTTCCTCGGATACTTGCTACTCTTGATGAATCAGAAGAGGGAGATTTTACCTTCAGAGAGTGAGCATGTTTTGCAGATATGTTCCCTTTTTTCACTTCTGATGAAATTTGTTTCAAAGAGACCTCAAGTTTTTCAGAGGACAAAAGAACACCCGGTTTTATGATTTTTATAGATTTTGAATCAGGTGAAGTGTTGAGATTGGCAACTGATGACTTGTTCCTCTCTCGCAATGGTATCTTCCTCTTCTCAGCCCAATTGTCACTTGACACTGAAATTTGTCTGTCAACTGATTTTGTTAACACGTCTTTTACCATAGTCTTCTTCTTGGTGAGAATTTGCCTGTCAACTGATTTTGTCAACGATGCTCTTAATGGTGTCTTCTTCTCATCCACAACTACATTCACTGAAGATGACTTCCTGTCAAGAGGTTTTTTATGCACTTCCCGCTTTATGATCTCATGAGTGTCTGGTGGGGTTTTGGAAGTGGAACTTGTTCCGCGTGGAACATTTGCTGTCTTTATTATGATCTCTGGCTGAAGCTCCGAGGAATGTCCACCATGTAGTTTCTTAGCATTCCTTCTTGTAAATGGACGCCTTGCCTTCTCTTCAAACGCATGTTCCCTCCCAAATTTACAGAAATCATGACATGAACCAGTAGAAGCTCGAAGATAGTTAGGAACTTTTTCATCACTCCTCGAAGAAGTAGCCTTTCCCAATGAATGTCTTCTTGAATTACCTGCATCTGATTCAGTTGATTTAAGACTGATGCTCTGCTCAGCCATTAAATTGGTGCAAATTGAACAGAATCAAAGAATATAATACACCACCCTGAAAAGAACATACACGTAACAACAAATCAGAAATTAGGATACTAAAGTTAAAAATAACACGAGAAATAACTTCTAGAAAACTTCACAAAGAAACAAATTCTGATTCTCAGCTTGGAAATAACAATCATATACTTTGAGACCGATATGAATTCCAATACATACAATGCCATTGAACATTTGTCATGCCTTTTGATTATAAACTAAGTTCTCATTTCCACCAAAACAGAAAAATCAAATAATTCTTGTAAGCTCAGAAACAATTAAGATGAACTGATTTCTCGTTATCAAGACACTTCAAATCTAATACCATTCTGATAATACATAAAAAAAAAGCAATGAATTTTCCCACAGATCATGAAAAACTAAAAAATTTACAACTTTTGGAATGACATACGATAAATTCGTAGCTCTCTGCAACAAAGTAGATAGAACTCAACAACAGATAACATAAGTAGAATCAGATGGGAATTGATAAATTCACAGCCCTAAAGATAATTCCATGGTAATCCAAAGCAACAAACAAACATAGTTTTAGCATGCTAATTCTGTGCACACTGCAGCTAGTAGCAGGCAATCCACCAAAAATTAGTGTATATTTTTCAACAAGCACGGATAAATTCCATGAAAACAACATGAAACAAATCAGTCACTGCCCACAACATATGCATAAACTCCAACAGCACAAACCAACTCAAGATTAAGTCTTTAAAACCAAAAAAAAAATCTTATTTTAAAACAGCCCAATTACCAAAATTCAAAACAAAACACAACCCAGATATCCAACAAACTTATCAAAAGTCATTAATCATAAGAATCAATGAAAGAAAATAACACAATAAAAGCTAAAGAAAAACGCACCAAAAAACAGAGCAGTTCATACAGAACCCATGATCAAAAACTCATTTTAAAGAGAACCCATTAATGGAAAACCAAACCCCTCATAACATCAGTCATAAAAGACACAGCTTTTAATAGAGAGCAGTTGCGTTTACCTTTAGCTTAGTTTGTGCCAATCAAACTCAAGAAGAAAAAGAAGTGTGCTTTACCAGAAAGCTAAGGAAAACAAACAAAATGTAACACAAATGAATGGAATTATATTAATAATATAGTTAATTGGGTTTGATTTTCATGTAATCTGTGTGAGTGTAAGAGTATTTAGGCTTGAGAGATCGTGCAAGCAAGCAAGCAAGCAGTTTTTTCTTCTCTAATATTTTTTGAGGAAGTTTGGTGGAGACCGCTAATTACGCGTTACTTCCTCTTCTTTCTACTTTATATACTACTCTACTACACGCATAGTAAATGTCTCTTTTTTTGTTTTTTTATCATTCTGTTTTATTTTGTCATTTATTTTAAGTATTTAATACTCTTTCTTCCATTTAAAAAACTGTTATTTTTATTTGTCCATTTTGAAAAATTTGCAATGTGAGTTTTCTTTTTGTTAAATCCAATTATTTATACACTACTCTCAAGATAAATAATCACATCTACGTTTTTTTCGATAAAAAAATAAATTGGTATTCCGATTTGTCAAAAAATAAAAATTAACGATTGATTTTGTCAATTTTTAAAGTTCCTATTACAATTGTAAAACTCACTATTTTTAACAATTAATCTCAAATTAATATAATCGATGAACATTATAAAATAAATTTAAAATTAAGTTAAATGTATTTTAAATATTTATCTAATTAACCAGATGGATTATAAGGCTTAAGGGTGAATGAATATAGGTCAGATTTATCTTCAATTACAGTAATGCAATCTTTTTTCTTATAGAAATAGTAATGCAATCTCCATAAATCCTTTAGATACTAAGAAATCCAACTTTTCCATGGATTGTCAATTTTCCAACTTATAAGTGAAAAAATGTTGATTCTACAAAATCCTTCTGTTATTTTCTTTTATTTTGAAAGCAAACAAAAAAGAAGTAAGGAATTCGAAAATACTTTTCATTTACAATTTCTAGAAAGATTCCAGGAAGTTACATTTACAAGTATATTTTGCTATTGTTAAATGGATGTATAAAGTACCTTCATATTAAAAATTTATTGAATATCAAAAATTATAGAGATAGAGACTTCTAAAATTAGAATTTTACTAACTATTATTGACTTAATTCCTCCCCATATATTTAGCTATTATATAGATAGATATAACTAATTAGATAATTACCATAAAACCTCTAATTAAATAAGGAATTGGTAATAAATTAGAAGGGCTATTAGGTAAAAATGCCTGCCCCCCCCAATCCGTGCTTTTATATATAGTATAGATATATCAATTAAATAAATTAAAATAGATGCGTCTAAATTTTTATAAATCTAGTATTTTGATGTATGAATTTTAATTTCACACACTTGATAAAGAAACTGAACCTACTACCTTAATAGAATGCTACCTAGTGTATTCATCATTAACTCTAATTAAATTTATTGCTGTGATTCGGAGTTGATAGATATATTATTTGCATATATTTTTTATTTATTAATATGATAATGAAATTTAAGTAAATATGAACTTTATATTTATCTTTTAGCATGTACCTGTAATTGAAAAATCACTAAAATTGAAAAAGTAATTTAAGAAAAATAGAAATTTAGACATTAAAGAATAAATTTAAAAGAATTTAGATACCAACAGCGTATTTTGCCTAAATAAATATCTATATAAGTTTCCAATTTCTTGATCAATACTTTGCTTAAGATTCCACCAAAAAATAAATAAAAAGAAATGGTAGTAACAGATCTTGGATGACATAAAACTATATTATATAGACAAAGTTTTGGTCGGTTATTGTTGACTTGTTTAATAAATGGATCATCATAACCTTCATGAGCCTTGAAGATTATTTACTAATTTGTTAATCAATCCAAACTAAGATTATGTCAGTCGAGTTTTCAAGGTATTTTTAATGGTATTTTATTTCAAAAATCATATCAAGTACCAACTCTTCAAAACTGCCTTGGTGGGTCATTTGGCCAACTTAGTTAATAATGGTACAAGTAAAAATCAAATTTAGTTTATTTTTGTGGACATAATGATGTGCCGTAACATTTTTTTATCGTATTTTAACATGATGAGACTCCAAAATCAAAATCCATCATATATAGAAAAGTATTTTTGAAGTAGATAAAAGATTAAGAGTAAAGGGTCAATCTGGTCCTCGAATTTATTTCTCAAAAATCAAATGAGTCACTCATCTTTAGTCAATTAAGTCTCTAAACTTATATTCCAAAATTAAATAAATCACTTTTAATTTTTTTTATTCAATTAGATCCCCAATTTTCTTAATTTAAGTCAAGTAACCCCTAATTTGTATATTTCAAACGTGTGACTTATTTGACTCCAAGACACAAGTTTGAAAATCTTATTAATTAAAGTGATCTATTTGATCTCGGAATATAAATTTGGGGATCTAATTGACTAAAAAAGTTAAAAATAATTTATTTGAACTCTAAATATAAATTTAGGGATCGAGTTGACCCTATATTCAAAAGATTAATGTATTATATACTTGCGGAAGTAATTTTTTTTATTTTGAGTTATTGTAATAGATATGGACTAATTTAAATTTGAACCAATCAAGAATTAGCGTAGATTTTAAATTGTAAAATGTCAAAAATTTATCAAAATGTTTCAATTTTTTATTTATACTAGTTTCGCATTACGTGCTATGCATGTGGCTCGTAACGTAACTCGTCAATGAACATATTAGTAAATTTAGCATAATTATATTATTTTTTTATTTATAATTAATATAAAATTAGATAAGAATTTATGTAAAAGTAAATATAATATATTCGGTTACAAATTTATTTTTCATACTGAATTTATTATTCTTTTGGTTTTATAATAACCATAATTAAATAATTAATTTAATTTTATTAATTTCTATCTTTAAAAATAATAAGATAGAAATTTAAATAATAATATATTGATCAAATACAATATTTTAATTTTATAATTCAATCAAACTAAAAGATAGGTATTCCTACTAATTTGGAGACAATGTAGTTATTTTTTACATACTTAAAACTAAATTGGAGATAATTTAGCTACCTATTCTAATTAGGACTTTAATTACATGTAATACCCCAAAATAATTAATTAGCTAATTGGACCACGTGTCCAATTTTGAGTCGTCAGAGTGACAACATCGGAAAGTTATCCGACAAAATTAAAATAAATAAGTTTTAAATAGGCCGGTTTTGAGAAATTAGTTATACGGAAATTAAGGTTATATTTTAATTCTAAAGTTAGAATTGGAATTAAAAGGAAAAAAATGTCAAGAAAAGCCCAAAATAAAGTGCAGGAACCAAAGTGGTAATTTAGCCACTTTGTGTCGAAAATAGAAATATTGGAATTTGACGGAAAGTACTAATATCGAGCTTGGTATTATTTATCGGATATAAATAATACGTATAAGTCGTAATAAAATAGTTTAACGATTTAGCTATGGACTAAATCGTAGGATTGAAAAGTTTGAAGGATAAATGATAAGAAACAAAAAGAACAAGGACTCAAATGAGCTTTTAGCCAAATCATATATAATTAAGGAAATATGAAATGAAGATCAGAGAAGGATCGAGAGAATTGTGAGGTTTCGCCGATTACGTTATTTCGCCGCCGTTTCTCCGTACGACGTCCGATTCACGTGATTTTCGCGGCAATCTCTTCGGAATTCAATCCTCTACTGATCTTGAGCTTCATTTCAAGGTAAAATTTCGGGAATTGGTGCTGAAATTGAGTTATTTGGGCTGTTTTAGTTTAGGAATTGGAATTATGGATTTAAACTTGATTTTAGCGTTTTTGGAGAAACAAAGTTACGGGTTTTGCTGGAAACGGAGAAATTGACATGTATGGCAAGTGATAGCATGACGGGAAGCCCGGAAACGATGTTTCCGGGGACTGCGTGCAGATTGCACGTGGTGTGCGATCGCACACCCGTGGTGTGCGAACGCACACCTGTGATGGTGTGCGAACGCACACCAGTGGTGTGCGAACGCACACCAGTGAAGGTGTGCGAACGCACACCCATGGTGTACGAACGCACACCACCTTGTGCAGACGCGTATTTCATGAGGGACTAAAACAGACTTTTGTCCGAGGGACTGAAATAAACTTAGCTCGACGTTTTACGCGAGTGACGATAATGTAAAGTATTAAAAGAAATATATAACTCTCGGATACAAGAAGTAGTATTTAATACGTCGTGGACACGACTAAGAGTTTCTGAATACGAGAGTAATACAAAGAATGAAACCAATAGTTAAATTATGAAAGTATTATATGTATTAAAGTATAAAGTGCACGTCTAATCAAAAACAATGTACCAGACGTGTCAGCGAATAGTGGAGTCAGTAGAAGCGGACTAGCGGGGGCATACCATCAGATCGATCATATCATTTCTTGGGTTGCGGTCACTGTGAGTTGCACTTTACTTTCGTGTATTATATATAAAGTTATTTTATATAAATACGTACACTGTTTTTACGCATCGCATGTTATATGATTTGATTGAATGTTATACGTCTATTTAATTTCTGTATATAAGAACTAGTATGCGATCCGATGAAACTAGCTACCTATTGGGTGTCAATAGGCTGTGTGATCACCAGTATCGAGTCAGTCTAGTATATTTGCATTTGAGAAACGACTTGACACAGCTGGGAGCTGTTGATGATTATAAAATTTATGTGGCTGGGCCACCAGCGAGTTAGACTCGCGATTGATATTTACGATTGGGTATATGATTTAGATACGCAGAGTGAACTCGGCTACGGTGTAGCCTGGAAGTCCCCGTATCTAGTGGCTGGGCCACCAGCGAGTTAGACTCGCAATTGATATTTACGTTTGGATTGAATGATATGTGATTATTCGAGAGATGAGTCGCATGCTAGGATATTAGTTTCGTACGGATCAAATACCTGTTTATATGTTTTACATTAATATTTTCTTGAGATGCGATGCTATGTTTTTATATTAATACCGTTAGTAAATGCAAACTCACTCAGTATTTCCCCAAATACTGACCCCTCACCTTTGATGTCTTTCAGGTGCTTAGCTTGTGGACTTAGCTAGAGACCAATTTTGGAGTGCAGAAGTCATCTGTATATGTTAGTTTATGACTTCTGTTAATGCTGCAGTAGTGGTCCGGTGTCAGCAGAATAGTAGCCTAGTCAGCAGTTTTATTTTGATTGTACATATCGACTGCTGTCTTTGTTTATATGTTTTTGATAGGCTACGTGTTTATATATGATCCACGGCCCCAGATGCCGGTGTGACAGTTTGAGACACTAACTGCTGTGTATAGTACCGCGAGGCCAGTTCGTACAGGGTACGGTAACTAGAGCCCGCGAGGTTTTGAAACAGTTAGTGTGTATATTTGGTAATATGTTATATACGAGTATTGGCTTCCGTTGTTTGTTGTTATTTGTTTATTTTATATTTGCGAAAAATTAATTGTGATTTTAGGCTTGCTACGGGTTCCGGAGCTACCACTCCCGTTCCCTAGCGCCGGTCGCGGCTCAATAGTTTGGGTCATGACAAAGTTGGTATCAGAGCAGTTTGGTCCAGTTACCACTGCAAGTTTATTTCAATGTTTGTTTGAGAGCAGTTTGGTCCAGTTACCACTGCTAGAGTTGTCTAATTGTTTGTTTGACAGGGAGTAATTGTCAGTAAGTATACCTAGGAACTACTGCAGCAAGAGTCAGACCGTGGTTGTCTGTAATTGTGTTAGATGTGCATTAGTAGTACGTGGCATTACGCGCGCGAACCAGGACTATTAAGTTAGTAAGTGAATAGTATCTGTTCATGCAAACGGTTAAAGCAATTAAGTATGTGTTGCTTGTGCTAAGATATAGAAGATGGTTACATGTTTGCAATTATGAACAATTGAGAGGGTTAAGTATTTGCTACTCGCGCTGAAATTGTTAAGTGATTATCTGCTTGCGAATTACGTGCAGTTGGATTAAATGCTAAATGTTTACAGCATTATATAAAGCTGATTTTGGAATTGCGTGTGAAATGGGCTCAGATGGTCGCTTACGTTCGAAATTGTTTCTTTTCAGCATGTCTGGGCAAAACGGAGCTCAGTCGCATGCTGAGGAAGAACGGGAGGAAGCGCCTCCTATATTTCAAAACGGGTTTCATAATGAAGTAGGCGAGCCATCTGGGGTCCATCAGAATGGATTCCACGCAGATAATGGAACATCACCAGAAATATATCAAAATGGTTTTATGTCTGTGTCAGAGATAGGTAGTTCTTCCAGAAACAGAGTTAGAGAACATTCGCCGGAGATTGAATACAGCGAAGAAGAGGAAGAAGAACCGGAGGAAGATCCGGAAGAGGATCTTGAAGAAGATCCTGAGGAAGATCCTGAGGAGGATCCAGAAGAAGAATTGGAAGAAGAAGCAGAAGAAGAAAATCCTCAGGAAGAAGAGTTTGAAGAAGAAGAAGAGTTAGATGAATTAGATGTCGAGGAATACAGAGGTGACTATTTCTGGTCAAGTGTGCGGAGATACCGCAATTTGAGGGAAGATGCGGACATAGCTAACGGTCAGGCGCAGATAGCCTTAAATCAGGTTAGGAGGCAGATGCGTTCTTTTTCTAGAGGGATGTTAACTGTAGGAGCGTACTCTACTGATTTTCTGCGGATGGCAGAGGGAGTTCCTAATCTGAATGAAGACAATAGGACCATTAATCGCAGATATGTCAGGGGTTTAGGACCTCAGTTTGATGAGCTATATGAGCATGTAGACGAACATTTCAGCACGCTTACCACAATGGCCCGTAGAATTGAAACAGAGCATGAATGGTCGGGTGATCCGATACGACCTTATTACTTTAGACGTGAGTACCACCCAGATTACGTTAGTACGTCCTCCAGAACTACAACCAACCCTTACTTTGTGCAGAGAGGGGGACGAAACTCAGGTAGAACAGTTAGGGGCCGACATACTGGCGTAGTTATTAGGGAACCTAACGTTCCGCGTCAGGCACCTCCAGGTATTAGCAATTTATATGCTTTCCGTAATTGTGTTCATGTGTGTATTATTGTGTTGATATATTTGCTGCATTGCATAATAGAATGTCAGTAATAGGTTTTGCCTTTAGGATAATACCTTAGAAAGCTAGAACTTATAGGAAGCGTTGTAGTTAAACTCGCGCGCCTAATAAAAGAACATAAAACATAACTCACATAAAAATAGTAATGTAATATATACTATATAATACATCTGTAGTGAACGTAATTCCTATGTTACGTTCAAGAAATTGTAAAGGGAAAGATAGATTATTATAAGGGAAATCGATGTGGAATATCGACACTTGTATCTGTATACGACGTAGAATAGAATATTGCAGAAGTGGATATGGTGATTACAGTAATAAAGAATTATGAATTTAATTGAGTTATCAGAGATATGGAGAGAGAAGTGATGTGACAGACAAATAGTCTGTAAATGACAGAAAATGACAGCAGTACAAAAATTTGAAATATACTCAATAAGTATAAAGGAAGCCGTTAATAGTCGCAGAGCGTATAATCTAGAGTAAGACTTACAATTTTATGAAGACTTTGAAAGTTTTTATGATTTTTCAAGGTACAATTGTGCTCAGGCGTCGCATGTGATATTGCATAACCACGATAGAAATGCATAAAAGAATGATTTTTTTAAAAATTTTAGATCATGCATCATATCTTTGTAATGGAAAAAAAAAAAAACTGCGATTTTGAGCAACTCCTTGGTGATGAGAGATGTCATCACTCTGAGCAACAATTGTACTAACGATTTTAAGTGATTTATGAAAAATGGTTTAGAAAGAGCTGCGCAGCCAAAAGAAGTTTTAAAATCGTTTTGTTTAGTAAGTAAACTCGGATATAAAGCCCTGCGACAAAGAATAAAAGATTCTTATTAAATAAGAATAAAATTGTGAAAGAAACTCCAATAAAAGAATAAAGCCATGTTAATAATTATTGTAATTCGGCTAATGAAGCTAAAGGAGTGATTATCGGGAAGCATACACAGATACGCTGCGATACACTGGCGATATTTAAGGATACAGCAATTATCTTTATACAAGAGTAAAGGATGGAACGACAGGGAGTCGTGCAAGACGAAAGAAACGTAACATATATATAAGGATATATATGATTATTCTTATAATTGAGATAAACGAAGTAGCATTAGAAAATCGTAATTGAAGAGGAGAAATTAAAAGTATGAAGGCCAAAAGAGATGGTAATACGAATGATGGATATCAAATGATATTTAAAGGAGATATAACGTTATCAATATCAGTATTTAAGGATACAGGAGTAGAAAGAGGAAGGATACGAAATGACGAAGCATACGATTTTGCAAGATACGAAAGTTTAAATTAAATAGATCAAGAGAGATAGTAATGCTATATGACTGATATTAAGTAAAATTACTAATATCAGCCTTAAGAATTGTAAGTTACATTAACAGAAAGGAGAAAGGCACGCGTATAGACATACATTTCAGTAAATGTAAGAATGGTGGATGGTATGAAGAAAAGTGTAAGGGTAAAACTCAAATACCCTCAAAATTTAATAAGAAGACGAGAGATAGAATAAGAATAAGTTAAGGAACGATTACAATCAGTGTTAAGACTGTATTGTAAGAAGTGAAATTAAAAGAATTAACAGTAAGAAGCAGAAGAGTAAAATAGAAAGAAAACTGATTATACAACAAGAAAGAATGACGATTAAGAAAATAAATAAGTTATTAAGGATCTAATGAATCTGTTGAGGATGAAAATTAAAGATGAAGTCAGTTAAAGGTTAAAAATAAGAAAGAAGTTAAGCGAAAGCTGATTAACGAGAAAAGTTCTCGAAATAGTTAAATATTAAAGAAGCATGTAGGATTATTATGAGGTCATCTTGAATAAGGAACTATGACGTAAAGGAAAAACATTATTGAATGAAAAGTCAATAAGAGATTCAAGGTAAACTTTCAAAGAGCAATTAGATGAAAGTGAAGGGGATAAGAATATAAGTAATATTAGTGCATAAGAGAGACTATACAAGCCATACGATCAGAAGTAATGTAAATTACGTATCTAAAACTATGGTAAAGAACAAAGGATCACGACCAATAGGACGACGTAAAGTTTACGATAGCTTAAAGAAGCGAAAGAATAAGAAGTGGGAGATAATGAAGGATGTATCAAGTTTAGCTATGTTAAGAGATAGTAACTGTGCTAGACAGGGTACAAGTTGAAAGAAATTAGTTAATCAGGGGTAAGATGTCAGATAACGGTAGAAAGAAGTAAGCAACGACGATAATCAGTAAGGAAGAAGGATGATATCGTTAGATGATAGTAAGACTAAAAGTCGTAGATTGTGAATACGAAAGGAAAATACTCATAGGAGTATAAATAAAGTAAGTACGTTATTAAAGATGGAGTCGACACGTTGTGACCACTCACGTATAAAGAAGATGAATAACAACCCCATGGCTACTGGGAATGAAAAGATGGAACGAGAAAGTGCTAGACAACGATTAGTAGCAATCAAATAGCAATGACACAAGGACCACGACATCAAGGATACGTCCAAGGTTATCCTATGTCGGGAAAAACAACAAACGAAACGAAAGTAGCAATGAAGAGATTCTCAACTATGCAACCACAAGAAGCTTCTATGAACAAGATAGATAATCGATTAACATTAAGTGCGAAGTCATAACTATTAGTGAGAGATAAGATTTAAAATAAAAGAAGAAACTACGTCTGACACGTAGTAATGGACGTCAAGGATAATTTAAGGACGATTTTAAGATCCCAACAAGTTTTATGAAAATTCGAGGACGAATTTTTATAAGGGGGGAAGAATGTAATACCCCAAAATAATTAATTAGCTAATTGGACCACGTGTCCAATTTTGAGTCGTCAGAGTGACAACATCGGAAAGTTATCCGACAAAATTAAAATAAATAAGTTTTAAATAGGCCGGTTTTGAGAAATTAGTTATACGGAAATTAAGGTTATATTTTAATTCTAAAGTTAGAATTGGAATTAAAAGGAAAAAAATGTCAAGAAAAGCCCAAAATAAAGTGCAGGAACCAAAGTGGTAATTTAGCCACTTTGTGTCGAAAATAGAAATATTGGAATTTGACGGAAAGTACTAATATCGAGCTTGGTATTATTTATCGGATATAAATAATACGTATAAGTCGTAATAAAATAGTTTAACGATTTAGCTATGGACTAAATCGTAGGATTGAAAAGTTTGAAGGATAAATGATAAGAAACAAAAAGAACAAGGACTCAAATGAGCTTTTAGCCAAATCATATATAATTAAGGAAATATGAAATGAAGATCAGAGAAGGATCGAGAGAATTGTGAGGTTTCGCCGATTACGTTATTTCGCCGCCGTTTCTCCGTACGACGTCCGATTCACGTGATTTTCGCGGCAATCTCTTCGGAATTCAATCCTCTACTGATCTTGAGCTTCATTTCAAGGTAAAATTTCGGGAATTGGTGCTGAAATTGAGTTATTTGGGCTGTTTTAGTTTAGGAATTGGAATTATGGATTTAAACTTGATTTTAGCGTTTTTGGAGAAACAAAGTTACGGGTTTTGCTGGAAACGGAGAAATTGACATGTATGGCAAGTGATAGCATGACGGGAAGCCCGGAAACGATGTTTCCGGGGACTGCGTGCAGATTGCACGTGGTGTGCGATCGCACACCCGTGGTGTGCGAACGCACACCTGTGATGGTGTGCGAACGCACACCAGTGGTGTGCGAACGCACACCAGTGAAGGTGTGCGAACGCACACCCACAGTGTGCGGACGCACACCGGTGTGCGAACGCACACCCATGGTGTACGAACGCACACCACCTTGTGCAGACGCGTATTTCATGAGGGACTAAAACAGACTTTTGTCCGAGGGACTGAAATAAACTTAGCTCGACGTTTTACGCGAGTGACGATAATGTAAAGTATTAAAAGAAATATATAACTCTCGGATACAAGAAGTAGTATTTAATACGTCGTGGACACGACTAAGAGTTTCTGAATACGAGAGTAATACAAAGAATGAAACCAATAGTTAAATTATGAAAGTATTATATGTATTAAAGTATAAAGTGCACGTCTAATCAAAAACAATGTACCAGACGTGTCAGCGAATAGTGGAGTCAGTAGAAGCGGACTAGCGGGGGCATACCATCAGATCGATCATATCATTTCTTGGGTTGCGGTCACTGTGAGTTGCACTTTACTTTCGTGTATTATATATAAAGTTATTTTATATAAATACGTACACTGTTTTTACGCATCGCATGTTATATGATTTGATTGAATGTTATACGTCTATTTAATTTCTGTATATAAGAACTAGTATGCGATCCGATGAAACTAGCTACCTATTGGGTGTCAATAGGCTGTGTGATCACCAGTATCGAGTCAGTCTAGTATATTTGCATTTGAGAAACGACTTGACACAGCTGGGAGCTGTTGATGATTATAAAATTTATGTGGCTGGGCCACCAGCGAGTTAGACTCGCGATTGATATTTACGATTGGGTATATGATTTAGATACGCAGAGTGAACTCGGCTACGGTGTAGCCTGGAAGTCCCCGTATCTAGTGGCTGGGCCACCAGCGAGTTAGACTCGCAATTGATATTTACGTTTGGATTGAATGATATGTGATTATTCGAGAGATGAGTCGCATGCTAGGATATTAGTTTCGTACGGATCAAATACCTGTTTATATGTTTTACATTAATATTTTCTTGAGATGCGATGCTATGTTTTTATATTAATACCGTTAGTAAATGCAAACTCACTCAGTATTTCCCCAAATACTGACCCCTCACCTTTGATGTCTTTCAGGTGCTTAGCTTGTGGACTTAGCTAGAGACCAATTTTGGAGTGCAGAAGTCATCTGTATATGTTAGTTTATGACTTCTGTTAATGCTGCAGTAGTGGTCCGGTGTCAGCAGAATAGTAGCCTAGTCAGCAGTTTTATTTTGATTGTACATATCGACTGCTGTCTTTGTTTATATGTTTTTGATAGGCTACGTGTTTATATATGATCCACGGCCCCAGATGCCGGTGTGACAGTTTGAGACACTAACTGCTGTGTATAGTACCGCGAGGCCAGTTCGTACAGGGTACGGTAACTAGAGCCCGCGAGGTTTTGAAACAGTTAGTGTGTATATTTGGTAATATGTTATATACGAGTATTGGCTTCCGTTGTTTGTTGTTATTTGTTTATTTTATATTTGCGAAAAATTAATTGTGATTTTAGGCTTGCTACGGGTTCCGGAGCTACCACTCCCGTTCCCTAGCGCCGGTCGCGGCTCAATAGTTTGGGTCATGACATTACAATAGTGATTAATTAAATAACTAATTAGTTAATGACTATAAAACTTTTATTTAGTAGTAAATTGAAAAGGATTATTCAATAAATTTGCCTGTCCCCCCCCCCCCACCCCACCCCCCCCCCCCACCCCCAATCCGTACTTTTATATATAGTATAGATGAAGAGTAATAAAGAAAATTTAATTTATTTTAAATATCAGTATTTTATGTGTGAGGTCAATTATAACCAATACTTTTAAAATTACTCTATTTAACTCGATTTCGTATTTGTTATATCAAATATCAATTATAACAAACTTCAAATAAAATAATTTTACTTTTGTTCGCACATCATCATATCAATACTGACTCAACGTATTTTAATCACAAATGCTATCATACCAGCTAAAACTCTAACTGAACTATTTATGAACTTTAACCAAAACAATAAAATTGACCAACACATTTTTAGGTTGCTAATGGTGTAGTTTGATTTTAAGTGACATGTGGGCATTTTGTGATGAAAATATGATACTCCGAAAAAATATTTTTAAAAACTATTTTGATATTCATAAGTGACATGGCTGACACGCGATGAATTTTAAAAACTATTTTTTTAAAATGATTATAATTGGCATAATAAATACAAAATTTTAAAAAATGAGGCAGTTTTGACAATATTTGTTGGAATTGACTGCAGTATTTATATTTCTAGTTTTAGGAAGTTTCAAATGAAATTTCCATGGCATAATAAGTCAAGTTAAAGTGCTTATTATTTGTAGCAACTTACAACAAATACATCTATTCTTTTTTCCATATTTGGAATTATACAATTAGTACTAACTTGGATGAATTCAACCCCAAATGAACGGTCCAACATATTTTTAAAAAATATTGCAGAATAAGATTAGAATTGTTATAATTTCTTATTTTGGATTGACATCTCAATAATTACTAAGACAAATGAAGATAATTATGATTATATATCATTTCATGAATGTTTGATAATGGAATTTGATTTATTACAAAATGGAAGTAGGGCAAAACGCATGAGTTGGTAGCTTAGAATTAAGATTTTATGATGATGATAGGCATCCTATGTGGTTAGTAAAAATTAAAGCTTAGTGTTATGTGATGGTTTTAGCTCTACATCACCCTAATTACATTAACAATATCATCATTATCATCTTTAAAAGTCAAAACTCTAATTTTATGAAATTGGATCAGTAGTTTTGGTACTCATATGCCTACATCTTAACAAGAAAAATATATTAATTATATGGTTATTCAAAAGAGTCCAATAAATAAATAAAAGAAAATGATATGGTTTTAGCTTTACATGTTGATTGGCTAGTTTTGGAGGGTGTTCAAAATGGTTGTGCAAAAACCAGATTAAATTAAATATTAAAAAATTAATTAATTTTAATTTAAATCTAACGCACAACCAAATCCTAAGGGTGAGCAAACCGACTGATTTAACAGACCAAACCAATATCTAGTTTGTTCAGTGGAAAACATGAATTCAATCCATTTAATTTGGAGATTTAAAAATTATAGTTTTCGGTCGACCGTTTAATTTGATTTTAAAAATTTTAATTCCATTTTAATTGAACCGGCCAGATACTCACATGCACCTAATCTTTTTTGGTCACACTGAAAGGGAAATAAAAGCAACTATATGGTGGTTTTGTTATTGGGATTTCAAAAACTTAAAGGGAGGACAATCGGCTTTTCCAAGATAAAAATGCCTTTTGGCTTCAATTGAATCATTTCAAAAAGATAGCTGCATTGCATTTGCACTAATATACATATAGTGAGGCATGCCCTAAAATTTATGTTTCATGTTAAAGTTATGGGCCAAATGTAAGGAAGATAAAGTTATGAAAACGACAATTGAATAATAGAAAAAAATTTACTTTGGATTCTCAATAACACTCACAATCCAGTGGTCATCATTTCTAGATCTACCATGTTCTTTAGTTTTCATTTTGTGCAGTGGTCTATCTGCAAAATTGAACCAATTCGAATAACCGAACTACACATAAATTTACTTCAGTTCGGTTTGCGATCATAATTTTTTTTATTTGATTCGGCTTTGGACGTAATAAAATTCTAGTTAAGTATTAGTGTGAACCAAATGAAAAATTAACCAAACCGACTAGTTCGAATTGATTTAAAATTTTGAAGTCTTGAATTTTTTTGATTCTATTTGATTTAAAAAAATAAAATGAAATTTTCGTTCGATTCAATTCAGTTCAAACCGAAAACACATTTATGTGGAAGAAAGTTATACCCTCCAAAAGTTAGTTTTTAAAAAAAAAAATTTAATTTCAATTTCTATGGTACCCCCCCAAGCATATAAACCTATTGAGAATGATAGTTAAATATAATACTATATTATATAGAGAGTTGTTATAGCTTAGTTGAGAAGGTGACTCTCCAACCAAAATATAGGCACATAAATATACACACATTGTTTATGATAAATGTTTCACTCTATGATGATTTCTGAATTTTCTTTTTTTGGAAGAATGCCATTTATTGAAAATGGAAAGAAGAATTTTTTTTTGTTCCCCATTCGGTTTTCAGGACGTCGCCCTAACTAATTCGGATCCGACCCGCGTGGCGCACCTGGCATGGTGGATGAGTCTGCCAACAGGAATTTTCTGCATTCACAATACTCAAACCCGAGACCTTATTTAAACGATATCAAGCCACTTACCATTTGGACCAACTCCGTTGATACAAGAAGAAGTTTTTATCATCAAAACATTAGACTAATGAACAGACCATGTTCAATTCTACTTATTGCTTCGGATTTTTCTCTAAATTGGACCCATTAACTTTTAATGAAGATTAAATTTACTTACCTCTAATGTTCAACTGTCTATGATAATAGTTAAAAGTCTCATATGGTTAATTAAAGAATAATTTTACATGTCTGACCATTATGGACTACTTTTAATTATTTGGCCATCTGCTGGACACAGTTGACAAATTTATAACTTCTATGTGAACTGGAAAAAATAAATAAAGAACGATACTTATATATTTTTAGTAATCTTTTAAATATTGACAAAATTTAATTTGGCTAAAATTATATAATTAAATTTATAAGATGCATAATTGTTTACGATTTATATATTAGTCGGTTCGTGGTTGACTGAATGAGTTATTATTATGCAGTATTTCAGATTTAAATGGAGCAAATTATTTTGTATGGTAGAAATTCAGAACCATAGGCCATAAAAGCCTCACCAAGAGACCCCATTCTGCAACTACTTTTGCTCTTTACTTCCATTGCAAGTTAAAGCTGTTTAAAATCAAAAGAACCTGTCATCAATAATCTTTCCTTTTACTTTTGACCTTACGAGTCTCAATAACATTTGAAGCATCGACCACTTCTACTGTAAACTTGTCCTAAATTTGAACATCCATACAATGAAGATCCATCAATAACAACATACTATACATGTGTGTAAAATTGAGGTACTCTGCAACTTCTTTTGCTGCTAAAATCATTAAAAACTGATGCTTCTTTTTTTCCGTCCCGAGACAGTCTTCTTTACAGCTCCAACCGAGACTAAAAACTGATCAAGAGATGATAATGTCTTCATATCATCTGGTGGGAAGTAACTAGCAGCCTTTCCCATAAGTGTTGTGAATAGAAGCGACAGCGACGGCTGGGTTACGTATTTGTCAGCCAGCAGGTCATCTAGGAAAGCAAATGCTGCTAAGAAATCTGATCTTCCTGCATTTATTGGAGCAGCAAAATGAGCAGGGATGATTC
This sequence comes from Mercurialis annua, assembly GCF_937616625.2. Classification (NCBI taxonomy): domain Eukaryota; kingdom Viridiplantae; phylum Streptophyta; class Magnoliopsida; order Malpighiales; family Euphorbiaceae; genus Mercurialis; species Mercurialis annua. Next base: position 33,777,570 of record NC_065573.1, on the reverse strand, counting down.
TCTTGAATCTCCAGTCCTGTGTAATTCTATCGATCCAATCCCGGACCTGAAGTTTTAACAGGCATTAAAAACCAGCACAGTTTAGAACAATGCTAACCTGATCAAATTGATATTAGGCTAATAGTTAAATGGGACCACGTAATCGTAAAAAATAGTAGGTTTTTAGCTATGCGCGATCTGAGATCTTGGGATTGGAATACGTTCGATTATTTATGAATCTACTATAACTATATGATACCTCATTTTCGTGGATTACTGTGGGAAGCTCACAGATGTAAGTCACACTCACCTTAATTTGGTCAATTTTGGGTTTTCAATAACAGTGAAAATCATAATAGACGCGTCAGTATGATCAATGTTCAGAAAAGTGTGATTTCTTTACCTTTTCAGGAACTTTGCTGAAGACTAGTGTCTTTACAATAGGGGAAACAATCAACTTTTGTGACATTTGAGCAAAACTAGCTTTAGGTTCTAACAGATTAGATGGGCCAAGAAACAAGATCTGCAGAACCATTCTTTCCCATCCTGCAAGAAAAACTTTACTACTTCAATTTCTTCATACTAAAATCACTTTAACTCTCAAGTTGCATTAAAAACAGAACTAATGATCTAACCTTTCTGAAGGTTCATCGGGTTGTCAACAACTGGTTCCTCAGAGACTTCTTTTCCTTTACTCAATAGCTTTACAGCCAAACCATTCTTCGCTGATGCTAACAAGGATTCCTTGCTGATACAATCAGGTGGCTTTCTTGAGACAAAAATAACAGCATCTGTTACCAGCATTGTTCTTGAACGCTTATGATAAAATGCTACCTCTACGTACGGTCCAATTCCTGTAGAAGTCCATAAGAAAGTTCGTTTGCATCATTATTCACCTAGGCTGAAATTCTGTTTTTTGTGTGCAAGAAATTTACATTACCAACTTCTGGAGAGCTTAAAACTTTTTGTTCAATCTCATCAGCCCACGGGGTTAACAAATCCTCATCTTTCAAGGTTTTGGACCGAAATATCCCAAAAAATTCGAGTGGCAAATTCAATGGCCAACTCCATTGCCTTGGTGCCACCCATATTTGTGCCTTTGGAAATTTTCTTGAAAATGGTCCAACAAAAATTTTATGCTCATAAGCAAATGTAGGCAGGACAATGTACTCTACTGGAGCGCCCAACTCCTTCACTAGCTGTTAAGAAATATTACTTGTCAAAGGCATCAAATTTTGCAGAACTGCAGACAGCAACAAACTTGGAGAACACGAATAAATAATACATGAAAGACTATGGTTGATGTCTCTGCCGCCTGCAGAAGATGAGTGAAATATGCTACGAAAAGAAACTGAACTCCATAACCACTAAAAGGATAAATACAGCTAAATTACTCTTTAGCATCTTGATTGAATGGTGAAATGGTAAGGAAGATAGAACCTGAATACACTCCTTGGTCGGAGCAATAGGCGCATGAACCCATAATCCTCCAGATTTGAGTTTGATTACTGTCATCCGAGTGTTTGTAGAGACACTGCTGAAGCCTAATGCTTGCTCCTGTTCGAATAGCCATATACTGCCTTTCACAGCCTATGGAAATTAACAGAAGAAAAAAGGATCTATCAAATCTCACAACAATCCACTGAGAAGTTGAGTTTCTCTATATCAACATGATCAATCTTGTTGAAATCTAGCAGAATTCTTCTTTTCCACATGTTTAAATGGGAACACCTAAGGTCTAATTCATGTTCATCTCATAGATGTGAAGTACTTAGCTGTTTGCTATTGGTATCAAATCAGCCACAATGTCATTTGTTTCCATTTTAAAAACACAATTATGAAATCCAGAAAGTTCCAATCCAACATAAGGGCCAAATATCGTAAAAAGGCCAAACCTTTCACAAAAGTTTCACAAAAGTCCTGACCTTTCAATTTTGTCGATTTTGGCCAAAAACTGATTATTTGGTTTCATAAAAGTCCTGACTTTTTAATTTTGTCGATTTTGGCCAAAAATGGATTATTTGGTTTCACAAAAGTCCTGACCTTTCAATATATGTGCATGCCACGTAGGCGTCACATAGGCAAATTGAAATCAAATTGAGAGATGGCCACAATTGAAACCAAATAATCTGTTTTTGGCCAAAATCGACAAAATTGAAAGGTCGGGACTTTTGTGAAACTTTTATGAAAGGTTTGGCCTTTTTACGACATTTGGCCTTTTTATTTTCATTGACTAATCTATGTCGCACCGAAACTTCGAGTCCTACATTTCAGACTTTCATTTCCGTTTCCGAAGATACTTCTGAAACTACAAAATTATATATATTTTTGTAATCTATTCTAGTAAAAAATATGGTATGTCAATTCTCCATTTTCTGATTGTGCATCCATTTTAGCATTTCTGATTGTGCAACCATTTCCATTCTAATTATAGAGCAGAAAACTAGACTAACTGCAACAGAAACAGTGACAATGTCTCTCTCTAATAATATCCACATCTATGAAATTACAACTACAAGAGATTAAACACTTCTCTTCATATAAAATGAAAATGAAAGATCATAACTTTTTTTTCCATTTACAATTATGGCAATTTGAAGATACAAAAACTGACCTCAGTTCTTATAGTGCGTCTATTGAGGAAAGGACCAAGAGGGAATGGAAATCCTGTAAAATTGAGATAAAACCTGCCAGCAGAGCTGCTGTCACTGTCAGTTGTAGTTGAGTTACTGTTTGATGCAGCAACCACCAAATTCAGACTATCTCTAGTTTTACTTCTGGGTTTTAATGGTAAAGAAAAACCCTTCAAGGAACCACCAAGAAAGCCAGATTCTTTTAAGGAAATTGGGTTCTGTAATATTGAAGATTTTGGGGAAGAAACTGTAATGGCTGCCACCATATTTTGTTGTCCTGTTTTTGTTTTTGAGAAAACATGAGACTTTGGGGTGAGTATTCTAAAGCTGCTAACTTTCAAGGCCATGTTTGCGACACGTGGAGTGGATTTACCAACATGTACCTTTCTTGAATTTATCTGTGGTTTGTGGATGTTAAGAAAGGAAGAACAGAACTAATGCATTAGAACCTTCTAGAATCATGAATTACTGCTGAACAGGAAAATATTTAGATCTTAAAAATCTTGATTAGAAACCAAGTTACCGGCTATCTTTATTTTCATAAGAACATATAATAAATATAAAGTTTTTCATACACGCATAATGTGATGGTGATCTTTGTCTAAGAATAAAAATTGTTAGATTCGAACCACTTTAAGAATTGAACTCATGGATCCAAAGGGTAAATATTCTGCAAAGCAAACTCAAAAGAGCATCGCAAATGGAACCTACATAAACATAATGATACAGAATCAGATCATGAACACAGTCAGACGTAGCTAATCGAGAAAATATATTTGATTGGAAGAAGTTTTGAAGAATGAAGATTCATTAATGTATAGCAATAGCAATTGTTTTTGAGACCATCAAGAAAAATACAACGATTATACAAAAAAAAGACGTCTACAAAGAACAAAGAAATCAAGTTCTTCTTCACACAATGAACTTCTTGTTTACTTCCAACAACGTTGCAAATCGGCAGGTGACATGTCCATTTTCCGGGCTTCTATTGGTCACTCCAGAAGAAATACACATCTGCAATCCCACCAGTAAAACTCTACAGGAGCTGATGTGTTCCCAACACAAAACCGTACAAAGAGGGCACAACAGAGCTACTTGGAAGTCGACAAGTTGAAGCAGCTTTAAAACTGGGAGTTCGACAAATTAAGGAGTCCATGGCATCTGATAAATAGAGGACTAGTGTTTCTAGGTGAAAAGCCATTACACATCATGCAATGATTTCCCTTACAAGCCAATCCAAACTAGGATAAGAAAAGTACAATATTAGAAATGATGGAAGGGCAAACAGAACTGTGATAAGAATGTACAGGGCTAAAATGGCTGCAGTGGCAGGTATAACATATAAGATGATCAAAAGGAGTAGAATGACCAAGGGAAACTTGGCTGTAAGATGAACAAAAAAAACCAGTGACTTCTGAAGAGAAGAGTGAATTCCTCCTAAATTGACTAAATCATTGTCATTATTTTGATCCAGGTGTACTCCTAATGGCTCCGGAGTATGCCGCCTCCTCATGTTACTACGACTTGACTGATTCCCTGGGGACAAATTGTTGTCCCGTGACAAAATGGGTTGATGATCTTCGTAGCGGGTATTCTGACACTTATGTCCATCATCATTCTTGCTTTCAACCATCCAAAGTAAAATGTAATTCTTGCGAGGATACTTCAAGTTGCCTCTATACACTAGACGAAAGGATAAGAGGTTGCACCATGGACATGAAATGAAGAGAGGAAGCTGAATAGGTAATGTTGGAAACTTAACAACAGCCCATTGCAGCCCCAGGATGCAATTCTTACACAGGGTATGGCCACACCATAAAACATAAGGCACATTTTCCACAATGTTGAAGGATTCCCAGCATATTGGACACTCTAGGCCTTCTTCTCTGCTAACAACAGAAGAAGCCTCGTCATCTGAAGATTCTACTGCAGCTTGACTTAGCTTCACCATGCTGTTCAAACCAATGTTCCCTGCTATGCAACCGGATGCAAAATTCCACGTTTTATAGCAAGGAGAAGCGACTAAAGAAAACAATATCACATTCTATTACTAGAAAGGGAAATTGCAACAGGAAGCAATAACCATTAATTCATACCTTGAAGGTTTCCCCGTTAACCGTTGGCAACATTACATTTTAACCAAGCAGTGCTCCTGGAAGAAAAATAGTAAAAATTATAATCAAACTTCAGTTCTAATACCTCTAAACTGTAATGTTTGTACTGTTCAGTTTGCTATCAATGTGACTATGAAAGATCAGCTACTTATGTGTTTATCACTGTCAGTAGCCGACAATATCAATACACAGAGAAGATGCAGAGGGATGACCTAAAGCAGATTGATAAGCTAAACAAAAACAAAAATAAATAGACTTCATAATGCAGCAAAGTTTCACAACCCTACCATTAACCCCCAAAAGCAAAAGAGACAATTAACGGATTACAAAATCTTTAATTACAGAAACGAGCAGTATTCACAGATAATAACAACAATAGGACAGGTCACTTGATTATACATTGCCTTCTTTCACAAGCTTACCTTCCAGTGACATTATCTTCTATTCTAGCAAATGGCCAACTACAAGAAACAAAACAAAATCCTTCAAACCAATCAGAACAACATGCCCTGTTTGGAAAGCATGCGTGTGTTTTTTTTTCTTTCCCAAATGCAAATTTGACATGAGATTTAAAGTTAGCGACTTTATGTAACCCTAATAAACAAACAAGAATTTTAAGCAATACCCAATTTATCAATTACATTAAAATCAAATGCATAACAAACAAACAAAACTTACAAAATCCAACAAGATTAATCATTAAACGAAAATTGCAATCACATAAATTCAAGATCAACAACAAAAAATACAAAAAGCACAGATTAAATCCCTTGCAAATTTACAGAAGATTGATTGATTACAAAAATAAAAGGAAAAGAGGTTAACAAATTGATAATTTTGTGTAGATTACGATCTTACCAGTTAATTTTTGTTGCACTGATTAGCAAAGAAACAACATTAAAACCCTAAGACTCTTCTCTTGATGATCAGAAATCAAAGAAGGAGACAAAAATTGTTTGTTTGTTTTCTGTTTAGTGTGCGATGAACAGATTGAATGCTGCAATGTCTGAGTGAGCCTGCCCATACACCTTTGAAGAGTTCTCTGTGGTCCACGTGGCTTTCTCGAGTTTAACGACGTCGTTTCTTGACATTTCTAAGTTTGCCTAAACGCTACCGTTGCTGCATACACCTAGACACTTTTTAGTTCAACGTTGCTTATATGGATAATATATGTTCGGTAAAATCTGATTAGCTATTTTTTTTTTCGTACCTTATGCCTATTTTAAATGACTTTAATTATTTTACTTTTCTATTATAAGTAAATTAATTTTTAAAGAGAACGACCTAATTCACGACTCATCCAGATTATTGTACCGGTAATTCGTTCAGATTTTTATAAATCGTTTTTATAAATAATTTCATTATTTTATTATTTGTTCAAACAGTTTTTATAAATAATTTCATTATTTTATTATTTGTTCAAACAGTTCTTACAAATAATTTATCATAAAAATTATTTAAGATATTACATTTGTATTTTATCTTTTATTAATGGGATTTTTTTTACCAGTAATTCGTTCAGATATAATTATCAGAATTCGTGAAATTGATTGACTAGGATGTTAAGATTATCTTTTATAAATATCTCTGTCAGATAAGTTCTGGTTATGAATAGATAAATTTATTATGTTAAATATATATGAATCATTATGCCTGAATATTTGTTTTTGTCAAATTATGCCTGAATATTTAAATAGACTATAATTGAGAGAAATTTATTTACAAGTAGAATATGATCAACCAAATAGTCAACACATGGAAGTCTTTATATGCACAAAGACATACATGAAGGTTTACGGATCATTTAATTAAAATCTGCCCGCAAACAAACTTATTTCTGTTCAGTTTTGCAAGCAAAGCTAAGCACAAGAATCTTTACATTTTCTTGTAAATTCCCATGGATTTTCATAGGAATAGCGAGTATAGGAAGACTGCTGTCATAATTCACTCAAGGTGATCATGAGGTCTGATAGACAAGAACATAGACGCATACCGCCTTAGCCGATTCTCAAAATCTCCATGAATATTCACAATATTCAGTACACCTCTACTCCTCATCCTGTGACGATTCCAAGCAAATTGTATGTTCACTGCCGCCCACGTCCGCCAATTCGAAGAGTAGTATCTCATTTTTCTCTTAAGCCTTTCGCTTGCAAATGTGTACCTGAAGTGATCAGTAATGTACCTAAGATGTTTCGCGTCAAGACCGAATGCTTCTGTTGAATCCTGACAAACAAATGTTGCTGATGACGATGGAAGCCGGTCTCTGAACGGACGGCGTAGACTCCAGGACAGCAATTCGTCGCCTAAAAATTCGCCAGGTTCGATAAGGCTTGTGCCTGTCATGCCTTTACTCAGGCTTTGGCTGCGTTTTACGCGTCCACGGACTATAAAGTACATTCTTTGTACAGGATCTCCTTCTCTAATTATCTGTTTTTTTAAAATGGATGAATATCTTCTGTAAAATGTTTACTGATAAAACTCGAATCTGTCCAATCCAAACCCGGCTAATGATGCTAATTGGTTTTTTACCTTTTCGCCTTTGCAGAAGATAAGGGGCTTGACGCGATCACAAATGTTGTCGAGAACAAGATCATCCAGATTATGAAACAAAGGTGCCTAAACAAGACAATTGCATTAATAAAATCTGTAATCAAACACAAGCTTTTCTTAAACAGAGATGGTTCTGTTCAGCTTACCTTTTTGATGAGATCTAGGCACAGAAACCGCTTAATATCTCTCCGAAGTCCCTCAGGCAATTCATCAATCCACTTATCATCATCGTCTCCGCCCATAATAGCCCATCTCTGGCTGTCAAAATGTCTCATTCGTCGTCTTAAATTAGATGGCAATTGCCGTCGGCTCATCCACCATTCCATGTCTCTGCGTTTTAGCTGCATGTCTTTGTTCTTCGCCAACATTACTGCCAAAAATACCTATTTCATTACAACAAAAATAATAGTTGTTAAGTCACTAAGTAATCTCATTATTCTTGTTCTGTGTTTATTTTTTGTAAATGAATTGATCACCTGTATATTCCCAATCATTAGGGTGAAGAGAGTTAATCCACACAGCACAATGAATATACTGAACATGACTTCTAGTAAGTTACTTGTCGGAGCAAGTTCATTCCCAAAAGAGCTGCCAACGTGAGAAACAAGAAATGGAATTAATGAATCATTTGGGTGTAATTCAATTCTTGTTTAGTTCTCAAGGTTAAAAAACTGAATACCTGAGGTTGAGCAAGCCCCAGAAAATGGGATAGAGAATCCTGACAGCAAGAGAATTGCTGGTAACAACAAGAAGTCCTTCAGAATAGATCCCATGATTGAAAGGTCCTTCATCATCCAAGCACAATGGCTTCGCAATCAATTTGGTGGTATTGCCACACGGGTTTCCAAATTTGTCTTCAGGATACATAAACTGATAACAGACACCTTTGAAGCAAGACACAGACAGCTTGCAACTTCCATTTCTTTCACATTCTTGCTTTAGACATTTCACTACACTTTGAGTAGCTAGCACATACCAGCACCCTCCTATAACCTTAAATTAAGCACATAGCTTGGCATGAGTTGTTAATGTCCAAAATATAGGTTAAACTTCCGAGTGGTACCAAAACTTCAATTCGTATGGAAATGATATAAAATTTAATTTTTTGTTAAATGTAGAATATTTTAAAATTTTCATATATCAAAATAATATGATGGATGTAAAGATTAAAAAAGAGTAGACTAACATGAGAAGCAATGAGGTAAGCAATGAGATTAAGGGCAAAACCCCACCAAATGGTGCCAAAGATGTAACCGGTGACCTTTTTCATTCTGGTCATCAAGCAAAAGCTGTGGTAGAGCTTAGGCAAGAACTGAAACAAGAAAGTGAGCAGTATTAACATTAATACCAGCTTTATCTTTTCTTGTGAGATCAGCCTTGGCACCAATAACCAAAACATTGCCTGCATATTAACAAATACAGCAATTAAGCAACCTCCTGATTCTCTCATAAATATAAAACCATCAAATCACAGCTTTGCTGCTAAAAAACAGTGTTTAAATAATCAGACCGGCCAATTCAACCGGTTTGACCACAAACTGATCAGCAACCCCATTTGATTTTTTCCTAAAAGCTGAATTTTTGGTTCAACCAATTTAGTTATACCGGAAAAAAAAAACCCTGAAAAAACCATACAAACTGGTGAACTGTAAAAATCTTAAACTTTTGAATTATTTCATTTTGATCATGGAACTTTTTGATGACTATTTTAATTGTATTTTAACGGGAATTTTTTTTTAATTTCAAGTCAAATTATTCGTATGTGACAATTTGCACTTGATTGATTAAGCCACATCATACCTTATTTATACGTTTAGTGATAAAAAAATTATTTTTGTTGAAATAAAATTACAATTTAATCATCAAAATAATACAAATTAAAGGTTTATGACCATTCCAAAAAACTAACAGTTTAATTCTCTCAAAATTAATTACACTGTCGATTTAAATAAATTTAAACTTAAAAAACTGTAAAATCGTCATATATAAAGATTAATTATATTTTTATATTCTTATATATAAAGAAAACTTTAATACGTATTTTATAAAAAATTATAAATAGTTTTTTTATATTATTATAAGGGTTCAATAGATGGTCATAACAATTGAATTGATTAAACTGTAAACCGATGGCCATACCAGTTCCGCAACCAGTTCAATTTTAAAACAATGATTTATTTCTCAATCTATTAGGGTCCTATCTATTTATATTTTCATTGAAGCACAGAAAAATTGAACCAACCTGAGGAAATGGTAGGATGACGAAAACATCAAACCAAAATCCTTTAAGAGACTTGGCATAATGAGAAGCGATGGCACGTGCGTCCCACACGAGCTTCCCACATCCAAAAACAAGGCTCTCTTTGGAAACATAAGCCAACCTGAACTGTAACCAAACATGCCAAAACTGAACAGCGTCCAGACATGTCCTAACCACCGTTACAGCAGCTGCCACGTCATTGTCCACATACAAACAAGGGGCCCCACCTTTCCCTATCGACAGCGTCAATGCATAAAAGAATAGAGGATCAACAGCTAAGGATATTCCACGTGCCAATAGGAAAACCCTGTTCCACCATTGCACCAACTGGCTACGTGGGTCGAGCACTGACCCGAACGGTTGCGGTGGTTTCCGGGGCCGGTTTCCGAATGGGTATTTGGTCCGGGTATGGATAGGGATAAGGGATGACCCGGCGAGTGCTTGCCAATGGGGTTGGCGAGCAGTGGCGAGGTCACAGCTTGTGGAGTGGAAGATGGGGACTCCTACTTGCTGACATGCATAGCATTCGTAGTATAAAACGGCACCGTTGTAGGTGCTGCGGCTGTGTTTTTCCATGATCTGGAAGAAGCTGTAAATGAGAAAAATGAAATGTGGGTATTTAAAGAGAATAGAAGAGAAATACAAGTAGAACTGGAAATTTAAAAGAGAAATGACGTGAAGATTGTGAGAGTGTGAGATTTGTTTTATTGATGAAAATAGAAGAGTTTGTCTGTTAAATTAATATACCAAATATTTGAGTATGTATTAAAATTATATTGTATATCAGTAATGCAATTATGCATGTATTATATGGCATTTGGAACTATATACCAAAAATATTTATAAAAATGGGTGGCAGTTAATGCATGAAAAAGAGAAGAATAGACAAGAGTGTGGTTAGTTGGTTGGGTTTGGGTCTGAGAGTGGGGCTAGGGTCTGGGTTCTTTTTTCTGAATGGTGAGTGAGAGTGGGGCTGAAGAATCTGTCAGGTGGACATAAATGGATAAACCATATATTTCAGCTTTGCCAGGAATATCTTCTGTTTCTTCCTCCCATTTTTACAATGTCTTGCTGTTAACTTATCTAATGGTTTCTCTTACTTTATCTAATTACTTAATTTTAGTATTTATTTGATGCTGTTTAATCCAAATTTTTAAAAAAGATATTCCTTGTATAATGGCAAACCACTTGAACTACATTAGGGGTGAGTAGACCTATCTATGGGTTGGGTACAGCTCGGCCTGTCTAGGCCTGTCTCTCTTGGGCCGGGCTTGGACAATATCTTTTGTTATAAGTTCGGCCAGAATTTGAAAAAATCCGTTATTTTGACAGTCGGGTTCAAACTTTCATTTTATACAATTATTCATATAAATTTAAAAAGGCCTAATGTCTTAAAAAAAACCCCGACCTTTTAGCCCATTTTCAATCATACCCTGACGTTGAAAATTTATCAATTTTACCCTATTTTGCATTTTTGTGTTTCAATTGTACCCTGAAAAATTAAATTAACATCTTTTGCGTTTGTAAATTTGTTTAAAACATTCTCCATGTCTCGTATATATTAATTGTATATTTTAAAAATTTATTTAAATTTAGTTAAATTAATTAAGAATTTAAATTAGTGTTAATTTGATTATGGTTTTTAGTTAGTTTTTAAAAATAAAGGACTTAGTTGTATTTTTTTTGAATAAAAAAGAATTTAATTTCATGTTTAGACTTAATTAATTGAATGATTTCATCATTTCAGTAAAAAAATTAACAAAAATTAAAATATTTGGGGTACAATTGAAAACGGAAAATTAAAAAGTGGGTAAAATTGACAAATTTTCAACGTCGGGGTGGAATTGAAAAAAAGTTTAAAGGTGAGGGGTTTTTGAGTGATTAGGCCATTTAAAAAGGTCTTGTCCAAACTCGTATAAACAGAGTATAAGTCGGATTTGGAAGTATGAAGTCTGTATCGGCTTAGTTACAGTTTGTCATATTTTTCATTATTCGGTTTGGTTCAACTTTAATTTTGGAAAACTAAAATTAACTGAACTGAATGGATAATCGAATATTTAAATTTTTAATTTTTTTTAAAATTTTAAATTTTTCAATTTTTTTTACTTTTCAATTCGGTTTGATTTTGATATTTTTTTCTCAGTTTTAGTTTTGAGCTTGTCAATTTTCAGTTTGGTCGGTTTGGACTAAACCATCTCTTATTTAAATATTACGTTTGAAATATTTTTATAGCTATTTAATAAACCATAATATATTTGTAACTATTTTTATTTTTCTTTCAAAGAAGTTTAATTATTTTAACATAAGTTTACACTTATTTGAAAAATTGATTAAATATTAATATGTATGAAAAATGTAAAAGTTTATATGTTTCTAGTTAATTTTAAATTTAAATTTATATTGATTTAAAATCAGACCAAACCAAAAAATATTAGATTTTTGAATTTTAAAATTGAAGCAAAGCAAAACAGTTATGTCTGATTGAAGTTTCAAACTAATAAATTTAATTAAATTTTCTTAAAAAATAATTTAAAAGGAAAAAAAATGTATATAATTAGGTGTAGATATGTCATTAATTAAAAATCATTAAAAATATTTGATTATTTTATAATTCATGGACTTTTTTGAAAATTAAATAAATTTATGGACTAAATTGAATATTAGTTTTAGCAACATGTTCCTTTAGCTTATGAAAATGGATAGTGGTGAATTCTGATAAAAAAATTAAAGAAAACTAATTGATTTTTTAAAAAGTTTTTTTATGAATGATTTTTTTAAAAGTTATAGAAAAACTAATGATTACTGATGGAGTCTGCCTTCTGAACCGGTGAGTGAACCTGCAAAACAGGGTAGAAGCTAACCGGACGGTGGTTGTCCGATTAACTCTCCGATGCTAAAGTCAGTTTAGAGCTTTGAGCAGCGTTTTGAGTATATGAATGTAATTGTGATTCTAGGCATACCTCGTGCTCCTTTTATAGTAGTCGAATATACCTAGTAGAGTTGTATTAGGTAGGTGAATCCTACTTTGTAGGGATTCGGCCGTATCTTAAGGATTCTCCTGATTTGTCGAGATCTACCTTAATCTGATAAGAGTCCTATTTAGGAACGTCTTCCTAAATAGTCTTATCTTCCTAAAGTAGAGCTTATCCTTCCATATGTAGTGTTTGTGTCCAAATAGGACAAGGTTTCTATATTTAGTCGTGTATCCGAATCCCGGACCTGACGCGCTCTTGGCGGATCATGTGGGATTCGGTCTTTATTAGTGTATTACCGAATCTTAGAGATTCGGTATCTCCTTCATATCTTTCCGTCTTCAGGGGGAGTCCGGTGTCGCCTGAGAGTGGATCTCCTGCAACTCGGCTCCATTATACTTACAGTAGGATTCGGTATCCATCATTAGCCCCCCCGCAAGTGAGCTGAAGTAGTTTGGCATTTATGCCTTAGTGGATTTTAGCTCTTTTGGAGCTGAGTTCTTTTATGCGGGCGAGTCGCTTTGCATTCCGGGCGAGTCGTTTCATATGTTTGTGGGTGACGTTTCTTCTTTAGTAAGATTCTGTGTTGCCACGTGTCGGCATTTAATGATTTAAACGGTTAATGATTCAAAAGCATTTTGTATTTAATCTCTTCGCATTTCTTCTTTTCCCTCTTACTTTGCTTTTCGAATTTACTCTCATTTCTTGTAGCTATTTCCTTTTCGTTCTTCGTTTGATTGTTTGATTCTTCGTGACTTGTTTTCTCCAGATTTTACAGGTATGTTTTCTTTCGTCGTTTGGATGTTAATATGGCTTTCTTCTTTGTATATTCTCCATGCTTTATATTCTGGAAATTTCTTCTGTACTTGTTGTTCTTTGATGTGTTCTTCAACGTGTTCTTCAATATATTTTTTGTTTGATCCTTATTTTGTGTTTATGTTTGTGATTCCCTGTTCTAGGATGCCTCTTAGTCGAGTGGAAGATGCTTGCGCTGCTATGGCTTTTACCCGATCGAAGCTTCGTAGGGATGAAGTCTTAGATATCTATTTTAAGTATAGTTTTCCTTTTGATTATAGGGTAATATTACCCGGTGCCGATATGGCTGCGTCTGACTCTCCCGGATCTTCTTGTAGGGCGGTTCTTTTTGAAGAGCAATTTGCTGCTGGTCTTAGGTTTCCTTTGGATCCCTTTTTAGTAGAAGTGTGTAGGGATTTAAAGGTTGCTCTAGGGCAACTTTACCCTGGTACGATTAGAGTAGTGCTTGCCTTTTCGGAGGCATGTAGGCTCCGGGGCTGTGCCCCTTCTCTCAAAGTGTTATATCATTTTGTAGACTTTAGGAAGTGTGATGGCTGCTTCGTTTTCGCCCTTGGTAGAGAAGGGCGATCTCGTATTTATCTTCCTTGCCTAACCAGTCGCTGGCGAAGGCGCTTCTTTATTGTCTATCATAAATTTGCTTTTCTTCATTTTTCGGATGGTTTTTCTTCTCATCCAGTTCGGAGCTATTCTTCTCCTTTAAGTTTATCCGAGTCAAAGCTTGCTTTTGACATATCTTCCTGTAGTATTGTGTCGCGTCCCCTTTTAGATGTCTTGGTTAATAGTCATCTTCGGAGTCGATGGTTTCCTTTGGAGGATCCTCCTCGAGGCTTGGCGGATCTTTGCTACTCTTTTGTTCAAGGTATATTAATTTGCTTAAGTTCTTTTTAATGTTTCTTTTGTAGGATGTCTTCTTCTTCTGACGATTTCCTTTCCGGATTTCAAGTAGATTTGGACGTTCCGATGGGTGGTCCTGACGTTCCTATCGCCGACGTTATTCCTGGCGACATTGTCGTGGATGGGGCTCCTGTTGATATCCCCCTAGCTCCCGCCGAGGTAGCGTTGCCTGAGGTTATTGTTATAAATGATGATGATGGTGATGACTCGGCTGTTCCAGTCGGCGACGAGGCGATTCCGTCACTACTCCCCCCTCTAGCATCATCTATCGTTTCGGGGGGAGTTGGGGGTGTGGCCTCAGAGGGGCCTGTTGTTGCTGATTCGGGGGAGATTTCTTTAGGTCGAGACCCGGATTCTCCGTCTAGAAAAAGACGTCGAGTTGTCGATGATTCTCCTACGAGGGAGAGTTTTCCTGGAAGCTCTTCTTCTGCTCCAGACTTGGTTCAATGGGTCGAAGGTCAGGATCCTGCCAGTTTGCTGAATCCGAGAGTGCTAGCGGAATATATCCGGACTTTGGCGATTCCTGATGATGTCACGTGGTTCTGTGGTAGGCCGGGTCAGGAGCTTTCCGATCTGGCTTGTTTTCATGGTTTCTCTGTAAGTGCTTTCTTTCTTGAGTATAATATGTTTTTTGTATTCAGTTGCTTTCTTATTTGTTTATTTCTGGTGTGTAGGCCCTTCAATCTGTTCTGGTATTGAACGACCGCCGACAGTGTGCCGAGGAGGAGGTCGAGCGTCTGTCTGCTCTTTTGGCGACTTCCGAGTCTGAAAGGGCGAAGTTGAAGGCCTCTTTGGAAGAGCATGATTCCCTTCTGGCGCAGCTCAAGGCGCAGGATGCGATTAATGATCGCCAAGTGAAAGTGATTGAGAAAAAGACCGATGACTTGACTCAAGAGATCGAGGAGCTTATTCGGATCAATTCCCTTGTTGGTGGGGAGAGGGATAGTCTTAGAACGGAGGTTGAAGGTCTTCACATCCGTCTGCTAGATACGAAGGCTTTTTACTCTGCTCTGATAAGCGAGTATCGCCTTGCGATTGGGAAGAAGCTTCTGGAGCAGAATCCCAATATTGATCTTTCTGGGGTTAACGGGTTGGATCCCCAGGCCATCGCCCGTGATCTCCTCGTCAAGATTTCTAAAGACCGTGTTTAGTAGTTTTCTTTTGATTGTATTTGCTGATGTATTCGCAATTTTGCTTTTTGTAATTCGCAATTTATGAATATATTTTCTTCGTTTTTCTTCGAAATGTGCTTTTGCCTTATCTTTATGTACTTGTCTTGCCTCGAGGGTTACTCTAAACCCTGTTCTTGGCGTTGCTTTTTGTAGAGTTAATCTAAACTCTATTTATTCTTGTTTTTGTTTCGAGTTAATCTAAACTCTTTTTTGGCGATTCGCCTTTTCTGAGTTAATCTAAACTCATTTTTAGCCTTTCGTGGCGATTTGCCTGGTTCGGCGATTTTGCTTTGAGTTAATTTAAACTCATTTTCTTGGCTTTTAGCCTTTCGTGGCGATTTGCCTGGTTCGGCGATTTTGCTTTGAGTTAATTTAAACTCATTTTCTTGGCTTTTAGCCTTTCGTGGCGATTTGCCTGGTTCGGCGATTTTGCTTTGAGTTAATTTAAACTCATTTTCTTGGCTTTTAGCCTTTCGTGGCGATTTGCCTGGTTCGGCGATTTTGCTTTGAGTTAATTTAAACTCATTTTCTTGGCTTTTAGCTTTTCTTGAGTTTGATCTTTAATTTATTTTTTCTTCTTTCGTCTTTGATTTAATCATTCGTGGCTGTTCTTGATTTTTATTTCTTTATTGGTTCGTCTGGCTAATCAGATGGTAGCGAAATTGAATTTTTATTGATAAAAAGATGGCATACAAAGCATTAAAGATAGATTTGACGCCATCTGGTAAGACGGAGAGTCGTTACCGATGATGGGTCGTTTTTCATTCCTATTCTTCCTTCTTTTCGGTCTTGTTTTCTTGGAGATCCACCACTGATTCATCATAGCACTTCTTGGCTATTCCTTGGTCTCCTCTCAGCGTCACTACTCCCTTTTCAGTCGGTACCTTCATTGCCAGTGCTCTGATGCTGGTTACCGCTGCCGAGTCATGGAGGAAAGGTCTTCCTAGGATGGCATTATATGTCAATTCCATGTCCACTATGTTAAATAGTGACATGATTTTCTTGTTCATTCCTCTTTCCGGGCCGATTATTACTTCCAAGGTGACTGCTCCCAGCGGGGTGATGGAGGGTCCACCGAGTCCTGATAGCGGAATTGGGACTCGGCGTAACCTTGACGCTGTTCCTCCCAACATTTTGTATGCTGCATTCGTCATGAGGTTTACTGCACTTCCTTCGTCGATAAGGATCCGCTCCATGTTCCAATTTTCAATGATAGTAGTCACTACCAAAGCATCGTTGTGAGGTGCTTTGACATGTTCATAGTCTTCTACATCGAAGATCACTGGCGGCATGTGAGTTTCTCGTATGTTCATTACTTCCTTCCTTTGCTTCCTCCTGATCGTGGAGCTACTATGCCCTCCACCATTAATCATGTGTATGGTTCCCAGAATTTTGGATGGGCGCTCGTCTTCTTTTTCTTTTGGCTTGTCTTCTCTGTTTCTTTTTTCTCCCTTGTCATTGCTCTTCTCTTTTCGGGCCACAAATTTCCTCAGTTCGCCTGTGTCGATCATTCTTTCGATCTCGACCTTTAAGTCTCTGCAGCTATCCGTTTCGTGTCCGTAATCGTCGTGAAATTTGCAGTACTTTCTGGTGTCTCTTGCTTCTGCTTTCATTTTGGGTGGCCATACCACGTTTTTGATGTTTTCTTTGATCCACATGAGGACATTAGTTCGGCTGGTGTTTAATGGAGTGAAGTTATTCTCGTCATCTCTGGGATCGTATCTCGATTCATATCTTGTCTGGGGGGCGAATCGTCTGCTTTCTTCGGGTCTTCCTCTTCTGTCATCAGGTTTGGACTTGGTTTTTTCTCTGGATCTCTCTTTTGATTCTTTTCCTTTTGCTTCCTTTCCGCGAATCGCCCTTCGCCCTTCGTCTAACTCGAAGTATTTCTGAGCTATGCCCATTAAGTTTGAGAAAGTTGTGGGTTTATTGACTAGCAGCTTGTCCACCAGCTTTCCGAATCGCGTCCCGTCTCGCAATGCTTCTGTCGCCATGTCGACGTTCAGGTTGTCTATCTTCATAGCTTGCTTGTTGAATCGTTCGATGTAGCTTCGCAGGGTTTCTCCTTCTTCTTGGATACAGGCTCTTAGGATACTGGTAGTGGTTTTAGCTGGGATGTTTGTGAGATATCTGTTGAGGAATTCTGTTGAAAGCGAAGCGAAGCTTTTGATCGAGCCTGGTTTTAATTTGTTATACCATCTCTGGGCTGTGCCCGTGAGCGTGGTAGGGAAAACCCTGCAGAGGATGGCGTCTGATACGCTGAGTAGCCCCATGGTCGCTGTGAACCTAGAGGTATGGTCTCGGGGGTCTCCTTCCCCATTGAAAATTGGCAAGGTCGGCAGCTTCATGCTGTACGGGATGGTTTCCTCCATGATCTCGGGCGAGAGGGGTGATCCTTTCAGCCTGAGGTCCTCTATATCCAATTCTTCAGATTTTAGTTTTTTGAGCGCTTTGGCGATCTTCTCTTCTAGATCTTCTTCCACCACATATGTGGCTTTGCTTTTTTGGGGTGTCTCTGACGATTCGCCCTCTCCTTCTTGGTGTTTTTTCTTATTTTGTTCTTTCCCTGCATCTCTTTCTTGTCGCTTACTCCTTGGTGGGGCATCTTCTTTTTCCTTCTCCCTTCGTTCGTCTCGTTTCGTATTCAGATTGCTTCGGGCGTCCTCCTGGTTGTGCTCATTTCTGGGTGCCTCTGGTGATTCCTCGTTAGATTTTTCTCTGTCAGGACTTTCCTCTTCGCTGGTTTCCTTTTCTCGTTGGTTTCGTGTTTCGTTCCTCTCTTCGTTTCCTCTGGTCCGAGGTTCCTTGCTTTTGTTGTTTTCTGCCCTTGTCTCCCGTCGGCCTGGGTTTGCATCTCTTGTTCTTTCTCTTCTTCTGGGAGCTGTAGGGCTGAAGTTTTCCCTTAGCATTCTCATAGTTTCTTCGTGCCTGTCGTTTGTTCTTTTGGCCTCATTAGCCAATCTGTCAAGATTTGCCTGCACAGATTCTAGTATCTTTTTCAGCATTTCGCTGTGTGGATCTTGTGTCGCTGCATTTGGTGCTTGTTCTTCAGTGCTTAGGTTGAAAGCAATTGGGATGCTTCCTCTTATTGGATTAGTTTGGTACTGGGGTGTTGAGAAAGAGAGCCCTCCGGTGTTGCTTTTTTCCCCGGAGTTGAGAAGCCCATCTTCCGTCACATTGATTATCTCCGGAGTGCTTTTTGGGTCCATTGGTTGTTTGTCTTTCAGGTTTACTCTTTCAGAAGTCATCTTCTTCAATGAGATTTGTTTTTGAGTTCAGAAAAGCTCCTTCTTTTGAAGTTTAGTTAAGCTTTTCCCACAGACGGCGCCAATTGATGGAGTCTGCCTTCTGAACCGGTGAGTGAACCTGCAAAACAGGGTAGAAGCTAACCGGACGGTGGTTGTCCGATTAACTCTCCGATGCTAAAGTCAGTTTAGAGCTTTGAGCAGCGTTTTGAGTATATGAATGTAATTGTGATTCTAGGCATACCTCGTGCTCCTTTTATAGTAGTCGAATATACCTAGTAGAGTTGTATTAGGTAGGTGAATCCTACTTTGTAGGGATTCGGCCGTATCTTAAGGATTCTCCTGATTTGTCGAGATCTACCTTAATCTGATAAGAGTCCTATTTAGGAACGTCTTCCTAAATAGTCTTATCTTCCTAAAGTAGAGCTTATCCTTCCATATGTAGTGTTTGTGTCCAAATAGGACAAGGTTTCTATATTTAGTCGTGTATCCGAATCCCGGACCTGACGCGCTCTTGGCGGATCATGTGGGATTCGGTCTTTATTAGTGTATTACCGAATCTTAGAGATTCGGTATCTCCTTCATATCTTTCCGTCTTCAGGGGGAGTCCGGTGTCGCCTGAGAGTGGATCTCCTGCAACTCGGCTCCATTATACTTACAGTAGGATTCGGTATCCATCAATTACGATAGAACGTTAGTAAGCATATGTTACCAATTTTAGTTTATATCATGTCTTTATTTAAAAATTGATTTTTTAACAGGAAAAAAAACTAACCAAAAAATTTGATCAAAATATGTTGAGCTTGTAAATTAGTAAGCATATATTACCAATTTGCCATCACTAGTTAGAAGCATCCTTATTGAAACAGAAGAACACCCAATTCCATCTCCTTCAAACCTACTTTAAAACAATATCTCAGCTTAATCAACACCAACCAAACATTAAAACACCAAAGAATATATATGGTCCACTAACTATGCATCAAAATCATTAAAAAATAAGTTTTCCCTTGTGCGTTATTTTCTTAAAAAAACTTATACATGAACATAAGAAACTGATATATCTCCTTACCATGCACATTAATGGAATTAATTTGCAGGAATTTCATGTGATGCTACATTTTTTCGCCCTTCCAAGCATGAAACACCTGCTGATTAAAAAGCATATACTATATGTTATAATATGAGAAATTTATGTCATTATATTTGAGAGATGATGATGAGAAAAAACTTCCCAAGTTGATGCTATATATATGACTTCTGCAAAGTAATATTATAAGATGAAGTTTTTTTTCTTCCTGAAATATAAGATGAAGATTGTTAGATACATATTTGCATTATTTAATATGCTGAAAAGCCATTGGTACACAAGAATAAACATTAAAAAGGACATTTGTAGAATAATTTATGTAAGGCCAACAACAAATATGGCCACAACAAGATTTGGTAAATGGAGATTGAAGAAGTTTTTTCCTTGGATTCTATATATTATCGGTTCTTTTGATCACCGTAAACAATTGCTATCTATCACTCAAATAATCAATCTATCAAAAAAATTAAATTGGATAATTTTTTTCATATATTTATAATTTAGATAAAAAAAATAAACTATTTGGTCCGCTTATTTTAAAAATTTGAACAATTATACCCAAACTCCAATTTAATCAAAGTTATAAAGATTCTCTTTTTCTAATTGTACAAATCAAATAAATTTATGTAAGTAATCCACGTCGAACCAAACACGTATCAGAGGTAATTGCCACAATTAAAAAAAAGAATTATAAAAAGAAGAAACAAATATGTTCCTTCTTTTATAGGAGAAGCAGTTGTTCCTCCTTCAATGGAATCCGTCCTTCCGATATATTTTTTTCAAAATAAATTTATTTCATTTTGTTTGAAAAATATTTTTTTACGGTTTTTAATTATAAATATTTATTGATAATTAATATAAATTAAATAAAAAATTAGTATAATTTGTAAATCTTGTGAGAAAAAATGTGTTTTTGTACTAATAATAATTTTAATGTCTAATTAAAATATATGTTAAAAATGAAATATTATTTTAATATATTTTTTCAAATGAAAAGAGGTCAATTTAAAGCATCGGGTAGAGGTGAAACATAAAAACCCAAATAAAGGTGAACCTGATTTTTTTCTAGATTAGGCCTTTTAATTAACCGGAAGTGTTGAAGTTTGAATTTAAACTTTTCGGTTATAAAAACTCCAATATCATATTGTCAGAAACTAATCAATCCGAAAGGTAAGCTATTAAGTGAAATTCTAACTGTAATTTTATTCTTTCTAACGCTGGTTAGAAGGATATTAATCTTGATTAACACAATTGTTATATTTTATTATATATCTTATACAATATGTCATCATGAAAACCAAAAGAAAACTGATACTCTTGATGCCTGTGCTGGCTGGTTAGTATGATGTTTTTTTTTTCATTTATCAATTGTGATCTACTAAAGCTATTATAATACATTCAAATCACAGAAGTTTCATTGCTCTTTCCTAATTTTAAACCTTGCATTTTACTCAAATTTTACTCTATTATAATACATTCAAATCATAGAGGTTAACATTTTGTCATTAACGGTTTTGGCTGAGAAAGAAAGTTCGTAAGACTACGGACATATCAAATATAATACATGTTTTGTGCTTACTCATAAATCATAATGAGTTTAATATTAGAATTATTGAGTTATTTACAACGTGCATAAGATTTTATGCACAAAGTTTAAATAACAGTATTGTTTAAGTCAATGCTGTTGTTGTTACAACAATTTTATTTTACAAAATAATTTTATATAACTATATATAACGTTAACTCTTTCCATAGATATATCTCTAATTTGGCCGGTCAATTTAGCAAATTAGAATAATTTTTCATCTAGTTAAAATTAATCTTTTTTTAACCAGACCAATCAATACATATATCCACATAAGCCAAATACGTCGAACCAGCTATGTCCTTTATAGAAAAATACAGTTTTCCTTTTAAAAAAACCAGTTAATTATTACGAGTTTATTAAATTTAAATTTAAAAATTCAATATTATGAATATGATTTAATTTTTTATTTCATTTCAAAATGACAATATCAAACGTGCTATGATTTTTTTTTTTTTTGGTAAGCTGGAGAAAGAAACTTTAATGAGAAAGGGTTAATTCGGTCATCGAATTTATGACCCGGAATCAAATAACTTATTTTTAAGTCATTTTGTTAAACAAAATACAATACATTTTATTTTTAGGTCAGATTTAGAGAAATATTATAAAATATAAACAAATTTATGGACTGCAATAATTCACGTTATACTTAATTGATTTAAAAATAGAAAATATTAATCTTAGTTAACCTAAAATAAAAAAAAATGAGAAACTAAATTCACCCTTTGCTTAAACTTTAATAGTCCGAGTTTACAGGACTAGGCTCTCTTTAAAAGAAGGGAAAAATTGAAAAATACTTGATTTTGTTAAAATAATCTCAAAAATACTTATGTTCGTTTTTATTTACGGACAATCTTACAAAAGAAAATAAATTGCACCTAGCACTTGATTTAATAAAAACATTAAACCTAACACTTAAAATCTTATTTCTCTAAACCCTAAACCCTAAATCATACTAAACCCTAAACCCTAAATCGTGCTAAAGCCTAAACTCTAAACCCTAAATTTCAAACTCTAAACCCTAAAACATGCTAAACCCTAAACCCTAAATTCTAAATCTTAAACTCTGAACCCTAAATCATGCTAAACCCTAAACCCTAAATCATGCTAAACCCTATATCCTAAATCTTAAACCCTAAACCCTAAATCATGCTAAACTCTAAATCATGCTAAACTCTAACCCTAAAATCATAAACTCTAAACCCCTAAAATTCTAAAATCTAAATTCTAAGTCTTAAAAAAATGGAGTTAAATGTTGGATGAATAAAAAAATAAAGTTAAATGTTGGACGAAATAAAAAGGTTGGGTTAAGTGTCGAATGAAATAAAAAGGTGAAATCAAGTGCTGGATGAAATAAAAAGGTGGAATCAAGTGCTAGATGAAATAAAAAGGTGGGATCAAGTGTTGACAGGAAAAAAAAAATACTCAAGTATTTTTAAAGTTATTTTTAATAATTAAATGCTGAGTCTAATTTCCTCTTAAAAGAATGGATTGTCTGACCATTAGATAATTTAGGTCAGAAAAGAGGAAACTTAAATAAGTAATTTGAGCAAACATCTCTAAATATGTATATGTATAAGTTAAAGAGGGACTCACCCAATTTTAGCTTCTTGCCTTTGTGTCACCTTATCATACTCTATTTTAAAAAGTTGATACAATTATATATCATTGGTAAAGCCAAAACAAAACAAAAGAATATTGAAATTATCATTTACAATTTGTTTGTTGCATGATGGAATTACTACTATAACTTATATTGGTTCTTTATCATATTTATCTGATCCTATATATCTCAGTTTGTCTGTCTGAATTTATAATTTTTATTCTTTCTAGTGCACTTATACACGCAAATGCTTATTAAATTTAGACAAAAGAATCTTTTATATCCTTAATTTCAACCAATTTAATAGATATACTTTAATAGAAAATTAACAGCTTGGTATGTAATTTAATAAATTGGCACGGTTATATTTAACGTGTATGGTCGGATGTAAATTGTTCTCGTAAATTTATTTGATTTATTCAGTTAAAAAAGAAAAACTCCATAATTTAAATTGAATTAGAGTTTTAATATAATTGTCTCATCTTACCGAACTAACGAAGATGGCCGTCCAAATTTCTTTTAAAAATAAATCTGTCAAAACGATCAAAATTTTAAATATATATATAAAATTATGTTGTCTTGAATTTGATATTTAAACAATCACATATATCATGCACTTAAATATTTAATTAAGATTTTGTTTATAGAAAATTCAAAATTTTTAATTTTATTAAATTTAATCTAACTTAAAAATTTGGTAGTAATTCTAACCCAATGTTAAAATCTACCTAATTAACATGTGATATTATACACTACAATTTTAATTTCTGAAACTGTAAAAACAATGTAGAAATTTTAAAACAATATATTTATATAAATTTTCTTAATTCATCGTTAAAATATTAAAAATGCATGTAAAAATTATATAATTATTGAAAATAGTTAAAATCGCAGTTAACTTTTTTGAATTGAATTAAAATTATTAAAAATAAAAGTTTAGAATAAATTTTTAAAAAAGGATCAGCTTTTTGAACCATTAGACCTTTAAGTAAGTAAATATAAAATGTTAAAATTAAAATTAAAATTTTTGATTTTTTTTTAAATATTTTATTAAATAGTTAATCATGATGTGAAACTTTATTTGTAATTTTTTATTATCTTTAACACATAAATCACATGTCTTAAACATGTAGAATCATGGTGTGTTATATCTTATTTATTTGTTTGGCTATTTTTGAACGTTAGCGGAAGGTTCCTAGAATCATAGTGTGTTTTAACTTCTTACTGTAGTTGTTTTGTTTTGAAGTTTTTCATCTTTTTTTGTTTTCTATGTACAATTTGATAAGCAAAATTGATAAGCAGGAAGAATTTCACCTACACTTCGGTTACTTTTTTTTTTTTTTAATAATTCCCAATGGATTTCTGATGATTTTTAACAAAATTCCGATGGATATGTGAAATTTTATGATGGATTTTCCGACGATAATACATTGACAATAATTATATTAGTTAGTTATTCACGATTGTTGTATAGGAGATAGACGAGCACTAAAATTTAATTAGGGACCGGTGATACACATATTTTGTATAGCGTTTTCCAAATATGATTGTTAGTAATACTTTCTATTTTTGAGGAGTGCTTGGAAGTAGGGGTGAGCATCGGTCGGTTCGGTTCGGTTCGGTGGGAAAATTTTCGGTTTTTTCGGTTTTCGGTTTGGAAATTTCTCAAACCGAACCGAACCGAACTTTTAGTTTGGAAGTAAAAAAACCGAACCGAATTAAACCGAAATATTTCGGTTCGGTTCGGTTAAAACCGAATTTAATTATTTTTTTAATTTTTTTAATTTTTTTATTAAAATTAATTCAAATATTAAATAATTAGAGTCTAATATACTTTCATATATGTTTAAATAACAATTATTAATTCATATATCAATAATAATAAAGATATAAATACAAAAAACATATAAATATAAGTATATATGTATATTATTTTTAAAAAAGTTATATATTTTATATTAAACTTCGGTTCATTCGGTTTTTTCGGTTTTTCGGTTTTCAAAACACAGAAACCGAACCGAACACCGAACTCCGAACTTTACCTAAAGTAGGAACCGAACCAAACCGTTTTCACCGAAAAACCGAACCAAACAACAAAGTTCGGTTCGGTTCGGTTCGGTTTTTCAGTCTGGTTCGGTTCTTGCTCAGCCCTACTTGGAAGGGTGTTGTTTTATAGGTAAATTATGCAAGAAAGTCATGTACCGGGAATCGAAGGAATTTGCAAAGAAACGAAGAAATTATATCAAATTGATCCTTGTTCATGAAGTAGTTGTTTTGTCCTTCTTCAAGACCTCAAATGAGAAAGAGTTCTTCATATGAATTGTAGTAGACATCCTAATCTTTCCAAAACATCAAGAGTTGCATCATTCGGAGTTTTCTAGCTCAGGTTATGAAGTTTTGAAGATTGACAAAACTGCAAGTTGCTTTAGTTTACTTACAGATTTAATCCTTCTGCCTGTATTGGATATTTCGGAATACTTAGAGACCTATAATGAATTTATGTTCTTCATATGAAATAAATTAGACAACTCAAGCTTTCCAGTGATTTAAGAACCAAGTAATTTGGATGTGTATGAAAAGAGTTATGACTTTACGAAGTTGCTGGTTGTGCAGAAATCCTGCCGGGCGGCAGGAATGAGTACCTCGGCAAAAATCACTTCTGGAAAAAGGTCCTGCCGAGGTGACCAGATCCTTCCGGGCGGCAGGAATCACGGCTGAACATAGAAAAAGTCATCTAGAACACGCTAAATTCATCGGAGATCAATCCTAATTCGACCCGGACTTATTTTGCAACATGAAGGGTGAAATCTTCTACTTCTAGAAGATTGAAAGCATCAAAGATCAAAGTCCAAATTGGATTAGGAGTGTTTCTCTACACATTCAACACCTAATCTTAATCCTAAAAGGAGATTGACTTAGGGCAAAACTCAAGTTTCAAGACCTTTATAAATAGAGCTGAGCTCAAGGCTATTCAATCATTCAATTCATTATGTAAATACATCATTATATTCTTTGTTTATTAATTTAGTTTAGTTTAGTTTAAGTTTTTAGAATAGTTGTTCTTTAGCTCAGCTTGTAAAATCATCCAAGCACAATTTGGATTTCAAGATTTCATTGAAGAAGATTATTTTCAAGACAAATCAAGTTTGATTTCTTCTCCCTTCTCTTTAATTATGCAATTATTATTTGTTTATTTGTTTGCTTTTACTATGTCTAGCTAATTTAATTAATCTAGAGTATTGTAAGTAGTATGGGTGTATGATTTAAATCCTAAAAACTAATTTACATATCTTTCTTTATTCTTGCAATTCTTATTATTGGGATTAATGCTTGTAATTACTTGATCACCAATTACATGATTGAAAATCGATTTGTGAGTAAACGTCATTAAAGCAAGTTGGTTGGAAAAGATAATAAGAACGTAGTTATAAAACATGAGTCTGTCCACTATGTTTGCGTTGCGTGGCATGTGAGGATAACTTTTCTTAATGCTTTGTTTATGATTGTTGGATTATTTTCTATTGTCCTCTAAGCCGTGACAGTAAGGACGATTCGGGGTAATCGGGTTATAAATAATAGGTTAACATCGTCTACGAAATAGGGGGTTAACGAGGTTAGATCTATCCGTCATTGCAAAAAATGATTAAAATTAGGATTGATATGAATTAGAATTGTAAGGCATCAAGAACCCATATGAAAGCAATATTCTAGCTTGTTTGTTATTATTGTTTGTTTTTATTATTTGTTATTTTCTGTTTTTCTAGGTTTAATTTAAAATACAAAAACACCTCATCTTTGATAACTCAAATAATAGTTTAGCTAGCTATTTTGGTATTAGATTCATTTCTCGTGGGTTCGACACTCTACTTACTCTTTATTACTTAATCACGATATTGTATACTTACAATTTTGTGCATCAACCGGTAAATGAAAAATTAAGTAAAAAGTACAAGTTCTTTAATATGAGTTAAGCCTTAATTTTTTTTTTCACAGTTAGCATGCATGCACTGGGGTGTGCAATATTCAGATATAGCTGAATTATATGAAATTTTAATTTGATACAATTTTTGGTTAGTTGAGTTTGGTTTTGTGTGTTGAATTAACGTCTGAACCGATTGGATTAACCAAATTACACATATATATGATGTTATTTTTGTGATTTTTACAACTGTTAAGGTATTTTTATAAATTTTATGGGATTTAGATATAATTTACCCTCTATTTTTTTTGGCTTATCCCCTTAAAAACCCCTCACCTTTTACCCTCAATTCATTTGCACCCTCACATTGCAAAACCACCATACATACCCAAATTACAACCTTTCACTTTCAATTGCACCCTCAAGCATTAAATTGATATCTTTTCACTTGAAAAAATAGGTTTATTTTTGTCTTAAATAAAATATTAAGTCCTATTTTAAAATATATGCTAGTATTAATTTGAACATTTTTTAAATGAAAAGAGATCAATTTAATGCTTGAGGGTGCAATTGAAAGTGAAAGGTCGTATTTTGGGTATATTTGGTGGTTTTACAACGTGAGCGTGCAAACGAATTGGGGGTAAAAGGTGGGGGGATTTTAAGGGGATAAGCCTTTTTTTATTATTGATAAATTACCCTCTAATAAATCAAAAAAAATATTTTAGAATAATTATTTGGTTCAGTTGTGATTTGATTATTGATAAATCACCAAATGAATCTGATCTGCTAAGGCCTGCAAACACCAGCAAACAGAGGTCAGATGGAACTTCCGGTGGGGGTCACCGGACGTTCGCTCCGACGCTCAAGTAAGGTTTTATGAAAGGAAGAAGAAGAAGAGAAAAGAGAAAGGTAATTCAGAGAGAATAAAAGAAGTTACATATGATTTGCCCTTAAACCCCTTTTTATAGTTAGCGTTTAGGTGCAAACCTTGCCTTGCTGGCAGGCTCTCCTTCATGTGGTCCCATAATTCGGTTATGCCTACGTGGAGAATATCTCCCGTATTGGGCGCAGTTTGTTAAGTGTGTCAGGTGGAGGGAACATTCGTCACGCACCTGTCAGAGGATCTTCTATGGTCCCAAGATCTGGTACACGTGAGTATGATCGTTTGCTAGATCTCGGAGTTCGAACAAAGCTTGAAGCCCGGATTGCTCAGACCGAACTTACATGTTTCCAGTCCCGGAGCTTGAACGAGGCTCGAAGCGCGGGTTGTCAGTATTGGGCTTCCCTGTCTCCAGACTAGAAGCTCGGACAGGATCTTTGATCCGACCTTGGCTTTAGTATGTGTCTCGGATGATGCTCAAATGTTCATCGATCCGGTGACCCCCCAGATTATATGGTCTATGATTTTACAGGTGGTCGGGTTTTTGTATCTAGTCAGAGTATCCCTTAGTTATTACAGTCCGGTGGTCGGTTGTCGACACCAAGTCGGTAAAATGCTTGACTTAGCGATGTTCGTTCTTGGCGAGGTTGCTTCGCCCCTACTAAATGTACTACGTTATCAATTATGAATAATTCAGTTAATATGAAAAATTGGACAGATTCAGCTACGGTTAATTTGGAATAGGTCGGACTGGCTGAACCGACTGATGCACACTCGTGGCCTACAAGGCAACTTTGATACATCATACATAGAAATGGCATAAATGTAAAATAAGGGACAAGAGTATTGCAACCTTTGAATCGTAATATGAAGAAAAATTGAGCACCAAAATTATGAGTTGGGACCATCGCAGATTTTCTAGCTTCTGTATGTATTGGCGATCCCAAATCCTAATAATACATAGAAAATTAATGATCACTAAAGCTATGAGTTGGGACCATGTCGATTTTTTTGCTTATTTTACGAAATTAATTACATCAAGATGCATGCATAGATTTCGGCTTAAATTACTTATATCTGAGACTCGGTTGAATGGACCACGTCATAAGCAAATAATATATGATTTCATAAATATAAAAAGAAAAATCGGGGTATCACTTTGTATAATTAAGGAATAGTTTGTTTAGAATTAGGTATGAAAATTGGAAAAGAAATCAGAATGAAAAAGAAAAAGGATGAGAATAATCGTTTTGTATATATTATTTGATTCAGTAAATTAATGGATAAAAAATACCTTTTTTCTTAAACTTGTGTTAAAATATCAAACGAGTCCAAAATTGAAAAAGGGGATCACTTATATTCTAAGCGGAATAGGATTCCCTCAAGTTTATTTTGAACTTGAGGGGGTTGTGTTCACGATATATACCGTTCATTATAAAATTAATGGTGTAGATAAAAAAAGTAGAATTTTAATCATATTAATCTACACCGTTCATTTTACAATGAACGATATAGATCGTAAACATAGGAATCCCAATCCACTCTAAATTGTGTAAAACGTATCAAAAACCCTCATTTCCACTCTCATACCAGAGAGTGAGGCACACTATCCCATTTTTTATGGTGAGTTTTTCAGAAAAATGGTTTTTGATGGTAAAAAGTTTAAAATGATTCTAAATATTTTTAATTTGTTATATTAACTCATAATAACTTTAAAAAACAATTTAATCTTTTTAATTTTAAAACTTTATATATTAGATTATTATAAAATAAAAAATAAAATATCATTTTATATTTTATACAAAAAAATTAATTTTTTTAAAATTTCACGTGAGGAGATAGAAAAGGAGCTGCTGCTCCTCTTCTCAGAGGAGAAGAGAAGGAGCTCCTCCTCGCCCAAGGAGCGAATTGCTCCTCAAGCGAGGAACATATCTGTTTCTCGCTAAACATACCCATTTGTGAATGGGTCTGCTCACACAATAGATTGGCCGGATTCCGGCCAATCTGTTGAAAAAAATTAAAAATTTAAAAGAATTTAAAAGGATAGAAATTTAATTTATTTAAAAATTTAGAATTTAATATGTTTAATTAGAGTTTAATTAGTATTTAAGTGTGGTTAATTATAGTTAACTATGATTTTTATAAACTCACTCTCTAATTAAAGTGACACGTCAGCAAAGAGGGTTTTTTTGATCGGTTTACACAAGTTTAAGGTATAAATGATCCAATTTTCCTATTTTGAATTTTTTTGATATTTTGACGCAAATTCGGGGTAAGTGATCCTTTCTTCATAAATTAATATAGAAATGTCTATGGGAATAAGAATGAAAATGAGAGTGCAAATATCAAACCAAATTTGGTTTGGTTTGATATTATAAAATAAATTGTTTTTTTTTTGTTCAGTTTGGTTTAAATATAATTTTTTAATGGCCAAACTCTTAAAAAAATACCAAACTCCTGCGATTTTTGTCAGTTATGACCAAATCTTTCAAATTTGCAAATATAATCCGTTTTTTGAAAATTATGTTCTTTTTATAGCCGAATTCGAATCAAATCGATTTTTCTGCCGACATGACAACTATGAATATAGGATTAAAAAAGTTAATCACAATAAAATATCAAATCTTTACGTGTTGTGTAATAATAAAAGGTTTAATCACAATAAAAAACCAAACCGATTCAAAAATTGTTATAAAAGGAATATAATTTGCAAAAATGGGTTATATTCGCAAATTTTGAAAGATTTGATCATATCTGATGAAAATCGTAAAGGTTTGGTATTTTTTGAATATAAAAAAATTAACTTACAACTATGTAAAATCAATTTCACAATTTGAAGTTTCACTAAGAAGGAACTTCCAAATCAAAATCTTTTTTAAATCTGACTTTTGCTAAGCATCTGAAATCAATTTCTAAAATTGGAATTGTACGGAACAAAACTTTCGAAATAATAAAAATTGCACTTTCCTCCAATTTATTTAATGGTACTTAATTGCAAAATAAAACAAAATAGAAATGAAAACAATACAATAGTTTGTCTTCAATTCTTTGCCAATCTTACATATCA
The DNA here is from genome assembly GCF_937616625.2 of Mercurialis annua. NCBI lineage: Eukaryota > Viridiplantae > Streptophyta > Magnoliopsida > Malpighiales > Euphorbiaceae > Mercurialis > Mercurialis annua. The sequence goes on along the minus strand of NC_065573.1, from coordinate 33,746,788 downwards.
CTATCATATGTATACGGTCTGTACCTTCTACACATTTTTATGTTCACGTAATTGATTTCACCAAATTGAAGGGATCAAAAATAGTACTCATTACCACTCATGCTAGTATACAAATTGGCAACACTGCTTTGGTGTGGCTATAAAACGAGAATTGGGGTCCAATTTCTTGACTCTCAAATTCTATGGAAATGGATTTTTATGAATAAAGTAGTGTCCAACACGTAACTCACGCATCAATTTGAGAAAACAAATATAAAAGTATAAAAGCATGCAATAATTTGTATACATGCCCTTCTAATTTAAATCATCGTAAAAATAATTGAATTTTATCTATTTACGATATATAATTTTCTACAAAAACAGAAAACAAATATAGAAGTATAAAAGCATGCGTTAATTTGTATACATGTCTGTCTAAATTCAATCATTGTAAAAATAATTGAGTTTTAGCTATCTACGATATGTAGTCTTCGATAAGAAAGCACCGATCGGAGGGACGTGCACAATATTGTAATGTCCTTAATAAATATTTAATTATCATAATCTAATTTTTTTATCCAATCAAAACTTTTAACTTATTTCTATTTCTCGTAATCAATTACTATTGTATTTTTGACCGCAAGGTAATTGTAAAAATATTCTTAGTACTCATGCTAGTATACAACCTCCAACTAAATCAGTTTATGTTCCTTTGGAATCTCTTTTTAAATATCTTCATCATAATTGATATAATTATCACTCACTGTTGCAAATGCATGTTCTTCTGTAGACTCTCTTCTCCCGCTTTGGGCATGGTTCCTTGATGGCTCAAGATGCTTGAAAATCTCACTCTTCTTCGATTTCTTTCAGTGGGTGTGTGGATATGTGAAGTTTTTTCAAATTGAAAAGACAAAAAATTGTCAATTGGGATGTCATATTATTCGGATAAATCAATTTTAAAAAATATCAAATCAGATTTAAAAAATTGTATAGATTTCTAACGATTAGCCAAATTGAGATATTATTTATAATTTTTGAAAGGTTTTGATATATTTTCAAAAAGTCAAAACGTTTTGCCCGTTCAGTCCCATTCGACCTTTTTTTTACCTGTTAATCTTCAATTTATTTATGATTTGTTCATATTTTTGTTAAAAAAATTGACAGATTCACTCTTTTTTTCATGACAATTATTTATAAATATTGTTTTGGATTGTTCAAGTATCATTTTGGAAATATCAATAGTTTTTGACAGTTTTTTAAGAAAATTTCGATGGAGTTGTCATTTTCTTCACGAATGATGGTTTGATTTGGTTTAGAGACGTTTTTGAAAATTTTTTAGTGTGAAACTATTTGAAACCGTTAAAACTATCTTCAAAAAAAAATTGAAACTGTTTGAAACTGTTTAAAATATTCTCTTAGATATTGTTTGGACTGTTTCAAACCGTTTGAAATCATTCAAAATTATTTTTTAGCAACTGATTCAGAAATTTGTTTATAACCTTTTAAAAATATTGTTTAGAAGTCGTTGGATACTGTTTTTTGAATCTATGATTTATAAACGTAAAAATATATTTTAGAAACTATTAAAAAATATATTTAATTTTTTTAAAACTGTTTTTAGAAGAAGAAAAATTGTAAATTATATTTATAAACTGTTTGAAACCATTTGAAATATTTTTATAAAATGTTTTTTTAGAAACTGTTAAAAAATTGTGTTTTAGAAACCGTTTGAAATTATTCAAAATCATTTTTTTTTCAAAAACACGCTGGAATCCAAAAGTAAGAGTAAAAAAATACTCCAACCACGTTAAAGTATCAATTTTAAATTATGATCTTGGGATTAGATTTTATAAATATTCTTATTTTATAAGTTAAAAATCCCTTTTTTAACATGTTATACTGTATATCTGAATTAAAAGATATATATATTTTTAAACTCTATTACAAACTGTTCAGATCAGAAAAAGAAATGCACATGATTGTCCAGATAAATAAAAAAATGCACATGATTGTCAAATTCTTCAAGATTTTATTCCTATGACATTTATTCCATGTATATACTTTAAAGATTTGCATAACTTTTAATCTTCAGGTACAAGCATCTAAAATTATTATTTAAAAATCATAAATTACTAAAGGTACTAGTTTTTATTTTAAAACTCCCTCAAATGTTTCCTGACATTACAACAGAAACCCTCATCTGTTAAACAAGATCATTAATAATTAATTAGACACAAAGACAAGTTAACTAAAGAGTATTTTCATGAAACTTTCAATGAGCAAAACTTAAAAATATTCAAATTAATGAACTCTTTCGATTATATTTTTTTAATTTCATTAAACTGATATCTTCATTATTGAGCAAAAAATAATTTCTTTTTTTTGTCTAACAATTTTTTTTCCTAAATCTAAAAAAAATGTAATTTGTTGCATAAAATAAAAGAAATTTTTTAGTCAAATTTAATATATTAATTTGATATAATTCAAGTTTATGACATAAATAATACAATATGATATTATTTTAAAAAGGCTATTAAAATGATAGTTTAAACAGTTAGAAAATAACTTCCAATAAACTATGGGATTAAAGTTGCAATTTTGCCTTGAATTTGGGCATACTGATGCAACCTATCAATAACAACCACGTCAATGAGCAGTAGGACTTCTTGCAACCTTGGTTTGTAGGAAAATTTTGTTCCAAAATTAATAAATTTAAAAACTTTTCTTTTTAAGTTAGAGATCTTAATTAAATCAAGAAGTTTTTTAAATTTCTTACCCGATTGAAGATCCTTCAAACCAAAACAATAAAAAGAGAAATGAAAACTCCTTTTATAGATCTTGAGACAAATCGCTTAAAAAAATAGCGATGGTTTTCCAGCGATTAAAACCACCATCTCTAATCTCAGATTCTTCAACCACTAAGATGAGAGGGTCCTCCATATATAGAGTTTTATTAGAGAAAAAAGATGAAGGTTGAGAGGACGGAAAAGGTGGTTTTCCGGTCAAAAGCCAAAACCATCTCCTCAAAACTACGGTTATATATACATTATTAGTAAATATTGTTAAAATTATTTAAATATTTTACGTACGACTAAATAATACAAATACATTAACTTTTTTAAAAGAAAATAATTTAAAAATTTATTATTAAAATTCCTATCTCCCTACTATAATAAAAAAAGGGTTAATTACATATAAAATCACCACCTTTACACGAATTTTCAAAAATAACACGACCTTTAAAACGTGTCAATTCAGGGCATCACCTTTCATTTCTTTTCAAAAACAATATGGACACGTTTTTTGATAAAATTTTGCTGACTTGGACACCTGATGAGAGTGCCACGTGTCACGCCACGTCAGCAAAAATGCCACTAAAAATGTGCCCGTGTTATTTTTGAAAAGAAATGAAAGGTGGTGCCCTGAATTGCCACGTTTTAAAGGTCGTGTTATTTTTGCAATTTCGTGTAAAGTTGGTAATTTTATATGTAATTAACCCATAAAAAATCATACCTGCCATACATTAATTGCAATCACATAATTATTGAACAAACTAATAAATTATAACACATTTAGGGCAAAACATTTTTCATTTTTTAGTAAAGTTGTAAGAGAGAGAATAATGATTTTTGTTGCAGCAATTGAACATTATAATATAGAATAGCATGTAGTCTTTTGGTCAAAAAAGAAAGAAAAATAAGCATATAGTCTATAATCATTGAAATGGACAAAAATCATTCATGCCTACATTTTCTTATTTCTCATTCAATTATTATTATTTTCAATTTTTTTCTCACCCTTCATCTATTATTGGATTAAAATAATAAAATAAGAAGAAAATAATAGACTAATAATTTTGTATTGTTGCTTTCATTTTTTTGGTTTCTAGAAAATAGTATGGAGAATATGGTAATATAGTGGTGGAGTCTAAGCCAGCAAAATAGCAATCCTAATTGCAAGAAAATAACAAAAATAAAACTGGCCTACATTATATTGTTTTTATATGCTTGTTGAGTTGGCAACTTGGCATGTCCATGTATGCATTAAGTTTTTGAGATAGATTCAATTTCTATTCTACCTTCCATGTATCAATATATTTTTAATTAAAATAAAAAATACTGTTTTAAACATAATTTATTTAGTTATTTAAATTAGAGTTAATTGCAAATTAACATACTAATTTTATCATAATTTGCAACTGCAACACGAATTTTAATACTTGACAATTACCACACTAATTTTATTTTTTTGGCAAATTAGTACACTGAATGAAGCATGCAACAACATGTGGTTGTATATTATAATGTATACATTAGTGTTTTTCTAATTCGGTGTATCAATTTGCCAAAAAAAATGAAAGTAAATGTGGGAATTATCAAATTTTAAAGTGTTGTAATATTGATACCACTTGTTGAAACTATAATATCGATTGTTTTGACGATTTGTGACTGGATTTGTATGCGCAGCGGAATTAAAACCATTCGGTAGGTATTTAATTACGAATTTCATCAATAAACAATAATATAGCAAAATAATAACATAAGATATTTACATGGTTCGACATTAAAATGTATATCCGCGGGAGAAAGAACCGAATCATTCACTAATCATCAAAAAAAGTACAAAATTGATGGAAAATCATCAAATAGAGAACATCTCTAATAATTACGCCCCTACAATAAAAACTCATAAAATATTTAACTCTCTTCAATATAAATATTATTTTGTAAATCTTCTGATCAATCTTTGATTTTGTTGCCTCAGACATTTTTTCAGTTATTTCTCATAGATAATGAAATATAGATTTGTTTAATTTCAAGAATCAATCAGGAAAATTATTGATTTTAGCTCTTTTGTACACTTAATATTGAGAAAATTAGGAAAAACACTCTATTTTTTAAAATAATAGTAAATTATACCTCAACAAGGAAAAGATAGAGAAAATACCTCACCTTTTTAACACTTTTATTTTTTTACTCTAAAGCCTTTTTTTATTATAATAATACTTATTTCCAATTATTTTTTTACTCTAAGCATTTTATTTTTACTCTCATATATATTTCCTTTTTTTTCCAGATTTTCTTCCCTCTTTCTCTCTCTCTCTCTCTCTCTCTCTCTCTCTCTCTCTCTCTCTCTCTCTCTCTCTTCTTCTACATTTTTTCTTCTTCTCCAGTTTCTTCTTCTTCTTCTTCATTTTTTTTTCTTCTTCATCATGCGGCCGCCGTTCCTTTCAACGATCCGCCATTACTCCGCCATTGCTCCGCCTTCGCCCGCCTTCATTTCGTCTTCACTCCGCCGTTCTTACACATTTTAGCGATTTTTTCTTAACTCGTGGTGATTATTTCGATTTATTTTAACTCTCAGATCTAAAAAAATTATTTTTAAATTTTTTTGTTTAAGATCTGGAAATCTGCATTAAAAACGATTTTATGATGAAAAAAACAATTTTCGGCAGAAAAAACGATTTTCTGCAGAAACAGCGCCTGATTATCATATTGTTATCACTATGACGTTATCATATCAATATCATAACACTGCAGAAAAAAAACGATTTTCTGTCAAGAAAAATGCTTAATTATCATTTCGGTATCATTAACGTTAGCATAACTGTATCATTGCGTTATCATATCAATACCATAATATTATACGGTTATGATAATAATATGATAAGGTTATGATATAGTTATGATAAAGTACGTCATGATAATGTTATGATAATATTTTTTGATATTGTTATGATAAAGTATATTGTGATAATGTTATGATAATATTTTTTGATATTGTATGATAAAGTATATTGTGATAATGTTATTATAATAATATGATAAGTTTATGATAAAAGGTTACGATATAGTTATGACAAAGTACGTCATGATAATGTTATGATAATATTTTATGATACTGTTATGATAAAGTATATTTTGATAAGGTTATGATAATAGTATGATAAAATATGATATATAAAGTACGTCATGATAATATTTCATGATATTGTTATAATAAAGTATATTATGATAACATTGTGATAATATCATGCTAGCGTTATTATAATAGTATGATAATGTTATCATAATATTATCATATAATAATCTGCTATATACGGTACTAATAATGACATGATAATAAGATGACAATGCAATATGATACATTGATAATCACATGATAAGGTGAAACTGTGATAATCATATGATAATGTAATACTGTGATAATCATATGATAATGTGATACTGTGATTTTGTCTAATATTATCCAGCAGTATCATCACATTATCATATATTAATCTGCTACATATGATACTGATAATGACATGATAATAAGATGACAATGCAATATGATACATTGATAATCACATGATAATGTGAAGCTGTGATAATCATATGATAAGGTGATAATATTATGATACTATTATAAAATTGTAATCTAACTATGCATAAATTGCATAATATAAGTTTATGCAAAAATTATCATAAGGTTGCTAAAATTATAATAATATTATGATATAGTTATGATAATGATAATTTGTATAATAAAATTATGATTACGATAAGGTTATGATAGTTATAATATTATAACAATATTATGATACTGTCATGATAATATAACAGCAGTTTTTTGAAAATGTTACGATAAGGGTATGTTAAACATATAAAAAAATTAAGATATGATTATTAAATAAAAAAATATTTTTTATATTAAATATATTCCGATATTTTATAAAAATTTATTTTTTATTATTAATATTCTTTAAGTAATTTAAACAACTAAAAAATAATATTATATTATTTTTATTGAAAAAATTATGATAATACTTTCATAAAGATATAATATTATTTTGAAAAGTCAAAAAGAAAAAGAAAGGAAAAAAAAGATATCAGATGCATGTAAGAAAAAAAGAAAGAAAAAAATGTCAAATACATGTTTATGATTATGGTAGCTTTTTATGTGTCAGGTGTGTGCTCCTTAAGCACGTGGAGAGAGAGAGAGAGAGAGAGAGAGAGAGAGAGAGAGAGAGAGAGAGAGAGAGAGAGAGAGAGAGAGAGAGAGAGAGAGAGAGAGAGAGAGAGAGAGAGAGAGAGAGAGAGAGATGTCAGTATGTGTCTATACATATGGAGTAAAATCATAAATTCTTACTATACGGAGAGTAGGAACACTATATTCATAAAAACATGATGTATTTTTATTAAGTTTTCCGTGTTGAGGTAAACTTTATTAATATTTCTTTATTTTAGGTAAATCTATAAATCTCCCCTTAATATTTGTTTGGTGGGTTTGTCATTCTAAAATAAATACGCTATTCGGTCCTCCTAACTTCAATGTTTATCCCCAAAGTTGGAATTGTGATGATTAATATGAAAGATAGTCGACAATTTGATATCTTTTAATATCTGAGTGAAATGAAAATGGCTTAATTGCATCAAAAATCACCAACTTTCGCGTATTCTTAGTATTTAACATAATCTTTTTTTTTTTGGCATAAAAAATCATTAACTTTTATTATTTGGCATATTCGTCCATTTAACCGTTTCCTTTAAAAAATTAAGCGCAAAACGACGCCGTTTTAGCACAAAACGGCGCCGTTTACATTTAAAACGACGCCGTTTCACATCCCGTTGACAAATATGCCAAAAAATGAAAGTTGGTGATTTTTTATGTCAAGAAAAAAAGATTATGTTAAATACCAAAAACACGCGAAAGTTGGTGATTTTTTATGCAATTAAGCCAATGTAAATCAACTGATTTGATTAATTTTATGATGATAGAAACTAAACATCAAAGTCACAATTTGTTGATAGATCAATATCATGAAATATATTAAAAGAGTTCATAAAACACTTGAATATATATATGAACACATAAAAATATCATTATTCTAATATAATACAAGTCTTGAATTTGAATTTTAAGTAAAAAAATTGATTAAAAAAAGCCGTACCATACATATAGTTTTATCGATTCTAATTTATAGTAAGTGACGTGTATGTAGTAAAAGAATAACAAATAATTTTAAAAACATCATAAAACTGATATCATGATATATATGAAAATATTAAATTTATTCAATAGATCTATTAAAATGACATTAAAAAATATTACTGATAGATTAATGTGTAGAATTCATGATCAAATTGGTTTATTATGTGTACAAATACCAACTTTTGGTTGATGATTTCATTTTCACTGTTTAAACATATTGCAAGTTGGTTAATTCTTTTTGGCATCTTAGTGTGTATTGTTGGATTGCCCCACAAGAGATAGAGAGAGATAAAGAATGTAGGAGTAAAGTATTTATGATTCCATCTTCATTATTAATTTGTGAATGTAACATCAAACCAACATTCAAACACTCCATTATTGAGTTTGAGATACATATCATCTGTTTTTGCGTTAATTTCGTACCTACTTCACAAATATTAATACGCAAAAAATACGTATAAAGTTTTAGAGTTTTCACAATATATTTTCAAAAATAAAAGTAAAAACAGTAAACGTAGTAGGTGACGCAGATTTATGGGACAGAGAAAGAGTTAGTTTAAAAATATTGTAGTAATATTTAGGGTTAGTTACATATAAAATCACCACCTTCACACGAATTCTCAAAAATAACACGACCTTTAAAACATGTCAATTCAGGGCATCACCTTTCATTTTTTTTCAAAAACAACATGAACACATTTTTAAATAAAATTTTGCTGACTTGGACACCCAATGGGAGTGCCACGTGTCATGCCACGTCAGCAAAAATACCACTAAAAATATGCCCATGTTATTTTTGAAAAGAAATGAAAGGTGGTGCCCTGAATTGTCACGTTTTAAAAGTCGAGTTATTTTTGCAATTTCGTGTAAAAGTGGTGATTTTATATGTAATTAACTCTAATAATTACGTAGCAAGTGAGTTGGCAAAAAAATAGATGCTCGTTAACAAAATTCAAAATGGTTTAATTCACAATAACATTTCAAAATTGATCTTATATTAAAAAATAATCTTTTATATTTATTTATTTTATATTTATTTGATACTCGGGTCACCATAAATAAAAAATACAATTTTTAAACAGTATGAACATTTGCTTTTATAATAAAATTATAAAATGTTCAAAGTAAAAACAATTGTGAGACTAAATTTATAATTTATATTTTTTTTGTTACTAGTAGTGTCTAATATATTTCCTATAAAAAGTGAAAAACTAAGTATATATAGAATAAGGCAAATCAAGAATTATTATCGAAGAGCACATGTGAGCGTGCTTTATACAATAATGTTTTGGAATTTAGTAGAATTGGAATGTTAATCCAATTTGTAACTGCCTACATTATGAGATATAAACATGCAAAAAAATAAAAGTGATAAATTCAAAATTTAATAGCTCATTCATTTCTTTGTATTATTACGGAATTTCTTTTGAAATGAACCCAATTCCTAATGTAAGATTATCAATGTGATTACATAAAAAAATCAATTTTGAATACCATTTAGTTTTTAATTCAAAAATCATCAATTGATATATAATGGATTAATTACATATAAAATCATGACTTTTGCGCCAAGTTTCAAAAATGACATAACCTTTGAAACGTGTCAATTATAGACAACACCTTTCATTTTTTTTCAAAAATAACATCGGCGATTTTTAGTGGCATTTTTGCTGACGTGGCATGACACGTGTCACACCCATCGGCTGTCCAAGTCAGCAAAATTTCACCAAAAAATATGCCCATGATGAAATTAAAAAAAAATAAAAGATGGTGTCTATAATTGACACGTTTTAAAGGTAATGTTATTTTTGAAACTTGGTGTAAGGTCATGATTTTATATGTAATTAACCCATATATAATCTTGCTTGTACTCTCTTATTTTATCGTGGTCGAATCATGTAAATAGTTTTGTTGGTTGTTGTGGTTCAATAATAACCCATTCTACCAATGGGAATTGATCCAAATGGTAAGCGGCTTGGTATCGCTTAAGTAAGGTCTCGGGTTCGAGTCCTTGTGAATGCAGAAAATTTCCACTGGCAGACTCACCCACCATGTCAGATGCGCGACGCGGTCGGATTCGAATTAGTCAAGGCGAAACCTTGAAAACCGAATGGACTTACAAAAAAAAAAACCTATTTCAATTCCAAATTTCCAACATGCACCTAATCTGAGCTTATGTGGTCGCGGGTCACTGCATGCCTTATTTGTCACCTGATTTCCTAGAGAGCCTCGACTCCTTGTGTTAGTGCGTATCTGTTCTATTTGCTATATGGTTTGGTCACCTTTCAAAAACGAGTGTTTTTCCCATACAACCGTACACAATCATTTTTATTTACAACAAGCCAATGAGTATTTATGATAGAAAATTTTCTAATTATTACTTATTTTTTATAATTTAATTTTTCGTATGCTAACACTCTATTGATTTGTTGCACGAATGACATGACGTAAAAAAATACATGTTATGTTAATTAATATATAATAAATCTTTTATATAATAAAATATATATAAAATAAAAAAAAAATTATTAGGGTGGATTAGAGGTTCGAGTTGAGATAGGAAAGGAATCACCCGTAAATTTGGATAGATTATTGTTCAAGAGAAATTTTTAGATAGACTTAATCCATCATGTTATCCGTAAATTAAGCCTAACACATAATGACATGTTATTGAAACGATGACAATTTTGTAAATTCGTTTATTACTTATTTACACATTTGGATAATAATATTATAAAATTGTCATCATTTTAATGACGTGTCATTATATGATAGATTTAATTCATGGATGACTTGTTAAACTCAGTCTATCTAATAACTTCTCTATTGTTCAAACTGTTGCTAAATATTTTTCAAAAAATAAAGCAGCAGTGGAGGAGCTATATATATCGGTAGAGTGAGGCATCTATCTTGAGCAAAGTGGTTGGAAACGCAATCTTCTTTTTAAAAAGAAACTCATGATTCTAAATTCCATCTTTAAATATTGAAGCATCCGCTAATCATTAATACGTATATCCACTAATCATTAAAAAAAAGTACAAAATTGATGAAAGATTACTAAATAAATAATATCTCTATTAAATATGTCCTTAAGAAAAACTCACAAAATATTTAACTTTCGACGAGAAGTAATCCAAAAAAATTTAAATTAATTTATATTCTTTACATTACACTCACCCTTTTTTTCCTTATTAATATCTATATTGTATTATTTTCGGTTCTTTTGATTCTATTCTAAAAAATGAATAAGGTAAGATATTTATAGTAAACAAATAATACATATAGCATTAAGGGTATTAATTCTAATTGGATTATACTTACTAATTAGACAGTAACAATAAAATATGTCTTCACCCATATAATTCACTAAAAGTCTAATACAATCAGAATTCTAGTCATTATTCTTGCATTTATCTTATATATTGTCATTTTTATATGTTTCTCTAGTAAGTGAACTAATGTTGAAATTTACTTTTTCTTTAGTTATTTTTTATTCCTTGTTGGTTTATTTAGTTTTAGATTCTTTTTAATATTATTTGATAGCAAAAAAACTGATTCTCGACTCCAGCCTTTTGTTTAAAAAACTACGTCACTGTTCCGTTTGGATGAACGACTGTTTTTATATTTCTAACCATGGTTATTTTTTCCTCTTGAATCATTTTGTTTTGTATTTTACTGTTCATCACTTTTTTTTACTCGATTTGTTCTCTATTTTGTGATTTGGCCAGCGATTAGGAAAGACAATGAACTCAACTCAACTCAACTCCGGCCCCAACCCATGTTCCGTAGACCTCTCCTCCTCTCTCATATCCCCACCTCTTCATGTGCTACCTGACAGACTTGTTCTACCAATCCTCCAAATTTCCCTTCCATCTTCTTCCCTATAACCTCACCTCCCTACACCAATTCTAAATTCCTCCTTCTCCACCTCCCTCTCCCCCATGGTTTCACTCTTCCCATCATGCCCAATTTCCACTTCTCCCGCCCAAGGTCCCTTTTCATATATTATTACGTAATTTTACCTTTATTTTATGATATTAATTCTGATTATATATGTATTGGTGCAGGTGGATTGGACTGCTTCGCGGCAATAATCGACAGACTGACACCGGCGATGTTAACGGCGCCGCTGACATTAACGTCGACGACAACACAATCTCTAACTCCGTAGAATGTTACGCTTGCACCCAAGTTGGCGTTCCTGTCTTTCACTCCACAAGCTGTGACAACGCTCACCAACCCGAATGGGTTGCTTCAGCCGGTTCATCTCTCGTCCCTATTCAAAACCGACCCGCTTCCAAGAAAACATCGTCTATCCGCCGTCATCTTCCCACCGGCCCGTTCGGACCCGTACTCGACCCCAGAACGAAGCGCGTGCAGACATGGAACCGCGCGTTTCTTCTTGCACGTGGCTTGGCGTTAGCCATTGATCCGTTGTTTTTTTACTCGTTATCCATTGGGAGAAACGGCGCTCCGTGTCTGTACATGGACGGCGGATTGGCGGCGGTCGTTACGGTTCTTCGCACGTGTGTGGATGCTATACATTTGTGTCACTTATGGCTGCAGTTCAGATTAGCGTATGTGTCCAGAGAGTCTTTGGTTGTCGGATGCGGGAAACTCGTGTGGGACACACGTGCGATAGCATTACACTATGTTCGATCCATGAAAGGTTTCTGGTTCGATGCCTTTGTCATACTTCCAGTTCCTCAGGTCAGTTAAATTTCAAAAACTTAAGGAAGTGCTAATTTTTAAGGTTAATTAAATTAATATAAAACTGCTAATTCGAGATCTAATTAAGACTTAATATATGAACCCAAATACTATTATAAAATATGTATGTTTTTAATATTTAATTGATTGGATTAATACATAATTTATGGACCGATCTGAATAAGAAATACTCATCTAGAATGAGAACGTAAGATATACAAAACTGACTGTTCTGTTGGGATTGGGGGATAAAAAAGGGAATTTTGTCAGGATGATGATGCATACAAGGTGAAGCTATTATTAAGAAACAAATTCTGTTACTGCCTAGTTTGGATAATAATATTTAAATTACCGGCTATATAAAAATTATGTATAAATTTAATTTTTTAATAGTATAATTTTTATTAAACATAATATTATAATTTTGCGGGTCTAATTTCTTTGATTTTGTTCATATTTATAAAATCTAAATAAAATAGTCCGCGACTGGATAGACATTTAATTCTGAATTTGATCTACCATTGGCATTAACCACCATCTTTTTATTAATCTTCCTAACATAAGAATGAACCGATTTTAACCAAATTTTTTTATTTAAAAGCGACTTCACGGGGAATTAATTTCAAAAGGTTACACTATTATACTACTATTACTTAGAGCATAAAAGAAGGGAAAAAAGAATCGTACATTCAGAAATTTAGCATAATAAAATGTGGTAGGTGGGTAGAATGGATCTATCCATGCATGAATTTGGTGGGTATATTTAAAATAATAATTGATCTGAAAATGAAATCCTCTCCAAATCTTTGTCTTGTTCTTTTCATGTTAAACTAATTTATTATTCTGCTTCAATTGTTGTTAATTAATAGTATTATTTTAGTTCCGTACTGTTCTAAAATAACTTTAAAAAATTGTGGATTCTGCAGGCTGTGTTCTGGTTAATTCTTCCCAAATTAATCAGAGAAGAGAAGATTAAGTTGATAATGACAATACTTCTGTTAATGTTCTTGTTCCAGTTCCTCCCTAAAGTATACCACTCCCTATATTTGATGAGAAAAATGCAGAAAGTTACAGGTTATATCTTTGGCACTATTTGGTGGGGTTTTGCCCTTAATCTCATTGCCTACTTCATTGCTTCTCATGTAGGTCATTCATCTTTTCATTCATAAGATTCCGAAAATCTCAACTATATTGTTCGGAAACTTGTCGAGTCTTACATTTTTACATTTCTTTTACAAAAGTGAAAACGAAATGTAAGGACATATATTTTAGACTTTGTAATTCATAAAAAAAAAATTAGACTTTGTATGTTAAAACATACATTTTCGAAAGAAAACTCTGTATCTATAACTATTCTGACAAAAACTATTGTTTTCCTTTTTCACTTTCAAATTACACTTTCGATGTCTCCGTTTTTGTGCAACATAGGTTGTCAGGATTAGAAGTGGTGATTTTCCGCACTCGACGATCTATGTTGTGCGTAAATGGAAATACTAAAACGGAAAATAACAAAATGATTTTTCTTTCTTTCTAAAAATAGATTTTAAATCTAAAATTTTGAAGTTTTAGAAGCGTTTCCGAAAACAAAATGGTGAAACGTAGGACTCGTCAAGTTTCTGTGCAACATAGTCGACTATTGAACAAGTAGCTTGATGACACATTTATGCACTTTTCGTTGTCTCCAGGTTGCTGGAGGATGTTGGTATGTTCTTGCAATTCAGCGCGTTGCGTCGTGTCTGAGACAACAGTGTCAAAGAAAACCAAACTGTGACCTGTTTTTATCATGTTCAGAAGAAATCTGTTATCAGTTCAGCACAATTGGAGGTTCATGTAATAGTAACTCAACTGCACCTCTCAGAAAGCCAATGTGCTTGGATATTGCAGGGCCATTTAAGTATGGTATTTATAAGACTGCTCTTCCTGTCATTTCTAGCAATTCTCTAGCTGTCAAGATTCTTTATCCCATTTTCTGGGGTTTAATGACCCTCAGGTAATTATTTCATTTTAGATTGTAACATTTCTTTGAATCATTTTTCATTTTTGCGTAAAATGTAATGCGATTGCACCGATTTGCAGCACCTTTGGCAATGATCTTGAACCAACAAGTAACTGGCTTGAAGTGATTTTCAGCATATGCATAGTTCTTAGTGGTTTACTTCTCTTCACATTGTTGATTGGTAACATTCAGGTGAGTTCATTCATTACAATCTTGTTTCTTGAATTTTAATGCTGAGGTTTTTTCAGATCTTGATTTAGCTAGAGTTAAATGTGATGAGAGTTAATGAATGGTAATGAAGGTGTTTCTGCACGCTGTGATGGCGAAAAAGAGGAAAATGCAGCTGAGATGTCGTGATATGGAATGGTGGATGAGACGGAGACAGTTACCTTCTCGTTTAAGGCAAAGAGTTCGCCATTTCGAACGCCATAGTTGGGCTAAGCTGGGAGGAGAAGACGGAATGGACTTAATCAAGGACTTACCTGAAGGACTCCGTCGAGATATCAAGCGTTACCTTTGCCTTGACCTTATCAAGCAGGTAAGAGTTGTGACTGCTCATTTATATATTGCGCGGAAACGAAAATGCTGAAATGAAAAATGTCAAAACAACATTGTTTGAGGAAATAGTTTATAAATATAAGGTTTCGGAGTTTCAGCACTCGATAAGTTCCCGTGCTAATGAAATTTGATTCCTGAAACATGGATTCTTGTCGATCTATGTTTATCGCGACCTATATTTCTTTCCTCAGGTGCCTCTATTTCACAATTTGGATGATCTTATCCTCGACAATATCTGCGATCGAGTTAAGCCTCTCGTCTTCTCTAAAGATGAAAAGGTGAAAATTAACAAAATATATGTCCTAAATCATTTCTCTAATTTCTGCATTTTGCAATAATATCTAATTCATGTTTTAATTTCCCTGTGAAACAGATAATTAGAGAAGGGGATCCTGTGCAAAGGATGATATTCATCGTTCGTGGGCGAATTAAACGAAACCAAAGCCTTAGCAAAGGAATGGTAGCAACAAGTGTGCTAGAACCAGGCGGATTTCTAGGCGACGAACTACTATCATGGTGCCTCCGCCGTCCATTCATAGACAGACTTCCAGCTTCATCTGCTACATTTGTATGCTTGGAATCCATAGAAGCATTTGGTCTCGATAAGCACCATCTCCGTTACATAACGGATCATTTCCGCTACAAATTCGCCAATGAAAGGCTTAAGAGAACCGCGAGATACTACTCATCGAATTGGAGAACATGGGCTGCAGTCAATATACAATTCGCTTGGCGTCGTTACAGGATAAGGACTCGAGGTCCAGTGATTCCTGCAACAACAGAAATTATAGGCACAGACCGCCGTCTGCTGCAATATGCTGCGATGTTCATGTCAATCAGGCCACATGACCACCTTGAATGATTGATCATTTATTTATCAATTCTTCTATTGTTTTGGTAATTGGTCTTTTTCTCATTCTTTTTTCAACAATTTGAGCATTGTAAGAAAAAAATCTCCATTCTTGAGAAGGGAATAAAAGTTTATTCTGTTTGATTATTTTACTGTTAAATGTTAGACTTAAATTCAGTTAAAAACTGCTGCCATACAATCATAACTATATTTTCTTGGTTTTGCCTTAAAATTAGCGGCTAAAAAATTTGAGGTACTAAAAAGCTAACTCCAAATTTAGCATACTATTATCCGAAAATGTATTTACAATTTTCCAAATTTCAGTTTGCAGCCAAAACGAACATGGAGCTTATCGTCATCTCCTGGCCCCCCTGAACACACTTTTCATCTACATTCTCATTTTTGCTATATTTAGTCATTTCTTGAGATTTTCATATCCAAATATCTGAATTTTTCTCCTGGAAACTGCATTTCAATTCGTATTTTGACTCGTTTTCGATTCAATTACTACTCTTGATGTTCAATTCAGGTATAGGAACATAAACAGATTGATGTTTTATCTACTTCAACATTGATTGAGCTTCAATGTACTTATTTTCAGACCGTTTTTGAAGCAGGGATCCTGAGATTGAGGGATACTATTTCATTGGCTAAATGGGTTTGCAGATTTCAAAGCAGGGGCCAGGGAAGGCTGCAGTAACATGTCCGGATATCCAATATTCGTTCATCGATTATCTTACCAAGAGTATATTTATTCGTAACTTGGTATCCAAGCATCGTAGGCGAATGCTAGTTGCAGGATATGATCTTGACATGTCATATATCACAGATAAAGTATTAGCTATGTCGTTTCCTGCAGAACGAATGAGAGCTATGTATCGTAATCCTCTTTGGCAAGTAAAATCCGTGCTCGACATGAGACACGGAGAGCATTACAAGGTGCTTGTTTTCGCACACACCATGTTTCAAAAATGTCTCAAAAGTTTTCAAAGCCGTTTCAGTATTTTTCATTTCCGTGCAGCGTAAGTCTTGACTAAACCATATTGGTATATTTTTCGGTTGATTTTGCAGGTTTACAATTTATGCATAGAGGAAACATATGATCCGGGACATTTTCATGGTCGAGTCGAGTTGTGCCCTTTTGATGACAACCATGTTCCACCACTGGAAATGGTGAAGAAATTCTGCGAAAGTGTTTATTCATGGCTATCACAAGACCCTAGAAATATTGTAGTTATTCATTGCATGGTATAAATGCTTAATTTGATTCGATGTAATTGTGTATCTTATTTTTAATGTTATTTACATATAAATTAATTCGCAAATTATACACGTTTCTGCAATTGAATCACATTTTACAAAAATATATAATTGTACACAAGAAGAACCTTTTTCGACAAAATCCGCTGAAAATTGATGATGTGAGAGTTAGATTAATATTTGATAAAAGAAATAAAAGAGAGTTAGAGTTAGTCATGTCATTCACAATTCAACATGGTGACTTTTGAAAATCTGGTTTCCTCATCATCAATTTTTACCGGCTTTCTAATTGGAGCATCAATTTGCCAAGAAAAAAAAGTTAATGTATATATTTATTAATTTTTATAAAACATGATTAGATTATAAAAATGTAAATAGTTGGTCAATAACCTTATTTTTAATTACCTTAAATCGGGTTTTTTTGTGTTTTAACATGATAATCTCCAGGCAGGTAAAGGTCGGACAGGATTAATGGTGTGTGCGTACCTTGTTTACAGTGGTATGATAGCAGAGGAGGCTCTTCAATTGTATGCAAATAAACGAACTACCAATAATGAAGGAGTAAGTTACATTAGGTATACATTTAATTACCAACATTTTATAGTCTACAAATCTGTTATAACTCGATCTGTATTAGAGTCTGTCTTAAAATCAAGTTCGTGTCTAAGTTATGTCGAGTGACGGACTCAAAAAATAAAGAGAATGGACGAAAAGAAAAAAAATATATTAAAAGAAACAGAAGCGCTGGAACGGAAAATATTAAAATGTTATTTTGTTACAGAAATAAGTAATAAATTTAGAATTTCAAATTTTTTAAAGCCTTATAGAAAATAAAGAAACATAAAATTCAATAAATATATGTGTCAATTGGGCATCAAGCTTTTTTCACCAACATTACTGATGTGATGCAGGTCTCTATACCAAGCCAACGTCGTTATGTAGGATACTGGACCAGTATGCTTTCTTTTCCGAAGGGAATCGGTAATGAACCTCCGGTAGTGAGCTTACCGGGATCTTGCCCCCGAGAATTAAGGCGAATTCGTCTTTACGACATGATTAACACAGAATCGATCTTCTTCGTAGTCTCTGAATTGCAAGAGGTAACCCATCAATATCAGCTTAATTCACCATGTAGCACAAAAATGGAACTGGTATTAAACTTTCGAAATAATTAAACATTTATGATGTTTTATTTTAAATGTTGAATTTTATTTTGTTTTAATTTAGACATTGGACTTTAAAATTACAAGCAAAGCAAAATAGTTTAGTAATTTAAGATCAAATTGAATCTATCTTGCAACCTGATCTTCTCACGTTATATTTTCTCTTATATTAATATTGAATTTTTTTTATCACTACATTTTGATTTTAGTGTAATCAACAAATTATTGTTCCAATCCATCAAGTAGTAAGATTTTATTGCCACATAAACTAATTTGGCATGAAGTTGATATAAAACTTCTCGTTACTTATAATTTTAAAATTTAGTGTCTAAATGAAATGGATTAAAATTTCATGACCGAAATAAGATAAAATAAAACTTTAGTGACTTTAAAAATTTAAAGCAAAATAATTTTATATATTCATAATAATGACTTTTTTGATAGTTTTTTTTAAATAGTTTGATTCCTTAATGTTAGGAATTAAAATAATTATATTTATAACATGTCTTGTTAGATACGTATTGTTGATGTTAATTTTACTTGATTGGTCGGCATGAAATTTTTTTTACATAATTTTGATGGGATTAAAGATTATATATAACTAGTGCAATGAATCAATTATTGGTTCAATTTGATATATTTAAAAATGATCAGCAGGTTGTTGGCCAAAATTACCGTCCGCCAGTGGAACTTGCAAAGGGCTGCTGCAGACCAATCAGAGAAGGAAAACAGACAAGTAACAGTCCTCGTTATTATGTGTCTGTTATTGATCAAGAAATGAACGATTCCAACTCAGAAGAAGCTCGAGTTGTTGTTCAAATGGACACAGAACGTCCCATAATTGATCAGAAAACTTGTCTTGATTACTGTTTCAACAAACCTGTACAAGTAAGCAATTAAATTCGACGTCGGAAAGTTCTATGTTTGTATGATTTGTGTCTGATTGACGAACTAGAGAGTACTAATTAACAGATTAAAGGAGATGTTCGTGTGATATTCTACCAGAAAATGATCGGCGGCCGCCTGTTCTATGTTTGCTTCAATACAGCTTTTATTAAGAATAGCTTGCTGCAGGTAATATTTTTTTGCTAATGTACCCTTTTTTTTGTATTCAAAGCTTTTATTTGGGAGCCTTTGGAGGGAGGAATCGTACCCACGATTTAACAGTTTATTGTCCAAAATAAGAAATAAAGTCCCATCTCGAATTTTTCCTTTTTTACCAAGTTAGGCATAGTTTTGTCTACATGCTTAACTTAGCATTAGGGACATTTTATTCCAAGTTTCCATCCTTAGTATTGTCAAAGATTACTTCATGTAAGCATATTTTAAATGTTCCATTTCCTTAGTCAGAAGTTTTGATTTCAAATCTGCGATAAAACCACCTCATGGTAAAACTTTAGTGTCTTGTGAAATTTTCATCCGGATTGATGGAGAAAGTGGACTCTAACAGAGTCAGGGCGAGAGTAAAATATAGATAGTGATATTTTTAGTCACTCATACGAATTCTTAATTTCGTCCGAGTAAAACATTACATTATTATTATTTCACAACATACGTTTTTTCACTAATTAAGTTAAATTATATTTCTTGATTAGTGATTTAAAAATTAAGCGGCTTTCAACCGAAAGTTAGTTGTTAAACTTTTTGATATCGGCGCATTAAACTCTTTTAATATTTGAGTAAAGGATTAATCCGACCCTCGAATTTATATTTCGGAGTGGATTAAATAAGTCACTTTTAATTTTGTTTAGTTAATTAAATCTCAAACCTTATGTCTGAGAGTTAAATAAGTCACTTTTAACTTTTTTGTCAATTAGATTCTAAATTTTCTTAATTTAGGTCAAGTAACTTCCAATTTGTATACCTCAAAAGCGTGATTTATTTGACACCGAGACACAAATTTTGAAATTTAAATGACTAAAAAGATTAAAAATGACTTATTTGACTCAAAAACACAGATTTTAAAATTCGATTGACAATAAAAATAAAAATATGTGTCTTGGAATATAAATTTGAGGGCCGGGATGACCCTTTTGTCATTCATATTTCATGGACTAATTAACAATTAAGTAAATTTGTTGTGTGTAATGTTGCAGTTCTCAATGAGAGATTTGGATAAAATAGGGAAAAAGGGTCCATCAATATGTGGTTCAACCTTCTGTTTGGAGTTGCTGTTCGGACCAGCTAATTCAAAGTTTTGTGATCATGATGTTGATGAAGATGATGATGATTATGATTATGATAGCATTAGTGACGAGAAAGCCTTATTATAAATTTATTAATTCAGCTTTCTATAAATATAATAGTAATTACTCATTGATTATTTATATCTTCATATTTAAACAAACCTACAAATTCATCCTCCCATAAAATTTGTAATCCCACCATTCTAATCTTTTATGAAAATGGTGGGCACTAGGCAAAGGGAGGAAGTTTTGGATATTTTTTAAGGTTTGATTTTTTGAGTACATTTTGCAGAAGTAAATTTCAAACATGCTTGTTTTTTTTACATTACTCTTTCAAAAAAAGATAATTACATATTTACATATCTAGTAGTTGTCAATATTCTTAAGCCATTTAAACATACCACTATATTTTTAAGGCTTAATTATTTAAAAAACCCTCACCTTTAACTTTTTTTTCGTTTATACCCTGACCTAGGAAAATTGTCACATATACTCATGACCTTATCTTTATGTTTCACCTCTACCCTCGAGGTATTAAATTTACCTCTTTTCATTTGAAAAAAAGTTTAAAATAGTCCTTCATTTTTAGTATATATTCTAATTACACGTCAATGTTATTAATTATACAAAAATTGAATTTTTTTTTTGAAAATAATAATATTAGCGGTTTTTAATTTTAGGACTTATTTGAGCGTTTTTATAGATGAAGTATTTGTTTGCAATTTTTTTTATTAAAAAAAGGTATAAAATAACCCTTATATTTAGTTATTTTCAATAAATCATCTTTTTTTTGAAATCTAGGGTAGAGGTGAAACATAAAGACAAGGTCATGAGTATTTGTGACAATTTTCCTAGGTCATGGTATAAACGAAAACAAAATTAAAGGTGAGGGTTTTTTAAGTAATTAAGCCCTATTTTTAATGTGTTAGATAATTTATAATTAAGTTTTCCTCGCACCTTTTCAATATTTCAATTTTTTATTTGTTTACTTTTTATTTTTTTTAATGTGTCGATGTATGTTTTTATCGTAACATTTTTTGATTTTTATGATTTGATGCGATTTTTATAACAAGCTAGAAAATAAATATTTTTTATTTTATTATCCGCATTGATTTTATAAATTATACATGAAAAATTTAAATGGTAATTTATTGAAAAAAATAAAAAAATAAAAGTTATTACTATTAAAAAGAATTAATTTTAAAATGTTTATAATGTAAGAATTTTTTACCACTGTATAAGAAAAAAAATTAAGACAACTGTTAAATCTATGGCTCTTTTTGCTATTGAGCCATTCGAAAATTTACAAAATAGTTTTATCAGTATGAATGATAACATTTCTGATATTTTATATTATTCATAAAATTAATATGCATAAAGCAGATAATAATTCTATTTATATTTTATTGTAAATTAATTTTCAATAACTAATTAAGATAATTAATCTAAACATATATAATAGTATTTTGAATTCAGATAATTAGAACATTAAAACTTATCGAGGTATTTTTAAGAAAGCCAAATTATTAGTTAGAATAGATTTTGGACTTTCAATTTCTCAAAAAGTAAAATACAAAAACTAAATCAAAACAAAAACTTATGACAATTTTTAAGAAAGTATTAACATAATGATAAAATCATTAAGCACATCTACAGTGGTGGATGCTCATGATATAATAAATGTCTAATGTTGAGCACTTTTCATGGTAGAATAAATTTTCAGATAGACCGAATCTATTATATCATCCGTAGACTAAGTTAATCATATTATAACATATCATTAGCAATATTATAATGTCATTATTAAAATTTAAACACATTTATTATAATATTGTCATCATTTAAAATGAGATGTTATAATATAATTGTCTTAGTTTACGGATTATGTGATAGACTCGCTCTTTCTAAAATTTCTCGTATAATAAATTTAAAATATCAATTCCGAGTGTTATATGATTCTAATCCCTTTTCTCGATGGATACAACTTTCTGATACTTGATTAAGTTTATATAGTCAAATCCTAACAATACAAGGATCTTGTGTTTATTTTTAAATAATGGACTATGTTTATGTTTTTACTATCTTTCATTAGTTAATATTTATATTTAATTTTTAATACTGGTATTAGTGTATGTTATTACTAAGTTAATTTTTTTGTTGATAAGGCATATTAAATAAGACTAGTCTCGCTTTGCGTGCTACGCACGTGGCTCGTAACGTGACTCGTCAATTCATGTATTATTATTTTAAAACAAAATTAAAAAAATCAAATTAATTTTTTTTGTAAATTTACACATAACTAACAAAGATTTGGATAATATTAATTGCGTTGCTAGTGTAGTCAAACTAAAAGATTGATATTCATATTAATTTGGAAAAAAATTAGCTATTTTTTCTATAATCAATTAATATTCCTCTATCATGATACAATTTTATTTTAACTAAAACTCTAATTATAATAATTTTTTAGTAATTAATTAAATAACTAATTTGTTAATGACTATAAAACCGTTATTTAATATACAGTAAAAAGGGTTATTCGGTAAATTTGCCTGTCCCCCCCATCCGTGCTTTTATAGATAGTATAGATAGATAGATATAGATTAAACAATAAATGATTTTCTAGAAAACAAAAAATAATTTAATATATTGAAGCACATAACTAAAACAAATACTAGAAGAAAGAAAAACCAGAACAACTCTTAAAAAACAACACATAAATAAACTCAAAACAAAACACTCTCTTTACCTGAAAACTGTCGACGTTTCTCTTCCTCTCTCTCTCTCTTTATATAAAACCCTTCTGTTTGTTTCCCTAGAAAATAAAAAACTTTCTCGTAAAATATGGCTGCAAAGTCACAAAGATCTCTCTCCGACATCGAAAACATAATTCTCCAAAAAATCCTACTAATCTCACTCACACCCACCACCGATTCACGAACTATTTACTTGGAACTCACAGCAGCTGAGATCTTAAGCGAAGGCAGAGACTTGAAGCTCAATCGCGACCTCATCGAACGGGTCTTAATCGATCGTTTATCGGGTCAATTCCCCGGCTCCGACACTCCGTTCCACTACCTTCTAAACTCTTACCGCCGTGCCAATGAAGAAGAGAAAAAAATCAGTAACATGAAGGATAAAAACGTCAAATTGGAATTGGAATTATCCATTAAACAAGCTAAAAGATTGTTTATATCTTATACTAGGATTCACTTGGGCAATCCTGATATGTTTGGCGGCGATGTTGATCCAAATAAACCGACAATTTCTCCGTTACTGCCGGTTCTTTTTGCTTCTGTTGGCGGATTTAATAGCTCCGGCGGGAGCCAGCCGCCGCCCGTAGGGTTCTTGGATGACTTGTTTAGAGATGGGGATTTTGATAGTTTGGATCCTATTTTAAGAGGACTTTATGATAATTTAAGAAAGATTGTGCTGAAGGTGTCTGCTATGGGTAATTTTCAGCAGCCATTGGGTGTTCTGTTGTATTTGCTGAAGTTTCCTGTGGGTGTTAAGTCACTGGTCAATCATATTTGGTGGATTCCTAAAGGTGCTTACTTGAATGGTAGAGTTATTGAAATGACTAGTGTTTTGGGTCCTTATTTTCATGTTAGTGCCTTGCCTGATCATACTATTTTCAAGAGCGAGCCGGATGTTGGGTGAGTTAAGAATAACTGCTCTTTTATTCTTTTGCATATGTCCAATTTATGGTTTGATCATTATTCAGTGGATTCAAACTCGTTTTGAAAAGAAAAAATAATGTTGAATGCTATTAGGTAGTTTAACTCTTGGTCTTAGTAATGTGCTTGTTTTGTGACAATTGAAATAAACAATGTTGGAGAAACTTATGAGGCTAATGTAATAAACTTAAGAATGGTTTCTTTTCCGGATAAACAATGCAAAAACAGAAAAGTTTCATCAATAAGATTTAGAAAAAGATTTTAGATTTATGGGATTGTGTTAAGATCGAATTTGATAAGGCCGGATCACTTTAGATTTCAACTTGTAGTTTTCAACCTCCCTGGTCTTTTACTATTAGCTATTACAGATTTACTGAATTTTGATACCCTTAATTTACCAGGCAGCAGTGTTTCTCTGAAGTAGCAACTCGTCGGCCAAGTGATTTGTTATCTTCATTCGCCACAATCAAGAGCTTTATGAATAACTTATATGACGGTCTAGAACAGGTTCTCCTCATTATTCTTAAGACTAATGATACCCGTGAAAATGTCCTTCAGTATCTTGCTGAGGTGATTAATATGAATTCGTCAAGAGCCCACATACAGGTGGGTTTCTCTCTCTATAATCAACTTGGTTTTGCTATTCTTTTCTTTCATTTATTTTTTGTTAATGTTTCCCTTTCAATGTCCAAGACTCAACATAAATTTTATCTTGGTTGATATATATTAAATCAAGATTGTATTTTTTATGTTTAATATCCTGGAAAGGCATAAGCTTAGATTATTTTTACTGTAGTCTCCTTGGACATTTTCTTAGTAATAGTATTAGATTATAGATTCAGTTATTACCTTTTTCTCTTTACTTTGACATTGTATTGTGCTGCAATTTGTTACAGGTTGATCCTTTATCTTGTGCTAGTTCAGGCATGTTTATCAATCTAAGTGCTGTGATGCTTCGACTCTGTGATCCATTTTTAGATCCAAATTTGACGAAGAGGGATAAAATTGATCCAAAATATGTCTTTGACAGTAACCGTTTGAAACTAAGGTGATTAATCATTTGACGTAGTTTATTTAATTCTACGATATGTTATCATCTATACTCTTTCTCTCCGAATTGTTAGTTTTTCTCAATTTCCAATCCATATAGGGAGTTGACAGCTCTACATGCATCATCCGAAGAAGTAACTGAGTGGATTAATAAAGGCAATCTTGGGGGAACAGATGCTTCTGCGGAATCCAGTGATGGTGAAGTTCGCTTGCTTCAATCCCAAGAAGCCACCAGTTCTGGTAGTGGCAGTAATAAGCCTACATCAAGTAGCAGTCAAAAGGCAAAGTACACCTTTATTTGTGAATGCTTCTTTATGACTGCAAGGGTGCTGAATTTGGGTCTGTTGAAAGCATTTTCAGACTTCAAGCATCTCGTTCAGGTGATATCAACATCCTTTTGTAAATAAGTAAATAAATGCTGCATTTATACACAGAACTTATCCTATATTTTTTATCATTTTTTTCTCACTATGTGTATTAGTGCTCAGCTGAATGTCTTCTGACTACTAAAAATTAATGACAGGACATATCAAGGTGTGAAGATTCTCTATCAACGTTAAAATCCATGCAAGAGCAGTCACCTTCTCCACAAATGCAGGTTGATATTGCTCGCCTTGAGAAAGATCTAGAGCTGTATTCACAGGAAAAGCTTTGCTACGAAGCTCAGATATTAAGGGTACATAATCTCCTCCTTATTTGCCTCCCCATTAGTGGCTTTTGCAGCTGTATAAATTTATAAAGCTCAGATGCAAATCCTTTTTTCAATCTCCATTAAGAAGCTATGCAGCTATATGAATTTGACTAACAGATTTAAGAGGATCCAGCTAATTTTCTTTCTGATTGTGTTGGTCTTTTCAAAAGGATGAATCATTTATTCAGCGTGCACTTTC
Organism: Mercurialis annua; assembly: GCF_937616625.2. Taxonomy (NCBI): domain Eukaryota; kingdom Viridiplantae; phylum Streptophyta; class Magnoliopsida; order Malpighiales; family Euphorbiaceae; genus Mercurialis; species Mercurialis annua. Next base: position 33,720,495 of record NC_065573.1, on the reverse strand, counting down.
GTTCTACCGGTTAATGGTGGTTTGGTTGGTTGGTCTGGTTGGTGGCTTTAGAATGCCTCTGCCATCAACATGCCCTATGGAATTTGCATGCATGCCGGAACATTTTGTAGAAGATGCCATGGAGTTGCTCATATTTGCTTCCCGTATTCCAAAAGCTTTGGATGGGGTCTTGTTGGTAGGCATTCTGTCGCTGTATTCTCAAATTAGGCCTTTACATTCTTTGCGAGCATCTTTATACCATTGATATTGTTTTGATTTTGTTTTGATCCGATAATCATTGCTTGGCAGGATGATTTTATGAACTTTATTATCATGTTCATGGGAAGTCCAACATATATTAGGAACCCTTATCTAAGAGCAAAGATGGTTGAAGTATTGAACTGCTGGATGCCACGTCGAAGGTAATTAAATATCTTCCGGTTCATATAAATATATTGTTGCAAAAGTTCAAGTCAATTTTGAAAATTTGGAAATTGAGGTATTCACAGAATTTGGTCATTTGTATCCTCAGCGGTTCATCTGCTACGTCTACTTTATTTGAAGGGCATCAATTGTCTCTTGAGTATCTTGTGAGGAACCTCTTGAAGCTTTATGTTGACATTGAATTCACAGGCTCTCACACCCAGGTAATGTTTACAGTATACAATTATTGGAGATGATTGTCTCTAAGACTAAGTTAAATGTGTAAAGGAGTCTGTTAATACCTTTTCTTTCTCCAATGATATGCATGCTAAGCATTCATTCTAGAATTACTCAATCCAGGAACTTAATTGTGTTTTTATTCTTACTTTTTTAAATTGAAGATAAAGATTGGAGAAGTAGACACTTTAAATAATGATATCTCCTGTTGTGGCCTTTTTTTCTTGAAAATCAATTATTGCACCTCTTTGATGTCTCTTCTCACTGATGCCAGTTATTGAGATAAACCTTTATTCCATTGAAGGTCATTCAAGGTTATAATATTTGGGTAGCCATTGTATCCATTTTTCTAGATGCCATGCTTAGTTTTTGGACATCCAGATTATGGCTATACTACCTGGTTCCGTCCAGCTCTTGTGAACTAGAGTCCGGAAGCTGTCATAATGAAACTGTTGTTTTAGCTCCTATATGCATCAATATTTTCCTATTTCATGTTTCGTTTGTTTCCTGATCACCTATTGCCTTGACCCATCTTTCAGTATCAAATATTCAAAGTTTTTGGGTTTTAATCATTATGTTTTATCTTTTGCAGTTTTATGACAAGTTCAACATCAGGCATAATATTGCTGAACTTCTCGAATACTTATGGCAGGTCCCTAGTCATCGAAATGCTTGGAGACAGGTAGGGAGACAACTGTTTTTGCTCAAATTATTGACTTCTTAATCAACTAAAAGATATACTCTCCCTCTCTCTTATACTGATTTTATGTCATTCCAGATTGCTAGAGAAGAGGAAAAGGGTGTTTATCTTAATTTCTTAAACTTCTTGATCAACGATAGCATCTATCTTCTTGACGAGAGTTTGAACAAAATTCTTGAACTAAAAGAACTGGAAGCTGAGATGTCAAATACTGCAGAATGGGAAAGAAGACCAGCTCAAGAAAGGCAGGAGCGAACCCGACTTTTCCACTCCCAAGAAAATGTCAGTATTATGTTTTCTTGCTCATTTATATACCTGGATGCATAAAATTTTAAAAATTCAAGCACTGAAAGGTAGATATTTCTGAGTGTTTCCAGATCATCCGGATTGACATGAAGTTGGCAAATGAAGACGTAAGCATGTTAGCATTTACATCAGAACAAATTACAATACCTTTCCTACTTCCAGAGATGGTAAAAAAATTCAGCTTGCTTGTGTATGCTATTATTTCAGAAGTTGAAATATTGAATAATGTTTTCTTTTTTGAGTTTTCTGAATGTGTATATTTTCCCTTTTACAGGTTGATAGAGTGGCCAGCATGCTCAATTATTTTCTATTACAACTTGTTGGTCCCCAAAGGAAATCTTTAAGTCTTAAAGACCCAGAAAAGTATGAATTTAGACCGAAACAGTTGCTGAAGCAGGTGAGCATGGATCTTCAGTCTGTTTCTCTTGCCAAAACAGTTTCTTAAGCTTGCTTGCATCTGAATGTTAAAAAAATTGAGTAAAATGATTGCAATCACTCATTTTCTGTTGTCTTGTGTTAGCACAAAATTGTGAAAGTGAATTTTTAATTCTACTTCAACTGAATCTGCTGACTGCAAAAGTTCAGTATTGGCTTTTTTGTTTTGGCTGTATCATTTTACTGCCTGGCTATATTACAAACCAAAATCTTGCGTATGTTATTTCTCCGACTGACAATGATTTGACACTTCTGTTCTGTGTTCGCTTGAAGATTGTCCACATATATGTCCATCTGGCAAGGGGTGATACAGAAAACATATTCCCAGCTGCCATCTCAAAGGATGGCCGATCATACAACGAGCAGGTAACTTCGCCCTTTTGAAGCTTTCACGAACTTCTTTTTGGTTACTTGAACCAATTTCTACCAAGAAAATCACAGTAGTTGGTGAAACGCAATCTGACGCTATTTTTGTGCTGTATAGTTATTTAGTGCTGCAGCTGATGTCCTTAGGAGAATTGGCGAAGATGGGAGGATTATACAGGAATTCGTTGAGCTTGGTTCAAAATCCAAAGTTGCAGCTACTGAGGCAATGGACACTGAAGCAGCCCTCGGAGAGATACCAGATGAATTCCTCGACCCAATTCAAGTACAATCTCTGCAACACTTTTTCTTTTTGTTTAACTTCTCCTGAAACTATTTTTCCCAACACAACACAAAATCATTTTTCAATAATTTTTTTTGTTTCTTTGTTGCAGTACACTTTAATGAAGGATCCAGTGATTTTACCTTCGTCAAGGATCACATTAGATAGGCCTGTCATTCAAAGACATCTTCTTAGCGATGCTGTGCGTTTGCTTTTCTTGATTTTCTTTTAACTAGCCAAAGCCTTCATATTAATTGCGTCCTAATGGATTTATGTGAAATGCAGACTGATCCATTCAACAGATCCCATCTAACAGCGGATATGTTGATATCGAACGTTGAGTTGAAGGCAAAAATAGAGGAGTTCGTCAGGAGCCAAGAACTAAAAAGGCGCGGGGGAGATATTAGTTTACAGAGCAGTAAAACCACAATACAGACCACTACGGAGGAAATGCTAATTGACTAGGGCATTTAGGCAAGATTATTGGATTTGGAATATCATTTTATATTTAAAAGGATGAGAAAATTCCAAATTAATGATTATTTATGTTGGTTGTAACAACTTACTGCTAGTACATAAATGTTCAAAATTTTAGGTTGGGGATCTTGGGATGCCTTATTGTCCTCATGTTAGAAATTTAGAATTCCTTTTATTTTGGAGCCTGTAATTTTAAAAGATTGTGTGAAATACTAACAAACAAAAGACTAATAATAATTTGAACTGTTCTGATTGTTGATATATAAGTTTTTGAGCTATTTAACTGCAAGGTATAAAGCAGGAGTCTTTAAGAATCTGAAGAACTCGTTTTCATCTTTACATAACTCTAGTTTGAACAATGAGATGTCCAAATTTTAACAATATCAAACATCCCAAACAGACGCATGTTTCTTAATCTTTTGTCACTTTCTCACATATAATAATAAGAGCAAAGGCAAATTATGTCAGTTATGGCTGTAGAACCAGGCACTGAACCGTAATCGACCAGTTATGATTGAAATCCCATTGAGCCTAAAAATGTGAAGGCATAGATTATCTTATTTCTCATAGTTTCTAACAGTAGGTAATCAAATATAACAGCAAATTGTAATATGAAGGCTCTCTTCTCTTATAATCAACATTATCAACCCATAAAAAATGCTTCTCGTCTGCAGTCCTGCCTTTCCGGTATCCACCAAGTGAGGCATTTTGTTAGATCACGTTCTCAATTTCCTTGGCATCAATTCAGATCAGCTCATAGGAGAATCTGAAGTTGCACCTTATAAATGTTGAATAAGAATAGACTAGAGAAAATCAAATATTGAATATCGTATGATTGCATCACAATCAAAGCTTTGACAGTGGTGAAGCTGTTTTCCGCTTTGCATACTCATGAACAATGCTCATTGCACTCTTGCTATGACGTAGTGAGAACTCCGCTAGTAAGATCTGGCTTTCTTCTGATGTTAAATCTCCATGAGCGCCCTGAATATAGTAATGCATGATGGATATATATATTAGTATTAAATCGGCCAGCTGATTGAGAAATGAAGGTCGGTTCTATTTTCTACAACAGAACATAGAGAATCCATCATTACCAGACGGGAAGTTCGGTCACAAACAGCTTGGTGCATTAGGATGCCCGCTGCAACTGAAACATTGAAAGAGTCTACCATGCCTTTCATAGGAATACTGCAGTGCAAGTCCGACAATTCCAAGGCTTCATTGCTAATCCCCCTGCAATCACAGCCATGGAGACCTTAGTATCGTGAAAATGGAAATAGATAAAGTACGTAAACTCATAAGAATAAAATGGACAGTCCTCTCTTCCTGCCCTTTCAGTTTGTAATTAAGAAACTCCTACATTCACATCATAAACATAACATCATCGTCAATGAAATGTAAACACGTGATTTGGGGTCACATATGGTTACCGATTTTCATTTCCGACAACTATGGCAGTTGGGCATGACCAATCCATGTCATAAACGGATACCTAGATGCAAAGCACAAAGGAAGATTCAGCCATGTATTATAACAGAGCATTTCTATGTCAATAACCACAGAAACAAAATGAAATTAAGATTGGTTGCTATTGCCAACTTTCTTCACACTTGCATTCCCACTGAAAATCACTTTACTACTAATAACATTCTCAGGAAAAAAAGAGATAATTACTGCATCTATTCCAACATGTGTTGTAGCAATCCGATATCCACGAGACTTTAAAACTTCAAAGCACTCTTGAGTAGAGTCCCAAAGTTCAATGTCCAGCCATTTCTCTGCACCCATGCTAACATGGCGGTTGTCTCTGTACCTGCAACAAGACATAGTAGATGAACAACTAAAAGAGAAAGTTATCAAGCTGGACAGCGATGAAGCCTTTAATTAATAACAGTCCATCATAGTGTAAAGATAAAAAAAAATCCATAAACTTGGATAATAATTTACCGAACAAAACATCCATTACAGCCATTAAACATTAGATATGACAAATTCTATGTACTCACACTTCACACCATGACATCCAAATCATCAAGCAAATATAAACTACCAAAAAGCTTCTAAAAATCCTTCAACAAGAAACCAATTTTAAGAATGTAGCATCTTGAATTAGTAAGTTACAATTAAAACACATAACTTTTCTTAATTTCAGTATGGCATTACTTAAAAAAATTCTAGCAGAACCAAAACTAAACTACTAGGAAAACAACTCAACAATCACTAAATGAAATCACCTCCAATTATGACCTTTTCGAGCTATCAGAAGAAACAACATGAACAGACTGAAACCCTAAAGCATCCGCAGACCGAAAAGTAGCCGAAACATTGCCAAAATCATTCAAACCTTCAACAACCAAACAAACAGAGTAGCTCCTATTCTTAGCTACATTCATAAACCGCTCTTTTCTCTCTTCCATTATATAAGGCGCCATAGCTTCCCAAACTTCTCCACTATTCAAATACACTTCCCCTTCACACCTATACATATCCATATACGGAAACCACCGCTGCCCCTTCCCCTCCGCAGTTTCCGGCCACGTCGTCCTCCTCTCCATTTTCATCAATTTTGACACGTCATCTCGGTTGTTGAGAAATTTCGCCACGGTGTCGTCTTTGTTGTTTGAATTATCATAGTATTCGAGTGGGATTGCCGCCGCTGATTGTATCGAACTGTATGATCTTGTTGTATGGGTTTTAAATGAAGTAAATAGGTTTCCACAGACGAAATTGGGCGATTTTAATTTGTTAATGGATGAAGAAAGTGATGTACGGCCTAGGGTTAGGGTTAGGGTTTTGCAGCAGATGCTCATTTTCTTGCTATTGGGAATTTTGGCGCCAAGAACAATAAGAGGGCCGAGGATAGCGTTCATGATAGCTGGGATAACCAGTCAGTCAGTCCTCTTTAAAACTACGTCGTTTAGGTGAGTCGTCTTAATTTTATTTTCTGTGTTTTTTCAAGAAATTTTTTTATTTATATATACTGTTTATTAATGTGATAAAATATATGATCATTAAGTCAAAAAAATTAGAGCTAAATTTCATTTTCTATTCTTACTAATATCCAATTATGATATTGTAAAAAAAAAATCCAATTATGACAATTTAAAATTAATATAATTATTTGTTTCTAGTCATAAAAGACATAACAAATAAACATGTCTACTAAAATAACAATTTCCATTTCGGGAATATCGGCAACGAGAAATTCTTAATTATAGAATTTATCATCAGCAACATGTTATTAGTAGTATATTAATGGAGAATACTTAGGTGAATCTGGTTCATGAACTTTTCATTAAATGTGTGACAACGCGGCTTTATTAAATGAAAAAATCAATCATTAGATTTCTCATATTAATTTATGATCTTGTTTTAGAATTAATTAATTTTTTATTGGTACCAAATTAGTTAAAATTTTGAATAAAAGTGGAAATTAGGAAAAATTAAAAGACTAGAAGTAAAATTGACTGAAAGTTATAAATCAATGGTTGTTGTTGTTTGATGTAAGTTTGTTTTGTGTCATGTTTAACCTTCCTTCTTCAGCCATAACTATCATGTATTTATAGTGATGAAGCTATAATTTTTGGTGAAAATGCTTAAAACATGTCTCACTTATATAATTAATTTTTTTATATTTTATCTCTGTTTTATCCATTATTTATTTAACCTCAAATTATAAATTAAATTTAAAAAATTTATTACTTCAAAATAAATATTACTCCAACAGTTGAGCATGTGCTTTTTCAGAAATCATTAATTGAGAATTTCTTGGTCCCCAAGGTAGAGATAACATGATTGGCCCTATTTATTTTGACTGTTAAGTGTTAGCTGCCAATTTTGACTTTGTTCTTTAGAGACATTACACCTTATAAATAACACCTTACAATTTTAGTTCATTAAGATCAAATCCAACTGATCAAAGCTTCTTCAGCATAATAAACCAAACAACCATGGCAGCAAATTCAAGTAACCAGAAACTTGCTCACATAGCACTTATACCAAGTGCTGGCATGGGTCATCTCACACCATTTCTCAGACTTGCAGCTTTACTTGCAGCAAACAACAATGTCAAAATAACCTTAATCACCCCAAATCCAACAGTCTCCTTGTCTGAATCAAAAGCCTTGACAAATTTCCTCATTTCTTACCCTCAAGTCATTCAGAACAGCTTCATCTTGCTCCTCTTGATGACAAGTTTATTCTCACCAAATCAGAAGATCCTATCTACTTTCACATGGAGCGCATCTGGCAATCTTCTCATATTCTTTCTCCTCTTCTCTCTTCTCTGTCGCCGCCTCTTTCTGCTGTGATTACAGATATGACCTTGGCATTTTCTGTTTCTCCAGTTGTTCAAGCTCTGCATCTTCCTAATTATATTCTCTTCACTTCATCTGCTAAAATGTTGTCTCTTTTTTTATCCTTCAATTCCATGGTAGGCCCAGAAGCTACAATTGATGTAGATGGTGGTATGATCAAGATTCCAGGTCTAGAGCCATTACCCAGATCATGGATTCCTCCACCACTTTTGGGAAACACAGATAATCTACTTAAAACTTCTTTCATCAACAATGGAAAGAGAATGGCAGAATCAAGTGGGATTTTAGTCAATACATTTGATAGTATTGAGCAAGAAGTACTAAACAAGTTAAATTCTGGAGAAGTGATAGAAAACTGGCCACCAGTTATGGCTATTGGGCCATTTGCACCGTTTGAAATTGAAAAGAATCAAACTTTAGCATGGTTAGATGAGCAACAAAATGGCTCGGTTCTTTATGTCAGCTTTGGCAGTAGAACTGTTATTTCTGGAGAGCAGCTGAAAGAGTTGGGTGAAGGATTGGTGAGTAGTGGTACTAAGTTTCTATGGATGGTGAAGGGTAAAAAGATTGATAAAGATGATGACGAAGGGTGTTTGAGTGAAGTAATAGGAAATGAATTGGAGGAAAAATTAAAGGATAAAGGGTTGGTAGTGAAATCATGGCTAAACCAAGAATGTATACTAAGTCATCCTGCTATTGGAGGTTTTATAAGTCATTGCGGGTGGAATTCAGTGACTGAGGCAATACGACACGGCGTGCCGATTTTAGCATGGCCACAACATGGAGATCAGAAAATTAATGCTGATATTGTGGAGAGGATTGGATTAGGAGCTTGGGATGAAGGGTACGGATGGGGTGGAGAGCGGGTAGTGAATGGGGAGGAGATTGCGGAAAAGATTAAGGAAGTGATGGGGAATGAAGTGTTAAGAGCTCAGGCAACGCATATCAGAGAAGAGGCCAGAAGAGCTCAGGGAAATGATGGTAGTTCATCAAAGGAGTTGCTCAGACTAATCGAGAAATGGTCGGAGATTTGAAGTAATGTGAATGCTTTTGCAGGTTTATTTATCTGTAATAAATTGAAATAATGTCTGAAGTGACCTATTAGTAAACAGGGATATGCAAAACATATCTACTATTATTATTACATAAATCCATATGAAATAGGTTCAAATTCTGTTATATTGCCTAATGCAAAGTTTAAGTTATGCAGAGAGACTTCTCTTAGAAATAAGATCAAAAGATATTCCATTATGTTGCAATCGTTCCTGTAGATCAGTAGGGCCAAATATAATACCTGGGGGAAAAGCACCTCCTTTCGGTAGGCTGTTACGCTCGCTGAGAAGGATAAGAGCGCATTGAACTAAGATTATAGGAGTGGTCAAGTAGCCAATCTCAGGTCCCATTACTCTAGTTACTATCTCCATGTCGGGTTTCAATTTTGCCTGCGAAACTTGATTTTTGTCGCTAAACCCTCGTCCGACGAACCACATCTTAAATGTAGCACTGCTAACTTCATCCTCAGAGGGACCCTTTTTCTTGAACCAACCAAGGCTAAAAAAAGATGGGAATTTTAAGAGAAGCCATCTGCCTATAGAATCTCTGCCTAACAGTCCCATGAACATGCCAACTGTTATGAACCGAAAGACGCCCAATATAGATTTGGCGCCCAGCTTCACCCCGAAATGAGCAGGCTTTATTTTTGACCAGAATGCCTCTCTCTTTTCAACCTGTTCAGCGCTCTCATTAATCCCAGGAAGACCATGGGGATTTTCTGCCAGAGTTGAAAGAGTTTTCCGAACAACGATAGAATCTGCGGATGGTAGCTTTACGGCCCATAGACCAATCTCCTTTTGATGATCAATTATTGGTCCTTTGGGAGGATAGGGACCAGGAATCTGCAAACATGCATTAAAAGTTAGCATCATAGTTGAGATTTTGTGGTCTATCTAACTAAGAAGACAAACCAAAATTGCAAGAAAGAGAAAGGCATAAGAGTATCCAGTCCAACAAAAAAATCAAATCAGATAAAGGAAGTGCAAATCTATTTTCAAAAACAGAGCTAACAGCACAATGCAGTTGCAGATTTGATGGAGAAGCTATAAATTGAGTATCTTAAAGTTTTGGAAAACTGCATTTGAAATATCTGTATCCCCTAACATTTGCACCATATGATTAAGTTATTATGTTTGGAGTCAAGGCAAACATAGGATCAAACTTATGAAGCTAGCTGTTATTGATAATGAGAAGCTTGTGCTACAGTGGAAAAGGAAACTAAAGTTTAAGATATGGAAAGTTTAAGTGTTACATTCAATGTCAATGACATTACATTATCTAAAACCATTGTGAAAAGGGCAAAGGGCACGATAACTTTCACTGGTATTATGAATTATGCACTACTCATTGCTTCTATGCTAAATTATTTATGACCCTAAATCAATCCTGAAGTCTTTGTTAAAATACGCCTCAAACTGTAGATACATGTGACTCGCACATCCCTTGCAGGAAGAAACAACACACAGGTGCAAACCTCTACAGGGACTAAAAGAGAAATCTATAAAAGGAAAATATGATAGGAAAAAAAGGAAAGAGACTTTTAACTGGTTAATGTAACGAGGTTGCTAGACTTTTTCTGGGTTTGACTAACACATCCATTCTAACAAGTCAAAAGATATTGTTTTACCAAAAATACATGTCACAAAACATAACAGTCTTTATCTTAGCGTATGGAGAGAAAGAGAATGCCAACAATTCATATCAATAGTGCACAAAGTGTCACATCCACCATTTTACTTCATTAGCAGGAACACATTACAACCCGACATTACATTCTGTGCCTCATTAAATAAATCAAATCAGCGATAAATACAGGATTCAAGTGACAACTAAAATAGTAGTGCAATAAATACATCTTACCAGATCGTGAAACCATTAGTTACAAGAGGATTAAGGCTCAAACTAATGTTAGTTCAGATAACGGGGAAATATGCTTCAGATATGCAGCAGATCATGAGATGCATATAAACATTTTCACACAAAAAAGTATATCATAACAAGCACAGGCAACCAACTTGTAACACTGTAAACTCCTAGCAATTACTTGCATTAATTCTCACGAGATTCACAATAAATCCTTACCGTTGGCTTTGCTCTTTTAGGCCTAGACCGTCTCAATTCCTGCAATTTTTCAACATTAGCCACTCCCAGAATTGCAGATTCATATGTCCCAAAGTTACCAACAATTCTTTTATCCGACTCCAGGCTCAAATAAGCCTCAATTTGGTTCGGTACAGCCTGATCCACCCACTGCCTAGAATTAAACATCCAACCAATTTCAGCAGGAACCGAATCGAACCCACAAGCTGAAACCACTAAAGAGCCAGTATCCATGGCCTTCTCATGATACTTAGCCTCCATCCTCTCCATAAACTCCGGCTCCCCGCATATATCCAAGTAATCACACCTAACACAAATTTTCATCAAAAACCATTATAAACTGTATACAGCATATTAACCACACCACAAATCAGATCAGACCCCACTAAAATTACATAAATTATTGATGAAAATAAAATCAAAGCTTAAAACTTTACAATGGTATAGTTTCATAAATCATACCCAGTATCAACACAGGCAGCAACAACAGGCTCACCATGGAGACGAAAGGGGCCAACACAGTTGAGAATGAGCTTGGTTTGGGTGCAGAGCTGACGAATTGAAGCAGGGTCAGTGGTGTCAGCAGTGATGATGGGGATTGATGGAGGTGGTTTAGGATGAGCAGCCCAGCTTAGTGATTGGGTTAATTTAGTTGGGTTGCGACCGGCTAAAGCTAGTGATTTTAAGGGAGAAGAAGGGGTATTGAGGAACTTAAGAGCTTCTCTGATAACATATTTGCCCGTGAAACCTGAAGCTCCCAAGATTATTAGGTCATAAGGAGGAGAAGATTGGCCTGCCATGGTTGATGAGGGGTAAAGTTGAGTGCTTTGGATTGGAATATGTAAATGGGGTTTAAGGGATTTGTATTCTCCTGTTGATTTTGAGTTCTAAAAAATTGTGCCAGTTTGAGATCATGGTAGTTATGGCAAGTTCATGGTAGTTGAGTCATTATTAGACTATTGATGGATGCTTATAAAATTAAGACTTAATCACTCAAAAAACCCTCACCTTTATTTTTTTTTTCAATTCCACCCCGACGTTGAAAATTTGTCAATTTTACCCACTTTTAAATTTTCCGTTTTCAATTGTACCCCAATTTTTTAATTTTTGTTAATTTTTTAACTTAAATGATGAAATCATTCAATTAACAAAGTTTAAACATGAAATTAAATTCTTTTTTATTCAAAAAAGTACAAATAAGTCCTTTATTTTTAAAAACTAACTAAAACCCATAATCATATTAACACTAACTTAAATTCTTAATTAATTTAACTAAATTTAAATAAATTTTAAAAACGTACAATTAATATATGCTAGACATGGAGAATGTTTTAAACAAATTTCCAAACGAAAAAGACGTTAATTTAATTTTTCAGGGTACAATTGAAACACAAAAATACAAAATAGGGTAAAATTGACAAATTTTCAACGTCAGGGTATGATTGAAAAGGGGCTAAAAGGTCGGGGGTTTTTAAAACATTAGACCTAAAATTAATATATAATTATAATTTCAATAGAAAAAGGTGAATATATATTTGGATCATTAATTAAAATATATGCTTTAATTAGATAAATAATATCTAATTTTAATGTATGTAAAAATATATTTATAACTTTAGCTTATAATAATTTAATAATAGGGATGCTATTTTTTAATTTGGATATATATTTTGGTACATGACCAAGGTATATAAGGTGTCTTGGATGAGTTCCAACTATAAAAAGACACTTTTAGTCTCTTATATTCAGACTAATTTTTATTCAAATTAGATAGATTTCTACAAAAATAAAATTTTATACTCAAATTTTAAACAGATGCATACATGAGTTTAGTTTAAACTCGTACTCTCTTAAGCGAAAAAAATGTCTTATCAATTCGCCTATGCTTTAGAAATAAATTTGAATATAATGTAAGTTGTGTTAAATAATAACAAATTAAGTTATACTTGAATAAAAATTGATTTTTGTTCATGTATAAATTGATCAGAATCTCCATTTCTCCCTCCAAAATGTAAAAGTACACAATAATTTTACTTTGCATAACTATTTACTTTAGCCGTCAATCTTTTGCCTTAAACATAATCTAAGGTTGGCTTTGTGTCATCATGTAAGAATTTGAGGCCAACTAATAAAGAGCAACTTCCTTAGATAAAAAGAAGAGCACTCCAAGCCAGAAAAACAGCATACAAACTCCATCTTTCAAGATGTAAGCAAACCATCCATTGCTCACAACTTAATGCAAAGAAATACAAGGATGATTCATCGGATATCTCTGCCGTGGCGGACGCCTTGTCCTCTTTCCCCATCCCGTTAGTCTACTCTCCTCTACTCTCATTTCGCCACATTTATCAGGTAGCCTCACAGCCGTTTCTATTGCATTCACCGTAGGAGAGCTGGTAGAAGGCGCAGAACGCTTTCTCCCCCTTCCTCCTTTGCCCTTCGGAGAATTCCTCTGTGACAAACTCGATTGCCAAGTCCCTCCGGTTGCTCTAACAAGTCCTTCGATCAACTGAATATCCTCAGTCACATCGTTCTTGGATAGAGTGATAAGACCAGGGAGTACATCTCTTTGAAAGTCGTCCTTCCGCTGCCTTCCTCTCCTCGCTTGACCTCTCCGTGGCCGTATCGGCAATGGGATTTCATCTTTTGTGGTTTCTACAATCTCCAGCTCATAGTGGTACTTTTCAAACTTTGTTTCTTTCAAATTTAAGGTCATTAGCTCGAAATAGTCTATACCTTTCGGTACATAATTTTCACAATCGATACTGTCTCTACCAATCGAAGATGACACGTCATTCTCGATCCCATTCCCAAACTCATATGAGGCAATGATCTCCACAAACCACTGAAGAGAATCGCTACCTGCAGCCTTTGAACTTGGAAGAGTCTCATCATCTTGGGTACTGCGAATACAGCCGGATGATGATATGGAAATGAGGGTTTCAGCTGCCACTTCAGTAAAGTCTCCATGAAGGTATTCCTCTGGTGCTTTAGATTTGCTTTCGGTGAGTTTACTTGCAGAGGTAATTTCGGTTTTGGAATCAAGAACTATGGGTGCTTCCAAATCTATCTCAACTGCAATCTTCACTTTTCTTTCAAGAGATAAGTCTGTTGGTTGAGACTCTTCTTCGGTTACGCTCACATTCAAATCAATGTGAGCTCCGAAATTAAAGCTGCACTCGACTGATCCGTGTTTGGAATCCAGAGTCTTTAAGTATTGTGTCTCTCCGGAATCAGATGGCACAGGATCAAGATTTAGATCAGCAAGAAGTAACCCATTTTTAATAAAGTTAGCACCATTAATTACGGCGGAGCTTGCAGAAGGCGGGTCTTTGGACATTTGCCTTTCGAAAATGGCAGCCCCAAGAATCTTCTTGTTGCTTGAAAACCCACTTACTTCACTTCTTCTGTCTTCAGCATCATGGGCATGGTAGTCTGTCACCACTGAGGATAGACACTTTTGCGACGGGCCCTTCGTTCTCTCAGCTTTGACAGCAAACTGCTGAGACTGGTTTTGTAAGAAATCCAAACTTACCCGTTCTTTGGGACACTTTCCATTGCCAGATGAAAAATCTCTAAGCCAAGACAACTCACTTTTTGAATCAGTAAATGCTCCGTTCTGGCAGCCTTTTAGAAGAACTGTGTTTCCATCCTCCGCGGATTTCAAATTTTCAGAAATTTGTTTGGAATTAATATGGCTGATTGCGCTCATATAGCCAAAACCCGTTGATTCATGGCCAACTTGTGATTTTTTGGACTCCATCTGAGGAACAGGGCAAAGACTATTTTGGTAGGATGGTTCAAATCTCAGACTTGGAACTGATTTTAAATTGTTATGAATGAGTGATCTATCCGATGCAACTTCGTGGTCATGCACCAATCTGTTGGAGCCATAGTCTGAAGCTATAACGCAAGCATCATTCTTTGTTCGAGAGATTTCTACACCAAAAATTGTCTTTTCTGATGGTTGCTCCCTTCTGTGCTGACCAGCTTTCCAGCGTCCAACCTGTGATGATTCGCATGTTGCAGGCAAATATTCACACTGAAAGCCTCCATTTTGAGAACTTATATTGCTTGCATTTTGGCCTGAATAAGCAGACAAATCAACTAAAATAAGCATCCGTGAAAAAAATGAGAGACTTTTACAGAGTTTTGCTGAAGAAGTATATACCAGGATTAAAACTAGCTCCCTCATCTTTTTCTTTAGTGGGGCTCCGGGAAGTATCCTTAAAATTACCTAGAATATCAACGGAAGCTGTACTAGATGCTTCTTCAACCTGGACAGGTTCGTTTAGATCAGCAAGACCAAGGTTCCCCCGTAAATTCATATTGGAACTTGAAGCATCTCCGCACCAAATGGAGTATGCACCGCTATGAGTAGAAAAGTCGCCATTTTTCACAAAATCAAACTGGTGACTGCTTTTATGAGCGGTTTTGCCTATCACCGAACCTCCAGGTGTCCGTCGGCCTTTTTCTTCTTCGTTAATGTATTCATCAGCTGGAGATTCTAGGTCAAACAATCTTGATACATTGTAAGTGGAACCACAGCCGGATGCAGATGACAAATGATGACCAAAATCCACCAAAGATCGACCAGAAACATACCGTCTGCTGTTATTATCTGCAGATGGGAAGGCGAAAACACTCGATCCTAATGTTCCGATAGGTTTTAGGTGTTTGTGTGGTTGTTTGCTTCTCATTTCATTCATCATGCCCGCCTGTATTTTGTAAAGACGGTGTAGTTCTTGGAGCTATATGATCAAATTACAAGCAAACAGACAGAACGTTAAAAATTTACAGCAAAGACGGGATAATTTAACTTTCAAGACCAAAGGAACGAATTCAAATAAACCACCATACCTGTTGTCTGAATACAAGTTCATGTTTCATGATGGTTTCTCGTAATTGTTCGCAGCCATATGCTGTAAATCCCTCTATTGCTGGGATTGCAGAGTACATGCCATTATACTGTCTGAATGTGTTGTTTCCATGAAAAGAGAGGCAGCTACTGTTGCTAGCATTGTTATTTAAATCCATCTTAGGATAATTTCCAGACAAATGCATCTTACGTTGTACTTTAATACCCATTCCTACAAATCATTCAAAAAAGCTCTAAATTAACATCCCTTCACACAAATTCATATCAATGAACTAATACCAAATCTTAATTCAAATCAACTATGCAAATGTAGATATTACATTAATCCAAATGAGCATCAAACCCCACTAACACAAATCCCATCAGTAAAAACAACAAAACACTAGACCATTGATCACTCCACATTAAACAATAGATTCACAAGTTCAATTACCCAAGTCAAATCACAAACTAATTCTTAACCATCAAATTTAAGAACAAAGAACAAAACTTTACATAAAACTAACATTAAGGAAACAAAGAACAAAACTTTACATAAAACCAACAATAAAGAACTAACCTTTTAGCATCACCCACCAAGTCAAATGAAAACTCCTCCATAAATTATCAACAAAACTCAGCTAGCTCCATGGAAATTACAATTTACAACAAAGAACAATTTTGCAGAAAACCCAACAACTCAGAAGAAAAAAAAAACTTCAGGTGGGTAAGTCTGCATTAATACTAAAGAATCTTGAATCATCAGCAGACAAAAAAAATAGAAACTGAAATAAGGTGGCCCATAAATGAAGATGGAGATAGAAAGATCAGGCACTTAGAATCCCAAAGAAGGGATCTTTCTCTGTGAAAACAAAGAAGAATGACTTGAAATTTGTCAACTTCTGGTCTCTCTCTAATTATTCTAAACTATTACTATATTATGCTTTGCTTCATACATAGCTTTGGTTTAAATGATTCATTTTGTGTTACCCTTTGGAATTATTTTAAAGTTGAGGATATGGGACATTTGTTTTCTCACTTTCTAGATTCTCTACCTTCCATGCTTTTTGGGTTTTTTTTTTCACATAAATTTTTACAAATTCATTACATATTATAAAAATTAAGAAAACTCTAATTAAAAAAGCTAAAAATTCAATTAATTTTTTAAGATGAGATATTATGAAAGTGATAATAACTTTTTAAAAACAAACTGGGGGAGTATTATATTATGGAGAAATTGTTATAGGAAAAATGGAGACACCTGGATTTTACTCTAGCAACAACTCAACAGTTTCCATAAGTAGCTGACCCCTCCACAATCAGATCTTTCATCAAAAATATTTCACCTACTCTCTTCTCAAGCGCTTGCAAACCACTCTCCACTAAATTACAAGCCAGACCATGCTTTCTTGTTTACGTATGTATAGGAACCGTATCAAATAGGATAATTGAATAATCAAATCGAATTGAATTAATGGTTTGATTTAATTTAATATTGTAAGAAAAGTTAATCTTGTTAAGAATATAGGAGGACTTAAATGAACACAAATATTTTATTAGTACTAAGAGTAACTTTAGTACAACACTTTTAGTACTTACTCTCACACTTTTCTCACACACGTCACCCACTCACACTTGATTTTCTCACTTTCTCTCATATGTACAAAATGAAATAGGCAGCCCATATATATAGATTGTTAGGTCGGTGGTTATATTTTCTAGGTGTTCTATTTTCTAGTCTTTTCTTGATTATACATTAATTATCTAGCCATTTGGATTCTAGAAAATTGGAGAAGAGAGTAAGTCGGTGGCATTTAAGACTCCCCCTCAACGACTACTCTCTTGAAACTTTTCTTTGCTTTCTATACCAAGTCGCGTTTTAAAGTCTTCAAACGTTGCACGTTTTAGCCCCTCAGTAAATATGTCGCCAACTTAATCTTCAGTCTTCTCGTATTTCATTTTTAATTTTTCGCTTGAGACTGTCTCTTCAAATATTGCAGGCTCTTTCATATTGTCATTCTCGATTAGTGCCACATTCGCATATTTAGGATTCGGCTTCCTTTGTCTCTCACTACGTCTAAGTTGTATTTCACGTTCCACTGGAATGTCTTCTTGAATATCGTCTTCAAGTTGACTTGGTCGTTCTTCTTCCGGTGTCCGTCGGTATACTCCTGTGCGCCACGGAGACTTAGCCCTTCTCGGGGATTGACTTCTTCTATTTTCTTCACTTGACTCCACTTCTCGAATACTCTGCTCGATCACTATGTCTTCTTGAGACTTTTCTTGTAGCCTCTCTTCTATCTCTTTGGAGTCAGGAAGAACTACTCCTTGAAAAGACCACCACGAAGAAGTTTCATCAAATATTACATTTCTCGAAGTGTAACATTTTCCTGTATTTGGATCACAACACCTCCACCCTTTTCTTTCGTTGTCATACCCCACAAATATGCACTTCAACGCCTTCTTATCAAATTTGCTCCGCAAATGATCAGGCACAAAAACATAACACACACATCCGAAAACTCGAAAGTGACTTACAGTGGGTTTTATATTCTTGAGCTTCACATAGGGTGAAACAGATCCAATCGGTACTTGCGGTAGTCTGTTGATCACGTGAGCAGCTGTTTTCATACACTCTGCCCAAAAACGAGGTGGAACATTCTTTGCGTGTAACATGCTCCTGCACGTTTCCGCCAGATGTCTATTCTTTCTTTCCGCCACTCCATTTTGTTGTGGAGTGTTTGGACAGGTCAGCTGACGTCTTATCTTGCAATCTTGCAAATACTTTGAAAACTCACGTGAAGTGTATTCTCCCCCATTATCGGTACGTAGACACTGAATTCTTCGACCGAGTTCTTTTTCTACTTTCTCCTTGAACTCAATAAATTTTCGTAATGCCTCCGATTTTTCTTTCATAAAGTAAACCCAAACGTACCTTGAACAATCATCAATGAAAGTAATCATGTACCGAAAGCCACTAATTGATGGATGCTTCACCGGTCCAAATACATCTGAATGGACTAGCTCGAGCGGCTCCTTCGCTCTATACTCGGAATCCTCATATGGTAGCTGATGCGCTTTCCCGAACTGGCAGCCAGCACATACAGTGTCTTCTCGAACATTTAGTTGAGGAAGTCCCCTGAGTATAGACTTTTGCATCATCACCTTTAGCTTGTGATAATTCACGTGTCCTAGACGTGCATGCCATAAGTCAGCCGTCTCATTTTTCCTCGTTTTGTCTACGTATGCCGTTTGAGCAGACATCACATAGACAGAATTTAGTCTTCGTCCCTCCATCAATGGCTTATTTGGTAATCTCAAATTTCGATACACTTTCACATCTTTGGGTCCGAACACCACGTAGTTTCCCGAAGATGTGAGTTGCGACACCGATATTAGGTTCTTCTTCATCCCCGGTACATGAAGCACATTTTCCAATGGTACTTCTTTGGAGTTGTATCGAGGCACTACCATTGTCTTACCGACGTGAGTGATAGGTAGCTTCGAGTCATTTGCAGTAACTACGACTCGTTCTCCCTTATACTCCGACATGCTTAGAAATTTCTTTTTATCTCCACTCATATGATTTGAGCATCCGGAGTCTAAAATCCAATCATTATCATAATTAATAATGTTATCACTCATCACAGCAGATGCTTGAAAATCTAACTCCTCCTCGGTCTCCACCTGTGGGTGTGTGGATGCCACATTTCCTTCAACTTTTCTATACCAACAGTCGCGAGCATAGTGACCTCGTTTGCCACAAACGAAACATTGATTATTTGTACGTCGTCTCGTCTCCTCTCGTCGATCATTGTTGGTTTCTCGTTGAGCTCCCCCTTGTTTCCAGCTCCTTCTTTCTTGTTGTCTACGCCAATTTTCTTGCATTGGCCTCCCTCCGTTGTTGGATCTCACACTTTGTGGATCCTTACTATTTTTACTACTGAAGAGGGCTCTCTCCTCTTCTTTAATTGAGGTTTTAGACATTTGCTTGTCTAATTCCTCTTGATTTGCCAAGACATTTTCTAACTCATTCAAAGTTGGTTCTTTTGACCATCCACGGGTTGCCGTCACAAGAGCATTAAACTCTGGACGTAGCCCGTGAGTGATTATTCTTCTCATTCGTGTCTCCGTGATTTTATTTTCAGGATCCAACTTTGAAATTTCTTGGCATAACGATTTAACTTTAGAGAAGTATTGACTCACCGTTAAATCTTTTTGTGATATCGATAATAACTCATTCTCGAGTTGTTGGAGCTTGGCATCATTCTTCCGAGTGTATACTCCAGCAAGAGTGTCCCACGCCTCTTTGGGCGTTTTTGCGTCCTTGACATGTTGCAGCAAGTCGTCCTCCACTGATATCGATAAAGCATATAAAGCTTTACCGGCCCTGACCTTCCACTTTTTAAGGTCATCCTGACTTGTCGGGGGTGTCGTTTCACTCCCTCCGACGATCTCCCAGAGATCTTGGCCGAGCAAATAAAATTGCATACGAGTACTCCATGTGCTATAGTTACTAGCATTGAGTTTTTCAAGGGTACTCACCGATATTGAAAAATCCGCCATTTGTTTGGTTATTTTCTCCACTTAACCAAATTACTTGGTCCCTGACCAATACTCTGCACGGTCCCTGACTGCGTGCTTGCGGCGATTCAAAGTACCACGATCCCGGATCGTTTGCTCGACCTTTTCTCAAACCGGTCCCTGACCGTCCTGCTCTGATACCACTTGTTAAGAATATAGGAGGACTTAAATGAACACAAATATTTTATTAGTACTAAGAGTAACTTTAGTACAACACTTTTAGTACTTACTCTCACACTTTTCTCACACACGTCACCCACTCACACTTGATTTTCTCACTTTCTCTCATATGTACAAAATGAAATAGGCAGCCCATATATATAGATTGTTAGGTCGGTGGTTATATTTTCTAGGTGTTCTATTTTCTAGTCTTTTCTTGATTATACATTAATTATCTAGCCATTTGGATTCTAGAAAATTGGAGAAGAGAGTAAGTCGGTGGCATTTAAGAAATCTTTTATTCAGTTTAGTTAAATTTTAAACATAAAAGTTTCATTTTAACTTCTTCTTTTTTTGCAAATTGAATTAAAGAAAGTGAATTTAATCAAACTAAACAGTACGAACACTTTATCCAATTAATATTTTTATTTTGAATATATATTACAAATTTAGCATTTTAATACAAAATTTGTTTCAAAAAAGATTAAAAGAATAAAAAAATTCAGTTGTATGATTGTATCTTTTATCTAAGTATTTTATTTTTCTGTATATATGTTTCCGTTAAATAAAAACTAAAAATTTGAATAAATCAATAGTTTCAGTTTTAATCACTTTGGAATTATTATTACCCTTAAAAATGTAGTTTCATTCGGTTTTAAAAATTAAAATTTAATCTACTTTAATTTGAACCAAATGAACATCCATATTTTTGTTGGTTATGTTTGTATCATACACTACTTTAAGAGTGTGGACTATGTGGAGTGGAGAATTTTTGTCTTCTTGAGTTTCGAGGGCTCGCATTGTAATTTTAATTTATTATGGGATTATTGGATTATTAATTTTGTCATCTTGTCTATGTTTGATTGGTTCTTTATTCCTTAATACAGTTGCAATAACAAAAATAATATTTGTGTGGTGTAAAGTACTGCTTTCGGCCAGTTATTTAAGGTTTTTCTCAAGCATTTCAACCAATTATAATTAAGTCATAGAATTATTGTGTGTTTGGATAACTCTTCACTGTTTTATTCATTGGCTTTGATATTTTGGAATTGTATAGTTTGCTACTGCTCATAGATCAAGAACAGCCCTTATATCTACAAAGTTATTTAATTTTTGATTAAAATTTTAGCCTTTAACAAAAAAAATACTGAATTGAGTGTTAAATACTAATATCTAGTTTTTATTAGTATCCTTAATTTAATGATATGATGGGACTAATTTTGATTATCATTGAGCAACCAGTTTTTTTTAATACTAGTTGAGTAGTAGTTATCCAAAAAATAAAAAAAATAACAATTCATTTTTGTATAACTACTCTCTTTGTCTCTTTTTAATAAAAAAAATAAATTAAGTTCTGCTTTAATTAAAAATAGTAGCTAATTTTAAATTTTTATTTTCTAAAATAATCTTTAAGAAAATGAGTTAATTTCCCGTTATGCACTATACTAAAAGCATTTAAATTAATTTCATACATGGAATATAAAATAATTAACATGATTTTTTTTTATAATTTGTAACTTAGCTAAAATGTAACCAAAAACAGATTCCATCAAAAAGGGAAAGATGCAGTATTATGTTTTGATAATTTTGTAATAAGCTTTAAGCATTAAGGATGAAGATGTGTTTGTGAGCATATAATATGGTAATTGACCTAGATTAGTATAAAAACAAACCCTACCATAAAGATTAAGACTAATAGATTTATTGCAAACTCAATAATATCAGTGATGTGATGGGTATCAGGACTTTGTACAAATTGAGGTAGGAAATAAATATCGTAAAGACTAAGATAAATCTTGGTTTTTGTTTTCATGACATTACCATAAAAGGTCCATTTTGGACCACAAAAGAAAGATAAAGAAGATCTAAGTCCTTTGGGATGTCAATTCATGATTGCTAGTGAACATTAATCCCTTTAAGCATAGTTATAAATGACAGATAATTAGCAATCTCGAGAAGAAGAAAAATCATAGACAGATAATAAATTGATCAATAGTTGAAGTTATATCCACA
Organism: Mercurialis annua; assembly: GCF_937616625.2. Taxonomy (NCBI): domain Eukaryota; kingdom Viridiplantae; phylum Streptophyta; class Magnoliopsida; order Malpighiales; family Euphorbiaceae; genus Mercurialis; species Mercurialis annua. Next base: position 33,698,206 of record NC_065573.1, on the reverse strand, counting down.
TTTGGATTGAGAAAATAAATTTTATATTTATAGCTTATTTTTGTAGAAAGTTTTAATTCTTCGTTTTTTATTTCGTACGTTTTCCATTTCCGTATAAGATAGCTAAAAACTAACAAAGGGAATAGACACAAGGACCACAACCAGCATGAAAATGAAAAACACAAACACAGTTCAAAGATAAAATTTGTTCTATTCACCAAAAACTCAAAGTTTTGCTAACATTTCCAAACTACAACTCAGCTGAATATAATGCCCTGCCCTGTTTAAAAATACACAACTATACTAATAACCAACGATCAATGCTGCTTAAACAAATAAATCCTAAAGAACATAACAATCTCATGATGAACCAAAACCTTACAACTAATCATAAAAGTATTTGATTGGAAAAGTGAGCTGAGTAAAATATTCTAATTGCCTAATTTATTGGAAAGAGGACAAGTGTTTCCGCTATAGGAGAGACTTTGTGCTTTCCAACCTACGACGTGTTGTCAGGGAGGAGGAGCTCTGTTTCAAGGAATGGCTTGCTGGGACATTTAAGAAAAGGTCTCGTGGGAAGAAAAAATGCAGATCCGGATAGTGTACATACCCATCTTTGCTACAATTACCTGCCAACCTGAATGTAGCAGCGCCTTCCCTTTCTACAACCTACTTATGGCTAGATGTATCACGATTCTGAATTACAGAAATCCATCAAAGTAACAATGTGAATCTCCCAGAAACCGACAATGGTGTAGATGAGCATTGAAAACTGATCTTATATACAAGACACTAAAAATAAGGTTACATATTAATTTGCAGAATTAACTGTAAGCAGCTAAAAGATGGAGTATGTTGACAACACTCCCCCTCTTTCTCTAAAAGCTAAAGATAATATTTCAAGATTCAAGAATAACTAAAGAGAAACTAAAGAGGATATAATGATAGGCTAAATATAGCAAATTCTTAATGGCTGATTCTTAAACATGGTCATGCTAGCTTTCCATGAGTTTGCAGATTTCTAGACAAGTCTATCCTAACAAAAGCTTATCAATACTTTTACATAAGCTACTTAGAAACATACAAGAAGCTTCTTCGGCGTTCGAGCTAGTTTCTCAATGTTAAGCTGGGTTTGTTACCTAGTAGCACTAGCCTATTAGAAACTAAGCTTGTTTTTGGTAAAATGCATCACACTGAAAAGCTAGAAATGACAAGCGTAAGTAACATAAGGAAATACACATCAAACTTCATTTTCATGCCTAAAATCATCTCCTATGTAACCTGAAATATCTTCCTAGGCATATACTGCTTCATATAATAAAAGAAAACAAAAGAGGATATGATAATAGGCTAAACATAGCAAATTCACCATGACCGATTCTTAAACATGATCATGCTAGCTATCCTTGACTTCTCTTGCAGATTTCTAGACAAAGTTTTTACTAAAGAGCTTTCCAAGCGTATCTTAACAAAGATTTAAAAATACTTTTGCATTAGCTACTTAGAAACCGACAATTGAAGCTTCTTGGGTGTTGGAGCTAGTGTCTCAATATTAAGCTGGGATTGTTAGAAAATAAGCACTAGCCTATAAGAAGGAAACAGAAACTAAGCAGTAGAAAATCTAAATGTCAGTCCAATTGTAGAAACAAGCAGATGAGACATTGAAGTACTTACTATCTTAGAGACTAACTCGAGTCATAGCAGCAGCAGCAGCAGCAGCAGCCTTGGCCTTCTTCTGCTCAATGATATACTCTTTAACTCTCTCTGCTTTCATTTTCATGTCTAAAATCATCTGTTCAGTAACCTGAAATAACTGCTTAGGCAAATACTCCTCCATATAATCAAACCACTGCCCTAAAGTCATTTTCTCCAAATCGAATGTTACCTTCTCTTTACCCAAGTTATCGCTCTCATTAACTCGTCCCTTACCATGGCTCCGACTTTGGCATTTTATCTCCTCATTTCTACTAATATCCACTTCATTAACATGATCATTAGTCTCTTCTCTCGAATTCAATCCTACATCTGAACCCTCTTTCTTCTCTACCTTATCTCTACTAGCAGCTTCTTCATTAACCTGTTCTTTCGCCTCATCTACTAAATCAAACCCTAAACTCGCGTTCTTCTCCGGAGTCTTCTTACCATCCAAATTCTCAAAATCTATAACAGAACCAGCCACATTCTTTCTACTCCTTGTAACCCTATAATTTGCTACATTTTCCACAACCGCAGATTCCGCATTTTCCCTTTTCCTAGTAACCCTAATTTTCTCAACATTTTCCAATCCTTTATTCTCTAATTCAACTCTCCTCCCTCGTGTAACCCTAGCATTCACTTTCTCCGTCTCCAATTCCCCCAATCCTTCACCCTCATCCGAAACCCTAGCTTCTGCTAATGGCGGTGGTTCTTTTAACAGCCTCCCTTTTCTAGGTTTCGGTAATTGAATCACCACCGCCGCATTCTCATCAATTTTAATCGCCGAGTTATCCTGAACTTTTCGTCTCGGGTTCCGTCTCAACTGAGAAGGCTTCTCCGCAGTTACCTCCTCTTCCTTAATAAAAAATTGAACAAGAATTGAAGTGTCTTCCCCGAGGTTCAAAACGTCGCCGTGGCGGATTTGGAAGGGAGTGAAAGGAGGGAGAGATGCTGAGTTGATGATTGTTCCGTTGGAAGAATTCAGATCTTCGATTATCCATTTACAGTCCGACGAGGATTCTGATTCGTGTCTGATGATTAAGTGTTTGAAGGAGATGCCGAGGTCTTTAATGGTGAGATTGTTGCCTCTTACACTCCGGCCGATTTTGATAATTGATTCCGGTGGGAATTCAACCGTTTCGCCTTTCCTTGGACCTTGCTGAATTATTAGTTTCAGAGACTCCATTTTTTTCTTCTTCGCGCTACAGAGAAGATAGAGAGCGCGCGCTTCAGAGAGAGGTTTTCAAATTTTTTTACAGAAACTTATATAGTTTCGAGTTTTTAACTTTATATTTTTTCAAGTTAGAGTAATGTTTTTTTCATTGTTCCTCTTTTATTTTTTATGCATTTTTTTAATTATATTATTTCTTATTATAAACCCTAAATCCTAAAGACAAATAGTAATTAAAATATAGAACATCAAGTAGTATTTTATAATATTAAGGAACAATTATTAAAGAATCTTTGAGGTAAGGCTTAATTAATTAAGTTCCCCGCTACTATATTTTAAAAATATAAAAAAAAATTCTCTAGCGTTTGAGATTCAATGAAACCATCTTCCTTCAATTAATGGTATTAGTTGACTTGATCAAAAGATCAAATTGCTTTAAATATAATTCATTTTAATTTTTAAGCTTATTTTTATTTTACAAAACTTTGAAAAATTATAAAAATATGTTAATCTTTAAAAATTATTTATAATAATTCATAAAATTGTAATTTTTTAAAAATAATAAAATTAGGAGTTGTCTTTTAAAAAAATATACTTATTTTTTTATTTTAGTAAACTAATAATTAATTTTTTCAAACATGGGGCCTTGTGAACAAAAATAAAAAAGTACAAAAGTCTCCATATGAATTTGGTTAAAAAAAAAAACAGTTCGTTATATTTATCATCTTATAATATCAAAATAAAGGCTACTTATTTTTTTTTTCATACTTATCATTTTATAACGGCTTAATACATCATTTGACCTCTAAACTATACACTTTTATTCTCTGAGACTCTTAAACTAATTTGATATTCTATTGGACCTCTTAACTTTATTTTTTGTTCTATTTAACCCGTCAATTGTAATTTTTTTGCCGATCTGACCTTTTTCATCCAACGTGGCAAAAACGCGTGTTTTCAAACGCGTTGAAGCGCGTGAAGGATAATTAAAATGCATAACTTGTTCTATTGAACCCCCGGACTACACTATTTTGTTCTATTTGACCCCTGAACTTATTTTATTTTCCTATTGCACCTTCAAACTTTTAATTTTTACCCATTAACCTTCTCAAAAATACAATTATTTAACTTTTATCCATTTAATCTTCTAGAAAAATAAAAAAATAGTGAAATTTAGTCAAATAATTACATAATATAACTTTTTGTACATGTATATATTTGTTTACATTTCAATAATGATAAAAGAAGTTTTGTCTTTTTAACGATATTATAAAATATATAAATTTACTATACTGTGATAATATTAAAAAAAAGACTGATTTTTTTAAAAAATTATAATTTTTAGTGTATTTCACGAATTTCCAATTATAAAAATTTTAATACACTAGCTTTTAATTTTTTGCAATTTCAAACTTTTCAAATCAATTCTGAATTTTTAAAATTTGTGTTAAAATTGGAAAACACGCTAAATTTCATGACTTTTAAAGCCTTAAATGATTTTTTCAAATAATATGTAAAGTACATCATTTTTTATTTTAGATTAAAAAAATATATTTAGACTTAATATATTTTTTGACCTCTAACCTTACCTTTTTATTTCCTATGACCTCTAAACTATCTTAGTGTTCCATTGGACCTCTTAACTACTTTTTTTATTCTATTTAACCCCATGTCAGCAAAGCCATGTCAGCAATTTTATCTACGTCATCGCGCGTGGTGTGCACATTCCGAATGAGGGGTTAAATAGAATAAAAAAAAGAGTTAAGAGGTCCAAAAGAATACGAAATTAGTTTAGAGGTCGCAGAGAATAAAATGGTATAGTTTAAGGGTCAAATGATGTATTAAGCCATTTTATAACACACATTGTTGTATAAAAAAAGTACCTTTCTTTTAGCAGTTGTGCAGTAAGTTGTACATCTTTTTGGTAGCTTTTTAATAGATTTTTATCATATTAACAAAAAGTGTTTATAAATATGAGTGTATTTTCTGTAAATAATAAAAAGCATGACTGTAATTTTCTCAATAGTAATTAGGCTATTGTAATCCCTATAGCTTAAACACTAACCAAAACCAGCAAACTTTGGAAGAGAATGAGCAAAAATATACATGTGTTTGTGGGTTTTGCAATCTAAAAACAAAATGATCCAAATATTGGCCTAAAGGAATTAAAAAGTATATCAGTGGCATGATTACCAAACATTATCTTTAACTCAATTTTGAATCTCATAATCAAATGGATAATAAAGTAATTGTTTTTTTAAATATGAGGTTATGATTTAAACTGAGTTCTCTAAGATTTTATTTAACTTTTGGCATATGAAGATTACATCTATGAAACTCATTAATCAATGTTGGAAATTTAGTATTTAAATATCTACCTAACTTTATGTGGCACATTTAGTACTCCCTTTATTCCAATAGAATTGTTCACTTTACCTTTACCACACAGTTTAAAAAAAGTAATTATTGTTTATGGGTTTTGTAAACAAATTCTTACTTTTCTTGTCATACCCCTATTTAATATAGGTTCCACTTGCAATTTACTTTCAATTTACTCATTAGTGAATTTTAAATAGAGGTAATATAGAAAATTTAAATATAAAAGTTAATTATTTTTTAAAAGTGGACAAGAGTTTTGAGACAAAAAAAATTTCAAAATAGACAACTCTATTGGAACGGAGGGAGTAGTATGTTTGATGCATTTATTATTGATGCCTCTATATGTATTGATCCATTCAAAATTAATTATTGTCACTCAAATTTTGAGATTTAGAAGGGAACATACTTAGTTAGTCATATCATATCATATCAATTCTCATTAACATTAAAGGTTCAAATGTGCTGGTCATATAATATAAATCTTCATCAAATCCACCTCATAATTTTGAATGTGAAAGTAAAATTGATTGTGCCCACAAAAAATGGATATGTAATAGTATGTTGATCACAATGGAGAAAATTGTCCTTTTATACATGTTTGCCCTCTATTTCTGAATGAGACTCAACTTCTTATTAGCAAAATCTACAACATTCAATCAATTGGGTTAAAGCAATAACCATTAACCATAATATACACTTAACATCAGACATAACAAAAAAAAAAAATAAAGAAAGAGATAAAGAACAGTTGGTGAATAGAAAAAAAAAAGTAAAAATAATTTTAAAAGAAAAAAAAGACAACAAAACTATTAGTGTTTGACAATCAGGTTGTCCATCCTACTCCCTTATCCCCTTGCTTACCACTAAATTGGGTTAAGAATCTTAAGATTCTTTAGCAAATAATCTTATGTTAATTTTGATACTTGAAATTTACAAGTTCCCCTTTCCACCCTCATTGTTATGCTCCTAATCCAGTCAACATATAGTGTCTCCCCAAACCTTTTTTGGGCCTATGAGCCCATTAACCTCTTCCCAAAGCCCGCGAGTGCCAACATTATGCAGTCCAATTACACTTGGGCTACAAGCTGCAGGTATCCAATAACCAGCCCTAATTTCTTCTCTCAATTGCTCTTTTTCCCATCCACAATACCCATCAAAGAACCTAAAATCATCTATTCCAATTACATTTCTTTTTACCATTTCAGCTGCACAACCAACACTCTCTTTAGTCCCATAGTACATTCCCTTCATTACCTCATCAAAAACCCCACTTTTCCCCACCTTATCATTATCATAACTCATTTTTGGGCTCACCAAAAATAGCCCTTCTTCTATTGGCCCACCAAAGAACAACGGCCTATCCGAAAACATCCCGGCATCGAGAACCGTCGATCTCATCTCCTTGATGGACATGAGGGACGGGCGATTGAGTATGATGCCGTATGGGCCTACTGGCCCAACTGATAAGAGAAGGATCACCGTCCGTTCGAAAATGTGGACCCCGTCAAGCTTATCTGTGGCTATGAGTATGCAACCTCTTTCAGGCTCATGGATTTCATGGGCCCATTTGTCTCCAACTGTAGCTTGTAGAGAGTGATCCGTTTCTACTACAGCATCAGGGTCCATTATTGAAGAAGGGTCATTGGGCCTAAAAGCTTGCTCATTAGCTACTAATTTTGCTCGAAATGACCTCCAATCAGCTTCAATGTAAGGGTTACTCTCATCTTTTGATGATGATGACAAATTGCAACCTATTTTAAACAAATAAATTAAGTCAAAGTTCCATTCCTTTTAGCCCTCATTAGGGTGAACAAAACTAAACAAAATCAGATAACAAAATTAAATTAATAAATAAAACTAAAAAATCAAGTAGAATTTACAAATAGATTTCGAGTCGGTTTAAAACGTTTCAATCTTTTGATTTTATTTGATGGAAACTAAAATTTAGCTCGGTCCGGTTTGAACAAATAAAATAAAGCAACTTACATGTGATGGAAGAGGAAAGACCAAATCTTTTGAAATGAAAGTGAGTAGTATTTCTTTTGGGGTAGGAAAATGGTCTAGCTTTGATAGAGGGGGCAAGTTCTATAGTTTTTGTGAAGGAGTTTGATGAGGAGAGAAAACAAGTTTCCATGGCTTGTTTTGTGTTTCTTTAGACAACTAAAATTGGTGTAATAATAATGCAAGAAATGAATTGGGTAGTGGCACAAATATATGGTCAAGTGAGATGAATGTGCACCACAAGCTCATTTTGGAGTCCCATCTCATCTTGTTCCATCAACTTGGAATTCTGAAAAGAGTGGCTAGTGGATGTAGATTACACGTGTCATTATGGGTAAGAATGTGACATTTTTTATTACAAAAATGCAAGTATAGACCTTCAATTTGGCATTTTTTGACCTTTTTGTTGCTTTTTTTGAGTGATGTGTCACTCTTGTGGCCAATTGATTGACACTAACTTTGTGAAGAAGCACAATTCTGAAAAGTTCGAGAGTGCTTGCAGACATAAATCTGGTTTTAGGTCTATGTGGCGTTCTCTAATTGGCGAATTGGAGCAAATTTTGGGTTGCTTTTGGATATAGTGGATATGGGATAAGCATTCTCATTGCTATTCTAGTGCTTCTTTTGCTTCCAAGAATAATCCTGTAGTATTATTAAAAACTCACATCATATTTTGATATGTTTCTTTTCAGCTTCAATGAAAGGAATTTCAACTTCTTTATCATATTGTCATAACCGAAAATATTGCATAATTCTCCATTGTAAGCGTCAACATTATGCTAAAATATGTCTCATAGAATTATAGATTATGTTCAAAGTTTCCTTTGCTACTAAGAGTGAGGAAAACCCGAACTAAAACGAATAATCAAACTAAAGCAATTAATTCGGTCCGGATCAGTTTTGAATAAAAAAATTAGTTAAATTTTAATCTCGAAACGACTATTTGCAAAAACTTTGTATTTCCTTCAATAGTGGTAGATATATTTTATGACAAGGAAAAGAATCAATGTTGCTCCGAAATGTACATAATCTAGCTCAGAAGCCAGCATCATTAAAGTTTTCTAATCATAAATATATCTGCAGCAAGTCGTCAATTTCCTTTTGAGTTTGTTGCTTTGCTACCTAACCTCTGAAAATTTCACTTGACCTTTTCTGCTGCAAAACTAGCACTCTCTTTGCATCCATGGTATAATCCCTACATTGCTTCTTCAATATATATTACCACACTTGGCGGGGAAACAATATATTTTACAAAAATAGTTTTTAGCTTATATATATAAAGTTTGGGAGTTTCAGAAGATTTATAGAAACCGAAACAAAGTGCCGAAATGTAGGACCCGACAAATTTCCGTGCAACGTAAACCATGGCCAATGAACCACCTACAAATAACCCAGAGTCTGAGTACTATTACCACTGGTCTCATTTTCTTGATAGGCATAAGTAGAACTGCGAGTTGTAAACATCTTGAACTTCGACCCAGGGCTGGATAGCCTTACTGATCAGCATTCTATTCTCCAGTTAACTTTTGGCAGTTGTGAAAATGCAGAGAGGCTCAACAATTTTGATGGGTACTGGAGCCGAATGTTACGTCTTCAAGCAAAATAATCACAGCAGCTATGATATCATGTTAGCATAAAATTCCTATTTCTATAACTCTTCATCAAAGACATAGCCAACCTGCTTCATGTCACAACGAAGTTTGTTAATCATATGATAAATCTTATCTGTTTTGGAGTGTGATTTGTCCAATACAGTGAATTCATGAACATCATCGTCCAGCTCAATGGAACTAGCCCCTGATGGTTTTTGAACCCCAGTGCTCTTCATTTGCAACCTCATGTTGGCAACAGTACTCCAATTACCCGCAGCAGCAAAAATATTTGACAGCATAGAGTAATTACCAGGATCTGACGCTTCAAGTGTACTCAGACGATCTAGCACCTTCTCTGCCAACGGCACAGCATTATGCACTCGGCACGCCCCCAAAAGGGTTCCCCATATAACATCATTTGGTTCCATTGGCATGCTCTGTACAAGACTAAAAGCCTCCTTAAGACACCCTCTTCGACCCAAAAGGTCAACCATGCAACCATAATGCTCAATTTGGGGAACTATCCCATAATCCTTTTCCATAGTGTCAAAATAGCGAAGACCCTCGTCAAGAAAGCCGGCATGAGTACAAGCACATAAAACAGCAATAAAAGTAATTTTATCAGGCTTAAACCCTTCCTGCTGCATTGCAGAGAAAAGCTCGATTGCTTTCTCCCCATGCCCATGCACAGCAAGCCCTTGGAGCATGCAATTCCAAGAAACTAAATCTCTCTTTGACATCCCATTAAATATACTTAATGCTATATCTACTTTACCACACTTTGCATACATATCAACCAAAGCATTAGACACATTAACACTGCACTTAATCTTTAACCTCTCAATAGATGCATGAACTCTTTTCCCCAATCCAAGCATCCCAGACTCTGCACAAGCAGCCAAGATACTGATAAGAGTCGCATCATCAGGCCGTAATCTAGCTGCCTCCATCTGACTATACAGTTTTAATGCATCCTTCATAAGCCCTTTCTCAGCAAACCCGGATATGACAATAGTCCAAGTAACCAAATTCTTGGATGGCATCTTTTCAAACAGCATCCTCGCCATTTCCATATCTCCCGATTTACAGTACCCGAAAACCATAGACGACCATGAAACTACATTCCTCTCCGGCATTTTCTCAAACAACTCAAATGCACAACTCATCTCTCCCGCCTTTACATACGCATCCAATATCGTATTCCAACTAACTGCATCTCTCTCAGGCATTTCATCGAACAGCTTCCGAGCTCTGCCCACATCCCCTGCTTTCACCAACCCACTCATCATAGTATTCCAAGAAACAGTATCTCTCTCACCCATTTCGTTAAACAACTTCACTGCACAATCAACACCCATTAACCCACACTTAGAGTAACAATCAATCAACGAATTGGGCACAAATAAATCACCTAAAAATCCAAACTTTTCAACATGACAATGTATCATTTGCACAACGGGCAACCAAGACTGTCCACTACAACCCTTCAAAAGAAAAGGGTAAGTAAAATTATCAGCAAAAATACCATTCTTTTGCATATCAAAAAAAGTAGCAAAACCCAACAAAGGTTGAGAATTTTGGACATGGGCTCTAATCAATGTATTATAGAGATGAACATTAGGGTCTTGAATTTGATTAAAAACATGAACAGCTAATCTCATTTGATGGCAGAGGGAGAATGCTGATATCAACTTGGGTGCTACGTAGAGATCATTGTGAAGATCTTTTTTAATTACTTGGGCATGGACTTCTTTTATGTGGTGCAAGTTTGTACATTTATGAAGGTCTTGTAGCTTTTGCTCAAATATTCTTCGAGTTGAGACCCACGTTGGGGCTCTTATTGGTACTGACATTTGTACTGGGTTAGACATAAATTACAGATTGCATTGTTAAAACTTTAAAAGAGTGTGTGAAATTTGAGGATGTCGAGACGAGGAGTATACAGTTTTATAGGTTCCAGGATTCTGATTTATGGGTGGGTTCAGTATCACATTAGTTTTCTCGGGCCGGTTATTAGAAACCAAAAGGGAAAAGGTGTAAAAATGACCTTAATGTTTTACCCGTGTCTCACCTGTGCCACTAATGTTTTTTCCATCTCAAAAATGACCCCAATATTACAAAACAAAAACATTTAACCTCTTCCGTTAACAAAAGTTTAAAAAAATGTTAAACTTGAGACGAAATCGTCCATTCTCAATGAACAGATGAAAACGAACCAAATGAAAGCTCTTCGCCGGAGGGTCCCTCTAGTGGCCGACAGCGGTGTAGGACGTCGGAGAAGATTTCTTTTTCAAAAAAAAAAGATATTGAAAAGAAAAATATATATTTGGGTCCATAATTTAAAATTTAAAAGGGTTTCATTTAAAAATATTAAGATTATTTTGTGGATTTTTTTAATATAGTTTGTAATTGAAGTCAAGACGGAATGGAAAAAGGTTCTTTCCACAGAGCGAGAAGAAGCAAGGTGCATAGCAGGCATTCCTTCGAGCTTGTCCTAATTCTTCTTCTTCTTATCTCGTTCCTGACCTTGAGTGTAGAGGGGTTAGCCTAGAGTCAGGTCTTGGTTGTTTATTCCATTTTCTCAATTCAAGTACTGAAATTGGAGTTCCGGATATCAAAATCGAAACTATGTCACCAACCCTGATCCTGCTAACAATAGCAATCACAGCTACCGACGCCGACTCTATCTTAACTCTAACACTGTTAGCAACCCTATTGAATGGAAGGATTTTAAAGCACCGATGGTTTAATTGTTCAATTAATTGTGCAAAAAAGAATTAGAATTGATCTTTCCTTTTGAAGAAACTACGTGGTTTTTCAATCTCTTTTGCCTTAAATTTATATTAACTATTGTTGTGAGATTAGCCGCAGCGGAATAGCAGAAAATAAATTAGGAAATCAAGTTTATGGCAAAATATAGAATCGAACTAAAAACAAACACAAGATTTACGTGGTTCGTCAATGACAACTCCACGGGCAAAGGAATGAGTTTTATTCACTAAAAGATGAAGAATACAAAAGAACGGTAGAGATTTTTCTAATGCCCAAACCCAACAATAAACCCAAATAATGCTTTGGTCGTATTAATCTGCCTCACACTCTTAAATTATACAAGCCATGAGCTTGTCTATTTATATTGTTCTAAATAGGTAAAAGGAATAAGGAGTTCAAATCCAAAAAGGATTTAGACTTCCGTTTCCTACACAAACCTAATAATGACATAATCAACATCCAACATATATTAGGATAAATTAAAGTCCTAAACTAATTAGAATTCTAGGAATAATCCTAACAATCTCCCCCTTGACTAGAATTCTCTTGCATCTTCAATAAATTAGAATGACAACCAAACTCCACCTTCTCCACTTCACCATAACAGGTTACTACTATTGAGAAATTCCAAACAAGCCCAAGAACGTCTTGAACTTGCAAAATGACACAATAGATAAATCAAATAACTTATCAATCAATTGGCACGCAGCTGCGAATTTGTTGGCCTTGATCTTGGCTATGTCATCAGTAGAATCTGGCGAAAGAGACGAAGTCGTAACTGATCCATCAATCTCATACAAACGACCAACTCTATGAGCTTTCAATAACACCACAGCATCTTTCACAATATCCAAAACCCCATTCCTGCCATAAAACTCATATCCACAAATTTCTAAAGTAGATAGAGAGATAAGATTCTTACGCATTTCAGGAACATGTCGAACGTCGGTGAATGTTCTAACTTTTCCATCATGCATCTTGATCTTGACTGAACCAATGCCCAAAATTCTGCAAGTTCCACCATTGCCCATAACTACAACCCCACTATCAACTCTGTTGTAGTCGGAAAACCAATTGAAATTGGCACAAATGTGATATGAACAACCTGAATCTGCATAAAATTTTGAACTTATAGATTTATGCTGCACTTTTGGACCAAGCCGGTTCTCTGGGTTAAACCGGTTGTAGAACCGGCTCCCCCTAAAACCTGAATTGCTACTCCAAACTGCTAACACATCTTCATGGTCCTCATCTGATTCATTTTCAACAATATTGGCTTGAACGTTAGGCTTTCGGTAGTTTTTGCTTTTTGGATTTTTCCAATAATCAATCTTTAGATGCCCCTTCTTCTTGCAATAATTACAAGTAGAGTTTTTGTGTTTCGGACACTTGTTATCGTAATTTGTCTTCATGCTAGTACTGATTGTAAAGGCAGTATCAGACATCTGACTAGCATTCCCCATTAGCTCCTTATCCATTAACTCCTTCGAAAATAGGGCAGATTTAACTCCCTCAACATAAAGCGTATCATGATTAAATATTAAATTTTCACGAAATTGCTTATAATCAGAAGGTAATGAACGAAGCAACATAAGAGACAGATCTTCTTCATCATATTTAATATCCAGACTCTCCAAATCCATTATAATGGAATTGAATTCCCCAAGGTGTGTTTTCAAATACGTACCTTCAGCCATATGGAGCATATGTAGACGGTTTTTGACAACAAGTTTACTGGTGAGATTTTTCTTCAAGAACTGCGTTTCAAGTTTCTTCTACAAATTCAAAGCGGATTTTTCGCGCAGAACTTCACGCAAAATATCATCAGATAAACATAGTCGGATGGTAGATAGAGTTTTCTCATCCAAATCTTCAATCTCGTCTTCAGTCATCTTCTCTAATAGCTTCTCCTTCTCCAGTAATGTTTTTCGCAATCCAGCTTGTGTTAAACAGTCACGCATCTTGATTTGCCATAAGACAAAACTCTTAGTGCGATCAAACTTCTCAATTTCAAATTTTGTCATAGCCATATCAGAAAATTTCTCAAATAAATCCCAAATCAGAACTGTTGCTCTGATACCACTTGTTGTGAGATTAGCCGCAGCGGAATAGCAGAAAATAAATTAGGAAATCAAGCTTATGGCAAAATATAGAATCGAACTAAAAACAAACACAAGATTTACGTGGTTCGTCAATGACAACTCCACGGGCAAAGGAATGAGTTTTATTCACTAAAAGATGAAGAATACAAAAGAACGGTAGAGATTTTTCTAATGCACAAACCCAACAATAAACCCAAATAATGCTTTGGTCGTATTAATCTGCCTCACACTCTTAAATTATACAAGCCATGAGCTTGTCTATTTATAGTGTTCTAAATAGGTAAAAGGAATAAGGAGTTCAAATCCAAAAAAGATTTAGACTTCCGTTTCCTACACAAACCTAATAATGACATAATCAACATCCAACACATATTAGGATAAATTAAAGTCCTAAACTAATTAGAATTCTAGGAATAATCCTAACAACTATATCAAACATAATTAAATTGAGATTAATAAATTTTGATCAACTAGTGTTGCTTAACGTGTTTCACACGTGACTAGTAATGTGACTCGTCAAAATATTATATTTAGTTAGTACTCGCTCTCAGTGGTCGCTAATTAATTAATTATAAATAAAATATTTATTTAATTACGAAAAATATGATACAGTCCAAATTTGAGATGAATTAGGAGTTCATTAATTTAATTTGAATAAAACAACTAATATTTTTTTAAATTTACTAACACATTATAATTACATTAATCAATTTTGTCTATACTTACATTTTGTAACTATTTATTTTCTTGTATTCTTGCCAACATAGATAGATATTTAAAACTAATGAGATTGCACTACCGAAGATTTTATATTATTTCCAATCTATTTCAGTTTACAAATTGTTTAAGTAATAAAAAAGTAATTTAGGGTAATTTTTAATTACTCAAAAACTTGTAGTGGTAGATATGGTATAAAATTCTATAAAATAATTGAGTATTTTTATTATATTGCAAGTAGTTTTAATTAGCTAATATTTAGATAAAATAATTATTATTGAATTTAATTTAAATAGTATTAAGAATATTCATGTACATGTGTCTCTTCCATCCGTATTTTTATATATAGTATAGAATGGATAGATAAATATAAATTAAATTAAATTTTTATATAGATATTGAATATGATTTTCTTATCACTCGAAAAGAAAAAAAAATAGATGAAAAGTCTTGCACAGGCACAGCCTTTGTAGAATATTCCTCTCATACATAGTATAGTGTTTTTGATAAATAAATCAATTTTTAATTGGAACAAACTAACCGAATTTTAAGAGAGTAGATTAAAAAAAATTAATATTAATTTAGATAATTTTTAGCTAGATAAGCAATGATCATCAACTTTAAGATTATCAAAATTAATTTTAAAATTTATTACAAGATTTAATCCTTCAATTTTTATAACTACCTCTCCACAAGTAACATACATTGCAATTTAATCCTTTTTAAAACAATAATTCTAGTTCCGTTTCTATTTGAGCTCACAATATACCTAATAAATAGCTCAACTAAAATGCATAAAATTATTTTTGCTAAAATTACGAAACAAAAGAGTGTGAATTTGAGTTTGAAATAAAATAAAATTGGTAATAATGGAGCAATGAAGCACATAAATGCATAGAATCGTAGAATAGTAGTAGTGGTGGCTAAGAATACGATTGTTGTAGCGCCGTTTAACTTTCTTTTACCTAACACCCTCTCGTCACCTAAACCTCAACAACCACAAACAACAACGCCAACAACTTACAAACTCCCCTCAACCTCAACTATCAAACACAACCACTTCTCTCTCTTTTATATTTTTCTTTTGTCTCTCTAAACATACTTTTGATTTCAGTTTCTGTTTCTTTTCGGATAATATTGTATAATGGAGGCTCAGAAGCTCTTAAAAACTGCCACATTAATGCCTGCTTCTCACCGTGGTTCGAAGTTTCCTAGGAGTAGTTGCTGTCTTGTTCCTAAAACAAGGCAGAATCTTTGTTCTGCGCTTGCGAAAAGATGCAGCCTTTCGGTTCAAGCTTCTGCTTCTTCTATTGCGTAAGTCCTTCCAATTTTGATTTTTATCTCTTGCTGACTGTTTTTTTATGTGTTTTTAACTTTTATGCCTTGTTGGGTATCTACTATACTGGTTGTGTATACTCTCTGTGCAAATTGGGTTTCTTTTTGTTTTATCATTGTATATGCAACTTAGATGAGAATATGTTTTTTTGCACAGTTAATTTTCTGCGATTACTCTTGTGTTTATGTTATAGCAGATGAACTATGTCAATTGATTAGTTGAATGAGGATGAGAATGGTAATTGATAATTTCTTGGTACTGGAATTTTGTTAGCGGTTGACCTTTTTTTTATTGAAATCAGAATGGTATCTGATTGTTTCTTAGTTTTGGAATGTTGTGTGTTTATTGAATTTCATATGTACTTTTGATGATCAAGTTAGATTGGGTATCTATGCTGTGTCTATTGATTGTTAATCTGTAAAGGTTTTTAAAGTTGAGTATAGGAAAATAAGGTAAGGTGAGGTTTTTGATCCTTGTTGGAAGGGGGGTTAAGTAAAATATGGATTACGAAATTCGAATAATTATTAATATGATTTAAAGTATAGATAAAACTTGAGATATGAGATTTTGAAGGTTCTTAATAGTTACTTTCTTCCATAAAATTAGTTAAAGTCCACCAAACTTTATAAATCTTTGAAACTCTCGTCAACCCTCAATCCGAACAGGCTGTAAATTTACTGGAAATTTAGAAGCCTGCTAATTGGTGGTAGTGGTACTGTTGTGCTAGAGTTAATTATTCAAAGCTAGAATTTGAAGTACCTTGTATTCTTTTATAAGCAAAGTTTAGTCAAATCTCCTATGATTACATTTTGAATGTAGACTTTTTATGTATGTAGGTTGGCAAAGAAGAAAAGGGTGGATGAGAGTGAGAATTTGACCCTTGAAAATATAAGACGTTCTTTGATTCAGCAAGAGGATAGCATAATATTCAGCCTTTTAGAGCGATCACAGTACAGTTATAATGCTGATACCTATGACCCTGATGCTTTTGCCATGGAAGGCTTTCATGGCTCTTTGGTAGAGTTCATGCTCAAAGAAACTGAAAAGCTTCATGCTCAGGTATCCTATGCTTAAGCTTCAGCAACTTCTTGGCGAAATAAACTGTCATTATGATGCCGTTTTGCTGGTTCCTTACATTTCATCTTTATTATAGGTGGGCAGATACAAGAGCCCCGATGAGCACCCATTCTTCCCTGATGACTTGCCAGAGCCTCTATTACCACCTATGCAGTACCCGCAGGTAAGGAAAGAGATGGAAGTAAAAGTTTTATATGTTATGCTTACTCAATTCGAATTTTTCCTAATTCTTGTATCAAGCTTCACATGCTCATATTCTCCAAATCCCTTTCTCTTGTGTCATTTTGTATGGACTTCTAGTGCCTAGCTTTTTTAACATCACTGTTGACCTTTGTTTTGGTTCTCATGAAACAGGTACTACATACCGGTGCTGACTCAATTAATTTAAATGACAAAGTATTGCATATGTACTTCAGAGATATAATCCCTAGATTGGCCAAGGATGGAAATGATGGAAATTCTGGATCAACAGCTGTTTGTGATACACTCTGCCTGCAGGTTATCATTCTTAATTCATTTGTACTTTGGGATTAATTACGGTTAATTTGAAAACTCTTGGTTGGAATATTCTGCTATAACTAAGAACTCCATGAAAATTGTTCTCTCTTTAAAATTCCAAACATCTGCTGCTCAGATCCTTAATTATATATCTGCTGTCTCGGTCTGTCTTTCTCATGCTGTTGTTTGTGTAACCTGTTTTAAACTAGCATTGCAAGATGTCCAGCCAAGTTGGGTGCTATCATAGTCCCTATCTGATGCCAATGTTTTATTCTCCCTTATGTATAATAAGTTAATAACTGCTGATGGATAATGTGAGGCTTATGGGTAGTGTCTCCATAGATGAATGAAGCATAAATTTCTTAACCGTTGCCTAGTTCACATTTTTCTCGAGAAAGAGCGTTTCCAAGCTACTTTCTCCATGAGCCTATTTAGATAATTTCCATGGAGCCCTTTAGCAGTGGCGTTTTCACCTTTGTTATTCTGCTTCTGCAGAGGGGGCTTCTTTTCTGATGCTGCTTTATCCTTAGGATCTTGAATCAAACTAATAATCATCTAAACAGTGCAATTGATTAACAATTAATATGGCAACCTAGACTTGGACAGATCAGAACTCTAAGAGAGTAGATTAAGATTGAGCATCTAAAATTTTCTATTTGACAGAAAGTGGCAACTACATGCTAGATTAAATTTGGGTCTTGGTATGCATTCTTGGCATCACATCTCTTCCTCTCGTTTTTTTGTGGTAGAATTGAACTTTTCGACCTGATATATTTTATCACCAAACTCTCTGGAAGAGCGAAAAAGACGAATATGAAAAAGGATTATGAGAATTGATCTGTTTCTATCATGCTGGTTCTCGTAAGGACGAGTGCTAGCATATATTCTCTCTTAGCATCTCGAACATATAACACTTGGGTTCAGGAAATGTACATTTTACCTTTGCAAGCAATAGAATAAGCATAAAGTTAAACTGACCATCTGCTGTTTCTGGAGAACTCTAGGTTCTCCAAAAACTTTTTTATTTTAATCAAAAACCAAAAATGTAAATATAGGCTGCATCCTTATATGAAAAACAAATTTCCAATCCATAGTGCCTAATAGAAACAAGGTTGTGAAATAGGTTATCTCTATAAGCTTGGGTCTTGGTGGGTTTTTGCGTACTAGGAGGTGTATATATCATATAAGTTATATACTGCATGAGCTACGCCCTTGGCATTGCATACAGTTTTAGGATGGTGACCAGTATACTTTTTCATTTAGTTCATAAATTCTCTAAAATACGACCATTCATGCCTTGCATCAGAACTACACTGGCCTTAGTCCTAATGCAAGCTTTTGAAAACATCAACGGAATAACTTAAAAAGAAAACCCTATTTTTGTCTGTTTTAATGCTTCACAGTTGCACCTGTTTGTAGATCAGCAGCATCCTTTATTAGATGCATTATATGTCGCAATTTGTGTTGATGAATACTTCTGTAATTGCAGATTCTATCAAAAAGAATTCATTATGGAAAATTTGTAGCAGAGGCCAAATTTCGCGATTCTCCAGAAGCTTACGAAGCAGCCATTAGAGCACAGGTATGCCCTATACATTCTGGGATCGTAGGAGAAATGTTTTCATGATTTTCTGAATCTTGAATTTATATGCCCAGCTTGATGGAAATTTTTGAGATTTGCAGGATAGGGATAAATTAATGGAGTTGCTGACATACACAAAGGTCGAAGAGTTGGTAAAAAAGAGAGTGGAAATGAAAACCAGAACTTTCGGGCAAGAGGTGACCGTAATTTGTGGAGAAGATGAAATCGAGCCGGCATACAAAATAGAGCCAACCTTGGTTGCTGAATTATATGGAGACTGGATCATGCCTCTGACAAAGGAAGTTCAAGTGGAGTATTTATTAAGAAGGTTGGATTAAATTTTGCAATAGTTGTTTATGACTATATAGAGCATGTTTTCAATATCTAATGTTTAATGCATTGTGCTTGTAATTAAAACACTGCGTGATACAGCACATACCATGTAAAAATTCTCTCAACCGGTTAGTATTTTGGACTGAAACAAAATTTTGGTGCTTGGAATGCAATTCAGTAACCTGGTCCACATGTGATTCCATTTTAGAGCATATCAACAAAACTGATATTTCAGGGTCCTCAAGTTTCCAAGAATGAACAGTTACACTCTGTAAATCATGCCCCATTATAAATGGATTGCGTACAACTTTGATGTTTATCACTCTTTCCGGCTACAAGATAATTTCTATTTTAGGTGTTTCAAATTATAAATTTATTTTTATTTTAAAAGTTAATTAATTAAATATATATCTAAAATATATAACTTTGATAACAATAATAATTAATAATTTTAAATAATATGAATACTAAAAGAATTTTTATATACATTTTATGAGTCACTTTGAATCACTAGTTAAAAAAATGCATTAGAATGGGGAATGAATACTATAAACTTATAGGATGAAATGAAAAGTAAAAGAACAATCCAATGAATATCTGAAGAGTCGCATCTTCCAATGTTATTCTACGCGTTGCTTAATAGTCAGGCAAAAATAGAGAGTAACAGCGGAAGGAGAAGAAAAACAGTCCAAAAAAGGAAAGCTGGACCGAACAAGAATATGACAGCAGATAGGAAATGTTTATAACCAAACACACACTGTATTTTCAATAGCGACACTTTGTCTTAACTTATGGCTGGACTCCACCACAAAAATATTGTTTTGGCTTTGATAAACAATATAATGTGGTACTTTTTTTCCCTATCACAAGACTCCAGCATAGCATGATTTTTAGTAAAAAGGTACAACAATGACCTTAAAATTTACTTCGATTTTCACACACAAAAGTTGATCGAATTGGATGTCCCCGTCAACAAATATGACGTGACATCAATTTATTAATTTATAGGTATGTAAAGTCCTGATTAGGGACTCGACAGGGCAGATTATTCAAGCTCGGCAGGTGACTTGGTCAAGTTCGTTCACAGCTCGCATGGCGGAAATCATGGGGATTAGAGAGGCTCTTAGCTGGCTCAAAGGGCGTGACAACTTGATCATCGAATCTGACGCTCTTGATGTGGTGCTAGAGATTCGGAAACCGTCTTTGGTTGAGTCGGAGTTACTTATTGAAGATTGTTCGGAATTAGCGAAGCAGTTTCTTAATATTGTTTTTATTTTTGTGAGGCGATCTGCGAATCAAGCAGCGCATACTCTTGCGCAACATGCTCGTTCCATTTCAGGTCATCAGGAGTGGTTTTGTCACTTTTCTGAGTTTAACTGTAACTGCTTCTGATTTGATTTAATGAAATCATTTTCATTCAAAAAAAAGTAAAAATTAGGAATAACTTGTTTTCAGGTTCCTAAACAATACCATTTTTAATTATCTGGTCCTAAAACTAAATAATTTTGTTTTTTCTGGTTTTTCTATTTAGCGAAAACGCATTTTTAAGTCACTGAATGACAAAAACGACGCCATTTAAGATACAAATTTACAATTTTGAATATAATAAAACTGCATCAGACTTGAAAATGTAATTTTTTTTTCAATTGAAGTACCATAAAAGACAAAATTTCGTTTAAGGACCAGATAAATAAAAGTGGTATTATTTAGTAATCTAGAAATGAGTTTTTTTTATATAAAAATTAATAGTATAAACAAATTAGATGGCAAATTTGATAATTTCTGTCATCTTATTTGCAACCAAATAACAAATCTTCGTTCTCAATTCACCGCCAATAATATTGTTTAACTCTACACTCAATATTTATATGCTACCACTTAGAAACCCCAATTTTTATTTTCACTAATTATAAAATGATATTTAATTTGTTTCTCCTATTAATTTTTACTAAATCATAATTTAGCATTATATATGGCCATAAGTTTTTAAATTGATGTCACGTCATATTTGTTAATTGAACAATTCCGTCAATTGGTGTGTTGAAAATTATTAATATTAAGGCCATAATTAAAATCTGAAAACACTAAATGGTCAAGTGAGAATCAAAATAAAAATTAGGGTTATTTTTTATCTTTTTCCTACCTTTTTGGTAAAATCATGCCCCGTTGGAGTTTTGTTGCAAGAAAGGAGTGCCACATCATATTTGCTAGGGGGAATGGATTTTTCCATTATGTTGTGCTTTTTTGTTAATGAAAAAAACATGAGGGTTATAATTAAGATCAGGAAACATAAAGGAGCACAGTGAAATTTGGGATAAATATTAGGACCACTTTTGTACCTTTTCCGATCTTTATATCCATCCTTGTATTTAGGCTTATTTACCTTATTTTTTCCCCCAAAAAACGTAAAGCTATTTTTAAATTAAAAAAACAGTGGCAGTTTTGTAGATCTAACGGGAAGTTAAACGAGTAATTTTTTGTTGATAAATAGCAGCAGCTGTCTCTTAATAAACTAAAAACCAACTCAATCAACAGTTCCACAAAATCATAACGTCTTTATTTCTGCTTGAGAGAGTAGCACTCATGAAGAAGGCATGTGGGTTCAGCTCATCGTTGATAATGGTGGCGATAGCGGTGGTGCTAATGGTGGTTATGGTACCACAAGTCTCCGCCACTAGATGGACTGTAGGAGGTAACAAGGGTTGGACTACTAATGTGAACTACACCATTTGGGCTCAGGATAAGCATTTCTATAAAGACGATTGGCTCTGTAAGTTTTATTTTCTTGCTTCCTTTAACTTCAGATCTATGCTTTACCAGTTCTTCATTCAGCTGTCTTTTTTTTTTTCTTGAATTGTTTGTTTTTTTAATTTTAGTTGGTTTTTGAATTTAATATATTAGATCTGCTTCTGGGCTGTGTTTATGCTGAGCTGATTGTTGGAAAGTTGCGAGCTTTACCTAAATTTTAGTTTTTTTTTCTATTAGTCTGAACTTTTTTTTATCAATGTTCCTGCTTGTAAAAGTTTGTTTTAATGAGTTCTTTCATTTCTTTTTAATGTTGTGTGTATTTAGATCTTTGGTTTTTTGTTTTTCTTTGGGTGAATTACATCGAAGAAGTAGAAATGATGTGGCTGCTGATGATATACTTAGTAATTGAAGAGATTGCAGTTTGAATTGTAATGGGAAAAAAAGACTAATTAGTAGTAGATTTGGAATTCAGGGTTTTACAACTGAAGTGCAGAAACTATCAGAATGAAGATATGTACATGATACACAAGAAAAGATTGTAAGAAAATTAAAGATAGAGATTTGGATTTACTTAAGCTCTGCTGATTAGTTATGTAGTCAATTCAGATCTGCAATTTTTCCTTGGACTTCGGCAGTGAACAAAAAACACTTAAATTGCCCTTTCTTGAACTTAATTAAAGTGCCCTTTCTTGAACTTTCTTTTTATTAGTTAAAAAGTTCTTAGCTTTACTGTTTGATCTATTTAACGGTCATTTAAGTTGAATGATTTGAATTACTGGTTTAACCATTGGTTGTGTTAAGGTCTGTAAAGGTGAGATTTTAGTTATTGAAATGTAAAGTTCATATCCGGGTTCTTTGCAGTTTTTGTGTACGACAGGAACCAGATGAATGTGCTAGAAGTGAACAAGACAGATTACGAGTCGTGCAACTCTGATCATTTTCTTCACAACTGGACTACAGGAGCTGGAAGAGATGTAGTTCCGCTCAACGTGACTCGTGACTACTACATCATTAGCGGGAAAGGGTTCTGTTACGGTGGCATGAAGCTAGCTATTCATGTCGAAAAGCTACCTCCTCCTCCAACTGCTTCCCCTGTAAAAAATGCCTCTCCAGTCTCTAACCTTAGAGGCCAGTATGTTCTACCAGCTGTTGTTGCCATTGGTGTTTTATGGGATGCATTTGTTCATATCTGGTAGCATTTCTCACCATTTTATGTTACTTCTTTATGAAGTAACCTCACCATCTAAAAACATTTTCTTTAACCAAATTGTGAAGGGGAATTTGAGATTTCTTTGCATACTCATTTTTTGATTTTCTTTTCTTGGGGGGCGTTGTTTAATTTATGATTATGAGTGTTGATTAAGCTGAGAAATTGTTATCGATGGAAAGACTTGAGGATTGGTTTGATTTATTTATTAGTGGAGAATCCTAATGCATAGATTGTGCCAGATTTTGAGTCTTTTTCTTGAATTTATGGGGCCCTCTACCATGTGGTAGGTCACCAGATTTTTCTTAATTTAAAGAATTATTTAGAGTTAATGGTATATTTGGTTAGTCCACACATGCTCATCAGCATATTTGCAGCTTCTTGCAAGTTACTATAGCTTAAAGTATAATAGAATATTAAACATTCAATTAGCCACAAGTTTTGCAAGTTTAAGGGGTTACGAAGCTTAAATTGATTTCTCCTATTTGAATAGTTTGAAATTAACTTGTGGATATCAAATACAACAAAGGTCCAATTTGACCCTTAAACTTGACACAAAAAATTGAGTCAAATGTGTGGTTTCAAACAAAAAAAAATCCCTTAAGTTTTAAATTATCCAATAATATTTTACCATCTCAACTCCAATTTGTATATAATGCCCCAATCATATTTATCATTTCATTTAAGGAGGTAAAATGAGTCAAAATATCAAATTTGAGGGCTTTTCACAAATTTAAATTTATTCGACTGTTTTATTAACTAAATTCAAGGTGCAAAATAAACATTTGCTTATTTCAAATAGCTATCCAAATATAATCGATTTATTTTCCAATAAATCACACGTTAAAACTTAAATCCACTCACTCAAGTTCCGTAATTTTATGAGCCAAGTCAGCAGCATGATATTGATGACAGTAGGAATAACATTTCCATTTGCTCAACTGCTATGAACAATTTTTCAACCATTTTATCAAATACATACAACATTATATATGCGACACTTTCAAATTTAGATCCTTGGTCACATGTAAAATTCCCACACTACTACTTTTTTTTTTTGAAATTGACACACTACTACTTTGTGCTTTATAGTTTGCACATGTATTGATACCAATGTCATAAAAACCGAACTAGTAACAATCATCGATTCAAAGTTCAATCGGTTCAACCAATTGATCAAAAAATAAATATATTTACCAATGAGCTATAACTCAAATGCTATAAGCGTTGAACATCAAACTGTTTGGTCGCGAGTTTAAATTTTCCACAATCGCTTCCCCTTCCCACCTTCCCAATTTAAAAAAAAAGAAATATATTTAAACAATATATATAGTCAATATTTAAAATTTTGAAATATACAAAAGATTCTAACTAGTAAATAGACGATACTCTAACTAGAAAATACAAAAATTAAATAATTTTTTTGTTTTAACTGATTCAATAATATTTTTCTTTCAATTCACAGAGGTTGAATTGTTATTCTGGTATTTAAAGAAAACTCGGACCAGGGTGACCCAATATCCAATCAAACTGCCGGGTCCGGTTCGGTTCTTAAGACAGTGATAGATACACATAGGATCAAAAGAAACAAAGAAAGCAAGCCAAAGTAGCAAATCAATAACAGTAGCATATAAGGTGTCACTGCCAAAAATGCACATGCCAACTCATCTTTCCAAAACTTGATTTTTTGACTGTTAAAGCAAATCTGACCCATGCAATGCCTATTTTAGACTTTAAGTTTAGTATTTATTTTCCCCTACAAAATTAACTTTGTCACAAATCAACTCCTTAAATTTATCAATTTTGGTCAATTAGTCCAAATATGTCAATTTTGGAAAACAAATATATGGGGCTAATTGATCAAAATCATCGAATTGAGGGCACTAACTTATACCAAATTTAACTTTAGGAATAACTGATTCACTGCAAATTCCATGGGGTAAATTGACCCTAAATCTACGCTCTCTTCATGTATATATTCAGTGACTTAAATAAAGAACACTAGCAAATAGAAGAGAGAAATGGAGAGCAAGATAATTATGGTGATGGTGATGATGATGGTGGTGATGAAGGGTGCAGAATGTAGGTTAATTAAGATAGGTGGAAGAGGATGGATTCCAAATTATAACTACACTCAATGGTTGAATCAACACCATGACCAATTCTATGTTGGTGACTGGCTCTGTATGTATTCATTTTCTTCTCATCTTCAATTTTGTTTGGTATACATATTTTGGAAGTACTAAATGTTCAAATCTATTTTTTTTTTTAAATTTGGATTTGGAATTAAGATCTTTTCGTTTTGTAATTCATGTTGGCCGTTACAAACTCATCTATTAGTTAATTACGCTGATTATATTGGTGTAAATTTTTGGTTCAGTTCAATTTTGGATATTAAATTCTTCTATTAATGTTTTAGTACAATGTCTAAATTTTTTTACATTGTTTAAATATGTTCCGGTTTAGTAAATGGATTTAGTTTAAATTGAATGCACGACATTCATTTAAAAATACTTCATATTTTCGACTTTTTTCATTTATACTAAAAAAATTCAAAATCGTTAATTTTACTTCATTTTTTAATTTCCAATATTAATTGTACCCATTTTTCAAATTGGGATTTTTTTTATTGGAAAAGGTTCAAATGTATCTTTCATATTTGCACATAATCTCAATTTTTAGTAATTTTTAAAATATTAAAGGCTTATTTGCACTATATGTCAAATATGAAGGATATAGTCAAACCTTTTTCAGAGTGAACAAATTTTAATTTGAAAAAATAGGTACAACTGAAGCTAAAAATTAAAAAATGGAGTAAAATTGATAATTATAAAAATTTAGAATATAAATGAAAAGATCGAATGTGTTAGATATTTTTGGTATCCAAAGCATAACCTTAATTCAAATTTTGAATGACTATATTGTTCATGTATGTATACTAACATGATTTATATTTTATTTTGGATGAAGTATTTGTGTTTGACAAGCACTACTTCAATGTACTAGAAGTGAACAAGACAAGCTATGAGAATTGCAATGACCAAGGTTTCATATTGAATATTACAAGGGGTGGTAGAGATGTTTATCAATTGAAAGAGGCAAGGCCATATTACTTCTTGAGCAGTGGAGGGTATTGTTGGAATGGAATGAAATTAGCCATTTCTGTCCAACAATTTTCACCATCAACCACTCCTGTTTCTTCACCACCTTCCATCAATGGCTCTCCTCATAATAATTCTTCAAGGATTATTTTAGTTTCTGTTTCATTTTATGTTGCTTTGTTTTGGGTTAATTTCTTCAAACCATAGTACATTTCTCATCAACACAATACTAAGATTAAGTAAAATTATAGCACTTCAACTTTTTTCTAATCATTTTTCTAATTTACAAATTTATATGTATTGTGTCAAAATTTAGACTTTGAAGTATGCAAAACATCATATTTCTTTAGTTCCGCCTTCGTAGCTTCCTTCTTTTGTGCCTGCCATTGCTGCAACTCTTACTGCGTTTTCTAACAATGCCGGAACTCGAACTTGAAGAATCTGAGCCACTCTCTGACTCTGATGAACTAGCATTATCCCCAGATTCCGAGTCACATTTCTGCTGTTGCATGATAAGCTGCGGCATATTCTTCAAGTAACAGCGCAAATCTTCAGTGATCCCACCAAGCCCAATTGACGTAAAAAAGTTAATTGAAAAACGTGTGTTCCTGGGATTATCCTTGGGGAAGATAGACTGAAAAGAGTTGCTCATAGTAGGATCTGTAAGGCGCTTATTCAAAGCAGAAATACCAAGATGCTCCGACAACTCCTGCACCAAAAAAATTAGATCACCAAGTTATTACCAAGTAAAACTTTCACGATTCATGTTCATTACATCTATAACATTTATTCATTATTTAGATGACTCATTATATTCCTTAAATTGGTCCAGTTATTTGCAAATTCTTTGTCAAGATAAGAAAGGAGTGACCATGCACGCACACTTTTCAACTGCTCTACTATGCAAGAATATCATTCAAAATTCCCCATTATAAATTTCAAACAGCAAGTCATTAACCATTGAGAATTTTATTTATGCTTTTTCCCCATCATCCCTCTTCACCAATTATGGTCTGCGCAAGTGTTTATGTTTATCTCCAGCTCTTTCCCTATTCCCTACTGCATCTACTTTTACATTCCTACCCTACATTTTATTTTCTACAATTTCAAACATTAGTAAAGCTCAAGAGTTCCACTGGCTCAACTATCTAAGGTTTATCTTGTTTATAAGGATTAAAAATTCACAGCCAAGAGATCGACACGGATCAGAGCATGCAATAAACCATCTTCTGAGGACATGCCAATTCTAAAAGAATGTATACATTTAATTAATTTAAGAATCAGAAATAGAAATATGAGTAATACCTGGAACAGAAACTTGAGGAATATACGAGACGAAGATGTGGTGTCATCTTCAGTTAAACGTATGTAGGATAATACGTTCCAAGGAAGAGCATCGGCAGCAAGCAGATGGGCGAAAACCATTGCCACATTTCGTATCTTGTTTGTTTCTAATCTATGTATCATTGAATATTGCTGAACGAAGCACTCCTCAAAACTATCTTGGTATACTTTTTTAATCGTGCAAAACCTTTGTCCCAATAGACCATAGAAACGGTTGTAAGTTTTTTCTTGGCTGCAGCAGTCCAAAATCATACTGCATATTACCATCTGCACAGAGCAATTTGAAAAAAAATTAAGTACCTCATAAGTTATAGTACCAAACCAGCTAAATGACATATAATATCAGGATCTAATCATTTAGAATAAAGCAGAACTGGATAAATCTAAACAGAAAATAGTGCATCCATGCAACAAAACAGAAAATAAAGAGAAGTTCTCAAGTCATAGATGATAGAAAGTGGTATCAAGTGGCTCCCTCTTGAAAGTTGTTATTTTGCTCACAAAGTAACCTGAGGAACATAGTTCGGTATATCATTCAAACTGAAAACATGTTTTTATCATTTATTCAAGTGTATCAACATCAACCAGAATAAAATCACCCACAAAGGTGAAATAACATGCGAAAAAATATTAAACACGCATAAATTAGCAAACAAAAAGGAAACAACTATCTATTTGGTTCATACAGTTGGATGCTGGATCTAACATTTTTTAAAACTAAAACATTCTATTTGCCATAACAGAAGAAGAAAAACTGCAACATGTCCAAGATAATGCTCTAACTCCAAGTTTCTGGCATATATCAGTTAAAGAGAAACAAATGCCACAACTGCCCCAGTAACATAAAATTTGCTTTCTAAAAGCATAACACATTTCAACAAATATGACTCATCTAATTAACCTACTAAGGGGCCACATATGCCTACTGGAGTAATGCAAATGCAGATGATAGCTTACCTCTTGCCCTGGCTCGAGTTTGATCTTGAGTAACTTATGTCCGCACTCCTCAAACGATACACTGCCCATAATGGTTAGGTAAACAGTCCTCCGCAAATTGACAAGATTAGTTTCAGTCTCATCCTGTATTAGCATCTGCTGTTCATCATAATCATAATCATCATCAACTTCGTCTTTTTCTTCTCCATCATCAGAGCTGGGATTCTCTTCTCCATCGTCAGATTCCTCACCGAGGATGTCTTTCTTTAATTTTTCATACTTCAGCTCATTTTCAAGGAAATCAGCATCGAGCTTGAAAATATCTGATGACAAATAAAAAGAGTTACACTGATGACATAAACAACAAAAGGTATTAAATCTAGCAGGTGACACTTGATAATAAGCATACCAAGGTTGATCTCAGGATCAATGTCATCTTGGAGCGAGATCTCATGAGTCAACTGCTCCTCCTGCTCCACAAGGTCCAGTTCAGAACGAACAGCCGGGTACCCCTGTAGTGGATTGAAATTCATGAAAAAAGTTTAGAGAATTGCATACACAAAACATACACATACAGTCATACAGACATACACATTCAAAACCAAGGAACACATAATAATAAGAAGAAGAGTTCACCTTAAATTTGGTTTTTCTGATGGCAAAGAGGTTCTCAACCAAATATTGAATGCGCTTATGAATGACTCCTTCATGAAGAATCCCCCGGAAGCGCTCGAAAACTCCTGCAAACACCAGAGAAAACAGCATAATAAGATAAACATCATTGAAAAGTTAGCCTAAAATTAAAGAGTCGGGTTCTGTAATAGGAAGCTCACCATAGAAACCTTTCGGTGACAAATCTTGGAGAGTAGAGCCACACTCGATAACAAAAGAGACGGCCACTTGGACACTATCGTCAGTAGGGTTATCGAGTAAGACGGTAAGGAGTTCAAGAGCCAGAATCTCATGAGCAACGAGCTGGTTCACGAGATGCGCAATGAACTTCACAGCAGCCAGTAATTGAGGCTTATCATTGCGCTTATATGCTCTCCTCAGCTGCAACACCACTCGGCGCAATAAAAGATGCCCAACTTGTGGGAATTTCGTATTAATAACAGCCACCATAGCAGCAAATACATCAGTGAATGACGGAGAAGCCATCTGAGATTTCATACATGACCGGCAAAACAGACCTCTGCCTCTGATCAGATTCTCGGCGAACAATTCAGGGATTAAATGCTTAACGTTTGCGGCATTAAGCTTATTCACCAGACCGTTGATGCTCTTGCGAAGAGCATCCCAGGTTAGCCTCTGATACTCCTCGCTGTTTTTATCTTTAACGTCGTTCATCATCCGGGCAACCTTGAACGGAGGCACGTAAACCCTAACGCCGCCTGATCGACTGTTATCAATTTTACTCATATCTGTCGCCATTCTCTTCGCTATAATCTTTGTAATACCTAATTTTACTTCTTCGCTGATATATATATATATATATATAGACCCAAGAGACCGTAGGTTTTCCTTATTGAAGATGGAGTAATAATTAGGTTGTACAAAAATTTATTGAATTTCATTTTCCGGACATGGAAAGGAATCAAGAATCCGAATGAAATTTCAAATATGGATAGAAAATCAGAATCCTTTTCTTACTTTGTTCAGGCTAATTGTCTAGATGATGATGAATTTGTAACTTTTTCAAATAACATGGGGCTTATTTGAACTACGCGGCAAAACATGAAATGTATATTTAAATTTTTTTCTATTAATTTAATGTGACTTGGCAGCCACGTGGACAACCACCTCTAATTTAAAAAAGTTGATCTCAATTGAAATAAAACTTAAAAGCATTAAGAAAATTAAAATTAAATTCTTCAAAATTCTAACATTCAAACAAAAAAATCGAATGATATCTTTTGGGGGAATTGTACATGATATTCTTTTACTCCCTCCGTCCCATTTAAGAAGGGACAAATGACTTTTTCACATATATTAAAAAAGCATTAATTACTATAGTGTTTTTTTTATTTTATCCCTATTTATGATAGTGTTGTATTTTGTGTATATACTAATAGTAATTAATTATGGAAAGAGAAAAGGGGGTAAAAAAGGAAAATTCATATAAATTGGCACAAAAACACGATATGGCCTTCTTAAGCGGGACAAATAAAAATGGAATATGTCTCTTCTTAAATGGGACGGAGGGAGTATCTTTTTACTTTTTGAAAATTAAAACTTAAAAATAGATAATTAAAATAATAGATCAATAAATATCTTCTAATTAATTAATCATGTAATATTTAAAAAGTAAATTAAAAAGTGAGGAAAAAATCTAGGATGAACTAGATTTTGTAAGAAGCCATAATATTAATTTTTTAAAATATACGATTAATTCAACTTCTGATTTATGGTCAAATAATTCATTTTCGGTTATTTGATTAATTAAGGACAGTACTTTATATTGTTAAGTTAATTGAGAATGAAATTATAAAATATAAACAAGTTTAAAGACCTAAATTAATTGTGTTAAAAATTGAAAATATTATTTTTAATTGATCAAATTAAAATAGTTAAAAGAGAATTTAGTTTTGAATTTAAAAATTTAAAGACCGAATTGACCATCTAATTCATATTTTTTTTATATACTCTCTAATTTTTTAATTTAAACAATTATTATCACTCACCCACGATAATAATAATAAAGAATTATATCCACATAAAAACTATTTTCGACCAACACATTATTTCAAAGTTTATCTTTTTATTCAGAATTAAACTTCAATAAATAAAATAAAAGAACAAAATTATCCCTCAACAATATATACAGATTTATAAATTTGTTTCATAAGAAAAATACTTTAATTTGGGGTTATTGTTATCCTATATTTTGGATATTTCATCATATTTTCATCAAAAAAATCCCTTATTTCGAAAGGAAAATGCTTCAAGAGTTTTTATCAAGGGCTTATTTGTCCCTGAACAAAATATCAGGGGCGAACTTGCACCTTCTCCCTATCGGATAAGAAAAGACACCTTGAACACTCAGTCGCTCACCGTCAATTAGTTTTTTTCCTCCTCCGTTGAAGATGACTTCAGTTTCCACCGCAGTCTTATCATTCCCACCGCATTTCAAATCTCCATCCAACTTTCTCACCACCCAATTCCACATCCCCACTTCTCGGACTCTCAAAACCCGTTTATATTCCTCCTCTTCCACCGCCATTGAAGATGACCCGCAAGCAAACTCAGAGCTGCTGGCAATGCCCATTGACAATCTTCGAAAATTCTGTGAACTCAATACAGGCAAATGGATTGGCTCTTTTCATGTACATGTTTTTAAAACCTTATTTATTTCATCAAACTGTTCCTTTTTTTGTTTCAATTCAATTTGATCAGTATTTTGTTGATTTACAGCAATTTGACACTCATGGAAAGTTGATTCAAAAAGTGAACACTAGGCTTTCTGTCGGTACTTATGGAGAAGATGAACTCATGAGCCTCATTCAAACGTAAATTACTAAACTTTTCATTATTGGGTTTTTAATTTCCCAAATTAAAGTTTGTTAGTTTAAACTCTCTATCTAGGCTCTATATAAAACAACCGCCAATTTATGATGACGAGCCGGAATGGGCAGAGTACAAGATAAAGGAAACGAACATGTTTACGGTGGATAAGTATCAACAGGTGAGTTTTCTTACTTAAAGTGATTGCGGTTAATCTGTTATTGGTTTCAGTTTTCTATTAATTATCCATAATGATTAGTCGGCAGATCGGATTTTTCCCCAATGAGAGGGCTTTTGCTCTGAGATACCAGACTGCTGGCATGTTAGAAACTGTATTAAGACAAGGAGTGTTAGGGGAAGATGACACTGGAGAAGAATCACCTAGGTGAGTGTTTCTTGCTATGTAAAGTATTCTGATTGTTTAGGATGCATTAATGCGGTTTCAGCCTAACTAGTGAATTAAACCTGCATGTTTTCCAAATAAATCATTGAGTTGGTCAGGAGATCCTCCAAACTTTTTGTATTGTGTAATGTATTAGTATAGGTAAGACCAAGGATAACTAGAATGGCTCCTTGAAATTATGCGATTAGCTATCTCAGATGTTAAAAAGGCCAGCCAGCTCATTATGACTAGCTACTGTAGCAGGCAGTACTCTGTGGGTTCTAGCACATTGGATCCAAGGGAATGAGCCGAGAGTTAGATGAGGAAAGCGGAATAATAAAATGTCATTAGGTTCTTCCTTCCAGTGGATTCCGATTTATGATTTTATTTGATCCTGGGAAATTAAATGCTCCAACTCCAAGTATCAACCTTAATCATCTCTTTTGGGCATGTAATTCAGACTGTCTAGTCTAGCATCCTAGTCAATTATCTAGCAGGCCGGTTTTCTTTACTTTGAGTAGTCACTACATTTGTGTAATCATTCGAGGGAAAATTTGATCAAAGGGCGTGCTTTTTACTCCAATGAGTTATTCTCAGATAGTCTCATTCAAGCATACTTCATAAGAAAAATATTTTGACAATTCTATGTATAGGGCTCTACTAGCTATTTGTGAACTGTGTAACTTTGTTCTTTGCAAATAGTGTAAAGGATACAATTGAGTAGTCTTATTTGCTGATCCGATGTGAGCTTGTAAGACTACTTTACAATCTTTATTTTGACATACATTTGCTTACTGTTTTGTTACTTTTCCTTTTATGAAGAAATCTTAAGCTTCCTTCTCGACGTCCTTCTCTTGTATGCGAAAATTGCCTATACTCACAAGAGAGAGATAGACGGGCAAGAGCTTTTCATATCATGGACCCAAAAGGCTTTGTAGAAATGCTTCTTGTTTTCCTCGAGGATAGAGGTGATGCAGTCCTTTCCCATCCTTCACTTGACAGTAACATGGTAAGTGCAGCTATAACTGGTTAACAGATAATGATTGGAACTTTTGGTGCTCCATAGCTGAATATCTGATTTTTTGAGTTGACATTGCACTAAATTACATTAATTTTTTTAGTGTATTACTCTTTCGTTGGTTAACAATGGATTAAATTTTAAGTTTATGTGATGAAAAAGTCCCTATAATAAATGCAGGACAACGCAACAAGAATCCTACCATTTCTTGGTAGATGGAAAGGCCATTCTATAACCAAACGCAGTGGTGTTTATGGAGCAACTATGGCTGAAGCTGATACAATAGCTTTGCTTGAAATGGATGATAGCGGTCAGCTGATTCAGGTATCTTTTTCTCCCGTTACCTTCTTGGAAAAATTTGATTAGTTTGAGAGCATAAATGAATAGTTAGGATATTGATGCCATGGATACCTAAGCAAGTATCTGGTTTACAAATGAAATAACGAACACTTTGGGCATGTTTAAATTATTTAGGAAATGGATATCGATATCAAGAATCCTGTCACTATGTGATTTTTATCCTAACGAAACAGAAAGACTTAAGAATTATCAATTTGCTTTGTAATTGTATGCATAAAAGTTTGCTGTCCACAAATTATATGTAGTTATTCAAATATAACGATTGCCAAAAAGTCCTGCATTCCTTGTGTACCAAGAATATTACCAAGTCTTGTTCCAGGAATTTTTAGCTCTGAAGTGAACCAAAGAGAAGTTTGTGATTCCAAGTCTTGCAACCTTCTTCTTATACACTTTTCTAGTCGCTATCATTTTGTATCCTAGTTTTTCACGAGAGGCTAATAATTTCTACTTGGAGAATACCAGCATGCAAATGTATCATCATACTTGTGCAGTACATTCAACTTTTCCAGCTTTTGTGCTACACCTGATGGAATTATAAAGTTGAAGATGTATAAATATTTTGTTTGCATGCTTTTGATGTTAGTGATGATCAACTAATTTAGGGTCATAATCTAAATCCTCGAATTGTAAACAAAAATGTCAGGATATTACTTCCACATCCGGCGGAGGTGATGTAACGACCAACGTGCACTGGACGGGTAACATGGAAGGTGACTTGGTTATGTTTGAGGGAGCATATCAAGTAACGTTGTTACCCGGAGGTATGTACATGGGATACCCATCCAATGTTGCAAAATGTGTTGAAGAATCATGGTCATTTCATCTAGAATTTTGCTGGCTTGAGGCTCCTGGCAAGAGACAAAGACTAGTTAGAACTTATGATGTAGAAGGCTTAGCTGTTTCATCAACTTACTTTTCTGAAATTAAATTTTGAGTGTTATCTTACTACTAAATCATGAACATACTTCTAAAGATTTGATTAAAAAATCATTTACGTAACTGTAGAGGCGGCAACTGGGTTAAGTAATCTCGGGTCTGGTTTGAGTTATTTTGAGCTATAATGCGATCACAATCTCAGGCCGGAGAAATTTTTTATGTGAACTTATTTCATCATATGTAAGATTGTGAACTTGCTGTTGATAGCTCGACAGGTTGACACTTGGCGTTATGGATAATCTTGTAAATGTCTTTAATCTTTCTTCAAAAGATTTTAAAGCTTATATGGATGTGAAAATAATGCACAATATAAAAGTGCAATAATTTGAGAGAGCATAGGAAGATATAGAAATGAAAAGTTAAAAATTGTTTCTACAAATTTATATTGCCCCACCAAAGAAAAGAGAATGGATAAGGTTAGTTTGTTTGCCATTTGTTTCCTTTTGTCATATCTACAAAAAGAAAGTATTATGTAATAAAAATATTTTAAAGAGCGTAATGAATGAATCTAACCAAGTGAATTAGTGGTTCGTTCGGGTTGGTTTTTAAAGAAATGCTACAAGACTCCGACCATTCTATTAAGAATCGAATCAAACTTATTGAATCAACCTTTTTTTTATCGCAATCTAGAAACTAGTCTGATTTTATTCCTTTTCTTAAATAAAAAATATGATTTCCTCTTTGAACTAAAAATAAATTTAAAAATCAAATATTATTGAACCTATAAAACTTAAAATTGTCATTTACTAATTTTTCAAACCGTCTTTTAATTAGAAATTTATATTAAGTGTTTAAATTTGAGATATGTAAATCTATTTTAGAAAAAGTATATACAAATTATATATGGTGTTTAAATATATAATTTTTTATCTAACCGATTGAACCGTGAATTTATAGTCACACTAATTGACAACCGGTTCGATTTTTAAAACATGAAAGTATGATTAATTAATGGTACTACCAATATCTATATGTATATCTCCAGTTGCAAGTTACAAGTTGCAAATATTTTGTGGTGTCCACAATTTTGAGAATTGAATTGATGTTATTGTTGAATTGTTGACAGAACCAAGTTAGATTCATTGGAGTCACGTTTTTAATTTACCTTCTTTTTATTGCTATATTATAATATCTGTCTCTCAACAACGACTTCTCAGCTCGGCATTCATTTTCATTCCACCACTTGCACTCTCGCAAGCACCCGTACGGTAATATAAATTCCAGAGTTTATTTTAATATTTTTTTATTTAAAAATTATTTGATGTTTTGAATACTTAAAAATAAAAGATTGTATTTAATTTGTTAAGATAAATTGAAAGATATATTAAGTTTTAGTATGAATTATTTTAGACATAATGTCTTAAAAATGTCAAACATTTTTTAATGAGTTCAATTCTAACCAAATCTTTTAAAATCACCAAATATTAGCCGAATTTTAATATGCAATTTTAACCAATCACTCGTAATGTTTCAATTTTTTTATTATATTTTTCAGTTATAACCAAACTTAACTTCTTTTTATTTACAAATATTTATCAAAATTAGGATATAATTGATGAAATGTTTTAACTGAAATAAATTTAAAAAAAATGAACTTTTCTTCCGGAAAAAAGAGAGTGATTTGGCTAAAATTGAAATATATTTATTAAAAATTGGCTAAAATTTATAGTTTTGAAAGTTCGGTAAAAAATGGCCTCATCCGAGAAGATTTATTTTTAAGATATTAAACTTTAATTTTATAATCAATCCTAATCTTTACTAAAATCATAAATACAAAGGGTCACTTTGTGGATTAATTAACAATGAATGTCTGAATTTGTTAACTTGATTGATACACAAACACAAACTCCATAAATTAATGCTGTTTATTGTCTTTAGAGGAGTTAGTTGAGGTGGGGCAGCAACACCAGCACCAGTTTTGAATTATATAACAAGTGGCTCTATAAAATAAAGTTTTTCTCTTCTTTTAAACAGATTTTTTTCAGTTGAAACTTGAAAGGGCACACATATTAATTTCTTCTACAAGACTAGCTTAAAATCTAACTCATTTACATTTAATCAAAAAAATTTACAATAGAACATTATAAACTGAATTAACCTGAATGTTTTCGGCAGCGATTATTATAGTATATTTTAATAGAAACTGCTTATATAGAATTGGCTTGCGTGTCGTTTAAAGATAACATCAATAATATATAATTTTTTTTAAATTAATTATTTTGATATGTGAATTTTGAATTTTTTTTAATTATTATTTTAACTTTAAATTTAAACAAATATCAAACTTGCACTTTTCTCTATTTCAGATCATTAGTGCTTAGAAGAAAAAAATAATTTCCAGATTTATTTCAGTTACATTGCCGTGTTGATAAAAATTAAAAAATATGGCATGGCAAGTTATATCAACAAATTTTAATTTTTTTGTTTTGTTAGTAGTTTGGTGATTGAAAAGTAGCTAAAAGTGTTATTTGTATAATTTTTAATATGATGTTATTTTCTAAAATCATTCCCATCGGTAAGTAGAAAGGATAAAAAAAATCAAAAATACATTACATTTTTTGGATAGAAAAGTCTCAAAATAATAAAATTTAGAAGAATCCATAACTACTTTTTGTACCTCTGATATCCTTATATGTAAATATTATCATTAACAGAGAAAAAAATATAGAACTCAGAACATGAAACTTAAAATTGGCACTCGGAAGAGTATAATCATGAAGAGGCAAAATTGAGATGCCTGTTGTTTTTTTTTTTCATTAATAATTTGCAACTTGTATTTTTTTTGGATTTTCATTGGCTAGATAAAAGATATACAGTCAGCAATCGTCAAACTTTAATTCAAGTTGATACTATTTCTGTTGGTGACCTCCCCTTAAATGCAATCATAATTTCTTTATTGTGGATTATCCAGCTATATATTTTGGGGTCTGGAATTTAATTGATTTTAAATTTGAATTGTACATTAGTATAAAATAAAATAAAATTAATATTCCATCCATCGCAACAAAAATTGTGCACTTTTTTATTATCACACGGTTTAATAAAATGGAAAATTATTTTATACTACTGTTGCGTCATGTCATTCGTACACAGTCCAATTATACCTTAGTTACGTGAAATTTATAAAAAAAAATTAAAAAAAATTCTATTTCAAATACTTATTGACTTGCTGTAAATATGATATGACACAACCATTAAATGAGATAAACACTCAAATAAAAATTTTATTAGTCCATCTAGTCAAATACATTCTTTTATAATTATTTGTTCGTTTTGAATTTTAAAATAATTTTACCATCTTTCAAGCAATTCTTTTTGATAAATTATGATTCCATTTACAAAATATTTATACTAATAATAAAATTAATAGAATTGTTTTATGTCTTTACCCTAAAATTAATATACTATAAATTAACTTATTTTATTTGGAAAAATAATTTTTTAATAACCGTATTTATTCTAAACCGTTTATGAATTTGCGATGGAGAGAGTAGTATTTATTTTTGCATTAATTAGCATAGATCCTTATACTAATTTTGATAGAAGGAACTATTTAGCATAGATCCTTATACTAATTCCTTATTATTTCCCCGTTATTATAAGAGCATCTCCAAAGGACTCTTTAAACATCTAAAACTCTTTATTTTAAAGATTATGATCACAAAATATCACTCCAATAGACTCTTTATTTTCAAAAATAAAGATAAAGAGTGAGTTTGGCTCTCCACATGTAGAGAGCCAAACCAACTCTCCATTTTAAAAAACACACGTGATTTATCACCTCTCTCATATATTCCCTTATTTGTAGGAGAGTAATTTGTATTTCTAATTTATATTTCTTTACTTTTTGATTATTCAAGTTCTAAGTTATAATTGAAGCAAGACCAAATCACCAGATTGACGAACGATTTATAACCAAAGAACCAATTCAATCAAATTTTAAAGAAAATAATACAAATTTTGAGGTGGGTTTCTTTGTTTTAGTAATAGTTGATACATATTTAAATTCGGAATCATAAGCAGCAGGTATGTGTTGCTGTTTATTAGAAGCTTCAATATATTGAACGAAAAAAAAGGAATCAAATTTTTGCTTTAAACAACCATCTTGATTACCACCGGCTGGCCGAACTTTAGCCGCCGCCACACTCTTTGTCTCCGTTCTATCAATCAAAACCCATTCTCTAATAATTTCATCAAATCGAATTTAACTCTTTATATATCTTCTTCCTCTTTGCTATGCAGTAAAAAAATAAAAAGAAGGAAAATTGGGTAAGTAGTGAAAAAACATTCTTGTTTTGCCGTTTAATTGCTTTTAGATTATTGGGTAGTTTATCAAGTTCAAGAATACTGAGTAGTTCAACAAATGTGTTTCCAAACATTACTTTTCAGCATGCTTATTCAAGAAAGGTTGCAAATGGTGGATGAACAGAGTTGCAGAGAATTTTCAGCTTACAGATGGTTTGGTGAAAGAAAAAACCAACAAACACTGCGAATTTAAGGCACAATTTTAATGTTCAAATAATAAACATACAAATTTAAAGAGTCTATTGGAGATAATTTTAATTTACTCTCTCTATTATAATAGATGCTCTTTATTTAGTTAAAGATGCTCTTTATAATAGAAAGCATCGTTGGAGATGCTCTAACACATCTCTCACCATTATACATAAATATTTTT
Source organism: Mercurialis annua (assembly GCF_937616625.2). NCBI lineage: Eukaryota > Viridiplantae > Streptophyta > Magnoliopsida > Malpighiales > Euphorbiaceae > Mercurialis > Mercurialis annua. The sequence continues at coordinate 33,658,761 of NC_065573.1, read as the reverse complement.
TATATGATTTTCTTTTAGCTTAATTCATTACATAGGGTTGTAGGCCAATTGTTAATAGTATGTAGTAAAAAGAATCATCAATTTGTCTCACCGGCTATTATTTTTTCTACGCCAATGTCAAGGGTTATGATGCAAAGAAGAAGTAATGAATAATGATCCCACCACAAAGAATATACCAATCAAATGGATAATTATTAGCTCCCAAAACCTAATAATATATCTACTCAATTTCTAACTTACACGACACCACCATCTCCACTCTATCATTTCCATACATTCTTTTCTTCAAGATAAGTTTTTCCCTCGCTCTATACACTGGGAATGTGGGATACCCAAAATAATAATAACGGGCCGATAAGTAAAATCAATAAAATTGTACTACTTTTTATCTTTTTACATCAATCAATGCGGATTTGCAGAGTTGAATTTCTTTTAAAGAATTTTATATCTTCAATTAATTCCGACTAGGGCGAGCACATACCTATAATCGACTCCACCACTAGCTCTATACCATAATTCTTGCATCACCGAATTGAATCGAATTAGACGTAACTATATTTTCTAAAATTTGCATAACCATAACTACAATTGAATTATACATAATCAAATTATGATCAAACAATTATATATAATCAAATTATGATTGAACGAAGATAATTATTTAGTTCTATCGATTATTTTGATTATCTGGATAACTATTTAGTTCCCAGCATATTTTGTACCGATAAAAATTCATTATTTCAAAAAAAAATTCATAATCAAAATTTTGTTTTCTTTCAAATAAATAAGTATTAAGTTTTTATTTTATTTTTATCCTACCATTTATATAAATTATAATCTAAGTTCTAAAAAAAGTCCATGATGAATAAAAAGGAGCTAAAATTGGTTTAAAAAATAGAAACAAATGTGAAATTTCTAATCCGTGGACTTTCCACTTGAATATCAAGACAGCACGAAGCCACCGTAACACCTGATAAATACATACATCAAACAAAAACACAGCCGGATAGACAAAACCCACCCAATCTCCATTTCTGTCAATCTTCTTATTCAATTTACACACAAAATCAAACCAAACAATCACAGCCCAGAACCAAGAAACCAACCGTAATTCATTTCCCAACAAAAAGAAACCGTCTTTGTTCGAAAATAAACACAAAGCAGTTATCTTTTCTCTTCAATGGCAGAAAAACAATACTTTACAGAAACCAGAGCAATCACAGCACCTTCACGCCCAACCATAACACTGCCACCTCGGCCGTCGATGGATAACTTTTTCAGTGGCGTCGGACTTAGTCCCGGCCCCATGACTTTAGTCTCGTCTTTTTTCTCGGATAACTATGCTAATACTCCCGAGTCTGATTATCGCTCTTTTTCTCAGCTTCTTGCTGGTGCTATTGCTTCTTCTCCCATGGCTAGATCTTCTTTTTTCACTGATTCTGATTCTTCTTCCTCTTCAATACCCAGTGATAATGGCGCTTCTTCTTCTAAGCAGCAAGATGGGGTTCATAATAATAGTGGGAATTTGGGGTTTAAGCAAAGTAGGCCTATGAATTTAGTGGTTGCTCATCATTCTCCTTTGTTTACTGTTCCTCCTGGGTTAAGCCCTTCTGGGTTGTTGAATTCTCCTGGCTTCTTTTCTCCTCCCCAGGTAAATTTGTTCATTTGGGATCTGATTGAATTACGAATTTGATTTTGTTTGACTTTTTTCTGTTTGGTGTGATTTTTGAAGAACTGTTTGGTGTTACTTTGAGATTAAATGGTGCCTGTTCTTGATTGTTTTAGTTTTTAATTGGTTTATGAAGTTTTGGTGGGCTGAGTATTTTTGCTTTTTGTTGTGAATTGAATTAATTCAGATTAAGAGTCAGGAGTATTCAGATAATTGGATGAAATAATAGGTTTTCTGATTTGAGATGAGAAGTTTGATTTTGGGTGCTTTTCATGTTATAATTGAGAAAGGGTTCATTTTTAAGTAGCTTAATATGGGCTCAAAAGTAGTGTAATTTTGGTGGTTATTATGCTTGGTTGCCAACAATTTGATTCAACAGTTGAAAGTAAATTGAAGTATTTTGTAACTAGAAGGAGTAAAGAACCCTAACTTTGGAAGGTTTTGTTTCTTGTGAGGGGAAAGTTGTCAGATTTTTTTTGGTTAAAAGACAGTCATGAAATTCCTAATTTCGTATGTAATGCCAGAAAATGCAGTTAACAAGTTTGTTATATCATAAAGGTTCTGCATTAAAGTTTCATTGTTTGCAACCAAGCAAAATGATTGGAAATTCTGATTTGCTCAATGATGATTTAATTTTTAAATGTTGGTGCTGGAAATGAGAGTACTCTTTTCAGGCCGATAGTATTTTACTCTAATAGTTTGATGAAAAACTTGCAGTGGCCTAATTAGTTTTGTATTGCTCATATTTTATCTTGGAAGAAACATTTGTATTGTAGAATGCTTATGGCTGAGTTATTGCAGCTGTCTACTGCAGTAGAATGTAAATGTGCATGAGACCACAAATATAAAAATTTGGGTATTTACATTCTGCCGGTGCCTGATAAAGAGATAGCCCTTCATTTTAGTTAAACTGAATGAATACTTATGAGGACACATTCTGATACGGTTGCATGGGTGTGATGGTGCCTCGGACCAAATTATGGAGCAATGATTTTAATCTGATAGTTATACATTTCTTTCTATATTATCATTGCAGAGTCCCTTTGGAATGTCCCACCAGCAAGCCTTGGCACAGGTTACAGCTCAAGCTGCACTAAATCACATGCACCTGCAAGCTCAGTATCAACCTGCTCCAGTAGCCGCTTCCACAGAGTTATTGACACGGCAGCCCTCCTTTACTCCCGATGAAGCTTCACAGCAACAGATGCTGCCTTCAACCTCTCAGACTCAGAGTTCCATGGTTGAAACGTCAGAGCTTTCTCACTGTAATAAGAAGCAGCAACTTCCTATTGCTGTTGATAAACCGAGTGAAGATGGCTACAACTGGCGCAAATATGGGCAGAAGCCAATTAAGGGCAGCGAATATCCGCGAAGTTATTACAAATGCACTCATCTGAATTGTCCTGTTAAAAAGAAGGTTGAGCGTTCTAGTGATGGCCAAATAACTGAGATCATCTATAAAGGCCAGCATAACCATGAGCAGTCTCAACCTAGTAAGCGTGCAAAAGATAGCAGTGACCAAAACGCCAGCACAAGTTCTCAGTCGAAGTCTGAATTTAGTTTCATAGCTCAAGCTGGTAGCATAAATAAGTTGACAGAAACAATACCTGCTCATTCAGTGTCTGGGAGGGAACATGAGTCTATGCAAGCAGATCCAATACAACTACATGGATCAAGTGACAGTGATGAAGCAGGTGAAACAAGAGCAGAAGATGGGGATGAGGATGAACCGAACCCAAAAAGAAGGCAAGTTATACTTTTTGTTTACATAATTATAATTGGATCTAAAACTTACTTTCTGAGATTATCTTACCTGTGAAATTGCAGGCAGACAGATGTTGGTACAACTGAGGTTGCTTTGCCACAGAAAACTGTAACAGAATCAAAAATCATTGTTCAAACAAGAAGTGAAGTTGATCTATTGGATGATGGCTACAGGTGGCGGAAGTATGGCCAGAAGGTGGTCAAAGGGAATCCTCATCCAAGGTAATTAAATGATTATTTCCTTATTGGTTATTTGCCCCTTGTGTGTTTCCAATATTTACCTGAGCATAATAGTTATAATCAGCTGTGAATCACAGAAAATTCAATTCTGCCCTCTATAAACTCATATCGTATGAGTTTCCATCACATGGTTTGGCAAAAATCCTGGGCTGCAAATCTACATGGGTGTACACTATCAATGAAAACATAATAAAAATGTTAGTAAAAGTTCAAGAGCTTATAACCCACTTCCCCTGTTATGAGTAAATCTTGAAACAATGATCATAACAACAATTGTGAGACTTAAACTGGTCTTGTACTTTCATTAAAAACAATCCTATCCTGGAGTTTTAGATGCGCAGAATGCCAAAACCTTTTATTTAGATGAGCCATTCTCAACTCTAGATATCCATAACTGTGACCTTATGCTATTTTTTATCTACTTGCATTTGTTATTTGACCCTGTCCATGAAAATGGGATAATTACCTTAGTATGAAAAATCTTCTTTTTGATTAGCTGTAAATCAATATCATTTTTCTTAAGAGTTCTCCATCTGCATTTTCTATTAAGCTATTTGCCTCGGAGCAATTGGAGACCTGTGAATCACAGGTTCAAGGTTTAGAAACGGCTATTCTGCAAAGTTGCATGCATATGTGCATTTTCTCCTTATCACCACCACAATAATAAGCACTATGTGCACCTGATGAACTTTTTTTCCTAATAATATGATAGTTTAAGGTCAAGTTAAAGAATTCCATCCAAATTTGCACTAATGTCTTGGCTGCCAATGGATATTCTTGCATATGAATTTAGGAGGGATCAATAAAAAGATATCAGCTCAAATCCTAGATTTCGGGATTGAGAGAAATCAGTGTTTATTCTCCTGAGATTAGAAGTACGTGTACGTGTAATTATACTCATCTCAAGGACCTGAATAAAAGTGAAATTTGATGTTGTTATTATGCATAATGCATCTTATCTAAATCCTCATCTGCTAATTAATCAGGCTAGTCAGATCAGCTGATTTTTCTCCTCATTTTGAACACAAATGTCTGTGTTTGTTTTCTGGTGTGTGAGAAAAAGTTGATTCATAGTTGATCCTCCTCTTTCTGGCATCTATTTTTTTAATATGGTTGAGTTGTGCAAAATGTGGGGCATTTTCTATCATTGCTTGTGATTTGGCAAGGATAGCTGATAGGACGATGCCTTTAACATTTATGGTTCATGAAGTATATGTCTTTGAGGCGTTAATTATGCTATACATTATCCTTCATTACATTTTGGTGTCAGACTGGCACAGAACAGAATTACTCAAGTTTTTCATGTCGTTTAGAAACTCGATCAATATGGAGAAAGGAAAAGAAAAAACAGTTTATGCTCGTACTTATATCATTTTTAAATGTTCCGTAGAAACAACTGCACTGGTTAACTATTTTCCTCTTCAGTTGCCTTCTGATTTGGATTCTGCAATTACAGTTTTGCTATCTGCATGCAGTAATAAGTTTGTGTTAGGGTGGTTGCGATAGAGAAAGAGAGTATACCCTAACTGACCTTGTTTTTCTTGTTTTTGTTTTGATTACGTCAAAGTTGTCTTCCAATCAGTCAATATGGGGAATGACATGCCAAATCCCTGTTATTCTAATGAATTTAGAAGCACGCTCAAGTATTTCTCGCATTGTTAATCATGGTTAAAGCTGCGCACTGTCTGTGGGATAACTATGCACTGCATATCCAACTGCTGTCAAATTTAAGTTTTATGTTTTTCTTTTTAAAGCATTGGTTTCCTTGAGAATCATTTCTGATGTGGTGCTGATTAAATGGGCAGGAGCTACTATAAATGCACTAGTGCTGGGTGCAACGTCCGTAAGCATGTTGAGAGAGCTCCAGCAGACCCTAAAGCTGTCATAACTACCTATGAAGGAAAACATAATCACGACGTTCCTGCTGCTAGAAACAGCAGCCATAGCACAGCCAACAACAATGCACAACAACTGAAACCTCAAAAGGTGGTGGCTGAGAAGCATCCTTTGCTTCGAGGGATGGACTTCGGGAACAATAACCAAAGACCAGTCCTTTTACGACTAAAAGAAGAGGAAATTGCAGTATAAAGGGATGAATCCAGGCAACTAACTTGGTACAGCTAAGAAAGGTAAATTATTTGGAATTGGTGGAACTTTAGTGGATTTGGTTTTTCTATTTACCTTTATGTTTCCCATTTTTGTAAGAAATATAGTTGCTGGTGCACATGTTAACAATTTGATACAGAGTGTTGTATTCAGTATATGTTTTGTAGTTTGTACAAATAAATTACAGTCTCGAGTGTATATGATTCTTCACACTTGTAGTTTGGAAGCAATTTCAGTTCTGTTTGATTTTTTGCAAATTGGAGTTGTATGTTAAATGGTGATTTGTTTTTTTTTTTTTTGGATTTGAAGAGTCAATTTGTTCTGTTATATTTCTCTCATTATTTTCATGTCATCAATGTACATTTAGTTCAAAGAGTGTCTTAAGAACCAAATGAGACCAGCTGATTCAATTGATTTGACTACAAATTAGAGGTCAATCTTGTTCGATTCTTTTGGAAAAACGAAAATACAGTTTAATCTCTTTGAACCGGAAAAAACTGCAAGACTGGATATTATTGAATTGTCTAAACAATACAAATCATCCAGTTCTTTTATGTCCTAATTAGAGTACGACCCGTATACTAATTTTTTTTAAATTTATTTGCTAGTTATAATTTTATGAATATATTTAAAATATATATCTCGTGAGGTGGCTTTTGTTTACCTCATTTATGCTGGTGGCATCCCTATATATATTAAATCTAGCAAAATTATACACATATGATACATGTTTTTTCAATATATTTATATTTATTTAATTGGTTGAATCAGTTGAGCCTTGAATTGGTGGCCGCATCGGTTCGACCCCAGACTCAGTTTTTAATACTATACTGAACCTAACCAAAATTAACAACATTTTATATAATTTCAAAACTGAATCTAACCGATTAATAAAAAAAATGTTCAAACTAGATTGTTCAATTTTGGTCTCTTTGGTTCTGTTTGTACCAAAATTATAATAATTTATTTGTTTATCATCAAAACAAAGCCGGATGATTACTTGGTTTAGTTAGATTTTGGACTCTCCTGCATCAGATAATTCTTAATTTATTAGTAGACGTGAGTGGTTGATGAGTAGCTGAACCATCATTTTTCCATCCAAGAAGAAAAGGGCCCTTAGACAAAAGGGATTATGATTGCGTATGATGCAAGCTATTGATTTCCTGATGATTAGGGTTGTAATATAAGATGGACCATATCCATTTTCAACTGAAATTCTCTCTTAGGTATGTTTGATTACGATTGATTTCAAACTCTAACCCCACTTCTAATTGAATTTATCTATTCGATTCACTTTTTGATTTGGTTAGATTATTACACACCACTAATTATATGCTTTAGTATGACAATTAAAGACTAATTTATGCTTTGTCAAAATTGCCATGTTGTGTTAAAGTTCCATATGACCAAGTCTTTAGAACTTATGAACAGTAAAAGAAAATCCATAATTTGTATTAGTTCATAGTCAGACCTTGTAGAAGTTGTGAGATCCAAGGTCCGACATGGGTTCAAAAGAATGTCTCCTGTCTAGCTAACCAAGCCAAGATAAGTTCTTTTTATGGGAATAAGGGGAGAAAATCTCAAATTCATGCAGGCTTTACCTTTTTATTTCAAAGAATGTTTAACATAATTGAACATATTTTAAAAATTTAATGAATTGAAGTTGATTAAACTAAAATTAATTTTAAATCAATTAGTCCTATGAGTTTATCAATATTTTTATCAACAAGATTAAATCTATTAATTTTAAAAACAATTGTATGAGTCTAATTAATTTAATAAATTTGCTTGGTTAGCTAGATGAAGTAGTTTAGATAAAGTAGTTAATTTAGTATATTGTGTATAAATTCAGAAAGCAATTTAATATTCAAATCAAATGAAATTTAAAAGCCTTAATAGAGGGTTAAAGAGAAAAAAAAAAGAAAAAAATGTGAAACACACTTCAACTTCGTGTCATTCTCCATTATATTTGGAAAGCAAAAGGAAAAGGAGCACATAAAAACAACATTTCATAATTGGCAACATAAATTCTTACTAATTTTGGATTTTCATATTGAAAATTTATTTGCTAGCTGAAACTTAAATTCTATCAACATAATTTCAATAAAGGTTCATTTTGTCCACAAATTTGGTACAAATATCAAACAAGGTCAAATACATAGTTAAAAAAAACCTCAAACTTAAAATTGTATCTCGTTTTATAATTCAACTAAGGTAATAGAAAACGATTAGAGCATTATATACAATTTGGATATGAAATAGCACAAAATTATTGAACAATTTGGAGTTGCAGACGAGTTAAAATATCAAATTTAAGTGGTTTTATTTTCTCAAAATCACAATTTTTCTTTTGTTTAATTATTTATGTCAAATTTTAAAATAAACCTTTGTTAAATTAAATTTAATAGATCTCGATACATTAGAATTTTTTTATGAATCTATCAATAAAGATTTAATTTTTTTTGTAGGTTGAAATAATGGATATAAACCACATAATGAAAGATTTTTTAATATATATTCACCGCACATATAAACAAACTCAAAATCAAAACTTTATAAACTCTCAAAACTATGAGAATATACTAATCAAAGTGCAAGTTTTTATGCTTAGGTTCATCAGTTAAAATGTCATTCAAAATAATTTCTGTATAAAAAGAAAAAAAATACAATAACATAAAAATGGGGATGCTAACTCCAAGGCGCACGTAAGTGATGGTGCGAATTCGAACTGTATTCATATATATTGGAAGAGACCTACACTATTCGAATGAGGATTAATCTGAATATAAAATATTTAAAAATATCGTTTCGTAGTTGAGATCCGCTTATAAAACCTGATGGACCAAGTAACAAAAAGAAATGGAGAAGCTTCAAACCTCAATCAAATTAAGGAAGGTGCAGAAAACAGTTTGCAATTAAGCTGTTTCCGTTTTGTCATTAATAAGGTGCACTGTAGCTGTTATTGGCAGTTGAGATTCATAACCACCACACTCTCTCTCTCTCTCCTAATAATCAAAACTAACAGAAATCCAACAGAAATTCTTTAACAGTCACATTTCACCTTTTTTTCTCTTTTCCTTTTCCTTTTCTTGAAAACAAATACAGACAACACAACAGAAAAAAGCAAAGCCTTAAACACATCAAACACTCATCACTTCAAAATTAAAACATGAACCAAAATAGGACCCAATCTCTCTCACCCTTTAATCTCGGACTATTCTTATTCCTGTCCACCCGCAAATCCCGCATGCACCAACTCGACAAACACTCTTAACCCATTTCCCCAACCAAAAATCTATTTTGTTTTTCCCAAAATCTAAAATGTTGATGTAATGTCATAGTTTTTGCTATACCCAAATTTAGTAATCCAAAAAACGAGGACCCATTTTCCCAATCTGGGGTTTTGTCCTGGATTCGGGTTTATGGGTTGCGTTATCTCCAAAAAACGCTCATCCGTGGCTGCCGGAGCTGCTGCTTCTTCCTCCTCGCCGTCTCTGGGTTTTGTCGATCGGAGCACCAATGTTTCGTCAAGACAGCCATCTGGGCCTTTGAATTGTGATCCCAAATGTAAAAAGGACAAGAATGATGCTGATCGTAATAATGATGATCATAATAAGAAGAGTGAGAAGGAGAGGAATGGGTTTGATAGTCTTGACAAGTTTAGGAGGAGAAGCTCGAGCAGAAAGAGTGCGAGTTTTAGTTTTAAATTGGGGTTTTCTCATCGGCATAATGGTGGTGCTGAATATATTGCTGCTGGGTGGCCTAGTTGGCTTAGTTCTGCTGCTGCTGAAGCTATTAATGGTTGGGTACCTCTACGAGCTGATTCTTTTGAGAAATTGGAGAAGGTATATTGTGTTTTTGTCAATCAATTGGTTGGTTTTGGATATGTTTTAAATGAAATTACAATTTGGATTTGATTCATTTATTTGTTTAGTTTGAAAAAAAAAATCTAATGTCTGAGAAATGCTATTTTCTTTAATTTGTTCATGCTTTCCTTAATTGGTGTTATTTGCAATCTGCTAGATTGGACAAGGAACATATAGCAGTGTGTTCCGAGCTCGAGAAGTTGAGACCGGAAGGATGGTAGCTCTGAAAAAGGTTCGCTTTGATAATTTTCAGCCGGAAAGCATTAGGTTTATGGCACGCGAAATTCTGATTCTCCGCAGGCTTGACCACCCCAACGTTATAAAATTGGAGGGAATAATTACATCTCGATTGTCGAGTAGCGTATATCTCGTATTTGAATATATGGAACATGATCTTGCCGGATTATCTTCTTCTCCGGATGTCAAATTCAGCGACTCTCAGGTCAGACAGTCATTGTTCCGGAACTAATCAATGTCATTTCATTACTGTCATAAGGCTTTGTTGCAAGATATTTGGAAGTTGTGACAATAGGTTTTCATTTTCCTAGTTTCTGTTTAGAAGTTTAAAATTTTAGGTCCACTTTGTGTATAGGTCAAGTGTTACATGAAGCAACTATTACATGGGATTGAGCACTGTCATTTACGAGGTATAATACATCGAGACATAAAGGTGTCCAATATTTTCGTCAACAATGAAGGGATTCTGAAAATAGGAGATTTTGGTTTGGCAAATATTCTTAACCCAAAGAACAAGAATCAATTAACCAGTCGCGTTGTAACTTTATGGTATCGGCCTCCTGAACTTTTGATGGGCTCAACAAGTTACGGAGTATCTGTGGATCTATGGAGTGTGGGTTGCGTATTTGCAGAACTTCTCATTGGAAAGCCTCTCCTAAAGGGGAGAACCGAGGTAACCACGCAGCCATATTGTAGTATCTTCAAAAAACAATGTTGTATGGAAATTTGTTGAGTCCTACGTTTCAACATTTCATTTTCCTTTCTAAAAATGCTTTTGAAACTCCGAAACCCTATATTTTTGACCTACTCTTGTAATTTTTTTTTTTCGTGTTTCTATTTTTGCACCACATAGTCAAAAAAATATAAATCCATTTGTAGTGTGATTAAAGATGCATTACAAATGGAAATAAACAAATGTAAAATTGGTATTTCAGAATCTTTTCTTATGTATCAACTCTTAATCCTAGAACCTGAAACAATTTAAGTTATGGCTAGAGTAATTAGTAGTTTCATGAATAAAAACATTTCAGCGTAGTGTTTACATATTGACTACTTTCTTAGTTCTCTCTGTTGCGGATTTTTTTTCTTCCGAAATATGTTATCAAGTAGAAATTAATAATTGTTACCTTGTAATCAGGTTGAACAATTACACAAAATCTTCAAGCTTTGCGGTTCTCCTTCTGAAGAGTACTGGAAACAGTGTAAGCTTCCAAATATTAGCATATTTAAGTCCCAACATGTTTATGAAAGTTCGGTTAGAGAGAGGTGTAAAGATTTCCCTACAACCGCCGTGGACTTGATAGAAACCTTCCTCTCAATAGAGCCAGATAAGCGCGGAACTGCCTCCTCTGCTCTTTTCTCCCCGGTACCAAGTTTGACCTCTCATAGTTCTTTAGTTTACTGCTACAGGTTGTCAAAATGTGATTAATTTGAAGTTGTGGCCTCGTGTTTTATTCGCCTTTTAATTACTATCTTAATTGTATAATTTTTTTGTCTTTAGTACTTCAATACCGCACCATATGCATGTGATCCATCAAGCTTGCCAAAGTATCCACCTAACAAAGAAATTGATGCCAAACAACGAGATGAAGTGCGGAGGTAAATATGTTAATTTTTGTTGTCACGAGATGCCTCAGAACAATGCAAGGGTGTTGCTGTTAAGTGAATTTCCATTACAGCAATTATGGTCTTTTGAGGTTTTGCCTGTTTTGTTATCAGTTTAAGTCCAATTCCAACTATGATATTCATACTGTGTCATTAAATAACTATTGTACTTTCAGAAAAATGGCTGGTGGCAGAAAAAGAGATGCAGGAGCACACAAAAAATCAAGAAAATTTATTAGAGTTTCGCAAGAACATAACATTCTCAATAAATATGCATCTAAACAGGTCTCTCTTCTCTCTTTCTCTATGTTGCTCGAAAACTTCTCAACACGTACGTTTTAGTGTTTCGTTTCTGTTTCAAGAAATCTTTATGAAACTCCGAAACTCTATAGTTACAACATATTCTTATAAATTAGTTTATTATTTTGTTGTTTTCCATTTCAACATTTCTCGTTTTAGCATATTTATTTTCGTGCTTCGACTTTTTTTTCGCTTCTGGCTCTAAGATGTAGGTGGTTTGCAAGGGTTAATTTGTTGTTCATTTATGCAGGAAATGAAAGAAAATACTCAATCTGTTTCTAAAATCAATGACGGTCACGTCCAGACGAAGAAGGGAAGAGAAGATATGAACAGAGAACCGAGTTCTTCGTTTGACACAGTTTCAGAAACTTCCCAAGCAACAAAAGAGGAATTCATTTTCACGGGTCCAGCACCGGTGGTAGCATCAAGTGGCTTCGCATGGGCAAAAAGGCGGCAGGAGGATGCATTGTCGACAATATCGTGTACAGAATCTTTGACAAAGAGTCAAGTTAGTGCATTAGACTCGACAAGTTTCAACTTTGCAAACAGTTCCTATAACGTAACGAATAAACCAGAAGGAGGACATGGCTCTCATGAGGTCACATCAAACCATGCAATGCAGAAACGACGAAACAGACATAATTCATCAGATTCTTTTGATGGGACAAATGCTTACTATTTCCAAAAGGCAAATGATGAGTATAATGTGGTATGTATGCACCACCACCAAATTCTTTTGTGTTATGGTTCCTAGTTTTCTTTAGTTTGTTTCTGGATGTTTTTGTTCTGAGCTCAGCGTGTTTTAACTTGTTAGGATGAGGATAAAGAAAGGGAAAAGATTGAATTTTCTGGACCGTTGTTGACTCAAGCATATAAATTTGATGAACTATTGCAAAGGAATGAAAGTCACATACGCCGAGCAGCTCGCAGATCAAGAATATACAAAGGTAGGTACAAGAAACCTTTTTTTTATAATTATGTAAATATTTTTCATCTTCCCTATTGTATGCCAATTTCAGACTGTTAGCTGAGTGATTCTTGAATTCATATGCATATGTTGCTATGAAAGTAGCAAAGGATCAATTCACCCCTTCCCATTTACTTGGATCGAAATTTCAATTTTTTTCTGACAATTAACCCGAAACATCTCCAAATTGAGTCATTTCAATCCGTGAGTTGCTGGTTTGAGAGACACGCGATTAAATCAATCTAATATCTCGCAAACCAGCATCTAATGACATCTATCCAAGTAGATGGGAGGAGATAAATTGATAGTTTGTTAGTAGATGCTGGTATTTTCTTGTTTAAATTTTGCAGAAACCTAAATCCTAATATTTTTTGGCAGTTGAAGACACTTCAAACCATTAAAGAAGGCAATGCTTTGGAAGAATTGGTAGCTAATTTGAGACATAGTGAAACTGCACTATAGGTTTTGACGTTGATGTTCTTTTGAGTTCAATATGTGTTCATATCCATTATATTAGCAGCTTATGAAAAAAAAAGTTGTAATCTTTTAAGGCATAATAATGGACTGATCACATGAGAATTTGAAGATCAGGTGACCTAAATTGAAGGAAAAAGGGAAAAAAGCAAAAATTTGTTTAACACAACATAAAATGCAATAGAAGTTTTCATTTTTAACATTTTTTTGTGTGTTACATGTGCATTACTTTTCTTTCATTTATTTCAACTTCTAGAGATGAACTACCCACTAGAATTGCAAATTGTGCTGGTCATCCTCAAATATCTTTAGCAGTAAGTCTAATCATTCAAAAATATTTCATTTTTCAAATTGTCTCATTTATGACAAATTTTCTAAATCATCAATTGTAGTTTATTGAGTAATTTTTAGTTTCTATTGTTTCAATTTGCCTTTTTACCATTAAAATTTTCAAAAATAAAAAGTAAATGAATTTGATTTAAAAAAATATTAGAATTGACGATTTTAAAAATTTAAATAATAACAAAAATATCAAGAAAAAAATATTATTGAAGGATTAAACTTTACCACCATACAACATTGGGGTCATTCCATGGTTACTCTTTTCTTTTATGCGAAACAAAGATTACATTATTCATTTATTACTATTGAATAACAAATTATCACTTTAAACAAAATAAAAACATTAAAAAAGCGTAATGTTGATGTTTAAGCAAATATAATATTCTTAGGTTAATGAATGTGAAAATTTAATTTTTTTATGATTCTATAATATTATATTAATTTTATAAATTTCCTTTTTTTTCTCTAAAGATTCACGACGATCTTAATGCAATTCTAAAGTTTATTTAATTTAAAGTAACGAATGAATTTAAACTAAAATTATTACAAATAACTTGTAAAATCAAACTTAAATTATGGAGTAGTAAAAACTAAATTAAATTATCTTCTGGAATTCCTTTATCTCAACTTCAGCTAGGCAAGTGGAAACCCTAATGATCCTCAATTTACTGTTAGAAAACTGAGTGTCGGCAGTGGCGAAGATGAGGACAGTGATTCACTTTTGGCTTCTCCGGACCAAATCACCATCCTCGTCGTCACCACTTTCGGCACTCGTCTTCTCCTTCGAATCACTCTCAGTCACCTAAAACTATAAATTAAAACAAACTTTATTAATTATTATGAAATCAGATCGCAAAACATTTTAAAAACTCTATAAAATTTGAATATTGTAGACGAAATTCAACGATTCTTGATTAGGTCAAAATCAATAGGAACTGGAAAAAAAAATTCACAAAAATAATTAAAAACGTTATTTTGTTTTTTTTTTCACACAAAGAAAATAGATTAGAAGAAAATGTAGGGCAAAATCCCCTCACTTTAGCTGCATAAACTAGAGCAGTAAAGCGGCCATGGGAAACCCTGTTTAATATACGCCCGTCACACTATCATGCGCCACGGTGTTAACGGAACCTTCTCTCTGTGGAATACCACGCTTCCCCTTTCACTCATGGGGTAAGCGCTCGGCCTCGGACGCTATTTTCTCTTTTCTCTCTTCTAATTTTATTTTTATACACTCATCTTTTTTGCCCTACTAAATTCTTTTTCCTCTTTTGCCCTTTTCCTTTCTCATATTTACCTTTCTATCGCTATTTCTTAGGGAAAAGGTGCAAAATTAACCCTAATGTTTAGCCCGTGTCTCACTTACATAGGGATGGCAATGGGGAGGGGATTCCCCGTTTTCCGTGGGGACCCGCCCCTAATGGGGCGGGGAATCCCCACCAATTACCCCCATGGGTACGGGGATGGGGGAAAATCATTCCCCAACCACGGAGATGAGAAGGGGACGGGGAGTATAGTCCCCACCCCATGGGGATCCCCGTCCCCATGGGGATCCGATTTATATTTATGTATATTTATATTATATTATAAGTTTTAGTATGTTATTTATAATTTTAAATAATTTACATAATTTTTTTTATTAGTTTCTATTTAGTTATAAATATATAATAATATAAAAGGTAATAGTATTTTTTATAATGATTTTTTTTTCAAATATTTTATGAAAATAATAAAATTATTTATAAATT
Source organism: Mercurialis annua (assembly GCF_937616625.2). Classification (NCBI taxonomy): domain Eukaryota; kingdom Viridiplantae; phylum Streptophyta; class Magnoliopsida; order Malpighiales; family Euphorbiaceae; genus Mercurialis; species Mercurialis annua. The sequence goes on along the minus strand of NC_065573.1, from coordinate 33,643,443 downwards.
ATATTAATTGTACGGGGAACGGGCATCCCCATGGGGATGAGAAATCCATGGAGATGGGGATGGGAATGATTTTATCCCCATTAATTAAATGGGGACGTGGATGGAGATTTTCCATAGACGCCCCATTGCCATTCCTACACTTACACCATTAATGTTTTTTTTGTCTCAAAAATAACCCTAATATTATAAAAGATAACATTTTAAACCTTCAATTAACAGAAACATATCACACCTTTAAATTCTCTAATGTAGCAATTAGACAATAAAAGAACAGAAAAAACCACATCATTCTTTATGAAAAAACATTGAAGAGCCCGCACGAGTTTGGTCTAATGGTCTCAGACTCAGCCATCTGGGCGCTAAAGGTCGCGTGTTCAAACACCGGCTACGCCTTTTCTTAATATGAAGTGGTTGAGGTTCGGCTACTGGCCATTATAGCACGGAATTACCAGGTATGTGGACTTGCGGGCGGTCCACATCTCGGAGTTTGACAATGACAGTGATGTGATGTGGCGGAGGGGATGAGTTTCATTTGAGAGATAAAAGGATGATGTGGCTTTCTCTGTTTTTTTTTATATTTTCTAATTACCACATCAGAGAACTTAACGGTGTAATATGTTTCTGTTAATCGAAGGGTTAAAATGTCTTCTTTTTATAACGTTACGGCTATTTCTGAGATGAAAATAAATCAATAGTCCTAGTGAGATAACATTAGGGTCATTTTTTATTTTCTTGTTATACAATCCATCTTTTTCTTTCTCATATTATATATATTTGTTTAGCCCAAATCTATTTTCCAGATAAACTCTCCAATATATTTGCTTTGGTTCAAATTTATTTTCCATAAGATATCCCCATCGTAATAGAAAAATAATTAATAAATGGTTTTCTAAATTCGTTCATATTGATCAGTCCAATTTAATTCTCATTACATCAAACAAGGGATGGTTGTTATTCGGCACCGATCCTTCGAAAAACGTATTCAAGTCTTGTTGTGCATTCGACCCTTTTTTGCTCAATCCTCTCACCAAGGAGAGAATTTCTCTGCCGAATGTCGGGTCCCTTGGAGTAGACAAAGCAGCTATTTCAATAATAGATGGACTTCCCAAGTTTATAGTTCTCGGTAACGTTAAAGTCACCGGTGCAAGTGACCAGGTGATTCTACGAGTTGCCCGCCCATATGATGAATCATGGACGACATGGAATTATAATTCTGAAGACAATTTCAAGACAGGAATCTTGTCTGTGTGCATAGTTAAAAACTATATCTACATCTTCGACAAAAGATGTTGGGTACTAGGATTCGATATGAATGATTCTTCGTTTAAAGATGACATAATGTTAAGACCTGAAGATGTAGAGTATCCCTCAAATATCATGCAAGATGAAGGAGAAATTTTTCGGGTGAACGGTTATTGGTCCATGGAAGAAGGTTACAGACAAAGATTGAACTTAAATTTCTACAAGCTAACTGCGGATAAGAAGACAATGATGAGATGGGAGTTGCTAACTGAGGAAGACGAGATTATTAAAAATAGATGTTGGATCATAGGACTTGTCGGATTTATTGCGAAAGAGAAACATAAAGGCTTCATTTATTTTCTTGATGAGAGGCACATATTTGGTGTTGACATTAACGATCCAGATAGGCGTGTTCAGGAATTCTTCACCCATCTTCGTAGTCCTATTTCCTATTTAAGTAAAGTTAACTTTTATTTTGTTGATATGGATTGATTAATAAAATATATAGAACTGTAGCTTATTTTTATTAATAATCCATCTACATAAATTTATACAGGTACATATCAATTTGATTTGATTGAAGTTTATAATTTTTCACTTGTTAGTAACACACTCAGCTTTAAAAGCATCTCTTTTTTCTATCTTCTTATAAGTATTAATTAAACATAAACGATTTTCTTTTTTTAATTTTGACAATTGGGAGAAAGAACTCCTATTCCTCTCTCATTCACAAATTGCAAAATTTTCTATACCATGGGATCAAATGCACATGTTGATCACATCTCTGTTAACATGGTTGTTCGGCGCCTTTTAAGAGTCAGAACTGCGCATTTTTCGATATCAATCATCTTCAAGAGTCATTATTGTCGGTATCTGACCATGGTCAACGAAGTCGATCTTGTTAAGTCTCAGACAGCACAACACTTGCTCCGGAAGCTCTTCTTGTTTTTGTGCCTGTTAAACCATTTTCATTTTAAGAATGGGTTAGACATACTGAGCTTGCTTATATGAGAAAAAATGACTCAATATGATACCTGAATTGTTAAACCAAGATCAAGAATTCCATTTTTAAGCCGGTCTCGAAATGATTCAAGCCCCTTCCTGGATATGAAGCTGAAGCGATGAATATCAAGATCAATCTCGAAATAATTAGGACCCTGCCAGACAGAGATAGATATTGTCAGCAAAGCACTAATAAACAGCTTACTATGCATAATTGCATCATAAGAATGAAAAAACAGAAATAAGATTTGTTATTAGTCAGAAATGATCTTTTCCCGCCATGGAGACTAAAACCTCATGTAACATTGTTTTAAACGTGAGCATGGACAGAACGCAAATATTCTCAGCAGAAAGTGAATGTGGTTGTGTGTATGCTGTCAGAAGAAAAATTAGCAACAAAATTGTGCGTTACCTTATAAAATTGATGCTGAGGACGAGAAAGGACAGGTTTTTCATTGTAAGCATTTACAAGCTTCTTTTCAGTAGAACTTAAATTGAGATCATCAGGATTGACTAAACCAGTCATTATCTTTAGCCTTTCTCTATAAGGAACACTTGACTCTTTTGCAAAGCCTTTGACTTTTTCTGTCTCATCTTCAACCAGTTTCTGTAATTTGGAATGAAAATGTTAGAGAACTAGTAATCTAGTATTCATATATCCTACATACTTCTTTAATGTGTTGCACTGAAACTTGTTGATTTCTACGTTTATGCGTTTCAATTCTGTTTCAGAAAATGCTCTGAAATATGGAAATTTAAATTTTTTGCATATTATAAAAATTGTTGTTTCATCGTTTCTCTTTCCGGAGTTTTCTGTATCGCCGTTTTGTTCCCATACACTAGCTCCTTTATATTTTGAATGCTGTTGACTAAAAAATAGAAAAATAACAGAAAATTGGAAACAATACCTTGATATTATCTTCACATTGTGAAGAGATTTCTTTCTCAAAATTTTCAGACACCTTAAAATATAGTACAAGACTCATTCCTTCACCATCGCTGTCGCCAAGGAACATTGCAGTAGGGTAAGTAGGCAACTGCAATGAGACATACAGCAAGATAATACAATGCACATGAGAAGCCATTCATAAGATATTATCAGCTTAAAGAATTGACACAATCATTCTGTATTAAATTAAACAAATACCTGAATATTTACGATTAGGAGAGAAGGAATTTTTCCTTCGCCTTTTACATTCGGAAGCTCAAGGTATCGTGCAATGTGATTAACCTTTCTTGGGCAGATAAACAAATCAACACCAATCGGAGTATAAGGACTGTAACTTGGAGCGGGGCACTTCCTCTTATCTCTGCATTGTAGAGCATTGTAAAATTATATCCACAGAGATAAACAACAGAATAACTACTTGTAGCAATTGGCTTAGCATCCATTCAGGGATGACTTGAGCGAGTTAGCATACTTGAAATAGGTCTCCCCTCGAAGTTTGAAAGTTGAGGGAGGAATCTCAGACCAACATCCTATTGTTGGCTTCTCTCCCAGTTGACGAGGAATAGTGAGTCCTGCCTTGGGATGATACAAGAATCTCTTTGATGCACCTACATGATTGACAAAATATGTTACACAACCATAGGATCACAATAGCACGAATCTGAACATCATCGCCGACAAGTCACAAAAAGCATTTGATTGACTGTGAAAACTACGCCATTGCAAACATCTAACATGTAAAAAGTAGCAATGGCATGAAAAACATCAGGCAACAAGAGATATAGAACATTGCAAGTTGTAAATATGTAAAGCAATGAAGACAAATTGAACTGTTTCACTAAAAAAATTATAACTGCAAATACTAACATTGTTCAGTGGTCTCTTCTCCATCACATGACTTCCTCTTAAAAGAAAGCCTAAAAACTGCTAATTTCTTTTTCTGACTTGATGCATTCAAAAGCTTGTCATTGAAACTCACAGAAGGATGCAACCGAGATAACCCAGATCTTAAGGTGTTCTCTTGAGAGTCACGTCTGTCCTCTTTTGAACCTTTAAAGCTTCCATAATTATCTAATAATTTCTGAGGACTAATAAGTGCAAACCCTTTTGGATCCTTGAATTCGTCTTTGCCTGTCATATGTCCATCTATTTTCACAAAACTTTCATGGTATTCTTCATATTTACCCTTGCCATCCGTATAGCATGAAGAACTTTCATACTGAAGCACTTGTCCACCCGAAATGTTCCCAATAGCTGAACCCACAGAGGAAAAACGATCTGCGTAAAAGTAAGTACACCAATGAGAGCTCAAATAAAGATCAATAAAAACCTCATTATGGCGTAACATATGTGTAGCTGCATGCATAGTTTACAACTGATAAAGAAGATGCTCTACCTCCAATCACACTACTAAATTCATCGTCAGATTCGGATTCCAATATACTGACTGAATCAAACCAAGATTCCTCCTGGCAAATTCCTGCAAATACAAAGTGTAAAGTCAAAACTACAGTTCTTGAGCATTAACCAATGCTTATATGCCTGCATTTTTCTGCTTCTCAGCAGTAAAAAATCTTCACAGAAAATATAGTTAAAAATAACAACGTAAAAAATTCACGAGTGTAAGAGGTGAGATTGGGAGCATCAGCCTCGTGAGTTCCACTGCCTATAGCACATGCAACTGAAAAGTTAATGGATTTTCTATGTTTGTTTGGCGAGTCTGATCAGACAAATATCAGTTCTGTTAGACATGCCTAAAACATGATGCAAGAAACCAAATGAGTCATGCCAACTAGTTCTTTTGATAAATGTAATGAGAGACATACCATCTATATCAACTTGACTAAGATGCCATTGCAATTGGGTGAGATGGTACATTGAATTGGAGGCCCCAGATTTTCGGCACGTAGAAGTTTTACCATTTTCAAAATCCATATGGACAAATTGACTTACGGAAACATGTCCAACGTCATTGTTCCTCTTTTTACTTCCGTCATGAGCACTTGATATCTTGACATGGCGTTTCCCAAACCGCCGAAGACGTCTCTTGTGTATTCTTACCCTTTTATGTGGAGCATGAGTGGATACACAACCACCCATTGAGGCTACTCAATTATAGAAACCTATCAAAGAAAACAAATTGTCACCCTTACAACATAAAGAAGAACTTAAAAGATGCCTAACGCGGTGTCTGAAAACAAAAACATGCAATATAAAGGAGAATTCAAAAGCTTGGTATATAAAATGAGTTAAAGTAAGAACATTTGCTACAATATAGTAATATAAGATCAACAATTACCCAACACCACTACTAACTTGTCAACCTAACCTTCTAAATTATTTGACTCAGCCAAAGAATATGATATTAATTAAATCAAAATCATCAACAAGTTTAGGTGCAATTTGGCTTATAGCTTGTCAGGTACAATAATCATGAAGAATTGTTTTGAGGAGCTGGTCAAACAGCAATACCAACAACAACCATCAAATCTAAAACCAATAAACTACTAGCTAGCAACCAAGAGATTAAAGAATTAAAAACAACTCAAAATAAGAAACTAATTACAATAAAAAAAACATAATGAATGTTTTAAAGAAATTGAATCAGTCTCATGCAATCATTAACAGCTTTAAATGGTAAGTTAAAAATCATATAAAATTCAAAAAAGATTAAGAACAAAAGAAATCATACCCTGGTCCCAAAGAGATGTAAATTGAAATGTATAGAGAGGGAGAGGAGAGAGATCCTATAATCAGCACCAAAGAGGCATCTGTTTCAATGTTATAAAAGAAACTGAGATGAGAAAAAAGGTAGACAATTAAAGGGTCCACATCAGAGAAGGTAATACAAGACAAAAGCAAGTAGAATGTTGTACTACAAGAAAGCTTGTCATAATCATTACAAAACAAGAAAAAATAATGTTGAAAATGTCCATTCAAGGAAAAGATTAGCATAAGAATGAAAATTAAAGACTAATCTAAGCTGATTAATAACAACAAAAATGCCCATCAAAACTAGAAACCAAAACATGACATTTGTCCATAATCCCATTTTCAAATGAGCATTCGGCTAGATCGTGGCTTTAATTTTTTCCACGCTCCTCCCGAAAAAATGATGTATTTAAACATTGTGAAGAAAAATTACCATGAAAAAAATGGTGAAGCTGAAAAGAAGGTCTCTCTCTGTGCAAAAAGAAAAGAAAAACAAACACAGAGAGAGATGATAATGGAGTGGATCGGCGGGTGATTAAATGAGTAGGTCCGACGATGTCGGATCCGGGCACAATGTCCAAGAAAAACTTCAACAGTAACAACAACAGCAATAACAACTTCGTCTTTGTGTTCCCTTTAATTTCCTGGTTTACGTACGTTTCAAATCTTTAATTTATGATTGTAATTATAGATTGGTTTCTGTTCACTCATTAATTAATCCTTAATTCTTTATATACAATTAAGGATAATAATAATAGAGTTTTTGACTCATTTCCTTGTCCTAAATTTCGCTGGCATTTTAAGACATTTTCCTCAAGATTTAGTTTTTCTGTTATTTCGGGGTCCTAGGTTTTCTTTTTATTGTCTCTATACTGAATTTTTGCTATTAGATTCCATACTCTGTTTTTATTTTACTTTCAGTTCTATACAGTGATCGTCTGTAATATAATCGGATATTTTTGAACTGGGATTTTTATATACTTTTAAAAATGAGGATGTAATTTTTTTAAGAGTAAATTATTATGAGCCATATATATTATAATTTACACTTTAATCTTTTTTGTTTAAAAATCATACGATATGGTCACTCACTTATATTTCCGTAAACGATTTAGTCCTTCCGTCTATTTATGGTGTTGGTCAACCGAGTCAAATGACTAAATTTTAAAGAAATTAATTTAAAAAACAATATGATTCCCCACTTTTATTTCTGACAATGATTTAGTCTCTCATTTTTGAAAATTAATTAAGCCTTAAATTCTCTAACTCAGTTGACTAACACAAATCTGGTGAAAATCGTTGACATGTCATTATTTGATTCGTTCTGACATTGTTATTGTCCAGTTGTCAACTCTGTGATTTTTATCGGATTTTACTAGGTATATCGATTTGAAAAAAATTGATAGTTAGTGTATGAAATGATAATTTAAAATGACGTGATTAAAATGGCAAAACGTGTAAAATTAATGAACTTTATAACATTAACTCATTTATTATTTATTATTAGTGGGTGAAGTATATGCTAGCGGTTTTTAATTATTTAAACTTGGTGTTATAAACAAAAGATATTGAATTACATCTAAACTAGAATCACTGGTTAATTAAAGTTTTATAAATATATAATTATATGACTTATTAAATAAAAAAGCTAAAATGATAAACGCTCAATAGAAACTGCTAAGATTGTGGGTTTAATTTTTTCCACAAACGCTCTTTTTCCTCCAATTATATAATTAAAGTAAAAGTAGAGAATCAATATAAAAATAGAAGATCAATATATACTTTTTTTCTTTTTCAATGTAATCGTAAAAATCACTATATAGTTTAAGTTAACACTTGAATTGAGAAATTTTGGATATACACAATTTATGGATTTCATGGAAATTCATTATTTACTGCAAAAATCTAATGGGAATCTATGGATTGGACAATCTCTTATCCTCCAAAATTCATTATTTACTTTTCCATTTTTTAGATGAAAAACTTGAAAAAATTTGCTATATAACCTTCTTATTTTACCCACCTAAGATAATATTAAAAGAGTACATTCCTAAAAGTTGATTTTTAAAATATACATTTTGAAAGGAAATTAGACGAATGAAATACTACCACTTAAAAAAAGTTAAATAAGGTGAGTTATAAAATATTTTTCAAAGTTGAAATCTATTATTTTTAATGAATGATAAATTATGTTATAATTTAAATATTTCAAATCTATCTCTATAAATTCATGGATTTCATACGGTGGAATTTATTCATTGATTCTATATTTTATGGATTTATTAAAATCCATAAATTTATAAAAACTGTAAATTTTGAAAACTCAAACACGCCCAAAATTAAAAAAATATAATTTCACACCATGATTTAATAATTAAAGATTAAGATTTTTATTACATAAAATAAACAATTTATGTAATGCCATAGCAATATCTATCGTTTATCTCATATATTCAATAGTGAAAGAGAGAACGATGATTTGATTCATCATTGTTGTCCGATAAAACTAACGAAATAAAATAATTAAAAAAGTAAAATTTAATCGATGATTGACGATGGAAAGAACCTCATTTCACGATGTCGGCCCGGCACATTCCGGCAACGTATATATTAGTTAAATTATTTCACAGTTTTGTTTTAATTTGTACACCCTTTTTTATTCCAATTATTTTATCCAGTAATATTTTGACTATTTCTTTGCAAAGTCAACCAAGTATGTTCCTTAGATCTGAAAATTGAGTTGTTGCTTGGTAATTTACAGTCTTTCTTTTTAAAAAATTCATAATTTTAGAGAAGAGCAGCCTGGTCTTAAATGTGAAATCTAATGTGAGTATTAAAGTGCTTTTTAATATATATTTAAATTTAAATTTAGGGGTTATAAAAATTATCAGAAACTACAAATACGACAATAATTGATTTATCAATTGCTAAAAATAACGACATATATTATTATGTTGTGTAACAAGTAGTCATTTAGTCTCTTTTTGATGTTATTTTTTTTAAATGTACCAAAAAATATTATTTCTATGTTATTACTATGTATACTATTTTTTTGACGATGATCAGTATGGTATATGAATTTGTATATAAAATTAATGATTTATTTAACTATATCATATTTTTAAAATAAAACCAAAAAATATAAAAAAAATATTTGAAATATTTAATTTAGTTTTATGAGCAAATTACGTTGAGGTTTCTGAGATATATCATAATTAACAGTTTGATACCTATTGTTTTAAAAGTCTACTTAATATTCCCTCAATTTTAATTCCTTTAACTGAGAGATCCTTCCATTAATTTGAGAGACTAAATCATTTAACGAAACTAAAACTGAGGGATCAAATCGTTTAAAAGTAAGATACCACATCATTTAATAAAATTTAAAATGAGAACCAAACCGTTCATGAAATTAAAAGTGGGGTATCAAATCGTTTGAAAGTAAATGTCAAAATTAACGGAGGGGCCTAATAGTTAACGGAATTAAAATTGAGAGACCATTAAGTAGATTTTTAAAACAAGAGGTACTAAATTGTTAATTATGGTATATCTCAGGGACCTCAAAGTAATTTGCTCTATTTTTAATATATATAAAAATGAAAAATGGAAAATGGAAAATAATAGTATTAAAGAGTAATTTGCTTCCATTTGTTTGAAATGGACAGTATGAAAGTACGTGGACATAGAAAGACAAATGAATAAGTAGAAACAAACAATTTAAGAATGGTGCATGGTCCGACATGGAGAGACTCTACTCTCTATATTTTGATTTGATTTTAATCCAGCTGCCTTTGCTTTGCTTCACCTATCAAGTCACATCTTCTATTTACTCTTTCTTAACAGTAATGCTTTTCATTTAAAAATCACATTTTACTAATTAATCTAATATATTTTTTTAAAACTTAAAATTATTTCACATTTTATTTTATTTTTCGTTTATACACACTTGTGGTGTCTAGCAGAAAGCCACATTACATGCTCTTTAATTTAAATGGGACAATTACTACAATTGAAACATCGAATATTAAATCAAAACTGAAATTAAAATCTTTTAAAAAATAAATCACAAATAAAAAAAGTCAAAAAGATAATATACTTTTAAATTATTGAGCTTAAACTATTTATGGATAATAATTCAAAATAAAAAGTAATGTATTTTGGTATTTATGAATTTTCAAAAAATGATAGTTATGATTATTCCCTCCACTTTTTATTGATTGGCGTTTTATATAGAAATTTTTGTTTCAATTTATTTGATGTTTTATTTATTAATAAATATCAACTAATTTTTTTATTTTATCCTTATTTAAGATTTTTTTTTAAAAAAGCTACTAATATTGATTGTAGGAGTTGTTATAGAGACATTATATACATCAATTTTATTTTATAATTTATAGACATAAAACTAAAACCGCAATTATTAAGAAATGGTGGGAGTAAGTATTATCTTCTTTCTTTATAATGAACACATAATCATTATACAAGCTTTGTACGCAATTATATGTATTTAAATATATTATCATTGGTGTGGGGGACATGATGGATTTGAGAGAATTCTTTTGTCACTACTCACTAGTGCGATTGATGAAAATATATCATCCAAAACTCCACAGGAGCCAGATAGATGAAGTTTTCTGCTACTGCACTCTTTTTTCATATTATATTTTTGCTGGACTAACTTTTTCAAAATAATATAAGACCATTTTTTAATTTAGATTTGCATACACTTTCTTTTGATAATTGGAACATCCCCACGAGTACTTTAATTGTTAAGTAGGCTTCAATAATCACTACAACAAAAATGATCAATTGTGACATTGATCAAATGTTACTTAATATTAAAAAAACGTTGTTTAAAGTTTATACCAACATTTTTTATAAATGTCATTAATATGTTACATTTGTCGGTGTCGTTATGTGTTTAAGCGATATTTAATACAAATATTTGTAGCCATTTAGAGTAACATTTAAAAATATTTATCGTGACATTTATTTAATATTACTATAAAAATATTGTAGCAATATTTATAAAGTGTTGCATTAACTACTAATTTATTATGAAATAGCTATATTATTATTATTTTTCTTCTTCTTCTTCTTCTTATTATTATTATTATTATTATTATTATTATTATTATTATTATTATTATTATTATTATTATAATAAGTAGGTTATGAAAAAAATCATGATACTGTAACATTTATTATACTATGATAATTTTGTATGGCTAGTTTTTCATTTAATTTAATACGTGTTGGTGGTTTATACTCTGCTCATTCATGAATATCAACAAAAAAAAAACAAATACAGAACAACAATCAATAACATATGCTCCATATACTTGATAAAAATAATCTGAAAAGTTACACACATATCTTTAATATTATTTACAAAATTATAGATAAAAAATTATAGATTACAATGGGAATGAAAATAAAAGAACTCTATCAAACTATATTCCGTCGAGCTCCGAATTTAATATCAGTTGTAGATGTCCACCAATTTATAGGTGCTTGCTGTAAATGGACCATTTTTATTTTTGATGTTAACCTACAAAATAAAAATAAAATTTAAGAGAGAACAAATAAAAAAATTATTGAATAATTAAATTGCAATAAAATTAAATTTGTAAAAAAAAATATGAACAAAAAAATAAGATTAGAAATCAATAACCTAATAAGGACAACCATTTGAATTTGACACAAGGGCAATACTGCAATTTTAGATCCGACTACCGCATCAATTGTTCTTGACCTGCAGTGCCACCTAAATATCAGACCAATCACCTCTTCCAAACTTCAGTAACATGAGCGTCTCCTAATCTTCTGCAAATGAAGGAAAATCCATTCTTAATATGGTTTTTTTTCCATACTGCTCTTTCATTCCATGTAACTTCTCTTGTTTCTGGCTTATGCCGGAGCGATGAGCAATTGTTGTTAGTACTCCAGTTCCTCAATAGCTTAAAATTTGATCCATTTACATCCACAAGATTATTGCGCTGGACTTCTACTGCAGATTGCTGCAATTGGGCTGGAGCAAGGTGCGACGGCGCTCTTCGCCGTGTGATCGGTTTAAACTTGAGCAACGAAAAGATTCGCAGTGGGATTGAGAGTTCAGATGCACTTTTAACCTTTAGTATCTTGATGCTATTAATGAAAAATATTTGCGATAATAAAGAGATAACTGAGGAGTTAGTGGTTGGTTTTATTGATGATTGATGAAGAACGTGGAGAAAAATTAGACTGAAAGTTAAAATTAAAATTTAAATTAAATAGTGATAAGATTTTTATCTTCAACAGCTAAAAAGATATTAAAGTAAAAATGTATTTTTAGTGTCATTTCTTAAAATATCACTTAAACAGCATTTTATTATTTAGGATGACATATGTCAAAAATGTTATTATAAGTATGTCACAAGAAGTTGTTTTTGTTGTAGTGAATTAATAATATTATTGTTATATTCTTACACGCACAAATTGATTGAATTTATAAATATGATAAAATAATTTTTTCACCGATATGTTAGATAATAATTTAAAATTACAAAACATTAAACGTTAAATATTTCATTGTAGAATATACTGCTATAAGAAATTATTAAATAAAATTTTAATAGTGTTGCAGAGAAGGAAGAATACCATCTGTTCATCACATGGAAAATCAGGACCATAGAAGTGCAAGTTCCATGCACAAACAAACACGCAGGCCAATTATTTTGTCAGAACTCAGGTGTACCTCAATATATTGTTAAATTCCTTACAGAAAAAATACAAAAGGAGTATGCTGTGGTATTTAGTATTTTAAATTAAATGTTAAAAAATCATATATTATTCTTGTTAAATGACTTTTTATTTGTAAGTTACTTTTCATTAATAAATTCTATCTATGATAAAAAAAATTATGCCAGTAAGCATGTACATCACTCAAAAATTCTGAATTCAAACCAGGCTTCTGTTAGCCAATGAGCCGATTTAAGTGAATTTTTTTTAACTAGATTCTACTAACCTCTTGCTAGTCCCCTGCTAATTATCTCCCTGTTAAAAAAAAGTCTAATTATCCGAAAACACCTTATATTTTTTAACTGTTTTTTATATATCAAACTTAAAAACCTAAGATTGTATCATAATTTTCAATTTCAATCTTATTCAATTTGGAGTGTTTTTTTTTTCAAAAATACATTTCATCTCAAGTTTAAAATAAAAAAATTTGTAATATATATAAATCTGATGGTAAATTTACCCTGTAGTTCAGTTATATTTAGAGTATAAAAACTTAGCTAAATTATAATATAAACCAAACTAGAAACCCAACTGAGCTAGTCGAGTTGAAAAAATTAATCCTTTACAATTTATGTTCAATTAGATTTTCTTAAAATTTGAAAAAATTAAGTTCAACTCGGTTAGATATTATTAAAAATGAGTTTTTTGGTTTGAACATAATTTTTTTGATTAAATTATAATGTAAATCGAACATAAATAAATGAACCAAAACTGACAAAACCGATCAGTTCCGTTTGAAGAAAATGGAATATTTAAATTTTTGTTTAGCGTAATTTTATAAAAAATAAAAAAATTGGCTTGGTTTAATTTTTTTTAAAGCTATTCAATTCGGTTTTCTATTATATTTTTTTTTGAATTTTTTCATAAATTATTATAGCTAAGTTCTAATGTAATTTAACCAAAAATCATATTAAACAGACCGAACTGACCAGTTTGTTTTTAGTTTGAAAAAAATAATTCTTTATAATTTTGATTTAATTCGGTTTCAATTTTTTTTATATAATTTTAAAACTAAATTGTTCGGTTTAGTTTTAAACATATAGTTTAATTGAAAATTATTGTAAACCTAATGGAAATAATATAATTAATATATTAACCAAACAAGTCAGCTTGATTTGATTTGAAAAATTAATGGCTAAGGATTGGAAAGTGAAAGTGAAACATATTTACATAGAAGCAAATTTTGCAGCGGACCACCTCGTCTCGCTGAGTGATAAAAGAGTCGTGGGGCTTATCTCGCACGTTAGTCCACCGAACAATCTTCTTTATTAGATTATGCATGACTTATATGACATTCCACATTATCAGAATGTTTAGTTTTCTGGTTGTTTAAGTTCCATTTCCTATTTGTTAAAAGCAAAATAGATTTGTTTTGAGAAAAACAAAAGAGTTCTTAATTGAAGTGAAACACATACAGGCCTTAGCGTGACCAAACCTATGGGCCACAGGCCCTGAGTCTTAGAAGTTAGAACATTGGGTTTTTTAGATAAATATCAAAAAAAGATAAAATATTCTTAAAAATACTACCTCAATTTTTTTTTTGAAAAATACAATCTGTACTTTTTTTTTTGAAAAATAACTTTTGTTATTCTCAAAAATATCTTTTTTAATCTCAGGAATACGATTTTAGTTATCCAACGGTATACTAACACTGTTGGTTAACCAACAAACAAAACTATTACAAATTCAAACCTCCATCTTTATTAAACTAGTTGAAAATTCTATTACAAATCCCTCCGCCTTTATCACCGCAAGAATAATTATCAAATAAAACCTAAATCATCTTTTTAAAATCTAAAATTATTGATTAACCATTTGTTAACCAACAAGGTACTAAAAACAAGGTCATTGGTGTACTATTAGTACATCATTGGTTAACTAGCAACAAACATAAAATTCAGCAACTGTTTATTAACGATATATTCAAAATAAAAATTACAGGTTACCTAACAGTTTATCCAATATTAACCATTGGTTACCCAACATCCAAAAATATTATAATTCTCACAAACATTTATTCAAATACCTAGAGTTCAACATATTGTGCAACACAAAAAAATCGAACCACAAACATAAAATTCAACAATTGTTTACTAACGATTTTATTAATGATATATTCAAAACAAAAATTACAGGTTACCTAACGGTTTACCCAATGTTAACCATTGGTTACCCAACACCCAAAAAATATTACAATTCTCACAAGCATTTCTTCAAACACTTAGAGTGCGACATGTTGTGCAACACAAAAAAATCGAACGACCATTCATCAACAGCATCGTTCACAAAAGAAAAATAAAAAATGGATTAAACAACACACAAAATGTGATTAACCCAAAATATTCACATTAACAAAGGATTAGACTGAAATCAAACTTCGGATCCGCCCATGAACCCTAATTTCCTTCACCATTTTTAATGATTCTGCTGTGAAAAAAGCATTTGTAATTTTCTGGAAACGTAGGCAATCTCTTAACAAACGGCGATGGTGGGCGATGACGGGCGATGGCGGCAGACTTACGACGGCGCCGATGGTTTGTTGACGATTGAATAGAGGAGAGGAGATCTCTAGGGTTTGGAGATTGAAGATGAAGAATTGATATGAGATTAGATTAGAGATAGAAATGGATTGATTTTAGAATAAAACAATAATAGAAAAAGTAAATGTCAAAAATAGAAAACCTAAAACTCAAAAATAAAAGATGGAAATTGTATTCCTCAAAAAGAGAAAGTTCAACCGTACTATTCTAATTACTTAGGATAATGAAGGTATTTTGTCTAATTAACTCTAGAACATTCAAACTTTGTTGCTCATAACCAGCAAGAAATAACGGATTTTTACAAAAATACCATAAAAAGTGAAAAACTTACTTTTTTACCATGTAAAAAAAAGTTTTTTCAAATATGCCATATTTATCCGTCATATTTATTTTATGTTTATCTTTAGTTTAGTTTTTGTTTATTTTTTATTTATTTTTTGTTTATTTTTTTCAAAAAAATAAACCTGGTATAAAAGTAAATAAAAATAAAAAATTCTGGTATAAAAGAAAGTCTTTAGAAAAACATGATAAAAAAAAAGTTTTTTCAAAAAAGTGGTATTTTTAGTAAATTTCCCAAGAAATAACATCTAAATTAATTGGGCATTTTACATAAACATCTAACATTTGCAAAAATATAACTTTTATACGGGTAAGAGTTTTCAATATGAAAACTACCATCCACACTGGAGATTATTACTTTTATACGGAACAAATATATATACTACTCCAAGTCAAACCCTCATAAACCAAATAATTTTCTCTCTCCTCAAATTCCTCTCTTCTTTCTCTCTCTCAACTCACCTTTTGTTCTTCGCACCAATCAACCTCTGCCCTTCCATTTCCATCGTTTCTCTTCCATTGTTCCACCTCCGTTGTTCCAGCTCCGCCGTTCCGCCTCCGCCGTTCCGTCTTCGTCTCGCCGTCATCTTTCTTTTATCGTTTTGATTTCAGATCTGAGTTTTTTTGTTCTTTTTTTTTCATTTTCAGATCTGTAATTTGTTAATTTTTCTACTGTTTTTTCACCATTAAACATGTATAAAAGAGTATCTTTAGAGAATCTAATACTCATTTCATGTTATGTAAAATAATTTTGTGATTTTATGGAATAAAATTCTGTTATTTCTGCATTTTTCTTGTGTTTCTGCGTTTTTTTAATCCTGCAGAATGATTTGTTGATGATGATTGATTGCTGAATTATTGTAATATCACAGTGTTGTTGATTTTATGGTGACTTTGTGTTGATATTATGTTGATATCAACTGATTTTTTTTATTTTAACATTGACACATAAAATAATATTGTCTATGAAATAAACTAAAAATTAAATTAAATTAAATTGAGACTAGATAATGATATGGTAGCATCATGGAAGAAGACAAATAATTAAGTTGAATTACTGTAACGATATAGTGTTGACATTTTGTTAATTTTCAGTTGATATTTTATTGATTTTAGCATTGGTGAAAAAGAAAATAATGATGTTAAATTATTATAGTGTTACAAATGTTGATCTTAGGTTGATATTGCGTTAATATTATGTTGATATTTAGTTGATTTTATCATTAACGGAAAAGAACACATTATATGTGAAAATAAAATAAAAAAATTGAAATTAAATTAAAAAAATGTTAAAAAAATAAAAATTAGTATACAAAAAGATTGAAAAATTTAAATTAGTAAGTTTATTACATATGTTGATATCAACATAACATCAACACAGTATCAACAGAAAATCAACATTGTAACATTATAATAATTCAATATCATTATTGTCTTTTTTCACCAATGTTAAAATCAACAAAATATTAACCGAAAATCAACACAGTTTCAACATTGTAACATTACAATAATTCAACATCTTTATTTGTCTTTTTTCCCAATGCTAACATATCATTATTTAGTCTCAGTTAAATTTTTATTTTTTTAGTTTATTTCACGGATATCATTATCTTATTTGTCAATGTTAAAATCAATATATATCAATTGATTATCAACATAAAATTAACAATACTGAAACATTATAATAATTTTATCAATCTACCATTATCAACAAATCGTGATGCAGAATTAAAAAAACGTAGAAATATAACCAAACATAGTAAAACTGCAGAAATAACATATTTTCATTCCATAAAATCATAAAATTATTTTATTTACATGAAAATTAGTATTACATTTCTTAAAGATAATCTTTACACATGTTTAATGGTAAAAAAATTATTGTGACTTAAAAATAGTTAATAAAACAATTTCTAGATCTGAAAATGAAAAATAAGAAGAAGAAGAACGGTGAATCTTTTTGTCTCAAAATCTGATTTTAAAAAACTTTTTAAAATCGTTAAAAACTTCTGATATCTATTCTTCCTTCCGACAATAAACTCCAATTCAGATTTAAAAAAGAAAATACAAAAATAAGAGAACGGCGGCGGCACAACGAAAGTGGCAGTGGAGCGGCACTGAGACTTGATGAAGGGCGACGACTATCAGAAGAAGAAATCGTGGGGAGAAAAAAAAAAGAAACCGCTACTTTCAGATAAAAACGAAAAATGAAACGACCAATATCAAGAAAGAAGTTCGTAAAAAAGAGAAGAATTTAAAAATTTAGGTCAAGAAAGTAATAAAAGGCTGTATGAAAAGTAAAGAAAATTTTTGGCCCGTATAAAAGTTATTGGGCTAAGAAATCCCGTAAAACATATAAAAAGCCCAAATTAATTTCGTCCAATTTGTGCCTCACCTTATTACATCTTTAGTCAAATGAAAGCATGTTAATATGGATGGGGCATCTTGTGTTAAGTACCACCCTAGATTAGGCCATTTGGTGTATTGGACCTGAAAATATCTTAGTCAAATGACGAATAATTAATTTAAATTATTTTTATACAAAATTAATTAATTTATGCGAAATACAAGAATTAATCTACGCTTAAAAGCAATTCAGGAAAGTCAAACTTTTTTTTTAATTTTTTATAAAAATATCCAAAACTTTTAAAGTTATAAATATACCATAATCTAATAATTTTATTGCACTTCTATTCAATTGGATATTTAATTTAATTTCAATTTTTTTATTTTTTAGTGGTGAAACAAAATAAAATTCAAAATTCAAAATGAACATAACAAATAAATATGTATTGTAAAATTGAAATTGGTTTATAAACTTTAAAAGCTTTATGTAATTTTATAAAAAGTTGATAAATCGACTTTTTAAACTACTAATCCTCTAATTTATATTAAAGAATGAAAATGCCGAAATAAAAAAAAAGACTAAATAGAAACAAGCTTAATTTTACCTTTTCATATGTACATTTCAAAATTCAAACATGATTTTTCAAGATCATAAAACACCCAAATCAAACAATCTCATCTAAACTATCAGCATTTGAGCTACTCTCTTTAACCAGCTCGACTTGGCTGTAAAAGGTCTTGACGAACAAGCAACAAACAATAGTATCAACAACTATTACAACTGAAAACATGTAAGAAATCAACACTCCCTCCAAAACCATACTCAAATTAACCCTTCCGATTACATAAAAATCTCTCACAATCCGATACCGAAACAAATATTGGATAGCACCAACTCCAAAATTGATCGGAAAAGCCAACAACGTCGTTGAATAATTCGTGTTTTTCCTTAGCAAACAAGCCTTTCGAATAGCCTTAAAATAGCTATTATTGAGATCTTTATCCGAAACGGCAATAACCAGTGATAAATTGCATATGATCATCGTATTCATCAAAATTGTATAGAGTACGATTCTTGTTGCTAGAACAAAGATCGGATTTTTCAACGAAAAATCGAGTGATGCTTCGACGAAACCCAAAGCTACAAGAAGAAGAAAGGTAATTGATATGTAGATAAAAGATGAAACATTAGGTTTATGGTGATCATCATCTAGATATCGAATTATGGATGTTTTTGCTATGATAAGTGATGATATTAGTGTAAAAGCAAGACTTACAAAAAGAAAAATACATGTGAGTTGATGAAAATTTAAATCAAGAAATTGATAAATTGTTGGAAGAACAAAGAAATTAGATTGATGAATTGATTGAAAAAGAAGAAATGAAGCAGAAAAGGGTAGCAAAATAATTACAGGGTTAGTGTTGAAGTAGTGAAAATCTTTCAATAAAGTATAGATTGATTTTCTAATGACTTTGCTTGACTTCTCCATAATTAAAAGATTATATCAAATTTTAAGCTTGAATATGAAAATGATATAGAGAGACTGATATTTATATTTGTATTGTGGTTTTCAAAAGTTTATTGTATGCATAAATATCGGTTTATATTTAACAGCCAAAGAAGACATAATTATGGCAGATTTAGGCTCTAAATATCTTTTTTGGTTAACTATAAGCGAGATTAACGTTTTGTGCATTTTTGAAAATATAATACTTATTTTGCTCTATTTCGGATAGGTATTATAGGTTTTGTGATGTAATCTTTATTCAGCCAATAGGCTGATCCTTTGGTGGGTAAACATGCTTGCTTTGCTATCACAATTATGTCATGAAAATTATCATATTCCTATCGAAGATGTTTAGTTTGGTTGATTTTGTTTTTTTAATACAATAGAGAAAATGGGGATTTGAAAGATTTTAAATTTAAAGTATTTTATTCTAATATTAAATTCTTTAAAACTGAATAAATTAGATAAAATTATTTTATCTATTCATTCTATGATCAAATAACAAAAATATTTTTAAAAGTTAATTTAGACAACTTAATCCGTCAATTTTACAACTCATGATAATTGTATCTAAACCTATGAAAACGTAAAAAATCACAACAAACAAGTTAATTCGATCAAATTTTCAGTTTGGTTTGATTTGTACTAAAACGTCACTTAAATTTTATTATATCTAAAACCAAATGAATTGAAAAATAATAATTATAATATCAAGTCAAAGTGAATCAAATTTATCAGTCAATTCATTTATTTATTTTTTATACGCCCATAGTCGAAGTATAACTTATTACGAAGAAGTTATATTTAAACTCAAATATTATAATTCTAATTCATTCTTATAACGAAATTATATAAAATTGATATAACTATGCTCAATAGGAAGAATTACTCTTTCCTTCTCTTCTTATTATGAGACTTTGTAATTGAAATTTCATTTTTTCCTCACCAGATTAGAGTCCAAAATAGAAGTCACAAATTTGTCAAGGAAACTATAAATTACACAAAATTTGACCATGACACAAATAGTGGTGATTGAAAGAGAAAGAATAGTTCGTCTGCCTTCTAAAAAAGGTCTATAGCCAACATAATTTCATATATTTATATTTTTGTTAAAATGACAATACATGTCAATATTGTGATCTATCTTTTCATAATTTAATTTTACAGTTACGATTTAATATTTGATTATATAAATAATTATTTTACATAGTTAATCTTTTATTCTAGTTTATCAAAGATTATGTAGGTTTAAAATAAATTTTTTTTATCTAAATTATAAAATTAATAAATTAAATTATTACATTTTTTTTTCAAAAACATTGTCATATTGGTTAAAATTATTGATATATAAATTATATGACTAACTTATATTTTTTTTTTGATAATTGGGGAGGAGAAGCGCTTGTGGGAGGAATCGAACCCACGACCTAGCAGTTTGCTGCCTAGCACTTATACCATTTGAGTTATAGCTCATTGGTATATGACTAACTTATATAAAACATGTGATTTTTTTGTTTTAAAATTTCCTGTCAGATGATGTGGTGGAAAATGTATAATTTTTCAAAGCAAATCCAATTAGTCTTTGAACGAGCTGTAACTCAAATGTTATAAGCATTGGGTAATAAATTACCAAGGTCGTAGGTTCAATTTTTCCCACCAGCGCTTCCCCTTTCCGGTTACATATAAAAAATCCAACTAATATCATTTACTATTTGACATTTATTTCATTTTTTTATTTGATCAGTATTTGTACAATTTTTTTTTTGACAATATTTGTACAATTTATTTTCAATAAAAAGATGAAATAGGCAAGGGATGAGTGGGCCTTTTAATAGTTTCAGTTTGAAGCTTCTTAACCACATCCATTTTCAATTCGAACCCAACTATTTCTTCCAAAAAAGAAATTAATAAATAAAATCATAAGAAAAATAAAAATCAAATGTTCAAGTCAAGCATGCCTGTTTTGACCACAATTTTCTAATTCAGCAATCCCCAAAGGTTCATATCAAGCGGGTGTATAATTTAATTGCTCATCTTAGCTCAGAAATTAAGTAAATTATTAGTCGTCAAACTTTAATCTCAGAGCCAGTCTGGGAATCGAGCTCGATTTTTGTTGGGTAAGTCCATCCGGCGTCTGTATTTTGTAATTTTTATTAATTCTAAATGCGGGATTTTTTTTTCCATTTGTTCGTTTGAGTTTCTAAGATCTGCGGAAATTAAGGTTTCTAATTGTTTTTGTTAATGGCTGTTTTGATTTGATTCTGTGTGTTTTTGTTTTTACCTTTTTCATAATGTGAAATAATTACTGTGATTGATAGAAATTAGCTGGAAGTTTGTGTGGATTCTTTTAGAGTGATTATTGAATTATTTGTTGAAACTTAAATGTTTGAAATTGTGTATATGATGTTTGAAGCAACGTATTTGTGGTGTTCTTTTGTGTTTATGTTCTTCAGTTCAAAATATAGGTAAAAATGGCGGCTAGACGTAATGTTGGATATGATGCGCTTCCTGCTGATGACGATAATGATTTTGGTAGACGTGATCGTAGGTTTGAGTATAAACCTGGAGCATATGATCGAATCCCTTGGAAATCCATAGCTCTTGCACTTTTTTTGCTATCTCTTGGATCATTGCTTCTCTTCCTTTCGTTCTTCATCTTGACTGGTCATATGGGTGGAGAGAAGTCTCAAGGTTATGGTCTCTTGTTCCTTGGATTTCTTGCTTTCATGCCAGGTGCGTTCGAACATATATACTAATTTGATTGCATGAGCAGATACTATTTATTGCTTTAATTTATTGGAAATGTTTGCCTGTTACATTTTTTTTTGTTGAAACTTAAATGTTTATTTGATTTGAGGAGAGGTTCAATGAAAGACATTTGAGCTTTGCAAGGGTCATTGCTATAACTTGGAGCAGTAAGGGGAATGGAATTTAGAGAAAGTGTTGTATTTTTAGGGAAAATATGAGAAAGCTAAGGTATGAAAACATGAAAAAGAATAGGTCTACAAGGAATAGGTACGTGTAACGTGCATAGACTTTCAAACTGCTGCATCCAATGAATATGGAACTAGTTTGTTGTCTCAAGTTAAAGATTACAATAGAACAAAACTAATAGAGTTATATCGGATTTATCATGGTTTAGAGTATGTTTGATTTTGATAGGAATATTGTATTGATTAATTGTGGATTCTATATGGATGCTTACTGTTTTTTGTAATTGTAATCAAGCTTCATACCTAAATAGCTGAAAGTTAGAAAGATGTGGACTAGGGAAATCTGATCTAAACTGATCAAGATTTGAATCACTGTCTACATAAGTTAAACATACATCTTTCAGATTTTCAGTGTTTCACATATTATCAAATGGGCCATTTTATTCCACTTCTCTAGAATATTTGTTATTCCTTTTTGCCCTTTCACCTACATTTATCTTAAAAACTGAACTAAAAAAAATTGCTACTTTTTGGCAACTAGTTGAAAGACGGTAGAAATTAGCGTCAGAGATCAGGATAGGTTAGTGAAGGTCGATTTGGGCTTATAAAAATGGTGGTTTGTCTACCCTTAGGATTGAATTTTGGATTGCTACCCCATCCTTTGACAATTGACACTTGTTACTTGTATCTATGCTGTGCCATTCCAAACAAACAGCTGCCCTAAAGTTTAGGATTCAAGTATAGTTATATTTCAGGTGGGGTTCTTGGTATTATGCTCGATAGCTTTTGAGGAGCGATATTTATTTTATATACCATTAATTTCTATGGTCTCAAGAGATGTGGTACTTTGAAATGCATTGTAAAAACTAGAGTCAACGAGAACAATTACCAACCTAGCTGCTTTTATACAGCGGTCTTGTCTTCATGCTCTTGTATCACTGTATTTTAACTTGATTCGGATGTTTAGATGCTTTACCTATAATTGGGTTGACTTTTAATTAGGTTACGGAAGATTTTCATCATTTCATGGGTGATCAATGCTCCTAGGGCATGGAATTGATTTTGCTGATTTCTATGCATGCATGTGTCCTTGTCCTCTAAAGGATTTTCTGCAGAAAGTTGATTAATTACTTGAGACATGGATCATAGGGTACTTGCAACTTTGATTAATTGCTAGAATAAATGGTTGCTTAATTTTAACCACAATTAGTGTTCTAGAATGTTATCATTGGTTCGTTTTGTGTTTACTAATTTGAATCCCTGGCTTTATTTGTGTAGAAAATGGAGGGACTGATGATATTAAGTATTCATGTCCTGAGAGTAAAAACTAAATTGATTTGTTGGGAATTTTGTATATTCTGTGCCAAACTCATTCTTTCATTTTTTTTAGAATTGAAATCTTAATTTGCAATGATTGTATGTGTTCGTGGAGAAGTATTGCCATATTCATGAATAGCCGATATATTGTTAAATGTGGTGTAGTAACTGGTAAAAGAAGGTAGAAAGGATAAGATATTTCACATAAAATCAGTTGGCTACTTAGCAAGTGTTTCCATCGTTAGTTGAATGGTGAATGCAGAACAAGGATCATCAACTGTAATAGATATTGTGTAAATGCTTTTTGCAAAATGC
The DNA here is from genome assembly GCF_937616625.2 of Mercurialis annua. Lineage (NCBI taxonomy): Eukaryota > Viridiplantae > Streptophyta > Magnoliopsida > Malpighiales > Euphorbiaceae > Mercurialis > Mercurialis annua. Next base: position 33,619,460 of record NC_065573.1, on the reverse strand, counting down.
ACACTGTTTTGATTATCTGGAGAATTTTATTCTTGTTTTTTGAACCGGAAACACATTATAGCGGATTTTATGTATGTTTTAGCTTGCAGTTTTGTCGGGAAAATTGTAATGCGTGCAATTGTTACTTTCATTCTGTAGCCTTCTGTAGCTGATGCTGCAAACATTTCCTAAAGCATTCCTTTAAACTTGACTCACCATCATTTTATTTTCCTTCCTTTGTGGCTTCAGGTTTCTATGAGACTCGGATAGCATATTACTCGTGGAGAGGTACTAAGGGATATCGTTTTGCTTCCATTCCAAATTACTAAGATGTGTAACATGATAATGTTTGCAATAGCTGCCACTTCTGGGTTTTGTTCTTGACACTGACCTTGCAATTTGCTGTACAGAATTACATGCTTGTGTCATTTTTAGGCTCTGTTTGTTTCAGCTGTTTGATGCAGCTGGTAGCTTGTGGCTGATAGCTGGTGGCTGGTAGCTGCTGGCTGATAGCTGGTGGCTGATATATTATAGTGTTTGGTAAATTTTATTGAGCTGTTGCTGTTTGTTAGTAAAATTACCAATATAGACATCACCTGTATAATTTACACTAAACAAAATGTACATACAAATTTATAAATCAAAACTAATATTTTATATCTATAAAAATATTCAACAATAAATAACTTACAAGATTATTCAAAAAAATTATTTAATTGTTTAAATGCGAAAAATGTAAATATAATTAAACTTACAGATCACCTCTTGCTCTCATCAAACTATGAGCAATTTGATCTTTTATTATTTTCATTTGAACCGCTTCACTTTCTTCGTAACTTTCATTTGATTGATCTTCATTTAAATTATTGAATATATCACGAGGCATGAAATTGGGATTCTGGTCTAAGTGCGAAAATGCTGGATCCTCTAGACTTTTTCTTCGAATATAATTGTGCAACGCCATTGATGTAACAACAATGTCTCTTTGTACATGAAATGGATATGAAGGCATCAATCGTAAAATCTTCCATCTCGCTTTCCAAACTCCAAAAGTTCTCTCAATGCAACTTCTAAGAGATGAATGCCATCGATTAAAAGTTTCTTTTAATCCCTTTGGTCGACCACCATGTTGAAATTCAGGTAGATGGTATCTAACTCCTTTATAAGGTGCAAGAAATCCTTCGATCTGTGAATACCCAGCATCTACCAAATAATATTTTCCTATATATATCATTAGATAAAAATATTATAAATTATTTTTAGTACTATCATAAATATAACTTTAAAAAAAATTATATAAAAAAAATACCTGGTGGTGGTTTAGGAAAATTTAATTCCCTTTTATGAATAGCGCATTGAAAAATTCGGCCATCGTGCGCTGTACCTTCCCATCCAGCCAACACAAAAGTAAATTGCATGTCAAAACTACAAACAGCCATAATATTCTGTGTAGGCACTCCTTTTCTACTAATAAATCGAATAATTTCGTCCTATATATTTTAATTTTTTGAAGAAAATCACAAGAGAAAGGTAGAAGTTGTTAGCAAGATATGGGCTACGTAACTTTCAAGTAAAATATAAAAAATTACACAACAATATACGTGTATTTTCTGTTAGTAAATTCACCAAATCTCTTCCCACAGAAATATCTTTTTGTTGTGAAGATATTTTCAAATTAATAGATATTAGATTGTCTAAAATATTTTAATAAGATATATAATAGAAAATCTGATAACAAAAAAGATATTCTTGTTAAAAATTTATATAACAGCAAAAATATAAGATTTCCTAATGTTCAAAATATTGCCAATTCTCTTTTCACAGAAAAATATTATTATTCGAAGTTTAAAAATAAACAAAAAATACGCAAACCAATTTAGCTGATAAGAAGCTAAAAGTTGACGTGAAATTGAATTCGTAAAATATAATACTAATTTTCCCATATTAGTAATCAAAAGTTTGGATGCTGGAGTAATAACAGCATGAAGAGTATACCCAGCCACAACTATTCATATGAATTAACAATATTGCAATCAAATAAAGAAATCCAAGAGTTATAATTTGTTGATAAAATTTATTTGCCAGAATCTAACCTAAATATTATACCTAACTGTGAGCAATTAACATAAATTGATTAAACATTAAAAGAATTGACAAAAACAATCAATAAATAACTTACAGGAGTAAATCAATAATTCTTCTGTCTTGGTTTCTTAATTGAGTTCTGTTGATAGAACACATAAATTTTATAGATGAGCGATTGAAAAATTTAAGAAGCCAATTTGTTTAGGTATTCTCTTTTATATAGGATGAGGATAATATTGTCAAACAAAATTTAAAAAGGAAACAGCTGAGAAAAAGCTACAAAATAGTGCTTTTTGAAAAGCAGCTGTTGGACATCTCAAACAGCTAACAGCAGCTGTTTCTAATTCCTCACCAAACAGGTAATTGCAGCTTTTCGAAAAGCAACAGCCAACAGCTGCATCCAACAGCTCAACCAAACGGGCACTTAGTTTGTTTCATGGCTCTGTTACTGTTATTTCCAGTTCTAGTCGTAAAAATTTGTAAACATTCATTCATAGTGAAGTTTGCTGAAGATTTTTCTTTTGATCATTGTGGTTATCTAACAGTAATAGTTATACAACTATAGATAGTCTTTTATCATGCAAAATACTATAAATATGTGTAACTCTTATTTTCTCGAAATCAAATGTTAGTGACCTTTGATAAAAAAAAAATGGTAGTGACTAATCCATATGTTGGGATGGGATTGGGTGGGTTCGAATTGGTCTAACTGTGTTTAAAGTACGGTTCAAGCATGTTCTGATTTCAAAGGTTAAAGAAGATTCTAAATACTTTTTGCTTGGGCTGTGCATCGATTAGTTCGGTCCCATCTGAAATCGATCAAATCAAAATATGTCAATTGTTTAAATTGAATCGAACTGAAGTTACTGAATTGAAGTGAATCGAACTGAAGTATTGTTTGGACTGACACTGAAGTAAATTGAACTACTGAATAATTTATTTATTCCATCTGTTATAACAATGTGATATCTATCTTTGTTACTATCTAAAAGAATTGATATTTTGACTTTAGTAAATTTGGCAACAACCTTTATATCAGCATCATCTACACAGATTATGACATTTGGAAATCCTTGATTAGTATAATTTATTTGTTGATTCTTGATTTTGGAAAGAGGCAGAACAACACGTTTAACTTGTTAAGAAGTAATTGATTAATAAAATTACTATTAAACAAACTAGTAAATATTTTGGTATAATGATTAAAATTTAAAGTTCATTTTAAGTTTTTCCCAAAAGAGCTTCATTTAAAATCAAAGGTGATTGATTTTCCTTTTTAAAGAAAATATTAGACTTAAACTTTCTCAAAATATTATGAGTTGATTAATTAATAATTATACATTTGACTAACCATTACAAATTAAAATATTATTTAATTTTTTTAAGTATTATGTACATATAACTTAAAATTATTACTATATATGTATATTTTTGTCGTATAAATTAGATTTTCTACAACTTTTTCATATAAATTATCAATTAAATTTATTAATACAAATTTATTTATGTGCAAGGAACTGGGAATCCAATTTAAATATTTGATGCATCTCAATAAAATATCTCATAAAAATACAAAATACAAGTGGTAAATGCCTACATGTACTTGACTCAGCAGATATCATCAAAAAAGCATTCAGAACAAATTTTATTTATTTGTTACTATTTTCTATTATTAATAATCTCAACAATAAAAAGGAAAAAAATTACAAAATCCCATTAATTTTGATTGCCTTACTGTTTAACCAAAAACAAATTTGTTCTTTTATAGTATAAGTTTACGGGGCAATACTGTTATTTTTCATAAATAAGAATTAGATTCACAACAATAATAATAAACAAACAAAAAATCATCGTGTCCTCTAAGAATCAACTGCAAAAACTTCTTCCTCATATTCTTTCAAGAATTTAACTGAAAAATTAAGTAAATAATTAGTTTTCACAATTGAAGAAAATTAATCTTTAATTTCAGTGCCAGTCTGTGCTTGGAGCTCGATTTTTGTTGTCACTTCCGTTGGCCCTTTATTTCTCCGTTTATCGGTAAGTTCGTCCGACGACTGTTATCTTTTTATCTGAATGCGTGAATTTTATATTTTTGTTTGATTGAGTTTTTAAGATCTGTTGAAATTAGGGTTTTAAGATTTATTTTGTTAATGAATCGAGGTTTGTCATTGTTTTGCTAATGATTTTTCTGATTTGATTTTGTGAATTCGCTGTATTTTCTTGTGTTTTTATTTTGATATATTTCATTATGTACTGATTGATAGAAACTAGAAGTTTTGTGTTGTATCTTCAAGAGAGTGATTCAATAGTGTGTGTTTAAGGTGCTTTTTTCTTTAATTTTTTTTATATGAGAGAAAAAATTAAATTAACTCATGTTATGATGCTTTTTTGTTTAATTAGAATGTTTTGTTCATGAAGTCTAGATTTGATTGTCAATTTGTCATGTTGATGTATTTGCTTTTCTTGTTTGTCTCAGCTTTGTTAATTTTATTTTATTTCATCCTTGTGTGATAGGAAAATGGACGGGTCAAGTCACCGAGGCGGTAGTAGTGCTGATGTGTTTTTACCGAATTACAAACTCGGTAAAACTCTTGGAATTGGTTCTTTTGGTAAGGTGAAAATTGCGGAGCATGCATTGACTGGTCATAAAGTTGCCATCAAGATACTTAACCGTCGAAAGATAAAGAACATGGAAATGGAAGAAAAAGGTGTGATTTGTGCATGTCTGCTGTTAACTTTTTACTCCATGTTTTTATGATTAGTTAGGAGTAGATTTGGTGCTATTATAATATGTTGAAAATGTTCTATGTTAGATTCCATCTTAAAACCAATTGGTATTAAGTGGAGGTGCCCAACTAATATATAAACACATGTCCACTCACACACACAACCAATGTGGGATTTCCCACTTTAACACTCCCCCTCACGCGTAGCGTGTACGGGCCGAGCAACAAAGTCCCCCCTCACGTAAATCTCACGTGGGCCGGGCCAAACTCAAATTGTGTGAATGGACAAGGCTCCGATACCATGTTAGATTCCATCTTAAAACCAATTGGTATTAAGTGGAGGTGCCCAACTAATATATAAACACATGTCCACTCACACACACAACCAATGTGGGATTTCCCACTTTAACATTCTACATTTTCCCTTTCTGCTGGAATGATGAGTGCATGTACTTTTACATGTCAGGCATTCTCCCTTCAAAGGAAAGTGTGGAACATCCTATATAAACTGTTGTAAACTATATGAAATTGAGGTGAGGGAATTTAACCATTCAAAGAAAAGTGTGGAACATCCCTCATTACATTAGTTGCTATTAACTATATGGAATTGAGGTAAAGAAATTTAAACATGAGATGCAGATTGTTGGTGAAACAAAGAGGATTATGTTGAATCATTTTGGTGATTTTACCTTTTCTGTCAAGGTCTTGAGATTGAAATCTGTCATTTTTTTCCCATTTGGTTTTCTAATGTCTATTTTTTGAGAAGCTGATGTGTTGCTGTCCTGCCCTTTTTGTTTTAATAGTGAGAAGAGAGATCAAAATCTTGAGACTTTTTATGCATCCTCACATTATAAGACTTTATGAGGTTATAGAGACACCAACTGATATATATGTCGTGATGGAGTATGTGAAGTCCGGAGAGCTCTTTGATTATATAGTGGAGAAGGGTAGGCTGCAGGAAGATGAGGCACGCAATTTCTTCCAGCAGGTAGGAATTACAAATAATATGCATGCATTTCCCCCAAGGTTTATTTGGACTTCTCAATTTAGATCATGAGCAAAAAAATTATCTGATGCAGATAATCTCTGGTGTGGAATACTGCCACAGGAATATGGTTGTTCATAGAGACCTTAAGCCAGAGAATTTGCTTTTGGATTCTAAATGCAATGTGAAGATAGCAGATTTTGGTTTGAGCAATATTATGCGAGATGGCCATTTTCTAAAGACAAGCTGTGGAAGCCCAAATTATGCTGCACCTGAGGTTGGAGTTGTAGAATTTATTTATGATGGATTTTGAATTTTAAAGTGGGAATGAAATGCTTTCATAAACTCTATATATTAAATCCGACTGTTCGGGTCTTATACAATGATCATAATTCAAGTCATGTCATTTATTTTGTAGGTTATCTCTGGCAAATTGTATGCTGGGCCTGAAGTGGATGTATGGAGTTGTGGTGTTATACTGTATGCCCTTCTCTGTGGTACTCTTCCTTTTGATGATGAAAACATTCCCAACCTCTTTAAGAAAATCAAGGTATTTGCTTGCTAACAAGCTTATATGGGTTTTTATTTCATGTTAGTTGATGGTCCAATTGACTGCTATTCAACTTGAGTTCTATCGAACTCTTTTGCTTTTCTTTTCTTTGGAATGATAATGCGCTTATAAATTCTGCAATATTCTAAATTGTTACTATTGTATAGCGCAAGACTTTATTTACTCATAATAAATTTGTGTTGAAGATTAAAAAACAAATAATCTGGTGCAAAATTATTTTGAATAATTCAGTTTTTGTCTTAATTAGTTGAAGTTAATGCAGAACCAAATCCTTTGGATGCCGTGTTTTATTATGCTTAACAAAGTTGCAGGAATGAAATGTAGCTGTTTATAATTTACTCTGTTTACTTTTGTATATTAGTTATTTTCTACTCTACTTGCAAATAAATTGAACCTACTGTGCCTGAGTGCACATCACTTTATCCTTTAGGGTGGGATATATACTCTCCCCAGCCATTTATCACCTGGAGCAAGAGATCTGATCCCAAGGATGCTTGTGGTTGATCCAATGAAGCGAATGACTATCCCTGAGATCCGTCAGCACCCATGGTTCCAAGCTCGCCTTCCACGTTATTTGGCTGTCCCTCCGCCGGATACAATGCAACAAGCTAAAAAGGTTTTGTAACTTGTCAACTTTGTAACTAAATTTAGTTGAGCAGTAATCGTGATTCCATGCTATTGTATAAAATTATAAATTAGCACTAATAATTTTTTTATCATTTAAAACTGGAAAATCCCTGAAATAAGCAGAGAACAATAAAAACCTAACACAATTGGAACTCAAATTTTATTAGAAAAAAATGTTTTTTTTAGTTTATGTGACTCTCCTTTTGGCATTTGCTTATTAAGTTAGGACTTTGTTTCATGCTGTACGCCCTCCCCTCCCAACTTCTTGCCTTCAATTTTGTTTGCCAGTTTTCTGGGTAATGCATGGTGTACATGTGTTTCAGTACATTTTGTACTCAGGTAATTGTGTTACTGAGGGGTATGGTTGTCCTTTTGGCAGATGGATGAAGAGATTCTCCAGGAAGTGATCAAGATGGGATTTGACCGGAACCTACTTATCGAATCTCTTCGCAACAGAATACAGAATGATGTTTGTTTTCTTGAAAAATCTGTCATTGTTATGTTAATCTCTAAAAATTTACAATAGTGTAACCTTGTACTATTAATTATAATTGTCACAGGCTACTGTTGCATACTATTTGTTGTTGGACAACCGTTTCCGCGTTTCCAATGGCTATCTTGGAGCCGAGTTTCAAGAAACAATGGTGGGTTTAAATTCAGTTATCTTTTTTTCGATTTCTTTTAAGTTGAAAATCGAGTTGTTGATAATTTGTAAACAAGCATTATAACTGCTCAACTATACATGGGTTGAGTAACCTAAGAAAACCTGACCTGAATCATTTGGCTCAGAAACAGCTTGTCCAGTAATTCCCAATAATTGCATTTGGACTGTTTAAGCCACTGTATTTTTCCTTATCAAAAGGTTTGGGATGCAGTATTTGGCATGCTACTACCACCTGGTATGTGAGTGGCATATCATCATACCATAATTGCCTGAGGAAAATGTGTTTACATTATATAATGTGAATGGAACTGTGCTTTTATGATCTTTTTTCCTGTCCATATCCTGGAAGTGATGTATTTATTGTCTCTATAACCCGACATTAGTGACCATTAGCAGTCCTTTTTTTGTCTCTGCTAGCTAGATTGTGATTGATCTTGATGTTATCTTATTATTTTATTGCAGGAATGTAATTTCAACCGTATGCATGCACATGAACCTACTTCTCCAGCTGCTGGACACCGCCTTCCAGGATACATGGACTATGGAATGAACTTAAAGTCACAGTTTCCAGTTGACAGGAAATGGGCTCTTGGACTTCAGGTTAAGTTTTTTGTACTTTTAAGATCAAGGAACATTTCTAGGAGCCAGTTTGCACAGTTTGTGATTGAAATTATATGAATTATCAGGAGCCAATTTGTACTGTAAATAAACTAACAAGTTTTGACAGTCTAATGTGTATAGAAGTTTAGGAACTTTTGTTTTGCTGAGAAACTTGTTTGGTCCATCCTTATTGAGGCCAAGGCTATTAGCATAAACAAATTTGTTCACATAACATCTGTAGCGGTGGTAGTGGAGCGAAAGGCTATATGTTAACTATTTGACTTGGCTAAGGCTAAATTGAACTTATTGTGTTTATTTGCAAGTATAACTGATCATATTTGCTGTGTTCCATTTGACAGTCACGAGCTCACCCTCGTGAAATAATGACAGAAGTTCTCAAAGCTCTACAAGAACTGAATGTGTGTTGGAAGAAAATCGGTCACTACAATATGAAGTGCAGGTGGATTCCGGGAATTCCTGGTCATCATGAAGGAATGGTTAATGACACTGGAAACAATAATCATTTCTTTGGAGACGATTCCACCATTATTGAGAATGATGGAGTCGCCAAATTACCGAATGTGGTGAAGTTTGAAGTTCAGGTAATGCGGTTTCCATAATGCAGGATCACTTTTATTTCATTAGTTTTATGTGAATGATTATAGCACAAAAACTGATACAAGCATATTGCTGCACGGTCTTGACAGCTTTACAAAACTCGGGAGGAGAAATACCTGCTCGACTTGCAAAGAGTACAGGGACCGCAGTTTCTCTTCCTGGATCTTTGTGCAGCTTTTCTTGCGCAACTCCGAGTTCTTTAGCTCGAGAACAAGTAGGCTCGCAAGAAGACATCAGTCCGTGGATCTCTTGTGATGCCTGTGAATAAGAAATCACGATGTAAATAAGTCGTTCAGACTTTTACATTTACTGCTCAACTTTGGTCCCTCAATTTTATATGTGGGTAATTGTTGCGTGAAGCTAACCTTGGGTTGGGCAAATCACTAGTAATCTGTTTTTGACAGTCTGATTTCTTTTTCCATAGGATTTCTCTCAATGTCGTTAAGCCTACTGGGAACTTTTCTTACTATCTTAAGGATAAACCCTTCAATTAGCTGTTGCTTTTGAGCAAGGGTGTAATTAATCTTTTACCATTTTAGTACTACATGCAACTCTTCGTAATTATGTTTTCCATGTGAAATTCCATCTATCTATGGTTCTTAACAACCAAAAATGTATTTGTTTCTTTATCCAAATATTATCAAATTAACAGAAGAGCGGAGGTAGGAGAAATTCTTCAGCAATTGCTAGATTAAATTGAAGTAATTGATTTAAATATTCTACATATCTAAATCTAAGTTTGGGTTGGTTCCGTTCATAAAAAAAATTATTTGTTTATAGCTAAGAATTTTTAAAATTCAGATAATAAAATCAGACAAATGAACAAAATATTTAATGTATTTTTTTTATTTTTACTTATTATTCTTCATATTTTCATCAGTTTTATAAATTTTTATCTAAATTGGTTAAGTTAATTTCAGTTATAATTACTAATTGGATTAGTTTGACGAAAGAGAAAGTAATTTGTTTAAATCAATTTTGATTAAATCGAGTGGTTTTTAATCGAATTTTCTTACTCTTAATTCAAATTATTTTGGCTGACTTTTTAGCGGCTTAATTTTTTAAGCAACAAATATTTTTCTTGCCTTTTGAACTTGACACAAAAGATCAATTGATGCCAAATTCAATGTTTTTTGAAAAGAAAACACCACGAAAGTAATATTGTGGCTCGTTTTACTCCTTCAGCTTAATTTTTTTATAATATTCTACTACATCAGCTCCAATTTGTATATAACATTCCAATCATTTTTTGATATCTCATCGAAGAGGGTGAAATGACTAAAATGTAAAATTCCTGGTGTTTTTTCTAAAGCCACGAACTTATTTTTAATTGATCTCTTATGGCAAATTCATGAGAGGTAAAATGAAGCTTTATTAATCTTTTAAGCCTTGGCGAAGTTGAGGTATTTAATGTTTCATCCTTTATAAAAATGGTAGTGCTATCTTTAAATATTAACTCCCCCATGTTATATTGTCAAAAAAGATAACGAAAACTTCCCCATGTTATAGAAACCATCTGCCCTTTCTGTGCACACAAAAACAGCTACGCATTATGCAACAATTATGTTGCACATAAATTTATCTGAGTATTATATTTGATGTTTTAGTTTACAGTTTTAAAATAATTTTCAAGACTTTATATTAATTTTATTTATGCAAAAAGAATTTATTTCGTCTTCTTCTTTTGGTGTTTTCATTTCTGTGCTACATTATGGGCTGAGTACATATACTCTAACAGGGATTATGAGAATGGGTACAAATTAATGTGCTAAACTCATAAATGGACATAAAAAGCAAGATTTTGTTTTTCTGCGAAAGTTTTAAGTGCTACAACCAAGCTTCAATTGTTATTGATTAGTTGGTAACTCATAAAGATGAGAAAAAATAATAATCAGAAAGTATACATTTTCTTGTTGTTTTTGCTCCTCAGAATAACTCTAAGGATCACAACTTCCCTGAAATTAAATTGATTGACCTGAGAATAATAGTATAGACTTTTTATGATATGACAATCAAATCAAGATCCTAAAATTGAATAATTAGTTAACAAAGCAAATTGGTTGAAGATCAAGTGAGCTCCAAATTGACATTAATTCACCATCAGAACTACCCATTTCACTTGAATTTTCTTTATTCTTCTCCACCATTTCTGCATTCCTTTCTTGTTCTTCTCCTTTGTTCTTGTAACACGCGTTCCGAAGATTCGTCACCTGAACAGATCTCTCTCTAGTTCCCTGTGAACAATTTACTGATCCAAGCTTCAATCTTAAGCACTCAGGAATTCCATTGAATGCATACAGGGAAGCTGAAAATTTCCTCTCATATTTCATCCTCTTCATTGCTGCTCTAAGCATGGAAGGATCATCATACAAATTCTCCGGCTCTACTGCTTCCTGATCGAATTCTTCAGCAATATCGAACGGAGAACAGTAAGCAGATGATAGTAATGCATAATCATCGACAAATTGAAAACCCGTATCAATCCCTTCCTCTTCTTGTTCATTAGTTTCACGATCATGATCATGATCATCACCACCACTATAAGAAGACTGTGTAATACTAATATCACCAACATTAACACAGTTGTAATCAAATTCTAGTTCTGCTTCTTTCTCAGTTAAACAAGATTCAAGAATCTTATTAATGGAAGAAGAAGAAGAACTATAATGATCTTCATGATCATTAAGAAAATCAGAAAATATTTGCGTGTCTGAGAATTCTGTCGATGATTCTTGATGAGTTATTTCTTGATGATAAACTTGTTGATTTTCTTGACGATATTGATCAGGCAATGAAGATATGCCTGCTGATGGTGGCGAGGCAGAAGCGGAACCAGAAGCAGAAGCAGAAAGGTTTCGTGCTTTGAGTCTTTGAAGTAAAAGATTAGTAATCTTTGAAGGAAGAGCCGGTGATGAAGAAGAGGAAGGTGAACAAGGCCAAAAATTAGTTCTGGTATTCGCTCCACGAAGCAGACAAGCAGCTTCATCGTAAGCTCTTGCAGCTTCTTCTGCAGTATCAAAAGTTCCTAACCAAACCCTAATTTTCTGAATGGTATCTTTAATCTCAGCCACCCATCTCCCCGACGGTCTCTGTCGGACTCCGACAAATCTTTTTCTTGCTTTTCTGATCACCATTTCATCCCAATTATTACTACCCATTTCTCCTTCAGGAGAGTTTTTGTTTTTGTCAGCAATTTCAGTGTTTTTTCTCTTCCTGCCCATGTTGGTGGTTATGGAGGTTTGAGTTAGTTTTGCTGGTTATGTTGGTTATAAGGTTGGTTGGTGTGGAAGCTGAATTTATATGAGTGGAAGTGAAGATAGTGTCAAATGAAAAAGAAGAGAAGAATTGGTCATATAATGTTGCTTTGTTTATATCTCTTTGTTGTTTTTTTAGTTTGTGATATCATAAGTATATTACTTCCTCTTCATATTTGTAGATTATAATCTAGAAAGTACCATTTGGAGATATTCTTAATGTATTACTTACTATTTTATTTATTTTGACTTAGCCAAACCCAAAAGGTATCTTATTCATTCTATTCCTTTTTATATTATCTTAACAAATTTTAATATTTATTTTACTAAATTTTATAGTTTAAGAAAACATGATTAATATTCTCTAATTTTTTTAATTATTATAAGCCCTTATTAAAAGCTATGTGTAATATTCATTTCTTTGAAATTATGAGACTAACTAATAAACCTTAAATAAAGAAAACATAGATAGATTAATTTAAAAGATTGCGATTTATTGAAAAACGGCTAACGATTCGAAAAAAAAAAGGAAAAAATGGATTTATAATAAAATATTTTTCGATAGCTAATAATTTATTTAGCATTGTTAAATATCCAGATAAAATTATTCATAATTAAATATATTAGTTTTATTAAGTTAACCTCAGATAAATTATTTTTAAATGATTTTCATTATTTATTAAGTATGTAAATTAAACTTACATATTATTTTAGTAATAATTAATTAATTTTGAATTTATATATAAAGTATTTTCTTATATAATATTTTTAATAAAATATTTTGTATTTGTAATATAACTTATTATAGTTTAAAATGTAAATTAATATTAAAAAATAATTATTTAAATTATTGTCATTTAACATATGAACAACCACAGTTAATCAAATGTCACTAAAAAATAGTTTGTATCAGCTATTAAATATCAACTATCAATAAGAGGTGAACCAAACATATCCTGATTAAAAGTCCAACTTCTTCTTATGATTTGAATTGTAGAAATGATTCGAGATTGTAAAAATTTATAATCAAACTTGACATTGTAACTTTGAAGAGAAAACAAGTCATTGTTGTCATGAAAGTTACTACTTTACAAGGCTTATATTGTTATTATATAAAATACTGATGCAATTATTGAAGTAACTCAAATTACCATATGGAAGTTAAATTACCATTCACATCACCCGCAAATTATGTTTGTAAATGGTTACCACCTATGTTGCTGTCTTATTGTAATGATTAATGTTCACATAAATCATTTCTATCCTAAGCTTCCATAGTAATTTTAATCTAGTAAATAAATATCAATCATTAATAGAATACTTGGTACATTATTTTGATTGAGATGAAACACTTTGAGTCTATGAGTAGTAGATAATTTATTAAGACACTTCTTTATGGTCTAGCTTTTTAATGAAATCTTTAATTGTTAAAAGAAGTGAAGATTTAACCCATAAGTTTAAAAAAAAATAGAAGACATAAATAATTACAGAGAAATTTCGTTAGTTTATCGTATTTTGAACACTCATGTTATATATGAGTCATAAATAAAGAAACTAAATCTTTTTATTTATAATAAATAAATATTTTAGGAAGAATCATAATCTTATTGAAATTTACTCTCTCTCTTTTGATACATAATTTAGAAAGTGTCATAACTTAATTTGAAAATCTAATTTTGTTAGGAAATACACATAACCCTTATAGTTGAAACAAAAAACACTTTCAAGTTATGGACATTATGAAAGCACTCTAGACCAGTGAACTACCATACTTTATCAAACATTCCACATCAGAAATGTGAAAATAATTTTGAAAAATTGGAAATCTAGAATTTTGTAATCAAATTATTCTGAATTAATTATTTTGAATCAGTAATTTTAATTTAAAAATTAATTTGATTAATTGGATGTGAATTATTTGAATAGATTATCACATTAATATAACAATAACTTCGAAAATTTAACTTTAACTCTATAGAAACATACAATGATGTCACTAAAGAAGTCATTTTCACATTTGAAGCCGAATAAAAAAAATTAACATTGGATAAATAGTCATAAAATGCAGCTCCCAATTGATTAGCATTTGTCATTATGGTTCACAGTCAAGAGTAACGATTTTCCCAAAGCCCCACCACACTGAGCATTAACAAATATTTAATTACATATAAATATATTAATTAAATCTTGATTTTTTGTAATATTCGTATGATTTAATGAAGCTAGGATAATGACATTAATCAGTACCTCTTTTGAGATTATTGTAATCGGTTATATGCTCTTTGCCAAACATATACAATGTCAATTATACTCATTTGTCATACATCATACTATCTAATTTCAATTAGAAGTTATGTAATTATTTAATTATATGACACGGTTTGAGAGTTGAACTTCAAATTTTATTAATTGATCAGCTATATTTAATTAATGATTATACGGTTTTTAGTTTGAATTTTGGCCAAGATCAATTAATTAAAGAAAAAACTTAGCTTTTAGAGGCTGTATGTTTTTAAGAAAATAATAGTACAAGAAAAAGGAAAAAAATAGGAGATGTTGTGACGACTGTAGGGGGCATACCAAAAGAAGAGACGAATGCAAACAAAAATTCACTTTTTGTGTTTGATATGTTGTTTTTTTATATCTTTCAACTTTGAAGTTAACCACACCATTTGATCACCAAATAAATAATATACCACAACTCTAAAGCTCACGTCAGTTGTTTAAAAATCATATTAGTCGTGGAATGATTATGGTTATCACCTATCAGTTTAATTACCGGTTAAATTATTTAAATAAAAATAACTTTCTTTATATAATTTTATAGAATATATATATTAATATATATATGTATTGTATATATTTAAAATATAATTAGATATTATACATGAACTTTTGTAGTTTAGATAATAATAAAAATCATAAAAATCGGTTAATTTTATGGTTCTATTGCCTTGCTGATTGATGTATTTTTTTTAAGTTTAAAGCGGTTAGAATACATTCTTAAATTCTAAGAGGAATTTAATCGGATTGAAATATCTTTATATAATTTTATAGAATATATATATTAATTATATGTATTATATATATTTAGAAATATAATTAGATTTTATATATGAACTTTTGTAGTTTAGTTAATAATAATTACTATAATTTATAAAATCGGCCAATTTTATGGTTCTATTGGATCACTGATTTATGTATTTCCTATACATTCAAATTAATTTATTCAGTCAGTCCGGTCTAATTTTTAAAATACTGAGTTAAATATAATGTTTCTATTACTAAACTACGCATATTATACAGTTTTATCAAAATAATTTCTACTATTGTACATTAATACAAATTAAGTTGTGCACTCAACTCAAAACATGTTCACCCACCACACAATAATTTAAAATAAACAAAATTTTAATTAATTGGAAGTATAAAATTTACAAAATTTAGGAAGACAAAGTATCATAAACTATTGATGATGGGTTTACACCATCGTTAGTTGATCGTGGCTTCAATTGTTAATCATTGAGGTTAGACCAACTTAATTACTAGTGATTAACCAATCTCATGCCACATGGTAATGTTAAGGTTGTTCAACTCTCTATTGCAAAATGATTTAATTAGCTATTAAGTCTGTAGATTAGGCAAGTGTAAGCATATAATTTTACTAAAGAAGTCGTCAATGGCCATCTTATTCCTCCACGTGGAGGTTTTACAGCTAATTAATTGTCTCCTTCTTAAGGAAATAGACAATTAATTAAAATAATCTTTATATTATGAATTGTCAATTACAACTTTAATTAAATTTATAGTACTTGATAAGCTATTAGAACTGATTGAGTATATATCCCCTCTTTGCTTATACTATGAGGTATAAATGCATTCAGCAACTCACAAGTTGTTCGAGATCAACTCGGATATAATAAAAATGAGTTCGATTTATTTGAATTTAATTCTGAAACAAGTTATGATGAAAAAGGTTTTAAATAAATATGTATGCTAACATTTTCAATAGTTTTTTTATTTATTAAATTAGATGTTACTTGAAAAAACACAAATAGCTCTAATTAGAACTTGTGAAACATATTTGAACTCGAGTTTGAACTTGACATTATTAGAATTTGGTTCAACTGCCCCTACTTATAATAGACACATTGATCAATCTGAAAAACATTTCAATTTTCATAAAACCCAAATAAATATTAAAAAAAATCAACCTATAAAAATTATTAGTAATCATCTTTGTTAATTTAACCTTAAATATTCCGGATCGATCACAAAAAATACAAAGCTTCCTCTCCATTAATGATGGGTAGAAAGTTTTACCTCACATATTCACACAAGACTGCTTGAATAAAAAAAATACACTATGCAAACCCACTCATTGACCAAACAAGTTCAGTAAGAGTTTCCAGTAGAAGAGCTTGACCTTTTTATTAGCATTTACATGGCTGCTTGCTTCTATCTTTCTTGTACAAGGTTACCATAAGCGAACAATATCCACTTCATTTCAAATGTCACCCTGAAGAAGGGGGGAATTTTGACTCTCAATATTTCGGGCGTATCGGACCGGCATCATTGCTGGATCACGATAAGCAGAAACCAGTTTTTCATAGAACTCGGCCATGCTTCGTTCATTTCCATCTTCTCCGTCTTTCTTCACTAAGCACTGCATAACACAGATTATTCAGATTCCAGATATATAACTCAGAAATGAGATTGTAAGTTATAGATTATAATCATTGCAACTTTTAGCCTACTTCATACAAGTGAAATTCTGCGCATGCTCTGTTTTTACATACTTTGTCGATTTTACGGCTGGATGAAAGTGCTTATTATTCGTCACGTTCATACAAACTTAAGGAAAAAAAAGTCTCTACCTTTACCTTCTCACTTCCGTAGTTTAAACACACAATATCATTGCTGTTGTATATCTGAAATGATAGATGAAAATTACAGATGTTGCAACATACCTCAGTTGGATAGGATTCGAATATAGGTAGAAATCTTTTCCGGCAGTACTCATTGAAAAGAAGTGTTAGAATCGGAAGGGGAACTGTTAAACTGGAAGCCAGAGGAACCTTCTTGAGCCCAAATGTTCCAATTGCAATTACATGCATGAGTATCAAGGAAAAAATTGTTGAATGGTGCACTATGGGCCAAAACTTTCCACTAGTTTCATACTTTGGTGCATAAACATTCAATAACTGCATGTCGAGGAAAAAATAATTAAAAAGATATTTCAAGAACAGGAAACTGCAATGATTAAATTACTGTTCATAAAGACCAAAACCATACAAGGTGAAAAAATACTTCCAAAACTGCAATGATTAAATTACTGTTATAAATGGAATAATATAGATAGGTGAATCTGCAAACTTGCAATAAATGGAGGCGTGCTAATAATTTTCTTAAGTTATCGGCATGCAAGACAAATGAATTAATGGAAAATTATGTCAGAAAACTAAAATCAGACGTTTCACCACTTACCTGGTTGCGGAAGATGATGTATCCCAGGAAAAAGTAAACCACAAGAAATGGGAGAATCAGTGGAGCAAGGAAAAAGTATGTTATGCCAAGAAGTCCAAAGAAGAGTACGGTAGGAATTTCACTGGAGTATGAAAGTGATGGGACCTCAAATTCTTCATCATCTTTTTTGGCCCATAATCTACAACTAAAACTACCAAGCAGAGGAATCAAGCGAAAGAGTTCAGACGATAGACTTGTCCATCCAGATGTCACAACGTATGAAATGAAAAATGAAGCCTACATCAAGAAATAAAGAACCCATTAATCTTAAGTATTCCCCATAAATAACATTTCATTAATTAAATAGAGATTGTGCGCGTCCGAGCATTTATTAAAACAGGTCAGCACATACACTAACAACAACATCAAGAGTAAAATTTCTTAATAGATGCATTCTGACCTGTGATGGAACAGCTTTGGCTAGCACCTCAGGAATATTTTTGGGCTCAAGAAAGATATTAACCATATAGAAAGCAGACCCTGATAGTACATTTGCCAAGAAGATGTTCCATATAGTGAAGCATAGGACCTTGGTACACGCACTTTTTTCTATTCGACTAAAGGAAATGTAACCTTGCATGGAGGAGAGCATAAGCATCAAAGGTGGCACGAAAAATAGGAATAACTGAAGAACGAGACTAGGCAAATATCCTGTAACTAATTGAGTGACAACAGTTCTGCAATTAATAGAAAGTTCATATTAGAAATCTCTCAAATCAGATTGTAATTATCCTAAAATTATAGGATTCATTTTTTTTCTTTCTACCAGGACCTAAATGACATGTTTGTGCTATTCCACTTTCTAGGTGAGTTCATGACTTTTAAAATATACACAATATACGGATTTTAGTGTTGTGCACATCAAATTCTAGGGATACAACATTAACAAAGTTACTAGAAATCGGGACATCTTTTAACCTAAATTCGCCCAAAAAGAAACCGCGGAAAGTTTTTGGAAGAAATCAATAAAAGATAGAGTTTGATGCACTTACAGACTAAGTATGCCTTTGAGGAAAGGAAACCAGGTCTGCAACTGATTCAAGTTAGCCAGACCTTGCACTATTACAACTGGGATAAGAAACAGAATGGTAAGAGCAATAAATGCAAGAACTGCAATCAACTTATAGATCCATCTTTTTAGGAATGACGCAGAAAAGAAAGACCAGTGTACATCCTGAGGCTCAGGAGCTCTCTCAGTGACCCACTCTGTGGGATTGACGCCTTGTTGGATGTGTAGTGCTACTGCAGCACCAAATCGTGACTTGAATGATACAAAAGCAGCTGGGACTTCCTGAGAATTATGAAGGCACAAAAGAATTACATCATTATCCATCACCGTGTTAATAGAGAAGATATATACTATAGAAAAGCATTTAGTATATAGCAATATAGAAGATATATAATATAGAAAAGCACAGGGCCGTGGGATCTTTAAAATTTTGAATAAATGGCAGAACTCAAGAGTCTTGCACATAATCTGTATTCTTTGGTGCAAGTTAGATACTGAATTTTGAAAAACATGCATGGGACACTGAAGTGATGGACAAGTTTGTTTTGATGGACTAAACATTAATGTACTCTTTTTTCCAGAAAACTTATATATCTGTGGACCTTTGTTTGCATGTGTCTGTTGTATTTTATCCCCGTATCATGCCGTCTCTGGAGAGATGTATGCAGAACTTTGGTGCAAAGGCTGATGTCATAATTTTTTCCATATATATGTTGTTCTCAATGAAAGCAAAGAAAATAGTTCGAGGCCTGAATATGTTCAATGCCCTAAAGGATAATTCACCTACAATCATGTGCAGAGCTACCACTCAAGACCTCTTTGTAAATAATGGTCTGAAACCCTCATTAAACGTGTTTGAAGCTAAAAGATAACAAAGCACTAGGATACTTAAGATTTTCTTTTTACGCAATGACTAAATTACTGTCCATAAAGACCAAAACCATAGAAGGTGAAAAAAAATACTTCTAAAACTGATATTTTTGTTTTCCAACAGATGACATACCTCTCCTGTCAATGAATATTGCTCCATCCTCACATTGTCTTCCAGATCTTCTAATTTCTTTTCGTAGAGGTCTACAATATTAACTTTACGTTTAACGAGCCCCAAAAAGCCTTCACGTTTCAAATTTCGCTGAGCATGATTTTGTGATTTAATGTGTGTAAGCCTTCTATAAAGCTTTTCTGCATCATTCTGCATGGGATAACACCACTGTCATCAAAAGCAAAAGAAAAGTAACAAAACAGTACCACTGGATGTCAAAATTAGAACAAAATAACGCCGGGGTGCAAGAAAATCTGTGATGAATCTTTAAAATATTTGATAAATTTACTCAGAATATTCTCTCTTAATGTTATAGGGACAAGAAAATATTTGAGTAAATAACAGTATTCAGAATGCTGTAGAATTCTGAGGAATACATTTGTATATAAGATAAAATAGTGGGGTACACAAGTTTCCAAGCACTGTCTTGAAGTATCTACATCAGCTCATACTTATTCTATCAGTTTGGCATCTACGACTGTACGTATTAACTTCTTACTGTGAAAATAAATATTACTTTATTGCTTTACAATGCACTGACACATTACAATCAAGTTTTGGAGATCACGACACAGTGCGTAGGAGAAAACCAACAAAGATGCAATTCCCATTGCACATGAACATATAAAGTTCCTCAAATACCATGTCCTCTGTTAGCAAAATTAACAAACTAATCAGCAGGTTCCCATCAATGCTTACAATGAGACGTCGAATTTTGCTTGTGCGATGAATCACTGAATGTGAGAGATAAGTAGACGGATGATTTTGTGTGAAGAAGCTCTCAACAACTTCACTAAAGCTTCTCCCAGACAACGAAGGGATACCACGAACTAGAATAGTAAACTGTTGCGGCTGAGGTTTCGATGTATAAAAGCAAACAATTCGTTTTGAAGAAATGTAATTGTACTCCTGCACATTTACATAATCATTGAGTTAGAATTTATGATAGCTTCCATTATCATCAACCAGAAAGGCATAAAGCATTTGCTGAAGATAGGTACACTAATACTCACATAATAAAGAAGATAGCAGACAACTCCTGTAAAAACATATGCAGCAGAGAAGTGTATCCATAACCTTGAGAAAGGTCAAATCTCACAATTAGGGTCTCTTTAACAAAACTTATCTGAATGCATATTTGAAATGCTATGAAAACTAACTTAACATGGAAGATGTTAATGGAAATTGGGAACATGAAATTTCTCCAGAAAAAGGCAAATAAACAGCCATAGAGAAATCAAGCACAAGGAAAGGGTACAGATTAGGAGACTAGAAAGGATTAAAATGATTAACAAATAACATTTAGCTAAGGTTAGAAAGAGGAAGATTGATACAAGTGGTATTAGGGAAAGAATGCGGGTGAATCTAAACGAGGGGCAGCTGTTGGCAGGCTTTCAAAAAATTAACCATCTTCAAGCTGTACAGACTACGAGAATCATGTTTAGTATACCTCGGAAATGGTTGTCGAGATCCAACAATCCAATACCAAAATAAATTAGAATTTTCCAAATAACTAAAAAAAAATTATGATATGTCTAGAACTTAAACATTCAAGCAGCTATTATATCCATTCTATCCAAATACTTGGACAAACCTTCTTTTTCTGACTCATAACTGTATACAAAGTAAAGACAATCCTAAGTAAATTCTCAAACAGTATATCCTTAGTGCTGATTTCGCCTATCTATGAATTACGGATATCTAAAAACAAGACTTAATGCTAAAAATAACTTTGACATTGACACATAATATATAATCAATTCAACTAAATTAAAATGCAATTAGTAACATAACCTACTAGTATATTTGACAATTGATCAGCTAAAACTCACCAATTCGAACCATCATCAACATTGGATATACTAAAAGAATCCAAAGACTTGTTTGGCAAGTCATAAATAGGATCAAGTTTAAGCTGATTTCCTAAGTAATTAACCGGAAGAAGAACACACAGCCCAATAATCCCACCAAACGCAAACACTTTCAAGCTGCAATTCAAAAACAACAACAATTAGTACAGTGATAACCTAAAACTAATAATTATCAAGAATTAGTACCTAAACTCAAAAATTCGAGTAAAAACAAGAGCATCGAATCCAGAAATTGATAAGATATCATCTTCAGTAAGCTGCCAAGCTCGTGTAATCCAACCAGCAGAAGGTAACAATCTTTCTAAATTAAATTCATTATCAATTAACTGATGATCCGATTTCTGATTATGAACTAAACGAGGAGCGTATACGTAGAGATTTGAAGGTTGCTTTTTAAGAACGGAGTAGAGAGTGAAGAATAAGAAACAGAGTCCGAGATTTATTCCTACTGATGTTAGCAGTGCTGAGAGTATCATTCTTTGTTGTAAATAAGATTCAGAAACATATAAAGATTGAAGTTATAGAAGTGATGCAAGTGAGATTGAGATGAACAGGGAGAACTTTTTCTCTTTCGAGAAATGTACAAATATGTCCTTAATGTTTTAGTCTCGGTGCAGATCAGACTGACAGGTTTTAGTTACGTCATGGTCATTTTTGAAACTCGAAAATCATTCAGGGGTTACAAAAGACATGGAGGTTATATCAGGGTTATTTTTGTTCCTTTTTTTCTTTAAAGTAACTCAAACGTATTTATAATTGTTATTTTAAACACACACAAATTCTCTGTTAGAAACAAAAAGCTCGCACTAGGATATTGCTTGTTCAAATAGTTGATAAAGGGTTTTACTCTGGGACGTTTGTCCAGATGGGCCGGCTCCATCCTAAGACGCTGTCCCATAATTTTTCTTTAAAAAAAATTAAAAAATTGAAACAAAAATTAAAAACGCAAAACCGGAGGTTCCTATTCTCTATCTCCGCTAGATTTCGATGTTTTTATTACAAATTGTTACATTTGTTCGTCTGGTTTTGAATGAGCTGAGAGAATTTGGTTTTTTGGTTTTTAATTTGAAATAAGGTTAAGGGTATTTAGGTAATAATAGGGGCGGTATTTAGTAGTCCACTTGATAAATGGACAAGTCTGCGAACACAATAAACGAGCTTGTTCACGAGTTTGTTAGTTTATAAATAGCTACGAGCTAGTTCAATAACTCATTATCAAAGTATTAATACGAGTCGGATGGTGAATTTTTTTATCAAGTATACAAGTCCGTCTATGAACTCTTAGCCGAGCTTATATACGGACTTATTCATGAATAATTAAACAAGTGCATATACAAGCTGTTCGTGGTTAACTTACCTTAATTTGTCTTTAAAGTTAAATTTTCGTTCCAGCTGCTTTAAATCAATATTTTTTAGAAACCAATAGACTATTAAATTGATTAAACTTTAAAAATCGAGCAGTTTTCATAAATTTGATTATATTATATTTTTATCTTCGTATATTAAAACTCAAATGTGTAGTCTAACTATATCTATTTGTTGGATAATATCTTCTTTCAAGTTCATTTGAACTTGACGAGTCATGTTTAACAAATCTTCACCATTTATTATAAAATGAATTGTATAAATCAAAAAGCGTCTAATTTCAATAAAATTGATATACACCATTTATTTTATAATGAATGATGTAGATTAATGAACATGGACTATCAATTTTATTTGAACTTGAGGGAATCCCAATCCATTTATTTGTACTTTTTAACAGTTTAACTTGTTTTTCCTTTAAACTAATTATTACATTGGTTTGATGACTGCACCAATTCGATCATTAATTTAATTTTTAAACAATGATTTGGAGCCTAAATAAAATAAAAATAAGCTGTATAATCCTAGAAATTACGTCGAATATCTAATTATTTAAAGAAACATAAAAAACGTTTCATTTCAAACTAGCCGAAGAAACGGTTTCAGGCCCAGAATTCAAAGACGAAGAGATCTGTCGCTCTGTAACTCTGTTTATGTACAAATCTAATCATCAAAAATAAATAAAAAATATAAACATCAACAACCACAATCTCAAGGATCGATTCCCCCTTCAAGGTAATTGTTTCAATTGGTTTCTAATTTTGTATATTTTCGCTATTTGCATTGAGCTTTTTTTTTGTTTTAGGACGTGCTCAATTCTGTTTCAGTTTTGCATTATTTGTTTTATTAATTCCTTGGATTCGATTTTGTTCTTATTTTTTTTATTAGTTTTCATTTCTGGATGCTTAGTTTTGCGCATTGATTGCTCAATTGGGATCTTGTTATAGGCGAGAATATTTATGATTATTGTAGATGGTAGATGCTTATTGAATTTTGGACTACACTGGTCTTGTAGCTAAATGGGTTTAATCTTTTTCTAGCTCATTTTGTTATGAGCTTTGATTGTTCACTAGCTAGGATTTCATGTTTTTAGCTTCAAGGATTGCTCACTTTTATACTGGATTGGGCAGATAACTTTTAATTAATGGCTAAATTTGTAATTGCTTTGCTTAGCGCACTGAAGAAGTCCTGACAGTAAAATGTTTAAGTGAGGGTAACTCGGGGCTTTGTAAATCGTATTGTTCAGAATTATATGGAAAATCTAAAATTCATGGTGATATTATGCATGTAGTTGGAGTTGTTTTTCTTGAACAAATTGGTTTGCATGATGTAACTGCTACTCTTAAGCTAATCTCCAGAGACTGTCCCGATGATCCAACATTTTAAATGAAAAAAGTTAAAAGGTCTCAACTCTCAAGCATATACTTCTATTCCTCACATACCGTGTGAATAAGTGTTGACTTTTAGATGATCTTGCTGGCAAGATTGTTTTTATTTTTTTATAGGTTTCTTGTAATTTTGACTGATAATAAAATACAAATTTTTGATTATCTCTCTATTACATTTTTACAGGTATAGGCGCTCTCTGCGTAGTTCCTGCTGCATGGTTCTAGCTTAAATAGAAAGACACTGGAATTAATATGGGGCGTCTGAATTTGCAGTCAGGAAATGATTCTTTTCGAAGAGAATTCAATGACTGCCCTGTTAAATCTACGAAAGGTGCCTTAGCATGCATGATTAACTCTGAAATAGGAGCTGTTTTGGCTGTGATGAGGAGAAATGTAAGGTGGGGCGTTCGCTATGTCTCAGATGATGATCAGCTGGAGCACTCTCTCATTCGTTCCTTGAAACAATTACGGAAACAGATTTTTTCATGGCAACATAAGTGGCACAGTATTGACCCAGCCGTCTATCTCCAGCCATTTTTGGATGTAATTCAGTCTGATGAAACTGGTGCACCAATCACAGGAATTGCTTTGTCTTCAATATACAAAATATTATCTCTTGATGTGTTTGATGTTGACACAGTCAATGTGGCAGAAGCTATGCATCTGATTGTTGATGCTGTGACAACTTGTCGATTTGAGGTGACTGATCCAGCCTCTGAAGAAGTGGTGCTGATGAAAATTCTTCAGGTTCTTTTGGCATGCATGAAAAGTAAAGCATCTGTCAAGTTGAGTAATCAACATGTATGTAATATAGTCAATGCATGCTTTCGGGTTGTTCATCAAGCAAGCTCTAAAGGGGAACTGTTGCAAAGGATTGCACGCCATACCATGCATGAATTAGTAAGATGTATTTTTTCTCATCTTCATTATATAGACAACAATGAAGGCGAATTGGCCAATGGAAGCTCCAGTATTGCCGAAGAGGTAAGGTATCAGTAAACATTTTTTTCTCTTTTCTATCAATTGCCGGTTCATGAATATTGTAGTTAAATAAACTGCCTTCTCAATTTAAGGAAACAAAAGACGGATACAAGATGGAGATATTTTGTGTATGAATCATTACTACTATCAAAAATTGACTTGACTGATTATCTGGGTTTGTCTCAGTTGAGCCAAGGTTTCTGCAACCTAAATAGCAAATAAGAAAGTTTTGTGAATTT
Organism: Mercurialis annua; assembly: GCF_937616625.2. Lineage (NCBI taxonomy): Eukaryota > Viridiplantae > Streptophyta > Magnoliopsida > Malpighiales > Euphorbiaceae > Mercurialis > Mercurialis annua. The sequence continues at coordinate 33,593,930 of NC_065573.1, read as the reverse complement.
TAAAGGCTTCTAAATTTTCCTTTGGGTTCAGGCCAGGCAGGCAGGCTATTATAGGATTCTTTATGATTAATGAATTTAATGTTGTAAACTTGTAGTTTTTCTAATTTCGATATGTGTTGCCAAAGAAAGAGAATGTTTAGTTATAGATGTACAACTATTTTATGTGATGTTCGTCACTAGTTGCAGCAAATAGTTCAAAGTTGAAACGTTGCATGAACGATAAAATTGTATAAGTTCCTAAATTTTGAGCAGAATTCTTATATTTGTTGCCTTAGAAGCTGTTGGCTGATGATTCCAGCATATTTTATTTCTTAATGATGTATTAATTTCATCTTTGTTATGCAGGTTGATGCACTAGACAAGGAGAAAACTTTTGAAAGCGAACAGCTAGAAAATGGAGCTTTCAGTGTTGAAGTTGATCCATTAACTGAGGATGCCACAAGTGAACTCATGGATAAAACAGAGAGTAGGATGGATGAAAACAAGATAGAGGTTAGTAATGGAATGGAGTCTGTGGAAAACAGTGAAAAAGTTATGATGGAGCCTTTTGGAGTCCATTGCATGGTAGATATTTTTCAATTTCTATGTTCTCTTTTGAATGTCATTGAGCACATTGAACTTGGTCCTCGATCAAATCCTATAGCATATGATGAAGATGTTCCTCTATTTGCTTTGGGTTTAATTAATTCAGTCATTGAATTGGGCGGTCCATCATTCAGCAAACACCCAGCATTGATGTCTTTAATTCAAGACGAATTGTTTCGTAATCTCATGCAGTTTGGTTTGTCGATGAGTCCATTAATTCTTTCAACTATATGTAGCATAGTTCTCAATTTGTACCATCATTTGCGTAGTGAACTGAAAGTACAACTTGAATCTTTCTTCTCTTGTGTGATTATGAGGATAGCACAAAGCAGGCATGGGTCATCATACCAACTGCAGGAAGTTGCCATGGAAGCTTTGGTTGACCTCTGCAGGCAGCAGACTTTCATGACTGAAATGTATGCTAATTTTGATTGTGACATAACCTGCAGTAATGTATTTGAAGACCTAGTCAACCTGTTATCAAAGAGTGCATTTCCAGTAAATGGACCTTTGTCTGCAATGCATGTCGCTGCACTGGATGGCTTAATATCCATGGTTACATGTATGGCTGATAGGATCTGTGACGGATTGCCTCTTGCTGAGGAGGCATCAGTAGATTTTGAGGAATATTATGCATTTTGGACAATGAAATGTGAAAACTATACAGACCCTAATTCCTGGATTCCACATGTCCGTAAGATGAGAAATATTAAGAGAACGTTGATGATTGGTGTGGATCACTTTAACCGGGATCCAAAGAAAGGTCTGGAATTTCTCCAGGGAGTGCATCTGTTGCCCGACACACTTGAGCCTCAGAGTGTTGCGTCTTTTTTACGGTACACAGCTGGGTTAGATAAGAATCTCATTGGTGATTATCTGGGAAATCACAGTGAATTTTGCATTCAGGTGCTTCAGGAATTTGCTGGAACTTTTGACTTTCATGACATGAACTTGGATACTGCATTGCGGCTTTTCTTAGGAACTTTCAGATTGCCTGGAGAGTCCCAGAAAATACACAGAGTGCTTGAAGCATTTGCTGAGAGATATTATGAGCAGTCACCTCAGATATTAGCAAACAAGGATGCTGCTCTTGTCTTGTCTTATTCACTTATTATGCTGAACACAGATCAACACAATGCACAAGTTAAGAAAAAGATGACCGAAGAAGATTTTATCCGCAACAATCGGCGCACTAATGGGGGGAAGGATTTTCCTCGAGAGTACCTGTCAGATTCTTATCGGTCAATCTGTGAGAATGAAATTCAGATGATTCCTGAGCAAGGTGTTGGTTTTCCATTGATGACATCAGGTCGCTGGATTAATGTACTGCACAAATCCAAAATCACTAGTTCCTTCATTGTCTGTGATTCTAGAGCACTCTTCGACTATGACATGTTTACTATCCTATCAGGCCCCACAATTGCTGCTATGTCGGTGGTATTTGATCAGACAGAGCAGGAAGAGGTATTAAAATCATGTGTTGATGGGTTCTTGGCGATCGCCAAAATCTCTGCCTCGTATCATTTGGATGAGATATTGGATGATTTAGTTGTGTCCCTCTGCAAATTCACTAATTATATGACTTCATTACCTGTTGATGATGCTATTTTGGCATTTGGAGATGACATTAAAGCAAGAATGACAGTTACAACAGTTTTCACCATCGCAAACAGTTATGGTGATCACATCCGTTCCGGCTGGAAAAACATATTGGATTGTGTCTTGAGCTTCCATAGGCTTGGCCTTCTACCTGCTCGGCTTGCCAGTGATGCAACTGATGATATGGAATCCTCTTTAGACCTGGAAAAGATGAAGCCTTCCCCAAGTTCATCCTTGTCACACACTCCATCTGGGACCACTCCTCGGAAATCTTCCGGCGGTTTTATGGGCCGATTCAGTCAGCTCTTATCTTTTGATATAGAAGAGCCTAAGTCACTGCCAACAGAGGAACAGGTTGCTGCTGATCAGCTAACTCGTGAAACCATACAAAGTTGCTACATTGATAGCATATTTTCAGAGAGTAAGTTCCTGCAAGCCGAGTCTCTAATGCAGCTTGTAAGGTCGCTTATCCTAGCTGCTAGCCGTTTCGGTAAGGGAACTAGTTCGTCGGAAGATGAAGGTGCTGCAGTTTTCTGCTTGGAGTTGCTGATTGCAATTACACTTAATAATAGGGATAGGATCATGCTTATTTGGCAAGAAGTTTACGGGCATATTTCCAATGTTGTTCAATCAACTATAATGCCATGCACTCTGGTGGAAAAGGCTGTGTTTGGGCTCCTTAGGATATGCAAGAGATTACTTCCCTACAAGGAAAATCTTACAGATGAGCTTCTCAAGTCATTGCAACTAATATTGAGACTCGATGCTAGGGTTGCTGATGCTTATTGTGAACCTATTACACAAGAAGTCATGCGTCTTGTAAAAGCAAATGCAACTCATATCAGATCCCATTTGGGCTGGCGTACGATCACTTCCCTTTTATCCATCACAGCTCGACATCCAGAAGCGTCAGAGACTGGATTCGAGACATTAGCATTTATCATGCATGATGGGGCGTTCCTTTTGCCATCTAACTATGCTCTTTGTGTTGATGCTGCAAGACAGTTTGCCGAATCTCGATTGGGTGATGTGGACCGGTCTGTTTCTGCCCTAGATATGATGGGGGGATCTGTTGTTTGCCTGATGAGATGGTCTTCTGAGGCTAAAATTGCAGCAGGGCCAGAGGCTGCTACAGAAGTTGGTCAAGATATCGGAGAAATGTGGATGAGACTGGTGCAAGGACTCAGAAAAATATGTCTGGATAATAGAGACGAGGTGAGGAACCATGCTATTCTGATATTGCAGAGGTGTACAGCGGGAGTGGACGGGATTCACCTTCCGAATACGCTGTGGTTCCAGTGTTTTGATGTGGTGATCTTTACGTTACTTGATGATTTGTTGGATATTTCACTTGAGAGCTCTCCGAAGAATTACCGGAAAATGGAGGAAACACTTGTCCTCGCGATGAAAGTAATGACAAAAGCATACTTGCAGCAACTGCAGGATCTGTCACAGCAACCATCCTTTTGTAGACTATGGTTAGGAGTTCTTAATCGAATGGAGAGATACGTGAAAGTAAAATTCCGAGGAAAACGTAGTGAGAAAATACACGAATTAGTTCCTGAGCTTCTCAAGAACATCCTGTTTGTGATGAAGACAACAGGAATTCTCTTGCCAAGCGATGATATTGGCGGTGACAGTTTTTGGCAGTTGACATGGTTGCATGTGAAGAATATATGTCCGGACTTGCAATCGGAAGTGTTTCCAGATCGTGAACCGGAGCAAACACAAGCAAAGCCGGCTGCATCTGTTCCCGGTCCATCTAGTGAGTCCGCAGTGTGTACCTAATTTCAGAATAGAAGATTGCAAATTATACTCTGATATTTTTTTGGAACTATAGCATCTCAATAATGTCCCTGCTTGGAATTGTTGTCGGAGTTGTTGAACAGAAGCAGCAGGCAGTCTCTCGAAGTCGGACATCCATAGTTACAGATGAGAAGCTTCAGAATTTCACGTAGCTTACGTGAGGGCTTTCTAATTGAACCATTATTTGCTTCAATTGTAGTCCCCTTTTGATTGTACCAGTGGGACTGAAAAATAGCTAAAATTTCTGCATACAAATTTTGTAGTGTTGATTACTGTACCAAAAGCTCTAGATTGCGTAATTATTCTCTGTATACTTTGGTCTCACAATTTTTTTCACATATCACAACCATACGAACTTTGTTTTTTCGAATTTTGGAAATTTCATGCATGGTTTATAAGGAATTTGAGTTCTCAGGCAAAAAAATTTCGTTTCAAGCTTTCTTTCTGAACAGTGTTGGTTCTGTCAATCTCTTTACATTTGGCGAATAATTCTCACATTCTTAACAATGGACAAATCCGTTGTCAAATATCCAAAATCCGCAGCTAATTTTTTATTTTTTCTTAACCACTTCGGCCACCGGCTAGATTTTTAAAACACAGTAAAACTTGTCACTCATAAGTGAAACGTTGCAATACCAGCCGTTTTACGGTTATAACGATGACTGTTATGTTAACAGTTATCACCGTTGTCACAAATAACGAGACCCCCCAGCAGAAAAATGAACAATTGTACCTCAAGCTGTGACTTTATCATTAACTTCATTTTTATTTTTCTTTTTCCTTTTTAAATCACGAAAATAAAAATAACAAAAAAAACCGATGTTACCCAGTCGCCCCCACGCAAACGTGCACTGTCGTTTCATTTCATTTTTTTATCATTCAAACAAAAAAAATTAGCACCACCACGAAATAACCACCTTCCTTCTAGAGGGTACCTCCGCGCGCCTCTCTCTCCGGCAATTCCATTTTTTTTCCCGATCAAACGACAGGTAATCTACTCTCAAACTTTTAATTCCAATCAAACGATCTTATTTCACTTTAGCCCATTAATGATGATGGATTATTAATATTAATTTTATTTTGTTTCCTTAATACCAAAAAGTGTGTGCAGATCGATCAATCAATTAAGTAATCAAGAAATTCGAAGGTAACGATGAGTGAAGTTTTTGAAGGCTATGAACGCCAATACTGCGAGCTCTCCGCTAATCTCTCTAGAAAGTGTACTTCATCCGGTTCTCTCGATGGAGGTAACTGTACAAACTAATTGAATTATTTACAATTTTGTATCGTTTGCTGAAAAAATGGTTTAATTTTTCTTTCGATGCTCGTAATTTAATTTTTTGTGAACAATTTTTGATTACTATATAGAGCAAAAGAAGCAAAGGCTTTCTGAAGTTAAAGCTGGGTTGGAGGATGCTGAATCTTTGGTACTTGCTTAACATTGTGTTCTATTACCTAGCTATTGCATTTGTGTTTTTGCTCCCTCTTATGTTATGAATGCTATGTCGATATTTTATGCAGATTCGCAAAATGGACCTTGAAGCTAGAAGTTTACAGCCTAATGTGAAGGCTGTTCTTCTGGCCAAGTTGAGGGAATATAAGTCCGATCTCAACAATTTGAAGAGTGAAGTTAAAAGAATTGCTTCTGGTAGTTTAAATTCAGCTGCTCGTGACGAGCTTTTGGAATCTGGAATGGCTGATACCCTGACAGTATGTATATGTTTCTAGTTCTATATTTGTTTGTTCAAGTGTTATGATGATTTATTCTTTGCAATGATACTTGTATTTATTGTTTGGTTAAAAGCTTAACGTCTGATTATGTTTTTAATTTTAATTTGTTCACTTTTCAATTTATTGGTTAAATAATCTTTTTTAATCATGTGTAATTAGTTAATACTTTTCATATTTATAAATTTAATCATTGTTTTATACTATTATATGTTATAACTCTCAAAAGTAATTGATTGTTGATTATGACCTACTTTTAAATGGGTTTTTGCTTGTTCGAGTTATGCTGTTTTCTGTGTCTTCCCAAGTTGCCTTATAGTACTTTTGCTAGAGGAAGCTGAAGAAAGGTACCATGCATAGACTCCACCTTTGCTTGTTCCTGTTAGAGATCTTAATGCTTGTTGTTTATCTTTGGAAAAGGAACACCTCTGAACTAAAGTTTAAGGCTGCTTCTTATTCTCTTTATATGCTGCCATACAATTGCGTATCTTTCTTTTTTCTGTGGTTGTGTTGAACAAATCTGACATTTAATTATTGCTACTTCTGCAATAGGCCTCAGCAGATCAAAGATCAAGATTAATGATGTCTACAGGAAGATTAAATCATACCAGTGACAGAATTAAGGACAGTAGAAAAACAATGCTGGAAACTGAAGAGCTTGGTGTTTCGATTCTCCACGATTTGAATCAGCAACGACAGTCTCTCTTACATGCCCATAACACGGTAATGATTCATCGTTTGCATTTAATCTAAATTATGAATCATTGCTTTCACTTTGTTTTTATACAATCAGCTTTAATGAAGTATCAGCTGCTCACTTCATGGTACCAGTCACATTTATATTTTGCTTGATTGCTTTTTTGAGCGCTACTGCCTAAATTTCTGCTGGTACATGATTGTAATTACTCTGTTCGTCCCAAATTGAAGAACAATTTAGAACAAACACAAGTAGTAAGAAATTTAACTTATTTAGATAAAATGATATAGAAATATATCACAATTACCTTTATTTACTTAAGTAGTGATTTTGTGTAAGTGACTTTTTTATTCTTTTTAATACATTCTACTATAATTAAAAAGGGTATATGTGATAGGGGGAATATTTTTCTCGAACTAAAAAATGTGATGAATTTTTTACTTATTTGATGGTTCCCTGTGGTGCAGCTCCATGGAGTAGATGACAATATTGGCAAGAGCAAGAAAGTGTTGAGTGGCATGGCAAGGAGGATGAACAGGAACAAATGGACTATTGGAGCTGTTATTGCAGTGCTTGTTATTGCTATCGGATTAATCTTATTCTTCAAACTCAAATAAAAAAGAAGCCAGTACATTCCTCTTGTTCACTTTATGATTGTTTTTCGGACATTATTTTTTTCTTTTGTGTGCATTGTGAGCTTGCCATGAGTTATGACATTAAGATATCTGATTTCATCAATTGTTTCTGTACTCTCATCCAATTCTATCAGCTGAGTGAATTTCAGGTGTTTTATATACCTTAAATGTATATTGCCTTTTATGTCTATTTTGTATGTTTCTCCTCTTTCATCCTATTTTCCTTCTTCTAAAATCTGTATTTTTGAGAGTTTTTGACAATTTTACAGAATTATGGAATTGATGCCAATTCTGTGTGGCGTAATCTCAGCTGCGTTCTTGAGTGTAAAATCATGTCTTATGTGTGGATTCTATTCCTTCCACAAGTGCTTCCGATCTTATCAGATTTTATGATACCGATAGGACTCATTTTTAACAGTGTTAAATGAGTTACCTTCGTATGGACATTCAACCTTTTAAATGTGAATGTGATCAACATGACCCTGAACCCGTTTTTTTTGTTGGTCGAACTGGAACCCACTTTGACAAACCTATTCATCAATCACAAAAGTAAGCATTGAATAAGCACAATCATCCTTCTTATGATATGTTCGACCTACCTCACTCTCCCACTGCAACCGCGATATTTTCGCTCTCTTCTCCGCTCATGCGCGCGCCAATCCGCCCTCTCCGTCGGCCAACAGCTCCATGCCATTATTCTCACCTCCGTCGTCTCCGAAAATACCTTCCTTTTCAATGCCCTCCTTCACTTGTATGCCCAGTGTGGTATTACCCGTAATGCACACTACCTGTTCGATCAAATTCCCAACTCACACAAAGACACTGCTGATTGGACCTCCCTTCTGTCCTGCCTTACCAAAAACTCCCCCAGCCCAGAAAATGCTTTTTCTTTTTTTAAAGAAATGCGCAAGCAAGGGGTTGTGCTTGATGATGTGGCATTAGTTTGCGTGTTTAGCTTGTGTGCACGGGTATGCGATTCAGAGATGGGGAGGCAAGCGCATGGATGTTTGGTGAAAATGGGTTTAGGGTTTAACGTTAACGCGAATAATGCGGGGATAAATATGTATGTTAAATGTCGGTTAATGAGCGAGGCGAGAAGAGTGTTTAGTGAGATGGACGAGCGAAATGTAGTCACATGGAGTGTGTTATTAGAGGGAGTGGTGAATTTGGAAGGAGTGGAGAATGGGAGGGAAGTGTTTGATCAAATGCCTGAGAGAAATGAGGTTGGGTGGACTGTTATGATTGCTGGTTATGTGGGAGGTGGGTTTTGTAAAGAGGCGTTTTGGCTTTTATCCGAGATGGTTTTGGGGTTAAGATTGGAGTTAAATTATGTGACACTCTGTTCGATTTTATCGGCTTGTGCACAGTCTGGGGATGTGGCGATGGGGATATGGGTTCATGTTTATGCCTTGAAAATAATGGGAAGGGAGATGGGTATAATGGTGGGAACAGCTTTGGTGGATATGTATGCGAAATGTGGTCGAATAACCAAGGCATGTGAAGTTTTCAGGTTCATGCCGAAAAGGAATGTAGTGACTTGGAATGCAATTCTTGGTGGTTTGGCAATGCATGGAAAGGGTAAACTTGTGCTGGATCTATTTCCGAAGATGATTGAAGAGACCAGGCCTGATGATTTGACCTTCATGGCTGTGCTAAGTGCTTTCAGCCACTCTGGTTTGGTTGATCAAGGTTGCCATTATTTTTATAACCTTGAATCTAAGTATGGTATAACACCTAAAATCGAACACTATGCATGCATGGTGGATCTTCTGGGTCGAGCTGGCCGTTTTGAAGAAGCTGAACTGTTGATAAAGCAGATGCCAATGCCTCCTAATGAAGTTGTTCTAGGATCTCTTCTGGGTTCTTGCAATGTGCACGGAAAGCCAGAGCTTGGCGAGCGGGTTATGCAGGATCTACTTCAGATGGATCCGAACAATACTAAGTACCATATATTACTCTCGAACTTGCATGCTTCATCAGGAAAGCAGGGCAAAGCTAATTACCTTCGGCAGGAACTTCAAAACAAGGGTATCAAAAAAATGCCAGGAATGAGTTCTATCCATGTGAATGGCCAACTTCACCAATTCGGCTCAGGCGATAAATCACATTCACGAACAGATGAAATTTATGTGATGCTTGACGATATGATACGGAGATTGAGATTAGCTGGTTATATCCCAAATATAAACTGCCAAGTTTTCTCTGCTTGTGGTAACACAGAGGAACTGGAGGAGAAGGAACAGGCATTATTTTCCCACAGTGAGAAGCTAGCATTGTGTTTCGGGCTCATGAGCACAAGACCTGGGTCGTCTCTGTACATATTCAAGAATCTTCGCATATGCAAAGATTGTCATTCTGCTATGAAAATTGCTTCTGAGATTTATAATCGAGAAATTGTAGTGAGGGATCGGAGTCGTTTTCATTGTTTCAAGCAGGGTTCATGTTCTTGTTCTGATTATTGGTGACAATGAACATAGCTGTAGCAATGTACATAATGTAAAACTGTGCATTTTTTATTTAAGCTAAGAGATCATAAAAGCCTTATCAATTTTGCTGTGTCCCAGTTTTTCCATCAATAAAATAAATGTGCAGCTAACCGCGGTTACGGTAGATGCTAACTATTGGCTGATTTATTATGTTAAGAAAATTGTTTTCTATCTAAACAAAAACAGATATGGGGATGTAGCTCAAATGGTAGAGCGCTCGCTTTGCATGCGAGAGGCACGGGGTTCGATCCCCCGCATCTCCATTTTTTTTATTATTTTCGGATCCAAATTTTTCAATAAATGTTACTCTTTATAAACATAATTGCGTCACGAAATGAAATTTTTTATTAAAAAAAAAAATTGCACTTTTAAAAGTGTTTCCAAAAACTAAAATGATAGCCCCGAAATTTAGAAATAGACAATTTTCCGTGCAATACAACCTCTATCAACTATCTCTAAACTGCTCGGTTTTGTTCTTCACTCAGCGTTTTGTACAATGAGAATGTTGAATGCAGTGCAGAAGGTTCTCCTTCTCCATCTCTTTTAGTTATGAATCTTGCTTCAGAATGACTGACTGACGCCAGACCCCGCGTTTTCTACCCAGCACCAAGCCCTCCGGTTGCTCTAGCAGGCTCATTTCAAATTCTTAGCCGTTGTCTGCCGCTTGAATTCACTATAATCTGCAAGCAAGCTACCATTAACTTTGTGTTTCATGTTCTGCACCAATCCTGTTAAAACCTGTTCATCAAACACAAATATGTTACAACATTTGCTTTACAACAAATTAAATGCATATCTGACTAATTTATCAAGATCATGAAGTTCTGTTAAGCCTAACCGACTCAGCAATGTTCTTACGAACATCTTCCGGAATCAGAGCGAGCACCGGAGGAAGAACAAAGCTGATGTTCATCTCTAGTTGACCTTTAAGGCGGGTTCGAGCTCCGAGTCTATCAGCATATAATAGCCCTTTTACTCCAAGTGAAAAATGAGATGGATCAATAACATTATCAATCCCTTGAAGTTGCCATCTTATCTGCATAATGATGCTTTGGTATGTGTCACAAAGATGAGTTTACATAAACAAATGGAATGAGACTATATATGCAATGCTCTAATGCAGCTTACAATGTCAAGCTCGAGAACTTTGTTGATTTTAATTGGAACTTGTGATGGGTAATCTTTGCCTCCTGATTTACATCTCAATCTCATGTCTACTACTGGCCAGACTGTAAGAAATAAGAAACTAATGGGTAACATCTGAATTCTCCACTCTTCCTGCAAACAAAACATTACAATTTGATTCTATTATGCAAAACAATTTTAGCATAATGAATCAGAAACTATGTAGCACCAAAACAGAAATTCTGAAAAAAATGCTAAAAGAGAAAATTGCAGAACAATATAGTCTTAGAAATGAAGTTTCATGTCCGTAACGTCCAGTGTCCGAAACGTTTCCGAAATGGGACATGTTGATTGAATAAAGTGTCTGTACTACCTACCGGAAACATGGAATTGTAAAGTTTCCTATGTAACATAGATAAAGAAGTAAACTGAAATAGTTCCATTGTATTTTATATCATGCAGGAAGGCAACAGAATTAAAATTTCAGTAGTATGTTAAAATATTCCAAAAGAAACACTGAAAACATAAACCCTAACAACGGTGAAGCACAAGAAAGTAAAAATAAAGGAATTAATCTACAAAACAAAAACCTGATTAAGTTGTTCACTCCTTTGTTTATCAGGAAACATTGCTTTGAAAACTCTGGGCCTATCCTCTAAATAACTATCAAACGAAGCCTGCAGAAATTTTATACACCAATTAAAGTTAAACACGTACCAAAAAGAGACAGAAAAGAAGAAGAAAAAAAATGGAATATGAGTACCCCAGGAGCCTCATAGAGTGGAATATCAGTAGAGATTCTTGAAGAGTAAGTAGCCGAATTTATTGCCATTTGATTCTTGATCTTCAACGATCCCCTTTTTGATTTTGTAGCATACAAAGAAAAATGGCATTGCCAATCTTGAATCTTTAGCTTTCTTTTCCATGTCCCGCAATTGTACTGCCCACCAAGAAAAAGTTGATGGCATGAAGCAAAAGAATTTGTTGCAATTTCACCCATCACCCTTTTAAAGCTCCATTAATGTTGATTTCTCCATTAATGAAGATGGTTGATGTTTTGAAGATGAAAGATAAGCATATCAACATATTTGTTATCTTGTCCACTTGGCAATGCGCTTGTGATTAGGATATGTTGACACTTCATTTTAATTGGTGCTTTGTGTATTTATAGGGCCCATTTCTACTTTTTTTTCTTCTAATTTTTTGTTGGTTGAAGTTGAACTCAATCTTTTGCTTTTCTTCAACTGTTATGATGGTTACAAATCAATCTGAGTTAAAACTTCAATGTTTTTAAATCGAACCGAATTAATTTTACAAAAATAAATAATTTTTTCAAATCAAGTCAAATCAAAACCGGTTGATTTGATTGATTGATTTGTTATGTTCAATTCAATTCGATTTATATCAAAAACGAACTTAATTTGTTTTTATGATAAAATCAAACCAAACCAATAATAGATAATAATAATTTCAAACCGAGCTGAATTTACCGGCTTAATTTAATTATTCAATTCGATTTTGTTTTTAGTCATCCTACTGGTGGTTATAAATGATAAGGACTTCTGAGTGCAAAAACTCCCTTTTTCTGTAGTGGAAGCTTAGAAAGATTTATACTAAAGAAGCATGTTAAAGAGATGATTGACAATTTGATACCTATTATGATCAAGGTGCTCTTTTAAAAAGTAGAATCAAGTAATAAACTTGTGCAATTATACACCAGTGCATTATCTAAAATCAATAAGAAAATTGCTCAAGCTAATGATACACCAGTGCATTATCTAAAACTTTTAGTCTTTCAACAGATAGAAATTTAACTGCAGTCACACAGAAAACAAAATCTCACTAGCTGGGACAAAAGTAGTACCCATAAGACATTTTTATTTGTTGTGTATGGCATACTTCAATTCTCTGATTATTTGCCGAAATCTTCCACCTGAGGCTAGCATCTTGCTCTATGGGCGCTCGATCACGTTAACAAAGGTTGTAACTTCTATGCGGAATGTGGTATCCGCAGGGCCATTCTTTGGGCAAGCCACGGTCTTTGTTGATCAGGGTCAATAAAATAATGAGCGACGAATTGTTCTGCTTCTTCGTCAATCAGTTCTCTGGACCATGTCGCGCGTTTTGACGGGCAGCTGCCAGGTCCATAACACCTGCAGTTCCAATAGAAATTATATTATAACCAAGAAATTCCATTAACTAAGACAATATTGTTCGTGCTTTTCATAAGCCCTAGTAAACAAGGAATTCGTCTGCGATGGGTTAACAAGAGATTTAAACAGTACACGCTGTAATCGTCGATCCTCACTTTTATAAATATTTTCCACTAATTCCAAAATTGATTTAAATCTTCCCAAGTTTCATCCAAAGTCACTCTAGACCTATAGCTGATGTCGAATTCATATAGTTTAGGAAAAAACAATTAAAATTCATCTCATAATAGATTATATTAGGCCTAATCACTCAAAAATCCCTCACCTTTAAATTTTTTTTCAATTCCACCCCGACGTTGAAAATTTGTCAATTTTACCCACTTTTGAATTTTCCGTTTTCAATTGTACCCCAATATTTCAATTTTTGTTAATTTTTTTACTTAAATGATGAAATCATTCAATTAATTAAGTCTAAACATGAAATTAAATTCTTTTTTATTCAAAAAAATACAAATAAGTGCTTTATTTTTAAAAACTAACTAAAAATCATAATCAAATTAACACTAATTTAAATTCTTAATTAATTTAACTAAATTTAAATAAATTTTAAAAATATACAATCAATATATGCGAGACATGGAGAATGTTTTAAACAAATTTCCAAACGCAAAAGACGTTAATTTAATTTTTCAGGGTACAATTGAAACACAAAAATGCAAAATAGGGTAAAATTGACAAATTTTCAACGTCAGGGTATAATTGAAAAGGGGCTAAAAGGTTGGGGTTTTTTAAGACATTAGGCCATTATATTAACAGGAAATCCAAAGTCATAACTGAAAAGCAAACTAGCTTAACCCGAGATACCTGTACTCATAAAAGCAAGCACTTCTCTCATTCTCAGCTTTGCCCCAGTTATTCCAGCCCACATGCTTGACGCATTGATCCATATATGTGTATGCAAAGACCACCCTTCCGAAGGGTCCCCATGGACGACCGAGATATGCATATGAATTCCCTCCATTACCAGTGATCACACATCTGAAAAATGCAACGATCATTTTCATTATACATTTACAAAATAATGAATACCAAAGACAGCCCAGAAGCAGAAAACACAGAAGCGCTGGAGTCTACAAAAATCTTCCAGACTAAAAGAGAAAAGAAAGTAGTAATGCATGTTATACAGCCGGTCATTTCACTTTGTCGATAAACTGACTTTGTGCTTCCCTAGATCCTTCAAACCTATCTATGAGTCCTTGAGATATTATTATCCAACCCTAAGACATTACCGTAGCACATGGTCCTTGTTATGCAGAGTTGCAGAGTTTTGGAAGTAAATTGCAATTTTTGGCCAACAAAGATTATAACTAGGCCAAATAACCAAAAAATGCCAAACTTTTCATGAAAGTTTCACAAAAGTCCAAACCTTTTAATTTTATCCAATTTGTCCTGAAATGCATGATTTCATTTCAATGATGTCCAATCATGTAATTTTGCTCATGTGACACCTACGAGGCGCTAATGTGGCATTACCATACATCAGCGCCACATAAGCAAAATTGTGTAGTTGGACATAATTGAAACAAAATCATGTGTTTTAGGACAAATTGGATAAAATTAAAAGGTTTGGACTTTTGTGAAACTTTCATGAAAGGTTTGGCCTTTTTTGGTCATTTGGCCTTATAACTAATAACTTAATGAAAATAACAAAACTAGATAAGAGAATCCTAAGAGGCTGTGATCCCTGCTTAGCGCTAGGCATTTACTATACCGTAAATATGAAATGAGAAAGAAAACTGATAACTTAATAAAAAGATAGAATTATCAGAAACATAAAATAGGCTTTGTGGGAAATAAAATACAGGAAATGCAGCTTTAGCATTGATGTCTAAGTTCAACGGCATATTACCCCCTTGGAAGTATCTTACTACCAACAATGCACTAGAGCAGAGATGGGCTTAAAGACAAATTGGTCACCTTATGAGTGGTCCTATTAATTAAAAAATTAATGCTTATTCATCTTCTAGAAATATAATACTAAGTTGATATAATGACGAGTCTATGAACTCCATAGCGGTAGTGCCAGACCTCAAGAACACATAACCGGTTGACTCCTGAGAAGATTTTCTGCTCTGTGCAGTGATATAACCAGCTGACTTGCAGTGGATATGACAATGTTCCAGGAGCGCAGTGCTGTTACCAAAAATGAAATCCACACTTCCTTCAATATAGCAATCCTTCAGATACTGTTTTCCATAGTGCAAATATAGTGTATCCTGCATACAAGTTCTATAAGGAAAGTATTTTGGCTGTGATGCATGTTGAAAATTACGGACTCAATATATCAACTTATCAATAATTTTTAATGCAAGGCAAACTTTAAATTTAAAATTAGTGGAACTTTAGATTTCAAGATAATTTAAATCCAATCATAAAGCATAGTTTGATCCAAATTGATAATAACCTAGTACTATATATTTTTTATGGAGTCGCTAAAAGAAGTAATATAAGACATCAAATATACCTGCCACCCGAGAAACCTACAATTATAGAACGCACACCTATCAGCTGTCACCCTGATTGCCACAGCTTGACCTGAACCCTGGGATCAAAAAGAGAAAAAAGATCGATTAATCAACAATCCCAGCATTAACTTAAATAATTAGGAAAGATTTGTAGCAGTAACCAAGCAATTGCTAAAAGAAAAGAAGTATTTCAAACAAGCCATGAATTTGATTTCAAACTTTCAAAGCTCATTTCTTGAATCGGCAAATCCCCAAATATAAAAACACTGATAACAAATCTAAGCATTCAACCTTTTTTTGGCAAACTGAATGGTTTATACAAAATAAGACACAAAAATTTCAAATAACTTTATACACATCTACAATCATAAATCCTAAAATTGGAACATTGCAGCTAATAAAAGATATAAAGAATAAAACCAAAATAAGATAACAAAACAAAACATTACCTCAAAAGTGATATCCTAATACCACAAATATTAAGATTGAATCTTTTCAGAAAATCCAACATTTCATGCTAAACAAAAATCAGATAACCAGAATTGATCCAAAGGAAATCAAATACTATTAATCATTACCTCAGGAGAAGAGTTCTCAAAAGTAAGATTCTCAGCAATAAAATCCTCCCCTTCAACGATCACACTCCCACATCCAAAAGTCCCAGTTCCAATTACTCTAGAAGCCTGCACAACCAATCCAAAATCAACAATCTTTCCCACACAAAAGACCAAAGTACCCATATGGGTATTCTTATAAAAGGGTAAGTTGATTCACCTGGTGATGATCAATTGTGGTGGCGGAATTATTCCAGGTAAGAACAGTTTCCTCAGGTGTTAAACCAGCAAGAGTGATGAAATTCTTTGTTTTGGGTACATAAATTGGTTGCTTGTATATTCCAGGAGCTACACGGATCACTGTACGGCAAGTGTTGCTGAGCGGCACTGCGTCTATTGCTTCTTGCACCGTTATGTAGTCGCCGGAGCCATCTTGGGCCACCGTCAGCACTCTACTCGCCATTGATTCACAGTACAAAGGTACAATATTTCTTTTCGTTTCTATTGCGTATTTATTGGAAATGGCGAAGGGATCGAATCCCGGCGAACAATCGGAGACAAATAGAGACAAAGGGTAAGAAAGGAATTATGTCTGAAAGTTTCCATTAATTAAGAGGGGAAAAGTTACAAACATGATCCTAATGTTTACAACAAGTCTCACTTAATCCCCTTATGTTTTCAGATCTCGATTATAATCCTCGTGTTTCTTTCTTAATTAAAAATCACGACTTAACGCGAATATTCGTTCTTGTTAAATAATCTGACGTGGCACTCTCTGACATCTTTTATAATAAAAAGATATAAAATAGCTCTAATGTTTATTTATGTTCTCATTTTACCACTTAATATTTTTCAAAATTCCATTATGATTTTAATGTTTTTCAAATTGGATAGCTCCACTAATTAATAGTATGTGGCATCAATATAAGGATTTATAGATATGTAAAATTCTAATTTAGTAAAAATTAGTCAAAAGTCTACAAAATCAATTGTCCGAATTTTCTCGGGCCAAAATTATGCAACCAGCCAGCAGATTATGGAGGTTTATTTTTATATTTTTATGGTGGTTCCAGTATTTTTTCTAAATACATTAATTTTATGAATTAAAAATAAAAAAATATTTTTAAATAGTCAAGAATGAGGTATGATTTTTAAAATTTTATAGTATTTTTATAAATAAATTTAAAAAATGGTAAATAATATATTTTTTTAATACAAAATGTTTAAATTATAAAAATAATTTTAATATATTATAAAATATTAACATTTAGCGTAATTTAATAATTGTAGAAAAAATATATTTTATAAGTTATGGCAATTATTGATTATTTCCAGATAAAATTTTAAATCAGAGGACACATAGATCCTTTATCTCAATTTAAAAGCAAAAAAGCTTGAATTGATTTATTAAAATTATAGGTTGTTTTTATTTGATAATTTATTATGCAATTTGTACTTGAGAGCTTAGCCTCATAATACATGGGGTTGGAAGTTCAATCCTAACTCTCTAACAACAGTGATTTTGATTATTTCACGTTTTTCTATTAAATTGATTTACTTAAATCTTTCATCTTCAAATTCTCTTTGCTTCGATTTTTCTGAATAAGTTTAGAATTTTAGTTACGGTAATTATAGTAACTTATATAAATATTGATGATATAGTTCAATTGGTATGTTACATGTTAAAAATGACAAATAAAATTAAAATATTAATATAAGCAAATTTTTATATAAATTTGTTTGTTACTATTATTTTAAATAAAAAATTAGTAAATTACAACAATCAGATATTTTTGAACCGACAATAAATCAAATTTAAAAGAGAAAATATCAGCCATCAATTTCTAAAAAAAATCAAAGTTTTTTTACTACGTGTCACCTATTGAGGATGACCTCCTACAAAGATTGCAAATCGCATAAAACGACACCGTCGTCGTTTTTCCTACTGCAAAATCTCCCTTATTTAAGAAGGTCGACTCTGCAAGACGATTTACATTTCTACAACCTTTGAACGGAAACTGAACCATTTTCTCAACCCAACAACGATGCCGTACTACACTAGGAACGACGAAGATGTCGACGATTTCGACGAGTTTGATCCCACGCCATATGGCGGTGGATACGACATCGTTTCAACATACGGACGACCCCTTCCACATTCTGAGGAAATCTGTTATTCAAACAGGGTCATCGCCGACGAAGATGTCGATTATGAACGCCCCACTTACACGTCTTACGCTGAGCCATCAGCTTACAACGATGACATGCTCCAAGAGGAGTACAGCAGCTACGCCCGACCCAAGGCTCGGCCTGGTTTTGTACCCGGTGGTGGTTCTGTAGGTGGAGATTCATATTCCAGACCTCAGGCTGCCCCCGGGTTTCAGCCTGGAACTGGGTATGGTAGGAAGCCAGAATCTGAGGAATATGGATCTGGGCATGGCAGGCCACAGCAGTCTGAATACGGGTCTGGTGGTTATGGCAGGCGACCTGAATCAGAATATGGGTCTGGTGGTGGTGGGTATGAGAAGCCACCCAGTGAGGAATATGGATCTGGGTATGGACGAAAACAAGAATCTGAATATGGATCCGGCGGGTATGAGAAGCCAGCTAGTGAGGAATATGGTTCTGGTTATGGACGAAAACAAGAATCTGAATATGGATCCGGCGGGTATGAGAAGCCAGCCAGTGAGGAATATGGTTCTGGTTATGGACGAAAACAAGAATCTGAATATGGATCCGGCGGGTATGGCCGAAAACCTGAGTCAGAATATGGATCCGAGTATGTTGAAAAAACTGAGACTCAGTACGGATCTGGGTACGGTGAAAGACCAGAGGCTGTGTCTGAATCCGGTTATGGAGCTAGGCCCCAGTCCGGGTATGGATCTGGGTATGGCGAGAGGACTGAGTCTGAGTATGGAGGGGGTGGGTACGAGCGGAAGGCGAGTTATGGCGAGGAAGGAGGGTATGGTGGGAGGTCTGAATATGAAAAGCCTAGTTATGGAGATGCTGATCCACCTAGGAGGCCTAGCTACCGTCAGCAAGAAGATGAGTATGAGAAGCCTGCTTATGAGAGGAGGGACGAGGATGATGATGGTTCTCGTAGGAAGAAGTATGGTGGCGGTGATGAGGAGGAGGAAGGTTCTCGTAGGAAGAAGTATGGTGGCGATGATGAGGAGGAGGAAGGTTCTCGTAGGAAGAAGTATGGTGGTGGTGATGAGGAGGAGGAGGAAGGTTCCCGTAAGAAGTATGGTTACGGTGGTGAAGAAAGCTATGGCCGTAAAAAATATGTGAGCTTTTCTAAACATTTTTGTTTCATTTATGTTTTATTGATTCATTTACAATTGAAAGTGTGCTTGTGTTTTGTATATATGTCCATATGTTTTCAAATTGAGATTAGCAAAATGACTTCTGTTGGAGATAATTGCCTTGACTGATTCCTTCAATACATTGGCAATTTGCTATATAAAGTGTTCTTGTGTTTGTTGTATAGGATTTATATCTTTGTTTCTATGCACGGAAACTTGTTGAGTTCTATATTCTTGTGTTTCATTTTCGAGTTTATTTCTGTTCTGAAATATTGCAGGAACTTCAAAATATTACTACTAGTATTACCTATAACCTATTTTTACAAACTTATTTGTTTTGGACGTTTCTCATGATATTATTATTACCTTGTCTCTTTGCTAAGATATGGCTAACCTTGAGGCCAAAATGCAGGGAGACGATGATGATGGCTCTGATGATGAGAAAAAGAAGCACTACCGCTCCAAGCACCACCACCGCAAGGACTATGATGACGAGTAAAGCAGCAATTTGTGAATGGGTTCATGCCATTATAGGCTACTAAATAAAGGGTTGAGGCATGTTTCCTTGTGAATTGTGATAATGTCTTTGATAAGTCCCGTCAGTTCATGTGTTTCCCGTGCTTATGTTGTGTGTTGAGTTCTATGTGAATTCGAATGTGTTTGTATGTGTGCTCTGAATAAAATTTCCAAACTTATAAGTTTGAAATTCTGTGGTTGTTGATGAATAATTAAAATTTCTGAGGGTTTTTGAAGCTAACTGAAGATTTGGTATTTTTCTCACCCATCAACTCTTCAGAGTATATTTTAGCTTTATCCATGTTGGGCGAGCAGGGTAGTGTGCGGTTTGATAAATAAGAAAACTATTAATCTTACATGAGGAGATCGTTTCCCATCTCTTATAGCTATCTAAAAGTGTTAAGACATATTTAACAGAGTTCAAATGGCATCAATATTGTATCAGACCAAACTGAAAAAACAAAATAGAAAGAATAATTTACTCAATGGATTCTATTGTCAATGCTGATGAAGGCTCAATCTGTTCATGTGGATTAATTTGTTATTTCTAACCTATGTTCAATGAAAAAGTTGGAATGAAAATATTGAAACAGGAGACTTTGGATCAAATAAAATTTTGCAGTTTGACATTTTCAGAAATGAGCACTGAAACATAGGACTACAAGTTTTCCAGCAACATAACGCTAATGAAAGCTAAATGAAGTTAGGAGTGCAACAATTATGTTTCTGCATTATGAATAAATGCACTATTATGTGATCACTCATAAGCAATCGCTGTTATAGAAACGTGGAAGAAACTGTGGGGCTACTGACCCGAGTCACCATTGAGCATAGCAGTAGTTGGGTAGAAGCTCACAGTTGAAGATTAGGCAACGATTATCATATGCCAGACCTAGGAAATCTTTGTGTTTATGAAAAGTTATAGATAATAGAAATTTCTCACAGAGAAGAGAAAAGAGATGCATTCACTATTTCTTTGCTCAGCTTTCCCGCATATAATGAACCTTCAGATACTAGTCTTTCTATGTGGCTGCAGTATCTGTCTCAGAACTCTCATCAGAATTCAGGACTAAACCAATTCTGCTATTCAACGAGCCTTTGTCATGTGGTATTTCCTTCTAGTGTACTGAAACGTACCTCAAGCATTCCAACTTAAAGTTTTTTCCGATCATCCCTCCTCCAGTAGCATGAACCTCTATATGGGGCAATATCTGATCTGGTCCGACTCAGTTGCCTTATTCAAAAGATCCTCCTTAATTCCTAAAAATTCCATTTAGCATACGTGAGAAGATCTTGCATAATCCAAACAGTAATCTCATCTTAGTTCATTGTCTAGAACCAAATCCATAATTCCGAGTGTTTTTTACGCTCCCACCCAACTGCAGCCTGGATTTTTTGTTGCTCCACTTTCCTGCATTGCTTGCCGCATATCATTCACTTCAGCTGTACGACTTGAAGCAACATATATATCGCGAAGGAGAATATAATACCCTCCTTCATCTGGTTTTAACTCTATCAGTTTCTTCACAACCCTCTCCCCCATATCGACATCACCGTAGATTCTACAAGCTGCAAGTAAAGCTCCCCAAACAACATCATTGCTTTGTATTGGCATGGTAACTATTAATTCATATGCCTCTTCCAACCGGCCTGCCCGGCCTAACATGTCTACCATGCAACCATAATGCTCAACGCTTGGTTCAACTCCATAGTCTCTCTGCATGCTTTGGAAAAGCCTGAAACCTTCATCAACCAATCCCTTGTGTGTATATGCAATTAAAAGGGCTAAGAATGTTATACCATCAGGATTAACACTAGAATTCAACATACAATTAAATAACCCAAATGCATCTTCAGCAAAACCATGATTAGCACACGCAGAAATCATTGAATTCCATGTAATTAAGCTCCTCCTACTCATATTATTGAAAACATGCCATGCTTTATCCATGCTACCACACTTAGCATACATATCAATCAAGGCATTGCAAAGTGAGACCATCCACCCAAACCCATTCTCATTGATGTAAGAATGCACATCTATTCCTGTTTCCAGATCACCTAAATTAGTACAAGCTGAAACCACACTAACTAAAGTGACCTCATCAGGTCTCACCCCTGCATCACTCATATCCCAAAACAACTCTAACGCGTCCCTTGAACGCTTTGCTTTTGAATACCCAGAAACCATAGCAGTCCAAGAAACAACATCTTTATCTGGCATATCATCAAAAACTTGCCTAGCTAGCTCCAATTCTCCGGCTCTCACATGTGCCAAAACCAAACCAGACCACGATATAACATCCACTCCTATCGTCTCATTAAATACTCTCCAAGCTGCTGCTGGACTACCCATTACCGCATACAAATGAATCAATGCATTTTGAACAAACAACTGTGAGCAAAACCCATATTTAAGTACTGCTCCATGTATCTCATCATACTCCAAAACTACCGAAAAGCTACCATCTTTATACGCTCTAGACCGTGACTTTATCAGGAAGTTGAAAGTGAATTCATCTGGGTTAACCCTATTCCGTCTCATTTGATTAAACAAATTAACACAGCAAGAAGGAGACGAGCTTTTAGCATAGCCACGAATAATGGTATTATAAAAGAAAGTGTTTGGTTGAGGCATTTGATCAAACAGGCGGTGAGCGTAAGCTAAGTCTCCAGCGGGAGAAACTGCAGCAAAACGAAGTTTTTTCCCGAGGATGATGGAGTGGTTTTGGAGGTTTGCAGCTATGGAGTGAGCGTGAATTTGTTTGAGGTGGGTCATGAACTGGCAATTCTCTGCCATGGAAGCTAAAGTGGAGGCAAGAGTGACTATTGGCTTGCATTGTTGCTGGCTTGCTGCTAAGTGCATGTAGATATTTCGGCAGTTATAACTGATTTTTCTTTTATGTTTGCGTGGGAGCAACCACTTTTAAGCTTTGGAAATTGTAAAGAGACAAAATATTCTTAAACAAAATGAAGCCTTTTGAGATCAATTAGTAGTGTCGATAAAGATAATTATCGCAATATGAAATCTTTTAATTTTTTTTTAATCATTAAAAAATTCACATGGTTAACGAACTATTGGTTTGTTGCACAAATAACATGGCGCAACGGTTAACATTGTATAATTTTCCTTATTATTGTTGTTATCTACAGAAAGCTAACAAACTCAATCAACCTGAACCGCATTATGAACTTTCGGTTCAATCTGAAATTTTCCTTCCTGTGAAAGAATTATTTGATAAGTCGTTTAGCAATTGCAGACCTATAATTCAAGGAATCTCAGAGGATTAGAATTTTCAGCCATTAGACTTCAGCCTTTATGTTACTAGCTACGTTATCAAATCTTGGAGCAAGAGCAATCTTCATAGTCGGAAAGTGCTTCTGTCCAGCTATGTAGCATGAAAATGAATACGTAAAACTTTGGAACAGAAAACGGGGATGGAAAATGTCCGAAGAGTAAAAACTAACTGCTCCAATTTGACAAAGTGAATAAGCTGCATTGAATAAATTCACATTCAAATTACATCTCAAATATGAGAGAAGTAGTAGTCTTTAAGATTAACTGCTCAGAACTTCAAACCATAGCCAAATGGTTCATCTGTTCTCAAAATTGCAAAACTAAAGGGACTTTACATGAGCATTTAAATGTCGCGCATAAGAAGTTAAAAGTTAAGAAACAGAGGACGCTATCAAAAGCAAAATTGGAGTCAATTCTTCCGATCAAAGTAAAAAAAATCAGAGTAGCTTCTTCCTTTCAAAATATGTCTTCAGATGCCAAAGTTGCAACCCGGCAACTGCTACACAAACTACGAGTGAAAGTAAACTTAGGCTTGCCATTTTCGAGTTTGTTGATCTATTTAGGATCTGCATTTCGTCCTCCCTGATAAATTCAGAGAACAAACAATTCAAAATGTGATGTGCGAGGAGACAGCCAATGCAAACCATAATAAAAGGACAAGAGTCTGAAAAGATAGCGACCCTGATCAAAACAATGCTTAGTCGGGGCCATTTGGTGAACGTTCTGAAGTCACTATTTTTTTAACTTTCCGAAGCAAAATCGGGAAAAGCAAAGTTAGCCAGCTAACCAAATGAAGCCAAACGCAATTCCTCTATCAAGGGTTGTTTAAAGTCTAATCAAATTATTTTTGCCCCTTTATTTAGGAAAAAGGTTATATTATTATTAGCAATTCAAAGTTCCAAAGCAAACATACAGAGAGAAGAGAGAATGAAGAATTAGCATGCGTACCTCTCACGAAGATAAAACATCTCATCGTGAATGGATGTGACTGTGTCAAACAATTTCTTCAGCTCAAGCTCCATAATCTGTTAGACATTAACTGAATCATGAATTCCAAACTTCTTAAAAGATTTAGAAAACCATCCAAAATAAAAATAAATTTCATTATAAACACCGAACTTCTGCATCCTAAACAATCATCAATCTGAACTTTTTTTTTGAGAATCATCAATCTGAACTAAAAGCAGACAAATACATGCTTCAGTTTAAAGAGCTACACGAGTTAAAAAAATAGATAGTGAAACTCCACAACTTCATGTCAAAACTGGATAGCATCATCAATAACTTGAAACAAAATCAAATAAACAAATCTCTATAATCGATTCACAACCATCTTAACTACTGCATTACGCGAATGCTGTACTGTCCATAATAAGAACAGCAGATCCAGACAAGAAAAGAATTCGTATTCTAAGTTTACCAAACCTATAACAACACATCATTTGTAGGGATAAATAACAAACATGTGCACAAAAACATAAGGTTCTAAGAAGAATAACTTCCATAGCTCGACCAGCCGAAGAAGACTATTCGATCATATCATATATCCAATTAGGAAAGAATTTTAGCAGCGATAGATGAAAGTAACCCCTTACATTACTATAAACGAAATCCTCAGGCAAATCAAACTGAGCAAATAGATTAAAAAACAAACAAGAGTAATAATCAAAACCGTTACTTACTTCGATTTGTCCTTTCTTAGCAACTTTAGACCAATCCTTAGCAGCAACACCAGTTTTCCATTCAAAATCAATTGTCAAGGTAACTTCTGGCCTATGTTCATTGGCCCAAAAGCATGTAGTATAATCACCAGCCTCAGCTGCAGTAAATGCATAATTTCCTGATTCCACATGATCCCCATAATGATATGTGCTCCCAAATGGAGATGTCACCTATACCAAATCAGACCCAAAAAAATCACATTTCTTTAACCCTTTTCCATCACCAAACAAAATATAAACAACCTTTAAATCCAATCCACCAAAAAGAGACACAAAATCAGAAATCAAAACTGAATATATTGTTCGTAAACACACAAATCCAGATATCGAAATTGCATAAAATATACATGAACATGCAAAACCAGATATGAATAAACCCAGATATACAAAAATGGCAGAATGTACATAAAAACATACACCCATATACCGAAATTGCATAAAAATGGACGTAAACACACAAACCCTAATATCAAAAACGCATAAAAATGTAATATTTTTAAGGTGGAATTGAAGATTACCTTGACAGTGAGCTTGTGAGAATCAGGTAGAGGCGAAACCTCTTTGGCATTAACAACGTTATATTTTCCGACAGTCATGGAGTTGCTCTTTATATCCTCTGATATGCATTTGGTGTGACCTGAATTCAAATTAAACCGCAACGACTCTGCAATTCTGAAACAAAAAATGAATCCTATTGCTGTTAAAATCAAAAGGTTCAAATTTGCCATTTTGTGATAATAATATGTAATTTTATTGCTAATTTTTTGGGAAGAATCGAGGCTTAGAAGTTAAAGGTGGTATGGTATCATGCATTGAATTGATGGAACTGCAAATTTGGAGATCTGTTTTGTTGTTTTTGTGTTCTCTAAACAATAATTGTCTATCTATATACCCAATGTTTATGTAAGGGGTACTCCCAATATTAAATTTCTAACATACTATGGTATTTGTGGCGATTTAATTTTATAGTTTAATATCTCACATATAAATTTTAATTCTTCATATTTTTTTATAAAATGTGAAATTCATATATTTAGAAAAATTATCGTTTGGATAGAAGATAAAACCAATAAAAATATAGAGATAATTTAAAAATAATAAAAATTCATCATGCATAAAATAATAAAGAGTTTTAAATTATTTATTTTTTAGCATTTAGAAGAAAAACCAAATGAAACTTTTTGGAGGATAGTAAATTTTGACAATTTTTAACAATTCATATACTTCTATCATTTTTAATCATATACTACCGAATAGCATATTTTGTTTACATTCATAAATAGTGTAAAGTTCATAAATTTTAACCATCCAAAATCTTCCAATTCATAAGGTATAGAATTAAACTTGTGATCTATGATTAGAGCTAATGCAATAAAAGGCTGATGCAACTATATCTAAGTTAGAGAAATCAAATTGATTTAGTCTCCACAAAAGAATGTATGGTTCAATCTTAATTCAATTGCCATAAAGAACGTACATTTTGATGTCTAAAGTTATTATTTTGAATAGTTTGAACTGAGTTGGATACGTCTCAGAAAACCAAAAACCTCTTTAGAAAATTATTTTATATTTAAGATTTGAATTCGAAATTTCTGATTAAGGATGACAAAGTTCTTGTCACTCTATTGGGTTGGGACCATGCAGGCTTTGATCTCTTTTTAGCAAATAGAAAAGAAATTTCAATACTGTTTATAAAAATGAGCCTCGATATTTGAAAAATAGAAGTGGTTAATCAGCTCAAGTGGCTTGCAAACATTGATTTGTTCAAATCAGAAAAACAAAATATTATTCTATTGCTAACAAATTAGTCAATTCTTTCCCTTTTAAATTTCTTTCATTATATATTGTACGCATAACGCATGCCCTACCATTTTTATGCAACAATTAATGGTGGATAAGGACATGAAAATATCATTTTATTCAGCTGTTAAAAATTTAAGTAGACTTCAGATAAATGGAGAAAATTTAAACTTGAAGTGATTTACTCTCATAAAAATATGTCCACCACTATAAACTCTCATGTGACTTGATTAAAATTTAATTTATGTAGATTTTTATCGGTATTCATTATTTATAATTAAAAGGATAACATTTAAATTTTAAATAACAATTTTAATTTTATAAATATTTTTTAATATTGTACACAAATATTGTTTTTAGAATTAATTACATAAAAAATCAAATTGCGAGATAAAAATAATGATTGGAAACTGAATGTAAATATTAAAAATTAAATTTCGAGGTCAAAGATAATATTATTTAAAAAAAATGAGAGAAAATTAAGAAAAATTATAGAGAAAGAGAAAAATAAAGAGAAGAGAAGTGGAAAGAAATAAAAAGAAAAAAAATGTCAGGTCATATATTTTTTTTTACACCTGAAATAAAAATATAACGTTATAAAAAAAGTGATGTAATTTTTATTATTTTTCCATGGTGAGATATGATATCATACTATTTTTTTATTTTAGACAAATTTATAAATTTCTCTATTTAATAGATGGAAGGTACAAAAAAACACTCCTAATTATTCAATGGTTATATAATAGACCGACGGTACAAAATAAAATACTAAAAATGAACGTGGTGAGGTGGGAGATGTTGTACGTTGTAGAATAGTGTCAGAAAGTATGTCATACTCATAATATATAAATATATTGCTGTATTAGGTAATGATGTTAACAAAATTAACCAATTAGGCAAAATCTCTAATAAAATGGAGACAGTGAAAACGCAGAATATAATTCCCAAATTTAGCTTGCTAAGATGTGCATGAACATGGTGGCCCCATTATTATTATTTTATCAAATCCTTTTATTTTTCTAACATGATAAATATCTTATTTAACGAGAGTTTATTATTTTATATTTACTCTAATTGAAGTTTAGTTTATCTTTTGTTATATAAAATTTAGAAATTAAATTATAATATTCTAGTAAGACAATTACATACTTTTATTTTAAAGTTTATCAGATGACTATAAATATTATTGTCCATGTTTTTATTTGAATATTTCGTTCTATATTGATAAAAAAAAAAATATTTCCAACAGCAGTATGTTTAAAAAATATATCTTTTTTAAAAAAAATTGTATAGATCTATAAACATTTTAATTTTATATTTATAATTTTAAAATAAATATTTAGATTATTAATTATTTTATAATTTTATAGTTATTGTTATAAGGTATAAAATATTTAAAGATATTTGTAAAATTTTCAACTCATAGAAAAGTAAAGGTCCAATAAAATTTAAAATTATTTATAAAATTAATTAGATCATGTGATGCACATACCTAGAGTAGTAGTATTATGCATTGGAGGAAAGTAGTTAATGGGAGTCCACAAATATTAGGAAGCATGAGCTTGACATTTTTTGTCATATTTTTTTTTATAGCCGCGTGAACCATAATTTGGAAATGCCACAAAGAATATAGCTGTTAAGCTCAATCTCTGATCAACACTCAATTTGCTTTCCCATTTTAAAGACAACCGTAATTAGTGGCGCCATAAAAAATTAATTAGAGGGGGCGAAATAAAAAAAAAAAAAAAAAGTAATCAACGAATTTATTTATACTTAACTTCTTCTTACAAGTTACTGAGATTATTCATAGCTGCAACAATTTTTATATATCAAAAATAATATTTAAATTTGGACGCAATCCCTCCATTAAAGTGGTAGGTGTTAATAATGATGTTATATATATTATGTGGTTGAATCATTAAACACAAAAAATGATAAATAATCAAGATTATGAAAAACAAGCTACCTTCTTCGTGATATTTCTTTACATATAATTATCTCTTCATAAAATAAAACCAAAATTCACACTGAGAGATCTTTAAGTTCACAAAGATTTTAAAGAAAGAATTAAAAAAATTTAGAAGCAGCATTTGTTTTCTTGAAGAAGATGAAGTTCGGAAAAGAATTTGCAGCACAAATGGTGCAAGAATGGCAAGAAGCATACATGGATTACAACTACCTCAAAACAATCTTGAAAGATATACTTCATTTCAAACAGAGAAACTCAGCACCATCTCCCATGGCACAAACTTCAAACTCAGCTGCTTCTTTTCAAAGAAGAGTCTCTTTCTACAGAGCTTTTAGCGGCTTAACAGGCAGGTACAGAGGTTCTCCGAGAAAGAACAGTGGTGAAGAAGATGATGATGAAGTGATACTAATAAGTTCAGTTCAAGATCAAGAAGGAGACGAAGGAGAATATGGTAATTACCAGACTACGTTCTTGAATGCAGCAGAGGAAGGAGGAGACTCTCAGCTTTTGTTCTTTAGAAAACTTGATGTTGAGTTTAATAAAGTTGTTAAGTTTTATAAGAAGAAAGTGAAAAACGTTATGGGGGAGGCTGATGATTTGAGCAGACAAATGGATGCTTTAATTGCGCTGCGAATTAAAGTAGAGAATCCGGTTGTCGGAGGAGCTAGTATCCATGGAGTTTCGTCTCTTTCACCTTCGATTGTTCATCCCATCAATGGTAGAAACACAGGTTTGTGAAAAGTTCCCATAATTAAATTTTTAAGGGTATTATCGTAAATGTGTCTGTCCATTTCCGCGCTTTTATATATAGTATAAGATTTCGGAATTTTAGATGTGTTGGTTATAGTTATATTTTATTGATTTACTGGAATTATGCTCAAATTATTGACTTCAATTTTGTATTACAAGGATGGTCGCAAATGGAAGTGATTCAAGAAGTTGAGATGAGCAATGGAGTGAATTCAGATGAAAGAAGTAGTGATGATGATGACAACTCTACAAGAAGCAATAACAGCATCGAGGGGTTTAGACCAGCTTCATTAGAAGTTCTTGATCATGTAAAAATTAATGTTGAATCTGAAACTCCAGTTTCTACAATGAAGAATATAATCTCGAGTTCAAGATCCGACTTGTCGTACAGCAAGGTAGAATTGAGGAAAGCAGAACAACTTATGACTCAAGCTTTTATCACATTCTATCATAAACTTCAACTTCTGAAAAGCTACTGGTAAATGTTCTTCCTCTGCAATTAAGAATAGAAAAGTTGTGCTTTATTTGAGTTAGTTGACTGTTTTGTTCAATGATATTTGCAGTTTCTTGAACCAATTAGCATTTTCCAAGATCATGAAAAAATATGACAAGGTTAGTACTATATTTCCTAACATATGTTGCACGGAAACAGAAAGGCTGGAACCGGAAACGGCTTCAGACATTCAGAAACATTTCTGGAAATGCATACAAAATCTTGAAACATAGAACTCGACAAGTTTTGTACAACATAGTCTCTAACTACAACATGAATCTGTCAATATCAAATCTTGATTGAACTGTACTAATTAGTGTGATTGCAGATAACTTCAAGAAACGCTTCGAGAGCTTACCTGAATATGGTGGATAACTCTTACCTTGGAACCTCTGAAGAAGTTAATAAACTCATGGAAAGAACTGAGGCCACATTCATCAAGCATTTCGCAAATGGAAATCGCAGAATAGGAATGCGAACTTTAAGGCCAACAGCTAAAAGGGAACGGCACAGAATTACATTTTCATTAGGTATGATCATAAAGCAACTTCAGGATTCTTGATTTGCATGTGGTAGTCAAAAAGAATTTGCAGAATCCTTGAGTTTCTCATCAAAATTTTCTTGGTTTTGCTTATGCAGGTTTCTTCTTTGGTTGCACAATAGCACTTCTAATAGCACTTATTATTCTGATACATGCAAGAGATATTCTTAATAGTGAAGGAGGTCCAAAATATATGGAAAATATGTTTCCACTTTACTCGTAAGTACATAATGCTATAATGAAATTTCTGTATCTCAATTTGGTATTGTAAAGTTAAAATCTCTCTCTTTAACTTAATTGCAGATTGTTTGGATTTATAGTTCTGCACATGCTGTTATATGCTGCAAACATATATTTTTGGAAACGATATCGGATCAATTACGCCTTCATTTTTGGATTCAAGCAAGGAACAGAATTGAGTTATAGAAAAGTGCTTCTTATAAGTTCATGTCTATCAGTACTCACTTTAGGTGCTGTCATCTCAAACTTGGATATGGAGATGGATACAAGAACAAAAAGCTTCCAAGCAATTACAGAATTAGTCCCTTTAGGCCTACTCATAGTAATTTCCCATACTCAATGCTCGAATCATCGTTTTGATCCGATCAAACTGTAAATACTTATCTGTTTTGGACTAATCTGTGATTTCTTTTGCAGCTTGTTCTTCTTATAACATTCTGTCCTTTCAATATCATATATCGATCGAGTCGGTTTTTCTTGATCCAATGTGCTTTTCATTGTATTCTTGCTCCTCTTTATAAGGTCAGATACCAAATTCTTGAAATTCAAATTAATAACATTTGATTTCTGCAAGAAAAGTAATCTCATTTTTATGCTTTTCGTCTCTGCGTGCAGGTTACGCTCCCGGATTTTTTCTTGGCAGATCAGCTCACTAGCCAGGTAAGGAATGATTGTAGAGTTATTCCGTTGTTTTTGTATGATGAATTAGAAATAAGTTTACTGTTTATGAAAGTAATATAAAATTTACTGTTTTAGGTGCAAGCACTCAGGAATTTGGAATTCTATGTTTGTTACTACGGATGGGGAGATTTCAAAACGAGAACAAATACTTGCAGAGATAGCAAAGTTTTCGAAATCTTTTATTTTCTAGTGGCTATGATTCCATATTGGACTCGTTTCCTTCAGGTATGTGTATATGCATCTATAGATATAGATAGTTCCATTGCAGCAGCAATGTTTATTATGTTGCGCGGAAATCGAATTGCTGAAACGGAAAAGGTTGAAATGGAAAACTGCGAAATGACATTTTTTTACAAGAATAGGTTACAAACATTCAGAGTTTCATAAGCTTATCTGAAAATAGAAACGAAACTGTAAATTGTCAGATCTCAACAAATATCTGTGCAACATATAGCAGCATCTTTCTACTTTCTTGTTTCCAAGTCGTTCCTTAGCTAACTCGACAATGTTCTTTAGTGTCTTCGCCGGTTGTTTGAAGAGAAAGATTCAATGCAATTCTATAACGCAATCAAGTACTTATTAATTGTCGTCGCGGTTGCCATGAGGACATTGTACGACTTCAGAAAGGAAACGTTTTGGATGATTTTTGCAGCAGCAACATCAGGTGTTGCAACAATTATTGCTACATATTGGGATATAGTGATAGACTGGGGTCTTTTGCGACGAGATTCGAAAAATCCATGGTTGAGAGATAAACTTGTTATACAAAACAGAAGTGTTTACTTTATAGCAATGGTAAGATTATATTTTAATCTGCATACTGTTGATTCTTTACATGTGTGTGCACGCGCGCACATACAGTTGCTGACGCACTTCCGAGTAACAGTTGAGTTGTGATAAATGGCAGGGTTTGAATGTTGTGTTAAGGCTTGCTTGGATGCAGACAGTTTTAGGTTTTACAGAAACACCTTTTTTGCATAGGACAGCCTTAACTGCAATCGTTGCCTGCTTGGAGATTATCCGGCGTGGCATATGGAATTTCTTCAGGTACATATACACATTTATATTGCACGAAAATCCTAAGTTTTGAAGTTTTGTTTCCGTTCTCTGAAAACTTATCAACTCCCTACGTTTTAAACTTTTGTTTCCGTTTACGAAAACACTTCTTAAACTCCAAAGTTTATCTTTTCATTAAAAAAATATCCTTTTGCTGTCAGCATTTCCCCTTTTTTTGTTTCCGTGCAATATATGTTATAAGGAGATTAATTAATAATGAAATAAAAAGCAAGTTTAAAGACAGCAGTAATTTAGAAACTTGGATTTCAAGTTAGGTTGGAATCCATGACTGAAAAATCTGTTGCAATTTATCTTTCAGGTTGGAGAATGAGCACTTGAACAATGTTGGGAAATATAGGGCATTCAAGTCAGTGCCCTTGCCTTTTTCCTATGAAAATGGGCATCAAGACAAAAGAGTGTGATCAAGAAGAAAAAGCAACATCAATTTTTGATTTGTATTTGTTTCTCAATTTAATTCATTTTTTGATTTTATTTTTGTTGAGTGGAAGTGAAGTGTAAAATACAAGAAAAGAAAAAATATATGCAGATAAAAGTTACCCAAACTCTCAAGCCTTAACTGAAATATTGATGTGATTCTGATAAAAGTTATCTCAAGCCAAGAAACACAACTGTAACTTCTGTAACCACAAATCAACAATATTTGTCAGGAAACATATTATGCAGCTTTACAGTTTGATAACTCTTTGATTCACAAAAGAAAGAAGATGAAGCTGAGTCGTGGAAAACTCTGAGTTACATGTATGTATATGTTTGCCATCACACAGATTTTGAGTACTCTTGATCGGATTCGTCTCCATTATGTAGCATGTCGGAAGAGTTTGAAGCCGAGTTTTCAGCTGTTACAGCACCATTACTTTCATCATCCTGGTTCTTGAACAGAGATGAAAACGACAGAGGACTGTAGGTGGAGCTTGCTTTCTGAAGGCCTCGTATAGCTTTCATCGCAGCAAGGGTGCTGCGATATATATCCATAGTACCATCGCCAAGAGTTGGCGATCTCTCAGGCGCTATACTTGCCTGGTTGTTTATTGGTAGATTTGGTTGCTTTTTTGTAGAACTAGTAGCTTCTATGACTTCTGCCTGCAGCGGAAACAGGAGCTCTAGGTTTGCCTCGCATTCACGGACTAGCCTACTTAGTGGTTCAGTTGTGAAGAAAGGCTGACGAAGAGCAAGCTGGCTAAACGGTAGACATAGCAACTCTCCCGTTCGTTTATCATATTTTTTCAGAATTTTAACTAGCCCTGTCAAACCAGAGAATGAACATGGTTTTAGGAAAAGTGAAAAAGCCGCTGGCCATACAAATTAAATATAGAGAAATAAAATAAGTGAATTGGAGAACCTGCAAAGTTTAAGGAGCTATAATTTTTTAGAAGCACCATCTCGCCGTGAATGGTAACCAAGTCTTTACGAATGTCCATCATCTCTTCGCTAAATTCACTATCTGATGTAAAAACGCCATTCTTGCTACTCTGTTCTTTTAGACTCTCGATTCTTCCCTTCAGCTCCTGATATCATTGCATATGAATAAACAGAATAAGGCACACTATCGATGTTACCACTGAAAATCAATAATGCTGAAGACATTTGGATACTGGAACACAGAATTTAGTCAGCTCATCAATGCGCATAATTACTTCTATACGGAGAAGTTGTGGAGAGAGTAAAGGTCGTCTAACAAGCCTCACAACCCCCATTTACAGTTAATCTTACTAGAACACACAGTATGCAGCCAACCCCGATTTTAACTGTGATTTTTGAACACACAGTATGCTGCTTCCCTTTTGCCTCTTATTTACCAGACTTAATGACACAACCAGGATTGTGATCTAAATCAGAAAAGAATTCCAAATTCCCATAGCACAATGAAGTAAACGGTATTACTAACCAAAAACTCAATTGCTTACTGGTCTAATACAAATGATTTTCAAGGCAACAACTGGATCTGTCCAATGACCTGACCTACTGGGTAAACGGTTTAATTAGAAAATACTATCAACTTAGATTTCGTTTACATTGATCACATAGATAAATACGGAAAAATTTGAGAATGCATGTTAAAGTTGCACTAGTACTTTTTAAAAACCACCAGAGGTCTTCCTCATTCAAGGCATCAGGAACTGGAACTTTGTCATCGCTCATTAAATTCACTGAACAGTCATAAGAGGCTACATTAAGTATGATTAACACATTTTACGATGACTAGTTTGCAGAACTTCAAACAATATAACAATAGCTTTCCATAATTATTGTTATGAGAGAGAAAATGCCAATGAAATCAGTTCATAGTGAAAAACAAGGCCACCCTATCACTTATAAGGCATACTGATAAAGCCAAAAACTAAAGGTTTCATAAAACTCCATTCGAACACAGAAAGTCCAATAAATCCATAACTCCCAGCCGCAGCACCTGTTAGTGCATGTAGAAGTTATACAGAAGAACCATAACCAGATCTTTTATCATGTTATAACACTGTATTTTTCGTCAACATCTCATCACACTTTCATATCTACCATCTGCACATTCCGATATCATTTTCAAACCATTTTGATTCACATAGTGGCATAAGTTATCTTGCCCTAAACACAATGGCAAATCATTTAGCCTAATTGCATATACTCTTTTCAATCCACTTATCTCTAAATTTAAATATCTTACCATTTTAAACTTCCATTCTTGCCTCATCAATTTCTTGCTCCATTACCAACAACTTAAACACCAAGCATTTGTTTCCATACATGAGTTTGCTTCAGCAGGTTCTCTGTACCCCCACTATAATAAACAAAACACTTCGAACTTCATTATCCGGTTTCGATCACAGGGAGCATTGACCAATACAAATCCAATTTTCACTCTTCTTAGTTATTTTAGTTCAAACAAAGTTTTAATCTTTACTATCCCAAAGAACATGAAGACCCTATAAAAACACAAACAAACACATTTACACAACCTTATTAAAGCTAGTTTATTTACAAGCCAAAAGCCCTTCTATATAAACTCACACCAACTACGATTTACCCAATAAAGTAAGAAACTTTTAGGCATAAAAACAAACACAAACATACATAGCACAATATATAAGGGATGGGAAATAAAAAAAGAGAACCTGAAAACGGATAATAAATTCTTCCTCTTTATCAACATAGAAATCATTAAACTTGTCAAGCTCTTCACTCAAAATTCGAATGAACCATTCTTGGAGAATAACCAAGGAGCCGTTTGAAGCAGTGTGGCGATCGTCATCATCGGCGGGAAGAGGTGGCGGGTCAAAGGCGGCAGTAGAGGCTGAAGGGAAGCGTTTAAGGAGTTTCTTGAGAGGTTTATAGCAAAGAAACTTATCCCTCCATTCAGGGAGGGTTTCCTCTAGATGGGTGGTGAATTCTTTCCCAAATTTCATAGGTTTGATCTGTTTTATTTGAGTTTGTTGATTGAGTTGATGTATTGTAGCTGTTGGGGAGACTATTTCAGAGATGGGAAAATGGGTGAGGAGGAATTTGGAATCTAAAAAGAAAGTGGGGTTGTGGATAGAGGAACTAATTTTGGAGATGCAGTGCAGGCCCTCAGTTTAATGTTTTGGCATATGTTGATCTTTAGATTTGATTGAATGGATTGGCATCAGCATCATCACCCTTTTGTTTTTCTCTAATTCTTTTAAAGATTTGTTTTGTTTTTAAAAAAATTAAATAAAAATGTGGTTAACCCGGTTCGAATTTCTGTCTCGGTATTGAATAAATTATTTTTAACTTTTTTAATAAAATAGATATCAAAACTTGTGATCCAAGATCAAATAAATCATTTTTAATTTTTTTAGTTAATTAAATTTTAAATTTTATGTCTCGGATCAAGTGTCATATATTTGAGGTATACATAAAAGATGTTATTTGACCTAAATTAAAAAAAAAATGGGATCTAATTCTAATTGACTAAAATATAAAAGGTGATTTATTTGATCCCGATATATAAATTTGAAGGTGGAGTTGACCCTTTGCTCAAAATTAAATTGTTCAGACCTAAAATTTTAGGTCTAATAATTCAAAAAGGTCAAATGTTTAACGAATTATGTTCAAATGTATAAATCGCCTCGATAATGTCCAAAATCGTATTATAATGTTTCAAAAATGTCCTACTCACAATTGGAGCGTGCTTGTAATGATGTATCACTTAGGTAGTGTGTCGGTACGTGCCACGTCGATAAAAACTAAACCTTAAAAAAGCCAAACCTTTAGTTAAAAAATTCATAATGTCCAAATGTGTAAATTGTCTCGATAATCCAAAATTATATTTGACGTGTCAGGCCACCTAAGCGGCAAATCAACAATTTTGTTGGTTGGACATTTTTGAAACGGTAATAATACGTTTTTAAATATTATCGAATCAATTTAAACATTTGAACATAATGGAAACTTACGCTAACGTTTGCCTTTTTGATCCATTAAGACAAAAATTTATTGAAGAAAATAAGGGTTACAAAGTTATAAATATTTAAAGGGACAAATCGCATTAGATAAACTTTTTCTTTGATTCAAATTACTTGCTTTTTTTAATAAGAATTAAATATAAACTTTTCAAATCAAATGACAATATAGTTTGCTCACAGTTTTCAAATTTAAGGAACCAGAAATTTTATGAGAAAAAGGATTAGATGTCCCTCAGTTGTTGAAACCTTATCAAAATTCAAAACAATTCCAATTTTATCTAACCAAGAATCTGATTACACTTACATTTAGATTAAACTTAACTATAGTATACGGAACAACAAAATTAATCATTTAAAGTTTTAGAAATGATTAGCATTAGAACGATGATCATTACTTGGATCTAAAAGATATTTATTTTAACAGAATTCGTCTATAATTGTTACTGAACACTTATTTTCAGACCCCCAAGCAAAATATGTGATCCTAGACTTTGAATCGTTCCTTTCCGCAATATGTGGGATCATGGGTCACTCGTAACTAAATACATGTTGTGAGTAATGCGTGATCGGACTATAAAAGAAGCCGAACAGTATCGGTAATATTATCCAACCATAATAAGCAGCCTTTTGGATTACAGCGACTGAAACAAAAAATGAAACAGCTATCGACAAAGAACTGGAGGGGCTATTGTTTACGCACAACTACTTCTAAACCCATCCTTCAATCATGCAGCATGTTTAACAGCCAAACAAAAAAAAAACATAGAAAACAATAACATAAAAATACATGTTATTTATAACACATTATTTGCCCAACTTTGGCCAGCCAAACTGACAAAAGGAAATTTGGTGATGAAAAGCCAATTAAACCACCAAATAATAAAGCGTACAGTTTAAAATTAGAAAATAAAAACAAAAGGACAGGTAGTGAGCTAAATAGTCTCTAAGCTCAATATTATTCATCCTTCAATTAACCAAGTTATCCTGATGTACCAAGCTATATGGTCTCCAGGGCTTGAAGAATATCGGCCTTCAGATCGTCGAAGTCCTCAACTCCAAAGCTGAATCGCACCAAGTTATCTTTAATCCCGTACTTTTCCCTCTCTGATTGGCTCAGATCCCTGTACCAAATTCAAGAGATTAAAAACAATACAAAAAATAGGTGCACCTACCGACAAGATGAACAGTTCTATAACTCACCAGTAAGACATTATAGCTGGTTGATCCACGATGCTTTCACACCCACCAAACGATGGGGCTATATATGGGATTTTCAGTGCATCCACAAACTTTATGGTGGTCGACAAATCCCCATTTACCTGAACCATTAACCAGATATTAGCTCTTAATAACATAAATCGCTATACGTAAGAAAAAGAAAAGATGCAAAATCAGTCATCAGATGTAGTCGGCTAAAAACACTCACCTCAAAACTGACCACACCACCGAAGCCAGTCATCTGCTGCTTGGCAAGGAGATGTTCAGGATGACTAGACAAACCTGGATAATAAACCTGCTTCACCTGCCAAAATCATTTAAAGAATTAAGGCTTAATGTCAGACAGGAAACAGGTGTATCAGTTGTGAAGCAATTTTATGTAACCTGAATCTTCCCAACGGAATCAAACAATATGCATGGGACAAATTGGCCTACTTCATAGACATAAATAAATACTCTATAGCAGCTAAATATGCAGCAATTAAGTATAATCATATTAGGAATGAATTCTTATCAAGTGAAGTACAAACTTGAAAATTAACAGAATATTATCTAAACCTTGGGATGAGCCTCTAAAATTTCGGCCATCCTCAATGCGGTTGAATTCTGTTGCTGTACACGAAGATGCAGTGTCTTCATGCCTCGGATGATCAGGTAAGCAGCATTCTGACATAGAAATTAGGAAACTCATTAGAAAAATTTGAAAATTTAGAAGGAAAAAAAAGGACATTCACATAAAATTATTTGGTGAAGATGCGCCAGAATAACTGATAAGATCATAACATTAAAAAAAGGATTAAAAAAAAACCATAAAAATTGTGCAAATATCTTGTAGTAAGCACCATTAAAGTACAAATTCAAGTATCTGGATTCACACTGGAAGTTCAGATGCCAAGATGTTAGAGTAATAAAACCTTCAGATTTGTTAACATCATTAAAAACAGTAGTAGGGTAAACAAAAATACAAAAACATGAAGAGGCATGCCTAGAAGCCAAGCAACCAAGACAACTTACCGGGTTGAGAGTACCACCCAAAACATGATGCAAAGTACGAACTTCAGAAATTATTTTTGTGGAACCGCTTATGCAACCTGCAAGGACCTGAAGACATTTGGGTTTGATGCTTTAGCCTCAACAAACTGCTAGCAGAACACACTGGCATTTTGTAAACAACTAATTGGCGAACAAGTTCAAACTTACATCATTATGTCCACCGATGAACTTAGTTGCAGAGTGAAGAACAAGATCAGCACCGAGAGCTAGGGCCTTCTGATTAAGAGGTGTTGCAAAGGTACCATCTATGCAGACTATTGCTCCTTTTCTATGGCAGAGCTCTGAAACCAACTTAATGTCAACACATCTCAGGAATGGATTGGTAGGAGACTCGGTGAAAAAAAGAGAAACCTGCATGGAAATTAGTACAAATTAGTTTCTCTGCTCAAAAATAAAGTACCAAAAGCATAATAAACTACTTTCATTTACTACTGACATTGTTCTTCTCAAGTGCAGCTTCCAGACCTTCCATATCTGCAGGGTCAATAACAGTGGCCTGCATAATCAATAAGGATCAAAATCATAATTAGACATCTAAAAATCAACTTAAGTTTCCTACTAAAGAGGTTACTACCTCTGCACTTGAAAATGGTGCTCTTTTTTCATATATAGTATGCGCTATTCATATCTAATAGTATTCTGTAGGTACAGCACAAGATCTCAAAATAAAAGCTATACCGTGATCCCCATTCTAGGAAGAACAGTCTCAATAAAGATCCTAGTCTTCCTGTAGCAATCCGTAGTAGTAACGATGTGCCCACCGGCTGGAACCAAAGCCAATAGCATAACAGTACTAGCACACATCCCAGAAGCCATAATCAAAGTTGATTCAGCCCCTTCAAGGGCACTAATCTTGTTCTCCAGAACCTCAGTAGTTGGATTTCCATATCTCCCATATTCAAAACTCACACTCCGTTTCTCCTACAATAATAGCCAGATCACAAATCTTTCAAATACCACTTTACCCAACAACAATGTTACCACTATTAGTATTATCTCTAACAAATAAACTACAAGATTAAGACAACACATAAATAATACCTTGAAATCGAGAAGCTCTTGAGTTTTCTTAAAGAAATAAGCAGAAGTATTAACCACCGGAGTCGTAATTGCATCTGTAACAATACCGCGACCTAATCGTTCACCTGCGTTATTTAATCACCAAAAATTTCATTATTAACTAATTATCCATTAAATACGTAAGAATAATTAAGATTTGTATAAAATTTAAGTACCAGCATGAACTGCTATGCTCCCATCGGAGCTCAAAAACGACGAGTATTTTAAATCACTACTCAAATCCTCAAACTGTACATTTCTATTCTCATTAACAACAGCCACTTCATCACCGGAGATCAACTCAACCGGCTCAGCAGCGGAGATTGCGGCGGCGGCGGCGGAAGCTGATGCACTAGCAGCCGCCGCGACAAAAGGAACACCAGAGTCGGAGTTGTCAGTCCACGAAGCAGCGACGATTTGAGCTACACCGATGTTGCTACAGTTACGGCGAGCTTTAGTGCTGAGCTGGCGAACAAAGTTAGGAGGGAATTTTAGTATCAACGACAAGCCACTACCGCCGCCCAAAAATGAAGAAGCTGATGAGCCCTTAGGAATGGAGTTAAATCGCCGAGAAAATCGGGGCTGGTCCGTGCCGGGTGAATCAGAACGGCACTCGAAAAGGGGCGAAATGGCGGCGGTAGGGATGAATTTAGGGCACGGACTAGAGGAG
The DNA here is from genome assembly GCF_937616625.2 of Mercurialis annua. Lineage (NCBI taxonomy): Eukaryota > Viridiplantae > Streptophyta > Magnoliopsida > Malpighiales > Euphorbiaceae > Mercurialis > Mercurialis annua. The sequence continues at coordinate 33,553,231 of NC_065573.1, read as the reverse complement.
ACGGCCATTGTTTTGACGACGAAGAAGAAATGAAAAAATGAGGCGAAATCTAATGAATGGAAGGATTTAAAGGATTTAGATAGGAGTGAAGGGTCAATATAAACGCGTTAATTGTCTGTCGTTTTGTTAAAATAGCAAGTGTAGTTTACTTTAGGTTTCAATGATTAATGGTTAGATTTTCTTTACTATAGTTAGTTTTAGTGCTATTATTAATTTATTAATTAAAGTCATTACTATAATATTTGGCAGATAAAATGAGTTTTTGGATAGGGACAAATTGGCATTAGGTCGAGTTTGTTAAATTGGGCTAATTTTCACCAAATTTATTATTATAATATGTGATAGTAAAATTTCTGATGAATAAAAAAATTATTTCCATCAATTTCAAAAGGCCTAATTACTTAAAAAAAAACCCACCTTGAAATAATTTTTCGTTTATACCCTGACCTAGGAAAAAGTTCATTTGTACCCTTTTTTTGATTTTTCGTTTTCAATTGTACCCCAAAATTTTATTTTTTGACAATTTAATTAATTATAGGATGAAAATATTAAAAATAATTAAATAGAAGGGTTATATCATCTTTTTTCTATTTGAAAAAATACAAATAAGTTAAAAATGAAGGATTATTTTAAGCTTTTTCTAGATAAAAAAAAGTTCAATTTGGTGCTTTAGGGTAGAGTTGAAAACAAAAAATCAAAAAAAGGGTACAAATGAACTTTTTCCTAGGTCATGGTATAAACGTCGGGTTTCCATAGAACTTTCTTGCTGCTATTTACATTTAAATAAATAGATGAATAGTCATTCGACGAAAAATCATTAAAATATTGCATTTCCTCTCAGAATAAATATTAAGTATATAGATCCGAGTAGAAATAGAAAAGGAATTTGTTATATTGTGTCAAATTCACATCGAAAAAAGTAATATTTCTTTTTCCTAAAAAAACATAAATTTTTTGCAAAATCGCGCCTATTAATAAGTTTCTATTTCAATATGGAACGAAAAGGACAATATACAGGATGGGTAGAAGAAGTTGTGATACTTGATACTGGGCTCCACCCATGATCTGAAACTCGGGAATATATAAAGAATACATCAATCCTATAGATCCTTATGATTAACTGTGGATCCAAAATAAAAATAAGTGCTTAGTCTTATTTTTTTATCTTTTATATTTAGTTAAATATGTATCGAGTAAAAATATATACATATAAAATAAGATCCTTGTATTTGTATTCGGCTCAATCCTTTTAGTAAAAGATTGGGCCGAGTTTAATTCCAATTCAATTAAGAGAACGAACGTCAATTAGTAGATTACAAAGTATCCATTGCTGGGAATTCAAATTTAATCTCCTTCCATACTTCACAAGCAGCAGCTAGTTCAGGACTCCATTTGCAAGCTTCACGGATAATTTCATTACCCTCGCGAGCAAGATCACGTCCCTCATTACGAGCTTGCACACATGCTTCTAGAGCTACTCGATTAGCTACAGCACCAGGCGCATTTCCCCAAGGGTGCCCTAAAGTTCCTCCACCGAATTGTAGTACGGAATCATCTCCAAAGATCTCGGTCAGAGCAGGCATATGCCAAACATGAATACCCCCGGAAGCTACAGGTATAACACCAGGTAAAGAGACCCAATCTTGAGTGAAATAAATACCGCGGCTTCGATCTTTTTCAACAAAATCATCACGCAATAAATCAACAAATCCCAAAGTGATCTCTCTTTCCCCCTCAAGTTTACCTACTACGGTACCAGCGTGAATATGATCTCCCCCAGACATACGTAACGCCTTAGCTAGTACACGAAAATGCATACCATGATTCTTCTGTCTATCAATAACTGCATGCATTGCGCGGTGAATGTGAAGAAGTAAACCATTATCTCGGCAATAATGAGCCAAGGAAGTATTTGCAGTGAATCCACCTGTTAAGTAGTCGTGCATTACGATAGGAACTCCTAATTCTCTCGCAAATACAGCCCTTTTTATCATTTCTTCGCATGTCCCCGCAGTAGCATTCAAATAATGTCCTTTGATTTCATAACATGCTAATTTGTATGATAAAACATATGGACAATTTTCCAAGAGATCTTTTTTAAATTTTAATTACAGAGATATTCACTTTTTTTCAAATATTAAGTTTTTAGTGTATTTATTTTTAAGTAGATTGATATTTCTTCAAGTTCAAATAAAGCCATATTGTCTAATCTTCACCGTTTATTACAAAATGAATAGTATAAATACATTTAATTAAAATTAGACTTTTATAATCTACACTATTTATTTTGGAATGAATGATTTAAATACATTTGAACATGACTCCTCGAGTTTATTTGAACTTATGGGAATTGCAATCCAAATCGGATACCAATATAATTAGCATTTTATAATCTAAATTTTTGTAATTATTTTATGAAAAAAAAATAGAGTAGTTTAATGATAACACCTAAAATATAAACTACAAATATAAAAATATATATACATCAGTGACATATTATTAATATGTTATAAAAATTATTTATAAATATTGATAGCATAAAGATGATATTGTCCTTAATGTATATATTTTATGTCCGTAATTTTTATTTGTTAGATTAAATGTATTATAAGTGTTTAAGTAGTCGTTATTTATTAAAATTAGAAACTAAGTCGCATATATTTATTTTATTTTATATTCAGAAATTTTATTATCATAATTAAAAGTATAAATTACTCCATAAATTAAAATAAAAAGAAATTAGGTAGCTAAATATTACCCGTCAAGATTTGTTTGTCTGTTGCTATGCTATGTGCTGACACTGCACATTGTGCATTTTACCAGAGTTAGCTTTTTTTGGGAAGCTATCGTGTAATATCTACACAGTCCCACTTTTGGCTTCTCTCGATCTTTTCTTTTTACATCACATTTTGGATTATTAATCACCCATACCCCTCGATTTTTAGAGGTCTGTGCACAAAATTTCCTAACATTTAATTTTTGTGGCGGCACTCATAAAATTCTCTAAATTTCAAATATGATCAAAATATCTCTAGCGTTGTCTTTTTCAGTCACTTATCATTCTTTATCATTTTTTCAGTCACTTATCATTTTCAATTAAGTTTGTTTTTAAATAAAATAAAAATAATAATATTTATGTACAAATCAAATTGAAATAATCAATCTGAAATAAAACGTTGACTAAATCTAACCACTTTAATTTGATTCTTTTTTTTAAAAAAAATAATTTCTATTCCATTGTAAAATAAAATTTTAATTTAAATATACGTTTATAAATACGGAATATACATCGGTACTTATAACAATTTGAGTGAACCAATAATAATGTAAAAAAAGGTAATAATAAAATGTGGAATGTCCATTATGCGCAATACAACATGCAGAAAAGACATTAGCCACTATCATTTTATTTATAAAAGCAGTGAATCAACATCAACTTCACCTTAAAAAAACATCCAACGTTAGCTCAAAAAACATCAACTTAAGCTAAAGTCCAAACAACTTCACTGGCCATTGCCATCTTAAAAAGGAAGCCTTATTTCTGGCCCTTCTTCTTCGTGAAAAGCCAATGCCGAAAGCTAAAGAATATGATTGAACACAACTTGAGTTTTTTTTTAAAAAAAAAATAAAAATTAGATCTTTTGTTTGGTGGTTCTGTAGTCGTTTTTAGTCGATGAAATTCTATTTTTATTAAAAATATATCAATATAAAAATTATTTTTAGTATTAGATTGATTAGAAATGTCTGTGACTTAAAATGTTTTTATCATATTTATAACAATATATAAATTTTGAGTCACTTATTTAATAATAATTTTTAAATTGATTGATGAAATTGTTGTAACTAAGTTGATGAGGATAGACAAAGTTCAAGAAGTGCTCTGGGTTCCTTTTCAAGGTCCCAAACACGCATGTGAACGGAACATAAAACTTATAAAGACTTGAGACCATTTAGCAGCTTGGCCCATATAAAGTAAGCCCATTGTGCTTTAAACATGTCTTCCATATCCATATTTCTATAGAGAGCTTAGGACCATCTCCAACTACAAAGTTGATCTTCACTAACATTTTTTTTAAGCCCATCCTGTTTTTATGGTTTCGCTCTGACTAATCCGGATCCAATCTTGGCATGGTGGGTGAGTCTTCTAATGGGATTTTCTGCATTCACAAGACTCGAATCTAAAATCTTACTTAAATGCTACCAAGCCATTGAAGTTAATTTAACTCCAAATTCATCACATTAAAAAAAAACTGAATCTGTGGCTCAACCCACTTGGTCATCGGCAGGATGAAGCCATAAATTATTTAAAAGGCCAACAAATTTTATAATTTAGTCTGAAATAAATAATTAAGGTGGTTAAGTTTTATAAAGGTTAATACTATATATAATTTAAACTAATTAATACTACTAATTAATATGATTTTTTTGAGAAGGTGGTCAATTCAACAAGATGGCTTCGCCGTTAACCATCGGTGTATAGTTCAACTAATTTAAATGGTTCAATCAGTTAAAATTAGATAAATATATTTAAGCCACATATATAATTATGTATATTTAGAATAAATGTTTAAAATTAAAATTTAAACTCATACATAAAATTTGAATTAGCAAATGAATTAAAAAATTAAGTAAGCAAAATATATTCTAACAGATAAATGAAGGATCGAATGATTTTTATGATTTAAGAGGTCCAATAATCTCCAATTTATGTGGGTTTTTTTATTTAAACAAATTAAACCGTATTTTCTATTTTTGAAAAAACCAAACAGACCAAACTGATTGAAGTGACTGATCCGGTTCGATTCTTAAACCATGAGATGTGCAATTAGTAGCTGCAGTAAATAAACCAAGGTTGATAGCAAAGGGTACACAGCAAATGATTAAATTTTAGAAGTGAAAGGGGGTCATTTAATAAGTACAGTTGGGCGCAGTTAATTAAATAAAGAGCCATGTGAGGTTGAAATAAATGTTATTGTACTCAATCAACCAAAAATTGGGGCAAATATAGCATATGAAGATTAAAGATATCAAAAGTGTGGTCAAAATTTCACTACCATAATTTCTCCTATACTATATAACTTTCAACACAGCCTGGCTTCATCATCCTTTCAATTATTTGGAAAATAACAGTTACTCCCTATTAAAATAATGGGTTAATTGCAAATTAATACACGAAATTTACCCTAATTTGCAATTACAACACGAACTTTGAAACTTGGCAATTTAATACACCAACTTTCATTTTTTTGGCAAATTAGTACACCGACCAATCATACAACAACACGTGGCTGTATATGACAATGTCCACGTTAGTGTTTTTCCAGTTCGGTGTATCAATTTGCCAAAAAATGAAAATCGGTGTACCAATTTGCCAAGTTTTAAAGTTCGTGTTGTAATTGCAAATTAGGCTAAAGTTTGTGTATTAATTTGCAATTAACCCTAAAATAATCGGCACTTCTAATTTTTTATGTAATTTTAAAAAATACTTATTATTATATCAGTTTAAATTATCATTTTTAATACCTTCATTCAATTTAATTTAGAAAAACGACAACTAATTGTATTCAATATCATAAAAGACATATTTGGATGTCAGAACATTGTATGTTATGAAATTTACATTATATTTTCTTAACAAAAAATAGTTTGGTGTATCGATTTGTCAAAATATAAAAACCGGATTAATTTTGTCAAACTCTTAGATTCATATTATAAATTCAATATACGCCAAAATTCATTATGTAATTTGCATTTAATCCTTAAAACTTAAGGACCGAGATTTAAAATTATTATGTCTTATGTACTATTTTGATAACCATTTGTCATATTCTAAAAATAATAATATGTTCATAATCTGAGACAAACATACATCATCCTAGTGTGGTACGCAAGTCGTTTTTGTCAATAAAATTTGAAATATGGCTGCCAATAATTAAAATATTCATAAACCCTAAAAATAACATAGACATAAGCTTTTATTATGGGGCTATTATATGTTTTGAAAGCAAAGTGACAATTGAAGAAGGTGACTCAACTTGTTTTTAGACATTCACCACTACAAATTTTGATTATGTTTCAGATAGTAGCAATGCAAAAATAGTAGGAATTAATGTAGAGGTTAAATAATTGATTAATCAATTAAAACCTAACCATTAATTAAGGACATTGTGTTTATGTTGGTCAATCATACTGATAGCAAATTTAAGAAGGCTCTGTAATGGAGTAATTGAGTAGAGATACTATAAAATTATTCATTTAAACTTGGGTGGTATTCATATGATCTATTTAACTAAGTTAAATATTTTAAATGGTATATATAAATGTTGAGAAGCAATTCCTTATATAAGTACTTTTTCCTCTCCAATTTTTTTTTTAAAAGAAACTAGTATAGACATAGAATAACAATATGAATAGTATTTATCTTAATAGGGGTGTGTAAAAATGAATCAAATCAAATTATCAAATATTCTTCAAATAAGAATTGAACATATAATTATGTTCGGTTTGATTTAGAAATATACAAAAATCTAGTTTTTTGATTCGATTCTTCTTTTGGAGTAGAAAAAAATTGATGTAGAAAAAGTTCATCAACTCGTTATGGCCAAGTAAAAAAAACTAAATCAATAAATTGGTTTAATGTATAAAAATATTATAGTAAAATTAATTTGCTTTAGTTTTTTTTAAAAAATATTATAATAAAATTTGTTTAATTTAATTTTAAAATTAATTAACTCTTAATTATCCAAAAGTACCCTATTTTTTTCTTTTTTCGCTTATGGTCTCATCTTTAAAATTCTTAATTTTAGCTAATTTTTCAATTTTCAGTTTCACTTATACATAGCTGTTTGTTTAAATTGAAGTAGAAAAGAGTTCAAAGTAATCATTTATATTACTTTATGTTTGCAATTTTTTATGATAAAATTAAAAAATTTAGCAATATAAAACAATAGTAACGATATGTTTAAATTTTATCCGCTTCTATTTAAATAAATGACTACAATTAAAATTGGATATTGAAAAATTAGTTAAAATTGAGGATTTGAAAGGTCGGCTATAAAAAAAGTTGAAATGATATAATATCTTTGGATGATTAACATTTCAAAAAAAAAAATCTTTGGATGATTAATATTTTTGGATGATATTAAATCTATAAATAATTATAGTATTTTCAATCAAACATACATGATATGTATCAGCTACCTCAATCTTGGAGGCATGGATAAGATCTCTTCTGATCTTATTAGAATCTACATTTTTTATTAATTTATTTTATTTATGGTCATGATCTTATAAGAATTTTTAGGAAGCATATAAAACCATTGCTTGGGAGCATGGCACATTATTGATATTGTCCCCAACAACTATTAATTGTTCCCCAAAGTAGGCACGTGGAGGATGTAATATTCATTCATTTATAAATATATTTAAATGAATTTGATTCTAATTTAAAGAAAATGAAATTTCAATGGAGATCATCACAGAATATTGGGACCATTTTTGGGGGAATTTTTTTAGATTAAATTTGTGCTTCTGGAAAAAATAAAAGCTACCTTTCTCATGGATCAAAACTATATATTATTTTCCTCTATGATATTAATTGTAGTGCTCTAGGTGACCATTTAAATGTATATTGTATAGCTGTTTTTGTTTAGCTTATATAAATATAAATGTATTACTATTAAATAGTATCATCCAACTCTTCTAATTTATTTTCACTCAAATATGAATTCTTAATGGTAAATTAGAGAGCAGAAAATAAGAAAGAAATCTTAGTTAGAAGTTGCTTAAATATTTTGCTAATGTCATTAAATAAATAAACTTAGCTACCTAGCTAGCAATGAATATAAAACGGCTTAATACATCATTTGATCCCTAAACTATATATACACTTTTATTATTTGAAACTCTGAAACTAATTTGATATTCTATTGGATCTCTTAACTTTATTTTTTGTTCTATTTAACTCGTCAACTGCAACTTTTTTGCCGATCTGACCTTTTTCCTCCAACGTGGCAAAAGCGCGTGAAGGATAATTAAAATGCATAAATTATTCTATTGAACCCCCGAAATATATTATTTTGTTCTATTTGACCCCTGAACTTATTTTATTTTCCTATTGCACCTTCAAACTTTTAATTTTTACCCATTTAACCTTCTCAAAAATACAATTATTTAATTTTTATCCATTTAATCTTCTAAAAAAATAAAAAAATATTGAAATTTAGTCAAATAATTACATAATATAACTTTTTGTACATATAAATATTTGTTTACATTTCAATTATGATAAATGAAGTTTGTCTGTTTTAACTATATTATAAAATATATAAATTTACTATATTGTGATTATATTAAAAAAAGACTAATTTTTTAAAAATTTATACATTTTAGTGTGTTTCACAAATTTTCAATTTTAAAAATTTTAATACACCAGCTTTTAATTTTTTGCAATTTCAAACTTTTCAAATCAATTCTGAATTTTTAAAATTTGTGTTAAAATTGGAAAACACGCTAAATTTCATGATTTTTAAAGTCTTAAATGATTTTTTCAAATAATATGTAAAGTACATCACTTTTTATTTTAAATTAAAAAAATATTTAAGCTTAATATATTTTTTGACCCTAAACCTTACCTTTTTATTCCCTATGACCTCTAAACTATCTTAGTGTTCCATTGGACCTCTTAACTATTTTTTTTATTCTATTTAACCCCATGTCAGTAAAGCCATGTCAGCAATTTTATCCACGTCATCGCGCGTGGTGTGCACATTCCGAATGAGGGGTTAAATAGAACAAAAAAAATAGTTAAGTGGTCCAAAAGAACACGAAATTAGTTTAGAGGTCGTAGAGAATAAAATGGTATAGTTTAGGGGTCAAATGATGTATAATGGAAGTATGTATTTATAGTCGTTTACGATGCTCCTATTTCCTTAATGGCATTAACTGATCGCTAGGAAAAAGTAGACTAATTAATATTGTGGATAGTATAAAGGAGAGATTCTTATGTAGACTCGATCTACCACGTCATTCGTGGACTAACCTATTATGTTATGACACGTTATTAAAATAGTGGTATTAGTATAATTTTGTTTATTACTTATTTACACTTTTGAATGGTAATATTACAATAGTGCCACTATTTTAATGACGTGTCATAACGTAATAGGTTTAGTATACGGATGACGTGGTAGACCGAGTCTACCTAAGAATTTCTCAGTATAAAGATAAAGATAAATTTACAGCTTCATAATGCAAGTGGTAACGCTTGAATAAGGTCTCAGGTCGATCCTTATGAATGCAAAAAATCCCTGCTGGCAGACTCATCTATCATGCCAGGTGCGCAACGCGGGTCGAATCCGGATTAGTTAGGACGAAGTCTTAGAAACCGGATGGGCGATAAAAAAGGTAAATTTACGGCATTTAGTGAAATATTTCTAAGTAATGCCATCTAATTGCAGCATCCAATGAAAAATCCAGTTATTTTATAATCCTACCTTTTATTATTTAATTAAATCATAACTTATATTATCAAAAAAAAAATTGTAACTTAAAGTATATGACTTATTTCTAAATCCGGAAAGGGAAAAGGAAGTTCTCGGACGGTTATTGTACGGATTCTTATCATACTTAATATTGCAGAGAAATTTAATTTAATTTAATTTAGTATAGCAACTTAAATTCGGCTTCAAACATTAACTTTGGAATAAGAAGAAGAACCCTAACTAAATATGATTTGGAAATTACTTTTTATATGAGACATATATCTTAAAAACAAATATCCACGAAAACTTTTCATAGTTTGAAAAAAAACATTTCAAAGAGTCTAATCACCAAAAATGCTTCAATTTTTTTTTATTCAAAACTTTCAAAATCATTAATTGTACCTCTTTTTTAATTTTCAGTTTTAATTGTACCTATTATTCCAAATTGGAGTTTTTTCCATTTTGATAAAAGTTTCATATATATATATTTCAAATTTGTCACTATTTAAAAAAAACAGATATAATTGAAATCGGAAATCAAAAAAAAAAAAATTGATAAAAGTTTGAAATCTAAACGAAAAAGTTAAAAAGATAAGGCATTTTTGGATAATTCCGCCCACTTTAAAGTTAAATCACTAGACTATTAGCCTCATGGTATAGTGTATAGAAATAGAGAAATATTTAGATTAAAAAGGCTCAACATTAAAATTAAATTGCAGTACACTTCTGAAATCTAAACTTAAAAGATGCCCCGTTTAGTGTTAAAGAAAACGAAATTGGATTTCTCAGGTATTGTCAACAAACTTATTAATTTGACGAAATTAATTGATTTTCCTTTGACAAAAAAATGTTGATTTTCTTAGATAGCTACCCTATGTTACAGTACTGATTATATAAACATTCAAATCACATCTTAATCTTCCCAAAATGCTGTGCATCGCTATCAACTAATACAAAGACCAAATCTAAGAATATACATAATAATTTAAGATTCTGATTTATACATTCATAAACTATCTTAAAAGTTTTATCGATGAAAATCGAGTCCTCAATGATCGATAAATTTAAATAGAGATTTAAATCATAACTTGTTTTTATCTACTATTTTGGTCTCTCAAATTTTATTTTTTAATTTCATATTTTTCAAAATATATTTATCCATCCATAACTTTGATCCGCTTGCCATATATACCGTAATCTTTAATTTATATCATATATATCATGTTTTGATTTTTGCTTATAAATTTTTTTGATATGAAGTGTCGTGGTACTATACGCATACAAAATTAATCATTCATGACATGCATTTACATTGCGTCATATAATTTTCAAATGGTTTATGGATATGTTTGGTAAAGGTAAATAAATAGTGAAATATATATATATATATATATAACTACTTTTAAAGATGATGATATATTTGACAAACGTGCTATAATAGTAGATAGACAAATATATTTAGCCAATGATCGAAAAATAGTTTAAAATACTCGTTTGATGTATTTTTAGAACATTACATACCGATTTAAGCGAGATAAAAGTTCAGACACTAAAATAGTAGTCATAAAATTTCATACACCATCAATATATTTTTTCCCCTTTAAATTCAATTAAAAATAGTCAATCTTGTATATTATTAAGAAAAATTGGTTTCTACATTCAAAAGTCATTTTATCAAATATATTCCTAAAGTATAATTTGAACATTTTGATTCGTCAATTTACATATTAGGACAAATATATAAAAGACCCAAATAATCAGGTTATAGCATCCTTTCTTGAAAGAGTTCCTCTCATCTTACCCTGATCTAGTAGCTCGGGTCGCAAGAAGCCGAGAGTAAAGGACTCTTGTTGATACTACATCATAGATTATTTTGCCTGAAATAGATTTAAGGTAGTCTGGATTGAAGGAGAAGGTTTGGGGCTCCTCTTAATACCAGTATTACTGAGCGTAATCTTTCTCCGTGGAAGTCCTACTAGAAATGTCCTGAATATCGTTTACAAATATTTATTTGATAATTTTACAAGTTTTTTTATTCCATAACTGATTATTTTACACAATTCATCTTTAATTTCAGTTTATGATAAGTTATTTGAGTTTAAAATGAAAATTATATGTTCGAAAATAAATTGAAATTGAAGGTATATCTGTTCAAATTTGCAATCGGTGGATCAGAATGTCCAAAATATATTTTAGGGATAGATTTGATAAAATGGTAAAATTATGGATGCAAAAAAGAATATTGCGTGTGATTAACTATTTGATTATTTAAATTCTTACAATATTAAACCTCAAATGAAAGTAAAAGTGAAAATAACAGAGAATGTGACCAACTTGTATTGAAAATTGTAAGAGGTGAATTTATGTGAAAAGAGTTTCCCATATTTTGGGTTCATATAGTTATCCTATTCCTAATGAAGTGCCAAATGTAAATCTCCATTGAAATTAAGAAACAGTATCATTGCATTTATTTCCATTGTGTCATCCCATCAGATGATACAGACATCAACTTCCAACTTTCAAAGTAACAGTATATTCTAACAGCTCTTTTATTTCTTCATACTGTGTTTTTTTTTTCTTAAAATAAATTAAGAATATTGTTGCTAATAATATTTGATTTTTTATTTTACTACTTAAATCTTTATTTAATTAAATTGGATTGGGATTCCTCAAGATTGAGGAGGTCACGTTCACGATCTATACCGTTCGTTATAAAATGAACGGTGTAGATCAAAAAGCACAATTTTAATCAAATTAATCTACACCGTTCATTTTATAATGAACGGTGTAGATCGTGAACATGACCCTCTCAAGTTCATTTGAACTTGAAATGAACTTGAGGGAATCCCAATCCAATTAAATTAGTAAGTTAGTTTAAAAAAAATTAAATTAGTAAGTTAAAGTTTTTTTTTTAAATATATCAAACAAATATTTTTAATTATTTTCTTATTATTTTAATACGACACTAGAAAGTAAATATAGGACTTATTATTATATTTTAGTATATTTTTGACGATAAAGTGAGTAAAAGTACTCATCTCGTATATTTTTAAAAAATTAGCTACTGATATAAAATATAAAATTCAAAACTAGAATAAAAAATAGAATTAGAGAAGTTCATATACCACTAATAATATCTTTTAGATATATATTTAACTTTAAAATAATATTATTTAACACAAAATTTGAAATAGTTCAAAAAGATTAAATAAAATATGTGAGCCGCGAAAAAAAAATTGATACTCTTCATAAATTGTGGCAAATCATATTTTTTTTCCAGCACGGTTTAAATGACATGTGAACCATAATTAGTCCAACTATGATTTTTTGATATCGCGGACTTAACCTTTCTCTAATTCCGACTTCACTATAAATCTTACTTCTTTCTCTTTCTTTTTTTGATAATTTCCCGGATAAAATTATCCAAAATGTGAATGGGTCCACCCACGATCATGCAAAATTCCTATGACGAAAGTGTAAAACTATAACATATAATACTGTAATTTTTAAAAATCCAACACTAAAAAATAAATCTATTTATATAAAGATACAATTATGAGTTATCGAGTAATATTTTCTTTTTAAATAATGAAGAGATTGGAAGAAATATAAATCCGATTTTTTTAAAATTTCAAAGAAACTATGATTATAGTATAGTTTTTAGCAATAACATTACGAAATTGCATACAAACACATTCTGCTCCATGAAAGTGATGAAACAAACCCCCTTTTCTCTCTAAAAATTACTCTCCTTCTTCTATAAAAGAAGTTTTTTCATCTTCGTCATTTGGAAAGTGAGAGAAGGTGATTTTCCGGACATAGTCGGATCAATCATCTTCTCTCCATCCATATTACTACTATTAGAATCCTTAGTTTGATTTCAATAAAACTTATTTGTGATGTTTATTTTAATTTGATCTTTTCTTATAAGTATAATAAATTTTGTAAGGATTTTGCTCCTTTTTTGTTTAGATTTTTAGATCTATCAAGAATCTTTAGTGTTAGATCGTTCTTCATATTCAAGCTCTTATAAATCTAAAGATCGGGAGGTTTGTGGATTCTAATTTTGTAGATTTAAAAGAAGATGTTGATTGGAAATAATAGGTCAATGGATCAAGCGGTTTCCGCTTTATCGGGAGAAAGAGATCGAAGTTCCCGCTCAATGAATTTGTTCATCGTTGTTTTACATTTTCGGGATCCATAATTAAATTTTTTTTTTCATCAATTTGTATCGTGGGTTATTTGTCTTTATTTAGTTTATTCAAATTTTGAAAGTTTATATAGAAAATTCTTAGTGATATGACATTCATTTTTATTTTGTAATCTTCGTTAATGAGTTTACCTCTGAAGAAAAGAAACATATTGTGCTCCAAAGTAAATCTTTTTATTTATCGTAAGCAAGAATATGACATGAAACCAACAGCAATAAAAGGTCATAAATGCATCTATTAAATAATTTCATAATGCTCACACACACTGTCTTATTCATGGATTGACCCATTCATTCACGCACAGCCTTTTGCAGCTAATTTCTTTGGTTGGACCAAATTATAAAACATATCAAATCCCTCAAGAACATGGATCTACATATATGATCATCACACACACAAAAAACTATATCAATAGAAAGACATATTGTCAATTTTGTAATAATTAAAGAGAGGAACACTTGAAGACGAATTGGATTTACGATCTTGATAAAATATCGTCGAACGCTTATATCATTTGAGCTACAATGTATTAGTATGTTCTTATCATATTAAATTGCATTATCATCCAATAAAATCAAAATGTTTAATGCTTTTATTAATATTAACCAACACTTTTAATTGTATTTGGCTAAATTTAAATAATTTATTTTAATTGTAGTCAAATTTATAAGAATTTATCTCGACCATAGTCAATTTTTATCAAATAATAAATTAAATATTTTCTTTCACGTCACGTGACAATTAGTGAATTGTAGTCGATTAGAAATATATCCACCCAATTAAATCAAATATGACAAATAAAAACAAATACAATCACTTAGTGGTAGCCACCACATGAACAAAATAAAGTTCAATTGAGTGGATTTGGTTAATTGAAATAAAGATCTCGAATTAGACTATAAAATATAAACAAAATTAAATATTTTAATTAGAACTAATAAAAACTAAAAGTTTGATTTTTTTTACTAGTTTATGTCTATTTAATTTTACAAACTAGACGAATTCTATTCACTATAGCTCTCTATCTATTAACATTTCACATCAAAGATAAAAATATAAGTGCCAAAACTGCATTTTATTGCCTCCATACAATTAAAATTCAAAGAATAATCTCATTTGACCAGTTTAAGTGGAAGCAGCTGTTAATACCCTTTTGGCATGAAAACATGTTCCTATCCTATGATCACTTCTAATGACAAATTAAAATGGACTAAATTGGAAAACAAAAACGAAAAAAGAATCAATTTGTCTAAGTTTAAGTTGGGAAAAGTATATACTATAGTACCATCATAAAATTTTACTATTATTAATCTTAAAACATCGGCGAATCAGACGGAGACGGAGAAGAGTTCACCAAATTAAGAATGCTGTTCCAGTAATTCTTGTTATCTTCATAATAATCACTGCCATTTCCACCGCCGTCACTACCGCCACTATGGTCTGAATCTTTGCCGCTGTCCGACAAGCTCCGGTCACCAGAATGATCATTCAGCAAAAGATTGGTGAAACCTTCTTCTATAACATCATTAGTACCACCGTGAATATGGCTGCTGGTAGTACTTAGCCTTAATGACTCAGGAGTCCATGGAGCTTCCATGGAAATCGTCATGTCCTGATGATGAAGACCGGACGTAAAAGAAACTGAATTTTCAACCTGGTGATGATGATGAGTTGAATTTCCGAATATTTTCCAATTTTGATGATGTTCTTCTTTCACAATTTCTGTCTCTGATGAACCTGAAGTAGTACCAACTAACTCGATCATCGGAACTGAGTTATTATCTCCGGCAATTGTCAGGATCGGCGCCGGTGGTGCATTCTCCGAGAAAGTAAGCGTAGACGTCGGAGATTCAAGATCATTTACGATACCGGTGTTCAGACCAATGCCAGTGCTCCAAGAATTACCTTTCAGTATATCAATGGATCCAATCGGCGGCTGAGCTGAACCTGAACTTGAACCGGAAGTAAGAAGATACCCGGTAGAATGTGACCGGAGTTTTGATTCTCGAACCAACCTAGCCTCAGCTTCGAGCCTAGCGCTTTCCCATTGAGCCATATGGCTAAGATTTGCAGAGTTTTTGGTTTGACCATCGCTAGAAATTAGCAAAGCGTCGTTCTTGGGCTTGTGGGTGATAGGATCAATCCCCATTTTAGCTAATCTTTTCTTAAGATGGGTATTCCAGTAGTTTTTGATCTCATTATCTGTTCTTTTTGGCAAATGAGTTGCTATAGCCGACCACCTGAAGACAAGACAAAAAAACTATAGTATATGTAATAACAAAGACATAATAGAGACAGAGACCTTAAAAAACCCTAGAATTAATCAACCATTTCCATTTTTTTTCTGTGCTCTAATCTTTCATAATGACAAAAGTTACCCATTTCAATGCATCATAGCAAGAAAAGAAAACATATTTTTCTGAGTGAAAATTTCAAAAAACTATGCATTTATGAATTATATGAACGTTCAATAAATGAAAATGGATTTTTTGTCAGAAACCAGTAAATAATGCAAGTATGGTAGCAGAAACTATATGTAGAGTTCAAAATGTAGGTCAAAAAGATGAAATAAGTGGTCTAAATATGTAGTTGAGTGTAATTAAATTAAAGAGTCAACTAACATCAATTACAATAATCAACTAAAAATATAATTGGTGCTTTGTTTTTGAAACCAAGAAAACAATGTTCAACCATATCCAAGACATTCTTTGAAATTCAAGAATCTTTTGAAAAGGAAATTCAAATAATTAAAAAAAGATTTAATTACCGGTTGCCTAAGAGAGCATGAAGTTGAATAATAGTCTGTTCTTCTTGTAAACTGAATTTGCCTCTCTTAATATCTGGTCTTAGATAATTAGTCCATCTCAGTCTGCAGCTCTTTCCACATCTTTGAAGACCTAAAAATATAACATAACATCATTAAGAAATAATCAAACTTAATCATCAAAACTTTGTTGATATAATTAGTATCATAAGCAAATTAAAGAGGTATAAATAGTGAAATTGAACCTGCTTTAGTTGGCAAAGCACGCCAGCTTCCATGGCCATGTTCTTCAATGTAAGCTAAGAGTTTTTGATCTTCTTCAGGAGTCCATGGTCCTTTCTTCAACCCAACTTTGTCACAACAAGGAGATCGACCCATTTTATTCTTTGTTTTGTTTTTCTTGCTAGTGATACCAGCAAGAATGTTATGTAGGTTGGTTTGCTGTTTATATAATACAAAAAAGAGAGTTAAATTTGAGAGAGAAGTATATAAAAAAGGATAATATTTGTGCTTATTGTAATTTGTAAATGAAGAGATGGGCAGAGAAGAAAGGTCAGCGAAATTAATGGGATAAAGAAATTAATGATGATCAGAAAGTTTTAACTCCACATGTCTCAAGTACCCTTATTTTCAAGGTAACATATAAGCAAAATAATTTTATAAATCTACATCTTTGACTCAAATAATAAAAATATTTTTAAAATAATTATATTAATCCATCAAATTTATGATTTGTGATCATTATATTCAATTTCAATTTAAATTAATTTAATTTTTTTTTTGAATTCTAAAATTTATATAGTAATTAATTAAAGTTTTGATTTTATGAATGGCTGTTTTACATAATTTTATGTTAAAACAATCATAGAGTTATAATGGATTTAAATTGAGGATTAATTTGTCCGAAAAAAAAATTAATTGAGGATCAGATAGATCTTTCAAATGATGCAAAATTGATGAATCAGACTATCAAAAAAAATTAAGATACTTATATCATTTTTAGTCAAAAATGTTGATATATAAAAGGTAAAATGTATTTATCCATCCATCATATTATAATGGGTGATTTAGGAGAATACCTAAAAAACTAAAATATTTGTAAATTTACCTCAAAAACTGAAAGTTTATAAGCGTACCTACAAAAAATAAATATTTATTTTTTTACTCCGCAATTTATTTTTTTACTCCGCAGTTTCAAACGGTTTCAAATACAGTTTCTAATAGAGTTTCAAAAGGTTTATTACGGTTTCATAAAAATAGAGTTTCAAACAGTTTCAAAAAACACAATTTGAAACTATTTTATAAAAACGTTTCAAATAGAGTTTCTAATAGAGTTTCAAACGGTTTCAAATAGAGTTTCTAATAGAGTTTCAAACGGTTTCATAAAAATAGAGTTTCAAACGGTTTCAAATACAGTTTCTAATAGAGTTTCAAATGGTTTATAACAGAGTATTTTTAAAAACCTTTGACATCTTTAAAACTGTTTATAATACAGTTTCAAACAGTTTAAAAAAAACGGAGTATTTTTATAAAATTTTCAGAGTAAAAAAATAAATTTCGGAGTAAAAAAATAAATTTTTCGAAAAAAAAGGTAGACAAATAATTTTTCAAAAAACGGAGTATTTTTGTAAATATTTTAAAAACGGAATATTTTCTGCAAATTCCTCTATTATAATTTTAAAATTTTGTCAGTTTTATCCATCATCTTTTTGTGGTGTTGCCAAATATATCAATTCACTTTAGTTTACAGCTGATATGGGGCAAATGGCGTTTATTAGTATATTTGTTAGCATGAATGTCTTATATATAGATATATTTTTATCTAATATATAAGAACAAATTCTCACAAACATGTATTTCATGATATCAAAATTTTAAAGAATATACAACGATTTCAAATTTAATATATGCATAGGATTGTAATAGTCTATTATTTTGTGGTTAATGTAAGAAAATAAAGTGTTCTTGTTGTGTAATTCAAAACTCATAGACCAATCGATTAGTTAAACAAAATTAGCTGGTTTAATCGATATATTTTAGTTAAGTTCAGCAATTTTTTAATCAATTTGATTAATGAAAAATATTTAATTTGACAACGTTTAAGAGTTAAAAAAAAAAGGTAAAATGATTTCAAGTATCTAAATTTAAGACCAAAATAACAAATATATTTTAAAAAGTTAATAATAATATGCTTGGTCAATTTCACAATTTATGTTAAGTAGGTCATACCCTTAATTTACATCTATCTTATAATTTATTTTTATAATTGGTGATTCCATGAATAGTTTATTTGTTTTTTTTTATTCCAAAATCATTATGAATTTAAAATAAAAATTATGTGCCTAATAATAATAATAGATTTTACTTGAGTATTAAATATATTTATCGCAAATCACACAATAATGGATCAAATTGTCACAATGTTTTTGAGGATATATTATTTGTTATTTTGGTAAAAAAACATTGGATGTATATATCCAAGTTATTTTACCTTTTGAAAATTTAGTTAATTAAAATAACTAAATTAATCATACTTTTTTCGATTTAATTAAATTATAGTTCAGTGTGTCCGGTTTTGTATTTTCAAGATTTTAATTAATTCCATAAAATTGGTATATTGATAGATTTAGTTGAAGAAAGTAAATAATTTAATTTTGGTTGAATAAGTTAATTCCTAAATCAAGCTTTTCTCAAAATTGGACCTACAACATATGAAGAAAAGCTAAGAAAAAATCTATTTTCAGGTCTATAACTGCAGTATTTTTAATTATATGGTCTTTAAATTAAATTTTGTCTTTTTTATGATCCTTCAACTTAACAAAAATGCATTTTCAAGTTCCTGAATGACAAAAACGACGATATTTAGATAAAAAATTATTGTTCAAACATAAAGTATTGTCGTTTTTATCATTGAAAGAAAGTGCATTTGTACTAAGTTGAAAGATAAAAAAAATTGATTGAAGAACAAGATAATAAAAAATGGACCTGGAAAGGAGTTATTCCAAAAAGAAAAAAGGTACAAAAATGACCCTAATAGTTGCCGTGTGACTCATATTTTTCCCTAATGTTTTTTGAGTCTAAAAAATGACTCTAACCTTATCAAAATAAAACAAATATACCCTCCATCGTTAGACGTCGAGTATATCTGTACCACTTTGATAATATTAGGGTTATATTTGTTCCACTTTGATAACGTTAGGGCTATATTTGAGATTTTAAAAACATTAGAGCAACGACTGATTGTATGCCACATGAGCCGAGTTAACTTAAAACACGCTACCGTTAAACAGATGATACATTTGTTCCATTTTGGTAATGTTAGGGTCATCTTTGAGACTCGAAAAATATTAAAACAAATATGGGCTACATAGTAAATATTAGTGGGGAATGTAAGCCACATAGATAGCATACATTGTTGAGCTTGCATCATGACTTGCTGTTTTACTTGTCATGTAGGGCACATAAAATTGCCCACATGGATGCATCAAATTAAAGGACTACATTGTCATTTCATGTTAGAGCATTTTATAGAGTACAATGAATGAGTTATAACTTACTATAAGGTTAGGTCTAAATTTTCACAGTTCTGACTAAAATGATAATGTCCAAATTTTGTTACATTGTTTCCTTTTTCAACTAAGTGAATCTGTCATTACAACTGTACATACAAACATGTACAAGACAAGAATATATATATATGAGAAACTTCAAATCCAGAGGACCACTTTCATATATGTAAACATACATTTTAATTTCACGTTCACATATTTTCTGTATAGTTCTAGTGGTAAATGCAGGGAGTAGGGTAATGATTTTCAGATATGCAAATTGTCATTTCTTTTTGTTTAATTTAATGAACAATTTTTGTTTAATTTAATGAACTTATTTTTATCACGTGGCAGCTACTTAATATTATCTGAAAATTGTTCACATATGTTAATTTTATTTTATTTGGAATTTTTTAAATTAGATTATGCATATTTGATTAAAAAAATTTAAAAAATAAGCAAAAATTGGTTGCCACATATTTATTATAAATTTTTATGTGACAATTTTTTTATTAAATAATAATATTTATAATAAATATTAATGATATAAAATTATTTGTATTGTAACTTATTTATTTAGATTTTGTATTAAAAATAAATAATTAGATATTTTAAAATAAGAACAACTAATTTTTTTTTTGAAATTTAAAATTTTATCCTTTAAGAAAAGAAGTAAAGAGTGAAAATGCCTCTTTACATGGAGAGAACCACTTTCATTTTCTACTCTAAATTTAAAAAATAGAAAGTCTATTTGACTTGTAGTTTGTCGTTAAACTCTCCAAATTCAAGAGTTTTACAATTTTAACAGATCATTTCAATTTTCGAGCATCTCCAAACCATTCTTTAAAAATATCAAACTCTTTAAATTGAAGAAAAATATGTAAAATATAAGATCCCATGAACTCTTTATATTTCAGATTTAGAGTACAAAGTTAATTTGACTCTCCACATGTAGAGAGTCAAATTAAATCTCTATTTCACATCTTATCAACAAATTTCAAAATTTAAAATGATTTTAATTACATTTTCTCTTAAAAATATAATATTATCTTATTTTCAACATCAAAAACTATTAAAAATAATTAATAGAGTGCAATTATTTAATAATTATAAAAGTTAAATAAAATAAAAATTATGAATAGGAGAATTAATTGGATTAAAACTAAAAGTTGTATATTCTATATTTGAAATGCTCTCTATTTTATTAAAAATATTATATATTATAAATAGTGTCATCGTAGATACTCTTATAAGGTAAGCATGTGAGGATGCGTTTGCATTTTTTTTAATCCAAATTTTAAAATTTTAACTAAATATGAATTTTTTTAACTATTAAACATTTCATTCATGGTATGAGTTGAAAAATACTTTTAGATTTAAAATTTAGTGGATCTATTTTTTTTTTTATAAATGAGTCGATTATTCTAATTAATTTTTAGTATCAGTTTTACACTATGAATAGATATGAAATATATTATCAAACAAAAAGAATATAAATTAAGAAAAACTTTTGAAAACGAAAAGCATTAATTGATTTCATTGAATCCTCTCATAATCTCAATCAATATATATTACGCAATCAAATGGTCCCAACCCTAAAGGACCAAATAAATTGAGCTTCCAATAAAAAAATTGTTGAAATATGTCTAATATTTATATTTATTAGAACTTAATTAGTGAAGTGCTTGAGTGAAGGATAGTTTCATTATCATTGTCAAATTAGAAAGTATACTTTAATTAAAGTTAAAGCATAATCACTCAAAACTCTCTTATCTTTAGCTCCTTTTACAATTACACCTTAACGTAGGAATTTCTCTAATTTTACCCTAATTTGAATTTTTGTGTTTCAATTGTACCTAAAATTAAAAATTTCTGACAATTTAATTACTTTAAGAAAAAACAAATTAATAGAAGGGTGATACTATAATCTTTTTTATTTGAAAAAAAATACAAACAAGTCTTTAATCTTTTAAAATATTCAAATAAGTTTTAAATGAATAATTTATTAATTTTATTAAAAACTAAAAAATTAATTAAATAAAAAATGTTTCCGACCCATCACCATCCATCATATTCTTTTGATTTACAAATCCGCCAACGTCCACCGAAAAAATCATTGTCGCCCACTCTACCGTCCACACCATCGTCCACATCGTATTTTTTTGTTGGCTAAGCATTTCTTTTTGTAAATCGACTTCTTTTTGTGTAAAGGAAAATTTTTACGATTTTTAATTTTAAAAAGTTATTATTAATTAATATAAATTAAATAAACAAATAATTATTATTTGATTTTAGCTAGGTAGGAGACTTTTTTATACTATTAGTAACATTAACATCCTATTAGAATATAAGCTAAAAGAAGGGATTATTTTAATATTTTTTAAATGAAAAGAGATAAATTTAATATTTGGGAGTACATTAAAATATAAACTCAAACTAGTGTAAAATTAGAAAAATTACTCCATCAGGTGTAATTGCAAAAGGAGTTTAAGATTGGGGGGTGTTTTGAGTGATTAGTCCTAAATTTAATACTTCTAATTCCATATGAATTATTTACTCACTATAAACACCTTATCTTGTTCATTTTTTAAAATTATCTAAAAGAATCGAATACACAATGTTGACATTGATGTGAGTAAGGTTAAAAAAAGTGTGTGTGATGTGAGGAATATAAGTTAATTCAAACTCTTTTGGATTATTTTTTATAGAAAGTAAAATATTTTGTGGTTTTTTTTCTACAAGCAGATTTACTAGAAATATTTTCTATTTGGTGATTTTCTACTAATTTTCTACTCCTTTTGATTATTAGTGGATGACTCGATTTTTTTACCCGTGGATCTACGTTTTAATGCCAACCACATAAATTTATTGTGTTTTTTATTTTTATATGTTATATCGTTATTGGTTGATCAAATCCATAATTAAATACTTATCGAATGATTTTGATCCCACGGCGCATACTAATCCGATTACAAAACGGTCACAACAAATTGGTACCATAAATTTAACAATCGGTATCAATGCTATAACAAAAATCATACCAGAAAAATAAATGACACACCCATCAAATTTCATTATACTACATGAAAATATTAAAAAAAAATACTTCATCGCTATAAATGTTTTGATTAAATGATAAAAATATATATTGAAAAAAGTCATTAAAAAGTCAGTAAAACTTTAGAAAATAGAATGAATAGGATAAAATATTGCATTATATTGCCTGAATAATCTCACTTCATTGATTTATTTTAAGAAATTAACATATTAATTTTTTACGGAATGTTTATCGGGGGAATACGGTGGTGGCGGGCTCGGAAGCGGTTTTTTATTTATTTAATTTTAATAAAATTTAAAACATTAATTATTTATTTAAGACTTATTTGAATGTTTTTAAAGATTAAGTACTTGTTTGTATTTTTTCAAATAAAAAAAAATGATATTATCCTTTTATTTAGTTGGTTTTGAATGTTTTTATCCTTGGAGTAATCAAATTGCCAGAAATTTTCAATTTGGTGTATAAATAAAATATAAATAGACAAATTAGGATAAAATAGTGTTTTTCCTATGTCAGGGTGCAATTGAAAAAAAGTCTAAAGATGGAGAATTTTGAATGATTAATTCAAGAGAAAATAATTGAACTCGTGATTTTAACGAAATGTTACTAAACGCTTATACTATTTGAACTATAATTTACTGATAATATATAATTAATAATGTATATGTAAATGTAAATATACTTTTAAAAGAAGGATATGTAGTTCATAAATGATTTAAAACTGATTGAAGTTATGTGGGTCTTTTATTGATTATAGTTCAGTGATAAACTTTCCCTGCCCACAAAAGTTGACACTTAATAGAGGTGATTGTGACATACATTAGCCTCTTGTCTTGAAAACATATTTGTAAGAATACAGTTCATCAAGTTTGGTATATATATATATATATATATATATATATATATATATATATATATATATATATATATATATATATATATATGCATATATATATATGTGTGTAATTAATTTTTATTAATTAATTTTTCATATTTATTATTAAATAGTTACAATCATACGTGATCAACTAAATTTGTTCTTCGTCTTTTTTTTCCTTTTCTCTTGCAATAGTAACGGCAAAAGTAAGAGCATGTTTAAGTAATTTTTGTTGATGATTGTCGCTATTTAGTAAAATTATTTATTAATTTATCTTACATTTTTATAAGACGGTTGGTAAATCAGGTTGTGTTCATTCTCACACATTAATGTTATTTGTCATAGTGTTGGGATTGAATGCAAATCTTTTCAATTTCTTTATCATATATATATAATTGTTTCGAATTTGAATTAATATAATTTTTAAGTTTCAAAAAAAATTATATTAGGGAAGCAAACTATAAAAACTTAAATATAATATAGTTTGATTTTTAAATATGATAGATTTTAGTTTAAGTGAGCTGACAAAAATATATTTTTATGTATAAAATGAATTGGAATTTATTTTTTATAATCTATCTTAGTGATTAAATTGTAAATTCACATTTTATTAGAGGCTATTATTCTAATTCTTATATCTCGATATTATTTTTATCCGATCATTGATTGAATGTTACAACTAAATTAAAGAAAAACAAAATTAACTTAATTTAGTTTGATTTTGGATATTTTCATAATCGGACATTTAAAGTGAGAGGCGGTTTCGTAATCAAACCAGACAATATTCACTCCTAATTCGTGGAGAGAATATTCGCTAATATGCAGAAAGAAAGGATAAAAGAGGGATCATAAATAAAAATATATGTATATCGACATATTGCACAGTGCCCCCCTTCAAAAATTTCACCTTTTTAATCATACAATTTTTAAAAAATACAATCAATAATCTTAATATTTATAATTTTTAAGACTTTTTCTATTATATTCTTAATTAATAATAGTCATTAATTTTTACTTTTTTTTATATATTTTAATAAATAGTAATAAATATTTATTCATTAATATATTTTAAATAAAAATAGAAAATTAAACTTTAAAATTATTATTTATTTAAAATGGATAACTTTTTGAGGAAATTTCCTACAGTACACTGTTTATATTTTATTTTCAATTTTACATTGTTTTTAAATATATTTGCAGGCCGTATCTTTTTTCTATACCACAAATACCTTTTTTTAAAAAAATTTAAATATATATATTTTCACCTTTTAATTATTTATGCTCTTTTTTATTGAACTTTTTGGTGTTTTTTAGTTTTCTAATCATGTCTTTTAGTGTAACTATGATGTTTTTATAGTGTATTTATGTTATATATATATATATATATATATATATATATATATATATATATTGTATTTATAGTGTTTTTATAATCTATATCATAAAAACACTGCAAATATACCATAAACACTATGAATACATCATCGATACACTAGAATACACAAATAACACACCAAATAACACACCAAAAATACATTGTAGATACATAAAGACACTATAACGCAAATACACCATAAATCAATTTGTTGTTTACAAAATTAGTAGCATGAAAATAATAGAACAAATATATGAACAAGACAAGGACAAAATAATTATATAAATAGTAGAAGAATTTCATAAATAAAAAAATAATAAATCTATAATAATTTTTTTATAAAAAATATAAATTATCATAAAATTCTAAACAACAATATCGAGTAATTCATCAAAAGAAACGCCGCGACGAGAGAATGAATGGAAGAACCGCGGCGAGGAGAAATCGCCGAAAAACACGACAACGAGAAAACTACGACGAGAAATTTATTGAAAGACGAGCAACAACGAGATGAAAAAAAAAGCGATGTGCGGCAGAAATAGACTAACGGGCGAGAAAGTTGAGAGAAGTAGACGAACGGAGGAAAAAAGAGAGAATTTTGAGAGGATGAGAAATAGATAGAGAGAGTGCGACTGTGTGTACAAATGATCTAAAATGAGTTCAAACCTTTTATATATAGTAGGATATTTATATAAAGAGTTAATTTCATATAAAATCACCACCTTTACACATTTTTTCATTTTAATCACGTCCTTTAAAAAGTGTCTAACAAAATCACCACCTTTCATTTTTTTGCAAATCTATCACGAATGTGAAAATTTGGTGTATTTTTGTTGACTTGACAACCGGAATCAACAAGAAAAAAGTAAGGGGAATGTAATTTTTGTGTTAATAGAGCATTAGTCAGATTAAAAGATTTATTTGGGAGAAAAAAGTCATCGAATTTTACTCATCGATGATAAATTTGTAAAAAAAATGAAAGGTGGTGATTTTATTTGACACTTTTTAAAGGACGTGATTAAAATGAAAAAACGTGTAAAGATGGTGATTTTATATGAAATTATATTTGTAAAAAGGTTACCTACAAAAATTATAAAAAGAATTATAAAAAAATGTAAATAAATTTGAAAATTAAATATTTATAAATAATTCCTAACTTTTTTAACAAACCATAGAGAAAATGCTAGTATATTAAAATGTTGAGAAGCAAAAAGGGGATTTTATGGATAACATGCAGAGAAAATGGAAGAAAAGAAGGCCAATGAGGGGACACCGCACCTTAAATTCTAGTTCATCACTGCCAGCTCTAGCCTTGTATATGGTCCAACATTGTCTTAATTACCCTAATCAATGATTTTATCACACTTGTCAGTTTATTACATGTCCACATTGTCCATTACCCACAAATAAACAAAAAAAGA
Source organism: Mercurialis annua (assembly GCF_937616625.2). Taxonomy (NCBI): domain Eukaryota; kingdom Viridiplantae; phylum Streptophyta; class Magnoliopsida; order Malpighiales; family Euphorbiaceae; genus Mercurialis; species Mercurialis annua. The sequence goes on along the minus strand of NC_065573.1, from coordinate 33,526,495 downwards.
CTTATAAAATTTAAATCCTCCATTTTAACCCACCTTATTGTAGTAAGTTATGTTTCATATTTTTATTAGTTTAGTTTCTATTCAAAAATATGTTTTACTTTCTCTGTTTAAATTGATTAACTCGTTTTGTCACATCAGATGATAAAAAAAAAGAGTTAAATAGCATTACACAAAAAAAATCTATGTAATTCCTTTAAATAATGTGTACAAATTTATGTTTATGATATTATGCTAAAATTAGATACCAGATTAAATAAATAAAATTTAATTCCGCTTTTTCATACTGTTTTTCACAAATTGTTTTCTGTTTCTTTTTGTATAATCTTTTTTAATCACCTTATACTATTCTATTTGAACATTCTCATCATTTTTGTACTTTAAAATTTCACAATCGACCAAAAATCTAAACTGTATGCATAATTTTTCTTTTCAAAGTAATTACTCCATAGATAAATTACATTTTCTCTTTTGAAATTAAAATTTATGTATTCTCCAAATGATTTACTCATCCATCACAAAAACATAACTTTAAAAACAATATAATATATAAAAAATTATAAAGTGCAGAAAAATAATTTTAGCAACTGCATTATCAAATAGTTCAACATATTAAAAATTGTTGTTAATCAATTACATGGCTGAGAATCAAAATCAGTAAATCAAACTAAAGCAAAATAAAAATTTACTGTAGTTTCTTTTCATGTGCTGTTGTTCTTCTGAAATGCAAAGCAAACAAATTATTATAAATGACAATCATTTATTAAAAAATTTACTTTGGAAAAAAGCATGAAAATTTGGTTGTGTAATTGTAGTACTATTAAGTAGTAATAAAAGTTGGCCTTTTTACATAAATGAATTCGTATCTTCCACTAAAATTAGTGCATAGTATTCAAATAGCATGAAAAACCAGTTGCAATTATTATATACGTTTTCTTATGTTGATAGTAACTAAAATTAGTTTATAGAATTTAGGGATAATATTAAATAAATTTATAAACTATAAATACTTTTTCAATTTAATCACGAACTTTAAAACGTCTCAATTGTATGCATGAATTTCTATTATTTCTCAATTTGATGCATATGATAACGTGACACTCATTTATTGGTGTATTTTGGCGAGGTGGACATCATTTTTGGCGGACAAATCATTATATTATGATTTCGTGTATCGAATTGAAAAAAAATGAAAGTTCATGCATACAATTGAGACATTTTCAAGTTTGTAATTAAATTAAAAAATATATATAGTTTATGCATTTTTATAACATTATTTCTAAAATTTATAAGTGGTTTAATTAAAAAAAAAACAATTATAACAAGCAACAATTAACTAGACAATAATAATTTAATAGTTGGCACCTTTGCTTATTTTTTTCATACGAGGCAAATATTTTCAGGCCACATCAGTGCCACTTCAGTTTTGACAATACGCTTTTTAATTAATAAACATAATAAGAATAGAAAAATATAATTTAGATTAGTATCTATACATTTTAAATGTTGAAATAAAATAAAGGCACTCGTCAAAATTTCACATTTTTTGTCATTTGGCCAATAAAATTCGACCCGATCAAGCCAATGACTATGACTTTAGCAGTTTGTTGTCCAACGCTTATATTATTGATTTTATTTTATTTTTTTGATAATTTAGAAAGAGGGAGTATTTGTGGGAAAAAACGAACTCATGACTTTAACAGTTATTTAAGTTATAATTCGTTGGTGAAATACTATTGATTAGTAAATCAGTTGGGGTGCTATAATTTGATAAATTTTTTTGTGATTTTGAGCGATTAACGCCAGTCCCATTAATTTATGTCAAAAATCATATATATGTTATTTGCACAAATACTGATAAGTATGATTAATTATTTTGTATAATTTTAATTCTTTCAGGAAATAGAATAAATGTCAAATAGTGCTGTAATTAAAAAATGTACAAAATAGAAGGGTTTAGGGTTTTCACAGGCGATGTAAAATGTGCTAGTAGAGCAGCAGAAGCTAGCAATGCTATTTAGATGCTGTATTAAGTTAAAACTTGTGTAAGAAGAGAAAGCTTTTTGGGTTGCCTACCATCAATGCCCATTTAAAAGGTGATAATAAATGATTTCCACAATTATGAGGATGTGGTCTCATTATCACATTTAATTTATTTAAAGCTTTAAACATCTACTTAATCCTTGAAAATGATTTAAGGCATGGAGGAAATATATAGCCTAATGATTAATGATAGGAAGTTGTAACTCGATTTGGTTTACTACTTGAACCGTTTTTACTTATTTCGTCCAAGAAAGGTAGATAAAAGGGTTAATGTCAAAAAAAATCACGAACTTTACACGTTTTCTTATTTTAATCACGCAGTTTAAATTTTCTTATTTTCATGCATGAACTACCACTTTTTCTCAAATTCATACACGGTGCTGAGGTGGCACTTATTCATTGGTGTAAAATGACCTCTACCTCGGCGAATTACAACGTGACATCTCAGCACCATGCATGAATTTGAGAAAAAGTGGTAATTCGTGCATGAAAATGAGAAAATTTAAACTGCGTGATTAAAATGAGAAAACGTGTAAAGTTGGTAAATTTTTATGACATTAACCCTAGACAAAATTTCTTTTACAAACAAATAAAAAAAATGTTTCTTTTATTAACTTTCAATTATACTTTTAATTTAATTATTTAAATATTTTAAATATTATTAATTATGTATTTTAAAAGCATCAATTGATTCGTAGAATTAAGAATAAGTATATTAAAAAATTAACTTTATTGAATGAATGAAGAAAAAAAATACTTTCTCCATCCACAATTAATAGAATGATTTTTAATTCATATGTTTCAAATTATAAATTTATTTTTATTTTTAGAAGTTGGTTAAGTAGATCAATATTTAAAGTAACGTTAATTGGATTAATTTTTAGCAAATTAAATTAAATTGATTATTACTTTGATAATTTTTATAATAATGATAGTTTTATATAAATTTTATGGGTCATTTTAAATCGCTATTTAATATTATTGTATTGAAATGACAAATGAATAAATAATGTTATTGGGTGTTGTTAAGAGTTTGTGTAATTTTAAAAACAGAAATAGTGAATTAAGTTTTTTAATAAAAAAAAATTTTGTATGCATTTTCTGAATAATTTTAATATTATTTAATAAAAATGTACTGGGTATGTATAATTACTGTAGTTCGAACTAAAAAGATAAATTTATTAACATGTCTATCAACTGAATAAACCTATCAATTATGAGCGGAAAGAATAGTAAATTTCCCTACATTTAAAGCAGTAAAATAATAAATTTATTTATTTTTATGTGACAGAAAATATAAAAAAATTCAACAACAAAGTCAATGTAGTAGTAATATTTTTTACACAATTGCAGTAGGATAAAGAGCGAATAAAAATATTATTAATTGTCAGTTGTTATTTGTTATAAGAAAATAATGTTATAAAGTTTATTAAACGGCAGTATAAAAATAGTTAATTTTTTATTACAACAAAAATAATTAATATCATTACAATAGATATAAAATAATAGTATCAACATAATTTTTAATCGTTCATTTTTCTCTTTGAAATTAACATTAGGGGTGAGCTCGTTTTGATTCGGGGTGCAAAATGCTAAAACCGAACCAAATCACCCCTACTAAATTGAAAACTTAACCATCCTATTTCCGTTCACCATTATTTTGGTTCGGTCAACTAATTTTTGGGTTTTTTTTGGTTTGTTTCGGTCGGTCTCATATTAAAATAAAGAAAGAAAAACTTAAATTATAACTTAAAATTTTATATGTACAAGTAATAATCAATTTATAGTTTTTCAAAAGCCCTAAGACATGTTTAGAAGCCCACCAAGGGCCTATAAATTTACAACCCTATAATAAATTTATAGACCTGTGTTAATATAATATTTATTACAGGCCGATTAACAACTTATATAAATTGTACAAAAAAATGAAACTAATCTAAAGCATACATTGCACATCATCCTTACACTGTTTATTAGACTTAAATATACAAATTTTCGGTGAACAAAAAGAGTTTCCACAATCCACACTACTGGTTCCCCAAAAGCCAAACTAATACAACTACAAAACAAAGTAAAAAAGAAGAAGCAATTAACGTGTAATAAAAAGAAAACATTAATCAAAATGGAGTACTACATTGGTTAAATAATCACAATTAAACTTGGCATTCATGGATTTTAATTCAACAAATTTAGACAACTCATTTAAATACAACAAATAACTTATGTCACACAATTAAAAGTTAAGCAATTCTATACTTAAAGTGGAAGTTTCGTCATTGCAAAAAGAAATGATAAATTAGCATAAGACAAATAAATCAAACACAAAAAACAACAGCAAAAACCCAAACTTCTCTCTCTAAAACTCTTGCTCTTCCTTCTCTCTAAAAAAACCTTCTTCTCATCTTCATCCTTTAAAGGGTGGGAGGAGGTGATTATTCGGTTTCGATCGAAAATCGCCTCCTCTCCACCCATAAATACTAAATAATTTCTAAATCTACTTTTTATTTCAATAAAAGTTTCTTCGCTAGGTAGTTTTTCCGAGATGGATCTTATCGTTCCTTGATTGAAATTTTATGTTCTTTTGTTTTTTTTATGGTTTGTCTTCTTAGATCTATCAAGAATCTATAGCGAGTGTTCGGGCTTTATAGTCAATTTCTTGTAGATCTAAGATCTTGAAAGGTTATCTATCTAACTTCGTAGAATCTCATTGACAAGATGATCGGAAATACTAAACTTCAACGGATCTAGCGGTTTGAAGGTGTAATCGGAAGTGTTTCAGACCCTCGCACACAACGGGACTTTGTTCATCGTTTGTGGCCGAAGTTGGCAACCTTAGCGAGATCACGGCTTGAGTCTTCTCATTTTCGATTAATTTTGCTTGATTTCTTTGTTGTTTATTAAATCTTTGATAAAGTAGAGTGGAAAGATCATATTGTTAAAGTTTGTTATATGACTTTCTTGATTGTACTTTGATCTTGTTTTAATGGATTCTAAATGTGGGAAAAAAAATCAAACTTTAATTGCTTTGAAGTTTTGAAAAAATATTATTTTAATTGCTTTGAAAAAATATTTGTCATATTTAAATTATTTATTAACTATAATAGGCTAATTACTAAGGTAGTAACAAATGTATTAAATTGCTAATAAAAGTATCAATAATTTCTCAGTGACCTATGATTTTAAACGAAAAAATCTTAAAGGTCAATAAATTGTATAGCTCATAAACTTTGGTCAAATAATCTAAGAATAAGTATGCCTTTGATAAAAAAAACCTAAGAGTAATTATCAAAATTAATTTTACAGTTACAAAATTTAATATACTCATTAACATTAAAAAAATCTTTTGATATACTCTTATATTACCATTATATATATCCATACTATTGGTAAGTTTTTTATACTTTCTCTTATTCACTAGATTTTTTTGCTTTACAATTCTTTAGTTGTTCTAATTTCTTATTCTTTGTTCTATTATTCAAATACTATGCCCTAACTAATAATTTTTTATGCAGATATTAAAAAGACTTGGTGAATAGAGAATAAATCAACAGGTTTTATCACCATCTTTGTCTTTAAATTTTTAAATTTTTTGTTCTCATTTATCTTTTTTTATTCATATCTAGCGCTGTTATAATCATTCTCATATTTGTTTTTTTTTTGTTAAACAATTATGTTCATGAGCCACACAAAAATATGTCCATTAACTAAATTAAGATTACAAAAAATTGACAGATTTTAATATCCAAAACTCTTAACAATCTAAATTAATTTTAAAAATTCAGCAAAAATAAATAATTAAAGTCAAATTGTTGGCTTCAACAATAGTTTGTAGATCACTAAACTGCGAGAAATTCTTAGGTAGACTCGGTCTACCACGTCATCCGTAGACCAAACCTATCACATTATGACACGTCATTAAAATGATGGCAATCTTGTAATATTACTATTTAAAGGTGTAAATAAGTAAAAAACGAATTTACAAGATTGCCATCATTTTAATGACGTGTCATAATGTGATAGGTTAGTTTACGGATGACGTGGTAGACCGAGTCTACATAAGAATTTCTCCTAAACTGCCTTAATAATGACGATGTGATTTAGAAAAGAATAAAAAGCAAAGTTACCAAATAAATAATAAATGAACGAAGGATCATTTTACCCCACGAACTTGGCGTAAAGTATCAAAAACGTCCAAATTCGCAAAACCGGATCACTTTTACCCCGAACTTGGCAAAACTGGTTCAAAAAACCCCCTAATGCTGATGTGGCATTAAATTGGAGAGTGAGATTCCAAAATACCAATTAATCATAATTAACTCCTAATTAGTCCAGGGGCCTTTTTGAATTTTTTTTCAAAAAAAATCAATTTTTTTAAATTTTCGGCGAGGAAGAGCTCCTCGCCGGAGAAGAGAAGCTGCTGCTCCTGAGGAGCAGCAGCTCCGGCGTCTGTTCTTTGAAGAACAGACCCACGTATGTTCTTCAAAGAACAGACGCCGGCGTCTGTTCTTCAGAACAGACTCAGGGTCTGTTCTTGGAAGAACAGATCCATGGGGTCTGTTCTTGGAAGAACAGATCCATGGGGTCTGTTCTTGAGGAAGAAGAACAAACCCCGGGTCTGTTCTTGAGGAAGAAGAACAAAACCCGGGTCTGTTTTTTTTTTCAAAAAAAATTAATTTATTTTTGTTAAAAATATTAATTTGAGGGTTAATTTGTTGTATGTAATGAAATTTGTGGGTCAATTTGTGATATAAAGTTTTAAATTAAAGGGATTAATTTTTATTTTTTTTAATTATTAGGTATTAATTTAAAATGTTTAAAAACAATAAGGATCATTTTAAACTTTTTTTTTTATCAAAAACCACCTTAGAAAACCGAAATCACCATCAAAACCGGAGAGTGTATCTCATTCTCTTTGGTGAGAGTGGAGAGGGGGGGTTTTGTAACATTTTTTACAAGTTCAGGGTAAAAGTGATCCCGTTTTGCTAATTTGGACGTTTTTGATACTTTGTGCCAAGTTCAGGGGGTAAAGTGATTCTTTGTTCAATAATAAATCAATTGCCATTATTGTTGTTTCTATATCAGCTTAGCAAGTTATAAATAATATTTATTTATTTTTAAATTTTTCCATATTTCTTTTTAAATTATATGGTAATATTGGAGAATACAATACATCAATTCATTTTCTATTCAAATTTGGTATTTGGTAACATTTTTTTTTAAAATTAAAAAATACTCTCTCCGTCCCAATAGAATTGTCCACTTTAACTTTATCACACAGTTTAAGAAAAGTAATTATTGTTTATAGGTTTTGTAAATTTTTTCTTACTTTTCTTGTCATACCCCTATTTAATATAGAAACTACTTGTAATTTACTTTTACTTTATTCATTAGTGGATTCTAAATAGGGGTAATATAGAAATATTGAGTGTAAAAGTTGGTTACTTTTTGAAAGCGGAAAGAGTTTTGGGACAAATTTTTTTCTCAAAGTGGACAATTCTATTGGAACGGAGGGAGTAATTTTTTTAATTGGTATGGCAAAATCAGTGAAGTACTTGATTTTCTAATCTAATTTATGGCAAGATCAACATTTTTTTTAGTTGATAGTTGACACCCTCACGATCATCTCATATATACTTCTTTTCAATCTTTATTTCTAAATAGGTGTGGTAAAAATAAATTAATTTATTAATATAATTTGGCAATATCATTTTTTTTAAATTTCTCCATATTTTTGTTTAATCTACATGGTAATATTGAAGAATTTAATACATCAATTTATTTTCTATTCAAATTTGGTAGCATTTTTTTCTTTAAAATTGAAAAATGATTCTTTTTAATTGGTATGGCAAAATCTGTGAAGTTGAAATATTACTTAGTTTTCTAATATAATTTAATAACATTTTTATCTTCTAAATTGTTAAATTACTTCATTTTATTTGTTATTATAAATTTGGTCAAATTTAATGCATGTATTGGTTTGTTGAGCTATTTTGTTTTATTTGTATTTGACAAAGGAAAAATGATTAAAATTAAAAATAGAGAATAATCATACTCGTATTAATTTTTTTAATTTTTACAACATTCCTTTTTAATTGGTATAGTAAGATTTAATTGACTTGTTTAATTAATTTTATAGCATTTTTTTCTTAAAATTGCAATATCATTTTATTGAAACAAAATTGCAATGACATAATTTTTAATTGATAAGGTAAATTGGCGAATTTATAGTTTAGTTAGTTTTAAAAGCTTAGAACTATAACTTTGATTTTAATAATATTCTTTGAATTTGGTAACAGTTGACAGTTTAAAAATATGAAAATAATAATTAATTATCCTTTTTTTAGAATAATAATTAATTATCAATTGTGTAGTATGTCAGTATTTGTTTTTCGAATTTTAATTTATAATTTAATAACTAATAAAATAAATTGATATAATAAATTTTAATAACAGTTTAAAAATTAATAAAATTAAATAGAAAACGTGCAACGCACGGGACAAATGCTAGTAAACACTAAAGATCATAAAAAGGTGGCAACAATCAAATGCCTTAATAATTTACGACCTATAGTATTCTAACTTAAATGTAAAAGCATCATCATTCACGTTAGCATAAACATACAAAGAATTCAAAGTAAAGCATAACACAAACATCATATCAACCAAGATCTTTGCAATATCTATGCTAATCATTATCATAAATTCACGATGCAGCAAGTAAGACAAGAACTGATACGTTCTACTTGACGCCGCCTTGGAACTCTCCCACTTGACCTCTTAAAGATTATAAATAGGCTCATATTTGAATTATTATTGATTAATAGGTGGGAGTATTTGATTACACATGAGTTAGAATATAATAATCCACATACATATGAAAAAATATACTTAGGTTAAATCATAATTTTATATAGTACTGGTTTAATAGATGATTAAACCCTCACACTTATAAATTCTTTTATATTTGTATTACATCAGTGTAATACCCCGTAGAATTATTAGCGTTTATTTTCGTGTGTGTCCGATTTTAATTGATTAGGACCTCGAAAATAGTAAATAAATTCACGTGATGAATTTATAAGGGTAAAAATGTGATTTGCTTTGTGTTTGCCTTAAATGTGATTTTTGGCAATTTTACGTATTAAAAGTGAATTTTGTGATTTTTCACTAAAAACCGTAAAAATAATTATTTTAAATATTTTTAAAAGCCCAAAAATATTTTAAAAACAGCCCATATGATATGATTTAATGATTTTGAATATTTGGTAAAGTTGAAATTATTTTGCCCCTAGAGTTCGAATTATTTACAAGAATGCCATAATGGCAAACTTGTAAATAATTGAAACTTCAAATAATATCTAGATATTTTCCTAAGCTAAACTTGGTGCCCAAGTCTCTATTTCATCTTCTCCATTTGAGTGTGGGTGCCGAACCATTCAAGCTCAAAACACAAAAATTTATCCTTTGATTTTCTCTCAAAATTTTCTTAACGGAAATTGACGAGGAGCTTACGTAGATCATTAATCTATACTTGCATGTTCGTTTGAGGTATAATTTCAAGCTCAAATCTTAGTTTTTATTTTCTGAAGTTGATGAGTCTTAGAAACATGCTTAGGATGGTTTAAATATGGTGTTTGATGATTGATTAACTAGTTTTGGTTGTTATTTATGTGGGTTTCGGTTTTAAAATAATTTTTCCGTGAAAATTAAATTATTTATTTAAATTTCTGGGCTGATCTAAATGATGATATTTATATATGCTTTAAAGTTAAATTTTTGTGGATTAAAAATGTTAATTTATTCGGGTGTTAATTTAATTAATTGGGTTTCGGTTTTTAATTGTTTTAAAGCTTAAAAATAGCTTAAAAAGGGTAAATAAAATGATTTTTAATTTCTGGAAATAAATTGGTTCATGTATGAGTTATATTTGTGGTTGATGTTAATTAAATGGTTGATGGTTAATTTTTAGCGGTTTAATAATCAAGTTTAATTTTTAATAACTCTATTCGGCTAAAATTTATGGAAAAAGGGTAAAACTGTCATTTTAAATTCTGGGCAGAAAATATTTATGAAAAATTTATGAAATGTGTTTGATAATTATGTGTGGAGTTTAAATGATTTTTGTGTAGTGTTTTGAAGGATTAATAATCGGTTTTGATTATTAATTGTTATTTCGGTTTTAATGGTTAAAATAATGGAAAATATTATTTTAAAAATATTGGGCTGCTGTTTTTACAAGATAAAAATTAAAAATGTATTTGAAATTATTTTTGGTGAATTTCGGTGTTAAAATGGCTTAAAATGGATTTTTAAGCGTTTTTAGCGTTTTTGAGTTTTCCGGCCAAAACCACCGGAATACGGTGACCGGAGTATGAGTAGAGGGGATAGAGCATGTTGGCTCAGTCCTAAACTCATTTGGCAGCAGTTAGTGCCGAAATGTTTTTGGCAGAAAATAAGAGGGGGGCCGAGCCCCGGGTCAAAAAATATTTTACGCAAAAATATTTTTGGATATTATTGAATGTGTGTTAGAATTATAATGGAATTATAATTCTATGTTTATTTATTGAAATAAATAAACTACGTGGTGTATCGTATAGAAATACGATGACGCGGATATAGATAGTCGGAATCAATTTTGGTTTGTGATTATGTGGTTATATGGTTGAGTCGGTCTAGAGTATATCCTAGAATTTAGAGTTATTACATTTATTAATGTTTAATCTCTAAATTAGATCCAGCGAATTTTGTCGCGGAAACCGGCGAGCAAAGGTTTCGATATTCGACGGGTGGTATTTTTATATTTGGAATAAGCGAGTACTGTGAGTGTGTTTACAACTTATACTGCTAAATATTAGTATTAAAAATATTGCGAACTGCTTTACATGATTTGCAAATGCTTTATTTTATTTTGAATTTAAATCGCATGAACTATTCATAGTGTTGAAACCGATTTAGATTCATTGAAACGTGCTTACTATTGGGCGGCAATAGTGCTGTGTGATCACCGGTATTGCATTTAGAATGGGTTGCATGTGAATATACTGTGTGAATCCTGGCGACGGCCTGGAAAGTCAGGCGACGGCCTAGACTCTGTGTGAACAGATCTTCAGAGGCAACGGAATATAGACGACCAAAGGCAGTAAAGAGAAACTGCCGAGATCTGAGAGGTTGAACCTTTTAAAAAAGTGAAAATGGCGACGGTATATATGTACTGCCGAAATCTGTTGTATGGTGAAAAGAGTCTAAAGACCTTCACATACGTAAAATATGAATGATCAGATTTGACGGGCTAGAGTACAAAAAGAAATGAATAAATACGGCCATAAAAAGGTTAACCCGAATATGATGAAATGATGTGTAATATTTATGTTTCCTGTTTTGAAAGCATATAGGAACATGAATCATGGTTTAGGGTTTCATATGAATCGGTAATCTGGAATGCATTGCTTTCATATTAATGTTTATTAGTACATGTTGTACGCATTCACCAGTTTTTATAACTGACCCCGTTGAATTTAATATTTTTACAGGCGAGTAGTTTGACGTGTGGATTTCCAATTTCTTGTTCCGGAAATCCCTGGCTTGAATAAAGTGAGAATGACCTTTCCTTTATGTGTCTAGAGTTGCAGTAGCTAGAATAATGAACGGTGATACCTTAGTAGTCGTTGGACTTATTTATGCTTTATATTTCATAACGCTTAAACTCTGATATAATGTAATATGTGAATGCTGTGCGAAAGTCCGAGCGACTGCACGAGTATAAAATGCGGCGAGCGCATCTGCATAATGAAATGCAGTTAAATCCATAATGAAATGGTCTGCATAATGAAATGCGGTTAAGTCCATAGAGAAATGGCCTGCATAGTGAAATGCAGTAATTACCATAGTAAGATGGTATGCACTTGAGATGCACGATAAACCATAATGAAATGGTTTTAAAAACTAAAATGCAATAATTAAAGAAAAAAATTATGTGCATGTTTTAAATGGTAATTTGTATGAGAACGTTTTAAACTGCGATTTTAAAATGTTCGAAAATGATTTGAATTCCGCGAAAAAAATTTTAAGTGATTTTAATGTATTTTTAAGGCTTGCTACGGGTTTCGGAGCAACCACTCCCATTCCCTAGCGCCGGTCTCGATGCCGAGAATCGTGTCGTGACAAAGGTGGTATCAGAGCAATGGTCGAAAAACGGGCCATTGTCGAGTTTGATATCAAAGTGATGGTTTATAGTCTTAAACCATTACTAATATATGAAAGGAGTAATGAAAGTTGGTATCATTTCCACTGACTGAGTGATAGTCGAAAAGTGGTTGATAGTAAAGGTGGTATCATTGTAATATACCGTATGGAATGTGAACCTAGGAAATTGGTATAGAGTCTACTGCAACATATAGGATTTTCGGTCATGTCATTCGTTAAGTCATCATTTGTTTTTAAATATTCCCAGCTGTGCTCTAGGATCGAGTCTGTATGCTTGTTAGGAGTAAGTAGAGCCTGATAGTATACGATTAGAACGCTTAGATAGATTTTAATAGATGACGTGCTTTGATCAGAATGGCTGATCAGCATGAGGAAAACATTCAAGAGGAGAATGTTCATGATGAGGAGTCCGTTCATAACGATGCGATACCCGCAGCAGGCGAAGGTCGTGGTCGTGGACGTGGACGTGGTCGAGGTCGTGGTAGAGGCCGTGGGCCTAATTTTAATATTCCGGGCTTTGATTTCAAACAATTTTTAGCTGGCATAGCAGCCATGCAAACGAATCAAGCGGAAGTGCAGAATATGCACAGAGAGCAGTTGGATTACCAACAGCAGAGAGTTGGTGCTAATGTTGATCGTGATCTCGTTATGGCTTACATGAGGCTCAAGCCCATGAAGTTTGATGGATCGAACGATGCGTTAGATTTCTTAGAGGAAGTAGAGATGAATGCTAGACGTCTTAATGCTAGTGAAAGACAGTCTATACTGATGGTGGAGATGTCAGTAAAAGGATCTGCGAAGGATTGGTTTCAAAGGCATATTCAACCAAGTATGGGAGAGATGACTTGGAATGAATTTGTCACTCGATTTAAGAATTTCTTTCTGCCGTTTTCAGTAACGGAGAATCATCGAGAGAAGTTGTTGAATTTGAACAAGATAGGAAAGACGGTGCAGGAGTATGTGACGGAGTTCACAAGATTGAGTCGATTCACACCTGATCTGATGTTGGATAGAGATAGGGTGAATTCAAGGTTTATTAAGGGGCTAGGACCCGAATATATTGGATTGCTATCTGATGTTAGTAAGGATTTGGTGCAAATCATCGATAGTGCACGTCAGATGGAAAGTACTTTGATCCAATTTGGAAAGATCAATGTTACTAGTGAGCTCGTAAGAGAAGGAACTGCTAGTTCGAATACGAATAGGTTTACTGGACCATATCGTAAAGGATTTAAGAAGGGAAAGAAAGATAGGAGGTTCAGTATGTCTGGATCAAGTTCTAGTGGACGAAGTTCAGGAGGAACAGTACCACTATGTAATACTTGTGGGAAGAAGCATTTTGGAGCATGCTATTGGGGAACTAGAGGTTGTTACACATGTGGACAGCAAGGTCATTTCTCAAGAGAATGTCCTATGTCTGGACCACAAGGTTCAAGTGCTAGTGTTGTTCAACCAGTGTTTCAACAACCTAGACCTGTATATCCTGCAGTGTCTGGGCAGGCACAGAACCAGAATGTGTTTAATGGACAACGTGGAAGAGGATATGGTTTTGGTAATCGTGGTGGAGGAAGGACCATAGGCGGACGAGGATCTGGAGCAACTGCTAGCGGAGGACAGGCTAGAGTTTTTGCGATCAATCCTCAAGAGGCGAATGCGTCGAATGCGGTAGTGCAAGGTATATTTTCAATATCTTCGCATGATGCATCAATTTTATTTGATCCCGGTGCTACGCATTCATTTGTATCGTCGAGTTTTGCATTAAAATTAGGAATTCAACCTGTGATTTTGCAAAACCCATTGTTAGTAGCTACACCTGTAGGCGAAAGCATAGACGTTACTGTAGTTTATCCGTCGTGTCCTGTGTTAATTGGAGAGCGAGAATTGCTTGCGGATTTGTTGTTGCTTAATGTTTTAGAATTCGACGTCATCCTAGGAATGGATTGGTTGTCGCGACATTATGCGAATGTGGATTGTAGAGAGAAGATAGTGACGTTCCATGCACCTGGAACTGAACTTATCTCTATTCGGGGAGAGAAATTGGAAACCCCAAAGAGTTTAGTCTCGGCTTTGAAAGCGAGAAAGATGTTAAGTAAAGGATGTCAAGGATTTTTAGCTCTGGTACGAGATATCCAGAAGGTAGTGATGGACTTACAGTCTATTGTGATGCTTCTAGGATCGGGTTAGGATGTGTACTGATGCAACATGGTCGAGTTATAGCTTATGCTTCTCGCCAGTTGAAAAAGCATGAAGTTAATTATCCAACCCATGATCTAGAATTAGCAGCAGTGATTTTCGCATTAAAGATTTGGAGACATTACCTATATGGAGCAAAATGCGAAATATTCACTGATCACAAGAGTCTGAAATACATATTTGATCAGAGAGAGTTGAATCTCAGACAGAGAGGGTGGATGGAGTTGCTAAAGGATTATGACTGTACGATACAGTATCATCCTGGCAAAGCTAACGTAGTAGCTGATGCGTTGAGCAGAAAATCAGCAGGAAGTTTAGCTCATGTTACTTTAGTTGAGAAGAGACGAATGATTAGAGAAGTGCATTCGTTGTTTGATCAAGGAGTTCAATTAGAGGTTTCGTATTTGGGAAGTTTGTTAGCTCAAATGACGATTAGACCTACATTGAATGATCAGATTAAGGAACTTCAGACAACGGATCCTCAACTAAAGCATGTTATTGCAGAAGTTCAAAAGGGAATGAACTCTGAGTATAATTGGAAAGGTGGTATTCTGAAATTTGGTACAAGGGTGTGCGTACCAAATGTAGAGGAATTGAAACAGAGGATTATGATGGAAGCACATGGATCTAAGTATAGTGTTCATCCTGGTTCTACCAAGATGTATCACGATGTTAAGGAGATGTATTGGTGGTATGGTATGAAAAGGGATATAGCAGAATTTGTTGCTAAATGTCCGATATGCCAACAGGTGAAGTTGGAACATCAGAGACCATTTGGATTTTTGCAACAATTACCAATACCAGAATGGAAATGGGAAAGAATAACCATGGATTTTGTCGTTGGATTGCCTAAGTCGCAACATGGTTTTGATTCGATATGGGTTATCGTTGATCGAATGACAAAGTCGGCTCATTTCATTCCGATCAAGGTTACCTATACGGCAGCGAAGTTGGCACAGATTTATATTGACAAAGTGGTCAGTTTACATGGAGTTCCTGTGTCAATTGTGTCAGATCGAGGATCAGTTTTTACATCCCGATTTTGGCAAAGTCTGCAAGAGGCTTTAGGAACGCGTTTAGATTTTAGTACGGCGTTTCATCCCCAAACGGATGGACAGTCTGAAAGGACTATCCAGACTTTGGAGGATATGTTAAGAATGTGTGTTTTAGATTTTGGAGGCCATTGGGATGAGTATCTACCGTTAGTAGAGTTCTCATATAACAATAGTTATCATTCCAGTATTGAGATGGCACCGTATGAGGCGTTGTATGGACGTAAGTGTAGATCTCCAATTTGTTGGGAAGAAGTTGGAGAAAGAAAGTTGACAGGAGCTGAAATAGTTCAGATTACGTCTGAGAAAGTGCCGTTGATTAAGCAACGTTTAGAAACTGCATTTAGTCGGCAAAAGAGCTATGCTGATGTGAGGAGAAAGGATATAGAATTTCAAGTCGGAGATTTTGTGTTTCTTAAAATATCACCTATGAAAGGTGTAATCCGATTTGGAAAGA
Source organism: Mercurialis annua (assembly GCF_937616625.2). Taxonomy (NCBI): domain Eukaryota; kingdom Viridiplantae; phylum Streptophyta; class Magnoliopsida; order Malpighiales; family Euphorbiaceae; genus Mercurialis; species Mercurialis annua. Next base: position 33,510,550 of record NC_065573.1, on the reverse strand, counting down.
AAGGAAAGCTAGCGCCGAGGTATGCAGGACCTTATGAGGTAGTTGAGCGAATAGGAGCGGTAGCTTATAAGTTAGCATTACCGTCTGAGATGTCGCAAGTACATCCAGTGTTTCACGTGTCGATGCTTAGGAAGTATATTCCTGACCCTCATAGACTTATTCAACCTCAGGAGGTTGAGATAGACGAGGAACTATCTTATGAGGAGGAACCTGTAGAAATTGTAGATACCCAGATTAGGAAACTCCGTAGTAAGGAGATACCTATGGTAAAAGTGCTCTGGAGGAGCCGTACAATTGAGGAATGTACGTGGGAAACGGAGGCGGATATGCGGAAACGATATCCCCACTTGTTTGCTCAAGGTAATAGGTTGTTTTGAAATTCGAGGACGAATTTCTTATAAGGAGGGGTGAATGTAATTCCCCGTAGAATTATTAGCGTTTATTTTCGTGTGTGTCCGATTTTAATTGATTAGGACCTCGAAAATAGTAAATAAATTCACGTGATGAATTTATAAGGGTAAAAATGTGATTTGCTTTGTGTTTGCCTTAAATGTGATTTTTGGCAATTTTACGTATTAAAAGTGAATTTTGTGATTTTTCACTAAAAACCGTAAAAATAATTATTTTAAATATTTTTAAAAGCCCAAAAATATTTTAAAAACAGCCCATATGATATGATTTAATGATTTTGAATATTTGGTAAAGTTGAAATTATTTTGCCCCTAGAGTTCGAATTATTTACAAGAATGCCATAATGGCAAACTTGTAAATAATTGAAACTTCAAATAATATCTAGATATTTTCCTAAGCTAAACTTGGTGCCCAAGTCTCTATTTCATCTTCTCCATTTGAGTGTGGGTGCCGAACCATTCAAGCTCAAAACACAAAAATTTATCCTTTGATTTTCTCTCAAAATTTTCTTAACGGAAATTGGCGAGGAGCTTACGTAGATCATTAATCTATACTTGCATGTTCGTTTGAGGTATAATTTCAAGCTCAAATCTTAGTTTTTATTTTCTGAAGTTGATGAGTCTTAGAAACATGCTTAGGATGGTTTAAATATGGTGTTTGATGATTGATTAACTAGTTTTGGTTGTTATTTATGTGGGTTTCGGTTTTAAAATAATTTTTCCGTGAAAATTAAATTATTTATTTAAATTTCTGGGCTGATCTAAATGATGATATTTATATATGCTTTAAAGTTAAATTTTTGTGGATTAAAAATGTTAATTTATTCGGGTGTTAATTTAATTAATTGGGTTTCGGTTTTTAATTGTTTTAAAGCTTAAAAATAGCTTAAAAAGGGTAAATAAAATGATTTTTAATTTCTGGAAATAAATTGGTTCATGTATGAGTTATATTTGTGGTTGATGTTAATTAAATGGTTGATGGTTAATTTTTAGCGGTTTAATAATCAAGTTTAATTTTTAATAACTCTATTCGGCTAAAATTTATGGAAAAAGGGTAAAACTGTCATTTTAAATTCTGGGCAGAAAATATTTATGAAAAATTTATGAAATGTGTTTGATAATTATGTGTGGAGTTTAAATGATTTTTGTGTAGTGTTTTGAAGGATTAATAATCGGTTTTGATTATTAATTGTTATTTCGGTTTTAATGGTTAAAATAATGGAAAATATTATTTTAAAAATATTGGGCTGCTGTTTTTACAAGATAAAAATTAAAAATGTATTTGAAATTATTTTTGGTGAATTTCGGTGTTAAAATGGCTTAAAATGGATTTTTAAGCGTTTTTAGCGTTTTTGAGTTTTCCGGCCAAAACCACCGGAATACGGTGACCGGAGTATGAGTAGAGGGGATAGAGCATGTTGGCTCAGTCCTAAACTCATTTGGCAGCAGTTAGTGCCGAAATGTTTTTGGCAGAAAATAAGGGGGGGGCCGAGCCCCGGGTCAAAAAATATTTTACGCAAAAATATTTTTGGATATTATTGAATGTGTGTTAGAATTATAATGGAATTATAATTCTATGTTTATTTATTGAAATAAATAAACTACGTGGTGTATCGTATAGAAATACGATGACGCGGATATAGATAGTCGGAATCAATTTTGGTTTGTGATTATGTGGTTATATGGTTGAGTCGGTCTAGAGTATATCCTAGAATTTAGAGTTATTACATTTATTAATGTTTAATCTCTAAATTAGATCCAGCGAATTTTGTCGCGGAAACCGGCGAGCAAAGGTTTCGATATTCGACGGGTGGTATTTTTATATTTGGAATAAGCGAGTACTGTGAGTGTGTTTACAACTTATACTGCTAAATATTAGTATTAAAAATATTGCGAACTGCTTTACATGATTTGCAAATGCTTTATTTTATTTTGAATTTAAATCGCATGAACTATTCATAGTGTTGAAACCGATTTAGATTCATTGAAACGTGCTTACTATTGGGCGGCAATAGTGCTGTGTGATCACCGGTATTGCATTTAGAATGGGTTGCATGTGAATATACTGTGTGAATCCTGGCGACGGCCTGGAAAGTCAGGCGACGGCCTAGACTCTGTGTGAACAGATCTTCAGAGGCAACGGAATATAGACGACCAAAGGCAGTAAAGAGAAACTGCCGAGATCTGAGAGGTTGAACCTTTTAAAAAAGTGAAAATGGCGACGGTATATATGTACTGCCGAAATCTGTTGTATGGTGAAAAGAGTCTAAAGACCTTCACATACGTAAAATATGAATGATCAGATTTGACGGGCTAGAGTACAAAAAGAAATGAATAAATACGGCCATAAAAAGGTTAACCCGAATATGATGAAATGATGTGTAATATTTATGTTTCCTGTTTTGAAAGCATATAGGAACATGAATCATGGTTTAGGGTTTCATATGAATCGGTAATCTGGAATGCATTGCTTTCATATTAATGTTTATTAGTACATGTTGTACGCATTCACCAGTTTTTATAACTGACCCCGTTGAATTTAATATTTTTACAGGCGAGTAGTTTGACGTGTGGATTTCCAATTTCTTGTTCCGGAAATCCCTGGCTTGAATAAAGTGAGAATGACCTTTCCTTTATGTGTCTAGAGTTGCAGTAGCTAGAATAATGAACGGTGATACCTTAGTAGTCGTTGGACTTATTTATGCTTTATATTTCATAACGCTTAAACTCTGATATAATGTAATATGTGAATGCTGTGCGAAAGTCCGAGCGACTGCACGAGTATAAAATGCGGCGAGCGCATCTGCATAATGAAATGCAGTTAAATCCATAATGAAATGGTCTGCATAATGAAATGCGGTTAAGTCCATAGAGAAATGGCCTGCATAGTGAAATGCAGTAATTACCATAGTAAGATGGTATGCACTTGAGATGCACGATAAACCATAATGAAATGGTTTTAAAAACTAAAATGCAATAATTAAAGAAAAAAATTATGTGCATGTTTTAAATGGTAATTTGTATGAGAACGTTTTAAACTGCGATTTTAAAATGTTCGAAAATGATTTGAATTCCGCGAAAAAAAATTTAAGTGATTTTAATGTATTTTTAAGGCTTGCTACGGGTTTCGGAGCAACCACTCCCATTCCCTAGCGCCGGTCTCGATGCCGAGAATCGGGTCGTGACAATCAGCAACGTGAGAGTATTTTAGCATGAATCAAAGAAATAAAGCTTTCAACCCATTGTATTCAGACCGTGTTGTGTGGATCAGTGGGTATCCGCATTGCTCAACCAGTTTTATAAAACTGGATTGCTAAACACCGCCCGGTTTTACTTACCACCGCACAGGCAAAAGACATTTCTGCCCTTTTAGCAAAATTTTGAAAAAAAAGTTCTCTCAACTCATTCGAATACATTCGAACAAATACGTAAAAAATCGATTAAAATGACGAACAACGAGTACAATTCATCGGATAACGAGTATCGACGTTCGGAAACAACCCCCGATAAATATTTTTTTTTAAAAAAACTCGAAATAAATAATTTTTTTAATTTTTTTTAAGGAGGGACGTTTACATTTCACGTCCCCTCCAGAGGAGTGGACGCCGGAAAGCGGCGTCCCCTCCTCTGGAGAGGACGTGGATTGCCCACGTCCTCTCCTGAAGAGGGGACGTCGTTCGTCCCCTCCTCAGGAGAGGACGTGGGAAATCCACGTCCCCTCCTCTGGAGAGGACGTGGATTTTCCACGTCCTCTCCTGAAGAGGGGACGAACGACGTCCCCTCTTCAGGAGAGGACGTGGGAATCCACGTCCTCTCCAGAGGAGGGGACGCTGCTTTCCGGCGTCCTCTGGAGGGGACGTGGATTTCCCACGTCCTCTCCTGAGGAGGGGACGAACGACGTCCCCTCTTCAGGAGAGGACGTGGGCAATCCACGTCCTCTCCAGAGGAGGGGACGCCGCTTTCCGGCGTCCTCTCCTCTGGAGGGGACGCCGGACGTCCCCTTTTCAGGCGGAGGGGACGCCGGAATAACAGAAAAAATAAATTAAAAATTATTTTTTATCTCGAAAAAGCCGGAACATATTGTTTCCGACTGTCGGTACTCGTTTTCCGACGAATTATACTCGTTATCCGTCATTTTACTCGACTTTTTACGTAGTTGTTCGAGTGTGTTCGAATGAGTTGAGAGAACTTTTTTTTTTGAAATTTTGCTAAAGGGGTAAAAATGTCTTTCGCCTGTGCGGTGCTAAGTAAAAAGGGGCGGCGAATAGCAAAACCCTTATAAAAAGGTAGGAGTTTAATAACATTCAAGCCTGATCGAAGCACTAATTTCTAGGTTTTATGGTTAAATTGGCCGGACCGGATCGTGTTTGATAATAATAGCTATGAATAAGAGACCAAATATGAATTAATGGGTTGTAGTTTAAATGGTATAAGTGTGGAAAAATATTTTGTTAAAATTATAAGTTCATTTTTTCACCATCCCAAAATTTCCATCCGATAGTGAGGAAAATAGGAAAAATTACCAAATACAATAAGGGAGTTTCACTATAGAGAAAGAGGAATACAAACAATGGCAAAACAAAATTTATAGTTTCATATGGGTTTAATAAGGATAACTATAAAACTATCAAAAAAATCACTTAATTTTTAAAATATGTATTTAGTAAAAGAAAATAAACCTACAAAAATAAAAAAACTTTACATATTTTTACGTACTTTTTTACTATTCAAAAATATGTCTTTGATACATATTAGATACATTATCAATACATCTCTAATACGATACGTAAAAAATAAAAATCTATTACGTATTTTTAAAAACTTTTGGGTATTAAATGTAAACTTTTATGAAAGTACATCTTTTATTGTTTTTTTTATGTATTTTTAGATTTTTTTCAGTATTTTTCTAGTTTAATAATTAGCCTTAAACTGTTAATTATAATTTTATTTCATTTAATATTTTTATACAATAATTATACGTAAAAAAGGAAAAACTGCAACTGTTGGTTTTACCACTAAAAATTAAGATTTTAGTTAAATGACATTTAGATATTTAAAGATTTGATTTTCATATAAAATAAATTCCAATTTTTAAAAGATTCGAAAGTAACATTCAATAAAAAACAAGTTAAGAAATAGTTAGAATTTTTTTTTTTTTTTAATTTATCAAATTTCATTAAATTGAATTCGAAACAGTTACATTTGTAGAAAATTGAGAAATTCAAAAATTAAATCTGATGACCTGACATGAACTAGACTACTACGCTAACATGTATTATCTGATTCGCGAATCTACTTGCTAAAATAAATCTGATGACCTGACATGAACTAGACTACTACGCTAACATGTATTATCTGATTCGCGAATCTACTTGCTAAAATAAAAAATAAATTATCAATTGTTTCGCCAAAGTGCAGCCATCGAGCAAACTTTTTCAACGCCCGCTAATTGATTTTTGATATTAAATATTTTAAGAAAAGGGACGACAAACCTTTCATAACATTCGATTAACTACCATCCGTCAAACCTTTTAAGAAAAGGGCCGACAAACCTTTCATGTTCATGAAAAAGGACAACAAACATTTCACATAAAAAGAATAAACAATGAAAAACAATAATAAAAAAATTATTATAACCCATAAACATTTCCGTCTTTATTGAAAGATTTTCAATCTAAATTCGATTATTCATTTGCGATAGGTTAAATTTGATTCGCGCTTTATCGATAAACTTTAATCAATTAAAAATAAATATAAAAAGGAGTTTACTATTTTTTATGAAATTAAAGCAATATAGAAAAAGATATGACTACCGTCAAAGATATAGTTAAACCATTGACGACAATCGAAGGAAAAATAATAAAAAACTATTAGTGGCTAGGGTTTTTTAAAGAGTACAAGAGATAGAGAGAGATAAAAAAACATGTTTCTTAGTTATAATTTGAATGAATAAAAACTGAATTAAAATTTTATTATCTGTAAAATATTATATAATCAAATAAAGAACATATTACTTTAAGATCCCCCGTGTTTGTTATAATTTACAGTTTGGTATCCTTTATTTGAAAATCAAACAATTTAGCATTTCAGTTTTGATTTTATAAACTATAAGACCCTTCTATAAGTTCCGTTAATAATTTAAAATTTACTTTTAAATAATTTGGTACCTCAATTTCAATTATATAAACGATTTGGTACGTCAGTTTCAACTATATAAATGATTTGGTACCTCATTTTCAAACGTTTCGGTACTTCACATTTCATTCCGTTAACGATTTATCACCTATATTTAACAAAAGAGCATTTTAGTTTATAAATCAAAATCGAAATACCAAATCGTTTGATTTTTGAACAAGGGATACCAAACTGTATATTATGACAAATATGAGAGGTCTTAGAGTAATTTGCTGTAAAGTTAAAGATGTTATTACTCGAATCACTAATATTAAATTATTAATAAACCAATTTATAATAGGATTATATTATTATTTTAAAATATTAAATAGAGGAGAACATTTAAACTATAAATTTACGAAAGAATCCTAAAATAAACACTAGCTAAAGAGACGATTCTACCCTTGTTCTCATTGTTGCCCTAGAAACCGACTTATATATTCTACACAATTCTATAAACCCAGTTTCTTTTAGCCGCTCCCTCTGTTATTCTATATACCTTTTCCGAACAGCACCGCCATCTCTTTACCTTTCTGATTTTCACTGAAACGCGAGCTTCTCTGAAAAAATGGTGAGTCCTCCTCTTTCATTTTATCTATATCTGTTTATAAAACTTTAGATTCGATGAATTTTATTGTATATCTGTGGATTAATTTTATAATCGTTTTTTGTGATTTTGTTGAAGGTTCTCCAAAACGACATCGATTTACTCAATCCTCCGGCTGAGCTTGAGAAGAGGAAGCACAAGCTCAAGCGTCTCGTGCAATCTCCTAACTCATTTTTCATGGTATTATTTATATTCAATTCCTTCCATCGTCATTATTTTTTAAATGTTTGATCTGCTTATACTTATTTGTGTTCGTTTTTGTGTAGGATGTTAAATGTCAGGGTTGCTTTATCATGTAAGTTTTTCTTTAATTTCTATGACTTTCACTTGATAATTCTGCTGTGTTTTTAGCTTATGTAATTTGAATATTTTAGATTTAGGGTTTATAAGATGAATTTTGTGGATGTTGCAGAACAACTGTGTTCAGTCACTCGCAAACTGTTGTTGTGTGTGGCAACTGCCAGACCGTGTTGTGCCAGCCTACCGGTGGGCGTGCGAGGCTTACCGAAGGTTGCTCTTTCAGGAGGAAGGGCGATTGAAGGAGATATGTTTCTTGGTAATTGTTAGTAGACTTCTTTCCAAGGATTAATGGTCTCGACATAGATAATGTTGGTTTTGTTCTGAGATTTATCTTTTACTTCTCCTGTTGAATTTTGTTAGCTATAACGATAGACCTTAATCTATATATTTGACGTTTGTTATCTAATTATGGGATTGCTCTATTGAAATCTTGTTTTATTTTTTGCAAATTTAGTTCTTACTATATAATTTCTACCCTCTACGTAACTTAATTTAGTTCTTACTATATCATCTTTACCCTCTAGGTTACTTAATTTGGTTCTTACAATATCATCTTTACCCTCTAGGTTACTTAATTTTCGAGTTCTGTTACAGTTTTCAGTTGTGCAATGCTGAGTGTTGAATCTTCTGAAACGTGTAATATGTTGAACAATAATTGGAAGGGAAAAGAAAAAAAGAGCTTTAATGGAAAATCTTTGTTTTCTTGTATGTCTAGTTGCTAGTGTCTTTTACTGTGGCATTTGTTCAATTCCATTAGGATTTGGAAATAGTATCTAGACAATTACATAAAGATGTTAATGATTATCTTGATTATGAGTATTTTATATGTCAAAGCCAAGTTTCCTGAACAGACTATGATTTCTGATACAAAAGTATTTAGTTCCTCGGGTCTTTTAATGTTTTGGTTGATTTAGAATATAATTACTATTACTCTTGTTATTGTTCAAGGATTAATAAATTTCATGTTGTCAATATTCTTTGCGTTGTTGTACTTGCTGGTATGCGCCATTTTGGCACGAACAATCTCGTCTACCTAGAATTATCAATAGGTTTTTGGTGAATTTAGAGTGTTTTTATTGCACAAGTTAACGATAGTAGATTTGAGTTCACACTCTGTTTAATCCCACTTTGTTGAAGCATGTTGTTTCTTTGGTATTTATAAAGCTGTTGGCAAAGTGACTTGTCCATTAAGAAATTTAGCATCACTCGATCTCACAATTAACAGAGGACCTAGCTAGGCCCCTCGCCCTTCTTCCCGAGGTTAGTGGTTTTAGCCTGACCTTTGCTACGTTATATAGGTTGGTTTAATATGTATGAGACAGGGTTGTCTCCGGGTGAGCAATCCAGATCTGACTTTGGCGGAAAACAAAAAATCATACCTTAAAATAAACAGTTCTACCCGAATTTTCCCTTTTGATACTGAGAAATGAGTTCATTTATGTGTATGATACACTGTATCTGACAAGTTCTTCACACTGGATATTTCACTTTTCATAGCTCAAAACAGTTTCTTTTCTGGGCCTATCCCTCCAGAAATTTGGCAAATGACAAATCTCAACCATCCTTTTCTTTACAATTAACAATTTGAAAGTTGAAAGATTTGTTTCTTTAGGCTTTACAGTACCTCCATCTTACACTTTGCAATCTCATAAATCTTAGTTCTTAGCCATGTGTCGAGACCTGGCAATTCATGTCTGCGGGTGATAAACGTGGTTAAAATTGCCAGGCCAAATGTGTCAAGTGAGGAATTGAGGAGAGTGTAGATGGTCGTTATAGCTGTTTATCCAACTTGCCTAAGCCCGGCTTGCTTGGACTGGACTTGTGTTTAATTTTTATTCAAGTTTGGACTGAATTAGACCTCTTATAGATCCGCTACTTGTATGAAATTGGATTTTATTCTAATTTTATATAAATTAAGAAAAGTTCAATTTATACCCACAAAATTCAATTTTTTGTCCGAAGACTAAATGTTAGTCTCAAAAAGCCTCGAACTGGGTTTGTATATCCATGTAAAAGAGTCAAACCCATTCCGCTTTAATCTTAACCCATTCAAATCTAGCCAGTGATAAGATATAGTGGTTGTATTTGAGGGTAAGTTACTGAAATTCCCTCGTGTTTTAGTGAAATATATTAACTCGCTCTTTTTACTATGACACTCTATGTTTAGATATGTTATATCATTACACTTGTGTAATTAGTTAAATTTATTTTTAATTTAGAAAAAAATGTTTTATACTTCTTTTTGATAATTTTAGGATGAAAGCTGAGAAAAAGGAAGTTTAAGAATTAAATTTAACCCTCTGACCGAATCGACTAATGAGAAAGTTAATAAATGAGTGTAATAGTATAATATATCAAAATATGAGAAGTCTCATGATGGATTTACAAAATCAAAGGATAAGTTGGTATATTTCACCAAAATATAAAAGGGTTTCAATAATTTATCCTTTTTTTAATGGCAAAAGGCTAATAATTGACTCTCATGTTTCTATTCAGGCTCTTGAAACCCTTTCATGTTTTCAAGGATATATTATGACCGTCGTGTTAATGGAATTTAAAGTTTGCACCCTTTTTTGAAAACATGAAGGGTCATAATTGAGTTTAGGGGGTGCGAATTTTAGATTTCGTTAATATGAAGGTTATAACCGAGCCTCGAAAAACACGAAGGCCCCTCTGGGTGGAAACATGAGGATCATTTTTAAGTGTTTTTTCTTTTTTAATTGTAAGTTTATTACTGCTTATACTGATAATATTTTATTGTCCTGTCTTAGTCTCTGATTTTATCATATTTATTGTTATTTTTTGTTGAATCCACATTAGGAATTCAATTTTTTGAGTAGGGGCTTTCCAAAGATATTTAGCTATGCATAATAAGCCAAAAGATGAAGTGAAGAAATGAAATGAAAAGAAGAAAAGAAGCAATCTTATTCATGACCATCTTATCCTCAACTAGAATCCGCTGGGTAGTGGGTCACTGCCACAATCCCATCATCATTCTTGCTTCATTTAGCTGCCATGTGTCCTACCTCCACTTGTTTTCTTTCTTTTTTTAACTACAAACTTGACGTGGCAGGACCCAATTGAGCTGTCTATTGATGTTTTGTTGCCTACTGGACCGCCACATCAGCTGCTAACTTCCTCACTCTCTTCTTGTCCACTAGTAGAAGTAATACGAGGCATTTATTGCGCCACATCATCACACCAATTCACCATATATTCAGCTTACTCGTCGATATGCTCTTTGCTTTAACAAATTAGAAAATAAATAATATCTGTTGTGTTATTTGATTCATAGCTCCAAATCCTATCACATACTGTATAATAAAATATCGATTCTCGTGAACCACTCAGACCGAGCCCTGTAGGATTCGGGAATGGCTCTCCGCAAGTTCAAATTCTCTCAATTTTCTTCAAGTTCACTTGAATTTTTAACACTTAAGTAAAATAACATTTAATTCCCTCTATTTTTGTTATTTTGGTTAGGTGTCAAATATCTAAGTGGACTTGAGAAAAATGAAGAGAATTTTGAACTTGAAATGATCCATTCTCAAAGGATTCACTTATAGTATTCTTCGACTAATTAGCACAATCGGAAAAAGCTTATCTTATCTAAAATGAGACTAAAACTCATACACATCTAACAAGTGTCTTATTAGAAAATATTATTAAAGAATTCTATTCAACATCATCTACAAAATAGGAATCTCAATTCTATTCGGACTGTGCTAATTATACTCGATCTCACCAATATTTAAGAGGCCGACATATGCATATTTGGGTGTAATGTCTTAAAAAGTTCCGACTTTTTATTTTTTTTCAATCATACCCTGACGTTGAAAATTAGTAAATTTTATCCTATTTTATATTTTTGTATCCTGAAGCATAAAATTATATTATTATTTTTGGAGTGATTATACGAGTAGCGTCTGAATGTTTTGAAATATATCAATTTAGTGTTTCAATTTTGAACTAATTTTTTTAATCGAATCGGTAACTGGATTTAAAAAAAAATCAAAAAACACAGCGTTTGTAATAGATTAAGAGAAGGGTTAATTGCAAATTCATACACGAACTTTACCCTAATTTGCAATTACAACATAAACTTTGAAACTTGGCAATGTTAGTAACCAACTTTACACTTTTGGCAAATCGATACACCAAACACGAAAAACACTAACGTGGACATTGTAATATACCGCCATGTGTCGTTGCGTGATTGGTTGGTGTACCAATTTGCCAAAAAATGAAAGTTAGTTACTGACATTGCCAAGTTTTAAAGTTTATGTTGTAATTGTAAATTAGGGCAGAATTCGTGTATGCATTTGCAATTAACCCTTAAGAGAATCACATAATTGCTTACTATATAAAATTAGACTTTAGAGTATGTTTTAATTGAGTTTGGCTGTACAAATTTGAGTATTAATATTAAATGTGTTAGCATAATATGAAGTGTATGTTTGAAGATAATGAGAGGAAGGCATGTATGTGTATCTAGCTAGTTTGTGATTTGTCCGTTGAGCTAAGTCGACCCACATGCCCAACAACGAGGAAGTCATAAACATTATATCAAACATATATTCATGTAGAAGTAGTCTTGTGTCGTTATTAGCATTCTGATTTTTGGCTTAAAGTTTAGACAATGATGGAGAACTTCTTACATAGATAAGTAAACATTTAACTAAACCGAATTAACCAATCGATTTTAATTAATTTTTTAGTTAATTCAGTCGGTTTAGCCGGCTGATAAATTTATTGTTTTAAAAATTCGATGAATTGAATTAGCCAATTTCGTTATTATTTACTATTAAGTTTTTATTAGTTTGTCCAAATAAACGAACTAATTCTTCCAGTTCGATTTTGTATTTTAAATTATTTAAATTAATTTAACACTTAGTTAATTTGGCTAATTCGGTCGGTTTGGCAAAAAAATTAAATAATTTGATTGACTTGTTATCAAGTGAATCATTATTTGCTTCAGTGGTAAAGCTATAATTTTTTCCCACTCCCAATTAAATTTTAATTGACCATTTAGTTAATTTTCATTATTCCGTTAGTATGGGATTAACTTCCATCTAAATTTAATTTTTAAACTTCATCTTTTTTCTCAAAAAAATTAATAATTTCCAATGGCAATTCAGACTTTAACCTATTCCAGGTTTAAGGTAGTTCGACCCTTGGTTCTGGTGGCAGAGGGAGGAGAGGGTATTCTTATGCTCAAATTCTGACTCCGATATTGCCTCATTTGCTTACTTCTAATTATATAATATATATATATATATATATATATATATATATATATATATATATTGTAATTTATGCTAAAATTCTTGGGTAATTGATTCTAGGGGTCACTGTACTTTTTAAGAATTGAAAAATGGTGACCGAACTTCAAAACGTAACAAAATGGTTACTAAACTTTCAAATATGAGATTTTGGAAGGTTTTTAAGTGTTTTACGGTCAAATAATACATATGTAGTAATCAAATTTTGATTATTTATAACAAATAATATCTTATATTTCATATATACACACAATCAACAAAAAATCGACTCGAAATAATTTTTTTCGGTGACCAAAAATCCTTCTATCTTAACATAACCAAATAGTACAGTAACTAAAATATTACGTTTTGAAGTTCGGTCACCATTTTGTAATTTTTGAAAAGTACAGTGACCTCCGAAATCAATTACCCAAAATTCTTACTCGTGGTTTGCTTATCCATAATTATATTTTTTGTGTATCAAAATTAATTTTAATTTGTTACCTTCCAAGTATATATGATTTGTGGAAAGTCGGACTGAAATAAAATTGCCTTATTGGTTTAGTAAATACTAGTGCACCATCTATAAGTGGATATATGTGATGTTATTTTAAGAACTTGTAGATAACCAACAAACAATTTAAAGTAGTTTTACACGTGCACATTATTATTATAAAATGAATTTTTTTAGATAGAATCAGTACACCACGTGGACTAAATCTATCATATAATGACACGTCATTAAAATGATGACAATCTTATTAATTTGTTTATATTTATTTTCACATTTAAATAGTAATATTATAAAATCGGCATCATTTTAGTAACATGTCATTATATGATTAGGCTTAATTTACGGATGATGTGGTGGACTGAGTTTATTATAAAATTTCTCTATAAATGATGATATATTAGATTATAATTATTTTCTAGAAAGATTCTATTATTAATATCATTACAGAGTTCTATCCACCCTTTTATTTAAAAAACTAACTCTGGTTCTGTAACCAATAAGAATGAAAAAGAAAAGGAGATGAATAAAGAATACAATTATTACTTGCCTGCTTGCATAAAAGCCAAAAATTATGATAAAGAACAACATAGTTCCAAGAAAATTGGAGAAAGGGATGCTGAGTAATTAAAAACCAGTTATTATTCAGTATAAATTGAATATTCTTTTCCTTTTCCTTTATCAAATGGAGATTTTAATTTACTGTCAGACTAATTCTATAGTTGCACTGATAAATCTTTTTATAAATCAATTAGATTCATAAAGATTAATAATTAGTTGATGTGTATGATAATCTTTTTAATGTTATTTTGCCTCTTAATTATATACATATATATATATATATATATTTAAAACTGATGTGTGTTTCTTCCACATGAAACATGATATTTGATTAAATGTCAAAACATAAAACTCAGACCCAACTATTTTTGCATAAAATATATAGACTTTGCCGAGTATCCTTTTTGGGTGACCTTTTCTTCTCTTTTTTTGAAGAAAAAATTATGCAATTAGAGATCCCAAGTTCGAATTCTGATTTTATAACAATATTAAATCTTGATAGTAACAATTCATGTTCAGTTTGAATTCGAATTAGTTGACGCTAATGTTTTTCCTCTCAGATCCATGAAATGAAAATCGAAACTTGTTTTATCTGAATTTGAATCGACGGTTATGAATACATAGATTTTGTTTAAAATTATCAATATTTTCACATGAATCATAAATATATGAATGTAATGTGCCATTTTTTATGTGGTGACCAATGGAAATAGATGTTTTGAATACGGTGATCTAATATTGGATGATAAAACTAAATATTATAGTAAAATCTATAATGTATTACAAAAAGACAGATCCAAATCTTCATAATTATGTTAATCAATCAAAACTTCCATTAATATCAAATGGAATCATACAAAATAATTGCAAAACCAACACCAATTAGATATATTAATTTCCCTCATGCACAAATTCTATTTACAAGCAGAGTTTCCACACATGGCTTCAGGAAATGGGTAACAAAATCCAAAACAAGAAAAAAGAAATTAATAGCTAATCCTATAGGCAAATCCTTCACTTCCATGTTATTTGAATGCAAGTAATCTATACACACACCACATTCATATAACAATAATGATTGTACACCTAAAAATCCTACTTGCTATTAGGTCTTCATTTTTTTTTTTATCTTTTTGTGGTAATTTTAAATTCAGTAACTCCATAGACAATCAAGGTCAATTGGTCCAGCAGAACTTGAAGGAGCTTCTTGATCATTAAAAGACCTATGAACAATTTCAGGATTGATTACGACCGCAGTCATATTATCAGAATCGAATCCGGTCTCTGTTTTTGAGTTTTGTTTAGTGTTCCGACTTTGATTTTCAAACAACATCCTTAAGATTGATTGCTGTTCAGGTATCAGAACAGAATCTTGGTATTGTATATTTGCAAAAGTTGGTTGAATTTGAGAGGCAAAGAGAGAGTTTGGAACAGAGGATTTTGAAAACAGAGCTGAAACAGGGGAAATATTTGAAGAAGGGGCAAAGAAGATAGAATTATTAAAGTTAGTAAAATTATTAGTGTTAGTTATGC
Organism: Mercurialis annua; assembly: GCF_937616625.2. NCBI lineage: Eukaryota > Viridiplantae > Streptophyta > Magnoliopsida > Malpighiales > Euphorbiaceae > Mercurialis > Mercurialis annua. The sequence continues at coordinate 33,495,193 of NC_065573.1, read as the reverse complement.
TTTCTTGAGGTTTGATGTCCTCCATTGATTCGGAGAAGCAGGTCACGTGAGACATATTCCGTCCTTCATAAATCCTTGTCTCATTGCTGTTTGGAGAAGAAGAATCCATTAATGGAGGCAATGATGAAGTTGATCGCGCCAAACCTGAAATATGTGTTTTCTTTCCTCCAGAACTCTTTTGAAAAACTCTACAAATCACCCATTCATTCTGCCAAAAAAATAAAAACAAATATTAATCAAACCATCTATCTAGCACGACGGAAAATAGTAAAGTCATACTGTTTTCTAAGTACAGATTATGAATATAGAATTTCAGGATTTCAGAAGTGTTTCCGTAAATATAAGAGTCGAAAAGTTTTTGTGCAGGATACTCAATTTCAACACCAATAAAACAGATAAGAACAGAGTACAACAGAGCAAAAACAGAGGAAGCTAGAGAAGAAGTAAAACCTTAGCTGTTTTAGGGAGATTGTAAACAGAATATTTGCCTTCTAATCTAAATTCATGCATAACCCAATTAGTTTTTGCTCCTTTAGGTGCTCTGCCTTTGTAGAAAACCAAAGTCTTCTTCATTCCGACGAGCGATTTAGCCCGATAAATTTCCCTATCTTTGCCCGTAGCTTTCCAATAACCCGCATCAGTAGCTCGATTTGTTCGTAATCCAGTCGGGTACTTTCGATCTCTTACGCAGAAGAAATACCACTCTTTTTCACCCATTTTAGCTCTCCCTTCATCAAACAAAATTTACCAAGTTAGAACATAATCAATAAACCATCAAAATTGGTAAAAACAAAAGAAAAGAAGATAAAAATACATACAAGGCAAATCCCACGGTTCACATTTGTTCAAATCAACCTCACCAATAGCTCTAGCACAGAAACAATTATCAAGAACTTTTTGGGATAGATAGTGAGTAATAAGTTCTTCATCAGTTGGGTGAAATCGAAATCCAGGTGGCAATTCCAACTGTTCATCATCTTTGATATCATGATTAGAATTGTTCTCCATACTTTAAAATCTTTTCCAAATTCCAAAAATACCCACACAAAAACTAAATCAAATAAACTAATCAGAAATTAAGATTTATGGATTCTTGACAGAAAGGTGGTATTAAGGAAAACAAACTGTGTTTTTTTTTTTTTTTTGAAAATTGGAAACAAACTGTGTTATGAACAAAAGAATTGCATAAATAGTGGATTTCTAGAAACAAAAGAAGACGTGGCTCCTAAGGCAACTTTGATGTGTAATTTTCCAAGATTTTTAGCTCTGTTTTTTAAACTTTCATGTAATGTTTGGTTAATTCTTTTATATTTTTTTCTACTTGAATTTGACCAAGAACATATTATGTCATTATCAGGCCCGTTTTGAATTAGTTGTCTCTATTATTATTATTCTTAGGAGTGGTGAGAATAGAAATTAAAAGTTTTAGAATTAATCTGTTGTGAATGTCTAATTTTATAACCATTTTAAGTTCTTAGCTAAATGGAATAAATTTTTATTTGGAGAAATGGCAGTCACCTTCTCTTATTATTTTGGATAGATTATTATTAAATAAATAAGTAAAATGAGATATATATCTACAATGATATAAAATATAATCTTTTTTATATTGTCAGCATGTAACTGAGGTAGCAGCCCCTTTTGTCTTTATTCAAAGTCTTTATGTTAGTTGTTTTCTGTTTAACCAAAGCTAGCTATTTCTTGCAATAATATTATTTATACAAGCATTTGATATTAAATAATTATTATAATTTTTAATGCTATTATTCTAGCTGTTTGAAAGAGTATAACAATAAAATCACAAAATAACATATCCCATCTTTCAAAATCAGCAGAAAATAAAACAACCAGGAGTATAATACACTACAAATGATTAATTAGATCATTACTAACAAAATACACTACACGTAGTTTGAAAGAAGCAACTTATTACTGAACCATATTATAGAAAATAACAATAGCTTATTTGAATAGTCGCCTTTAATTATTCATATGTAATGTAGTAATACATTTATAGGGTTAAAGTTTGCTATGGTTATTGAACTATAGACTTTTACACTTCGACTTTCATATGCTATATTTTATATATTTGATTTATGTTTCTTTAAGAGAAAGATTATCATAAATAAATTCTTATATGATAGTATAAAAGTTTGGTACCACATAAACTTTCGTCGGCCATATAAATGATAATTCACCTAAATCACAAATCAATAACCTCTCGTTGATGAAAAAAATTAAAAGTTGAATTGTCAAAATATAAAAATAAAACGATGACAATCGAAATATAGAAATCTATGGTTCAGTAACTTCAAATTATTTTGAAAAGTATTATAAATTAATTTTCTCAATGGTAATTAACTGAAGTAAGAGATTAGGTTTTGGATTTGGGTGGCAGTCATGTTCATGAAAAGCAAATCTTTACATGCATGCATTAGGTTAACCTTGATAGAACCAGACAGATTGACATTTTAGTTCTTTAAAACCAATCAGTCTGCACATGCACTTTGATACAATTAACTTCCCTTTGGGGGACCATCCTTCTAAAATGTTAAAATCCTACCTTCACTTATCTACTGTCTGGACCTTTGATTGACCAACCACTTACTGACTCTCTATTTTCATGATCATAACATTTTTTTTTGGATTAATTGCAAATTAAATCACGAATTTTATCCTAATTTACAATTACAAAACAACTTTAAAATTTGGTAATATTTTTTGGCGAATTGGTAAACCGATCTAAAAAAACACTGATGTGGACATTGTAATGTACCGCCACGTTTTATTGCATGATTGGTCGGTGTATCAATTTGTCAAAAAAATAAAAGTTGGTTACTGACATTGTCAAATATCAAAGTTTGTATTTTAATTGCAAATTAGGATAAAGTTCGTGATTTAATTTGCAACTAATCCTATTTATTTTTATTTTTTGTAGAGATATAAAGAAGTTGGGCAACTGAGTGTCCCTTCTTTTTACTATTGTAAGTAAGAAGAAAAAGAAGAAGAATAGCTTTGTTATTGCAATTTTACCAAATCCATAGCTATCATAATATTGTTGAATGAAACTTTTATTTAATGCCTTTGAAATTTGAATTCCATTACTCAAACCCTTGTAGAATGGACTTAATCCATATTATCTAAATTTAGCTATTAGGATAATAAAAATGATAAAAGAAAATGCTACTAGCTAGAAAACATATGATTTCGGTCGATTGATTTTACCGATAGATCGAAATCTATCAGTATTATCAGCCAGTTGCGACAACATTAGCAATAAAATAAGAGTATAAATTGTTTCTAATTTTCTTTATGATAATTTAGTTATGCAAAGAAACTCGTCCACTATTTAATCAACAGTTGGAATCTGTTAACAAGGATATTTCTTGGTGGAATTGTTCTATTTTTCATCGGAAATTCGATAAATTCTAGCAGTGATATACATATAAATTCATGTAAACTATACATTAAATACACTAATTGGATTACTGACACGTACTCTTAATATTTATATTTTGCTAATAAAAATTGAATGTGAATTTCAATATTTAAATTATATCTTATTTAAATTGTAACATTGGTTGTAATACAGTAGGAATGGATAATTTTTGTTTTTGGAAAAAAAGTTTATGAAATTTTGGCATTAATAGTTTTATATAAAAGAGTTCTGTATTTGCATTATAAGACATATAATTAGCAATGAATTACAGATGAGAAAAAGGAAAGGATGATGAAAAAACACATAATGTGAACTAAATGAAATGCTTCCAGCCACATCTAATTATATAATTAGGATTCACAATTTCTAATAATTATTTGCGTCTTAAAGACGTGTAGATGCACGTAATTGCAATTTGTGGCCTCTTCTGAAAAAACAACACAAATTGTACTATTAACTTGTTTAGGTAAACATTTTAAGGTACTAAAAACACATGTATTTAACTTCTTTAGACTTCTAGATTCACTTCACTTTCATTTGTTTTGTTCACACTTATTCATCACTTATCCTTTCGTACTATACTTTATGACCTAACAATTACTACTATAAGGTTAACTTGTTGATTTTTAATTACATTTCACCCCTTTTATGATCAAAATTATTGACGTTTCAAAGCTTAATGATAAATGAAAATTGCCCTTTAGTTTGTGTAATTAAATCAGGGTATGCAAAATTAAATTAAATTAAATTTATCGAGTTGATACAATCGTTTCGATTTAATTTGAAATAGTGATTTTTCATTCATATTGATTTTAGCGGGAATAGAATTCCATTCCCTACATACAGACATAGAACCACATTTTAGCTAAGCAGTGAGCAGCTGAGTCCGCTAAGCGTTTTATAAAAGCACAAGATATAGCTCCCATAGAGCTTAACCAAGAATTGGAATCCAAATTATATCAGAAAAGTTGGAAAGATCATTCCAAGGATGGTTTAGGGCACTAATCAATTCTTGACAATCTGATTCCATTGGAACATGTGCATAGCCATTGTCTTTGAGACAATTTAAAGCTTCTCGAAAACCAACTGCTTCAGCAACTCTAGGCTCCAATCTTCCAACCAAACCAACATGTTTTGCTACCCTGCACGAATCATTATGATCACGCACCAAAAAGCCATAAGAGCTAAAACCAGTACTGTTAGCCATCGCCTGCATCTACATTGCATGTGAAATGACCCTCAACTGGCTTATTATTGCAAATAAAAGCTGGATCATTCTTAACACTTCTAGCTTCTCTCTAATTTTCAAACAAATTACTAGCATTACGAACCACTGCAAACTGTCCATCTGACTAATATTTGAAAATTTTAATTTTTTTAAATTGGTATAATATTTTTTAAAATTAATTTATTCGAATTATGTGTCGTTCCAATTTGATAACTTTTTTTTTAAGCTACACATGCAATTAATTGTCACGTACGCGTAAACAAAAAAATAGTTAACTTTTCAGAAAATTGGTCAAATTGTAATATAATTTTAGAATTTTAATAAAATTTAACTTTTTTTAACTTTTTGACACTATTCTATAAAATTAGTTTGATGTGATGAGCAATTACAAAGGGAGAAATAAAGAGGTGATTTGTTAATTATAAATTCATGATTTGAAGAATTAAGTTTTTGTAGTTAAGGTCCATAATGGCTAAAGTCGCCTCCTTTCCTTTTCTGTATAACAATAAATAATGCGAATGATACGCGTGTCAGCCTTTCTATTTGCAGGAATTTCAATCATCTCCGCAACTTTGTACATCTAACGGTTACTATTCCAGCACACACTCAACGTCATCATCTGCCACGTAAGATACGAGAAAACATTATTTCATGGCGAATGGACAGTGCCGCCAGTACCTACGAAATATCATCGAACTTATCCACTTGGGGAGTTGTGATTGGCTAAGTTAAAAGATAATACCAAATCTTTCAAAATTAAAGAAAATGTAGTACCAACTCTCTAGCCACTCGCACTAAATAAGACAAAAACAGAGTAAAACACACTATAATACTACAATATAAAAAATAAATTATACATAATTATTTTTAATCTTTTAATGTTAAATACTTTAATTTCCATAAATATTCAAATATCTTATACAAACTTTTTAAAGTCCATGAGAGATTTCAATTCTAAAACAACGAACAATTTTCTTTGTGTATTCTAATTTATTTAAACATAATGATTTTGATTAATCTAACATTTGATTTTTTTTTCTTTGTTGAGCTCCTTGATGAATTGGTCATCAATTCTTAGACATATGGATTAACCAACGAGTTGTAGTTTTTTTTAAAAAAAAAATCTTATTCTTAAGTTAAAAAATTATCTTATTCATGGATTAACCAACGGGTTATTTTGTGTAAGTGTTGTTTTTTTCTAATTTTAAAATTTAATAGTTCACCATAATTCTATATTAATAAAAATAAAAATTTAAAATTGTTTAATCAATATAATTGTAACAGTAATAATATATAGTATATAATAAGTTAATAACTCGCAAAATGATATGTAATAGGTTTTAGTCTTTCAGAAAATACATAATCTTAATGCATTTGATAATTATTCTTAAATATGAAACAAAAATCCCCCCAAAGAAGTCACTCGTTTTTCATGCATATGAGTTCTTGGTGTGCTGTTAATAATGAGAATATATTACTATAATTTTTTGAGAAGGGGTACACAGTACACTGATCAATTTTCTTTTAAGTGATGAGTGTGCATTGTGGGCCAATGTTTCTTCTCACAGAGGAACACAAGGCCAGGAACGGGACACGTAGGTGGTTAGATGTAATTGGGTGGAAATAGTATGACAATTTTTTAAAGTTAGGCCGTCCAATTGCGTAATTATATTGAAAAACAATATTATACTATATAATATAAATTAAAATCACTCGTGCAATATGCATAATGGTTATAATGTGGGAAACAGTATAAATGCGTAATCCCTTATCTTGTATAATGTTATCTAAATTTAGAAGTTAATTTACTTGTATTTTTCTCATAACAGTTTTAAGATCATCATAAATTGAACCAAAATTAGCCAGAATGTACATCAACTCTAATATGAACTGTGTCTGTAATTCTGACAGAACTAAGAGAATAGAATAGACTATCATTTCTCCAACCGCCAGGTATTATGTAGTACTCCTGTCAGGGACGGAACCAGGACTCCAATTTAGGAGGATGAAATTTCACTTTCGACTATTTAAAAAAACCAAACAACAATAAACATGGTGAAAAGTGATAAATTTCACACGTAGAGGCAGTTTTAAACAACCCCCCCTCCCAACACTTTGTAGGGGCGGTTATACAAGAAAAATATCCTTATATATATGTTTTTTTTTTTTTTTACTTTTTCCGACGAAGAGGGCCGGCCGACCCTCCGAACCCTCCCCATGCATGGTTCTGCCCACGAGTCCCGTGTTAATTGATCATAACATTATGTCTCTCATTTTTAATTATTATCAATTTTTTATTTTTATTCCGCCACTAATATGTGTGCTATTTTATTATTATTTCTATTGAATCATTCAAATTGTAGTTTATTGATTTTGGAATAAATGCATGACCTTGTCATTTCATAAATTTAGTGTGTAATTCAATTGATTAACGTTATCAAAGAGAACTAAAAAACTCAAAATACTAATTTAACGACATCCAGTGGATTAAAAAAAAAATACAAAACTTGACTATATATTTTTGATTTTTTTTTTATAATTAAAATATATCACATTATCAAATTTCTCTCTAAATGAATGAAAATTATATATTTCCCAAGAACAAATATTTTATGTGAATCTCTTTGCTCTAAAGAATATGCTGAGAAGCAAATAGTGTGTAGGTCAATGGAAGCACTTGAATAGAAAATATATAATAAGGATAATGTATATAAAAACATATAATTTTTATTTGGATTGATAAATTATTATATTTTGATACTACTCAATCTCTTACTATTGACTCATTGCTTATATAAAAATGATTAAGTATATTGTTTAAGATGTCCTGTATTAAATTAATCCAAGATTTACAAGGACATAATTAATAAGGTGGGAGTTGCAACCAACTGCTGTAAGATATGCAATGATCTGAAGAAGATGATATAGATTCTAGTTGGTTCATTATTTTTCAACAACCAGGGGTCCATACTATTCCTAATTTTGATTTTAATATTGTTTTAAATACTAATTAATTGTCATTACAATTATTATATTTCCATTGTAGCTATAATATTATGAATAACCTGATTTTGTTTAATTAATTGATTTGTAGAAGGATCTGATCCGTCCAAGTGACATTCATTCAGTGCTTTATATCTCTATACATAAATCAAATACCAGAAAAAAAAATCAAATCTTTGTTTGTTGTTGTGATATGTTCAATTTTAAAATCACTATATAATGTAGTATTTTGGTAAAGTAAGAGTAATGCTAACTAGAAAATTATATTTTATGACTCATTTTTGTATAGAATTATAGTTTATGACTCATGTCTTTGAAATTTACATTTTAAACCTCATGATTTGATGTGAAAAAAAAGTTCAACCCGATTCAGCGCCTATGTGTCCTTTACACTTACCGCTACTGCTGGTACAGACGAAGTTAGCCGAGATTTCTTCTTCGAGTCCTTTCATGATTGTAATGTTAAATAGATTTGATGTCAATTAAAGTCAACCTTATATTAATTAAAATTGAATTTTCTTTGGATTATAAAGTAAAAATATAAACCTTTTTTTTAATTACACCAAAGAAGTCATAAAATAAAAATATAAACAGGCTAGTAATCTAAACATTCCTTCTACTTGGGCCAGAGCTAAGAAAATCTCAGGCCAGAGTCCAGCACGGCCCGTTAAATGATTTAATCATAAATGGAATTCCCGCTAGAAAAAACGAGAAAAGCGGGGGAGGATTTAAAACGGAGTCGTTTTCGTGTCATGATAAGGAAAAGACCGAACGACAGGAGTACCCAACGCCAGCAACCTTCGAGCCTATGGCAGAATTGCAAAAATCTTCGATCATTACAGCAAATTCACGCTACCCTTATTATAAAAGGTTTCAATTCAACCTCATATGCTTTAAGAGAGCTCATTTTCGCAAGTGCGATTGTCATTTCCGGCACTATGGACTATGCCCACCAACTGTTTGATCAAATTACTGAACCAGATATCTTCATGTGGAACACCATGATGAGAGGCTCAGCTCAAAGTCAAAAACCTTTAAAAGCAATTTCACTCTATACCCAGATGGAGAATCGTGGTATAAAGCCCGATAAATATACATTTTCGTTCTTGCTTAAGGCGTGTACTAGGCTTGAATGGAAAATCATGGGGTTTTGTATCCATGGGAAGGTTTTGAAATTTGGGTTTCAAGAAAATACATTTGTGAGAAATACCCTTATTTATTATCATGCTAAATTTGGGGATTTAAGGATAGCTCGGACCATTTTTGATGGCTCAGCGGAAAATGATGTTGTTGCTTGGTCTGCTTTGACTGCTGGATATGCAAGGAGAGGAGAATTATGTGTGGCTAGGAGGTTGTTTGATGAGATGCCTATGAAAGATTTGGTCGCTTGGAATGTGATGATTACTGCTTATGTTAAAAGAGGGGAGATGGGTTGCGCTAGGGAACTCTTTAACGAGGTTTCTAAAAGAGATGTTGTGACTTGGAATGCAATGATTTCAGGGTATGTGCTCTGTGGGGAGACTAAGAAAGCATTAGAAATGTTTGAAGAGATGAGAAGTGTTGGAGAGCAGCCAGATGAGGTTACAATGTTGAGCCTTTTATCAGCTTGTGCAGATTTGGGAGATCTGGAGGTTGGTAGAAAAGTGCATTGTTCAATATTAGAGATGAGCTTGGGAGATTTAAGTGTCTTATTAGGGAATGCAATTATACACATGTATGCTAAATGTGGGAGTGTTGAAAGGGCACTTGAAGTTTTCAGCGGGATGAGGACGAAAGATGTTTCAACATGGAATTCAGTTATAGTAGGATTGGCTTTGCATGGCCATGCCAAGGAGTCAATTGATGTGTTTACAGTGATGCAGAGGCTAAAAAATACTATGCCAGATGAAATAACTTTTGTCGGGGTGCTAGTTGCTTGTAGTCATGTTGGCAAAGTTGAAGAGGGTCGTAAATATTTTAATCTTATGAAAGAAAAATATCATATAGATCCAAATGTAAAGCACTACGGGTGCATGGTTGATTTGTTAGGGAGGGCGGGGCTATTAAATGAGGCATTTGAATTCATAGATAAGATGAAGATTGAACCTAATGCTATCATTTGGAGGACTCTGCTGGGGGCTTGTAGAGTACATGGAAATGTCGAGTTGGGTAGGTGTGCAAATGAAAAACTACTTGGATTGAGAAGGGATGAAAGTGGGGATTATGTGTTATTGTCTAACATATATGCATCAATAGGTGAATGGGATGGGGCTGAGAAGGTAAGGAAATTATTGGACGATAGTGGAGCGAGGAAGGAGACTGGATATAGCCTAATTGAAGGAGATGAAAAAGCTCTAATGGAATTCTTATTTGATTCAAAACACAAGTTAAATTCAAGAAACATACAATCATGATCAGCAAGTTGGTGAGCAATGATATCATATCCTTTTTCCATTTGTTTGAATACAGACTACAGTTATTTATCTTGGGATTGTATATTTATCCTTTTTCCATTTCTTTGAAACTTCTTTAGTGAACTAATGCTTGCTGACCAACAAGAATGTTAAGGATTGGCTTTGAAATTGGATTAGCAAACTCTGAGTATGGGTGGAGGATTCTGAAGTAAGAATGCTGGCTTGAGGAACACAACCACTGGTGAGACTATAATGCCACGAAAACATAAAGGCTGTTCAAGAGATTCATACTTAGCCCTGTCCATACTTCATTCATGACCCAACCAATCAAAAGCTCACATATTTTTAAAATAAAAAAATAAGTAGAGAAAAATGTGTAAAATGTGTTAATTTCTGATTGATTGGTGTGAAAGTATGGACCGAAACTAGATTAGGAATTCCATGATTTAATTGATCAAAATTTCGAAGAATAAATATCTAGAAACTACAAAGTCCACCCCAGTCTAACTTTCAGAAAAATAACCATAATACAAAACATAAACAAACTAAAAATTATTTTGTCGCTGGTAGTTTGGCTTGATCATACTTTACACCTATAAAGAAGTTGCATTTTGCTGATTGCTTCTTTAATACTAGGGGATAATGAAGAATACTGCTAGTTTAGGCGTGCTTAGATTAAGCAAACTTAGTTAAATACTGAAGTTGAGATGGCACTTTGCACTTTCTGCTTATCATATGTGGTTAAGAGTGTGTTGCAGTCTTGCAGAATATATTGATCTATACAATCGTCTTTCTAAGTGTTTACTTATCTGGCATTGATAGAACCTCTTCCTTATTTTACATTCTTTATCTTTGGAATTTTGTTATAAGTTTTTACCTTCACATGATTGCTGAGATCCTCAAGCGTATATTATATTCATTACTTGACCTGTCCAACAAAACTTTCATGAAATTAATAATGACTGTTAAAGAGCAGTAATGTCAATAACACATAGATTAAAAAAATATATCTTTAATGATGCTTTATCTAACTGCCTTCCTTGAAAATGGGAGGATTTTGTACTTACAAAAATCATTAGTGGAATATTATGTTGCTAGTTTTAAATATGAACATAGTAGTCAAAAGATTACTTTTTCTCTATCCCTCTGAATTAATATTCATTTGGTCTTTAGTTATCTATAGACGGTAAGAGAAAAAAATCATGCTGTCATTTTAATTGGTAGACTGAAATCAAAACAGTATAACATAAACAATAGTTTCTTAATAACCCTTTTCATCTGGTATAGAAGAACTCCTCTATCATTGGACGATCAACAATTTAGTTTAAGTAACTTATTCAATACAAAAGCCAAAGGTAGGCTTTTGCTTACACAAGTTTAACCTTTTGGATTGAAGGACATTTTGCTTTAAGTTAGTCTTTTCAGCACAAATTAAAAAGATTTATTCATGCTTAAATTTTTTGAGTTGAATAATTTGTTTGTTAACCCTACAAAAGCACTAATTCTTGGAAAGACATTAATGTTTGCCTTGTAGTGCATAGGATGTTCAGAAATTCAATCCCCCAAATCTCCTTAACTAAATAAGAGTACGACATAAATAAAGAAAAGTTGTGAAAAATTAAACCTGCCTACATCATGAACAAGCAACAGATCAATTAATTATAATCACATCAGGATTCAGAATACACCATTACATCAATACATTACATCACACATACAAACAAAGAAATCACTCGAGTAAATATCTCATAAATCATACTCTTCTAAACAATCACACACAAACTGACAAGCGTTACACAAGAAATCATGCACCCTATGATCGTTATAATTATAAGTTCCGTTGATGCAGGAGGAACAGATCAATCAGTTTCGTCGAGAAAGGGCTGATGCAGACATCAAGATTAGCAGTATGAGCACAGCTACACCAACAAAGGATCCGATCAAGGAACCGGAGATTCGCCTGCAGAAAGAATAGAATTGTCGACAGATAGCAAACCAGTTTGTTATAGTATTTCCGTTGTGTGCCAAGTATACAATAGCGGCTGCTGCTGATGCTCCAGCCATTAAGAGATCCAGCATCACCTACAGGTATGTACCAGAGACAGCAAACTTGAGTTTTAGAATCATTATCAGACTAAAAAATATTTAATAAAATCAATTATTACCGTATCGAAGATGATCAAGAGAATTCTACTATTTTTTGCCCTGCTTCTCACAACGTTGAAAATAGAAAGTGGAAGAGATAGGAGTAGATAGCCGCTAACAACGAAATTGGCAACAACAAAAAACCTGTTGGATCAACAAAAGTTAAACCGCAGAATTACTGCATGATTACGATTGTGTCAATTTAAATGTAATCTTTATTAATAATATATAAATAAAAGAATATTAACATACGTCAAAGTTGGAAGATCGTAGTACACGGCCCTGAATCGGATAAATCGTGTAGCGAAAGGAAGTGTTTCATTAGTAGTTGCCATGATAATTGCACTGGCTAGAGTAGTAACTAAAGCAACAACCCTCAAGATGAAGTCTGGTATATACACTCCTCTCTTTACTCCTTTTTGGGTTGAAGAATCCTTGGCCTTGGTCACACCAACCTCAATAGCCTCACTTTTCATTTTGGACTCAAAATATAGTTTTGGAAGGCAAAGATTTTGAAAGAAAAGTTGAGATATCAAATTAATGCCACTTCAAGAACAAGATATAGGAATGGGTATTATATAGGGGACATTTATTTTCTAAACCAAGCATAGTAGTATAATTTTAATGATAAATATTAATTTTTTAATTAAAGTTTGATTGTTAAAAGTGACCATGCATGTAAATCCGTAATAATTTCCCTTATACATGCACAAGCACCAGCACCAAAATTATGCAATATCGTTTAGGAGTGGGTATTGTGAATTTAAATTTATAACAATATGTAGTATCTAAGGCTGTAAACGAACCGAGCTGCTCGTGAGCAATTCGGTGTTCGGCTTGATAAGAGCTTCGTTCGTGTTCGTTTGTATCATAAACGAATCGAGTTTGAGCTTGATTTTATGTTCATTTATTGAAACGAGCTGAATATGAACATAGTGGTATTTGGTTCGTTAAAGTTCACGCATAACTCGTTTAACTGTTTGTGGACAAGTTCGATTAAGAGTTTGTGAACGAGCTTGCTCGATAAAGAGTTCGTGAATTGGCTCATATAGCAACTCAATAAAAGTATTGCAAACTAGCTAGTCGTATCTAAATAAATATAAAATATTTTTTTAAACATTAAAAGTATTTTGTTTTAAACAAAATTATATAGTTTTGATAAAAACAAAACAAAACTATGTAGTTTCGGTTATTCTTGTTGTTCATTTAGCTGTTAAACGAATGAGCTCCTTTAGTATGTTCCCGAGCTTGTTCATGAGCTCGTTTATTTAGCAGTTAAACGAACAAACACGAGCTGAAACAAACCGAATATAAACACTGTAAACACCATATTCAAAACTCGAACGAACGGTCACGTTCATGTAACAAGCCGAATATGAAAGCTTCAAAGTTCGGCTTGGCTAGGTTCATTCACAGCCCTGTTAGTATCGAACTTGTAGGTTATTTTGAAAGTTGAAAATTTGAGGAATCGTTGGGTGATTAGACCTTAATTTCTTAAACCAATTTTTTTACATATAATTTAAAAACGAATTTATTGATTTGTTATAATATATGCACACCCGTTTGGAGGTACAATAGCCCGACTTTACTCAATTAACCCCATCTAGTCTAGCCGAGACTGATGAAAATGGACCGGACTAAGTATACATAATTGTAATATTTCCTACCCCAGTGATATTGGAAACCTATTCTAATTAATCATGGAGTAGTTAGATTCACTACGACACTAGGGATTCAATTGGCATATAATTGGATTCCATCTTTAATCCAATCCAATCCAATTCATCTTTATAAACGGCAATTTTTCAATTAAACTTGGAAGTATGATGTTAAATGACTTCATCCTATAAAACTTGTATCAAAAATTTCTTGAGCCCTTGAAAAAACAATTATAAATGATTGAATGGAGTAGGGCAAGCAGTGTCATGGAAACCTGGTATCTAACAATTATAAATTCTTGAGCAGAAAAGAAAATTTGCAAATGATACAAATCAAAGGTTGCCCAGTGTCATGGAAATGAGTTAAACAACAAATAAATCAAAATGCAGTTGGTAGTACAAAACCAACTAATCCACCTCAACCCTGTAAGATTACCAAGAAACAAAGTAAAGGATCTGAGTGAGATCCAAGAATCAACTCTCATCAATTTGTAGTTAAGCTTTTGGCATCATATCAAGCTCTCATATCTGTAAATGCCCTTAGGAAATCAAAGCAGCTAAACTGAACATCTATGTAACACGGAAATAGAAATGCCGAAACGAAAAAATCGTAAAAACATCTAGTTTTAAACATAAAATTTTAGAGTTTCATTATAAGCGTTTGTGGAAACAAAACTGAGCAACATAATTCTTCATTCGAACCATCTACAATCCATGTCACGCTATACCAACATATGAAACGATGTAACATATCAATTAGTGAAGCTAAGAGGACCTATTTTTACGGGCTGTATCATCCCAATTTGAACTTGTTATCCCTTTCATCAGAAAATCCACTTACAGAAAGAAGCTTTACAGGAAATCTTTGCTTTTATCCTCGTGATTATGGATCCCTTTGTCTTTAAAATGATTTAACTTGTTACAGACTGCACATGTTCATAGGTTTGGGTACCCGGTCCGCCGGCCCAGTCCCATCCCTCTAGGGTCGGGTTTGGACAATAAATTTTCATTCCAAACCCGACCCGGGCCCAAGACCAAAACGCCATCTATTTTATAGGTGGGCTGGACTTTTTGTTTTTCGCAATTTTCATATAAACCCGGTTCGAGTCTGCATATATAGAGTATAAGAGCTGGACTTAGATAGCAAAAATAAAGCCCTGAACGGGCTCGGGCTTACAAAAAATTAGTAAAGCCCGCCAAGCCCGGCCTTACCCATACCCATGAACAGGTAGGTCTAGAGACTAGTGAGTGTCAAAATCTGGCTCATAACCACTCTTGCATTTTTCTATGAGCTTAGATTCCTTCCTCAGTTATTTTGAACACGATATCTATTAATGACAGGAGTACATTTCTTTTGTTGGAGTTTCACCTAAATGAGACATAGAACTAGGAGCTTTTCTGCTTCTGCAGTTTGTTCGAATTGGCAAAGTTGCGGACAAGCATGTCGATTGTCTTCATGCTCACAATGGAAATCCATTGATTCATCAAGTTGAATCCTTAAGCAGAGATCAAGGATAACAGCATCATAGCCAGCAGAATTTGGTATTTCCTCTATGTTCACAAGATCAACCGCCTTATGCAGTCTTCCGTAGAAAGAAAACCGCTTAATTAGATTATCATAATTGATTGTATTAGAGTTAGATCTTTATCTTCCATGCCGTCCAGAAACTATTCAGCTTTGTGAAGCTTATTATGAGAAAAAAAAGCCTTTGGTAGTTGCATTCCGAAACGGGAAATGCAACTTTATCAAGTTTCCGTGCTTTCGTTGTAGATGCTAACGATCTCACGATCACTCAAATTACTCCCACTATCCATCATATCAAAACAAAATCGAAACGCGTCCAATGAGTAACCATGTCCATGTCATTAAAATTTCACCTGAAATGAATGAGTATCATTTTATTGTCACTGGCAGAGGGAGGCATTGGATGGCCCTCCAACTTTTAAAAATTATTAGAATTGGTATATATATGTTAAAATACATATAAAAGCACGGATGGGGGGGGGCAGACAAATTTACTGAATAGTCCTTTTCAGTTTACTGCTATATTTTTAGTGACATTTTTAGGTTTTATAGTCATTAACTAATTAGTTATTTAATTAATCATTATTGTAATTAAAGTCCTAATTAGAATAGGTAGCTAAATTATCTCTAATTTAGTTTTTAGTATGTAGAGAATAACTAAATTTTCTCCAAATTAGTAGGAATATCTATCTTTTAGTTTAATTGAATTACAAAATTAAAATACTGCATTTGGTCGATATATTATTATTTTAATTTTCATTTTATTATTTTTAAAAATATTATTAATAAAATTAAGTTAATTATTTAATTATGGTTATTATAAAATCAAAGGAAGAATAAATTCAGTATAAAAAAAATTAATAACTGAATATATTATATTTACTTTTATAAAAATCCTTAACTAATTTAATATTAATTATAAATAAAAAAATTAATATAATTACAATAAATTTACTAATTTGTTCATTGAGGAGTTACGTTACGAGCCACGTGCATAGCACGTAATGCGAAACTAGTATGTTAAAACTACATTATAATTTGGCCCCCAACAAGTTTCAAAATCAACCTCCCCATATATAATATATATATTGCAATTTGACCCCCAAGTTAAAATTTCTAACTCCGTCTCTACTTATTGAAACGAAAATAAAAATTGGATTATTAAAATGTAACAAATGAAACTTTGGTTACCGAAATGTAAATGGTCTATAATTCGATAACTTCAAAACATTTTAACCTGGCGATATGAAGTATACTGCTAGTAATTAGGCATGCTTAGATTAAGCAAACTTAGTTAGAATACTGAAATTTAGATGGCACTTTGCATTTTCTGTTTTTCATATGTAGTTAAGAGTGTGTTGCAAAATATATTAATCTATATGATATTCTCTACAATTTTCTTTCTCAGCGTTTACTTATCTGGCATTGATGGACCTCTTCCTAATTATTTTACATCATTTACCTATAATTTTGTTAAAACTGTCATCCTTCAGTATCTTGTATACTATAATACTGCCAATCAGGAGTTTATAAGAGCAGTATCAGTATGTCAATAAAAAATTTAATCTTTTTGATGCTTTAATCTACCTGCCTCCCTTGGAAGTGGGAAGAATTAAAAAAAAAAATAGTGGAATATTCTTTTGTTAGTCTTAAATTTTTTACCCATTTTTGTATACTAACTAACAACTTAAACTTTACTACTTTTGGGCTGAAAGATTCTTTCCTAGGCTATTCCCAATTTAGGTGAAAATAATTTTAAAATTTTCCATTTAGAGGTGCTTTTGAAACTGAAGCATTAAGGGGCATTCTCCGCTAGAATTTCTGATGAACAACCAATATAAAGAAAACAGTTTACATGATGAACAAGCAACAAATAAATTTATACTCAAATCAGCATTCATATTACACCATAACATCAATACATTGCATCACACATATACAACAAACCAAAGAAATCAGATGATAAAATATCACATGAACAAACCGACTAGCATCACACAAGAATCTGGGCACACCGTGATCATTAATTATAAGTTTGGTTGATGCTGGAGGAACAGATTAATCAGTTTCGCCGAGAAATGGCGAATGCAGACAACAAGATAAGCAGTATGAACACAGCAACACCGACAAATGATCCGATCAAGGAACCAGAGATTCTCTCGCAGAAAGAGTTGTATTGTCGACAGATAGCAAACCAGTTTGTTTTAGTATTTCCCTTGTGTGCCAAGTAAACAATAGCTGCTGCTGCAGATGCTCCGGCAGTTAAGAGAGCCAGCATCACCTACAGGTGCATATCAAGGACGACAACATTATTTCGCGAGCTAGCATCATTATAGACAACAAAATATCAAATAGAATCAATATTTTTTTTTTTGGGTTAATCGGAGAGGGAAAAGCTTGTGGGAGAAATAAAACTCGCAATTATAGCAGAATGCTGTCTAGCATAATTATAGACAACAAAAGATTAAATAGAATCAATTATTTATTTACCGTATCGAAGATGACCAAGAGAATTCTACTATTTTTTGTACTACTTCTCACAATGTTGAAGATAGAAAGTGGAAGAGATAGGAGTAGATAGCCGCTCACAACAATATTGGCAACAACAAAAAACCTGTTCGATCAACAAAAATTAATCAAATCCGAACCTCGAAATTACTATGTAATTCTAATTTTCCAATTTCTATGTAATCTTTATTAAAAATATAGAAATAAACAAACATTAACATACGTGAAAGTTGGAAGATCGTCATATTCGGCCCTGAACCGGATAAATTGCGTAGTGAAAGGGAGGGTTTCATTAGTAGTTGCCATGATAATTGCACTGGCTAGAGTGGAAACTAAAGCAACAAGTCTCAAGATGAAGTCTAATATAGAGACTCCTCTCTTAACTCCTTTTTGGGAAGAAGTCACACCAACCTCATTTGCATCAGTTTTCATTTTGGTAGCTTAGGGTTAGGGTTATGAGCCAAGGATGAGTTTTTCAAGGGAAAGTTTTTGCTAGAAAAGTTGAGTTCAAGAAGAAGATCAAGGAGCTAGTTTATATAGAAGACATTTATTATCTTAATCAAGTATACTACACCAAACGGTTTAATTTTAAGTGTTGCTTAAAATAATGAGTATTCATTTTTATTACTAGTTAAATGTACATTATTAATCATTAACAAGTGATCATGCATGTAAATCCGTAAGAATTTCCATCTACATGCACATGCACAAAGTGGCCAACCTAAGTTTATTATTAATTTATGTATATAATTTTTTTGTGTATTTATCATATTCAATTCGATTTTCAAAGTAAAAAAATCCAGTTTAGTTTCCAACTAACTAATGAAAAAAAAAATATCTGAAGTAAAAAATTCATATGAACCTATTAGTTTAGTACGATTCGGTTTAGAATAATGATTTTTTTTGTAAGTTAGTTTGATTTAATTGTAAAAAAAATTAAAAATTAAATTAATTAGGTTCGATTTGAACCTAATAGGCTAATTCACTCTCCTAAAAGTTGACTCAAAACTAATTATTTTAAATCTTAAATTCAACTCAATTAAAATTAAATTTTAAGTTATTTGCAATCAATTTTACAAAACTTATTTCTTCGGCCACTATAATTTTAGATAAAATCTTCATAATATTTTATTTATTTTCAATAATTAATAACTAATGCTAAATATTGATTTTTTTGAATTGAGATGTTAATGAAGATTATTATATAATTTGACTTATTTATGATAGTGATCATATATTGAGCTTAACAATTGATAGAGAGAATGTTATTTCTAATTGATATGTTATTGTGATTTTAAATCTAAATATTTTAATAGCTCTCAATTTAAATTTAAACGGCCTATAGACATAAATATATATAAAAAAATTGAGATAATTATAAATTTCAACTAAAAAATTTACAGACCTAACAAAGGTTTTTTTGAGGGGGCCATGGCCCACTTTGGTCTTAGGGACAGTCCATCGACCCTGCATGCACAAGCACCAAAATTAAGCAATGTTGTTTAGATGCGTGCAATTCATTTAAACCTAACCGAACCGAATCAAATTGAAATTTTAATTATATTTTTTTAAATTGTTTGAATCAAGCTGATTCAGATTGTTATTTTGATTTAATTTGTACCAAAAGTGAACACTAGACTACAAATTTAATTTTTTATATATAATTTCAAAACAAACAAATCAAATTTTGATTTGGTTATTCAATTTGTTTCAATTTTTACAAACTATGGGTAGTGGTTAAAGAGATGGCCCGAGTCTACACGATTAAACTCTTATCTGGTCATCTATTTGAATGTAAGGAAATCCCCAACTGATGAAAATGTATTTTCATTAACTATACATATTTGATTGTTTGTAGTAATTTTACCATGATAATATTTGACATTATTCTAATTAACTATTGACTCCGTTAAATATTTTACAAAAATAATCTAATAACAATGAGCAAGATTGTCTATATGCTATATAAAATAATAAGGGAGAAGGCTAAAAAATGACCCTAATATTGCCACCCAAGCTCTTGTAGCCGCTTCATGTTTTTTTAGGCTCAATTATGACCTCCATGTTATTAAAACCTAAAATTTGCAATCCTCTCTACAACACTGTTACTTAAAATATTAAAATGAGAGGGGTGCAAATTTTAAATTTTAGTAACATGAGGGTCATAATTGAAACTCGAAAACATGAAGGGGCTATAAGAGCCTGAGTGGCAACCTTAGGATCATTTTTGAACCTTTTCCCAAATAAATAATAACTCTTCTTATATATTTGAATGTATAACTTTTGCTACAAAATTTAATGTTAATATATGTTAACACCTGCCGTACTGACTCTTATTATTTAATGAATGCTTTTTCTTAATTTTAAGGAAAGTATGAAATGACTTATTATAGGAACCCAACTAATCCTAAATACAACCCTAATTTGGAAAGTGGTTGCAATTCTCGAATTTTCTTAGCTTAGATTATAATATATGTTTCGGCAAGAGAATGGATATCCTTTGCTTATCATATTTGTAAACGAATTTACTTTTTTCATTTCGGTTGTTATATCAATGTCGATTAATTAATTCAGATTCTAATCTTACACGATCGCATGGGTGGAAAAACTCTTGAAAAAATTACACCATGCATTTTTTTTTTGAATTTCTTGCAAAAAGAATACTTAAATTTAGTGCTGTTGTAAAAATATTTTTTTAACTTTTTCTTTTTAAAAAAAAACCTCTTTTCCAAATAAGCTACCAATAATAATACCAAAAAGCGTATTTTTACAAAACAGAAAAATCAGGAAGTATTTTAGCTAACTTTTAGTTGAAAATATGTATTTTTGTAAAAAGCCCAAAACTCTTCATACTTAGTTTTGGGATCTGTTTGATTACTCATTAATTGTTGTTGATAATTAAGTTGTTGCTGCAATGTGCTAGTTTTTGTTGATATATAGTCGATAACTGTTGTTAACTTAGACATACTACTTGTTATGATTTTGTGAAATTTGATTACTTGTAATTTTTGATATTATTAAATGACAAAAAAAAAATGTCTTTTTAATGTTTATTATTATTTATATTATAAATCATTTGAATCGTATTAAATAAAAAGAATAATTATATAACTACAACATAATCATTTTAATTTTATAAAATTTATTAATAATTAAATTGTTTGAATTGAATAAATTTATATATTATTAAATTTAGTATTGATAGTTTTCTTAATATTGAATATGTTAGTATTGATAGTTTTTTTAATATTTAATAAAATTAAATCAGCTATCGGGGTGTTGAGATAAAACTTATAATGAAACTTTATTTAAATAGATGCTCGGGGTTAAAAAAAAAACTCACTAAATGAAGATCCATAATTGAAAGTTAGGAGTAAACTAGATTCCTAGGTGTAGATGCATCATTCGTCCATGTGGCAGTTAATTTAATACCAACCAAGAATGTGGGAGCAGTTAGATTCACTATGACAGAAGGGATTTAGTTGGCACCTGATTGGAGTTGCTTTCACTTTTTTCATTATTTTTAATCTTTAAACCAATCCAATTCGCCTTTAATAATGCCTATTTTTTTTAATTAAACTTTTTTTTTGGAAAAAAAAAGTAGTCTAAGAACCTAATTAAAAATTGATGTAATTGTTTAAACTTACCATCATTTTCATGTTTTCTAGTTTCAGCCTAGTAGTTTTAATACAGATTTTATTGCAATAAGGACTAAATTTATTGTATTTTATAATTTTAATACAAACTCTTAATATTTACAATTTGAACCACAACTTTTATTTTTTTTAATCTGTCTTTTGCGTTCCCACATTCACTTATGCCGGGAATCAAATTAAACAACAATTACAATGATAAAGTCTTGCAACTAAATTCTCTTTCTTCTTGAGCACAAAGAAAATTTGCAGATGATTCAAATGGAGTTGAAGAACAGATATATCAATGCATTATGCAGTTTGTACAAAATAGCAACAAACCAACCGACCAATCCATCTCGACTTCATAGGATTAGCAAGAAACAAAAAACTGCTAAATGATATTTGTTATAAGAACATTTTATTAATATAGAGTTAGGGGATGAAGTTTCAAAAGCGTTTCTAGAAACAGAAACGCTAAAACATAAAACTCAAAAAAATAAAAATAAAAATTGCGCAACATAGCCATATACATACAGGCCATCGACTATCCACATAACATTGTATCGACAAATGAAATAATGTAATATATCAATGAATGAAGCTAAGAAGAGTTATCTTTACGGGGTGTATCATCCCATTTTGAATTTGGAATCCTTTTTATCAGAAAATCCACTTGCAGAAAGAAGCCTAGACAGGAAACCTTCGCTGCTGTTGCTATTATCGTCGTCTTTATGAATACCTTTGTCTTTAAAATGCTGTAACTTGCTTATGAGAGACCAGTGAGTGTCAAAATCTGGCTCATAACCACTCTGTTGCATTACTCGTATGAGCTCAGATTCCTTACTCGAATTATTTTCAGCACGATATCTATTAATGACAGCTGAGTACATTTCTTTTGTTGGAGTTTCACCTAACTGAGACATGGAAATAAGGAGCTTTTCTGCTTCTCCAGTTTGTCCGAATTGGCAAAGTTTGCGGACAAGCATGTCGCAATTCTTCATGCTTGGTTTAAGATCCTTATGCAACATCTCGGAATGGAAATCCATTGCTTCACTTAGTTGATTCCTTAAGCAGAGACCATGAATAACAGCATCATAGCTAGCAGAGTTGGGGAGATTTCCTCTTCTCAGCATTATGTTCAGAAGATCAACCGCCTTATTCAATCTTCCGTAGAAACAAAACCGCTTAATTAGATTATCATAATTGATTGTATTAGGAATTAGATCTTTTTCTTCCATGCGGTCCAGAAAATATTCAGCTTCTTGAAGCTTATTATGAGAAAGAAGGCCTTCGATAATTGCATTCTGAACAACCGATCCATGAACCCAACCTCTCTTTTCCATTTCTCGACTCAACTCCAAGGCATCACTAAGTCGTCCAAGATCACATAAACACGTCACTGCTGTTCGTAAGCTGCGATTGTTTGACCTATACCCCTTAGAAATCATTGTAGATAGATAGTGTTGCACACTAGCCACATCTTTACATTTTGAAAACCCGTAAATGAGAAAATTATAAGAAACCTCATTAAGAAGTAATCCCTTCTCCTGAATCTCATCCAGAACTTTAATCACATGCACACTGCGCCCAGCTGAGAGAAGATAGAACATCAAAATGTTGTAAATGATGAGGCTATCATACCTGTTGTTTGCTAGCATCAGCGCCTTCAGACTTAAAGCAGAAGTAAAACTACCATGCGTACACATCAAGCGTACTAAATTCTCGTAATTTGAGATTGAGAGGCTTAAAAAATTTCGTATCAGAACACTAAGCAGCTGTCTTACGATCCTTAAGTCATTAGCTTGGCAATATCCTTGCAACAAATTGTTATAAATTTCAGGATTAGTAAATTCCCCCTTCAACAATATATCCTGCACTAGACTAGCTGCTTCTCCAACCTTGCCGGTCTGGAAAAATCCTCTAACTAGAGCATAATTGACAGAAAACTCAGATTCTGGTTGCTTTATCAAACTAATGTCTCTTAAAGAAATGGCTTTATCTAGTCTATTAGCACTACAATACTGAGGAATCAGAAAAAGAGAAACATCCAAGCATGGAATCCAGTTCCTAGCCAACATTTCTTCCAATATTGTGAAGGCTGCAGTATAATTTTTCTCCTTGCATAACCCTCTTAATATGTGGTTATAAGAAATTTCATCAACGAAGAAACCCTGATATTGCAGTTCATCCACCAACTTGTGTGCAATGCTCGTAAAGCCTGTGATAGAGAGCTTTTCAAGATACCAATGACAAATTTCAACTCTAGAGTGAGGATGGAATACCATCATGCTTTCAAAAAGCTCCAGTGCTTCCCTTGGCATCCTACAATTGCATAGACAATCAACAAGAGATTTATAATCCTCTAACCCTGGTAACCATTTTCTATTTCGAGCAATATCCCAGCAATCATGAAAATCTCTCAATTTTCCCTTCTTACATAATCCACCTAATAAATCAGTGTAAATCTCATTCTCAATTCTTGCATCCCTAAGAAGCATCTGATTAAAAATCAACCTCCCCTTGTATACCAATCCACTCTTGCAGTATGCTCGGACAAGCAAATTAAGAACATCATCATCTAGTTGGTTAGCCAACTTTGGCATTTTCTCAATAAGATGGATGGATGCCCTGATATGTGATCGGGATGCACAAAGCTGCTTCACTAATGCTGATAGGATAGACACAGACAGTTCTTGACCCCATTGGACCATTTCATCTATCAAAGGTAATGTGGCCTTATAATTCCCTTCATTGCATTCCGTGCTTATAAGCAAATTAAAATCAGGTATCACAGAACCTTGAAGAATCCCATTTAATCTTTCTTCATACTCATCTAGATCTGTATCCAAATAGAGCCCATTTCCAAGGCTATCATAAAACTCTGTCTTAGAAAATCCCACATTATTATCCCTTTTCAACCTTATAGATAATGGACTAAACCCCAAGACCTTGAATGCCTCGGAAAGTGGATTCTCCAGAGAAGAGGATTCAATCAAATTACAGTTCACCATCTCATGTACCATCATCTTCACTTCTTCAAATTGTCTAACTTTGCAGAATCCTGCCACGAGAGTTCTGAAAACTGATAAATTTGGGGTCATTCCCATATTAACCACTTCATCGAGAACATCTCGGGCATGTTTCCACATTCCCTCCCTAAACATTGCACCGATTAAGGCATTGTACGACCATATACTTGGCTTTAAGCCTCGTGATAAAACATCTGACAGATAAATGAAGGCACTCCTCAAATTTCCATCAAAGCAACACCAACCCAGCAAGATACCAAACGTTATTTCATCAGACCTAAAACCTAAATCCTCCAGTTCTAACCGGAAAATGTCAGCTCTCTCTACACCATAATTGCGGCAGAAGCCATTTATAATCTTATTACCAACCAACACATTTGGCGAACACTTCATTTCAACTAGAAAACTATGCAAATCTTCAAAATCCTTCTTCGAACAATACCCAGAAGCAATCTCATCAATAAAAATGCCGCGGGACCCAAAACCTAAAGCCATAACCTTCCTCATAACCTTCCTTGCTTCTTGAACCATTTCATCCTCGCAGAGTAATCTAACAACTTTCTCAACGCTAGCTATCTCCCTATCACCCAAATTACTCCCACTATCCACCATATCAAAACAAACTCGAAATGCCAATCTAGTTCTCCTCATTCTCACAATGAGATCAATCAGAACATGATAACACAACAACGATGGAGCCGAATTCATCTCTCTCATTCGATCATACATAAGCACAGCTCTCTCCAAATCACTAGCACCAACATACCCTTCAATCAACTTAGAATATATTTCATTGTTATCCAACGAAATTCCTTGCTTTTCCATTCCCAAAAGCAGTAGCTGAACCTCTCTAAACATCCCATATCTAATAAGAACCAATCCCATAACCTCACATGACTTGGGCAAATGCTTGAAACCCTTGTCTTGATCACTAACACACTTAAAAATCCCCCATAAAGACTCAACTTTTGAACTACTAACATCAACTTTTCCACATTGTAATTGGAAACCAAGTAATAATGCAAGCACATCTTCAGGCTTCAACCTCAAAATTCTACTAAAAGGACGTGTCAAATGAGGAACCACGTCAGATATATCTAAAAGAAATTGCTTTAAAGAGGTAGAATTATCCCCATAAAGATTCAATCTTTGGGTTTCTTTTGTATGGTTAAAGAAGTGGGGATATTTAGAAATAAATGATTGAGCTATACCACTGAATTTTACATCAAAATTGATAGTTTTTGAAGGGTGTTTAGCGATGGTGCTATAAAAATGGAGTTTACTGGAAAATAAAAAACTGACCTTTTTGAAATGGGTCTTTTCGTTGTTGAGGGAGAAGAGAAAGCGGAGCATGTGACTGGTAGTGTAGCAAAGAATTGTAGTAATTTTTGTTGAGACAGTGGTGGTTTCTGCTCATGATCCTCCAATTCCATTAACATCAGCCCAGTATACCGCTAGTCATTTGATTGATAAACGATAGCTCCATGTCGTCTAAAGGTTCTGTCGTTTGATTTCTATGCAGATTTTAAAAAAATTACATTAGCATTATTTTGATTTTATAGGCTAATTTTACCGAAGTCCCTAAACTTTTATTTCTTTCTATCGTAACTTTAAAATGTTTGAAACGGTATAACGAAAAAATTACTTGTCGTCCATTTTGTAGTTTTTTAACCAAAAAAATACACATGCATTTATGGCTTTCATTTACTAAGTCAAATAGAAATCATTAATGTAGAAAATATATTTATGTCGACACATGAGCGATATTTGATAAAAAAAAAATTAAATATTATTAGTGCAGCACTAATGTGTACTCTTTTTGCATTTATGGCTTTCATTTACTAAGTCAATTGAATTGTAGGAGTTCTATCAATATTTTCTGATGGTAAAGTTGTAAAATGAACGACAATGATGTTTCTCGTTATACTATCATTCAAAGGTTTAGTTATAACAATAAAGGGACTCTAGTGGCAAAAGATGTCATTTTACGGATTTTGGGTGAAAATTACCCAATTATATGTATTTTAAAACTAATCGTGAGAACCTTGTTTCTATTTTTATAATTTAAAGTAGATTCACAGTTAAATTTTGGGTTAATTTTCTTAATTTATAAGTTTAGAGGAGTAAATTGCTATTTCTTTTTTTTTTCGGAAAATTTCCATTTCAATAATAAAGAAAATACATAAGTCGTCTCTTTCAGCACTTGTCAATTAATCATTGATTTTCCTAGTTTTTTTTTAACATTTTCTCATAAACCAACATTTTAGTAATGAACACCATTTGTAACTTACTAATTAGTACGAGAAAAATATTCATTATACATCAGCATATAATATCATTAGTGATGTTTTCAATGCCTTAAGAGCCAAACCAAATTAAATTAATTTTTAGATCTGTTCCAAAAGAGTTGACTTTATATGTTACTATCACTTTGGCCAAAACCTGACCTTAAAGGACATAAACCTAACTCTTATACATGTAGCTAACTCTTACCATTCTTTCATAAAATCATTCAATCTTGAATCTTGAATCCTCAAAACCCTAAAAATTTGTAGAGCAGAAGGTAAAAAAATGAATCAGAATCTGAAGGCACTTTCAATAGGATTGGTAGGAGCAGCCATCACCTTGTCAGCCTATTCACAAACTGCTATGTCTCCAACTCAATGTATTACTATTGGCCTTTTTGTTCTCATGTTTGGCTTACTTGTTGCTGAAGGTTTTATCTCTTTCTAGTCTCATCAACGGACAAACTCGGATTCGAGCCGGAGCACATGATTGTATCAAAGCGTATGACTTTCCCGATCTAAATAAAACAGGTTTTACATGAAAGAGATATGATTTAGTATGTCGTATTTGATTTAGCTAGTCTTCATCATTTTGTTTCGTAAGTAATTTCAATTTTTGTTGTTATTCTGAAAACTAATTTCTTGCTTCTTAAGCAATTGGGATTTATTGAGGAGGTTAATTATCTATATTATTTGAGATTATCTTGTTTCTATTGAATTTTTTATGTATTTGATCTATATGTATGCATCACAGTGATTGCAACCACATTAGATGATATAGGTTAAGAATCCATGAACATAAATTTATAGCTAATTAATAATTTAGTTATGTTTTTCTATCATCAAGTTTCTGGGAAAGAGAAGACTATATTAATTTCAATTCTCCTCTAAATGAATCTATATAAGTTTACTTTTGATCAATTTAGTAATATGCCTACCTAGAAAAGACAAATACCATTTTTGACTATACTACAATTATTTATACTCACAATATTAAATGAGAAAATGTACATTAAAACAAGACGACACTGAAAAAACTATAGTCAGTAAATCTAATAGTTTATAGCACTGGTAATATTTTTCTACGAAAGATATATGAGAATCACGAGTTACCATATTTGATATTATTTTTCTAAACTATTATAACTTGTATAAATTAAAGTGATTTTTTTTAGGTTTGATGGTGCCAAATATCTACAAAAAAATTCAAAATCTATCCAATTTTTTTGAAAGTTGTAAATTTATCTCAATTTGACCAATTCGCTGAAAATCTAGCCAATTTGACAAAATTAATTTAATTGTGCCCTGGTGACAATTGACTATGTTTTTTTTTTCCTTGAAAAAATTGAAAAAAGGAAGAGTTACCAATTGGAAAGATGTTCTGACGAATTAATGAAATTAAGATAAATTTACAACTTTCGAATTTTTTTGATAAATGTCTAAAAAGTCAAGAAAAAACTTCACTTTTTGACATCATTAAACTTATTTTGTATTATTCATTGGAGCTCCAAAGAGCATGTGTAAGCTACATAGTATATGTACTCAAACTCGAAATCTCCATGAGTTCTTGTTAAATGAGAATAGCAATCATATTATTGTGTTTGGTCAAAATTGAAGTAATATTGATGGAATAGAAATAGCTCAAAATTTTAAAATCAATTAGTAGAGAATTCGTGAAATAGATAGAAATCAAAGATTTAAAGCAAAGAATCAAAGGAGCATGTGCATTTCTGTGATAAAAAAAAACATATGATGGTTAAAGTACAATCATTTAGCTTAAAATGGAAAAAATTGCTATGTTTAGTAATCGGATAAAACAGCTAACAGTTAGGCAGTACCTTGCATTGATGATTAAAGAGAGAGTACATACATATAAGCATCCCATTTTCAAGTGTCCCGCAAATTGATTAATCTCTGCAACTGATCATGTTTTTGCATGCCAACTTGCTCAAGTAAACTTGGAACAAACTACTAATATTTATATGTATAATTAGTACAATTTGTTCATTCATTTTTCATTTCTTGAATTGTCCAATCCATCTGGATATCTCAGTGCTAAGAAGAATGCCATGTGCATAATATAAATTAAAAGATCTGCCGATAAAAATGAGAATTAAATGTCTTACCTATGACTATGAATGCTATTTGAATCAGATAATTAATAGACTTCAATGCAAATAAAATCATAAATAATACTAGCATTTTATTGTAATTTCAACACGAGCTTATAATTTTTAAAAATTTAAATCTCCAATTAAAAATGTGATCAACCATTATTGATGTAGAACATATTAAAACCAGTGGCAGAACCAAGAAATTTATTCAGGTGGAGCGGAATTTTCTCATGATCAAACTATACGTCGTTTGGTTATTATTATTTTTACCGAACGGCATGTTGTTTAATTGTTTTTAAAAAAATAGACCAAATAATATTGTCGTTTGGCTTAATTTTTTTTAAAAATAAATTATTCGATCATATTTAAACTAATTATTAGGTACTCGTCAATTTCTCAGAACCGGGATGGCGCAGCTGCCCCACCCTAGTTCCGTCACTGAAGAAAAAAATTGGTACGGTAAAATGGATTTCGACTGAAAGATCAAATTTTAAATCAGCGATTCAAATTGCCTAAAAATAAAATAAAAAGTATATCTCAACTTGTAAAAAAATAATTGTATTGAAATTGCAAAACATGTTATATTTTTTAATTTTTAATTTTTTTTATTTTATTAGATCAAAAATATTTGAGTCGTTTCTAAAATTATGTACGAGATTCAAATCTTAGATGAGTCTAATTTTAATCAAAATGGAAAAAGAAAACATTTATCATGGTGTTTAATCATAAAGGTTCATAACAAACTATGGGATAAAATTAAATTAATTAAATAACTAAATATACAGTACAACAACAATTAACAAAATATATTATTTATGGACACAACACTATAGTTGATAGAAGCAAATGTATTTTTTTTCTTTCAAATATAGCCTTGCAAGTTGAAATGGCCCAGCCTATTATAGCTAATATCAAGTGGGTGCAGAAATTGAAACCTAACCAAAAATATACCTACTTAAAGATTATTAACAAGCTCTTTAATTAGCACCCTTTCCTTATGAAAGCAACTGGCCAAGATTGCTAGCTAGCTAGCTCCATTGCTTCCACTTTAGAAATGCTTGATTGATGCCTTCAGTATCTGATATATCTGAAAAATTAGGTTAAAAAAATTGCTAAACAATACATAAATTGGCTCAAACCTTAGAGGGGCAACCATTGGATCCAACATCATCAGAAATCTAGCATGAAAAGAGGAGGCAGTTGAGTAGCCAGAGATGACTTGCCGATCAATTAACTGCATATATAGCTAATGGATGTATATAAATATACATATTTTCTTGTATATTGTTCTATAGTTTTTGTGTTATACTTTATATTTATATGATGATTATTCTTTCATCTTATTTTAGATTTAAATGATGTATATAAATGCATGTGTAGATGTAGATATGTAGCTAGAGATACCGTAGCCGGCAAGTCATCCTTGGCTGCACTACATGAACCTCCTTATTCCATGCAAGACCTAAGATGAAAATCAACAGCAATTAAGATATTGTTAAGAGATGCAGAAGAAGAGATTGGAGTAGAAGGGAAATATTGGCAGGGCATGAACGAATCAAGAATGGGTTTGTGTTTTATAAACACTGAAATGGAAAAACAGTGCCGTTGGCTAACATTTACAAGTATTAATGATAGCACCAGAGAGGACACATCTAATAGTACTCTAAAGATAAGTGTCCTTATCTAGCTACTAGGCTACCAGAAATTGGAAGAGCTAATTTAATATCACTTTTTCATGCTAATGGATGTGACTTTGCATTGGTGCATACACCAAGAGAAAGTGTACACACTGGCAGATCCATGATTTTTCCGGCCCGAATTTGATTTTTAGTTTATCGCTTATCTTCCGGCAGTTCGGACTTAATGTCTCTCTAGTTTTGAACTTACTACAAACCCTGTTCCTTGTTTATAAAAAGCGATGCCCGGCAAGACTGGAGCATACCCTAACCTTAGGATAGTTTCGCCCCTGCACACATGTAATTAAGAATTCAATTATTTTTACCAACGGACTAATGGTATAACTCGTATTCTTATTTTATGAGAAGTTGAGTTTGAACTTTCACACATAATATTGGTCCATTTAGATAATAGTTAGATCACGTTTATAACAGAATATAAAGAGCGCGAGCTATTCCTTATTATATAACTCAGAGAGAATCATAATGCATCCAATGAATGGTGTTAGGAACCGAGCTGTTGATTCAACTGGTTCAGCCAAAAATCAGAGATCAGTTTGGTTTGACTATTTTCTAAAAATCAATAATATGATTCAACATAAAAAAAACTGTAAATATTGTAAAATCATTAAACCAATTTTTTTTTAACAGAAATAGATATACAAGATGTAATATTATTACAGTTATTCATAAAAAAAATATTATTACAGTTACAACATTGACATATACTACTAATGGTATATACTTTATTTATTTATTATTTATTTGGTTGAACTAGTAGTTAAACCATAAATATGTTTGTTCGGTTTTTAAAATAATGCCCAGATGAATAAAAAAAGAGCAAATTACATTGAGATCCCTGAGTAATACCATAATTGACAGTTTGTTATCTTTTATTTCAAAAGTCTACTTAGTAGTCCCTCAGTTTTAATTCTGTTAACTAAGAAATCCTTTCGTTAATTTGAGGGACTAAATCGTTTAACTGAAATAAAACTAAGGGATCAAATCGTTTAAAAGTAAAATATCAAACCGTTTAGTAAAATTAAAAGTGAGAGACCAAACATTCACAAAATTAAAAATGGGGTACCAAATCGTTTGAAAGTAATTTTCAAAATTAACGGAGGGGCCTAATAATTAACGGAATTAAAGCTGAAAGACCATTAAACAGACTTTAGAAAAAAGAGATACCAAACTGTTAATTATAATATATTTCAAAAATTTAAAGTAATTTGCTCTAAGAAAAACTGCAAAAAACTTGCACTGCTCTTACTTTAATTGATGTCATTGAAGACATTGCATTTATTTTTTGACTTTATAGTAAATGAAGGTCTGTATATAGTACTTGTCTGGAGGGGGTTAGAGTTAGGTGGATCAATTTACTCAAATTTGCCACCGGCCTCTCCCTTTGAATTTTACTAAATTAGCATTTTACCGTGGAAGTTTTTTCTTCACAAAAATAATAAATTACTTCAATGTTTCTCAATAATGTTCTACAAATAAAATTCATAAATAATACTCTTACCCATTTGATAGAATAAAATTTCTTCTTGTACATCCCTAATATTTATAAAAATTGCCTTATTTAGATAACTGATTAATATTGATAGAGTAGCAAATTATCAAAAGCAAAAAATAGAACACCAGAAATATAATACAATGCATTCCATTCAAGAAATGCAGAAAGGAAACTGCATGAACCCAACACTAACTAGCCATTTTATTTCATCTTTGAAAGCAATACTCAAGTCAGCACAAACTTTAGTACGAAATACATTAACTCACTGTAGCAAATTAGCTGGATCTGCTCACTCTCTGCATAAAAATAGCCCACTTCTGTTTTACCTGCTTAAGATATAAACTTTGTTCTATGCGGGACATAAATCCCCTGCCCAGCATGATGCATCAGAATAATGCTGAGAGATTGTTGTTTCTGGGACTTCCGTCAAATTTGTTAATCACAAGGTTGATGATATAAGGAAAACACATATAACCTTTCTCACAATTAATCAAACATGATGGTCAAAAAAGAAATAGTGCAATCGAGAGCTGAAAAGAAGTACAAGAAGGAAAGATCCTACTACCTGATTTGATGGTAAAAGAGGAGTATCGGACCGGCAACTTGGACAACATCAGAATGCAGCTCCACTTTCACAGAAAATAGCAATTTTTAAGTGCAAAAACTTTCTATAAACTCAAACAAGAAACTAAATTAAAGCAAACAAAAAAAAAGTAGATTAATAAAACAGACACTTTTAATACAATTGTAAAGGATGGAAGCAACAAGGTTTTGCACTTTTGAAGAAATGTTCAACTGAAACAGAGTAATAAAGGCATGATAGCTAGAGAGGTTCTTAGGATAACACAATGTCTAGCTTGGTAATTTATTCACAGGGACATGACAAATTTCAATAGTCGACAATCAAAATCTCCAAATAGATTTGGTTCTTCTAGGTGAGATCATGAAGGTGGGCCATGAGGATGTCAAACCCTGGTACATCTGGTCTTCCGGTTTAGGCAGTAGGCTTCGTCAAAAGAGGCAGTAAGGCTGGCTTCAGGCTTCATGGAACTCAGCTGTTTTAATGGGAAGGGAAAAGGCAACATGGTATAAGTAGAGCATCAGTGTCTTATATAGTGGGAGATTTGGACAGGTTAGGATATGAAACTATCATGTTTCTGCACGGCAGGCCTATATCAGAGGAAATTAACACTCCGCTCCATAGACAAGAAAGAGTACAAGGGAAAACCAGAGTCTACCTGCAAACAGCCATTGCCAAATCTAGTAGTAGCTTTTGCGTCGAGAACCAGGGTTCTGGCTGGATAACCTGATAATATAGCTACTAGTCAGGACCGAAGATTTATAAGTTCTATGGCACTTTCATCCATACAAAACCCTCATATTCTCTTAGGCAAAATAATTGACCGAAAAGATAGGCTAACACACAGTAATGTAGAACACGGTACTTTTTAGTTTTTACTGAATGCAGCACAATTACACTTATGCTACACCATCTCGTTAGAAGACATCAAATATTAGATCTATCAGGTTATTTCACACACCAGCCAACTTATGCATTAAATGGACTACAAACAATCATATAATGACAAAAATGTCAAAAACAAGGAAACAGAGAGATAATTCTCACCCAGAACTACTAGAACGTCCAGAAGAATAGCTTCCATAAGCTCCATACGGACCTCCACTACTACCCATCTACAAATAATGCAAATAACTATTACTCAGAAACCAAATAACAAATAAAAGAAAATCATATATGAACATTAAAGAATAAAAAACTAACTGAAATAATGTAAGAGAGCATCCCAAACCAAGAGGAAATGTATGTCAATAAAGCAAAAGTAACTAAAGCATACTTGAGTAAAAATACCTGTGAACTACCATAAGTACCATAGTTATCACTAGGAGTATAGTCACTAGAGCCATAGCCACTAGAATAAGTATGCCCCCGTCCATGCCTTTTACTATCCCTGCTATCATAGTTTAAGCTATCTCCAGAATCAGTTGGGACAGGAAGGTACGGCAGAACTGGCAGAAAAGTGGACACAGCACTTTCCCTATCAAAAACATTTGCTCTCAGTCGGCGACTTATATGCGTGAGAGCTTCTTTGGCTACATCAAGGTCTCCGGATATCTGGTGATGAACAGTTAAAATATAAAATCACAATTCCACTTTTAACTAGATCAAACATAATGAAGATAGTACTGCAAACAGAACACAGTAAAGTGATCAACAAAGATAAAAAATGTGTAGCAATGACTTTACCTGCACCATTTCATCATCTTCAGATGCAACTTTGGGAAGGTTTTCTTTTCCAAGTATGCGAATATTAGCTTTGGTAAGTTTCCTCATATCATTTATAATCACTCCACCTTTACCAAGAAGGCAACCAATTCGTGAGGTGGGCACAAGTAGACGAGTAGTGAATGAGATGAGCCCTGAGTCTCTTTCAATTTTTTCACTGCATCTAGGTTGCAAACGCAGAGCTGCCTCAATAGTTGGAGAAAATTGGTCATCAAAAAACTGAAAAAGAACAGATTGGAGAAACATCAGAGCTGCACATTATAGACAGATAAGCATACAACCATACATAAATTAACATTTTTTCAGTTACCTCCTTAGCTGAAACAGTTATCAAGCAATCATCTCCAGCTGTTGAACTATCAACTTTAATACCAGCTCCAGATTCCTGTCGAATCTGGTTAATTATGGTACCACCTTTGCCGATTACCCCACCAATATTTGCAGTTGGACAAACCATACGTAGTGAAAAATCTTTCGAAGAAAGCTCATCTCGTGGAGCTGAATACAGTGAACGAGACCAATCACCAGTGTCACTTTTGTATCCGCCATAAGGACTCATCAATGGAGCTATTCCAACTATTGGTGCGCCTGTTGGACCCATCAGCGAACCAGTAGCAGCATATGCACTAGGGATGGCAGAAAAAAGTAAGTGCTGAGTGCGTGATGGATTCTCATGAAGGCGTGTGGCAATCTGATATAAAGCCTTTTTGACAACTGCAATTTCTCCGGAGATCTGTCTCAAGACAAGACTATGATCAGAAAAAATCATTCTTCCATGCAAAAATTATCACCTTAATTTTCAATGAATATAAATGCGTAGTTGACATGGGACCCAACAGCAATAACAGTTAACTAAAAAGCTAAATTTCTATGAGAGAGTTATCAGAAAACAAACCAGCTAAAATTAACTCTCAAAAGACTGTAAACCTATCCAATATGAAGATTTGCACTAAAGACGTAATAAAGGAATGAATTACGTGAATGAGAGAAACTACAAACTGAAGTTAGATTATCACAAGTCAGAGTCCAAATAAAAAGAAGATAAAATGTTCTCATAGCTCCACATCCAAATAGACACAAAGATTACAAAAGGAACAGTTTAAATGTCATTCATGGTACCTGGACAAGTTCATCAGTGCTCAATGCACAAGGAGGCACATGTTCATCCTTGAGAATGCGAATCTGTGCGCCAGTCTCGCTCCTAATGTTTTGAACTATCTGACCACCTTTCCCTATGATACATCCAATCTGATCAGATGGTACAATAAGCCTAGCAACCACTTGATGACCATCATCAGATTCATCATCACTGTGCATATCTTCTGCAATAACTCTATCATGCACTCGAAAGAGCGCATCCTGAGAAGGACAAATATAATTCTCCGTATCTTCATACAAATTAGTTTCATCACTAGCACTATAAATCGTAACAACACGATCATCACAATTAGGGACCGTCTCACCAATTCTAATCTTTGACTTTGTATCGATCCTCAATTGCTTAACAATTTCACCGCCACGTCCTATAATACTTCCGATCTTCTTGAGCGGGCACAAATATCTATACACAGTATCTTTCGAATCAATGGCAAAACTTTCTCTATCATCACCACCCCCGCCGCCGCTAGAATGTCTTCTCTTACTAGACCCATTATTGTCATAATCAGATAGTGAAGAATGAGAGCGCTTTCCATAACTATTCCTATGACCCGCCATTATGGTTGACTAACCAAATTTATCTGTGATCAAGAGTAGATTATCTAACTTCAGACATTAAAACTAACACTTACAAGAAGGTTCAGACAATAAACATTTGATCTTAATTGTGCATAAACAACATGTTAATACTTGGTAAACCCTAGATCTGGTAAGCACGAAATAATAAGTTTTGAACAAAAATTAAAATTGAAGAGATAATAGTGAGAGATTGTTACCTCTGAATTGAATGATTCACAAACAGAATTTAGAGAATTAGAAATGGGAAATGGAGTTGATGAGCGATCTTTTTCTTGTTCGTGATGTCTAGGGTTTTGACCGAATATTGTTTTTTTATTCTGTAGTGAATAGTTCGTGGCTTATTTTTTTTGGTTCTGTGCCCGTGTCTCTAAACATTACGTAAGCTGCCCCTTCTATATTTGTTGGCTTATAATCGCCCATTATGCCCCTACTTTAGAGACCTGTTATAAAAAAAACTCGTAATCTTAAAAAATGGTCAATAATTCCCCCAGAATTTATGTCAGCGCTCGCAAAATTTCTTTCGTCAAAAAAATGAAGTTGACACTTTAACTTTGCTGAGCTGTCACTATATCTATACTATATATAAAAGCACGGAT
The DNA here is from genome assembly GCF_937616625.2 of Mercurialis annua. Classification (NCBI taxonomy): domain Eukaryota; kingdom Viridiplantae; phylum Streptophyta; class Magnoliopsida; order Malpighiales; family Euphorbiaceae; genus Mercurialis; species Mercurialis annua. Next base: position 33,458,401 of record NC_065573.1, on the reverse strand, counting down.
GGGGGGACAGGCAAATTTACTGAATAATCCTTTTTCATTTACTACTAAATAAAGGTTTTATAGTCATTAACTAATTAGTTATTTAATTAATCACTGTTGTAATTAAAGTCCTAATTAGAATAGGTAGCTAAATTATCTTCAATTTAGTTTTTGGTATGTAAAAAATAACTAAATTATCTCCAAATTAGTAGAAATACCTATCTTTTAGTTTGATTGAACTACAAAATTAAAATACTGTATTTGGTCAATATATTATTATTTAAATTTCTATCTTATTATTTTTAAAGATATTATTAATAAAATTAAATTAATTATTTAATTATGGTTATTATAAAATCAAAAGAAGAATAAAAATGTCTATAATGTGCAGACAAAGATTATAATTTAGAAGTGAAAGTGACATGAAAATGATTGGTAAAAATGTCATTATTATTAGGTGGCATTATCCATTGTCTTTTAATCAATACGATGTTCTTAAGTCTCAACTGTTGAGTTTGCGGTGCACGTTTAATGTTCACTTCTTATATAAACGCTATCCCCAAATTCTCTATCTTTTTCAGAACATTAGCCAATTAAATCCTAATATTTTTACAATTAATATTAAAATAATTCAACCAAAATTTGTTCATTTTTATCTAAGTTAAATGCACTTCTTTTTTTAATAAATGTTTAATAAGTAGTGTGCATATATATATATTATATATGTAACTTTTCAAGTATTCATATAAAATCTAACAGCGATATGTTTTTCACATAAACATTACCTCTTTAAGTTAAAAATATAAATAAGTGGACATAGTTATTTATTAACCAATGTCAAACTTTAATTATTTTTAAAAGGCCTAATGTCTTAAAAACCCCCGACCTTTTAGCCCCTTTTCAATCATACCCCGACGTTGAAAATTTGTCAATTTTACCCTATTTTGCATTTTTGTGTTTCAATTGTACCCTGAAAAATTAAATTAACGTCTTTTGCGTTTGGAAATTTGTTTAAAATATTCTCCATGTCTCATATATATTAATTGTATATTTTTAAAATTTATTTAAATTTAGTTAAATTAATTAAGAATTTAAATTAGTGTTAATTTGATTATGATTTTTAGTTTTTTTAAAAATAAAGGACTTATTTGTACTTTTTTGAATAAAAAAGAATTTAATTTCATGTTTAGACTTAATTAATTGAATGATTTCATCATTTAAGTAAAAAAATTAACAAAAATTAAAATATTGGGGTACAATTGAAAACGGAAAATTCAAAAGTGGGTAAAATTGACAAATTTTCAATGTCAGGGTGGAATTGAAAAAAAGTTTAAAGGTGAGGGGTTTTTGAGTGATTAGGCCTTTTTAAAATAAGGTATAAAGGTTTCAATCAACAAGGGACTTCCATGAAATTGACGGAGACTAGTGATTCATTCTACTGGCTTTACACCAGATGATGCTAAAATAAGACTAATTCTATGTGCACAGCACTGAGATTCAATCTCTTGTTTCAGGAGATGTCGGCTCGATCGAGCATATCGACCAGAGTCATTCTTCGAGGGAACCGAGGTGGTAGTCTCAAACGCATAGCATCCTCAATCTCTATAGGCAGATGTGTAGCCGCAAATACAATCCCTCCCTTCTTTCTATGCTCTGCGATTATGTACTCCAATAACTTCACCCCATCATCATCTAAGGCAACAGAAGGCTCATCTAGCAACCATATCGGCCGGTCTATAGCCAGCAACCTCGCAAGCTGAAGCCTCTTACGCTGACCCATCGACAGCATTTTCGCCTTATCTTTGGCCAATCTTCCAAGCCCCATCAACTCGATAGCCCGCATTGAATTCCCTTCCTTGCTTTCAAGAACCTCGTACCACTGGACATTTTCAAGGACCGTGAACCTATCCTTGATGGCATCTTTCAGAGAGAGCCAGTTTAACTGAAGCTTATACTGGTGGAAGACTCCAGATTCCGTCACGTCATGACCGTTCCAAAGGATCTGACCGGCAGAAGGCTTAGAGAATCCAGCTAACATTCGTAAGAAGGTGGTCTTGCCTGACCCATTGCTGCCTGTCAGAACAAGTGCCCCGCCGTCGTGCATGGAAACATTGACATGGCGTAAGATCTGTTGAGCGTTTCTCATGCACGAGACGTTATCAAGGAGGATACGAGGAAGTGGTGGTCTTCTAAGAGACATTGCGTGCTTGAAACTTTTGCTGAATGCTCTCCTTTTGTAATTTGAGGTTGATAGCAGAAACCAACCCAATCAAGCTGCTGATGTAAAACCTTTAAAGTGAAGTGCCAGAGGTTACCAACTCAAACCTGGTATAATGTGCAGTGAGGTAAATTGTTAGCCTCAACGTGCATAGGAAGATGGTTAAAAGACAAGAAATAGTAAGAAACCCCACTATTAAAGTATATAACAGTGTATTCTTAGTAAAACCCAGCCATACAAACTGATAGAGCAAAAAATTAATTCACAAAGTCTCCGGGAGCACAACGTAGCTATAAAGACCTGACAAACCTATTAAAAATCTAAAGTTCAAAGCTGATTATGGTGAAGTTCGTTGGTTTACTGAGAACATGAATAGCTCTTCCCCAATTTGTATCTTCATGAAAGAAGAAAGTTTCTTGAACTTATTCTCTTTTCTTTTTTCAAATCTAACTTTTACTTATGTGCTAGCATACATCAAGTTTTGTATTCATCAATATAATTAACTAGTATTATTCCTAGCCATCTAAGTTGAGACCAAATAGTTTAGCTAAATTTTGGTTAGATCAATGAATATGAGATATAATATCATTATCCTATAATAAAGCTATTGCAGCGAAAATATAAAAACAAACTACTAGCATAACCAAATAAAGATTTCTAACGTTGCTTCAATTTATAACCTTGAGGTTAATGCCAAAATGCAGGACACAGAAAATAAACATGTCAAGGGAAGATGTGACTAAAAGTGGCTCTGACAGTTAGTAGCATTTGTTCTATCATTTGTTTCCAAAGCCACTTGAACACAGAACTGTTCAAAACAGGGCCATTCTAATAAAGACAAGGAATTTCCAACTAATGGAAAATACTTGTAAAGAAGATATGGATCCCAATCAAATAACAGCAAAAAATGCCTGCAATTTCTCATATATTCAACTTTGAGAGGTCTCTGTAAAGCTCTTTTATGTTTTACTCTGCACTCAACCTTTCAACCAGAACAAAATATGAAAAACATGTATCAAATATGAAGAATCAAAGAGATTAATCAACAAAAATATAATACATATTAAAGGGGTAAGGGGGCAGGCAAAGTTGACAAACGGGAAGTAAAAAGTTTAAGAGTTGAGCTAACTTACATATGTACTAATTGAAAGAAATAGAAAAGTTCGTTGAGGCAAATTAACAAACACCTTATGAGCTACTTGCCAAGGTTGGTTTCTGATCAATAAAATGAATGATGAAAGATAGCGAGCAAGAGAAAGAAGCGATAATTTAGCATGAATCTGCAAACAACAATGTATATGAATCTGATGATGATGTTGCTACAAAGTGAACCCCAATATACAACAATTGTCTTCAACCGCTTTCTTATAATTACAGTCTTAATTGGCAAAGCTACAAAACGGCCATTCTATTTAAAAGGATGGGGCAAGTATGAATAAAAGTGCAGACCAAATGTGTAACACATGAACCCAAAACTCTCACGTCAAAAAAATGAAATCTGATATTTTTGTTATAAACCCTAGATCTGGTAAGCACGAAATAATAAGTTTTGAACAAAAATTAAAATTGAAGAGATAATAGTGAGAGATTGTTACCTCTGAATTGAATGATTCACAAACAAAATTTAGAGAATTAGAAATGGGAAATGGAGTTGATGAGCGATCTTTTTCTTGTTCGCGATGTCTAGGGTTTTGACCGAATATTGTTTCTTTTTTTATTCTGTAGTGAATAGTTCGTGGCTTATTTTTTTGGTTCTGTGCTCGTGTCTCTAAACATTACGTAAGCTGCCCCTTCTATATTTGTTAGCTTATAATCGCCCATTATGCCCCTATTTTAGAGACCTGTTATTAAAAAAACTCGTAGTCTTAAAAAATGGTCAATAATTCCCCCAAAATTTATGTCAGCGCTCGCAAAATTTCTTTCGTCAAAAAAAAAAAAGATTACATTGTTAACTTTGCTGAGCTGTCACTATATATATAAAAAAAGACTAATCGCCGTAAAACTACTTACTTTTCAATTCTTTTTCAATAACACCCTCAACTTGTAAAAACCTCAATAGCACTCTATTATATATTTTTACATTTTAATAGCACCTAAAGCATTAAATTGAACTTTTTTCATTTACATAAAATCTAAAATAAGTCTTTTATATTTACCACATATTCTAAATAATATTTAATGTTATAAATACTACAAAAACTCTCTTCTCCACATTTAAAGATTAATAATAATAAAAAATTATTTAATTAAAATAATTAAATTCCGACCAATCGCCACCTCCCTCAAATCTGTTACCGACTTTTCCGGACTTATCCCCGCCACGATTCGCCATATTTGAAATCTAAAATACATGAAGTGCCCATAAAAGACACGAGATAAATATGAGGGTCATTTGTACACTTTTTCCCTAGTTTTAGGTGTATTTTTGAATTTTTTTTAAAGTTTTAGGTTTTTTTTTATGAGGTAGCAGGCGATATAAAGGTGTTTAATTTATTTTTTAAAATGACAGCTCAACAAAATTAACGATTTTTTTGGGTGGAAGGAGTTTTGCAAGCACCAACATAATTTTTAGGGAGTTTTTTTTATTGTTTTTTAAGTTTAAGTTTTTTTTTTATTGTTTTTGAAGTTTAAGGTTTTTTTATAAGAGGTACCTTAAATCAAGAGCCATGAGTGATTGTAAGGCATATTTATAAGTGAATCACATTAATTTTATTAAAGACAAGTTATATCTTACTCTGGTTTATTTAATTTTATTATTTTATTATAAAAACTTATATTATTTAATCATTATTAGTTATTTAAAAATTATTAATATTTTATTTTATTTAAACTAACTTATTTGTAATTAACTACAACAATAATAGTTTTTTTTCTATAAATTTGTTAGTTTTGTTTTAAAAAAATGTTTTATAGAGATTTATTTTTATAAATGATTATATAAGCTTTAGTTGATAGGTAAAAAACTGAGAAAAAAATTAATTTTCAATAAAAAAACTAAGTTTAAATACTTTATTATTTAAAATAAAATTAGTAAATTAATAAATTAATAAATTATATATACTTTTTCAATTTAATCATGAATTTTGAAATGCATTAATCTCATGCGGAAAGTTACATTTTCTTCTTAGTTCGTTACACGAGTGTATAATATGCTGACGTGACTGTCAAAATTGACTCCCATCTCAATAAAATGAGCGAGTGTCGTGACAGGACAGTATATGTATCAAATTTAGATAGAAAGATTTTGATAAATTAAAGTGTAAAAGTAGTAATTAAATCATCTTAATTTAATTAGTACTCGTGAAGTATATTGTTAAAATTTAACAATGATTTGATAACATTCAAATATTTGCTTTTTTGAAAACCAAAATCTTCACTAAGAGAAAAACAAAACAGTTGTAGTCGTAAGGAATTCAGGAGAGTTCGAAAATCAATTCTGATGACCTGATAAGAAACAGACATCACGTGGTAACAAGTGCACAGTCTGATTCGCAATTTGTCTTATAAAAATAAAAATTAAATTATTGAACTGTTTCGCTAGTAAAACACAATCATCCATCAATAAATCTTCCTCTAACTGCTTCGAGTTTTTGATATCAAGAATGACTTTCATAATATCAGATTCAATGACTAAATTACTCCACCGTTTAAGCCAACTAAGAGCCTCCCGGATACCTATCAACTCCGCCGTCCTCGGATCAAAACAGCCTGCAAAACCAAGCCGATGAGCTTGCACCAACTACATTCAAATATAAAAATTAATTTTGATACATTAAAATTTAGGATTCAAATGCCAAAAACTTATAAATACAGGACCAAAAGTGTATTATGCCAATTTTAGATTGATTATCGAACACAATGAGTGTTATCTTCACCTATCTTCTATATAAATAAAATTTTCCTGGAAAATTCTCACCACTTTCTACATACCCAAACACTCCTTTCTCAATTCCTTTCTCCATCTCTTTCCATTTCCATATACAACAGAAAACTTTATCGATGTCATCATCAGGACAGCCTCAATTTCGATACACACAAACACCATCGAAGGTATTGCATCTGCGAAATCTTCCATGGGAATGCACAGAAGAAGAGCTAGTTGAGCTCTGTAAACCCTTCGGAAAGATCGTTAACACTAAGTGTAATGTCGGCGCCAATCGCAATCAAGCTTTTGTTGAATATGTAAGCTCTATGTTTTCAATTTTGACCCGCACAACTGTACAATTATTTTCTGTTAGGGTTTTTATCACTGTAAAGTGAACATCTATTTTGTTTCTTAATTAATGTTGAATTTTGTAATTTAGGTTATTGATTGTCTAAATTTAAGTTAGTTTTAATGTTTGGAAAATTATAATTGAATAGTATAGAATTCATTTATTTAAACTCAAAAGAAATAAAATTTTGAGGACGGAACTCATGTTGAAACTGATGTGATTTTGCAACAATTATTCTGTTCAGTATTATTTGTCGAAAGTGCGTATTAAGGGAGTAACTTCTTTTTGCAGTCTGATTTAAATCAAGCCATTCAAATGGTTTCCTACTATGCATCATCGTCTGAGCCGGCACAAGTACGTGGTAAAACGGTTTACATTCAGTACTCAAATAGACATGAAATTGTCAACAACAAGAGCCCGGGTGATGTTCCTGGAAATGTATTGCTGGTCACTATTGAAGGTGTAGAAGCCGGTGACGTCACCATCGATGTCATCCACTTGGTAAGCATAGATAGAATATTAGACAGTATGTTCATCTGCGTTTTAATGCTTCAGCCATCAGATGGCCATTTATCTTGATGTTGCACTAGTATGCTATATTTCTTTCATTGAACAAGATTTTAGGATAAGTTAATTATTGATAAAATTCCTGAAAATGATATTTTTTTTATTACAAGTCACCAAGATGAAGAGGTTAATTGCACAAAAAAATATTTTTTGCACTAGTTCGAAGCCCAAAAAAGTATGTTGAGGGTCTTGTTTCTAAGTCGCGATATCTAGTATATTATCACTGGTGTCCTTGCATTTCCTGCTATGAGTGCTTTTTTGTGGAATAAAGAGCACAAAAGTTCCATTCATAAGATGGCTGAAATGGTGAAGGGAAGTGAAGGAAGTTCTTATCTAACCTCAATTAGTCTAAGGTGGTTTTAGTATTGGCTAGTAGTTGAGCTACCATACATTATAAGATAGTTCACATCGGGTTAGCCTGTTAGGCACTTGGATTAAATGCAGTAAAATTGGACCAGGCTTGTAAGCGTATGTAATGCAGAACAAGTATTTTTGGTTACTATAGGTAGGCATCTCCATAGTTGAGATGTAACACTGTACAGAATGCATATTTGTGCCATTCCTGCTGTCCTATTCCCAATAGAAATGAATCTTTTGTTTTCTTTTTATGGCTTCATCTATTTCATCACTATGGCACTACCTTGTCCCACTTGTCTTCGACGCATTTCAAGTTTGGATATGCTTATGCAAATTCTGCATTGATGGACTTTTGCACTTGGGTCATACGTCACCCAGTAGAACCGTTCCTTCAAATACTGCATAGGAAAAGATATGATTGATATAACTGATATATTTCTTTGCATTTTTTCTTTTACAAGAGTGATTCAAGGAGTCTAACGTTGATGCTGTCATTGTTATCATGTTTGCTATGTGAATGTGGCATGCTAACTGTGCAGTATGAGGGTAACCTGTCTGAAAACCTTATTTTAGTTTCCTTCGAACTTTTATGTTTCTCATAGTTTCTTTTCTCTACAGTTTACTTGAACTTGAACTTATTCCTTTTTTTTTTCCAAAATAAAAAGTAAGAAACAATCTTTGGGAGAAAGATTAGTTCTTTTACTTCATGCAGAGGTAGTATCCATTAAGTCAATTTAATTCGCATTAGTTGAATACAGATGGTGATGGCTCTTATTTAAAATCTTTTGTTGGAGACAGTTTGGAAATATTGTCATGTACGTCATACTCCTTTCTAAGGTCTATCTTGACGCATACATGTACAGGTGTTATTCTGCACTTATTTCTCAAATATTTGGCGTTTGGACTTTATTGCTTTATGTTGATGCTTTAAACACCTCTACTGGTGTATAATTTAATCAATCACTGTATAATCAGTATGGTATGTGATCATAAATTGTTGAACCTTTTTTCAGGTATTTTCAGCTTTTGGCTTTGTCCACAAAATTGCTACTTTTGAAAAGGCTGCAGGTTTCCAGGTTAGCTGTCAAAATTTGTTTGGTCTCATGATATTGCCATGTTTTTCTATAGCTTAATTAATTTAAGGAATATCCTAGCAGGCACTTATCCAATTCACCGACTCGGAGACTGCATCTTCTGCAAGAAATGCCTTAGATGGAAGAAGCATACCAAAGTACAGCTTATTTTCTCTTCCTCTATTCTCCACCTCTCCTAAATTCTCTTCATTTTTATTTTACATTTAGTTAGTCTCGCAAGTCCTAAGGATGTCTAATTTCCAATCCATGTTTAAATAATTTCAGGTACTTGCTTCCCGATCATGTCAATTCCTGTCATCTGCGCATTTCATATTCTGCACATACTGATCTAAATATCAAGTTCCAGTCACATAGGAGCAGGTAAACAACCTAAGATTTCTATAATAAATGTATTATAATGGTTTTATGTTCAATTATTTGTATTGCTCAGAACTTTCTTCTTGTGCATTATTAATGCTGTCATTTGAGTTTGGCTAATTGGTATACATGCTTCTGTCATTTAGGGAGTAAGTGAAGCCTGGTAGCCAGAACACAGAATTGTTATCATGGCCGCTTAGTAATTTCCTTTATCTTTTAAACAGAGCTCTATTGCATTTTGACATGCTGTGATTATAGTTCCTTGCTCATACTTTGTTGAAGTGCATTGAATGAAGTGGTTGCTTTTTGATATGAGGCAGAAAGTCTCTATAGTTTTCAGTATTCTTAATCTCATTCAATGAACTATTGATTGATGTTTGTGCTGTTCTTTACCTACCCATTGTCAAATTCTACTGAATGAAACTGCAGCGTCTTCATAAAAATGATTTCTGGTGATTGCTAGAGAACTCTGAGCATGTATGTTTTATTCCTAGGCTATAAGTTTATGCAAATATATGTTGAGTATGAATTTGTTAATTTGGACATGGAAATATAAACTTGATTGTCACCCTTTTCGTGCTGAATTAATTGGAAAAAGCTGCATTTAACACTTTTTTTAAAAAAATTGTGTGAGAAAGCTGTAGACTTTAAATGTGAGTTAACTTGAGGACTTGGAAGATATGAGTAAAATGTTGAGTGGCAGAAGTTTTAAAATGACAATTTTTTATCAATAATATGTTTGTAAATTACATAAACTACTTAGTTAAAGGCACATGTAGGGTGCAAGTTACTAAACTCTATAACAAGTTCTTCACTAGTGTGAGAATAGGTGAGATGATGTCATGGAGATGGGTCTCATTGCCTAAAGTGTGTCAAAGACATGCCTCAAAATTCTATTGTTGTCTGGATCCCTCACCGGCAAAGACCATTATTACCATTTATTAAGCTCGCGATCTACTATTTTGGTGTTGGCATGCTGAAAAGTTGCTGAAATTCCATTGGCACCATGATCTGAGGGGATTTCTACTGCAGAATTGCATGCAGTCAATAGCATTCTCTCCTTCATTTTAAACGTCTCTTTAGTATCTTCCTCTATTGTTATCCTCGGTGTCTCCTTTGTTTCTCTTGTTCAGTCTACTGTATCCTCTCATTTTTCCTTTTAATAGCATGACTCACATATTCGGTAATTGAAGTAGAATAGCTTTCAAAGAGCATACAAGTCATCATGATAACTATATAATTTAAATGCAAAGCTTCAGGTGGATTCTCAACCTAACAGAAGGTCATAAGTCTTTCCTTTGCAGTGTGCATGAGCTGTTTTCCTTCACCATGACAACCCGACCATTTATGCTATTATGAAAGTGACCATTGCTTTTTTAAAAACTAGTTGTGAATTCAAAATTTGAGTTCTCTCTTTCACGGATGCTGATCTTTTATGTTTAACTTTAGTTTTTGTATACCTGTTTGATTGTGCTGGAAAGATGATTTGTTTTTTCTTCTGTTTTGCGCTTAACCTTTCAGAGGTGTGTGCTTTGAGTTCCTGCACCCTGAAAACCTCTTTTTGACTGAGATTGCTGTGCATATTTAATTGTGCTCAAATTTGAAATTTGAAAACTGCATCTGATTTCTAATTAGCAGTGAACATTCTATATGGATGCTTTTGTTGCAGCAACTTAGAAAACATTTGACTACAAAAATATGGTTTTAATGAAAATTGCACATTTCTTAATGAATGCATCTCAATGGACCTCCTCTTGATGTTTCATTTTTTCAGCAATACGTCTGTTTATGTTCTTGTTTTCTTGTTGCTACTAAATTATGAATCTAGCAGAAGAATATGAAGGATCTTTAATTGGTTGTTTCAGTCATAATTTCAAACATTAGTTTTATGTTGAAATGCTGTTTTTTTTTGTCCCTTCTTTGTGTCTCCGCATCTTCCCTGCATGATTATCATCATTTATTCCTGACTACCTGTGTGTGCTTACTTGTGTATTGACAAGAACATCATATGTGTCTATAGTCATATATCTAATTTACTTACCAATTTTGCAGGGACTATACAAATCCTTATCTGCCTGTGAATCCTACTGCTATTGAGGGACCTGTTCAGGTTCTATCTTGAACTCGTCATTTTAGAGCACTCACATTTTTCATACATTTATGTACTTTGTAGTTGCTGACAAGCTTGCCGTCTTCTTCAGCCTACTGTAGGTCCTGACGGAAAGAAGAAAGAACCTGAGAGTAATGTACTTCTTGCATCAATAGAAAATATGCAGTATGCTGTAACAGTTGATATTATCCACATGGTGATTGACTGCATCTAGTTGTTGTTGCAATTTCATAGAGTTTATCTTTAATAAAGTGTACTGACATGAAACCTATCTGTTTACCTGTTAGGTGTTTTCTGCATTTGGTACTGTCCAGAAGATTGCTATTTTTGAGAAAAATGGTGGAACGCAGGCATTAATCCAGTACCCTGGTATGCCCTCTTGTTGCATGATTAATTGCTCAGGAATTTGAATTTTAGATGTCCATAGTAACTCATGAAGATTAGAAGCAATAAAAAAAGCTTAAATTTCTTTGAGACATGGCTTAGTTTTCCTTTTGATGAGGACAATGTTACATGGACTATGGTACGGTGTCCAAATTGGATACATTTCCACCCATTAGACTTGCCAATTTCCAAAACTGAAAATACTCTAAAATATAACTCACGTTCTTAGGTATAGATCCAGATGTATATACACTAGTACTTGGATATGTTGAATCAAAAGATAAATTAAAAGTATAAAACTAAAATAGGATATCGTAATAAAGCTATATGTAGCACGGCACTTCATTCAATCGACGTGTCCCGAACACGTTTCAGACACTTGACGTTTCATACGCAAAACTTCATTTTCTACATAGGAAACCTTAAAGTAACACCGTTTCTCCGTGTCCAAGTGTCCCGTTTCCCGTGTCCGTATTTGTATCCGTGTCAGTGCAACCTAGGCTATATACATATAATAATACTCGAAATTGGAAATAATTATGGAAGTAATTATACCCTTACACTGCATCTAACTTCCGATAAACAAATCGAGGTTGGACAATAATTGTTGGCATGTTGAATGTAATATGATAAATGGTAGCTTAAAAAATTATTACTCAAAATGTTGGTTTATTCTAGCAAATGATGTGCTTGTAAGACAAATGGTCAAATTGAGATAAACAAGGCTAATCTGTTTTATTGCTAAGACTTGTGTAATTGACAGCTAAGCAGTCCATTCTTCGTTCTTACATTTCTAATCATAACTTGTCCAATTCTTTTCTTTTATCTCTTGAAGCATCCAACCAGGCAATCCATTCTTCTTCCTTAAGTTTCTATGTCCTTTCATTACTCTCCTCCTTCTTAGCAATCCAGTTCCCTTCTTTTATTTCTTGAAGTGTCCAACTGCAAATAAAAGAATCTTACCCATATCCTCATGTCGTATCATGTGTCATATCATGTCCACCTGGGTATTCCTGGGTAAAATTAAAGAGTCAAGGTAATATAGGACGAGGATAAAATTTGTGACTGTCGACACTGGAAGATGCAAAATTTATCCATTTCTTTGTTTGTGTACTTTTTACCTTTTATCTTTTGGTTTATTTTGCATTTGTTCGTATAAATGGCCAGTTGGCCATTGGCATTTCTACTGGAGTCGTAAAACTGGCATTAGTATAAGACTTACTTTTGTCTCTTGCCTGGCTTTTGTTTGTTTCTTTGAATAATCTCTTCTTTTAAAGATGGTTGCCTTTGTTGTGCAAGAATTCACTGTATGATGAATATATTTTTGTCAATTTCTTTTTTCTTTTCAGATGTTGCAACTGCAGCTGCAGCCAAAGAAACTTTGGAGGGACACTGCATTTATGATGGTGGCTATTGTAAGCTTCATCTATCATACTCTCGTCATACTGATCTCAATGTAAAGGTATAAAAAAAATGTGATTTTGAGTTATTATTCATGAGAATAATGCGAGGAAAAATTTAAAAGATGCCGTGTTAAAGCAAAAAGTACATCAGTTGATCGAAAAAATATTTGATTCTTTGAAACGTATGCTTCCTGACACTTTTGTCCTTTATTTCATGAAACATGACTACTTGTTCAGCAAGTTCATCAGAGATAAGTAGTTAATATTTTTTGGATATTCCGTCTTCCTGTTTCAGGCTTACAGTGATAAAAGTAGAGATTATACGATACCAGATGCAAGTTTGCTTGCGGCAGGACAGGCTCCCGGAGTTTCTTCTGCTCCAACGGCGTGGCAGAATCCTCAGGCTTCTTCAATGTACCCCGTCAACAGTTATGCCTCTTCAGCTTCCATCCCCGCCGGCCAAGCGCCCACTTGGGGTCCTAACTTTCCATCAGGTCCTCCAGGCACATTTCCAGTCCAATCATATCAAGGGTCAACAACCCCAATACGGACATATGTCTCTGCGGCAATGCCTCCCCTTCAACAAGGAAGCGGTTCAGCTTCGATGCAAATGAATCAGCAAGGGGTTCAGCCAAATGTTCGAAACGGTGGTGCATCACCCCCAGATCTTTCTCGTTATTACGGACATTGATGTTGTATGTTACTCTTATTACACTCTGTTGGGACATTTGTTTATGGTATAAAATCTTCCGGATTTGACACGATCTTTTGAGGATGTAACATCATTTTATTGACGTGATCTTTTGAGGCTGTCCATCAGTTGCATTTTTTTTATTATTCATTAAAGTTATGAACTGCAGGACCCGATTGAATGCATATTTTTGTCCAAGGCTAAACATGACTCTTCTTTAATTAAAGGCCAATCCATGATTCTACTACTATTTTCTTCTGGAATCACCTGCAACATTTTGGTTGAGTATGTGATGCTAAGTGCAATTAATAACGGTTCATAATTTTATGTGGCGAACAATTCATGTATGTATTCTAACTACATATATGAATTTAGTTCGACATACAGGTTTATATGAATGCTCAATTTCTATAGCTATTCCACATTCATGGTCAGACTTTTCTATGTAGCCACGTCGCTGATCATGATGCTCTTTTATCTTATGAGTTGAGCAAATATAATTTTAGTAAGTAGTACTATATCAATCATAACAACATTCATTGGGAAAGAATCAAGCCTATGGCCTAACTCCTTGAAGTTCCGTTGCTGATTTCTTCAAACATACTCTCCAAGTACGAATCTAACTACTTCAACGGTGTCATTTTAAAGAAAGCAGCAATCAGTGAGGGACTATAAATTTTAGTGCGAGGGAGCTGGTTTTTACAGAAAGACTCTTGGGGAGCTAATGGTATCAAAAAAAACTTACTAATCATATTTAATAAAAAATTGAAGTTCTAATTTATATATAAAAGAAAAAAAACTTTCGGTGGTCCCCCCCCCCGCTCAAAGGGCTCGCCCCAACATACAGTTTTAAGAAATATAATTTGTATTTTTTTTATGGATAACGCACTTACCTATATAAAATTAAAATGATAAATTATACTCTTAACATTTTAAATTTATTTTTCATCAAAAAAAAAATTTATTTTCAGCAATTTTAATAGTCATATAACAAAAAAAAAATGATAAATCCACTTATTGGATATACTATAAGAAGTTGAAAAATTTGATTCAAAAAAGAATTGGGGTGGTGCTTATGGCGCACGGAGTGGCAGTGACTCGCGCAAGTCGAGTGAGAAGGAGGACTTTCTCTCTCTCGCCCGACTCGCCCCCCCAATCCCTTTTTCTTTTCCTTTAGTCCCTGCCCGGAGTGAAAGGAAGAATTGGTCCCCGTGCTTCGCTTTCAATCTTTCTTTCGTTTGTTGATTGGGCTGCTGGGAAAGGCTTGGCCAATCTGTACGATATGAGATATCCTTTGCTATGATCCCCATCTTTATTAAGACTAAAGAGCAGTTTGCCAGGCTGGTCGGAAGGTCAAATCAGCGGGCATACGCAGGTCAACAGCAGGGAAATCGTTGGGATAGGAATCCGCTGGGGTCACCCCTCTTCTTTCTTTCGCGAGTTCCAGCCATTCTCCTTCGATTCTCCCTCGAGCTCCATCGGACATGTCTGCCGCTCATCGATCATCATATAAAAGAAGGAGTCTTCACGCGATCGATATAAGAAGAAGTGGCTTGTAGGGATATTCCGGTCATTTCTCTTATCTGGGAATCACCGCTAATTTAATCTATTAGTTCGAATTGGTCTTTGCTTATTGGTTGGTTATAGAGAATTATTCCATAAAATGAAATGAATAAGAGTTTCATTGAGAATGATTATTCTAGTAAGCCTACGGTTAGCAAGGACTCCAAAAAGAGTTCGAGCGTATAAGATAACAAAAAAAGAAAAAATAGATATTCAATTCCAAGAGAAGGAGTGAGCACACTAACTAAAGATCTGACCCAATAAGTCGCAGGCATACCAATGATGAAGCGAACAAGCAAAGCAAGCAATGGATTGACGACGGAAAGACCCTACTTACTTAATCAGCCAATCTCGTTACATCTGACCAATTCGACCTCAGACTAATGTCGGGAATGGATCTAAGAAGAGAAAAAGGTACGTGCCGACCAGCTCTTAGCGCTTAGGAGAGAGAGCTAGTCTTGCATTTGAAGAACCGGATCTTCCTTTATTCTAAGATGCCAGTCTGACTTCTTACTTTCATGAACCAAATCAAGCAGCTGTCCATTGAACCTCAAAAAGCAGCAGAAGCGGCGAATAAAGCAGTGAATCAGGACTAAGGGCTATCGCTGAGTCCAGTCCTTATTGAATTGTCTTATGGTCAGTAAATAGAAGTGGTTCCTACAGTGTTGGGACCTGCATACATGTTAAAAATTTTAAGCGCGAGCGAGCCTTCATATCCTTCTTATCTCTGTTCTCCGTGAGTAGGAGGCGATTTTTGCTGTCAAAGTGCAGGTTTGTCAAGGTAAAGCTTTCTGAGCTGTTGATTTTGTACTTCTTTCCTTTCCTTCTTCCGTCGCTTCCTTCTACTATTGATCATGTCCGATCTCCTTCTTACTAGAGGCGGAAATCGTCCTCATGGGAATATAAGCTGAAGGTAAAGAATCGTCCGATCTTATTTATTCCATTTCGAGTTAGCGTCGAAAACAGCTTATTCTGTTCCGAAAGCGCCTATTCATTTTTCGTGGGTGTTTTGAAACATAAAATTAAGAGAAATGAGTGTTCACCAAACCTATAAAAGTTTAGAGTATATTTTTTCAATCGATAATTGGAGATAATATGATTTGAACTTGTAAGAGAAATATCAAAAATGAAATATGGTCTTCTCAATTCCATTGTCACATTACCTTCTTATAAGTTGTGTTATATTTGTCAATTCACTCTATATTTGCATATCCTGTTCCAAGCTAAGGATTTAATTTAATCTTTGAAGTAACATACTTTAACAGATCAGCTTAGGGAGTCATGTGATGAAACCATGTTATAAACATTTCTTCTGTTGTAGTCCATATGATAATCAATGACCTGTCTCTCTATGCAAGTACATTGTCCACACTGCAAACTACCATGGAAAATAAAAAGTTTATTTTATAATCAATTTGTTGAAATAGGAAGGTTGCACAATATAAAGAAAATACATTCATAGACAATCACAATCGTGGATCAGATAATACATTAAACTTAAAATTTTAAAATTATAGGTGAGTCATTCCTTTTTATATTTTACATATTATATTCATATAGTTTTTTTTATCGTCTAGCCGGAACAGGTTATGATACCACTTGTTGAAATTATGTAGAGTCGAATGTTGGAAAAATACATTTATGAGTCCATAATAAAAATTACACAGATACTACATACAACCTAAAACCTTAAGATAATGACTTAGTCAGTCATTTCTGCTTATGTAATTCATATTTTATTTATATCAATTTTTTTTGATAATTAATGAAAGGGGAGCGTTTGTGGAAGGAATTGAACTCATGACCTAATAGTTTGCTGCCTAGCGCTTATACCATTTGAGGTATACCTTATTGGTTATTTATATCTTTTTATATTTAATTTAATCACATTTGTTTTCCAACATAATTCATCTATTTTTTTTTAACTTTTTAGCGAGACTTTCATTATAATTTTATTGCTATCTAAAAATATAAACACATATGAATGCAAATAATCATTAAATTTAAAGCATGAATAAATATAAATTTACTTTATCTTACCCAAATTCAAACAGAAATTGCCAAAGACTGAGCTCTAAATTTCTTGATCTATGATTCCATATCAACTAATTAATTGATCCAAAAATTAAATTTGTTAGATACGATACGATTTGATTATGCACATCCTATTTAATTAAATTAGCTTTACAACCTTTATATCGTTTGTTGCATGTATAAATATCATATTTATTTAGTTCCCTTGATGTTGGATGGTGAAGAGACCATATGAAATGGGTACATATGACCTTCAGATTAAAGACCCTGCAGACTTCACTACCCACAAGGGAGTTATGTGTTATCCAGCAATTTCTATGGTGGAATCAAATTATGTTAGATTTTGTGATCACTATCTTAAATATCAATATCTGATGACTATGTGATAAAATTGTGGGGTTTAGGCATTTAACTGATTGGTGCCATTTTCAAGCAACATAAATTAAATGATGAACAAAATAAGGAACAAACTAACTTCAAATCACTCAATTTTCATAGTTGGGGACATGTGACATGTTTTTCATCTTAATCAAACACTAGCTGTATGCATATACCATTCATACTCATTCTATGTCTAGTCAATTTCAGGCCTTTCTAGCTATCAATTTAGTTAGCATATTGTGTACATTTTTTGTTTACTTTAGTGTGATTCCTCTTTTTAACTCAATTATAAAATCAAATTTTATGTTATGTAGAAGTGCATCTACAATAGGCAAAATGTTTTTATTCATTCATAATTTTAGCATGTTTGCTAGATATACTATGTTTTTCAAATAGTATATGCATCATCATTTTTTTCTACTTTTGCCAAATATATACACAATCAGTTTGGATCTGATGTGACGCAGTATGCTTCTGTATATAATATTAATATTACTTAATAACTTCGCGTCACATTACCTCCAAACTGATTGAAAATATATTTGACAAATGTCGAAAAGATAATTATATATATGACGCAATTTTTAAAAATGGGTATATTTGTCAAAAATAAATACTGAAGTTGTAGGTAGGTATAAACATTTTATCGTAACAATATCATTCAATTTGCACGACAATTTTTCATTAATAGATTCCTTTTTATCTCTACGTAATTAGTCAATAAACGTAATATTTTAAGTTTGAAAATTTTAGATACAAACTTTGTACTTAGTATATTACACTATTTTTTATGTAGATTAATTTAACTTAATTTATATCCTTCAATCTATAAGGAGAAATCCAACAAAAATAGTCTTTCTGTTCTCTTTTATTTGCCCTTTTTTGATCCAAAAAATTTGTCAATTATAAATTTCAATGACAAATTTTAATTTGTTTTCATTATTACTTTTTAATTTAGTTAGTGGAGTAGAGGTAGCATTTATCAATATGTGGAATTTTACTACATCAATATAAGGTTATTTAGTCATTTACGTGAAATATTAATGACTTTCTTAATATGTGTGTTTTGTTGAAAATGGACGAATAAAAGGGAACAAAGGGAGTACGATTTAAACCGTTAAAATATGAATTGACTCGTTTATAATACAAACACATTTAGGATGGCTCTATTTCCAGAGCAACATTTAATAGGGACAAAGTAACTAGTATTTTTTATTTTGACAAAAATAAATTCATTTCTATATTATCAATAAATGAGGATGATTTTGTCAACATGAATATTTTACAATTGCATTATCAAATGCACATTTAACCTCAAATATAACTTGTTTAACCCGAATAATGTTCACCGGCCATGATCCATTTTGATACCCTACTTATAAGATTTTTCTGAACCTAACAGACTCAATACTGAAATTTTCCATAAAGTTGGATGAGGAATTAGATAAGTAAATTAAGGCATTACGGCCCACTAAATCTAGGGCACAAGATATGTTTTTCTTTCTCTTCTTCACTTAACAACATTTCCATTAATTACTAAAGTTAAGCTCTGTCATGGAATCATTCCTAAACAATGCAACTTCTTTTTAGGTCTAAGCTACTCCACATGCTTGTTACTTGTTAGCTATCCTCCTTTCATAACTTAAATTACAGGAATTATTCATTTATTTTAAGCCTATTGTATGTTTGAGTTTTAGGCCAAACTCGACTTTAAAATATCTTCCATTATCCCCTCCGTCCCAATAGAGTTGTCATGTCTTTATCACACATTTTGCATTGGCGTTAAAAATTTGAATATCGAAAGCAAATTTATGATGTTTCTTGCAGAATTAATAGTTTTAAGGATTAATTAAGAATTTTACAGGGGCGTAACTAGGACTAGAAGTTAGAAGGGAAGATTATACAAAAAAATTAATCTTGAAGGAGGTTTTCAAAAAAGGAGAACTTTCGGGGACTAACTATAAAAGAATTTTTGTAAAACAAACAAAGTTTGGGGGGCGGTTGTCCCTTTACCATCTAAGGTAGCTCCGCCCTACTGATTTTGATTGCTTCAATTGTTGTACAGAGAGATATTAAATTGGATTTAACTGGAATTTTGTTAACAAATTCACCACCACATCATCACACGTATTCCGCATCTATTAATTTATTTAGTTTCCAACTTGACAAATTCCACAACTCTTCATTTTAATTGAGTAGCATACTATATTAAAAATGTTTAAAATTATTAGATTAAAATTGACAAACTTAAAAGATTTGGTTAAAATTAAAAAAGACGGAAAGATTGAACTTTTTAGATTTGTTGAAAATAAACATATAAAACTAGTGAATCTAGTTTATATATGCATACAAAAGAATTTTTCAAGCATTAATGTGGCTGTATAAGTTGGTTTAAAAGATAAAATAGTATTAGAATCGAATTCACATCAGTAATTTTTTAAAGCAAAATTGCTTGGTTTTAAAATAGCAAAAATTAAAAGTCAAAATTGATAATTCGTGTTAAAATTGTAAAATACGATAAAATTTCATAATTTATTTAACAATTAAGCTTAACATCTATAAATAATGAATATTTTTTTAGTATATAAATTTGGATGCTATATCAATACTACCGTGCATCATAAAATATCGATTTAAGTTGAAGTGCGAAAGTGATGTAAAGGATAAAGTTAAAAAGGCAAAAATATGTATTGGAGTGTTTATTTTATTAATTTAGGGGTGAAAAGTATGAGATTCAGAATTGGGGGAGTTCATGGATGGTCACCATCAAAAGTCGTAGCACATGTATGAAAACAAAATACAAAATCTACCTACTATTAATTTCTTATTAAACAATCTTTGATTAATCTAGTGGCTCCCCCTAATTACATTTTTAATGTGCCCATGTACAAAATTGCTTCAAAAAGTATAATTGTTTATTAAAAAGTAATTTGTACAAATGAAAGGCAGCAAATCGGAAGTAGTCTAAAACTCTCCACCAAAAATGCAGGGGACACAAAAAGACTTGCATTCAGAACAGAAGTAGGCTTATTGGACTTATTTACAGTGGTGGAGCCGCTCCACTTTTTGTTTTAATCTCAGCTCATCAGGCCGGAATTAGGAAGCTGCCGTAGGCGACTCTCCTTCTAATTCATAGTCATTGCTATTTCTAATTGTTTTTTTACTTTTTATTAGTGTTATTTTCTCTCTTTAATCATTCCAGTCACCAATCAATTTTTTCTTTTCTCACCTCTTTTTCTTAATTGCTCCCTCAGGCCTCCGGTCAATGTATTCGTCGCATTTGAATTTTTTTTGGTTACATAATATTTATCACATTAAAATTTTAAAAAAATATTAATTACTATTTTTTTCAAATATCCCTATTAATAAATAATTTAATAAGATTAAAAACACTAGTCAAACGTAAAATTAGTAACGATTAATATGAATAATTCAATAAAAATATATACAAATTAAGATATATTTATAATTTTTTTAATTTATCTAAAATGACTAAATGCGACAGTATAACTTAAGAAGAAGTAGCAATAATTATTGGTGTAAAAAATTGGTGTTGAAGTTACAAAACAATTGTGAAGCTTCAAGTTTCACACATTGTAATTGTTTGTCCTAAAGAAATCACTTAAGACAATTTGCATGGTCCCAGAAACCTAAGAGGTTGTCAGGTTGTCAGTCCGGTTTGATGTTGACTCACTTCTATTTATTCCCTTCAATCTCTCCTTCATAATTTAACATTTTCCTTCCCAATTTCAATTTCAAGGTTCATTTTTCTTCCCATAGCAACTACCCAATCACATTTTCTCTTCTCCCTTGTTTTAATTAGTACTATTCAATCTTTGGACCATAATAAAGAAAAATAGTTGGTAGTTACATTTTTAGGTACATCAATTGAGTGTTACTAGCTACTAGTAATTATTATTATTAGTATTATATACCTACATGATCTAATAATATAATACAAATGCTTAATATATAGTCTAAACTATATGGTTTTTGTGCAGGAAACAAAAATGGTTCTTTTTGGTTTTCTTCTAGCTGGACTTCTCTCAATTGTCTCACCTGTTCATGGATACTATGGAGGTTGGATTAATGCCCATGCCACCTTCTACGGCGGCGGCGATGCTTCTGGCACAATGGGTAACTTTTTCGAACTTTATATTTCAGCGTTTCGCATTATTTTCGTTGTTTCGCTGTAGTATTTTTGTTTCCGTACGACAGGCTTATGAGTTTGATTGTGTTATAGGTGGAGCTTGTGGATATGGGAACTTATACAGCCAAGGTTACGGGACCAACACAGCAGCACTAAGTACTGCATTATTTGACAATGGATTGAGCTGTGGAGCATGTTTTGAGCTAAGGTGTGTAAATGATCCACAATGGTGCTTGTCTGGCACCATTGTAGTCACTGCTACTAACTTCTGCCCGCCCGGAGGATGGTGCGACCCTCCTAACCATCATTTTGATCTCTCTCAACCTATTTTCCAACACATTGCTCAATATAGAGCCGGTATCGTTCCCGTAGCTTACAGAAGGTACGTCCTAACTTGCATAATTGAATTCACAGAATAATATAGTATTTCTTAACTTGTAAACAAATATATTGCACGGAAACAAAAATGTCGAAACGGAAGACATTAAGACAAAACAATATATATTTTTTCTAAAATAGGTTATACATATATATATATATATAAAATTGGGGGTTTAAGAATGATTTCCGGAAATTAAAACGAAACATCAAAATTTGGAACTGGCTAATTTTACTCATAATTCGTAACTTGCACTTTACTTAAAGATTCCAACGGACAATGGATAAGTCACGTCTAGTCAAAGGCGGATAATTACTCGCCTTTGTCTTTTTTGTTCTAACGAACATAATATATTAATTAATATAAATTGCATATTTAATTTTTATAATAATGTATTGCCCACCTTTATAATCGACATATCTTTAAAATATTTTTAACTTCACCCCTACTAGCAAACAACAAATGTATTTAATATTGAATCTACATATCCTAATTTCATTTTTGGGCATTGTTCAATAATTTTCTTAACTTGGCAACGTGTGATTACAGGGTAAGATGCAGGAGGAGAGGAGGAATCAGGTTCACCATAAATGGACATTCATACTTCAATTTAGTACTGATAACAAATGTAGGTGGAGCTGGTGATGTTCATGCTGTCTCCATCAAAGGCTCGAGAACCAGATGGCAACCTATGTCCAGAAATTGGGGCCAAAACTGGCAGAGTAACTCCTACCTTAATGGACAAGCTCTTTCATTTCTTGTCACTGCTAGTGATGGTCGGAGAGTGGTCTCTTACAACGCAGCACCGGCCGGTTGGTCCTTTGGTCAAACTTATACCGGAAGCCAATTCCGGTATTGAGTAATTAAAAATCGTATTAATTAAATTAAATTAAATTAATCTTTTTAGGCCAATATTATTATGGTCACACGAGATGCTATAATATAGCAAAATTATGGACTAAATTGCTACTAATTATGATTAAAATGTTTGGTGAATAGATGGAAGAGTTTTTAGTTTGTGTTACTTTAATCTTGGGTCAGGATTATTTTATCATGAATTTGGCCCTTGGTGATGAGTTTTAATTTAAGTGCATGGCTAGGAGAAAAAACAAAGAGAAAATATTTTGTAAAGTCAGTTTGATTAATTAATAGTTTGCTATTTTACATTACATTCTATATATACTACAAATGCTTTTCTAAGAAAATGGCATTTTGTATGTTTTCAGTATAATTAATATTACCGTATTGGGTATCAAGTTTTAATTAGCTCAATTGTGCCCTTTGTTCAGTGTTGAAAGCCATAATTGAATTGAATGAATGCAAAAAGTAATGCTCTTTTTCAGTTTTCTAATCAATGCTAAATCATGTGATACTCGGTTTTTGATTGTATGTTCTTCGAAATTAT
This sequence comes from Mercurialis annua, assembly GCF_937616625.2. NCBI lineage: Eukaryota > Viridiplantae > Streptophyta > Magnoliopsida > Malpighiales > Euphorbiaceae > Mercurialis > Mercurialis annua. The sequence continues at coordinate 33,435,115 of NC_065573.1, read as the reverse complement.
TATTTCCATTGAAACTAAAATTACAGATATTACCAGAACCTCATATATGCAGTGTATAAAAATCAAACCAGATCGATGAAACAACTAAATGAAACTAATAAATTTTGATTTGGTTGGATTTCATATTATAAAATAATTTAGTTTTTAAACCTTGTTCAATTTTAAAAGTAAAAAAATTCAGTTAAGTTCTGGTATAAACCGAAACAAACTGAAAGAATTAAATGAACAACTTGATTTGATTTTTTTTTTTAAATTACATATTTAGTTCAGTTTGATTAGAAAAGAAAACTAAAAGTTTGTTTTTTCTCGAACCAAACGCATCTTATAATTAAGTTATATTTGATTACCAATTTTACTACATAATCAAAATTTGATTTAGAGAATTATTACACTATGTAAAACACCAAAATCCTTAAACAATATAATAAAAGTCATTATCAAAGAAGTTAGTTATTTAATGTAGAAAACAGAAGAACATGATTTTGTTTTGATTAATTAATAGTTTGATAATGACTGAAGCTTGGACAATTAAATTCTAAATGTACAGAAAAGCATATGAATTCAGGTTGAATTTATTGATTAAAATTAGAAGGTGAAAGCAATGACAAGTAAGTCACAGAAAGCAATAAATAGTGAGAGAGAGGTAACATAACTAAGACATATGAGTTCTGTTTTGCTTTTTAACAGTTTTTATGCAAATTTATATCATTAGATTTGTCTGTACAAAAGTTGCAGGAATTGTAGATTTGCTTTTATCATTCTTATTCAATGTCCTTCCATTAATTTAATAACTATATTTCTAATATTAATTAACTAATGATTGCTCATATTGTATGTTTACATTTCTTGTCATGATATTTGATGACATAAAGATATTATTCATATTATGGATTTATGTTATAATAAGTCATGACACGCTAATGCGATTCACCTAATACGAAAAAAAAATTAGGATTAAGATTAAATATGTGCATGTCATAAATGGATCGATACCTTTGTGGCACGACTTATAACATATTGAGTTGTCGTTTGACCTGCGAGCCCGTTCGATTAAATGTATCATGCTAATTAATATGGCCTCATATTCAACATCTTTATAATAAATGAGTTTAATGTCTCGTGTTGAGTAGTCTATACTCGATTCATTCACAATAAATGGATATAATGAACTGTGTTTGTAGGATTAATGATTGACCCACTATATTAATTTGGATTATACAGACTGTCATGTATAATAAGTAATTTTCGTGTTGTGTTCGTGTTATACAGTTAATGAATGATCCATGTTCTTGATGAATATTATCATATCGACAAAATGGGTCGACGCAACAGAAACACAATCTGTCAACTTATTTTGACATTCCTTTAATTTTTAATAAATTCTATGATTATAAAAATCTAACAACAACTAAACGCTTGCATCAACTTGCGCATGACTTTCTAATTTGATCAGGGGTTTTGAATCCAAATTCTCATTAGAATAAGTGTTTGGTGAAAAGAATCAATAAGGGATTAAATAAAAGAATTTGATACTTTAAAGTGATTTAAGTGATCATTACTTTCAGACTAATTTTACACCGATGACTTTCTCCCAATGGAGACAAAAATAAACAAATATTTCCTTTTTATTCTTAATTTCCAAAAAGAAAACTTATTTGATTTTATTACAATTATCGATTGAAAAAAAGTGAAAAAAATAACAATTATTTATTGACGCAATACTAATAGAAATATGCTATAATTATACTTTGGCTTAATATCTTAAAAACATCCAACATTTTAGTCCCTTTTCGCCTACTCTGACGTAGAAAACTGATCAATTTACCTTGTTTTGCATTTTTCATTTTAATTGTGCCCTTAAACATTAAATTGACTTTTTTATTTAAAAAAAAATCAAAAAAGTTCTTTAAATTGACCTTTGCATTAAATTAATCTTTTTAAAGAATCGTTTCGAACTTTTTTAAATAAAAAATATCATTTTAATGCTTAAAGATACAATTTAAACGAGAAAATATGAAATAGCGGAATGTTTTAAAGGACTAGTTTTTAATGTTAGAGTAAAGAGACTAAAAGGTCGGGTGTTTTAAGGTATTAGACCTTATACTTTGATAAACGTAACGTATACAACCTACCCCTTGAAGCTAAGTTGACATAAGATTTTCATACCATATATTAGAAGGTGTATAGAATTAATTTAGATTTTCATATGATTTAAAAGTCCGTTATTTCAGGCGGAAGTTGGAAACTAAAACCGTTGGGTAGGAAAGGATGGTATGCGTAGAATAATGTCGGCAGGTAAATACCAACCATTGAATGCAAAACTTAGATATTGCATGGCATCAATTCATTCAATCACGCTCCTGTCCGCAATTTACGCATTTGATCTCCACGTTTACCTTAGCCCCACCAATCCAAATCCCTACCTTCAAATTTACACGTGATATACGGCCCCACCTCCTACTTCCCAAAACCGTAAAATAACGTATTATTATGTAATAGGCTAATTCACAGACAACGTGGTAGATTAAGTTTAACTAAAAATATCTCAATTAGATTATATTTATTTTTCGGATTACAATACTTCATGAAAGTAATTATGCAATATTATACACAAATAATCCGTAAAAAATAACTAGCTTTCATAATTATTGCATTTTGAGTTTCCTTCAAATCTTAAATGATTAGCATTTTGAAAATTTAAGTTTATGGTAATTAAAAAAATTTATTTTTTAAAATCAGACCAAATAAAAAGTTAAAACATATTTTCAATTATTTATGTTTAAATATATTTAACTTTATGAAATACAAAATAAAAGGAAGCTTAATTAATGGAACCACATAAAATAATGAACCGACTTTAAAATTTGAAGATTAAGATGATAAGTGGAATTGAAGCATGTTAGATGATAAAATGAGTTATGAAGGTTGTTATAGCATCAGCATCAAAAGTTGGCTGGAACCAAATTATACTACGATCCATTTATGTAACTAAATTTGAGGAAGCACAATTATTTAATGTCACCCGTAAGAATGTCAAAAAGATTACACATCTCTCAAACTCGATCAGTAGTTTAGCGACTTCCATTGATCCTCCATTAACTACCACTGCCTTCCACCTACTGTTGATTAGTGCGCAGTTCCGAGAATCGATTCAAACCGGCCGGTTTGATACACTCTCAACAGAAAATATGGGATCGTGTAAATTTTTCTAAAAATGAAAATATAATTAAAAAAAATTAATTATACATAAATTTGTCGTTGTAAAATAGTTACCAAAAAGTTTTAGAACATTGAATTGGTGAAGCGAAAATATTTTGATCCCGATGAAAGAAGTAGGTCCTTAACATTAGAAGGGAACACCTAAGCTTTGAGAAGTTCATTTTTGCAAAGTTGTTATTGCTCCAACGTAACCTTTTACTAACTGATTTTAATTTCTAAGAATAAGTAAAATTACCGTATAGCACAAATGATATAAGCGTTAGACAACTATGCTAGGTCGTGGATTCAATTCTTTCCACAAACACTCTCCTTCCTCAATTATTAAAAAATAATCAAATTTAATATTTTTGAATTTAAATGCCTCTACAACTTAAAGAGCTAAAGTTGATTATTTATAACACACAATATAGAAGTGATGGACTTTTTTCAAGTACAATTGCAATATATCGAAACTGTTTATTTATATACTTTTAATTATCTTATATGACTCTTTTCTGAATTTGATGATTTGGCCCTTTTTTTCTATCGAATTAGGTGAACATTTAAACCAGATTTACACGCATTTTACGATAAGTGTAATGTATACTCTTTTTATATCCAAACAAATTTAAAATGAGAATTAAGTATAGAAACTATGTAAAAATAAAAAATAAAACAAATAAATGAAACTTAAAATGGGTTTGCTAAAATTAGTGTACTATTTATTTAGGGAATGATTGGCTCAAATATTTGTTTTTTCAACATTTAACTTGTAGCATATGGGACGAGCCGAGAGATACTAAAACTTGCGGCCTCATGTTTACTCAGCAACCCTTACCAAATCAGATGGGCTGGGTTAGGGTACGCTGAAAGCCCATAAATTTGAGTCTATAGGATTTCCAGTTAAAAGCCATTATACAACTCTGTGTAACGTCATTGTCAGATCTTGAAGGAAAAATGAGTAATGCGTTTAAAAAAGTAAGGGTTGGTGCAAGTGGTAAGCGGTTTGGTATCATTTAAGCAAAGTCTCAGGTTCAAACCTTGTGAATGCAGAAAATTTCCGCTGACAGACTCACTCATCATACCAGGTGTGTGCGACGCGGTTCGGATTTGGATTAGTCAGGGCACTCTGAAAACCGGATGGACAATCCTAAAAAAAAGTAAATAACAAAGCACTCAGTGTCAAACAAATTAACCCTAAGCTGTGTAGAACTTATAATCTAATTAATCCTAATGGTCATCTTGAACAAATTAACCGTAATATATGACCCACATATTCATTCTTATTTATAGGACACTTATAAATAAATAAAATTACGACCTATTTTCTAGGATACTTATAAATAAATTTATACTTAAATAATACGCAAGTAATCGAGTTTAAGCGAGTAGTTGTTCATTAATTTTTCTTGAAAAGTTTAAAAGAAACATTATATATGTTAAAGAAATGAAGGATCGAGGAGACCGTTAATCATATTTCATATTAATAATAAAAACAAAAATAAGAAGGAAAGATTAAATTAGGTATCAAAAGTGTAAATGAGCCAAACAATTTAGAAGCAATCCGCAAACATAGATTGCGGATTGGGTGAGGAATCCGCAATGCGGATTCCGTGGGATCAGGCAAAAAATTGGTATTTTTTTCTAAATAGGCATAAAATTATAATTTTTTAAGCTCCGTAGGAACAAATTCGTCAAAAATCCGAGTATAAAGACATAAATTTTATTTTGTAAGTTTGAAACCACACTAATAGAGTAATTTATAAATAAGAATGACATATATGAACGATAAGTGATTTTAAAGGTTCTAAAATGTTAAGCATTTAGATTAAAGTTAAATTCTGTTTTGTTATTGATGTTCTATTATTTAATTTGTGGGAGTTGCTAATAAAAGTTGAATACCAAAAACAAGACTTAATCTGCAGAATGTTGATTGATTTAATATTCTCACTGATTACCCTATCATGAGAACCCAATAAACACACATACTGAGTTATTCGTTTCAAAATTAAAGAAGTATATTTGATATGACTATCATAGTATGCATTCTTTTTAACATAATCGTAGCAAACTATTTTTTTATTTAAATTTTTTTATTTAAAGAGTTTCAAAATTTGATGGAGTATTCTCATTTTTAATAAAGAGTTTCCATTTGCTGGTCGCTTGCTTTCTCCTTCTTTGATGGCAATAATAAAAAAAAGATTAATATCATATAGCACAATATTTCGATTTTATTTCATTTTGAAGCACAATAATCTATCCATTCTTTAACATAATTTTTTTATTTTTTTTATTTTATAAGCTGGTATGTATTTTATATTTTATATTTTTAAATTTTTACTATTAAATGAGACGTTTTATAATTTACATTTAATCGAATAAAACGCAAAAAATATACTATTGGGTGATATTAGTCCAAAAGAAAAAGCGACAGAAGAGTGCTTCTTTGGAAAGAGGAAGGGCCACACTCACACTCAGTAGTGTATTATTTGAAGTACCGTACAACACATAACTTAAGTCTCCAACATCATTTCTGACTCTGATATGACCTTCACACGTGTGCCTCATATTTGTACTTTACCATAACCTAAGCTTTTTTTTTGAAATCACCATAACCTAAGTCCTAATCTTTTTAACTTGTTAATTTAGGATTCTTGACATTTTTTATAATAAAATATAATAATTGATCTTGATTTTTTATTAAACAACAAATTAGAACTCTCTTTTTTATTTTTAAATTAAGGAATCAAAATAAATTTTCATTATTTAATTAATCAACCTCCAACTTGACAAGTGGCATCAAATATTTGAGATATCCTTAAATCCAATTAAATCAAATGGATAGTTTATTTGATAGTAAATTAAAAAATAGTAATATTCATAAACAAAAAAGTGAAAATAATAAAATATAAAATTCTAAGCATTTATTGTTTTTTGCTAATGTTTATAATTTATTTTTATTGTTGACGATATATGTATTTTATATTGTTCCGTTTTTATAAAATATACTCCCTCCGTCCCGTTTAAGAAGGGACATATCCCATTTTTATTTGTCCCATCTAAGAAGGCCATATCGTGTTTTCTGTGCCAATTTATATTGAACTTCCACTTTTATCCCTTTAGTTATTTCAATATGCATTAAATGCAACTCAATTTACAATACATTTATTCTATTATTAGGAGAAACCATACTAATTAATAGGGGTAGACATGACAAAATAAAATATTGTCTTATTTTATTAAAATTTGTGCAAAATTCATTTGTCCCTTCTTAAACGGGACGGAGGGAGTAATAAATAGTTACAGCTATAAAAAACACATCGTCTAACATATATATCATTTGAGCTATAAGTACATACTTTACAAACTTAATTGCTCTAGCTAGGTATCATCATTGTGAACATATAATATGCATCATTTTTCAAAATTTATAAAAGAAAATCACTAAAAAAAGATTGATATTCCATAAATGCCATTCCTACAAGCATCAACAACCATGATTTTATTCATTAGTGGGGCGAAATTAGAAGAGATAATTCTACTATTAGTATGAAATGAGTATACAATTGAAATACTGTATAATCACGCGCCAAAAAGAAGGTAATGGGTGGAGTTATAATGCAGAGAAAGAGTCAAAATAGAGGTCAGTAGAAGTCAGTAGTACTGAAACTGGCAAGCAGAAGACGATGAGTATTCGTGTGGGTTTTCTGTTACATTTACTCTCACTCAATTTCTTGCACTCTCTCTCACTCATAATTTCATTGCTCTTCAGCTTTCTTATTCTATTTTTAGCCTACGAACCATGACTTTACAACACTCCCACTACCCCCCTATTTCCTCCTTTATGTCATCATCATCCATGGAGAAATTCAAGCAAATGGCTTCTGTTTCTGTTTCTGTTTCTTCAGGTAGTAGCTTCAACAGTGCTCAATCACCTGTACCACCCAAGAATATTTGTTACTGTAACTCTACATTTTATGATGCTCACCATATGGGAATTTCAGCACCACTGGCCAAATGCTGCAGCAGTTGCTTGGAGAATAACCAAAACAGTGAGGTGGTGGTGGATGATGATAAATATAGTGGTGATGATAAATGTTTAGTTAGTGGAGAGGAAATGACGATGGATGATGGGCAGAGTTCGAAAATTTGTGCTCGAGGCCATTGGAAGCCAGCTGAAGATGCTAAACTTAAAGAACTTGTTTCTTTTTATGGTCCTCAGAATTGGAATCTTATAGCAGCAAAGTTGCAAGGAAGATCAGGTAATAAATTAATCAAGTAGCCTTGTAACCACCTTTTTTTTTCACCGTAAAACATTTCTGTAAATTTAAAGAAATGGTTTCTTTGCAGGTAAGAGTTGCAGATTGAGATGGTTCAATCAACTAGACCCCAGAATCAACAGAAGTGCATTTAGTTCCGAGGAGGAAGAGAAGTTAATGGCAGCTCATAGGGTTTTTGGTAACAAATGGGCTTTGATTGCGAGAGTTTTCCCTGGAAGAACTGACAATGCAGTGAAAAATCATTGGCATGTTATAATGGCTCGAAAATACAGAGAGCAGTCTGTTAATTATAGGAGGAAGAAACTGAGTCATGCTAATGGTGGTGATTCTGCATGCAGAGACAGTAGCGTTCCCAATCTTTGCAATGGCCGCATTTTAAAACCAGCAGCTAACTTGGCATTTGAAAGTTCAAGTAGTTGTGTTAATAATGGCAGAGTTATGTCTGTTAGAAGCAGCAATTTGGTTTCTCAGCAGACAGCTTTTGATTTCTTTGCTGGTTTGTCTACATTCTGTCATGTCATCCATGCATTTTGGTTTTTGAGCTTTTCATCTTCATGAGGTTAAAGTTTGATGCTGTTACTGAAATATGTGATTTTTTAAAGAATATTTTGATAATTAAACTTTCACTTTTACTTGAACGAGATGTTTTTGTAACAATTAGGGTCAAAAATTGTTTATGTGGCAGGATAACCACATAATATTTCACCGCTACATGAATAATTATTGACCTGATAAATTAATATAATAATCTTCCGCTATTGTATGTATAAAAGTTTAGTTACCAAAATTTACTCGGCAAATATATCGAGTCGGAAATGAAATGAAAAACGAGCAAAATACATTTTTTATAAACTTCGCGAAAACGGAAATGATAAGTTAAAAAGTGAAATTCCATAAATTTTCATACAATGTAGCTAGACCATGTCTAGTCATTTGAGCTCAAACTAATTCATATTTTAGTGAAGTTCACTAAGATCATTTTGTATTATTTAGTGAAGCATTTATGATCATTTATATGCAGGGCGCAACAAGAGTTGTGAAGAGAGTATGAATGAGGAGAGTTGGAATGTGCCTAAAAATGGTAATATTTTCACTGCTGTACGCACCACCAACCATCACCTTTCTGCAGAGTACTCTATGGCAATACAGCAACAATCTCAACTCTCGATCAGTGAGCCATCTTCATCGTCATCATCGTTATCATTTGCAGACAACAAATCAACCAGCCATTTTGAGAATAATCTATCATCATCTCTACCATTTATAGATTTTCTGGGAGTAGGCGGTTCGTGAATTGATGAGTTACTAGCCCTTTCCAAGTCATGATCATCTTAATCTTTGTTAAAATATGAAGTAGCAATCTTTCATTTCTTGTTTTTAGTAACTGTTCTCTTACTTTATGACATTGCTGCTTTGCATGTGTGTAATAATTAATAACTGATTAATTGAAGTAAGGTACAGAAGAAACAATAACGTTTGGCATTATTTGTGTTAAGGTAGTACTGTCGGTTTCCCATGTGTCTGAAAACATGAAACTGAAAGGGATAAATCATGTGAAGCTCAGCTAAACCATTCACAAAACGAGAAAACAAGTGGGGCTGCCCAATAAATAACAAAACAACAGGCCTTTATACATAGGGATGTAACAAATTCTTGTTACTCAAGTCAATTGTCCGAGTCAATAGTCGAACCCAGCTCAAACGTCAAGATCTGAGAAAATAGTTTAGCAGACTCAATCGAATTTTATTTTGATTAATATGTTTCTTTTCATTTTTTACAATTATACATGCTCAAAATAATATCCTTAATTGTACTCTGAAATTATCTTTTTATATACTTAAATTCATTGAACTTGATTCTCAATTATTTTACCAAATTCGTGGTCGGGTGAATCTGCCCCAATAAACAATCGCGGGTTCATAAGAGCAACTCTATTAAATAGTCAAAATTTGACATGTTTTACTTTGTTTTAGCAATCATAAGTGAAATACACCGAGTGAACTCCTACTCTTAAAAAGAATATGGGTCTAACATAATTTCAGAATCGAAAAAAACCTTTACCGTAGCCCACAATCTACAAAAATTCTTCAATTGTTACAGTGAGGCCAATCTGAAACTTACAATAGCAAAGTTACCAGTTCATAAAATTTGTTATAACTGCAGTCTGCCATCAAGCTGCAGCACATCTTTATCGACTCTTGGCAGCTCTGGAAATCACACCAGGCAGAGACTATACCAATAATGCTGCCAACGTTCAACTCACAAGTTTTCTCAATACTGCTTCTGCTCGCTGTTCGAACTTGGGTAGGGCCCAGTCATGCTGAAGTATGTCAAGACCGTCTTTCTCAGCGCTCAAACTCTGACAAATTGCATTACAATAGCAATGATAAGTAAGGTTGCAAGAGAAGAGCTTTATTACTAAGTTATTAGAGATTAAGGTTCGCTAAGACTAATGGTTTCCTTCCTAGAAATTCTAGTCCCTTCACCAATATGAGAAAATAATTTAACTCAGAACTCAGAAGCATGATCATGATTTCTTACAAATCAATATTATATTCACTACACAGAAGGTATCTTAATGTGAAGGACCAAATCGTCTATAAGCATATGCAATTGTCGATAAGAGTTGCACTAGGTTTAGAAACCTAAAAAATCCAACAATTTAACTTTCAAGGCATGCTTCAAAATCTTCAAAAAAGAACAAAATGTCAAGAAAAAAGTAATTGTAATACCCACAAGAGGTAAACTAAGTTTAAGAGGATAAAAAAGAGACCTTTTCGCAAATTGATTTACATTCAAACTCGATTATCCGCACATCTTGTTAGATAATTAATGTCGCTTTGATAATTATGAAAAATCCTAGCAGCTGAGCTCTAAATATAGCGCACAGTGTTTCACTTGGAGAACAAATCGAGAACAAGGTAGCATAAACACTTTCTTAATTGTGCTCTACACATCACACCTAGGCTTCTTATACTTCTAGGATAAGCCTGATATCTATGGATTTTGGCATTTGTTGCCTATTTAGAACATCTTTATGCAATCAATACTAGCTTAGGCAAGTAGAAGCATTTAGGTTTACATAACTGGAAACGAGAACACAGTTCTAGCATTCAATCTACAGAACCAAACCAGTCATGCTTTTGACAGAAGATGGGGAAAGTTATAACCAAGACGAGACATGGAAGTGGTTCACATGATGCCCATGTAGAGCATCATGTTCAATTAAATAATAGTTAAAAAAATTCAGAAAACATGCCTAGGATGAAATTTTATTTATTCAAGCAAACTACTGAAGCAGGAAATATGATGAGAAAATGCTCAAAGAGGAAAGCAAACAATGACTATCATCACTTGACAAATTAAGCATTTCAAGCATTTAAATCCTGAAATGCTCTCAAGTAAGAAACACTTGAGATCATACCTTAGATGGATCAAAACCAAAACCACTCATTTGCATCATGCGTTGTGTGTCATCCACAGCTGCATCAAAAGCATTAAACTTTAGCATGAAGATCTAAGTATCTAACTTAAAGTCTAAGACAAAGCTATGCGCAGTTCAAAAAGGAAACTCAAAACTGACCATTTTCCTCGCCCAGAATAAGACTGAATAAGCCTCTTAATCCAAACAAATTAAGAAAATACCTGGACAAACATAGTGTAGATAAGTAGTTAGTCAAGCATATTGCCAAAAGTTTGAGGAAAATAAACAAATATTTCAACAAATAGCTTCAATTTAAGAGGTAAGGAAGTACCATGAGCGACTACTGACATAACTAACATCAACAGTACTCAAGTCAATCCCATTTTGCAACATTGACCTGAACCTCTGAGTCAGTGGAAAGGGTATCTTGGCTTGAAAAATAAAAACAAAAGATGAAGATGATAAAAAATGTTACAAAATGAGGAGCAAAATAAAAAATAGATATTTTGTGGAAAACAGATTATATCAGTACTTAAAAGCCACAAGCAGCGATTGGTGCACGTGGATAATAAACAAATTGAGAAAAGAAACAAACACACACCTGCAACAAATCCAGAGAAGAAAAAGTTGACCCAGGCAAAAGTAAGAGTCTGTTCAGCAAAGAAAATTAAGGGATCACTCCTAAAGGCAGTCATACATGCAAATAGAAAAGCCCAAAATAAAAGTAAAAACAAGGGTATGCTATTAACTCAAAATTAGTGATACCTGAGGAATAATCATTGATAGGTTTTTTTTCATCATATCCATGGCCATATTTGGATCAGAAAACATTTGAGCTTGTGGATTTTGCGCTTGTCCCTTTGGAACGTGTAGCAATCCATTTTCCTAAGAAAAATCCAATTAACAAAGTTATAACTTATACATACTTATAAGTTGAATGCTGTTATCCACATTTCTACATGTTCTATTTGAAGTTGTCCTAATCTTTAGTTTATGATTTGTTACGTGAAAGTTGCAGAATTTGTAGAGATTTTTTGGGTATGTTTAGTAGTTGAGTAATATTAGGATTTTATAAACCACTATCCAATTTTAATATATTTAGCTAATAGTAATAGCTCTATCTAAAGAGCAGACAGCTCAGTTATGTAATTCATCCTGCAGTAATAAGAATCAGTTTTCTATTCTCTATTCTTTTGCCTCTGTTCTACTATTCTAAAAGATAAATTAGCTGCAGCTGTCTGTATCAGTGTTGTTTGTATCAATGGTATCAAAGCCTAAGAAAAGGGCCAGTAGTTTGATATGCAAGAGAAGGTTTTTCATGGCAATAGGAAACTTTATAAAGCCTGCCATTCCTCGTTTCGCTGGTCACAATAGAGAATGTTCATGGAAAAAACTCAGATCGAAGGAATATTGGCTGGTTGTTTTACAAGGAATTCCAGAGATTGTCACAGCAGTGTCGGAAACACAGAAAGCTGAAATATAAAGTTTTAGGTTCAAAGACTTCAAGGACAAGACCTATTTGATTCAAGCTATTGATCATGCAACCTTAGAGAACATTATTCTCCATAGAGACTCTTCCAAGAGGAAATAATAGTCTATGAAAAAGTGTCAAGGCTCTACAAGAGCAAGGAGGCAGCAGCTTCAGGCTCTACGTTCAGAATACAAAATACTTCAAATGAAGTCAGGAGAATCAGTTGGATGACAATTGTCAATAAAATGTGAATTCATGAAAACAAGACACAGGATATCACCGTTATTGAAAAGATACTGATACTTTGTACCATGAAACCAAGATTAAATATTGTTGTCTGTGCTAAAGAAGAATCTAATCTGATCAGCTTCAGAAGACTAACCTAAGCATACTTAAACTGCATTAACTTATAAAAAAAAATAACTAGAAATTATGATGAAAAAACAAAGCAACCCGAACCTCGTTGCTGAAATAAATTCTTCTAGCACGGAAAGACTTGGGAGGTAAAAAATTAGCTCCAGCTCTCAAATTCCGAGCCCTCACGATTACTTGTCTGAAACAAACAAACAATAAAACCGAATCAGTCATACAATTACTAAGATAAATTGGGGGTTTTAGGGTATAAAGAAATAGATTATACCCTTCTTTGATAATCTTAGCATCGGGGGCCTGATGGGAACGAATGAGCTTAGATACGAAGTAGCGAAGGACTCCGATCAGGACCATAACTACAGACAGCGGAATCAACACCCAATCTCTAATCGCCGTGTCTAGCACTAGATCTTCTGCCATAGCTCTCAAAGTTTTTTTGCTTAATTAATTCTTATGCTTGATTTGGCAGAGAAAGAGTTTCAATAGAGAGGATCGGAGTTTGGGGCTTTAAAATCTCAGATTTTTTTTTTCTCCAAACGCCGTCGCTTTTGATGAGTTTGAGATAGTTTCAGTGTTTAAGACTTAAGAGTACATCGGACCCCTAAACTTTGCAAGCAAATCGATAATTAACGTCAAAATTAGTTTTGTATCAATTAATGTCTTAAGCTTATCAATTGAATTAATTAGTATCTTAAACTTGTCAAGTTTATCAATTAGAACTAAATAGTTAATTTTGAAATAATATAAGGAGCAAATCAAAATTTTGGATTAACTGTTCCAAATTTAAACTAATCGACAAAAAATAATTAATTGAGAAACTAATTGATAAAATTAATTAATTTTAATATTAGGTATCTATTGTGTACGAATTTGCAGGCAAATTGAATTTTCAAACTTCAAATTAAAAATGAGCCGAGCTCGAGTTAAGAGTTTCTTAACTCGACTCGACTGGATTATAACTTAAAGTCTTTCTGACGATTAATTTGTCAACCTATTCAACAACCAAACAATTTACTATGAACATCATGTTACTAAAGAATAATGATTCAGTAAGAACATGTAACATCAACCATCCTTAAGTGAAAATGAAAATGCCTAAGGAATAGACGATTGTCGAAACATATAACATCAACTGTATTTAATGATGAAATGGAATCTTGTTCGCTAAATTTAATGATGAAATGGAATCTTGTTCGCTAAGCCGTTGTTTTAGTAATCATAAGTGAGATGCCCCAAACAGAATCTTAGGACACACAAGGAGGCATATCACAGTAACTGAAGCTGAAAAATTGCCTGCAAATCTCGACCGTTCATAGCACAGATACTAGCAACTTTAATTTTAAGGATATTGTGTAGTTCATACAAGCAATTAGAGCAAGAAAATAGCAAGTACCTGGAACTAGATAAATTCTTCACAAAAAAAATCTTTTTATTGAAGCATGCCGAAATAATCATATGATGAAATTTTCAAATTGCAAAATATCAATAGAAAGAATTACACTCAAATGCGACATTATAATTTAGGATCAATCTGTATCCAGTGTATAAACATTCTCTTATTGACCAGTGCAACCCATGGTCAGTAGCTGAGATTCACATGCATCCTCGAGTTCTTGCTTTGTGAGAAGCCTTGTGGAGGGAATGAATGCTGATTCGTTGGATGCATTGAATCCCTCCAAGGTTATGGGTTCTATTAAGAAATGTGTTTCAAGAGCTTTCACGGTTCTCTCTATGAATTCTGATCTTGATAAATATTCCTTCATTCGACAGACAAAATCAGTGTGGTCTCTTGTCTGCAAAGCACATAACAGTAACGTAAGCATCGTATACTGGTGTTAGCTGTAGTTCATGCTTTCAGTAGGTATACTGAAAACAATGCAGTGCAGAGTTCATAAAAAAATTACATTGGCAAAACATAAGCTTGAAAGAGAGTTGATGGTGTAGAAGAAATAACAGGACTTACCGATCTGTATTTTGGAGCCCGAGCAGGCATCTTCAGGTATGCCATATTCTTCCCCTCATAATCCCATAAAAAAGAAGTGTGATGTATCCATCGGTTTTTTATTATAGATTGAGCATTGCCGCCAAACTTTTTAATACCAAACACATAATCTGACCAGAAAGTGGAGAAGTTTTAAGAGAAATAAAAATACTAAATAGGAATAGCAAGTTGAAGTTTACAGTTCCTTGCCCCATTACTTAGATAAAACCAAATCCGAGTCCACAAAATTACTGATACGAGGGAAGTTAAAATGCTTGTTTTGACGGGAAAACACCATTAATTTGCACATCAGTTCCATGAGATTTACATACAATGGTAAAAAACAGCTAAAAAACTTGTAATTGTTTCCAGAAAGTTGCATATATCTAGAAACATTGATCTTCCTCGGCAATTTAAGTTGGAGAAACTTTTACACCATCATATAGCATACAAAATTAGCAACCATTTCTGGCGAGTTTACATTCACAAAAACTTACTCACAAATCTCAATTATAGTGATTCTATTCTTCTATTGAAAATAGAAACTCATATCCATTCATATAAAACAATGAAAACGGAAAACAGAAAAACAATCACAGACAGGAAATATCATTAAAACCAAACCTCGATCTATGTACCATTCTCACGAAGCTGGAAGTCACCAATCCCCCGAAACACTTCATCATACAACAAACCACTCCAAGACATGATAGGACGAGGATATGGTTGCACTCCAGGAACATCATCCTTGTTGCATATGAGAGTAACAAAAATAGTCCCTCTATCAACAATTACAGTGCCACCCCCAGTAAACCTTCTAATTACAGGAACATGATCTTGCAACACGGATCCTAAGTCAAGTAGTTCTGAAGGCTTCCTATGTAAAATATCCAACTCTAATAAGTACACATCCAAACAAAATGCAGTATAGATAAATAACTAGAGCAAAATCACATACAAGTATTAATTAATAATTAAAAGGAAAATCAATCAATTGGTTGCTTACCCAGAAATCCCCATGACTATAGCAGGGGAATTTGTTCCATCGTTTATAATACACCAGTTATCAGAAGAGGTTCTGAGAAGCTTTTCCTCTAAATGAAGTTGATCCAAAATGGGTACTCCTCTGAATCTTACCAGATTCATCAATGGAAGCCCCAAGTTTGTTGCTTTTCTTGACATGGTCATTGAGTGAGAGAACTGAATTGGGCACTTCAATTTATGCTTCAAACACACACTGGAATACTACGCGAAAAGATCCAAAGTTTCAAACAGTTTACCAGACGGAGGAGGAAGAAATTACCAATCTGGTTTCTTTATTTTGGGCATTCAATAGCCAGGATCTATTCTTTAGTAATTGGGTTATTTTATGATTTATCAAGAATAAAGGATCAATTCACCCCCTCAAGTATTAAACGAACAAACAAACTCCTAAAATTGGCATTTCGTTTCAAAAATAACCTTGCACAATCGCACTTCTGAAAGTGAAACACGCTCTTCAATCAAAAGACAAAAAGATTTAATAATACCGTTCATATTTGTTTTATTTTTCTACCCTATTTGTGACCTTTTATGTCCATTTTATATTTAATCTTTTTATTATGTTTTTTGGGTTTATGTAATTTTATTTATTACTTACAATTTTGCCATTTTATAGGAGACGAGGAGTCGTCTGCTGCATAAAAGACGAGGAGATCGGCAACTGTAATGGAAATGGCAGTTGTAGTAGCGGGTGTTAATTAGATTAATGAGTTTATTTAAAATTTAATTTGATCTTATAATTAGGATATTTTTATAAGGGTTAGTTAGGGTTTAATTAGGATTTTTTTTCTTTTTCAGAAGGGTGTTTTTGAAATGGTTTGTCAAAAATTTGAATTTTTTGTCTAACTTTTTAGGATTGATTTTTTTGATACTTTATGCCAACTTGAGGGGTTAATTGATCCTTTGTTCATTTTATCAAAGAAGTGAAACGTCTCGCCGTTTACTTGAAAGACCGATAATGTTTGTTGTCAGGCCAGCCCAGTAAACGACATCGTATGTTTCTCAATCAAAGAGCTCATTTTATGCACCATTCTTCTACAGATTTCAGCTCTGAACATACTAGCGCGGCGCTGCGGTCCATCAATAGGAAGAGGAAGAAACAACAGAACTGTCCGTTAAAATGAGCGTCTACATGAATCGATTATTCCAAAGGTCTAATTCAAGTTTCCACTTATGCAGCGGAAACGCCTTACGATCTGAAGTCTTGCGCTTAAGAGAAGATCTCTTCTTGGTGAACGCAGGAGTGGGGACCCCCAAAATCTGCAAGCAAGACGAGCTCATCGGAGTTCCGCCGCTCAGTCGAGCCACCTCCAGGTTCGAGAATAAAGTGGGATTCATGGGCGTAAGAACCGGCGAATCACTCGTCAGAGGGAAGATTCTGGAGAGAGTGTTTATCGATTTAGTGGCCGGTGATTCGGTTTTTAAAGAAAGAGCGACTGCAAGGTTTAATGATTTGGTGGGGTCCACTGATGCAGTGGTTCCCGGTGAGCCGCTGCTGCTTCTTCCGCGGAAATTCAGGCAGAAGCGAGCTGGGTTGGAACTGAACAAGATTTGGCGGACGAATTCGAAGGTGAAAGGGTTTATGATTGAGAAAGTTA
The DNA here is from genome assembly GCF_937616625.2 of Mercurialis annua. Lineage (NCBI taxonomy): Eukaryota > Viridiplantae > Streptophyta > Magnoliopsida > Malpighiales > Euphorbiaceae > Mercurialis > Mercurialis annua. The sequence goes on along the minus strand of NC_065573.1, from coordinate 33,417,750 downwards.
GAGGAGGTTATGCCGTTGCTATCGCGGGTTTCATTGCGTTTGTTCCGATTCGTCCTACCATGAGGCAAAGGCTGTGCTCTGATAAATATACCATTGAGACTATTAATCCAAAGAAGTCGGAAATTATAGTGTTTTAACAGATGACCTGATGAGCGATGAAAATAAAAAAAAAGATTTGTGATTGCTCACCAACTGTTTGGCGTTATGTCTCAAAGAAAAGTTGGTCTCCTTTGTTATCTTTTTACTAGTGAATTTGACTGATATATGAGTAGAGGATCAGCCTTTGTGATGTTTGTGGAAATGCCTGTTATGTTATATTGGCTTTCTTTTTTGGATAGCATATTTAATTTGGCTGTTTTTCCATGTCCAGGTTTGTTTTCGATTTCCTATCTTATTTATGCTTGTGATTCTTGTTCATTTGATTGCTTGATTTGTCTTCCCTGTTTTATCTTGCGATTGAACGTTTTTTCCTTAAAGGAAGACGTATACAAAAACAATTAAAAGTTTACTGTCAATTGTTAAGCATTGTTGAGCTTAGAGTCGTGTGTGTTCTCCCTGTTTAAGTACGGTATGAGTTTGATCTCTCTGAATATTTGAAGTGTATTGCTCAAGTTCATGTAGTTGCCTTAGTCGTGTTACAGTATGGCTGCATGTTAACTCGTGCTTGATTTGATAGTTATCACAAATTACCTTTCTCTTAAGTGAGATATGTTCCTTGTACAAAATACTCATGGCGGATCAAATGCTGCGATTCTGATCAGGTTGTGCTGTATAAATTCTTTAAACTTTGGTCGCATTGTTTTGTGTATCCTGTTCTTTTGGGAAACTCCTTTGGTGCCTCTTGTAAAACTCGTGTTTACTTTCTCATTAGTGTGGTTATGTGCTGCCTGTTTTACCTTAGGTTGTGAGTGTCGGAAACACTTTTGAACTCGAACACTTCATATTTATAACATAATCTTGAAAAAATGTATCTTTTTAATGTTTCCATGCAATATAACAGAGAAGCTCACAGCGAAATACTACTTTGACACAAGCTCTAAGGTCTGATTTGGTTAACTGAGTGTTGCCTTTGCTTTGCTTCGTTCAGCATTTATTCTTATGTTTTATGTCTCCTTGTTTGCAGTCAGTAAAGTTTATGTTAACAATTACTATTTTACGCTTCATTAATATTTTATCAGATAGTTGATTATTGGACAATTTTATTGAAACCAATGCTTTTGAGCGTGTCTGATTCTCCGAGGATGGTTCCGGCTGATTTATATCTTGGAAAGTTCTGTTCAATCATTTCGACTGGACTATCTAATTCTTTGGGAATTTCTCCTGCCAGATTATTGCTGGAAAGGGATATAATTTCATGTAAACTTTGATTCTGAGCCATAGCAGTGAGATTGTTGAGGCAAAATGGAACAGATCCTGATAAAAGCTTAAGCCTAAAGCAAAGAGCTATGTTGTTTGCAAACTTCTGAAATCTTACGTTTTAGCATTTTATTTTCATTTTTAGAACGCCTCCGAAATTTTAAAATTTAATATGTAAAATACTCTTATAAAAAATATCATTTCGTCATTTTCTATTTTAATATTTTTCATTTCAGCATTTTAGTTTTCGTACAACATATACTATAAGGTATAAGAATTTCATTTGGTTATCCTTATTTCAAAATCAGAACATGTTCAAAGTTCCCTGTAGTCATTTCCTCCACGTTTTATTGTTTCGGTTTTCATGCAATCTAGATCGAAGCAATATTTCAAGGAGGAGGAATTCTTTTGTTTCAAGATGCAACCTATCGGGTTAGTTTGGAATGTAGATTGCACAAACTGTTTGACATTATGTCTCAAGTTCTTTATAAATTCAAAATTAGTAATATTATTATAATAATCATTATCTACAGTAATTACATAGAGGCAGAACAAAGTCAAGAGATAGTGCAAGAAGAATTTCAAATTTCCAGTGATTTTAATCAAGATAATCACCAGAAACAAAAATAAGTAAATAATACAATCAAGATAAGATATTCTCCATGAATTTCACAAACTCATTGAAGTCAATTCTCCCATCTTTGTTATCATCAAATGATCTGATCATATGTCTGCAATTTTGAATCTCAAATCCTTCCTTTAATCCCAATATACAAAGAACTCTCTGCAACTCCTCTGCATCAATAAACCCATCTTTATTCACATCAAAAACATCAAAAGCTTCCTTAATTTCATCTAAACTCGGCTCCTTTTCGTCGAACACCTGCGAAAGCTCATCGAAACCCATCGAACCTTTAAGCTTCTCACTTTCTACAGTGCAAACAAGGCCTAAATCTCCCATCACCATCTCCACTTCTTCTCTGCAGATCAGGCTGCTGTCATCTTTCTTGCTGTCCAAGCAACACTGCTGGTTATCGGACAACTCAGAATCTTGATTCTTGCTGTTGCTCTCTAGTTGTGATTGCAGAGAGAACCAAAATCTTGAGAAAAATTTCTGAATAATGCAAACATTAACCTTATTGAAAAACAATTTAGATAATAAAATATCAATGTGAAGCAATAACCAAGAAAATAAATCTGTGTTGGATGACCCCTTCTGCAAGTTAATTAAGCAGAATATGTGATATAAAGCCATGATTAAACTGTATATTATCAAGAAACGAAAATTGAAGAATTAGTTTTTATTTCTGTTGATTAATAAAGAATGTTATGTTTTTTCAAGAACTTGAATGAATTAAATGGAGAAGAAGTTTATTTATATAAGGATTGGTCAGCTTTCAAAGGCGGTGAAGGAAATTGCTGCCATGGTGCATTCATATTTCATACAGCAGCCCAAGTCTAATTAAAATCAAGAAATGGTCATTTTCTAATATTTTTCTATGAAATGTAAAGGAAATTTCTGAAATCCTGCACAATGGGAGTCTTTTTCAATTTTATTGATAGGAAAAGGTGGGTCAGGCTGGCTTTGTCTCATCTCTTTGGATTTTATTGACATAAATAAATAATTTATTTTACTAAGGAAGTTGCTTGGAAGTGATTGATTATAGTGGCTGCCTCTACTCTTACTTGGCAATTTCCATGTCCTAATTAGGTTTATGAATTCTTTTTTAAAATTAAACTGAACTAATTTTAAAATTAAACTGAACTAATTTTTAAAATAAAACTGAACTAATTATATCAAATCAGTTTTATTTATTTTTAACTAAATCGAATTGAATTAATCAGTTCGTTTTACACTAAATTTGAACTGTAAATTTTTATTCTTAAAATCGAACCGCGCGGAATAAACTTAGTATTCTACATAAATTGGGTGAATTAAATTTGTGAATTTTGTTCTGTTTTGGGTCACCTTTAGTCTTAATCAACATATTTTCCATGTACAAAACTATAATGGGCTAAGTACATAGATGACTCAAAATTGCAATTCATTAACATTTATACCTCGCGAATAATTAATATGCAGAAATCTCTCAAAATAAAATAAAACTTTTCACATATACCTCAAAACCTAAAATAAGCTAATTTAATATTACAATAAGACAAGTTTACCCTTTATTTACATTATCATATCTTGCTTCAATATCTTTTAATTCTAACAACTGCAAACTTTACACAGAGAGAGGTCCATCACCGGCAACAATCAAACGGAAAATTTTTCGGCGACGGCTGTTAAAAGACGGTAGGGTTGGAATGGTAGAGGATGCAACGGCAGTTATAGCGCTAATTGCGGGGTCTGAGGAGAGTGAGGCGGAGTTTGTGAGATTTTTCGGGATATCGATTTTAATTGGTCTGTTAGATCTGGCGATGGGTTCTAGTATGAGAATTAGCAAAAATGGATGTCTATTTTGTTGAATTTGGTTAGATGTGTGATGGGATCTTGTTGCGGCGGATGTTTGGGATATGGCGGCGGTTGTTGTGGAGGGGATTAATAAGGATGTGGCGGAGAATGGCGGTAGTAACAGTAAAATTAAGGATGTTGCTTTGTTGAAAATTATTAAAGGTGAATATAATAATGAAAGTTGTCATTTTAGTAATCATGCTACTGTTGTTCCGCATCACATCGCAATATGATTTATTTTTAATGGATCTCCGATCATGATGGCGGAGCCACGACGGCAAAAATTTGGAAAGAGAAGTTTCAGAGAGAAGTTTGTAGGCGATGGCGAGGATAACACTAACATTCACTACTACTGAATTCCAGTGGATGATCAATTATAGTGAAGAGTTTATCGGCAATTGAGAGAATTTTTTCTATTGTTTTATTTGGTATAGATGAAAATCCATTATTTTTGCTGCTATAAGAACATGGTGATGATGAACTTCTGAAGTATCAATATGCTACTACAACATATATTTTTCCTTTGTTCTTTCCCTTGCGTTTATTACGTCTCTGAAGTATCAATAGGTCAATGTCAATAGATGTTAAGTTCAATAGATTTGATAAATTTGAATGCAGATACTTAATTATTTCCCAAAAATTAATAAGTTTCCATCTTGACATGATTGATATACATGATGAATCTTGAAAGCGAAAAAGAAAAGAAAAGAAAGAAAGTAAATAGTAAACACATGATAAACTAATAATTATTTAAAATAGAGTTGATAATAAGTTGATTTATCGTTACTATAAATTAATAAATATATATTTAAATACTAAAGTTAATAATGAGTTGATTTATGTTTATATAAACATATAATAAATTAAAAAAATGTATTCGATATTTGACAATAAGTTGATTTATAATTACAAAAATAAATAATAAATCAATAAATATATATTTAAAATTAAAATTTGATAATAAGTAGATTCATGATTTTATAAACACACAATAAATTATTATAGTAAGAATTTTTTTTAATATGTATAAACTAAAAATTAAATTTAAGTTTAGCTGATATAATTTGAAAATTAACTTGATGATAGATGGAATTGATAAAATTTTATTGTTAGTTCAATTAATAATTGATTAAGTATTTGATATTTTCTAATATTTGTTGTGTGAGTTGTTAGAATTTCTTACTTCATTTTAATATTTGGGGATATTAGGTTGATTATAGGTTGATTTCACGTTGAACTTAAAATTATCTAATATGCACTATTAATTTTTTTCTCAAAATATTAAAATTGCGTACAATTCAAATTGAAACTGTTTGTGTCCTCACTTCTGTATCGGTGAAAAAAAATTGACATTGATTGATTTTCAGTTGATCTTTGGTTGACTTTCGGTTGACGTTTAGTTGATCTTAAATTTTTTGCCAAATTATATATAAAAAAATCAACAAATTAAAGAGAACTCGTTAATATAATCAGGTTGGAAAAATAGTAATAATAATTTTGAACTGTTTCGCATAAGAGAGATTAAAAGTAAATCTATTATAACTTAAAGTAAAATACATAGTTGATTTTCAGTTGACATTCAGTTGATTTTCAGTTGATATTTAGTTGATTTTTAAAATTTTGTCAAATTACAAAAACAAATTTTAACAAATTAAAGAGAACTCGTTAATATAATCAGGTTGGGAAAATGGTAATAATAATTTTGAACTGTTTCGCGTAAGAAAAATAAAAAGTAAGTCTATTATAACTTAAAGTGAATTATACAGTTGATTTTTAGTTGACTTTCAGTTGACATTTAGTTGATCTTTAAAATTTTGTCAAACTACAAAAAAAGAATTTCAACAAATTAAATAGAACTCGTTAATATAATCAGGTTGGGAAAATGGTAATAATAATTTTGAACTGTTTCATGTAAGAGAAATGAAAAGTAAATCTATTATAACTTAAAATGAATTATATTGTTGACTTTCAGTTGACATTCAGTTGATCTTTAGTTGACTTTCGGTTGACATTTAGTTGATCTTTAAAATTTTGACAAATTACAAAAAAAGAGTTTCAACAAATTAAAAATAATTCGTTAATATAGTTAAAATCGACACTTGTCAACCTTAAGGTTGGAGAAATGATAATAATAATTTTGAACTTTGCATAAAAATTTCAACAAATTAATAAACGTATATTTAAAATATAAAGTTGATAACGAGTTGATTTATTCTTACATAAACACATGCTCAAATAATAAAATATTTATTTAAAATTTAAAGTTGATAATGAGTTGATCTATGGTTACTTAAATACATGATAACTAATAAATATATATTTAAAATATAAAATTGACTACAGGTTGATTTATAGTTACATAAACACATGATAAAATAATAAATGTACATCTAAAATTTAAGATTGACATGAGTTGATTTATGATTATTTAAATAGTACATCGGTAAGCTAATAAAAAAATTCAATCTAAAACTAAAGTCGATTTAAAATCAGTTTACTATAGTTTCACTTAAAGTATAATAAAAGAATAAAAAAAAATTATTAATTATCAATAATTTTAAATAATTAAAAGTTGATTTGAATATGTAAGTTACAATGACTATGTCTGCTTTGCTTTCGTTTTATTATTCCGTAAATAATACCATAATATATCCGATAAATTCAACATACTCAATCTCAACATCAGGAAAACCCAGATGAAGCAAAAAACATACAGTGTTTTACAGCAAGAAAATTATACTGCCATAATCACCCAGATGAAGCAAAATAAAAGGACCTTCACGAATCAGTCCCCTTAGTAACTTCAAAATGCTGCCATAATCACCTACTATAAGAAGCAGCCTACAATAAATTGAAATTGATATGAACTTGGCCTGACACCCACGTCCCTCATCCTAACCACAATCTTCAATGCCTTATAACCCATTCCAACATTTATAATCCTAAATAAGAGTATTAAGAATAAAGAAGTGAGATTCATATTTGCAGTGATTATTTCATGTAATCTCCACCAACAGTGTACTCCAACTAGCCTCAATTTTATGAATAATCCAAGAAACAAAATCTTGTGCGAGTAACTGGAGATTTTCAGCCGCTAAGCGGTGGACGACAAAGAAATAACAATTGAACGACCGCCGTCTCCTTCCTCCACTGGCAACGCCCTGGAGCTCCTTCTTCAGCGTTGTTATCATTACAAAATGAATAATCTTTCAGATCTGAATTGAAATTACACGAATCCTCACTAAAACGACGGTCATCAGAGCATAAACGGAGGTCATCGCAGCATAGGCGATGGATGGCGACTGTCGTCTCTTCTCCGGTGGCGGCGACCTCGGTGTATGCTTGGTGGTCGTCATTTATCCAGTCATTACCTTGGAGTATAAGGTCTGAGCAAAGTTAATGGGCAATGAAGGGTAAAAAGGGGATATAAATTATAATGAGGTATAAATGAAAAGTATTTAAAATAAATGAGAGAATTCTGCACTTTTTAATATGTTGAATCACTAATGTATACATTTAGGGAAATTGATGTATAGGGTGTAATTTCCTCAACTATAATAATATGATGTGAAAATTGAGACCAAGAAACAAGTTAAAAGTCATTAATAGTTTAGTCAATCTGTGGAAACTTATGGGAAACGTTCAGCTTTCATTTATTTTCGAAGAAAATTTCACTAGTCGTTTTTTTAACTTTCTAACTTGAGAGAGGGAAACTTTAACTTGTAGTCTTGGATGGAGTAATTAAATATTGTATAACTAGTTTCCATTCAAATCCTAGTTTTTTATTTTTTCAAATGTAGAAATATCTGGAAATTCATAGATATTTTCATGTCAAATTCTATAAAAAAAATGTTTAATTAGTAGTATCATAATGCCAGAATCTGATAAATGTTTCTTTGTTGACAAGAAAATTTAACAATTATATATATTCCAAATAATTATTTATATAATACATACTTTTCTAGTTTGTTTGGTTGTTTAAGATTTATTATAGAGAGACAAAGATGATGAATTTACGGTTTACGTTAATTGAATGACTAAATTAATTTAAGTTTATCATGAGATCTCAATCGGAGAAATGACTTTCTTGTTGTAAAAATAGTTAAAAATGCAGCTATTTTTTTTAGACAAAAAAATCAGTATCACATACCCAAGACCCTATATAAAATATGCGTATCAATTAGTAAAAAAGAAAATGAATATCTGAAAAAAAATTAATAGAGAAAAAAGGAAATGTTGTTTAACACATTAATTTTTCTATCAGTAGTTTAATTTTTCTGTTTAAACCGAATACAGAGTACTTTTTAAAAAAATTGCAGGATTTATTTAGGGCCTGAAGCATACTACATGCTTCTAACCCAAGATCTTTTGGGCCTATGCTATCAGACCCATATGGAATTTATGGACTAAGTTCAAAGTACTAGCAAGGCCTGATTCGATGGACAATCCAGCTACCTGAGAGTTTATGCCTCACTGGCCCATGGAATTGCCCAACAATCCAAAAACATTCCTGTCGTAAGCTCATCCAAAAATGCCTTGCATTTGGTAATATGTTATGCAATATTACTTCCGAAAAAATAGATTAAGTACACATATAATTTCTAAGATTTATGTGAGTTGATATAGTATTCTCCTCACTTAAGTGAAGTTGAGGGTTCCAACCATACACATGTATACAATCTTTTAAAATTTGAAATTAAAGTTTTGCCTTCCGTAAAAGACGTATTCGGCTGCGAAAATTAGTGTAGATATTGAAAGAACAAATGTGTCATTTTATAGTTAGAACTCGTCCAAAACACCTCATGTATCTTGTATCAAAAAAAATGTTATTTAGCCATTGTCTCCATTCTCACTATATAGAGTATATTCTGGATGAAGTAAGATATATTTTAAAAAAATTGGTAATTTGTTTACATCACTTGGAAAAATAGACTATACACTAAATAAAAAAAGTTAAAAGGTTGGGTAATCATCCACCTTTGAATTAAGGTGGCTTTGCCCCTAACTATATTTTTCATGAATAAAAAAAATAGGTGGCTCTCAATTTTCTTCAAAGAAGTAGAGAATTCTTTGGTAGGTTTACTAGGACTTAACTAACAAAAACTTGGCTTAATTATTTAAAAACCACCAACCTTGAACTTTTTTTTCGTTTATACCCTGACCTAGAAAAAAATTCATTTATACCCTGACGTATGTGTTTATGTTTCACCTCTACCCCGAGTCACTAAATTAACCTCTTTTCATTTAGAAAAAAGTTTTAAATAATCCTTATTTTTAAACATTTTTAAAGATGAAGTATTTCTTTGTATTTTTTTTAATAGAAAAAAGTATAAAATAATCTTTATATTTAGTTGTTTTCAATAAATATTCTTCTTTTTTTGAAATTTGGGGTAGAGGTGAAACATAAACACATACGTCAAGGTATAAATGAACTTTTTTCTAGGTCAGGGTATAAACGAAAAAAAAGTTCAAGGTGGGTGGTTTTTAAGTAATTAAGCCTAAAAACTTTGCACATCTACAAAAGTAATTGATTGGCTACACTCATTGTATGGAATTGATTTTTAATGTTTTTATGAATTTAAATGACATGAAAAACTAAAAATTTCTCTAAAAATTTGTCTTCAACGTCTATAAACTGAGATAGATAATTATCTATTTCTATAAGTTGTACACACCCAAAAGGACGATCTCATCAAATACTTGCATTCTAAAATTAATTAGCTCCAAATGTTTTCAGTTTGCCTTAAATCTATTTTTAAAATTAATAAAGTTAGATAAATTCATCAAAAGTAACAGATTTAAGAATTTAGAACTAATTGACCATGAATTATAAATCACAATTTATTATAGTCAGAAGAAAGAGAATTAAACATTCAAGCACCTTATTCATACTTTACAATTTCACAAAATTAAGAACACTAATCAACATTTTCCCCAAAATCAACCTTTCTCAAACCATTTTGTTACACAAATCCAAAAAAACAAAAACATTTTTGTCATTTAATTTGATCTCTCTATCTGCCTTGTGGAGGAGGAACTTGCCCAGCATTTTTGTTAGTGTTGGGCCCTGGATCCAATTGATAATCTAAAATTTCAATCAGCTCCCTTGATTTTTCTTCAATTTTCTGTACAAAACAATGAAAAATTCAACTTGATAATCCCACAAAAAAATTGCATCTTTAATGTTCAAAGTTCAAACAGAACAAAATCATATCAATACAATTACAATAGAAGGACTAAATACCTCTGTTTGAACAAAGGAATCTTTAACCTCAACTGTCTCCATCAATTGTCTTCCAAATCCTTAAAATCCACAAAAAAGAACAGAATAGAGTTAGAACCACACAAAAAAGATTCATTAGAACAAAGTTAAAAAGGAGAGAACAGCTTTAGAACTACATACCATGAGAGACACAGAGAGCTGCCAGAATAATCAAACAGAGAAGAACTCTAAAAAAACAAGACCGGCCCATTAGTTGCTGCAGAATTGTGGGAACTGGGTAGCTTTTAGAATTTATAAAGAGTCAGCTTTGGAGTTTCTGAACCGACCAAGTTATAGATCCAAGGAAGAGATTTTTTTAATAAAATTTGGCACTTTAGTGTAAGTTTTGGGAAATGAAAGAGCCAAGAGAGATGGTATTTATATATTTTGACACTCAAGAAATGAGGTTTGTTTAGTTTAAAACTTAAGTATAGAGATGTTAGTTTAGTTCTAATCTTGTAGTATTATGTAATAGAAATTAGTGGTTTGTTAATTATTATGTTGGTTAACTTTACTTGGTAGTTGCATTTGAAGGATCAAGTTGTATAATTTTTATATATTGGGGATCTGTTTAAGATCATCTTTATTCATTTCTTTTCTCTTCACAAGTTTTTGGGTGGTTACAGCTTACAAGCATGACTTTGTCTTTTTAGGCTTATCTCAACTATGGGATTTGCTATGTAGTGCTTTCATATTCACTTTGATCCGAAAGTCATAACCTTTTCTTTCATTTTAAAATATGCTCTATCCATATTTTTTTAGTTGTCCATGTTAAAAGAATTGTACATACTAAAATAATATTCCTTTTATTTTAAATCATAAAAGAAATACTAATATAAACTCATTAATTAATAAATGTTTTTTAAAATAAAACATAAAATTATTTATTAAGTATGGATAAATTTGAAAGATAAAAATTAAAGTCACCTTTAATCTCTAAATGGACAACTATTTATAGACAAATAAAATTGGCTAAATGGACAACTAAAAAAACGGAGGGCGTAGTGTCTATCCATACAACAGTCGTAACACATTATTCTTATAATAAGCGGATGATCAATTATAGAGAATTATTATTTTTTAATTATTAAATATTATAATATTATAAACATTTCATTGAATTATTACACGAATAACGTCACATGATGCACTCATTATGTTGTATAGTTATTCTTTAAGATAAGTAAGATTAGACTAGTCTTGTTTGAAATTTTGAATTTTTTTTCTATGAATTAAAATGTCAAATTATATAAATAAATTCTAAAACTATTTTTAGTTTTATTAATAGTCTGTTGATTGAAAAACTGCTAAAAATAATAATTCTCTATGGATGATTTAGCGGGTGTCTCTGTGCCCCGTATGTGTAGATCGTTCTAGCTTTCTTATGGCCTTGGCCTGTCTTCTCTTTCAAAAAAAAAATCATCAATACTCAAATATTATATTTTGAAAAGGTCAAATACCAATTAATTACTGATGTAATTTATCCTCTCTTTTTTGAAAGGACATAATTTATCCTTTTAAATATACATAACATTTTCAAGTATATATATTTTTAGTTTTAGATTTTTAGAATTATCAAGACGAGGTAATCTTAATTGAATGTAAAACGGTATGTTTGATGTGTATTTATAAATTTCAACGTGATAATAGGTGTGGCGTTTTCGGTGTTCATTTCACTAAATTATTACAATATGTGTTTGTAATCGTAAACTACAGTATAATTTTATTTGTATCTCATTTTTATATTTAAGATCGTATGAGTCATTTGAATCGGTTACAATTAAAATATGTGAGAAATAAAAATATAAAAAATACAAATAAAAGTAGGTCATTTGATAATTACATTTAAACGAACAAAATGTCATGAGTGGAAATTAAACTAACCATGGAAATGTTTTGGAGCTAATGATGCCACATTAATTATAAGTTGAGTTTTCCTTGTTTAGTTTAATTTATTTTAAACATATCAATTCGTCGCAGATGCATGCTTTTATTGCTTTACATGAAAGTGAATAGTCGCCTCATTTTACAAGTAAGGTTTTCCTTTTATTTTGAGGGATTTATTTTTAGGTAGGAAGAAAAGATTTGGTATAATGAGTTGACTTTTTTTTCTTGTTTTTATTTTAATTTGAGACTTTTTTTATTCTGTTTACTTATTAGTTTGGATAGACTAGTCTTATCAATAAACCTAATTTTAGGTCACCACTTTAACGAGTCAAATACTAAAAGTTTAAACTAAAGACTAATTTTAAAAGAAAGTCTCAACTTTTTTCAAAATTTCTGTAAAAAAAAGACGCATGAATAGAATTAAAGTCAACGTTTCAAAAAACTTAAGAGCTAGATTTCCAGTTTGATCCAAAAAATTAACTTACATTGATTATATTACAGAATATAGTTTTACAAAATATAATAATCAGCTCAACTACAAAATATTGAAATAAAGTCATTAACAAAGGCGAAACCAAGAGGTGTGTATGGAAATTCGGTATATCGATTTATGGATACTCTTTCAGGAGCGTTTTGCCATGAATTTTACATGATATTCAGGAATTTTTTTTATTGTAGAAGTATTTTTCCATAGCAAAACGCTCCTAGGAGGGTATTCATGAATCAAGATTCTAATTTAACTTTCATTTTCAATCGACGTCAAATGAATCACAGTCATATTAGCTTCTCTATAAACATGCACCACTTTATTTTTTTCAATCCCGTCTAAGAAGAAAACGGATAGCACAAAATATTAGAATATTGTGCCGCTATAGACGCCCTATTAATAATCTTTCTATTATCAATCTTTATAATAACTCTATGAACACCCAAACTCCACCCTAAAAACAGACGATGGTAATTAAACACCTTTGATTGTTGGTGTCTGCATTTGGGTTATAGATTGTTGGTGTCTGCATCACAATTTATGATAAGAAAAAATTGTAAAAATTATTGGGAAAAATGTATTAATGGTTGACTTTGTATCTCCAATCCCAATGGTTTAGCTGTATTTTGCAAGGATACCAAAAGTTTATTTAATGAAAGCGTGTGCAAGCCATTAGCAAACGTTGGTAGTTAGATTAACACCTACTTGTTCCCTAATCCGTCTCCAAATCCTTGTTCGATGCTAATAAATGAATAAACTCATCTGCATCTTACTTAGTGCGATCAGTTTAATAGATTTAATAATCATCAACTAAAATTGAGACATTATACTTTAAACTTTATTGAAGTCTTTAGAATTTGCATTTTAGAATAACAAATTATTTTTGAATATTAGTAGAATCTAATCAAAAGCCATTAGCTTTGCATGCATTCTTATCTTACTCGAATAGATAGAAATGTTAGGTTTATAAAGTTACAATTGTATTTTTTTAATGCAAAACAGAAGAGCAAATTATTATGAGCCTTTCTATATATGTTACTAGTAATTCACAGTTTCAGTCATTTTTATTTAAAAATCAAATGATATAGTATCTCACATTTATTTCCGTCAATGATTTAGTCCTTAGGTCCATTTTAGGTGTTAGTCAACCGATGGAAAGGACTGAATTAAAAAAAATTAATTTCGGAAAAATGATATGGTCTCCAGTTTTATTTTTGTCAACGACTTCGTCTATCATGTTTGAAAATTAATTTACTTTTAAATCATTTGACTCGGTTGACTAAATACTAAAAAAACAAATTAATCCATATAGATTATTACAATTTTCAACTTTCTTAAGTTTGAGGAATTCTAATTTTCTAAATCATACTAATGATCCTTCAAATCGCTAAAGAAGAAGAATCTTTCATCCTTGACTTTAAAAATCGTACTGGATGGTTCAACCGTGAATCAAAGGTCAGTAGAGCTCAATTCTCTTTTAGAACTGGAAAAACGGTTAAACCTTTTTGAACCTTAAAAAAACGAAAGAATCAGAATTTTATAGAATGGATTAAGTCATTTGGACCATCCGGTTCAACCATAAAACATTTGATTATGCAGAAGAGAAGAATTTGCTAAAATGGCAAGTTGTGGTCTAAAAAAATTATTTTCGAAAGTTAAAGATGTGTTTGAAAGTAACAAAAGAGACGAGGTTCTATTATAAAAATTCAAAAAAGAAAAGGTGTTTGAGCTTTGAAGAATTATTTATGTGTATACACAAATAGAACCGGTTAAACTACGGACCAGTAGCCAGCGGTTCAGCCACTGGTTAGGTTTTTAAGACAATGCCTCCATCTATAGAGTTTGAGGAAGGAAGAAAAGATATTTGATTATTTTAATAAGTCTGATTTTCAATAAATTACCCACAATAAATTTTTGATATTTTCATTGATAGAGCTGTAGGTCTAGCAACTTTGGTGTTGAGTCAATATCATGTTTTATTATGCACGATTGGAAATTCAAATATAATATTCAATCAGGACATGTGTAATCTTAATTATAAAAAAATAGCAATATTAATATTTATATATTAAAAAATCTCAAACATATCTCATAAAGCTAATTACAATTTGTTTTATATACAATTTTACTTATGAAATATAAATTTGAAATCTGATGATATGGATTTTAAGAATACATAAGTAAAAAATGTTAATTTCGTTATCAATAGTAAATTAATTTTAGTTCATGGACGCAGGAAAAGGACACTAGCGGAGGAAGAAAGTTGAATGGAATCACATGCAATTGGGTCCAATTTGCAGCAATCCACAAAATATGTTGGCCGACCTTTGATCACAATAGCAAAAAATACCTAAAATGTTTGTTTGTTGGAGATGTACTGAAAAAAGAAATTAAATTTATTTAACCATTAGAGTTAGTAAATTAGACCTAGCTGATCCAATGGATGATTATTTAGTTTTTCTTGTAATAATAATAATAATAATATGTGTGATGCACTTGTTTATCTAGAATCAAAATGATAAATTAGCAAATTTAAAATTCTTTTGTAAAACTATATTAGGAGTCTGTGATCAAAAATCAATAAAATAACTATTTGATATACTGATGAACTATAGCTCAAACTGTATAAACGCTTGGCAGCAAACTGCTAGATCGTGGGATTGAATCCTCCCACAAACGCTCTCCCCTCCCCAATTATCAAAAAAAAAACTATCTGATATATTTTTTAAAGTTGAAATAATAATTTAAAAGATAATAAAAGACTGTCATATAAAGCAAACTATCGGGTTAACAAAATTGGCGCTGTAAAGCTAAGAGATTATATTGTTTGAAGTTAAAGAAAAAGAATTGTGATGGGAGAGAGAAATAAGTTGAGGGACTATTTATGCAAATTATTGTGATAAGAATTCAAGTACACATATCTGTCAAAGAAAGGTCATACATCAACTTTTCTGTCTTTCAATTTAGTCCCCACTTCTTTATCTCCATTCTTTGCATTTTTTCCTTTTAAAAGGCGCAAATGGAAATACACTTAACATTATGGCCTGCCATTCCTGCATACTGTGCCAAACATCTGCATTTATTTTACAAAGAGCTTATAATAGGCAATGGAAGTTGACATTTTCAATCTCATGTTTATTTTCTTTAAATTTTCTAAAACAAGTAAAATCTATCTATGTTCATTCATTCTCCCATCTTTTTATCTTTCCGTGATGATCGAGACCTACAGCACGAAAATAAAAATACTGAAATAGATAAACGAAATAGAAAGCTGACAGTTTTTTTCCGTAAATATAGGTTATAATTTCAAAAGCATTTCCAAAGAAAGAAATGAAATACCGAGGTGTAAGACTTGATAAATTTTTATGCAATATAAATAAATACAAGAGAAAAATGCCAACAAAAAGAAGGTAGATTTCATTTCCCAAATTTATTTTTAAACAATTGAGATTATGGTACACAAATTCAAGTGTCTTATGCCTAAACTCTCGATCTCTCAACAATTTATATAATAATAGTAACATTTAAGCTATGTACATGAACTCTAGCAAACCATCTAACTGGAACAAAAAACAGCTGCCTAGACTAGCACTCAATCAAAACACAAAATAGCTAGTTTCACTGGCTACCTCTAATTTATGATACTCTTCCTTTCAACATGACTGCAACAACTACCAATTCTTGGAAATGATGCTTGTGACCTTTTATGCACCATTAGGAACAAGTACGAGTTACCGCCTATTTACGAACTTTCATGGAATTTGACTGATCTAGACAATGCTGCTGGATTGGCATGTAGTACTGAAGAAGTTTCGGTTGCATGATTCTTATCATTGCCTTTTGATTCGAAGACTTTAAATAGTCCTCGTCCGCCAATTGAGTCAGGCTTGTCCTTGTTAATCCCCAGTGTCTTCCATATAGAACTTTTTGCAGCTTCTCCAGGGTCATCGATCCTCAAAGTTTTTGGAATCCATATCTTTTCCTTTGTTGGCTCTTCTTCAGTGTCGCTTGGTTTGAGCACACTGTCATCCCTTGAATGTTTCCCCAAGGTTGGAGAGTTGGGGCCAGAAGTTGGTGCAGTTTGGTTGGGAGACGGTGGCTGAGGTATCCATGGCATGTTCCAATTGGCCGGTACAGTGCAACCCCAGTAAGCCGCTGCAGGATAGAATGGCATAGGAAATGCAGGATGGCAAAAAGCAGTTGGTGGTAATTGTGAGTTATACTGAGCGGAATTCCAAGGATAAGGCCAAGGAGTGCCGTGAAAACATGGTACTTGAGGTGGAAAGGCCGGACAATTTTGTGTTCCAGGATCTTGAGATCCATCTTTGCTAGCTTCGTCTTTTGAAATTGATGTTGTGGATATATTTCCTTTCAAATGAGTATCCCCATTTTCTATACCTACGTAGGATACGGGAATCCTCAACGCTTCAGGTTTATGAAACCCATTTGTTGTGATGTTCTGCTTTGTTCTATCAGCAAGACTCAACACGGAAGCCATTGATTCATGAAGTGGAGCTTCCGAGCCAAAGGTAAGGACTGTCCCATTACTTTTTAGTGCAGGATGATGAACACCATTTGAAATTTCTGTTCCAACATGCTGGAGAGCTTCAGAAACAGTTATGTGACGGTAATGTGAAGCAGAGTTCTTGTTTTTACGACGACCGGCACCAACAGGAACATTTCTCATAGTCCCTCCAGCTGTCCAATATCTCTGGCAATTCTTGCAGAAGTGTCGAGGCTGATTCACATTGTAATTATTGTAGTAGCAGAACTTGGTGTCCATGCTATTACAACGAGGGCATGGGATGATCTTATCAGGTTTTTTTAGAATCTTTTCTTGTGAATTACTTGTATCAGTCTGTTCTTCCTCTGTCTTTGCAGTTTTTGATTCCTTGTCGTTCTCAGCAGATGTTTTGCGGTTTTCACTTATCTCCGAAGTTGCTTCTGGATTTGAAGACTCTTCTGAAGTCACCGCTTGGGCTCCATTTTCCTGTTTATTTTCTGTTGTTTTTTCTGCTTCTGCATCCTGTATTCATATCAAAAATTAGGGAAAACATGTAAGAATTTATCCTGGTTTCTTACATATTTAAATTAACATATACCACAACATTAGGAGTAAGGATTAAGGTCCACATATTTTAAAGGACACTACGTTCGAATGAATCAACAAATCAGTTGGTGATCATAGTCTACAATAACCAAACACAGACATCAACTGATACATAGAATCTTCAGTATTTAGAATGAACGGAAACGCCCAAACGCAAAACATGGGTTGCACGGAAATAGAAACACCCAAATGCGAAACACGAAACGGCAAAACAACAGTTTTACAAGAATAAATTATAAATATAGTTTGGAGTTTCAAAAGTATTCTTGGAAACAAAACGCTAACAAGTAAGACCAAGAAAAGTTTTGGTAGAACATAGGCAGCAACAAACAAAAACCTAGAACCAATATTACTATTTCAAAGAAAACAAATCAAGGAGACGCCAATTACAGTCAATCTGAGCTATACCAGTAAACCTCTACAGTAATACACAATCTAAAGCAGCCAAAAGAAGAATAATTGAGGTTTTTAAACAGTAAAACCTAAGATCTAACTCCAACTGGTAAGAACATACCAAATAGACTGTTTTTTTATCAGATATGGTTCTATTTCTTCAAAAATACCTATAAATTCATTAAAATTTTATTACCCAGATGAATAAAGATTGACCCTAAGAAACTTGAACAGATATGAAGGGTTCAAAAGCTAAATTGCTCAGTATAATCAAGTACTACTAAATTTGACTCTTCAAAGACCACGAAAGAAAAGCTCAATACTAAAATTTAAAAACAAGAAAACAAACAAATCAACAGCTCAAATACTACCAAGCTAGTTAAATTGACCATATTAAAACTCAAATTAATCTAAAAACTAAAATGAACCCATTAATTAATCCCAGATTCTCAATACTGGGTCAATTTCTAAAACACAAAAACCCCCAAAAATTTCACCAATCAAAAAAACCTAAACAATTATTACCATATTATCATCACTGTTTCTCTCTTCACCATCATCTCCTTTAGTAAAATCATCACCGCCCTCATCTTCATCAAGAACAGTAGAGCTCCCACAAGATGGACGGTCTGGATGATCTTGACCACAATCGTCAACTCCACTACAAGTAGCAGTAAGAGTACTTGCAGTGGAATTCTCTTGCAGAGGAATCGTCATCCCAAACAGCTTAATTGCCGGGTCTTTCGCCTCCAACATTTCTGCTACTCCGAGGATAATAATAATAAAACTAACTTAAATTTGACGAAATTGACTGTTATAAAGCTGTAAACTTTTTAGAGAGAGAAACATAAAGAGTGTGACATGGAGCTTTTTTTAATCTTTATAGAGAGAGAAATCGGACAACGTGTGTGTCTCTTTGATGCTTTTGTCTATGTTTTTACGTTTTTTTTTTGCCATGTCAGCATCTGTTTTAATTCTGAGCCACAAGTTTGGTTTGTGGCTTCAATAGAAAGATTTTCTTTTCTTTTTTTATTCTCTACTCTTTCCTTTCTGTCCTAATCAGCATTTTTTTCCTTTTTCAGTTCTTTCTATTTCCTCGCCGATTAATCGCTGTCCAGCCTCGGTGTTATTAGATTTTTTTTTTTAAGTTTAATGTTACTTTTTATATTATTTGTATATTTTTGTGGATGTAATTGTAAGTTGGCCCATTGCTCCACCTTTTAGACATTTTTTGTATCTTAATTAATGCTAGCTAATTTGGCAACATCTAAAATACCAACTTGGGTTTGTTAAAAGTAAAGTATTAATTCGGGTCTATTTAAAATATTTTAAAATTCTAAAGATATGGTAAATTGTAATATTAGAATGGGTTGAATAAAATAAGAAAATTGGATTTGTTTTAACTTATGTTGGGCTATTTTTAAAAGTTTTAAATAGTTTAAATTTATATTTATTTTAATTACTCTTAAAAACATGTTAGTATAAAAGTGACACTTTTCTTTCTAACTTTCATCACAAAACAAAGTTGTAAGCTTCTGAATGAACCAAACTCGTTATTAGCTAATATCATGAATTTTTTTTTCTTAAAATTAATATTTGATTGAAGATATGGGATATATATATATATATATATATATATATATATAGCTAAAATTTATAACGGTTAGTGAATTTTTTTATATACTTTGAATACTCAACACGGAAAGTTATTGTTGCAATTTCAACAAAAACATTGCTTATGTGGCAACAAAAAAGTCGGATTTTACATAATTTTACTTTGGCCATGCACATAAGTGATAAATCAATTGAATTTATTTCTGGCAAAAAAAAAATTGAATTTATTTAATAATCTCAC
Source organism: Mercurialis annua (assembly GCF_937616625.2). Taxonomy (NCBI): domain Eukaryota; kingdom Viridiplantae; phylum Streptophyta; class Magnoliopsida; order Malpighiales; family Euphorbiaceae; genus Mercurialis; species Mercurialis annua. The sequence goes on along the minus strand of NC_065573.1, from coordinate 33,397,942 downwards.
ATTGTTGTAAAATAAAAATTGAATTACTAAAATATAAAATTATATTTTAATAACTCCAATTCTTTTTACCCAAAATATATATGAAGTATCTGTTGACCCATAAATTTTTGGCTCATAAAATAAATTGGGCTTAGTATTATTAGACTTTCAAATATATTTAATAATTTAAAATTAGTTATTAAATAAAGTCTAAATAATATTAAATAAATTATTTTGGGTAAGTCAACAAATCATACTTACCTAATATTAAAGAATATGTTATTTTTGTCTATTAGTTAAGTGAATATATTATTTAACTAATTAGAATAAAATTAATATTCTTTCCAAGTATAGAGATATGTGCATAAATACATATTCTCTACACTCCTATAAATAGGAGTTCCCTCACAACACAAAAAAGACAAGACATCACACTCAAGTCGTGGAAACTCTGCAAACAAAGCGATAAAGAAGCTCTGCATAATTTCTACAAAAAGACATACATAATTCTCTAGCCGCCGGAATTCTGCAAACAAAGCAACATAGAAGCTCTGCATAATTTCTTCAAGCGACTACAAAATCACTCTTAAATCGTGGAAACTCTGCAAACAAAGGGATAAAGAAGCTCTGCATAATTTCTACAAGTGACTACATCAAATCAAGCCTCCATATTCGAATCTTCATACGTTGTGTTCATCGCCCGTCAAAGATTCAACCAAACGACTGCATATTAAATCAAGTCTCCATATTCGAATCTTCATACGGCGTGTTCATCACTCGTCAACGGTTCAACTTTTTCCTTCACTAAATTGAAGGAGATTCTACAACGGATTCAAGAACAAGCTTCATAAGCCTTTGATCCACAAATATTGAAGGAAAGCATCAAAGGATTTAATTTCTACACGTGTAGAAATTACCCCATAGAGATTGTACTCGCTTTTTGATTAAATTCAATAAAATTGACATTTGTGCATTATTTCTTGTTTCTTAATTTCAGGACAAAAAATTCGTGTTAACAGTATCATTTATTCTCTTGTGAAAAAAATAATAAAATGAAAGGAGAGAATTGAGAGAAAAATATTGATGATAGGAGAGAAAAACTGATTTATTTTAATATATTTATAAATTTAGATATAATAGAATGATAATAAAATTTATTATAGAAAATGAATAAAATAAATATTAAAATATCATTATTATTGTTTGATATTTTAACACTTTTAAATTTTCAAATTAAATATACCATTAGAAAACATATTTTATATTTTCCGATTATAGTATCATTTTCTTTTTAATAAAAAAACATAAACAAATTGATATGGAGATGAAAAATATCCATTTGTCCTAAATTAACAATAATAATTAGATTTTTATTCTAAATTATAAATAATTGTTTATTATTAAATATTAAATATTATAGATTTTTATTACTTATACTAATACATATTATGTTTAATAATAATTGTAAAAATAAAAAGTAATTCTTTAATGTTAGTTTTATTTAAAGTATTTATCAAATTTCGAATGGAAAGAATTGTACATGGTCGAGATACTTCATTGTCCAAATCTAACGGCGGAAAGTACGGAGGCTTGAAAAAAAAAAGGCCTATCAAAGAGTTTTATAATTAAATATTACAAACAAAGATAACTATACAACACAATTATCGTGTCATGTCATTCATACCAATTGTACATTAGTCATATAGAAACTTAAATAATAAAAAATTGAATAATAATTAAAAAATTATTTATCATAAATGCCCATTGATTTTGATATGAAAATCACATAACGGAACGGTTGTATGAAATAAACACTCAACAAACAAATACATTTAAAACCACATCAAAATATGATATCATAGTTATCACGTGGAAGAAATTTTTAGGTAAACTCAGTCTATCATGTTATCTATAAACTAACCTATCATATTATAACACGTCATTAAAATAGTGGCACTATCGTAATTTTGTTTATTACTTATTTATACTTTTAAATAATAATATTATGATAGTGTCATTATTTTAATGACGTGTCATGATGTAATAAATTTAATCTACGAATGACATGGTGGACTGAGTCTAACTAAGAAGACCCACTATTTACTCCTGAAATTGGCAATATGTAAACGCACAGCTTCTTGCCACGTTAGACTCATATTCTGTGAAGTAGGTCCCACCCCAAAAAGGTAGAGAAAAGTGAAGCTAGGGCGAAAAATAGGTCCTTCATAATCTGTTACCACACGTGTGAAGCATCTACCAAAGATTTATAAATAAAAGAATCTGTTTTTAGTGGCTCAGAATAATCCTGGTTACATGGATATATCCTATAATATTGACACGTGTACTATAACCAAAAGCTGGTGTCTATCTATCTTTTACACTCGCGTTAGATTTTGATTTGCTATTGGGGTTAATAAATATTTGTAAAGTAAGTACACGTCATTAAATATATTTTTTTTCTATTTGTGTTTTTTTTTATGACCAGGTTAGTAGGATTTTGTTTGAAATTAGCAAGACAGCAAGTGAGGCTTGGCCACATTAGCTAAGCTCTCGGGCTAATAATCACCCATGACACCTCAACTTTAAGGATACGGGCGCAAAACCTTCTGATGTTTAAAAGCGGACGCCAAACCCCCTGATTTTTGTAGCGGCGTTCACTAAACCCCTTTTGGACGAAATATGACCAAAATACCCATGGCGCCGTTTTTCCTGGTCAACTGACTTTTTTTTCAAAAAAAAAAATAAATAAATAGTGGCGCCACGTCACCAAACTATCCTAAAAAAATTAAAACACCTAAAATACCCCTAAAACACCCAACCCAATCAAATCAACCCAATGACATCCAACCAAACCACTTTCACCCGAACCGCCACCACAGCCACCGCCGTCGCCGGAAAATTTTCCGGTCATCTTCTCCGATTCGAAGATGACCGGAAAATTTTCCGGTCATCACCACCGACGATCTGTTCCTCAGTGAGGAGCAGGCCGTCGTCGTCTGTTCCTCAGTGATCTGTTCCTCGATCTGTTCCTCACTGAGGAACGATCTGTTCCTCAGTGATGAACAGATACTGAGGAACGATCTATTCCTCAGTTGAGGAACAGATCTAGTGGTGATGAAATTTGGGAATGGCTCCTAAAATTATTAGGATTTTGTTTGAAATGTCTCGCAATGCATTTATGAAATTTGGGAATGGCTCCTAAAATTTTAAAACCCTCCATTTTCCAAACTCCAACAACCCTTAAATAAATTTTAATTTAATATTTCCTGCCTTTCAAATTGATAGACAATATTTTAAATTTTTTATTTCAAAATATTGTTCTTAAAAAAACAATTATCCATAATAATTTAATATTTAAAGACTTTATGATATTACCTCATAAATTCTGAAAACTTTTGACGAAAATAGAAAGACCAAGGAGGTTAAATTCCCTATCAATAAAAAAATACATAACGGGAATTAATATTATTATTACTCCATAATTTGTAACACTATTCTTCTTTAAACTATAGACAATTATTGTGACTTTTGTTACCATTAACATCACACAAAAATGACTGCAATTAGAGATAATCAAGCATCAATGCATGATTTTGGTTTTTTGAAACATATTTTAAAAGATAATTGTTTAATTTATAATTCGCAATAATATTTTGTTGACTAATAATGCTTATAAAACTAGGATTTTTTTAAGAATATTTGAAAAAATATGTTTTGCACCCTGACAATGATGCAAAACATAATAAAGTGAAAAAGGGAGAGTCCTAATTCCAAAATCCAGCCCATCCAGGCCATGATTCTGTACCTAGTTAGAAGGCAAAAACACTCAACTTTCATGGTGAAGGAACTTGGAAATTTAGTCATCCTAACAAATCATTGTTTCAAAGAGTATATTTCAGTTTGCAAATCACAAATCCTTGAAGGAGAAAGTGCAAGACAAATTCAAGAAACTACCATGTTATTTACATCGTTCCCAAGCTGCAAAAATTGGATCTTCTGCATTCGGAACATGAACGGATCATCTACCAGTTCGAACTCAGGGCTATCTTCATTGATCTATTCCAAAAATGAAAATCTGGCGCAGTTAAGACATTAGTAATACATATAGAAATGTCTAAAGAAAACAAATTTGTGGATTTTTTTATTAAGAAAACAAGTATCCAGAAAGATATAAATCTTTAGGAATTTGATAAGTGAAGAAACAAAACTGATTGTTCATTGAGAAAAAGAAACGAGGTCCAAGGCAATTCAGTGCTTTTGGATAAGGTACCCAAAAAAAGAGTTGCACATTTAATATCCAGATTTTAGTAAAGCTGAAGTTCAATATTGATTTCTTTTTATTTATTAATAGCAATTATGTAATCTTTATTCAAAATTGTTTAGCTAATTATTCCAATAATCTAAAACTTGCTGCTCATTTATCTGTAATTATTGAATGCTAATTAAAGTTTGATAATTAGCGATTTTGCTATACGTTCTTCAGTTTTGAATATGAAAATATGTTACCTGCTTTAGAAGCCACTCTCTGTCTACAAGCAGCAGACACATAATTCTCAGTCAGGAAAATCCAACTCTTTGGAGATTCCTTTAGGATCTGCATTCTTGATTATCCAAGGATGTTCCAGGATTTTCTGTAAGGAAAGCCTCTTTGAAGAGTCTTTTACCAAAAGCTGCAAATAATTTTAAAGTCCATATTCAGGGAAGTAAGTCACTGCAATATTTGTTTTTCAACTCCAACAATTCAAACACAAACTTACTCTAGCGATGAGATTTTTAGCTTCCATAGACACCGGAGGATCAGAAGGGAATGTTAGATCAACTTTCATAATCCTGCACTAATCCAATCTATGCTTACAAACTTGATGTGAGTAAAACCTAAACAAACATAAACGCATACATTTACCATTCCTTACCTGCTGAAGGTATCCTTTTGACTTTCAGCTTCAAATGGAGGGGCACCATAGAGGAACTCATAACACAGTATGCCTAAGGTCCAATTATCGACTGCATAATCATGAGCTTTATTCTCTACCATTTCTGGTGCCAAGTAATCCAAAGTGCCACACATGGTGCGTCTCTTGCTCCTCGATTGCACAGACCACCCAAAGTCTGCAATCTTCAATCGACCCTACAAATATTTGAAACATTCCTGAAATGGGTTGGTAGAAGATAAAAAACAAGTGCAACTTCAGCATAAAGGAATCCCAAAAAAAAAGAAAAGACCGTGCAGAGTCACTTCAGTGCTATGACTATGCCAGTAAAATGCCACTTTAATTTGGATATAGGATAAAGGACCAGCCATAGCTGCAGTCTATCCAGGCACTTATAATGTACTTTCTAGAAGGCAAAACACTCAACTTTCTTACTTCAATCACAATTCATGCTCGAGGAACTTGGAAATTTAGACATCCTAACTACCCCTAACCTCGAAGTGAAACATTCTTATAGTGAAGGGACAAAATCCATGTCAAAAGTCAGTAATCAAAGGCACAGATAATGCCAGTAAAATGATATAGAACTTTATTGAAATCACAAGAATACATGAAATTAATGCGCACATCACAAACAAAGATTAAACCTCAGTCCCTCATCATTGCTAAACAAGCCAACAATCTACCTCATAATCAAGCAGCAGATTTTCCGGCTTGATATCCCTGTGAATCACGTCATGCTTGTGACAGTAAGCCAAGGCGTTTGTGAGACTTGCAATGTACTGAATTTCAAGCAGGACAAAACCAAACATAAAATCAAAACCACATCAATTAAAGAAAAGCTCTCTAAAATTAAGAGTTAGAAACAGAACCGTGGCTGATTCCTTTTCGGTGAGATAGCGTTTCTTTTTAAGCTTTTTATAAAGCTCGCCACCTTCAGCATACTCGAGTATCAAGAAAATACGCTCCTCATCGTGAAACCAGCCGAAGAGACGCAAAACATTAGGGTGATCGAGACTTGCTTGGATCTCCATTTCCCTCTTTAACTGATGGTGAAAATTGTACTTCTCGATCTGCTCCTTGAAAATTACTTTCAAGGCCACCATATACTTGCTCTGCCAATAATCAACAAACCAAAAGAAAATCATGAAATTGAAATGAAATTTTCTAGGGTTTGAACAGATTGGGAAATTTACCTTGACTTCTCTGGCTAGGTAAACTCTTCCGAATTTTCCTCGTCCTAAAGGTCGGCCGATTTCAAAATCTTTAAGCGACCAGTCCCCCCTTTTTCTCTTGGTTTCTCCTTCTCCGACTGTATTATTTTCTTGGACTGCTTCATCTTCTTGTAGCGTTGAAGACATGGTACTGGCGATTTCAATTTCTGGGGTTTGATTTTGTGCTTTCTGAATTGCAATCTAGACCTTACTTATTTGAAAGGTTTTTTATTTTGTATGTCAGGGGAGAGAATTTGAAATTCATATTTTCCCGCTTCTGTTTTTAACGCCTTGTTTGGGAGTAACGGAGTCCAAGTTTCTTAATCCAAGATACTATATTATGAAATTGACAAAAATAAATATATACGAAGTAAATCATTTAATCTCTTGTAAAAAAGGTACTTTAAATTTAATACAAACTAATAAGTTAGTATAATTCTATGAAATTATTATTATATACTATTTATTAATTATTATATGAACCAAATGCGATTTAAATGTTTTTTTAGCCACGTGCTACGCACGTTAACGATATCTATATGACCCGTTAATTAATATTATAATTGTATATTTTTTAATAATGTATTATTATTTAAATTTTATAAGACTTGTGTTTTTTTATTTGTTTTTTTTTAATTATTTTTTAAAATTTTAATCTTTTATTGGAAATGTTAAAAAGTCAAAATTAAACAATAGATTTAATTTTTGATATTGTTGTTATTAAAAAATGATAATATGATTGAAGCAAATTTACATTATTTTTCATTGTAAATAACTAATTAATATCAAAAATATCAAAACTTTAACATAAATATTATAATATAATTATTTAATATTATTGAAACTCGTCATATTTTTTTATATATAGTGATATATTTGTGCAATTCCTTTTAGAATTAGGATTTTAACATATAATGATAGTTGTTGCACATGAATTTAATACATAATGTTAGCTACTGCGATGATAATTTTGAATATGTTTCCTTTATGGATTAGGAATGTCATCTTTTTATTTGTTAAGCACAAATATTCTTATATGTCACAATTAGGAATATCAACTTGGATAAAATATGTAAAGAGTATTTTTGTCCGTGAATGGAAGTATTCCCCCCGCGAATACACTTTTATATTTCTTATAGATTTCGAATATATGTTCTTTTTTTGTCAAAGACGATAGACTTTTTTAAATAATAAAAAAAATTAAGAAAAATAAAAAAGAAATTATACTAGTGATTGAAGAAAACCGGAACTGTCAAGGTTATGAGTTCATTTCCTCCCACAAGCGTAGAGATGACCACTGTTCATAACCCCGACGGTCCCGGTTCGAAACCGCTGGATCGCGGTTCAAGAAAAACTAGAACTGGCCCGGAACCGTCTAAGTGTCGGTTACATGACGGTTCGAAACCGTCCGGTTCAAGTTCCGGTTTAAATTTGAACGGTTTACAAAAAAATTGAAAGTAAAATTAAAATATAATTACTAAAAATATATAATTTAAAATATAATAACACGCGGAGATAATATTATAAGAGAATAATAAAATAGATCAAATTTTTAATGTTATATATAAATATTAAAAACTAAATAGCAATTTATCGACGGATTTGACCCTTAAACTGTCGGTTCCGATCCAGAACCGCCGGTTCACGGTTCAAAATATTTGGAACCGGCCCGAAACCGGTCGTTCTACGGCTTCGGGCCGGTTTTAGTCCGGTTCCGGGCCAGCTCTACATAAGCGCTCCCCCTCTCCAACTTTCAGAAAAAAACTTAATTTTAATATGAATCAATAAAATAAATCATGGTGAATTACATATAATTTAAATAAATATCACTATAGAATAAAATCTATAAAAAATACTTAACAAAAATAATTGTTCCATATTATTACAATTATTATTATGTCATTGTCAACCATGGTTTGAGAGAAGACTAAAATGCGAGTTTGTTTTTTACTTCATTATAGAAGAAGAAATCTAAGATATTTCTCGAAATGAAAAGTCGTGTCACTCCACCATAACCCTAAGTGGTCTATCATGGCGTAATCTTAGGTCCATCCTATAGTAATAAAAACAACTTTTTTACGTGTCAACTTGTAACTTTAGCAAAATTTGATGATGGATTTTAAAAATATTTTGATATCATGTGGTTCAGTATTTTTTCATTTATGACTTTGTAAGCTCCTTGAAAGACTTTCTTTAATAGCAAGCATAAATTATGTACCATGTTTTCAAACATATGGACTTCAAGTTTGGAATAAATCTTATTCTATTAAGTTATAAAAACAATTAATGAGAAGTTATTTTTGTGGATTTTGTAAAATTATTTTAAGTTTATCTTACTTAGACTATTTTATAATTAAATAAAATGCTTATAATTTATTTGATGGTAATATCTAACAGTGTAATGTTTTTATATAGTTTCTCAGTATATCTTTATATGAAATAATAAAAATAAATATTGGAAAACCTTTAATTTAAACCATGTCTTAGTAAAATTTAAAAATTTACAAGTGATGGCTTTTTTACTCTAAAATTAATTTAAGTTTCACCTGCTTAATTTTTGGCGGTCTATTGGAAGAAAATATTATATATTTGTTTATTTTATAAATATTTTTTTAATGATTTAAATATCTATAATATAGTATTTTATACTCCTTCTATCTAATTAAAATAAAAAGGTGATATTTTTGTTTGTCCCATAAAAATAAAAAATTGTGTTAAATAATATTAAAAATGGTAGTTTGTGCATTAAAATGAGAAAATTTAAACTATGCGATTAAAATAAAAAAACGTGTAAAGTTCGTGATTTTTTTTGACATTAATTCTTCATTTATGATCATTTGTTTAATAGCTTTAAACATGTTAATAATCTTGCAACGAAAGAAAGGTGGGCCAAGCCCAAATACATACCCCACAAAATCATGGAAGCATCATTAGAAGTCCAAAAGCCCACCCAAAAGAAGAAAAAGAAACATAAATTAGGCCACGTAAATACCAATTTAACAATACAATTTTATTGCTATTTAACGTGTCTGATCTGACCCTCTCCTTCCTTTTTTTTAAATACAGATTTTGATAAATAATTGATTGAATTAAGAAACAAAATTAAAGGCCACAACGAGTTAAATGAGAACTCTTCCTTGTCTTCTCTGCTTCTTGCCGGCCACAGACTAAAGATCTCAATTTCTTTTTCATAGTCATTTTCACTGCAATTCAATCTAATTCAATTGTTTGGTATTATCTTCAACATCTGGGCACCGACCGAGTTTGCATCTTTATATTGGAAAGTAGGTGAATTCTTGATCTTTTTTTATTTCCTATGAGGTGGGTCGATCTGGTTTTTGATTTAGTTTAGTGGGTTTGATTTGTTTTTCTTATTTGGATCGGTTGAGATTGGTGGGTTTGTTTTGGATTTTGTTAAAGATTGAGTTTGTGACTGAAAAAAAACTTGCTGGGTTTGATTTGAAATGGTCTATTTTCATAGCTCAATATCGGTTTGCAACTCAGTGGACCAATCAGTTATGGCTAATTCTGTGAATTCTAGTGAGTTGCATCCAAAATCAAGGAACAAAAACCATGGACAGAACAGTAGGAAGATGAATAATAACAGTCATATGAATTGCTCTAGTATTCCTGTCTGTGATCGATCTCGATCAGCTGTTGTTGATGTTGTCATCTTGATTGCTGTTATTATTTCTTGCGGGTTCTTGCTGTTTCCTTATATCAAGATTATAACTCTCTTTTTCATTGAATTAATTACTGTTATGCACTCTGTGTTCAAAGAGGAAATCTTGAGAAGTCCTGTGATTTATGCATCTGTTGGAGTTGGTACTTTTTTTGCTGCAATAGCTGTTTGGACAGTGTTCACTTGTACAACTAGGAAATGCGGGAATCCGAGCTGCAAAGGGTTGCGAAAAGCTGCGGAATTCGACATTCAACTCGAGACGGAAGAGTGTGTCAAGAACTCTAATAATGGTAGTTTGGGGAAAGATGGGGGTGTGAAGAGGGGACTTTTCGAATTGCCTCGCGATCATCATCGTGAATTGGAGGCTGAACTTAAGAAGATGGCGCCGACGAATGGAAGAGCAGTTCTTGTGTTTCGAGCAAGGTGTGGATGCTCCGTTGGGAGATTGGAAGTTCCGGGATCAAAGAAGCAAAAGAAGATCAAGAGGTAGGGGGTTACGGATTTAAATACAGGCGTAGAATCATAAGGGAGAGAGGAGTGTGTTCTCCAATTGATCTTCTGAGGAGCTACCTTGTTATTAAATAAGCTCATGGCAATAAGTTGTAAGAATCCTTTCTTTCATATATATATATACATTTGGTTATAGTGGAGAATATAAGAATCCTTTCTTTCATTTATCTTTATTTGATATTATTTATATGAATATTTGATGATAATTGTTGTTTGTGAGATTTTACATGTTTGGTTTGGAAGATAATTGGTTTCAACCTATGATGCACGGAAACTTTGAGAAAGATGCGTTTCTTTGTTTTGGAAACGTTTCTATTTCCGGAACTCATAGGAAAGTAACCAAGTATTGAATTTGACATAAGTTGTGATGCACAAAGAGTGATATGTGATAACTATGTCCATTTTGTTTCAATAAGATGCACTCTGCATTGTTGTTCTTCTATTCATAAAAGTAAAACTTTTGCTGAATTCCTTTGGCTGTGAGCTGCAATTGTCAATTCTCGTGTTTTCAGCGTTTTTGCGAAACTCCAGAACTGTATATTTATAATAATTTACAAAAACTATTGTTTCTGCCCATTTGTATTTTTCAGCGTTTCTTTCTAATTTCAAAAATACCTGTGGAACTTTGAAACTCTATATTTATAATTATTTTTATAAAAATTATTGTTTTGGTCTTCTTTCAGCGTTTCCTATTTAAATGTTTATGTTTCCATGCGACATAGGTAGCATCTTTTTGCAACATGAAAAACTAGTAGCTGTGTATTAGCAGATATTTCACCTCAGAGATAGAATTCATGAGGCTGATTCAGAAAGAGGAAGATTACTTACGGATTATTTTACGATAGTAGAATGATGAACAATTTGCGGAAGCTAATAATAGTAAAAAAAATCAAATACAAATACAAATACAAATTCTAACTCGTTACTATTATAAATGCAATAATCAAAATCAAAATTTTAACTCCAATGGTGTCCGCCCTTCACCAACATCATCGCCCGTCAATGCCAGAATCATCTTTCGATTCTTTCCATCTACTTGTTGTTGGCTTAACATATTGGCAAATAGGGCAAGATGGGTGAATACTCAACAACTTGTCGATTCAATGTGGATGGAATGAACACATGATCAAAGGGTGTACAACTAATCTCGTCTCGTCGCCGATACCAATTTCATCTAGGCAAACAGAACAATCTCTAACATCATCTTTATCAGTCAGTTTCATTATAGGCAAATTAGGCCTGATCTCTATCTCATCACGAAGTTTTGAATTCAGATGTATACGAACGTCTTTTATAGATTGGAAATTTTGAGATATTTTTGCAGGAGAGCATGCTAACAAGTTTTTATAATGACTGAATATTTTTTGGATTAGTTATGTAATAGGAAGATAATAAATTATTTATAAACAATAGAACTCGAACTTCATTGAAAGACTATACTAATATAAATAGGATTTCCTTTTCTGTTTAATCTAAAATTACAAATAAGTGATTATTTTTTTCTTTTTCATAAAAGTAAAATTGTTGCTGCTAAATCACAAATACGTGACTAGTATTTTCATGATTTAGAACGTCTAGTGTGGGGAGAGTAATTGAATAACAAGACAGTTGAAATTTGATTTTGTTGTTGTTTAATTTGCCTAATAGCAAAGCAATCATATTAGCTTGGCCTGATGATTAATTTTTATATAAATTATTATGGAATTATTTTTGAAACTATAGACGTTGACGCAAAATATAAAGATGCACTCGATTAACAACTCTTAATCTGGAAAAAAAAAAAACCCAGGCAGATATATCATAAAAACTCAAGATACACGGATTAGGAGTTTTGTATAAATATGACAAAACAAAATTTTAAAAAGATTTAAAAGCTTTAATGATTTGCAATGATAGTTTTTTAGCTGAACTGAAAAGTAAAAACGTATAGAAGTTGGATTAAGAGATAAAATATGTTGGGAGTGAAATGTAAAGTAGGAGTATAGGGTTTATTTTTTTATTATCTAGATCTACAATGTACTGGGACGATTTAAGTTGTAATCTTGCTTTCCTTAATATATAATCTGCCTTTGTAAAAATAATGTAGAGTAGGAGTAAGATTATAAGGTCAAACGAACGTGTAGACAGAAAAATAAATGAGAGAATAATTCTTATAGAATATTATAAGTAATTGTATTTTTTATTTAATATTACTAGTTTCCTTATAGTATAATATATCTTAACTTTTTCAATCCATTTTGATAAACTTTTTTAAACTTAGCAAATGCTATTGAAATATCAAACCTCATGCAATACAATAACAATTAAATATATGATTTTTTTTTAAAAAAATTGAATATACAGTTTTTTTTTAAATTGAAAAGGAATTATCAATCGAGATACAACATAATTCGAATAAATTGATTTTAAAAAATACCAATTTGATTTTAAAAAATTGGATAGATTTCTAAAAAATTAGCTAAATTTTGATAGATTTACACCTTTTGAAAAGTTTGGATATATTTTCAGAAACAGAAAAAAATGACTTTTTAACACAATTAGCCATTAAAAGGTCAGAAAAGCTACTTAAAACTATATTTCAATTACTTTCTGAAACGAAATTAAAAAATTAACCTTTTTCAAGTCAATTGCATTGAAAATTGTAGTGTATGATGTTAGTTGATGGATGATTAGGTCTTATAACCAAACAACATGTTTTATTTAGGCATGAAATGAAATGGACCCAACTCCCTCATGTCCTCTAGAAACTGATTTTGCCAAATATATACACTTTGCACTTACCTTGCCATTGCACCCTCCCCAATGCTTACTTTAGCTTAGGTCAACTTAATTTAAAATAGTTTATTTTTCATCCACGTATGTAAATGACTCGCTTGATTCACTTAATAATTTCTCAAAAAATTGCATTTTATTTTAATTAATTATAATTTAAAGATAATATTATTTTTAATAATTAAATTGGCTAATTAAATATAAAGATATAATAGTATTTTAATTAATTTAATTAATAAAGTAGAACTTACTTAAATTTTACTATGGAAGTTATGTCCCTGTTGAAAGGGGAAGTCAACCCCTTAACTTTTCGAAAAATAGATTGACAAAAATGAATCAAATGAGAAAAAAATGTTATTTTTAAAAAGTAAATTTTTTTGGTGAACTTACTCCCAATCAAGTGAGGTCGAAAATGTTGAGTTTAATTACAAACAAATTAGATATTTATGACGATTAAAGTTATTACTCCCTCCGTCCCAATAGAGTTGTCCACTTTATCTTTATCACATATTTTAAGAAAAACAATCATTGTTTATAGTTTTTGTAAAATTTTCCTTACTTTTCTTGTCATACCCCTATTTAATGTAGGGTCTACATATAATTTACTTTTATTAGTGGCCTTTAAATAGGGGTAATATAGAAAAATTAAGTGTAAAATTAGTTATTTTTTGAAAGTGGACAAGTGTTTTGGGGAAAAAAAAATTCTGAAAGTGAATAACTCTATTGGGACGGAGGGAGTATTTTACGATGATTTTCACCAGATATAAATGTACTATACAATATTATTAAGGGTTTCAATGTTAAAAAGAATAGATATAATTCAAGAACTATTAGAATGATGACGGTGAAATTGGTAGTTGCCTATACAATATTATTAATGGTTTCAATGTTAAAAAGAATAGATATAATTCAAGAACTATTAGAATGATGAAGGTGAAATTGGTAGCTGTAGCAGTTTGTCTGATCAAAAATGATATTGTCCTGGCAATAAATATAATTTAATTCTTTTTGATTTAAAGATTATAATTTATAAAAATACCTCCAACAATAAATTTTAGTTTTTTTATAATGTTAACTTACTACTACAAAACTATTTTAAATCATTAAAGAGAGAGATGTGTAAAAGAGATTATGTTAACATATAGAAAAAATTTATAAGGCAAGTCATTTTTTTAGTACACCAGACATTTATATAATTTATAGTTTGTCTATATGAATTCTCTAATAAAAGAAAAAGTTTGTCCATATGAATGAGGTATATGTCTCTTTAAATATTAAATTTATATATTGATTGATCAATAAATTTTTGATTAATCAATTTCTATCTATGTTTTTTCACACGGGACATGATTTTTAAGGAGCTAAAAACTAAAAACTAAAATAGGGATAAGGTACAAAAAATTTATCCAAAATCTCACTTGTTTTTTTTTTATATATATTTTTTCGATTTCAATTCAAACCCTCATATTTTTTTCCTTTACGAAAAAACATAAATTAACTGGAACATCCATTCATGTTAAGCTGTCTAACGTGACATTTTTTTCCTGTCACGAGACTCTGCGTGACAGTGTCTTTCAATAAAAAGGTACCAAATAATATTTACTCAAAATTTTACTTAGCCATTTAATGTTCTTTAAATTTTAATTTTGACCTTAATATTAATTGAATTGGATGTGTGATCTATTAACAAAAATGGCGTGGCATTAACATAAGAAGTTATGAACATGCAAAATTTAAATTTAGTAAAAAACACTAATATAAAAGAAAATATATAAACAAAAATACTTATCCATCTCTAATTCAATTGAAAGCTACCCATAGTAAAAGCAGCACTCGTTAATACTCCAAAGTCCAAACAATGAAAGAATTAACTGTATTAAAAGAACTAAATTAAAGTAATGTGCAGCTTTGCTTGCACTAAAAGTAAAATTCTATAAGCTAAAAGATATAAAACTCGATCATCATTAGACTCAGAAGACTCGGACCCACACCCATATCACCCGAACTCTCCGTAGAAAAAAGTTCCGATCGAGGAACCCTACTCTCAATACCGAAAAATCTCCACATCTGCAGCTGAAAATTTTCCAAACCACCGTCACCATCACCATCATTATCTGCATTACGATCTTCATCTGCTCGTCGTTCTTCTTTTTCTTCTTGTCCTTGTGGATCATCAGGCATAATGTATCGACAAACGGGACAAGTCGCATGAATATTCAACCACTTTCGAATACAACTCGAATGAAAGCCATGGTTGCATGGCATCTTACAAATCTCGTGGCCGATACCAATCTCATCTAAGCAAATTGAACACTCTACGACGCCACTTTTATCGGTGAGTATGGTTTTAGGCATAGCATCTATTGATTTTTTTGATGCAGGTAAAACTCCAGCTATTGTATCATCAATATTAAGTAACCCGCGCATGAACCGGATTAACCAGCTGCTAGGCACATCAGAAGAATATTCTCGTTCGTCGCTAATGCTAATTCTCTGACCAGTAATGTTACTATTATCGTTCGCCATTGTTTCTGAATTTTGAAATAGTTTGTGATGTCTATATATATAATATATATAGTGGGTTTACCGATCTATTCGAGATTCCTTAACTATTTAGGATATGGGATATATAGTGATAGTTCTGTAGAATCTTCTTATGCATGTAAGGGAGCTGTCCCCGCAAAATAAAATTTGAAATAATAAGTCCATTTACATATTGGAAACTAATAAATTGTTTACATAAAAGCTAATTTATATTCAATGAAATAATAAGTACGTATATAAATTTACAAGGTATTTAATATTCAGGCATGTAAGAATAACTGAATGAGTAGATGTTTATGAATAAAAGTTATTTTTATTATTATATAGTATAAAGTATGGATGACAAATATGCAAGTTTACCAAGTTTTTTTTTTTTAGAGAGGAAGCACTTGTGGGAGGATTTTGTTTAAATAGTCGTTTTTAATGTATTACTGCTTGAGTATAAATCAAATATTTTATGGTGCTTAACTAATTAATTACTAAATTAATATATTTATTTAATTTTTAAAATTTAATTTAAATAAAATATTAATGAATTGCCTTTGAATAAAAAGTAATCTAATTTAAGGACAATCCTTTAAAAAGATTATATATGAAGGATTTAAAATATATTATTAAAATTTAATTTATTCTAAGAAAAATATTGTTATATGAATCTTGTATATTAAGAAAATGCTATTTAATCCACTAATTTTAACTCATTTTATTGTACCGCCTGATATGACATGTTTCGATTCAATTCTTATTTCAATTTCCCTCTTTAATTGATCTACTTATGGATTAAAATTGATGGGTTAAATAGTGTTACTCTATTTTTTATTACTGATATTTAAACACATTATTGATATTTAATAATCAATTCATCTCAACCTCATATGATTATTTTTATTTTTTATTTTTAAAATCAAATTAAATTTGATAACTATGATCATAATAATATTAATATTTTAAATTAGCATCTTAATACGGTTAAAAAAAATCAAAAGAACCAAATTCATATAAAAAATATCTATCACTACACTAAAAAATAATTCCAAATGTACAAGATATAATCGTTTTCTCCTATCTAATTATAAGACCCGGACCCGGACCCATCACCCAGATTCTCCAGGGAAGTTTAGTCCGATTGAGAAAGAAACGTAATCTCAATAGCAAAAAATCGCCTCCTCTGCCGCCGGCCATCTTCTTCAACGATCTTCATCGTCTCGTCGATTTTCCTTTTCTTCTTGTCTCCGAGCGACAACGGGCACTCTAAATCGACAAACGGGGCAAGACCGACGAATACCCAACCACTTTCGAATACAACCCGAATGGAAGCCATGGTTACAGGGCATCGCGCAAATCTGGCCGCCGATGCCGATCCCATCTAAGCAAATAGAACACTCTCCGACACCACTTTTATCAGTCACTAGGGTTAAAGGCAAAGCATCTGTTGATTCTTTGGAAGCAGCAAAACGTCCGGGTCTGATAAAATTACCAGTACCGTCCCGAGGAAGGAACGTTTCCAATATGGTGAAAATTCGGCGTTGCCACGCAACATATTGTTCATCGCTAATGCTATGTCTCTCCTCAGTAATGTCATTGTTCTCCATTGTTTCTGAATTTTGAATTACTTGTAAGCCCTATAGTAGGGCATATATATATATATATATATATAATATTTTTTTATTTTTACAAGCTCTATATTTTCCGTTTTATAAATTCGTTTATTTCGTATATTTTTTTTAAATTTTTTTTTTCATACTATAAGCTCTGTATTAAAAATGAACAATTGACTTATCTTTAAAATATTTAATCTGCGATATATTTTTTATTGATAAAAATAGCAATTTAACAAATAATATTTTTATTTTTATAGATAATTAAATTTAAAGCATATATTTATATATTCAAGAAATAATTATTAATATTTTGATTTAATATTATATAATATAATATATTTTATAATTCAATAAATAAAAATAAAAAATATGCCTTTTACGATCATTTTATATATAAACAGTAACATCTAATCAAATCTCACCAAATATGTATACTTTACCAGCTACAAAAGGCAGATGAATCAAACATACCTTAATTAGTCCAACTTTTAATTGTAATTTATTAAAAATGCTTAATTTAATCCACAAGAAATTAATAAATAAATATAATGAAGCTATCTCATTTTTGAAATTCAGTTATTATATTTTTTTATTAATTACAACCAAATATTTCAACTTTTATAATTATATTCAAAAAATTAGTATTTTTTTAACTACAAACTTGTGGGCCTTTTATTAATTATAAGAATTTGGATTTAAAAATAACTGTACAATGATAATAACCATGCAAAAATGATCATTTTTTCTCTCGAATTTAATATAAAAAATCATTTAACCTAAATATGGCTGTGAAAAACACACACCCTGATTTGATATTTTAATTCGTTTTACTCCCTCAAATGAAATGTCAAAAAATAATTGAAACATTATATACAAATTGGAATTGAAGGAGTTAAACGAGCCAAAATGTTAATTTTGGATTTTTTTTTTAAATAGACATGAGCTTATCCTTAATTGATCTTTTGTGTCATAATCACAGGACAAAATAAACTTTGTTTAAAAATCATATTTATGCATATAATTATATAATTAAAATAGTTAAAATACTACAATTTTTTACTATACTATCTTTAATTGATATCAAATAATTTTTTAAAATATTTATCATTTTTTTGATATCAATATAAATGAAATAATATTTTTACCATCCTATTTTGTCACTATTTACACTTGTTGATGTCCTAAAAAGATGTCACTTTTACATTACTATTAGGCTTAATTTCTTAAAAAACCCCCACCTTGCATTTTTTTTTCGTTTATACCCTGACCTTGTAAAAACACCATTTGTACCCAATTTTGAGTTTTTATGTTTCATCTCTACCCAAAAGCATTAAATTGTACTCTTTTCATTTGAAAAAAAGTTTAAAACAATCCTTCATTTTTAACTTATATACAAATTAGATATTAATGTTATTAATAGTACAAAAATACCATCTTTTTCAAAAAATTTAAAATAATAATAATTTTTTTTAGTTTTTTTAAAAAATATTTCGAATTTTTTTTAATTTTTTTAACTTTTTTAAAAATATTTCCGACAAAAAAATTAAAAATAATAATAATTTTTTTAGTTTTGTTAAAAAATATTTCGAATTTTTTTAATTTTTTCAACTTTTTTAAAAATATTTCCGACAAAAAAATTAAAAATAATAATATTTTTTTTAATTTTTTAGTATTTTATCAAATTAAAAAAATTAATTAATTATTTGGATGTATTTGATTATTTTTTAAGTTTAAGGATTTATTTGTATATTTTAAAATAGAAAAAAGTATGTTTTAAACTCTTTTCCAAATGAAAAAAGTACAATTTAATGCTTTTGGGTAGAGATGAAACATAAAAACCCAAAATTGGGTACAAATGGTGTTTTTACAAGGTCAGGGTATAAACGAAGAAAAAGTGCAAGGTGGAGGTTTTTTAAGGAATTAAGCCTTACTATTACTATTGATTTTTCTTTTCTACCATTGACATTAATGAATTAGTTAGATAGATATTAATATTGTATTTGACTACATCATATTTTTAAATTTTAAAAAAATGTTACGTGTATCAAAATGAACAAACGTTAATAAAATGGGACGAAGAGACTAAACAAAAAGATTATGAGCAAATTATGCCGAATTTTTTGAGGTATATATTAGCCATAAATTCTAATTCCGTTAATTGTTATATCCCTCCGTTAATTTTGACATTTACTTTCAAATAATTTGATACTCCACCTTTAATTTTGTAAAAAATTTGGTCCTCCATTTTTAATTTTATTAAACGATTTGACATCTTATTTCAGTTTCAATTCTATTAAATGATTGATCCCTCAAATTAACAGAAGGTTTCTCTTAATTAACGAAATTAAAACTGAAGAATTATTAAATAAATTTTTAATATAAAGGATATCAAACCGTTAATTATACTATATCTTAAAAATCTGAACGTAAGTTGCTCAAAGATTATTTGTGTTCTAGTAAAAATAATAAAAATTTAATTACTCCACAACTTATAAATTAAAAAAGAAAATATTAGAGAGTTAAAGGAGAGGACAAGCAAATGAGAGAGATGAAAGCTAGAAGAGACACCTTAACGTTCTTAATTTTCTTTTTGAGGAAAAACGTTGTTTAATTTGTTTTAAGGGGTTTTATTAGTAACCCATAAACCAGCAACTTCTCCAATCTCCCCATTTTCTTAAGCAACCCTCAACTCCTCAATACAAAAATGGATTATAATCGGGTCGATTTCTTTGAGATTTACCAACGTTATTGCGGTAACTCAACTCACTTTCTTCTTTATATTATTTGACGCTGTTCTGGTTTAGCAATGATTTCCTTATTTTCTTTTTATTAAAATATGAGTTGGGGTTACTGATTTATAGTTTATTTCTGTAATCTTTGATTTTGGTTAAAAGATTCAATCTTGGTTCATTTTTGTGAGATGGGTATTAAGTAGAGTTTGATTAGTGGGTTAAATTTAGCTGCCATTGTGTGAATTATGACAAAATCTAGTATAGGGGCTCAAAAAATTGTTCTTTCATTTAATTTAGTTTTAGCGTAGTTTTGCCATTGTGTGAATTTATGGTATTGGTTTCTCATTTTGAATTTGGTTACAGTAATATTGTGTTTGTTCTGTTTCTCTGTAATTAGTTCAATTTTAATATCTTGACTGTATTACTTTGTCAATGGCTATGCGCACCGTTAAAGAATGTTATGGCAGTGATTTCTGAATGCTTTATAATTTTGTGAAAAGAAATGAGAGTTTTTAATGATGCGCGCTTGCCTTTCAGTTTGTATTAGACCATTAGTTGTAGAATGCAATGCGGCAGTCGTTAATGGTTATTATCTATATGCATTTTTATGATTTCTTAAGGCGCATGCATGTTTTGGGAGTGGGTTTGCTTAACTCTATAGCAAGTTGGTTTTCGTATTTGGATTTATTCATATGGATTGCCAATATAAGCTCTGCCGGTTGTTTGTTTTACTTTCTTGGTTCTCAACTTCACATGCAGACATTAGAGCAGGAAAAGCATGCAAGACAGATAGAAATGAACAAGAAGATGATGTCGAACAGGGTAAATCATCAAGGGATGCATTGGCCCAACTTCTAAAATTTGTGGAGTTGAGGGTGCATACGAGGTACAAATCAATAAGCTATTAAATTACTATAGTTAGTTGAGGCACTCATGTGCTTAAACCAAATTGATCTTTAATTGTCGTGACAATCTGCTGGTTTGGTATGATGGCCTAGAATATGGTAGCTAGGTTGGACTTTTTACAGTTAATACTAAATAGTATGTGCAGTGGAGTTTCATAATGGTAACAGGCTACTGATTTTTGGCCATTAGGAGAAATAGTATCTTTTACATTTTGGAGGTTTGAGATGGTGGGCACTGTGCAGTGATAAATAGTAGCTAGGCAAAGTCAACATTTTACTGAGTTAGATCCGCCCTTGGAAGATACATAATGCTCTTGGAGTACTAATATAATGGTAACAAAGTAATAATATCTTCCCATAAGCAGAAAGCAGCCTGGGTAATTGAGCGTACAATATATCTTGTTGCTGGAAACAAACAAACTAAATTCTACTATGTATATAGAGCTTAACTACAATGTTGTCAAAATCGCGTTTTCACTCGTACGATTTTACGAGTTAAAACCTTTCAAACGATTCAACACGTTTAAAAAATCGTGTTTTAGTAAAATCGGTGTAAAATCGTCAGTTAAATCGGTAAAATCGGTAGAAAAGCGATTTTAGCACCTATTTTAACGATTTCAATTCTCAGTGTTATATAATCAAAGTAAGAGTCATGACTAAAAAAAAAGCCCACTTTTAAATTAAACAAAAATAAAGCCCACCTTGTTCAATTAAACATGGGCATATGTGCTTATAAAAATACACTAAAATATAGACAAAATCATAAAAACACATAATGTAATTTCTTTTTTCGTTAACTTTGTCTTTTTCCTTTTCTTTTATTCTTTAAATTAATTTTTTTACTTCTACTTTTTAACCATAAATGGTGTCATCTATGTTTATAACTTTCTTATAGTCTTAATTTTTCTAGTCCTTATTGAGTTTTTTTTACTACAACAAATGCATATAATTTACATTTATCTTTTGACATTGATATTAATTATTTTCAGCCTAATTAAATATTAAATTTTATTTTTTATTTATCTATAAATACTTTTATCCTTTATATGAAAATATATCATCTATGTTTATCCCTTTCTTATAATTTTAAATTTAGTCATTATTGATTTTTTAAATTATACACTATTGGTTTTTTAAAATTATAAAACACACATATATTTTATATTTATTTTTTGGCATTAATATTGATTTGTTATTTTTAGTACAATTTAATATTAAATTTTATTTTTTATTTATTCATAAGTATTTTTATTCTTTATATGACTTTTTTTACTATATGAAGAAATTGTTGAATCAAATTGTAAATAAAAAAAGATATAAAAATGATATATAATTTAATAAAACTAAATGAAAATTTATTTATATTCTTTAATACTTGCACCTTTATGTTCGTAATATCATATTGTATACCATCCGTAAAATCTTACGATTTTACGATTCTATTTTACGTTACGAGTTTATAATACTCATTCCGATTCTAGTTTGAAAAAGCGAGTTTGACAACATTGCTTAACTATTGAACTTTTCTTTTCTGCCAGTTGCTCGCGCTATCTAATTTTCTTATGTATTCTTAATATATGTATGGTAATGCTATAAAACGTTAGTTGGGGCATAACTGATGACAAATAGTCCCAGAGATTAGAATGGAAAGCCTTTTGACCATGGACCAGTTGGCCTAATCCATGACAAGTGAAAGAGTCCAAGTTAAGAATGCCAATTATTGGGGATCTCCTGTTATCCTCTGATGCAATTGATTTCAAAATCGTTATTATGCATGCCTATGTCCTTAAATATTCCCATGGTTCTTAATGAAAGCCTGGTATTGAGCTTGACTTAAGCCTGAGCATGAGCCTAGTGGGGCTTCAGAAACACTGTCCCATTTTCCTTCCACACATTTTGAAGCTCTTACTCACCACTCATGCAAAAGAATATGAAACTGCCATGCATTATTTGAATATTGAGTATGGTTTCTTATCCAATTTCCTGAAAAGAGTTGGCATTTCACTTGACAGGATTTCAGTTGTAGATGAACTTGCAAAACTCATGTTAAAGCTAGAATTTACGGTGAGTTCTCATTTATTTGAAGCTCTGATTCTATCTCCCGAAGATATGATTTGGAAAATACCGTCTTTCATAAAAACATGTATTTGTTCATTTAATTGTTTTGGATGTAGAACATAAAAGGATGGTATTCTATCTTTCATTTTTTATTGGTATGTGCTATCACTAAAATATACTCATTTTATTTTCTCTTTTTCTCAGGTGGACTTTTCTGAATTCTCACGCTTCTACGATTTTGTTTTTTTCATGTGCCGTGAAAACAGTCAGAAGAATATCAGTAAGTCCTCTTGTCTTTATGGATTATATGTTATCCATCTGAATTGTGATAAATTGCCTACACATGATTTGATGAATAGTCGTTCAAGTTGTTGTCCTTGACTGCTTATCTAGCTGAACTGTTGTGCAGCTGTTAGCAGGGCAGTTACAGCATGGAAATTAGTTTTAGCTGGGAGATTTCGATTACTGAACCAATGGTGTGACTATGTTCAGGTACCATTTATTATCAGCTGAGGTTGTAGTTAGGTTTTAATTTCTTTTCGTATCGACGTATTCCATTTTTGATATTATCAGCTTTCTTTAAACTCTGACCGAAATGATTTGTAATTTAGTTCCCCCATGGCCCCATTCTTTCTGAAGTAACTGATCTCCCGTAAATATTTCAGGAAAACCAGAGACATAATATATCGGAGGATACATGGCAGCAAGTTTTAGCTTTTAGCCGGTGTGTACATGAAAATCTCGAAGGTTATGATCCTGAAGGTACAATACCTTTGAATTTCAATTCATAATTTAAGCTACGTTCATTTATTTAATATTCCGATGCTTGTTTTCTTATTTGCCTTTTATTTTACATGTATATTTTTGTCCTACACTGACTGTTTCTTGATGAAAAAAAGATAGTTGTATGTGATATTTATTAATGTCAATGTAAGTGTGAACTTAATATGAGTACCAAAATTGTCATCTGTTGTAAATCTTCCTACTTTTGAGCATTGAAACCTTTCTATTCTTATTAGTAGCATTAAAAAAAGAACATTATTCTGACAATTGAAGTCAAACTTGTGTTCATTTGGTTAATTGGTATTATTTTGTCCAATAATACTTGCCTTAGCTGTGTTTGCACGTTTTTTGGTGTGCGTGTGTGTTTTGCGTGAACTTTTTGCATTTTTTATCTTCATGCACAGTTTTTCTACATTTATTTTGCTCTCTTCTTCCGTGGTTGGTATAAGATCATACTTATAGTATGATTGGTTTCAGGCTTCTAATAGATGTGTAATTTGAAATTTTAGGGATTTGCTTGGTAATGTGGACACATTCATCAAATGATGCAAAGTCTCAAAAATCATTGCATTCTATCATGCGCATTTTCACGTGCATGAGTTGATTTTATTTTGCACTTTGTCAATCACTCATTCACCTATTGATTTTGGATTCTCTTTGCTGGGATCAAAGTTAAGTGATAATTCTCACTTTATATTAAATTTGTTTTCAGGAGCTTGGCCTGTCCTTATAGATGACTTTGTTGAGCACATGTACAGGTGGGATTTCTGTTTTAAACCTTCAAATCTTTCACTGCTGTCATGAAATCCTGTAGTGTTTGTTTTCAATTCATGAAGTTCAAACTAAGCATGTTGTTCATATTGGATTGCAGGGTATCAGGATCTAATAAAGCTTCCAATTTTTTCTGTAACTGTGGTGATTCAGAACCTCAGTCCTGTGAATTTGAGGAACCTCTGCCTGGTATTGCTTGAAAAGTTTTGCTTCCATTTCTTTGGCCTTTTGCAAATTAATTAGAACTTTTAAGCTGCATAGTGTGTAAGCTATGGGCTTTTTTTGTGGCAGGATTGAAAGTTACTCCTGGTTTAAAGCGGAAGTTCCCTAGTTGTCAAAACGAAGATATAGAGTTCTTAGATTCTCACTCTGACCGGAATCTCATGTCTAATTCAAAGAGAAACAGATTAGTAATTCAAAGACCATTTAACCAGGAGGAGAATCCACCCGGCAATTCATCTTCTGAATGCATGGAAATCATGAAACAAAATAGTCCAGCGGGGTGCACCAAATCTCCGTGTGCGGTTGAAGGTTGCTTGTCGAAGGGATTTGCTGGGCTGTTATCGACGCGTACATATTTGCAACTTGATGGGGAAAGGAGAGTTTCATATACATAAAGACTGCTGCAGAGAAAACTGTGTTGCAAGCTTTTAGCTTGATGAGGTTTGATATAGTTGTATGTTAATATGTGTATGTGGCTAACAAGTCTGTGGGCTGTATTTTATTCTTCATTTATGGGAGAGAGTTATGGTTAGTTTTATCAATTGAGTCTCACATCCGCACCTTGTCGAGTTTAAATCAATAAAATGGTAATCATTAGATTTATCTGATTTTATTAGTAAGTCCCTGCAAAAGTGCAAATGAAATGAGCTAAGGCTATGTTTGGTTTGAGGGTTTTCAAAAGAGGATTTTATCCATTTTATCTAAATATTTTACCCATCTAGACCATCAGATCATGAATCACTTCCATACTTGATTTAACCTTTAAGCAACTGAGAGTTTTCTTAATCGCAATTGATTCCGCCATACTGGGAGTAAAAATTCTTAGAAAAACTTATTATGAAAATATTGTGGTCGAGTGGCATTTTACCTTTTTAGACATTAAACACCGTTTTGATTTATTTGTTTATAAGTTTTTTTTTGTGAAGGGTACAAGTGGAACTAACTTGTCAAATTCATGGATTGATTAATTTAACCAACCAAAATTATACTTCTAAATTTAAAATTCATTATAGTTTTCTTGGATACCAAACAGTAGATTTCAAAATTTCATACTTATTGCAATCCATGTATTTTATAATAAACTCATTAATTCTTTATGTTTTCATACCGGACATCCTCTATGATTTCTGTATTATTTGAATTTTTTTTATAACTATCAGAAGATGACATATGGTAAGCAGCAGTTAGGTGATGGTCAGGTGTGTGCAAAAACCAAACCAATTAAGATAGCTGGTTCGACTTTAAAATTATGATTTTCTCATATGTTCCGGTTCGGTTTGATTTTAAGTTTTAGAAAACCAAAATACCAAAAAAAATACCAATATATTTAAAGTTATTATTTATTTTTTAAATAAATTTACAATTATTTTTAAAAATATAATACTATTTTCTTTCACATTTAAGTGCTATAGTGTATAAGACATTACAATTTGACTTAAATTTGATTTTTAAATTTAAATTTTCTATTTTCTTGATTTCATTTCTATTTTCATGAGTAAAATTTTAAAATAGATGCATCATTTTTTTATTTCGGTAAAACCAAAAATCGAAGCAAACCGAACAATTTTTTTTTTTTGGCAAAGTTCCGAGCAGTTTTCAAATTCTTAAAAAACCGATCGGTTTTTGATAATTTCACTTTCGAACCGAACCGAAAAACCGAATGCACACCCTTAATGGCCAATTGGTTTTTAAAAGTCAGTCTTATTAAAGCCAGTCTGCCTTGACTAGGATGATTAACCTGGTACATTTTAGAATTTCTAACTCATCCAACATTATTTATTCAACCTTAACTTGTTGAATGCATTTGATATAAAAAAAAAAAAAAAAAACTTGTTGAATGCCCAAGGACTCTTGAGTCAATCTACATAAGTAGATGACAAAAAGAAGACTGATTCTAGCAATGCTGTTGCAGATGACCTTGGGTTAGGGATGTGCATTTAATTCAAACCGAACCAAATCAAATCAAAATTTGTTTTTCTCTTAAATCGAACAAAACCAAACTAGAAGGATATAATTTTTTTTTTCCAAACCAATTCAGTTGATTTACTTGATTCGGTTCGATTTGAACTTCAGTTTAACAAAATATATTTACGTCCGAAACCAAACTGAACCAAAAAAAAGCTTTATCTGTTCAATTGTTTTGATTTCAATAGATTTTTGCACATCCCTACCTTTGGTAGCCTCATGCAGACCAAACATCTTTCAACTGTATCCATGTATTTTCAAAAACTGGTCTATTAGGCTAAGAAGCGCAGATAATCATCATCGACCCTCACCACTGGTACTTGGCAGCAACAAGGACCTCCTCATATTTCTGGGCGGCATGGTCCCAGCTGAGATCTTGCATCATCCCTCGTCTCTGCAATCCTTCCCAACTCTTCTTATAGTCTCTGTAAGTGAACAAGCAGTTCCCTAAAGCATGTATCAACTTATTTGCTTCAGCACCATCAAATGTCCAACCTAGCCCTGACTCGTTGAAAGGATCGAAAGGTTGAACCGTATCTCGTAGTCCTCCAACACCGTGTACAACAGGAACTGTCCCGTACATCATAGCGTATAATTGGTTTAGCCCGCAAGGTTCAAATCTTGACGGCATTAGCAAAATATCCACACCGGCGGTTATCCTGTGAGCTGTCTTGACGGAGAAGCCAACCCATCCCCTCACTTTGTCATGATGCTGGTTTTCAAATTGCCTGAGCATCTGCTCCAAGTCGGGTCTCCCGGTGCCTAACATGACTAGCTGCACGTCCTGCCCCATCATCCACGGAATTGCCTCAGCTATGAGATCAACACCTTTCTGATCATCCAATCTTCCAATGAACCCGATAAAAGGGACATCTGGGCGTACAGGCAAACCGAGCTCCTTCTGTAAGGCTGCTTTGCACTGTGGCTTGCCGATATCAAGTGTTTCCGGTGAGTAGTTAGTATAACCATCGGATTTCAGGTGAACATCACAAAGTGGGTTCCATTCTTTTGTATCAATCCCATTAACAATGCCATTGAATTTCCAATCAATCTCATTTATGATATTGTGCAGACCCCAACCGCCTTCAGATGTTTTCACTTCCCATGCATATCCACTACTAACGGTAACCACTCGATCTGCTGTTCTAAGACCAGCTGCAAAGATATTGAAATGATCACCTCCAATTGGGTCGTGCAATTTGAAAAGATCAAGGTAGTGTTCTGGTAGATCCGCATAGAAGAAATCATCCACTGGCCCCCGGCCCTGGATGCAACAAAAAGAAATTTAGAAAGTGATCTTACGCCTTCCTAAGATATATCAGTCTATTCAGAGTGAGGAAGCATCACTCAGATTTTCTGGTCTACACAGAGAGACGACATTACAAGTAAACTTTGTTGCGAAAATTTGGATATTCAATCTTTTCTAATTTCTTTCACAACATCCCTCGCTGAAGAATAAACTCATAATCTTGTGTATGATATTCAGTTACGAATTCTTCATTTATCATTCAGTTAGACGAGAGTATTATTTTCAAGTCAACTAATATGTAAAGTATCAGTTGTTTACTCCTAGGCCCTAGCACATTGGTTAACAATTGGATTCAGAAAATTGGAATTACTGGATAGAGAAAACAAACCTGGTGAGCGATGTTATGGATTACAAGAATGGATCTAGTATATTGCATGAAGCCATTGTCACGATAGTATGCCTTCAGATACACAGGTAACAATGCCGTGTGCCAATCATTTGCAATAAAAGCCAAATTTCCATCACCATAGCAGATTCCGCCACATGGAACATGCCAAGGGACCTAAAAGTCAACACTTTCTTGATGATATATTTGTTGATAAAATGACAAGTAGGCAATAACTAGAAACAAACTCAAAAAAAATTGTTCACATTTACAAAGAGCAGTCATATAACATCATCTGCAGTCTGAAAGCAATGCACAATTTTTTTAACAATGTCTAGAGCCTTCCATAAGATGATAAGAATTTACCTCAATAGCTGCTTTGCAAAATAATACCATGCGCTTTAAAATATCCTGCATGGTAGAACATATAAGATTTTGGCAGAATATGATTACTGATAAAAAAGAATAAAAAGCTTGGATGCTACTTAAATGATAGATGCCCAAAAATTACATTCCCAACAGAGAAACGAAGGAATAGAGAATTCGACTTGGACAATATGATGCATCCTTAATTAAGCGATAGATTTTTAAAAAAAATATCGTATAGTATGTAAAAGACACTCCTCTTCACTCATACACCACATAAATATGGGAACTGTCTCCTCCATTTCAACAACAAAAAAAAAGTTCTCCACAGTATATGATGCAACCCAATTTTTCAGAAAATCCAAGACTACTACAAATAGCGCAAGAAACGTTGATCTGTAAACACTAATGGAAATGAGACAGACAGACAGCGCATAATATAAATTAATAATCTAGATCTAAAGCCTAACAGTCCTTTACCATGGCAAGTCTGAAAAATCATATAGCACTGAAGTTCTAAGAGGTGGGACAAGGTTGCAATAATGTGTTAGTATGACACAAGAACAGGTGCATTTCTATAGGTGTTCAATTATAGCAAAAGGAAAACTTACCACTCTGTTTCCACCATATATATTACTCTCTATGTGGCGGAACATAGGACTGTCAAGGAAGACAAAGTCCACACCATCAATATAGGCATGAAAATATGATACTTCAAAATCCTGCGAAGGAATATAGCATTTCACAAATGGTATATTGTACAAGCATTTCATAATTGGTATATTGTACAAGCATATCAATCAAACCACGTTACTGAAGTTAGATATGGCTAAATGTTATATCAGTTGCACACCTGACCATCCACCTTATACCTCTTTCTGACTCCAGTATCTTGAGGTTCGGCATAGTTACCATACCGAGGTACTACAACCTATAGGTATCAATAGTTTAGAAATCAATATGAAGCTCAGGCAGTATAATAGCACAATGTAAATTAAAATGCCAAGTAATATAAAGAATGTTCAATATAATCTTAAGATTTGTTTTGAGAAAAAAGAACATTCTTTTACATATGCTATAGTGTTAAACTGAGTAACTGTTAACAAGATTTGATACTCAACGAAAGCAGACATCTAAATGTCTTAAGAATCTGACTGTTAACAAACTTGACATGCTGATAACAATATGTAGGATACCAACCAACTTCAAGGATCACTATCGATCAATATTACTTGCAATTTAAAAAATTTGAAATGTTTTTTGTAATTATGAATTATGATACTATCATGATTGACATAATATACAGAAAAATGATTACAATATTACCATAACACGATGTCCACGCCTAGCTAAAGCCTTTGGTAGGGATCCAGCAACATCTCCGAGGCCACCTGTGAAAACCATGTTATTTTGATCCGAATCATATAATAGACGAGTAGCCGACACATTTACACAGATGTTGCACTTTCGAGATGTAATACCTGTTTTTTTCCATGGTGCACATTCTGCAGCTACCAATATAACATTCATGACATTGGTCCCAGCCAAAGGTGGGGGTTTTGACTCTTCAGTCTTAGGATCATTTTCAATGGAGTAAATTCCAGGTAAGGATGATTCATTTGAACTTTCAGTCTTTTCATCATTAAACGTGGAAGTTTCTCTATTTAAAAGGAAAGATGGCAGCTCATCTGACCAAACTTTCTCTGAAGTCACCTCAGCTTTTGCTGATCTTGCCTCTTTTACCTGTTTGGTATAATTCTTAGCAGAGGAAGCTATTTTAGGAGATTCATTCTGTTCAAGTTTCTTTCTGCCTTCACCATAACCTTCACTTATAGCTGAAGATGTAGATTCTGGTTCTGCATCTGCAGGTGAAGGGATATACTGACTTTTGGAAGTGCTGCCAATTTGCTGCTCAAAATTAGGCATACTAGTTGAAGCATTGTCTGAATTTGGCAAAGTACTCTCCATCTGGTCATTAGATGTTCTATCCACTTCTTGGTCAATAATGCTACTTTTTATATCAGAAACCAATTTCCTTCTTTCAGCAATCTGCAAAAGATGATGAGTATCAATACAAGATATTTGAATATTCAATTACTCACAGAAAAGGAACTAATAATATGAGAATGAAAGAGGAAGATATAACAGTGATACTACGTTCAAGCTTATAGCGTCAGGTCCTTATCAAGCCACCATAATACTAGAGGAGAATCTATAATCTAGAGTTTACAATCACCTGAAGTATTAGTCTGTAGCAACTTATAGATAACATGGCATGCAATAAAATCTAGATGGCCCAAAAAATTTCCAGTAGAAGTTCTCGTCTTCCTCTCTCAGTTTTGTTCTGTTAGATAAGAAGGACTACAGAATGTAGATGCATCAAAAGAAAGGGAAGATAACTTATTTGAATTCATTTTGAATTCCCAGAAACCAAAATATCTTTTGTGCGGATGCAATTCTATAAACACTACACATAAATTTGTTATCATTATGCTAGGGTCTAATGATTTACCTAATTAACACTGGAATCAATGGAATGCTAAGACTCCTCAATTTCACACATTGTGTATTCTACAATCTACATTACTATTAGGAAAAGCTTTTTATCAAAAATATGTTCGGAACGCAGTTTAGAAAAAAAAAATTAAGAAATCTAATCAGAAAAATGCTAAAAGCACTTTTTTTGATCCCTTACAAACCTACAATGTGTTCATTCAATCATAGCAGGCTTTTAGATGTACATAATGTGCTTTATTATGGTGTTAGACAACTCCAAGTCTCCATATGTGTTCAATATATATTTTCATTTAAGCTTAACAAATTATGTTTTTATAGAATACCAAGTGTCCTTTTTTTTTCCCACAAAAATGGCACCAAGCATATCTGTAGACACACTTTTCACTCATTAAAACTGTTACCTTTTCTTATCAGCACTCATCATAACTATTACAAAAAGCCATTAAAGCCCACAAACTTTAACATCTCAATCAAAAAAAGAAATAACAGAATTTGCAGTAAAAATTGACCTGCTGAAGTAGGTCCTTTTGCATGGCAAGAACTTTCTTGCTCTTTTCAATAGTAGCTTGAATTTTATCCTCTGATCCATCACCACTAACACTATCCTCTCCACCACTAGCTCTCACACACTTGAATCTCAGAGAAACCCCATCAATACAAACACCAAAATTGTGAATCTTTTTAGGCCTGTAAGCGATAGAACGAAGCTTCGGTGATCTCTGTTGATTTTTCCGAGAGAAAAGAAGAGAACTGTCTGTTTTAGTTTCGACAATAAAAGGAAGTGATCCTAAAGATGCCATTGTAATTAAGGTGTTCGATAAAATGCCACAGAGAAACACAAAATGAAGCTCAATCCATTCATGGATCGAGAAGTTTTGGGTACAAATAAAAGAGTGCCCAGTTGAGGAAATGGTGAGAGTAAGAAATCCAATTAAGGAAATTTTGGTGGGAGGAGATTTGAGTGTGGATTAAATTGGGTAATGATGGAGTGAAAATGGAGGAATAAACATGAACGATTGAACAAGAAAATGAAAATCTTGATCGTTGATGAGATAAGAGGTCCCTCACAGAAGCAAATCATAGAGGGGAAGATTAAGGTTCTAATTGGGTAACAATTTTCAGAGCAGAAGCTGATGAAACGAAATGTTGGATGTTTGATGGTTTTTTCCAATAAATTTTAATTTTTTATTTTTAGCATAAAAAAATATTAACTTTTAATCTTTTTTTTTGTGAGACAAACTTTTAATCTTTTACTAGTATCATTTTGCGATCCAAATGTTTTAGCGGTTGGTGTTTTAGTTGTTTTGAACGGCCAAAATAACATCGTTTTTTTTTTGAGAAACGCCTAAAGCGGTACTGAAACTGAACTATAAATTGAAAAGTTATAAAAATTAAAATGTGACGTGATATATTTTGAATTATAGTTTAAATTGAGAAAAAAAAACATAAAAAGTTAAGATTTTTTATATTTGCATTTAGACCCACTAAATACTATTTGACTCATAATTTCTAGAGAAAGAGAAATGAAAATGGCCCCTTTGGCTCAATTCGAATCTACAATTTGTTATCTTTGCGATCTGTTTTAATTTTTAAAACGTGCAGATTCGTAATTGATTAAATTAAAATTGGATGATTATGATGGAATAATTTTGATTTGAAATTGAAACTTGTTTTCTGATTTGTGGTGGATTTTGGATGGGGTGCTATAAGTTTCAAGTGGCACATGATACTCGTTGTGATCGCTTGCAAATTTAGCTAGTGGCACTTATTTTTTGAGCTCAACTAGTGGCCTTTATTATTTCAGCAAAGTATATTTTTATTTTTATTGGATGGCTGAAATTGTTGATTCTTGCAGGATTTTGATTTTTGAATCTTAAAAATTGACAAACAATCTTTATAAGTGTTGATAAATTATGAAGCTTCGAAATGTGTAGAGATAAAAGATAGTCCTACTCCTATATCTTTGCAACTGACTTCATTTATGAAAACTTATTGAATTGGAACAACATCACATCAAAATTCAAAAGCAAAGATGAGAATTGTGAATTGTGATGCATGACAAAATAAATTTCTAATTGTTTTTTACTTTTTATACTACTAATATAAATATTTGAGTATAAAATAGTTTCTATCTAATCAGATAAACATTACAATAATTATTTCAAATACTGAAAGATAATGATGATACGTTAATCGTCATAAAAAAATAAATAAGTTATTACATAAAATAAAATAGTTTTAAAATTATATCTTACAACCAAATAAAATAAATAAAATGCGATAATATTTAATTATTCAAAATATAAATTTAATTGTAGTTAGGGTTCAAAATTAAAAAAAAATAGTTATTTTGTCTAAGCAATTTAATCAAATCAATTATCAAAGGTCGAAAAACTAATCAAAATATATTTTTTATATTAACCTTATTTGAAACTCAATATACTGCTGTATTTACATTATTTACATTGAATTATTATTTTTTCTTGCGGAAAAACGTCGGCAAACCCTAAAATTATTGCTTAATTGTTTAAAAAATCACAAATTTTAGCGTGTTTTGCAAAACACGAACTTTTAATTTTGACAATGTCAGACAACGACTTTAAAATTTTTGCAATCTTAAACACCGAGAGATTATTCCTCAAAAGAATGCTAACATGGAGGCCGAAACAATGTTTATTTCGGAGTCCACATTAGCAATTCTTTTACGGAAAAGTGTTCAATGTTTGAAGTTGCAAAAAGAAAGAAAGATAGTCTATGTATTAAATTGTTAAAATTGAAAGTTCATATTAAAATTACAAAACACGCGATTTTGAAAGCAATTAAGCTAAAATTATTTATGTTCAACTTTTGCAAAAGAAAAAAGATCAAGGAGGAAATAAAGGAGCAGAAGAGGAAGCCCTAACAATCTTGCCCTCCCAAAAGTCTATGTTGTCCAGCTTTTGTTGGCACCATTTGAGTTGAGAAGAGGAGAGTGTTGGCAATTGAAGCACTCTTGATACCATTTTCATGTCTATCATTGTAAACATCATCTCCTTTCTTTGAGATTCTTCTATAGGATTCACAACTTTCCTGAACCAGCACCTTTGCTTCCCTTGTGAATCTTTCAACAATAATTCCTTCTGCATATATACAGGGGCGTAACTAGGAATTTTATAATAGCATTTTCCATTATGAATTTGTTACGACTTAATGATAATTCATCATCAATCACTTACTATTTCGTCATAAATTTGCGACGGACTATTTCCATAACAAACATCTCTCACTATTTGAATTTTTTTAGTATGTTTAAGAAAATGTATAAATGTTTGTTATGTGATAAAATGAAACTTTAGCATTTTGGTAAGTCAAAGAAATTAACCTTTTGCAGCTTCCTAGTGAGATCAGCTAATAGATGTAAATCTCTAGGGTCCTCCACAGGTGGAGGACTCCATAAGGAACTTCTAAATTTCCACCAACTTTTCTTGTTGTCTGTTTTCACAAATTCCCAAAATGCTTCTATGCATCTCTCTATTGCTTTCAGAACTTCTTTTACATTTATAGCTTCTGCTTCTATTTCCTCCTTTTTCTGCTCAAAAAACCCTTTAACAACCACCCACATAACAGCATTAAGAGTATGCAAAAACCGATAAATTTAGTTTTTTTTTTCGTTTTTGGCTCTTATTTATTCGGTTTAAAAATTATAAAAATTAGTTTATATTTGGTGCAAACCAAACTGAACTGAAAAATAAATCTAACCTGACAGATAAATTTATTTCGGTTCAGTTTAATTTATGAAAAAATGTTTTTTAACTCGATTCAATTCAGTTTTAAAAGTAAAAAAGTCTATTTTTGGTGAAAACGAACCAAACTTGAAAATAAGTCGAATCAAAACAACTGGTTTTGTTTGATCCGATTTTGAAAAGAGTAAAATTTTGATTTAATTTGAATCGAATGCACACACCCATAAAAAGAATCCTTAAAATAACCCTTCATTTCTAAGAATTGAACCTTCATTGATGTAGGCTATGCAATTCAAAAGGGGGAAATTGCTTAATTTAAAATTCTTGAAGTTAAAATGTGGACTCGAATGGAGATGATTAACATAAAAGAATCTCAAATTAACAATACCTGAAACTTTAGGGACTTGGAGTAGGTCCTTGGATGAAAATCTTCCTCTAACATAATTACAAACCCTTTTACCTTCACACCTTTCATCTTCCATAAATCTCTCCAAAAGCACTTGAAATTTTTGGAATTCAGTAGCCACATTATTGTAAAATACACCATTTTGAGAGGTTAAAGAAGCAAGGGATTCAACTTTTCTGTATTGATGGTGAAGGGCTTCCCATGACAAACAAGATTGAGCCACATAGATAAGTTCAAAATCATTATCTAAGCTTTTTAATATCTTATTTTTACTTGTTTTTTCCCATATTACTTGAGGGAACACCATCAAATTATCCATTGCCTCATTGGTACTTTGTATTGAACTTGGAGTTCCTTCTTGCTGATTTAGGATTGAACCTGGGATAATCAGGTCAAATAATATTCTCAGCAACAAATTGAGAAAAAAATAAAAAAAATATCAGCCTAATAGAACTATATAATTAATTTTGGACATAATGTTAGAATTATATTTTTCTTTAAATTCCCCCCAAAATAATATTATCCCACTCTTTATATGTAGACTCAAAAAAATGATATTAAGTACTTACTAATTACTATCGCCCTTGAATTTAGGGATGAATTATTACGTTGTCCCTAAACTTTGAAAAATCACGATTTTTACACGGGTTTTAGATATTGGATAACTAAAATCCTCAAGAAATTATAATATTTAGAGATTTTTTTAAAAAAATTAACAGAAAAATAATAATGATTCAAACATGAATTCAAGTTATAATGCTAATTAACCTTATATTCTATTACAAGACAGAAAAGGAAAATAAATGTAACTATAATTTTATCTTCTTTTCTATTAGGTCAAACCCTCAAAAAATATCAAACCTTTGTAATTTTTGTCAGTTATGATCAAACCTTTCAAAATTTGTAAATATAACCCATTTTGGCAAATTATGTTTCTTTTATAGCAATTTTTAAATCGGTTTGGTTTTTTTTTATTGTGATTAAATCTTTTATTATGACACAACACGTAAAATTATAATTTAAAAAAATAATTAAATTTCAATATTCTTTTTATCATTTGTAAAGGGAGATTTTTGGTATTTAAGAAAAAATTTGATCACACGACTTTAGTAGAACGTTCCCGCACACATATTATTTAAGTAATAGCTCATCGGTCAATATTTCTCTTTTGACTTAAGTATAAGATAACTTATCATTATAATGGAATTTCAGCTAAATATAACTAAAATATCAGGAAAAAAACAATGAATTTTTAAATTGAGAAGCAAAATAATATTCTTTGTCACATATTATATTTTTTGATATCAAAAAGACAATATATCTTTCGTATTATTAACACATATTTTTTTACTCTTAATATAAATGAGTTTATTAAATAGACTAATGAGTAAAATTAACATTAAATTTAACTATATCATATTTTAAAGGTAAAATAAGGGATGTAAAAGTTATTTTATCTATCATATTTAATGTATTTTTAATATGTGTAAAATTAAAAAGTGACGAACAAATGATACATGAATATTCATTTAAAAAAATGATATATTAATTATGTGAGGTTAATTTTCATGCTAAATTACAAATATCTTAACAAGAAAATTAACATTCGTTTGGCAGGACAGATTTGATCTCTAATTAACATTTGTCTGGCAGGATATTAACATTTAAGTGTTAGTAAATGTATGGAAGTCAAAGATAAAGTTTGATGGAGAAGAATACACTCACTTATTCCACAGGTTCTATCATAATTGAGCACATCGAACCATCTCATTCTTTCACAATACTTGTTGTACAATTCATCCACATCATCATCTTCACTGCCACTCTTTTTACTCTCTTCCACTTCCGCCGGCGCCGGCTCCGGTGCCAGAAAATCAATATTCTTTTCGCCATCTTCTTCTTGAAGCAGCGGTGAATCAAATCTGAAAACCAACGGTGAATATTCATTGACCATCTCCAGATTCTCATCCAATTCATCTTCTGTAGATGATATGGAGCTTTCAACTTCGCAAGAATCATCAGAATAATAATAAGATGATGACGATGATCCATCGATCAGAGATAAATCATCAATCCTGACACTTCCATCTTCCTCTTCTTGAAATTTAATTTTATCCTGAACTTGGAATATTGGACCGACAATTGGAGAATTACTAAAAGAGCTAAAACTTTGGTTTTTGTTACAGTTTTGTACAAGTTCTAAATTCTCCACTTCTTGTATGAAATCAGAAGAAGTATTATTATTGGTCAATCTAGTGCATGAAAAAGCATAGAGAATAAGTTTTTTGAAAAACTTGAAAATATATAAGCAAACAAAAGAAATAATTTTGTAAGGATAAATAAAGATGAGAAAAATGTATTTTAGTATCAATTTAAGCCAAAGATAAATTTGGCAAAAAACAAGGATTGAAGGATGAATATAGAAGCTTAAATAAAACCATTTCGAGAATCCATTTGGGATGATAGTAGCTTCAATGATCAACCAACAAAAAGCAAGAACACCCATTCATTAGCTAATTACTCTAAAAAATTATCACTAATTTGGAAGGTTTATGTTATCTTTTTAATTAGCTTAATTGAGCAAGAGGGAGTAGCTTATAATTTCCATTCCTACTTTGTAAATATATATAAACTTGTAGAGTTGATCTTAGACTCGGTCTTTATAGACCCCTCTCCCAAGGATTGTGTATGAGTATAGTCCATCTAAATCCGGTCTAGAAAAAAAATTATACATATATATAGTAATCAGTGATCGTTTGAGTCAATCTCGAACTCGAGCTATTCGAATATTATTTAAAGAAGTTTGTAAATTCGCGAGACTAAAAGAGCCTCTTATACACATAAAAAAGTTAATTTATTTTTTATATTAACTTTTTAACCTTCACAAATTTAAGTGTTTATCATTTTTATTGGTTAATTTTTTTATTTATATTTAAAATATTAAATGCATCAAATATAATATGTTTTCAATAATAATTCTTATTAGTATTAAAAATTTGAGTCATTTGAATTCGAGTTCAAGCTCGAAGTTGGTATAACTTATTTCAGCTCGGCTCGTTTATCCTAAGAATAATTAATGTTTAGGGGGTTTCACTGTCTTTTCAAAATAATAGACAAGTCTTGGTTGAGATAGACTTGGTGCATCTCTTGACTAATTAAATTTTGTTGTTAATCTTTCAACAATTTATTAATTGTTTGCTTACATGGATCCTATGAAGCTACACCCGTCTTGCATGTATAAAATTTCATTTTTGTGCTCTAGCTATAAAAAGAAGTCAGAAAATATAAGTTATATTTCGCTGATTAAGCCATTAAAATAAAGAACAGATGAATTTTAGAAGAACAAGCAAACTACGATTGCCAAAGTCATTGTGAAGGAAATATAGTACGTCATCACTGATTCCTGGTCTTGCATCATCTATATCTATATATTATATAATTGAGAGGACCAACGGAGCCCTCTCATTGATTCTCATCAAATAGTGTATTGTGGTTAGTTCCCAATTTAATTAAACTACTTATTTTCTTTAATTTTAATAATTGCTTTATTTTTTTATTTCTTTATATTTATATCAATTTATTTATGAACTCTGTACGGATAGAACTCAAATTCTAACTGTCTTCTATAAACTGTATTTGGATAGAACTCAAATTCTGTTTTATATAACTGAAGTGTAAATTGTAAAAAAAGAAGTACAAAATACAAAGTAAGCAATCAAACCAACGTTAAAGACTCTGCCTCATTACAGGTAACCAGACCTACATCATAGACTATGCTCCATTCCAGGTAACCTCAGTGATAAAAAAGTTTGAAGCTTTTTAGAAAAAACAAAAGAAGTAGACTAACAGTTTCAACAGTTTTGGTTAATTAGTAACCCCAATAAGTTTTTATTTTTTATTTTCAATAGATATTTTCCTTCCCTTTTCCAAACCGTGGAGCCTGCAATTTGGACCAACCAACCGAGCAGCCGCGTAGCTTGCAATTCGGTTCCAGACTAATAGAACCAACACAGCAGCCGTGCAGTTTGTAATTTGTTTTCCACAGCAGCGATCAAGGAATATCAATATCATCATTATATTCATTTTCTAAATTTAAATTAATGTTTTCGTTATTTACACTCACTTCTCTCTTTCAAAACTGAATTCCAGTTAGTTGACTTATACTGATAAAGTCAAATATATTCTGATAAGATGATCACTTTAAGGTAAGTAGCATATATTTGTAACTTTCATAAGTTTTGGCAAATTATTATTTAGCTGACTCATTTTTTTGTCTATAGTTTCACCAGTTAATACGGGATTAAGGCTTTTGTTGAGCTATTTTTTATCAGTTTGTAAGTTTGGTTCTTTGCCTTAATTGACCAAGCGAGACATATTATTATATAACCTGGATTTTATAATACATAGGCGACGAGTTAGGGGTTTCAAAGAACATAGCATGTTCATGCAAGTTGGGTTGATTATTTTGTGTTTCAGATTCTTTCAAGTTTACATAAAAATATCAAATGGTTGAAAGTATGCATCAAGACTTTAAATTGTCATATCATATTGGTAGTTGCAAGTTGTGACAATACATCGTGAACAAAAACTAAAATTAGAAAAATCAACCAAGATTTACATGTTCAATTTTTCTGAATGCTTCACTATTTTTTGTTAAGAGCATTGTGTTTCTTATAGGTAATGGCGGCATGTATGTAATGTTTGTTTGCTTGCTCAAAAACAGAGAGAAAGTTTATTTTGTTTAAACTCTTATTCGGTTTTCGCTTTATTTTAATATTTTTTTATAAGATTTTGATTTTTTTCTTTAATCTCTATCGTCTTTGCTGATTGAATATTATTAAGAGTTCTTGCTACTTCTGGTAGCTCCAAATTCTAGATATATTGTGAAGCATTAGAGTAGGTCAGTCTGAAAAGTTTATCCATGTTAACAAGGTATACTTTTTATATTTTTTTTCTTTGATATTGTCGAAATTTAGCGGTTGTATATGCATATGTGTTTAATATTTATTGTATGGTCGTTTTGTTACCCTAATCTTACAATATTTGACAATATGGGGTTGCATTAGGCATTTGTATCATTTTTATCAATAAGCATCGTAACTTGATGCAAATGACTTATTCAGCTGCTTGATTGTTTGTGTTGCATTTTTGCTTCTCCTTCCAATTTTGAGATGAGTCAGATGAGGAACTTTTTTCAAATTACTAAATGGCGCTGATGCATTGCTTATATAACAATATTTGGTAATAGAGTGTTTATCTCTTATGTTATGTTATATTTACAACAAGTTAATGAGCATTTGCGATAAAAAAATTTTTAATTATTATTTCATTTTTATCATTAATTTTTCCACATGATTAACGCATCACTGGTTTGTTGTACGAATGACATAGCACAACAGGTGCGTGCAATAATTTTTCTTGATAATCACACAAATAGTTGATTTACTTGGTCAATTGACGGAGTCACATTAGTCTATTATTAAAGTTCAAATGCAATCAGAATTAATTAATAAAAACACATCCATAATGATTATGCAAAATTATTTATTTATTAAATTTCAGTCTAATTAGAATTAGAGATGTTGTTTAACATTTGCATTAAATTTTGAATTAATACACCGATACATATATATTTCTACATAAAATAAATAAATCAACACCGATGTCCATCTCATGAATAAGAATTCTAAATAATGTTATAAGTAAGTTTCTATAAATTTTACTATAAAAAACAAAGTTATATAAATTTTATAATAAGATGTGATATGAGTCGAATAAAAATTTACCAATTTGAATAAATAAAATTATGGTATAATAAATTTACAAAAATTTAACATGTATAAGATATATTATAGATATTTTTTTTTTTTTGAGATACGGATATATTATAGATATTAGACACTTAAAAACCATTTCTATTTTTGATTTTTTTTTTCCACAAATAATGAATTTTTAGTTTTCTTTATGAATAATGAATTTTTAGTTCTTTGACATTTTTATATATTTTTAATAAAATCATTATTTAGTTTAGATAATAATTTGATTCCGCACAAATGTGCGGGTTTACGGCTAGTACTTATATAATTGAGAGGACCAACAGAAGCCTCTCATTAATTTTCACCAAATAGATTTTTCTCATTAATTCTCAACAAATAGAATTTTCTCGCCTCTCATTGATTTTCACCAAATAGAATTTTCTCATTAATTCTCAACAAATAGAATTTTCTCATTAATTCTCACCAAATAAAGCATTTTCATCAGTTCCCACTTTTTTTAAATCACTTATTTAAAATAAAATTTATCTTTAAGTGACCTCTTTATATTTAACAACATCTCTCAACCATATACATATCATAACTACTAAGAAAACATTACTAATCTTTTTATTTCGTGATTGCCTATGTGATAATGTTGTTTTTGTTGATAAAAAAGTGATATACAATCTAAAAATGGTATGTATATATTTTTCTTAGCAGGTTTGACCTCTAGCTTTTTCTCAATAATATATTTTATGGATATATTTTTCTTAGCAGGTTTGATCTCTAGCTTTTTCTCAATAATATATCTGTTAAAATAATTTCAGGTAAATTGCAATTTATGTTCGGTCATGAGGCCTGCCGTTTGAAAACTTTCAATTATAGTTTATGTTCAGTCGAAATAAAGATAGTCTCTTCAATGTCTTTGTGAACGTAGAGGTATGTTTTATACCCTCTCCATCAATCCATCCATCTAACATATTGTTCTGTTGCATTTGTTGCAATATTAGTTAATACGTTTGCTGAATATGTTTTGGATTATTTTATTATTTTTTCAGTTTTCTTAAGATTGATTATGACTCTGAATTTTATAATTGTAGACTTTATATTTCTTTGGAAGCATACTGTTCGTGAGGTTTTAATAAGAGTTAATTGAAAAAATTTACTATTTTTGTTTCTATAATTTAAGGTGTTTTTTTATTATATTATAATATATAAAAAATTAGTAGTTCATTTTTCCAGATATATTTATTTTATTAACTATTGTATTGTGTTTTATTTGTTTTTATTTTTTAGTATTCATGAATGAATATGCAAACCATCAATAAACATTATGATGAATAAAAAATAGCAATACAAAATGATCATAAATTAGCGAACCAACTCTCATTGATTCTGATTTAAGTAGGCTTTTATCTGAAACAATTATATTTTATATTTAAGTAAAAACATATAAAATATATTAAATTAAGGGATTTTATCTTTATTATTTTTATGCAAATTATAGTAGCTTTATTGTATCAAATTGTAAATAATAATATTTGTATTATTAATATCAGTAAACTAATAATTATTGATCATACTATGAAAATTTAAAATTATATCTGAGATATTTTTTAATTTAATTTAAATAAATCTAATATATAAACGTATTATTATAAAATATCATGAAAATAATAATAATAGTTTATTGATTCCGCGCAATTGCGCGGGTATACGACTAGTTAGTGAATAATCATCAGTTAAGTCAATGACTATACTACCTCATCGCCCCCTTAACTAACCACCTAACCATTTATCCAGACCGTTATCAACCCAACTAATTAAATGTATAAATATTTAATCTTCTATTTTATTTCTGTGA
This sequence comes from Mercurialis annua, assembly GCF_937616625.2. Lineage (NCBI taxonomy): Eukaryota > Viridiplantae > Streptophyta > Magnoliopsida > Malpighiales > Euphorbiaceae > Mercurialis > Mercurialis annua. Next base: position 33,355,008 of record NC_065573.1, on the reverse strand, counting down.
TTGATTTTTTCTATTTCTAAATATACTACTACTTAGTTTCTAGGAAACTTCATATTTGGACTAACGCTAGTTAAGGAAATTCAATGTATATTATGAGAAATTATTAGGTAGATTCAGTCCACCACGTCATCCGTGGACTAAACCTATCACATTATGACACGTCATTAAAATAATGGCATTATCGTAATTTACTATTTAAAAGTGTAAATAAGTAATAAACAAAATTACGATAGTGCCATTATTTTAATGACGTGTCATAATATGATAGGTTAGTCCACAGATGACGTGGTAGACTGAGTCTACCTAAGAATCTCTCGTATATTATTATATTTTTTTATAATAACGTCATATAGGATGACGTATTATTATAATATTTCACTCCTATTTGGATACAAAAACTTTAGAATTCATAAACAAAATATATCTGGCTAAACTGACATTTTTTTTTAACAAAGACTAAAATTTTCATTAATAATAACGAAAATTACATGAACGGTTTCTCAACATACTGAGTCAACTATTCTAGAAAAGATGATGAGAGCTGTAAAAATACAGTCATCGACTAGGGCTAAACTAACCAATAAGGGTCACCCAAATTTGTAGACTAAAACTAGATCTAATAATAAAATCTAGATTTATTGAACGATCTAAGGAAGTCTAACTTCGAATACACGACTGATCACATCTTCTGTGATACATCTGTTCTCTTGAAGATTAAAAATAACATCGATATTGACGCAAAACATACATATACTTGATGAAATCCGTCGAAAGATACTGCCTATAATTGTTTCAGATATCCAAGTCGTTTGCATCGCAAAAAACAATTTCATCTCGAAAGATGAAAAAAACTACTCTTAATTTCGATTAGATTAGATTTAATCTCAATTAAAATACTATGATAGAAAATAATTTCTAGATCTAGACCAAAATTGGTCAATAAAGAAACTTTATTCAAAAACTAAAGATAAAAACTATGAAAAAAACTAAATTTGAGAGATTGGGGAGGTGATTTTTGGCCAAAAATGACCAAAAATCACCCCCAAATGAACAAAAGTAGAAAACTTACTAGGGTTTGAGAGATTTTTTAAAAAAGAGAGACGGCTAGGCTTTACACAAAGAAATAGACCCTACACATTTATGCATGATTGTATGATGAAAGAGTAGTAATTTGCTCTTCTAAATTTATTTGTATATTCTAAAAAAAAAAATTGTTTGTATACTCTCAGTAAAAAGAATTAGTGTATATATATCAATAATATGTGCCACTAACAATTTCATCTATATCTATATTTATACTATATATAAAAGCACGGATGGGAGGGGAACAGGCAAATTTACCGAATAATCCTTTTCAGTTTATTATTAAATAAAAGTTTTATAGTTATTAACTAATTAATTATTTAATTAATCACTATTGTAATTAAAATCCTAATTAGAATAGGTAGCTAAATTATCTCCAATTTAGTTTTTTAGTATGTAAAAAATAACTAAATTGTTTCCAAATTAGTAGGAATGCCTATCTTTTAGTTTGATTTAACTAAAAAATTAAAATACTGTATTTGGTCAAGATATTATTATTTAAATTTATATCTTATTATTTTTAAAGATATTATTAATAAAATTAAGTTAATTATTTAATTATGATTATTATAAAATCAAAATAAGAATAAATTCAGTATGGAAAAAAATTTAATAGCCGAATATATTATATTTACTTTTACAAAAATTCTTAACTAATTTAATATTAATTATAAATAAAAAATTGATATAATTATAAAAAAATTATTAATATGTACATTGACGAGTTACGTTACGAGACACGTGCATAGCACGTAATACGAAACTAGTATATAAAAATGAATGAATACAATAAGCAAGATTCAATGCTATACTTTTTGCTATGAATTCTATCCTATTTTCTTTCCCAGCTCCTCTAACGAAATATGTTGCACGGAAACGGAAAATGCTGAAACGACAAATGCCAAAAGGACATATTTACAAAAATAGGTTATAATCTAAAGTTTGGGAGTGTCAAAAGTATTTCCGAAAACGGAAACAAGACACCGAAACCGAAACATGGGACTCAATAAAGTTTCCGCGCACATATGGTATACACTATGTATGAATTTCATATACTAAGGCTCACTCATTATGTATGCTTATGTACTACTTCATGATCCAATCTACCTATTTGCCTGCAAAACTGCACCTAAGCCAAGGAGACCTGCTCATTTACCTGAACAGCAACCAGGTTTACTACCATCTTGTAGATTCTTCCATAGGCAGAGCATCTCTCTGGGGCTTTGGTAGTGAGCAACAACATACCCATTCTTGCACCCTTCGATACAAACTCGATTGTCGTTTACATAACTAACTTGCAAACCCTCTTTCTGCATCTCTGCTATCCACATTCCCATTGCTACATCCTCCAGTTTAAACATCTGCACACATCAAGCATAATTACTGTTATTATTATCGGATAACTAAAACACGTTAGGTCCACCTACTGACCAAGTAAGCATGAATAATAGCTAAGAATTTATAGGTCGGGGTGCAATTCGGCTATTGCATGCCCCTGCTTATCTGCTACCAATTAACTCAAGAAGGAAACAAACTACATGGAGAACTAGCAGTTGAAAGTGATTCATCTGAATATGTCCATTAATACACCGCATAGACAACTTGAGATCTATGCACAAAACTTATGTTCACTGAAGTTGCTAGCTAAATTGGCCATTGCAACACGTACAAGGACTTAAGGAGAGTTGGATCGCAAAATAAAACCATGAAACTATACCTTTAATTGACCCTTTTTGTGCTTCTTGTAAACAGCTTTTGCTATGTCATATGATACCACATAGCCAGGGCCATGTGCCCAAGGTGGATAGGAACTCTCAGGCCATTCCTTCACCACACAAAGTAGACCAGTTAGAGAGACAACAAAATCTCAAACCTCATCATTCATATCAAAAAAAAAAATAGTAATACCATAGTTTAAAATTAGTAACAAAAGTGAGCAAGAAGAGTAACTTTTGACATTTTTTAACCCAAATCTAAATTGACCAAGCCAGAAGACCATAGCAACTATGTCAGGCTAAATAGCCCAGATTGGACGTAGTTACATTGCTCCAAGTATACTGTATACCACTGTTAGGCCTGACATTATTTCATCTGGCTGCTCAACCAAATTGCAGTACTAGTTTTTTCTCCACTATATCTTCTCAAGATGGAAGCTATGCAAGAATCATTTGATTTTACTTAAAACTTGGTAATAGTAACAAGCAACAGCCTTGACAAAATTTTATGCTGAACTGCAGCAGGACAAATGATTACTACTGACTTAGAATTCAGGCATCATCATTTATCATGTCAACCACGGTATGCCTATTATATTAAATCCATGTAATACAATCAATGGATGTTGCACAGAAAGTTACCTCAGGGCTGATATACCATTTACTGGAAAGATCCCGATGAGGTTGGGCATTGTAGTTGATCAGACCATATAGAAGTCCATGACTCACATTCGTTCTTTTCAGTGAAGCAATCACTTCATCCACTCGAACAAATGCATCATCATCTGTTTTCATAACATTCTTGGCCGAGATAACTTCTGACTGTCAAAGAAAGATAATGAGACAACAAAAAAAGCCTTTTCCTGCTTCCACATTACATTATGACTTACCCCAAAAGTACAGATTGCTACAGTTTTCCAGGTTATCAGACTGTAATAGTCAACGAAAGGCATCAGCTGAATGTCTCCATATGTCTTCAGTTCATCCCAGAGTTGCTCATTTACCATCTGGTTTTTGTGCTGCAAATTTTAGAAAGCATATGTTGTTTCAGTGGGTTGAGTAATAGAGTTTGATTTCATGATGTTGGTCAGGTAAGTGGCAGCAATTGTTATGTGGCGGAGGCCAAGTTGGGGCCAAGTCACATTCAAATTACAGCGCTTGGGCTGAATACATGTTAAGTAGAAAGAGTTGTGCCCTGACTAACAGTTGTAGCTTTTGGCCTAGCTGTAAGCGCTTGATCCAACACATTGACTTTTCAGATATAGACTAAACAAGAAATTAAGCCTAATAATTCTGCAAAAGAGAACTGTGCAATACAAGGCAGATAATGCATTTCAGCAGGGGAAGCAATTTGATATATGCATCCCAACAATTTTTAACATATAAATGGAACTCACCAGTCCAACGAAAAAGCGCACTGCAACTTCTCCAGTCTTCACAGCAGGATACTGCATCCATGTTCTACGAACAGCCATCCTGCGCTCGAAATTGTTGGCTGTAGAAAAGACACCTATGAAGAGATCCAATGGATGGTGTGGTAAAAATTGAGCTGATTTTAGCGACTCTAAATCAACAATATGCTCTGATTCCTCAGATGATGGCAAGCCACTGGCCAAGACAGAAACTAATTTCAAGTCTCCAGATATCCTTACTTCACTAACAAGCCATGGCTCCAAATTCTGAGAACATCAACCCACCAATAGAAGAAGGGAAAATTTAAGACATATATATCTACCAAATGTAATAAATACTAATTCAGTTAGAAACAAGAGAAATACTTCGCGGCAAGCAAAAGAAGTTATGTGTTTTCCATCAACTGTCATCTGAATCCCTTCTTCTCCCATCCTAAGAGTCATAACAGATAAATATCCTTTCTTAAAAGGAAAATGCTGTCTAGCTCCAGTTGCGCTCCTGGACATTGATGAAGAATTATCTGATGATCTACCTGCAGCAAAATTCTGGCCATCATCTTTGCCCACCATTTTGTCGCACTGGCTCAACTCATCAACTGTTCAGTATCAAATAAAGAAAGCTCACAGCATTAGTACTATGATGCTAGCCTTGCTCCACAACAATATCTTGAGATTAGGAAAAGCATACCATTCACCAACTAAAATACTTCTAAACTAACTACGCAATACACATTTCTCTAGTCTAAAAAACTTTCCATAAGAACAAAAAACAAATTGGAAAAGTACCAATATACCTTTCTTGTCATCACTAGGAGGGCACCGCACTTCTGTACCCCAATCATGAGCAGCTGTCCATGTATTCTGAACAATCACCGGATCTTTAGTAATCTTATCGCCTAGAATTCTAACATTATAGTGTAATAAAATAGGAGGCTCTTGCTCTCCTGGTAATTGATCCCCTGATAAATCAATCCGAAAATCACCAAGCAGACCACCGGGAGTGCCAATTATGGTTATTGTAGAGCCTTGAATAAGGCCACAAGGTATCCTTAGCTTATAACCATTATCCCCAAATTCTGTTGCATTCATTATATTGACAAAATAAGGACATTGCTTCTCTTTCACATCCTTATGCAAACTCTCGTTACCGCCATCTTGCTCCCCGTTATCCATAAGAGTTTCCCATGCCAGTTGAGCTTCCTTAATTGCACTCATTCCATTAGGTAAAGGGCGAGAATAGTTGAGAAAGTATCTCATAAAATTCCAGGTTAGTAACGAACTCTGCACTTGATTAGAAAAGTTCCTATCTACAAAAAGACTAGACAACATCCCTTCAGAAGAAATTACTCGACTAGCAGATTCCGGGCTACGAAACGAAGGTGGAGCTCCAGCATCAACCCATTGAAGAGGATTAGACAAATTAACAGGAATTACGGGACTCTGCAACGAACTACTCTCCCTAGGAAGGTTTCTCATCAGAATTTCTCTCAAAATTAACAGCATAAGAAAGGACCCAATGGGAACAACCCATACCCATTTCTTCATTATTTCTTCACTCCCAACTATTTACATCCCTAAATAGCAATGTCTAGAAATCAGTGACTGAAAACAAAAACAATTGCATTGGTAGATTAAAAAGCAAGCTAACAAACCAAATGGACAAAAAAATTAAGCAGATAAATCAAGTACTACAAAGTAAGCAGAATAAAATGCTGATAATCATGAATATGAACATACAAATTTGATAGTAACTACAAGTAACAAAATGATAATGCAGAAACTGACCTGAAAGAGAGCAAGATTGAGAGAAAATAAAAAATGTAATTTGTGAGTGTCTATGGAAGTTTAAAGGAACACTTGAATTCTACGCCAAATGGCGGTTGTTTTCAATGCTTGCAAAATCAAAGTTTTTGTAAATTATTTATGAGCTTTAGTGGGCCACAATTTGCACACAAATGGCCGGTTTCCTTGCCATGCCAAACATATAGCATTGTACACTACACCAACTTTTTTTTATGTGTTTTTTTAAAAATTACATCCTCCACGCCGTAAAAATTTATTGCCTTCGAAATTTTTCTAGTTTATAATATTTGTTACTTTCTTTGTTGTTGTTTTAAACTAGGCGTAAGGATCCTAAATAAATTAATTTTAATTACTTTTATTAGTTTTGATTAATTTTTAAATATTGTTATTTATAAAATTTTTTGAATCTTTTTTATTTTAATTGTAATTAAATTCAGTGAACTGAATCAATTGTATTTGAAATGTGTGTTTGAAACATTTTCAAAACGAGACATATTGATTAAATAAATTGTCCATCCTGCCTAACTTTTTTTTTGCTCAAATCCATCCTGCCTAACTTGTGCCCATCCTGCCTAACAATTTTATCTCAGATCTTTAAAATTTGTAACAATTATTGGATAGCATGAGCAACTCCTAATTCGAAGGATGTGAAATGCGTCGTCACCGGTTTGATATACCGGTTAATTATCAATTTTATCTCATATTAGTTTGATAAACTTGTTGACATAGCATGAGATAGGAAGTTTTTACTTAGATCCGGTCCATAAAAAATTAATGAAAGAAATGAAAAGAAAGAAAAAATAATGAGAAAAGAGAGAATATTATATTAGATTTTCTAACACTTCATTGGATAGGTGTATGGAAAATTCATAAACCGGGACTAGATAAGAATTTTTCGCATGAGATAAGCTAAAACAAATACTAGTATCAAATTGGTTAATTATCCAAATAATGAAAATGTATTTGAACAAGACATAACAGCTTCTTAACCTGCTACATAGCATGCAACAAGAAATTTTTGTTCTGAAAAAAAATTCAATTTTTATTTCTACAAAATTAAATTATAATCTCATTTTTATAAAAAATAATATAAAAACCTCATTTGTATAAAAATAAAAGACTTAATCACCCAAAAAACCCTCACCTTTAATTTTTTTTTCAATTCACCCCGACGTTGAAAATTTGTCAATTTTACCCACTTTTAAATTTTCTGTTTTCAATTGTACCCCAATTTTTTTAATTTTTGTTAATTTTTTAACTTAAATGATGAAATCATTCAATTAACTAAGTTTAAACATGAAATTAAATTCTTTTTTATTCAAAAAAGTACAAATAAGTCCTTTATTTTTAAAAATTAACTAAAACCCATAGTCATATTAACACTAACTTAAATTTTAATTAATTTAACTAAATTTAAATAAATTTTAAAAACGTACAATTAATATATGCTAGACATGGAGAATGTTTTAAACAAATTTGCAAACGAAAAAGACGTTAATTTAATTTTTCAGGGTACAATTGAAACACAAAAATGTAAAATAGGGTAAAATTGACAAATTTTCAACGTCATGGTATGATTGAAAAGGGCTAAAAGGTCGGGGTTTTTTAAGATATTAGACTAAAATAAAATGCAGAAATTTAATTGTTATACATCAAACTATAAAAGTGAATTTCTATTTTCATTGACGGCACATACATTCATGCGCTAATAGAAGGTCGTGATTTTTTTTTGAAATTAACCCGCAATTCTTGAAAAAGTTAGCTAGTGTAGGCGAGTGTGCGACTAAACACCCGCAATTCACATTTTGCACCCACAAGCCCAATGAATGGTTCGGTTATCAATCCTAATTACCTCTCCAATTTTCCCTCCAAATTCCACAAACAGCAATTCAAATTTCCTCTCCATAAAACACCAATGCCTTACACTTCTCAATTTTTGTTCATCAATCAAACATCTTTATCAAATCCATGCCCAAATTCTAGTCTCCGGTCTCCACCAAGATAGCTTTCCCACCACCCAACTCATTAAACTCTCTTCATTATCATCTTCAAAAAAATTGACCTATGCCCAGTCCCTTCTTAATTACTCTACAAATCCACTCCCACCTTCTGCTTGGAACATCATAATTAGAGGCTATGCTTCTAGTAACACCCCGAGAGATGCCATTTTTATCTTCTGTAAAATGCGAAAACAGGGGATTCGACCCAATAACCTTACCTTCCCCTTTCTTCTCAAAGCGTGCGCTGAGTGTTCTGCGATTAAAGAAGGGAAACAAGTTCATTGCGATGTTGTTAAGTATGGGCTAGATTCTGATTTGTATGTTAATAACAATCTGATTAATTTTTATGGTTCGTGCAAGAAGATTTTAGATGCTTGTAAGGTGTTCGATGAAATGTCTGATAGAGCTGTTGTTTCGTGGAATGCGGTGATTACTAGCTGTGTTGTGAGTTTAAAATTGGGAGAGGCAATTGGGTATTTTTTGAAAATGGGTGATTCTGGTTTTGTGCCCGATGAGACCACGATGGTGCTTATGCTTGCGGTTTGTACTGAAATGGGAAACTTGAGTTTAGGTAGATGGGTTCATTCTCAAGTGATTGGGAGAGGATTGGTGTTGAATTATCAATTGGGCACTGCCCTTGTTGATATGTATGCAAAAAGTGGAGCTGTTGGTTATGCTAAGGTAGTATTTGACAAGATGAAGGAGAGAAATGTGTGGACATGGAGTGCCATGATTTTGGGGTTAGCTCAACATGGTTTCGCGGAAGAGAGTCTTCAACTTTTCCTTGAGATGATGAAGAGCTCTTCCGTACAGCCTAATTCCGTCACGTTTCTTGGCGTTCTTTGTGCGTGTAGCCATGCTGGTTTGGTAAAAGATGGATTTCGGTATTTCCATGAAATGGAACATGTGCATGGAATCAAACCAATGATGGTACACTACGGTGCGATGGTTGATATATTAGGTCGTGCTGGCGGGCTTCTAGAGGCTTATAATTTTATAATACGCATGCCTTTTCAACCTGATTCTATCGTGTGGAGGACGTTGCTCAGTGCTTGCAGTGTTCACGATGTGAAGGATAGTACTGGAGTTGCAGATATGGTGAGAAAGAGGTTGCTTGAACAAGAGCCGAGGAGAAGTGGAAATTTTGTGATGGTTGCAAACATGTATGCTGATGCTGGAATGTGGGAGAAAGCTGCGAAAGTGAGGAGAGTAATGAGAGACGGTGGCTTGAAGAAGAAGGGCGGAGAGAGCTGTGTTGAATTATCCGGCTCTATTTATCGGTTCTTTTCAGGGTCTACCTCTCTAGATGATAAGGAAGGCATGCATCAGTTGCTAGATGAATTGAACTTGCATATGCAGATGGTAAACTAATAACAAAAGATATAGCCTCTCATCTACAATTGTTTGGTGGTCATGTAATAATCTTAGATGGTAATTATTTTCATTCGTTTGGCTTGGTTCAATTTTTAGACAACTTTGGTTCATTACATTTTAGTCAATTTTCAACCAAAATCATTGATACGAAATGATTTACTGTAGCTGGAATAATTAATGGCACACTGTAATGCGAGATCATAGAAATGAAACACCACCACATTAATACATTAATGATGCGCAACACAACTAGACTTAAAGGATTTCTGCATTTTAAAAAATTATTTGGTACGAATTATGCACCATGGATAATTCATCCCGAAAATCTCATTGGATTGTTCTGAATTATAATAAGTTTTTTATTTTTTAATTAATAATTTAAATAATTCTTTTCTAGTATTTTGCGCAAGTCTTTATTAACTATTTTTGATAATATTTTATTAGTATATTGTTTATTTAAGGGTTAATTACATATAAAATCATGATTTTTACACCATATTTTGAAAATATCATGACCTTTAAAACGTGTTAATCGCAGACACCACTTTTTACTTTTTTTCAAAATTAACATCGACAACTTTTAATGGCATTTTTGCTGACAGGGCAGACCCATCGGCTGTCCAAATCAGTGAAATTTCACCAAAAAATATGTCCATGATGAAATTGAAAAGAAATGAATGATGATGTCTGTGATTGACACGTTTCAAAGATCATGTTATTTTTAAAATTTATTGCAAAAGTGTTTAATTAATTTTTTATTTAATTTAAAGATTTATTTACTTTTTTTTTGTCTACATAAAATAAGGTTATGAAAAAATTATTTTATGGCGGAAATTTGTCAATACCGGCTCTACATTTGAATTGAAACGCTATCGTTTTATATTTCTTTCAGCACCTAATCAATTTAAATATTTCCTGCACAGTGCTCAATACGCTCGCACGCATCCCGCTCAGTTGAAGGAAACGGCCATGGAAGAAAATACCGCCACAGATACCACCCTTCAGAAAAAAGCACCAAGCAAGCTACACCGCCTCTCTAACCGCCACCAAAATCGTACAAATCCACCGCCGTCACCACCGCCTCAAACACCGCATCACTCCTCTCTAAATTTACCGTATCCAAAAACTCAACCGAATCGCATCTTTCCCACTCATCAAACCTCACCACCGCAACAACCTATCCAAATCGTCTAAAATCTCAACTCCACTCTCATACCTAAGAAGAAATTCTCCTTCAAAACCAAACCCGCATCATCCTCCAAACCCGAATAGAACCAACCCGAAATCCCCAAAACCGAACATTCAAACCAAACTACTCTGATCATCAGAGACTCACCAGGAATCAGGAACAAAGAAAATGAAATTTTAACACACAATTTTAACTTCTCCCCGACTGGTGAATTTACATTAGAGGATCTTGATTTTTGTGAGGTTAGGTTAATTAAATGTGTGAATGCAATATTTAGTAATAATTTAAGGAATTGTAAGGTTTATTCGGGTCCGGTAATATGGTCGATTTTGATCGAGCGTGTTGAGAATTGTGTATTTGTTTTAGCTTCACATCAGATGAGGATACATTATGCGAAGGGGAGTGATTTTTATTTGAGAGTGACGAGTAGGCCGTAATTGAGGATTGTGATGGTGTTAGATTTTGGCCGTAATGTTTGAGATATGAAGAGATTGATGATGATCTGAGGATGGCTGGTCTGGATGGAGGATGAGAGTGGGAATTGGAGTAATGTCGATGATTTTAAGTGGCTGAGAGGTGTGCAGTCGCCGAATTGGCGTGTTTTGGAGGAGAATGAGAGGATTGGAGTAGTCGATTTGAATGAGTTTGGAAGTGGATGGAGATTGGAGACAGTTTTTTTTTTTATAAATCTCAATGCTGGTGAGTAATTTTTGTGATAGTGATGTTTTGTGGAACAAATGATACTGTTGAGTTTCTGATATATCAATGAATGCATCAGCTATCTTTCTGGTGGATGGAATTGGAATCTCTGTTCAAATTGTGTTCGTGAGTGTTTGCTTTTGTGCATTCAATGTTGATACTCATATTGCTACCACATTCGTCACACATGTCCAATTCCGAGGCGGGTATGTATCAAAACGACGTGGTCGTTTTCTGGAAAGTCATTGGTAGTAATGATGTCAAGGAGACTAGAACAATTGAAGGAAATTAGAGAAATGAGTAGTGAACAAATTAATGAAGAGGTTGTTGATCTTAAAGGAGAGTTTTTTTATGGTTCGGCTTCAAAGGTCTGCTCGTAATGAGTTCAAGTCTAGCGACTTTCGCCGTATGCACAAAAGGGTATGTTTAAAGCTTCACCATTTTGCATTTATGTTAGTGTTTTTAGTTTTACTGTTTTAGATGGAAATGGGATATTCAATTTGTTCTACTAGGTGTGTCATTTTGTATTTTCTGCAAAAATGTAGCATAAATAATTAAGAAATAAATTGTTACCTTAACAACATAATTAAAGTCTAAACGCTACATCTGCTCAGCTCAAGTCAATTACAATTTTTTTTACTGAACTAGTTGAGATCAACAATGTGTTTAGACCTATATCTTCACTTAATTTATACTTCTTGAATTACCACAGAAATACACAAATTATCATATCATCAATTGTCATTACAAGCACAAGCATAATCAAGGGGCAGAATAGACGGCCGTAGTCACCAGTTGTCCTCCTGCCCTTCCAGTATTTGTTTCTTTTAATCATCTCAACCCGTCTCCTTTCTCGAGTCACCATCCGTTATTTCTCTTTTATCACCCCTTTCATTTTCTGGTTCCGCTGCTGATTACAGATGCCCTACAATTTGCAAGAGAGAAGTGTATGTACCAAAAATAACAACCATAACACCAAGTAATATCATTCCCCATATAACCACCACTTCGCACCCGAATCTCCTGAGATTGCCCGAAATCTTCAAGTAACATAAACAAGGAAGTATGATCGAAGCGGTAATGCTTAAAAAAGCTCCGACCAGCGACATGAGATAGCCGAAGAACGGAACAGCCAAAGCTACAATTACAGTACTGATCAATAAACTCGTACTCATCAGAAGATTGAAAGGTTTCTTGTTACAGGACCATGGAAACCAATTCTTTGTTGCATTCACTATTGGTGTGACCATTAGTGCATATTTTGCTATTGGATTAACCAAAGTTGTATATATTGCTATTCTTGAGCTTAACTTTCCGGTCGGAAGGTTTAATGTTACTTGTGATTCGACATCTGATCCGAACATCTTGTAACCAATGATTGCCATTAATGCATAGCTGAATGTACATATAATGAAGCAAATTACTAGAACCTGCAATCAAAATGCATTCAAAACAGTTAAGCATTTGTTCCAGACTTTAATGCATTCAATTGGGACCGGTAGGGATGTGCATTTGGTTTAAACCAAATCAAACTGAACTAGTCGGTTTGATTGACTTTCTTTTGGTTTGGTTTAGTTATTTTGGTCCGGTTTGTGCTGAAATTTAACTAACTTTCAAAACCGAGTCGAAGCGCAAAATAAACTGGCATTTCCTTATAATATCAAACCGAACACAGACAAGAAAGATGCATAAATATAAAACGCTAAAATAAAAAATAGCGAAACAACATTATTTACAAGAATACTTAATAAATATAAAGTTCTGAAAAACTTTGGCGAAAACGAAAACAAAACGTCAAAATGTAAATTTCGACAAGTTTTCGTGCAACATATATAGTCAGCAACATATCCCGTTCGAACAGGATCATACCTAATTAATGGAAAAAAAAAGATTAAAATTGAGAAGTAACTTACATGGGAAAACTGATGCTTCTTTTTCATGGAACTGTAAAGCATCGGAAAAACAGGATGCGCACAATAACAGAACCCATACAAGCTAACAGCAGTAGGAATTCCATGCCAATTTACTACTTCCCCCTTCTGAAGAAACCCAACTCCGTCAAATGCTCCGGTGCAGAAAATCGAAACAAGTATTATAGCCGACGCTAAAACTCCACTAGCAGAAATATAAGACAGAAAACTCAAATTATCTAACCAAACAGTCGGCAAGATCATCAGAGCAATAAGAACAACAAAACTCCGTTTCCCACCAATATGCAAACCTGAAATAACCTCAATATCCACATTTGGGAACAAATTCTGCAGATTATCGCCTTCAAGAATCAAGAAACCCGTCGCGACTAAATAAAGCTCTACGTACATAAAAATAGATATCAATAATCTCCCTTTTCCGCCAAATGCCCGTTCGCCTATGTCAGGATAAGTTCTGATATTTGAATCGGCTTCCATGCATCTTTTAATCAATATACCAGAGTAAAAAGCTGAAATTGCTATGATAAATAGAAGAATCAAGCTCAACCATCCTCCTGAAGCTAATGCATAGGGTGTTGACAGAATCCCAACTCCTGAAAAACAAGAAATAATTCAGATTTTTTTCTTTTTGGTTAGATATAAAACTTACAAATTATTAACAATTCAAATAATCTAATTAAAAACCTGATAAGGCATTTAGTCCGTTGATTATAGTCTTGAAAGAAGAGGTTGTTCCTTTGTTAATAAAACTATAATTTGACTCGACATTTCCAAGCTTATATTTAATATTTTCTTGCTCTTCGGATATGATAAGAGGTAGAGTCAATGGCTGATCCTGAAACTTGGCAGCCATTGACAGAGAGTTCTTACAGTCACAAAGATAAAGAAACTAGTGAAAGAGAGAATGGTCTGAACTTAAAGACAAGCAAGTTGAGTTGAGAGTTAAATGTTTCTGACCAGAAATGGGGATGACAGAGGTGGAAGATAATTGTAGTAAACCATACGGAACGTGACAAAGATAAGGCTTTGTTTGTTATTGTATTTGTATGATAGTTTAATACTTGATGTAGATCCCTTTGCTGGCTTTGAAATTTTTAGAATATTGAACACGTGACACTTTATAAGTGCGGACTCTTTTGACATTAATACCCTGGAATTGATGAATAATGTGATTTTGAACTAAAAAATAATGTTTTAAATGAAAAAATACAGTTTGTTATGTTTCTTTTTATAATGGAAGAAGGAGGGAGCTTTTAAGAGTAATTGATGAGAAATTCTTAGGTAGAGTGAGTTCACCATGTCATTCATAAACTAAATTTATCACATTATGACACGTTATTAAAATAATGGCAATATTGTAATATTACTATTTAAAAGTGTAAATAAGTAATAAATAAAATTACGATAATACCACTATTTTAATGACGTGTCATAATACAATAGGCTAGTCCACGGATGACGTGGTAAACTGAGTCTACCTAAGAATCTCTCGTAATTGAATCCATGAAATGAAACTACTACTTAACACATTAATATCCAAAGCTTATCTAGTTTATTCTGTTCATTTTGTATTTTATGTTAATTATACTCAAATAGTATATAAAAAAATAAAGAATTTAATTAATAAAATATATTACAATTAAATATTTAAAATATTTTATGACTATTCTGTCCAAATTTAGAGTTCAATTCTTTTTAATAGTAGCATAACAATTTTGACGAAATTGCACAGATAAAATTTTAAACTGTTTATAAGTTTTTTTCTTAATAATAACAAGATTATTATAAAAATAAATCAAATAATTAAAATATATTTTATTTTTATCAGTTAAATATTTTGATTCTTTTATTCATTCTTTTATTACTCTCATGCATGTTATCAAAAGGAAAATTCCTCCTCATAAAAATTGATTATTTTCTTGAATTCTAGGTGGCATTTTTTTTATTACTACATCCTTTTATAAAAAAATCTTCATTTTGAGTCTTTTTTAAATAAAACATAAAATTAATAATAAATGGATTATTTAAATGAGACAGAAATAAATATAATATATCAACGGATTTATACTATCAATTTCCATATGCAAGGATTTTTTTAAATCTAGAGATGAAAATATTAAAAACAACTAAATAGAATGATTATTTCGTACTTTTTGTATTTGAAAAAATACAAACAAATCCTTTAACTTTGAAAACATTTACATAAATCCAAATAATTGATTAACTTTTAAAATTTTATTAAAAAAATTAAGTAATAAAAATCTATTGCGAAAGATAAAATTCTAATTTTAAATTTCAAATTTCAAATAGCCGCATTTATAAGTACGGTTTGAAACCACAGCTCGTATAAGCCAAAAGAATGTATCACCAATTCAACTGCGACCAACCTGCGCCGTAGGAATTGCAAGGGATCTTTTTGTAGGCAAATAAAAAGTATTATCCGATTAGGATTCTACTAAGTCATATATATGCCAATTAGTTGAAATCAATCTTCATCCGTATTAATGTTAGATTATGATAGGGATCGCATCAACATATGCTTTAAGACACGTAACATGATCTTCCACTACTGTGATCCAATTCCATATATATCAAACTAATCAAAAATTACCATATCTCAAGAATGCAAAACTAATACGTAATGTTTATGGATTTGACTAATTTAGCAAAGCAGCCAAATGAATAGTAGGATAATATCTCACACTGCATGGAAAATTAATTGAAGTAAATTACCTACAAAAAGATTTTGAAACAAATAAGAAACATAAAATGTTTCAAAAACAACATAAACACGCACTGTTTTATGTAATATTGGAAGAAAAAACAACACATAGGGGTGAGCAAATGTTCGGTTTGGTTAAAAATAAAACGATTTCTTTAAAATGAAATTATTTCATCTCTTTAATCAAATTAGTCATAATTTTAATTGAAACCGAACTTCAGTCATCATCTATTTTCCTCCTCTTTCACTTCAAATTTTGTTCATCTTTTTTGTTTTATGATCTTTCCAATACCAAAATAAGGTTAGCTATCGCAAATTGAATAGAGAGAATCCTGATTTAACATTTTGGAATCCACAAAACAATGATAATTAAAACTATATATACATCAAAATAAATTCAAAAAAAAAAGTGAAGAAATAGAAACCTGATAGAGCATTAAGTCCATTAAAACATGTCCTTATAAAACCTGTGCTGCCTTTCTGGTAAGGTTGATCATCACCTTCTTCGTCAATAATATTATGCCTGATCAGTTTGTGTTGCTTCTCATCAACAATAAGAGGAACTGTAAGTGAGGTTTCTTCTAAATATTGCTCTCTGCTCTCCATTCTTGTGAATCTATTAATTCCAATCTCACCAATATTAATTAATTATATTCCATCCACCGATTATATAATATAAAATAGATTATGATATTTGGCAGTAATTGATAGAAATAGAGGCAAGAGAAACTAACAATTCAAATATGGAAGAAATATAGGATCATAATCTATTAATTCCTAAAGAGAAGGGAGCTATATATAGATAGATAATTATAAGTATAGTTTGAGTTTTATAACAATTTTTTTTTTATTTTTTTTTTTTGCATATGTTCAAGTCAAGCGATTTTGTAGACGCCACTTAATCAATCTATATGATATACTTTGGTCTGGCTACAATATCATAGATTGGTATCGATTAACTTGGGACAAGAAAAAAAAACGATAAGCTAAGATTTTCACGTTTTTTCCATTTTGTAAGCATCGATATTTGCATTAATATATCAGTTTGGGAACTCTTTTTAATGTCTGAATTTTTATTCTTTTTAGAAAAATTATGTCACTAGTGTATGGACTAATGTACTCGTGGCATTAAAATGAGAGGTCAAGAAAATCTATAGCGTAGCTTTGGCTTTATTAATAGTCACGTGATATAAAAATGACTAAGGCACCGTTTGGATTGATGGATTCTAAACGATGAATTCTAAACAATCTATTGATTTGGACAAAATCTATCGTTTGCTTAGAAAAAAATTAATAAAATCCATGAATTTACAAATTCCTTCATTTTCTACAATCCATCATTTTTGAGGGTTTTGATTTCCCACCTACTACTAGGTGGGAAAGTCCAAATCCACCATTTTTTATAGATGATGGATTGTTATACTATTTATTATTTTCCATAAATAATATTTAAAATCCATTGATTTTATATTCAATCCAAACGATGAAATTTTAAAATCTATGATTTAAATTCCATTGATTTAAAATCAATCAATTTTGCTAAAATCCATAGATTTTAAAAACCCTCAATCCAAACGGTGCCTAAAACTATTTATTTGATGTATTTTTAAAATATTGAAATATTTATTTAAAATGTAAAATATTTATTATATGTTCCTTTTATAGTACTTAATTATTAGTAATATATATATATAATATTTTTAGAGTATCTAATAATTAATATTTTAAATTATAGAAAAGAAACTTATAATTGTATATTAAATAAGATATATTTAGTTTATAGTATTGTACGACGATATTATAATTATTAATAAATAAAGAATAATTTAAAAAAATTAAAGAGAAAAAGCGTTGTAAGAGTAATTAAATTTATAAATTATAAAGTTTTTATCCGTCACTTATACCATTTAAATTATAATTTATTGATTTATAGTAAAAATATTTAAATGATGACAATATTTTGTTAGCAAAAATTACTATAAAAGGCAGAGCACAATCTCTTACTTTATATAGAAGAAATTTCCTAAACTATCCTATTTCATATTTTATTTAGAATTTAATATTTTTATTTTTCTTTCTTTTATAAAAAATATTTTTTTCATAAATATTTTTTTTCACTTTTTAATGATTTAGTTTTAGATATTTTTTTCTGGTATTTTTTTTATTTTTTATTTTTTCTTATCGTATTTTTAGTGTAACTATGATGTATAATGGTGTACTCATTGTGTTTTTAATGTAACTATTGTGTTTTTATAATATAATAATATTATATATATATAATGTATCTACAGTGTTGTTGTAGTGTTTTTATGGTGTATACCATAAAAATTGCAGACACACCATAAACACTGCAAATGCACCATAGATATACTAAACAAACGGCAGAAATACACCAAAAAAATATAGATACACTGAATAACACCAGAAATACACTACAAAAATAAATATACTATAACGTAAATACACTAAAAATATACTGTAGTGTAAATATATTATAAAAATACTACAAATATTCTATAAATCAACTCATTTTTACATAATCAGTAACATCAAAATAAAATAAATAATCTATAAAAAAAAGAAATAATTATATGAAGAATTGAAGAATTTTGTATAAAAATAATAAATATACAACGATCTCTTTACAAAAAATCTAAATTACCACAAAATCATAAAAAAAATCTAAAAACGAGGTCGAGAAATTCATCAAAAGAAACGCGGTGTGATGAAAAAATCATTGAAAGAATCGCGACAATAAAAAATCCACCGAAAAACGCAACGGTGAAAAAAATACGACGGAAAATCCACTATAAGATGTGCGACGACGAGATGGAAGAAAGCGGCGATTAAAAAAAAGAAAAAAGTAAGAAAAAATTTGATAGGGAGAGAAGTGAAGATGAAGAGAGAAATTTGATAAGAAAAGAGAAAGAGAGAATTTGTATGAGGAGAGAAAAAACGTTTAATGGCTATAAAAATCAAATAACTTAAAACGAAATAACGCCCTAATATATAAGAGGGTATTTTTGATATTATATTTTAAATAAGTGTAAAAAGAAAAACAATATAAATATAGATAAAAAAAACTATAAATATGTCTCAAAATGAACTATTTTAAAAAAAAATCCCTTTATATATATGCATAATGCATATGATTTCTCAACAATGACAACAACATTAATTACGAGGTAAAATACATTAGAAAATTCATAACTATAGATAAATTGTCATAAAATAAATTTTAAGTGGTTAAGCTAATTTAATGACTATTTATCCAAAAAAAACTAATAACCTAGTCTGTTTTACGAATTATGACAATTATATCCAAGAAGTAAGTAAAACAAATAAAGAGTCTAATAAAAAAAATACAATTCATTAAGTTATTTTTTAGGCCTAATGTCTCAAAAACCCTGACCTTTTAGTCCTTTTTCAATCCTATTCTGACGTTAAAAACTAGTCAATTTCACCCTATTTCGCATTTTTGTGTTTCAATTGTATCCTGTAATATTAAATTAACGTCTTTTTTATTCGGAAAAAATAAAAAAACGTTCTCCATATCTAGCATATATTAATAGTATATGTTAAAAATTTATTTAGATTTAGTTAAATTAATTAAGAATTTAAATTAGTTTTAATTTGACTATAGTTTTTAGTTAGTTTTTAAAAATAAAAGATTTTATTTTTACTTTTTTGAATGGAAATAAATTTAATTTTATATTTAAATTTAGTTAATTAAATGATTTTATCATTTAAATAAAAAAAATTATGAAAAATTAAAAAAAATAGGGTACAATTGAAACGAGAAAATGTAAAATAGGGTAAAATTGACCAGTTTTCAACATCATGGTATAATTTAAAAGGGGCTAAAAGGTCGGGGTTTTTTTTAAGGTATTAGGTCTTATTTTTTATGATAAACTAATCCATATTTATTAAAAAAATAAAAAAAATATCAATCCATCTTTTTTATTTATTGTTTAAATATAATTTTTATAATTCATAAAATTAATACATTAAATTGTCAAAATTAATAATTTAAATATCTTTCCTTATAATAACTTTAGGTGGATTATACATTATATATGAACTCCTCTTAGACCATAATTTTATTCATCTCTCTCTTTATATATTTGTCACATGTATATCTTACAAAATTAAAAAATCTTAAAACTCACCATTACGCCCTTTTTTTAATTAAAAATTCAACCTTAGAAAAAATACAAAAATAATTATCATGCCCTAGCTTCTATTTGCAAAAGAGACGTGTAAATACCAAAAATAGCAACAATAATTCCAAATACTATAATCCCCCATAGTATCACCACTTCACATCCAAATCTCCTAAAATTGCCAGAAATTTTCAAGTAGCATAAACAAGGAAGTATAATTGAAGCTGTGACGCTTAAAAATGCTCCGACCAGCGACATCAGGGTGCCAAAGAACGGAAAAACTAGAGCTACGATTACGGAACTGATCAATAAACTCGTACTTACGACGAGATTAAATGACTTCTTGTTGCTGTAACTTGGAAACCAAGTCTTAGTTGCATTCACAATTGGTGTGACCATTAATGCATATTTTGCTATTGGATTCACCAAAGTTGTATATATTGCTATTTTTGAGCTTAACTTTCGGGCCGGAAGATTTAAAGTTATCTGTGATTTAACATCGGATCCGAACATTTTGTAACCAATAATTGCCATTGATGCATAGCTAAATGTACATAAAATGAAGCAAATTGCTAGAACCTGCAACCAGAAACATTCAAGTGGTTAAAAGTTGGAATGGTACTTTAGTTTGGTATTAAAAAATTAATTCTTATAAAAGTATAGTACTACTAGTTTAATATTTTTTTCCATTTAAAGTATTTTAATTTTTTAGAAAATTTTCACCAATGCTACTTAACTTATTTCTCTCGGCAGAATACGTAAACTTTAATTTATAGCTACAATACAATAATACCTGAAATCTTTTATTTTCATTATACTGAACTAATATGTCAGGGGAATTGATATTTACCTAACACGTGGAGCCATTACACCCCTTTATTTTTACTCTCTCTCTCTAAATAGTTTAGAGGTCAAGAAATAAAAATTAGAGAAAAAAATGATTGAGAGAATAAATGAACTTTTTTATTGTTTAGAAAAAATGATGGTTTTACGTTTACCTTAATGTTATTGTTATGTTAGACTATTTTGATTGAAAAAATAACTAACGGTATTATATTTTACAATTATAAAGTTTAACTACCGCATAGGATGAGAGAAAAAAGTTCATGCATCATCAATGATTTTTAATATCAAAATAAGTTAATGTAACAATATAATGATATAATAACATTTCAGATTATAAAGTAACTACTGTCACCTCAAATAAAAAATTATTTATTCATTTCGATATAATAAAATGAAACGTAGGTACCGAATTGAAATTAAAGGCAATTTTTAAAAACCAATTGTAATGATGAGAATAACTTACATTAGAGAATTGATGCTTCTTTTTCATTGAGGTGTAAAGAGTAGGAAACATGGGATGTGCACAGTAACAAAAAGCAGATAAGCTAATAGCAATTCCAATTCCATCCCAATTCAACAATTTTCCACGTCCATTAAAACCCACTCCATCAAATGCTCCGACCCAGAAAACCGAACCCAGAATCACAACTCCAGCCAAAACCCCACTCGCAGAGACATAGCTAAGAATGCTTAAATCGTCTAACCAAACCGTAGGCAAAATAATCAGACCAGCAATTATGACAAAGCTTTGTCTTCCTTCGACATCCAAACCTAAAATCTTGATTGCAAAATTTGGAAATAAGCTATGCAAGTTATCTCCTTCGAGAATCAAGAAACCTGTCGCGACTAAATAAAGCTCGACGTACATTAAAACCGATACCAAAACTCTTCCTTTGTTACCGAATGCTCGTTCGCCAATATCAGGATATGTTCTGATATTTGAATCAGATTCCATGCATCTTTTGATCAGTAAGCCAGAGTAGAAAGCTAAAATTGCGATGGTGAATAGAAAAATCAAGCTCAACCATCCTCCTGATGCAATTGCATATGGTGTTGAAAGTATTCCAACACCTGAAAATGGAATAAAAATAAGTAATACTATTAGCTATAGTCTGTATTGCACGGGAAACGTTTATATTTCACCATTTCATTTGAAACACTTTCGAAACTCATAAATAGCTGGATATGACTGTTAATTTCATATTCTTTTAAAGAGCAAATTACTACGAGGTCCCTCACATTTGATATAATTTACATTTTAGTCCCTCGTGTTTGAAAATTAAACTATATGGTCTCTCACTTTTATTTCTGTCAACAATTTAGCCTCTTTGTCCATTTTTGTGTTAGTCAACAAAATTAAAGGATTTAGAAGTAAATTAATTTTCAAATATGAGGGACAGAATCGTTGACAAAAACAAAAGTGAGGGACGAAATCGTTGACAAAAATAAAATTGTGGGACCATATATTTTTATTGACTTCGTTGACTAACACAAAAAAATGGATGGAAGGATTAAATCGTTGAGAGCAATAAAAGTGAAAGGCCATATTGTTTGATTTTTGAATAAGAGGGATTAAAATGTGAATTATGTCAAATGTGAGAGGTGTCATAATAGTTTGCTCTTTTTTAAACTCATTGATTAGATGAAGGTTTTTTTTTTTAGAATCGATAATAACTTTATTCCAACAAATAAGAAGTAATTACAGTTGAAAGGAACTATTAAATTTTAAGGTGGTAATTAAATCTAAACTATTAAATTATATATTAATAGTTTATGAAAAAAATTCAAAATTATAAGATGCACAATCGACGACATATGTTTAAATATGCATTTTGTTCATATCTAAATTTTTATTCTTATTTTAAATTAGTGATATAAGTTTCTTTTAAAAAATCATATTAGTACTTTTAATTATTTTTCAATCACCGAAATACTATTGAGGCAAATTAAATTTTAAATGTAATTTTATCAAGTATAAATATCATTTGCACCTGTGCACTGCTAAAATTTTTTGACTAATATAATTACAAAACTTCAGTAAATGTAAGATTTATCTTTGTCATTTTTAACACACCAGTATCTCTGTAAAATGAATAAAAATATATTTTAAAAATTAAGATACTAATTTAAAAAAAAAAAAACTAAAATTGGTAGATTCACAAAGGTCAAACATCAATGACGTGAATTTTCCTAAATATAAAATTTATCCAAAGAATGTTAATGCAAGAAGAATCAAGAGCGAAACCTGATAAAGCATTTAATCCATTGGCAATTGTCTTGAGAGAAGAGGTAGTTCCCTTTTGAGAATGTCTAGGGTTTGAGTTTGCATCATCAACCAATTTAAATCTAAGCATATGATTATGATCTGCCTTCTCATCAACCATCATCAGAGGCTCAGTCCATAACTTTTCTTCAGGAATAGCCTCCATACCGACCAAGAAGAACACACACAGATAGGGAGAAAGAAAAATAAAATGAAATTAATTTGCAGGTAAGAAGAGATATACGATCTGGTTGAATTAAAGACGATTAATTTGTAGACCAAAGTTATTGTTAAGAAATTAAGGTAAAGCTAGCTATTTGCATTAAACTATCATATCTGCTAAACGTGACATTATTATATTATATAGTTAGTGATTCTATGAAATCTTAATATGTTAATTATATAGTTCATTTTATTATATAATATGCTAAGGCTTTCAAACACTTCTAAACAATAAAGATGTTTTCTGAAAGCGTGACATAAATGATCCTAGCATTTTGCATATCGTTCAATTTTAACACCAACTTTTAACTTTAACAATTTAGGTCTAATTACTTAAAAAAATCCCACCTTGAAACAATTTTTCGTTTATACCCTGATCTAGGAAAAAATTCATTTGTACCCTTTTTTTGATTTTTCGTTTTCAATTGTACCCCAAAATTTTATTTTTTGGCAATTTAATTAATTAAAGGATGAAAACATTAAAAATAATTAAATAGAAGGGTTATATCATCTTTTTTTTATTTGAAAAATACAAATAAGTTAAAAAAATGAACGATAATTTTAAGCTTTTTCTAAATAAAAAAAGTTCAATTTAGTGCTTTAGGGTAGAGTTGAAAATGAAAAATCAAAAAAAGGGTACAAATGAACTTTTTCCTAGGTCATGGTATAAACGAAAAAATATTACAAGGTGAGGTTTTTTTAAGTAATTAGGCCAACAATTTAATAATAAACTTCAATTATATTTTTAAAACTAGCAAAATGGCCAAGCGTTGCTTTGGCTATTTATCAAGTATAAAATAATTGGTATAAATTAATAGTTAATATACATATAAATGTATGGATTAATAATATATGTTTTGAATTGCAGTTTTCGTTGACAAATATGTATACTAACAATTACTTTTTTTAGTAGATTGATACACCAATTGAAAATTAGCAAATGATGTTTGATTGAAAGTTGAAGATTGTTATCATTGGCAACGTTAGTGAAACTCTAAAAATATCGTTTTCTGCTTGTATATATTGGCCTGAGCAAAAACCAAACCGATGCATTATTTTGAACTTAGTTGGGCGAAAATGGTTAAAAAAATGATTTGAATATGCATAATATTAAAAATATAATTTTTAATTTTAATTAGATTTTACTATTGGGTAACGGAACTAACAAAGAGCACAAACTTTAAAAATATGAATCTTTTCAGTAATATATATATATATATATATATATATATATATATATATTAACATATATTTAATTTAATTATCATGTATAATTTTCATTTAAATCTAAATTAACTAAGATGAACCAATATGGTATAAAATTCTGATTCACTGAATTAAAATTTTATATAAATATCGGATGTGATTTGATTTTTATTTTATCTCTTAAATTATACTCCCTCCGTCCCAATAGAGTTGTCCACTTTGAGAAAAAAATTTATCCCAAAACTCTTGTACACTTTCAAAAAATAATTAACTTTTACACTCAATTGTTCTATATTACCCCTATTAAAAATCCACTAATGAGTAAATTGAAAGTAAATTGCAAGTGGACCCCATATTAAATAGGAGTATGACAAGAAAAGTAAGGTAAATTTTACAAAACCCATAAACAATAATTACTTTTCTTAAACTGTGTGATAAAGGCAAAGTGGACAACTCTATTGGGACGGAGGGAGTAGTTTGTTTTTTTCTTTCGGAATATAATTTGCTTTCATTTTTTACTGAACAAAACTGAAATATGCTCCCTACATATATGAACCAAAAAATTTCTTTCAAGTCATAGGTTTCTTTTGTCTGTTTTTTATATTTAAAGTCGAAAAGAAATATAATTAAATTTTAAATTTTGAAATCAAATTGAAATGAGTTTATAATAATTTATTGATTTATATGATTTTTTAGGTCTAGTTTTGGAAAAATATTATTGTCAACTACTCAACTTATATATAAAAAAATTAAATTTTAAAAATAGACAATTTTTAAAATTTCAAGGGTTAAATTGAAATATATTTTTGATAATATCAAGTTAATTAACATGAATCATATAAGCGAATAGTAGTGAATCTGATTAAATAAAATATATTAAAAAATTGATTAAATTATAAAAAAATTGTAAAACTCATTAATTTACATGTAAATAATTAAAAACATGTGCTTTGATAAGTCGGTGGAAATGACCAATAATAACAATCTTCGGCTTTATATCAACAATCTTCACTAAATTTTCAATTGGTGTAAAGAAAAAAATAGCATGAAGGAACTTTGTTGACGCAAGTGAGGTTGTAGGCTCAAAACATACTCATATATATACGTAACCGTTAAAAATTTGAGGTTAAAGTTTTGCCTCTCGCAAGGGATCTATCCGGCTCGATTGGAAATTAGTTTAAATATGAAAAATTCAAAAGTGTTATCTTACAATTAGAACCCGTAAAAAGCAGCTCATGTACTCGGTAAATTTTCAAAATGTATATATAATTTATAAAATTATATGACATTAACCTTTTGATTATGAACACAATAATTATAATTTTATAATTTTAAAAACCATAATCGTAAGTAATATTAGTTTAAAAAATAAAATATTGTTAAATAATTAACATTTTAAGTTTCTTTTATATAAAGTATTAAGGCCTAATTACTTAAAAACCACCCACTTTGTAACTTTTTTCATTTATACTATGACCTAGGAAAAATTTCAATTGTACCCTATTTTTGATTTTTATGTTTCATCTCTACCATAATGAGTTGAATTGACATATTTTTTTTTTGAAAAAGAGTTTAAATTAGTCCTTTATTTTTAATCTATATTCTAATAAAACATTAATGTTAATCATTTATGTATCTTGTTTTTAATATTTTCATCTTTAAATTAATTAAATTATCAAAAAATTTATTTTTGGGGTACAAACGAAACATAAAAATCAAAAGTAGGGTACAATTGAAAATTTTCCTAGGTCATGGTATAAATGAAAAAAAATTATAAGGTGAGTGATTTTTAAATAATTAGGCCAAATATTAAAAGTGAAAAGGAGATATCTTTATAAATTATAAAGGAAATTATTTTAGGTAATAAGAAAATACAATTGAAAATAAAAATAAAACTTTAATTCCATATGTAATCCATTTATAATAGCAAGTCCATTATTTTATATTTAGTCAATGCGTAGGTGTTTATATAGATATACATGATATTTTTTTTATCTCTATTTAAGAATGATGTCACTTATCTTGAGAAATGTAAAATTATTGTTTTACTCAAATTGTTGATTTACTTTAGACCGTTTTATTTATCATGAGTCTATAAATATTGCCGTTTTTATAGAAGGTTATGTCGTGTTTCTACCTATGTCGTTTTCTTTCAGTTTTAATATATAGTATAATTAGCACTCTAATAAAATGTAAATGAAAAATAAATGATGTAACATCAAATAGTTAAAAGAAAAACGGTTAGTCAATAAATGATTGATAATTTCACTAGTTACATCAATGATGCTACTTTTTTTTTGATTCAACTTTTTCGTAAAAAAAGTATGGAAGAAAATTCTCTCTGCTCTGGTGAAGCGCCATCCACCATAGATCCCAACAGATCAACAAAGAAAGTTCGAATTCGAGATGATAACACGCAAGAGATTCAAGAGGTAGATAATAACATGGAAGTTGAAACTGTTAACAGCCCTCCGGTCGCTGATAATCACCCTGCTGAGAAAGTGTCCTTCAAGGATACTCTCCTCCACAACACAAGAACTGAGATATCCGTCCCAGAAGAAGACTTCAACTCCTTCACTTTGGCAGATGAGGATATAGAAATGGGGGATTCCAGGGGAGTCCCAATGATAAACTTTTCTGATAGAGTTCACAATCTTATCTCCCAGAATATGAAGTATTGTATAGTCATTCGGCTCCTTGGCAAAACCATTGGATATAGGACTCTCTTCAGTCGTATCCTGAAACTCTGGAAGCCAAAAGATTACCCAAGTCTTGTGGACTTGGACAACAATTTCTTCCTAGTTAGGTTCTATTCAATGGAAGACTATATCAATGCGTTATCAGGGGGTCCTTGGGTTTTATTCGGACATTACCTCACAGTGCAACCATGGAGTCCAGAATTTTCTTCAGATAACACTAAAGCAACTTCGGTCACTGCTTGGGTTAGATTCCCAGGATTGCCTATACAATATTATCACAACCATGTGCTGAAAGCTATAGCCAAAACTCTAGGAAAAGTCATCAAAATTGACTACAATACGGAAGCAAGAGAGCGAGGTAAGTTCGCTAGATTAGCTATTAATTTAGACCTAACTAAGCCTCTCTTTTCCAGGATCATAATTGACGGGCGTATACAGAATGTAGAATATGAGGGTCTTCCAGTTATTTGTTTCGAATGTGGTCGTTATGGGCATCGTGAAACCCTTTGCCCGCACAAAAATACTACCAACGATACTCCAGGCGGTCTACAACCTGATCATACTACCTCCGTTTCCACCTCCGCCCCAGCTCCGCCACCAACAGTTGAAACTTCCCTTTTTGGTCCATGGATGCAGGTGGTGAATCGTAGAAGGAAAACCGATACCTCAGGCCACAATCAAGGAAATAACGGTAACAAATCTTCGGGGTCAAGGTTTGAAACCATTGCCAATTTGGAAGAAGAGAATCAGGGCCAATCTTGTATCTTAAGGAATAAATATGATTCCTTACCAATTTTGCAAAAGGAAACCTCAGATTCCCCGTTGAAGAAAGTCTCTCATTCCAATCTGAAAGATTTTGGCCACCAAGGTAAGTCTTCTACCCAGGATATTAATGCTAAATATAATACGTCCACGTCTACGAGTTCCATGCAGGTTCATGCAAAGTCCACGACCCATCAATCTCAGGGCCAACAAGGTAAGTCTCCATCCAGAAATAATATTACTGCTAAACACATCACCACGACATCATCTCCCATGCAGATACAGGCTAAGCCTAATGTCCACAACTCAGCATCTAACCTTAGCAATAAAGGTACTGAACCAGTTACGATTAACAATCCCGGTCCCGCCATCACGCCCTCACCTGTGCAAGTGTCTTTAGACTCCAAAAACCACTCTGCAGTTTCTTTCTCTACCTCAAGGGATGATCAGGAGCATATTCAACAACTTAAAATGTTAACGCTCCGTGATAAATTTTCTCCCAAGGGTCCGGATAAACAACGTAATCATTGGAATGTCAAGATCAATCCAATCTCCAAGAACAGCAGTAAGGCTAAGAAGAAAAAGGCCACTAAAGCTATGAATACTAACAACATCGGTGATATTCTTATGGAAATTACTAAACCGATGCTTCTTACTGAAGGAGTTAGTACATCTTCCGAAGATACTAGGTTGCATGACCCTTCTCAGAACCTTGGCTCCCCCAAGGTTCAGAACATGAACGTCTAAGGACGGTCAGATTTTCTGTCTCCCTTTTATTTAATTATTTTTATGATTAATAACCTTATAGTTTGGAACTGCCAAGGGGCAGCTAAAAATTTTTTTTTGCACTCCATCAAGAACTTTCGTGATTTATATAATCCTTCTATCATAGCTGTGTTTGAGCCAAGAATTGCAGGTGTTAATGCAAACAAGGTCATTAGAAGCACGGGTTTTCGTTACTCTCATCGTGTCGAAGCGGCGGGCTTCTCAGGAGGAATTTGGGTGCTTTGGAATGATAACGCCAAAGTTGATATTCTTATTAACCATTTTCAGTTCATTCATATTTCCCTTTCATTCGTCAATACTGGTGAGACGTTCCTTTTTACTGCGGTTTACGGTAGCCCTAATCCTTCCAAACGCCATGAGCTTTGGAAGGATCTTACTACTTTAAACATTAATAATAACCTTCCTTGGATTCTTGCAGGCGACTTCAATGCTATTCTCAATTCCACGGATAGGAAAGGTGGCTCTCGTATAAGATATACTGGCTGCCCGCGTTTCTCTAATTTCATAGAGACCAACGCTCTCACTCAGCTGGAGTATGTGGGTCCAAATTTCACGTGGAGGAGGGGTAGTTTATTTCAGCGGTTGGACAGAGTGATTTGTAATGATTTATGGCTTCAACGTTATCAGGATGCGGTCTCTCACCATTTACCTCGCCTTTATTCGGACCATAGGCCTATTCTTGTTAAACTCAATAATAACAGGTCCGATTTTGGTGACAACAGGCCTTTCCGTTTCTTGGCCCCTTGGCTCACTCATGGGGACTTTATCAATGTGGTTAAAAGTAGTTGGAGCAATCAGAGATCTCTCAAAGAGAATACTCTTCTATTCACGGACAATATTCAAGCTTGGAACACCAATATTTTTGGGAATATCTTCAAACAAAAAAGGTACCTCTTGGCTCGTATTAATGGAATTCAGATGTACCTTGAAAATCGTCCATCTAAGTTCCTAACGGAGCTAGAACTGAAATTACAAAACGATCTTGAGGAAATCACTTTGAGAGAGGAAGCTTACTGGTTACAAAAATCGCGTTGCAATTGGCTTATGCTTGGGGATCGTAACACTTCATACTTCCATGCTAAAACTACAGCGAATAGGAGACGTAATCGCATAAGTGTTCTTAAAGATAATGATGGCAATTGGTGTGATAATAGTGACACTCTGCGTACCATGGCCATTTCTTTTTTTAAAGATTTGTATACTGAAATCAGCAGCAGTAGACCTGTTTTTGGTACCAGGGGGCTTTTTCCCGCGTTATCTCCCTCTATGATCATCAGATTAGGAAGAGACTTCTCCAGCATCGAAATTCAGCAAGCTCTCAGTCAAATGCAGCCTTGGAAAGCTCCGGGTGTGGATGGTATTCCGGCTGCTTTCTATCAAAATCATTGGGACATTGTTGGCAGTTCGGTTTGCTCCACTATCCAGAACATTTACAGGAATAAGGTTATGGAAGATCATATGAACAGAACCCTTATTTCTATCATTCCTAAAAATGATAAACCTGAATCCATAAAAGACTTTCGCCCTATTAGTCTTTGCACTGTGGTTTATAAAATTTTGACCAAAGTGATTGCTAACAGATTTAAACTTTTTATGCCAAGTTTGATTAGCCCTACTCAATCCAGTTTTGTTGCCGGGCGTAATATCACCGATAACATCATTATTGCCCAAGAGGTCATTCATTCGATGCGTAAAAAGAAAGGGAAAGAGAGTTGGTTTGCCATCAAAGTTGATTTGGAAAAGGCTTACGACTGTCTCAACTGGAATTTTATAGAAGATACTCTCATGGACGTCGGCATTCCTACGCATATCACACAGGTCATCATGCACTGCATTACCTCTTCTCGTATGAGCCTCCTCTGGAATGGAACTCCAACCGAAGAATTCAAGCCGTCTAGAGGAATTCGTCAGGGAGATCCTCTTTCGCCTTATATTTTTGTTCTTTGTATGGAGCGCTTATCTCACCGTATTGCGCTTTCAGTCCAAAATGGTGAGTGGCTCCCTATTAAACTTAATAGATCCGGTCCTGACTTATCTCATTTGTTTTTTGCAGACGATTTGGTACTTTTCGGCAAGGCAACGGAGGAGCAAGGGCTTGTTGTTAAATCTATTCTTGACGATTTCTCGGCTAGCTCTGGTCTCAAAGTTAGTCTTTCTAAGACTAAAATTTTTTTCTCCCCTAATGTGGACTTTCAATGTGCAGTTAACATTAGCAGGAGCTTGGGAATGCAACGATCCCATGACTTAGGAAAGTATCTTGGTGTGCCTCTCCTTCATTCTCGCATCACCAAGGAAACTTACTCCTTCGTCTTGGAAAAAATCAAGAACAAATTATCCGGATGGAACGCCAGTCTTCTCTCTATGGCAGGACGGCTCACGCTTGCCAAATCGGTTCTCATGACCATTCCGAGCTATGTTATGCAAACTGCCCCTCTCCCAATTAGCCTCTGCAACAACATAAACAAATTAGTTCGCAACTTTATTTGGGGCTGTCAAGATGGATCCCGTAAGCCCAGTCTTATCAGTTGGGAAGATATGTGTACGCCGTGTCTGTCGGGAGGAAGCGGTCTCAGAGATTTAAAGAAACAAAATAATGCTTTTGTCATGAAACTCGGTTTTGCAGTCATGACTAAACCTGAGCTTCTTTGGGTGCAAGTGGTGAGGAATAAATATGGTTGGTCTCGTAACGGTAATACTTGCAAGGCGGGCAGCAGCAGCTCTCCTCTTTGGAAGAACATTTACCATTTGTGGGAAACTGTTTCTTCGGCTTGCAATTGGTCTCTAGGGGCCGGTAATTTGATTAATTTTTGGGAGGATAATTGGCTCGCCGATCTGGGGCCTCTTAAACATTTAGCCTTCGATACAGTTTCAAATTCTGATCTTGAGCTGAAGGTCAAAGATTTCGTTGTTAATGGCAATTGGAACTGGGATCGCCTGGAGTGCAAAGTCCCGAACTCAGTCCTTCTTCATCTGGCAGCGGTTAGTCCGCCAACCCAAGGAAATTTAAATGATCAGCCGTTTTGGGGCCTTACCAGCTCAGGCAATATCACAGTCAGCACTGCTTATAGTATCCAAGACTTGAATCACGAAGATACAACTCATCGAAACTGGAAAGCGGTTTGGAGTTGGCCTGGAGCTCAACGAATCAGAATTTTCTTGTGGCTGGGAGCTAAAAATAAACTCTTGACTAACCATGAGCGCAAAAGACGACACATGACGGATGATGCTTCTTGCTCGCTTTGTGGACATACTGTTGAAGATGGAGATCATATCCTTCGCAACTGCATTTTTGCAAGGGAAGTGTGGCACAAATTGCTTCGAGATTATAATGATAAACTCTTTTTTAACCTGCAATTCTCTGATTGGTTTTTTCGCAATTTGCAGGATAAAGATGAGAATAGCGCAGACAGTTGGGTCATAACCTTTGGCATTGCTTGTTGGTGTCTTTGGAATCATCGTAACAGTTTCATATTCAAAGGAGATAGGAAAAGTTGTGATGAGGTTGTGCACTCCATCAGAGTTATGGTAAACTACACTATTCAAGCCAAGAGATTTATGCAACTCTCTAGTCCCGTTATTACTCCGAAGACAACGATGCTTATTGGTTGGGATCCTCCTCCGGCGAACTGGATCAAGCTGAATACTGATGGCGCGATGAGAGCTTCGACTAACACTGCTGCTTCAGGTGGCATTGCTAGGAACAATGAGGGTTTGTGGCTGTTTGGGTACAGCAGGTACATAGGGAAATGCTCAGTTATTCAAGCTGAGCTTTGGGGAGCCCTCGATGGTCTCGACCTCGCTTGGAAGAATGGCTACAGGAATGTCATATTAGAGATGGATAGCAAGATAGCAGTTGATGCTCTTTTGAAGGAAGATAATGGTATTAATGCCAACACCAATCTGTTTTGTGCGATCAGGAAACTTTTGGGCAAACGATGGAATATTATCATCAAACATACTTATCGTGAAGGCAATCGTTGTGCCGATTGGATGGCTAACCTTGGCTTCTCCCATACCTTAGGGCGGATTACTTATGAAGACATTCATTTTGGCATCGCTAATCTTGTTATGGAAGATAATATAGGTGTTTCGCTCCCTATAATGTGTAGAGCTTGTTAGTTTTTGGCCTTGGCCTCTCTTCTTATCCAAAAAAAAAAAAAACGGTTAGTCAATAAATGATTGATAATTTCACTAGTTACATCAATGATGCTACTTTTTTTTTGATTCAACTTTGTTCCATCATGTCAAATTTTTATATAACTTATTCTCAATTAACAGGACATTTGATTCATCTTTTATTTTTTTTATATGTATAATTCTTGATACCATTTTTTATTTTTTGATCTTCTTGTACACTCTCGGAGTAATTTTTGGATTGACACTGTCAATTTTTTATTTTCACCGGTCTTTTAACAAATGGACCGAAATGGTTGGTTCAATCTATTCAACTTTAACCGGAAGTCAGGTTAGGTACTTCTAAAAACGAGCAATTGTGTTCAACCAATTTGAACTAGAAAAAAAACATATAATTCGGTGAACCAGTGAACCGTAAATTTTATGTTAATTAATCTTCCTTTTTTAAAACTATAAAATTATATATATAGATCTAATTATATTTGTTAATTGTTCTAAGAACAATTTATATTTGTTATTTTTATTTTTATTCTATCAGTCTACCCAGCAATTGAATTGGTTGAACCGTAAATCAGTGGCCGTACTGATTTGATGAACGCTTTGGTTTTAAAAGATTTATTTTAACTGCTCACTTACCCGACTATTTGAAAAAATAAAATTAAACTTTAGTGTTATTTTTGTTAAATATGAAAGTTGATACTAAAATGGAAAGACACTAAAATGTTTGGGATTATTTTAGCAATTGGGCCTCAATAATAAATTATAGTATTTAAAACTTGAGAGTTTTAAAAGGTTGTATGGGTCTGATTTAATAGTAAAAATGTATTGTTTAAAGTTAAACTTCTAAAAAGGAAAAAATTAATTTTTTTTTATTGAAAAAAAATAAGTTGATGCTAAATTGCCAATGAAACCACACAAATCATGACATTACTGCAGTGGGAAGCATAAATGATTATTTCCCATGCCGAAATTAAATAATAATAACATCTAAGGTTTTTCTGATGTTATTAGTATTATTTACAGATACATGAATAATGGTTGGACCTTTTTAATTTCCAAAGGTCCTGAATAGTGATGGTATTATTTAAAAAAGTTGTTGTGAACAGAACGAGCACAACATGTTGATAAAATATATTTATGGGTTTAGAAATGGAATTATAATTATGGTTTTGACACCATATTCCTATAAAATTATAAAGAAATATATTCAAGAGTATACAAATAAACCACTTACATTCAATCCAAAATCATACAATAGGGTTTATATGTAGATCGTCTCCATTTATATATTGTCATTCCAAATATGGTTCAGATGTAGAATTTCTATTAGGAGAAAATTTCTACTGTTTTAGTTTACAGATAACGTGATAAAATCTGTTTGTCTAAAAAAAATTTCCTGCCAGATCTTATGTCAAGATAATTTTTTATTCAAACGTGAAACTCTTATATTTGAATTGGAATTTGTTATTTTTTTTCATTAGTATGGGATTCCCATATTAGGTCGCTCTACTTTATTTGGAACTCAACTTCATCTTCTTCTTTTTTTTGGTAAAAAAAAATCATCTTTTTAAAATTATGCGATTACACCTGCTCTAAACCGTACATGTGTAGACATGTTCAAAGGTCTTGATACTTGTAACAGAGTTCATGCAAATTGTTGCTGCGATACACAAGTTCTGATGCTCCGTTAAGGCCACTGCTCCGCTACTCCAACATTGCTGCTATAAATTCCGGCTCATCAACGGCCAGTTCCAGCTCATCAAACAACTGGTTACAGCTAGATACAATTCATGTAAAGTTCATAAAGTGTGTATAAATAGAGTTTCATATTTTAGCTTTAAACTTTGATTTGTAATTTTACAATCTAATTCAATATAGTTTCAGTTCTTTGATTTTCAAATTATGTAATGGTATCACAGCGGGTCCGAGCCCGAGAGTTTGTGTTTCCGTCGCGTTTCCAATTGTTGTAGTTCTCCGTTGTATTCAAGTGATCCAGATTGATTTGATTGTTGTTCTCCGTTGTATCCAAGTGATCCGGATTGATTTGATTGATATCTTTTAATTGATTTTATTTGATTCTTGATTGATTGTTCGTGT
Source organism: Mercurialis annua (assembly GCF_937616625.2). Classification (NCBI taxonomy): domain Eukaryota; kingdom Viridiplantae; phylum Streptophyta; class Magnoliopsida; order Malpighiales; family Euphorbiaceae; genus Mercurialis; species Mercurialis annua. The sequence goes on along the minus strand of NC_065573.1, from coordinate 33,319,902 downwards.
TAATATTCATCAACAATTATTTTTTCTCTGTTCGTATTTGGAGCAGCAAAACTTGTGTATCGCAACAATTGTTTGCATGAACTCTGTTAACTTGTCCGGTCAATCCATAACCGTCTATTTTGATTCGGGCTTGGACATTTAAAGCTCGGTAAGAGTTTAAGCCTATAATAAGTTTGCATTTTTATGGACGAGTACAGAGTTTTATTGTTATGTAATATCTCCTATAAATCTGATATAGTCTAGTTCGAACTCATATATGAAAAATACAAAGGCCAAATTTGGATAGCAAATATGAGGTATGAACTGAACTGAGACTGGGCTTCTTAATCTTACATAAAAGGATTAATGCCATGAAAATTTATTAACTTTACACGTTTTCTCAATTTAATCACGTATTTTAAAAAATGCTATAAACAACAATTTTCATTTTCTCTCAAATCCATACATAAAGTCACATTTGTTGAGGTGGCAGCCGAAAAATGACTTCCGCCTCAGCAAATTACACCAATGAACGGGTGTCATCTCAGCACCGAGTATGTATTTAAAAAAATAAAATTTGATGTTCAAATATGACACTTTTTAAAAGACGTAATTAAATTTAAAAAATAATATATAAAATTAGTGAATTTTATGATATTAACTTTAAAAATGATAAACTACGATTGGCTCGGTCCATAATAGGTCACACTTGCTTCACCTTAAATTTTATACCATTTCCTGATACTTTTCCAAGCTACGCGTTATAACCACTCCTGTAATTTTTATATGGAGAACCTACATAGAATAAGTGATTTGACCCACATTGTTAAGGTACCTTTATTTCTTGAATTTATACTTAAGATCTTATTCTTATACTGCCTGTATGTCCGAACTAGACAAACATCTTATAACGAAGCAGGTTGAGCCATGTGAAAATGCATTGCCTAATCTAAATTCTAAAGTGCAACAAACACCAGCTTAATGTAATGAGTTTTTTAGACAAATACACCTAAATTGGCTAAATAATCTCACGGCTACCACAACAATTTAATGCTAACCATAATACCGTTTGTCATAAGTTTTTTATAATAAATAAGCTTCCTGATTTGCCAAATTACGACTCTCTTAAATAGGAGCTGTTCTCTTCCAAAATTGAATCAATCTCCATGTCGCAAGATTCTCTCAAGATCAAACTTACAGTTCCCATTCATAATCAGTAATTCAGAGACGATTCCAACAAAATCAAACGCAGTACCCGATTCAAGATAAAAATCGAGGAATCACAGCTGATATGAGTTTACTAAGTGATTCAGGTTAGTCTCTGATCAATCGCGACTCGAATTCAACAAATTCTTTTTCAATTTTGAAATTGATCAATCGCGACTCAAATTCAACTCATTCTTTATCAATTTTGAAATTGATAAATCGCGACTCAAATTCAACTGTTATATCTGATATATCGCATAAATAGGTTTCTGTTTTCAAATTTAAATTGAATGATTTTATAACTGAATACATTGATTTTTTTTTTGCAGTTCTTAATTGATAATTCATTCAATTTTGTGATAGTTAGTGATTTTTGAATTTACTAAAGCTGTTATTGTAGTTTTAATGATTATTGATGTGTTATAGTTTGCTAAATGGTTAATAAGGTTCTACTAATAGTTTGAATGAACATTCATTCAATTATGTGATACTTAGTGTATTTTTAGTTTGATAAAGCTGTTATTGTAGTTTTAATGTTTAATGATGTGTTATAGTTTGCTAAATGGTTAATAAGGTTCTACTAATTGTTTGAATGAATATTCATTCAATTTTGTGATAGTTAGTGTATTTTTAGTTTGATAAAGGAGTTATTGTAGTTTTAATGTTTAATGATGTGTTATAGTTTACTAAATAGTAAATAAGGCTCTACTAATAGATTGAATGAATATACATTCAAGTTTGTGATAGTTAGTGTACTTTTAGTTTTATAAAGTTGTTATAGTAGTTTTAATGGTTATTCTGTTTATAGTTTACTAATGGTTTAATATGTGTTACTAATGTTAAATCATTAAAATGCAGCAAAAGGAACACTGAAGGCTCTTGTGCACTATGATGGAGTATGGGATGAGCATTTTAATTACTCCAACTACAAGATGAAAGGAATACTGATAAGGGAAAACACAACCTTTGAAGAAATTAAGGAATTGATAGCAGGTAAACTAGAGGTAAACAGTTGGGAAACCAAAATGGAAATCAGATTTCAGTTAGAAAGCAACTACCAAACTTTACAAATTGAAGATAATGTCAGCCTGCAATTCTACATTGAAATGAAAAAAGATGAACCGCGAGTAACCAGTTTTCCATTATGTGTTACAACAAACAAATTTGAAGGTCAGCCACAAATACAAAATATCAACAGTGAAGCTTCTATTGGAATTATTGAAGAACAATTTGTGGATACAACGTCTAGTAGTGGCACTGCAATTGATATTATAAAATATGCAGAAATATTATACAACCAGACAAGAAAAGAAGATGAGGAAGCTGAAAGTAAACCACAAGAAATCAACATCGTCACTGATCCAAAAATAACAGAAATCTATGTTGGACAGATCTTCAAAGACAAAAAAACTATGAAGACAAGTTTCTGTTTCTACACGATTGCTAACCAATTTCAGTATAAAGTTAGTAAGTCTTGCAAAAGAGAATATATAGTCATTTGCATTGATGAAGATTGCAGGTGGACAGTGAGAGCTTCAAGAGATGGAAAGACAAATATGTTTGTGATTAGAAGAATGATAAACATCCACACATGCCCACCAAATATAAGAATGGATGACAAAAGGCAAGCAACAGCTTCAATAATAGGGGAACATATAAAAATGAAGTTCTTGGATATAAAAACAATCTATACTCCAGTTGATATTATTGCAGATATTCAGAGAGATTTTGGGATTGTTTTGAGTTACAATAGGGCATGGAGGTCAAAAGTAAAGGCACTAAACCAAATTAGAGGTAGTCCGCGCGACTCGTATTCAATTTTGCCTGGATATTTGCACATGCTTCTACAAACTAATCCAGGATCAGTTGTAGATCTTCATACAACTGATGAAAACAAATTTGAATATATGTTTATGGCTCTAGATGCTTCTATTAAAGGTTGGAGATACTGTAGACCAATAATTGTAGTAGATGGAACATTTTTGAAGTCGAACTACGGTGGAACATTAATAACAGCAAGTACACAAGACGGAAATGGTAAGATTTTCCCCCTTGCTTTTGCAGTTGTTGATTCCGAAAATGATGATTCCTGGGAATATTTTTTTTTAAAATTGAAAGAAGCATTTGGTGGAAGAAATGGGCTGTGTATTGTTTCAGATAGGCATTTGAGTATATTGAATGGGGTCAAAAAGGTTTTTCCTGAAGCAAGTCATGCAATATGTATGTACCATTTGCTAAGTAACATCAAATCAAAGTTCAAACACGATCCGGATACATTGAGAGACTGTTTCTATGGAGCTGCAAGATCATACACAACTAAGGGATTTGACTACTACATGAAAGAGCTTGATGCCATTAATGCCGGAATTCGAAAGTACCTAACAGATATTGGGATCGAGAAGTGGGCAAGAGCACATTGTAAAGCTAATAGGTATGACTAAAAAAAATTATATTAGTTAACTGATAATTCTTTATAAGTTTGATATGACTATTCTTTATATAGTTAACTGACAGTTTCCTTTATATTTACTGTAAGTTTGTTATATAAATTACAACAAGTTTGATCATAATTTATAAAATATTAGGTACTCGACAATGACATCGAATATCGCCGAGTCTTTGAATGCAGCAATCAAAGCAGCTAGGGAATTACCAATAACAACGCTCCTTGAAAGTTTGAGGCGTTTGATGCAAGAATGGAGTTATGCTAACAGAAATATTGCAATTTGTACATTTACTAAGCTGACAAACAAAGCAGAACATGAACTCAGAAATCACTATGCATCATCTTTAAGAATGAAGGTAAATTTTCAATTACAGTACATTTTAATTTCAACTATACTATATTAGCTAACTGTTTTCTAAGAGTTGCCTAATGGTAAGTTAACTGTCAAATATATGTTTTTCACAACAGGCTTCAACATCTGTTAGAGGTTTGCACAGTGTGGAAGATGGTGATAAAACCTTTATAGTAAAACTTAATGAAAGAACATGCACATGCTGCAGATTTCAATTGGATGAAATGCCATGTCCACATGCTATTGCTATATTAAGCAAACTACACCAAGAACCATATCAATACTGCTCAGACTTTTTCACTAAAGAAAATATGCTTGCCACATATGAAGGAGTTGTCTATCCAATGCCTAGCCAAAATAATTGGGATTTACCTGCCAATGTTGAAAGTATGGAAGTTCTTCCGCCAATAGGAGCAATTCCAGCAGGAAGACCAAAGAAAAGAAGAATCACGGCACCAAATGAAATAAAGAAGACAAATCAGTGTGGAAGATGCAAACAAAGAGGACATAATAAGAAGACATGTAAAAATATACCAAAATAATAAAATTTAGTTTTCAAATACATTTCCTAAATACATTGATTAAATGATTTGTAATTCATTGAATTTTGGCTCAATTAAAGGATTTCCTTCTTTTTTTTATTTGTTTCTTATAATTTTAACCATTTACCAATTATTTACTACTGTGTTACCAGAGATATATCAAAAAATTATATGTCACTACATATTAAGACAGTGATAAATAATAAATTACTTACATATTAAGACAGTGATAAATAATAAATTACTAAACTATTACTACATGTTTTATAAATTACTAGAGGTTTACTAATATGTTGCTTAACATATATTTATAAAGTTACTATAGGTTTCCTAATAGGTTACTAATAAGTTACGTAGCATCTATTTATAAAGTTTTATTAAAAAGTTTTATTTATAATTTATTTTCTTTACTTAAATATTAATAATATTTATAATCTCATTTAAATCTATCAACTTTTTTAATATATTTAATTTGATATTTAAAATGATATAATCTTAAAAATTTCTTTATAGACTACTAACTATAAAGCACTACCTTACTATTAATTTACCAAAACAATATCAAAAGTATACTACAACATACAACTGATAAAGGAAATTTAGTTAATATCTATAAAATTATAAAAAATATTATAAGTTTACTAACCAGTTACCAAAACATTACTAACAGTATAAGTCAATTACCATTTACTAAAACTAAAACAGTAGCCATTACAAACAAAGTCATTCAAACAAAGTCATAATAGGAAAAAAAACAATATTGTTCAGATCTTGTTCAGACAAAACACTAAAAAACTTAAAAGTACTAAGCTAAAATGATAAGCTTCAGATCTTGTTCTTCCCTTTCCTCTTTGGATTTGGGACCTCCTCTTCAACCTCTTCATCGCTAACAATATTTCTCTCTATCTTCATATTGCCATAGCGGTACAGAAGAAATGCAACACGCTCACGATAATTCTCAATATTAAATTCAGAAGGTATTTCTTTACGCAGACACAAAAACTCCGCAAAAGCAAGCAAAAACGCACCACAATCGCTGAATAAAAAACATAAAAATGAATTATTCAACAAAACTGCATAATTTTACAAATAGTAAATTTGAAAACATACCAATCCTTTTGATTTGGAAGATCATCCACAGTTTCAATACGGAAAGCATCAGTTGAATTCTTATTCAAATAAGGCTGAGAAGTCAGATCAATGTCACTGCGCAACTCATAAAAATTCATCTGAGATAAAAAAAGTGGAATTAGAACAGAATATTTTGTAGTTGCTTCAACTGCAGACTTCTTCGCCACATTTGAACTCATAGAGTTATACACATATATGCATCTTTCTTTGAAGACCAAACGCCCCAAAATCCAGTGCTTCTGCTTCTTCATGTTCATTGGAAACAACACCTCATCTACATTCTCCCAATGTGTATTGCAAAGCATCTTGTATCCACAAATATACTTTGCAATAAGACTACGATCAGTAACTGAAGTAGATTCAGGCTTCTTCCTCTTCAAGTATGCCACATAGTATGAAGTCATTCTATCATCGAAGAGGCAGTCAGTTGTCGTAATTCGCACACCACCAACAGGTCTATACTTGGCTCTTTTACGAATGTAGTACATAACAATGTTGATATGCTGTAAAGAAAAGTAGAATTATAAATAACTATAACAGTTAGTAAACATTTAGTAGAATAAGTAGAACATAACATCAAATGGTAAAAATAGAAATACTTACACGACACTGTAACAATTCACCCGAGTAATTAAGCGAATGAAACCAATTTTTGTTATCCACCTGATCCACGCCATAATTGAACGGAGTTTCGATAATGTCGAAACCTGCTTCATAAGCATTTCGACTACAAAAAAGAACAAATAGGAGGTAAAAAAACATTCAAGCAATCCTTCTAGCAAAAAATGGTAAATATAACATATCACAATTATAGTCTTACTTAAACTTTTCGTCAACCCAGTTATTAAACTCCATCTGTCCCGCATAACCTGTATCTCTACAAATATCATCATCAAGAGGAAACAATCCCTTCTTAAGAACCACATCCGGCTTAGCCTTAACAAATGCTAGAGGCACCACATCAGCAACTTTGAATTTAGAGGCAATCTTTTCAATTTGCTGTAATTGAGAAGAAAAAGAAAAATGCAATGAATAAATGATGGTTACTATTATTAAAATAAATATGATAATAATTAGTAAACCATTAGCAAACAATTAGAGAAAATATGAAAAGTAAAACTGTTCGAAAACACTTAGAAAAATAACTGTTAACTACATAGTAAACAACTAGTAAACTCTTAGAAAATAAAAAGTAAAACAAAAACATGAAAAATTCTATAGAAGTACTATAAAGGTAATTTTTATTTATATTTATATTTACAAAATAAATATGGTAATGATTAGTAAACCATTAGCAAACAAATTAGAGAAAAAAATGAAAAGTAAACTGTTAAAAAACAATTAGAAAAATAGTAAACCACTAGTAAACACTTAGAAAATAAAAAGTAAAACAACAACATAAAAAAATCTATAGAAGTACTACCTCAGATGGACTGCCTCGATACACAGCAATTTCTTTCAAAGCTGCCTTCTTTATCTATATAAAAAGCATAAAAAAATGTATTGGTAAAGTACTAATATGCAAATAATAAAAAAACAAAAATTTTAAAAAAGTAAGATAAAAAATATACCTCAGATTCTTGTTTTTCAACAGAACCAGCAGCTTCCTTTTTCAACAAAGCATCAGTAGCTTCCTTTTCAATCTTATTGACCATATCAGTCAGTAAGGACTCATCATATCCGACATCCTCATCAACGCCATGGCCCAACATCTTATCAGCAGCTTCTTTCTCAGCAAGCTCTACAACTTTTGTAAGGGCATTAAGTTCGCTAGAATTGAATGTAGAGCAGGTTTCTGCCCCAACGGTACTTTGACTACTTAATTCATCGAACTTAAAACTTGGACCGCTATCAAAACAGAAACCCTGAAGAAAAAAAATTAATAACAATATAGAAAACGCAGCAGACAATTTACATTAAAAACTTAAAAAGTAAAAGTACCCTTCCACTATATTTCACAGCTGTGTCAACCACTTTAGAAACTATATGACCCTCATCATATTTCTTCTCGCCCCTATCAACATCATCCTGCTGCTCATGTCCACTATCATCAGCGACATTTCCATGACTTGAACCATCGTTCTTCTCATTATCCTCGTCTTCATCCGGTTTCTTACCATCTTCTTTAGTCTTACCGTCATCATTCTCATTATCATCGTCATTACCGTCACTATCTTTATCGTCATCTTCAGAATCTTCATTTTTATTGTTGTCGTCAGCAACATCTTTCTTTGCATCTTTCCCACAAGCCTGATTAAAAATACAAAATTAGTTAACCATTAGAAAACTACAAGTAAATTATTGGTAAACTAAAACATAAAATAATAAATTCAAAAACTAGTAAAGCATTAGCAAACAGCTGGTAAACTACAAGTAAATTGCTAATAGTGTAAAAACCTCAGCAGGAGGAACAACAGCTTTTTTTTCAGATTCCATTTTAAGAACAGCAGCTTCCTCAAGGGCACTAAGATCGATGGAATCAAACGTCGAAGAAGTCGCTACACCTATAGTGCTTTGAGTGTTGACTTCTTCAACATTGGAAGTTGAACCATCTTGCAGTGAAAATGCCTTAAAAAAATAAACTTTATTAGTAAAAATATAGATATTAGAACTTTTACTTAAAAATATAAATATAAATAAAAATTACCTTGATATTATCTTTTGTAACATTGTCACCCTCATCATCATTTTTTTCACCACTACCAACAGCATCATCATCTTCCAACTTATATTCATAATTGAACCTCTCACTCATAACAGAATCAGAAGCAAAATTACCAGCACCATCGTCCTCTTCATCATCGTCACTTTCTTCTTTCTTATTATCTTCGTCTTTGTTATTATCCTCCTCTTTTTCGCTGTCATCATTACGATGAAAATCATTCACACCATTATCATTATCTTCAACCTGAAAAACAGTTCAATAAAAAACAAGTAAATACACAATTAAACTAAATGAACAAGAATGGTTTACTAACTGTATACAACATAGTAACTAAGTAATTACCTGAATAGGTTGTCCACCAACACCATTTTTTATCAAATCTTTCAGTTCACCAAACTGAGTATTAATACCAGAGAACTGACTCTCTACAAATATCTTGAAATTCTGAAACTCATGGTAAAACTTAGATTGATCCCAAAACAATTTATGAATTTTAGTTTTCATTGAAATTCCTTCACTTGCTTCTGGCTCATTCTCAACTTTACGCTTTCCTTTGACAAACAAACCTTCTAAATCCAGCGATGACCTCTCCTCGCCAGTGGGATGTAAATTGCTTAATTTCAACTAAATATAAATGATAAAACTGAGTCAGTTTACTTAATGGTTACTAAAAGTGAACCACCAGTGTACCAGCACTATATTGCACAAATAGATATTTAATTAATAACTAGACTAATGTATTAAAATACCTGGTCAGCAGTTTGATCAAATAGGTTTCGCAAGAAATACGAGCGTTCTTGGACCTCTAACACCTCCCAACGCAGTATACGAGGAATTTCATTTCCTGAACTAGTTGCAACTGCGCTTTCAATTGTAGGACAACACTCAAAAAACCAAGTTTGGAAAGCCAAAGGGAATCCATCATATCGAGAGGAATTAGGATGACCAGTTTTTGAACTTTTTCTCTTTAAAAAATCACAATTTTTCCAAGTACTAAGTTTACTTTTCAAATACTCCACTGTAAAATGAAACAAATCCTTCCCCCAAGGAAAATTTTCAAACTCCCCACTACAAACAAGATCAAAATGCTTATCACGAACATTTGACTCATCTTTGTTGTTATATAGAAAAATCTCAATAAAATACAAAACAGCCATCTGAAAAGCCTCTTCCTCGTTATTCCAACGCTTAGAAACAAAGCTATCCTCCAAAAACTTTTTTGAAACTTTCCTTACATTTCCAAAACAGTTTTTTCTAAAGTCAGAAGACACAGTATTCTGAGACTTAAAATCAACACTGCCATTAACTTTCAAACCGGTTATTAAAGCAAATTCGTCGATTGAAAACTTAAGAAACTTTCCTGACACCTTAATCCACAACTCATATTTAACAGGCTGTTTAACTTCTCTAAGCAGTAAACAGTGAATCAACTGCCCTTGAAGTTTATACTCTTTCATGCGTAAAAAATATCCAAAAACAGATTTTGAAAACCTTTCTAAAGTTTCAGGTTGTAAAAGATTTTTGATATTTGAAATGACAGAAACACCAGCATTGTGAATAATCTTGTGCGGAAAATGCTCATGAGGCCTAATGAAATAGTCCCAATCCTGAAAAGTAAAATTAAAACTGATAAACATATGAATAGTAAAATATATAATATAGCAAAAAGAAAAAACATCATTAGAAAACATATAGAAAACCATATAGATATTACAATAATATAAAGTAAAAAGCTAGATTCCCATTAACAACCATTAGGTAAACTATGATTAAAACTAAATTTGAACGGAAACATTTGTAATAAAAAAATGAATGAAAAACAAGCTCTTAACTAACACATAGTAACACAAAAACAAATCTATATACAAATATATGTATATTATAATAAAATAAGAAAACAAAACTAAAAACAGATAACCATTAGAAACTAGTAAGATAATTATAATATAAATTAACAATACTAAATAAACGAGTAAATTAACCACATAAGCATTCATAAACTGATTAAAAATTCCAAATCACACAATATTCACATTATTAACTAATAAATAACAAATAAAATGCAATTAATAAAAAAATGTAACAAACAAAATAATTAAAATACCTTAACATTTCTAATAGCTTTAGAACTTTCACCAACAGAAAAGTTTGATTTCATTTTTTTCTTAACTTGCATCGGAACTTCCTGGAAATCGTCGTCATCGTCATCATGATCATCTGAAACTCTCATTTCAGTAGTTGCAGTCTCCACAAAATCAATCTTCCGTTTCATCGCTGGATTCTTTCGTTTAGGGATTTTAGCGGGAGATTTAGGATTTTTTTTCGAAACTGAGCGAGTAGTAACCATTTTGTAAAGAGTATGAAATTAAAAAACTGAATGCAAAGAACACTAAGTAATCGTGGATGAGCAGTTAAGAAAACACAAAATCAGTAAGGAAATGGAGCGGTTAAAAGAGAAAAAGAAGGAAATTTAAACATGCAATGACAGACAAAACACCTAGATTATAGCGAAAGATTAATAGCTGTGAGATAATTGAAATGAGATTAACGGTAAAATAAGAAACGAAAAGTACTAATCTGCAATACAAAAACAATAAGGTCGTAAAAAAGATGGAGGCTGGGCCGCGCGGTGCTGATGAGAATATTTAGGCCTTTTAACGTGCTGGGCCTAATTTCCACATTAAAATTCCACTTTTTTATGGGCGGCACTCATTCATTAGCCCAATTTCATCCAACGGCTCATGCCAATGCTCGTTTACCCGAACCATTACAAAACGGTGACCCACTAGTTAGGAGGGGTCAACCCGGTTGTTAACTCACCATCGCATAATTCACTTTTGGTTATTTAATTAAGGAAAAAGATACATATTGACCCTTGTGGCCGGAGCCCATAAATATTTAGATCTTTCAACTGGACTGTGGCTCAATTAAATCCCTATAGTAGACCTGGCCGCGAGGACTGTCGGTTCTGATTCGGACCCGTTGGCAGTTCACGATCCAATAAAATATATGAACCGGCCTTGGACCGTCTAAGAGGCACAAAATTTTTATTTTAAAATTTATCAAATTAAAATATATTATTCTTTTATATTAAAAATTTGAACTAAATTGGTAAATATATTAGTGATAACGTAGTGATAAACGATTAGTAGGGGCGAAACAAACTCGTCAAAAATAAGTATCGCTAAGTCAAGCATTTTACCGACATGATATCAATAAAGGACACCGAGCTGCGAGAGACACAAAGCACCTCGCCCGAAGCTCGAATTGGGGAGCACATGTATACACCGCCTCCGTCTATGATCCCCGACATTACAGGTCGGATCTGGTGCGACTAATTTATCGACCACGTGACATGGGAGGTCACCAAACTAAGTATAACAAAGTGGTATCTCGGATAAGTACTAGATGACGTCGAGCATAAAACATCATTCGGGCTTCGTGGACTAAACACTGAAACTCGGCCGAACGAGATTCATGAAACGAGTTTCGGGATCCCACTATGATCCACACTCACGGGTAACTAATTATGGGACCACAGAAAATCCTCTGACAAGTACATAAAGAATGTTCCCTACTCCCGACGCACCTAACCAACCGTGTCAAATGCGGAAGAACATGTCACGTGAGCATAACCGAATACAGAGGACCACAAGAAAAAGAGGCTGGCAGTAAGGCAAGGTTTGCACATGAGCTCTAACTATAAAAAGGAGCCTCATGTGCAACCCTAATTAATTCTTTTCAATCTCCAATATTTCTCTCTTCTTTTTAAATGATGTGGGATATTTCATCATTTATTTATTAAGAGTATAAACCGAAACAGGAACACATTTCTATTTAGAACTCTTCCCAAAATAAAGAAAAAAGAGAAGATCGAGCTATGAAGTAGGAACCTTTCCTATTTTCTAAAAGAAATTCCTATCCTTTTAGGTTTCTATCATTTCAGATCTTACTATTATTAAAAAAAAAGCTGAGATATGTATACACACATAACTACATTTAATACATCACTTTTTCAATTTAAACCTAAACTGACTTAAGTATCGAACAGTTAATCGGACCACCACTGTCTGATTAACCACCTTACCTTATTTTGCTGGTCACATCTGTCAATTTGAGCTCACAATCCATCAAGAACAAAATTCAAATTTGCGCACGTGCATTCACGCACGGTTTAAGGGGTTAAATAGATCAAAATTGAAAGTTCATAAGTTCAATAGAAAACGAAAAAAGTTTACATATCGCAAGGAATAAATGATAAAATTTAGGAGTTAAAAAATAAATTAAGCCAAAATATAATTGTAAACTATAGATAGTAAGTAATTTCAATTTTTGCAAAAATAGAAGAACCACGTACGCATATAATTATTATTTTCCAAATATAATAAGCTAAAAATAGCAATTAAATTCTAATTTTTTTGCAAAAATAGAAAAAGCATCGTCAGCATATACTTGTTTTTTTAAAAAATTAGGATATACATTTATTTTAATCTTTTCATTAAAAAGTTTTGAGGATTTTATAAAGGCCAAATGACGAAAAATGGTCAAACCTTTCATGAAAGTTTCACAAAAATCCAAACCTTTCAATTTTATCTGTATCGTCCTAAAATGCAAGTTTTCGGTTCAATAATGTCCAACTATGTGATTTTGCTGATGTGACACCTATGTGGTGCTAATGTGACATGTCACACATAAGCGCCAAATAAGCAAAATCGCGTAGTTGGGTATAATTGAAACGAAATTCTGCATTTCATGACAAATTGGATAAACTGGAAAGGTTTGGATTTTTGTGAAACTTTCATGAAAGGCTTGGCCTTTTTTAGTCATTCGGCCTATTATAATTTGTAGGGATAATTACTATTACTCTCAAGAATTTAGGTCCGAACTGTTTCCCCTTCAACTTTAAAAAATTGTTACATCCTCCCTCACATTAATGTTTTACGTATTTGAAATCCCCTTATAAATGAGGATTTTAGTTAAAAGAAAATTAAATAAGATGTGAAAAACATCAATCTCTTAAAAATTATGACGGTAATAGTAATTATTTTTAGTTTTTATAATGTAGTAAAATAACATTTGGTTCATTTTTTTTTTTGAAGAACATCACCTTTAGAATCATAATATAGACTTATTTTTATTTAAGGATTGAAAATGTACAATTTTTCTAATTTTGTGAACATTAAACGGTATATTTCACATATTAATCAGTATAATGAAGCATTAAAAATCAAATTTTAGCTTTTAAGGAAATAAAGCAAATTTCTGTTACTGGATCGACTTTTTTGGGTAAAAAAACATAGAAGGCAGTAATATCACAACTCTGTAATATTACAACTAAGGATGCATTATATGATTTACCCATTATACACTCCGTACATTCAAAATATGGTTAGTACTCGACACTTTTCAAAATAGATGGATAAAAATAAAATATTTAATATAGTAATGAATATTCGATTCTTATTGATATCATAAATTTATATTTTTATATACATAACTTTTTACACGTGTCATGTGTAGAAAAATAAATAAATATTGCTGATTATCTATATAATTCTACAAAAAAATATGGATTCATATAAACGAATCATAGGAAAGTTACATAAAAAATTTAAGTAACATATAAGTTAATTATTGTTTTAAAATGATAAAATATTGTCGGACTTAAACTCGATCATGCACTTATAAATAAAGAAAACTTTTATATTTTAACGAATTCGATGATTTACGTTTTGCAAGTTTTTCGAGTTCAATGAGGTTGAACCATGAATTTGGTTAAAAACACAACTTGAGCTGACCCTTTACAAAAAATAAAAGCAAAAATATATAAAAATCCGTCCCAAATTCAACAATTATCATCCCTAATAACAACTCTTAATTAAAACAAAAGTTATAATTTTTTCTTTATTTGCTTCACAAGCGTAATACAATGCATTATGAAAAAGATACATGATCAAATGATATAATCAACATAATAATATTATTACTTCCTAGGAATTTTCTTTCTTGTGGATTAAGATTGAGAGTTGAATAACAGTGATCGACAATATGAAAAACCTAATTGTGGTTAGAACAAAATGTAAATAATCAACTAAAAAAACCATGCAATAAGAAACATAGAACTGAAGCAGCAGAAATAAACATTTAACAGATCAAATTTGCTGCTACTCATCAGCTATTCTTCTCTTATGATTCGGTCCGCCATTACTGATCTCAACACCAAAAAGCATAACTCCGTTACTGGTCCGATCCGCTGCTGCAATCTCTTCTTCAACCTCCTCCGATCGTTTCCTCTTGCCGAGTTCCTGCTCCGCAACACTGAGACGAACACCACAGTTTTCAATACAATTCCTCTGCATATCAATCATGTAAAACATGTTTCCACTCATTTCACACTTATAGAACACCACAGAGTCTCTAGTGTTCAAGCCGTTCATCTTCAGAAAATGTCTCCATCCTTTGGTAAACACGAAAGTCTGCGTACTTTTCCAATACGAGTATCGGAAAGTCCACGGACGATAATGTTTGTCGAAGAATGTTAGCTCAATGGAGGAGTTGTTGTTGCCGTCGCGGGAGTTGGCAAGGGGTGGAAAGTAATCAATCGCGTGATCTTTCGGTATGTGAAAGCCTTTGATATGCGTAACATCGGTCTGTGTTAATTCCTTTCGGAATAGCATTTGGTATGTAACCCCAACCCCTGGCTGCTGGAAAGCAAAATTATTGCTGCTTTCCAAGTGCCTTAGCAGAGCTTGATTTGAGACAAAATTAGCGTATTTAGATCTGTAAGATTTGTCTTTGATCATAGCAAGAACTGCTTCGTTGGAGTGACGCCCAAGAAATTTGGTTTCTTCAACCGAGTAGTTTGACATAGGGAAGTTCAGAGGAGTATCACTTCTCTGAAGCTTAATGGCTGCTCGATCATATGCCATAGCTGCTTCTTGTTCTATGTCATATGTTCCCAGCCAATAAGCTTTGTATTTGTACGCGATTCGCGCACCCCACTTCCCACTTCTTAGCCATATAACTCCTCTGAATTTCGATGGTGATGCACTCAGACAGAGCACCAACAAGCTCGAGCTCGCCATCAAAGATCAATATTCGGAGAATTAAAGAATAAGAAGAAGGAGAAGAGGGTATGCAGAAACTAAAATAAGCTTATGAGATGATTTATAGTAAATTAGCTGAGATTATTTGATATTAAAATATTCATACACAGAACACTGAAGGATTAGTTATGGTAATTCTGAGCTAATGAAGATTAGGATTTATAGCTATTAAGCCATGTATGCAATGACAGTTTCAATTTTTCTATCTATGGTTTCATCTCAGGATGTTCATTTTTGGAATTTCTACTTATAAAAATAAAAGAATGAAACCACACGGCTAAAATACATATACTTTGAACTACAGTAACTACAGCTTAGGCTTAGGCTATATTTCTAGTTAATCATGGAAAGTATCTCACAATTTCCAATTTTTCAACTAATTCTTGGAGCCTATATTGCACCGAAATTACAGAAGACGGAAAAATGATAAATTTTTACGATAATTTGTTATAAATATGAAGTTTCGGAGTTTTAGAACTTTTTTTGAAAGTAGAAATAAAACGCCGAAATGTAGTACTTAACAACATTGAAATAGAAAACTACAGGCATGCATAAATTTATATGTAGGTTATAAATATAAAGTTCCAGAGTTTCAGAAGCGCTATTGAAAATAGAAACCAAACTCTATAACATATAGGACTCAACAATGCTGAAATGGAAAACAGCGAAACCACATGCTTTTAGGAAAATAGATTATAAATATACAATTTAGAGATTTAAGAAACTTTTGCAGAAATGGAAACAAAATGGAGAAAACAGTATTCGACAACGAAGAAAATGAAAACATAAAAACAATATGATTTAAAAAGAATAGGTTATAAATGTAAAGTTTTTGAGATTTAGGGGCATATTTGGAAAATAAAAAATGAAATGCCGAAACATAGAATTTGACAATTCGTGTAATATAGCTTGATGGCATAAGATATATGTTCTCCACGGAAAGCTTAGCACTTAGACGGCTAGATGAAGGATAGAGTTGCTGCTGCTGAGTCTAATACTGAATATGACAGATTTGCATCACAATGATCTGAAACTCAACTTTCAACTTTTATACACAGTGAGTTATAAGCAATAATGTAAAAGACTTCAATTTTAATAACTAAATAAGCTAATGTTCATGTTCTAGTTCAACTCAATGAAGTGTTATTTTCATATGAATCAATGAATCGTTCGCTAACTTCCGGATATGAAAAAGGAAAAGTTCATTGTCAAATTGGTTCCTATATTCAGCTTAATTTCATATGCAGAAATTAGATAGTTCCAAAAAAATACAAGTTTTTTAATGTATGCAAAACATTGTAGAATATAGAAGACATTCTAATTTTCTGAACAATCAAACAGATCATACAGCAGCTACATGCCTGTCCTATGATGACAATATATTATAATGTTCATGTGATTATGTATTCATTGAACTCCAGAAACTGAGATAAGGGACTAACATATAGATTGAAAAACTAGTAAAAAGATCACACTTTATCTAGTAAATAAAGATTGGGTGACTTTTATGGTTTAACCGGTCCAACAGTTTTTGATTTTGCAGTTCTTTTAGTTAAATAGGTTAAATCAAAAATCCATTTTAGGGGAAAATCGAACATTAAGGTAACTCAACTTGTAGAGGCCTAAACAATATGCTGTTTGAAGTTTTTAATCTGTCAGTTGAAATTACTGACTGAAATTTCAAGTCTGAAAGTTCAAGGTTCGAACATCCACCCGTTCGTTGTAATGAAAAAAAGGTAAAATACAGCAATCATATCACTATGACTAAATAGATTAAAGAAAAGAATGACAAGCTGATCCTAGTCTATGACTAGAATATGAGTTAAGATTAGCCTTTCACTGCCATTTCAGGAATATGAAACATACATATCAAGAAGAGACACACAACTTACAAAGACAATGCCAAAATGAACAAAGTTTTGTCTATTTTTTCTTTCAAGTTTCATTGTTTATAATCTTTTCCATTAAAACGATCTGCATATACAATATAAGTTCGTGTTTGTTGTGCTGTTCTGTTTCCCCCGTCTTTTGACTGTTTTAACTCTCAGAGCAAGGATGGTTCAGTATACTCGAAAGAGTTGAAAAGTGAAAGCTACATGTTTTGTTATTGTGTTGTATCTTTGTGAAGCTTTTTAATTAACAAAACCGATCCAAACTAATAACTGATATTTTTTATAGACAAAGCTGAATCTTATCTTACGTGACGATTCCTCTTGAGAGCAAATATTGTTAGTCATTGGACTTGAAATTGGTCACCAGCTTGTTTCTTAGCATCTGCTTCTCTACAATTTTTACAAGATATGACTGCTTGTTAGTGTAGTTCTTTTTCTGTTTACTCCCCTTTATATTTTGGTTTCCGCTTCTCAGCAAACGCCGCCAAGCCTTCCAAGCGATCTTTTGTGTGCAAGAGCTGTTCGTAACATTCTTCTTCCAAATCCATAGCCGAAGCCATGTCTACATCCAGTCCCTCATTAATTGCTTTTTTCGCCATCTTTATGGCTACCGGACCCTGTCAGGATACATTTTAGTTTGAAAGTGGATCAGTTGAATGCAAAATCATTGTTTTCTCGACATAAACTTTGCCTACTACGTTTTTTATGAACAGAGTCGATGAAATTATAACAGATCATTAAATAATGTCAATAATATGATGTAATTAATTAGAGTTTCCAGTCACTTAATGATGTGTGACAATTTAAATGGCTGTCCACGTATGGTGCAGTGGACAAAATCTACATAGACAATTCTCCCGCTCTACAGTCTAATACAAGTTTTGAAGAAATCTTCAGTTGATGAGGTTATATTTTAGCTCAAAAGGCGATATGAACAGAAGTCCATAAAATAATTCATGCAAGTCGTACGAGTGTACAATAAAGAACTAATCAAACATGTAAACTGCTAATCCAGAAAATGCAGAAGCATTAGCATTATTTCATCAAAAATAGCAACCTCTTTTTCTGCGCACAATAAATAGATGCCTAGTTACGTACCTTCTGATTGATTTCCCTTGCAACTTCAAGAGCCTTTAAACGAGCCTCACCGGGAGGCACAGAGTAATTAACAAGACCTGCAGCAATCTATATTTTCATTGCTAAACAAAGAGTTAAAGGAACAACAAATGAGATGCTAAGCTGTTTAAGATACCGATTGACATAGCCTCTCTTCCACCAATCTTTCGCCCGGTAAATATTAGCTCCTTTGCCACAGATTTTCCAACCAATCTAGGAAGCCGTTGTGTCCCACCTGCCCTGTTCAGACACAGAATTCAATAAGAGGCCGCAGAATCTTGCAACAAATAAGTTCAAACAAAAACAACGAAAGTTTTCAAACACAGAAAAGTTCAATAAAGTGCTAAAAAATAGTGAATATGCTTCTAAATACTGGTAGGTCTATATTTGTCGGTTGTAAGCAGTATTATACCAAAGAAAATTCTTTTAATAAAAAGCGGAAGATAAACATGGTATGTGCATTTGAACGAAGAGGATAAATTTCAAGAAAATAGAGAATCAACAATCGCAAATAACTAACAACAAATACAAAACAAATTTAGAAACGCACCCAGGAACTATAGCAAGTCCTGTTTCCGGCAAGCCCAATACTGCATCTTCTCCTGAATCATTAATAAATCACAACTTTAACAATATTTTATATCAGGCGATCATCTATCATAAATGATGAAACCATACCGCATATCCGAAGATCACATGATAAAGCCATTTCAAGTCCACCACCGAGAGCTGCTCCTTCAATAACAGCGACAGTAGGAATACGGAGTTCCTGTAAAATGGAATTTCAAGAGAAACGTATGTATAAACAGAGCATTATATGGTAATATTAGCCCCAAGTGAATGCTCAATACACATAGTTGATCCAATATTTACGTAAACCAACGATTGAATACGGATATATACCCAGTTGATCACTTATTTATTCGATCTACATATGCATTCTGAAGGAATTAAATATAAAACATCACACTATAAAACAATTATTTTAAGCATATAAGTAAAAAGCCCCATGCATTCAATTGTTTCAGTTACGGCTTTAACAACAGAGCTATTAGAAACATTGTGAACAAATTGCAAACCCACCTCTATAAATGAGAATGTGGACCGCAGAGAGTTGACAAAAAATTGCACTTCTGATGGAGTCATCGTCTTACGCTCCTGCCAATCCAATCAAACGTAGAGCTGTCAAGCATATTACAAACCACTGTGAATAAGTACATCCGATAGAGAATATTATAAAGGCTGTGTCATAATTTACAAGAATATAGATGCCTTGGCAGACAAAAAAATTCATGACAAGCCTCAACACAAAAAATTTAAGTGAAATTCTCAAAATTAATGAAGCCTTTAAAAAAATGGATTCAGATCCCCTCTTTTGATGGCTACATCCTTTATATCGATGCAGAAGAGCAATACAAATTTGCAATAGAACTCTTAAGTTCCTTGACCATCTGAATTGAACCAAAATTGCACCAATTGAGTGTATAAAGAAAACCAAAAATTGATAATTCCACTTGAAACACAACCTATGTAGCACACACACTAAATACGGGAAAACAAGACACTTGGACACAGTTACTGTGAAATAGTGTTATTTTCAGGTTTCCTATGCTAGAAATGAAGTTGCGTCTCTGAAACGTTTCCGTAACGGAAAAGGTTTGATTGAATGAAGTGCTCGTGCTACTTAGAACATAACCTTATAAGTTTAAAAATGAATATCAAAGGATTCAAAGCATATTAATGAAGGCCTGCATATAATTTATGCAAGAAAATGTCTCCAATTCATCAAAAAAAAAAAATGTCTCCAAGAGCCCACTACTAATGAATCAATAACTAACACCCTATGCAATCTTTCTATAGCAACCAATTGAAAACTAGAAATACGACAAAATGAATGCAATACCTTCAAATCAGCACCTGCACAAAAGACTTTAGGAACAGAGCTGCAAATCATAACAACCTTAGCAGAATCATCTCTATTAATTGTCTCAAAAATATTCCTTAACCCTCTCAGCATCTCCTTCCCAATAGCATTTTTACTTTCTGGTCTATCCAAATTCACCTCCACAATTCCTGTTAATCAAATGTCATAAATTTTCACTTTTTTTTAACCTCGCAGTCAAATTTCCTAAGTGGGAATTTTCATTCTAACACACATACATACACAATTTTAACTGTCTTACCAGAATCAGAGTCAGCAAGCTTCTTTAACTTCACTGATTCAGACGACACAGTTTGTAGGATTAGGGTTCTTCTGCTCTGGAATTGATGAAAACTGTAATCAATTTTAGTGTACGAAGTCTCTGAAGAAACTATTAGTTTGCCCAGATCAAATAGCTGATGAAAGTTGTGAACTTTGGACTTTTTCAAGTAGTGGTGGCTTAAAGATTGTGTAAGGGTATTGAAAGTACCCATATTTTCTGTGTTTTGGGGATTTAATTCTTCTGGGAATTGAAAAGTTAACACCTTTTTAACCTGGAGTGGCGATAATGGATATGCGCTATATTTAATGATAAAATAATATAAAAATAATCAAAGATTCTCTCTCTCAAATACTGGCTTGTTATAAAAATGATTTGACATAATTATTATATGGGATAACATTCATAATAGAGATTAAATTTAATGTCTTAATTTAGAAAAATTATATAATATAATCGTTGCGTAATGTCATTCTTACAACAAACTAACCAATAGTGATTAGTCATGAAAAATTGAATGATAAAAAAAATTAATTTTTGTTTATTGTAAATAAATAATAATTAAAAGCTCATTAATGACTATTTTAATTTATCTAATTGGTTGAGGCGGGTTTTTCCGGTTATCAAATTTTATATACTAACTGATTTTTTTTTTCCAAAACTATGAATTAAATAGATAGGATCAAGTTTACAAATTGATGAAAGTCATATTAACAAGATCTAACCATATGAACTTTCAAAATGCAAACCAAAGACAAAATCAAAAATACATATGAAGCTTATAGAAAACAAGCAAAAAATAATCGAAAAAGTATAATCTAAGCCGGAATCCGCTAAACCTAGCACTTGAATTTTTCAAGAGAGCGGGGTTAGATCCATGAACTTGTCCGATTTCGCCTTTGAACTCGCTTGCTCCCTACCTTCATCCGCATCTTTAACAAGTCTCAATAAAGATAGAACAAACAAACATCATACCCACATCAAAACTTCTTGGATCATCAAAGTTTGAAAATAAAGCTCCAACAAACACTAAAGATCTTTGAAATAATCCAAAAAATCCGACATGCAACAAGAAAAACCATCCTAAAAAATTAATTCAACCATAAAAAAGCTCTAAAGGGAAGGATTTATTGAATAAAAGGGTAGAAAAGTAAAGAAATAAGAAGTCAAAAAATGGAGGAGATGGTTTTCCGGCCAAGAGACCGGAAAACCACCCCCTCAAGCACAAAGTTTTGATGAGAGGTTTTTAGAGAGAAGGGAGAGAGAGTTTTTTAGAGAGAGATAATTGATTAGCTTGGTTATAATTATATACTAACTGATTAATCAGTTTTTTATTAATAAAATTTATTTCAAAAAAAAAAGCTCATTAATTTGTTTTCGAAACTTCTTGTCTATTGAGGTTTATTTCTGATTATAAGACAACTAATTGTATTATCTTTTATCATTAAAAAAGCAGATTGCTGCGTAGAGTTTAGAACAAATATTTGTTTATGAAGTTCAAAATACAGTACATTGAAACAATTTTACTAATTTTTGTTTCTACTGAAGCTTTTACAGCCTATGAACCCATCTTTCAAGTCGAAGCTGCTTCAAAGGAGGTCCAGTATTTGGTTTACTCTTCTGAGGACATTTCCATTTCCCTGTCACATCATTGCATTCGGCTTCAAAATTCGTTCGTTCCGACAAAACCTTTCGTTTCATGGCATCCTTTCCATCCGATGCTTTTTTCGTGTTCTTTGTTGAACATTCTGATAGAATCTTATGTGGCTTTGGCATAGAATTCTCATCATTTTCTCTCCCTCGATTCTTCTTTGTCGTCACAAAACCATTTCCTGCAACTTCTATTCCCTGATTCTCCTTGCCATTGCTTCCACAGTGTGATTTTCTCACTGATTCTTCGGAAACTGGCGGTAAAACATCTTCTGTCGGAGAAGTACTTTTTAAATTCCAAGTAATCGACTTTGGTGTAGATATTCTAGCTGGAGGAGCCTTATTGCCCTATTATTTGGAAGGTTGTCAGAATGAAAAGATGGCTTATTATAAGATAAAAACAGAATGTCCTAGCAAAATCCGAAATTGTCTGATGCGGAAAATCTATATTGCACGAAAACTTATCAGAAAAACACTTCAGAAACTTCGCAAAAACTTTATATTCACAATATATTCCTGTAAAAATATCATTTTGCTGTTTTCATAGCCTTTTCCATTTCAACTTTCTATTTATGTGCAAGATAGTTGAAAAAAAACGTTTCCATCATAAAATCAAGACAAGGAAAAAAAATCACCTCATCCATGGAATTGTTTTCCTCCTCATCTCGTAAAGACCTGTTAAACTTCAAACTTCCATTTGATTTTAATGTCTCATCAAAAGCTATTTCATCTGAAGTTCCGGTTTGTCCAGATTTGCATTTGGCTTTGTTGTCCTGTTGATTAGCAGAATCATCTTCTTCACTTTCAGATTCTTTATCAGCAAATACATTGCTCTCCGGAGACTCATATGCATAGCTAAAGAACCAGTTTTTAATGTCTGGTGGCTCTGATAGAACAGGAAAATTCAAAAAATGGTGGGAAAAAAAAAACATGAAGATCAAGTCCTCTAAATTTCAAAAAAGAATACTAAACTGAAAATGTTATTGATTGAAGTCATAGAAGAATTACTAACCAGACAGATTCGAAAATGAATTTGAAGAGTCAGGTATCTGCAATACAAAAAACTGTCAATTGCAACCCCTTTCTATTGAAGAAAATTGCGAAAGGAATGAAATCGCTCAGTCATTAGCATAATTTATTCCATAAGAATAAAAAACACGCTAGAATCAGACAGAAAGATGGATAAAGCAAAAGCAACACCTCACTTAAAGGCTTGTTCAGAGACGGGTTTTCAATCGGATTGGCAAACACATTTGTGCACATATTACCATCACCAAAATCTACTAGTTCATTGCTGCTCCAAGAATTCCTAGACTCCTCGAGATTCCCTTCCTTTACTAGTTCGCTTTCCTCAGAAGCAAAACCTTCTTTCTTATATTCACTTTCTCCAGCAACTGATCCTTTAAGATCGCCAAGTGTATCCAGTAAAGGAGATTCATAAACATAGCTTGAAAACCAGTTTCTGGCATGAGGAGGCTCTTCTGAAAGGCAAATAAAAATACAAGTTTAATGCATCCTAAAGCAAAACTCATTTCTCTCTTTCATTATTGGAATAAGCAAGGAAATGAAAAACTGTAAACCTGCAGAACTTCTATGACATTTTTGGTTTAAATGAATTCCGTAAATTTGGTTGAATTCATTTGAAAATAAATATGAATGTGTCTGGTCTAATTACAAACTCATTTAATAGCGTATTTTAAGGTTTGTAGAATCAATCATGCTTATGGTGCAGTGCAGCAAGATGTTACATGTATTATGTTTTAGCTTTCTAAGATGTGTCGTTTACTGTTTTTCATTTCAATGTTTCTGTTTATGTGCACATATCTTATGGCAAATAATTTAAAATGAATTCTACAGTTGAATTGATCAAACAAAGGTTGAAGATCATAACATCCACATGGAAACTAAAGTTTCACAACATGTAGACAATTTTGAAGCATTGGTACTAACCAGAAAGGACCGGTAGAGAATGAGCAGAATCTGGCATCTGTAGAACGAAATAGAATATGTAAGACATCAGAAACTTTTATGTTTACCCGTAACATATCAACAAGAATGAAAGAAATGAATGGCGACAAAAAAATATCACAGCACATACAGAATAAAAATTTAACTGAAAAAAAAGCACAATAAGAACTAAGAACACATGCCTTTGCGTTTAATTGAAAGAAAGTACCTTGCTTAAATCTTCTAGCTTATGTTCACTACTACCGCCATTAATTTTTCCGAATTCACCCAAATTTCCTTCTTCTTCACTGTTTCTCGTGTTAGGGCCAAAGCCCTCATTTTCGCCGTCTTCATTGCCATTACATTCTTTGAAGGCGCAACCTTTGAGAGCATCATCATAAGTATCCAGCACAAAAGATTCATACTTGTAGCTAGAAAACCAGTTCCCTACATCAGGAGGTTCTGCGATAACACCAAACAAAAAAATCACCTTAGTTCATTGATAAATTCTAACATACCCATTACATGAATATTGAGAAAAAATAACATTACTTTCTACTTACCGGATGGACTTGAAAGCGAGCTCGACCAACTAAGCATCCAGAATTGGAAAAAGAAAATAAGGTATTAATTGATAAAGAAATGGGTAGTTTTTTTATGTCTATTTCTTCAAAATGAATAGAAATGTGTACCTCAAAATCTCTCTCTGAAACTTTGAAAATGTAGCGGTACGTTTTGGCGCTATTTTTTTAATATGTTAGTAAAATGCAACTATCTGAGTGGGCCGATTAAAAAGGGCTTGTGGGCTCAAGAAAACAGCTTTATAGTATCCTCAGCTGAAAATAGAGTACGAAATGCATATTCTATTGGAACTTTGTTCCTCTTGTTTCTGCAAATGGTGAGGCAGTGAGATCAGTGTTATTGAACGATAGATCTAACCGATTGATTAGACATATTAACAGCTCTTAATTTGATGTTGGCAGTTCATGTCACTTTTATTTCACCAAACACAAATGCTTTATATGAAATAAGGGTGTGCATTCGATTTAAATCAAACTGAACCAATTTTTTTTTTAAAATGTATCAAAATCGAATCAAATGGATTTTATAACAATTAAATCAGTTTCAAAATGAACCAATTGATTCAGTTAATCTTTTTCAATTGGGTTCATCTTTTTTGTTTGATTTGAACCATTAATGATCTACAAACATTTACTTCCCAAACCGAATTGAAACAAACAAACAACAATTGATTTTTTTGTATAATATCAAACTGAGAATCGAACCTAACCGAATTAGTCTGGTTCCGGTTTCTGCACACCCCTAAAAACGGAATACAGTAATAGATAAGTTTTGCATAGCAATTAGAGAAATGAAACCATTAAAAGAATAGCAGATAAACTAAGTTAAAATGACAGTACATTAAGTCTGGATGTACATGAGAGAGTCCTTCAAATGAATACCAGATTACTGAAGTTCATTTCTTAATGTTGCAGCTTTCTAACATTTGGACCCAACACCTTTTAGATTTACAAAAACTGCAAAATGCAATTTGTTTCCAAGCACTTTGTAGCTGGAGATTCGTGTCAACTGTCAAATGCGACTTGTCGGATTCTAGTTCGGAGTTCCATTTCCATTTCCGGAATTACTTATGAAACTCTAAAACTTTAAATTTATAACTTAGTCTTGTAAAAGATATTGTTTTGCCATTTTCCGTTTTCCGTGCAACATAGGACAAAAAGGATGCTGTGAATCTCAGGTATTCTTCTCAAGAATCTTTGAGGATATTCTGATTTAATAACTGGGAGCTTCCATTCCTTAGGAGTAAATATGAGGGAAGAAAACTGGGAATGATAAATGCAAATCCAAGACATAGCAATACCAGGATTGCTACCCACCAAGCCTTATGGGGGATGCCCAATAACAGCTCATCACAAACTGTCATATAAATCACTATAATTAGACCATAAAACAAGATATTAGAATTATTGATAAACTAAAGCTGAACTATATCTGACCACGGGAGACGCGAATATAAAAGGAAAGTACAATATCATGTCAAACCATCAACGGTTTTGTGAGATGACACAAAACAAGACATGCAGATTACACAAAAATATCTCGGAACTGACTGTTCATACCAATACCAAATATTCCAGTAATATTATAGTATTTCATATTTGTCATACTGAATAATTATAAAGACAACTGAGGTCTACATGTAAGCAAGCGGAGGGAAATCAGTCCCTGAGATCTTCCCCAATGCAAGTTTAGTCCCCAAAATTCTAAGTTTTAAACATGCTATCGTGTGATACCAATCACTACACCAATAAATATTTATGCAAAGATGATTAAGCAATATATACAACTATACATACAGTTGTTGCCCCAAACTATCGTGCTAGAAGTAGAAAGGTTTACTAAGCAGCAGGTGATTGTATATGATGAAATTAATAGTATTAAAAATAATTTAAAATGGGAAGCAGATTAGCAAAACCAAATAGACAATATCTGCATAAAATATTTATGAATTCCGTACCTATGTTAAATATAATGTCCTGTCTCTCTGTTACGTGTGGTATTGCAACAAACCCCTCAGGCTCCACGGTCACCAATACATATAATTTACTCTAAGAAGTAGAAAACAAACAAAATATACAGAACTTCAAATCTTATCCGGTTCAAACCAAGATCAACTGCGTAAACGAATTCAGCAGAAAATTCCAACCTGATCACTAACAAGACTGTCGGTCTTAAAAATTAACTTTTCAGTGTTAAGTAGCCTCCTATTTCCTTCAATTCCCAAGTCAAAATCCTCTTTCTTTAGTTGTATGGAAAAACTAGCAGGTATCTGTTCTCAACTTGCAAGACGAATCAGCAAGTTAGTTACACATAGAATGACGCAACACGTGATAAATCAAATGACATGAAACTACATACAGAAGCTGGATATGATATCTTCACTTCATACCAAGTATATGGTTTCAGCCCTCGCAATTGATACATGCGAGAACCCATTTGTAATTGAAGTGTTTCCTTCCACAGTTCCTCCCCGACTGTCAATACTTTTTCTTTACTCCTGCAAGATCATCAAATGAAAATAAATCAATTGCTCTTCCAATAAAAAGAAACACATGGAAAAGTGATTCATAAATATACTGACATGTCTCCGTAACAGAGAGTTGAGATACTCATAATGAAGCGGAGACTGTAGAGCACAATGACGAAGCGATAAAGCATGGCGGCTGGCGAAGGAAAACAAATCTCCAGCTTCAGCTTCTTGAACTGGATAAAACCATCATAATATACTTATTAGCATAATTGATCTGCTGCATACAATATCATAAGTAGAAAACTAAAATACATAGCTTAAGATAACTCCATTGAAACATTGTTAGCTAACAGAAAATCAAATGAAAAGATCTAAGAAATTACTTATGATGCTTACTCACCACTACACAGCATCCAACTTAAAATCACAAACTCAATTAAACAAAAATATAATAAGTTTTAATGCATTTTTAGATCAAATATTATAATTTTGAACCATTACCTAAAATCCATCAATCAGTCAACAAAAAAAACATAGACATCCTAACTTTTAACAAATAACCTTTTTTTCTTATTTGCCTTTTCTGATTTTCGTGGATGCCAAAAAAATATGAAATTACTATAAGCAATGAGCAGCGACTTACCGGATTTGGTTCCGCCAATAGCTTAATTACTGTCCTGTGTATGACTGAGCAAAGAGTTCGAGAAGACGCCCGACATGTCGTTTAGTTATGGGTGTAAAACTATATACGGCAACTGCAGGTGTAGTGATTTAAATTTGAATAAAGGGCCAACGCGCCCCCTGAACTTGTGACACGGGTTCATCTATCCAATTTATACTTTTTTGAGCAATTAACCCCAAAACTCTTCATTTTTTGGTCAAATAACCCCATAATTTATATTTTTATTTCAAAAAATAGATTTAGGATAATTATATCGCAATAATTAGGGAAATAATTAATTACTCTTTTACATCACTCACTTCCGATTTGTATTTTACGTGTTTTAAAAATACAATTATGGGGTTATTTGACCCAAAAATGAAGAGTTTTGGGGTTAGTTGCTCAAAAAAGTATAAATTAGGTTAGATGACCCCGTGTTACAAATTCAGGGGACGCGTTGACCCTTTGTTCATTTAAATTTTAAACTCAAATTTCAATTTTTTAAATAAAACCATTATAACTGCAGGTGTAGTGATTTAAATTTTAAACTAAAATTTTAATTTTTTGAATCAAACCAAATCAAATTTATAAATATTCCTAATAGGACCAAATTAATTAGCACATTGATCTTTTGATTCAGGTTATATCAAAAGTGAACTAAATTAGTATTTATTTTTCAGAATCGAACCAAACTAAAAAAAATTAGTTTTTCAATTCGATTAATCACTTTGATTAAAATTTTACACATCCTAGTTTGGTGATGTTAGTTAAGTAACAAATTATTCAAAATACCTTTATTAATTATTCAATTTTGAGGTAAGACATAAATACATGACTTATAGTGCAGAATAAAATTAGTTATGATTTTAACATGAAGTTCAGTAATGTTAGTTAAGTAACAAATAATTACAATATCTTTATTAATTATTCAATTTTGAGGTAAGACTGATATAAATACATGAATTATAGTGCAGAATGAAATTTACCTTTCTTTATAACATAATATTTAATGATATTTTAAGAAAAAACATTAAATATACCTAATTTTCTTAAATGATGTACCATAAGCACCCTCATATAAGAGGCTAAATGTCTTGCGAATTGCCAGGAAATAATGTTAGGGTAGCGAACTGTAATGGGGAAAATCCTAATTAATGATTTTCTTTTCATAATCAGGAAACTTTTTCTAGAAAAATTGTGTTTTCAACCACTTGGGATGAATGAAATTACAACAGCAGAAATGGAGCTCAAATGCCCTTTCAATGTACAAGCAAACAATGCCAATATACAATGGCTCAATATGATAAGGAGTGAACAAAGAATAGGTTAAGACTAGGGTCTAGGGGTGTGCATTGAATGGTTCCGTCACCGATAACTTGTTACGTCACTAATCGTCTCCTCTTTCAGTTTTCATAGCGCCAGATACCTCATCTCGACATCTTTCAAGAATTATATTACAGTTGTTCATTGTGCTTGCATCAAGAAGACCATGGTTCCACAGCTTTATCATGAATAATCTCCAACACCTGTCCATAGATATTTTGATGAATTAGTAATAGATATAAATTCTAAACTCAATTAGAATCACTTTCTTTGGAATCTATATTTGCAGGAAAACTTGTTCGATCCTATGTTTCGGTGTTTCACTCCCTTTTCAGAAATGATTCTGAAGTTCAGAGACTTTATATTCATAATCTATTGTTGTACAAAATATCATTTCACATTTCTCGTTTCAGATTTTCCGTTTCCTTATTCCCGTGCAACTTAGCTTAGAACAAATAACAAGCTTGTAAAAGCAGAGTCTTTGAATTCGTTTTCCTATTGATGAAAGTATTAAGCAATTAACATGACTCTTACGGAAGCTAATAATTTGCTTCTATAAAGAAACCTAAACGAAATAGATTTTTAGTATTACATTACATTTACTCAAGTCATCATGGAATGAATCACCAGTGATTGCAAATTAGCATGCAACATCAATCAGTAACTTGGTGTAATTATTGTGTAAAAGTGGACGAACTTGTTAATTATGTTGCACGAAAATAGAATGTGGAACCGCTGTTCATTAGCTGACAGAAGTGGTACTTCTATTGCGACCGACTCCACTTGAATTAAATGAAAAACATTTAACAGAAACAAAACGCCGAACAAAAGACAAGGTCACAAGAAGATCATTCAGGAAAATTACCAAAACAAAGCAGGGGATCGAACCAGCTCCTGTCCATGAAATTTTGAGAATGCTTCACACGCCCACGAAACATGACCATCTGCCAGCACTCTGCAGCGTTTAAAAAATAAATCTATCTCAATATCACTTTATAGTCAAAGTGAAAAAAAAAATCAAGAGAAAAAAAATTGTGATAAAGAATAGGAAAAGAAAACAGTTAGCAATTGGCAAGAATGATTTACCTTTGCTTTCTCACAAATGAGTTCCAGAGATGCATAAGCTGCTTCTCGTCTTTGCTAACATCCACAAAATCATCGAGCATCTACAAAACATTAAACTAACAGTTCAGTGCCGAGTTAAATTTCAATAAATCCAACCTGAGTATCCAGAAGCGCAATTTCTTTGTTAACATTCCATAGTGCTATTTTTGAATCATAACGATTCAGGAAAAGAAATTCCATTTCTAAAATCAAGAAAAAAATAATAAGAAATAATAAACATACCCGTCTATCTTCAAAATCTGCAATGTCATCATCAACTTCATCTTCACTGTCTCGATCCTCTAGTACTTCTTCAAGTGCCATAGGCTTTAAGTACAAAGATATATATTGGTAAATGATGAAAAGAAGGAAAAGCACACAGCACAAGTTATGTAATAGCAGTAACTTCTAAAGCCTCTAGAAGGGCTTAAGGATACCAATTAACAAATTGTGAATAGAAAATTTAAGCAACAATGAGAGCTTCACTTGCACCGCAACGTTCAGACGGGAATTCATTTGGTAAGAAGTAAGAACTGATGTTTAGTTTTCTGCTACTATCAATATGCACCAATAGAGAGAAATATCGGCCATGTCTTCTAACAAAATTATCTTGTTTTGGGTAAAGTGCCCTCTACTTAACCGACAACGACCACTTTTATAAAAATTACGAGCCTTGGTACCCAATTCTCAATTGCTCTATTAAACAATATGCATGAGCATTCTTAATTTTGTCCTCAAAAAGAGTTTTCTACAAGTTCCAACCAAATTCACAATTGATTTTACTGGGTTGAAGTCAACACAAACTAACTGTGAAATAAACGGTTATAAGCTTATACCTTCAGAAGCTAAATCTAAAGAGTACTCTAAGATCACATCAAAATAAATGTAAGAACAACCAAAAACACGGGTTGGAAATGTCAACAAACGCATAAAATTCAGGTTGTTGTGCAATGTACCTCACAAATATATATAGACTAATATAGGCCAAGCAATTTAAAAATTGGTTTTAGGAGTCATATTCGCAAACGAAAGATTGAAAATAGCACGCATTACACTTTTTAGAGACCTAAAAGAATAAGACTTAAATAAGACAGGAAGATGATAGAAAAATGTTAGACATACAAAAATGATATCAATCATCAACCACGCAATTTCACAAGTGAACACATAATTATAAGTGAGATTCTCATTTCTCATAAAAACATACATGTTCAAGTTAATCCCACCAAAGACTTAAGATCATGCAGGAAAGAATTGGAAAAGAACAAATTAAAAAAAATAGCTGCAGAAATATATACTCTAATAGGACTAATGTTAATTAATCACCTGAACTCTGTGAGAGTGATAGAACTGCCGTTTTTGTAGGAGTGCACGGCTGAAAAAAAAATTACAAAGAGGAAATCAATTAACATCCCCAAAAACTGACAAACTTATCATTGTAGTTATTTAATTTATGAAAGGCAGAAAAATAACTATGGCTAACATACTTTCTAGGGTCTACCCGGTCCACTGTTAACCTCCTTGCTTTTGCAATATGGACACCAGTAGGGAGTGATGTACCGTTTCCACATTGTGATTTAACAGCACATTCAGAGTCCACAGGAGATTGAATCTTCGCAATTGAAAAACCTAAGATATTAGAACTTGACGCTACACGCTCTATCAACTCTGTTGCGTTAGGATTCTCAGGACTATAGTTTTCTGCTCCATGCATCGAATTATGCATATCTTTTTCACTGGAAGATGACTTGAAACCATTCTCACCTATACAAATTAGAACATCTAAGACATCAATACAGGACACAACATCGAACAGATGACTATCAATGAAATATGAAACGTCTATAATATTAACTAAAATCGTAGTCCTCCATACAGAAAAACACGATTAAACAAGTTAAAATTTACATTTGCATCCGGGAATTTTAGCAATTGAACAATGGAAAGAGGGAAAAGTACTATATTTGTAAAAATGAAATTTAACATTTTTTAGTATTCTAAGTAGTAAGTACTAAATCTAAAAAGTGGTAAAGTAATGATAAGAACAACAATGCTATCTAAGCAGAAATATTACCATCGTCCTTCCTCAAAAATTCCTCATTTATGCTTTCCAACTCCAAGAACTGTACAGAAACTTGTTTCATATTTTGATCATGATTTCTTGATTTGCGTCTTCGAGACCTAGAGCTTTTAAGAAAATTAATTAACAATTTGAGTTCTTACCTTTTACTGACAGAAAGATGAATATTGATCAGAATATAAAGTTAAACATAGAGATTTGAATCCTACCAGAAGAAGAATGATTGCTGCCTTTGCTCTACACCATCTGCAATAGTCTGTATATATTGATCAGATATATATATATCCATAAGAAAAATTTATGCACAATTCTATCAAACTTGGAGGTCCAATTTGTTTTAAAAAAAATGAGACGGAAGGAGAAATAGCCAACCAGAATATTGGACTAATTGAAAACAAAAACATTACGAAGAGTGTAGCGGTTAGTTGAGCTAAATTTTGCTTGTAGAATAGCAGAAATATAGTCGGCGTATCTTAAAAGGATAAATTATAAATCATCTACATTTAACTTGCTTGCAGAAGGTTGGCACTTGGCCATTTTATTTGATTCAAAATTTAATGGGTTCCTCGAGAAGAAAGAAACTATTTGTGAAAATTACAAGTAGAAATTTGTTTACCAACTTTGTAGTTCAATTTCTGTTGCTTTATATCTATCTTTCTGCAATTAAAGCAAAAAACAACACTAGCCAAATATGTCCAGGGTGAATACCTCTGATAACAATCTATCAATTTTCACAGAGACATTCACTGCTTGGTACTCTTCATTTACCTACAAAATACATATTTCTAGATTAATATTTCGAGAAGCATTGAATACACTGAAAGTTGTGAACTATTATTACCAACCCAGAACTCGAAGTTCAATAGATCATGTGAAGAGCATAAATGATACCGTAAACCCTGTAAACAAAAGTGAAAATGCTCATTATGGGTATCTATAAATAATTCGAAGTGTATGTACATATATTATTAAAAACTCATTTAACAGCACCCAAGGGGATGGATAATCAATAATTTCAGCAATAAAAAAGTTTAATTTATATTTATTCACATTGTTGCCAATGAAATTCTAAAAGTTCATAACTGTTGTAAGGATCTCATAACTTTGGGTACTTTATCAACAGCAAATATCTTATATTTCATGATAACGAGTTAGAAATCAGTAACCACAGATATTAAACATTTATCTCAAATAGAGAACCCACCTTAAAACTCAAACACATCATCAAGCAAAATGGACAAGAGAAGTCCTCCGTGACTGCAAATTAAGGAAGTGCAACCAATTGTTAACAACTCCATAAAAGTAAATTTAACAACATATTATAAAAATATTAATTAATTACATACACATGCATAAAATGACAAATTTATTCCACTAATTGTATCAATATGTTGTTCAGCCATATATTAACAGGAATTTGAAAAAGCTGCTACAACTAAAATAGAAATATATTTCTCAAAAAATAAAAGAGAATATCCATTTTAAGTGATGAAAGAAGATTCTGCATAGGCTAAAGATGCCAATAGTTTAAAATAATCCCAAGTCTTGGCTTACCATCAGACAGCATGAACAACTTGGGGTCACAACAGAATCCTCAATTTGTTAATGTGAGGTGCAATGAATGCATATGCCCCACTCCAACAATGCTAACTTGCAAATCCAAGTCCAAGAAAACACTTCAAGGCACAAGCCGATAGATGAGCTTATCAAATATTGGATCCACAAAAGATGAGGCAAGAAACAACTTAATGAATGTGAATTTTTTTAGTTCAGTAGGCTCTTGAGCATGATTGAAACAGAAACATGTTCTTTCAGTTGACAAGCAACAAGACGAAAATAGAGGACATCAAGTGATGATCCAATTTTCATGTACCCAATTTCACAGGAGTACTAAAAACAAAATTTCTCACATATGATAATTATTTTTCCAACAAATATAATAACCACCTGAGGTAAATTGAGTTCATCTAAAGAGTAAAATTGGATGAGCATGCCATCACCTTATGTATTACTCTAGTATTCAAAATGCTAAGCATCAATCTTTTAAGCTAAGACAAAAAAATCATGGTAATAAGCATCAACAGAAGGAATAAACACAGTTTAAAATAGAAACACCAATCAAATTGTGTTGTGCGCATTAGGATTCCATGGATAACAAAGGGTTCTAAACAGATAACGAATACAATGACATAATTCACATGTCAAACAAAAAACTGTCAACAAAAAACTAATAATATAGTAGATAATATAGAGCATTGATCCCCTCCAACCCTATTCTCTAGTTACACAAATAACCCCACCCCACAAAACAACGATACCTTCAGTTTTTTGTAGTTTGTTGTTGTAATCTCTGTAGTTGAAAATCACAACTCCAGCTGCCAACCTATATCAAGGCAACAAGGTCAATGACTAAGCCGTAGAGCAGTAAATAACAAATTGATAAGTGTTTACAATTCATCAACGTCTTTATGAGTCAAAGAAAGCCATTTTAAGAAAAATTGGTGACTCCACTAAGTATCAATCTTAATGCTAATTGCAACCAAAAGTACAGGAAAATAATGACATCTAGCAGTGGAAAATAAAATAAAGTATGACATGAGAATTAATAACATCTTAATGCCAATAGATTAAGCTCTTACCTTCTTTTACGGCTTGCTTTCATTTTGTAACGCAAACATCTTCGAAGAAATGCAGGCTATACCATTAAGAAAAAGAAAGAAGAACTCAACTGCATCAGATATAACAAGTAAAGCTAAACACTGAAAAACAGTAAATTGCAGAAACAAATAAAACAAATAAGAGAGAATTTTACATTGGATTGAGCCCGAGAGTGAAGAATATTATAAAGTTCAACAGGTTTGCAATAAATTAAAAGACTTTCTTCAGCTGCAACTGTTTCATCGGCAGATAAATGCACACAACAATTCTGATGACACATCTCTTCAAAATTCCCACCTTCCTGTTTCATCACAGCCGATCAGCGAACACAATTCAAAAAATCATTTAACTTAATTACAATATCAAAACAGCACAATTACAACTTTTAAAAAGAATAACACATACAGGGAGCAAATATCTAGCTTAGCTTTGCAATAGATTACAAAGGGTAAAAATAGAATTACCAAAGATGAAAACTTTTAGCCGGAAAGTGAGTGAAATTTTGAAGAAATCAAGGATGTAACGACTAGGTTTCAGACTAAAATCTAAATTTAGACACCCTTTGGAGTTGGGAACAGATTTCTCTGACACCCAGAACAGACAGACCAGACCTGTTCCTTTTTTCTTACTTTAATGCTGTGCTAATTGTAAATTGTAATCCACTTTCTTTAACCTTCGGTAGTTCGTTAGTATGGCCGTTACAAATTGCAAACTCTAGGGTGTAACAAGGCGAGCCAACTCGCGAGCTATTAGAGATTTGATTCGAACTCGATTCATATTGAGTTGCGTTCGAGCTACTTGAGTTAATAATTAAGTCAAATTCGAATTTCAAATATTTAACTCAATGAGCTTACGAATCTAATTAAACTTTAACTAATTTATCTTTTTACCCTTAATATTTATATAGATTTGCAATAATTTTTTTCGTTTTTACATTAAATTGAATTTCTAAACAAGGATACAGATAGTCAAGTCAAATCGAGTCTCATTTGAGCCTTATTTATTTTACCAAGTTCGAATTCGAGCTCGTAAAATAAAATTTGATCGAGTCTAAACCGAGTTTTTAGCTTCAGAGTCGAGTCGAGCTCGAACTCGACTACACCCCTGGTCTTCATCTTTGATATGACATAGTGGGCTTTGAATCTGTATGCTGATGGGCCAATAGTTCAATTGGCCCATACAAAACCCACACATTTCACAAAGCAAATTGTTTCTCTGTATTATCTATAAGCCCATTACTTAAGAAAATAAAACCCTAACCCTCCTTTTTATTCAGTCACCTCCCCAAGCCGTCACTCCCGCACTCTCTTTCTCCAGAATCCAAAATAAAAAAAAATGGTGAAATTCTTGAAACCAAACAAGGCGGTAATCCTCCTGCAAGGCCGTTACGCTGGCCGGAAAGCAGTGATCGTCCGATCATTCGATGACGGAACCCGCGACAGACCCTACGGTCACTGTTTGGTTGCCGGAATTTCGAAGTACCCAGCGAAGGTCATCAAGAAAGACTCGGCAAAGAAAACAGCAAAGAAATCAAGAGTGAAAGCTTTTATCAGAACGGTTAATTATAGCCATTTGATGCCGACGAGATACACTCTGGACGTTGATTTGAAAGACGTTGTGAACCCTGATGCTTTGGCTTCTAAGGACAAGAAGGTCACTGCTGCTAAAGAAATCAAGAACAGATTCGAAGAGCGGTTCAAGACTGGTAAAAACAGGTGGTTCTTTTCTAAGCTTAGGTTTTGAAATTTTTTATCGTTTTCTTTTGTTATAATTTAGTTGGTGTAAAATTGCAAATTGAACTTATTTGATTACTTTTTGACTGTTAATTAATGGATTCTGATGATTTTTAGAATTATTAAGGTTTGTGTGTGAAAATTGCTGTGGAATATTTCTTGTCAGACTTTTAATACAGAGTGTTGTGCACAGCTGTGTCTTCAACCATATATGCAACAATTGATGAGCAATTGGTAATGGCGGACTCATTCTGTTTCACATTTTGGTCAAGGAATTTACATTTAGAAAACTCAACTGTTCATTTTCTATTGTTGTCTATGTCTCAAGTCATAGATCACATATTTGTTTGAAATGCATTCTCACTGTAAGTTTTAAGGTTATGTTTGATTCATGGATGTTAACTATGAATCTTCCGAGTGTATTACAAATAAGTGAACTCATCACGGTGTAAATGGTCCGAAAAATTCATGCATATATTGTAAGGAAAAATGGATAATGTTTAGAGCATAGTGTTTGGAAATGTATTAACCTTTCACCTGAGAGCACGGTTTATTCATGGGTCAATCACATATAGTGTATTTCTCCGTTTGAGTGGCTCGATGATCCCTCATTTTGAAGAATGAGTAATGGCGATCGTAGTCTATCAATGGTAACTTTATGGAATTGCTATTTTATATTTTTGTGGAATAACTACTCTTAAAAAGTAAAGAATAGCTACTTCATTCCACATAGAAGAATTATTCTATTCCTTATAACCAAACATGGTCTTAGTCTTTAAGGTGAAAGTTGAAACAAAAAGTCAGGTAGCTTAGATGTCTAAGGTCGCCCATCTCGCTTTAGGATTTGAAAATAGTAGACCATTAACAATGAAATAATCAATGTATATGATAAATAATTCGAAAAAAATAAGTAAAAAATTCTCTATTATAAATGTCCATGTTTTTTTTCAAAGATAGAATTCATTGACGAATATTAAATTATGATAAAGAAGCTCATATAACAAGAGTAATATATGATTTTTCAATTTTTGATATAAAATACTAATAAATAAAACAAAATACTAGCAATAAATAAATTGAAGCAACGACAAATCTAGATATATATTCCGTATATTTTGATCGAGCTAGAAACAAGAGTTCCGTTGGAGTATGTGCTAGAATTTGCCCTTTTTTTCTATAGACAGGCCACACACATGACCCGCTTGATCCGTTGGAACTTAGTATTTCCAATCATCATTAGGATTTTTGGAATCTAGAGACAAATCTTAGATTTACAAGAAATTGATTCTAAAACCCGAACAATCCCTAAAGATTATTGATCAATTCCACAAAATAAACATATAACCATAAAAAATTCTTTCAAGAAAAGATAAAATCCATAACGGACATACAGATTTTATATCAAAGAGATTTTATTGAAAATGAGGGATAATAAAGGATTCTAGCAAGATTTTTTTTAATTCGTATTCCTAGTTTTTGACATAAGAAAACGAATGAAAAAAATCAAAAACTATAGATTATTTATTATTCATGGGTGGAGAGGAGGTGATTTCCGATTAAAATAAAAAAATCACCTTCTCCCAAGATGAAGATGAGAAGAGTTTTTTTAGAGAGAAGAGAGAGCAAATTTTTTTTACAAATGTCCATTGACTTGTTATAAATATGACATATCATATATATAATGTCAGTCTATTATATGGGCCACAAACTCCTAAAAACACGTAGGTCCTTTCAATAATAAATAATTATTTAACACAATGATCGTACAATATAAGAATGATATTACAAATTAACTGTAATTTTTTAATTTTTTAATTTTTGTGAATTTGTAATTTTTTTCCACCTATATGAGACATAAATTACTTTACGACGACTAATAAAGTCATCATAACATTTCTTTTTTTTTCAACGACCTATAATTTGTGTCATTTTTTAATATAACTATTTCACAACAACAAATAATGTGGTTGAAGAAGAAAAAAGTTAAGAATTCCATTTTGTAAATATTAAAATTAACATAGTGTAATTTTATTGTAAAAGAAAATAATCTTTCATTGTAAAAATATTTTTTTACTCACTTTGACGTATTCATTATAAAGTAAAAAAAATGAATAATTTATGTTACATACTAAACAATAGCTAATATTGTAATATTTCCTACAATAATTTCTTATGGTTATTAATATTTGTAATTACTAATTTTAATGTTTTTCTATAGAACGATAAGCAACAATGAACTAGTAATAGAATCATTATAAAAAATCACATTTTGGCAACACATACAACCATTTTAATCATTTTTAAAAAGATTAACTAGTAAATTTTAAATTTTGATAATGACATTTGATGTTATTAAAGATTATTTTTCTCCTAGTGAAATGACATGATAAAATAGCAATATTTATGTTCTTTGGATGTTAATCCTAACTGAATATGATGGGCATGCTTCATGAATATAAATTATTCCTCAATGAAAAACAAGTCTGAATAATCAGATTTATCTATAAAGATGGTGACTTTAGATGATGATGATCTAAGAAATTCTCTAAAGATTAAAATATATGTGTACTTATACTCGTACGTTCAATACTTTCTATGTACATTAAAATTTGCATTCATTTATCTTGCATATGACTCATGAGGCATGCTATAATATTCCATAAATCAATCTAATACCTAATTTCGTGGAATAAACAAGTTCACACCATGCAGCTAGCTAGCTCTTTGTTGAATCTTCATGTGTAATTGACTTGTTG
Source organism: Mercurialis annua (assembly GCF_937616625.2). Lineage (NCBI taxonomy): Eukaryota > Viridiplantae > Streptophyta > Magnoliopsida > Malpighiales > Euphorbiaceae > Mercurialis > Mercurialis annua. The sequence goes on along the minus strand of NC_065573.1, from coordinate 33,280,302 downwards.
CTGACGGAAAGTACACCAGTTTAGCAACCTAATTAATGCACCAAAATAGAATAATACTACCCATGGAGGGCACATTTTATGTTTTTTACCGGGCACCGCTAGACGTCGGAGGCACTACTCCGATTAATATGAACTGAACTGAATAGATATATTGAGACGATATAACTCTCAAAAAAATTAAATTACTCCTTCAAATGTGAAAATTTTAAGAGAAGAATTAATGTCCGTTGCATATATGTGTGTGCGCGCGCGCGCGCGCAACGGATAGTAATTTTACTTTATCTTAATTAAATTTAAGTATTTGATTTATAATTTGAGGTTACTAAAAGTTAAATTTTCAATTGTAAAATTCATGTTATTATATTAAATATTATTTAGTTTAAGAGATGAAATTATTAGGTGAGATTATAATAATAATTATTATTTTATATTAATGAAATTCAAATTTGATAAGTGAGGTTAGGATGAAGTGGGAAATACTCTAATTTAATAGAGGTTTTGAGTTTGAGTTCTGAATATGGAATAATTTTTAAAAAGAAAATCTAACAAAAAATTTATCGTTAAACATATTTTATCAATTTTGGTCCGAATTAGTCGAAAGGTTAAAAAATCAAATTTTGCTAAAAGGAAAAAAATCATAAAATATAGAATAATAGTGACTTTTTCTTATAATTAAATTCCTTACACATTTGGCAAATATATACTATAATTCTATTTTTGTCTACTGCCCAAGAAGACAAAGCGGATTCTTAGGAATTTCAAACTCTCCAATTTTTTTCTGAGCTATACGGTCGGTGGTGTGACTCTTTTAATCAAGAGCTACTAACACGAGTACAAAAATTTCAATATTTTGGCCCCCATATTTAGACCCAATTTTGATATTTTTCTCTCTTTTCAGTATAAATTATTATACATTTCTTCAGATAAATAAAAAAAATACTGTTTTTTAAGTCAAACACACGTAGTATACGCATATATAGTTTGTGTCACAATTCTTGTGCTTCCATTATAAAGTAAACGATTTAAACATATTTTAACATAACATATATGATCACATGTGTATCATATTATATATTATACACATAGCAACTGAAATTAACTCTTAATAAGACTGATGATTAATAATTAATGTGGCATTGCGTGTTATAGTTCAAATCTCAGTGATATTTGTTTTTTTATATAGAGAATTCAAATCAAATAAACACGTTCTACATGGATTATAATATTTTTAAATAATATTATAAAGTAGTTGAAAGATGCGACAATTCGGATCAATAGATCTATAGTTCATCATAATTTAGGTGACACACTTTGTAGCAAACTATAATTAATTTCGAATAGGAAACCCTACCATCTAACTTTCTGTGCTATTATCACTGGGGCGAGGACAGGGACATGTTAATTATTCAACTGATTATTTTTTTTCACAAATAGAATCCATTGATAGAGATTAATACAGAAGGAAAGTCCTATAATATAGTTAATATATGATCGATTATTGAACTAAAAAAAACACTAACAAATAATTTAAGATACAAATAATAAAAAAATCAAAGAAATAAATCTAAACATAGATTCGATACAGATTGACTGAACAAGAAGCAAAAATTCTGTTGGAACAGGTACTTCGATTTTGCCTTCATCTCTGATTAACCGGCCACAAGCTCGATCCGCTTAATCCGGTGAAATAGCATTTTCAATCATCTTTGCTCAGAAGTTAGATAGAAAAACCCTTCAAAATCTTAGATCTACATGAAATGAAACTGACTATGAAACTTGAACGATCATTGGAAATTCTCGAGATCTAAAAAACAAACCACATAAATCATCAAACCATGAAAATTTCGTTTAAGAAAACGCTAAAATTCATACCGGAAAAATTACATAATGGAGATGTTTTATTGAAATAAAGACTAAAGTTATAAAATATTAAGGAACAAAGGGTTAGCATACCCCCTTAACTTGTAACACGGGGTCATTTTAACTTAATTTGTACTTCCTTGAACAACTAACCCCAAAACTCTTCATTTTTGGGTTAGATTATGCCATAATTTATATTTTTATTGCAAAAAATAGGTCTATGATAATTGTATCGCAGCAATTAGTAAACTCTCTAATTTTATATTTGGGTTAATGTCAAAAAAATCACGAACTTTACATGTTTTCTCGTTTTAATCACGCAGTTTAAATTTTCTCATTTTCATGCACGAACTAACACTTTTTCTCAAACTCATGCACGGTGTTGAAGTTGCACTCATTTATTGGTGTAAAATGACCTCCACCTCAGTGAATTACACCAATGGAGTCGTGACATCTCAGCACCGTGCATGAATTTGAGAAAAAGTGGTAGTTCGTGCATGAAAATGAGAAAATTTAAACTGCGTGATTAAAATGAAAAAATATGTAAAGTTAGTAAATTTTCATGACATTAATTTATTTTTTCGCATACCTCACCTCCGATTTGTATTTCAGATTTGATTTTAAATTTGACTTTTTTTATTTTTACACTTTTTTAAGAATTTTTTTTTGTATCTTAATTAAAACGAATCAAACAATACTCTTTAGTTAAATTTTATTTTATTTTCTTTTGAATTGATTAAATATTTCTACAATCAAATCGAATCAAACGGATTGATGTACATATTTATCATAAACTCTCCCTTAAAAAGCCTCTGGACGGGAGAGGGGGGGCTGCCGTCCACCCAGCATCCCTCCCTCTCCTAATGGAAATGATATTCCTCCCTCACTCTCCTTTCTCAACTTTATGATTGTAAAAAGTGACAATGACATTGTTGACACATGAATGAAAGAAAATATAAAATTGAGTAATGAAATTGTATAGTGTAACATTAAAATCACGTTTCACGCTGATACACGTTTTATTCTTCCAAAACTATAGAATATGGAATATTGTGGCATATATTTGCCATGTTGTGCTTTTCAGTATGTACAGCTAGTGGAATATAAAGTGGACTGAAAAGGCATAACCTTCACTCACTTAATTTTATCTTCTTTTTTGTTATCAATATCATGTCTCATCTTAGTGGAGAGGCATTAAAAAGTAGGTCAAATGTTGTAAAAAGACCAAATCTTTCATAAAAGTTTCACAAAAGTCCTGACTTTCAATTTTGTCGATTTTGGCCCAAAAAAAATATTTAGTTTCAATTGTGACCAATTCTCAATTTGATTTCAATTTGCCTATGTGGAGCCTATGTGACGCCTATGTGGCATGCCAAATATTGAAAGGTCAGGATTTTTGTGAAACCAAATAATCAATTTTTGGCCAAAATCGACAAAATTGAAAGGTCGGAACTTTTGTGAAATTTTTGTGAAAGGTTTGGCCTTTTCACAACATTTGGCCTAAAAAGTATGAGAAAGATTCCCAATATTGTTTGTTCTCATAGTATATTTTTGAAAAACAAGATGTTGGAACCGTTCTCAGCACAAGCTAACATTAATTAGATTAATTTTTTGGATTAAATTTGAATATTTACTATGTTTACTATATATATAATTATTTTCTACTTCCTTCCATTCATAATATTTATCGCATTTATCAATTTAACATAAATTAAGAAAGTAATAAATATGTCTGGATTTATATATATTTTTACTAAATTGTCCATATTAATTACCACTAGTTTTATGTTTGATTATTCCTTTTAGACTTACTAAATTATTTATTGCTGGGGATAAATTTGAAAAAATAGTAATTAATGTTTTAAAACTCTAATATAAAAAATATTATAAACTAAATAAAATTTTCATGCGAAAAATATTATACATCGTATTATTTAAATGGGAAGCTTCCAATAGTGGACTACATTACTATTGGAATGACCATGTGTAGTATATTTAATTTTTATGGATGTGTAGTATACTTAAATCTTTATGGATAGCTTTGTATATAATCCAATAGACGAATGGATTAAACATAATATGCCTATTGTTATGTTAAATCAACCCAAAAACGCATGTGAATTGATAAGGCGTTCTCTTAATTTAAATAGGATTGTGAATTCAAATCGAATTTATGTATGCAGTTATTTGAATTTGAGGTTAGAGTTTGTCTCCCACAAAAAACCTACACTACTTGAATGGGAATTAGTCTGAATATAGAAGGTTCAAAAGTAACGTCTCATAGTTGAAACTCGTTTAGAAAATTTCATGGACCTAGTACTGAAAAAAACCGCACAATGCTAAAATTTAACATTCAATATAAAATCTACAGTGTTATTGCGATGCTATATGCTACGCTAGATTTTGTATATGCCACATTTAATATCAATTTTGACCGCAAATTAGCGTATACCAAATTCGTATACGCATTTAAATTAATTATAAAAGTGTCATTAGTAACAATCTTATTTAGTATTTTTGAACCAAAAGAGTTTAGTTTAAATTAACAAATTTTATTAACTTTTATTTATAAAAAAATTATAACTATTAAATATAAATCAAATTATAAAAAAATAAATAGTATTGAAATTTATAAAAAAAAGTTGTAATCATTAAAAACTAAATTATTACTATAAAAATAATAATTCAAATAAATAGTTAATATCATATTAAATAAATAGTATTAATGTAATATTAATTTAATAATGTATTTTCATATTTTATTAAATTATGTTTAGATTTAAAAATTGTTTTTTTATCGAAATAGTTAATAAAAATACATAATTAATATTAATGAGAATAAAAAAATTATTAATAAATAATTTTTTGTCTCTTGCATATAAAGTAAACATCAGTTATAATATTAGAATTTGTCAATTAATATGATACTTTGCATTGGAGTCAAATTTAAAATTTGTGCTATTTGTACTAAAAAAATAAAAAAAAATAACACATGTAATTAAAATGCTCTTAACATTAGCTGTTAAAATTTCAATAATTAGAATTTTTTTATTTAAATTTTATGATCCATACATTTATTTAGTTTGTTTTGATTGGAATGGTTGTAAAAAAAAACTATATCATCTACTCCCTCCGTCCCAAAACAATAGTTTTTTTTGTCGAACCAAAACAATAGTTCACTTTCCTCTTTTCACACAGTTTAAGAAATACAATTAATGCTCTAATTTTTCACAAATTTATCTTCATTTTTCCTATTAATACCCTTATTAAATGTTATGACTATAGACAAATAGCAATAAATGATACACTTTAAATAAAAAAAAATGGAAAATAAACACTATAAATTGTGAGTTACAGGGAAAGTGAACTATTGTTTTGGGACAAAAAAATAAGAAAAGTGGACTATTGCTTTAAGATTAAGACGGATGGAGTATTAAATTTTTATTTTATGTATAATAATTTCACTTTTTATTATAGTCTGTTTTTATTAAAAAGAAACTAAAAGATTCAATAAGTCACAATCAAAATAGATTGGCCACTAAGAATGACAAAATATCACTAATAGGCAGACTGAGATTAGTATATTATTACTAATTGACGACGGCCCCATTTTCAAGCTTTTGCGGCGTTCATGCAAAGAAGAAAAATAGTAGACAAAACTATGATATTAAATGATACTACTAGAATAAAGGATCAATTCACCCCCTCAATTTGGCACGAAATATCAAATGAGTCATTTTGGACGTTTTTGGGTCAAACAGACCCGCAACTTGCGTTTTTCGCTCAAATCAGCCCCTCTGACACAAAAACACCCTAAAAAGAGAGTGAGATTGCTAATTAAGCTAATTAATTCTAATTAATCACAATTATAACCTTAATTAAACACAATTAAATTCCTAATTAAACCTAATTAGTCTAATTATTTTATTTAACCACCTAAATCTAAACCACCGGAAAAAACCGCCGGAAACCACCCGACCCACTCCGTCACAGCCCGTCCCCCTCCGTCGCAAACCAACCCCTTCCATCAAAAACCGCTCCTCGGGCGAGGAGTCGCTGCTCCTCGCCTGAGAAGCAACAGATCTGCTCCTCCGGAGCAGATCTGCTGCTCTAAAACGAGGAGCAGCAGCTCCTCGTTGGAGGATGCTGCTCCTCGTTTTTGAGGAGCTCTGCTCCTCGCCTGAGACGAACGCTCGTCTCAGGCGAGGAGCAGCGAGGAGCTCTGCTCCTCGCATAAACGCAGATCTTCTCTTACGAGCAGATCTGATGCTCCTCAGGCGAGGAGCAACAGCTCCTCGCCTGAGGAGATGGTCGGGACTGAGTTGGTGGGGGACGGAGGTAGTGGGGCACGGAGGCGACGGCGGCGGATAGTGGTGGTCGGAATAAAAAGAAAGAAGAAGAAGGAAAGAAGAAGAAGAAAGGGGAGAGAAGAAGAAGAAGAAGGGAAAAAATACAAAAAAAATCTTTATTTTTGATTAAGAAATAAATTAGTTATTGAACTTTTAAATATTAAAAGTTGTAATTGAAAATTAAAATTATTAAGTATTAATTTAAGAGATAAATAAAATATTGAGGATTTTTTTAAACTTTTTCCATTTTTTTCGGAGAGTGTAACACACTTGCTTAGCTGAGAGTGGGGGAGGGGTTTTTTGACCGAAAAACGCAAGTTGCGGGTTTGTTTGATCCAAAAACGTCCAAAATGACTTTTTTGATATTTCGTGCCAAATTGAGGGGGTGAATTGATCCTTTATTCGATACTACTATCTAGCAGAAAATTCCCACATAGATATTTTCATCGCATCAATTAATTATATTATAATATATATATATATATAAAAAAATAAATAAATAATTTAATTATTAATATTATTTTTGTAAATATTATTGACAAAACCTATGTATTTATTGTCGCTCACATATTTTAATATACCATTATTCATCGCTCGTATTTTGCTTTTTCAAAAATAAAATAAAATGATGTGTGTGTCTATATATATATATATTAATAGTTTTAGATTTTTTTATTATTTATACTTAAGTGTTTAAATTATTATAGTATATATAACATATTATTGATTGTAATTTAAAATTATTTATAATTTGAATTGGTACTTTTATAATTATTTTAATTTTTTAATAATTTATCATAAATGTAATATTTAACTTTCATTAATATCTCATTAATAACTGATGATAACAATACTTAAAATTATAATCTTATTATTATATGAAGATATAAACTATTAAAAATCTTATTAAGTATCTTCTCAAAAAAAAATCTTATTAAGTAAATTTTAATTGAGATTATTACTGTAATTTTATATGTCCTCCTCCTTTTACTTTTAAATCTATAATAATAATAAAATTATTATTATTATGCATTAAAGAATACAAATGGTTTGATGATCAAGTTTAAAACACATTTATCTCATGTCACTTGTAAAGCATAGTCTGATTAACTAATAACACTTTGGAAGATAATCTTCCACTAATAATATATATTAAAAATATTTCTTAAAGTGGATTTTTTCGACATGTATAAGATAACCCATGAATTAGGCTAGATTAGTTGAAAAATGATCAAGCAAATAATAATTAATTCAATATGCATTTGAATAGGAAGGCCTCTTTTAAACTGCTTAAGGAATGATAAATTGAACAAAGAATTGTCTCATAAAACACAGAGAATGAAAGAAGAACATGCATCGAATTTTAATGCAAGTTGTAGTGATATATTTATTATCTCTAATATCCCCGCTGGCGTGAATATCTATCGACAATTGAAGCGTGAATAAATATATATTCATTTTATTTTATATTTATTAATTAAATAAAATTGTCAAGAATCAAACTCTTAACCTTCGTTTACATAATTGACGCATTGCGCTTAATTGACGAAGCATTTATTAATTTAATTTTTATTTTCGTAAATATACTGTGAATCAGATAAGGCGTGTTAGCGTATCAGTCTGTTTCATGTCAGGTCATCGGGTTTAATTTTCAAATTTCTCGATTTTCTTATAAATATAACTGTTTCGGATCCCATTTAATGAGATTAGACATATTCAAAAAAAAACTTCGTTCACATATGCTCCACAAACATATTAGAGATAATGAAAAATAATTATTAAAATTTCACTTAACATATTATACTTTTTGAGTGAGTTGTTTAATTTAGATGATAGTAGAACGTCACATGATTTAGCCGTCGGACCGATCTTGAACTCGTATTTGAAAATGCAGAATTGAACTATCAAAATGGTTTAAATTCATTCGTCATCTTGAAAGAGACAGACCAAAAAGTTTTAAGGATGAAAGAATTGTCCACATTCATTAAGCAATTGGCAATCGATTTAGGCTCAATTGCACTTAAGGAAGATTATCGGAAAATCCCACTTGAATATTACGAACAATGCAAGTAATTTATGAATAGAAGCTAATAATACTTTGCACAAATTTATTGGTTTTTGCATATGAGTTCTAATTTCACTTTCTGTCATGGTCTGAATCTATGTAAAAGAAATTACAGTATTTAACATATGTAATAGCAAAAAAAAAATCAAATTATATTACCGGTATAGCATATATACTCATGTAATCAGGAGTGTGCATTCGGTTTTTCAATTTGTTACGGTAATGAACCGATCGGTTTTTTTAGAATTTGAAAACCACACCGAACTTTGATAAATTAATTGGTTTGGTTCGGTTTGGTTTTGTCAAAATAGGAAAATAATACTTCTTTTTAAATTTTTACTAAAAATCAAAATAAAAAAAATAAAAAATGTTAAATTTAAAAATCCAATTAAAGTCAAATTGCAATGTCATATACACAATAGCATTAAAAAATGAAAAAAAAATAGTAATTCTTTTGAGAAAATTAATAAATGATTGAATATCAGTTTTTCAGTTTTTTAAAACTTAAAACCGAACCGAAATATATAAAAATATCATAAAATTTAAACTGAACCGGCCATTTTCAGTTCTGTTCGGTTTGGTTCGATTTCTGCAAACCCCTACATGTACAGTATGGATCATTGAAAAATAATTAAGATGACTCGCTTTTATGAAAATTTTGAATACAAAAGTATTGACTATTTTAAATTTTGTGCTTTCTAAATGATGGTTATCTATAATTTGTTTTTAAAAAGTAAATCGGTACGGTCCAATATGAATGTGAATATTAATATTAATACTCTTTTTTACCTCTTTCAAAAGCAAAGCAATATAGCTGAAAATGTATATAAATATAAACGGGAAATTTCTGAGATATTCACATTAATTGTTTGGCAAGATATCTATGAGGAATATATCAAAGAACAACACCAAATTCTCAGAATTGAAAGTCAAATTCCCTAATGCAAAATCTATTACGCAAAAAAGAGTTAACCTTTTGAATGGAATTGTTTCAGAAAGCTGGCTAAAACGATCGTTTGCATGAAGACCATAAAAGGGAACATTGATTTTCTGTTTATTAGATATTAATAAATTTAAAGAAAATATTAAAATTGTTTGACTCCATATAGTTTTCTTGTTGGTTGAAAAATATAAGTTCAATGTTCAACATCTTTTTATGCAATTTGTCTTACCATGCAGCCTTTTACCATATCTAACGCTAAACCTAACAATATAGATTCCATTTAAGGACCGGTCTTTTTCAAATAAATGGGAAGTTATTGATACAACACTCATGAGTATGATGTTTATACACACACATGTATATATAATCATCTAAATAAATATTAAAATTTAAATACATAAGTGGTTAGCCAGAATAACACAATAAGATTCGTCTTATGATAAAATAAACTTCTCCGAAATTTAACGACCGCTAATAACCACAAAAAAAATTGATTGTTGGTGACAGCAAAAAAGACAGAAAACGCTCTAGACGGCTATAATTTCATTTAGTTCAAATCGAATTGAATAAAACTGAAATTTCCTTTTTGTATAAAAAAGCGAACAAAATAAAATTTGAACCAATTGATTTCGTTCAATTTTATTTAAAATATAATTAATTTTTTATGTTGAAAACTGAACCGGTCGAAAATTGATATTTTTGAAATATTAAATTGAATTGAATTTGTTGATTTTGTTTGATTATTTATAGGTTTATTTGATATTAAAAGAAAATTATTTTTTAGTTAAAATTAGTTGAACTGATACCTAAATCAGTAAGGCATCGGTTCTTGATTCACCCGGTTTGATTGATTCAAACGCTAGATCAACCAATTAAGTAAATTACACCTAAAAATAAACTTTAGAAATGAGTTAAAATATAATGTATTGAATTACTGGTTAACCTTCGGTTCAACCATGTCAATCACTGATTTGAATGCCAATTCAATCTAAATCAACCAATTCAAACCTATATCCAACTCAGTTCTGCCGATTGTCAGTTTTAGGATCAATCAAACAAAATAGCTAGCCAGTTTTCAGTTCACCCGACCACTCTGATCCAATTTTTTAATCTCTGATTAAAATTTATAATGTTCTTATTAAATGGTTAGTTCATTCATCATTCTAATGCATTTTTATTAAATTATAATTTAAAATAAGTCATAAAATACAACTAAATATTTTTAGGCTTAATTATTTAAAAACCACCCACCTTGAACTTTTTTTTCGTTTATATCCTGAAATAGGAAAAAATTCATTTATACCCTGACGTATGTGTTTATGTTTCACCTCTACCCCGAGGCACTAAATTAACTCTTTTCATTTAGAAAAAAGTTTAAAATAGTCCTTCGTTTATAGAGAAATTTATTTCTAATTAAACTCTAATTAGCTTAGGTTAAAATGAATAACTATTTAAAACTTTTTTTTAAATAAGAAGAGGTTAATTTAGTGCCTCGGGGTAGAGATGAAATATAAATACATACGTCAGGGTATAAATGAATTTTTTCCTAGGTCAGGATATAAACGAAAAAAAAGTTTAAGGTGAGTGGTTTTTAAGTAATTAAGCCATATTTTTAATATGCAGATTGTCGATATTATCATAACCATACTCAATCTAATTAATTGACTAAAGTTAATTCAATAAAAAATACTAACATACTAAAATTAATCCAATTTTCTTTATAATTGGAGAGGGAAAGCGCTTGAGGGAGGAGTTGAACCTACAATTTTAACAGTTTATTGTCCAGCGTTTATACTATTTGAGCTACAACTCGTTGTAAACATTATTCTAATTAAAAACAATATTTATTTAATTAAGCAATTTTTATATCTTAAAATACTCATTATAGAAATTGTTATTATTAATTGTGGAAGTAATCCGACTTTGGTTTGTCAAAAACAAAGACAAGTGCTTAATTTAAATATAAATTTTCCGTCCACTTAGTACACAAAATGTCAAATGTCAAAAAAATTGAAGGTCATTTTTTACTCGATCAATCTATTTAAGCCAATCACATAGGAGGAAAAATAAATTGAAAGGTTAAAACCGTCATTTTCTTGCATGACAAAACCCAACATATCTCATTTTGGCAGACTTTTATGAAGTTTTTTTATAAATTAGTTTATTTAACAAAAAATAAGTATAAAAATCTAAAAAACGCGATTTCTGTTGTTAAACATACACGCGGCTATCATACACGGACCTGTACCATTTTCCATTTCTGACCTTCGACTAACTTATTAATTGATTTCATTTTTACCTTTATACAAGGACATTTTAGGAATATTTCACCTATATATACTGCTTGTTTCATTTGTTCTTTCTCACTTGATTTCAACAGGCAGATATTTAACATTTTGACATCTCTCTCTAAAACTTTTTTTTCTGTCTCTTGATAATCAAATCATAAAATAATCAAATGCAGATCTGTGCAATTCCGGCCCAGAAACTCCACCGTTTTCCGGCGAAAATTGGCGGTTTTAGATGCCAACAGTCTCGATTAAACCCATTATTAACAAATCCACGTAGCGTTTCTTTTTCACTTGCAACTGCTCAACAACAATCTTTAAAGTCTATTACTTCAACTCAATTAACCAAGCAACACCTTTCTAATCTTGAGAAGCTTCTACAAAAACAATCGCCGGAATATTTGAACCCGCCGGCGAAACAACAAGAAGTTCATAATGTTGATAGCAGTGATAAGAATGATGGGTCATTATTTTCATTAGCCGGCAAGGGTAAATCTATTCTTGAAGGATTAAGCTTGCCTAGAGTTTGGCCGGAAATGAAAGCGGCGGAAGAAATGTCACCTAGACATTTGAACCGTCTTAAAAGACTGTTATCTATGACACAGCAGTATTCTCCGAGGAACCACCTCGGCTCCCAGTGGACGGAGCTTCACGGCTGTAATAATTGGGAAGGACTCCTTGATCCTCTCGATGAGAATCTCCGGCGAGAGGTTGTTCGGTACGGGGAGTTTGTTCAAGCCGCTTACCATTCTTTCCATTCTAATCCCGCCATGTCAACTCTAGAAGCGCCGTCACCCCAACACGTGGCGTTGCCCGACAGGTCTTATAAGGTGACCAAGAGCTTATACGCCACGTCATCAGTTGGATTACCTAAGTGGGTCGATGAAATGGCGCCTGATCTCGGGTGGATGACCCAACGGTCTAGCTGGGTCGGGTACGTTGCTGTTTGTGACGATAAGAGAGAGATCCAGCGAATGGGGAGGAGAGACATAGTGATAGCATTACGTGGGACTTCCACGTGTCTTGAATGGGCTGAGAATATGAGAGCCCATTTAGTGGACATGCCCGGAAGCCATGACCCGACCCAAGGAGGACAATCCAAGGTGGAATGCGGGTTTTTGAGCTTGTACAAAACTAAAGGAGCTCTAGTGCCAAGTCTGTCAGAATCAGTAGTTGATGAAATAAAAAGATTAACAGAAATGTACAAAGATGAGCCACTAAGCATAACCGTCACAGGTCACAGCTTGGGTGCTGCGCTGGCAGTATTAGTAGGAGATGAGCTAAGCACAATCTCCTCAGACATGCCACATATTGCAGTTTTCTCATTCGGTGGGCCCAAAGTGGGAAACAAAAGTTTCGCCAACGAAATTAAGACAAAAAACGTAAACGTTTTAAGAATAGTGAACAACCAAGACGTGGTCACTAAAGTCCCATGTCTTCCCGTCGTAGAAGATCTACACGAGGACATGCCATTAGCGTACTCGCACGTGGGGGTTGAGCTACGAGTGGACACCAAGATGTCGCCGTATCTAAAGCCGAACGCTGACGCGGCATGCTGTCATGACTTGGAGGCGTATCTGCACTTGGTGGATGGGTTCATGGCTTCGAACTGTCCGTTTAGGACAAATGCGAAGAGGAGTTTAGTTAGATTGGTAAATGACCAGAAATCTAATGTTAAGAAATTGTACACAAGTAAGGCTCGTGCCTTGAGTTTGAGCCTCGAAAGGCCGCAGGGATTTTCTCCTTCTTCTTCCACCTGCCTGCCTAGCCCTTCTCAGTAGCAAACTAAAATCTCCTGTTCATAGTAGAAGAAGTTTTTTAGTTCAATTAAATTCCACCTTTTTAGGAATTTATTTGAATTTTTATGTAATGTGTACTTAGTTTCTTAACCGATTTTTATATCCTAATTTCATAAAAATGGTTATCGTTATTTTATTTTAAGAGTTACATGCCAATTTAATTACGAATTCTAACATGATTTGCAAATAAACTATGAATCTTTAAATTTAGTAAAATTAGTCATCAATTTTCAATTTATTGCAAATCGAAACACTGAGCTATTTTTTAATTTTAAAACTATTATTAATCACATCACATCAATAAAACGGCTATTTGGAGATAAGAGAACACGCTACAATAAAAAGAGCTCAATTTTTTTTGTTAGTTACTCATGTCGCAAAGTTCATTATCAATTTACTTTCGGACTATAATATTCAGCGTGAAGTTGCACCTTTTCTCGCATATTAATCAATCAATTCAAACGATAAATTTATATAATATGTTTACTGAGAAAACACAAATTAATTATCTCTTTATTTAATATGTTTGTTGCTAATAGTGTAAATTAATGCAAGCGATAGTTACGCCAATATTTTTTAAAATAATAAAGTGAAGCTGTTAAATATAATTTTTATTATATTCATTATATTTTTTTAATAAATATTCATTCTACTTTATAACTAATATAAATGCTTAATATATATTTTTATAAGTTATTCATATTACTCATGAAAATTTCGCATTCAAATTTTTGCTATAATATGTTTCTTGCATAGTACTTCATCCTCTGCATTGGTCTATAGCTTTTCGCTATTGTAAAGCCAACACATGCAAATCTAAACATATCGAGTGCAGCATGTTTCATCAAACACGACTGATTAATTTGTATGTATTATATGTATTTTGGATCTAATTGACGATGATTTTTATTTATATTATATTTATTACATTAATTTGTTTATCTTTAGTTATAAATTTTTAATTTTATTTATATTTAATATTCGAAATATAAAAATATAAAGATATAAAGATAATATTTTAAAAATTTAAAATAAAATATATAGATTAAATTATCAATTTAATTGAGATAGAAAAACTAACTTGTAATTTATTAGTTTTGGAAATGCATATCTTTAAGACGGGAAAGACTTAGCAATGGCGGAAATAAAAGGTCAACATTTTAATTGTCATATGGTTTGAAATTGAACTAGTTAATGTCTTGTCCAATGCTTGGCTCTAGTTGGACTCAATGTATTATCGTGTGTTCTCATTGAAGATCCAATCATATCACAATTAACATTGCAATAGAAACATATATTTTTCACAATATAAAAAAGGAACAAATTCATAATTAGATAAACAATATTATATTCTAGCTAACCCATTAAGCTAATATTCATAGGTCGAAGAGAACAAACAAATGCTATAACTTATGATTATAATACCTTGCAAGTAATATTCACTCTGTTAAAGATAGATAGCTGAGCGAATTAAAAACAGCAATGACAAATTAGAAGTTAAGGTCGAAAATACGATGGATTTATAGTGTTGATGGATGGGTGACGTGATGCCATATAAAACTTATTGATAAAAATAAAAGTATTCAAATTAAAATATAAACTCGCCAAAATTAAGGGGTTATACACCATTCATTTTTAACAATAACGGCGATAGGATTATTGATAATTTTATCTAGGAATATTTGCAAAATAAATTTTAATTTTTTTTGCAATTTAAACCTACCGTTTAAAACATTAAAAAAAAATTCTAACCTTTCCAATTTTTACCCTTTTTCTCTCTAAAATTTGCGCTCCGTTCTCTTTAAAAAAAAATTCCCTAGATCTTGATCTTTTAGAGGGGGGAGACGGTGATTTTCAATCTTAATCGGAAAATTATATGATGTCTGTCCAAATTATTACTTATCTCCGTGGTATTTTGTTTTAATAAATAAATCTTTTCATTTTGAATTATTATGGTGTTTGAATTAAGTTTTTTTTAAAATGTATTTGATTTTTTTATGATATTTATTGAAGATGAAGATCGAAAAGTTAGGATTCAATGAATCAAGTAGATCGTACTTTATGATCTATATTAAAGACGATAATTAAAAAGTTTGAAATTTCAAGAATCAAATGATTTCAAAATTGTAATTTTAAAATTTGAACTATATATGTATTTGGATAATCTGATGGTTGAGAAAAATCTTATTCGATGACTGTATTAACAGGGTATCTTTATATTTTTTATTGTTATTAATAAAAATTCTAGTATTTGAGGGGAAAAAAAAGAATATCTTTCAGCATTGATGTATTTTTCAAAATTTTAAGTGCGGTTGGCACATTTTATTGTTTTTCAAGAAAATGGCCGTTTATTTTGGTGGTTAATTATGATGTTGAGTTTAAAGCTAGATCAATGAAAAATTAGATGCGCAATAGGGAACCAAGTTATTTCTGGCCAAGGCTTTTGGTGTATCTTTGTAGTTTTAGCCCATTTAAATAAAACGAGGGAGCAAAACAAAGCCCTACTTCACAAAATCAATTGTTTTCCCTTTAGCAAGCAGAAGAAAATAGCCCATGACTTATCCCAAAAATGCTTTTCTTTTTGATAAATGCACACCCCAAAAATACTCGATTCAAGGATCTAACAGAACTTAACTTTTTTTTTTTGTAAATTATTGGAGATTAACTTAATTTATTTTAAAATTATTTTGAAATTTTTTGAGTCGAGTTAAACTTTATAATTATTTTAGTTTGATTCAATTAGTATAAATTTAGACAAAAGTTATAAAAGACAATTAGATTAAAATATACTTTTAGTCAAAATGACGTAATTTAAATTATTAGAAACCAAATTAAAATTTATATTCATTAAATTTCAAATCAATTTCATTTAATTTTTGTTATGTCCTAATTATCAATTTATAAAATTCTTGCATTCATTCATTTTTGCGTCGTTGAACAACTTCAGTTTATGTAGTCTCACATGCATAATAATGTTTTTTCCAATAATTGAAAAAGGGAAAGTTTGCGGGAGAAATTGAACCGTGATCATGATAATTTGCTCCCAACATTTATAGTCCTTGAGTTATACTTCGTTGGTACGCATAACAATATTATTTAAGGACAAGAAAAAATTCATTTGAAGTGTGGAAGACTAAATGCACCAGTTCTTCCGAACAACTCGTTTAACCAATGTTTTAAAATCCGGACCGGCAATAGAACCGGTGTGGTGAACGGTTCGAGGTTGAACCGGTTCAACCGGTTTTAGAACCGGTCCAACCGGATAGTTAAAAAATAGACGTATAGTAAGATTTTCTAAATTGAGACATATAAGAGAATGTATATCTTTCCAAAATCAAAGCTTTTAACTTTTGGGCTTTTCTTCTTGAACTTTAGTCCAACACAAAATTATTAATCCAGCCGCTTGTTTACACAATATTAGGGCTACATATATTTAGTGTTGTTTAGGTTATCTTGTGACTTTCTTTCTTCATCATTTTCATGGATGTTCAACTAATATAACACAAATACAAACTATACAGAGATCTTATTTTTCGTCAGCTCGCATTAAATATTATATCTGATGGACTTCTTTTTTTACTTCTTTATTTCGTGTGATGTTGGTGGGTGTTAATAATTTTTTTTCTATATTTCTACTTTTTTCATCTTTTTCTTTCATGTCTTTTCACTAAAATTTAAGAATAAGCAGTGGTGGAAAACGCTTGTATAAAAGTAGAATTTTATTTTCCTCTAATTCTGATATGAAATCAAAAGCAAACCCATTTTCAACGTTGAGGAGCAATTAATATTTAACCGGAGAATTTTAAGGTTCAACCGGTTAAACGGGTTACCAGTTATATGCGGGTTTTTCCGGTTCAATGCGGTTGAACCGGGAATCCGGGTTTTAGTAGACAATTGGACCGGACTGGTCTCCGGTTTGCGGTTGAACCGATTCAACCGGCCGGTCCGGTCCAGGTTTTAAAACACTGCGTTTAACATCTAAATATCTTAACATACCCTCAATTTTGTATTATGTATCTGTTTTCAAGTAAGCATATTACATGCTAAATGAGTTCTAGTTCAAATGGTAAAACCGTTTAAGCGCTTAGTATTTGTTTCATTAAGAAAGTCATTTTAATTTTTTTACAGGTTCTCTTTTCTTCCTCAATAATAAAAATATAAAATAATAAGTATATTACGTTTCTTTGAAAACAGTAAGCATATTAAATATGTTATTATTTTTTAAAAATATTAACTTATAATTTAGTGGTTTAAAAGCTTCTCAAATTCTAATAAATATGAAAGACGAATTTCATTTGATGAGCACTCTTGATAAAAAAAATAAAGGAGTAATGTTATAAAAATTTACCAAATTTACACGTTTTTCATTTTACTCACGCTGTTTAAAAATCGTTATTTTCATACACAAACTATCAATTTTTCACAAATCCATACACCGTTCAAAAATCCGGCGAAAATTGTTGGTGTGTCAATATTAATTCGTTATAGCACGTCACTATCCGAATGCCAATTCAACAATTTTCACCGAATTTTTGAACATTGTATGGATTTGAGAAAAATTGATAGTTCGTGTATAAAAATGACGATTTTTAAACGACGTGATTGAAATGAGAAAATGTGTAAAGTTGGTAAATTTTTTTGATATCAATCTAAAATAAATAGCATGGATCAAAAGTGTATAGATTTCATTTAAAAGTATTCAGACCATTTATTTTTTTAATGGAAAATATAGATTAAAATAAATTTCATATTTCATATTCATCCAAACTTAAAAGGATTCTAATCCTAACAGAGTATATGTTAAATTATGTATTGAAATGAATAATGTAGTTTATTGTGTGCCAGATAAGATATCGAATAGAACTTCAATGGGCAAATTAACAGTTTGTCCAAAAAGAAATCAGCGTCGTAAACTAATAGTACACATGATTATACGATAGACATTATCGTAGCGTAAGACATCCCACTAGGGTTTTTAAGATTAGGTTGAGTTCACTTGCACTTCTCTGCCGCACTGGCTAGGGTTTTCCATTCCAACTCTTGCGTAAACACATCACTTATTCTCTCAATTTTCTTACAATCCAAACACAACCCATTTCTCTAGTCCTCGTACTTACAATACCCTTTCAATCTCATGGCTTCAATCAGCCTCTAGATGGTTCGTTGGTTGCTGTTTTAATATTTAAAGGGAAAGGTTTTTATCTGGTTTTATCATCTGTTTATTGAAAAATATGACAACAATGAACCCTTTTGATCTTCTGGGTGACGATGATAATGAGGACCCAAGTTTTCTTATTGCTGCTGCTCAGCTTAAGGTTGTTGAGAAGCCTAAGAAGCCGGTTGCTCCTGTTCAAGCTCAAGCTCAGCCTGCTAAGCCGGCTAAGCTTCCTACTAAACCGCCACCCCCTGCTGAGGCTGGTGAGATTTTAGTTTGCTTTGTTTGTTTTACAGTTCATGCCGATTTATCTACATATTGAAGTTATCTATAGGGAATAAGATTAAAAATGCGTTCAGATAATACCTGGTCTAAGCGTATTTAGCTTGAAGTTTTTAAAATGCGTTTTTTTACGAATATTAGCACTTGTTGAATTTTCATAGAGTTTCTTGCATTGTATCTGACTGTTTTGTGCTGGAATTTGTTTTTACAATTGGGTAGTGAGGGAAGCGAGGACTGAAGGAGGACGTGGAGGAGGCAGAGGTGGCGGACGTGGTTTTGCCCGTGGGCGTGGAGGTTATGGTGGATTCAACAGGGAATCAAACAACAATGAAGCTACCTTTGGCAACAGCAATGGATTTTCTGGTGGGTACAAGCCATCTGAAGAGGGAGAAGGTGGAAAGACCTCTGAGAGGCGTAGCTATGGCGGGCCTCGTGGTGGTTTCCGTGGAGGTCGTCGTGGTGGTTTTGGAAATGATGAAGATGGAGAGGGTGAACGCCCTCGCAGGATTTACGAACGCCGCAGTGGAACTGGTCGTGGGTTAGTGTCATAACTGTTAACACTTTTTCCATTCGTGCCAAACAACCCATTTATATGCCTGTATTTATTACGAACGTAATTGGTCTCTATTGATTATATTTTTTCTCAGCAGTAATGAGGTCAAACGAGAGGGAGCTGGTCGTGGTAATTGGGGAACACATTCTGATGACATTGCCCCGTAAGCTCCTCATCCAGAAAATTAAATTAGCTGTAAAATTCGAGTATAATTTGTAAGTAAGCATTGTTGTTCTTAAGGAAAATAAATTGACTTTTGATGATTCTATATTTTTTTAAATCAAGTGAAACTGAGGAGCCTGTTGTTGAAAATGAAAAGAATGCTGCTGTTGAGAAGCCATCTGGAGAGGATGATGTTGCAGATGCCAACAAGGTCATCCCTTCAAATGAGACAGAAGAAAAGGAGCCTGAGGAAAAGGTGTGTTATCTTTAGATTGACCAGAGCTAAATTTAAATTCTTAGTTTGATCCCTATATTAACTATGTCTCGGCCAGATATTAATAGATGTTTGGCATGCGTTTTAGTTTGTAATGCTGAACTCATTTGAGTGTTTAAGAGTGAATTACTTCTATAACCTAGGTACCATTGTTGATTATTTTATATGTTTTGCTTCATTGTTTAAGGTCGTGCTATTTTACCAAAGCTCTATTACGTCGCTAGAGGTTGCTTACTAATTTAATCTGTTGCTAGGTGTTGCACACAATTCATCAACGGAATAATTGAGCCTTTTTTGCAATTTTTCTTAGTATTCCAAAAATGAACTATGAATGAACTACAATTTTGATGATGCATATCACTTATTATGTGCTGATATTCTTTATACATTTCCATTTTGTTTATAGAATATGACTTTGGAAGAGTATGAGAAAATACTTGAAGAAAAGAAGAAAGCATTGTCTGTTTCAAAGGTGGAAGAAAGAAAGGTTGATGTGCAAAAAGAGTTTGGCTCTATGCAACCTCTTTCAAGTAAGAAGGAAAATTTTGAGGTCTTCATCAAACTGGTGAGAACAATCATTATCTGCTGAATGAAGCATGATATTTTATCTGATAGAGGTAAAATATGATTATTGACCCGCAATGTTTCTGTTGTAAGGGTTCTGAGAAGGATAAAAAAAAGGATGCTGCTGACAAGGAAGACAGAGCGAAAAAGGTGCATATGTTCAAGCTATTCTTATATGTGCTGTTTTATTGGTGACTATAAATGATGCAGTGCTTGAAATGTTTTCTGAACCTTTGTATTTTTACTTGTATTCATGTTGCATCAGTTAATTTATTCTTTTTGTTAGAGCTTTTACTACTATCAGGGTAATTTCATATCTGATTGTCATGGAGAGTCAAATAACATGTTTGGTCTGTTAGTTACCTGCTGTTTGTTAAGCTTGAGAGTCGAATAACAGCTGAGTGTGTTGTTTATACTATATTATACTTAAAACTATATTTCCTTGCATATCTCCATGGAAGTCGTCCTACCTGTCCTTTGAGCTATGCTTCAATTGTGGTTTGTGCATATCTATTTATAATTCACATTTGTGTAGTTGCAATCTGAAGTTTAGTTTTAAATTGTATTACACAAGGTAGTTCTCTGCAGCGTTGCATGTTGTTCCAAAACAGTATCATCGCGCACTCCTTGACAGTGCGAAAACAATTTTCTGCTTTTTGCATCCCATCCTTGCGCTCCAATTCATTATTGGTTCAAATGCACAATTATTTGCAGTTTGATCGTCTTCAAATTTTTGATTGGCTTATTTATATCTGATATGTTTTATACTTTCTGGGACAGCCACCATTGATGCTTCTTTTATATGCAAGTGTATGCTTATTATATTTAACGTGTTTGTAGGCTGTGAGCATAAATGAATTCCTGAAGCCTGCCGAAGGTGAGAGATACTATGGTGGGCGTGGCCGTGGACGTGGACGTGGCCCAAGAGGTGGATATAACGGAGGCTACACACGTGATGCAGCTGCTCCCTCAATTGAAGATCCTGGGCAGTTCCCCACCTTGGGTGGCAAGTAGATCTTAATTTATAGTCGCAGAGGTTTCCTCTCTGGAGTCCTTTGCGTTCCGCCCAAGAGTTCAAGTTAAAGGTTGCCATCCGCCAAGTTTTCAAAAAAGAAAAAAGAACAAACATATTTAACATTTTAGTCTTTTGGGTGTAAATTTTAGATATTCCTCCTTTGGTCTATCTGTCTGTGATTCCTTGTCGACTATGATATGCATGCATACCTCTTTTTCTTTTCTTTTTCCGTTTAAATTAGGGATTATGGAGTCATTTTTATGTCTTTGGATTAAGTAGTAGCATCAGTTTTGGTTCTGTAGGATTTCAACAGCACTTGTTTTAGTCTTTTAATATTTTAAATTTACATTAGCTTGTTGGTTTACTAAATAGTTTCTTTTCTTTATTGTTTTCTTTAAGTATGCTGATTATTAGTGTTCTCAGACATATTTCGATATGCAATAGAAGTATTTAATCAGATTGAATGAAGGCCATGTTTGGGTCATGAAATTGAGTAGCTATTCCATAAGAGAACAGATTTGAAGGATTTATGTAATCATTCAAAAAATGCTTTATTGTTTTCTAAGATCCTCTAAAATTATATTATGGCATTAATTAATTTTTCTTATTAAAATGAATCAAATAGGGGTTTAGTGTTTATATTAATCAATTTGTGGCTTTGATTGGGCAGCCTCTTTTTACTCAGTTTTGTTCGTCTGGGGCAGAATTTCTCAGCAGAATAACTTGAAATCTTAGGCACGGTTCTACATCTACTTTCTAATTCATAATTGCACGTCAATGATGGTATTTGAGGTTTCAGCTACTGACATATCAGAAGAACCGTAAATGTTCCACGTTCATATGCTATAATGCTATCATGTGTTAATCAGATTTTTTTTAAAATTTAAATAATCCACAAATGTATTAAAAATGGATCACATCGTTTTAATTGCGAGCGATAAAAAAGAGAACTTTTTAGGTAAACTCAGTCTAACACGTTATATTTGTAATTAAAGCTATTATATTATGACACGTCATTCAAATAGTGACACTATCGTAATTTTGTTTGTTATTTTCTTTCGCATTTGAATAATAATATCACGATAGTGCCACTATTTTGTTATTAGGCAAGACAGCGCATCAGTTGCATCAAATAATGACTCCAACTGGTAACATGTCAAAAGTAGGGTCTTAATGCAAGCAACTCCATGTCTGAAAATTCTTAAGAATCTTCTTCTCCAGATGAATGGGTATCATTTCTTTAAAACACTTTACTCCCTCCGCCTTTTTTCTTTCACTACTTTCTCACCTGCCAAACATCTTCATACCCACCCGGTTCATTCCGACAGCATTTTCAACAAAAATCAACTCAACGATGTCGTTTTATCTAACCAGTTCATCACCAGTTTTATCAGATCAGGTGACCTGGATTCTGCCCTGCAACTCTTCAATAACATGACAGTTAAAACAACTGTTACATGGAACTCCATTTTGGCTGGCTTTTCTAAAAAGCGCGGGAAAGTGAAGCATGCCCGTGAACTGTTTGATAAAATACCTGAACCGGATACAATTTCGTATAACACTATGTTGGCTTGTTATGTACATAATTCTGATATGGAAAAGGCTCGAGCTTTCTTTGATATCATACCCAATAAAGATAATGCTTCTTGGAATACAATGATTTCTGGCTTTGCCCGGAATGGGGAAATGAAGAAAGCTCATGAATTGTTCTTGATGTTGCCCAATAAAAATGTTGTTACATGGAATGCTATGATTTCAGGGTATGTGGTTTGTGGTGATATAAATTCAGCGTTAGAATTGTTTAAAATGGCGCCTTTAAAGAGTGTAGTGGCTTCTACCGCGGTTATAACTGGCTATATGAAGCTTGGATTGATTGATTTGGCTGAGAGATTGTTCAAAGAGATGTCAACAAATAATGTTGTTTCCTGGAATGCTATGATTGCGGGTTACGTCGAGAATTCCAGAGCTGAGGACGGTGTGAAGCTTTTTAAAGCAATGGTGGCGTTTGGTATTAGGCCGAACCCGTCAACTTTGAGCAGCATTTTGTTAGGATGTAGTGAGTTATCTGCTCTGCTGTTAGGAAGGCAGGTTCATCAGCTAGTTTGTAAGTCTCCTCTAGCATGCGATACGACTGCTGGCACGTCATTGGTTAGCATGTATTGTAAGTGTGGAAGTTTAGAGGATGCTTGGAAATTGTTCCTTGAGATTCCGAGGAAGGACGTAGTCGCTTGGAATGCGATGATTTCTGGTTATGCTCAACACGGTGCAGGTGAGAAAGCACTAAATTCGTTTGATGAAATGAAAAAGGAAGGAATTAGGCCAGACTGGATCACCTTCGTTGCTGTTTTAATAGCGTGCAACCACGCAGGCTTTGTCGATCTTGGGGCTAAGTATTTTTACTCTATGGCGAGTGATTATGGAGTTGAACATAAGCCTGAGCATTACACATGTATGGTTGACCTTCTTGGTCGAGCTGGTAAGTTAGAGGAGGCTGTGGATCTGATAAAGCGTATGCCTTTTAAACCTCATGTTGCTATATTCGGAACCCTTTTGGGAGCTTGTAGAGTACACAAGAATACAGAAATGGCAGAGTTTGCTGCAAAGAATTTAGGTAATCTTGATCCGACAAGTGCGACTGCTTATGTTCAACTTGCAAATGTTTATGCATCTCTGAATCAATGGGACAACGTTGCCAAGGTTCGGCGATCAATGAAAAGCAATAACGTGGTGAAGATCCCTGGATACAGTTGGTTTGAAGCTAACGGTGGAGTTCACAAATTTAGATCAGGTGATAGGGCCCATCCGGAACTAGCTTTAATACATCAGAAATTGAATGAGTTGGAGAAAAAGATGAAGTTAGCCGGATACGTACCGAATCTTGAATTTGCATTACATGATGTGGGAGAAGAGCAGAAAGAGCAGCTTTTGCTGTGGCATAGCGAGAAGTTGGCGATCGCTTATGGCCTTATCACATTGCCAGTAGGGACTCCGATTAGGATTTTCAAGAACTTGAGAGTATGTGGGGATTGCCATTCTGCTATAAAATACATATCAGCAATAGAAAGAAGAGAAATCATCGTGAGAGATAGTATAAGATTTCATCATTTCAAAGATGGTTCTTGCTCCTGTGATGATTACTGGTAGGTTTGAGATCTGCAAATATCATATAAGGAAATTTCATCTTTATTGCCAGTTCTAAGATCACAAACCTGGCCAAAATACCTTCATATCTATATTGATTGAAATTTTGAAATTGCATAGCTGCGTCGGAAGAAGTAAGGCTATACTGCTTCGGCATACTTAAAGGAAAGCTTGCGTAAAAATACTGACGATCTCACAAGGACTTCAGCATGTCTGGAAGCATATGAGAACGTTCTTTTACTGATATTATTACCAATATATGATATTGGGTCATTCTTGGAATTATCATACCTTTCCTATTCATTATAGGTTGGTTTTCTGTCTGCACGGGCTTTAGCTTACTTTGCAGCATTGTGAAGTTCGTACGACATCTCAATCAAAGTCTTTTACATCCATAAGATTAAAAAAGTTGCTTGCAGTCGCACAAAGAACTCGGTCAACTAGTGTGTTTAGGTGAAATTCGCTTCAGAATATATCAGAATGATGAAATATGACTCGTATTTAAGCAATTTTATGGAATGCAAGAGTTCATAACAAGTGATAGGACCCGCATTGGTCTATAAGACTTAACTGTACAGGCGACGGGAAGAGTTGATCCATCTCCCGACAGGCAGAAAGCTTAAAGTTTGCTTTGCTTAAGCTTTAGTAGTAGACTCAAACCTAGAGTTGTTTCAGGTTTGAGCATATAAAGTGGGAAGTAAGCCACTTCAAAAATCTTGTTTAAATGGACCCTTGAATTAGGTTTCAGGTTTGATCTTTCGTCCGTTCTACCGAGGCAGAGAACCGATCACGAAGTTGTTTCTGTGCTAAAAGTAACTATCTAACTGATAATGATTCCACACCATTTGACATCTACAAGCCTTATAACAAGTTGAGGCCCCAGTTCATCCTCTTCGACTCAGTTCGATCTTTAGCGGACCGGTTTCGGTTCCTCCTCCGACAGTGCCAATGGTCAGGTCAACTGGCGGCTGCCCAGGATGAAACCATATTATGTGAACTAGAATATCATAAGTTCAATACGCAGGCGCATACTTTTCAAGTTCAACAGAACAGCTTAGAGTTAAATCTTTTTCAGTCTGCGTTTTTAGATTACATACAAAATTTCTGGCACTAAATTATGTATCCGTTGAAGCTCAATGGTACTATATCCCTTGAAATTAGATTTTCAGCAATTCAAGCTAGAACTGATATTATCATACTAAACCACTTTGCTTGATTAAAAACAGTGACCTGAAAATCTCCTCAATGTCAGATTACTGAAGAGCGATTGCAGATCCAATCAAGGTATTATGTTGCAGGCACAACCAAGACATGTGTTTTTTTACCACATAGTAAATCCCAGGATTAGGGAACTAAGGCAACTTTCTATTACATTATCAAGCATGCTAGAGAAAAAAGATGAGAAAAATTAACAAACAAAATGAGGTAAGTACTGGCGTTCACCAATATTCCTAATTTGTACAAAGTGTATCTTAAAATCAAATTACATTTAAAAGAATGGGAGTTTTTAACAGTGCTGAAAAACAGAAAAAGGAGGAGCAAATCATAACAAATAATTTTCTTATCTAACCATTAAAAAAGAGCTAGTTTTACATGCCACATAGAACATAGTTAACATCCCAAACCAACTAAAAATTCAATTTCCTTCTTACGAGGAACAGCAACCAGACTTCTGATTGACAGGCTGTCCTCGAATCTGCACAGTCGGAGGCCTTGCATTGTTCATTGCTGGTTGACTTGCCATCCTATGAATAAGAACCAAAACACAATGAGATCGGATAAGTAATCTAGAAAATAATGACAGATCAAAGCTAAATCACCAATATAAATTAGTGACTGAACACGGATGGCCCAAAAAACATTCATCATAACATAAAATAATAACGCACCTATTCTTGATTTCAGCAGCCATAGCCATGAAAGCCTGCTCGACATTTGTGGCATTTTTAGCACTTGTTTCCATGAAAGGGATCCCAATTTCATCAGCGAATGCCTGAAGAAATATAATTCAATTATAAAACATCAATACAATTGAATCAAAACCAGATCCAGTGAGAAAGAAAAGCAATTAAAGGATAAGCATAGTTGATATTACCTTTGCAGTTTCATAAGAGACAACTTTGTTTGCTGTGAGATCATTCTTGTTGCCAACTAAAAGCTTGTTCACATTTTCACTTGCATAGCGGTCAATTTCATTCAGCCATTGTTTGACATTGTTAAAGCTCTCTTGGTCCGTGACATCATAAACAACCTAATCAAAAGACCATCAAAATCAGAAGATCCTACAAGAGAGCACAACCGAGGTAGAAGCTGCATAGCAAAGAACTGAGAATAACCAAGACTTACAATAATGCCATGGGCTCCTCGATAGTAGCTGCTCGTAATAGTCCTAAATCGTTCTTGCCCAGCAGTGTCCCACTGCAAGTTAATAATACGAGTTAAAAAGACGCAGTGTTCAGATAGTTCTAACCAATTTCCCTCCAAATGTTGTTATTCTATTATTACACTTAAGCTACACTACAAAACCATGATACTACCATGAAATGACTGAACTTCCATAATCACTACTCCCATTAAGAAAAAGAATAAACAGGCCTGGGAAGTCTAAAAACCACAATGATTCAATTCACCTGAATTTTGTTATGTCAATTCTTATTTAATTCTCAAAAACAATACCACCAAGCAAACAGTCAGATAATTTCGCGCAAAATCTGTTAATCTGTAGCTCTTACATACAAATTATAATTTCAAACAACCTGGACAAATATGTATATATGCTTAAAATTCAAGTAAAGAATCCGCTGAAAAATAAAACCAAAAGAAAAATTGAGATATCACTTGAATATGATAACTTACGATTTGAAGTTTAATAGTTTTTCCATCCTGCTCCACAGTACGTATTTTCTACACAAATCAAAATAAAGAAAAATCATTGGCTGCAATGGTAATATAAAAAGAGATCCATAAAAAGCAAAGCCAAAAAAAAAAGTAAATAACTAAGAAATTACTTACAAAGTCAACTCCAATGGTGCTTATGTAGCTCTCCAGATAGGAATCATCCTGTTTTTTAAGCAAACTCAGAAATTAATCATATAATTACAGTCAACTTCAAAAAATTTATTCTGTATATGCAAATATCAGGTATCAACCTAGACTCTTTTCATTATCAAGGTAAAAACAATTAACTAGATTAATATTACGGAATTTAGATACTCACAGCAAACCTAAGAAGAAGACAAGATTTTCCCACACCTGAATCTCCAATCAGCAAAAGCTTGAATAAATAATCGCTGCACAATTCAATTTAAATTAACAATCACAAATACTCAATAATAAAATCAAACTAATCGTAACTCCGATCACCTAGATCTAACCAATCAGATCAAACATCAAATTAAAATAAATTAATTGCATCAATCATCAAATCAAAAGCTACAACATGCATAGAGTCAATCTAATTGCAGATCCAGGTCAATTGCAATCATACAGATAACGAAAACAAAATCAGTTTAAAAAGGAGAATAGATTAAAGATTTTATTACTATTCAGGATTCATGATGCTGTCGTGAGAAAACAGAAAAGGTCAAATGGAGCGGCGAGAATTCTGATGAGATGTAAAATCTGCTGCTATTGCCGAGAGGTTTAAACGGAAAATCGCCGGAAAACTAGACGGAGATTTTGAGATTAACTTTTTTTTTCGTAGGGAAAAAATTGGAATCGAATTCGAAATAGAGAAGGTTGTGTTGTATTTAAAAGAGAGCCGGTACTGTCGGAATTGAATTCGAAGTTGGTTGTGACGTATCAGCCAGCCAGTAGCCATCTGCTTGCCACGTGTACACCCTTTTAATTATTGTCATTATTTTATGAGAAAAAATAAGATTAGCAGTACTAATTTTTTAAACCATCATTAAAATTTGATAATCAGTATTTTTTTTGATTCTTATAAAAGTTAAAGTTTACTTATTTTTGTTGGACAAAAAATAATATTGTTTACCTATTATGTTTTGATTTGCTTTTTGTCTACTTTCAGTTATTTATTTTATTTTAATCACCGTTATAAAATTATAATCAGATAAGTATTAATTTATATTTTTATCAATTTTAAGAAAAACATTTTGATCCGCTCTTTAAAACGAGAAATTCTTAGGTAAACTCAGTCCACCACGTCACCCATAGACTAAACCTATCACATTATGACACGTCATTAAAATAATGGCACTATCGTAATATTACTATCGAAAAGTGTAAATAAATAATAAACAAAATTACGATAGTGCCACTATTTTAATGATGTGTCATAATATGATAGGTTAGTCTACGGATGACGTGGTAGACTCAGTCTACCTAAGAATCTCTCCTTTAAAACAATACTCTGGGTGTAGCTTTAAAATTAATAAAAGAAGTATGAGATTAAATTAAGGCTTAATTTCTTAAAAAACCCTCACCTTGCATTTTTTTTTTCATTTATACCCCGACCTTGTAAAAACACCATTTGTACCCAATTTTGAGTTTTTATGTTTCATCTCTACCCAAAAGCATTAAATTGTATTCTTTTCATTTGAAAAAAAGTTTAAAACAATCCTTCATTTTTAACTTATATACGAATTAGATATTAATGTTATTAATAGTACAAAAATACCATCTTTTTCAAAAAATTAAAAAAAATAATAATTTTTTAAAAAAATATTTCGAATTTTTTTTTAAAAAATATTTCCGACAAAAAAATTAAAAATAATAATAATTTTTTTTAATTTTTTATTATTTTATCAAATTAAAAAAATTAATTAATTATTTGGATGTATTTGATTATTTTTTAAGTTTAAAGATTTATTTGTATATTTTAAAATAGAAAAAAGTATGTTTTAAACTCTTTTCCAAATGAAAAAAGTACAATTTAATGCTTTTGGGTAGAGATGAAACATAAAAATCCAAAATTGGGTACAAATGGTGTTTTTACAAGGTCAGGGTATAAACGAAGAAAAAGTACAAGGTGGGGTTTTTTTAAGGAATTAAGCCTTAAATTAAATTATACTAAAGTTTATTTTGAAAGTATATTACACTAAAATTTAAAGCTAATTTTATTTTTGGATAGTTTAAAAATGTTTCTACCATCCTCTCATATTAAGAGCAATGTACTATTTTTTATGTAAAATTTCAGCTTTTTAGTTTCAAGATAATATAACAAAAAGTTTTATTAAATATTTTAAATAAATACAATTATAATATTAACAAAATAGTAGAATCTTCAATTTAGAAGAAAGAATATATTAATTATATATTGTTTTTTTTTTGAAAATCAATTATATATAGTTTCAAAAATAATACTAGCATTAAACTAAAATTTAAAATTATAAATATTTAATATCCCCGTGTTAGTTAGTTGAGTTTTCAAGTTGTGTCTAGTCTGCGTGTACGTATCTTCCCTCCAAAGCAAACACATAAATGCAAATTGAAGCCACATGTTTTATTCTTAATCGCGTGTAGAAACATTTATTAGAACTATTATCTTGCTTTTATAATTAAATGGAACTATTAGTATATTTTATAATCAAAATAATCTTCTATTAATATCAACCAGTTATAAATATAAAAATTTAAAAAAAATATAGCCGTTTTTAATAATTTGACATAGAACAAGAAGCAAAACCTTATTCACATATCGCTTTATACAATTAAAATCAAAATTACATAACGATTTTACCATCATAAAAATCCAATTATTTACAGTCTAACAAAATACTCACCAAAACATCGTAAAAATAACAAACTTTTTGATATAGAAAGAACAACAAAATTTTCAAAAAAGAAGACAATCACCATAACAAAAAGTATAAAAAAATATAACCTCTAACAATTTCATCTTTAATTTGAAAAGGTCTTAATTTATTTCTGATTTTTGATTCGAATATATATTTTTTTTAATTGAAGGTTGAAGTCAAGAAATCGCATTTCTTGCTCCGAATATTATTAAAAATAAAAATAAAAAGTTTGAATACAAAATCAAAACTAAACAATCCAACAAGGAATAAAAAAACTGAAGTTTAAATGTTCCAACTCCATGTCCTTCGAGAAACGCTTCTTTGCTCGACGAGAAGATCGAACCGCATCAGAAACAAGATGCAGAAATAATCTTCATAAATTTAGTCTTACTGGTTTCTTTGAAATTCTTTTAGAAAGATTTACCTTAATTTTTTTTCTGATGCGCCAGATTTTTTCTTTGAACTGTGTTCCAATACTCTTCTTCTTGCATATTTGACAAACGGTGAGAACCAACTGTTTCAAAACATTTGTCAATATTTATATTTGTATTATCTAATGTATCCTTTGAAGAATCTGAATCAACCAAATCTTCCCATCTCTGAGAAGCCACTGCAACCATATCTAATATTGGAGCAATAGTACCTGAAGATGTCTTTTTCTTCTTAAGAACCGTTGTCCAACTATCATCATCCTTACCGCAAGAATCACCCTCATCCTCCATACCAATCAAATTTGGTTGATAGGAATCATCCTTAATTGTTGCAATTGGCATAATATTTAAAGGTGTAACATCAACCTTAGAATAATGAGTTTGCTTTTCAACAATAGGAAGCTGAATATTTGTACTAAATAAAGCATCAGGTTTAGAATTAAACCTTATAGTATGTTGCAAACTTTCATCCATTCTCACAATTGGTGTAATCCCAATTTGTTCTTTATTCGTTGAGTTCACATCATTATCATGAGTTGAAATAATAGCAACAGTCTCTAACTCATGACTATGATTAATATTCCTCTGCATATTTTTAAACACATGATTAATCGAAACTTCTGAAATTGAGCTTTTCTTTATCCAACCCCTTCTATTAGCTAATCTTCCTTGTGACTGATTACGAGGAATAAATGCTCTATTTTTGCTCTGCTCTTCAGATGCATCGTTCTTTTTTCCCTTTTCCTCAACAGCCTGATCATGTTTTCCGATACTATTTCTTCGACATTGAGCTGCCGAATGGCCTACAGCCCCGCAAATTGAGCATAAATCCGGTAGAGTTTCATATTCTAGATTAACCCATATTTTGAGATCATCAGTATCAACTCTTAAGGTAAATTGAATCTGTTTTTTGAGATCGATATCAACCAAAACTCGAGCAAAGTGTCCTAGTTCTCCCTCAATCGTATTCTTATCAATTCTTAGAGGGACTCCTATGCCTCGTGCAATATCCGAAATAATTTGCAAATCCCAAAATTCCCAAGGGAGATTATAAATACGTACCCAAACTTGAGCGTTGGTAGATTTGTGAGCATTAGGGTCAAATCCTGGAGTCCAAGGCATCAGACGAATGATTCCAGGATTTAAATGAAAAGAACCTCGACTCCAAATTCTGTTCAAATCATCAATAGTTTCCAAAACCACATGATAGAATCCCTTGCCTATGGAAATCAGTTTCCAGTTCATAGAAAGGCTCCATAATGCATTCAATTTTTGTTTTAAATCATTGTGTCTCCAAGGATTATCATCTTTATTCATTGATATTCTGCCCACCAAAGAGTATTTACAAAGCTCCAATCTTTTATTGAAGGCCTGCTGTGAAACCTTTACCGCCAGAAATCCTCCAACATCAGTAACGTTAGCAGCTGTATTAGAGGTCGGCAACTCTTTAGGTAATTGATTTACCATGTCTGCATAAGATTTCTTCATCTTTTCTCCATTCTCAGAAACAATTGGTTTCTTACTCACAGCCGAGAAGAGAACCGCGTGACTAATATAATCCATCAAAAAATTCTGAATCCGGCAGCCACAAACCACCGGAAATGATGTGTTTCGTCGATACATTTATAAAAAAAATCGGTTATTTATTTTATTCTATGTAAACAAAGTAATAAAAAAAAGAATGACTACCGCCAACGGTAAAAATCACTATTGACGGCAGATAAAGCAAATTTTTTTTATTAACGTTTAAAGTTTTCAATTTGAACGGAAAAGAAGAGAGGCGGATTGTAATCATAAATGCACTATTACATAGATGTGTGCAAAAACGGATCCAAATTGAAAAATGGCGCCGCATTGACAAATTTAATTTGATGTCATAACAATTTTGCGTTTCGATTTAATTTTGCACATACAAAAAATCAAAATTTTAATGTAAAGCAAACTAAAAATAGCTAAATCAAATTAATTTTTTTTAACTAAATCGACAGGCTCAGCTTGGTTTAGAATTTGAACTTTAGTTCGATTTAAAAATCTTAGATATGGTTCTGTTCGGTTTGAATACACACTTTTACTATTATTAGGTCTAAAAAGGTGGCTTGAAAAATAAAGTTGTAAGATTAATTTGTGGTGTTGGAGGGTAAGAACTAAGAAAGTACAAATGAGAAATTGGAAGTTCTCTTTTTGTATTATCTTAACATTTTATTTTGTCATGTTGTGTTTTGTAATTTAAAAGTTGGAGGCTTTCGTTTCCTTCTTCTGATAGTTGAGAACATAACAAGGCGTATTCTACAGTTATTTTAATTTTAATTTATTTGAAATTATCAATTATTAAATATCTTCTCATTAGAATGAGAAATAATTACTATAATCTCTTATTTTAAAGAGCAAAATATTCCCGGATTTTATATGTATACTAGTCGTAAGTCACGTATATTTACGCGATATTAAATTAATATTTATTTAAATAATAAATTTATTAAGAAATATGTAAAAAAATGTAAAATAAATAATTTATATTTTATATAAAATATGAGCTTGTCAAAATTTTATATTTTTTTATTTTTAAAAGATTAATATTCAATGAAATAATTAACTTGTAAAAATTTGAGGTTAATATATACTATAATACTATGTTGTGTAGAAATTAGAAATTAATATAGCTTTGTATACTCATTAAAATAAATATAATTTAAATAAGTGAATTAGAAAAAGTGGGAACCGATGAAAATACTCTATTTGGTGGGAATTAATGAGAAAAAATTTATTTGCTGAGAATCAATGAGAGAGCTCTGTTGGTCATCTCAATTATATAAGTATATAGATATATATATATAGATCATATATCATACTTTCGTCTTCTTTATTTGAGAATAAACGATCTGGTTGTATATTTTTATTTGCTTTTAAATTTTTTACGGTTGTCGATTAACTCTTATTTTTTTTCACTACTTCACATATTTCTGGATTCTTATAAGAGAGAAGTTCGACAAATATAGTGGTGATTCCCATAAGATTAACAAAGTGATTTTCTTTTCACATATTCTTGATCCAACTTCTAAAGTGAATGATTTGAAGTTTGCTCTGTCTAATTTATTTGATGCTGAATATAGACATGTTTTGTCTGAAACTGTTAAGTATGAACTGACTGTGTTATTTGATGAGTACAAATCTTGTGAAGGAGCTTTATGTTTTTCCTCAAATGCCTATCCTGCCAGGGCCACAACCTGCTAAAAAGCATATGTCCATTATGAAGGTAAAGTTCATAGAGCACAATAAGAAAATGAGAGAAACCAACAGCAAGAAATCTAAGTTGGAATTATACTTGAGTGAAGCCATAGTTGACAATGATGATGGTTATAATATTTTTAAAGTGGTGGAAGCTAATGTCATATTGTTTTTCAGTCCTTTAGAGGATGGCTCGTGATATACTTATTGTTCCAATTTCAATTGTTGCTTCTGAATCTGCTTCTTGATTGTTTCGGAAGTTAATTAATTTTAAAATTGGTGGAAGTATTGGTGTGCAACCATGATTGGCTTAGGACAAAGATTGTCTCTCTGTTGGTTGAAGAGTCCATGAATGAATTTGAAAATTTTAAAAAAGATTATGTATTTTAACTACTTTTTTATTGCTTCCATTGATTAGTTTATTTTATGAGAACTTCAACTTGTTTTTTCTGTTGAATGCAAATTAGCCAAACTGAATGAGTACTTCAACTTGAAGTTGAACTCTTTTGGTAATTTATTTTGGTGTTAGTGGAGCGTATGACAATGCCGCATTTGTACCATCCCTATTTCTATCATATCCCTGAATCTGTTTTGACTGGTATTCTGTCTTTTGATGTGAATCCTAAAAGACTACTGAAAAGCTTGAAATGGTGGTGGAAGCTGGCTGATAATATTTTCATTTTGAAATCGTAAATTCTTTATTTATTTTAAATTCTAAAGTTTTCAACTATTTTCTTTTCTTTAATTATATACCGTTTTTTTATTTATAATTTTTTTAAATTTTTAAGTCATTCAAAATGTTTAATTTATAATTCAAGACTTTAAATTATATTTTTGTGGCTGGATTTATGAAAAGACCGGAGTTTAATTTATTTGGATTACCTTCTTATTTTTTATTTTATTTCTTTCTATTTGGGGTATGATGAAATTTTCACCACTTCAAAAGCTGGCCTACATAAGCCCTTCTAATTTCCATGAAAAGGCTCTGTAAATTTTAATCAGAAAGCAGCTGTGTAACTAGGAACGTCTTATAATTTTATTTTTTTAAACCTCTTCTCTTAAAATCTTTTTAGTAGCTTACTTAATTGAATTAGTTGGTAATTATGTCATCTAATCTAAATCTTTATATTTTTCATTCTATACGTAATAAAATTCTGATAGAATTAATTTGCTGGTTGCTGCTTCGCTGTATATGAATGAGAATGTCATTGCTACTTTTGAAATCCTGCAATTCTGCCTAACTATCTTATCTTTTGATGCTTGAATTAAAAAAACTGATTGAATTTTTGAGCTATAAATTTATATAGATATAGTATTGTTTTTTTGTAAGGTACAATTCAAAGCATATAGATTTATTGATTGTAATTTATAAATGCTAATAGCATAAAATTGATATGCTTGTTTAATGCTTTAGTACAAAATCTACAATTTTTATAACCTGTAAGTATAACATATATTTAGAGTTTGATTTTGATTTTGCCTATTTTTGAAGGCTCTTGCATGTGTTTTAGTGTATAAAAATGAGCCTATTTGCCATGTCCAAACCGAAACCAAAGCACTGATGTTGAACTGAACCAATCAAATTTTTTGGTTAATTTAATTTTGATTTTATACTAAAATAATTACGGCTTGGTTGAAGATTTCAACAATTTCAGTAGAGTCGAGCTACAATATTTTTAAAATCAAACCAAATGAACCAAACCAATACACACCCCCAACTATGAAAGATACTTATATGAATCAAATTCGCAACATAAAATTATGAATCATTTAATATATGATACGTGTCAATAATAAATATATATGCTAGATTAATTTATTATATTTTAATTTTAATTAATATAATATTTTATACTAACTGATTATTTTATTTATTATTATCACGGGTCACATGATGAGCGGATGGTTCTATATGCCGAACTTGGTTTACTCAACAATTTCTCGTATGCATACCACAATTACGCACAGAACAAAAAAGAACTGTCAGCAGCTGTGAGAAATAAACCAGTTTCTTGCAAAAAAGAAACGGCCGGCTAGCGAAGAAGAAGATGCATAGATCATCGAGCGGTTCGCGAGTGAGCGATCAAGACTCGTCGGCATCGTCATCCTTCAAGAACAACAACACAAATTACACGGACAAAGAGCTACAGTCGCAGCAGCATGAACTACCCACTTACGATCCACTTTCACATGTTGCAAAGAAAGAACGGTCGCGTCTCAGATCTGCAGAGAATGCTATCCATTTAATCCCTCTTGTTCTCGTCCTTTGCGCCATCATTCTTTGGTTCTTCTCCAACCCTCGTACGTAGCTGCTACCCAAATTACTTCTCAGATTTAAACTTTTAAGTTCTTTAAGTTAATTTAATCTTAAACACTTACTTCTAAGTTCAAACTGACAGATAATGATTTGATTTACTAATGGGTGGTTCCAATTTTTAACCTTGGTTATTTGGTTTGATGTTATTTAGTGTAAAGATTAGAAATTTCTTTGCTGCTGTTGTTGTCTAGATAGCAAGTTTTTTTTGTATTTATTTCTGGTCTACAGGCTCAAAAAAGTTCGCTTTAAATTGATTGAACTTACTACATCTCCTAATGCTGTTGAATCATGTTGAATTTGTTGCCCTTATAGAACTGTTGAATCATGTTCTTGTTCGATTGTTAAGTTCCATCTTACCTTGACAGAAACTTAAAATTGTTATTACTTTTGTTAGGTTCGATTTAGTGAAGTGATTGAAAATGTTTTGGAATTGTATGTGATCTTAGTTTAAAGTTGGTGTAAAATCATCAAACTTTCCATTAGTGTATATTTCTTGCTTTGTTTATATCTTTGCTCATTGCTTGTTTGCAGAGTCTAGAGTTTGAGATTTGACGGCTAATCAAATGACCGCGTCATTTTCTATAGAGGGTTGCCGTGCCAGCCTGACAATGGAATTGCTTCAACCCAACAAAAACAGATGGAATTGGAAATGGTATTTTCACATCTCAACAATGTTCTCAGCATGCTTACATCTTGCAAGCAACTAGTCATTTAAGTGTAAGATCCATTTTATCCGAAAGTTTGACAAAGCAGTTAATGTTTACCATTAGGCACACTTCTACTGTTTGTTTATAGAAGTTTAATGATAATCATTGCACAAGTAGTTTAGACTGAAAGATATTATATTTGGCATTCCTCCATTGTACATTTCTTCTGACTTCTCTGGCCTGTTGTATTCTATGTTGCATGGAAACTTTTGGATTCCTACATTTTGACATTTCGTTTCCTTTCGTAAATGCTTGCAAAACTATGAAACTTTATATTTATAACATATTCTTGTAAAAAATGTCAGTTTCGTTGTTTCCATTTCGTCTTTTTATGTTTATATGCTGTATCTGTATGTGAATCTCAAGAATCTTGTTGCGTAATAAACAGAACACTCACGCAGCTGGGTGCAATTGCGATTCAGTCAGGTGGGATGGAGATGAGAGGGTATAAGTTAGTAAATGAGGGCAGGAGCAAAAGATCCCTGTTAACCTTTAACTCTTAATTATATTCATATATTTAATCTATCCTTGTTATTATTGTGTTCATAGACATCAAAATAACAATTTGTTGGTACATAAACACAATTTAGGTTCTGTACAATGTATTTAAATATAGAAATAAGCTTCAGTCCACTGGTATTAAACACTGTATGTGTTGCTTGATATCTCCTTGTTTCCCTATCGTTTCAGACATTTGTTGTTAGTAGAGGTTCACAATCAAAATTTGTGTGCTCCAGGAGTGGTCCAAGCCTAGCTAGCTTAGGTAAGACGACATTGTTTCGAATGGAACAAACAATTGGGTCCTCCCACTGCAGCAGTGATCCTACGAGATTTGCACGAATTGTTAGTGGGAATACACGGGACCATCTTTCTGTTCCGTAGGACTTGAAAGCATCTTCAATAGATGCAGTTCCGGAGTTAATCGCATATGCAAGCTTTCTTGCTAGAACTACTGAATCCTCCAATGCACAACAAGCACCTTGCCCCAGATTGGGAGTCATTGGGTGCCATGCATCTCCAACCAACACTACCCTTCCTGCCGAAGCCGAACGGCTTACAGCAGGCCACAGCCAACGATCGACAAGGGGAGTCTTACTTACTGTTTCATCTGGGGTTATATCTATTAAGTTCAGTAGTTCTACAGGCCAGTTCTTGATTAGCTCCTTAGCTTGTTTCTTCAGAACTGATGGATCGGTAATTTTAGGACCTGCAATTATATAACATCTCTGATAGTTAGA
Source organism: Mercurialis annua (assembly GCF_937616625.2). Taxonomy (NCBI): domain Eukaryota; kingdom Viridiplantae; phylum Streptophyta; class Magnoliopsida; order Malpighiales; family Euphorbiaceae; genus Mercurialis; species Mercurialis annua. The sequence goes on along the minus strand of NC_065573.1, from coordinate 33,242,175 downwards.
ATTCATGTTAAACAACAGTGAAGTTCATTCGACTTGCCTAACTAATATTCATTAAAACATCCAAAGTTTAGTATTAGATTAGAATTGATTTTGATATTCAAGAGTATATTTGCTGACCTGGAGATTGGCTATTGAAGCAGATGAACCAGTAAACTTTTGTCGGAGAAACAGGAACATATCCGGCACGCAATCCCCTGCCGTAGACATAATTCACTTTTGGTTCAAATGAATGTCCTTCGGCATAAAATCCTAGCCCGCGGAATGCACAGTGTCCAGCATACTTAGGCTCAGAGAATCCCATCCACTTCGCAATTGGAGATCGGATGCCATCACAGCCAATAACAATCTGTTCAAAGATAAAAAAAGATAAATCAAACTATTAAAGTTATAAGCAACTCAGACAACAAGGTAAAGCGGAAAAAGGTACACTTCATTTATCAACCTTTGCTTGTAGCTGAGTTCCATCAACAAGTTTCAGTAGAGTTTCTCCATTTTCACTTGCTTCTATCTTATCCAACCCCGAAGAATAACGGATTGTTTCTGGTGGCAGCTGATTTGCCAGAGTCTCCAGGAGTATTCTCCTCTCAACAGCTCGAACTTCTTGGCTATGTTATCAAGTGACCAACAGAATCAGAAACATAAAACTTCAGGCATGTTTAAAATCATGAGCTCCGACATACCTTTCATCTTCATCTTTGAACCTGAAGGAGCGAAGCTCCCTTCCATCTTCCGACTTTACAACCATCCTGCACAGCTGATCACATTAACAAGTTCAGGGATAGCAAACAGAACAACATCGCGCAAGTTACATTAACAGTTACATAAACACGATGATGATAATTATAAAGGAAGCAATGCATATCTGCATACATACCCTTGAATTTCAAGAAATTGGCTCCTGAGATCACTACCGACTCCAATTGCATCCAACACCCTCCACCCGTTTTTGAAAAGGGTGAGCGAGGTTCCACCAGTTCTAAGTGATTCTGCCTGTTCCAGCACCACTGATTGAATTCCGAGCCTAAACATTCACTGACTCAGTGTTGCAATTAAATAGAATATGTCGCAAAGGTATGCTAACTATAGTTTAGGAATTTTCAATCTAACCTCTGGAGAGACGCTGCAGTGGCAAGACCTGCGATTCCAGCGCCAACTATAACAATATTCTCCTTGCTGATGCTAACATCAGATTTCATAGCACTTACGACACGGGTTAGATTCCAAGAACATCGGCATTGGAGTGGTCGAGTTCTAGATAGGCGAATAGAATATGCCGATGATGACGAGATTCCATTGTTGGAGTAAAGAAAGGGGAGAGAGGAAGAGGCAATAGCCATTGATGCTCTTTTAGTGTAAAAGCAGAGAGCCAGTGGAGAAGTTGATAATCATATCTGAAATTATTGTGGCTGGGAAGCATTCTGTGTTTTAGTCTATTGCTTGGCTCAATCTCGACCTTGGAATAAACCTGTAAGCTCTTTCTGGCTTTACTTTATGATGTCTCACTTCTCAGCCAGGGTTTTCATTAGATCAAGGCCAAATGTTATAAAAAGGCCAAACCTTTTACAAAAGTTTCATAAAAGTCCTGACCTTTCAATTTTGTCAATTTTGGCCAAAAACTAATTATTTGGTTTCACAAAAGTCATGATTTGTCAATTTTGGCCAAAAATAGATTATTTGGTTTCACAAAAGTCCTGAACTTTCAATATTTGGCATGCCACATAGGCGTCACATAGGCAAATTGAAATCAAATTGAGAGTTGGCCACAACTGAAACCAAATAATTTGTTTTTGGCCAAAATCGACAAAATTGAAAGGTCAGGACTTTTATGAAACTTTTATGAAAGGTTTGGCCTTTTTACAACATTTGGCCTTAGATCAAACATACTTTAATTGATCTCTACTATCAGTTCCTAAAATTTCATAGATTAAAATACATACAAATAATGCATGAAATATAAATTTTAATTTATGAAATAAAATCAGATATAATAATATATATAATAAAGTTTTTAATGTTTAATAATAAGATAAGAAATGATTTTACTTTTTAAGACTTTAGCCTTTTGATTATTATTTGGCATTGGATGATAAACCAATATTTAACTCATATCTATGACAACATGAAATATTTATAATTGATTTTAGTAGATATATGTAATTGTTATAAATGGAGAAAATAGTTAAAGTATTTTTACATTCGTTAACTTTTAAATTAGATATATTATTATTTGAGGGCTTAGTCTAAAGGTTTTATAATAATAACTAATTCCCGCTAACCAATCTTAGTTTAAAAAAATATATATATTATGGACAAATTTATATAAAAAAAAATATTAAAATTAATTTATATTTTTGGACATACATGATACATCTACATCATTACCCTAAAATTTAGTAGAAAAACAATAACGTGCCAGTGTTAGGTAACTAAGTGACAATATAGTTCAGTCATCAGTGTATGTAAAAATCAAAGTATGATGTAAGATAAGAATAAAATAAAAAATGATTATGGCCAATTTGTGTAGATATTGCTTAATCATTAGTGAAAGAATTTGTATTTTCTGTGGTGTCTAAAATCATGAACTCAAATCATGATCTGCAAACACAAGAGGTTCCAATCATGCCACTTTCAAATCTCCCCATCATTGATTTATCTCTGTTGCCTCACAATAAAACCCAAATAGTTCAAGAAATTGGCAAAGCTTGCCAAAAGTATGGTTTCTTTAATGTAAGTATTGATTCTTTATTCAAATTTTGTGTTTTTCTTTAATTTTATTTTGTTCAGGATTCTATTTTTGTTTGATGCATGCAGATAATTAATCATGGAATAAGTGAATCAGTTATAGAAGCAGCATTAGAGACAAATTCAAAATTCTTTGATTTGCCTTTAGGGGAGAAACTAAACCTGATTTCTGATGATGTTCATAGTCCAATCAGATTTGGATCAATTAAAGATGAGAGAGGCAATGGAAGATTTACTAGGGATTTTCTTAAGCTTTATGCTTATCCACTGCAGGATTGGATTGGTTCATGGCCACCAAATCCATCAGATTACAGGTTATTACATTAAATTTCTGTCTTTGTTTATATTTTTTAAGTAGTATTATGAATTGGAGTAATTTTAAAGTTGTAATATCATAATTTTGGAATGCATACATTTTAGGGAACTGCGGTGGGCCTAGTTAAATATTTTGGAGGTTACAGAACTATAGCCTTTTTACAGATATTACCGAATTATAAAATGGTTATCAAACTATGAATTTCGTAACAACCGGAGGTCGCCCATATATTTGAGACCAAATTTTGCTGATGTTTGCTACCCCGAGAAAGTAGAGAATATATAGCTGTGTTGTGATTTATAAGTTTGATGAACTATGCCCTGAGCAGCTTATCATATAATAGTTGAAGATCTTACAATTAACTTACCCATTACGCTTTAATCTAATAGATTCTTTGTTAAAAAAAAAATTCTCACAATTTTACATTATTTAGATTCAAATTTTATGATGATCATATCATAAGCATTGCAGTAAATTACTAAGATAATTTGACCTGTGAGACAGGGAAAAAATGGGAACATACAGCAAGGAAATGAGAAGACTAGGCATTGAAATCTTTGGAGCTATCATGGAAAGTTTGAACATAAGCCAAACACATCACAAACACGAATTTGAACAAGGAATGCACATCATGGCTGTTAATCGCTATCATCCAATTCCTGAAGCCAACGTTCTGACAGGAATTCCGCCGCATACAGACCACAGTATTATCACAATCCTTCTGCAGAGTAGTTCCGGCCTTCAAATTCTAGACCGGGACGATAATATCTGGAAAGCGGTTATTCCTCAACATAACGGTAATTCCTTGCAGGTTCTTGTCGGAGATCATCTTCAAGTGCTGAGTAACGGCGCGTGCAAGAGTGTACTGCACCGGGCGATTCCCGGCTCGGAGGAGAAACGATTGTCGGTTGTTAGTTTGCATAGCTTTGGAATGGATGATGTTGTTGAGCCTGCAGTTGAATTAGTTGATGAAAATCATCCTAAGTGTTATAAAGGGAGTAGCTTAAGGGACTTTCTAAACCATCTTTCTTCTAAAGTTTCAGAATCTTTCATTCATACCCTTCAAATTAATTCTTGAATTATATTGAGTATGAGACACATTTTTTAGATTGTAAATGTAATCTGTTGCAGAAAAAGAAGTGGAAAATAACAAAGACCATTTTTTGGTTTATTTATAATTAATTGGGTCCATTTTTTCCTTATCTGCTAACATTGCTGGAAAATGATAAAGACCATACAAATTCTTTTATCAAAATGATCAATTTTCTTATTGAGTTTGATTTATTGCTATGAACTACTATATTATTTTATGCTTGATAATACAATTAGTATCTTACTCCTTAGTAGTTCAACGGTATAGTGCTCGGTCAAGGACTTGATCAACTGTTATAAACAAATTTTTAAAATATATAGAAGATGAATCACACCAATAGTAGAATATAAGTAATGCTATACATATTGATTTTCCAATTATATAAAATATTTAAAATTTGAATCGATGATTAAATGAAGATAAATAGATAAGGAATAACTCATTTATAGGTCTCTAAACTGTATCTGTTTTATTTATCTGGTCCTTAAACTATTTTTTGTCTTTATCTGGTCCTTTAATTAAGTAAAAACGCATTTTCAAGCCCCTGAATTCTAAAAACGACGTTGTTTCGTTATTTTCAAAAATGCAGATAATTATCCTAAACGGTGTTGTTTTTGTCAGTCAGAGATTGGGAAATGATTTTTTTTATTAAATTGAAGGACCAAATAATAAAAATAATAATTTAAAGACCAGATAAATAAAACAGATTTAGTTTAAGGATATAGAAATGTGTTTTTCCAATAGATAAACCATATGAACATGTGGGTATGCATTCTACTAAAAGCATTTAGTCGGTTAGCACAATTGCTACACAAATATACACGGCAAAAGTTCATGATCAGAATCTTCTCAAATTATTGAATATTGATATGTTCAAACAATCTACACTACTATTTATAAATAGATTGTATAGATTAATTAAAATAGTTTATAAATTTCTAATTTGAATCATTTATTTTATAATAGAAAATATAAATTGATTGCACATGATATAACTTGAGAAAACTCTCATGTAATTTTTTTATTTGATGCTGTATTTTTTGTCTACTTTTTTACCGGAAAGATGAATTTCTTCATTGATGAATCGATTATTATTGTCTCGTATCGTATCCCACTCTATTTGACAAGTATCTTTTTATACAGTACTTTTAAAAAAACTCATTAATGAAGTCTAATTTTACTTTTATATTTTTCTATTACATTAAATTTTTTTAATATTTTATTAAAGTTCATGCCAATTAAAATCTTTTCCTCTCCCCTCACTTTCAAATAGAAAACCCTAACCGTCAAGCGTTTTTTCTTTCTTTTTCGCTTCGGCTGCCGTCAATGGTTTATTTTTGCCGTTGACGGTAGCCATTTCTTTTTTATTGCTTTAGAATAAAATAAATGACCGACTCTTTTTCATTTTGGTTGGTAAATCTATCGACGATGCGCATCAATTTCAGGAGATATACAAATAAAAAATCAAAGATGGATCAAACCCTTTTAAGATTGAAGATGAAATTGTTATAAGTTATATTAGTTTTTTTTATAACTATTTTACAGCGATTGTCTTTATTTTTTGAAAGTTTTGTTGTTCTTTCTATATGAAAGATTTGTTGTTTTTTATGAAGAGTTTGTGAGTCTTCTATTAGACAGAAAAGGATTGGATCTTATTGTGTTAGAGCGGTTATGTAATTTTAATTTTGTTTTGTAAGGCGATCTGCGAATCAAGATTTATATCTTGTTTCATGTCAGGTCATTAAAAACGGTTATACCCTTTCTGAATTCTTACACTTATAACTGCTCTTTATTATTAATGAAAGATTATTCGATTGTCAAAAAAAAAAACTAGAATATGTTTAAAAAAAATTGAAATGTTTAAATCGGTAGTTTTGGAATAATAAATTCACAATTTGGTAAAGTTTGGCCATCCAACTTAGAGGACACGAAAAATCTAAATGCATAAACATAACTAATTAAAGAGGAACTTTCACGAAAGCAAACCTCATGACTGCTATTTATGCTCTTTTAAATCAGAATTGGGAGGTTATCATTAATTATTCATATTTATAGAGAGGTTAATTTTACGGCGGATCATCTAGCTTCTCTGATGCCAGATAGTATGATCGGTATTGCTTGGCATGAAGAGCCTCCGAGAAACCTCGTTCCGCGGTCATTGCATGATGTTCAAGGCGTGACTTATGATCGTAATGTCTTTTGCTAGTTTTTTCTAGGCATTTGCCTCTTCTTTTGTAAAAAAAAGGAGCTTTCACGAAGGTTTTAAAGAGGATATTGCTTTCTTGGGAAGCACAAAATTTAAAGAAAATGGTTAATCATAAAAAACTTTACCCATAAACGAATATGAATGCATAAATGTGTGATGGAACTGAATCAATTTTTATTTTAAATATTCTATTGAGTTCAAGTTGAACAAATACAATGATGCATTGCCAGTATGGTGGTTTAATAAACATTGGTTTTGGTCCTTCTATTCTTCAACTCCAATAGTTATTGTGTGAGATCATTAATTAGGAATACTTTTCTTTATTGGTTGTGGCCTACAGATTGGTTCCCTGCCTTACTAATAAATGATCAGCAACTGACCCATAAATTAATTATTAAAATAGTATATAATCAATTTTTTTATTGAATATTATATAATCAAATTAGTTTAAAGTATTTTGTGTGTCTATTTTATACTTTTTTCAATATTTTTAGATGTAAATAATAATATTAATTAATGATTTATCTTTTGTTTGGGACGTTTTATATCAAATAAGAAAATATATATTTAAGAATTACTATACATATAAATTAAAGATAAATGATTTTTTTAAACTTTCATATATTGTTTATCAAAAATAGAAAGTGACTATAATTTAATATGCCAAAACATTAAATGGTTTATCAATTTGAGATGGATGAAGTATTTTTTATTATTTTAGTTTTTTTTAAACTATCTGATTATATTCTCTTAATCTAATAATATAAAGGAATCAAGAGGTGAGATTATTTAAGGTAAACGGTTGTCAATTGACCACCTTTAGCTTTATTTTTTAATTTTTTTATCATGTATTTAATCTTTTATTATGTATTATTTTATTTTATCTATATTATTATCGATATTAAAATTATATTTTTTTATAAAATATTTCTAACTTCGCCATGTAGGGACTTAATTAGCTCCCATTATGGTTGCCAAAACATGCCTTCCTTTCTTCCTACAAGTTATTAAGAGCATTGTTAGGTACACCAGCAAACCAATCACCTACAAAACTACACCAATTATGCAATTAAAGCCTGAGACCTATTTTAGCTAATTAATGATAACATTGTCGACTACCATTTTTGGAAAGGAAAAAAATGTGCTCAATATATTGCAAATCGTGCTTCACAAACAGGAGGCAATCTTCTATTAATATACTCCATCTGTATTTAAATTCAGTTGAACCGACAGATCGAAATTGAATATACTGTTAGAGAGCTTAGCCAACTGGATTAGGCGACACTTGCATTATACTAAGTTCACTTATACTCATATTTAATCAAAAAAAAAAGTTCGCTTAAAATATTTGATGGAAAAAGAAAATGCATAAAATAGTTTCTTATAATGAGTTAAAAAGAAATACAAATTGTTAATATTATAGAGAGAAGATATAATATAACCATCGAACTATGGCGTTAATTTCATAAAAAAAAAAAGATTTAACCATCGAATAGGCAAATACAAAACAAAATCTTAAGTTTAACGAATCAAAAGGAGAGATATCTTGGAGCTGCATTAATTTCATGTAAACAAATATTGAAAAAGACTTATAACTTTAAACATAACAGTAGTAATACGACTACTACCTAACCATATGATACATGTGAGAGAGTCAATTCAAATTTATAACAAGCCGTGTGCAACAAACAGAACCAAATCGAATATAACCCAAGAAATATATTGTATTCATTTCGGTTAGCTATTATAAAGAAATAAATATTATTTTGATTGGTTTTAGATAAAAAAGATTTAATAATAAACCGAACCAAATCAACTAGTTTTGTTTAGTTTAGTTAATTTTTATTTTATTTTATAAATTTAATTCGGTTCGGTTCGAACGGAAAACTCACGAACATCACTATAAAAACTAGCTAAAAGCGATGACAAACTTTGTTCGCATCTTAATTATCCAGAATGGCACCTACAGACATCACTAGAACTGTGAATAATGTTCCAGAATCCAAATTTGAAGCCGTCCAGACTGTGATGCCAGTCACAGTCACCGATCCAAGACAAATTCGGCAGGTTTTGGCGGTGACAAAGCCAATTGCTTCAGCCAATTTTACGGGTTGCCTTAACATAATCCTCTGCTATAATAAGGCTACAGAGAATGATTCCGGTTTTATTGTGGCTGGATGGATCAGGGAATCTCTAGCACGAGCTTTGACGGAACAGCCGCTTCTCGCCGGACGTTTAAGAAGAGGCGAAGATGGCGGCGGCGAGCTTGAGATTGTGTCGAATGATAGTGGCGTTAGGCTCGTTGAAGCTTCGAATAGTTTGAGTTTGAAGGAGTTTATTGATTTTAAAGGAAGAGAGAAAGCTGCGGCTGAATCTCAACTTGTTTTTTGGAAAAGTATTGATGAGCAAAATCCTCAATTCTCTCCATTATTCTATGTTCAGGTCAGTTCGAATTCCATTTTACCGTTAATTTTGAACAAATTACGTACCATGAGACTCCCACATATATTATAATTCACATTTTTATTTTATTTAAAAACCAAATAATATGTTCTTTTATTTTTGTTTCTATCAAGTTCATTTTTTGTGTTAGTCAATAGAGTAAAAAAACTAAATTAAAAAAAATAATAATAATATGATCTTTCACTTTTATTTTTGTCAACGGTTTCGTTTCTCATATTTGAAAATTAGTTTACCAATAAGTCGCTTGACTCGGTTGATTAACACCAAAAATAGACGAAAAAATTATACTGATGACGGAAATAAAAGCAAATGATGATCTTATCATTTGATTTTTAAACAAAAAAGATTAAAGTGTAAATTGCGACGTGCGTGTTTGATAATGAACTTAATGATTTAAATTAAAATTTCCAACACTTATTTTGAATTTTAATTTTCAACACTTATCGTATTGTTGTATAACGTTTGGTAACACAATTTATGTTGAATAGTGTAAAAAATCACGAATTTTAGCGTGTTTTGCAAACTTAACACGAGGTTTTAATTTTAACAAATTAATACTATCGGTTTCTTGCAATTTTAAACAACGAGCAATTTTTCGTCAAAAAATGCTAATGTGCACACTAAAATAACCATTGTTCCGATGTCTACATTAACATTTGTTTGTCAAAAAATTGCTTGGTGCTAAATTTGCAAAAATATCGAAAATTAGTATCCAAATTTGCCAAAATTAAAAGTTCATGTCAAAATTTGTAAAACACACTAACATCCGGTGAAAAACACCGAGTTGACAACCAGATAATGACATGTCAGAACAAACCGGATAGTGACACATTAGCGATTTTCACCAGATTTTCACTTGGTGTATCGATTTGCAAAATATTGATAGTTGATGTCTGAAAATGATGATTTTTAAACGGCGTGATTAAAATGACAAAACGTGTAAAGTTGGTGAATTTTTATTACAATATCCAGATTTGTTGTTATACTCTTGTACTTATATTTGTATATAAACTTTACATTATGATATAATAACTAAACACTTTATGTATTTTTTTAATAAATATATTAAAATAAACCTTATGAGAAACTTTAATATTCTTAATGATGAGAGTTATGAAACAAATTATGGTATTTAGATGTTTATTTAGTTAGCCAATTTTAAAAATGAAAATAAATTTATAATTTGAGACTTCTAAAATTATAAATAAAATCTGTCATTTAAAATTGAAATAGACAATTATTTTAGAAAATTAGGAAAATAGACATAAAAAGACAGAGAAATAAACATAATTTATATTTGTATCGTTTTACTTTAGAATTAAACGAGGTTATCTTTCTCTTTTAGTTTTGTTAACATTCTAATCATTCTGCTCATTTTACAGTTACTCAACTAAATAAAAAAAACTTAATCAATAGAACTAAATTTTAATTTAGTCTTTAACTTTATTTTTAAGTTAAGTAAAAATAATTTGTTTCTACTGCAGGTAACAAATTTCGAATGTGGTGGATATTCAATTGGGATAAGCTGTAGCATTCTCTTGGCGGATCTTGTAATCATGGACAAATTTCTTCAAACATGGGCCAAAATTCAATGTGATATGCTCTCCAAAAATGAAGACTCAAATTTACCTATATTTTATCTCCCTAATCTAAAGCCATCCAGTCCATCTCTTAATGGCATACTCAGCTCAACCCCAATTGACAATTTTGGTCAAACAATGATTTTCAATATCAGCAAAGAAAATATGATTTTGGAGGAAGAATCATCCAAAAAACTTGCATTGCTTTGCATTCAGGAGGCAGAGCAAAATCTAGGTACTAAAATGTCATTACATGAATTTAATTTTCTTGTGAAAGAAACTACTAAGGTAATCAAAGTGGAGAATTGCAAGAAAAATGAGATTGTCAATTTCAATTTGGAGAGGCATTTTAAAAGTAGTTGTGCAAATTTGAAGGAGTATTTAAAAATGAGTGAGCTAGCTTTTAGAGAAGGTAATAAAGCTATTAGGGTTTCATGTTGGATTGGATCTGTTAGTGATGGATTTGTGTTGGGAATTCCATCTCATGAAGAAGTTACTTCTGATTTCAACATTATTATCACATTCCCCATTGAAAATTTGAACTAAAATCAAAATGTTTTTTTATGTTTATATTAATTATCTTATAAATGTTCACTTGATATGGACAATGTGTTTCCTTTGAAATGTGTAAGAATATGTAATTGCAAAATTAATGAAATAATAGTTCTTTATGAACTTTAAAAAATCATATTTTCCACCTAATAATTTTTCTAGATTAATTTATTAATTTTTAGCTTTATTTTTATTGTGTTTTATGAATTTCACTACGAGTTTAAATTTTAATCTTGAATTCAACCTCCAAACTCTAATATTTGAATCTTGAAGCCTGGTCCTAGATACCGATTCTAAATCTGAATTTTAAATTCCTACTCTATACCTGAAATTTTGAAACTCCAATTTTGGACTACGAATCTCAAATTCCTGGATGATCCAACATGAGTAAGATTGTACAAAAATCAAATTAAATAAAATAATTATTCCAAATTCTAACCAAAGCCCTAAACTCTAAACCCCGACTGTGAATCTACTATACGCCTCATCCATACTCTAACCAAAATCTTAGACTTTCACCCCGAAATCGAACCCTAAACCCCAAACTCTTTAACCCAACCTAAATTTTTTTATCTGAAACTCTAACTCTAGACCCTAAATCCCCACTATCAAGTTTGAACTCTAAACCTCTCCACTCGAAAAATTCTTATAAGAACCAAATTCGCCACCTAAATTATAGACCATCCGTTTATCATGTGACACATGATAATAACAAATATAATAACCAATCATTATGTACCATATTAAATGACCAAATTTTAATTTTAATTAATATGATATTTAATGCTCAGTATCACGTTTATTACTTTCATGTGTCACACGATAAGTGAAAGGTTCATAATCCTACATGTCAAACTTGGTTTAGTCAAGTATTTCTCCACTCAAACTCCGACCTCGACCCTAGACTCCTAGCTATAGATCTAAACTTTAATTTGTCTGAAACTCATATTAATTTGTCTGAAAGATGATTTTTTGTTTAAATTTTAACATTAAGTACTATTTAGAATATTTGTTGAAATATAAAATATTAATTAAAATTTTTTTCATTAAAAAGAGGTCAACCTTTAACATTGAGTACTATTTAGAATATTGCTGAGATATAAAATATTAATTTAAATTTTTTCACTAGAAAGAGGTCAACCTAATATTTTGAAGGTGCAACTGAAAAAAGGAAATATGAAAATGGCAAAATTGATGATATTGCAAGATAGAGTGCAACCGAATCGGAAGTTTAAAGGTGGAGGATTTTAAAAGAAATTAGCCTATTATTATTACAGTATTTATTTTGACTAGATCTGCTTTTAAATTTAGTTTTTTATAATTTTATATATTAGATTGTTAATTAATTGGTGGTTTTCGGTAGCTAAAAAGCCTTTTCTTCTTATACCATTTTTTGTAATTTTTAGTTAAGATATCTTTATTAGAACTGAAATTTTTACAATCCATTTCTTTCATCTATGAGATCTAGGGTTGTTAAAATGGGTTGGCGGGTCGTAAATGTGTCGTGTCGACCCATTCTGTTGATACGATAAGGGTCAACGCGAATACGGTCCATTTAACTAATCGTGTCACAGCCTTCAATCCTAACACGACACGAATTTTAAACGAGTGACAGTGACACGACATGATTAACACATTAAGATAAACGGGTAACAGTCTAGGGTGTGTTGTATTCGGTCGAAAACGAAGTAACCGACCGAACTAAACCAGAATTTTAATTTGGTTCGTTTTTCGGTTAATTCAGATCATTTTCGGTCTTCATTTTTAAAAAGTTTGGTTAATTCGGTTCGGTTCGGTTTTGGCTATGGAATTTCCGAATTAACCGAACCGACCGAAATAACCGAATTATATATTTTGTAATATTTTTTTAAAAAATTAAGATAATTTTGTATTTTTTTAGGATTTAGTTACTAACCTAAAATTGTACTTAAATTATAAATTAGTATTAAAATTATTATTTTTTATTTTATTTATTATTTTTTAATAACTAATTTTAATAAAATTTGGTTATTTTGGTTAACCGAAATAATCGACCGAACCAAAATATTATTACGGTTCGATTTCGGTTCGGTTTCAATATAATTCGGTTTGGTTACGGTTTTCGAAATTTCTAACATTTCAGATTCGGTTAATTCAGTTTCAGTTCGGTTCGGTGACCGAACCGACCGATGCACACCCCTAGGTAACACAATTACATGACTATCACGACACGATTAACACGACCTATTAACATTTAAAAATATTTAAACCATAAAAAATTTTAATCTTAAATTTATCAATTAATACTATTTAAAAAATTAATTTATAAATTAATTTAATTATATTTAATTAATTTAATGATTAAATTTTTTATTTTATAAAATTATAACTATTTTATTTATATATTATTATAAATAATATAATTTGTAAACGGATTAGGCGGATTAGATGGGTTCGCGAGTCAACCCGTGATACGACCCATTTATTTTGTGTCATAAATGGGTCAATCCGTTTATGACACGATCTCACTAAACCTCAACCCAGACTCGCCAAATTTATATGTTAGGGGAATCGTATTATCGTGTCATGCCATTTTGACGCCCCCAAATTGAGATCCTAGCTTTCGATTAAAAAAAGAAGCCCCCTTGATACACAAGAACGTATATGGCGAGTGACTAAATTTGCTTTTAGCTTTTGCATATATGAAACTTTTAAAACCATATTATAAATGCTTTCTCGTGTAGAAGCATTGGACATATTAATGTTTCTTATGAAATTTGTTTTCGTGAGAAACCAGCCTACTCGGTGACGTACACGATAGGAGCATTGCATTCATAATTACTAACTTCTATCACAGCATCGAATTATTATTAGGTGCATTAAATTTCATAGGGAATTATTGAAAAAGTCTTATGACTTAAGCCTAAGAAGCACCGAAACTTCGATGAAGTTGTGTGTCTCGTTTCAAAAACGTTCCGGAAACCGGAAACCGGAAACTCTCAGAAACTCTCGAAAACTCATAAGGAAACGTTTCGGGCTGTTTCTGTAAATAAAAAAATATATACTCATAAAAAAAACCTAAAAAATTCTTTATAAATAATTTTTTTGAATCAATTACCCATAATTTTTATCGTTTACTTCATCTACAATAAAACTTATCTTCTTATTTTTAATGGGTTGAATTATATTTGATTTATTTTACTAATTGGCATAAATATCTAAATAAAATTTAATATATGTAACATTTTATAATTTCTAATATTATAAATATATCCATATATTTTTATTATTTACACGTTTTCCCCACGTTTCGTGTCCTTCATTTTAAAAATTTGCCGTTTCCCCGTGTCCGTTTCGTGTTGTTTCCATGCTACCTATTAAACTTATCAAATTCATTAATGATAGTGTATAACTACTACTACCAAACTAACTTAACATGTGAGAACGTGTATTTAAACTTATAATATAACGGAATAAAAATGTAATCAATAAGCACGTCCCTATATAAAAACTATACCTATAACAAACTTTCTTCACATCTTAATTAACTCAATTTATATGGCAATGTCACACATCACCGCTAGTAATGTCCCAAAAATCCAAGTTGAAGGTATCCAGACGGTGCCGCCCTTTACGGTGACTGATCCGAGACAAGTTCGCCGTGTCTTGGCGGTGAAAGAGCCAATCCGGTCAGCTATTTTTACGGGCTGTTTTAACATAGTCCTTTGCTATAATAAGGCTACGGAGAAGGATTCGGGTTGGGTTGTAGCTGGATGGATCAAGGAATCACTCGCACGAGCGTTGAAGGAACAGCCGCTTCTCGCCGGACGGTTGAGAAGAGGCGAAGATGGCCACGGAGAGCTTGAGATTGTGTCGAATGATAGTGGAGTCAGGCTTATTGAAGCTACGATTAGTATGAGTTTGAAAGAGTTTCTTGTTTTGGAAGGAAGAGATAAAGCTGAAACTGAAGCTGAATTTGTGTTTTGGAAGAATATTGATGAACAAAATCCTCAATTCTCTCCCTTGTTCTATGTTCAGGTCAGTTCAGATTCATTTTATTGTTAAATTTCTTGCTCAATTTCTTTGCTGTAGCTATGGCTGAAATTGATTTTATTGAGATTTGAGAACATTTACTATCTTATAACTTAGGCTATTATGTTTGGTTTAGAAATGAAATACATACTTATTAGTAAAATAATAAGTAAAATACATAAGCGCCAAGCAAAATTCTGTTAGGGTCGTGACTTCAATTCTTACGGTAAATGCTTTTTCTGTCTGATGATAAAAAAATAGCTATTCTTATTTAGAGAATATTAATTTCCAAAAATTACATAATAAGAGTTTCATGAAATTACTATTTTTTATTTAAAATTATGAATTAAAGCAAGGAAAAATTATTAACTATTCAATCAATTTCATAAATTAAACATAGTTTTAGATATTGAAATAATTTACACCGATAGCCTCTAATTTTTTTCCCTCTCTCATTATAGCCTTTTTTATTTATAACAAGAAAATTATTCAATTTTCGCACCAAAAATCTTTTTAGTTAGTTTAGCTCTATAGTTTCATCAATTTAGACGACGTGCTGATGAGATGGGTGCATATGTGGATAATAAAATTATACTACATATAATATGTTATAATGTATTATATATTTGGCGCCACATAAACATCACAGCGTCTATGATTAAAAGAAATCAAACGGAATTAAAGAAGATAATCTTTGGTGTTTATAAAATCAAAGTTAAAACTATTTATTACTCATTTATATAATTTTTTTGAATAGTAATGTCAAACAACTCAAATTGAAAAGTAATAATTTATTTGTAATGCAGGTAACAAATTTTCAATGTGGTGGATACTCAATCGGGATAAGCTGCAGCATTCTGTTGGCAGATATTGTAATCATGGACAAATTTCTTCAAACATGGGCCAAATTTCAAAATAAAATGCTCTCCAAAAATGAAGGATCAAACTTGCCTGTATTTTATCTCCCTCATCTTAAACCCCTCAATCTTTCCCTTAATGGCACATTCAGCTCAACCCCAATTGATAATTTTGGCCAAACAATGATTTTCAAGATCAGCAAAGAAAATATGATTTTGGAGGAAGAATCATCCAAAAAACTTGCATTGCTCTGCATTGAGGAGGCAGAGCAAAATTTTAGTGCTAAAATGTCACTAGATGAACTCATTTTACTTGTAAAAGAATCCACTAATGTAATCAAAGTGGAAAATTGCAAGAAAAATGAGACTGTCAATTGCAATTTGGAGAGGCAATTTATAAGTAGTTGTGCAAATTTGAAAGAGTATGCAAAGATGAGTGAGTTGGCTTTTAGAGAAGGCAATGAAGCTATTAGTGTTTCATGTTGGATTGGAAGTGTTAGTGATGGATTTGTGATGGGAATTCCATCCCATGGAGAGGCTACTTCTGAATTCAACATTATTGTCACATTTCCTTGTGAAAAATAGAATTATATGTTCCTAAAAATGATGGCCTATATGTAAAAAAATTATTTGTTGTGTTCCTATTGATTCTTGAATCAATGATCAATTGATATGGATTATGTGGGCTATGTGTGCCCTTTTTGTTGTGTTAAAATATAAAACGTTTGTAATTTTAAAATTAAGTATTTTGTGGTGAAACTTTATTTTATCTTCTTCTCTCCAGTTTCTTTAAAAACTGGCAATTCAACTCTTGTTATTTCAGTTTGTGCACACTAACTTGCTTTGGTGCATTTGGACATAGTTATTACTAAATTTTATGAAGTACTATATAAAAATTAAAATTATTAACTATAATAAAAATGTAAAACTAAAAATATTAGATTTTAAAAAATATAAAATTTTATACGCACTCCTTTCATAAATATAGACAAAATTTGTTTTGCGTAATGATTAAAACAATAACGGTTTAATTGATTATTTTTTGTTCCCTCCCGTTGTACCATTGTTTTAATTATCCAAATATTTTCAATATTACTGATTGTGTATTTTATAATAAAATATTTTAGAAATACCAATTATTTTTTAGGATTGAAAATTAATTTAAAAGGAATAAATTCATGAGCATAAATATTTATTTAGCCTATGATTATTAATTAAAGTAAATCTTAACGAGTTTTGTATTTTTAACATAAACTTTTAACTTCTATAATTTAAAATACGATAACTTTTTTACAATACCAATAATTTTGAGTTCAAAGGAAATTCAAAACTACACCACGAGCAATATTCTTTAAATATTTTTATTTCAAATATTACATATGCACTATCCTGTAGTGTTTAGGATTGTCTTTGATGAAGTTTATATTTTCAAAAATCATTAAGGAGGAGAAACTATAACCATTGTAATTTAATACAAGATTTAGAGAACTTTGACACGCAATGATCCACAAAAAATTGTCCAATTTAAAATAAAGGATTTTTTAAAAATAGTTCGATTTCGACTTAATTGTGAAGTTTTTATGATCAATTTATAATTTTACCGATTAACTTTGGTGTTTTAGAAAGCATCAGGGGTCAAATTGTAGTTTTATATATCTATTTGCATTTTTTTACTGAAACTAAACGATAAATTTATGAATTTAATTGTAAAGTTTAAAAGATTTATCGGTCAAAATATAATCAACAAGAAGATTATTAGGTAACTCATTGCTCTATATCTAAATATTTAAAGAATTTTGAGTTCAAAGGAAATTCAAAACTACACCACAAGCAATATTTTTTAAATATTTTTATTTCAAATATTACATATGCGCTATCCTATAGTGTTCTGCTAAGAAGCACGGAAACTTCGATAAAGTTGCGTTTCCCGTTTCGGAAACGTTTCGGAAACCGGAAACTCTTGGACACCCGTACGAAACGTTTCGGGCCGTTTCTGTAAATAATAAAAATTAAAATTTATAAAAAATTTAAAATTATTACCCACAAATAAAAAAATCTAACTAGTTACCCATAAATTTTACATTCGCATTGCCCACAATACAACAAATATACTTATTTGTGTTGAATTGTATTATATTTTTTATATATTTATAAAATTTTAAATATTTAGTACATTAAATTGAATTATTTTGTTAATTATCATAAATATTTAAATAATATTTTTATAAATATATCCCTAAATTTTTGTTATTTACACGTTTCCCTCACGTTTCGTGTCCTTCATTTTGAAAAAATTTCGTTTCCCCGTGTTCGTTTCGTATCGTTTCCGTTTCCCGTTTCCGTTTCCGTGCTACTTAGGTGTTCTGCTATTCTATGGTGTTTAGAATTGTCTTTGATGGAATTTATATTTTCAAATATCATTAAGGAGGAGAAACTAACCATTCGAAATATTTTTAAGTAGATTTAGTCCACCACGTCATTTATGGATTAACTTTATCACATTATAACATATCATTAAAATAATATCAATTTTGTAATATTATTATTCAAATATATAAATAAATAACAAACAAATTTATAAGATCGCCATCATTTTGATGAAGTGTCATATTATGATAAGGTTAATCCACGAATAACATGGTGAACTAAGTCTACATAAAAAAAATTTCTAACCATTGTAATTTTAATACTACAAGATTTTAAAGATGCGTTGACATGCAATGATAATAGCCACAAAAATATTGTCCAATTTAGAATAAACGATTTTTTTAAAAATGGTTCGATTTCGACTTAATTGTGAAGTTGTTATAATCAATTTATAATTTTACATATTAATTTTGGTGTTTTAGAAAGCATTAGGGGTCAAATTGTAATTTTGTATATCTATCTGCAATTTTATTTTTTGATATTTAAACCAAATATAAATTGATTATTTTATGAATTTAATTGTAAAGTTTAAAAATTTATGGGTCAAAATATAATTAACAAGAAGATTATTAGGTAGCTCATTGCTCTATATCTAAATTTTTAAAGAAGGCATGAATAGAAAAGAAAGGAATTTGAGGAAAGGGTTTATAAAGAGTTTTAGCAGAAAAGCAGAAGGGTTTATAAAATACACCAATTCATTGCTTGGAGATGGAGAAAGGAACTTAATTTATAGAAGTGCTAAAGAGAGAGTGTGATTGAATTTTATCAACGAGCTATAGTTTAAATGGTATAAGCGCCGGAAAATAAACTGTTCAATTCCTTCTGCGCGCTCCCCCACTCCAATTATATATAAAAAAAATTGAATCGTTTTTCAAAGAATGGAGAACAGTAGCAGCAGTAGAAGTAGCAATAATAGCATTGTAATGAGAAATCAAAGAAAGCCATTAGAGAATCCCTTTACTTTTAAAGTGCTTCAAGTATTTACTGGCTTTGGCTTTGGTTGTGGCGTTGGTATTGGTGTTGGAAAACCCATGAATTTAGGTAACCTTTTATTCTCTCTCTCATTTTTTTTTTCTGTTGTTTATATAGCTTTTCTTCTTGTTGTTGTTTTGCTTTATTTCATAACTAGGAAGATGAATTTTGGGGAATTCTTCAAACCCAAGAATGGTAAAACCTGTTTGAAATGTCTGCCTAAATTTGACTCAACTGTCGTTTGAGTTTGATGTGTCTGTTTGTTTTTTCATACTATTTTAAGAAATTAGAACATCAAGTTATTCTTATTCGGTAAGAGAATTTGGAAATTGAGGAGAAAGTTTGTGTCTTTAAATGAATAAATTTCGGTTGTGTGGGAAGAGAGAGCACTTACTGTTATACTGGAAATGATAGTGTTTTGAAGAGGTGTTTTAATCTGTTTATTATGTTCTATGTTTGATGTATATATACTGTTCTTCTTATCAATTCTAACTGACTATTTAGAAAAATGTGGAAGACTACTATTTAACCATAATTAACTAGTTAAATGGATGGTCGTCTTCAAAAGGAATTGCAGATGATTTCTAGTGATTGTATGTGATGCAAATGACTCCTTTTCGAGATGTTGAAGTCTAGGACAAGATATATCTGCAGGTTTTTTTCTCCCAATTGTATGTGATTGTAAAGGACTAGATTACTTGTTTATCTTATAAGTATCAATTGATGAAAGAGTGAACTTGGTCGCATGTGAGCTCGCATTCTTGCAACCTGGTGCGTGTGTGATTGTAGTTTTAAGTCATGGTTCTTTAACTTCAATGTAAATCATGCTTTAGCTTCTTGTCGAATCAAGCTACAATTTTGAAAAAAAATGGATCAATTTTTCCTGTGTGGTACCAAAAGTGCGTTCATTAATAGGTAGCTCATTGCTGTTTTATCTTCTACAAAAGTGATTATGTTGCTGGGGAAATCTCTTAATTCTTATGTATATCTCTGTCTCATCTATTTAATAACATACTCATATTGCTTCAACTACTATTTAGGTGCGTTACCAATGGTAGGGCAAGTTATGAGTGCAACCAGAGGTGCAACTGACGCCTTTTCTGGTGCTAGCAGGCATGTAAACGATGCTGTAAGTCAGTTGTTTGTGCTTTATTAATTTTCACTATGATTTTCATTGTTTCAGTTGAATTTGACGTGACCGCTCTATTCTCTCCCTCTTTTCTCAGTTGCGGAAGATAGGAGCTAAGAGAATTGAAACAGGCATTGGGTGTGGAGTTGGATTCGGATATGGCTTTGGAGTTGGTATGTCATGTGTCATCTCTTCTCATGGAACAAGTCCTTACATTTCTTCTACATGATTGCCAATTTTTCATATAACATTATTTTTGGCTCTACTTGTTTATGCCCTTGCACAGTGGGCTAATTCTATATCCTAGAGTAAATAATAATCCCTTGATAATTATTAAATTATATTTAATTTAACTCATAAAGAATGTGCAGTGGGAAATTTCTCTTCATAGTGCCGAAGTTATATATAAACGTGCACTTTAAATATGAGTACATCGGATAGACCGATGGAGTTTGCATCAGTTGAAGTCATGTCGATTCAAATTAAAAGAAGGATCAAAAGGTTCCCGAGGTTCAACTTGGGTGCTTTAGTGATTAGTCTTGGATAATGGATACCGATCATTCCAAACTGTGAAATTAAATTAAGAATATGATAGGATGAGCTTATCATTTAATGGAATTGGCAACTCATTTGCATGTTGTTTTTCATAAGACCTTTAGTTTCTTCATTATTCACAGATTTGATGGCTGAAATTGACTTTTGTGTGGCAGGTCTGGCTGTGAAACCTGGAGTGGTTCAGAAGCTTCAACTAAGCCTCATGGTATGTGAAATTGTGTTGTATAACGTGTATGTATTTTCACAAACCAATCTAGCTCTTTGGGCGTGGGCTCACAATAGATAGACAGACACCCAAATAATGCTTCTTATAATTTGTTCCTCTCTAAATGTTGACTGCCAAGTTTGTTAGGAAGCAATGATGAAGATGATGACAAAACTTGGAATGACTCCCAATTTATTAAATGGTGAAGGTGGTCTTCCTATGCTCACGCAAAGTGCTATGAACACAATGGGTGGACCCTTGGTTCAAAGCCCACTAAAAAGTATTACACAAATGACACCACAGTTTCCTGGCCAAACATCTCAAGGCACTCATGGTCTTGGAAATATGAGTCCAAACTCAAGCTATGGAAAGTCTACATTAACAAGCAGTGTAGCTGACACACCATTTGGCAGTCGCACAGAAAAGGTCCTCAGCAGTTTCTTACAGAGTCCGATTCTGAAAGAAGACGACACCAACCTAAATGAAGTGGTATGCATGCTGAATCTTTTCTATCTCTTTCCCCTAGATTGCTATGCTCATTTTTTCAGGTTAAAATTCCTTTTTTTCCCTCCATTATAAGTTATATGTGGGTATTGTGCTTCATAGTTCTCAAATATCTTACTTTACTTGTTGCGATCAGCCTTCACTAAGGTAGTATAATAAAATGACTGATGATTAAGAAATGTAACTTTATACCTTTGAAAATGTCATTGGTCTTAGTCTCATATGATGATTGGTGGAATTAATGTTATACATTTAAGTACTTGGAGTGGATGCTATTGATGGACCTTTATAAATTCGTTTGTAGGTCCGTACTCGGTCCTTGTGAAAATTCTTATTAACAAAAAAATGTACATGTGGGAGCCTTAATTGAAGCCTATGAAGCTTGGTTTCCGGTTATAAATTAAGTAGTTTAGTTGATTTTGATTTTAATGGTCATCATTGCCTTGCTGATGTTTAATTTTTATTTTGAGTATACCATCATGTGGATGCTGATTTTAATTGCCATACCACGTCCATTTCGACTTTTATTTTCATAGAAATTACTACCTTTTGAATTGTGATCTGGAGTTCAGAAATTATTCCATTTCATGATGCCAACTTGAAGTTTTGAGATTTAGACAAGTATGTGGCCGAATAGTTTATAATCACATCGGAACGAATTAATCGGTTTATCTTTGCTTGAAAATTTTAAGTGAAGATTCAATTCCTTTTCATTTTTAAAGTCTGAAATTTTTTCATTTAATTTTGCTTGGTGGAACCTGTACTATAAAGCAATATGCTTGGAATAGATAGCGGAGCTCTACAAGAAAAACAGCCACATCATTCAATTGTTCTGCCTTACGTTAAATGAGTATGTAAAGGGGCCAGCGAATATGCTTCTATGCATGTCATATTTTTACATGGACCATTGAAGTGGCATTCTCTGTAAACACAAAAGGTGTTTTATGGACTGATTTTTCGCTCTTTTATGAATATTATGTTGTCTGAAACAATTCAAGTATTTTTGTCTAATTTTTTGATGATATGTGACAGGCTGGGCGCCTGCGGTCAGAAAACAACCTACTTCAAATGGTAATTATAATATTGTCTCTGCTCATCTTGAAGTTGATTTGTCAAGTATATTTTATTAGCACCGAATGTGAATTTTATGTAAAAATATCGCCGAACTCATGATATGCACGAAAATTTATATTGTTTGATTGGAATCAAAATTTCTAATCAACACAATTGGAATATGAGTGCAAGCTTTTTCGCCATGAAGCAAACCTTCAGTTCAGTGACGACTGATGAAATGTGTTGAATGGCTGCATTTGTTATTGTTTTTCAGGTGTTGAAACACCAGAAAGTCATCGAAGGGCTTATGGAGGAGAATGAGAAGCTTCGCGAAATACTGGTGGAAGACCTAAAAATATCACCCAGCAAGCTCCAATCTAGTTACTCATCCAGAACTAAGTCTGCATGCGATGATTGTTTTGAGTGCCGAAGAAGACGGAGAAAAAGCAGATGAAGATAAATTATCACCGGTGAAAACATTCAAATTTTGACCACTTATAACAATTACCAGTTGAACAAATTGATTAAACATCAAATATACACAATGTTATACAGAATAACGGAAGTTTCTCGTGTTTTACTTTCAGGATTTCATTTCTGTTTTTTATAAACTTTTTTGAAACTCAAATACATTATATTTATGACTTATTCTTGTAAAAACATCTTTTGTTGTTTTCATTTCAACGTTTTCAATTTCGTGCTCCACAGCCGGAAAGCTTATGGAGTCAGCCATACGGTTTATCTGACCAATGGTGGTCTGTGAACATATTTGATAAGCTTAAATGGAAAATTATACTACAAACACAACTCTTGCGCCATGTCATTCGTGTAATAAACTAATAGTGCTGTTTCCGATCTCTAGTGGTTTTTGTACGAATCTATAGTGCAAGAAGACGTGCAGAGTCTTTTTATCTTTTAAGCTGACGTGCAAAGTTTTTATTGCTCATCTCTATGATTTTGATAAGTCTAATTTAAAGTCTCAATATTAAGTGGTAGATATGTTTGGAATATTTTAGACTTCTATACTGCCAAAGTTTCCGTCTATTTGTCACCAACCAGAACTTACAGGGAAAGTCGGTTCCACTTTCCAGCTTATCATAAGTATTACTGCTCAGACAAAATGAATGGACAACCCCCCAAAATTAGTTAAAGACATTTTATTTTTACAATAATTTTTAATAACAGGAAGGAAAAGTTTGAGTCTACTTGTAATATTGATTTTGTAAAATTAATTCAATTTTTTTTATTTTTTTATTATCTATATAAAAGGGTAAAAGGATTTTTGCCATTTTCTCTTGTGGATGTGCTAATAAAATTATTATTTTATCAAAAAAAAAAACTAAAGTGAAATGAGATAGCATGTAAATGGTGATGGGTTGGGGGTACTAAACAAGTAAAAGTTCGGATGGATTTTTGAGAAAAGATAGCTTTAATATCATCTATATCTATCCCATGTTCTTCAGCTTTATTTTTATGGTGAAAAAAATGGAAAAGATAAAAAGTTGTGTGTGATTCTGAGCTCTTTTTATTTGGTATCCAATGCTTTTCTATGCTATGCCCCTTTTTGGCATGAGATTCCAATTTGCTTCTCTAATCTAGTTATTCTCTATTACCTTCTAATCTGGCAGTTAAGTTAAAATATGAGGCTAACACTTTAAAATTGTCGTTCATAACGATAACGACAATTTTAAAGTGCTAGCCTCACATTTTAATTAAATAGTTATATATATATATATATATATATATATATATATGAATACGGTTTGAACAAGTGAATTCACTTAAACTAGATAAGCGCTTTCTCAACTCTCATATATACGTCTAGTAGTAATAGCAAATAAAGTAAGTTATATAGATTCACTATAATTATAATCAATTAATAGTGACTAATTTATCTGCGGATATAGTCAGTGTTTGTTAAACTTTCACTGAGAATAAGTAAATATGCTTAGAGAAAGAATTGGAAGAATAGAATGACGGGTGTTCTTCATTTGTGTCTCACTGTGTGAATGATGGGTGTTCTTCATTTGTAATTTATGTCAATCTAAACAAACAATAAAAAACATGAAGAATTTATTTGATAAAAATAAAATATATTTTAGTCTCTGAACTTATTTTCAAGTGGAAAAAACACTCATTAAGCTTTAAGTATAGTCTAATTAATTTATATCATTATATTTTTGTTCTTATTAGAAATTTATAAAAAATTATGGACTAATTTACACTAGCCTAGTACAATTCTATATTCAATATATTCTTAATAAATCTCATAGTTGATGGATATAATAACATATTTGGCCTAATTAAATAAATGTGTAAATGCATGTAAGAATTCATAGGCAATTATTTTTGAAGGTAAAAAGTGCATTGGCCATAAAATAAAAATAAAAAAATCATCCTCATCCTCAATATTCATACAATCTCTTTATCACCACACAACCATACATATAATTTAGTGGGGATAAGAAACCATGTGCAGGTATCACTTTCATACTCATGTCTCAACATAATATCATTATCCCCACCACCACCAACCATACTTTCTCTCTCTAAAACTTCTCTCTTTCTCTCTCTAAAAGGACACCTCCCCATTTCCAATAAAGCTATTCACCACATCTACCACCTAATCACCTTTTTCTTTTCTTCTCCACCACCTAATTTTTCTTTCCAAGTTCAGTTTATAATTAATGTCAAATTAAGCTAATTAATGAAACCAGAATTATAATAATGGACAATCACAACTTCAATAATTCAATTGCATGCATATTCTTTTAACCTCACAGTTTTGAAGTCTATCACTATGCTAATGTAAATGTAAATGCTAATCATTTTTAGTTTATTAGACACTAAAGTAGTACTAAATGATTTGTTTTTATTGAGCTAAAGTAGAAGAAAATGCAATCAATGTTCTCAAGCTAATTAATCATGGGAGTAATAAATAAAGAAAATACAAACAAGAATCAGTCTCCCTTATTCATCTAAAGTCAAAATGTTACACAAGATCTGTAACAAATATCTAGCTGATAATTAAATCTCAAAAAACATCTTCACTCTATCACAAATGCAACTCCAAGAATCAAACATAAGATAAATAAATGAGATCATAAAACAGAAATTAAAAGAATACACAAATAAATATCTTGATCTACAGAGACAGCCAATTAAAAAGATGTAAAAATGACCAAATGATGATCAACATGCATGGGGCTAGGGTTTTTAAGCAAATAGTACTGCAACTCCTCCGACCACTGATAACAGAGCTGCCATGTTACTAATTCCAAGAACGAAAGCTCCTGAATCAGGTGTTGCAGTTGGAGTCATTGTCGGAGTCATGGCGCCGGTCGGAGTCATGGCACCGGTCGGGGCCATACCTGGGGCCGCTGGCGCAGGAGGAGAGCTCATTTCAGGTGTCATTGATGGTGCCATTGATGGTGTCATTGGCATTGATGGGCTCATTGATGGGCTCATTGTTGGGGTCATTGTTGGTGTCATTGACGGTGGTGGAGTCATTGACGGCGGTGGGGTCATTGTTGGGCTCATCGATGGAGGAGGAGAACTCATTGGTGGTGGCATCATCGGAGTCGTAGCTGGTGGTGGTGTCATGACAGCGGGAGGTGGGGTTGACATCATGGGAGGTGGGGTTGACATCATGGGAGGTGGTGCTGCGGTGGTTGGCGGAGGTGATGTGGTGGTTGTCGGTGCCATTGTTGGTGCCATTGTTGGTTGGGCGATGGAGGATGTTGCAAAGCAAGCAAGCAGTAGGGTTGTTATAAGCATGGCACGTGTAAGAGCCATGACTGTTCTTGTCTGTAAATTTTGAAGGAAATTAGGGTTTTGAGAGAGAAGAAAAAAAGTGTATTGAAGAAGTAGAAGAGGAGAATTACTATATGGTTTATATATAGGGGAAAGGAATATTTTGGAGAATTTTATTATGTTATTTTAACCAATGAGTGCATACGCATTTCATACCATTTGGACATAGTGGATGACATGAAATAAACAGGATTTGAGATAATATATTTATATTGAGAAAATAGTCATTCATAAGTCTTAACCATAATTTTATGTTGAAGAATCAAATTAATTCCATATGATCAATTAAGGTTAAATAGATCCAAAGTTTTCTAAAATCAAATTAAATGGATCCAAAATGATATGGAATTATAAAAAAGAAAAAAAATTATTTGATCTAAAAATATAAAATATAATCAATTTGTTGGAAATCTATTCAAATTTTCAAAAATCGATTTAATATTTTTCAAAATTAATTTTTCTAGAACCATGTATCATCTCGATTGAAAACTCTTGTTAAAAAAAATACACATTCAATTAATTAATAGGCACAATCGAATTAATTTTGTCAAGCTGAATAGATTTCCAGCGAATGATCAAATTCAGATAAATTTAAATTTTTGAAAAGTTTGGATAGATTTAAAAAATCAAAAAAATTGATTTTAGCACAACTAGGCCTTTATTTAAACAGTTTATAATATTTGGCGTGTTTCAATAACTTTTTACATTTAAAGGACTTACTTGAACTACAGATTAAATGTGGAGTGCATATTTATACCTTTTTCCTTAATTTATTACTTAACTTTGAATTTTAGTTTTTTTCTTTTTTATATAACATATTATAATTAATGAGAATTTATATGTCATTTAGTTATTTAAGTTAACAAATAACTGCTTGAAAGAGTAATATTTGAGCCAAAAGAAAAAATTGGAACCTCCTTTGATTAGGATCAAACAAAAATGTGGAATTGTTTAGAGCCATCGGCGTGTGAAATGCGGGGACAATTATGGCAGCATGTGGCATTCCGCACCGAGTTGACAAAAATAGTTTATAAAATTATTTTATATTTAATTTAAAAATAAAAATTTTCTATTTACAAAATGCATCAGAAAAAAGGCCAGTATAGAATCATATTTTTTAGTTGTATAACATTTCAAATGACTTATAGTTTCTGAATAAACACTGAATTTTTTAATTTTAAGAAATTAATCTTAATCTTTTAGTAGTTTTAATTTTTTTAAATTGTACATTGTTGGTTAATAATAAAAAAATATTATTTTAATTTAATTTTAACAGAAAAATATTTAGACTTTAAATTAACTTTTTACTGTTTAAAGTAATCAAGTTAGAAATTTTAATCGATAATTTTTTTATCAAAGTTAAAATTTCCATCAATGACAATAAAAATTACATAAATGAATGATTTTGCAACAAATTGAAAAAAAATATATTTTAAGATAATGACGAGAGCTGTAAATATAGTCATTGAATAAGACCTTTTTAACCATCAAAAGGTTATCCAAATATAATTTTGTATTAAATATTAAAACTACGATTTTAAAACCGCTCGATCTTTAAAATTTCATGTTTTTGCAAATCTTATCTTCAATATTGATCTAAAAGATAACTAGATAAAAAAAGAAATGGTTTTCCGGCTACCAAAAATACCACCTCCTTTATTTTATGATCTTTTCATTATTTAAAATGAGATGATCATCTATGTAGAGTTTTATTAAAGAAAGAAAATAGAATTAAGAGGATGGATGAGATGGTTTTCCGACTAAAAAGCGAAAACTACCTTTTTAAAACTATGGGTTTAGTTCTATCGTTTTAGAGAAAAGGGAGATAATTTTATTTTTTAAGTGAGAGAAGAATTTTAAGTGATAATTCATTATTAGAAAACTAGTTACTCTTAAAGTAGACCTCTAAATTCAAATGTGTAGTTAATTTTGTATGAGAGATTCTTAGGTAGACTCAGTCTACCACGTCATCTGTGGACTAATCTATCACATTATGACATGTCATTAAAATAATGGCACTATCGTAATTTTGTTTATTACTTATTTATACTTTTGAATAGGAATATTACGATAGTGCCATTATTTTAATGACGTGTCATAATATGATAGTTTTAGTCCACGGATGACGTGGTAGACTGAGTCTATTAAGAATTTGTCATTTTGTATTCTTAAATTATGATGAAGGAAAGTGTTAAAAATGTCCCTCAATCCAAATAAAGGTTATGATTTCAAGGCAAGAACATTCTGAAGAATCTTCTAGACAAATGGGAGATAATGGCTGTAATTTAAATAAAGTCCACTTTTATATAAAAAAAAATAGACAGCGGCTTTTGTTATTTTCTTATACCATAAATGAAAATATTACCCCCCATCCTAATGAAAAGTCACTCTTTTAAATTTATTTATAATTAGTGGAGTATTTCAATTATTACTAACATCATATGTATCTTTATTAATAAGATAAAAAAAATACTCATAATATTGACCAAATAAAACTACTCATAATATTGACCAAATAATTAAAAAAAGGTCAAACATTTACATCCATTTTTACTTATATTCAAATCTTTCAAAAATGTTTATATCGTCTTGAAACATAGATTTTTGTTCCAAAAATGTCCAAACCTTTTAAATATGTCAATTTTTTATTTGAGAGATGAACTCCATAGTGTGTGCCGTTGAGTGAATGGACATTTTCGAAACAAAAATTAGTATTTCAGGACGATATCGACACTTTTGAAATTTTTACACATTTGTGAAATAAAAACTCATGTTTCGGGACAATACATACATTTTTGAAGGGTTTGGATATAAGGGAAAATCAAACAATATGATCCTCCATTTTTATTTTCGTCAACAGTTTAGTCTTGTCGTTTATTTTTAGTGTAAATCAGTTGAGTCAAAAGACTAAATTAAAAAAAATCAATTTATTCCTTAAACTCACATTTGTAATACGTCTAAATAAAAATCACATTTGTTATGAAATTTAGTGAGTTAATGACTTCAATTAAATTTTTAATATTCATTAATGTTTTATTTTTTTTGAAAAAGTATTCTTTTAGTTTTTTATTTTTAAAAAGTAATTTTTTTTAGTTTTTTATTTTTAAAAACTAAATTAAGTAAAAATAAACAAATAAAAATAAAAATAAAAAAATCAAATAAATAAAAATTATTGAGCCATTAGATTCCATAAATTTATAATTTTTATTTTTATTTATATCAAAAATAAATTTAAAGACTAAACTGAAATTTTAATTTCATTAGTTAAGACCTTTGACTCAGTAGACTAATATAAAAAAATAGCGGAAAAATTAAATCATTGACAGAAATAAAAAAAATAGAGAATATATCGTTTGATTTTGAAAGAAAAGAGATAAAAGTGTGAATTATAACATATGAAGAGGATTCAAAATAATTTAATGGGTTAATTGCAAATTTATACACGAACTTTACCCTAATTTGCAATTACAACATAAACTTTGAAACTTGACAATGTTAGTAATCAACTTTACACTTTTGGCAAATCGATACACCAAACACGAAAAACACTAACGTGGACGTTGTAATATATCGCCATGTGTTTTTGTGTGATTGGTCGGTGTACCAATTTGCCAAAAAATGAAAGTTGGTTACTGACATTGCCAACTTTCAAAGTTTATGTTGTAATTGCAAATTAGGGTAAAGTTCGTGCATGCATTTGCAATTAACCCTAATTTAATCTACTAATAATACTAAATCCTTACCAAAAAGATAGTGTTTTTTTTCAGATTATATAAGAAAAGATAGTATATTTAATTTATCATAAATTACAATGAATTTTTAATTAATATATGCATAACATATTTATGACACATAATTTAAGTGGTCCTACATAGAAAGTAAGAACTTGCATTGCTTTCAGAAAATGTAAAAGAATTTTTTTAGCAACTTTAATATCAACGAAACAAAATGAACCACATAAATCACATCATAGGTCACTAGAAAAAAGTACTAATAATTTTCCTTGGGCTTATGAAAAGTAGCAAACATGTTTTGAAAGTAATGAAAGAACATAATACAAAATATGAAGGTTTATATATGTATGTTTTCAAAATATACTATTTTCATATAACAATTACCCACATTTATTATATATTTATTTTTAGAAAACGGAAGGTTACCCAACAAATCCAAACTAAATCACGACAAATTGTTAATGTGTCACTTGACCGGCGAATTGCCTTATAGAAAATTTTAAACATAAATGATCGGATAATCTCCCATTTTTAAACAAAAAATAATATTAGATTACTGAAATATAACAAATTAAATATCAATAACCCGTCTATAGATGTGATTAAATATCGATAACCCGTCTACAGAAGTGATCAGAAAAAGATTTAACCTCTGGTAGTTAGAGAAAATGATATACAGCAAAAAATGCATTGGAAAAGTCTTGGACAAAAGTCTAAAGTAAAACACAAGGTAAGCTTAAGCTGGCTATTAATGAACTCATAAATGCGAAGGCATATATACAAGAATTGATGGGCATGTTTTATTTGGAATTTTCAAAGATGACATGATTTCTTAATGAATATTGAATTTAGGAGAGACATGAATTGATATTCACATGTATTAAACTTTAACATTTCACAGTTTCACTTAAAATAGCAAACTTATATGGTTCACATTTCAGACCACAAAACAGCTTGTTCCAGGTTGTCTGAAAACTCCATATTGTTGGCATGTAGCTATACGAATAAGTATGGGCAGAATTAGGACACGGAATAGACAACCGCCTTTTTCCGATTATCCCTCTACCCATTTCGGCCATTCCGCTCTTTTTCTTCAGTCACGGCCGTTTTCCTTCTATCCTACCAAACTAGGGAAATCCAAAGGGCCCGATTTGCTTCAACCCAAATCTTAGCCCTTAATTCTATACCAAGAAAATTGGATAGAACAAAAGAATAACACACCAATCACACAGACATTATCCCAGATTTTGTTTGGAATTATGCAGAGGGGTAAAAATCACTTGTAATTTTGTAAAAATGGTTACCTGAGATAAAATAATCCATAATTCAAACAGTACACAGTTCAGCAAATACAGAAACTAAAATGCATTTGTATTTAGCCACCAGAACAACTCAAATTTAGGTTCTCAAAGGGAAATCACTACATGTAAAGTGTATCTTCATACCAAAATTGATGAACTCCAACCTATGGCTTCATTGTTTTATATATCTATTATAGAAAATGAACTAAACCAATTATACAAAACTAAAACTATACGTACATAGCACCGTATCTTTCTCGTTTGACATTTCAGACTGTTTCTGTAGTTGTCCGATATCGTCATTTTTGTTAAGCTTTGTTAGGCCTTGAACAAAATTTCACCTTTGATCACTTAGTAGCGGTTGGGTTGTAGGAGCTGCAAAAAAAAAAAGACACAAATAAGTTCAAATCCAAGTAGTCACGGAAAATGCTGAAGCATACATTGGCCAGAAGTAAGGATTAAGAGAGGGAGGCTTCATCCGCTTCTAGCACATGGATGCATAAAGATGAAGAAGATTGAGAACGATGACCACAGAAATTTAGAAGATTTTTTTTATCACTTCACCATAAAGAGAGAGGAGGCAAAGAAGGGCAAAGCACTACCTCTTTCACCCTCCAGATAGATAGCATGAAATGATGAATAAGGTCTTACATATAGAAGCCAACAAAGCAGATGCATTCATCACGAGTAACTCTTAGGTTCAGAAACAATTGTTAAAGTTTTCTGCACAAGATTCTTAAATTTCTGGCTTCCAGTTTTAGTAGTCATATGCGTGTTGACATTTACCATATACATATTGTTGAATCAAAATCTTAATAACTTTAGCTGCATTTTATTAAATTTTTAGCAGCGTAAATTGATTATCAGAGTGAAAATGGTTAACTATAGAAGTTCAAAAACTATCGTCATACATATAACCAAACTAACGACAGACTTGTATGGGAATAGAAGGGAGAAGTTGAAGCATAAGAAAAGCAGAAGAGAACAAAATGTTATTTTACTTTTAAGTTTTGATGCAACAGCAGAGTTAGAAATTTTTCAATCATGGATATATTACTGAAAATGAATTTTAGCTATTAAATTAATCATAAAACAAAAAGCTTTGATTTCACAAACATGGCATGATAAAGCATGTCTATACCATACAAATAAATTTTTCTAGAATTAGTCTAATTCAAAATGAAACATTTACATTTTTCAAGGGGAAGGGTAATGAGGTGTAAATAGATGGCTGTCCTGAGAAAATCAAGATTATGATATTCAAGTTTGGCCAGAAACTTAATTGTTGCAGGCTATAAAAACCAGCATGCTCTGCTATACCTCATAAACATCATGTTTGACTGAACTAATGATATCAGCAATTTCTAGTATCTTAATTTGTCATTTTCGTAAGACTTGTGAACTGGCAAGTAAGCATTCAACCACAATTAGCTACATAAACTCCATTGAAACTAGGTATATAAACACTATATCTGAGTTTGTGTGTGTCAAAGAAGTTCACAGCATACCTTCATGACTTTGTCGTCCACTAGATGATCTCATCAGTTTACTAGTTTTCTCGGAAATTTCAGCCGCAACCTGACGTGATAAAAGAAGCCCAGCAATAAGAGCACAAACCATCAGCATATAAAAAACTGCATCCCATCCAATTGTTGACAGGAATCCAGTGAAAAGAGGACCCAGAGCTGCACCCATTGAGCCAGTTCCGTCAATAATAGCAGTCACAGTGGCCAGGGCTCGAGAATCTCCTCTCAGGGAACTGTGAGTGCCGAGGTCAGCAGATACTGCAGTTGTGATGAGTGCATAAGGCCCATTTACAAATAAGCCAGCAATCATCATGAGTACGATGTTCATAGTCTGTGAGATACTGCCATATTGCCGATATAAGTACAAGCAAGGAATTGCAATATACATAAAACTGGCTGCTGTAATAGCTCGAGCTCGGAGCTTATCAGAAATGTAACCAGCAAGGATCCCACCAACAATGCCCCCAACATCAAATAGAGTAGACAGATTTCCAGCAGATTTCACCGACACATATTCTCCACCAATTTCTGCAAGAAGGAAATATAATGAATAATTGAAGTGGCAGAAAGGGCCCGGCAATCAGCTACAACCATTTGCAGGCTACGGAAACAAGGAACTCAGTTGTGAAGCAATAGACATTTGACATTAAATCCTGAGCAAGTCAGCATCTAATATATGACGGGAAAAAATTCTAAGCAGTCTCATTTTCAAACCTCCATGTAGAATCTACAACCCATGATATGACTGATTTTTAGTCTGAACATGTATACAACTAATAATAAACAGAGTCTCAATATGGTAAGGTGGTAAAAAATAGGAATCTGTAAGCTACGTGCATGTGCTTTTTCCAAGTTTAAAAGAGTTTTAATTTGAAAGAGAATTAATTAAAAAATTTGGTATATTCATAGCAAGGAGCACAATCATATTGCTAGCCACAATATATAGACTTTATACATTGGTCAGATAGTTGTTATAAAAATACATATTTAAAGTTTCATTTTTTCCTGTGTTAGACAGCATTAATATTAATTAGCATTTCTTCAATAGTCAAGAAAATGACACGGGATACCAGAAATATACTAATAATTCCATATCCTACAAAATCAAAATATTCCAATTCTACATTTCAGTCCATTTATGAATTATAACAATAAACTACCAAGTCCTATACAACACTTATGATTCACAAACCAAATGGCAACAAAAGCAGGTAAAATTTTGTAATAGACATATAACGGAGCAAGAAAAAAACCTGTCTGGCTCAGATAAAACGGTAGCCAATACAAAAATGTATAGGCCACAAGCTTGGAGAAAAACAAGCATAATGCGAATGGTATAACTCCTGGAATCAAACAAGCTTCAAAAAGCCCAACACTTTTCCTCAATGTGGATCCAGTTCGAACTATATCGTCATCCGCCTCTTGTTCTCCACTCCCTTTTGCTTCCTGAGCCTCCATATCACTAGGCACAGCATCTGCCTTCGGTGTTGTCGGGCCGTGAGCAAATGGGAATCCGACATCCTCAGGATAAGGAGCCAAAAACAACAAAACTAAGATCCCACCTACTATAATAAGTCCACCGGGAAGTATAAAAGACCAACCCCAACCATATTCCAACACACTAGCAGCAAGAAGCGACCCGCTAATATTACCAACCGAAGTATGTGCATTCCAAATCCCCATTATCAACCCTCTTTTCCTTTTACCAAACCAATTACCAATCACAGCCACAACAGACGGCCAGCCAGTAGCTTGAAACAACCCAGCAAGCATTTGCATAAGCAAATAAAACCAGAACACATGAACATTCCAAAAGTATCCCATCCCAAACAAAACAACAAAGAATCCACTACCAATCATACCAGACGTCAAAAACAATCTTAAATCCAACGTATCACCTAAATGCCCAGCAACATACATACCCAACGAATAGCAAGCAAGAAAAGCAACATCAATCTCACCCAATCTTGACGTACCGTCCGGTCCATTAAACGGATGCCACCCTTTATTTTTCCCAAATCCAAAACCATTCTCTTTAACAAACACATTCCCAACTGGCCATGGATACCCATCAGGTGATGAATTATGGGGTGCAGGATCTAAAACACTTTTAACTATACTGGTGGGTTTTCTTGAAGCGTGGTAACAAGTATATGCAATAAAAGTAACGAGCAAGATTACATATCTGTATGTATTTAAACTCCAATCTTTACCTCGTATGCTTCTTACAAGCACAATTCCAGGTGGCGGTGTCCTCATCAAATCTAAATTTATTGCCATGTCCGTTATAATTCTTGATCAGTGCACAAAAAAGATTGAATCTTTTAGGTTAAATGGAAGAAAAATCGATCAAGAAACGCTGGTAAACCATTGATCTTTGGTTTAGAGAGATAGAGAGAGGTTTGACTGGTGAAGTTAGAGGGAGAGAGAGAATGGCGGGAGTGAGAACGGGGAGACGCTACAAAAGGTGGGAAGTTGACACGTGGCAAAATATTTAATTTTTTGGACGCTTGAGTAGTGTGGTTCGTTGCCACGCAGGCTAGAGATTACGTACGCTGGAATCATACGAAATGGATGCTTTTCTTTTTAGAATATTCTATTTTAGATGTTTTAATTCTAAATTAAGAGAAAAAAGTAATTTATATGCCTTAAAATTTGACTACAGGATCGAGTAAACCCTCAATATCAGAAAAGATTCAAATATACCCTTAACGTCTTGAAAATTAAACAACAAGACCCCCCAATTTGACAATCAAACCTGTAATGTCTTATTTATAAGTCAAAATAAAAATCTAATTGTTCACTTTTTAATACGTTAAGAGCAATATTTGAACTTTTCCGAATATTAAAGGTTTGCTTGATCCTGTAATCAAAATTTAGAGGTATAAAAGACCCTTTTTGTCTTAAATTAACTATCTAAAATTTTATTACTTTGTAAAAAATAAAATAAGTACTTATCATTTTTAGTTAATATAATATATTTAAAATTGCTAAAAATCTACTTTATCAAACCTAAAAACTAAAAACTAATTGGATCTAGTTTTTTTTTTTTGGAAAACACACATTATTATTTTGATGGACATAAAAACAATCATTAATTTAAATAATGTTAAATTTAAAATTAATAATCTGACATTATGCAAAAATGGAGTCCGGGGCGGGCGGATATGCAGGCCCATAAATAAGTTTAGCCCGAAGCAAGCGCTGAACCGACTCGTTAGAAACCGGTCATTTACCATCGCACGTGCGTAAAACATGACACTGTTCTCCTTCATCGGATAAGGCTCGGTTTTTTTCTCCATCTCTGTTTACATGTCTTCTTCTCTAAAGCCACTGTGTTTCAGAAATGTCTTCCTCTAACTTAACACTATTCTTATAAGTTATAATTCCCCCAAATCTTTCAAACCCTAAATTTCTTTTTCCTTTCTAAACAATGGGCTCCAAAATCCTCCCGCAGGTACTTTCACGCATCTCTTAATTTACATTTCTATATGAATTTTCTTTATGAATTCTTTTTTTAAATTGCAGGCACTAGTAGCGATTCCGAGAAACCCTAATCAATGCCAACCACCTCCAAGAAAGCTAGGGTTCTCTACTTCAATTCACCGCTGCAGTTCAACTTCTCGCGTTTCAATATCTTCTAGAGCTTCATTTGGTTCAAATCTTGATTCTATCACCTCCGCATTTGCAAAACAGAGGTTTATCGCGAGAGCGGAATCCGAAGAAGCTGCAGCTGCAGTAGAAGTTGTGGAGGAGAGTGAAGTAGAAGTAGAAGAAGATGAAGTGAAAGTTGAAGAGACACCTAAAGAGCCAAGAAAGCCAATTATTAAACTTGGTGATATAATGGGGGTAATTTTAATTTGATTATATGCTTCAATTTCTAATGTTTTTGTTGGATTATTGTGCTGATGATGCTATTGTATGTAGATATTGAATAAGAGAGCAGTTGAGGCATCAGAGAAGGAACGGCCTATTCCTGAAATTAGAACTGGAGATGTAGTGGTGATTAAATTGGTATGGAATTTGCATTTCTTGATGTTTTTGTTTGGAGTGTTGGTGTTATGTGCTTACGAGTAAATTATTTATGTTTTATGTGGTACACTTGCAGGAAGTTCCGGAGAATAGGCGTAGGCAGTCCATTTATAAGGGAATTGTAATTTCAAGGCAAAATGCTGGTATTCATACTACTATTAGAATTCGGAGGATAATTGCTGGTGTTGGGGTTGAAATTGTTTTCCCTCTGTGAGTATTTTTTGGTTACTTGAGTAATTGTTCGCACTTTTGAGCTCACATTGATATATTTAGGTTCAGTTGTTGCCCATTGTTGATGATTCCGTAAGTTTGTCATGTCATTTGTTTTATGATTGTCAACCGTCATTGCTACCGATGTTGCAAGAAAAATTTGTTGAGTCTTATAGCTTGGTGTTTCATTTCTGTAACCAGAAATGCGTTAAACTTTATATTTATAACACATTCTTGTAAAAAAAGATATTGTTTTGCCATTTTCAATTTCAGTGTTTTTCATTTCAATATTTTCATTTCCGTGCAACATGGATGGCTACTGATGTCGCGACTGAGATATTAACTTCATTACAGTAGTTTGTCAGATTGTGCTTGTCATTCTTGGAATGCATCGTAAAATGTTCTGCCTTATCCCTAACATCTAACTTCCAAATCTCTTGAAGAGTGAGAAGTTGATTTTTTTGCAATTGGAATACATGATGCTGAAAAATTAGATTCACCGCCATCATGCCAATGTTTCTGATTTAGTTTGTTAAATTTTTTGTATCACGTAATAAATGTGTCATCTGTTGTGTCCTCAGGTATTCACCAAATGTAAAGGAAATAAGAGTAGTCAGCCACAGAAAGGTGAGGAGGGCGAGGTTGTACTATTTGAGAGACAAGCTTCCTAGGCTATCCACCTTCAAGTGAAGACCTCAGCAAGAGTTGTTTTTTCACAGTAGCGGTCCAACTGCAGAGATGTTGTAAGAACCAACTTTTCATGTCTCCATTTCTTTCTTTTTGATCTATGAAGAATTGTTGTACGCATATATGGATCAATCTTCTTTGTGCAAAATGACAGCATATGTTGTTTCAACTTTTTGTAGCGGTCACTTATGGCCATCATTTATGCAAATCCAAGTATATTTTTCATCTTTAAGAATCACTCCTGCAGGCTATTATTCTGTTATCAGTATGATTGATTGGACCATTTTCATTAATTTGCTGCTATTTGTATGGATTGTCTGAGAGTTACAGTCTGGTACTCTTGAATAGACGTCCAAAATGATCTTATATCAAATGAATTTATTAGACATGGTCTGATGCTCATAGTTTGCCTTCTAGTCTATTCTAATATATCTAGAATATCTAGTAAGTATGTATATTATCAGCCTCCATTGACTCGAATTTGTATAAGAAAGATTTTTTTTTCTATGCCTTTTTTCTTCATACATAAAGGCAGCGTTGTGTAAAACGGGCCGAGCTGAGCTCGGGTTATGTCAAGTTCAAGTCTGAATGTTTTATACAAACTCGAACATGAATTCAAGCTTGAATGAGCTTAAATTTAAAAGTCCGGCTTCGTATTCGAATGACGTTCAAATTACTCTAGCTCAACTCGAATAAGCTCTGAGTTCAGTAAGGAGGCTATCATATGCAATGCAGTCCAACAAATATTTCAGTTAGAGGTACAGAAAGCTGATAAAAGTTAAAAAAACAGAATGTAAGAGATTCATTTAGATACTGTGCATATAATACTAATTCACGTTAACTTTCATGAGCAGATTCCTTTGAGCTATGGCTAATGAAGGATCTGAGAAGGGACTGTGCATAAAATACTATTATATGAATATTTCTTTCTCTGCAATTCACGTTCTAAGGGCCCCATTAGAATTAAATGTTAATGTAGCAATCAAGTGCTTCCATGTCTCACCATATTTTAATTATAATGTCTTTATCAGGGGACATATATAATTGCTTAACTAAATCTATTTTTTCTCAAATCTAATATGGAATTCTATTCTTATGTTTAATTAAGCAACCATTTTTAACTTTTTTTTCCATATCTTGGAAATGTTAAATCTGAAATTAAATATTTATTTTATTTCCTTTTTTAATCAATCATAAATTTTGAGTAATTATAGTTATTCATGGCTCTTGTTCTCTAAACAATAATATTAAAAGAAAATAAAACAGATTATGGTTAGCAGCAATGATTTGTTAGTAAATTAATTTAGTTAGGTGCCACTTATTAAAGTAAGAAATCTTCACTCCTACCATTATATACTATAATAGAAATTTAACCTCTATATTTTTTTTGATAATTAAAGAGAGAAAATGCTTGTGAGATAAATATAACTCACGTCCTAACTGATTGCTATCAAATGCTTATACCATTTAAGCTAAAATTCATTTGTTTAACCTTTAAAAATTTGGTAACACGCTATTTTTTATTTAATTAAAGAACAAATTGAGTGGCAATGGTTTTAGAGAACAAAAAAGTTAAATCGATCTTAAGTAATGAAAAGAAATACTTAGTATATAAGAATTTAGGTGATGCATATTTATAGTTGGCAG
The DNA here is from genome assembly GCF_937616625.2 of Mercurialis annua. Lineage (NCBI taxonomy): Eukaryota > Viridiplantae > Streptophyta > Magnoliopsida > Malpighiales > Euphorbiaceae > Mercurialis > Mercurialis annua. The sequence goes on along the minus strand of NC_065573.1, from coordinate 33,202,560 downwards.
GCACTTTTATTGGAATTGGATAAAAATTCACCATTATTAACTTAGAAGCTTTCTTTTTATTAACAAAATCCACCTACTATGTATACTTTCTTTATAGTAGGTCTATTGTTTTTGATGTGATAGTGAAATTTGGTTTTAAATTTTATGAAATGCAACTATTTAAGTTTTATAATATCTCTATCTAATTAATGATATTTTAATTCTTTTAATGTAATTACTTAAATTTTAAAAATATAAATATTTTCAATATGAAAAATAAAATAAAATGATACTATTATTTAAATACTAAAATAAAAGACAGAGTTACAAATGTACAAAAAAAAATGATTGTTATCCATTATTATACACGTATTCCTAAAAATAATGCATAAATTAGATTATTATTAAAAGAGATTCAATAATTATAAAATAATTAGTATTATTAAACACACACGTAACCCCGAAATGGGCGCCTAGAGCTCCCTCTGTTTCTTTTTCTTTTCTTCTTAAAAATTGTTTTGAATTTTTTAATGAATAAAAAATAAATAAAAGTAGAATCCTACTCGCTCCTCCACATTCGTTTAACCACATGTTAATGCTCTAAATTTATCTCTTTTTTTACTCCTTCCTTCTGGAACTCGTCTTTGCAATTTTCCTGGTGTTGTGTTTTTCAGATTTTATGTTTGATTCTATTGTTCTTGTTAACAATTTGGATTGGAATTGGATTGGATTGTAGATTAGGGTTTAGTTTGGTTTGTTAGATTCAATTGATTGAGTTTTGGAAGAATTTTATTTAAATCGGAAGTGTTTATTGAGAGATTGATCTTTCAGTGGTGGGCCCATCATGACAGCCGGCGGTGGCAATCAGTTGATCTCCATTCATCCTGACGAGCTCAAGTTCATTTGTATGTTCCTTTTTCCTTTTGTTCCTTTAATGTGTTAATTGATTATAATTTCAGTTTTTTAGTGAATCAAATCAGGATTTGTGTTTGTTGACAAAAATTATCAGGTACAGATAATAGAATATATGACTGTAGAATTAGCTTGGCCTGTAAATGATAAAAAATGGTAGAAATCACAGTTTGAGCGTGGATTGTGAGAGGAAATAAGGAAAAATCACACAAGCATACAGGGTCAATGGTTGAGATTAGTTGATTAATCTGAGCCTTTTGGATATAACTGATTCTAGTTAATCATCGTGAATCCTAAGTTTTTTGTGGATTGATAGGGATGCTTTAGTGGAAAGAATAAATCAAGTGTCGGGAATCTGTCTAACATTATTGTGAAGTTGGTTTCGTTACATGTTGGAGGAACCTTTCTGGTTATTTTCAGCAAGAGCTGCTGCAGTTGCATTCTTTTTTTCTGTGTTTATGAGTTTTTTTCCTTTCAACCGCCCTGGCCAATTGGCAGCTTGGTTTTGAAGTAGAGAAACTTGTTTGGTCTGAAATAGAAGAACTCTTAAGGTAGTGATAGAATGACATTTTTTCTACAGCTTTGTGGGTTCTGGAATTTAATGAACCTAACATGGAAGTAATTATGATTTTCAATTACTGTTAATATTTCTGAAAACTCCAAATGCTCTGAAAAGCATTTCAGATCAGATTTTATGGGCATCCTCTGCACGCAGCTTTCTTATTGATTTCGTGCTTCAAAATTGTTCTTTTGGCTTAACATTGTTTTCTTTTGCTTAAATTGTATTCTCTTGGCTGAAAATTGTATTCAGCAGCTATTGATTCTGTGCTACAAAATTGTTGTTTTAGCTTGTAATTGTTTTCTTCATGTAATCAGTTGAGTTAGAAAAGCAGAGCTTTTGTGATCTTAAAGTTGTGAACAATACCGAGCATCATGTTGCTTTTAAGGTACCATCTCCATCGCTGCTGATAGTAAATGAACTTTATTTCTTATGATCTTGTATTCAAGATGCTAATTTACTGACTGTGATTTTAATTTCTCCTTTGCGAGGTTAAAACCACTTCGCCTAAGAAGTACTTTGTGAGGCCCAACACTGGTGTTATACAGCCTTGGGACTCATGTGCCATCAGAGGTGCTACTTTTCACTCTATCACAATGTTTTGATAGAAACAAAATTAATAAATCTTCTCAAAGTACAAGTTTTTCATTTATATTTTGGTCAAATAGATGTATTGGATGGATCTTGCTGTACTGTCTTGTTAATGTCACAGAACATATTGTGAATCTAGTGGCAGCTGGTTGGTGTCTAACTAATTTAAACTTTTTTGAGGTGATACATCAGCAGCTATATATTTCTGTTCGTGAAATGTATAGCTGGCTTTGTCCATCACTTCTTTCATATCACATAACTGCTGGTTTCATCCTTCTAGTATATATAATTTAGCAGAAGTAAGTTATTGTATTGATGAGCTTTAGCTAACTACTTCGTTTTCAGTTACTCTTCAAGCCCAACACGAAGCTCCTCCAGATATGCAATGTAAAGATAAGTTTCTTTTGCAGAGTACAGTAGTACCCACACATACTGATGTTGATGAGCTTCCACCAGATACTGTAAGAATGTGACTTGGAGAAAGGAATGTCTTTGTTTTAGTAATTTCCGAATGTGTCTGACTTAATGTCTCATCTTTTGTGTCAGTTTACTAAGGATGGTGGAAAAACTGTAGAGGAGTGTAAGCTGAGAGTCTTATATGTTGCTCCATCAGCTCATGGAAGCTCAGACGACGAGGCTGCGAACTCCATGCAGAATTCTGAAAATAACTCTGTAAACTTCTTCTCCTAGTTATATTGTTAAATTATTATTTTTAGTAGCCTTTCCCATAATTGCTGGATAGATTTTTGTAAAAAATATTTTTATTTGCTTTCGTTCAAGTTTGTACTGCATATCCTGCTAAATTACTTAATCAGGGGTTACGAAAAGACAGACTGTAATCAATAAGTCAGAAGTCTTCAGATATCATGAAATTTAATTTTATATGGAAATTAAAAAATTTCCAAATTTTTAAGCTTTTTTTTAGCAAAATCTGGGAATTTTTATATAACGTTTCGTTGTTTGGAAGTCATTTCAGGGTGAATTCTGAAACAAAAATTTAACCTTTATTGATCATATAGAACATTATTAGCCATTCATTAACATAGGTGAAAACAATCTTCACTTGGGATGGGACAATTCTTATTTTACATGCAAGTCATTCCCTTCATGTATTAGCTGAGGTTTAGAGTTGGTCAACACCAGAGTATTAATATTTATTACAATATCATGCCATTTTTCTTTCCCTTAAAACTGGGACCAACTTCAGAGCTATGTAATAAGTTTTATGAAAGGAGAACCTCTCTGTATGTTGGTCATTATTTATATCAGTTTCTAGTAATACGACTGAGCATGCTACTTTATGTTTTTTCCTATTCTATTAACCTTACTGTCCTGCGAGTTAGATTTGTACTGTCTTTTTCACTAGGAAGTTTTAGAATTTTTATTTTGACTCTTTACATGTATATTCAGGGTTTACAGCAACTGAAGGAAGAAAGGGACTCAGCTGTTAAACTAACACAGCAACTGCAACACGAACTGGTTAGTGCTCATTCCATACTACGGTTTGCTCTACTTGTTTTACTTTTATTTTGGATTGCAAGTACTTTAAATTTTAATATTAAATTCAGGTTTTTATCTAATTTCAGTTGTTAAAATAATGTTTTAACAAAGTTTCAATTATCTTATCTTTGTTTGTTCCGCCTGAGCAATCCTTTTCCCCTATATATAGGAATTTTTTTTAGATGGTTGTCCTTTATCAACCTATCTGGACTAAACTTTAGTCTGAGATCCCCACTCTGAAATTGCACCATTTTCAATAGTCAATCAGCATCAGTGCTGAGCATTGGAGTGTATATGCAAGTCAAACATTCGGATATGACCATAGCAACTTAAATTAAGCAGTTGATTTTTTAGTGACACATTGAATGGGTGTGTGTGCTTGTTAGGTGGACGGTCAAACTTTCATCTTTTAGATGTTCACACTTGAAAGTGTCTCATAGGAGGCAAAGGTTTTTATTTTCTTGTTTTCTAAAATTGAGTCCTTCGACTTCAATTTGGTGGAATTGGTTCAACTTTCAATTCCATTATTTTTTTTCCCCTCCTTAAATGGAATTAAGGAGAGTGAGTTGCACTTTATAAGGGTGTCAGGTATAATTGTTTAAAATTGAATCTTCTTTCTTGTCAACTTCACCGTTTTCTTCTTTTATTTCTCTTCTCTCTCCGACTCTTTAACCCCACGCAAGTCAGACAAATATAACTTAAGAAAAAGGTAATTGCAAAACAAATCATGAACTTTAGTGCTCTTTGCAATTTTAAAACGAACTTCCAATTATGGCAATTTAAAAAACAAACTATCGATTTTTTGTAATTCAAAATACCGATCAATTGAATTGCAAAAAATTGGTAGTTCATGTTTTAAATTGCCTGATCTGAAAGTTTGTATTAAAATTGCAAAACACGCTAAAATTCATGATTTAACCCTTGGATCCATCAAATCAATAGCTTCCTTAACTAACCCATTGTGGCAACAAAACTTATCAAATCCTCCAGTGAAGGAGCAGGAGCATACACACTGGCTTCAGCATTCACATTTCAAAGCTTGAATATCAGATGCACATTAGCTTCTGGGTTTCCCTGATTTTGATTGTCCCACTGATTAGGGCTTCTAGGTTGATGATAACCCTTGAAATTAGGATCCACCTACTAGGATCTTGGTGTTGGGATAGTTTTGAGGCTGAGAATTCCAATGATATGTGTGCTTCACAACTGATATCGATGATGATGAGAATTAGTATGAGATGGCTTATTCCATTGATTGATTAGTATCGATACCTCTAGAGTTACATTGTTTATGGTGGATTTTGCTGCTTTTGCTGTTATTAGGTATCCTTTTTTCTTTTTAGCATTTTGGCAATTAAACATCTTGCTTCAAGAACCATGGAAAAAATCCTACCAAAAACCACGTCCAAAATCTGCTCAAAATAATGCACTGACAAAAAAAATTCACAGTTCTGACTCTAATGAGAACATTTAAAAAGCACGGGTTCAATTGTTCTTTTTATTTTTATTTTCAGATGAACTTTTTTTTCGCGGTGGTGCTTTGTGTATGCATGTGGGCTGGTAGTTAGATGAACATTAGAAGAGTTCCATAGGAGTTTCGAGTAACCAAGGAAGTCGAGTAGTTGCAATGATTGTGGTGTGAGTAAAATATAAGGTAGTATAGAAAGCGAAGATAGCGGTGGCCGTGAAAATATGTTATAACACTTCCAATCATTTTTTTTTTCATCCTGCAGGATATGATGAAGAGACGAAGATATCGGAAAAGCGATCCAGGCCTCTCCTTGACTTTTGCATTTGTTGTGGGGCTTATCGGAATTATGGCTGGCTTTCTTACGAACTTATTACTGTCGTCGCCATCGACAAAATGATTTGACGGAACATCTCAGGAGAAATTTTTATTTTTGTTTTACTATACAAGTTCTGGTTGAAGGAAGGTCGTCTCCCCCTATTGTACATTGATGGCTGTTGGTTTTCCAAATGTATTCATTTCATTTATATGTTATTTTTAGTGATATTTTTTTTTGTTTATTTATAATTTTCCTTTCATTGTGAATCAGTAAGTGATAATTTAGCTGTTATCTTTGAAATGTTTACTGTTTCTGTTCAAGTATTTGGTAGCTTAATTTTTTCAATCTAGTAGTTCCATCTTGTTTCAATTCCAATCTGTCAAATAAAGCTCTATTACAAGACTTGAGCTCATAATTACATTGAAATTGTACTTAAAATATATCTTGTAAGCTCTTATAATTTATAGAATTTTGAATTTTATGATTGCTATTTATTTTTATTAAAATCTTTTACTAATTTTCATTATAATTAGTTTCTATAATAAATTGAATCAAAATTGTATGTTTGTGCTGATGCAGTAATAAAATTGATATCATGTTAGTTAGTAATAAATAAGATTAATCATTATTATCCCTATGACTTTTTAAGTGTGAGTTTATATTTTTTTATGAATTCTAAAAATTACTAATTCTTTTTCTTAATATTTTAGTTTTCTTTAATTAAACTCCTGTTTTTAACGGGGGTTTTATTTTTATAAAATATGAAAATCAAGATGAAAATAGTGAATTTTTAAAATTTAGAAAAAAATTAGTAATTTGAATCCAAACATGAAAGATTAAAGTAATTATTCCTAAAATGTCTTGAGTATAAAATGAAGGTATCACATATGAATATAAAAGGTAAATTATAACTCTAAACAGTGAAAAATTATCTTTCTTATTTTATTCTTTGAAATAATTTTACCATTATTTCTTTATTGTGATATTTCTTCTTGCTTTTCATCAATTATCACCTACTGAATTAGGGCTTAAATATTACTTTCTTAAGAGTTCAAGGGCTTATCTGCACTTTTTCTTGAAAAAAAATAAATAGGAATTGGCGGGAGATTCGCACGTGCCGAATCTCAAAACCTCAAAAATGCCAATCGCGCGCCTCATCTCCCTCCTGTTCCATTTTTGCAAAAAAAAAAAAGAAATCCACAGTCGATCACTCCAAACAAGTCCGAACCGCACCCTTCTCATTACAGTATTAACTCGCTATGCTAACTCACCATCCAAACAATGAACTCGCTCTTCTCGACCCACTCCCCATCTCCGATTCAAATTCACAAAAAGCATGGCACCTCCTCTCTCTCCTCCTCTCAATCGGCCGTCCAATTTCACTTCACGAACTCGCAACCAGATGCACTCTATTTCCCGCAACTCCCGAATTTGTCCAATATCTGTGCTCCGTATCTAACTCACCTATCACTTTAATTGCCAGCACCGACGAGGGCATTTTAGTCTCAGTTTCCGTGCTTGGACTTCTAGCCTTTCAAAGATTCGCCTCTAATTTTAACTTGATTGATGCTTTATTTGCTCGGATTGATACTCCTTGTGTCAATAGTAATCCTCAGCTGCTGTTGAAAGATGATGTTACAGTGTACTTCAGGAAGCGGAAACAAATCGAATTCGATTCTCCACAAGGTTTGTAAATTTAGGTTTCGAGTGCTTATTTATTTGCTTGTTTAATTGATTAATCTCGTGGTGTTTTTGTGTTTGTGCAGTGGATAAGAAGCGGAAGCTATCAGTTTCAAAAAGATTTCGAAGTGATTTCTCCATGGTATGCCTTCAACTTAACAATTGACTAGAACTTAAATTCAATTCTAGCATTTTTATACTGCCAAACAAGGAGTAAGAGTGTTAGATGTATGGAGGAAGTTAGGTTTAGTAGGCTCTTTACTTCCAGTAGTGTGATTGTTAATTTAGATTTGATCTCTGCAGGTTCATTTTCATGCTACTGAACATAGTAGCAGGAACGAAAACGTTTACATAACTCCGCTGCCTAATTTGATTCTCAAGACTTTGGGCAGCGAATTCATTTATCAATTAAAAAATCTCAAAAAATTTAAAGTGGATACGGACAAATATGTGACTGTGGACAGAAATTTTACGGTGCCTGAGCTTGATGAAGAATCTGTTTATCCGCTCATAGTATTGGATAGTGAGGATGATTGCCAAGAAGCTAAAGTTGGCGAGATGGATTTAATAAGTAGAATGGATGTTGATGCCACTCTCTTTAAGGATGATTTTGTAAAGAACGGTTTAGTATCTGTATCGTGTGAAAATGGTGATGATACTTGTAATGATGCTCATAATTGTTTTATTGAGACGACAGGGGTCGTTTGCAAGGAAGTAGAACTGTTTACTGATTCTGGTAACAAGAAAAGAGAACTGCAATGTAGTTTACGGCCAATTAGTGTTTCTCTTTTGGATATGCCAAAAGAAAGTGAGAGCAAATTGAATAATGAATTGACCCCCTTGGATAAGGAGCACTTAACCACTCGTGTAAAGAGCCAGACGAAATTTCCCACTGAGCTAGAATGCGGAAGTCAGAAGAAGAAGTCCGAACCTTCTGCTAAGCTGAAGCTTGTTTTTGATGATGCAATGAGTCCAAGGCAACAATCTGTCGACCAGTCTTTAGAGGGGAGTAAAGTAGTAACCACTCCCAAAGAGAATCGCCAGGTTAAGAGAAATCTCATAAAAACCAGCAAGGGACAAAAGCCGAAGCAGAAACCTGAGAATATGCATATTAAAGAGGACAAAAAGGATTCTGCTTCTTTTTCTCATGCGGTAAGGTCCCCTCCTGTAATTTCTACTCATAATTTGTCGTTCACTCGTGCATGCCAGTCACTAATAGCAGATTATTTACTACTTGTCACTCATGCTATTATGGTTCAGCTCTATCTCCAATGTTTAGGAATAATAATGGCTGATTTGCAGGATAAATTGCAAAGCAAGGATCTTCCACTCTTTGAATTATATAATGTTGAAGAGGAAGAAGGTTCTGGTATGAAAGCCTTTTCGTATTCTTAGTCATTGCTTGCACCCATTTACACTATGTGGATTTATTGACAGTCAAACGCACACATACAGGTGGTTATGGGACTGTTTACAGAGCTCGAAGGAAGAGTGATGGGACCACAGTTGCCATTAAATGTATGTGAGACTAGTAGTTTTGTGTGTTGGGCTGCTGCCTCTTGCAGTTCCTCTTTCTGTGCATTTCATCAATATAATTTGTTCATTGTCATGAATAGCTTATACCATAGGCTAATAATATCATTAAGATTCCACCCATAAAATAGTTGTAACTATGTCCTTTAGCAACTAACTGTGGAGAATTGTGGAATATGTTTTCTTATGATTCACCTTTGTTCCCTGACAAATATACTGGATGATCCTTCAGCTTTTAGTAATGTATAAAATTATATGAGAACCTCAAACTCTCCCTTGTGCTTGACTCGGTGTTAACAATTTACAATTTTTTCCATGAAATTAATGCTGTTAATAAGGAAATGAGTTTATGGAATGACAAATTGATCTCATAACATCACTCTTTTACACTTTGTCATGATGATATCATGTGAAAAAAGTGATTTTGCACTTGCTGTAAATTCTTTTTTTGTTTGCTCTGCAGGCCCTCATGCAAAAGCTCATAAGCTTCATTTAATAAATGAACAGAGGATGCTGGAGCAATTTGGGTAGGGTCCTAAGAAAGTTTAAAGTTCGATTTTTTTTTTTGAGAAATGATCTTTATGCCTTAAAAAAAGTGTGATTTATAATGTGAAATAATTTTGACCAATTCAGGGGTAAAAACTTTGTAATAAAATATGAAGGCTGTTTCAAGAGTGGAGATTCTGAGTGCTTTGTCCTGGAGCATGTTGATCATGATAGACCAGAGGTAATTAACAGATCCTTTAGTAGTTCAATGGATTAATTTTGTTTATTCAATTTATTAAAATTGGCTATGCTTTTACTAGGTGTTGAAGAAGGACATAGATCTTTTTCAGCTACGCTGGTATGGTTATTGTATGTTTAGAGCACTCGCTAGTCTTCATAAGCAGGTAAGCTGCTCACTACATTAATCATATGCTGTTTTGCATGCTATTTATAGAAATGAAGAATCTTGTGTTTTCTTGTTAGCAGGGAGTAGTCCACAGAGATGTGAAACCTGGGAACTTTCTTTTTTCTCGCAAGTTGACTAAAGGCTATCTCATTGATTTTAATCTTGCCATGGTCAGTTTTATCAACCTGGATCTCTTTCCTTGCACAGTTAATTTATTTTTTCTTGATTCATGATGTTAGTGCGAAATTTAGAGATGCTTATCTTGGTTTTCTTGTGCTTTAACAGGATCTTCACCAAAAATATGGAACAACTTGTGAGTTTCTATGCTTAAATGTAATATTTGCCTTAGATTTTGTTTGGAAAATTTAGTACATTCTAGTCAGTGAAGACATTGGTTTGCTAAGTCCCAACTGTAAATTAATTTCTGAGCTTATCAATGAGAAACGTACGTTTTTATAAGAGATACTTTTCTGAAAATCACCCTAGACCTCTACCTTTTTATTATTTGCATTTCTTTTAGTTCTTTCCTTTTGAAAGTTTCAAGCATTAAAGCCAGGAAGAACTGTTGCTAGACTATCATCCCGAGAACCTACTGTGATCTAACAATCTAATGTTTGGCCTTTTCCTTTTGCAGACAAATTAAAAACGGGGAATGATGCGAGCCTCAAACCCACTACATTTCCCAATGCCAAATCTGCTGCTCCTACCAAACCTAGGAGGTTTCCGGTTGCTAAATCTCTGGGAGCTGTCAAGCAAGAGGCAACAAAAGGCTCCAAGCCAACTTTAGAATCCAATAACGCAAAAAGGAGAGTCATGAACCGACCAAAGGCTGATGACAACTTAAATGGTTGGAACATCATGAGAAGTCAAGGAGCGGATGGCTCTGGCATAACCTCAGTGAAGGATGTGACAAGCACTAGGACTCCTTCTGCAGAAAGGCTCAGAGAGCCACTACCAAGCCAAGGTAGAAAGGAACTCATCAATTTGTTGCAGGAAACGTTGCACAGTCCAAGTAATAAGGCATCGAGTATTCCAGCTTCAATGCGAAAGAGGATTGCTGCACCTCCTAGAAAAGTGGATGAAAGACTATTGTATCCTACTCCAATGCCTGTACACTCAACTGGATGCGCTAAAGGTTTGTTTCTTATATTACAAATCCAGTGATTTTCCTTCTCAGACTAATTTTTTTTAATTTATTAATCTGTTTTCTTTCTCTGTATTTATTAACAAGATGGAAAGCCCAAGAAAGAAGGTCCATGTGTCGGAACAAAAGGTTTCCGGGCTCCGGAGGTAAGAAAGAGCATAAATGCTGTGCGTATACTAGTTTAGCTGCCACAATTTTAAGTGTCTCAATATTTGCTTGCAGTGAGATTTTTCACAAAAGAATGTAGTAAACTTTGTCAACTAGCTTTTGAATTTGCATTAAAGTTGCCTAATTTTGTCATCTATTTTTGATGCTGTGGCAGTAAATTAGCTTTTATATGATTTCATTTATTCTCATGTTTTTGTTTTATGGTTTCAGATGTTTGTAAGAAAAAGGAACATGGTTAAAAATCAGTTAGATAATAAAAAAATGGGTCGGTGATAATCATTGTAAGGTTCTGATTATTGTCTATACTATTAAAACATTAGTGCTTCCAAATCCCAAGCTTCTGTAGGGGAGCTGTCATAAAAACAAAATAATCAAGAAAGATTTTGAAAACATCTCATAACTCTCTTGTATCTACTGTAATGTTCCTTGAATCAATTTTAGAAAACAATTTAAGATGTCATGATCATGAACTACAAATATTTTTCCTTTTGCATCTAGTTTATTCCCTTTTTTTGAACTAATAAGTACATCATTAGTTACTTCTCCATTAATGTTCATTTACATTTTTTTTTTCTGCATTTCATTTCATGGTTTTGTTCGTTTTATTTATCCAATTAATAACACATTAATTTGATGCTCAAATCAGTTTTGTTCTAGTAAAATGCAACTTCAAAACATGATTAACTGCAAATTTTCTTTCTTGATTCTGTTAAATGGAACAAGTAAAGCTTCATGTTGAGTGGTTCATCCAGGTTCTGTTCAGGTCAACCCATCAAGGCCCGAAGATTGATATTTGGTCTGCTGGGGTCACCTTACTCTACCTAATGATTGGAAGAACTCCCTTTTATGGCGATCCTGAGCAGTAAGAATTATCAATATGAAATCCTGACACAAGTACCATTTTGTGCACATGTTACACGTTGCCAACCATATATAAGTATCTGTTGTCATCAGGAACATAAAGGATATTGCAAAGTTAAGGGGCAGTGAAGATCTGTGGGAAGTTTCGAAGCTACATGACCGAGAATCTTCATTCCCTGCGGTATTTTGTTTATACCTCGATTTATTTTAATAATCAGGAAATGAACTCGCACTCACAAGCTTCATTTGCCTGCAGGAACTATATAACGTAGCGCCTTTGCCATCTATCCCTCTGCGAGAATGGTGCAAAATAAACATGAAGAGACGGGATTTCCTCAATGAAATGCCCGGTTCGCTTTTTGATCTTGTGGACAAATGCCTGATTGTGAACCCAAGATTGAGAATCAGTGCAGAAGATGCATTAAAGCATGAGTTCTTTGGTCCATGCCATGAGAGCTTAAGAAAGCAGAGGCAGCTAAGGCAGGTGCCGAACTTGGACTCTGGAACTAGTCTTGCTTTACGATAACAAAGCATTTCAAATGGTACTCAATTTTAAACTTAAAATTACTTTTAGGTTAATTTTATACATGTAGCTGTAATATGATACTCTTGTTCTAATGCTGTAAATGTAAATCTGCCACCCATGTAAAACATTTTAGTCTTCTTTTCTGTAATTTGTATTGATCATAGGAAACACAAAGAGGAAACTGTATAAATATCTCTTAATAGTGGTGGGAAAATTCGGTTCCGTTTAATCTGATATTATAAAAAAATATTTTTCCGGTTCGGTTCGATTATAAAAATGGAAAAATGTATTAAGTTCTGCTACAAATTAAACTGAACAAAAAAAAAATCAATTGAACTGACTTGTTTGATTTTTCAAATCTTTTACATAATTGTAAGTTCGATTTGGTTTCTTCTGAAAAAAAATTGTGAAAAGTTTAGATTCGTTTGGTTTGAACAGGACCAATTAATGAGATTTGTTGGTGCTGACTATTGTGATTGTGGACAACAAATGTATGCTAATTGCCTATTGGTGAATTTAATTAGTTTTAGGAAGTTATTTTATTTAAGAATTTCTCCAATTAAAAAAGTAAATTAAGTTATGAGGGCGACGTGGCATCACAGCATTGGTGGTCAGACGTGTCTGTGCCAATTTGGAGTAATACTTTTTGTTGGTAAAATAAGGGGATGATGATGATGCAATTTCCTTGGTGGCAAAGCGATGTTAGATATAAGATCTCTCTTGCTTGTCAACTTCTTTTGCTTGGTCATTTCATTACAAAGAATAATAAATTACAATAAATGACGTGCCTAGTCAAAATCAATCGCGAATTCTCCAGAATGACCTTTCTAGTTCCGTCAATGCCCCTCATACTGTTGGATTATCCAATTTTTATTACTGAAGATTCGGATACTAAATAAACATTATAATTACTATAAAAAAAAGCAAATACTAATATTTTTATCTGTAAATATAAAAAGATACTAAAATTAAACGTTACTACATCTGTAATGAATTAAATCAAAAAAGATATGTACAATTATTAATCTGAAGATTTTATCGAAATTAAAATTAGACTAAATGAAATAAATTTTCCCAAAAAAATAAGAGCAAACCGGGTCAATACCTCATTACTGAGAGAAAAGGATCCGAGGGGTAGAATAGTAAATGGGAAATTGCTAGAAATTTCGAGGAAACATATAACACGAGAACCGATAGGCTTAATTAATTAGTTACACTATATAACAAGTTTTCCCTTCTAATTAATTTCCATCGGAATCATTCATAAAGTCTTCTCTAACCGCTTAGTTTCAATTATCAACATCATCTCTCGCTCTGTGTGTTAATTAATTTGCTCTTCCAATGGACGCTTTCGCATCATTTTTCGATTCGCAATCATCGTCAAGAAATCAGTGGTCGTATGACTCTCTCAAGAATTTCCGCCAGATCTCTCCTCTTGTCCAAACTCATCTCAAGAAGGTAATCTATTTTCTTTTCTCTTTTTCTTTGTATTTTTCTTTAAATTTTGGTTTATTTTTTAAAATTTAGGTTTAATTATTAATCTATGTGACTGCTGTTGTAAATTTGTGCTTTGAAATGAAATTCTGCATTCGGTTTTGCTTATGCTGTTACTTAGCTGAATCCTGATTGCCATCCGGATAAGATTAGGTTTAATTAGCGATCTTTGTGAGGATTGTTATAGATTTATGGTGTTATGTCGGTTTATTGGATTAGAATTTGCTTGTTTTGTTGCGTGGTAATTGTTAGGGTTTTCTTCTCTCTTTTATTCTAGATTTGTGAAGGAAAATTTTATGTAAAATGTTAATTGAAGCTTAATTGAAGTAATTGTTTCTAGTATGATTGTGTTTGGGATGTAACCAAAAGTTTGCGTATATGATCTTTGTCTCTGACGTGTAGGCTTTAGGTTTTCGTTTTATGCATATTATGCTAAGCATTTCAATTTTATTTATGTTGGATGCGTACTTATTTGTTTTACTTTTAATAAATCACAGGCTAGAGTTTTGTGTTTATTTGGATGTTAATCGACCTGTTCCCTGAAATTTTATTAATTATTAGAATTATTAAAATATGAAGTATTAGCCCGTTGTCTGTATCATTGTCCCTTTTTTTTTGTTTTATTTAGCTTTTCAACATCTCGGTGAGAGTATGTTGCTTAAAGTAAATTAATAAATGGATAAATGCTGCTTGAGGGTCTAACTGCTTTAAACTACTTAATTTTGCAGGTATATTTGACCTTATGCTGTGCATTGGTTGCATCAGCTGCTGGAGCATACCTGCATATCTTATGGAACATTGGTGGTCTTCTAACAACTTTTGCAAGCATAGGATGTATGGTTTGGCTTCTGTCTCTTCCTCCATATCAAGAGGTAGAGTTTGCATACATAGTTCACATCTTGCCTTTTGCTGTGTTTTAAGTATTTCAGCTTTTTTGGTATTTACTCTTTATTGAGCCTTATTATATTTCAATTGAGCAGCAAAAGAGGATGTCTCTGTTGATGGGGGCTGCACTCTTTGAAGGAGCTTCAATTGGTCCTCTGATTGAATTAGCTATTGATTTGGATCCAAGGTATGTGAATACGGGTCATTTGTGATGTATTAGTATTTTGGTGTTTCAAATTATTTTCATGCTATCCTCTTCACATGATGTTGGAATATTGTCTTAATTTTGTGGATATTCTCACCATTGTGGCAGTCTTCTGATCACTGCATTTGTGGGAACTGCGGTGGCTTTTGGCTGTTTCTCAGCAGCAGCTATGCTGGCAAGGCGTAGAGAGTACCTTTATCTTGGTGGTTTGCTGTCATCTGGTGTGTCCATCCTCATGTGGTTGCACTTTGCATCTGCCATCTTTGGTGGATCTGCATCCGTTTTTAAGTTCGAGGTAAGGGGATTATTGTTGGTATATCACATAATTTTGCTATTTAGTCCTGTTGTTTATTGTTCCTATCGGCATCTTATTTTGCCCTTCATAATCTATGCAGTTGTACTTTGGTCTTTTGGTGTTTGTGGGCTATGTGGTGTTTGACACCCAGGATATCATCGAGAAAGCTCACCTTGGCGATATGGACCATGTGAAGCATGCTCTCAACCTTTTCACTGACTTTGTTGCTGTGTTTGTGCGAATTCTCATTATCATGGTATGCTGAACTGCGCGCTAAATTTTTAAATTCTGATGATTTACATTATTTATGTTAAATGCAAAGCTAACAAACAAATCTTGCTTGGGCAGTTGAAGAATTCAGGTGAGAAGAATGAGAGGAAAAAGAAAAGAAGAGACTGAGCATAAGAGGGGGTGTTAGCTCATGCGGTGCTGCAGTATCTTCTGTTTTATTTTTTTTCTCTGCGAGACTAATCAATGTAATTACTTTGTGAACCGTGTAACTGCTGGTAGTTATGTATGTGCATAATATTTGTGTCTGATTTTGGAAAAATCCACAAAACTTGTGATCCAGCGACTATAGGCACCTGTGATTGCTGTATGTTGGGATTTACATAATTACATAATTTTACCAGTTACTCTTATCTTAAGTTTCATTTGCTGGGTGAGGCTGTGAATATTTTGATGTTTTTTTTTTAATAATTAGTATTATTTTATCAATGGTGAGATAAGAGTGCAATTTTATCAAAGAATAAATTAAACAATACACGTACTAGTAAATTTTAACAAATAGTAGTAAAATCCTTCACATGCATTCCGAATATGCAATTTGGCAATATGTTTGTTCTACTTAGTATTTAAACTACAAATTGAATAATGTTGAAAATTTATGATTCGTTCATATATTCATTGAGGAATTAGTAGATCCCATAAAGAATAATATTAAAAACTCTACAGCAGGCTGTGAAGAAGAAAAAACTACTGATAAATCTAAAATCAACTCTATAAAGATCGGCAATATCTATAAAAGAAAAAAAGAACTAGCAACAGTGCAATCAGCTTAATTTCTTTCTCTTTTGATGTTTGATCTGTAGTCTGGATTGGATTTATGACACTAGCATTTCTTGCTGCTTAATTTATATTACATACAAGTTACAATCTTCGTTCCCCCTATACATAATATTGTTTAGAAAGACAGATTTCTACATTGGGATAATGCAATTATCAATGAGGAAAGTCGAATCGTTAGACTTGCTTCTGAATTTAAAGGCCATTTACTTAAAAGAAAATTTAAAATTATATGTAAAACACACTATAATGTAGATTAATTGAAAAAATATGTACTACAAAAATTAGAGGTGATTAGTATGCGATGCTCTAATCTAATCAGTTCTTGATATTCTAAAAGTATATTGACATGCCTCTCAAATATACTTACGTTACATAAAAATCTACTTATGTTAGTTTATAATGAAAATTCACTTGAAATATCTTAGAGATTAATCGTAGGATTAATGGTGCTCATTACAACTCGGTAAACTAGGTAGCACAGACACTTCATTTGATCAACGTGTCCCGTTTCGGAAACGCTTTAGACACTTGATGTTTCGGACACGAAACTTTATTTTTTATATAGAAAACCTTAAAATAACATTGTTTCGCCGGTGTCCTATTTCCCTGTATGTCCGTGCTACTTAGCTCGTAAACAACTGCTACTAATTCACAAAAGTTACAAATCAATAGATGCTCGTTATAATTTTATAACAACTGTAATTAATTCATATAACTGTAAATTTAATGAGTGATTATTATGATTTGTATCAACTGTTACTGTTGTATAATAACTGTAATTAATTTATTAATTGTGAATTTGATGAGTAATCATCATGGTTTGTAACAATTGTAATGAATTTACGAGAATTTTTAGATCGATTTAGTTTACCACGACATTCATAAATAGTAATGAAAGCGTACATATTTTAATAGTGATATTACAATATTGCCATTATTTTAATGGCAAAGTAGCGTATGTCAAAATAATAGGATCGATCATTATAACAAAAAGTATAAATATTTTATTTATTTTACATCTACTAATAAAAAATATTAACAGAAGAATATGTTAATATAATATAAGTGTATTAATATTAATGTATGTATTAGAGACTAACTAGATTATCAGCTGAAAATAATTACCTCAAAAATTAGTACTTTTATCAAATTAATAAAATGTTTATCAAAATTTACCTACAAAAATTTGCTTTATGTTCAATCAAAAATTCTATAATTTTTATAATTTTTCTTCTCCTCAAATAAACGTCGTCGTTTACCTTTCACCATAGACTTCGTTCTTCTTCAGTGCCTGTCCTTCTTCATCAGAAAAATCGTATAACCCCTTTGCTCTTCTTACTGTATCATCTCGCTCTGCAATCTTCCTTTCAGATCCAGGTTTTTTTTTTTTCATTCTTGTTTTTTTTTTGCTTCTTGTAATCAGATATGCATATACTACAAAAATAGACAAAAAATCTAATATATTGTACCCTGTAATTGAGATTTGGGTTTAATCAATTCATCAAAAGCATTCTGCATTAGGGTGTCTTCTAGAAATGTAAAATTGTTAATTATAGTAGTGGAAATATTTCCAGTTGTAGTTTTGACTTTTAGATTTTAGTAGAATTTAATAGTTAAGAAGATGAGATTCTGACGCTTGTTGAACTTTGTGCAGATATGTTTATTGGTTCTGTTTGATGTTTGATTGCTGAACTATTATTAAAATGAATAAGCTAGTAGAGTTTGGAAGGAAAGCCCTTTTCTATGTAAGGGTTCTTTCCGGGTACGAGGAACGGAGAATACGTAATTATAGATTGCAGCTCGAGAAGCGTCTCACGCAGGTTAGTTAGCAAGTTTGCTACTAATGAAACTTTGCTGGATTTGCTGTAATGATTTGTGTTTGGTTAAGTGATGGTAGTATTTCATCTTTATGTATTATAATTCTTGCTGGCTGTAATTGTGCTTACATTGGGGATGGTGGCGAATTATTGTGAAATTAACATGAAAGTCTTTCTGCTTCACTGCATAGTTTCTGTATGTGATTTTGTGCTCAACTAGGCAGCTGTTGCAAAATTTATTTCCATTGTCTTAGATGCTTAACTGAAGAAACCAACATAATCAAACAGAAGTAGTAAATGGGCATAGTCATTCCATTTCTGCTGTTCACAGGCAGGCCATTCACTATAGTAGAATCTTGATTAGTTTATGTAGCATGAAGACACTTGGAAACGGACACGGCGAAACAGTATTATTTTAAGATTTTCTATGTTAAAAATGAAGTTACATGTCTGAAACGCCAAGTTTCCGACACGTTTCCGAAATAGAAAATGTTGATTGAATGAAGTGTCCGTGCTACTTTAATCGTAAGGATGAGTTGAACTGAATGGAGTTGTAAGGTGAGGAGGCCTACCCCCTTGAATGATTTAGATTCAATAGCAGGGGTATTAATATGAGAGAAAAGGAACACTAGGACATAGTTTAAAAGGCAATGGTTCATTTTCTATCTCTGGAAAGAAAGAAAAATGGAAGAAAACAAAGAGGTTAAGTTTGTTTGAGAGGCATTTGCTATACCTTTCCAGTAATTTTTATTTGCTTAACTGCTATTTTTTCCTTCCCTTAGATACTGTTGTTTTCCTTTTGAATGCTGTTTGACCAAATGAAGTGTGGTTACTTATTTTTCATTCTCATGCTGCTCTTGGTTTGCATTGAGCACGTTTTGGCTCTTGAGAAAATGACCTGACCTTGCATTAGGGTGACGTTAGTTATTGGTATGACAGCAATCTATAATTAGTAGCAATTAACAGTGTTGTTAATGTTCTCTATAAGATTTTTTAATTGGTTAAACAGAGGAATGCTGCATATGATTTAATACTTTTGCGATTCCCCCTCAGAAACATATATTAGAGTCCTTGCTAAGTTGCTACTGAGGTG
Organism: Mercurialis annua; assembly: GCF_937616625.2. Lineage (NCBI taxonomy): Eukaryota > Viridiplantae > Streptophyta > Magnoliopsida > Malpighiales > Euphorbiaceae > Mercurialis > Mercurialis annua. The sequence continues at coordinate 33,183,571 of NC_065573.1, read as the reverse complement.
GGTTTTTGAGGCACCAAAAGAAGACAGGAAATGAGAAATCTCTTTAGAATCAGCCATCTTTATCAAATTTTACTTTCACTTGTAAATAAAGATAAACACTTTTTTCCTGCTCTATTAGTTCTTAACATTAAAGAGAGATGTCGAAGTATGTATGCATGTTCTGAACTAAACTGGTAGTATGAATGGACAGTTCAGTTTTTTCAACTGAAATGTTAATCTATCGAAAGTGTATAAGCACATTTCTGTCTATAAATTAAAATGCTTCATCTTTTTTCTTTTTGCTTGTCTTTCTAAAATTCATTTTAACATATCATCATCTGTAGGAATTTCGGTTCTGATACTATCAGCTACTTTCTGTCTTTATAAGATCTTGCTCTTTGCACAGGCACAAGAAAGAAAGGCAGCGCTGAGAAAAATCCCTGAACAGACCGTATTAGCAGAAGTTCGTCGAATGGTTGAGGAAATGAAAACTTTAAATCGGAAGCTAGAAGAAACTGTAAGTATCAAGTCGGTATATTTACTAGTACACCCGACTCTATTAGCTTTTGTGAATATAGTAGTGGTCTCAGCTTAAGCCTATTCTTTATCTCATCTTCTCTTCTTAAAAGATGTGAAACCTAAATTTCTTAGCACCAAATGTCTTTCCAACGAGTCTCTAAGTGTGAGGTTTTCCCCAAGTGTTATACTAACATGTATTAAATATGATCATGTAAATGTGCAGGAGGTAGCTATTGAAGAGTACTTCAAGCCGATAGACAAAGACGCTGAGATGATAATGAAGATGCAGCTTGACGGGGAGGAAAAATCAATGAAAGAAATGATGAAAACTATGCAAACACAGGCTATACTTGAAAGAGCCGAAGCAGAAAAGGATGCAATTGCACGTCATGTAGACAACAACCAACATAACCAGGAGGCAGAATCTTCTACCAAGCAGCAAGCTCAGATGAGATAATTTCATAAACTCGGATTAAGTTAGCATAGAAATAGTTTTGCAAGTGTATGGCTCGTATTTTGAGAATGAATTTAAAGAATTTGCCTTAGCAGTTTGAATAATAATCTGAACAACAGTTCATCAAATTTTTGTAAAAAATTATAAATGTTCTACAGTGATTGATATTGCATGATTCAAAAATTTCAGATTTTCTTTTCAATGATGTTTGCTTACTACCTATTAGGTAATGAAATAAGTACATAATCATTAATGGTCCCTCTAAGTTGTGATAGTTTAACGAATATGCAAATGGCTGGCTTGGTCCTCAATTAGGCAGATATTTGCTCTTTAATGGGACCTATAACTAATTGATTGGGACTAGGGTGTGCATTTGGTTCGATTTCACATTTTTCAAAATCAAACTGAATCGAATTTATAAAAATTAAAAAAAAAAAAAGCAAATCAATCCAAATAGAACTAGTTGGTTTAGTTGATTTGTTGGTTCAATTCGGTTTGTTTGTTTGGTTTATACCAAACGTTAAAATCGAAATGAAATCCTTTACTTCTAAAATTAAATCTAATCGAGTTTATCGATTCAGTTCGATTTGGTTTGAAGGTTTTTATCTTGAACGGCTGCAATGTAGCTCAATTTCAATTGCAAGACTCCACATTGAAAGCCACGATAACACAGGTGATAATACATTGCCTTGTCTATTTTCCATTTATTAGTTACCTTCATTCTTTATAGAAGTCTCTTTATTTCTTAGCGCTTTTTAGATAAACATTTTGAAGTTGTTCACCAATTTTTTTATCCTATTAGTCAATTTCACAAGCACTGCCTTCTCAACTTGTAGCACATGCCCAAAAGCTTCTGTATGCTTTAGTATTAGGGATCATTATTCTAAAAAAATACAATAATAGTGCCTGAACTTTCTTAAAATTACTATTCGCATGTGTAAAATTTTATGTTTATCTTTTTTTTTATTAATATATCAATTTTAAAAAAAAATATAAAAAAAGTGATTTTGGCTTTTTTAGGTTGTTGTGTGTTGTTAAACAGACTAAACTAAACTTCATCTTACTTAAAGTTTGCTATCATACAGTCGACCCTCTGATAATTAATATACATGGTGGATCAAAAATTTATTAATTATTAAAATTATTGATTTATTGAATTTGTAAGGAAAAAATTATTTTAAAGCATTTGCTTTCGTAGACCTAATATTAATATTATAGTATAAAAAAGCCAACTAAATACACTTCACAAGCATTTTATTCAAAAGAAATAACTTGTATTCAGTTCAAAAAATATCAACTTGATATTAAACCAAAAAATAACTATCAAAAAGTTGTATTCATAAAATAAAATAACTTCTAATATTTTTTGTACTAGGCATATGAAAAGTCTTTTATTTTAGTAAATAATTAAGTTAAGTGTTAGATAATACTTTTATGTCCCACGTATAACTTAAATTATTTATATATAAATATATATATATATATATTTTAAAAAAAATCTCTCTAATAATTAATATTCATGTAGGATATATTTAAAATCTTATTATATTAAATAATATAATTATTAATTATGCGACGTGGAACGAAGTTGGTTCCTTCAATTTTCTATTAAATATTAGAATTATTAATTTATTGAATATTAATTATTAGAGGGTTCACTGAATTGGTAGAATAATAAGTTTTTTTTTGTAAATTATACATTTTATTATTTGACGTTAAAATAAAAATTATACTAGTAAATTTTAAAATTATTTTTGACTTTATTAGTAGTCTGGTAACATGAAAATGGTCATTTATTTGATAATACTTTTTAAAAGTTTTTTTGTTTTGACAATACTTTTTAAAAGTTAAACCACAGATTTAAAAGAAATAAATATCCAAACACTAATTAATTTTGAAAATTCAGACATCAACATTATAATTTTTCCTTATCTTAATTCTCATGAATTAACGTTGGAAATACTGTTTTTTCTTTTAATTTTGAATATCTAGTATTTTCCCAGTAATTTTTAGATTTTACATAACTAGAAAAATCCATATTATTGAAACCCCCTTATAAATGTAATTTCAATTAAAAAAATGTTATAGGAATATATTGATTTTTAAAAATTTATGAGGAAAATAAATTCATGGGTAATAGTTTTTACCTTTTCATTAGTATTATCTTTATAATTCCCATTTTTGAACTAACAAATTTAATCTTGTAATTACAAAAAATATTTTATTTTATTCATGTCAAAAGGAGGCGGGAAATCCTCATTTATTTCTTTGTACTAACAGTGTTCAGATGATTACAGTATTAACCACAGCATTCATGTATATTTCGCATTATTGGATTTTCCAACATTAATGCAAAGATTAGTTGGTGCGATGGACAACTTAATGCATTATGAATTTCATTGGAGCATAGATTAATTTATTGTCTATTTTATAAATTTAAATTTTAAATATTATTAATAGAGAATTAATTAAATAATTTAGTCTACTTTAAGTTTTTATTTTATTTATTTTTATAAAATTATAATAAAATATATATATAATTTATATTTTATCTATCTTATAATATTTTCATAATTATACACTTAAAATGTTTTATAGAGAACACGATGGACATGGTGGTAGATGGAAATCAGACAATAAAGAAGATGTGAAAGAGCCCTTTTTTCTATACAATTATTAATTGTGATATTTATATCCATTTTACAATCAAATAATGCATATTCAATTTTTTTATGGCCTATATGATAGTAGATACTTGATGCCCAAAAAAAGATGGAATTATCAGGGGCAGGGTGGACATTAGAATTTAAAAGCAATCAATTATTTAAAAATTGAAATCTAATAATTATATCTAGAAAAAAAGTTTATTAAAAAAAGTTGAAAAGTCCGGACAATTTATAATGTTCATACTTTGCTCTTGAAAATTATAATGTATGTTTGCTATTCTTAAGATGTACAGATTTTATTAAAATAATCTATTCACAACTTCTAGTTCTCACTATTGTTTTTTTTTTACTTTTTAATCAATAAACCCAGCAAACCTATATAAAAAAGAATAATATGTATTTAGAAATCAGGAATCGATTATATTATTATTAAAATTGTAAATTACAATATTTCCATAGGTTATGTTTTTACTTTTTAGAGGCACAAACAACTACTAATTTCGTTAGTCGGTACATAGAACGAAAGTAATTGTAAAGGAAAAAGGCAAAAGTGAATTATAAAACATAGAATCCCACCGCCCAAATCTTTGCATTGTTTCTAAAAAGTTTGATCTTCAACTTAGAAATTAACATAAAATTTTACATTAATTCAAAATCAAAGCAGTTATAAATGAAAGATACGGAATTAAATTCGATGACCCGACATAAGAAAAAAAAACGTCTATACTACACATACAAACACTCTAATCACAAATCGCCTTATAAATTTCAAAAGATAAAATCATATAACCGCGCTAGAGTTATATTAATCTTTTAATCTTTAAGAATCTGTAAGATGCAAGTCTGCTGGTCATTGCAAAAACCGATAAAACCAAGGGAAACGGACAATAAACGAGTTTGAAACATTACAAAACCTTGAACGAAGCAAGAAACAAAACTAAAACAACGAAATTCATCATGAATCGGTATATGTGATCACCCAAAACTATAAAATCTTAATAGAACCCGAAAAAGAACTATAGAACCACACAATACATCCTAAAAAATTCCACTACATAACTAAGAAATTTATTCAGAAAACAAAAAAAAACACAAAAAATATAAAAAACGGGAAAAAATAGTGAAATTCTGATCTAAAACTGGAGAAATTTTTAAGTAGACTCAGTCCACCACGTCATCCGTAAACTAACCCTATCACATAATGACACGTCATTAAAATGATGGCAATCTTGTAATATTATTATTTAAAAGTGTAAATAAGTAATAAACGAATTTACAAGATTGCCATCATTTTAATGACGTGTCATTATATGATAGGTTTAGTCCACGGATGACGTGGTGGACTGAGTCTACCTAAGAATCTCTCCTAAAACTGGACCCCACCATTTTCCACCCCTAGAAAGCAAACCAGCAGAGAAAACCGTCCAAAACGGATATCTCTAGCCTAAAGAGAAGGGAGAGTTTTACCTCTTCTTGGTGTCCACATAGTTAGGACTTTAGAGACAAGAAATTGATCTTCAACTAGTAAATGTTCAAAAATTAATAATTTTAAGGACCAATCAGGAAGTTATAATTTATATTTTCATGTGTTTAAATGAGAAATTATTACTTGCACTGTGATTGTAAGGGATAATTGATCCTAATAATCGTTAATTTTTTTTTCATTTCAGCTACTAAATTTTAAAATTTTTCTTTTTAATTACTATTCATTTATATTTTATTTTTTTGATATTTTTTCGGCCAAAAATATTTAGGTGTAGTTAGAATTTATTTTTCATTTAAACATATATGTATGCATAATTTGGTCAAGAAATTTCCTCCAAAATAAAAATTTATATGTGTAAATAAATTTTTAAAGTAAAATTAGCAAAATTTGATTGCCTTATGTCAAAATTTGACTGTCATTTAAATATTTTTTACTAGAAAATATTCAAAATAAAAAGAATTGAAGTTCAATAATAAAAATAAAATAAACTTCTATTCATCGAAATAGAAAAAAAACAACAATTTGAGTAGCCTTAAAATTAATTATTTGGTCGTAAGAGAATGAGCTACTACCATGCATAGCTAACGACCACTAATCTATATAAAATAAATCAAAGAATCCATTCAATAATTTTAATTTACTTTCTTTTTAAATACTTCCATTCAAATCTAATTCATGGTTTAGGGGATAAGAAATTCACATTCCACAAGTAAATTTCTCAAGTAAATTTTTCTTCCTTTTATTTTTTATTTTTTTGACATTTGTCTTTCTTTCTTGAAGCATTTCTTTCGTGAATAAATTGATTTTTTTCTTTTTAAAAATGAGAATTAAAGAATTTTTTTTACATTATTATTTTATCATGTTTTAGATAAATAGCAACAATAACAGCTTTTTGAAAAAATCAATGTCTTTTAGGTAAATAAAAAAACAAGAGAAAATTAGGGAAAACACTCTATTTTCTAAAATAATAGTAAATTATACCTCAATAAGGAAAAGATAGAAAAAATACCTCACTTTTTTAAAACTTTTATTTTTTTACTCTAAAGCCTTCTTTTATTATAATAATACTTATTTCCTATTATTTTTTTAGTCTAAGCATTTTATTTTTACTCTCACATGTGTCTCAGATTCTCTCTCTCTCTCTCTCTCTCTCTCTCTCTCTCTCTCTCTCTCTCTCTCTCTCTCTCTCTCTCTCTCTCTCTCTCTCTCTCTCTCTCTCTCTCTCTCTCTCTCTCTCTCTCTCTCTCTCTCTCTCTCTCTCATTTTCTTCTCCATTTTTTATTCTTCCTCTTCATTTATTTGTTCTTTTTTATCACGCCGCCGCCGTTCCTTTCAATGATCTGTCATTACTCCGTCGTTGTTCCGCCTTCGCCTCGCCTTCGTTTCGTCTTCACTCCGCCTCCACATTTTAGCGATTTTTTCTTAACTCGTGGTGATTATTACGATTTATTTTAACTCTCAGATCTAAAAAAATTGTTCTTAATTTTTTTTTAGTTTAAGATCTGAAAATCTGCATTAAAAACGATTTTATGATGAAAAAAACGATTTTCTGCAGAAAAAACGATTTTCTGCAGAAAACAGCGCCTGATTATCATATTGTTATCACTATGACGTTATCATATCAATATCATAACACTGCAAAGAAAAACGATTTTTTGCCAAGAAAAATGCTTGATTATCATTTCAGTATCATTAGCGTTAGCATAACTGTATCATAACGTTATCATATCGATACCATAATATTATATGGTTATGATAATAATATGATAAGGTTATGATATAGTTATGATAAAGTACGTCATGATAATGTTATGATAATATTTTTTGATATTGTTATGATAAAGTATATTGTGATAATGTTATGATAATAGTATGATAAGTTTATGATAAAAGGTTAAGATATAGTTATGATAAACTACGTCATGATAATGTTATGATAATATTTTATGATACTGTTATGATAACGTATATTTTGATAAGGTTATGATAATAGTATGATAAGCTTATGATATATAAAGTACGTCATGATAATATTTTATGATATTCTTATAATAAAGTATATTATGATAACGTTGTGATAATATAATGCTAGCATTATTATAATAGTATGATAAGATTATCACAATATTAGCATATAATAATCTGCTACATACGGTACAAATAATAACGTGATAATAAAATGACAATGCAATATGATACATTGATAATCACATGATAAGGTGAAACTGTGATAACCATATGATAATGTAATACTGTGATAATCATATGATAATGTGATACTGTGATTTTGTCTAATATTATCCAGCAGTATCATCACATTATCATATATTAATCGGCTACATATGATACTGATAATGACATGATAATAAGATGACAATGCAATATGATATATTGATAATCACATGCTAAGATGAAGCTGTGATAATCATATGATAAGGTGATAATATTATGATACTATTATAAAACTGTAATCTAATTATGCATAAACTGCATAATATAAATTTATGCAAAAATTATCATAAGATTGATAAAATTATAATAATATTATGATATAGTTATGATAATAATAATATTATGATAAAATAGGTAAATAATTATGCATAATAAGGCTATTATAATATTATGGTAAGGTTATGAAAAAAATAGTTTTCTGCAGATCGTTTTTTTTGTTGATTTTTATCTGAAACTAAAATAATTATTTTATAATTAGTTGTAGTTTGGAGAAAAACTATTTTTTGATATATATTTTTTTATTATAGTCTTTTTAGATTCAGATCTGACATAGAAAAAATGATTAATTTGTGAGATAAAAAATCAATAAATTCAAAATTGATTGTAAATTTTTAAAATCAATTTAGGAGGTTGAACATGATATTGTTTGAAAAAAATGAAAGAGAAGACAAACAGAAAAAAAATAAAAGAAAGAAAGAAAAAGATAAAAGAAGTAGAAAAAGAAAGAGAAAAAATAAGAAAAAGAAAGAGACGTGGAAGAGACAAAAGAAGAAAGGAATGTCAGGTCATATGTTTTATATACTGGAGTAGAATCACTAACTTTTGAACACGTAGAGTAATAACATAAAATTAAGAAAAGCGTGAGATAATTGTTATAACTTTTTCGCGTTGATGTATATAGTCCTATTTTTTTTATATTTTAGGTAAATTAGTAAATTTCTCAAAAAACAACTATGCTAAATGAACAACCATATTGGGCCTAGAGTTCATTGGGCTGGCTTTCTAAGGCCTACATCCTTATTAATGCTTAGCAAAGAAGAGAGATTATTAGGTAGACTCAGTCCACCACGTCATCCGTGGACTAATCTATAGCATAATGAAACGTTATTAAAATAATGACAATTTTATAAATTCGTCTATTACTTATTTACACATTTGGATAGTAATATTACAAGATTACCATCATTTTAATGACGTGTCATTATGTGATAGGATTAGTCCACGAATGATGTGGTGGACTGTGTCTACCTAAAAATTTCTCTAGCAAAGAATACCTCAAAACTTTACTTCAGCTGATAAATACAATGTTAAATAATTTTCTTGTCCTTTTTTTACTTAGGACTGAATAATATGAAAATAACTAATATTTTAAAACTAACTGGTCGAACCAAATAGCACAGTGGTTTATGCCTTGATCGGTTGTACTAGTTTAATCATGTAGTTTGATTAATTTGTTAAAAATGTCATGTTTTACTTCTTTTTTTCTTCCATATTGGACATGCTAGCGATTGTCAGTTAAAAGAGCCCGATTAATTCACTAATGAGTTATAACTCAAATGATATAAGTGATGGACTTCAATAAGTAGTAGGTTTAATTTTGAGATTATTTTCCAAATAATTATTTTGACAAAATATTTACACCATTTTAACCTATCTTTTTCTATTTTTTTAACGCTATCTAATTCACTAACTTATTTACCAAAATTACTCACTATATAAAGAAATCTTATCTCATTTTAGGTTAAACATTTACAGAGCCACTTTTTTTTCTCTCTTCTCTCTCAAAGTTCTCTCTTCTTTTCTTCTTCTTTTTCGTTTGATTTTCAGTTTGTCTTCCCCGATTACTGTTCCGTTCATTTTCTGTTAGCGCTTTCGTTCGTCTACTTCCAATGAATTTCTCATCATTTCCATTCGTTTTTCCGTTCGTACTAGTCTGTTCGTCTATTCCATTTGTGCTAGTCCGTTCGTCTCTTTCGTTTGCGCTATAGATTTCTCGACTCGTTTTTAGATTTGTGTAATTTTTTAGGTTTTTTGTAATGATTTAAATATTTTGTAAATAAATTATCGTAAATCTATAATTTTTTATTTATAAAATTGTTCCATTATTCATATAATTATTTATTTTATCTTTTTCTTATTCATAAATTTGTTTATCGCTACTGATTTTGTAAAGAACAAATTGATTTATGGTGCATTTATTGTAATTTTATAATATGTTTACGTTTTAGTGTATTTTTGGTGTATTTATAGTGTATTTCTGCCGTTTTTAGTATATTTATGGTGCATTTACAGTGTTTATGGTGTATTTACAGTGTTTCATAGTATGGACCACAAAATATACTTTTAGGGCATGTTTGAGATCCTTGTTTAAAATTTATAAAACTCTTTCATTTTAAAAAATTATTTTCAAATGTAACACTTTTAGTGCTTGGAGTAGTTTTTATATCTGAAATAATCAATAACCTTCCCCATCTTTCTTTCTATATATAGAATGTAATTATTCTCAAACGATAGGCTAATCCAAAAAAGAATAATTTAACTAATTAGTCTATTTTCTTAAAATTAGAAGTATCTTTTTATTGACTTGTAGAAATATTATTGTTTAATACATATCAAGAATAAGCACAAAACTCCATTGAATCAGCGATCATGGCACTTCATATCTGTGTTTCATATTGGTGAAGTGACTGGATTTTCAATTCAACTGATTCAACCGATTGAATGAATTCATTTAAAAAAATAATATATATGGTCGTTAATTTTTTTTGTCCGGTTCGAACAGAGGTTTACCGATTCAACCAACAATTTTATTACCAGCTTGACTCGATCCAATCCAGTTGAACTGAAATTTTAATTTTTTTTATAGTTTTGATCGAATCGTTGGCCGGTTCCTAGTCCAGCTGGTTCGACCAGCTGACCCGGTTTAATTTTTAATCACGGCTTCAAACATCTTAACTCGAGTAAGGTACAGTCGACCCTCTAATAATTAACATACATGATGGACTAAAAATTTATTAATTATTAGAATTAATAATTTATTGAATACTTTATAAGACGTAATATTCAAATTGGTTCCCTAAATTTTTATTAATTATTAAAATTATTAATTTATTGAATATTAATTATTAAAGGGTTTACTGTATCCAAATTCAAAAGAGAAACAACTTTTAGAATTAATTATATCTTAATTTGAGAATATCAGATTCGATATGTTTGCAATTGTAATAATAATAATCAAAATAAAAATAAAAATAAAAATAACAGTAACAGTAACAATAAAATATATGGTTGTTTGATATTGATTGAGATTTTAAGTTTAGTTTAAATTTAAGAGGGTATATTTACGATTTACATCGTTCATTATAAAATAAATGATATAAATTAAAAAAAAATTAAAAAAATGACCATTTCAAATTCAAATGAAATTTGAAATTCCGATCTCATTATAAGACGTGTGTATAAAATTGGAAATCCTGATCAGAAGCCACCATGGCTACTTGTAATTGGTAGAAGCTTCTGTGATTACAAGTTACCTACTTAATTAATTACTTCCTTTTACGTTTAATGGGCGGTTATTGTAGAAATATTAATATTATCTTTTTTCTCTTTGAACTTATTCAGTTATTCTTGATTAGGTATTGTTTGCACTTTTTTATTTTATGTATTGACCTATAATACGTGAACACTTGCGCAGAAAATGCACTATGGGCCAAGCATAGGACAATTGACATATCATTCTATTTCTTTTTCTCTCTTTCGAGTTAAATTACAATAATCTTTTGAATTTCAATAAAGAGTATACACAAAATTATACTCTCTTTTTTCAGTTTTAATTTAAGGCTATATTTGGTTCATGAAATGGAATAGCTATTCTTTATTTTTTGAGAGTAATAGTTATTCCACAAAATCATGCAATAGCAATTCCGTGGAGTTACTATTTCATGAACCAAAGTGAGGAATAACTATTCAATACGGAATAGCTATTCTATTCCGGACCTATTTAATGAATCAAACATGGCTTTAGTGGTAAAGGTTTTCATTCCATTACGGCCATGTTTGGTTCATGGAATAGTATAATATGTAATAGAATAGTTATTCTTTAAGGAATGGAATAACTATTCTTTAATTTTTAAGAGGAGTACTTATTCCACAAAATTATGGAATAGCAATTATGTGGAGTACCTATTTCATGAACCAAATTAAAAAAAATTCATTATATACGGAATAGCTATTTCATTCCGTATCTATTACATGAACCAAACATGGTCTACATTGTACTCTTTTTACAAGTGAGATGAAGCAATATAACTCTTGATTTAAAATAAATAAAGAAACTAGGTGCTAAATGTTTCATTATTTATAATGGTGGAACTAAAATTTTATCTCAAGAATCAATATATAATTCATCTCTTACCTTCTAACAGTTCAAACTTCATTTTTCAAAAAAACAAGATGTGGCTATATTTTAGATCGGAGTTCACCATATGACACCATACAATCTTAGCGGTTTTCCCACGGCTTAATACATAGTTTGACCCCTAAATTTGTACCCTTTTATCCATCTAACCTCTAAACTTAACGTCTCACCTATCGGACCTTTGAACTTGTTAAATAATCCGATTTGACCCCTGAACTTGATAAATATGTAAATATTGAACCCTTCGTGTCCACCTGTCACTTGAAACATTCTAGAAGAAATTGTGTACGGAGGGGTTCAATGTTTACGTATTTACCATGTCCGGGGGTTAAATCGGATTATTTAACAAGTTCAGGGGTTCGATAGGTGAGACGTTAAATTTGGGGGTTAGATGGGTAAAAGGGTACAAGTTCAGGGGTTAAACTATGTATTAAGCCGTTTCCCCACTAAGCAGATATGACAAGTGATTGTATCTTAATTTATGGTAAAAAAATTTCATTGTCAACAGTATTTTACCCAAAAAAAATAGATAAAAAGTATTTTTAGATTTTAGTATTTACAATAGACAAGGTAATTTATGCTTTAATTAATGATTATGCATTGTAATTATTTATATATTCAGAATAAACATTATACTTTTTTATATAAAATTACTGACCAAACTCATAATCGTTTTTCTAAATAACAAATATTAAATCTTTTTCTTAATTAGTAGATAAATAAATTTATCCATTCAAGAAATATATGTCGTACTATAATACATTAGTTGTGATCGACTCGTCAATAAAAAAAATATTTCACTCGATATATTGGAGTATATTTTATTGTCATTTGAGTCTTCAAATGACTTTGATCTCGTGTATGTTAAAATCAAGAGCAAATTATTCCAAGGTACCTCACATTTGTCACAATTCACAGTTTGGTACCTCTTGTTTGAAAATCAAATGATTTTTGATACCTCAGTTTTGATTTTGTAAACTATAAGACCCTTCTGTTAGTTCCGTTAATAATTTGAAATTTATTTTCAAACGATTTGGTATCTCAATTTTAATTATTTAAACGATTTGGTTTCTCAGTTTCAATTATGTAAACAATTAGGTACCTCATTTGTAAACTATTTGATACCTCACATTTCATTCCGTTAACCATTGAATGTCTATATTTAACAGAAGGGCCTTATAGTTTACAAAATAAAAACTGAGATACCAAATCGTTTGATTTTCAAAAAAGGAGTATCAAACTGTAAATTATGACAAATATAAGGTACCGTAGAGTAATTTGCTCTAAAATCAAACACAACTTACTTTTTATGAAAAACAAAATAAAAGAAAAAACAAGCCCACTCAAAAAAAAATAAAACAATAATAATATAATGTTAATGAAAAAATAAAGATATTATAAAATTTATAGTATCTCTAGATAAATAATTTTAGTTTTTTTATTAAAACATATGAAGACAATCTTTTTAACCATGCTAAATACTTAAAATGATAAATATAATATAATTTTATTATAATTGAAGAAAAAAGGATAAAAATAAAAATAAAAATATCATACAATTGAAAGATGAAGAAAAAAGGTTAAGTGCAAATTAAATTATGAATTTTAGATCGATCTGTAATTACAACATATATTTTAAAATTTGACAAAATCAGTCACCAACTTTCATATTTTGATAAATAAAAACAACGATTTTCCGGTGAAAAAATGCTAACGTAAATATCATAATATATTTTAGATATTCACATAAATAAGTTTTCAACGGAAAAATAGGCCAGTGTTTTTGATTGATTTTGTTAAATTTTAAAATTTGTATTGTACATAAAATATATGCTAAAATTTAAAATTTATTTTACAATTAATTCTAAAAAGTTGTAATCGTTTTTTTAGTGGTAGGAGAAAATATAAGAATGAAAAAAAGGCAGATTAATAGAACTGTTTTGTTGTGAGGTTCATAGGTAGGAAGCAAGATCCATGAGATACTAAAAAGGACAAATATTCATTTATTAATAGTTTTGCTTGATGGTTAGTTTCCAAACAATATCATGTGATGGGAAGAATTTCAAAGATATATAGGAAATTTCCTGAAATTACTTCAATAAGCATATGTAACTAATCAAAATGCATTAGAAATTAAATATTTTTTAATTGGATACACAACATCATCAAAAGACAAGTATATCTTTAAGAAGATAACAATTCACCTTGGAACTGTTCAATAATTATTATTGTTTTGTAATATATATTGGTTAGGATTTTCAAAGGTCATTCCTATGAAAGCCAAATCAACTAGGACAATCTTGTTATGGAAATGCTAAATTAGTGAAATGATGTTGCTTTCAAATTTGAAAGAAAAACTTGCAATTGTTATTCCATTCTAAGCAAAAAAAAATGCCATCTTAATGTTTTATATTTAGGGGAGTGCAATCTCTTAAAATCGAATCAAAACAATTTTTTTAAATAAAATTAAAAAGCTTAAGTTAGTGAAATATTTCAACTAAACCAAACTAACTCGTCAGTGTTTGTTTCTTTTCTTTTTCTCTAAAAAGCTAAAACTTTTATTTATAATAATAAAAATTCAGATGAACGATTTCTCAACACATTGAGTGAACTATTCTAAAAAAGATGATGAGAACTGTAAAAAATTACAGTCATCGACTAGGGCTTTTCTAACCATCAAGCGGGTCATCCAAAAAAAAAACTAGGCTTGATTTTATTTCAATTATATTAAAATTTAACTAAAAACATTAATGCCCAAAACCGAATTGAAAATAGAATTTTTATAATATCAAACCAAATTATATTTGTTAGTTCGATTTAATTTTATTTTTTCGCACCTCCGAATATTTATTCAATTAATACTTAATTAAATACCATATCAAGAAATAGTAATGGCCAAATGACCAAAAAATACCAAACTTTCATGAAAGTGTCACAGAAGTCCAAATCTTTCAATTTTGTCCAATTTGTCCTGAAATACATGATTTCGTTTCAATAATGTCCAACTATGTAATTTGTTCATATGGAGCCTACATGGCGCTGATGTGGCAATGCCAAACATCGGCACCATATAAGCGAAATTGTATTGTTGGACATAATTGAAACGAAATTATGCGTTTCAGGACAAATCAGATAAAATTGAAAGGTTTGAAGTTTTGTGAAACTTTCACAAAAGGTTTGGTTTTTTTGGTCATTTGGTCAATAGTTATAGATCAAATTAACTTTTAATTTTATTTTTGTTTGATAATTAAAAGGGGGGAAGCGCTTGCAGTAGGAATTGAACCCACAATGTTACCAGTTTACTGCCCAACACTTGTACTATTCGAATTATAACTTGTTGGTAAATTAACTTTTAATTAATGTATTGTTTAAATGACAAAATAATGTCAAGTTGTTATCTATATGTCAATTAAAATTATTCCGTTGATTGACGCAAAAATATAAATTCTTTTCTTCATACATATATAAAGTGTATGTTTAAATTTATTTTACACACTACATGAAAATTTAAAAAATATTACTTTCTTATTATATTTTAATATATGTAATGGAATCCCCTTTGCAAGGCATCTTAGTTATCCAATCTAAATGCTCAAAAAATATATATTTTAAAATATATGTAGAAAATTAATATATTTGACCTAAATTCAAGGATTAACAACAATTATCTCTAATAACAAATAACATAACTCAATGATGTTTTTTATTGTCTAAATTATATATGCAAAGAAGTTAATCTAAAAGACTAGGGTTGAAAAGTATATAGAAAAATTAAGTAGGAAATGTTACATCTAAATGATAAATTAAAATATTTGCAATGAAGTAGAGACAATGGTGATGGGTAGGTGTGTAGAAGCATGAAGAATGATGTAATAAACTAAGAAAATGAGGCATTTTCATAGCAACCAAACAGGGAGATTGGTGGGTGGATTCTGTATACTCTATAGTGCCTCACCAAGCAATCTCTGCCTAACATTTACAGCCTCCATATTTTGTTGCATTCATAGAGCTCCTCCTAATTTTAATTAAATATGTGATATTTAGTAATGCTTAAAGAAATTGACCATTTTAGTCCATTCGAGAATCGAGACTTTCTATATTCCTGCACTCAAATATCTATGACTAATTATAGATAACCCTGGAAAAGGTAAAATGGACCAAAAAGCTACTTTTTTTTAAATTGTGGGGCAACAAAATAGCTTAATATTTAAAACCATCCACATTGAATTTTTTTTGCATGTATATTTTGACTTATGAAAAAGCTCATTTGTACCCTATTTAAGGTTTTTATATTTCACCTCTACCCCAAACAAGGATACAGTTGACAATGTAATTAATTTAAAGATAAAATCATTAAAAATAACTAGATAAAAGGATTGCATCATATGTTTTTCTGTTTCTAAAAAAATATAAAAAAATACTTTAATTTAAAAATATTCGAATAAATTCTAATAGTTAATTAATTTCTAAATTAATAAGTAAATTAAAAAAAATTCCGACAGCCATCGAGGAGCTGCCACCGCTTCCTCGGTTTTTATTAATTATGTTGGAAGATAGAAGAAAATTTAGATGTCATATTTTTTAAAAAAACTTAACCAAATTTCATACATTTGTAAGAAATTTGAAAAATTTAAAAATTAAACTTGATGACTGATATGTTATAAAATTATTTACGATAACATGCATTATCTGATTTGTAAATTGTTTCTAAAAATAAAAATTAAATTATAAATAGGTTATCAATTAAATGTATTTTTCTATCAAATTTTTCAATGACGCAAACTGAAAGTTATTTTGTTTTACAATTGAACTAAATTATGGTGTTTTTTACAGCTCAAAAGAAAAAAATTAATATTTTGTAGATCCCACTCATTTGATCTATTTGATATTATTATTATTATTATTATCATTATCATTTGTGTCCACATTTTTTTATCGCTATTTGGGATTTGTCAAACAATTGGTTGCTCTTTCTTTTATAATTTAGTTTGCAAATGTTAAATCACTCAAGACATATTTCTATCTCACACTATCGAACCATTGAATGGTGGTACCCATAATTTTGTCAATATGATGGCAAAGACCTTTCAAGCAGCAAAAATGGGTGACATGAATGTACAATATTTAAGAATATTTTTTATATCAGTTACTAATCTTTAAATTAGTTTTTTGAGCTGTAAAAAATAAATTTGTTTTCTAACTTTTTTATAATTAAAATTTACTTTTAAATTATTAAAATCAAATTGTGTTTTGTTATTATATTTTTTAAACTAAACTAATATGTTTTTAAGAATTTATAGATACTATCATTTTATTAATATATGATCTACCCAAATTAACAAATTTATATTTTTTGTTGTAGATTAATTTTGATAAGTTTTAAACTCGAGTGGGATCTAGGTCAATTTACTAACATACTTGTTCAAATACATGAGAGTAATATAGTGTAAAGTACGACGATTTTCAATTTATATAATATGTATTTTTTAAGTATTTATATTCATATCACCTTTCATAAAGCATAATTTTAAATTAAAAATTAGATTGAGTTACAAAGAAAAACTTCCCTACATTTGAACTTTGATTTGAAGTATTGTTTTTCTTAAGTTAATAGTGTTTTGGTCCGATAATTAATTTTAAGAGTCATTGTGCTTTGTTTATTATTTTTTTCTAGGATTAATTACACAAAAAATCACGACTTTTGCATGTAGTTTCATTTTAATCATGACTTTAAAAGGTGGCATTTAAAGACACGATCTTTTATTTTATTTTTCAAATTCATCATTTCAATGTATTTTTGTTGACTAAATGCTTCACTAAATCATTTATTAAAGACCCAAATTATAAATCGACACCAAATCTTATTATCTTTCGGTTAGAGTATGTAGGATTATGAATTTTTAGTCATAAAAAATATACCGAATTTTACTTTGGTGATAAATTTGAAACAAAATGAAAGGTTGTGTATATAAATGTCAACTTTTAAAAGTCGTGATTAAAATGAAACTACATGTAAATTGCATGATTTTTTTATATAATTAACCCTTTTTTATATTGATAAATATATTTAGTTTAATTTATTTTGAGTGAATAATAATTTTATTCAATAAAAAAGATTATCAGTCATTGAAAAGAATTACATAGATGGCTCTTGATCGATTATGTGTGTATAAGTGTTATAAAGTTTAGTTTGTCAAACAGTCAAAAACCGATTGCCATATACGTATAAGTTGCTGAAATCACTTAAAGATATCAAAAAATCACCAAAATTATAGTTCAGCAACCAAATTGAAACAGAATAAGATACTATTGATAATTTATATTAGACGTAATCATTTAAAATATCTCATTTTTTTGATTTTTTTTTTATTTATGGTCAAAATTTTAAAAATCATATATTTTAACACATTTTTCGACTAATTAGTTTCAGTTGCAGTCAATTGTTTCAATCGAAGTGGAAAATGTTCAAAGATACATTCCATATTCAAAACTTTAAATGGTAAAAGGACAAATTGAAAATATAAAAGGCATGTTTGAATTTTTTCTTAATTTAAACAAATAATTATAATTTAAATTAAAAATTAAAAAATAGACAAAAATTGAGATTTTAAAAGTTTAGACCACCAACAAAAAAAAATGTTCAGATAATCAAATTTTTAAAATAAGTCTCTAGAATCAATCATTCTATCTTGTTGAATAACTTAATTCAAATAATGTTTAATATCAAAAAGATTAAATAAATGTATTCATTGGTTGTACCGGAGATTAGGTTTTTTCCTAACCTATTAAAGACGGCTTCTGTTTTATTTCCTCTACAAGACCATTACAAAACTATTTAGTCTATAAGGTCTTCATGTGGTGCACCGCATGGATTCAATCATGCACCTTACCATCTTTGTCGTACACGTAGCACAGTAGCCTTCACCTAAATTACATCTGACGGACCCACTTTGGTTAATCAAAATCTTGATTAAGGGGTTCCCAATTCTCAATTAATTATTGTGATAGTAGTTATGAATGACACTTGAAATGAGGTGTTTTTAGTCCTTTGATTGTGTGTAATCGTTCACATATTAGAATTTACCTTAAAGCAAAGACCAATACAAACTTTATTTTTTTATTCAAGGACATGTACAATTTTCTGATTGGGTCCCGCACTAGAGACTGACTGCTATTTTCTTTATTTTATTTATTTTTGTTATTTTTCTTTTTACAATATCCAAAATGAAACAAAATATGGAATTTAGTTTTCAGCAGTTTTGTTGTATTGCAGCACAATGTGGACAAATATGCACCCTTGATCCTAACTATTATTGTTTTTTTACTTTGAAAATCAAGGCAAAACATATTATGGGTCCCTATATTTGTCTACTTTTTGGCATTGAATCCCTATATTTTTATGTTTCCTACGCTTTAAAATTTATAAACATTAGATCTCTCCATCATGAAATGAAAGTGTGTATACTTCGCATGCAGTCAGTACGATTCGAATTAAGTTAATTAGCTATTCTTTTTATTAAAAATCAAATTTTGTATTTTTATTTTTAATGAAATTAAGGCTTTAATTTTTTTTGGTCTAAATTGACATTGTTAACACATTTTATGACTGAGATCCAATATCTATAATTAAAACTTCAAGAACCAATTGTTGATAAAAAGAAATGAATGAATCCAACGCCCAAAGCATAACAAATGCAGAGATTTAAAAATGCGACATAAACTCGATTTAACACACACACATACACATATATATAATAAAATTTTAATTTTTAGGATTCATACTTTGTGCTAGATTAGTTGTTAGTTATTATTATTATTATTAAGAGATCCGATGTTTATAAATTAAAACTTCAAGAACCAAATGCTGATAAAAAAAGGTGAAGGAATCCAACACCCAAATCCTTTGTGCTAGATTAGTTGTTATTGTTGTTGATGCTATTATTATTAGGAATATTGGCAAATAAATTCTAACATTTTATTTTTTAATGATTTAAATTTAACGTTTAAAACATTACGAAACAAATTTTAACCTTTCTAATTTTTGCATGTTGTAGCCTCGTCCCTAAATCCGGCCATTTTGTCATCTTATTTAGACTACAATGTGCAAAAATGTGAAACGTTAAGATTTTTATTTGTAAATTTTTAAAATTTAATATGCCAATAATATGGTTGCCACATATATAAATGATGGCTGAAAAACGGTTAAGGCTGCAAGCAGAAATTGGAAAGGTTATAATTTGTTTTGTAACGTTTTAAACGTTAGACTTAAATCGCAAAAAAGTGAAACGGTAGGATTTATTTTGCCAACACCCCTTATTATTATTATCATCATCATCATGCTCCATACGTTTTTTGAGGTAATAAAAATTTGAGCAAATTATTAAAACCCCTCATTTTTGTCATAATTCACAGTTTGGTACTCTTTATTTGAAAACCAACCAATTTGGTACCTCAATTTTGATTTTGTAAACTATAAGACCCTTTTATTAGTTCTTTTAATAATTTGAAGTTTAGTTTCAAACGATTTGATACCTCAATTTAAATTGTATAAATAATTTGGTATTCCAGTTTCAATTATGTAAACGATTTGGTACCTCATATTCAAATAATTTGGTACCTCACATTTCATTTTGTTAACAATTTATATCTATATTTTACAAAAGAGTCTTATAGTTTATAAAATCAAAACTGAGGTACCCGTTTGATTTTCAAATAAGGGATACCAAACTGTAAATTATAATAAACATAAGGGGTCTTAGAATAATTTGCTCCTAAAAACTACTCTATAATAAAAAAATATTCATAGTAATTTTGATTTTGACAAAATTGGTAATAATGTTGTTCCAACATAATTAAAGGTTTTTAGTTATAATTACGAATATACAATCCTATTAAAACGGACAAAATTTTATTGATTTCCTCCGATTTTAATTCTAGATAGTCATTAATAAATTAACTACACACATTATGGACACTGTGTGTAATGATAATAATAAGAAAAGAAAAAAAAATAAACAATGTGATGTTGTGACATGACCTTTGATTTAATTGACCAATCCTATTGTTGACTTTTACAAGAGATGGCTAAATGTGAACCGTTGGATTAGAAGATGGGTTTCATCATATTGCTGTGAGTGGTAAATAAGTTAGGTTAAGGTCAAAATGCTCTGATGAAATAACCTACCAAAGTAATAATTATATTATAATGGCAAATGTCATTAAAAATTTAAGTAATTTGGATTTTAGAATGGACCAAATTTTACTCACAAAGCCTAAGGCCAATTCAAATGGCACCAAATTCATGGATGCCCACTATGCATTACGGACAGGACTATTCTTGAAAATGGTTTTTTTTTTTGACAAATTCCTGTATATATCTTCTATTTTTTAATATATACTGTATAATATCTATAAGAGTACCGCTATATAACACAATATTTTTAGCTCATTTTTTTGTACCGCCTAACGTGGTAATTAAAAAATAAATTAATTAAATTCTATTTTTTGAGATATATTTTTGGGTGAGAATTGAATACATGCAACCTTGTCACGTAAAGTGGGTTAGAATTGAGTTAAAAAAAATAGATTATAAGCATTTTTTAATTCATAATTACTGCGACTAATTCGATCGAACCAGATAAAACCTCAAAAAAAAAGTAAACTTTTTACATTCCAACTAATTAAGACCGAACGGAGTGAGACCTCATAGGGAGATTCTCATAATGTTTTTTTATTCCTAAACTGTAATTTTGAAATATCTCTAATCATCATGGTAAATTGAAGCTCTCGATTTTTTTTTTATTTCTTGGGCATTATTGCAAATTCATTGATAATCTTACAATACCATTCAATTACACTAAAAAAAAGCTCTCCCTTCTCTCTAAAACCTTTTCTTCATTTTAATCTTGTAGAGGGTGGGAGAAGGTGATTTCCGATCTTAATCGGAAAATCATCTTCTCTCCGCCCAACTTATTACTATTTCTACGGCTTTCTTTATATTTATGTCTTTTTAGATTTACAAAATTTTTTTAGATCTAGAATTTTATTAAGACTTGTTGAAGTTTTTGTTGAATGTTCTTGATGATTGAAGGTGTTGTGAGGTAAAAAAATTATCTTTTTGAAGATGAAGATCGGAAAACATGATTTTTTAAGAGATCTAGCTTTCAAGAATCAAGCGGCTTCAAGATCGTATTTTCAATATTTATGTATTTGGGTAACCTTTTGATGGTTGGAAAAGCCCTATTCGATGACTATCAAACAGCTCTCATCATTATTCTAGATTAGCTCTTCAATTTGTTGAAGAACTATTCATTTATGTAATTTTCATTTTATCAATGGAAGTTTTTAGCCTTTGAAAAAAAAAAAAAAAAAAGACAGCCGACTAGATGACCTTGATTTAGATAAAAAATGAGAGTTGTTGGCACTTTTAAAAAGGGGATTTAATGTATTATTTATTTTTTATTTTTTTATATACGATCTCTTAACCTAAGAAGCACGGAAACTTCGATAAAGTTGCGTTTTCCGTTTCGGAAACGTTTCGGAAACCGGAAACTTTTAGACACCCGTACGAAACGTTTCGGGTCGTTTCCGTAAATAATAAAAATTAAAAATTTGTAAAAAAATTAAAATTATTACCCACAAATAAAAAAATCTAACTTGTTATCCATAAATTTTATATTTGCATTGCCCACAATACATCAAATATACTTATTTGTGTTGAATTATATTATATTTTTTTATATATTTATAAAATTTTAAATATTAGTATATTAAAATGAATTATTTTGCTAATTATCATAAATATTTAGATAATATTTTTATAAATATATCCCTATATTTTTATTATTTGCACGTTTCCCTCACGTTTCGTGTCCTTCATTTTGAAAAACTTTCGTTTCCCCGTGTCCGTTTCGTATCGTTTCCGTTTCCGTGCTACATAGCTCTTAACTATTATTTTGCTATTGCACATTTAAAATTTCATTTTTACTACCGATTTAACCCCTTAAAAGAATATGTGAATGACACGCATGTTAACATAAAATTATATATTGAAATTTGACCTCTAACTATACCACTTTAACCTATAACACTCCTTAACTACTTTTACTTTTTTATTGAACATCTGAAATTTTATTTTATTGTCCATTTAACCTCTATTAATGTTAAAAAAGTATAAATATATTCCTCGTATAAATAAGCAATGTTTTTTTTTATATATTAGTTGAATTGAAAATTCATTTAATAACATCAAAATAAAGTAAATTTATCTTTTTCATAAATATCATTAAAAAAAACAACTCCTCAAATTATATAAACATGTATAAAAAGTGGTGTCATAAAATTATTTGATTAATTTTAAATATTTTTTGTGTATTACTATTATCTTATTTTTAATTTCCACTATGTCAACAAATACAAAATTATTACCAAAGTTTGGAATTAATATATTTTTAGCGTGCATAAATTTATTTCACATCATTCTAAGTATTCACGCTTGATATAGTATGGTTAAAATTTATCCACGCCAGACAGAACGAGATCAAATCGGTAAAGAAAAGATTTAATAAGCTAAACCGGCAAAAAATAAAAATTTGGATGTAAGATAGGATAAATATATAGTTAAAGAGTGTTATAGAATAAATTGCCATAATATAGAGGTTTAAAAATGCATTAATCCAGAATATGGTGGGTCTCCACTTAACAATTTTTGTGCAAATCAGAAAGTGACAAATGTGCTTGTGAGCACGAATCATCATGTTGCATAGTGATTTTAAGGCCTATATAAAATATATACAATCTGATAATATATATACTATATGTTAAAAGAAAACAACTCCTCAATATTCATCAACACAATGTCATCACCTTGAATAGATTTAGGATTTTATTTTTAAAATTTGTTCTAGAGAAGTATAATCTTTTTAATGTAGATCCAAGAAATCTATGAGTCAATATTGCATTTTCGGATTGTAAATTTTATGTTTAAATACATGTATTTTATTTAAAGATGTAAATTGGTATGAGAACACATTTATGTAAACAATTATTTTAATCAAATAAATAAGCTAAATAAGTTAATTTTTTTGTCTGTATTGTATTTTTTATTATCTAAAATGATATTATTAATTATTTATTATCATAAATTTATGCATATATAAGAATAAAAATCAAGTGTTATTCATCCAAACAGGGCATTTAAATATAAATGAAATATACATATTTTAATTAAAATATAACTAATGGAATTTTAAATTTGGATTAATAAAGATCGATTGTATCTCAATATTTTTGGACAATTTAGTTGTAGTAATGGGTTAATTGCTAAGCAAATCATGAACATTTTTTATAATTTAACATGAATTTTTAGCTTTGACAATTTAAAATACAAAATACCATTTACTTGTAATTTGGAGATCGAATAATTGTTTGAAAAAAATGCTTACATAAACATCAAAATGTATATTTTTCAGTTGTATATATCAATATATTTATTTTAGACTTAAATACATCAAAAATCACAAACTTTCGCGTGTTTTAGTATTTAACACGAACTTTTAATTTTAGCATAAATATACATGACTATTAAATTTTTGCATATAAGATCATGTTTGCATTTTTTTGTTGAAAAACAGTTCCATTTTACGTCCAAAACGGTGCCGTTTTATGTCCAAAACAGTGCCGATGTTATTATTTCAAAAATGAGATAGTTCATGTATTTTTATGCCAAAATTATAAATTCGTGTTACGCACCACAAACAAGCGATAGTTCGTGAT
Organism: Mercurialis annua; assembly: GCF_937616625.2. Lineage (NCBI taxonomy): Eukaryota > Viridiplantae > Streptophyta > Magnoliopsida > Malpighiales > Euphorbiaceae > Mercurialis > Mercurialis annua. Next base: position 33,159,044 of record NC_065573.1, on the reverse strand, counting down.
TTTTGGAGCATTTAAGCCTTTTTTTATTAAGAATTGCTCAATATTTCGAATTATAAATTTTAATTCATATCTTAAAAAATTAAAATTTAAAGTTCAAACTAAAATAACAAAAAATGGTAAAATTTATGATTTGTTTTGCAATTATTTCCTTTTTATACGAAGAAAAAGGAATTTCGGAGTATATATTTTTGATATAATTTTTTTTTATTGTCATTAGAGTTAACTTATTAACATAAATAACTAATTATTTATTTTATTTTGATTAATTATTTTTCAAACCTTCAAAAATTCACAATTACTATTACTTTCTTATTCAAGTCTATATATTTATTATGTGTTTTGAGAAATTTACATCCACAACTCTCATAAAAAAAAACTCCCTCCACAAAAGAAAAAAGAAAGTTTTACTCACACTAAGAAAGCAAGCATAAAAGTCCACATTCAACAAGGATATGTGCAAATAATATTCCTCTACTCCATCACTCACAATTACAACAAGTTAAATTGTTTTTTTTAAATAATAAACAATAACCAATTACTCAAATAATAAATAGTTGAACATTTTAAATAACACTAAAATAGAAAAAAAAATAAAAAAAATAGAGGAAAGCTCCAACATTTACTTCAAAAACAATACAAAGAGGTCATATTTAACACTTTCTTTCTCTCTTTCCATTTCACCTTCCTTTCTTTTTTATTTCAGATTCTTCTCTCTTAATGTTCTTTCCCCTTCTTCTCCATTGGATTGTACAGATTTTCACTTCTTAAATATACCCTTCAAATTATCATTTTTTTTTTAAATTTCTTCTTGAATTATCATAGCTAATACTTTTTTGGGCTGTTTTTATTCAACTGTTAATACTTAAAAAAAGAAAAAAAATTCTGGGTTCTTGGTTTTTCTTTGCGTTTTAATGCAAACTATGTTTCTGGGTTTGTTGCAGAGAAGCCTTAAATACCCAGTGGTGTAAATTATATAGACCGTGAAGATAACAAACTGAATTTTAATTGGTCTTTATTTTACAATATAAAAGCTGCAAACTTTTTTTAATAAATTTATTGATTTTCTAGTTTTGTTATCTTTGTTTAAATTTGGTTTTCCAATTTAAATTACTTGGAAAAAGGTAGAGACATGGGCAAGCAAGGACCTTGCTGTCACTGTGGAGTTACAAGTGAGTTCTTGTTTCTCACAGTTTTTTCTTTTTCTTGAGAAAAAGTATTTTGATTCATGGGTTACTTTACTCATTTTTAGTAAATTTTGATACCCATGATTGATTTTAAATGTCTGGGAAATTCATCATGTTATTGAACTTAATGATTATAAGCAACAAAGGAGTGATTACCAGGACTAATACAGTAAATTTGAGAATATGTGTTTTTCTTGTGTGCTGTTCTTGAATTTTGAATAACAGATATCAAATACTGGTTTCTATTTATCCATTGAGTTTATTATTGTGTGTATAAACATTGATTTGGTGGGTGCTTTCTTCTTTGACCTTAAAACAAAAGATTTGAACATATTTATCTCCCCAGTGCTAATTGAGTTTGGACTGTGTTATATTATGGGAATAACTTGTGAATTTGATTAGTTATTTTCTTGTTTCTGTTTAGGATTTCAGTGGATACTTGGTCAAACTGTAGTTGTTGGTTGTGATAACCTTGCAATTTTGATGATTCAATCACAACCTGCACCTCATTGCCCTCATTGTATTGAGTTCTGCATATAATTCTTGCTCATGTCATGCTCCAGTTTTCTGGCAACCTATGCTGCAAAACCAAGCACTAGTTTCCAATCCTTTTGTTTGGGATTGATGATGTTTCTAAACCCTTTCTAGCCTATTCAGTTCAGTTCCTTTGAAGAGTTCTCTCTAATGTGAATCAGCTCTTAACTTATAAACTGATCATTGTAATTCTTTTATCAGACCAGTGGATTTTGGTCAAAGGAATTGGTGGTTGTTATTGGGCATTTGTTGGAAGTATACTGGTCATGAATCTGAACTTGAAGAGAATGCTTTATTTCAGTTTTATATCACTAAATCCAAGGAACTTAGTTATGTAGTACAGTATGTGTAGTTACGATGACAAGGTAAATCAATGTCGTATGCCTCTATCATGGAAATATGGAGGCAAGAACTTACTCTCATTACCAATAACTTGGTTTCTTCGTAATCTTTTTTAATGTTTGAATTTAGAAGGGGAGTGAGATGCTAAGTGGCTTTTCGGAGATGCTTCAAACATTATATTAAGCATAAATGTGTTTGAAAGAGAAGTTGAGTGAACAATGACAGTGTCTTTTGATGTTGTTCAGATTCAAATGGTGCCCTACATCTTTATTTTGTACCGGTAAGTGGTTTTAACTGGTGAGTAGCAAAAGGAGAAATGGTGATTTCTGTTCTATTCGAGTTAAAGTTGGATATTACGACAATGCCTCGAATCCTTGTTGAGGATCATCTGCTACATGATCTTTACTAACCTAGTGGCTTAAGAGAATTTATGTACTCATTCTCTGTCATGCAGCTCATTCATGTTATATGAGTGCTGATTTGAAAGTTTTGTTATATTAATCAGAGGATGAATACCTGTCTCTACACTGGACTTGAAATGAACTAACTCAAGAATTCCTTGAAATGTTACACTTAATTCCTCTGAAGTGTAAATCATTTTGAATGGATTTTTTTGCGAACTTACTCACATGATTCTCATAATCTGCTTTGGCGAATTCAGTTTATATCTCCTAATCTTTTTGGTTTTACTTACCTGCATGTCATGACTGACATCCATTCATTCCGAGCTCAACCATATTTTCTACTTTGGTGCATGCTTATGTTGTTCAAGTGTGCATGATGCGGGTTCTTCTTATGTTTCTTAGTGGAGTTACTAGCATCCTCATCGTAGATGTCATTTTATGGCTAGAACTGTTTCTTTACAGTCACCATTATCCTTAAACAATTTTCTTTAAAATCAAAGATACTAAAAAGAAACAAACACCTTCACCAAATGCTTCCACATCAACTATGTAAGATGTAAACAAATTCTCTGCCAGTGCCATTAGCATAGAATGTGTCTGATGTTTCAGATGCTCAATTTTTCTCCCTGTTCATTTATGCTATTGTTGACTTCTTGTTGTTCATATGATTGTTTATATCGTGTATTTCTGACAACAAATATGTGTAATAGGCACACCTCTTTGGCGAAATGGGCCTCCTGAGAAGCCAGTCCTATGCAATGCTTGTGGCTCAAGATGGAGAACAAAGGGAACTCTGGTAAACTACACACCGCTTCATGCCCGGGCAGAACCTGATGATTATGAGGACCATAGGGTATCCAGAGGGAAGAACATATCAATAAATAAGAACAAAGATGTGAAACTTCTCAAAAGAAAGGCCAATCATGATAATGGGGTGGTTGGAGGGGTTTTCCATGATTACAATCAGGGTTATCGGAAGGTTTTGGATGAAGATACTAGTAATAGATCAAGCTCCGGTTCAGCCATATCCAACTCCGAGAGCTGTGCACAATTTGGAAGTGCAGATGCAAGTGATTTGACAGGTCGGGCTCTAACTAAAATTGTTTCCCATACTTTGTGTTTTTTAAAGAGCCAACGAGACCAATTTATGAGTATGATAGCTGAGCATATGTTGAACTAAAGGGATGAGTAGATTGTCTGATTGATTTGCCAAATTGCAATTGAAGTCTTAAAAATACTGTGTATGTGGCAGAATATTGGATCCAGGAAACAGTGCTAGAGCAAGGGACAAAGGAGGAAACAAGAATGATGACTATGCTATGCTAATCATAAAAAACACTCTTCTAATGAACATGAGTGGCTTATTACATCTTCATGGGTTTGCTATCCTTGAAATTTGGTGTTATGCGTGTCTACTTTATTTGAAGACTATAATTAAGAGTTGCGATAAGATGACCATAAATAATGCTTAAAATATTCCTTAATATAATAATTAGAGGTAAATCTGTCTCATAGACATGCATTCCCCAGATGAAAGCTCTCATATCGCTGAAAATCATTCTAATGCCGCTTTTACATTCTTTGGTGGTGCATTCTCATATGATGTACTAAATGTGCATGCGCATGATAAGAGCTTTATTGGGATTTAACTCCGTTAGAAAGCTGTATGCAATATTTGTGATCTCATTGTTCTCAATCTTGCTGGCACTAATTTCTTTTTTCGTTGCTTTTTCTCAGGTCCATCACAATCAGTAGTGTGGGACTCTATGGTACCTTCTAAGAAGAGGACCTGTGTCAATCGTCCAAAACAGTCTTCAGTTGAGAAGCTTACAAAAGATTTATACACTATTTTGCATGAGCAACAGTCTTCATGCTTCTCTGGATCTTCTCATGAGGATTTGCTTTTTGAAAGTGAAACACCGATGGTTTCTGTGGAGATAGGACATGGAAGTGTTCTCATTAGACATCCAAGCACAATAGCTCGAGATGAGGAATCTGAAGCCAGCTCCCTTTCTGTTGAGAACAAACCTTACTCAACAAATGAGGCTTATTCACATTCTGCGGGCATTCGTGTACATAATGAAAACAAAAATGTCCATAATTTAAGTCTTGTGATTGAAAATGTTGAGAAGAACCATGCAGGGCAAGGGATGATGCAGCAGGAGCAACTTAAGAGGTAAAAATTTTGTGGATGTTTCCAGTTAAGGTCCTTTAAACAAATGGCATTTTTTTGCCAATTCCATAGCTAGCTTATAGAGATTGTATCAGTATTAAACTCAAATATGAACTTCCTATGATAACCATCTTGTAAACATACATGAGAATGTTATATATGTATTATGTACGACATGGGCTAGGCACCAACTCTCAGGAGTTGGCCTTGAATTTAAGCTTCAATAGAGAAAATAGGCCTTCCTTTATTTCCTACTTGTTTGGAAGATTTGTCACTTAATTTCTTTCAAGTATTTATATAAGAAGCTCTTGGTCTTTCTGAAGAGGTCATCCAAAATCATTTTGAACGGAGAAAGAGAATCTTTGTAGCCAGCGCCAAATAACTTGGGTATAAGGTTAAGTTGAGTTGAGTATTCATTTAAAAAGCTAGTTGGTAGATGTATAAGAGGCAAACAGACAAAATAGTTTTGGGAAGTTCGTAATTTACAATTGGAGAGCGCATGCAAAATATACTGTTCCTCTGCTGACGTAGTCTGCTGCTTGGAATTTCAGGGACAAGTTTCAGCATGAAAGGGTACAAGTTCTTGGCAATCATAATTCCCCACTATGCCATGTGGATTTAAATGTAAGTTTCATAGTCACTGCCAATCCATGCTGCCCAATCTTTCCTAGTGCATGATTACAATTTTATTGAAGGATCACAAGTCTTGCATTTTTAGATATACCCACAAGTATACCTGATCTCCTCAAATGTTAAAGATGTATGATGATTCTCTTCTGTTCTATTCAGGAGATTCTTAACTTTGAAGAGTTCGCTAGATACCTGACAAATGAAGAGCAGCGGCAGTTGCTAATATATCTACCTCCTGTTGATACTGACAACCTTCCCGACAGGTCAGTCTTGCGCTATCTTAGTATTAGTGTGGCGAGAGTGATGAGAGCTTAGGACCGGTAAAGCCATGTTTCTGTCAGCATGAGATTGAAACATTTCCTGTTTGTTCCTATATCATTTAGCTCGTATACGCACAAAGCAAGTTGCTGAATCAAAATGATTGTATGAAATTAATAATTGTAGCACACGAAGCTGGTCTATTTTCTTCTTAGGGTATAGGACGATATGTGTTTGATATTTAGAAAAATATTTTAAGAATTCAAACAATGTTTGAATCTAATGTATTCTTTTTGTAATGCAGCATTGAAATAATGTTTGATAGCCCGCAATTTAAGCAGAATATATCTTGCTATCAACAACTGCTCGCAGAAGGGGTCTTTGATCTCTCCTTCTCAGGAGCAAAAACTGAAGAATGTAAAATTTTGAAAAGGCTCACGCTGTCCGATCTTTCAAAATCCAAATGGGTGGAGCAGTATCATCAACTTAAGGTATGAGTAAACATATCTACATGAAAATGATTGTAATAACTTGGACATTGAGTTCATAAGTAAAGCAACTGAAAATCTCTCCTTTATTGCAGAAGTGTACAAATAGTAATCCTAAGTCTCTTGTTGGAAGAGGACAAACTATTGCTTCTTCAAGTAATTCATTTAGTGCTAAGAGATCACGCGACAATTCAGGTCAAAAAAATACAGGTGCGTCAACATTGCTAATGCTAAGTGATTAGGTATCATGTTCGTAATTCTCAAAATTACTTTACTTTCTTCAGAAGGAAAGATGATGAAGAGCCCTAGAATGACCGGCATGAAGGCTCCGTATGAGAACAAAGAACTCATGGAAAGTGATGGCTCTTGCTTTAGTCCAAGAAGCCTATTTGCGTTGCCTCCCGATAGCGGCTCCCTCATGCTAGACTCTTTCAACTACGTCGATGAAAGTTCAGATCAGGATCTGCTTCTCGACGTGCCATCCAACTGCTCATTTCCGCAAGCTGAGCTTCTTCTCCCAACTTTAGGTTTTGGGCAACAGGCAAGCACCAGTAGTAGCTCAACATACCCACATCTAGTCCGTCCCTGACAATGTTTGCAAGATCAGTTCTTTTGATCACTAGGCTATATAGATACACCTTTTTTCCGAATTCAGTGACTCGGTTACAATCTGTGAATCGGTTTGATGGTTGCTGTGTTTATTCCCTTTGATCTTTTGTAAACTTGACGTGCCAAGGGACGAATTTGGATGGGGTTATTTTTGTATAGGCAGACAACAGATTGTAATATATAGCTTTAAAAATACAAATGAGGTGGTGAATTCAAGAGTCATGTATGCAAATTTTAGTCCTCTAACTTACAGGTATTACTATTTCTCTGGCTTGTTTTCACAAAAAAAGTTAATATTGCCAAGTGAAAAAAAGAAAATGTATAAATTATACAAAAATATTAGGGGAGAAATTTAAGCTTTAGTGAGATGCATGTGAAGAAGGTTAACATCAATTTTGGTTTCTACCTCTTTTGGAGAATACATGCCTAGTTTGCAACTTCAATTGGTTTGCTTTCAATATGATAAGAATATCTTCAAGGATAAAAGGAGATGGAAATTCTTATCTGAAGAATTGGATTTTTCAATACCATGAATAAAGGAATCATCATGTGACTGTTCACTGGATTGAAAATTTGAAGTCTGTAATTAAATTGACAAAAACAAATTAAATAAGACTATCCTCCAAGTTTAAAGCAATTTCAGAAAGTCAATTCGTCTTTTTTATGAGTCGTGAATGCGATTAACTTGCTGTAAACAGATTTCGACGTACGAATTACATGCTAAACACAATAGATCCGCCCATTTTTAACATTTATTGAACCATTAGAAAATATATCCATCCCACTCTGAAAAAGTTCTCCTTTAACAATCACTAGAAAATACATTGATGAGCTAATCTGGTTGAACAGTTCAAATCTGGCCAAAACTCTGCCCACATGTGATGATGTCTTCCAATTGATTTCAAGATAGTGCATACCTAAGTGAACTACAATCTAATTCAGATAATTTTTCCTAGTGGGACAGATGAAACAATTTTTCATCTCAAAATGTTGACATTTCTGAAACTATATGTGTAGTAAGCTATGTGAATAAACCACTTTCTTAATAAGAAAAAGACTCATGAATCATGATCTTAATTTAATGAGAAGACCTTATCTGTTGAAAACCTATTGATGGCTCTAAAGAAATACCACCAAAGCTATTAAAGCCAATAAAAGAATCACTCAGAAGTCAATATTGTCCATGCCACCACTCTATATCATGTATCTTCTTAGTGGGCCAATGCCAACCAATGTGCTAAGACCTAAGGAACCAAGATTTTTGGCTTTCAAAAATCTAGATTACCTACTATAAGTAATTAACCACATAAAGCTTTTAAGTATTAATTCTGATTCATAGCTATTCTTTATTGCACATGTAAATAACTAAACAGAACAGTTTTAGACTTCCTTGGCTTGGGAGGAGAGCAAGGGGGGAAAAACAGGAGTAGCTTTCACCTTAACCATTAGTCAGGTTGTATTGAAAAGAAAATTTAGACCAACTAATTCTAGAAGAAGCAAAAAAGTCTAAATGCATGCCTGCAGGGAAAGAAATTATTGGTAAATGAACTGCGTAGAAGAACCCATTTTAATGAGAAAAAGTGAGTGCAATACAATTTACAAAGCTATAAACAAGACGTATTAATAGTTTCTCTGCCAAAATATATAACCAATAACTAACTTCAAAAGCCCTATAGGCAAAATACTACTCTTAACATACAGTTAGAGCAACATACAGACAAAGCTCTTGCACTACCTAGTTTGCAGGTTACATAGTCTCCTAACAAAACAAAATATGTAAAGCACACAACTTATGCCCTTCTTAGGTTTAAACAAAACTCACCATGCCAAGTTCTTTAAAGATCAGCTTCTTCAAGGCCTAAGGAAAAGTCATCCCACGCATCTTCAAAACCTCCAATACAGTTAATTTTTCCAGATCAGGCTCATCGGTGTATCCCTTGGAAAGCGATTTTAGCACGCCCAATAGTGAAAACGGCACCTTCTCAACACTATCACTAACTCTTTCTGGTTCTGAATAGCCATCATGAATTGTGCGAATTGACCTAGGCAATGCCCGTTTTGTTCTAACGTCTTTCTTCTTTTCAAGAGAGTTCCGAGTAGTAGGACCAACATATCTATATTTATGAATATCATCAATGTTCTCCATTTCCCTTTCTTTTCGCTTTCCAGCAGAACTCATCCCCAAACATCTCTTACTACGACTATATTCAATATCTTCACTTTGACCTTCAATTCCGCCCTCATTTTCAACTCCATGACCGCCATACTTTAACTTTCTCTTAACAGAGCTATCTTCATTAACTTCTTCAATTCCTTGATTTTGCAACAATTTTTCAACAGACTTCACTAAACCCTCACCTCTGTAAGGAGACTTAAGTTTCTCCAATGATTTCACTATTCTTTCTAAAGATTTAACTCCTGCTGCCTGCGGAGTCCCAGCACCTCGATTTTTATCCTTATTAACTTTTGTAACATCGCTATGATCAGAAATTATACCTGAATCATCATCAACTCCGATCGTCTCCGTCAATTCCTCCTCCATAGACAACACTGAATCAGTATCCCTCCCTAAATTAGTAGCTCGCAGATCATCATTCGGAGCTTCACCGACCGTTTGATCTTCCTGATTATCGACCGGGTGATGATGACGAACCTCTTGCGAATTCGCCATAGTGGATTCTTCAGGTGGAGTATGAAAGATGTCGTTATCACGAAGAGGGATGGTTCCGTCATCTTGATTCTCGTCATCCGGAGATTCCGGAGGGGAAATCATCACGATTCCGATGGATTCCACAGGGATATCATCGCCGTCTTCTTCGCCGGAAAGGGATTCGTTATTATCCTCTGATTCTGGTTTGCCAACGTAACGTTTGCGTCTTAAGAGCTCTTCTTGGGAGGAGCTGATGTGGCAAACCTGTTGTACTAAAGGAAAATGAGCCTTGTTATTGCTCTCCGCCATTGTTGTGAGCGAGAGGAAAAAAAGGGAGTGTACAGTTTAGTATTATATTTTTAGGGTTTTGGAATTGGGGATTTTCTTTAAAATGGCGGGTTTGAATTTTCGCGCCCTTTTAACTTGATACAGATGCGATATAGTACGACGTCGCTTATTAAATTTAGGGATAAAAGCTGAATTAGCCCACTTGACTTGTAGGATACTTTTAAAATGGCACAGTTTTAACTTTATGGCCTAAAAATACATAACTTGCTACGGTGCTAGAAGGGTGTGCTGATCATTAATTAGTATTTTTTTATTTTTCTTTGTTTCCAAAATTTTACTTTTATTTAACTTCCTTTTCTCCTTTTTATCTATCAAATTTAAATAATATCAGAAAAGTATCTTTTAAAACACTCATATATATAACCAAAAGAAATGAAAAAAACAACAATGGTTAATTTTAAATCTAATAACTCAATCTAACATTAAAAAACATATAAGAACATGTCTGTTTAGCTTTAATTGTTAATTTTTCATTTAAATATTTATCGATCTCAACTTTGTATTAGTGTGTATTTGATGTTAATTTTGATTGTGTTACATAATGATTAGTGAATTTGGTAATAAATAATTCAATATTATTTTTATTTAGGTTAAAACTCAATAATTTTCCTTGGGAATTATTAAGGAGAAAAATGATATTCAACTGATTTTATACAATTGAGTACTCCTTATCAGATTAAGCTTAAACATATAAACTTCTAAAGTCTATAAAAAATAATTTATAAAGGTGGTAAGAAAATAAAAAGAGAAATGTCTATTTACTCACAATAATGCTTTTATAATATTGTTGGGACTGTACTATTTAGAGAGTTATCATGCCGATAATCATTTGACATAATTTATTAATCTATTTCAGTCGGCATGACATTCTTAGATTTAAAGGAACTTTCAAGCTCGAGCATATATATTCATATATCATTGATTAAAATGACAAATACTATAAAAAAAATTAGAATATCTAATCCGTCAATTATAATAAATAATTTCAATCTTCAATTTTAAATTTATTTTCAGACATATGGATTTATTTTAAATCCACATTACACTTTTTAAATTAAAATAAAAGATTAATTATATATAAAAAATATTCATGGAATTATTAATTATAAAAATAAATCTTAAAAATAGGTTTAAAATTATAATTAAATATATTTGTTTTTTTTTATAATTGAAGAGGGGGAGCGCTTGTGGCAGGATATGAACCCAATTAAATATATTTGTTATAAATTATAATGTTGACAGATTAATCGTATCATGATTTTTTTTAAAGAAGTATATTTATTGTTTTGGTAAAAGATATAGATACATAAGATACTTTTACCTATAATATATCCAGTTAGCTACATGCAGTTCAATCGTTAATTTTTGAGTCATCATAAGCCCAGAGCGATTAAAGCAAATAATATTATAGGTATGAAATTAGTTAGGTTAGCTTGAAAATGACAATCTACCAATAAATTATATATGTTTACATTAAATTTATCGAGTCATATATATCAATATTTTAGCTTCATTTTCGAGAATCCTTCCAAAAACTCTGAACAATTTAAAATTTACTTTTATAAAAAATATCCGTCTGTCCTATTTTTCGTCCTATATTTGTATTTTCTATATAGTAAATAAATAACGATAACAAAAGCTAAAATTTTAATCAGCATAAAACAATGAACAATAATAAATTCATAAATTATTTTCAAAACACTTGAGACCATGAAAATAAAATTCATACTGATTCAAACCTTAATTGAAGATAGTATTGACAAAGGATAACCCAATAACTGCAATCAAAAATATTTTTGCACATTCCTTACGACCACCCACCGGACTAAGGGCTCCATTTCCATGCACAGCATTGGCCACATCTTGAACGCCCCGATAGGCATCTTTGGTAGCGGATGTGGTGTCGTTGATGACATTTTCAGCAGCGTTCTTGCTGTTGTCAATGGCTGTTTCTGTTCCATTGATGACATTTTCCGCAGCGTTTTCGGTGTCATTTATGAAGCTTTTGGAATGATCTGCAGCTGTTTGTGTCGCATTTTCGGCTTGATCGATAACATGAACCGGATTTAAATCAGATCGAGCGGTGATCAAGAAGCAAATTAGGAAAATATAAAAGAATGCGGATCTTGCATACATGATGATGATCTCTTTTATTAGAAACTAGAAAGGGAAGAAGAAAAAACTTTAAAGCCTAAAAGCTTCTTGCAATGTGCCCAATGTGTTATATACATATATACTTTAAGTCAAAAATAAAATGCAATATCCACTAAAGGTTCAACGCTGTTCTCAAACCGGTGTCTCGGGATCAAATAAATTTATTTTAACTTGCTGCGTCAATAAAACACAAAAATTGTATTTTTGGAATTAAATAAGTCCATTTTTTTGGATCAATTAGACCCGATTGTTTTTAATTTACGTCATTTAAATATGAACTTATTTGATCTGAGACGCAAATTTGAAGAACTAATGGACTCAAGTAATTTATTAGACCCTGAAAATATAAATTTTGGGTCTAATTAATACAAATAGTTAAAATGAACTTTCCCGAAACACACCGCACTAGCCTTTTGCCTATAGCTTAAATGGTATAAGAATTCAACATTAATCAAAAAATATAATAAAACCTGTGATTATATAAACTTCACAAAACTATATATTCTCAGTAATTAATTGTAATTAATCTGTAACATGTGGTCGATATTTTTTAATTTTAGGTTTTTATTGGTAAATATAAAATACAATTCCATGAGTTATGTTTACTGTAATAAAATTTTAATTTTTTTAATTATAGCATAAAAATTCATTTAATTTTTAAAATAACATTGAATTTTTGGTATGAATAATATCTTATTTTATGAATTTTTTTTTAATTGTAGACATATTTGCTATAAAAAAATTTAAGATATTAAACTATAATTTATTTTTATCAGCTAGATTTTTTTATTTTTTATGTGCTGTTTGGATATAATTGACAAAATTTGTAAAATTATCAGACCAAATTGATACAATTTTTGATTTAAGATATTTTTATCATATTTTTATATAATTAAATTATTTTGTCATTTTTATGCTGTTAAGTTGGATAGTTTCACATATTTTTGGTTATCATATCCCTATACATAAACATAATAGGCAATCTTACTTACTAATATATAAAGACATAGTACCAATAGGATAAAATTCAATCAGTACATCCGAAGTTATTTAAAATTATAAGGTGTTCCCTTGAAGCCACTGGTAGTTGATAAATATAAAATAAAATACATTTTCAAATGTTGGAATATAAAAATGCAGAATAGGGTTATTTGCATTTAACTTTCTACATTTTATATTTGTCGTAATTTAATCTCACTTTTTAAAAACGTTTCATCGCATATTTCAATTGTTGTCATTGTGTTATTCAATTTTCGCTTTCGACGTCGTTTTATACAAAGGTGCCGTTTTTATAGACATTTTGTAGCTTTATATTTTAAAAAACGACTAGATTATTGTATAGTACATTTGCGTTTTTGACGTCGTTTTATACAAAGGTGCCGTTTTTATAGACATTTTATAGTTTTATATTTCAAAAAACGACTAGTTTATCGATTACACAATATAAAAGTGCGACAAATTGGAATGTTAGATGCAATATTTATAAAAATTAAATTAAATTACTATAAAAATAAAACGTTAAAATTCATTATACAAATAACCCAAAAGAAACTGATGAGGTAATTTTTTTTTCTTTAAAACTTGTGTTCGTGGATTTGAAGTGAAGTTTTAACTGGTGAGTGGGTTTACTTGAGTCGGGAATTTTAGTGTTTTCTTTTCTTGACAGCGAAGCAAGTTGGAAAAAAAAAAAACATTCCCCAATGTAATGGGTTTTTGCTGCTTATGCAAGTCATTGTATTGCTCTGTCTGTAAATTTCAATAAATAATTATGTTTCTATTAAAAATTAATAAATACTCAAATTTATTTATATTTACTTTTTTCGTTAATTAGCTAAAATTTTCATTGATAATTATGATAATTATAGAAATAAATGGTCTTTCAACATATTAAAAGAATTGTTCTAAAATAGCGACAAGACATGTTAATTATAGTTTTCGAATAAGGCTTTTTTAATCATCAAAAGGTGTACAAATATATTTATGATGCAAATATTGAAACAACAATATTAAAACCGTCTAATCCTCAAAAGTTATCTAATAAAATAAGAACCCCATAAAACTTAATATAATTTTTTAAAATATGACCAAAATTACAATGACTTGCACAAAGTAGATCCGTCCTCTCCACTGAAGATTACGAATAGACCTCGTCCTCTCCAATGGAGGGGGAGGAGCAGCTTCTCCAATGGAGAAGATGATCTGTTTGTCTTCTCTAATGGAGAAGACGACCAATAGTAGTCGGTCGGTGTAGAGAGGGTGAGGACGGCGGTGACCGATGTGCGAGAGGACGGTGGTAGAATCTTAAATATTGAAATTAGTTAATTTCAGAATAAATATGAAATCTGGAGATAAATTGAAATTTAGTAAATTAAATAACATGTTAAATTAGTTTTAAAAAATTTATTTGATTTAAATTTAAGTAAAATTAAATTTCAATAAATTAATTAGGATTTTAAATTAATTTCAATTAGTTAATTAAGAAATATAAATTATTTTCAAATATATAAATTTTTATAATAATAAATTTAATTAATTTAATTTAAAGATTGAATTTGATTTTGGTTTGATTTGTCATTTGGTTTGATTAGATGAAGAGTGTTATCACATCATCAATTTGGTGAGTTGGCAGTGACGTGGGAGACATGTTGAAAAAAATCGATTCAATTCAAAAATGGCTACAAAAGGTATCAAATATGATAAAGCGGGAAAATAAGCGATTTAAAAAAAATAGATATAGCTGGCAAAACTCGTAAATGTTGATATATTTTTTGTGATTAAGCCAAAATAAAAATAGATATAAAAGAGAAAAATAATATTAAAGATAGAATACCTTTACCAAATAAAATTTTATCTGTCACGGTTTGCACTTAGAGAATTCGGATGGTCAAAATTTATGGACGTTACATAATCTATAAATTTAAACAAAATTCACATTTTGATAATTGAAAATGATAGAAGATCCATGTATTACACTTCACTATTTTTAAAAATTCTTCATTTGATTTCTCACCTAAAAGGTGGAAAAGTTAAAATCAATCATTTTTTATATATTGTGGGCTGTTAGAATATTTGATTATTCCAAAATTATTCCTATATATTCATTGATTTTAGGTTATATTCAAATGATAAAATCTTGAAATTCACCAACCTTATATTTCATTTGACTTAAATGGCAATTTTCCCCCTCAACTTGTAAATAATGGACAACTAACATACAAATTAATTTTGTAGGTAAATTAATCACGAACTTATTAATTATAGGCAGTTAATCCATTTGGGCGAATCAATTTATAAGTTGAAGGGGCAAATTGCCACTTAAGTCTTTCATTTGAAATATACTGATCTTATCAAATTGATCGATTTTTAAATAATTCAATTCAAATAGCCCCGAAGGTTTTTTAAACCACAAAGGCATATACTATTTCGTTCTCATTTTTGATATCTAATTTATATTTCTGGCAACACATTTATATTGCAATTTTTTTATTATAGCTCTTAAGTAAGTTGTTACTATTATGGATACAGTTATAAACTAGCTATGAGTAAAAGTTAAATTATATATTTTTAAAAATAAATATAAAATGTATAGCATTTTTTTAAATTAGTTGGATGAAATTTATTTTACAAAAATGAATTATTTTAAAATCAATTTAGAAAAGAAATGACGTAATGTAAGAAGGACAATATCCAAAATTCCTAAAACGGTTCTAGTAATTACCCGATTCGTCTTCCCTCAGACCTTTCAAACGGCACCGTTTAGACTGAATAAAAAAATCTCTCAAATTTTAGCATGCATTTTGTTACACTCACTGATGCCTTCCACATCTGCAGTTTTCTCTGTTTCTCTGCTCTGCAAATGAATTTATGACCGTTGATTTTGTCGGAAATCAAGGCCACAATCGTACAGTATTGCTAATCGGTGAGTTATTATCTCAAATAATATCGATGCTTCCTCTATTAATTGGATTTTGTTATTGATTAATTTATTCCTTTTTAATCAAACATTGAAATGATTAATTTATAAGTGTTTATTAGAAATATCTGTGTTGCATGCGATTCTTTTTAATTGATATTTGTTGTTTATGAGGAATTAATACAGTTATATGTGCTGAAAAGTCACTTATATGCAATATTGATTCCAAATTAATCACAAATTTGGACTTTTTGTTGCTGCATAAGCTTTGGTGTTTTTAGTTTTTGAATTTAGGGTTTAGTTTTATTATTAACTGGAATTTGAATTGCATTGTCTGTTTACTGCTTGTACTGATGATGAGTTGTTTAGATGTTAGGTTGGAATGGGGTTTGCAGAAAATACATTGCACACAGAGTCAGTAAGGGTTAATTCCAGAAGGCTGCCAATGGAGATTGACCATAATACTGATGTAAATGGCAGTCTTCCTAAGTATAAGCGGCGCAAAGTTTCAGCTGTTAGGGATTTTCCTGTTGGTTGCGGACCTTCCAGAAACATAGCTACTTTTGAAGTGCCAGTTTCGGAACCAGTGGTCGCTTTGAGCAATCCGGTGGATGTTGAAATAATAAAATCTCCGGGACATGAAACGGTTGATGTGAAAAAGGATTCTTGCAATGGGGATGTTAGTGCTCCTGTGGAAAATGTGATGCCACAAATATATCCTCCTCAATATTCTCCTAGTAGGACAGTTTCAGAATGTGAAACAGTTGATGTGCAAAAGGATTCTTGCAATGGGGATGTTAGTGCTCCCGTGGAAAATGTGATGCCACAAATATATCCTCCTCAATATTCTCCTAGTAGGACAGTTTCAGAACGTGAAACAGTTGATGTGCAAAAGAATTCTTGCAATGGGGATGTTAGTGCTCCCGTGGAAAATGTGATGCCACAAATATATCCTCCTCAATATCCTCCTAGGAGTACAGTTTCAGAATGTGAAACAGTTGATGTGCAAAAGGATTTTTGCAATGGGGATGTTAGTGCTCCCGTGGAAAATGTGATGCCACAAATATATCCTCCTCAATATCCTCCTAGGAGGACAGTTTCAGCTGTTAGAGACTTTCCTTCGTTTTGTGGAAGAAATGCCGTCTGTATTCTGGAGAGTGCAGATGTGCTTGCTTCCGAGGAGCGCAAGAATTCAGATCAAGAAATGTTGGGTGTTGAAGGTTATATGAGTACTGCTGCGCAAGAAATGGGACAGGGTGTTCAGAATGGAAATGCTGATGAGCACGAGGTCGAGGGAAAAGTTTCTAGTTTATCCAGGCTTAATGTTCAAGCTAATTCGGCAAGGACAGGCTTTAAAGATATGAGGAAGCAAGATGAGTTTGGTGCTACTCCTGAGAATGAGCAGGGTATGAAATCTCCAAAAGAAAGCACACAACATCATCGAGGAAAGAGGAGCATTGGAGATTCAGAGAGTATTGATTGTTTGGAGCCTGTATTAAGCAGCATAGTTGTGTTGGGTCTTAGGGCTTCAGGAAATGGTCCTTTGCTGAAGGAGAATGAAGCTCATTATAGTTGCAACCTGGCTAGTGGTACCGATAAAAACAATTGGAAGAAAAGTGATCTTGTTCTGCAAGAGCAACCCAAAGCTTCTGTCAGGATAAAGAAGAATAATGGAGAGAACTTTGGAGGAACATATAAAATGAATACGAAGAAAGAGCTTGAAAAATTAAAGATTAAGAAGAGTTCATTTCCTAGCAGTAAGGCTCATCTTGAACAGGGTGAGGGATCTGATAAGTTTCAATTGGTTAGAAGATCGCATGTTATTGATGTGACACTTTCTCCTTCCTGTCCCAGCAGTTCAAGTGGCAAAGGTGATGGAAATGATGCATCTGTCACTAGAAGGAAAGTTATGGAAATACTACGTTTATTCCAGCATATCTATAGGAAGCTTGTTAAAGAAGGTGAGACACAGCTGACGCATATTAAGAGGCCTGATTGTAAGGCAGCAGGTATTATTAAAAGCGAAGGTAAGTATGTCAATACAAACAAAATCATCGGATCAGTTCCAGGCGTTGAGATTGGTGATGAATTTCAATACAGGGTGGAGCTTAATATGATTGGTCTTCATCGTCCAACTCAGGGAGGTATAGATTTTGTGAAGGAAGGTGCAAGTATTCTTGCCGTGAGCATTGTCGCATCTGGTGGTTATGATGATGACATGGATGATTCAGATGTCTTGATATATACAGGTCAAGGAGGGAACGTGATGGTAGGAAAAAAGGAACCGGAAGACCAAAAGCTTGAACGAGGTAATCTTGCTCTAAAGAATAGTGTGGATGCAAAAAATCCCGTGAGGGTAATCCGTGGTGATACAAAAGCATCTGAATCTTCTGGTGCAAAAAGGACATATATCTATGATGGCCTGTATTTGGTGGATAAGTTTTGGCAGGAAATGGGGCCGCATGGAAAACTGATCTTTAAGTTCAGGTTGGTTCGGATTCCAGGACAAGCAGAACTTTCTTGGAAAGTGGTGAAGAAGTCCAAAATATTTAAAGTGCGTGAGGGTCTTTGCATGGATGATATCTCAAAAGGGAGAGAGAAAATTCCTATTTGTGCTGTAAACACTGTAGATGATGAGAAGCTTCCATTATTTGAATACATTACCCATGTGGTGTGTCCTGATTGGTGCTGCCCTGATCCTCCCAAGGGTTGTGGTTGCACTAATGGATGTTCTGAGATTGCAAAATGCTCTTGTGTGGCAAAGAACGGAGGAGAGATCCCATATAACCACAGTGGGGCTATTGTTGAAGCAAAGACTTTGGTTTATGAGTGTGGCCCTTTTTGCAAGTGTCCTCCCTCTTGCTACAACAGAGTCACTCAGCATGGTATCCAGTTTCAGCTTGAAGTTTTTAAAACTGAAGCAAGGGGTTGGGGTGTGAGATCATTAAATTCAATCCCTTCTGGAAGTTTTATCTGTGAGTATGTAGGAGAGCTTCTTCAGGAGGCAGAAGCTGAGCAACGAACTGGTAATGATGAATATTTATTTGATATTGGAAATAACTCCAGTGACGTATGGGATGGACTCTCAAACATCAAATCTGAGACACATTCAAGTTCTTCTGAAGTTGTGGGGGAAGGTGGCTTCACGATTGATGCAGCAAAGTATGGCAATGTGGGGAGATTTATCAACCACAGCTGTTCACCTAATCTCTATGCACAAAATGTTCTTTACGATCATGAGGACAAGAGAATCCCTCACATAATGATGTTTGCTGTTTTTAATATTCCTCCCTTGCAAGAGCTAACTTACCATTACAATTATGCAATAGATCAGGTTTTTGATTCTGATGGCAATATTAAGAAGAAGAGTTGCTACTGTGGTTCTTCAGAGTGCACAGGGAGGATGTATTGAGGCTGTTCTATTGGAGTTGGAATTAGAAGAATAAACAGTTTTATATGTCACAGTAAGTTTCTTGATTTAATCATTACACAACCAGCATACGTCCATATTTATGCCTGCTTGGTTGTGTGTTCACATATGTGTGTTTCTGCACGCCATTGTACATTCAAGCATATGTTTTCTTCTCTTCTTGAAGAAAAATTTGTGCTGGCTTGGTCAAAGATAACATTATTTTTGTCTAATAAACTGCTGTCACTACGCTTGCATCTTGTTACTTATTAAAGAAAGCATTATTATATTGTTACTATAGATATTACCCAAGTACAGTGTGATGTCTCATTATATGTGCAATTAGTGCATTCTTGTAATTGGGCTCCAAAGGCTAACATTATCAAGCATCAGCATTGCTTGTTACTTTGTCTTTCTATAAATGCTGCATTTGCATAGTAAATTTATATCTTTGGTATCGGGAACTCTAAAAAATGGAGGGTGCTCATTTTTTTTGGTGGGGGGGAGTTTTTTTTTTTAATTATTAATAGCTAACGTGCTATCATATTGCTACATCTTCAAACCCTGTAAGTTTTAGTGGCTTCAGCTTGCACAAAGATACCAGACTTCATTTTTTTGACTTCTGCTCAATAACAAATCAGTAGTTATGAAAATTTCTTGATATTTTCATCTCTGACATAAAATTCGCAAATTGCAAGGGCTAGTTTCCTGCACAGAAGGCTGTATTCCTTGATTGGAGGGTTTTTTTTATATTATGACCATTCCTAGTTATCAGATCAGTGCTGTTCACTAATGCATCTATGCAATGTCTTCATGATGGAATTATTTTCTTCCCCTTATATTTACTAAGGAGGTGCTTAAATTGATGCAGGAATTTTCACGTATTGGAAGACCGGACATCTCATTTTGCATGCGATGCCATGTCTCTGTTGTGCTTCTCAGCTTCGTCAAGACCATGACCATCTCACTTGTGAAATCTCTATTGGAGAAAGTCATTGTCTGACAGGTAGGTAGTAATTTAACTATAGTCCTTAAAAGAAATGTTGTTTGTTGTGAGCGAGCTTCTGTTTTGTATCTGCCCTATAGTTTTCATACTTCCCTTAAAAAGAAAAAATGTAAAGACGAATTACTATAAGTTATGAAAAAACTGTTGTAGCTTTGATGCTTCAAGATTTTATTTTTCGCACTGATATTATTATTTTCACACCAACTTTCCAAGATTAAATTTCAGTATTTGGTGAATTTTGTTATATATTCTTGAAATATTGTTGGAGTCTGATCATTAGGCTATGTAATCAAAGCAGACAAGCAGTTATGTCAGACTTAGAATAGGACCAAGTTTTTAACAGAGGTGTATAACAAATCTTCTAAACCAAACTATATTATATCTGAAATTGATTTTGAAATATTCATAGTCAGATATCAAATGATTTATTAGACTAATTTTGGATTGTTGTCTTGTAGAGATAGATGATCTTGATTGTCCAATTATATCATAAACTTTAAGCAATCTTTTTACCTAGTAAAAACTATAAATATGCAAGTTTATTATTAATATAGAAGAAACTAGTACATTATACCAAGTTTATGAACAAGGCATTAGGCATATGGACTTAGAATACTAAGCATATAAAGACATACACAACAAATCAGAACTTAATCTCTACTCACTAAAATCATAATATTAATTAATTAAGCTGAATGGCAGAATCATAAGCAACCCCAGCTTTCCATTCACTAGGGATGGCATTTGTAGCTTGAACCCATGTCAGCCCTGCACTCCCACTAACTTGGAACCTCAATGTTATGTATCCCTTTGGTGGATTAGGTCTGTCCCAAACTGCTCCATGTGCATTTCTCATTCCAATCCATTCCTTGCAATCCTCCTGCATTCAATTTCACAATCACACCCATCAATAGCAAATCAAATCGGTTATAACGAAAAACCGAAACGAATTGTTGATTTTGGTTCGGTTATTGCACATCTTTAGCTTTTTCTATAAAATGACATCTACATACCTGCCATATTTGAACAGCTAAGATATCATTTTGGCCACCTTGGTAAAGAATTACTATGGCTAAGTACTCAGGGAACCTGCTATGCTCATGAACCTTGAACATCACATTGTAACCCGAATATTGGCAAGATACTCTCCGATATTCTATGTCGACTACACCGTATGCAAACAGCTCTGCCACCATGTTGGGGCGAGCCAGTCTTGCGTAGCCGCGTGTGCTGAGAATGAAGTCTGTTCTGTCTCCTTCACCATAGTCAGTCACCACTATGTTCACTCCATCATCAGTACAAAGCTGTGGTGCTTTACACCTAACCTGAAATAGTTAATTAAGCAACCATCATTATCATAATTTGTTTATTTGTTAGTGGTGGTTTAAATTAATAATTATTCTGAATTTCCAAAGTACAGCAGAGATTTGTGATTGTTATCTGCAAAAACCTGATAGCAAGCACCACAGCCAGTGCCGTTGCGGAACAACTTGGAAACTCCAGCCACATTAGCATCATTCACTGTTCTTCCATATTCTCCAAATCCACAAGCTCCACCTATAAAAAATACCAATTATAAACTATGTTTACACCGTTTCATGCGTTTTTATTTCCGTACAACATAGATTAATCTTTGATATAAAGATGAAGTAGAAGGGAGATGCATACTTGGTGTCCCTAAGCAGTCAGGGCTACCATAATAAGTAGCCCTTGAGCAAGTGAAGTCTTGAGAGTAAGATGTTGAGGGCAGTAACACCATCAAACAAAGCATGTAATAACCATATATAGAACCCATAGTTTGAAAAGATCAGCTAAAATTAAACTAACACAAGTTTTGAAAATGAAAACTATTTTTTGTTGTTGAAGATATAATGAAAACTTGGTGTGATATGGGAATTGCTTAGGCGATCACAAACTTCTCTATATATAGACGTGGCCTCAAGGTAACTATTAAGGCAGCTTGTATGCTTAGTTATTTTTTTTAATTTGATTGAGAGTAGGATGGTGAGGTGGAATTATTAGATTAAAGATGTGTGCAGTTCATGAAGCCTTTTTTTTTTTGATTCTATGAGACATGATTCCATTGTTTTAGCAAAGAGTGCATTTGCCAAATACTTTTGACTTGTCATAGTCATAGCATTTAAAATATACATATAGTAATATACAATATTTTCTTTCATCTAAACTATATGTAAAAGTACAGTTAGGGAGATAGATCGACAAAATTACCAAATAATCCCTTTTTTAATTAGTAAAAGAGTGAGATCGACCGATTGTAGTAATTTTTGTTGGGTGTGGTCATATAGATTCTTCTAGACTGTAAAATGTTCGAACATTCATATCGACGGGAACTCAAACCTACAATGTCTAAGTAGTGTGCTTCGGTTCAAATTGAATTGATTTTTTTTTTGAATAATTTCACATGAACTCAATTTCTTTATATTCTCTTAACATCAATATTACATTCTTCTTCCCTCTCTTTTTCTCCGGCTCATTCTTCTTTTCATAAATTTTAAGGTACAATAAATACTTTTTTACATCCTTTGTCTTGCATTGGGATATGATATGAATATTAAGCCTATAGTCTACACCATAGTTTTGCTTTAAACTAATAAAACTCATCAAGTTTCTTTGTTTTCATGATTTAAATTTCGACAAATAAAAATAATATATATAAATAAGAAAAATAGTTGAGACATTCTAAAAAGAAAAATATAACTCAAAAATAGGCGTAAAGAGTCGAGGCATTTTTTTGATTTTAATTTAAAAAATATAAAAAAGGGGCTTGAACTTTGCCTGTGTGTCCTCTTACAGTTTAGAAAAATCAAATCCACTTAGCTCTCTTACCTATTACTATTTAGAGAAAAAGGGTACCCTTTAATCACTTGTTAAGTCGGAAGTTGCCCTTTTTAAATTCTTACGCTTGTAACTTCTTGATATTAATGGAAGATTCAATGCCATTGGTTGTGACGTCAAATAAATCATAATTAGATTCTTTGATAATTTATTGATTTCTTATAATTAGTTTATTTCAATCTTCTAATCATTTTTAAATTCCTGATGAATCAAGAGTTGTAATTGAACGTTTATCATCCAAGATACTTCCCCGCGCTAAAAGCTTGTTCCATAAAAATTGTAGAGAGCAGACTTACTAAAATATATTTTGCAGTTATTCTCAAAAAAATAAATACATATTTTGCAATTTTGGATAAATTTGTAAACATATTTTGGTGTTGGCTCCAAGCCTCCATCATTCAAGTACCGGAAATTATTTTATATGCTTTACTATCACCAAAATCAAATATAGTTATATAAATGTCAAATTCAAGAAATGAATCAGATGATCTCTTAGGCCTTTTTATGGCATTGCAAAATTAACTAATTGATCGTCCATACTCATTTTTTAATGGTTTATTCTGAACTTCGACCGATATAATATTAGAAGAACTAGAGGAACCATTTGGAGGTGATTTGTAAATAATATTGTATTCCATAAAATATCAATTATTATTTTTCTAACATTATGAGTTAGCACATCAAGGTTTTTGCAGTTAGAATGGACTTAGACAAGTATAATAAGCACTTAAACAATCATGTAAACCATCTAATTTACATATAAAATTTAGGCCTAATGTCTTAAAAAAACCCGACCTTTTAGCCCCTTTTCAATCATACCCTGACGTTGTAAATTTGTCAATTTTACCCTATTTTGCATTTTTGTGTTTCAATTGTACCCTGAAAAATTAAATTAACGTCTTTTGCGTTTGGAAATTTGTTTAAAACATTCTACATGTCTCGCATATATTAATTGTATATTTTTAAAATTTATTTAAATTTAGTTAAATTAATTAAGAATTTAAATTAGTGTTAATTTGATTATGGTTTTTAGTTAGTTTTTAAAAATAAAGGACTTATTTGTACTTTTTTGAATAAAAAAGAATTTAATTTCATGTTTAGACTTAATTAATTGAATGATTTCATCATTTAAGTAAAAAAATTAACAAAAATTTAAATATTGGGGTACAATTGAAAACAGAAAATTCAAAAGTGGGTAAAATTGACAAATTTTCAACGTCGGGGTAGAATTGAAAAAAAGTTTAAAGGTGAGGGGTTTTTGAGTGATTAGGCCTAAAATTTATAACTCATGCAACACCATTTTTTTTAATTTTTAACCATTTCATTTTTATTATTACTATAGATTTTTAATAGAATACTTTCATATTTTTTGAATACATCGGCAACATCAATATATTAGTTAATAATAAATGAACTGTTGAATAATATACACCATTTAATACATATGTTGCATTATTAAAACTTTTAAAATATCTAAAAGATTATGCAGATATCCCAATTTTATGGATATAAATTAATTTAATCTACACTATTGCAAATAAATGTGCACAATTCAAACAACTCTTTCATTAATCCACAAGTTGTATTCCAACGATTTGAAACATCTCTCATAAATCTTTTAGCTCTTTTACCATTTGTTTATAAAACTAATACCAAGTTCACTACTTTGGGATGTGTCCATAGATAAAATATTAATTGGAGAAGTAATAGTTTTTGATTATTTAATATTATTTTATACACATAATTTAAAATATAATATATGCATCTAATATGAAAAAGTTTACCTCTAACATGTGGTTGACAAATATTTTCCAAATCACAAATTACCAAAAGAAATTGAATAGTATAATGTTCTACTGAATTATATTCTTTTAGAATTTTTTTTTTGGGGTAAACTCTTTTAGAATTTTTTTAATCGTTCTAAAAATATTATCAGCAGTATAACACTCATTAAACATATGCAATAATTCTTTTTTGTAAAAGCCAATATTTATCAATTCATTTATAAATTATGCTCACATATGAATATTTTAGCCAACGGTCACTCTAACTATCACTACAAATTGAAACACCGTCAAACTTTAGAAATAAATTTTCTAATTCTTTTTCTGCTTCTTCATATAATTTAATGATTGACTTTTACGATATTTCTAGATAGATGTTTTGCTAAAGGATTTAAAGTATTTTGACAACATTTAGCAAAATTAACTTTTTCACCAAAGCTAAAATATAAATGTTCCATATTAATTATTTTGGCCTAATACTTTAAAAAACCCCGACCTTTTAGCCCCTTTTCAATCATACCCTGACGTTGTAAATTTGTCAATTTTACCCTATTTTGCATTTTTGTGTTTCAATTGTACCCTAAAATATTAAATTAATGCCTTTTTTATTTGAAAAAAATTTAAAAACATTCTCCACGTCTAATATATATTAATTGCATGTTTTTAAAATTTATTTAAATTTTGTTAAATTAATTAGGAATTTAAATTAGTGTTAATTTGATTATGGTTTTTAATTAGTTTTTAAAAATAAAGGACTTATTTGTACTTTTTTGAATACAAAAGAATTTAATTTCATCTTTATACTTAGTTAATTGAATGATTTCATCATTTAAGTAAAAAAATTAATAAAAGTTAAAAAATTGGGGTACAATTGAAAACGGAAAATTCAAAAGTGGGTAAAATTGACAAATTTGCAACGTCAGGGTAGAATTGAAAAAAACATTAAAGGTCGGGGGTTTTTGAGTGATTAGGCCAATTATTTTTGCTAGTTCTATTTTATTTTTTAAGTCCAAATACTTAAATAAAGTAGATGAAGTTGCAAAATTTGCAAACCCGAAAAACTGAATTTGCATATTTCGAACATCCATTTGTGTTAGATATTTATTCTCCAAATGTTGTCTGAGCAACCATATTCAAATTTTGAAAATTCTAAAAGTGCATGTTTTACGGGAGGAATTGACCGACAACCTTATGAAAATATTACCTAATGTTTATGTCATTTGAGTTATAACTCGTTGGTTTTTTTTGGTCTTTCGTTATATTAATATTTTTTACTATTCATTCACTTTGTTGAGTTGGATAATCATTTTGTGAAAGTAGATAACCTAACCAATTCTTAGTGAAAATAGAAAAGTAATTGGAGGATCAAAAAAAGCTAAACTAGTCCATATACCAAAGCGTACTAATTAATTTTTTTGGCTGCATATAAGCTGGTTAATTACTAATTAAAGTCAAGTTTCAAAGCTGTTGGCTATTGAAAAATCGGATTAAAACCCACTAACCCATTATTATTATGATTATTACTATTAATTTGGTTGTAACGCACTGGAGAAGAGGCAGTAAAACTAGGTAAGCACAAAGCTATCTTGTTCGTGTCAATCTGTCGGATAGGACTAGAAATTTGGGATGATACCACTCAACAAAAGTTATTACCCAATCTGGCCATTTTTGAACTTCTTTTGGTGTAAATTCATAATTTGTGAGAAAAATAGGGGTGCAAAATTAACTTTGTGGAGAAATTGGGTAGGTGATGCATGTTCCTAGTCGCCCACTTGGCAAATCTCTAGCAGCCTTACTCTTTGCAAATCAGATACTAACAAGCTTCCGTCACCATTATAACTAGAATGATGATCCATTAATCTGCATGCTTTAGCTATTAGATTTTGTTTACACTGCCTTGGCATTCATAATTCACTCAGAATAATTATACAACACAACTGTTGCACCATTCGTACAACAAACCAATAAAGCATTAACCATGTGTAAACATTTAACAATAAAAAAAATAAGTAATAAATAAAAATTATCTACCGCAAATACTTATTGGCTTGTTATAAAAAATGACGTGACACATATTTGTGTGGGATAAACACTCTTATTTCAATTCAAGTGGCTAGCGCTCTCCGGTGTATTCCTGAAGTATAGGTTCAAAGCTTCCACCAGCTAGTGGTTTAAGTCCAATTTGAAATTTGAAATTTAAAAATCTAACTACTAATCACTAACGTAATTAAATTCTACCTCTGTTAAAACAACTGTATAATGGAATCAATTAGATCTAATTTTATCGATTAAGGTCAAATTGATCCAAAAGCTTATAATTTTAAACCAAATAAATCTTTTTCTTTCAAACCTCGACTTTGGAAAAAAAGAATTAGGCATATACAAATTCACTTTAGATCTGATTGCTCAGTTTCATTTAAAGCAGTCACATGAAAAAGAAATGGCAAGCAAAGAAGCATAGGCGCATACATATTTCTGCAAATACATTATGTTACAAATCAAGCTTATTATGTGCACATTAAATCAATAACACTATAGTCCGTAGCTAAAAGCTTCTGTGTTCTCGTCGCCTTGACCTTGCTCCTAATCCGAAGATCATTCTGCTTTATCTACTCTTCAGTCTATTTTGTTCCAGCCAAATGCAAGTTAACAGCATAACCTAAAATTCTAAAGAACAATTAGAGAAGTAAAAGGCCAGCAAAGAATAGATCGAGAATCAGCTAAACTAAATTGCGATGACAACTTGAATGCTAACAATTAGAGAAAAAGAGCCAAGCATAGTCTGGATTATGACTGTCACTGTTATCATTATAATGGGATTGTGCAATATGATCTCACTTCCAACTATATAACAGAAGAGATGCTGTTGATAATCGGGACCATAGATGTGTACGGCTGATATAAAAATAATAACCAGTACCACCTAGCATCCCCTCCCTACACTTTGCAAAGGCAATATAATATAATGGAGACGAAGGTTATACTATGAGCTAATAAAGCATACCACCAACAAATAGCAGGTCTAATCAATCGTTTTCAATCTCATAGCCAAAGCCAACCAATCTTAACAGAACAATCAAAAAAAGCAAATGCAAGGTGTAAGCCATAATTAATTGTATAGTCAATCCAGTAACTTAGATGATATACTTTCCAAGTGTCTCAGCTGAAATTTCAGGAAGAAAGATCGAGTGATAATCGTAAAATGGCATGACCATGAAAAGAACAAGCAATTTCTTTCAATTCCAGAACACGCTTAACTTTAGTGGAGTAGTTATGAATAGTAACTGATGGTAAGTGGGTCTAGGAATTAAAGGCGTTTCGTATGATAAGTAATTGAAAGAAATCCCGAAGAATTAGTTATGTACTGTGTAGTAATGTCCAACACTAGCGGGCTCATCAAGCACCAGTGAGGCATAACATATCAGTGGATACAGAGGCATTATATACATATCACTAATACCCTACCAATCAGTCTATCAGAGGTGAACCACCAGGATACTAAGAACCTGCCTCAGGGAAACACGTTGTAAATATCGATTTTCAGAAAATGACTCCCACTTGATACTCAAATGACTGATGGATTTGAGTACGAAGAGTTGCCTCTTGAGCACTGGCAAAATTATATTAAATTTTATATGTGGAGCCTGCGAATGATAATTGATGCCATTATGGACTAACAAAAGTAAAAGTAGAGACTAGTTATGAATGTAGGAAGAAAAGAAACACCCCTACAGCCCATGAACTATTATATAACAATAACATTTCAGTTCTAAAAGAACTTTCACATAGTTGACATTGAACAGTGACTTGCAGATGTCTCTTACCACATTCCTTTCAACAATCACCAATTAAAATTCCTCTAAGATCATATAAGCTGAGCCTTTTTAAGGTCAGAAACAACTCCACGGTCTTCCGTGCCTCTTTCATTGTATATTACCTGCAGAAATCAAAGAGAAGGCTGTCAGCACAGGAAAACCAAACTAAATAAATAACGCTTCACTTCAGTACCTTGTCAATGATGCCATATTCAACTGCCTCAGCTGGAGTAAAATATTTTGGACGGCTGATGTCCGCTTCAATCTGCTCAGTTGATTTTCCAATATACTTTGCCATGAGATTGACCTAAAAAATAAATTTTGACGAGTATGAACATTGCAGGTGCTATACATTTTTATTGAACTGCAGCACTATAATAGAGTTTTAACCAACAAATTAGTTATGTTGCTTAATAGACATAATCAATTGAATAAGTATCACTGAGACTGACTGACTAATCAAAACTTTTTCACCCACTAAAGAAATTTGAGATGTACAGTCTCAAATTAGAATTGAATATTCTAGAACATTTCCTAATCGTGCTGATTGGAGGAAAATGTGCAGGTTGTTTCAGAACTAACAAGCATTTTCCACAGTTCATTTAGGTTCTTAACCAGGTCCTTAAACTAAGCTAAAGTATTAGTGAGTTTAAACATCAAATACAAAGCTTATACAGATGCTCACTCTCTCTATATATGCACGCATACACATATTGTACTATGCATTTGCAGAAGGCTTCGAAGGTAAATTTTGTAGTTCCCATATGCAAGAATACAATGACAAAACAGAAGGAGAACTGTATTTGATGCACTACTCGGCTAAGATTCTACAAGATTGTAATGCAGTAGCTTCTATGGATAATATTCTTTCTGCTTTAGACGTTGCAAAGGCCCATTGAAGAGAACTGCCAATAGCAGTAGTAATCCAGGAAAGCATTAATGCATCTAAAAACACCAGCTCAGCTTATATACCAGAAAGAGGAGAATGAAACAACCAATAAGAAGCTAACTTGTCGATCTAAAAGCTCGCTAGAGATGGATATTAAATAATGAGAGTGTTATTAGTCTTTTTCAGTAAATCACAAGTACTTTACATGAACAGCACTGGTATAAGTACACTTGGGTGCAAGTAGAGAAAACATAAGTTTACCGCCTACTTCTTTCTTCCTGGAATGAATTCCTGCCCCTGGCCTTTTTTTCAATTAATTGATGCACTATAAAGAAGTAAGGCATGATAAAACAGCAAACATTCTAATAAGGTTTATAGCATTCATCTTTGGCCAATGAATAAAAGAGTTTTCGCTTCAAAGGGGCTATGTAAGAAATCCAGCATATGTATAAAGAACAAATGTAGCTGTATCCACAATCATATTCATATGGATGCACACAGGATGTATTCTATTTTAGGTCAACATACAACCTTATTAGAGAAGTAAGAATGGATGCTATCAAAGAAAAGTATTGGATCCTTTAGTCACAGCAAGTATGGCATTCAGAAGAAGACTGTTATATGTAAGAGTAATACACATGAGTAAAAAGAAACAGCAATTCTGTATGAATCTCACCAATTCTGCTTTCACGTTCCTTATTTCTTTTCTTGCTAGTTCAACATCTGTTGCTTGACCTTGAAATCTTCCTATTGGCTGTAGATTGGTAGATATCAATAAATTTGAGATTTTCATGTTGGAAACATGTTGTGTTGATTTTCTTCACACACAAAAAAGTAGCAGGAAAGCAGATCATGATATCAGTAATCAAGAAATACCTGCTTTATCATGATAGTTGACGAAGGCAAAGCAGACCTGTTCCCCTTTGAACCAGCTGCCAAAAGTAATGCTGCTTCCCCCCAAGCATTACCAACACAGAGAGTAAATATAGGCGGTTTGACATACCTGCAGGATAATAAATTAGCCATAAGCAAAGTGTAGTTGTAGATTTTCCTTATAAGCATGGTGATTCACCGGTGTGTAAGCTCAAACTTCTACAACAAGCTGATTGAACAAAAAATATTTCAAGAACACAGGCATAGAGGTTAATAGTTAAAGTCTTATCACTAGTAAACATATCCTGCTAACACGGTATACTATTAAATCAGGAATATACTGGTCCATTTCTATCACCATCTGCTGGAGGGTTTTGACATCAGTAAGAATCTATGACAAGGCATCTAACTACTGTTGTAAAAAGCATTATGCACATCCGCATGGTAACTTTAGTAATCATCAAATAAGATCGCAATTGGAATTGGATAAGCCATCTTAAATCACAATTGTGAGAATAACTTCTGCAAGGTTAGAGTGAAGTCTTCTTCAGCAAAGGCCCAATACAATAAATTGACAAACCATTAAACCAGATAGTCCTAGAGACGGTGCTTTCATGGCACGGAGAGCCTAATGATGGCTCCACATGATAATTACATGTAAAACTTGCAGAAATACAACTGGGGCGAACAATGACAATAAATAGCTTATTAGAATTTCAGAAAACAAAATACATCACGAGAAAGGATATAAAGAATTATGACCCCATAACATCATGGATTGCGAAAGCCTCAGTCTCATAACTCAGCTTTTCACCTCCCTGAAAAACACACAAACTGATGTTAATATCACAAACATTATATTGACTCCATATTCTAGGGTTTAAAAATCTTGTATGTACATTAGCATTAGTTAATTAATATTTGCATCTACACACATGTGAATGGACAACCGTGTTGTTTTTATCATAATTTTACCTCATCTAGTTAGAAGGAGGTTCAATGACACCAATAATTTAAGCAGTAGTCCATTTGGAAGTTATATAATAAAAAAAGTAAAAGGAATAGTCACGTGGCAGCAGTAGAGAGAGGCTTTCACTGTCGAACTTATAAGTATTTTCCAGAGTATAGCAATTCCACTAAACAGCATAGGCAGGAAAAGGATTTAAACAGGAATTATAAGAAGTTATGGAGACAACACAAAAACTATAGAGAAATGAAATAGAATAGAAAGCTTTACAGTCCAATTAAACTAAAGTATCACTCCATAGTGCATCATCACCAAAAGAAACTGCCATCTCTTAAGCTTACTACGAACAATGCAATAATAAAATTAATATGGCAGCACATTAACCTTTACATTTTCTATGCCATGGAGTCGCTTATTCTAAACAGTTATTATCAAGCGGACCATGTATATAGCAGCATTAACTCGATCAATTCATTACTACAGCTTAAACACAATGCAGCATAGTATATAATGAACCTGATACACATAACAAATGAAGGGAGAGTGAACCTTGGTAGTTCCTGTGGAGTTGATGTATAGGTAGATAGGTTTCTCTTCATCCTCATACTGGAGGTAAAGAAATTCCGCAAGTATTAACTCCGTCACAGACGGAACAAGCGACATGCCTAAGTAAACAATACGATTCTTGAACAGGTAAGATGCTAGGTCAGGAGGCGGTTGCTCCCACGCACTTCCTCTAGTATACGGAATAACCTGCCAATAATGAACCACATATAAATCAAATTTACAGGACAGAATAAATTTACATCTAAAAGACAATCTAAAATCTAAAACAATTTACTAAAGAAAGCGCACAGGAAAGTTACCATGGTGACGACACTTCTTTTGCCTTTGGAATTCGAAATTGACGCCGGATTGAGACATTCAGGTCGAAGTTTAATGCCAGAGAAATCTCCAATGACACTTCCGCCGGAGGCGAATGGAGAGAGAAAAGTCGTTGATAGTGAGGAAGTAGTTCTAAGAGAAGAAGAGGAGAAAGCGAGAGTTCGGTTTGAGCTTGAAGTTCGTGATGAAGAGGTTGGCGCTGATGATGCTAACATGCGCCCGTGGAGAGCTACAGTTGACGCCGTTGCGGTGGCGGTGGCGACCTCCATTGATTTTATTAGCGACTCTCCGTGTGTGTTTGCTCGAGTTCAGAGAGAAGCAAAGATGGAAGAGATGTGATAAATTCAATGGGCTGGCTTGCTTTTTGGGTATTTGGGCCTTTAATGGGTCATAAATCTCACGATTTCTTTTCATATTATTTTTATAAAAACGCTCAATATTCAATTTATTTACAAATAATACATTAAGACAAAACATAATAAAAAAACTCCACTTTAAAGCTTGTTAATAGTTTAATTTTTTTTACTGTGAAATGGTTTTTAATAAAAAAATATCAAAAGTTTAAGAAATATACTCTAACACTGTTAAGACATTTTTTACTCTCATATCAAATAAACTGAAGTATTTACGGATGCCACTTGAGATTAAACATATGTTATTGATAAAATGATTAAAATTCGGTTAAAATGATAGACATTCAATAAATTTATTAGAATCATATAAGATATAGTATGTTTAGATTTTTATAGTTAATTAAACCAAAATATAATGATGGTGTGTGCAAATGATACATTTATATATGCGGAATCAAAATAAACCATACCAATTAATTTCAAATTTATTTTTCCCTTGTTAGTCTTTCGATAATCGAAAAATAGGTGACTCTTAAAAGTTAAAAATATTACTTCAAAAGAAACAAAAGTTAAAGTACGAAATTAGTAGACTCAAAAAAGTTTGAGAACGTAATAAGGTTTATTTTGACAACTAATAATCAGTCCTTTGTCAACTTTGACGGTCGACTTTATCAGCCATTAAGTGAGCCACAGTCCTCCATTTCTTTTGAATTCCGGCAACAAACCCCCACAGAAACATAGATATGAATTCAGCAGCAATAACCGAGCTGAACAAAATAACCCCATCAGATTGCATTTGCATCACATACCACGAAACCTCGTAGCAAAGTAACAACGGTATCACAAGCGGCAGAACAATCAACGGACGTTGTGGCAGTAAATAGTAAATCACCGCCATTGATATAAAAAATGTTACTGTATTCAGAACGGAGAAGGTCAACCATACCGATTGCGCCAGATAGAACATAACCGGCGATCCAACGTACGTTAATGAATTATTATTGAGCAGAGTATCATTAATTTGTGGAAATAGTAGTGTCGGATCACCCTGCCAAACTCCGCCAGGAGGGCTGAGCACCGCTTGGTAGGTGGCGGTTGCTATCAGGACAGCAACCACTAGTACTGCGTTGCGATTCTCATCGGACATTGACAGTTTTTCTCGGTATCTGGCTAATGCCCATTTTTCAAGAGGTAGCATTGGTTTTTTTAAGGCTTGAACTAAGGAAAAACTAGTAGGAATTTGTGATGCTTTTACAGCTCCTGAACATGATAATATTTTATACATTTCAGTTGGATTGGTCTGTGTACTTTTAATTATGTCCATCGCTGTGTGACCCTCCAAGTTTATAACATTCATGTCAACTCTGCCAATTAACAACTTCACTATCTGCATTACAATTTACAAAGACATGAACCTTTAGCTAGCATGTATTAATGAAGCAAAGTTTAAGTAAGAGCTTGCCTGAGATTGATTTCTGGAAGCTGCAATATGTAATACAGTATTTCCATCATCATCAGGCCAATTGAGGACATCATCTTGGCCAGTAATTTGGAGCCACCCAGACAGAACTCGAAATGTTTCCCACATGCCATTTTTAGCAGCAATATGCAGAACAGTTTCCTTATAAATATTCAAATCTCGAACAGACTTAGGACAAGCTTGTAAGAATTTTGTCAAAAGACCAAATTTACCTTTCCCTGCTATATAATGCAAAGGAGTTTGGCCTGCTCTTCCTTTGAAACGCACCAGCTCATTATCCATATCTACAAATCTGCATACAGTTTGGATGTGACCATTTTGCAGAGCTAGGTGCATCGGGCTAAACCCGTCTTGGTTCAGCTTCCGAGCCATTGATGGCCTTAACCTCGCGATCTCTAAAGCGAATTGGGTTCGCCCGTTTGATGCGGCTACATGTAGTGGAGTATGGATAAACGGAGACTGGTCGATGTGCTCTAAAAGATAAGGATCGTCGGTTATTATTGAATACAAGGTATCAACATCTCCTTGTTCAGCAGCCAATTTTAATCTCTGGTCTATTCTGAGGATATAAAATGTGTTTTTGAGAAATTTATCAAAGTTTATTTATTTTGAAATTGCATAGTTGAGTTTTGCAAAGGATCAGATATATACCTTAAAGAGACTAAATTAACATTAGTGTGAAGTGAAGAAGCTCTAGCTGCTTGGGCACGGCGCAATAAATGTGTAATCTCAGGTAAATTTTCCTCTTCTGCAATGTCAAGAGCTGTCTGGTTGCGAACATTCTTGGCATTTATATCAATGCTGGATCTAAGTAATAAATTCACAAGCTGTATATGTACTCATATTAGTTAATTTCTCTAGTTTACATCTATATTTCACAAAAAATGAAACGGTTTGAAACTCATATTTCACAAGAATATGTTATAAATATAGAGTTTGTACAGGTATTAGATATTTTCTCTTGTTTAATAAGTTGGAAAGTGTCCAAAATCAGATACGTTTCACTTTTGTTTCACTAAGGTTTCACTGAGTTTTTGAGCACTTGCCTGAAGTTGATTTTTCGAAGTTGCAATATGCAAAACAGTGTTGTGTTCCACATCCTTCAAGTTAAGAATCCTCTTCTCCAAGCCTCGAGCCTTTTCATGGCAATCCCAACAAAGCCTCCCCACAAGAAACTGAAAAGCATCAAACTGATTATTTCTCAAAGCAATATGCAGCGCACTCTCATTTTGAATTGTTACATCTTCAACAGCCTTTAAGCAAACAGACAGAAACTTCTCCAACAGAAAAACATGTCCTTTAGCTACTGCATAATGAAACGGAGTTAAGCCTTCTCTTCCTTTGACCCGTACGAGGTTAGCATCCATGTCAACCAGACAGATCACCAGCTGAAAATGCTCTTCTTGTAAGGCAATGTGGATCGGAGTTAAGCCATAAGAGTTGGATTTCGTAGCAAATGATGGGTTCAATCTAGGGGTGTGCAGTATTCGGTTAAAACCGAATTAACCGACCGAACCAAACCGAAATTTTAATTTGGTTCGGTTTTTGGTTAATTCGGTTCGGTTTCGGTTTTCATTTTTAAAAAGTTTGGTTAATTCGGTTCGGTTCGGTTTTGGTGATGGAATTTCCAAATTAACCGAACCGACCGAAATAACCGAATTATATATATTAATTGTGTTATTTTTGTAATTTTTTTAAAAAAGTTAAGGTAATTTTGTAATTTTTTTAGAATTTAGTTACTAAAACCCCTCAAAATGTACTTAAATTATAAATTAGTATTAAAATTATTGTTTTTTATTTTATTTTTTATTTTTTAATAATTAATTTTAATAAAATTAGGTTATTTCGGTTAACCGAAATAACCGACCGAACCGAAATATTATTTCGGTTTGGTTTCGGTTCGGTTTCAATATAATTCGGTTCGGTTTCGGTTTTGAAATTTCTAACATTTCGGATTTGGTTAATTCGGTTTCGGTTCGGTTCGGTGACCGAACCGACCGATGCACACCCCTAGTTCAATCTCATGATCTCCATGGAAAATTCAATGCGTCCTTCATATGCAGCTACGTGTAATGGGGTATCCGTAAACGGAATATTATCAATTTGAGCTAAAATGTGTGGATTTTCTTGAATTGCTGCATATAAGTTATCTATGTTCCCTTCTCTTGAAGCATTCATGAGGCTTTCCATTGTAAAATAGAGGTGAATTAAATTGTAAAATTATTCATATATTGGACAAATAGCCTAGTGGTTGGGAGTTGAACTAATTATGGTTGCAGTCTAATCTAGTTGATACTTACTATGGAGTATGGGGCAGTACTGACAAAAAAAATACAGGAAACTTCAAGGATTTAGCTACTAGAGATTAAGCAAGAACTATGTTGCATATGTTAACATCTCCAGTCATATATTTAAGCTTTTTATTTAGTTTTCACTCCACATGCATTTATTGATGACCCCTATGATGTAGCACTTAGCTTCATACTCGAATTGATAGGTATTTTATAGAATGGTTATACTGTTTCGTTATAGTTTTATTTAGATAAGCCAACTATTATTTTTAGGGATAATGTTATAAAAATACACCAACTTTCATTTTTTTCTAAATTCATACACTTTTAGATAGAAATTGAGCAAATAGAAATATGCCACGTATGGCGGTACAATAAGATGGGTTAAATTTGTTGGGTTAAATAGTATTTTCCTAAAATCGGCAAAAACTAAAATCGGTAATTTTCAATTAAATAAGAATCATAAACCGCTGATTCCGAGCTGAAACTGGCGATGGCCAGGGCTAATCATTGGTATCAGCGCATTTTTTGTAAATTCTGCATCCGTAATTTCATTTATCGTGTTACTTTTATTTTTTGTTACAAGGTATGTATGTTACTTATTTCTGATTAGGGATGGGGTGACACATTTGCTTACAATGTAGGCCATGTTTGGTTCATGGAATACAATAGCATGAAATAGAAATAGCTATTCCATAAGAAATGGAATAGTCATTCTTTAGTTTTTGAGAGGAGTGTTTATTCCACAAAATCATGGAATAGCAATTCTTTAGAATACCTATTCTATGAACTAAAGTAAAAATTTGTCATTTTATACGGAATAGCTATTCCATTCCGCACTTATTCCATCCACATGCATTTATTGATGACCCCTATGATGTAGCACTTAGCTTCATACTCGAATTGATAGGTATTTTATAGAATGGTTATACTGTTTCGTTATAGTTTTATTTAGATAAGCCAACTATTATTTTTAGGGATAATGTTATAAAAATACACCAACTTTCATTTTTTTTTAAATTCATACACTTTTAGATAGAAATTGAGCAAATAGAAATATGCCACGTATGGCGGTACAATAAGATGGGTTAAATTTGTTGGGTTAAATAGTATTTTCCTAAAATCGGCAAAAACTAAAATCGGTAATTTTCAATTAAATAAGAATCATAAACCGCTGATTCCGAGCTGAAACTGGCGATGGCCAGGGCTAATCATTGGTATCAGCGCATTTTTTGTAAATTCTGCATCCGTAATTTCATTTATCGTGTTACTTTTATTTTTTGTTACAAGGTATGTATGTTACTTATTTCTGATTAGGGATGGGGTGACACATTTGCTTACAATGTAGGCCATGTTTGGTTCATGGAATACAATAGCATGAAATAGAAATAGCTATTCCATAAGAAATGGAATAGTCATTCTTTAGTTTTTGAGAGGAGTGTTTATTCCACAAAATCATGGAATAGCAATTCTTTAGAATACCTATTCTATGAACTAAAGTAAAAATTTGTCATTTTATACGGAATAGCTATTCCATTCCGCACTTATTCCATGAACCAAACATGGCCGTCATACTATGCTACAATTTCTCCCATTACGAGTCACTTTCATAACATTAACATTATAACCAAGTCTTGTAATCTGCCAAATGCCAACATCTCTTTTGGATTCTTTGCTGCCTTGCCATGAAATTCAATTCTACCAATCAGTTGCCACAAAAAGGAACAGAAACCAATGAATATTCTGAGATTCCTTCTCTTTTTCTCCTGCCATTTAGAAATCCAGAAAGTTTGATACTGAAAAGAGAATATCCCCAGAATATGTCCCTAATTCACGAATATTTTAAGACATATACAATGATTACCTCGTATAACTGCTTAACAGTTACTTCATTGGTCAACACTCCTTTATTATACTATCAGAATTCAGAAGTTTTTCATGAGAATTTATAATAACACAAATAAGCTACAAGACAGAAGAAAGAATATTTATAAATCGTTTTTTAATTTTATAATCAACATTTTGTCAAATTTCATAACATGTTTTAGAGGTATCCAAGGAGGCCATCACTCTCCTTGTGTAATTTCTTTCTCATTTCTTGAAATATTACTCTTAAAATATAAAATAATACGAACCGCGTAAACACTGAAATAGAAAAAACGAGTTCTTGCAATAATAAGTTATAAATATAGGCAATTTTGAAGTTTAAGAAGTACTTTCAGAAACATAAACAAAACACTATTCTCGGTACGTTTTCGTACAACATAGTTGTTTTTGCGGATACAATGAATCAGCAGTTAGTTAATGCTTCACGAGAAGGAGATATTGATACTTTATATTCACTAATTCGCAAAGATCCGTGTCTTTTGGAGCATGTCGACGCCATTCCATACGTAAACTCCCCTCTGCATGTTGCTGCATCTTCCGGCCGGATTGAATTTGCCACGGAAATAATGAGATTAAAGCCTTCGCTTTCAAGAAAGCTTAACGGAGATGGGTTTAGCCCCATTCACCTTGCTCTGCAAAATAGGCATACTCAGGTGGTTCTTGGGCTATTAGAGATTGACGGTGAGCTTGTCTGTGTCAAAGGAAGAGAAGGCATAACTCCTTTGCATTATGCAGCTTCATTAGGAAACATGGAGCTTCTGCCTAAGTTTTTATCAGTTTGTCCGAAATCCATACAAGATTTGACTGTCAGAAATGAGACAGCTCTGCATATTGCTCTTAGAAATAACAGGAGTGAAGCTTTTGAATTCTTGCTGAAATGGGTCTGCCATGCAAGAGTCCTCAATCAACAGGATGTGGAAGGAAATACATTATTGCACATTGCAACAATCAGAAACCATACCCATGTATTAGCTCATTAAAAAAGTTCTTTCTTTTATATTTGTTTTTTTAGCTTTGAATTGATTTGGACCGTTGATGTAATTCTCCATTATGCAGTTTGTGAGATTGTTACTGATAACGTAGCACATCTAGTAGGGGCGAAGCAACCTCGCCAGGAACGAACATCGCTAAGTCAAGCATTTCACCGACCTGGTAACAATTCCCGACCTTCTTGAAATCATAGAACGCATGACTTGGGGGGTCACCGGATCGATGGGAATTCAAACATCATCCGAGACAATCATGCCTGATAAGGTCGGACCAAGAATCTTACCCGAGCTCTGAGCCCGAAAAACCGGACCATCTGGTCCGAGCTCTGAGCTGCTCCCAGATACGGAAATCATGATAACTTGACTCCCAAGTTATCCGGGCTCCGAGGTCCTGTCCAAAGAGCGCTCGCTCGTGTACCAGATCCGGGGACCACAGAAGATCTTCTGACAGGTACGTGAGGAATGTTCCCTCTGACACACCTAACAACCCGTGCCTCCCGCAAGGATATTCCACCACGTCAGCATAACTGATTTCTGGGACCACTGGGCTCACAGCCTGCCAGCAAGGCAGGTTTGTCCTTAAACCCTAACTATAAATAGAGGGTTTAAGGACAAACCCTAGGTAATTTTCTTTTTCTCTACTCTAAGCACTCTCTTTTCTCTTCTTCTTCTTCCTCTACTTAAAATCTTACTTGAGCGTCGGAGTGAACGTCCGGTGACCCCCACCGGAGTTCTTTCTGACCTCCGTCTGCTTGTGGTGTGCAGGTCACTACAGCTCGGATCTATTTTGGTGATTCATCACTTGGCGCCGTCTGTGGGAAACCGTTTTGTATTCCCCTGTTCTACTCTGGTTCTCTTGACGTTGCTGATCAGATCTTGACAAGAAACAATGGCTGATGATCCTGTTTTGGACAGGGTAGATCCTCTGGGAACTACGGTTACCGATGCTAACTTGGTTGGTGGAGTCTCTGCTAGTGGTCGGACCTCTGTGATCACTGGCTTAACTCCTCCGGCGAATGCTCAGGTGGGAGGATCCAGGGCTTCCGGCAGTGGAGCTGGATTTGTGCCTTTATATGGGTTGGAAAACTATCCAAGGGCGAACCCTTTTGCTTCAGATGCAAGTCACACCCACTTATCAACCCCAGGAACCACCGTGCCTCAAAGTTTCCTCCACAATACCTTGTCTCCCACTCAACTCAACTTCCCGGTAGACGCTACACTGGTGGCTACGGGAACAGGAACAACTTCTGGGCAAGATATACCTCCGGCGGTCTTACAAGCTCAAGAATATTTAGAATACATGGCTCGCCAGCTGCACCAGGCCCAGCAGATGCACTTTGCAGTCATGTCCCAGTATTACCCAAGTTACAATCCCTCGGCCACCCCTGGGGTCCCTCCATCCCAAGCTGCTGAGTTTCAGGATGGTCGTCCTCCGAGAGAAGAAGGTCGGAGCGACCACCCACGACCCAGACCTAGGGGTCCCACAGAGCATCAAGCACCAAGAGGCGAGGATCATCGTGACACTAATTTGCCGAGAGACGAAGGTCGGCATGATCGCCCTCTGCCGAGAGACGAAGGTCGGCATGATCGCCCTCTGCCGAGAGACGAAGGTCGGCATGATCGCCCTTTTCCGAGAGACGAAGGTCGGAATGATCCTCCTCCTCCTCGAAGGGAGGGGGTGCAAGACGAGAATCTACCACCGGGGACACAGCGCGGAGACGCTGGCTTGGGGAGGGGAGACCCAGACCCGGAGGCAGATCCTCTGCGGACCGCGAGAGCAGGAGCTCCACCGGTCAGGAGAAACGGGGCAGAAAGTGTTCATAGCTCGGGTGCAGCGTCACAGCATCAGAAAACTTTGCATGACGAGGTTACTCGTCTGGTCCAGGCCGAGCTAGATAGGCACAAAGGGCACAAGGCAGAGTCTCGACCTTTTACTACCTGTGGCATTGCTAGCCCTTTGTCAAAGGCTATATGGGATGACCCATTTCCAGATAAGTTTAAATATCCGCCCATTGACAGATATAACGGTAAATCCGACCCGATGACTCATTTAAGTTGCTTTCAGGTTGCCATGGGAGTTCAAAGTGTCTCGGACGCCACGGTGTGCAAAGTGTTCCCTTCAACGTTGAGCGATGCGGCGCAAAAGTGGTACCAGAACCTCAAGGAGGGCTCTATTACCAGTTTCAGGGAGCTCGCTATGGCTTTCAAAACTCATTTTGCCCCGAGTATCGAACGAAAGAAAAGATCCAGTGATTTGAAGAAATGCTTTCAAAAGCAGGGAGAAAGTTTGAAAGCTTACATTGCTCGGTTCAATGCCGAGGCGATCATGATAGAAGATTTGAACGATGATACAGCCATCGATGCTATGAAAGATAACACCAGCATGCAAGTCTTCCGAGACAGCCTGATCACCAACCCGGTTGACACTTACACCGAGTTGATGGACAGGGCTTGGAATTATATCAATCTCGACGAGGAAAGGCAGAGGAAGTCTTACGGGACGGCTAGCCCGGTTCCCAGTAAAACGCAGAATACTCAGGGATCTAACCGTAACCAAGATCGGTACCGACCTCTGAACGAGACTTCGGGGTACAGAGGTAACAAACCATTCAATGCTCAAACCAGTCCGCCAAGTACGGGGCCTGGTACTAAGCCAAGTTTCAGTATTGGAGGAGGAACGGAAGGATATGTAGATCGAGCAGGAGTACCGAGACAGTATGTACCACTCAATACTCCGAGGGAACAAATTCTATCCTGGATCAAGCACAACAACGAAGAGATTCGTTACCCGCCGAGGCTAGTGAAAGATGGAGACCGATCCAAGTTCTGTGATTTTCATGATGGTTATGGCCACGAAACAGAGGAGTGCGGACGTTTGCGAAGTGAAATAGACAAGTTGGTCTGCCAGGGGCGATTACAACATTTTGTTGTGGCCAAGGAGGGCCAAGACCGAGGAAATACGAGGGTCAACTCGGTCAGGTCGGAGCCCGGGGGGAGTAGGGAGGCCCAATCCCCATCAAAGAAAACACAAGTCACGGGGGTAATTAACACAATCTCGGGAGGAACCTCAGAGTCCGAATATGGTCGCAAGCGCAGAAAGAAAAAGCAAAAGATGGTCATGTCGGTATCTACTGGGACGCCATGGCCTAACATTGTTTTCGGGCCAGAGGATGCGAAAGGAGTAGATTTTCCTCATGAAGACGCCTTGATCGTATCCGCCATCATTGGATCGAAATGGGTAAAACGATTGCTGGTAGACGATGGAAGCTCGGTTAACTTGTTGACTCTGTCAGTCTTTTTGACAATGGGAGGATCCAAGACTGACCTCAAGCCTGTGAATATTCCTCTCCTGGGGCTGGGGGGAGCTCCAGTTACCCCAGAGGGCATGGTCGAGCTGGATCTGGAGCTCGGCATCGAAATACCCCAGGAGGACGGAACAGAGGGAATCCTGGCGGAACCAACACGGAAGGTACGTTCACTGTTCATGATAGTTGACATGCCTCTTGCTTATAATGGTATTCTTGGTAGACCTATGTTGTATAGCACAGGTGCAGTGACTAGTATTCGTTACTTGATGATGAAAATCCCAGTGGAAAACGAGGTCATAACTATCAGGGGAAACCAAACCCTATCTAGGCAATGTTACATGGCCACTATGGGCAGCACGGTGGAAACGATGAACATCGATACACCCGAGCTGCTCATCAGAGAGAAAAAAGCTCAGAAACCCCGAGAAAACTTAGAAACGATTGAACTTACAGAGGGATCCGAGATGTATGTAAAGCTGGGGGTAGATTGGCCAGACGAGCACCGGGAGGCTATCATAGCTCGGATAAAACAGTACGTGGAGGAGTTCACCAACAAGTCAGAGGATATTGGGGGGGTAGACCCTAAGATCATCTCGCACAAGTTAAATGTGGATGCGAAATGCAAACCTGTCAAGCAAAAGAAAAGAACTTTCTCTCTAGAGAAACAGATTGCCATCCGAGATGAAGTGGAGAAGCTCTTGAAAGCCGGGTTCATCAGGAAAGTGGACTACCCTGAATGGCTGGCTAACGTAGTCTTGATCAAGAAGTCCAACGGTAGATGGAGGCTTTGTATAGATTTCACAGATCTAAACAATGCCTGCCCAAAGGACAGTTTTCCTCTGCCAAACATTGACCAACTGGTGGACGCAACATGCGGGTTTGCGGTCTATGCCTTCTTAGATGCTTCGCAGGGATATCACCAGATCCCGATGAGTAAAGATGACGAAGAAAAAACAGCTTTCACAACGGATCTGGGGACCTATTGCTACAAGAAAATGCCTTTTGGTTTAAAAAATGCTGGGGCAACCTATCAAAGACTCATGAATCATGTTTTTAAAGATCAACTAGGCAAGAACGTCGAGGTTTATGTGGATGACATAGTCGTGAAATCTAGAGGAATCGAGGAACATGCAGCGGATCTGGCAGAAACTTTTGAAAAGCTGAAAGGTTTTAACCTTAAGCTGAACCCGGAAAAGTGCGTTTTCGCAGTACGCTCGGGGAAATTTCTAGGGCATCTCATCTCGGAGAAAGGCATTGAGGCCAACCCGGAGAAAATCGAGGCAGTAATGAGCATGAAAGCACCCAGCTCGGTAAAGGAGGTACAAAAGTTGAATGGGAGAGTAACGGCATTGGGCAGATTCATGAGTTGCTCGGCCAAACGATGTTTGCCATTCTTCAAAATCCTGAAGAATACAAAGAATTTCAAGTGGACAGAGGAGTGTAACGCAGCTTTTGAAGAGCTGAAGGTTTACCTCAGCACACCCCCGGTGTTGGGTAGACCTGAGCCTGGGGAAATCTTATACTTGTATCTCTCGGTGAATGACGAGACAGCAGCGGCAGTCCTGGTGAAGGAGGATAAGGGTCTGCAAACCCCGGTTTATTATCTCAGCAGGGTCTTGAAAGGCCCGGAGGTCAGATACCCAAAAATTGAGAAATTTGCTTTGGCATTGAAGGTGGCGGCGGAAAAACTAAGGAGATATTTCGAGGCTCACATCATCGTAGTACGTACAAACCAACCTCTGAGAAAGGCGCTGCAGAGGCCAGAGATGTCGGGACGGCTAGTTAGCTGGTCGGTCCAGCTGGGAGGATATGACATCCGGTACGAACCAAGACCGGCTCTGAAAGCACAAGTACTGGCAGATT
Organism: Mercurialis annua; assembly: GCF_937616625.2. Classification (NCBI taxonomy): domain Eukaryota; kingdom Viridiplantae; phylum Streptophyta; class Magnoliopsida; order Malpighiales; family Euphorbiaceae; genus Mercurialis; species Mercurialis annua. Next base: position 33,114,702 of record NC_065573.1, on the reverse strand, counting down.
TCATAGCTGAGACCACTGCAAGCGACCAACCTGAAGAACCTGACGAACGACTCCTACGGTGGGTCTTAGAAGTCGACGGGGCATCAAATCTGGATGGATCGGGGGCAGGCGTAGTCTTGAAAGGCCCTCACGGAGTCACACTCCGGAGCTCGGTAAAATTTGATTTCCCGGCATCCAACAATGCCGCGGAATATGAGGCTCTGCTGATCGGATTGAGAATGGTAAACGTGGTCAAAGCCGAACACGTAACGATAAGGAGTGATTCTCAGTTAGTCGTTTGTCAAACTCTGGGTACTTTTGAAGCTCGGGATTCGGAAATGAGGAGATACGTGGACAGAGTCAAGTTCTTCTTGAACAAGATTCAGGAGCTCGGAGGAAAATGGGTAATAGAGCAAGTTCCTCGTTTGGAAAATCAAGAGGCCGATGTATTGGCCAAAGCAGCAACAGTGAACGAAAAGATGCCAGGAGTCCATTTCTCTGTTCAAAAGCATTCCAGTATCGACAACTATGAAACCATTTTTCTAACTCAGCCTTTGGAAAACTGGATGCAAGGTATAGCCCACTACCTGATGGATGGAACTCTGCCAGAAAACAGAGATAAAGCCTACAAAATCTTGCGACAAGCTCCGTACTACGCGTTCCTCGACGGAGTCTTGTACAGAAAGTCATTCACCCACCCGTGGTCGAGATGCTTGACAGCTGAGGAAGGAGAGTATGTGTTGAGAGAGATACATGAGGGTATTTGCGGGGCACACATAGCTCCTCGCATGTTGGCCAAGAAAGCAGTGTTGCAGGGCTACTACTGGCCCCTGATGGTTAAGCAAGCAGAGGAGATAGTAAAGAAGTGTGAGAACTGCCAGAGACACCAGAATATCCGACATACTCCTACTACAGAGCAGTGTCCTATTACAAGTCCTTGGCCATTTGCAACATGGGGAATTGACATCCTGGGGCCTTTCACGCCAACCACGGGGCAGAAAAAGTTCTTGATAGTGGCAGTAGATCACTTTACTAAGTGGCTCGAGGTAGAGGCAGTGAGCACCATCACAGAAGCTCGGATCCGGGATTTCTTCTGGAGGCAAATTGTGTGTCGTTTCGGTATACCCAGAGCGTTGGTAACTGATAACGGAAAGCAGTTCAACTGCCGAGCCTTCAAGGAATTTTGCAACGACTTGCACATTGACCTGCGCTTCACGTCAGTAGTTCACCCGCAGAGCAATGGGATGACTGAAGTAACCAACCGGACGATCCTAAAAGGGCTCAAGGCCAGGCTAGGGGAGTTCGACAGACAGTGGCTGGAAGAGCTACCGAAGGTCATTTGGGCTTACAGAACCACGCCAAGGGCAGGCACAGGAGACACCCCGTTTTCTCTAACATATGGGTGCGAGGCAATGATACCGGTGGAAATCGGGATGCCAACTTTAAGGGTCCAATTCTTCGATGAGGCTAAGAACGAGGAAGAACAGAAATTATGCTTAGACCTGCTGGAAGAGCGAAGAGAACAGGCAGCGCTAAGAATCGAAGCATACAAGCAAAGAATGGCTAAGTATCATAACAAGAGAGTTAAACCCTTGAGTTTCCAAGTCGGCGATCTGGTCCTACGACGGGCAGACATTGCTAAGGGAAATGCTGGAGTGGGAAAGCTCGAACCTAACTGGGAAGGCCCCTATCGAGTCACTGAGGTCGGACGAGCAGGAGCTTATAAAATAGCACACATGTCGGGCAGAGTGCTCCCGAGAACTTGGAACTCCCAGGTTCTTCGGAAATACTATCAGTAGTTACTTGTTTTACTTTTCGAGGTACCTAGGGGTTTTTTCACTTATGTTTGAGTTAGGCCTTTGTAAAACTCAAACATAAGTTTTTCCCCTCAATGAATAAAAAAGATTAAAAAGAATTTATGTCTTTTCCAAAACCCGAGCACTCTACTCGGTAAAAAATCTACGGGCTATGTGCCACCAGCGGGCTATGTGCCACCAGCGGGCTATGTGCCATCTACGGGCTATGTGCCACCAGCGGGCTATGTGCCACCAGCGGGCTATGTGCCACCAGCGGGCTATGTGCCATCTACGGGCTATGTGCCACCAGCGGGCTATGTGCCATCTACGGGCTATGTGCCACCAGCGGGCTATGTGCCGTCTACGGGCTATGTGCCATCTACGGGCTATGTGCCACCAGCGGGCTATGTGCCATCTACGGGCTATGTGCCACCAGCGGGCTATGTGCCATCTACGGGCTATGTGCCACCAGCGGGCTATGTGCCGTCTACGGGCTATGTGCCATCTACGGGCTATGTGCCACCAGCGAGCTATAAGCCACCAGCGGGCTAGGTGCCACCAACGTACTACGAACAATTCTCGACCCCGAGCAACAACAACTCCGGGTTGTCCCAAGACAATAGGCTATCCACACCGAGCAACTTGCTTAAACTTGGTCTATGAACAACTAAAAACCTATCCTGGTATTTTTTAAACCCCACGCCTAAGTCAAGAACCAACATATGAAAACAAGAGGCTAGAAAAGAGCCCACACTACTGGAGCCTGCTCGGAAACTAGTTTGCGTTAAGCATGCAAACGTGTTGTCACATACTTAACCAAAATTTTCAAAGATAGAAAACAAAAACATCATTCAAAGAAATAACACGAGTGTAACAAAGAGAACATAGGCAAGTAAAAAACAAGATATATATAGTAAAGCCAAAGTGACCAAACTTTGCAAAAATATTCAAAGCATAACAAAGGAGCTCGGAGCTCAACATTACAAAAAAAAAAAAAAAAAAAACAATGGAAAAATTCATTCAGAAAAAACAAGTATATACGGAAGAAAATATCCAAACTTACAAAAGAGAGCTCGAAGCTCAATATTCCAAAAAATACAAAAGAAAACATTGTTTGAAATTTACAAAATAAAACTATCTAAGTTAAAGCTATCTTGGGGGGTCGGAGCTCGGACCCTGATCATCGGCAAGGTAGTCCTCGATGTCGGCAGGCACATCATAATCTTCAGGCAGCTCCTTGGCCCGCCGACCCAATTCCTCGATATCCAGCACGAAGTCGGAAACATCCAGCTCGGCTCCGAATCGACCTCGGACATATTCACCCGCCTGGACCTCGCTGACATAGAGGATGCGGCGAAAGTCGTCATAGATCTTCTCTTCCCGGCTTGTGACTTCCTTCACCTCGGCCTCCGCCCTCTCAGCCCGCTGGGTGATCTCGTCGATCTGCTTCTTCTGGTCGGCCACGGTCACCCGAAGACCCTTAGAAGCCAGATCGTTCCGAGTTGTCAAGTCGGCCAGCTGCTTGGTGAAATCGTCCCGGGCCAGGACTCTGTCATTCTCGAGTTGAGCCACCTCAGCTCGCAGCTTCTCCAGCATACCGAGATCCTCAGCCCGGCGATCCTCGGAGCTCTTCAATTGAGACTCCAGCGTAGCAACCAGGGCAGCCCCCTCAGAAGCTTTCTTCTCTGCCTCGGAAGCCCTCCTCTCGGCTTCCCGGGCCCTCTTCTTCTCGGTCAGAAGAAGGTCCTTGGCCAGTGTCAGGTCGATCTCCACCTTGCTCTGGTTTTGATCGGCCATGTAGGCCATCTGCGAGGCCTGCAATAAACAAAAAACACAAGTCAAAATAAAAACAAAGACAAAACAAATAAAAAGAGGAGAATACAAGATATTTACCTGGAGGCAGAGGGAGGAAACTGCAGCCCACAAGTTCTCAGGCTTGTGGGACTTGTAGTGCTCCCGGTCAGCAGGAAGAGTGGTCACACGAGCAACGTCGCCCGCAATGACCAGATCATGCAAGGTCGCCCGCCGACCATCATTATGCCTGCTGACCCACTCGGCAAAGCTTGCTCGAGTGATGGTCTGAGGACCCGGAGCCGAAGCACTCGACCCCGACGAGATCTCTGGGAGGTCCGGCACCCTGGATGGAGGAGCTCGGGAACTCTGCCCGACGGGCACGGGAGTTTCTCCCTGGGGATCAGCTGGGCCCCGAACTGGACCGTCCACCGTCTCGGTGGAGTCCAGATTCACAAAAGGGATGTTCCCCACTGGTTCGGCACCCGCCGGCACCTCGATCCCCTCCGGCAAACGAACCCGGAGGGGGACAGCATCAACACCCCGTAGGGGCTCTTCAGGAACACCCTTGGCAGCAGGTGCCTCGGCAGCCGGCGACTTAGGCACCTCGGCAACTCGGGAAGGGGGAGGAGGGGCCGGTGTCACACCTCGGCTCGCCGGCCTCTTTCTTTTCTTGCCAGCCAACTTGCTCAAATCAATATTGTTCACTGCGATAAAAACATACACAACAAAGTCAGTAATCACACAAGTAACAAAGTTCAAGGTAAAAAACAACAAGACAAGCTTCGGACACGTAAAAAAAAAAAAAAAAAAAAAAAAAAAAAAAAAAAAAAAACTACAGAGCAAATCACAAACCCCCAGCACCGGGCGCCGAATTCTTCCAGTAGTCAAAAGCAAGCTTCGGGCACAAGTCATCAGCTTGTGCTTTTTTCCCCGGGGGTGCATCATCCCGAAGGGCCGCGATATCGTTATCCTCCAGAGGTCCCGGGATGTGGAACCACTTCTCCGGCTTGTAGCATTTGGTTACCCACGAGGTACCCATCCCATCAAAGGCCGAAGGATGGGAAATTAGAAAGTAATCTTCCTTGAAATCCCGGAGTGAATCAATCACTCCGGAGATCAACCCCCCGGGAACAGCTTTTCTTTCACTCCGGAACCGCAGGTACGCGAAGTGGTTCTGGTCCTTCAGAGACATGAGGTATAAACAGCAGAATAACCTCATGCTGGGAACCACCCCAGTCTTCTCGCAAAGCTTCAAAAAGCAACTGTAGTGTCGAACCCCATTGGGGTGAATCTGCGACAAGGGCACCTCGAAGTACCGGCTTAACTCCTTGTAATGCTCGAGCAGTGGAAACCGAATCCCGGACTGCAAGTGCTCCAGTGTCAGCATGATGGAATTGGCCGGGGGAACATCGTTCAGCCTCTTTCCTTCCGGGACCAGAGCGAGCTCGTATTCAGCAGGGATGCCAAAAGCTCCTCGTACAGCTTGCAAGAAACCCACGGTGCACCGCGAGGCCTTGATATCGCGATCACCGGCCTTCTCACCGGTGTCCGGGATGGTATCTTTACTTTTGCCTCTTCCGAGCTGAGGAGGTCGAGAAGGACCGGTCTCTTCTACATCCGGGGTATTACCTCGGAGAGGGCGGATAACCACGAACTCCAGGGATGGTTCGTCCGTGCCCATGTCTTGATCGTCATACCCCATCCCCTCTTCACGATCTAAGGTTTCACCCGACATACCTAAAAGACACAGAAACTAGCTCGGATGAGACGAGTTCCAAATGGAAAAACTAGACAAACGCGTAGAAAAATCAAAATTACAGATCAAAGACAGAATTCCTAAGGGGTGAAACCATCAGAACATGAAGAACATCGAAATGAATTCCCAGAAATTCTGGAAACTCATTCTTCAAACGAAAAACATAAAACTCAGAACACACAAAAGCAAATAAAATACTGGAAATCAAGAACATCACTTAGCAGTACATGTCATCACTCACAGACACTAAAACAAACAAAACGAGTTAATCCAGAACTCTAGAAAACCAAAAATCCCAAACAGAAAACACAAAACAGAGAACAGAGGAAATCACAAAGAAAACTAAATCAAACACAGCCAAAATACCTAATCCAGAATCAAATACAGTAACGCAGAGAAATTCACAAGGAAAACAGAATCCAAAACATCATGCAACGGAATGTCACCAAGAACACATACATCTAAGCTAGAAATTACAACACAGAAACTAAAACAAAATCAGAAACGCTTACTTGTATATAGCACAGAAGAATCCTTGAGAAAAACTCGAAAGCGTAGATGATCCCTGGGCAGAGGAAGCAATGGCAGCGAGGGAAACTTCAGTAAAACAGCACCAAGGAAGTTCTCTTACAATAAAGCAGAAACACAGAAAACTCGATAAACTCAGAGAAACGATGGAATCTGGAGAAGACAAAGAGCAGAGGAATTTTTTCAGAGCAAAATAAGAATTCAAAAAACTGAGAGAGAATGTAAAAAGTTTCTAAGTGTTTGAAAAAAACATTTTATAACTGAAAAGAGAGGGAAATTGAAAGGACACGCCTTTTAATTTTCTCTCTCTTTCCACTCATAACGCCTCCTAGAAAATTGCACTAGCAATAACTGCTAAACACGTGGCTGAGACGTGCGCTGAAGCACAACCGCCATTTAAGACACCCACCCAAACAGCTGTCATGCACGCCAACTCGAAAGGACAGGTCTTTTCACATAGCCGTTTCAGCTCACCCATCTCCCTGACAAGCGGCTCGGTGTCAGAGATCACTCAAAAACAAAGTAAGCACGCCCAGAATCACGTGACCTAATAACCCGGATAAACTCACCATCTCGGACATAAATATCCGACGCACTGGGGGGGGACTAGTGATAACGTAGCACATCTAGTAGGGGCGAAGCAACCTCGCCAGGAACGAACATCGCTAAGTCAAGCATTTCACCGACCTGGTAACAATTCCCGACCTTCTTGAAATCATAGAACGCATGACTTGGGGGGTCACCGGATCGATGGGAATTCAAACATCATCCGAGACAATCATGCCTGATAAGGTCGGACCAAGAATCTTACCCGAGCTCTGAGCCCGAAAAACCGGACCATCTGGTCCGAGCTCTGAGCTGCTCCCAGATACGGAAATCATGATAACTTGACTCCCAAGTTATCCGGGCTCCGAGGTCCTGTCCAAAGAGCGCTCGCTCGTGTACCAGATCCGGGGACCACAGAAGATCTTCTGACAGGTACGTGAGGAATGTTCCCTCTGACACACCTAACAACCCGTGCCTCCCGCAAGGATATTCCACCACGTCAGCATAACTGATTTCTGGGACCACTGGGCTCACAGCCTGCCAGTAAGGCAGGTTTGTCCTTAAACCCTAACTATAAATAGAGGGTTTAAGGACAAACCCTAGGTAATTTTCTTTTTCTCTACTCTAAGCACTCTCTTTTCTCTTCTTCTTCTTCCTCTACTTAAAATCTTACTTGAGCGTCGGAGTGAACGTCCGGTGACCCCCACCGGAGTTCTTTCTGACCTCCGTCTGCTTGTGGTGTGCAGGTCACTACAGCTCGGATCTATTTTGGTGATTCATCAGTTACTAGATCGGAGAGTTGATATTCATGCAAGGAATGCAGAGAACTTGACAGCTCTGGACGTTGCCCTGAGACAACAAATAGAAAACCTTGAGGTTAAAACTATGTTATACTCGGCTGAAGCTTCCGCACTTCCCGCTTACGTCTTCGACCATTACTCAAGGTCATTTATCCTCTTTTCAAATTCAGCTATTTTGCACGAAAAATTGTGGAATCTATATCTTTTTTTACAAAACGGTTACCAAACTATAAAAAGTTAAAGATGGTTACTCGCAGTGGCGGATCCAGAAATCCCGCGTGGTGGGGTCCACATATATATTAAAATTTTAAATTGTATAAAAATATAGATTGTTTAATAAAATAATATAAATAATAAAATAATTTTTTATAATTATTCTCGATGAATTTGCATTTTATGAAAATATCTTATATTTACTCACACTATTAAATAAATTATTTTGTATATACGCTATTAAACACAATTTCAGCCACTCATCTCTTATTGTACTTTTTAAATTACTCTTCCTCAGTCTTTTTTCATATATGAATTTGTTCAAATGTCAAGTCAAATAATTGAAAAAAGATAACTTATTAAATTGAACTGTAAATAAATCTTATTGTTATATCTCTAAAGTAATTCATTGAAAAACGTTTGTTAAAGACTAAATTGTAAAATAAAATAAAATAAACATAAACTTTTAAAATTTAATAGTAGTTAATAGATAAAAATATATAATTTTCTACCCAAAATTTCAATGATATATAAATGTATATAAATATTAAAAACACTTAATATTACACATGTATTTTAATATTTAACTTTAATTACTTAAAACTCTCATTTGTACTCGACCAATTTCTTTTTACTTGAAAGTATAGTTTACATTATAATTGTACAATGCTTATCCATATTTTACATATAATCTATAATTTTTGTATAAGGCGTGCAATAATTTAAGGTTAAACATTTTTTTATTGCTATTTTAATTTTAAAAGTGTATTAAATTATGTAATGCGGAAATCTATTAGATTATAAATTTTATTATTTATAAGCTAAATGTTATAAAAGAACTTACGAATAACTAACTGTTATCAACAATTTTTGAATTTATTATATTAATTTAGTGGGTTTTTAATATGTATATATAAATAATTTTATTTTTTTAAAAAAGGTGGGGTCCACCCTTGTGCACTTGCATCCGCCCCTGGTTACTCGAGTATTATATTTATACAAATGAGTTACCATCTTGATGATGTGAAAAAAGAAAATATGTGTATTAAGATAATCTTTTTAAAAGAAAAACAAGAGTTCGGTAATTTTTTATAAAAAAAATAATAGTTCTATAACTATTCTGTAATTTTTTACAGTTCGGTAAATGTTTTGTAAAAAACTATTGACCGAGAATCATTTTGTAACGTTTTATAACTCGGTAATTGTTTTGTAAAAACACTATAGTTTGATGACCTAAAAAATGATTAACCCTTTTCTATTTGAACATTTCCATTTTCATGAAGCATGCATATAAATAGCTAATTAGTTGTATATGAAAATTTATTAGCAGTAATTAAATTAGTTGAATATTAACTGTTATCAAACACCTACAGCATGGATAAGAAGCTGAAGAAGGCAGCAGAAGAAGGATCTACTGAAGTTCTACACTTCTTACTCCAACAAGATCCACATCTTCTTGAACATTTATATCAGAACCCCATTATTGACACTCCTGTTCATGTAGCTGCACTAAAAGGACACACTCCTTTTGTTTTAGAAATGGTGAGCTCAAACCCATCTCTTGCTCGAAGATTAAATCAAGATGGTCTGACTCCAATGCACTTAGCTATGCAAGAAGGCCATATTCAGACAGTTATAGGGCTAATGCGGATCGACAGCGAGCTCGTTCGCATCAGAGGCAAGAAAAGAATAACTCCTTTACATTTTGCAGCCGAAAAGGGAGAAATCGAATTACTGGCTAAGTTCCTACGCTGTTGTCCGTTATCTATTGAAGATTTGACGTTCCATTGTCAGACTGCATTGCATGTTGCAGTTAAACACAAGCAGTTAGAAGCTTTTCAGTTTCTTTTCGGCTGGCTTTATCGGAGAGAAAAGGAAGAGATTCTGAACTGGAGAGACACTGATGGCAACACAGTTCTGCATATCGCTGTACTGGTAAATGAGCCTCAGGTAATATATTGATCAACTCCAACGCAGTATTTTAAAAACCGAACTGATTTAACCTTGTATATTATCTTTTTCAATGCAGGTTGTGGATTTGTTAATCAACAATGTTGATAAAGACATAAGAAACATTAACAATGAGACAGCAGAGGACATTTTCAGAAATCAAGGGGATTCTCAAAATAGGAAGATAAAAACAATCCTGAAAAATGCTTCTCTAGTCTCAAGATTATTCAATTCTTTAGTCAGAGTAAGAGACAGATACTTAGGAATCTTAACTCTAAATCAAGAAAATAGTGCCAGCGATGTCCGCGACATAGTACTAGTGGTCGCCGTATTAATAGCCACCGCAACTTACCAAGCTGTTTTAAGTCCTCCAGGAGGATTTTGGCAGGACGATTATCACCCACAAGGGAACAGCACCACCGGTCAGGAAGGACGGCTAGAGCCGCACCGCGCCGGAACAATAACGATGAATGGCTGGGAGAGTTCTTACTTCGCTCTTCTAAACAGTGCGGCTTTTTGCGCATCAGTTAGTACAATTGTGATACTGATGATGGGGCTTCCGTTTGCACTTCTGCTTGTAGGATCTACGGTTTTTATTACATTTTCGTATTTCTTTTCACTTCATACAGTATTCTCGGCGCTGGATGGTGTGTCAGTGTTTCTCATTTCATTACTTGGAGTTATTTTGTTTGCTGTTCATGTTCTAGAATTCGAGGTTCATCTACGACAGCGAGAGAGACGCAGGGTGGGTCTAAACTAAATTTTGTTCAAATTGTTCACCTCAGAGAAAAACAAAAGGTCATGGATTAGCTGGTTATTTCTTGTCAATATTTTTTCCAAGGTCTAATCACTCAAAAATCACTCGCCTTTAACTCTTTTTGTAAATATACTCTGACGTAAATATTTCTCCAATTTTACCCTAATTTGCCCTTTTATGTTTCAATTGTTCCCTGAAAAATTAAATTGACCTCTTTTCACTTGAAAAAAGTTTAAAATAATTCTCCATTTTTAGGCTATATTTCAATTAGATCCTATTATTATTAATAATATAAAAAATAAAAAATTATTTTAAACTTTTTTATAAATAAAAAGAGGTCAATTTAATGTTTTGGGATATAATTAAAATATAAAAAGATAAATTAGGATAAAATTGAAGAAATTCTTATGTTAGGGTATATTTACAAAAAGGGATAAAGATGGAGGGTTTTTGAGTGATTAAATCTTTTTTTTAATTCTGAGTCATGTACATATTTGTAATCTACTATATGGTAAATGCAAATTTTGCCTTAAAGGATTTGAGTACGTTTTTTATTGTCACGAAAATAAAAATTAAATTATTAAAATATAGACTTAACCCATCTAGAGGTCCCTGTACTTTACACTTTTTTTTCCGTAGGTCCTTATACTTTATTTTTATATTATCTGGTCCTTCTACTTATCTATTTTTGATTTTCAGGTCCTTTTTGAGTTTTTTCCAGTCCCTCTACTTACAATTATTTTTTCCTCCAATCCCTTTACTTACAATCTTTTTTTCATCCAGTCACACAAAAAAACTGAAAAAACTCAAAAAGGACCTGAAAAATAAAAAGTAGGTAGTATAATACAAAAATAAAGTATAAGGACCTACGGGAAAAAAGGTGTAAAGTATAGGGGTCTCTAAATGGGTTTGGCCTAAAATATACTAATAATAATAAATAAAACGTCGGATACTAAACTGCAATATATATATTACCCCAATGTTTTTGATTAAAATTGTTCAAACATAGCTACTATTCAACCAAGAGTTCGCTACGTTCCTCAATCTTCAAATAAGGCAGCGCATATTTGGGCTGAACAAACTAACTTTTCTCTTATAGCTGCTTTATTTTAATTGTTAGCCATTTTATTAATAGCTTTTTTTGGTGTATCTATATATCTATGGATAAATAAAGAATTATTCAGCCACAATCTAATTATAACTTGCTACTCATTATCGCTTACATAAAATGTATTAGAGGCAATATATCACTTTATATATTTAAACATTAAATTATATTAAAATTTATAACATAATTGCTTATTTTAAATTTTAATTTTATCCATTAATATTGAATTATAATAACATATATTTTATTTAGTATTTTTGAGTATTTTATGCAAAATTAATGGATCCACCACTAATTAGAGAAAGAATATTGCTATATATATATTATATAACATGTCACATTCTGTATAATTTTAAAAAAATAAATTAACAAAACACAATATTATATTTATTATTATAATAAAAATTAGGAACAACCGATAAAGGTTCTATTTTATTTAAAAAAAAAATATAAATGCCAATTATAGAATTGACATAACTTATTATTTTTACTTTTCTATTCGTCAGAATAAAAAATAGTACTTTTCTTTTGCAGCTTCTTATTCTTGCCGTCGTATGAATAATACGTTTTTCGTGTAAGCTGAGGAGATTTTTTTGCTTGTTCAGATGAGCCACCAGGTTGATTCTGAGCTGATTGTTGCTGATTCTGATAAGCTGATGATTGCTGTTGGCTTGAACCCACATTCATGAAATCATAAAACGTAGCGTTTTGTTTTTGCTGACTTGATGAGCCCACGTTCATGAAATCATAATACTTTTTATTTTGGTCGGCCATAGCTTCAACGATGTGTTTTTTTTTTCCTAAAACTTTCTGTTGTAATTGGTTATTTTTATTCCCTGAAACCCCTTTTATATGTATATTGTAGTATTTAATTTAGTAAGATATGAGAAATACCCATAAAGGAAATTAAAATGAATCATTTATTTTCAACCATGCCATATTGGAAAAGGGTCGCATTTCAAATAATTAATTAAGAAGATATGCACTCATGCATGCTCAAACCGTATCTTATTTATATTCTAATTTGTAAGATTTGCAACGAAAATGGAAACGAATGATGAAAGAAATCTACTCTACTATACCTAAATAAGAAACAAAAGGAAATTAAAGGACTAACATTATAGAAATAGTAGGCAAATTAAGGAAGAGAACCAGAAAGGGTGAAAATAACAATTGATTAGATGTATTAACATAAATAGTAGGTATAGATTAAATAAAACAAATTTAGAAATATTTTGATTTTTTATGGGATTTGACTATTCTATTTGAGAAATATTTAGGTAGACCGAATCTATCACGTCATTCCACTACTAAAAAGCTGCTTTTTAGCGATGAATTATTCTGTTGCTAAAAAGCAGAAATCTGTCGGAAACATTTGAGATAATATAATTATTAATTTAAAAAACTATTGAGATAATTATTAGAGTTGTAATACTAACTAAAATAAACTTTTTATAATACTATGTTAAGATAATTGTTTAGAGTACTGATCAAAATAAACTACTTTAAATATTTAATAATTAATAATTATGCTATAGCTGTTCATGTTTGTAAACAACTATTTAGGGATTAAATACTGCATAAACAAATAAAAAATGGAGCAGATTTTTTTTTTTAACGGAAAAATGGAGCAGATTCGGTAGCTCTTAATTAGTTGCTTATCTCAATATACATTTAGTTTATTAGATTTTGGATACACTGTTTGATATTTATGTTTCATTGCTGTGAAATTATCAAGAGGAATAGACTACAATAATCTGAGTTTAGAATTAGGTCTGATTTGAATTTTTTGTAGTGTTAACTAAAATAAACATTTTTTTAATTAAAATAGACTACTCTAAATATTTAATAATTATTATTTAATTATTTAGAATTATAATTAAGATAGACTATTTCTTATAAACTACTAATTTCAAATTTATTTGATATTTTATGTTTGTACTCTTCATAAATAAGATAAACCATTTTTAATTATAATATTTTATACTTAAATATAATTTATAATTATAGACTAATCATTAAACAAACATAATTTTTTTAATTCATAATAAATATAATTATTTGACGAGTCACGCGTGAAACACATAAAACGACACTAGTTAATATAAGAAAAAGGACTTAGCAAAACCGAGGGAAAACTAGTGGTTACTTTTTTTAGTGAACGTCTAATAGTGAATTTTATCCTAGTCTTTTTTTTTATCAGCTAGGGGAATTAAGTACTCCATCTTTAGATATTATTTTAATTTTTCTATATTGCATTCTGATTTCCATTTTTTTTTTAAATAAGATATTCTTGAAGTATGTAATCAGCAATTGTTTCTTTGTCCTCATCAGTTTATTTCAAATCATTTTAGTTGGACGATGTGATTTTAATAAACACTATCGTATCAAATTGATTAACGGCTCATAAACTCTCCAAGCTTGAAGATGTGAAGTCATATATTGGGATGATGCCCGGTAAGTATTTGTTAAAAATGTATGAGAGAAATATTTAAGTGAGTTTGAACTTGATGAGGTTAACTGACCATGATGCTGCTAGATTGGTTGAAAATAAATCATATCCTTAAAATCAAATTAATTACACGTAACTATCCATTTTGAATTTACAAACATCCGTCGGGTTGAACAAGACCAATAGAATTTCCAAGGGCATTGGTACAAGATGATTGAGTTATTTGATGTGAATGTGTCAAATTCACATTCTTCAATTGTATTTCTTTGCATGGAAAGTTGGAGCTGCAATCCAACTTTATAGCAACTGCTGTGGCCGATGTTCCTCTAATTCCTTGATATGTTATATCACTAATTTTTATGCCAGACACCTATTTGAAAATTTACAAGTTCAAATTATTAGTACAATTATAAATGAGTACTAATTATTAGTTTGATAAATTGAAAATATGCATACCTCTGTAGGACAGTTAATTTTGTGAGGGCAATAGTGTTGGTCTATAATTATGGGATTTTGAACATTTTCCATAATAGCACCTATGAATCGAACTCCTTCAACAAAACCATTGCTTTGTCTCGCCCATGACTTTATTCTGAATCCATTTGTAGTATCTGCGAATATACTTCTTTTTACGGTCACATTTTTCACCCCTTCTTCTTCTTTTTCCCATCCTAAGCTTCCTATGCTGCAATATTTTTTGCAATTTAGAAAAATTATTCAATTCATAAGCATATATAACCTATATGTATAATTATTCGACGGTGGTGATGGTCAACTTTACCTAATACCGTGACCAGGACCGCATCTGACTCCTTCGATCCATAGATTCTTTGCGCCGGGGCCTATGGAAATGCAGTCATCCCCGGTTTTAATTGCAGAATCCGTTATGACAACGTTGTCTGAGTATTGAATATGAATACCATCTGTGTTGGGACTATCTCCTGAAGCTATTATTTTGACAGCTTCAACATACACATCTTTGCAGCCATTGAAGCCAATATGGAACGTTTGGCTGTTTAATGACAGTAACCCATTGATCTTTATGTTTTTTGAGTTGGTAAACATTAATGTCTGCAGCAACACACAATAAGAATACCAACAATTAACCCATTGTATAATTAATTTCTAAATAAATAATATGAAAATGAAAATGAAAATTGATAGTACCGTGGCACCAGTTGGGCAGTTGGTGCTTTTAGCCTTGCAAGCCCAGAGATTGGATCCCTTAGCATCGAGTGCTCCACCAAGAATGGAAACGCCGCTAACTCCTTCAAAACTAAGCCAGTGGCGAGTTTTGGCTAAGATTTGATAGTCACCTGGTGCCACTAAAGTGCCATCTATTCTAATGGTGATGTAAGTGCTTTTGCAGGCGCCTTTAAAAGAAAGAGAGCCAATCAGAAATCGTCCATCAGGCACGTAAATCATAGAGGAGCCACTAGAGCCACAAGCTGCAGCCCATGCATGCAGAAAGGCCTCGGTGGAATCAGTGTTGCCATTTGGTTTGGCTCCATAATTTAAAACGTTATAGTTTGGAATGGCAAATGATTGGTTAATCTGCAAAGCAAAGAGAATGATGAAGAAGAAACTCATGGTCTTGCTTATTAATTTACAGAGGAAATTGAGGAGCAGGAGGTTAAAAATAGCAGTTATGAAAAATGAGGTAAAAGAGTAAGTAGTGGGAAGTTGAAGATGGGAAGTTAATTAATTAAAAGATTTAAGGGTATTTATAAACATGACTAATTCATTAAAAATGAGCGGTTATAGATTAAAATGATTGATTGAGTATTTATGAAGTGAGGCTACTAAGAATTGGAAAGTTGAAGAAAGCTGCGCGGTATTAACATTTTGATTCTATGCATGTACTTACAATTGCTTACTCTTCAATTCACAGTGTACGGCCCAGCCAGTATGATTTCTTAGCTCTCAATATAAAACAGTTTTTGTTGGAATTCATAGAATCATTATCTTATTGTTAGTCAATATAGATTAATTTTATGGATTGTATAGTTCCGGTTTTTTTTTTAAAAAAGAACTAGTGTAAATGGGATAATGTTAACTTGACATTTAATCATGGATATTATTAATTATATTCAGAAGACGAGATGAGCTAATTCAAGTGATAAGAGCACCCCATCTAATAATGAGAGGTTCTGGTTCGAGTCACCACAAAAAGAGGAGTGAAATCCTTAAATATTCATAGAATAGGAAAAAAAATAAAAAATGTATTTTCAAAATGAATTAATCGATGATACTTAGGATTAGGAGTGTGATCAAATCGAGTTCACTTACGATCCCACAAATTACTCAAAGGCCTATCTGGTTCAATTTTAGCATAAAATTCATTTTATTCCATCTTATTCATTTTATTAACTTTTTGAAACCATAAATTTTATTTTAATTGATTTTTTTGTGTCAATTTCAGAGATAAAATGTACCTTTAGGATAAATTTCCCTTAGATTTTATTTAGTGGTGTTAAGATGTCGTTAGATGTATAATAATGTCGTTTTGTTCTCAATCTTCCCTGTCAGCTTCACAAATATAACCAACTTTGCTTGCCTCAAGATTCCGTAGTTGTTCATTGACATTGACTGACCACTCTGACACTCTTCCCTTTTTTAATTTATTTCAGCTCTATAGCCGCCATGCTAGCTTTAACTCTTTCCCTATTTAGTCAACGCCAAACCAAACCAAAACCCTCAATTCCAATTTTCAATTCGCAATTCAGATCATCCAATTTTGTACCTAGGTTTTACTCTCCGCCCCATGTCTCAAATGGGTCGAAGGCAAAACGACCCAGAACCCTACCGTTTCACTTCTCTCACTCTCCTCTTAGTGGGTTTTATCTCCTGTGCAGTAGTGTACACTGTCCTATCTGTAATCCTTAATCCCAACACCAGCTTTACAAATTCGGATTCTAAGTCTTTGGTGTTGAAGGAGAAGAGTTTTGGGAGTAATGTTGATGATGGTGGTGAGTGTTGTAGAGGGATTGAAAATTTGGAGCTGTGGGGAGATGCTGTGAAGTGGGGGTCAGAGTTTAAGCTTAGTTCTGCGAAGGATTGTTGTCAGGCTTGTAAGGCTATGTGTAATGGTAATGATGGGCCTTGTTTGTGTGATTCTTGGGTTTTTTGTGGGAATAAAGAGAGTTGTGGATCACAGTTTGGGGAGGTGGGTGATTGAATTCTGGTTGAAGTTGCTTGCTTTCTTGATTTTGTTGACATGGATTTTATAGTTTGTGATTATGTACATTTTCATTACTTTTGCTTTCTTTATTTCTATAGTGTTGGTTGAAGAAACAGAAGGATTCGTTGGCACCTGCTCGGCAAGAAGGAGGTGATAAAGTTAGTTGGACTTCAGGACTCATTTTTGGTAAAGGAGAGGTATACATTAAGAATCACTTTTCATTTGATTTTCCGGCTGATTTGCAATTAAGTATCTGTTACGTTTTACATTCAGTCCATTACATTAAAGTTTTGATTGTTATTAGTTAGATAGTTTCCTCATTCCTGTGTGGAATCAAATGAAAGATGAGTGGCATTGCGTTCTTATGATCGCGGTCAGAGATTTTGTGCTCTGAAGTGTGTTAAATGGATCTCTTATAGTTAGAGGTCCATGTTTGACCTCTACTTAATCTCTTCAGGATTCTGTAAATTACTAGCTTCAAGTGTTCTAGTTCCAAGAGCATCATACACTCTTTCTATCTGATCAGGGTGATAACTGCAGTTTCTTTTCCGCTTGGAATGCATCTCATGACATTCTCAGTTTCAAAAATTGGTGTGTCTGCTAATTCGTCATTTTAGAAATTTAATAAAGGGCTCACCTACTATTCGGAGTGGTAGATATAGAGTGGACACATTTGTTATAGCTAGTACTACTCCAATATTGCTTTTTTATTTTTCAAAATGTATTTCTGGAGAAGAATCTTATATTGTTGCAAAATTAAATCTGAATTCTATAATCTGCTCAAGCTATTCTATAACAAAGTTTTTTCTTATGTTTATACCTGCCAGGGGATTGTTGGTCTGGAAACAGAATATGGAACTCTTCATATAAAAGTAAGTTTTCATGTGTTTTATTGTTCTATGTTGCAGTCTCAGAGAATATATCTTTTACATGCTCTTCCCTGGGATTGGTCAGCGAAAAGGCCAATATTTTATTAATAATTATTTTAGAGAGCATTTGAAGATAGCTACAATAGAAGTACTTTAAAAACCACCATATTGGTCCACTGATGTAATAAAAATCAACACACCTAAATGAGCATTATCCGGAATAACATCTTTTTGCATTGGTTTAATACTTCACAGTGTTCGATATCAACAAAATCATAAGGACTCGATGCCTAGATTTATGGATATTAAACTCCCTAGGTCACTAGGGTTACCTCAAATTACAAAATGATCACTAAACTTCATTTTGTTACAAAATGGTCACTAAACTATACCTTTTGTTACAAAGGGGTGTCACTTATATAAAACGCACCGTTTTCAAGCTAATATTGTTACAAAAAGAACACTAAACTTTTCATGAATTATAAAAAAGTCATTGAATTATACTTTTTATTACAAAAAGGTCACTGAACTATGTCCCTTTTTGTAATTTTGGTTTGCCACGTAAGCAAAAACATTGCGTTTTATATGAGTGACACCCACTTGTAACAAAAGGTATATTTCAGTGACGGTTTTGTAACAAAATGAAGTTTAGTGATTATTTTGTAATTCAAGGTAACCTTAGTGACCCAGAGAGTTTATTATCCCTAGATTTATACATGCCAATCAATATAATGAGAATTTTTTACACTATTTTTATTTTCCGAGATTTTTTTTTAAACTCGTATGAGTTTAATTGAGCTAATTTATCTATTGATTCATCCATCATATGATATCACGTCAGTCATTGTTGTAATGAGGAAATTTACTAATTTGGTCTGCCTATTTGCTGTTAGAATGAATGACCGCTTTTGAACCCAAGAACTGAGAGATTTATTTTGAAATGTAACTGCTACATATAATAAACAAATTGGGTTTTCATTCTTTATGTTTTCCTCGATTTCTTAGAAGATGATCGTCAAGTATATTATTTAGTTAGATATGTTTCTTTTAGGTCATATATAATTGTTTGTTATTAACCAATTTGTTTCCTTGAATGAATCTTGGTGCAGCTTTTCCCTGACTGTGCTCCGCATTCTGTATACTACATTCTTGAGTTGTTGACTCTGCACCATTGCGCTGGTTGCCATTTCTTCCGTGCAGAAAGTCGAGGCAAATTTTGGGATTCTGAAGGAAACCACATAAAAGATGTAAGGGTTCGCTAATTTTCATTTTGGTACTTATTTCTAAATACAAATCACAATATTCTCTCTCCAAATGCATGTTATATAAATCTAAATGTGTGCCCAAAGAGTTTAATCACTTCTACGTACTATAACTCTCTGGATCTTCATCTTGTGAAAAATTCTAGGCTCCTTTCGGCCCTCCTTTTGCTTTGATTCAAGGAACACTGGAAGCTCATGGGGAAGCTTTCAATAAAATCCCCACAGAAGTATGCCCAACCATAGAAAGAGGTTCAGTTGCTTGGGTTGGTTCTGGCCCGGAATTCTTGATTAGCTTAGCTGACCACCAAGAATGGAAGAAAGCGTACACTGTGTTTGGTTCGGTTCTTCCAGAAGACATGCATATCGCAGAAAAAATTGCCCAACTCCCGGTCAGATCAGATGTTTGGAACAGTATTAACGTATCTGTTTTGGAGAAACCTGTTCCCTTGATGGTCAGAAGAATCAAGAAAAGCCTCGGAGAAGTTGATAGGAATGTGAAAGTAAACTGAAAATTTGTTACTATACCATTAGTTTTGGTTGTTTTTTCAAGTATCAACACAAAGTCATGTATAACTCTATACAAATTGAGAATCAAATTTCATGTTGTTAAGAAGTCATCAAAAAACAATAATATAAAAAGCATGAATTAACATCAACACTTGTTAATCTCATTGTATGATATAAAAGAACACCGCTATGTGACCAATAATAAATACTCTCTAATGCTGCAAAATTGCTGGGAAGAACCACACCATTGAAACGATGCCGTTTCCTTTCAAAAGAAAAAAAAAACAAAATATAAAACGATGCCGTTTTAAAATTGAAATAGATATTGCAGCCTTCAAATTACCCTCCAAAATTCTTCAAATCTCCTGCATTTACAAACCAACCTTCGCACCACCGTAATCTCCCAACTCCGGCCGCCATAAAGACCGATGGTTCAGTTCCACGAACACATAATTACAGACCTATTAGAAGGTCAAAACGGCGGACTCGTAATCCTATCCTCCGGTCTGTCCCTTCCCAAGCTAATTTCCTCTCTTCTCCTTCTCCATGACTCTTCTCAAGGCACTCTCTTAATCCTCTCCCCGTCCTCTTCTCCTTCTCTCAAAACCCTAATTCTCCACCACCACCTCAAAAACGACGACCACCAGACTATCGCGGAAATAACCGCCGATCTTCCTGCTCACCACCGCCTCTCTCTCTACAGCTCCGGTCAAATCTGTTTCATTACTCCTCGAATCCTAATCGTTGACCTCCTCACTAATAGAATCCCTATCACAGCAATTTCTGGATTGATTATTTTAAACGCTCACGCTTTATCAGAAACTTCAACAGAAGCTTTCATTGCGCGGATTTTAAAAACCCTAGGTCAAAGTCAAAGTCAAAATCAAATTTACATTCGTGCCTTCACTGACAAGCCTCATGCTATGGTGATGGGGTTTTCGAAGACGGAGAGGATAATGAAGGCGTTATATGTGAAGAAACTGCATCTTTGGCCTAGGTTTCAGGTTTATGTATCGGAGGAGCTCGAGAGGAGTCCTCCGGAGGTTGTTGATGTGAGAGTAGGGATGAGTAAGTATATGATGGGAATACAGAAGGCAATTATTGAAGTTATGGACGCCTGTTTGAAAGAAATGAGGAAAACTAATAAGGTTGATGTTGAAGATTTGAGTGTTGAAAATGGTCTGTTTAAGAGTTTTGATGAGATTGTTAAGAGGCAGCTTGATCCTATTTGGCATATTTTAGGGAGGAAGACTAAGCAATTGGTTTCGGATTTGAAGACATTGAGAAAGTTGCTTGATTATCTTGTTAGGTAAGTCTAATTTCTATTTTAATTTATATGTTTTAATGTTGTTTCATTTCAAATTGTTATGTTTGCGAATGGAATTTTTTACTAGCTATTGATTTGAATGGTGTATGAATAGGTATGATGCAGTGAGTTATTTGAAATATCTGGATACGCTTAGAGTGTCCGAGAGTTTTCGTTCTGTTTGGATATTTGCAGAGTCCAGCTTCAAGATATTTGATTATGCAAAGAAGCGTGTTTATCGTTTGGGAAGGTCAAATGGTGATGCAAAAGTAAATGGGGCAAATAACAGCATTAAAGGTAGAAAAAGAAAACTAAAGGCGTGCAATGAGACTGAGGAAGCAGGTGAGGGCTAAACCCTCTGTATTTTTAGTACTATTAGCTAATAATTTCTTCTATGGCATTTCATATAACTTTTTTTTTTTTATGATTTGATCCTTTCTAGTTACTGAGGGTACTTCATCCAGTAATCCAAATGGTGGTGTGGTACTAGAGGAGGTTTTGGAGGCATCTCCAAAGTGGAAGGTGTTACGTGTGAGTGAGTGAGTTCCGTTTTCTATAATTATTTTGTAGCAAGTCTAGGGACATATACTTGAGCAATTGCTCTGTAGCAAATGAACGTCACTTTTTTCTTTTTTCCTTCTGTTGTCTGGTTATTTTAGTGATCTTGTTCTTCTAGTTTGGATGCTTGAATGGAGTTTATTTTTAGTCAAGGGTTGTATTAGTAACTGTCTTATGTATGGTTTAAATTTACAGGAAATCCTTGAAGAGATAGAGGAAGAAAGACGAAAGCAGGACTTATTGAGAGAAAACAATCCGGTTGAAAATGAAGAAACTGATAATGGCATTGTTCTAGTGGCATGCAAAGATGAATGCTCATGCATGCAGCTGGAAAATTTCATCACGAATGGTTCCCAAAAGGTTTTTCATTCTCCTTCAATTGCTACTTAATTTTCTTATAAATTTTATAGTTTAAGTTTAATAACATTGCTATTGATATAATTTATGGAATATATGCTTCATGTTTTTATTGGAGCTATTGCATATTAGCCTTGCACTTAGTTCAATCTGATCATTTATCTCCAAGCAAAATTATGATCTTATACCATGCTTTTAGAAGTTAGAACTATACCAAGAGGCTGTCGGCAGCTAACTAGCTTTTCAGAAGCTATTGGCATTTTTTGGTTCAGTTTTAAGATTGTCTCATTATGATTGCTATATGATATTATCTAAATTATTGAATATTATGAGTAACATATTTACTGCATATTTTCTTATGAAGGTCTTGCGAGAAGAATGGGAAAAATATTTGTTGAGCAAAGTTGAATTGCGCGACTTGCCAACACCTCAGAAAAAGAAATTTAAAAAAAGAGAAACAAAAGGATTTGGCATTCTTGACGGAGTTGTTCCTGTAACGACAGCACAAAATGCTGATGCAAGCAGCTCAAACAAGCAGGAACGTGATGCGCTGTTGGCAGCAGCATCGGAAATAAGAAATCAACAGAGAAAGATATTTGTTGTTGAGGATGAGCTACAGCCTGTCGTTGACAACAAGAAAGGTAGAAAAGCAAGGGGAAAAGTGCAAAATAAAAGAGGGCGAACAAATGCTCAGACTTCCGGAGAAGATAATGTCGAAAATGAAGTGAAAATGAGTGATAAGTCGGAAATGCCTAGTACAGAAAATGAAGCCCCACCCAGTGAGAACAATCAGCCAATTACAGAAGGCTATCAAGAAGTCAACTCGAAAGCTTCTTCTTTAGATCAAGGGGTTCTTCGTAGGCATACTCAGCAGCTGGATTCTTCAAGCTGCAATGCTAAGCATATACCACCAGTGCACTTTTATGCTCAGGAAAGTGACCAGCCTGTTCTTGACATCTTAAAGCCCTCTGCAATTGTTGTTTACCACCCAGACATGACTTTTGTTCGAGAAATTGAAGTCTATAAAGCTGAAAATCCCTCAAAAAAGGTAAAAGTTTATTTTCTTTTCTATGAAGATTCTACCGAGGTCCAAAAATTTGAGGCAAGCATACGAAGGGAGAACGGAGCATTTGAATCGCTGATCCGACAGAAGTCAATGATGATGATTCCAGTTGATCAGGTATACTGTTTTTACGTTGCATCTCATCTTCAATATAACTGTTTCAGCTCCCGTCAATTGCATACGATTCATGAATTATTTTTATTTGTAGTTAAAGTAAGAGCAACACCTGCAGTATTCATACGCAAACATAAAATTGTAATAGGGGTCTTGTTGATATTTTCCTAACAATATTATATTACTTGGCACATCCATTGAAGGTGGACAAGTTGCAAGAACGTTCGCTAGAAGACTGAAGTTATTTTATGAGTAATAGTAACTTTTGTATCATTACTGTTAAAGTGTTTTTCTGATCTTGAAGGTTTTTTGGATTAAGTTAATTTATTTGTTTTCTAATTGCTGCTTAGCTCTTCAGTCTGCTCTTAAGGGGATAATAGCAGACAGTTGCTAGACATTACCCATTGCCTTTAACTTTTCTGTTGACTTCAGTTAATAATTTCTATTTAATTTGCGGACGTCACTTGTCATTTGACCAGAATGGAAATTCCCTAGGATTGAATTCCTCTCTGGATTCACAACAATCAAGTTCCTCAAATTCAATCACCAGAAAGGCTGGTGGAAGAAAGGAAGCTGAGAAAGAAATGCAGGTTTATTTTGTCATGTTAAGCCGTTGTTATTTTATATATACTCTCTCTCATACATGAGAAAACATTTTTGAGGGATTTCTGTTTTTTCAGGTCATAGTGGACATGAGGGAATTTATGAGCAGCCTTCCAAATGTTCTCCACCAGAAAGGGATGCGTATCATACCAGTAACCTTGGAAGTTGGGGATTATATTCTCTCTCCATTAGTATGTGTTGAGAGAAAGAGTATTTCAGATCTTTTTATGAGCTTCACGTCAGGCCGTCTTTACCACCAAGTGGAAACAATGGTCCGATATTATAGAACACCTGTTCTTCTGATCGAGTTTTCACAAGACAAAAGTTTTTCATTTCAGGTAATCTTCTAGTTAAATTAAGAGAAATCCTCTAGGGTTGGCTTGGTGATAGTTTAGTTGTTTAATTTTGAATTTCAATTTGCAGTCAGCGAGTGATATTGGTGATGATGTCACACCAAATAATATCATATCCAAGCTGTCTTTGCTTGCGCTGCATTTTCCCCGCTTGCGTATCATCTGGTCTCGCAGTTTGCATGCTACTGCTGAAATATTTGCTTCACTGAAGGCGAATCAGGACGAACCTGATGAGGCCAGGGCAATGAGAGTTGGTGTTCCATCAGAAGAGGGTGTTATTGAAAATGATGTGAGGTAAGACAAATACTACTATTATCTTTTCCCAATCTTTTGTGCTGTAAACCTTCCATTATGATGCTTTATGGGAATAACGGGGACAAAACTAGGGAACGAGTATAACAGATACTCTGTAACAAAGCGATAAACTTCGAGATTCTTAGTTGCATGCATCTAGTAGACATATGGTACTAGAGGCCAGTAGTTAATGTTGCAAGCTTAACCATTGATTCTCATTATTGAAACACGAAACTCAACTAGATTATGTTCCTCTATTTGTTATTACTATCTGTGCTAAATTTAATTCCGGCTGATTTAATGACAGAGCTGAGAATTACAATACATCGGCTGTGGAGTTTTTGAGAAGACTGCCAGGAGTGACAGATTCTAACTACAGAGCTATAATGGATGGGTGTCAAAGCTTAGCTGAACTTGCCCTTCTTCCTTTAGAGAAGCTAACTGAACTCATGGGTGGTCAGAAAGCTGCACGAACTCTGCGAGACTTCCTCGACGCAAAATATCCAACCTTGTTATAATACTGAAACTAGCTCATTAGTTTTTCCATTAAAATTCTTCACGGGAGTAATTTGCGAGTTCAAATTCCGCTGCTGAAAGATACTTCAATGCAGTGTTTCAGTTGAGCAGAATATTTCATTGTAAATTTGTAATTTTTGGTTCTCATAATTTAATTCAATGATTTTCTTTTAAAATTGCTCTAGAGTTTTTATAGCCATACGAAGTGTTGCAGACTAAACGGATGATGCCTCAGTCAATTAACTACCTTAATTCTGTCTTATTAAAACAGGTCAACTGACAGACGATGCCGTTTCAGTCAAACGTGGTAAGGAAACAGTATCTGTTTGCAACAAAACATATTCGAAAGAATTGGGAGTATTTTTTACTGGACTAGAAAATATTTATAAAATGGATTATATTAAATATAACTAAAATATTACTATATTTTATTTATAATTAATATTAAATTTGTTAAAATTTTAAATTGAATTAGTTAAATATTAATTATTAAATAATAATGTATAATCACATAATTCTATTTAGAATTAGTATTTTAATTGAATTAGAAAAAAGTTGGAAATTTAATTGAATCAGGACAGCTTTTATGAATTGAATTAGGATAATTTTTTTTTTGATAAGAATAGGATAATTGAGATAATTATTAATTTTACATAATCAATCATTAAGGGCATTATTGTAAATATATATGTCTCCTATCCGTGGTTACATGTAGTATAAATATAGATCAATCCTTAATAATAACACTTCCTCATCTTAGAAATCCAAAAACAAAATAAAAAGAGGAAGATGTCTCTCTCCAATCTCACTACCACAAAGCCGCCATTCTCCGCCGTCGCCTCCTCCACATCCAAACACCAAATCTTTCCGTTCCGCCTCAGCACCACCACCACAACATCAATAACAAAACCAAAACCAACCTTCATTGCCTCCGTCTCCACATCGTCTAACAACAAAGTGTCTCCATCCTGGTCAATAGACAGCTGGACGACAAAGCCAGCCAAACAATTACCAGACTACCCAGACCAGCAAGAGCTCGAATCCGTCTTACAAACCCTCAGTAATTTCCCTCCAATCGTGTTCGCAGGCGAAGCAAGAAAGCTCGAAGAACGATTAGCAAGCGCAGCTGTTGGGAATGCTTTCTTGCTTCAAGGTGGAGATTGTGCTGAAAGTTTTAAAGAGTTCAATGCTAATAATATTAGAGATACGTTCAGGGTTTTGCTCCAAATGGGCGTTGTTCTCACTTTTGGTGCCCAAATGCCCATCATTAAGGTCCTTCCTTTATCTTTATTTAATCATATCCAATTGAATACCTTAAGGGGAGCGCTTGTAGGAGTAGTTGAACCCTTGACTTAGCAGAATATTGCGCAGCATTTATATCATTTGTAGCTTGTGGGAGGAGTTCACCCACGGTCCTTATACCATTTGAGCTGTAACTCGTTGGTGCAATTAAATACTTATGCATTTGGAATTTGGATTTTTTTTACTTATACATAGAAATTTGAATGATTGTTCCAATTGTATTTGATTATATGTAAGAGTGTTGTTATTAAATTTGTTTACTTTGATTAATGAATGGCAGGTTGGAAGGATGGCTGGCCAATTTGCGAAACCTAGGTCGGATTCATTTGAGACTAAAGATGGTGTGAAGCTCCCAAGTTATCGGGGAGATAATATTAATGCTGATGCTTTTGATGAGAAATCAAGAAGGCCTGATCCTCAAAGGTTGATCAGAGCTTACTTGCAATCTGTTGGGACTTTGAATCTCTTGAGGGCTTTTGCCACTGGTGGATATGCTGCCATGCAAAGAGTTTCACAGTGGAATCTTGACTTTGTACTCCATAGTGAGCAAGGGGACAGGTAAGAATCCAGTCACTAATTGTACGCTTTGCATAGTCTCAATTAGTATGATATTGATGATTTTTAGTATAAAATTTGAGATATTAAATATATAACAATGTATCGAAAGTAAGGATTAGCTATGACTGGTTAGACTCCGACGGCCCAGAAGTTTTTGCAATGTATATCTAGATCGTTTGTTGTTCTTGCTTGCATCATATTCTATTCTATTATTGTTTGGATGACGGCAGTTGATACTTATTGTAATTACTTTTTCCTGAATGATTGTCATTGGCTTAATACTAGGTACATGGAACTTGGACGGAGAGTAGACGAGGCTCTAGGGTTCATGGCTGCTGCTGGCCTCACTGTTGATCATCCTGTGATGAACACAACTGAGTTTTGGACGTCTCACGAATGTCTTCATTTGCCGTATGAGCAATCTTTAACCAGAGAGGATTCGACATCTGGTCTCTATTATGATTGTTCTGCTCACATGCTTTGGGTTGGAGAGAGAACTCGGCAGTTGGATGGAGCGCATGTAGAATTCCTCAGAGGTGTTTCAAACCCTCTTGGTATCAAGGTAAGTGACAATAAAGCCCCTATAATCTGTAACAATCTTGCTTACACATGATCTCAAAAGACAATGCTTCTTACCACGAGGAGAAACCAATGGCAATTGTATGTACTCATGGTCTGAATTTCATTAATATGATGGCAGAAAAATTATTGGTTGTAAGTGCTAATATATGTGCCAGTGTTTGTTTTTACTTTAACCTATTAGGGATTTTATAGGCCTTTTAAGTTAAATAGTTCACTTTTCCTGATGTAGCCTAAAGCATTTTGCGTTATGTACTTTTTTGGTTTCTTGATGCCTGACTTATTATTACAGGTGAGTGATAAGATGGATCCAAAGGAGCTTGTGAAGTTGTGTGAAATCCTTAACCCTCACAACAAACCTGGAAGGCTGACGATTATTGCCAGAATGGGGGCAGACAACTTGCGGATAAAACTCCCTCATCTGATTAGAGCAATAAGGCAGGCTGGGCTTATAGTCACTTGGGTCAGCGACCCCATGCATGGCAATACAATTAAAGCTCCATGCGGTCTCAAAACACGACCATTTGATTCAATTAGGGTATGGAAACTCATGAAACACCCTTTGTTTCAGTTTTGACTTGTAAATTGTTATCACTGTGCTTTTACTGATTGGAGGTAACTTCACTTGTTGCAGGCTGAGCTGAGGGCATTCTTTGATGTTCATGAACAAGAAGGTAGCTACCCAGGAGGAGTTCACCTTGAGATGACAGGACAGAATGTGACAGAGTGTGTTGGAGGGTCAAAGGCGGTGACTTTCGACGACTTAAATTCCCGCTATCACACCCACTGTGACCCTAGGCTAAATGCATCCCAGTCTCTAGAGCTGGCATTTGCTATTGCGGAGAGGTTGAGGAGGAAAAGGTTGAGGTCCGGTGATGGCATCCTTAGTGGGCACAACGTATCTATGTGATAAGATGTTCTGAGTTTTTCTTTTTGGTGTTTATGTTGTAAACAAAGTTTTGTTTCAGCCTGGCAGGATCATGGCATTTTTACTATACTTCTCTGTTTCCCCTGCACAGGCATAGCACACCTTAAATTATGAACATGTATGTGTTTTGAGTAAGCTTGTAGACTGGAAGTAAAAACTTAAATGTCCTTTTCTTTGGTTTCTCTATGAATTATGAAACCAGTGAGCTTTTGTTTTGGTTGGGAAATTTTGAGCATTTCTTGGTATAGGGCAATGATTCATCCTGTCCACAAAAAATTAATATCAAAAATCCATATCTTGCAGTGATTGAAGTTAGTAGTGTTTAGTGTTAGATACTACATGAAGTTAAATCGGCCTAATTTTTTTTTTGTTTGTCAAAGATGTAATCTAACTCTTTAAAATTTTAATTGTTAGTTGTTAGTTATTAGTTATAGAGGCATGATTTAAACTCATAACCTGCATTTGGAGATGCCTGAGCCATCCAAACTAAGCCTATGTTAGCAGATCGGCATAAATTGACTGCGATGAGAAACAGAAAACTAAGGAGTGCATACTCTTAAAAAGAGAGTAATTAAAAAAATCCATTATCAGAGTTCTAAATTTAATAAATAATTTTGATTTAGTTTCAATTGATATATCTAAAAAACTTTTTGGATATCTAGATGAATAATAGTATTTTGATCATAATTCAAAAGAAATTGCATTTTTTAAAGAAATTGAAACTTATAAATTTATTTTTAATATGTAAATATCAGATTTTCTATACATTTATGTGTATTTGTTGTTATGTATTTGCAAAACACGTTAAATAGAATTATGTCCTTAAGCGAACACCAGTGGATCCGTGGCGCAATGGTAGCGCGTCTGACTCCAGATCAGAAGGTTGCGTGTTCGATTCACGTCGGGTTCAAAACCCCGATCCCCACACGGGTCATTCTTTTGTCTAAATTTTCATGTCCAACAAAAGTTCGTTTTGCCCCTCCAACTTAAACCAAAAGATCAAAAGAGTTCAAATTTGAAGTTTTTTGCAACAACAACCACAGCTTCTCAATTTTTTTTGATCATTTTTCATGTTTGCACCTAAACTTAAGAAAAAAAAATACATTGCATAAACATTTTCATAATACATACACAAACAACAGCACAGAATTTTTTTTTTTATCATCTGAGACCAGGACTCTAATTTTTCCTTTATTAAGTATCTGGAATCTTATTTGCAGCAATAAGCTTGGAAATAGTTTCCACATCAGTTTTAAAAGCCTGAGCAAGAACTTGAGCACTAATCCCACTCTCAAAAACAGAACTCGGCAACGAAACAGTACCAGCATTTGCACTACCAAACATGCCGAGAGCATAAGCAGGAGAATCACTTCTCGTATTAATCTGATAATGAACCAACCCTTTCGGAAATATAAACATATCAGGAACCTCCAGAGTCTGCACAAACAGCTTGTTCGTCGAGTCGACGA
Source organism: Mercurialis annua (assembly GCF_937616625.2). NCBI lineage: Eukaryota > Viridiplantae > Streptophyta > Magnoliopsida > Malpighiales > Euphorbiaceae > Mercurialis > Mercurialis annua. The sequence goes on along the minus strand of NC_065573.1, from coordinate 33,085,204 downwards.
ATCCGACTTCAAGCACACCTTGTATGACTATGAGCAGCTCTGATGCTCGTGGATGAACATGAGGCGGGTTCATTCCTGAAGGTGGATACATGAGTGCAGCCACCGACACTCCTTGACCTTCTAAGACAGGAAATTCTACCATTGATGCTTTTGATACTAAGGCTGTTGTTTTTCCTGTCAGGTTAGCGTTTTGTAATTCTCTGAAGCCTGTGAATGTGAAGAGTTGGCTGGTTATGTTGGTTGGGTTGAGGCCTGTTGGGATTAAGAAATCTTTTAGGATATCTGGGTCTCTTGCATTGGTGAGAATTGAATAGTTGGCTAATGCCAAGATTATGGTAAAAGCTGTGAAATTGAGAAGCTTTCCCATTTTTGATTTCAGAATTGGTTACTTGTGCTTGAGGTTGACTTGATGAAATTTTTAAGGTATGGTTGCTGCTATATATAGGGAATAATTATTGGGTACAACTGTTGCGCCATGTCATTCGTATAACAAACCAATCATACGCTAGCCATATGAAAAAATTAATGATGAAAAAAATAAGTGATAATTAAAAGATTCCCTACCTATAGATAGGAGATCAGGATGAGGAAAGGTGCTAGAGTTTTCATTTTCTGGTCATTTCTTGATTACATTACTAATTAATTAACCTCGTTAGAGATGATAATAAAATTATTATTGGAGCCTCACTTATAATATTTGAAGTGTTGAATGAATTGATTATTTGACATAGTACTAGAACTAAGATCCAAAGGTCTAAGAGTTTGATAGCTGCCTTAACAATAAGAGAGGCAATAGCCTCTTTTAATTTAATTTATGAAAAAGTATTAATACATAATCATTAAATTAAATTATGTTCCAATTTTCTTAAAGTTGTTAACCCTTTTAATAATTTTTGTACATGCATTATATACTTTTTCCCTTCTTGTAATTTTAATTTTTAGCTACACCACTATTGGAATTCCATTTAATTATAATTAAATATACAATATAAAGTGTATATGTACTTTTTCTACATATTCACGCTTCAAGTGGAAAATTCACATTGCAGGAATCTGCGAGTAATCGATGGTTCATAGGTTATTGACAGGATTTGTAGTAAATTTGCTACTACACTTGTTTCAAGGCCGGCATAATTACATTAATGATTCTGAAAACTTGTAGTATTATGTTTGCTACTTTCAGGACAATAGTGAACATTACTTTCAGGAAAATGCGAGAATTTGGATGTGTTTGAGCAAACTTTATGTGTAGTGGTAAAATACTAAAATATGGCCTCATTTATAACGTCTTGGCAGCATTTTTTGTTAACAAGAGAGTGTGAATGAGAAACAGATTCTCATTCCTGACGACAATTCCAGGAATTTAAATAGCTTTTCCTGATGAGGACTCAGTTAATTAACCGGTTAATTTGAGGGGCAAACATCACAATTATGATATTCTGTATTTTGTTTGTATATATAGCAGATCATGCTTCATTTTCCACTGATAAATATTAAGTATTTTTTATAATTTTTTTGAATTTAAAAATTATGTTTAATGATATTTAAATAATTAGTTATTTTAAGGAATTTACAATTTAATTATTAAATATATTTGAATATATTTAAAATAGAATAAATATGCATGACGTGACATCTTAGTCTTGTTAACTGAACAATAAAAAAATTATTCTAAAATTATGTTCTTTCTTTTAAAAAAATATGATGTTAAACTTATTTAATAGTTTTTATCAAATTCTATAAATTTACTTTATATATTTCAGTAAAAACTATGTAATTTATAATAAGTATTTGCAAATAGGTATTGATGTTGAAGTAATTTTTTAAATTTTATATTATTAGTGAAATCTAATATAAGAAAACAGAAAAAATTGTTATACAAATAATATTTGAGATGAGATTAAAAATAATAATTGTAAAATTATAGCTATCAAAAAATTAAAAGAAGTTTATGGAGCTAATTAATCAACCTTTTGAACATGCAAGTGAGTTTAAACGTATGCATGATTGCAAAAAATATAATGAAAGTGTTAAAATGATTATTGCTTAAGTATGAAAGTTCAAATGACCACAGACCAAAAATTTAGGGGACAGAAATATATTTGACCTTATTTTAATTAGGATTCATTCCATAAAAAATCACGACCTTTATAAAAAAATTTATTCTAATCACGACTTTTAAAAGCTGTCATTTAAAGGCACGACCTTTCATTTTGTTTCAAATCTATCATCAAAGTAAAATTCGGTATATTTTTTCTAACTAAAAATTATTAATCATACATATTCTAACTGAAAGATAATAACATTTGATGTCGATTTATAATTTAGGTATTTCATTAATGGTTTATTAAATAATTTAGTTAATAAAAATACACTAAAATGGTAGATTTGAAAAAAATAAAAGGTCATGGTTTTATATGGTAAATTTTAAAAGTCGTGATTAAAATGAAATTTCATATAAAAGTTGTGATTTTTTTTATGCAATTAATCTTTTTAATTATACGAGCACAATTTTGTTCACTTACTCTCTGAATGGAATGTTAAACTGGGAAATATTAGAAGTTCATATGTGCAATGAGCGGGTAATTAATCCTGAAGATCACTGAACTTTTGAGTTTTTTCACTTCAGTCACTAAACTATTTTTTTTTCATTTTGATCACTGAACTTTCATTTTTTTTTTCATTTTGGTATTTTCCGGCCAAAAATGCTTAGGTGGCAGCCGGAATTAATTTTTTTTAACCTGAAAAGTTGCTATATATGCATTATTTGATCCAAAAAGTCATTTTTAAAGTGAAATTATGTATGTGTGATAAATTTTCAAAGTAAAACTTGTAAAATCCGGATGTCACATGTCAACTTCCGGCTGCCACCTAAGCATTTTTGGCCTGAAATACCAAAATGAAAAAAAATGAAAGTTCAGTGATCGAAATGAAAAAAAAAATTGTTTAGTGACTGAAATGAAAAAATTTGAAAGTTCAGTGATCTTCAGGATCAATTACCCGCAATGAGCTAAACCACTAGTCTGTAGAATTAGTGAACGTTAAAAGTTTAGGGGTGGAATAATGTGTTAAACCTTATTATAAAATTTTAAAAGTAATATAAAAATTCTAGTTATAATAATATGGATATAAGAATTTCTCTGGTATGAGTACCAATATTCCATAATGATATCTATTTTTATTACAAATTTGAAAAAGAAAAATTGTAGTTGTAAAGTGACTACTGTCTAGGGGTGAGTATCGGTTGGTTTGGTGGGCAAATTTTCGGTTTTCGGTTTGGAAATTTTCCAAACCGAACCGAACCGAACTTTTAATTTGGAAGTAAAAAACCGAACCAAACCAAATCGGAAAAAGTCGGTTTGGTTCGGTTTATACCGAATTTAATTACTTTTTTTATTTTTTATTAAAATTAATTCAAATATTAAATAATTCGAGTTTAATAAACTTTTATATATGTTTAAATAACAATTATTAATTCATATATCAACAATAATTAAAATATAAAGATAAAAAACATATAAATATGAATATATATGTATATTATTTTTTAAAAAATTATATATTTTATATTAAACCTCGGTTTATTCGATTTTTCGGTTTTCAAAACACCCAAACAGAACACTGAACTCCGAACTTTACCTAAATTAAAAACCGAACCAAACAACGAAGTTCGGTTCGGTTTTTCGGTCTGGTTCAGTTCTTGCTCAACCCTACTGCTGTCTACTACATTTAAAGATTAATAATATGGTCTCCCGATTTTTCTCCAGACGTCATTGAATTGGTAAGGGGATTTCCTCATTTAAATATATTTACTTATTTCTCAAATGGTGCCTGACCCCCCAATCCGCAAGTATGACTTGCGGATTCACCATGAATCCGCAAGTCATACTTGCGGATTCCCCTTAATCATAGATTAAGGGGAGTTGCTACTAATTGATTCCCATGGGAATCAATTAATTGATTCCCACGTGGAATCAATTAAATTAATTCCCATGTGACCCACATGGAAATTAATTTAATTGATTCCACGTGGGAACTAAATCCACTCCCTATAATTTTTTTTTTAAATTATGAATTAAAAAAAACACTCCGCTCTTTATAAAATTTTAAAAATAAAATATTAATTTCTAATACTTTTTGATTTAAATTTGCGATTTTGTAATTTGAAAATATCGGAGTAAGGCGTCGAAATTTTAGAAGTAGACGGTGTAATATTTTCCTGAGAACTACAAGAGGTGAGTGAATATTTGATTTACTTTAATTTTAAATATAAATTGTTCGTTAAATGTTAACAATTAGTTTAAATTAAAAAAATATTTTAATTTAAAGAATTTAGTGTAACTGTAAAATCTAGGGATTAGTCAAATATAGGAAAATATTAAGATTTTTAGTATTTTACTGTTTAAAAATGTTAGAAAACCGTAATTGTTAAAATTGTTGATCTATTATTTAGTGTTGGTAAAATGACAGGTATTATTAAAGTTTTTAACACTTCACAAAATGCTTCGGTTTGATTGTCAAAAAAACGTATAAGATAAAAAAAACGTTTAATAGAAGTTTTATATAATACTCGTAACACATATAAGACTTCTCTTAAATCCTAGGGTTTGGCCCACGAGAAGCAATCCACAATTCAAAATGGCGGATCGCTTCTTATATAAGATGGAAATTTTCATTCCCATCACTCACACAATTAAGTCAAAAGAAAACGTAGAGAAAAAAGAGAGCGTCAAGTTTGTATGAGAGTGTTTTCTTTGGAGTTAAACCGAAGTGCTTTGCGAAATGTTAAATTTTTTAATAATACCTATTATTTTACGAACACTAAATAATAAATCAACAATTTTAATAATTACGATTTTCTAACGTTTTTAAACAATCAAATAAAAAAACGGAGTATTTTTTTTTTAAATTCATAATTTTTTAAAAGAAAATTATAGGGAGTGGGTTTGGTTCCCACGTGGGAATCAATTAAATTAATTCCCACATGAAAATTAATTTAATTGATTCCACGTGGGAATCAATTAATTGATTCCCACATGTTAATTGATTCCCATGGGAATCAATTAGTAGCAACTCCCCTTAATCTATGATTAAGGGGAATCCGCAAGTATGACTTGCGGATTCACCATGAATCCGCAAGTCATACTTGCGGATTGGGGGGTCAGGCACCATTTGGGAAATAAGTAATTTTAGGGGAATTAAATGGGAAAAAACCCCTTATGTATGCAATTGTTTAAAATTTGGGGGCTAGAATTTTAACTCTTGCAAGGAATACATTTGGCCCGAATGGAAATTGATAGTGTCGCTTCATAGTTAGAAATTAGGATGCCTAATATCATAATATCATGTGCTATATTCAGTATGAACTGGTTTATTTTGCTTGATCAGGAAGTACAGTTTTATTAGCATTCAATGCTCCATATATATGCTACAAATTTATGATTATTGAAGCTGCAAAAAAAAAAAAAAAAGAACCCCTTTCAGTTCAACTTATTTGCGTCAATTAGCTTGGATATGGTATTAGCATCAGTTTTGAAAGCCTTGGCAAGTATTTCTGCAGATATTCCACTTCCGAAAAGAGTACCAGGCAACGAAACCGTTCCGGCGCTGGCACCTCCGAATACTCCAAGAGCATAAGCAATAGAATCATTTCTCAGATTCACCTGAAAATGAACAAGTCCTTTTGGAAAAATGAACATGTCAGGAGCCTGAATAGTCTGCGTAAAAAGCTTGTTTGTCGTGTCGACAAATCCAACTTCTAAGATCCCTAAGAGGACTACTAGCAGCTCAGATGCTCTCGGATGAATATGCGGAAGGTTCATTCCTGAAGGAGGGTACATTATTGCTGCAACTGATACTCCTTGGCCTTCCAGGGCGGGAAATTCTTTTATTGTCGCTTTTGTCACTAACGCTGTAGTTTTGCCAGTCAGGTTGGCTTTCCTGAGAGGTCTAAAGCCTGTGAAGGTGAAATATTGCCTTGTAATGGTGTTGGGATCAAGGCTAGGTGGTACCAGGAAATCTTTCAGGATATCAGGATCTTCTGCATTTGCAAAAATTGCGTTTTGCATTACAAGGATGAGAGCAATAGATATGTAACTGCAAAGTTTTCCCATTGTATTGATTACAGTGATTATTTAGTAATTGGAAATGATTTGAACATCCAAGCTATTTAAATCTTCTTATTATATTCTGTTACAGATGGTGACATCAAGAATGGGTCAATTTATAGCATTTTCTGTTTCGGCTATTTCTTATATTTTATTCTTTATTTGTGGTTGCTAAACATGAAAGACCTTGGTAATTTTTATTGATAATACCTTAACTTTTGTCTTTATCACACTATAGTCTCTAAACTTTAATTCATAATATACATTTTATAAATTTTATGTTATATCCATATTTTTCTCATGTTATTTCAACTCCGGTTCCGTCAAAATTTAATGACGTGACGACCAACTAGAGTCTTATTTGGACCAATTTTTTCTTGCCACAAAATGCTATGTCAACCCTGGCTGCCACGTCATTAAAGTTTGATAGAAATGGTTCTAAAATGACGCTAATTAATATGGATATATAAGTAGAATTTCAGGCAAAGTAAAATTACGAATAAAAGTTTAATACTATGACGAGAGAGGCGAAAGTTGAGTGATTGAAAAGAAAAATAACCCAAAGACTTGCAAGAGTGCAAGAATACAGGCAGGCAAGCGATGCTTCTGAGAATTTTTGATAGGACTTTGTTCTTTTGGTGTTATTTTTTTGCAACCTGCCAGAAATCTGCATAGCTGAGCTTGGATAGGATCCTTAAAAATCAAAATTTATCCTAGTTTTTGTAGTTAATACAGTAGTTAATAATTTATTCCTTGTAGTAGCTTCACATGGAAAAACTAGAAATATCAAAAGGCAATTTATATACAAAAAAATAAGGCAAATCCTCCTTTATATTTTCACTAAATTATAAGATTTTAAGTTTTGATTTTAAAAGTAAATCCATAAAAACGTTCCACACTGATTGAACCTTTTTGAAAAAAATTACCAAATGTTGATCAAACAGAATGACTAGTAACAACTTTGCGCACTTTTCAACAACCTGCCTAGCAGTGCTACAAACCCACCTGCCAAAAAACAACCGCCCCAACCAAAAAGAACGAGTCCACCGCCACATCCCATAACCCCTCACGGTGGACAAACGGTGGGCTCCGTCCTCTTGAATTAGTCGCAAATAGTGGCGCAGTTGTTATTAAATTAGTTATCACACAGTGCGCACACCACCACACGATGTCGTATGTGGCGGTGGTGGCTGTCCCCCACCACCTCCACCTCTCTCTCTCTCTCATAACTAATGAGTACACATCTCCAATGGGCTGGGCATCCGCCCGGCCCGCGCAGGCCCTCCACCTCACCCACCCACCTCTTTATCCATTACGTTACTATTACGGTATTACCCACCGCCTCCGCCACCATTGACCTTATTATCTTCCTCACCACATAACATTATCTCCAATTCGTATCAAAAAAATGATCTCCTCCTCCACCTCCACCTCTCGCCGTGTTCCGCCTCCTTGCTGGACCCACCAAGAAACTGTTGCTCTCGTCGAAGCTTACCGTGACAAATGGTTCTCCGTTAACCGCGGTAATCTCCGCTCCGCTGATTGGGATGCTGTTGCCGCTGCTGTTGCTGAGTCTTCTCATGTTCCAGCCGACCCGCCTAAGTCTTCCTTACAGTGCCGGCATAAGATTGAGAAACTGAGGAAACGGTACCGTATGGAGAAGAAGCGGTGTCTTGATCATCCTGGTAGGTTTTTCTCTTCTTGGGATTTGTTTCCTTTGTTGGATGCTATGGCTATTGGCTCTTCTCCTGGATCTAAACGATGTCGTACTAAGGATGATAGTAAGAAATTTAGCAGTCATAGTGCAATTGACGAGGGTTTTGATAATTCGGATGATGATGATGATTTGGATGTGGATCAAAATTTGATTGTTAGGGCTAATAAATATGGTAGAATTGATGATAGGGCTTATTTTGATGGTAATATTGGTTCTTCTGGTGATTTAGGAGGTGAATTTCGCATGAAAAACACTGCTTTTGATGTGAATAATTCCGTTTCTGTGGCGTTTAGGCCGAAAGATTTCAATAATGGGAATGTTGTTAATGGTAAACTCATTAGGAAGTCTAGCCCTAAGTTTGGAAGTGAAGTACATTGCAGAACTGAGAGAAGAGGTCAGTTTGGAGAACATATTGCTGCTAATAATGGTTTGGTTTCGCAGCTTCCTCCCCCTCCGATATTCAGACAACGAAACTTTTGCAACACTGATGGAAATTCTAGGTTTGATGGTAATAATTCTAGGGCTTCGAATGGTTACAGTGGTGTCAGGAAGAATGGCACTGATAATGTTAATGCCAAGGAAGTTGCTGATCCGTTTGCAGAGCTAGTGTCAGCAATTAGGTTATCCACTGATAATTTTGTCAAGGTAGAGAAGATGAAGATGGAAATGGCAATGGAGATGGAGAAAGTAAGGATGGAGACTATGTTGACGCATAACCAGATGATACTCGAGTCTCAGCAACAGATTGTAAACGTGTTTGCAAAAACCATATTGGAAAAGAAGGAGAAAAGGAGGAAGAGGAAAGAAATGGAAGTGGTATTGCCTTGTCAAGATAAAAATGGAGAGATTCAAGTTGCAGCAGCTGACAGTGAAAGCATAGGCAGAAGCGGTATTGCTAAAGATGAACGTGAAGGTGGTTCCGGTGAATCTTGATGATCGGATGATGGTTGTGGCCGCTCATTTTTGGTTGTCGTAAGTAAGTCTAACAAACAGACCTTAAAAGGAGATTTACGATTCAAAATAGTTATAGAATAGTAATGATATTTATCTTGATTTGTAAATTAAAGCAATAGGAGAATGTTGTGTTGAGTTCTCTAGTCCTACGGTCTTGTATGCATCCTGTAACATGGAATTCAACTTTTCTTAATATGTTTTCTATTGTTACTTCATGATCTTTTGTGGTGCGTAATTGTATTAGTTCGATAACGTAAACCTGACTATCCTGATGCATGTAGCAGTGAAATGCTGAAACGAAAAACAGCAAAACGACAAGTTCTAGCAATTGATCTTTTCTGTGAGACAAGTTTAAGCAAATGATTTCTCGTTTGTTCTTTTGATTATAAATTTGTTCTTAGCTTGAAAGATGCTAAGCTAGCTAGTTCAAATGTTCAACTGTTTCCAGATCCGGTTATAAGACTGGCCAGCCAAATTAGAGCCATTCATGAAATTGTTACAGAAAATAAACCTAGCTTTGGATAGTTTTTGACGGGTATATGTAATTTTGGTGTTCTATTTTTGCAATTTGCTAGAATTTTGCATAGTTCACCTTGGATAAGATCTTTAATTCAAATATTTATCCTATTTTTCATAGTTATTAGCTGTTCCGAGTTAAAAAGTTAAGTTCGTGTTTGATTTCGAGACATTTGAACCAAAATAACCGCACTCCTTAAAGTAGCTCCAGCTGAATTGCAATTCCAGATCTTACAGTTTTAAGGATACTCTGTCAATTGAAACTATGCAATTTTCATCAATTATTATAATTAGTAAATTACAACTTAAAGTTCTAGATTCTACAGGTTTACATTAAAAAAGTTCGAAATTTTGCTGTATACTAATTTAGACTTCTGTTCCACATTGGCAATTTTTTCAATTATAAGATCAACAGAAACCGATTTAAATCCTAGGTAGTGGATTTGAATCAAAATCCTATTTCTGATAAAGGCAATTTTTATGAGATATAAGATGAAGTCTCATTTGTATTAGGTTGTGTAAATACAAATCGGTAAAAATATAGAATTTCCAAATCGAAGTTATTGGCTAAGTCGGTGACTAGGTCGTTTTCTTTAAAACATTTTGCGGTTCTGCCTCTTTGGTCCAAGTAGCAAGTCACCTCCAGGATAAAACAGGGTTTTTGATGAATTAGTGCCTATAAAAATTAGAAAATTCCGTTTTCGTGCCGGTGAAAAAATTAATTCTCATTTAGTGCCTGGGTCCACCCAATCCGCGATCTGAAATCGCGGATTGTAGGGCAATCCGCTATGAAGATGCAATCCGCAAAATATGTTTGCGGATTGTTTCTAAATTGTTTGGCTAATTTACCGTTTTAATATCTAATTTAAACCAATGAATCATTAATTCCTTCTTATTTTTGTTTTTATTATCAATATGAAATATGGTTAATGATCTCTTCAATCCTTTATTTCTTTAACTTATACAATATTTCTTTTTAACTTTTTAAAAAACATAACGATCAAATACTTGCTTAAACTCAATTACGTACGTATTATTTAACTGTAAATTTATTTACAAGTGTCAGAGGAAGTAGGTCGTAATTATAAAAATTTAATATTTAAATTTGAAAATTTAAATTTTAATAATCGGTTTTGAACGGAACAAATAAAGTTTAGAAGGTAAATATATTAGAAATTAATATATCAATATACATATCTAAATGTAGAGTAAAAAGTTTCGGATAAAACCTCAAAATTAAAATGTCGAAATTTGGAAGTTTCGACGTAATACAAAAGTATATAAGTTAAAATACATATATATAAAATATATTTATATATATAATAAATAAATAAAAAAGGAAAGAAAAAATTCAATTTGATCCCTAAATTCTATTCATCTCCACCCATACTCCACGCCCCTTTCATTTTCATTTTTTCTTTTTTTTTAATTTATTTTATATATATATATATATATATATATATATATATATATATATATATTTTAAGATTCTTAACTTATATATTTTTATATTTTGTTGAAACTTCCAAATTTCGACATTTTAATTTTGGGGTTTTATCCGAAACTTTTAACTCTACATTTAGAGATGTACATTGATATATTAATTTTTAGTCTATTTACCTTCTAAACTTTATTTGTTCCATTCAAAACCGATTATTAAAATTTAAATTCTCAAATTTAAATTTTAAATTTTTATAATTACGACCTACTTCCTCTGATACTTATAAATAAATTTACACTTAAATAATACGTAAATAATTAAGTTTAAACAAGTATTTAATCGTTATGTTTTTTAAAAAGTTAAAAAGAAACATTGTATAAGTTAAACAAATGAAGGATTAAGGAGATTATTAACCATATTTTATATTGATAATAAAAACAAAAATAAGAAGGAGATAATAATTTATTGGTTTATATTAGGTATTAAAAAGATAAATTGGCCAAACAATTTAGAAACAATCCGCAAACTTATATTGCGGATTGCATCTTCATAGCGGATTGCCCCACAATCCGCGATTTTAAATCGCGGATTGGGTGGACCCAGGCACTAAATGAGAATTAACTTTTTTACAGGCACAAAAACGGAATTTTCTAATTTTTATAGGCACTAATTCATCAAAAACCCGATAAAACAACTAAAAATAGGCTAAACATTTTATTGTATTTAATCTTTCAATTACACTATTTCTATTTTTGAAATATTGCTTCGGCACGCTGTTTTTTTTTTCTCTTTTTAAAAATGGTTGTAGGTGTGTAAGAGCATCTCCAATGGAGTGCTATTTTTTATGATAAATTTAGCAAGAAAAAGTAACAAATACTACATTTAGCATAACATTTGAATTTTATCTCCAATGTAAAATGTTAAAAAAATGTTATAACTATTTACGATAATAATTATTTATTATCTTTTTTATTTAAAAACAAGTTGATTCATTATCAAACGTGTTTATACGTGTCACGTCGTGTAACCCGTGTAAATATTTGTGTCGCGTTTGCGTTTTTTATATAAACCTTCATTAATAATTGTATCATGTTTGTTTTTGGGCTAATCATATTTATATCTAAATGACTAAATGAACATATTTCTGACCCGTAAACACGAATTGTTAGGTTTAGCGGGCACCCTATCTCACTAGCAAAAAGTAGAAGAATTATAATTATCTGTTTTATAAATTAGGGGTGCAGACTTTAATTTATTACTACCTCCGTTCTTTTTTAGTTGTCCATTTAGCCAATATTGCACATACCAAGATAGTGCTTATTTTGTCTTAATTTATAAAAAAAAATACTAATATAGTCCTATTAGTTAATAAATGCCTTTTAAATTAAAACATAGAGTCATTTATTAGGGATGGATAAACTTGTAATATAAGTAGTTAATATCGCATGAGATTTCTAAATGGACAACTATTTGTAGACAAATAAAATTGGCTAAATGGACAACTAAAAAAGAACGGAGGGAGTAGTTTTTAGTATTTTGTAAAAATTATTAACGTCAAAAAAAATTGTTGAAATTATAGTATTTAACAACATTTCTATCAATTTGGTCATAAAATGATTTTGTTTTTCCTAAATATTTTCAAAAATTTGATAATTATATAAGATTCCTAATTTTAATCTATACACAGATTGAAACTTAAAGTTTTTAAACACGCATAAACCCAGCTGCCCAAAACAACCGCTCAAACCAAAATGAAAGAGTCCACCGCCTACGAACCATCTCCTGTACGGTGGAAAAACTGTGGGCTCCGGCCGTCAAAAAGTAGTAAACTTACTAGTGGGGTCACCAATGTTACTACTAGGCGTGAGTAGTGGCGGAGTTGTTATGAAATTGGGGAATTGCTCGTGACATAGTGCGCGCATCACCACACCACACCCACACCCACCCCATATGGTGAGGTGGTGGTTGTTGCCCCCCACCACCTCCACCTCTCTCTTAACTAATCACACACCTTGACCTCACCCACCCACCTTTTTATCCATTATGTTACCCACCGCCCCCGCCCCTATTCCCTCCTTTTCTTTATCTACGCCCACCCTTTCCTCCCTCCCTCATGAAATTATCCATGTCTTCCACCGCCTCCCGCCGCGTCCCTCCTCCCTGCTGGACCCACCAGGAAACCCTCGCTCTCATCGGAGCTTACCGCGACAAATGGTTCTCCGTCAACCGCGGGAATTTGCGCTCCCCTGATTGGGATGCTGTTGCTGCTTCTGTCGCTGAGTCCTCTCCTGTCCCGGCTGACCCGCCTAAGTCTTCCTTACAGTGCCGGCATAAGATCGAGAAGCTGAGGAAACGGTATCGTATGGAGAAGAAGCGGTGTCTTGATCATCCTGGTAGGTTTTTCTCTTCTTGGGATTTGTTTCCTTTGTTGGACGCTATGGCTATTGGCTCCTCTCCTGGATCTAAACGCTGTCGTGTTGATGACCGTACTGGTGACGATAGGAAATTGTTAAAGAAATCTAGGGGTAATAGTGTAATTGATGAGGGTTTTGAACAGCCTGATGATGAGGATGAGTTGGGTGTGGATCAAGATTTGATTTTTAGGTCTAATAAATATGGTAGAGCTGATTATTTTGATGGTAATGTTGCTGCTACTGGTGTTGATTTAGGGAGTGAATTTCGCATGAAAAATCCGGTTTTGGATGTCAATAATTCTGTCTCTGTTGCATTTAGGCCTAAAGATTTCAATAGTGGACATGTTGTTAATGCTAAACTTATAAATCCTGATGTTGATTATCATCATGATTTTATTAAAATGGAAAATTCTCAAGTTCCGAGAGTGAAAGCTTATTCTAACGCTAACTATCGGAATGTTGTTGAGGGCGGTGATGGGTATGTCGGGTTTCCTTTGAAAACATTAGGTGATGTGCCTACAGGGTTTAACCCTAAGATTTATAGAAAGACTGAGGAGAGGAAGTCTAGTCATAAGCTTGTGAGTGAAGTGCATTACAGGACTGAGAAAAGAGGTCAGTTTGGAGAAAATGCTGTTGCCAATCATGGTTCGGTTTCACAGTTGCTTCCAGCTCCTATATTCAGGCAAAAGAACTTTATCAACGTTGATGGAAATCCTAAGTTTGATGTTAATAATTCTAAGGCTTCCGGTGGTAACGGTGATTTTAGGAAGAGTGGCGCTGAAAATAGTAATGTCAAGGAAGTGACTGATTCGTTTGCTGAGCTAGTTTCAGCGATTAGGCTGTCCACGGAAAATTTTGTCAAGGTAGAGAAGATGAAGATGGAAATGGCAATGGAAATGGAGAAAGTGAGGATGGAGACGATGTTGAAGCATAACCAGATGATACTCGAGTCACAACAGCAGATCGTAAACACCTTTGCGAAAACAATCATGGAAAAGAAGGAAAAAAAGAAGAAGAGGAAAGAAATGGAAGAGTTATTGCCCTGTCGAGACAAAAATGGAGAGATTCAAGTTGCTGCAACCGACAGTGAAAGCATTGGCAGAAGTGGTATTGCTAAAGAAGAAATCGAAGGTGGTTTGCCTGAATCTTGATTGTCGGATCCGATGATGGTTGTGTCCCAGTTTTTGTTATTATAAGTAAGTCTAACAGATCTTAAAAGAGATTTACCTGTCCAAATAGTTATAGAATGGTAATGATATATCTTTTTATTTGTATGTTTCAGTTTAATTAGACTCTTTTGTAGTCTCTACCCACTTGATTGATCTTATCTACCAAATTAACTAAAGTTGATCACTTTTACATGCTCTCAATTGTGTTTTTGTGTATCATATTGATAAGTGCATTTTGATTATCTTTTTGGTTTTATGCTGATTAATATATGATGTCTTTGACTTTAATTACAGATTACTTTCATTGATTAGCTTAATTACTTGCCCCTTTTCATTCTTCTCATATCATTTACAAAAGATTGCAAATTTCTGTGGTGTAATTATTATATTTGATTCACTTGTATTCATCATTTAATTTTGTCGTGCTCTTGCATTTTTTTTAACTGAACTATATCAAGGTTTAACAGGGATAGAAATGCTATAATAGAATTGGATAAATTTGAAGGTGATGCTGTGTGGTCCACTCCACTGATTGGCCGGCTTAAAACATAGGCTTAATGATGCAGTATTTCCAGAGGATCAGCGCATTGCCGTCTGCTTGTCTGGTTAGGGTAGGGTGCTGCAGGCTAGGACTGATTGTTTTCAAGGCTCTCTCTCGGCAAAGGTGGCTGAAATTATGGCCATAAGGGAAGCTCTAAGTTAGTTTAAGGGGAACTCATATGTCCTTGCTGTATCTGATGCGTTGGATCTTATGCCTGGAACAGACTTGCTATGCAGTCGAGTCTGAGTTTGAGTTATACCAAGTATGAGCTCTAACTTGAATATGTAGAGTTTATGAAGTATGAGCTCGAGCTCGAATATGTTATATTAGCTCGAACAAATTTAAATTCTCAAGGTCGAATTCCGACGATATTTAAATTATTTGAATTTGACTTGAGTCTAATTAAAATATTATGGAAAAAATTGTCACAAGTGATATTTCAAAAACTTTTCCACCATAAGGTACAGGATATTACCAATTATGATGGTAAATTTAGAGTTATTGAAGACAGAAAATGAATTATTATTTTATATTCGTAACACTATTTGTAAATAGTACTGTGCATATTTTTTTTTCAAGTATTCCATTTTATATGAGGTCATCAAAAATAGTGTGTTTAAATTATTTATTCTAGTAAATGCTTGTGATGAAAAATTTATTGTTCTAAGAAAAACTATTTCAAGGTCCATATTGCACGGCGCAGCCCTTAGACATTCTGATGCATGATGAACAATTGGAGATGAATAAATTAATTTCAAGAGTTTATTATGTCTTTGATCAAATTAATGTTTCAACTTATGATATATGATATGGAAATTGGGCCCTGTTATTTAACAAATTCATACATTTATCGTTTTTATTATTTATAATAGTATTTTTATTTTATCTATGCTAATCTGATTACAACTTTTTTATTTCAATTATAACTAAATCTTTTTGATGAAATAAATTATGATTCTATTTACATGCGATGACCTACTAAAGACAAAATTTATTAAACTGAAAACAAATCTCAAGAAATTAAATAATCAATTGACATGATCTGGTTTAATATTTTTTTGTCAAAATTAGACTATACTTAATATATTTAATTAAAATTAATAAAAACAGCAAACATTTAAATATTTTTAAAATAATTAAGCCACGAAAATATGATCCAAATCATTTGATAATAGAGATCTATTATTATTGTGGAAGTGTGCTTCTTTTGGCCTCTATTCTATGAGGGTAATGATTTACAATTGTAAAAAGTTTATTTTTTTTTTATAAAAAGGTCAACTTGGCCATTTTTGGAAGAGCTTATAAATGACAAATTTTTGTATACATAAGTGTCCTAATACTTTTGGAGAGGTTCAATTCAATATTGTATTGATCATCACTTCCAATGGCCCCAAAAATGACATCAATCATCTTCTCCACTTCTTGAAATTGTCTTTGCATATATATTGTTAATGCTATTTACATGTCATATCCAACAAACAAACAAACAATAAAGGAAAAAGGTGCTACCAAATAATTAAAGATCAATTAGGAAAAATCCTTATCTTCGTTTTATTATGACTTTTATTTTTTTTAATTATTAATTTTGGCTCCATTCATTTGTTTGATTTGCTTAATTAGATTTCCATGAACTCTACATTGCAACAATTAGTTGCCAAAAAATTAAACTTTTTTTTTTCAAAAATATATTAATATTTTTCAAAAATTGTGAATGACCCATCTGCTGAAAATATATCTATTTATCTAAACTAAATTTAAATGTACGATGTCACAGTGTTTTCAAGCAAATCATATTTGAGAAATTTAATAGATTTTTAGAAAATTTGCCATATAAAAATGAATTTCAATTTTTAAAAGGTTTGGATAATTTTTTAAAATGTCAAAATAATTCGGCTTTTTAGCATCGTTAGACTATTATCAAACTGAACCAATTAGTTCGATTTTTTTTTGATTCGATTTGTATTAAAACATAAACTTGTATTCTTTTTATGTTCAAAATTAAACTGAAATTGACCTAACCGAACCGAACCGAGTTTTGGTAATTAGAAAAGGTTGAATAAGAAATTAGAGAGAAAACTAAGAGAATTGCAAAAAAAAAAAAAGACAAACAAATAATAGATGTAAATTTCCTTTAACATTTGTTGCTATAACACTTGAATATCAAATTTACTTGGTTGAATCGAAGGGTGTACTTGTTGCAATTCATGATCAACACCCACTAATTCAATCTCTTCAGCTTGGTAAGTAGAATGTACACCATACAACACATAAAACATAGTAATCAAACAAGCCCAAATCCCAAATCTTTGGAAGGACAGAAGCTTTAATGTTGTCATAAGGAAGACATTAAGGAATATAGATATAGCAGCCGGCCATGGCATCAATGGCACTGACCATGGTTCATTAGGCTGGCTAATATAAGGAACCATGTACTGAAATAAAATTGTAATGCCAACCATGGTTAAGCTAAGTAGAGGTAAACCCCATTTGTGTTGGTTAAGTTTCCATGAAATGGAGAAGCCAATTGCAGAAAATGAAAGAAGGAGAAGATATAGAAGGGTGTGTGAAGGTGGATTTTTGCTGATTATTACGTAACGACGGTAGATTAGGGCATTCGCCACTAAGTAGAATACTAATAATGTGCTGATGGATATCATTTCGAATACTATGCTTAGCTCAGTGAACATTGCTATTGATGCTGTGCAAAGCCCTACATTAGACAAATTAACCATAAATGTTTAGAATATTATATCATATCATGAATCTTTATCATTTAATCCAAATCTATATATGTTTCTTTTCAACAAAAAATAATTATGTCTCTAAAACTTAATGGATGTGAATTTACATTTTCATTTCAATCTCAATCAAGGGTAAAAAAAATCGTATTATATAGAAGGCGCCTAATCACTCAAAACTATCGAATACTTTTGATTTTTTGGCGACCTTTTAAAAAGTTAATATTTGTCTAATTTTAATGGATCCATTTCAATTGTAAGTGTAACCAACTAAGCAAATTATTTTTGAAATATACTAAATATTTTCGAATTTTTGTATAGTCAAACCTAACTTTTTCTCGATTGAAAGATACTTATTATCAGAATTAAGAAAAAACATGCACTCTTTTGAAAAAACTGAATAGTTGGTTACGATTAATATGAAAATTCAGTTAAAATTTATATTTTTAAAAAAGTTGGAATTTTTGAGTGATTAGATCTAAAATGCTGAAATAAAAAAACAGTAATATACCTCTAAAAAAAACAGTAATATTATAATCTTACAAGAATAATTAATGTTATATTTACGGTATAAAAATTTGAAAACTACTTTTGAAAATTAAAATGAAATGATGAAATGTAAGAGTCAATATGTTAGAACAACTTACCTAAGAAGAGTGTAGCATTCAAAGGTGTGCCAGTAGAAGGATTGACCTTAGCTAACCAAGAAGGCACAAGCCTAGCCCTTCCTATAACACAAAGATATCTTGCTTGACCTAACATCGCCACCAACAGAGATGCAACAATTCCCATACTTGCTCCGGCGCCGACCACATTGCTAGCCCACTTCCACCCAATCTTTTGGAAAACCATGGAAAATGATGCCTCCTTCGGTATCTATAAATTTCATGTATATACCTAATTAATCAATAGTAAGAATTATATATGCATGCAATGCAATTATTAAAATTTATGCTATTGTATTGCTTAATCTATTTTTATGCATAATTTTTACCGAAATATGATTCTACATTTGAAAAAAAAAAGGCCAAACCCTCAAAAAATACCAAACGTTTGCGATTTTTGTCAGTTATGACCAAACCTTTCAAAACTTGCAAATATAACCCGTTTTAGAAAACTATGTTCCTTTTATAGCCATTTTTTGAATCAGTTTGATTTTTTATTGTAATTAAACCTTTTATTATGACACAACACATAAATGTTTGATATTTTATTGTGATTAAATCTTTTTTAATCTTATATACATGGTTGTCATGTTGTCAAAAAATCGATTTGATTCGAATTTGGCTATAAAAGGAACATAATTTGCTAAAACGGATTATATTTGCAATTTTTGAAAGGTTTAGTCATAACTGACAAAAATCGCAAAGGTTTGGTATTTTTTGACAGTTTGGCCAAAAAAAATGATAGTTCGTGTTTCAAAATTTTAAAGCTGGAAGCTTGTGTTAAAATTACAAAATACGTTAAAGTTATTTTTCACAATGAACCCCAAGATATGAATGAGAGTTACTTACCATATTGTAAGGCACCATAAGACATAAAGATAAAGCCATGAGACAATATAGGAAGCAGACAATGAGAACAGAACCCACAATGCCAATTGGGAGACTTTTAGAAGGATTTTGGATTTCTTCAGCCATTGTTGAAATTGAGTCATACCCAATATAGCTGAAATATACTATAGCTGCTCCATTCACCACCCCTTTAACTCCAAATGGAGCAATTCCTCCTGGTTCAACCAAGTTCTTCACACTTCCTTTGTACACCCCAGCAATTATAATGAACCCAAAAAACATTACATGGAACACTGTCATTATAAGGTTCAACACTGAGCTTTCCTTTGTACTGCAAGACAGATGAAAATTCACAACTTATGTCGGGTTATTACACTTCGCTTATCATCGTTTCATTTTTTAAATTTTCTCAAAACGAGTGGAAATTGAGTTACCAAAATGTAGAAAATAAAAGAAGGATGACCAAAGTGTAAAAAGTCTATAATTCAGTAATCGTAAAGTTTTTAAGCCAACTTAAGTCGCTTTCAAAATCCACTAACTATTGAAATCCACCAACATGTATAAAAAGCCAAAATGGCCACTTTTAATTGCTTGCCAAATGAAGATATACTTAACTTGCAAGATTATGAGAAATAGGAACTGAAGTGAAAATAATAAAAGTTGAAGGGCTAAATTGAATTACCTATGGCAAAGACAGAGAGTGAGAAGAAGAATGAGAGCAACAGCAATAAAATCCAACTTATCATAACCCTCTACCAGTCCATCAACTGCAACTCTCCATGCGTTAGCATCTTTCGCCCCTACCGCATGGCAAAGATAATCTGTGAAACTTCTTGCCACCGCAGCATTTGATAACACATATTCCATTAGTATGTTCGCCCCAGCAAAATACCCTATGAATTCTCCTGATCACATAATAAAATATATTTCATTTTCAAAATAGAATTTAGCATATATTACATAATTAAATAGTGGAAATAGTATATCAATGGTGTTTGAACTTTTCTTAATGTGCTATTTGAGTGCATGAGCTTTTATTTATTTTCAAGCAGTATTTGATCAATTTTTTAAATGTGCATTAAGCAAGTGTTTTTAATCATTTCCCGATCATCCAACTACTTACAAGGTTAATTTTAAATTTATTGATATGGTTTGTCATTTTGATTTCTCATTAGTAAGTGTATAATTTACATATACAAGTACAACTATTATATTTCTGTTAATATGACAGCGACAGTTTAGCAAATATGGGAACTTAATTTATCTTTTTAGCACCTCGTGATAAAAAAGACAAAGATAAAAACGCTTGTTGATATATTTTTAAAACGTTAAAATAAATAAAAGTTCATATACTGAAATACCAAATTTCAAAAAGTTCATACACCACTAGTATAATTTATCCTTAAATAAGTAAAGAAGGGATATGTAAGAATAGTTGATACCAAAAGTAACTCTTAAGTAACTGAAGGCACCACCGGCGACCGGAATATGAACAGAAAACTCAGTGTAACATAAAGAAGAAAGAAGAGCCGATATGCCGGCGATGACATAAGAAATAATAACAGCCGGACCAGAAGTTTCAAGAGCAACAGGGCCAGTAGTGACAAAAACACCAACGCCGAGCATGCCTCCGATACCGAGAGCCATCAAGTCGTACCATTTAAGTTTTCTTTTCATATCTGCACCGGACCTTAGTCTGAGTTGATGAAGCTCTTGGTCCGGCGTCCACGTGGCTAGCATTCTCTTCTTAAGCCGGTAAGGGGTTTGGGAAAGAGAGTGAATATAGTTAGAGAAGAAAGAAGAAGAAGATTGAATGGTGGCCATGTTAGTAAAAGTAGGTTTATTGAGTTTCCATGGAAAGGGAAATGAGGTATAAGGGTGTTTAAATATGGAGGTTGATGAGAGAGAGAGATGGTATTAGTTTTAGATTCGTAGCTAAATTTTAAATGGGATAATGCAGTTTTTAATTTTGTTTTCAACATTAAATTAGCTATAATGTGATGAAATATTTAGATCGTTGCGTATATCATTCGTAAACATAACCAATAATATTTATAATATAGATACTTTTCTATAATTATTCAAAAAAATAAATGTAAAAATATTGGAAACGGGAAAATTATTTTTAAACTACTGTATTTATAAAATAACAATATTTTATAAGAATATTAAATTTAAAAGACACTGAAAACTCAACAAAAAAACCACCGCCTCCGTTGGGGGTGCTTTTTTTTAATATTCAAATCAGATTATAATTCAAATTTGAAGTGAATCTGACGGATTCTAGTTAGATCTTAAAACTTATAAAAAAATTTAAACCTATCAAATCAAACTTATTCAACCAAACCGAATCAAATATTATGATTTGAGTAATTACTTGTTTGATTTTGATTTGAAATATTTTTAAAAAAATTATTGATTTGATTTGTGGTTTTCAAAATTATAAGCTAATATAAACCAAATAAAGATATATTTCTGATTCCGCGAGTGACTATATTCTTGGTGGACCAAGTTCAAGTAAAGAATTTTTCTAAGTTTGAACCTAATATTTCATATCTTAACGATTTTTTACCAGCTAAATTACCTAAAATCTGTCCTAATGTAAACTTATTATATGAAAAACACTTGTTCTATTTCATTTTGAAACACATTATATTTTTAAAAATATTTAAAATTTGTATTGATATAATTATTATTTTTATAACTAGTAGCGGTAATTTATTTGAAATAAAATAATCCAAAATATGTTTTAAAAATGAAAATATGAGACCTAAATGAAACATCCAATAATTATTTTTTTCCTAGAAGAAAGAAGGTAAAATCTGGAAGAACAAAAACACAATTTTGAAGTAGCACAGAATGAATATAAAGAAGAGCATATAATTGCTTATTGGGGGGAAAATTAATTTTAAATAACAAGGATACTCTAAATAGATAAAGCTTTTTATATCCCCAATAAATCTCAAAGGAAGTTCTTCATGTTATGCTATGGAAGCATGCAAAGGAAGAAAATAGGAAAAGGTGCATTGATTTAGAAATGAGATAATTTAATAGAAATAAAAAATGAGAACCAATGTAAGAAGGGGCTTTGACCTAATCTCTTTTTAGGAATTTCTCTCTCAAACTTTGTATAGATGTCATGACAAGCATCCCAATTCCCACACTCACTTTCTTAAAGCAAACCTAAACATCTATTTCTTCCATTTATTAAAGATTTCAAGAATATTTGGACTTCATTCCTCAACTAAATATTACATTTCACAATTCATATGCACTTGTATAACGGCAAAAGCTTCAAAAAAACATCTCTATGGATTTACAAAATCTTAAAGAACATATATAAAAGTGCATTATACATGCACCATGAAAATGCTCTTATGCTCGATGCGCGTTTAATGTTGACTGCTTCCCATTAAAAAGCGTTTAACATGCATTAAGCAATTAATTTTGATGCAATTTTTCTTATCTATTGCTTTTCTTTTTAGATTAACTCATTTTACCTCTAAAGTGTATTAAAAATATCTCTCAACTTCAAATTAGTTGTTTTTGGCCCTTATCTTTTCAAGTATTTATAGGACCATCGATGGATGTATTTTTAACGGACATCCATCGAAGGGCCTACAAATACGAAAAATAAAAAGATAGAGGCCAGAAAGAGCTAATTGAAGTTGAATGATTTTTTAAATAGAAAAACGTATATTTTAAATGTCTTGTAATGAGTTAATCCATATTTTATTTATATAAATTAAATATTTTTTTGATTTTTTCATTTACATTTTGTTCATATTAAAAGTGTCTTATAAATTTTAAAGTTTAAAAATCATTTTATTTTTTAAATAAATTTTTAGGGACCTTTTTAGGTTTTTAGGAGCTTAATTAATACCAGAAATTCAAAGAGGGATTACTTGCTTCATGCCCTTTCACTATGATGTTTTAAATTCATCTTCAAATAATGATTAGTAGACGATATTATTATTATTATTATTTTAATAAATAATGAGTAAAATTAGCTCAATCACAAGATACGACTGGCGAAATCCGAAAAGCTATATATATATATTGCTTTCAAAATTTCTCTCACACTGAAAAATCAAAGAGTGGCGCATAGATTTTTGAATTTCGGATGAACTAGAAAATTATGATTTTTGAATTTAGCAGTAGATATAATATAAGAAACTGGATTTGATTAAATGATACTCATTTTAATTAATTAATAAGTCGTAATGCCCATGGCTTAGGCAAAAGGGTTTTCCTACTAATTAAGAAGCAGAATCAATCATAATTTATTTTTCTATTAAGATTTGCTTTTCATCACTCTTGTTAATAACTTCCTTCTATACTTTTTACTAGAGAAGAAAAAAATAAACGTTGCTTCATTTTTATTTTTAGTACAAGTTACTTTCCTGAACATACGAATTTCAATTATAAAACGACACTTTTAAATTTTCCACATTCAAACTAATTAGCATTCAAATTGGATAAGTCTTTTGCGGAAATGTTGCTTTCTGCAATGGTATCTGGAGAACAGTAAATGATCAGTCTAAAATTCTAAATTAATATGATGGGGAAGCATTGTTTTAATTGATTGAAAAACATTGTATAATTTTTTTATTAGTTTTGAAATTTTTTATTTCATAGAATTTAATTGATGGTACACCTCAAAGATTAAAACTTTCAATAATATATAATTCAATGATATAAGTTTATCCCATCTTAATATGTTTTACTTTGTCATCCTTTATAAAATTCTAATAAAATGAAAATTCATATGCATATATAAATTTTTCTAGTTAATCATCAAAAAAAATATAGCAATTGAAAATAAATAAAATAGGACTAAAGTTATTATTACTATTTTATACTAAAATAAAATATGCTAGAAATTCAAAATTTAGTTAGATTATAAAAGGACAAAATGGTGAAATTTAATGGTGTTAAAAGGTTAAAAGAATTAACTTGTTATAAATTTATTTAAAAAATTTAAAGTTTGTGAAACTATTTCAATTTGATGGTTCTTTTGTAATTATATCCAAAAGAAATTTAATTGTGTCAAATTTTTATCCCGGTACAATATCTATTTGCATTATTTGCTTTTTTATTATTTTTAAATTCAAATCTTTTTTTTTTGCATTAACCACTAAGGATAGGAACATTTAAAATTATATTTTGATGTTATTTTTGATTTAAGAATATGAGTTAAATTTTGTAATCTTCACAAATGGATTTTGCTAACTAACGAGTTAGTATAGAAAAGTACTTAACAATTGAAATAATTAAATTAATAAAAATTAAATATATTACAATAGAATTATCAAGCTGAGATATTTGTAAATTTTAAAAAATTTAAATAAATTTATAAAAAAAATTAAAAATGTCTAATTTTTTATTCTCTAGATAGCCTAAGGATTCAGATTAAGATTCGCTCAAGTTCACTTTTATTTGAGGGGTCATGTTAATGGATCTACACTATTCATTATAAAATGAATGGTGTTAATTAATTTAATTAAAATTAAATTAATAAATAAAAAGCAATCATAGATATCTGCGGGTAAATTCATTGAACATAATTAAGTTGAAGTGAGCTTAGAGGATCCCAATTCTAGAAAATAGAAATGGATTACTATAGTAGAAATGGACTGAAAATTTAATTATGAGCAAATTGACAATTAGTGGGTTGATGCAATTAAAAATTAGTATTTGAAGCATCTCGAATATCATTTGTTCATTGTTCATAGCTATCATCAA
The DNA here is from genome assembly GCF_937616625.2 of Mercurialis annua. Classification (NCBI taxonomy): domain Eukaryota; kingdom Viridiplantae; phylum Streptophyta; class Magnoliopsida; order Malpighiales; family Euphorbiaceae; genus Mercurialis; species Mercurialis annua. The sequence goes on along the minus strand of NC_065573.1, from coordinate 33,060,348 downwards.
GATTTGATATTAGTGATATATAGACATGAATGTACTCTTTTTGGGTATAATTTAAAGATTCATACTTATAGGGGTATATACTTTAATTAGTAGTATAATTGTCTTTCGGTAAGGGAGATATAGTTTCGAAATGGACTCCCATTTTATCCTTTTTACGTCTCAACTCAATGCATATTATGTATATGGTGCACAATTTCTACAATCGAAGCTTATCTTATGCATGTTTAGATATTAATTAGAATTCTTTTAGAGAGGCATATATTGGTATAAGCGTTAAAGCAATATTATTAAAATCATAAGTTCAATTTTTTTTAGCAGCAATTTTTTTATAATAATAAAAAAATCTTTTGAAGAGCATTCATTTTTAAATCAAAAGGCAAATACATTTTCATCAAAAGACAAATTATATTGAAAATAAGTGAAAATACACCACATTAAATCAAATCTAATATTATTCTCGTTTATCATTAGTTAAATTAAATCTATGAATGAGAAAATCAGTCTTGAAATAATTCGAGTTTGTAGAAGGAAACCGAATGGAAATTCATATATACATGGACGCACATGTCAAAATGGGAAGGATTTAGTATTTTGCCTACTTTTTTTTTTAGATTTTAGGAGTCAAAACCCACAATTTAATTTGAGATATGTGTGTGGAGAGTAAGATATCCAGGTACACCAGCCCACTTGGGAAGCATCTGGAGTACTTGGTCGTCCATGAATTATTAATTGTTGTATATCTACATCACAATAGTCATCCTCATCTTCTAATGAGGAGTCTAAGTATAATCAATCAAACACAAAACATATCATTAATACAATAAAAAATGTATAAATTTTTAATACTTTTTGTTAATTGCGGGCTTGTTGGAAAAATTGAACCCACAACTTTAACAGTTTACTATCTAGCGTTTTACTATTTGAACTATAGATCGTTTGTACAAATTTTTAATATACAAATGCTATTACATGTAAACATTTTTTGAATAAAGTGATTATTCAGTTTGTTATTGAAAAAGTCGAACAGAAAAATATATAGTGTTCCAAATTCAATTTATACGAGAACATCATGTAACTTCAATTAACGGAATATCCATTGCTCTTGTATATTGTCCTCAACTAGCTCTTAAATTAGCCCTAATATACACTCCTTTTATTTTTATTTGTTTATCCATTTAGAATAAAATATATAAATAAGGAAGTGTTTTTTTACTTTAATTATTAAATGTAAAGATTGATATAATTCTAATAATTAATTATTATTTAATTATTAATTTTTTAATTTATTATATATAATTATTTATAAGAAGGGGTAAATTTAGAAGATAACCAATTAAAATCATTATGAATATTTAAATGGACAAATATTCATAGAGAAACAAAATTGGTTAGATTAACAAATAAATAAAAATTGAAGGGGTAGTATTAGATAACAATATCCCAAAAACTAATTCTTCAATAGATAGAATTTATGCTGGTGACATGTTATTGGCCTAAACATGACCTAATTCCCATTTCAAAACATGTAAATGATACAACCAGACAATAAAAGTAATTACAATTTATTAAATTATCAAATAGATAATGAGCACTAGTATAACTAGGGATAAAATTTTCTAGCAACTTGATATAAGTGTGATTTCTTTTTTTGTCTTTTTAGGATTAATTATATATTAAAATAGATTGATTAAAATGATGCATCATATATTTTATCTTTTTAAATATGCTATTTTTCAAAATATTTTAATTTTTACAAAATATAAAGCTAAGAAATGGGTATTAATATGACGCTGAAAATCGAAATATGCTATAAAATACCAAATTTAAAAAAGAATGAAATATATGATGTAATATAATTTTAACCGAGTTGTTTAAATCTCGCTACAAATGCAAAGGTTGAAATTTAATATATAGATAACTTTTTTAAAATTTTATCATGAATAAGCAATTCGATGATATGTATGGATTATTGACAATCAATCACACTTCTCACTAATTAATGATTTTATTCCATTATAATCTAGTGATGCACATAATTGGATTTCTTTCAAAATTCCACAATATTAAGAATTTTATAACAAGGGCATTTAGAGTATTACACTATACACCTCATTTAAAGTATACACAAAATTTGGTAGAATTAGGGCCATTAAATTTTGACTATTAAAAACAATATGTTATAGTAGCTAGCTTATTATAATTTATTAAGAACAAAGAAAGCATAATTAAGTAAAAAGTGGAATTTTCTTCTGTGGCACTTAGGAAGGCAATTGGAGTATTAGATTTTGTAACCACAAGTGGGTCATTTTTCATTGACCTTATTCCTAACCTCTCTTTATTTAATTTTTGTTAGATTTTCCTGTAAGTGGGTCGTCTAAATTTGCTAGATTTTGTTATAATAAGCCAAATGAAACAAAAATCTTCTAATTTCAAAATAACATTAGACACCATCTATCTTCTTCTTTTTTTAAAAAAATAAGCATATTGAGTTTGTTTTCATATTTTTTGTTTCAGCTGTCTTCAATAACTTATCTTACTTAACTTATTTTTACTATTGATGGCATACATTCTATATATATTATTATATTTTCCTAAAGTACAATAAAATAGTTATTTTTTATTGATTAAAATTTATCGATAAAAATATATATTAAACTTAATTTATACACTAATCAAAATTAAAAAATAGATCAAAACCTCTCAGCAATAAAAATAAAATCGTTTAATGACTATAATAATTAATTTTTTAAATAATTGATTCTAATATTTGTTTTTTTATACAATTTTTTTGTCTTTTTATGATAAAATTTTCTTTTTTATTTGTTTATTATGAAGTTAGGAAATTTAATTTTTATTATTGTTAGAACGCCCATGTAATTTCAATTTTATTTACTATAAGATGACATTTGAATCTCGCGTTGGATACTTATTGGACATTTTGTTCTATGTCAAGTTTTTAATAATTATTTTTAATATTTTTACACTCGTAACTACTTGATTTTGATGGAGAAAGATTTATGTCAAAAAAGTCAACGAAAATGTATTATATTCTACATTTTAGTAAATTTGGTATTATTTTTATAACAATGAATATTTAATTAATAAAATCAATAAAGAAAATATTGTAAATATGTTTTTATTAAATCAAAATAAATATAATACTAAAATAATTAAAATAAATAAACTACCACCGTCCAGTAAAATATTTTATGATAGGCAAACTAAAATATTAATAAATTAATAAAAAAAGATGAAAAAGGGAGGCAGTAAGAATTTTATAAAGTAAAGAAGAAATTAGTAATTTGTACTTATAAAAAAAGTAAGGAAAAAAATGGTGAGAGATCCTCCAATGAAGGAACGAATGATATCTTTGTAGAATTGGAATCAATTTGGATATATAATCCTTATTTACAACTAATCTTTTGGACTTTTTACTAGAGAAATATTCAATTCTTCATAAACAAGCTAATAATCACTCATGACACCTCAACTTTAGGGGTACGGACGCCAAACCCCCTAATGTTTAAAAACGGGCGCTAAACCCCCTGAAATTTGAGGCGGCGCTCACAAAACCCCTTTTGCTCCAAATATGACGAAAATACCCCTGGCGCCGTTTTTTCAGTCAATTGTCAGTCTTAAAAAAAAACTGACACTGCCGTATCATCTGACACGTCAGAATTATACCTTAAAATTTTCAAACACCTAAAATACCCTTACTTTAATTTAGAAAAAGACAAAAAAAAAACAAACTCAATCTAATCTAATGAATTAACCCAGCAACTAACCCGACCAATATCCCAACCCGACCGACCCGACCACCGCCGGAAAATTTTCCGGTCATCTTCTCCGATTTGAAGATGACCGGAAAATTTCCGGTCATCAAAAAAATTTGTTCCTCAGAGGAACAGATCCGACGATTTGTTCCTCAACATGAGGAACAGATTCAGATCTGTTCCTCAACATGAGGAACAGATTCAGATCTGTTCCTCAACATGAGGAACAGATTCAGATCTGTTCCTCAACATGAGGAACAGATCTCTGTTCCTCAACATGAGAAACAGATCGACATCTGTTCCTCAACATGAGGAACAGACCGATCTGTTCCTCAGGGAACAGATCGGCGGCGATCTGTTCCCTGAGGAACAGATCGGCAGATCTGTGCGGTGGTCGGGTCGGTGGGGTTGGGGTATTGGTCGGGTTAGTTGTTGGGTTAATTCATTAGATTAGATTGAGTTTTTTTTTTTTTTGTCTTTTTCTAAATTAAAGTAAGGGTATTTTGGGTGTTTGAAATTTTTAAGGTATAATTCTGACGTGTCAGATGATATGGCAGTGTCAGTTTTTTTTTAAGACTGACAATTGACTGAAAAAACGGCGCCAGGAGTATTTTCGTCATATTTGGAGCAAAAGGGGTTTTGTGAGCGCCGCCTCAAAGTTCAGGGGGTTTAGCGCCCGTTTTTAAACATCAGGAGGTTTAGCGCCCGTACTCCTAAAGTTGAGGTGCCATGGGTGATTATTAGCCTCATAAACATATATAGCTTTTCTGGAATTTAAGAGCTATGTACAATGAATGGTGTTATACAATTAATTCTTCCTATTCTGTTATTACTTAAATCAGGATTTCATGTACTTAGATATACAATCATGCATATGGTAACATGACATAAACTTTATGTAACTATCCAATTAAAAAATTCAGTTTTACTATAGTCTAATTGTACGGACCATATAACATGTGTCTAAATTTCAAGTTCAAAATTCTAACACATGAGAAAGGTAGAAAGTACAAAAAAGATTCTTAAAGTTCTTATGAAAGAACACTTGGCCACTTTTATTATTTTACTTTTATCTTCAAAGTCCTCAATATTTTTAACACGGAATAAATAAACCCTATAGTTAAACATTATTGTCGATTAATTGTTAATATGCTTATGTGTAAAATGACTAACCCTTTAGAAAAATTCATTTAAAAGTTATTTCCAACACTTTTAAATTTGCTAGCAACTACAGCCACCCCAACATATCGACAACTGTAGCGCTGCCAATACAATAACAATAATTTTATCATTTAAAATGAAAACAACAATATTAATTTAGTTGGGCTCACAATTAGTGCTTTAAAATTAGTATCGGTGGCCAAACCGGTTCAACCAGTTTGATAAGTTTTTTTTGAAAATATAACTAGCGACATATTTTAGGTATTTAGCGCCATCTTTTTTCGTAATGAATGTTCAACCTCCGGTTCACTTTGGTTTGATCTGGTCCAACCCGGTTCAACTGCAAATTCCAGTTTGTTTTTACAATTTTAGATCGGATCATTAACTGGTTCCCAGTTTAACCGGTTCATGAATCGGCCAGTCCAGTTCGATTTTTAAAATACTGCTGACAATATTAACTTTACCACAACCCAAAATAGCAGAAACTTCGTCACTCCACCAGCCTTGATGCCTTTAACTTTGTTGCAGTCATTCCGCTGTCATCGATCTAGTCAATAGCAATAATATCCTCCACAATAGCTTTATCACATAAATTTGTATTTGAATAATTTATTAAGTTCATATTCACATATAATTAGCTTAAGACTTTTAGTAAATGGTTAATCATTTACATAAACATGTTATTTTCTTGCTAATAGTGTTTACTTTTAGGGTTTTATTTGCACTGTTTTAAGAACAATGAGGGCTTTTATATATAATAATAATTAAAAGGCTTAAATGCTATTTTCATAAAAACTGTAAGAATTTCTTGGTAACTTCTGTAAAAAAAACTCTAACTTTTAAATAAGTATCGGTTGATTGCATAATCTTAATAAGACCTAGTGCTTTAGCCGCTTAATTAGCTTTAAAAGATTCATTATTAAGAAATGAATGGAAGAATATGAATGGATATTATTAAAGAAAGAAAATAGAAAGTGAGCACACCTTTTATGATGAGCACTCTATAAGATGATTATTAGCTAGCTAGAAAACCTTGTTTAATGAAAATTGAGATCGCCCACTTAGCAAATTACATGGATGCATTATTATAGCACATTAATAGCAACAATATTTTTTCTTCATTTGGTTACATTTACAATAAAACTTGCTTCTTATGCATGTCACTAGCTCTACTTCATATAGTCATGGTTAATTAGATCAATCAATTAAGAACACAACTTTTGTTTATTAAGAGAAATTCTTAGGTAGATTTAATCTACCACGTCATCCATGAACTAACTTATCATATTATGACACTTTATTAAAATAATGACATTATTGTGAGAAATTCTTAGGTAGACTCAGTCTATCACGTCATCCATAGACTAACCTATCACATTTTGACACGTCATTAAAATAATGGCACTATTGTAATTTTATTCATTACTTGTTTACACCTTTGGATAGTAATATTACGATAGTGCCATTATTTTAATGACATGTCAAAATGTGATAGGTTAGTCTACGGATGACGTGGTAGACTGAGTCTACCTAAGAATTTCTCACGTGATAAACTAAATTTATCTAAAATTTACTCATTTATCAAACTAGCTATAAATATATGGAGTAATTGATTTTGATTGTCGATAGACTTTCCATTTATTTCAATTTGGCAACCTTATTATAATTTGTTTGAATTTCATAGTTGTACTTCCATTCAAGTTACATTGAGAGGGTTTTACATAATTTTCGGTTGAAATTATGTGTATTTAGCAATCAATTTTAAATTATTATGGTAAATCATACCTTAAATTTTTTATGCACACATAATCAGTTAAAAGTCAACTCTCGGTAATTATTTTCGATGAACAGTTTTTTTTTATTGAAATAAATTACTATCCTTTATAGGTCACCAAAGTAAAACAAATTAACACGGTTGTCAAATTGAGATACAAGTAAAGAGTACAATGATAGTTAGAATTAATTGCCCTATATATGCAATTATCAAAAAAAAAAATTGTCCTAATTATGTGTGTGGGCACTAATTTTTACTTATGAAACAAATTATGACATCCAGCCAGTCCACATGATCATTCATGGTTATATTTTATAGTAGAAGAAAATGACAGCATTTTGTAAAGGATAATTTCATTATATGCCCACACATTTTGTAGCTAGCTAGCCCCCCCAAAAGCCAAAAATTAAGGATGTGTGGGAATAGGATCAGCCTTTCAAAAGGGTGATCACAGAACAATTTCCCAACAACATTTCTTTCTTTTTTTTTTATCAAAGAATAATTTTAAGGAAAAAAAGTCATTTATGTCCTTAAAATTTGTTCACAGGATCAAATGAGGCTCTAACATCCAGAAAGGTTCAAATATGCCCCTAACGTCTTAAAAAGTGAACAAACATGCCCCGATTTTAACTCATAAATGAGATGTTGAGGGTCTGATTATCAAAATCGGAGGACCTGATTGTTCACTTTTTAAAACGTTAGAGACATATTTGAACTTTTCCAGACGTTGATGGCTTACTTGATCCTCGAATCAAACCTTAGGGGCATAAATGATCCTTTTTTTCTATTTTTAATGATCAAACCAGTGTTTTAAAAACCGAACCGGTACCGGTTCAATCCGGTTTAACATCGAGTTTTTTGCCGGTTCAATCCGGTGCAATCCCACCGACCGGTTCGCGGTTCAACCGGTCCGACCGACCGGTCTAGTCCGGTTTTGAAAACACTGATACAAACATTATGAGTTTTAGATTTTATCATTATGTAGAAAGAATATATAAAAAAAATTCAATCGATCCTGGATATTTAAATCTTAACTCATATTTGGTTTTTGAAATTAAATGCACATGAAATAAAATAGATATAGCTATGTTTTTACTTGTGATAGAATAAATAAAATTATTAATAAACTATAGCTTAAATTATATAAGCGATGAGCATCAAACTGTTAGGTCATAGAAAAAATATGCTTCCTTCCAAATATAATTATCAACTTAATATACACAATAGGATCTATATATTATATAATTGAGAGGACCAACTGAGCCCTCTCATTCAGTCTCACTAAAGGGAGCATTCTTATTAGTTCCCACCTCTATTAAACTACTTCTTTTAATTTAATTATTTTAACTAAATTATCATCATAATTTCTATTTAACCGGGTACAAAATTATTTATTTTTACCACAAGCAAAACGTATATTTAATAATCACTCAAAATTCCTAATTTATGTCCAACTCCTAAACCTAAAAGATACACAATCTAACATCCGGTGATTAAAAAAAGAGCCAAAAATTATCAAGCCAAGATTAAAAGAGTTGATCAAAATCCAATCAAATAAAGATTGAAGCAGTTGATCAAAATCCAAAGCAGGTGAAACTGTTGAATTTAATCTATTTGTATTGTTCAGATTGAATGTTAGCAAAACTATCTATGTATTTGGTTTTTGGTATAGTTTACTCATGATCTTTGAATTGTATAACTAATCAATATTTGTCTGCTGACATGGCCGTGGTAGCACAAATCAGATTTTTCTCTTCACATGATCATGATTGCACTATTCATGTCTTATGTTCAAGTTCTTCTGCATATATTTTGCAGTTTATACTAAAAAAAAATTAGTTACGCTATTTGCTAAGTAATTTAGACAAAAGATATTAATGATTTTTTATTTGGGATATTTGGTCCTTAGAATCTATAACAGCAACAAAAATTCAGATACATCTTTTAATCAATTTGTTGGCTTTACATTGAAATCATGATAGCTTTACAGTGGAGTATTTTCTTCTAGCTATAATATCCGCAATTTTTTTTTTTTATGTATAGTTCATTCTTTCAAAATTCCAGATATATTGTTGGAAAGGTAGTAATATTTTCTCATAGCTATCCGTTATCTCAAATAATTACAGATAGCATGTGCATTGGTCAGTTTAATGACCAAACCGTACTCAAAATAATTGAAACCAGAATACTATAATTTTTCATAACCAAGCTGAAATCAAATTATATAAAAAATAGAATATAAATGATGTTTTGATTACCGGATAACCGAATGTTACTTCAATAATTTCCTTCACAAAAAATTAAAAATCTCCCTTTAACTAAAACCATAATCAAACTATGTTAATGGCAATGACCTTTTTAGCTATTTATATCATTTCCAAATGAAAATAGTTATAGAACTATAAAGCAAAATAGTATAAAGGTGAAAATGCATTTTGATATGCCAAAGATGCAAATTATAACATTTATCAATTTAACTTGAGAATGATTTGCTTAGGTGATGTATATATATATGGGTTTTTGGTTTGGAAAAAAATACTAACTCAGTTTACGTAACCTTTTATAATATCATTTACATTGTTTTGCTTTCTTTTTGCTTTATAACTTTAAAATTAGTGCAAAATTATTGTATGGACATGTTAGAAGAGAAAAGTTCTTTGTGAGGATTTGATTTTTCATTTCCTTTTTATTTCAAGTTAGAATTGTAGCTGTGCATATACGAATTTTTAAGAATTTATTTTTGGAAAATATAAATGGCCTGACTGTAATCTTCATCTTGTGACAGGCTAGCATTTGGATAATTATTTTCAGCTCGGTAATACTTTTGGAACATTACTACTTTACTGTTTTACATTTCCATCATGGAACATGAATAATTTTATTTAAATGTTTTTATTGCATATTTTATATAAATTATTTTTCATTGTTTTTTGTATGCTAAACCTGTTTGGTTGTTCGTCTTAATTTACTCGATCTCTTGAGATTTTTATTGCAATTGTGATTCTTTTTTTATGAGCTTATGGTTTTTTAATTAAGATAATTTTAGTATTATATATCTCTTTAAACTTATCTACTAATTAGTAGGTATTCTAATCATATATGAAGTCAAAATTACAGTCCTAAAACAATTATAATACTTAGTAAACAATTTGTAGTTCAACCACTATATAATAGAAAAAACTTAAGCATCAAGAATTATCGCCAACATCACATATTGAAAGGTTTTTTTGAAGTTTCATATATTTATATTAATTATCAATTCTATTGTTATCTATGTTTCAATCTTAAATTAATTTATGCATACATTATTTAATCATTAATTGATGTTTAGTTATTATTAATATCCGTTCTTTTATATTATTAATACAAGAAACATAGAGCTATATACTTTGTTGGAGATCTCAATAAAAATCGAGATAATTGAACAACTATAGATAAAATTACAAAGATGTGCGAGTCAAATCTTAGCAACAAAGCAAGATAATAATACACTTATGACATAAAAATTTATTACAAATAAAAATACAATTAAAATAAAAAAAGTTATAAAAATATAAAATGCAAAAAATATATTTTCAATACTTACATAAATTATTGTAATATATATTTATTTTACAATCATTTTATTAGTTTACAGATTATGAAATATTAGTTCATTAGCATTATTTGCATTTTTTAAAATATTATTTCAATTACATATAAATAGATTCCGCGCTACTGCGCGGGTTTACGACTAGTTTTTTAAATAATACTAAGTCATTATACTGACGTCTACTATGTTATAATGATAGAAGACTCACTTAATTTTATTTTAATTTTATAGTAATTAAAATGTCAAAAAAAAATTAACAAATGATATTTATATGGCAAATTATTCATTTATATCTATAATTTTGACTATTTCATCAAATTAATTTGTAAAAAATTATTTGAACGTATTCATTTCGCTAATTTTACATTTTGAAATAGATATATCCAGTTCGCAATTTAAACCTAGTTTTAGACACATAATCTTTATTTTAAACCAAATAACTCTTCCTAAACTAAAATCAAAGATAAATTATGTGTAATAATTATTGATGGAATCAAGAATTCATAAAAGTAAATCTCAAAAATAAATATCATTTGAGGCTTGGACATATATTTTTCAATTTGCAAAATTGGCGGATCATAATATCCAAATTATATTTTAGAGATATATTTGATAAAATGATCAAAACTACGGGTTTAAAAAAACAATTCCCTATTTACATTACATATTGGATATGTTTAATAACAATTAAATGTAACATTTAATTTTCAAAAATCATTTGTAATTTTTTGTTTAAATTGAAATCTGTTAATTTTTTTTGAATTATTACATATTTTTGTTTTAGATCAATTTTTGAATACGAAAAGTATTTGATTATCAATTATTCTTGAAATTTATTATTAATATAATAAATTAAAAATTAATAAAATATATATTGATGAGTTATATTGCAACGCACATAAGAAGCATGTTAAATAATACCAATTATCATAAAAGTAGATATTTAATATCTTAAAATTTATGATTTTTCTATAATAATTTATGAAGAGATTTTCTTTAGACCATACTATTGTTTTAAATCCAAACATTTGGATCTTTTATTAATTATGATCAAACTTTTTAATTTTATAATTATGTCTAATTTTAAAAGCTTTTGATTTTTTTCAATTACGACCAAGATTTTGATTTTTTTTAATTCAAACCTTTGTCTTTTTACCAATTGCGACTAGACGTTCGTGGTTCGACATTATTTTTAAAATGTGATCGTAATTGATAAACGACGCAACTATTTGGATTTAAAAAGTGAAACTTAAAATTTTGAATACAATAGTAAAAACTAAATATAATTATAAAAATTGAAAGTTTGGTCAAAGAAACAAAGTTTTGAATCTAAAAAACTCAGTTAGGCTTTTTATTTATTTAAATCTTTCATCTTGTTTTTTTTTTTATGCTGTTTGATATAATTGATACAAACTATAAATTTATTGGATCAAAACTATTACTAACTTTTTTTATAGATGATACAGTTTTGGATATTAAATTCATCTTCCCTATATATAATTCAAGTTAAAGTTCATTGATAACCTAATTATTCATGTATAAACTTAAAAACCTAATTTTTATTCCTACCAATTGATTGGAAGGGTAAACAAAAGATTACAATTAAAGGTAATTATTCTCACTAAATGTACGCCACTCATATAATTCCTACATTATATAAATAAAATTTCTTGACTATATTAGATCTTCATGATTCATACTCATATAAATTCATTTTACTATTCAAGAATAGTGATTTATGTGAATGTGCTTTATGAAAATCAGTCGAACCATTAATTTTGTGTATATAAAAACATTTGATAGTGGCTTCTTTTTAATCTCATCTCTAAAATTCCAAGAAGTTGAGAAAAGTTTTTGTTTCTTTTAGGTATATATATCAAACTTTCTTGTAATGCAGGTAGACGTATTCATCAACAATCATAACACTTTCAATTACTAATTATCAAATTGACATTTTTTGTTTTTTTTGCCGTCTCTTCCATATATTAATATGTAATTGGCTCTAAGTACATATACATGTATATATTGAAACAGCAAAATCATCTGGCCAGCTCCACTACTCGCAAATAAAAAATGTAAAAAACTATATATTAAAAATAATTAACTAGTGAAAGCAAGTTCTAATCAGTAGAAATCTTAGCTAATACAAGAAGACAATTCAGAAAAGGAAAAAAAGTATGGGATAGAGACTGGAAATCACACCAGACAAAAACAAAACTAATTACCAATATAATTTGTGTCTTTTACTAAGTTGCTTTTCTTGCATAAGATGTAAAATAAATAAATAGACCTAATTATAGTTAATTAATCAGATGGTCTGCCATCATTGAAAGAGACCTCTGTCATTTTGTAGCTACAAATTGATATCGAAAGCAAACAAGAAAAATATTAGGGCAAGACTTGTTTGCAACTTTCTGCATGGAAATACTACACAAAATTTTGTTTTGTTGTTATTATTTATTAGCAATTTGAAGCAAAAAGTATATATATGTAGAGCGGACCTATAAAGAGCGTAATAATTTTGAATCTTTTTAAAATATATTAATATAGAATTAAATGGGCTTAAATGCACAAAAAATCACCAACTTTCGCGTGTTTTTGATATTTGACACGAACTTTTATTTTGTCATATAAATACACGAACTATCAATTTTTTGTATATATGACCAATTTCTATTTTAGATGAAAACGGTGCCGTTTTAGGTATAAAACATTGCCGTTTTAGGTCAAAAACGGTGCTGATTTAGGTCAAAAACGGTACACGTGTTATATATGCAAAAAATTGATAGTTCGTGTATTTATATGCCAAAATTAAAAGTTCGTGTCAAATACCAAATACACACGAAAATTGGTGATTTTTAGAGCAGTTAAGCCAATTAAATAGTATCGTATAATTTTATCACTTTAAAATTTATATTATATCCATTTTATTTATTTTATAATAAAAATATACGTCCGCTACTACGTGCGTAAATATTTTTTTTATGCTATACAAGAATTAGGAAAAAATAAAAGGAGAGAACATCCTATTTGCCCACCCAATTTTTTTATAAAGAGACGTTAACCAGAAAAAAAATAAACTTCATATAAGTGACACTCCGAGCAATGCGTTAGTGACAGCATGCATTGTTAATTATTTAAGCAAATGACTTTTTTCTTTTTTTTTAGATAAATAAATGACTTTTTTCTTTATTAAAAGAAAATAATATTTCAATAACCTTTCTTGATAAAAAGAAAAGATTTTTGGGGTGGAAAGCACAAGCGTCAGATATTTATTACTAGTGTACTAAATTGGCATCATCTTCCTCTTTCGGCATCCATATATATGTACCATATTAAGAGTAATAAAATGTAGAGATTTTCATAATAAAAATAAATAAATTTATATATTCAAAATTAGAGTAACCTTATTAAACATGTCTTGAAAAAAAATTATATAAAGTTTGGTCAAATAATACTATAATTTAAATAAATTATATCCAAACGCAAATGAAAAGGATAATATGTCCAACTAATAAAAATAAAATACATTTTTGATTCCTTCATTTATTTGTATAGTAAATTAGTCCATAATAGGAAAAAGATTTCAAAAAAATCTATCTGATATTATCAAAAGTTGCATGTTGTTATTATAAATTATTGTATAGATGTCTTTTTCAAATATATGAACTAATTTATTAAAAATAATTTTATTTTAATTAATTGTACATTCGATCTTTTAATTTTTTTTTCATATCAAAGTATTGCATCAAACTGCCAAATTATTTATTTATGATATATTTATCAATTTTATCATATTTTTACCTTGTAAAAACTAGCAATAATGATACTTTCAAGTTAACGTTGATCAAATAATTTTTAAAATCCGACTAAAATAGTTTTTACAAAGTCTGAAAGTAATATTTTTAACTCATTAAGCTTGAAACAATTTTGACGATATATTATTAAAAAAAAATGATTCCAATGTTTTAAAAATCTCTTTAAGTGAAAAGCAGCTTTCATGGAGACGCTACAATTATCACAAAAGAAAAAAAAACTAGCACAACAATATGTTTGACATTGAAACATTCGCTCCAACTTGTATCAAACCAAATGGTTTTAAGGTATAGTAGTACCTAACTACTCCTACAAGGATCTATCAAGAAGTTGACAAAATAGATCCCCACCAACTGAATTATAATCTCATAACCACTCAAACTAAATGGTGTATTGTCAAACTTTATAAAAAATGTGGATATTTCGTAACAAATAAAAAGTGTTGGGATGAAGTGGGGTTAACTCATAAATTTAACTTGTAACTCGGCCTTTTAGCTAAGTACCACTTGGATTCAAATCCAAATTTTTTAAAATAAACCATTGTTAGTGATTTAAAAATTGGACCGTACCAGCCGGCCTAACTGGTTAAAAATGGAACAAACTAGCTATGCAATTAACTCTAAAAATTAAAAATCGATGTCTAACCGAATTGAACCAGATTGTAAAAAGAAGAATGGAAGTAATAAATGATGTTAAGTAGCATTCTTTTGAGAAGATTAATTAATCCATGTAATTTAATTAGCAAGCAAAGTATCAAAGGCATTTTGTATAAATTCTAATTCTGTTTTGAGGGCAAAGCATATAATTAATTAATGATCCTCAAAGGTTGTTTAATTACCTAATAATTAATCAGTCAAAAACAATGAAATTGGGTGATGTCTCTTCAGGTCTTTGATAGGGCAAGGTTTGCAAATTGATGTTGTGGATAAAGATTTTATGCCCTAATAAAATAACACACTCTCCCTCCTATCAATCTTTTACTAACATAAAGTAGAAATGGGTTCTCATTTTCACCATTCTTCTTTTTCAAACTTTTATTCTCTCCTTTATTAATTATTTATCTTGAGTAGAAAAATACTATAATTCTTGAAAAAAAATGGATTATAGTTTGTCGACGGAAAATTGCTTTGGACCAAAATATTGTCAAAAATCGAAAGATTAGATCACTATTTAGCAGTTTTTATACGTGGAATTTAAACCGTTAAGTTAAAATAGATAAACATGAGGCTTTTTAATGCAAAATAATCCATCTTTTAATTATATTGGTAGTAAGTTGTGGTGAGTTTGAGTCCCATAGATGTTGATTAGTGAAAGACTGATATAATTAATGACCAAGAACGAACAAAAGAATGAGAATAATGCCACTAATGATGGCTTTAAAGAAAGTAATTTAGGACTAAGAAAGATAATGTTATGAGATTCATATGAGAATAATGTGAGTCCTGACATATTTTTTATGCCATTATGATTAGGGTCTGAGGAGATATATATTATGGATTTCAGTTGATAAAGATAGAGATTCATATCAATTAGGATGAAATAGTTGAAAAGAATTTTGACAAAAAAGTAGTTGAAAATAATAGGAAATTACTTGCCAATGCTCTTATAGTACAGTGGTAATAGCCACAGACATCTTGGTAAAAAGTCTCATGTTCGAGCCTCACTCCCGCTCCCTAATTATAAAAAAAAAATTACATGTGCAGACGACTTTATTGGTGATTTTATGGGAATAATCGAATCAAATCGAAATACAATCAAATTAAATTCGACTCAATTCTAAAATCGAAAGCTCGAAGTTAAATGTGTAATTATAACATCAATTTTAAATTTTAACAATTTTAAATATTAACCTTCAGTTTTTTCTTATTCGAAATACAAATTAAATTTTTGATATATTTTTATGGATATAGATGTCAAGAAATGTAACTTTTAGATATATTTATGTTGTCCGTATCAGTAAATATAAAAAGATCCAATATATATTTTAAAGGTCTAATGGTGCCAAAAAGTCAATTTTTTTGACTTTTTATAAATATATTCAAACTTTTTAAAAGTAATAAATTTATCTTTTTTAAAAAATTGATTTAATTATGCCTATAATTGCAATTAAATTGGTGAGTTTTTTTAAAAAAAAATTGAAAGGAAAAAGATCTTTTATTGGAATGTCACATGGTTCGAATAAATTAATTTTAAAAAATATTAAATTAATATTAAAAAAATTGGATAAATTTTCAAGTTCCAACTAATTAGTCAAATTGAGATAAATTTATAACTTTTAAAGGATTAGATAGATTTTCAAAAAAAAAAAGTATGACTTTTAAGTTTTAACTACCATAGCCTATTTTAAATTGTCAAAAGCTGAGAATTGGTGTTTAAAATTGTTTAAAATTAATAATTAGTGTTAAAAAATGTGGTGTTATAATTACATAACATGGTAAAGTTAGTGATTTTACACTAATTTAATCCAGAAAATAATGTTAATCATAATATTCCCATTTGGGAAATGCTGAGGCTGATACTGAAGTTTGAAGCAAATTGGAGGATAATTGATTCTAGGGGTCACTATACTTTTCAAGAATTGTAAAATGGTGACCGAACTTCAAAACGTAACAAAATGGTTACTAAACTTTCAAATATGTGATTTTGGAAGGTTTTTAAGTGTTTTACGGTCAAATTATACATATGTAGTAATCAAATTTTGATTATTTATGATAAATAATACCTTATATTTCATATACACACACAATCAACAAAAAATCAACTCAAAATATTTTTGTTCGGTAACCAAAAATCCTTCTATCTTAACATAACCAAATAGTATAGTAACTAAAATGTTATGTTTTGAAGTTCGGTCACCATTTTGCAATTTTTGAAAAGTACAGTGACCTTCAAAATCAATTACCCCAAATTGGAGAAAGAAGATTGAGGTCGGTGGCGCTGCTCAATGCTCATTCTCATATCACCCAGTTATTTTATTTTCATCTGTGGACCCCACTTTAGGTTTATTCCAAATGGGGTCCACCATGTGCCACGTGGCTACCTATGAACCAATCTTTCTTGAAGCACCATGATGTTGTTGGGGTAGAGGGGGTGCTGTTGGCCTTTGAAAGGTTAATTTTGATCATAATTTAACTCAAAGATTTGTGTTAAAAGTTATTCCAAAATTGTCTAATGTGCTTCACTAACAGAAACACCTGTTAAATCAGTGCATTTCATTGGCCTGTCTACTAAATATTTGTGGACCAAATTTGTGTTATCTTGTAGGAATAATTATTATCGTGTTTTGGTCAAAATTATTGTTTTTCTGATATTTTAATTTTAGTTAGCTACAATTTGTAGTATCAGAGACTCAGGATTGATTATAATTATTTATATTATATAGATATGAAGGACTGAATTTAACTAATTTTCAAAAAAAGAAAATTTTCAAAGTTTCTGTATAGTCCACTGATACCACGTTTTAATTAAAATGAAACTCATTGTTAAAAGTTTCAAAAAAAGAAAAAAACTCATTGCTAAAGAAATTTTGTACAGAGTATCATTTAGTGGCCCATAAGACAGCACCAGTAAACTCTGTACCGTGGACTCTATCAGCATGCATCTTGAGTTTTGTAATACAGCATGGTCCAGTCAAAGAAATCCCAAATTTATTCATTATATGGCAAATAAACGTATCAGAAACTATGAGAGCATTTAGAATTACATGCAAAAACCAGAGAATTTTGCAGGAGGATTTACAGACGGGTGCTCTAGTTCAACATGCTCTACATAAGATTGTGAATTTGCAGCTGCAAACCAGAACTTTCAAGCAGTAAGTTTAATTAATGATGAGCAACACAAACTTAAAAGCAGTTAACTAAACTTTACTATTTGTTGGCATGCATAAGATCCTTTATTGCTCCATAGATTGATCACCAAGGTATCGCCATATCGAAGAATCCAGAGGCGTGCTATTGTAGTGGATTCCTGTTTACATCTTTGTAGAGTAGATACCGTGAGCGTGTTTTACCAAGCGCAGCATACCTGAAATAATAGTAAAACATGTATTTCTTTGGCCAGTAAGATTTCAGTGCATTTGAGGAATATTCTATATCATATTAAAGGGAGGAAGTGGAGAGTGGAATTGTCTTCCTTTGTCTCACCATTGAGGCACAAATGGAGCCATCCAAATGACATCACCAGCTTGGACTGGATACCTAAAATAAAATAAGCAGATGATTAATGCCACTAGAATATAACCTATGGAAGTGATAGCAGAGAAGGCCTAATTGATAGGTTAAAGTATTAGTTCATCAAAAGTATTTCTAGAACGTGGCAGTCCTACTAAAAAAGGTTGGCAGTGTAAAGCATGCAACAGCCACTAAAAACTGATAGCTGATAAAAACATTAAAAACAAAGAATTTCAAACTTAGAAGCGTCTCGTAATTTCATATTTTCCATGTAGAACTCACATCGTCCAGAAAGCCTGAATAATTACTTTCAAGAAAGAAACAAGTCCATGCTACATATTTCTGCTTTTATCGACTCAAATATGGAAGTCCAACAGAAAAACTTACCAGAAATGCAATAAGATTCTCATAGAATAATTTAAAGAAAGAGAGACAATTCAAAAAATTGCTTTTTGAAGGCATCTGTAGTAAATATAATGTGTCACAATCAATTCTAGAAGAAATCACTTACCAGCTATCGCCCAAACGGTATATACCCTGTCCCTCTAATAGCAGTAAGCCATGCTGATTATAATGGACTTCCTGTGAAACACACAAACAGAGGGAAGGAAAGGTATCAAATTGACGGGTCTTGTTCTTTAAGACGTCGGAAACTTAAGGCTTTAGCATTATGACAGTCAGGTTGCTATACTTCACATTATATCCAAAAATGATTTATTCTTTTCCAGAGAATGACCATAGTTGATAAAATAACTGGAATGTTCTTTGTTGAGACCCATTCTCATTGCCATTGAGGCTAAGGTGTTTGCAAGCTAAAAAATAATGTGAAGAGGAAAAGAAGAAAGTAGGCCGAAACAGACAAGATTATTGAGAGGGCAAAAGAGCAATAGAGAACTATTTCTGTTATGATTGTACTGTACACATTATTATCTGTCGCACAATACCACTATTTCAACCAACTGATAAAGGATTTCCTAGCATTACTATTGTGCATCTTAATCTTCTGCACATGTCAATTTTTGCCAACAAATTCATTCTCTACCAGCAAATTGAGACAGGATGGTGTACAATTCCTTCACTCTTAATAAGAATTGGTGTTCAACTTCAACTTAATTATATTGGTGAAATCAAGCATTTTTGTATGAATTGCTTAGTAAGCTTGCTGCTTTAAGTTGTTTACATTTTTATAAAGATGATCTGAAAACAAACGGTGGTTAGTTCAATAAGAAAAAAATAAAACATACCTTCACATTAAGAAATTCACCAGGTTGAAAATCCATGATCTGCAAGTGGGAGAATCATAATATTATGAGCGCCTAAGTTTTGAATGCAAGAACATATATGAAAGGAAGAAAAATAAATCATCTTTGAAAGGCTTATATGCATATTCGAAGTTGGAACTCAAAATAGAAGTTTCTAAATTGTGCATGATAACATTCTAGCACTACATTCATAGTCTCATCCCAAATTTCACTTATTTGACCACATATAATTTTGTTTTGAATGCTATGATAAAGAATAAGATTCCAGCTCACTGGATCCTTAAACTCCATTTGTCACGAGATAAACTCTACCATCTACCATATCCAAGCCCTAATTTTAAAGCATAGAGATGCTTATACTGCTCAAAATGTTGGACATTTTAACATCTACTTCATCATGAACTCTATGTGCATTCTCATATTGCAACTCTATAAACAAGTCCCTATGCAGAAAGCATGTCAATAATGTAGAGCGAGAAAGAAAGAGAAACAATTAAAGCATAGAGACTCTTATGCTGCTGAAAATGTTGAATATTTCAACATCTACTTCATCATGAACTCTATCTGCATTCTCACACTGCAAAAACAAGTCCCTATGCAAAAAGCATGTCAATAATGTAGAGCGAGAAAGAAAGAGAAACAAGGAGAGGGCCAAGGTATTGTAAGAAACTTCTATTCAACCAAAAGGCTCCAAGTTCCATCTAGTAGAATAACAAGTAAGCTAATTACACCTCAAAAAGAAAGTTTCCCTGCTTTCTCACTGTACATATTAAAAATTAAATTCCGGGAAACAAGATATAACTTACATGGATATTGAAGTCATAATGCAATGACTGGGGAAGAAGCTTCCTAAGTTCAAACACCTGTACATTAGAACGAACACAGTTTTCATATATCAGTGACTGAAGTTTAGCCAAAAAGTTAAAGCATTAAGCATATGATCTCATGAAAGCAGTATGTACGCCATAAGGATAACAAAATTCAACAATGTCATTTCAGAAACCATGAGTTTGGTTAATAGACCAAAAAGACTATTTTATCGCCATAAACAATGTCATTGCAAAACCAGAGCAACTTATAGTTTGAAATCAAACAACATTTTTTTAATCATTAAAAGCTGATAATATTGACTCATTAAAGTTGCATATCTACTGTTACACCTATCTGAATGGAACATAAAAGTACAGGTCCAAGAGTGGTCCTCCAAATCTTTGAGTGCCAATTAGAACCATAAGCAAAATAGCAATCCACAACTTACCTCTCCTGGAGTCTCAAGAAGTGGTTGCTTGTCTGTTGAGCCCACAATCTGCTCAGTACTAAGATTCTCCAGAAAAGCATGCCTAAAAGAACAAATTAATGAATATTGTACTGAAAGTTATTTAATAATGCTGTGATAGCCAAGCTTCAGAGCAAAAAAGAGATGTCAAAACCGAGAGATCCTACATAAATCAGTTTAGCCTAAAAACATCTCAATTCCGTAACTTTTAAAGATAAACGGAGCATCCAACTAGTGTTATACAGATGTTGTCCACATGGTTCCTTCATGCAGAATGTCAAAACTAAAAAGCAGCGACAAAAGTAAGATTCAATTAGTCAAATAATTTTACTAGGAAACACACCTCCGTTCAAAGACGACAAGAGTAGCAAATGCATCACATTTCACGGAATGTTCAGAATTGGGAGGTAGATAAGCATATGAATCCACCTATATAATCATAGGCATAACATCAAAATTTTCTGGCTCCCATTGGAAAAGTAAAAGTAGTATCACATGCATATTTCTTTTCATACATAAAATTTAGAGTGTACGCATGCCTGCATGGTTAATTCTGTGCGGAAAATTAATGCTAATGGGATATTCATACCATCAGTTTGTGACTTGTTCCAGATGCATCAGTAAGATTTGCCGAACCCTGAACCACGAATATGAACCTAATATGTTTAAGAAGCATACATTAGACAATCACACTCAAAGAATCCCAGTGTCACATTATATATAGTGAGAGAGAGAGAGAGAGATTAGAACCAGCCACCCACCTCTCTATATTGCGAGGAGGGAGTCCTGATCTTGATTTTTCTGCAGGTGAAGTTTATTAGTAAAGATGAATGCCACACCGAATACAGATGATCTGCTTGTATAACAGCTTACAAAAAAGACAGATAAAGATATATAAACACCTCATGAACTCTAAATATGAGCAGATATATTGTGTCTTTTAAGATTATGGAGAAGTTGATCAACTGTAATCATTTGATGCTTAAACAAACACCAGAAGAAATATTTCATTGGCTAAAACTGTTAAATGCATAGAGTTGGTAACAAAAAGTACTAACCTTGCATCTTTGCTAGGTACATTACAAAGTGCGCGCCTATATCGGGAGTGATTAGATAAGCTCCCGACGTATTTGTCCTATCAAATGATTTCAATTAAGTTAATAAACAATAAGGTATGACTGCGACTCAAATTCAATAACTGCAAATTAAACAGAAATGCAGAATTGGAAATACCAGTCAGGTAAAGAACCGAAAACATGACTTTCAGGTGTTATCAAAGCATGCTCTCTTTTGTAAACACTGCGTGTGAAGCCTGGTAAGTCTGCCAAGAAACAATCAAACTCCAAATACACATTAAGAAGAACAGCAAATAGCATTCGCATAAACACATTGGCAGCCAGTTAAAATGTTTTTCTTTTTTACTTTACCCTAAACAGGACAAGATAATGACTCAAAACTAATGCATAAACATTCCAATATTCCAAGAAAATAAATAAAACTAGAGCTAACCTTGAAGATGAGAAGGAGAAAGTGTTGGATTAGTTACTTTCCAATAGGGAGATTTGGAATCCATTTCCTGATCAAGTGTTGAAGGAGCTGAACAGAATCCTCCATCAGCAGAATCAATTTCATACAAACCTGCATCAGACCACATTACTGTATTAAATCACTTAAAACAAATTAACAAAAGACAAAAATATCAAAAGTAAACTGGGTTCTTCTGAAAGACAACAAATTTACAGAAATAAGCAAATAAAAAACAATAATTTAAATAGTTGGTAAAATTGGAAGTAGGAATACTTAGAAAAAGACAAAGGAAGAAGAAAAAAGGGGGTATGAAAATTAATGAGAGGGTTGCTGATGACATTTTTAAAATTTTAGAGTGATGATCGCAAGTGACTGAGTTAAGGTGAGTTTGCGCTGCGAGTGAAGTAATGGACTGTGTAAAACAAGCTGACAGAAGGGCAGAGTTGAGTTGTTGGTGATGAGTGGACTCTGCATAGATTTTAGTTTGTTTTTTAGTTGGTCAGTGACTGCTGATTTGGAATTTGCCCATGGAGATTCTTGTTTATTTATTGGCAAAAGTTTTTAAAAGTCATTCTACTTTTTAGTTTTGTTTAAATATCACCTTGTAAAATAAAATAGATATATAAATCTCTATACTCATTTTTTTCTTGTACAAATAAACCGGGCGTTAAAAGGAACCTTAACTCCGTTAGAAATACAAAACAACCCTCATATTTTGTTTAAAAAGGACAAATGATACTCTTTTAAAAATAAACATATTAAATCCTTCATTTCTTATTTAAACAATTATAATTTCGCC
Source organism: Mercurialis annua (assembly GCF_937616625.2). Taxonomy (NCBI): domain Eukaryota; kingdom Viridiplantae; phylum Streptophyta; class Magnoliopsida; order Malpighiales; family Euphorbiaceae; genus Mercurialis; species Mercurialis annua. Next base: position 33,037,199 of record NC_065573.1, on the reverse strand, counting down.
TTAATAAATACATAATATGCATTATCTTTTTAATATAATTTTGTAGATATTAATTTCAAATACATATATTTATTGTATTCTTTGAAACATTGTTATATGTTCATATAATATAGAGTTAATTACATATAAAATCACCATTTTTATATGAATTTTCAAAAATAACTCAATTTTTAAAACATGTCAATTCAGGGCACCACCTTTCGTTTCTTTTTTAAAAAAACATCGGCAATTTATAGTGCCGTTTTTTATGACGTGACAGGACATGTGACAAACTCATTGGGTGTCCAAGTTAGCAAAATTTTACCTAAAAATGTGCCCATATTGTTTTTAAAAATAAATGAAAGGTGATACTCTGAATTGACACGTTTAAAAGTCGAATTATTTTAAAAAATCGTATAAAGGTGGTGATTTATATGTAATTCACGCTTATAAAAACACTTTCATGCACTTCCTTCTTATATATAATTTAATTTCCCTCTGCTATCAAGGCAATAGCTTGTATTGATATTGAGAATAAATCATTTCAATATTTTAAAATTATATGTTTGTTTGTTTCAAACCTTAACTTGTATATTGTTTATTGCATGGGCAATAGTGTAAAAGCGTTGTCAAGAGGTGTGGACAGTAAATTGCAATGTATATCAAATCAAAAGTTGTAAATACAACCAATTGGAAGATAGTATGTGTCACAAAGACATGACCCTTTGATAGAACAAAGCTTCTTAAAAAAAACTACTTACTAACGAAAAACTTTCTCCCAAAATCACAAATATATTTAAATAACAGTTTTTTATCATTTTGATAGGCATGTAGTCTTAGATAGTTATGTATTATTCGAAAGATAACAATAGACATGTGGTATATCAGGTACGTGGGCTTGCGCGGTCCACACCCATAATGATCCTGACTTTCGTTCAGTAGAGTGAGTCCTCGTCGTCAAAAAATAATGTTTACTCTTTTTCTTTGTCTTTTATTATTTTATTGCTAATATGAGTAGTTAATATCAAAAATGTGTTTTATTGTAAAGGATTATATTTATCAAAAATTCAAAATTACTGCACTTTTTTTATTTAAAACAGCACCAGCTACAAAGTAATGGTACTAATAATTAAGTGAGTATATAAAGGAGTTAGCTATGAAGCATCATAGAGAAGTTGAGCATGATTTTGTTTACATCGACAAATGGAAAGGACATTCACTGGGATATATTTCTTATGACTCGTATGTTTTCTTTAAGGGTTGATTATAATGAAAATCATGACTTTTGCGCCAAAATCCAAAAATAACATAACCTTTGAAACGTGTCAATTATAGACATCACCTTTCATTTTTTTCAAAAATAACATCGGCGATTTTTAATGGCATTTTTTATGACGTGGCAGACCTATCGGCTATCCAAGTCAGCAAAATTTTACCAAAAAATATGCCCATGATGAAATTGAAAAAAAATGAAAGGTGGTGTCTATAATTGACACGTTTTAAAGATAATATTATTTTTGAAACTTGGTGCAAAGGTCATGATTTCATATGTAATTAACCCTTTCTTTAACTACTTACCATCATTGATGTTTGTTTCTATTTATTTGTTAGTTTTATATTGATGGTAAGTCGTTAAATGTGATGATGCTTTGGAACGTCTAAAAACACGAGAATTCAATTCAATTCAATGTAATTCAATTTTATGTGGAGTTAATTCTCATGTTAAATGACAAGTTGATTTGTACATGAATTCAACTTAATTGAATTTTTTTACATGCTTTAATTCCAAACAAGACCAACGAGTGTGCGCACGTTAAATGTTTAAAATGCAAGAACCAAATTTGATTAAGCTCTTGTATTTGGAAAGTTATAGTTGTTAGAATTTAGTTTTTCCAACTTAAACCAAATTTTATTATATATTAAATAATGTTAATTGAACTCATGCGTATGATTTTGTTCCAACAAATGCATATTAGTTGGTATACGCAGGGTAGTGCAATTTATTTAGTTGTATAATCTTGTTTTCAATTAGGATTAACTAGTGCCAAATGAAGATGGGCTTGTTTCTTATTGGTGTGGCTGATAATTTTAACAAATATATATATTGAAGAATGTTTAAAAGAAATAATTTATTTGTAACATGATTGATTAATCTAAATTGTGATAGACATGCACATTTATTAGAGCGACATAATTGCAAAAAATGAATATATTATTTTATATATTAATTTTTAAAATAGGGTGGGGGACAGAGGATGACGAGCTCGTGCGGCCGCCCTCCCTCACAGAGGTACCAAGGACTGGTGATGGTGTTGGCTTTACACGCTGCTATTTATTTTATTTTTTTTAGGTTAGATATTGTGATTTTTACGGTAACACACGATATTTAATTTGTTATAATAAAAGAAACGGTTACGTGCATAATCAAAGATGCTATGGAATTTTCCGAATCACAGGAATACATGGATCCTAATCCACATCGATCGGTGGCCACTATAAGATTTGTAGATACCCACAATAGAACTCCAGCAGGTTACATGAAACTCAATTATGATGCTGCAGTAGACAAGATGAAGAAACAGGGATTTATTTGGTATTGTTGCAAAGGATGGTCAGGGAAAAGTTAAAGGAAAATTCTCAGCCACATTCCGCTTTATATGGAATCCAGGGATATTAGAATTTTTGGCTCTCTGTGAATCCATGAACTGGGCTAATTCAAAAGGCTGGTCTATAGTTATCTTTCAAGGTGATGCTCTCCAAGTATTCACAACCATAAATTTACGGCATTGTACCATTGCTTCTTTTCAGGGTATTTGTGCAGATATCTGACATCTCCAACAAACTTTCTTAGCAACTATTGTCCAGTATGTTCCCTGTAACCAAAATACCGAAGCTCATAATTGGGTTCGGCATGTGAAGAGATTTCACTATTTTGCTTAGATAGTCGCATGTCCTTAATTGTGTCTTTGTACTTTGTATTTGTATTTGTTTGCTCTATTTTCAATATATCTACCTCATTAAAAAAAATTATTATTGAATATTATTCTTGTTTGATTTAATTTTAAAATTAAATAATTAAAATAAATTAAAACCAACCGACATATCCTATATATATTTTTCTAAAATAATCAATTATAATTATTTTATCCAAAATAAGATGTACACATTTATCAATTCAATTTAAACGGTCTCAGACTCTAGTTAAAAAAACTTTTTGACTTTTAAAAAAATATATAGTGCAAAAAAATCAAAAAAGGTATAGTCGGACCAATGAAATTCCGGTCCCTAATTGCAATTTCTGTCTCCGCCACTATTTAAAATGGTATTTTTGCTGTTTTAAAAGAATATGAGATTTTTTTGTACCTTTGACTTCAACGTTTGAGTTTGTTTGTATAAAAAAATTGAGCAAAGCAGTTTATATGTCTTTTTGTTTCTGTACAGGGTGCTATTAGTACGATTTGATAAAAAGCATGGGCTTTCTCGGAATAAAGCAAACTCGAAGGGGCACAACGGCAAAATTAGCCAAACCCAGAAGCAAAACAAGTATATTTTTAATAAAATTTTTATTGTGTATCGTTATGTTTATACTTTTGATCAATGATTGTCAGTCCTAAAATTCAATATTTATACCCAGTAACTTGCTGCAGAAAGAAAATTAAATTTAAGAAAAAAAAATAGAATATAAACACGCATACAGATGAACCTATATATCACTTTAACTAATATATTTTCATAGGTATATGACACTCTGAAGTTTTATACTAAGAATTGGTTTGACTCAATTATAAAAAAATAATCAACTTCAAATTTAAATTGGAGAAAGAAAACATTAAACGGAAAATAATTGTAAATTTAAATATTATACTAAAATGTAATTATAATTTTTTATATTTTATAAAATAATATATTTTTATTATCTCATGTCATCAAATACTTTTAATTTAATAAACTTTTTTTTTGAAAATAGAAAATGAAAACAAAACAGAAATTAGATAAAACAAACATAATTTCTATTTTTCAGTTTTCCATTTAGAAAACAAAAAAGTGAAAAACATAGAAAAGGGAAAAGAAAACTGGAAAAGAAAAGTGGAAATTTTTTTGAGCTTTTTATATAAAATACTGTTTTTTTCTCTAACATTTACTTTTTTACCATCCCTTCTAAATCTTTACATTTCATACCAACTTTCTTTTCTTTTATGCTACTTTTTGAAAAAACTTTACTTTTTAGATTAACTCCCATTTTCCAACATTTTTGTTCATCATTTTTTATTTTTTTTTCACCATTATATTCCTGCATTTAATATTTATCACATATTTTAATTTTAAATTTTTTTAATTTTTTTGATTTTTGGATTTTTTTTTTGGATTTTGACTTTTTTTTACTCTTAATGTTTTTCGCCAGTTTTAATATCAACATGAAATCAACACGAAATCAACATATGTAATAAACTAACTAATTTAAATTTTTCAATCTTCTTTTACACTAATTTTTATTTTTTCAATATTTATTCAATTTCTTTTATTTTATTTCACATATAATGTGTTCTTTTTCGTTAATAATAAAATCAACTAAATATCAACATAATATCAACATAAGATCAACATTGTAACATTGCATATCATTATTTTCTTCTTCACCAATACTAAAATCAACAGAATATCAACCGAAAATCAACACAATGTCAACACTGTAGCATTACAATAATTCAACTTCATTATTTGTCTTCTTCTCCGATACTATCATATCATTATCTAGTCTCAATTTAATTTAATTTATTTTTTTAGTTTATTTCACAGACAATATTATCTTATTTGCCAATATTAAAAAAAACGGTTGATATCAACATAATATCAACACAAAATCAACATAAAATCTACAACACTGTGACATTACAATAATTCAGCAATCAATCATCATCAACAAATCGTTCTGCAGAATATAAAAAAACGCAGAAACACAAGAAAAATGCAGAAATAACAGAATTTTATTCCATAAAATCACACAATTATTCTACATAACATGAAATGAGTATTAAATTCTTTAAATATACTCTTTATACATGTTTGATGGTGAAAAACAGTAAAAAATTAACAAATTACAGATCTGAAAATGAAAAAATTAACAAAAAATTCCAGATCTGAAATCAAAACGATAAATGAAAAATGACGGACGAAGACGGAATGTCACAGTGTTGTTGAAAGATGACGTCGATCTGTAGATTAATTTGATATTTCAGTTAAGAAAAACATGAATTGAGAGAGACACAAGTTGCGAGAGATGATCTGAAAGAGAGGAGAGAAAAATTAGTTGTGATGAGAGAGAAAATTATTGAGAAAATTAGGAAATTACATAAATAAGTAAAATAATAGCAAATACCTACCGCAATTTGTGGACTTAACTTTCATACCTAACCGCCTCAGCCAATTACTTATATACCCTGATTTATTTGTTTTTATACCTAAATAATACTCCACGTGTTTTCATTGTAACAAACTTCTTCTTCCTCTTCAAAACTTTCAGCCCATCTTTTCTTTTCTTTATTCAGATCTCAAAATCACGAATTCCCTCTTAAATATTTTGTCAGATTCACTCGATATACCTCTACATTATTCAAATTCATTCATTACGATCATCAATAACTGTGAATTCAGTAAAAAAAACGGTAAAAATTTGTTCAGTCGAATTATTTTACTGTTTTAGTATGTTTAATTAGGTTTCAGAGGTTTTTCGAACATTTTATCTAGTTTAAAACGTAATAAAATTTATATAACAGTTGCAAACTGTTTCATTCGTTTATTTTTTTATCGTTTTTTATATTATCAGATTCATATAATTTCTGTTTTATTTTATATGTGTTTACAACAGTTGATAACAGATGCAATGATATGTTTCATGAAAACTGATTTAAATTAAAAACGTATAGATCTGTTGCAAACGGTAAAAACTAAACAAAAAAGTTTATAATTATATAAAATAAAGTATAGTACAGTTTCTAATAGTATCAAATAAATTATAACAGTTTCAATGTGTATAAACCTAATTTCTAAATAAAATTTAATTTTATATCAAATATTTTTCTATATTTAAAAGTTTAAAGCAGTTGCATATGTAATTTACATGTGTTTACAATAGTTGACATTAGTTTAAATGTTATTTTACATGAAAATATATCTATTGTAGGTTTAAATGTTGACATTAGTTTAAATGTTGATTGACATTAGTTTAAATGTTGATTGACATTAGTTTAAATGTTAGTTGATATTATTTAATATTAGTTTAAATGTAAGTTTACACGTGTTTACAATAGTTGATATTAGTTTTAATCAGTATAATTTTGATTTTCTAATTATTTATAGTTTTTATAATTATCAGATTCATGCAATTTCTGTTTTATTTTATATGTGTTTACAATATTTGATAACAGGTGCAATAATCTAAAAACTAAACAAAACAGTTTATAATTATATAAAATAAAGCATAGTACAACTTCTAATAGTATCAAATGAATTATAACAGTTTCAATGTGTATAAACCTAATTTCTGAATAAAATTTAATTTTATATAAAATATTTTTAATTATTATAAAGTTTAAAACAGTTGCATATGTAGTTTATATGTGTTTACAATAGTTGATATTAGTTTAAATGTTATTTTAGATGAAAATATATATATATTGTCGGTTTAAATGTTGACATTATTTTAAAAGTTAGTTGACATTAGTTTAAATGTTAAATGACATGCGTTTACAATAGTTGACAATAGTTTTAATCAGTAAAATTTTGATTTTCTAATTATTTACAAATGAGTTACAATCATTTATAACAGTATCTATATTATTTACTATTTTAATTTTTACTTCAGGAATGGAAGATTTACAGATTTTATTACAATATGATGGCTCATGGGAAGATGATTCATCTTATTCAAATTATAGAGTATCTGGAATCATATTACCAAAGAATTGTAACTTCACAAATCTTGTTGATATAATCTCTACTAAAATGAAGATCCATCTTAAATAAAATATATTAGTTATTAAGTATAAAGTCAGTGATGATTGTCCTCCAATAAGTATTGAAGATGATACAGGTCTTACATTCTACAAAGAGTTTAAGAGAAAAGATAATGACATCACAAAATATAAAATATGTGTAACATTAGAGAAAAAGAGGAAAAGAGTCTATTCTAGTGAGACATCAAATGCAACTGTAAACCAAGATAACATGGAATTGGTTTTACAAAATAACATGTTATCTATGGAAGGAGAATCTTCAGCATTAAGAGAGACATCAGAGAATAGCATGAAATGAGTATTACACGAAGAACGAAATGCTAGCTGCTTATGAAGACATAGTCTATCCAATTGCAAACGAAGAAACATGGGATATTCCAATAGAAATAAAAAATCAAGTTGTTCTAACACCAAAGGGAAAGGTTAAAGCAGGTAGAGCAAGAAAAAGAAGGATCAAAGGACCAAATGAAAAGTCAAGCAAAAACAGATGTGGAAGATGTGAAAAATATGGTCATAATAAGAAGACATGTAGAAATCATCCAAAAAAATTGATACAATTCTTGTTTGTATTTTTTAATAGTTTTGAACAGTTTTAAATAATTTTTTTCTCATTGAATTCATTGTAAGACAATTTACATAATAGTTTTGAAAAAGTTACAATCAGTTTCTTTTTACAATATAATTTTTAGATCAGTTGCAAACTGTATAAAACAGTTAAAACTTATAGAACAAATCAAAAAGAAAAAGGTTTGTATACTGTTATATACAGTTTGCAACTATTATAAATAATGTTATATACAGTTTGCAATAGTATAGATGTCAGTTTAAAATGAAATATAAATGTTTATGTAACAGTTGCATACGGTTTACAAAACAATGTTTATTAAAATTGTCAAATGTAATAACAGATATAAATATACAAAATCAAACAATACAAAAATATGAAAATTACATATTGTCATATAAAACTAAAAATAAATGTTCAATAAAAAAAAATAACATCAAACAAAGTATTCTAAAATTAACTAATCAGACACATAACCACTGAAATTCTTCCACAAACCACACATGTATAAATTTGTAGCATATCTTCTCCGGTAGGAACCAATCAGTTTCAAACGGATTATAAAAGCAGTTTCAAACATTTCATAAAAAAAATTAAATTAGTTATAAAAACAGTTTAAAATAGTTTACAAAGTTTTCAACGGTTTATAAAGGTTTCAAACAAATAATTTAAAACGATTTTAAAAAATAGTTTCAAACGGTTTACAATAGTTTCAAACGTATGAACAAAAATTATCAATAAAAATTAATACATAAAAAAATAGAAAGAGGAAGAAGAAGATGCAGAATAAGAGGACATGGCGTTGGCAGTGGCAAATATAACCATTTTCAAAGACAATTTGTAAAAGAGTTTAAAACGATTTGAAAACATACTTTTCAACCATTTTTAAAGACATAAAGGTTTCAAACAACTTCAAATACATAATTTGCAACATTTATCTAAAACAGTTGAAAAACACAGTTTCATACAGTTTACAACAATTTCAAACATATGAACAATATTGTCAATAAAAATTAACAAATAAAAAATAGAAAGAGTAAGATGAAGATCCAGAATAAGACGATACAACAATGGTGATTGCAGAACGGTCAATTTTTTTGAGACGAATACGGATAATTTTTTCATCGGTGATTTCTTATTTGCTTCGTTATAGTTTGTGTTATATATCAGAATTATTAGATGAAAAATAAAAAATTAGATTGAATTTGTTAAGAATACCATTAAAAGGAATAAAAAGAAGAAGAACAAAATCACAGAGAAAGAAAGAAAGAAAAAGAAGAAGAAGAAGAAGAAGAAGAAGAAGAAGAAGAGGAAAAAGACGAAGAGAGAAGAAGAGAAAAAGGAGGGAAAAGAAGAAAATATGTGTAGCTGTCACAATGAGGTATTTTTACAAATAAAAAAAAGCCTTAATTGAGGTAGGCACAAAAACAATACAGAATATGAGTAAAAACATAAAAATTCAAAATTGAGATATTTAAAACAAATAAATATATAAAGGGAGTATTTTGTGCAAATTCCTCAAAATTATTTGGTTTATGAGGATTTGACTTGGAGTAGTATATATATTAGATCCGTAAAAAAATAATAATTTCCAGCGTGTATGGTAATTTTCATATTGAAAACTCTCACCTGTATAAAAGTAATATTTTTACAAATGTTAGATGTTTATGTAAAAAGTTCAATTTTTTTCCACTACTAAACAGCACCGTAGGGTTTAACAAAAAACACACATACCAGTCAAGAAAAAAAGAAAAGAAAAACCCTAGCTAGGATTTATGGTTTGAATGAATTTACTTTTAGAATTCAAGTAAAGATATGATGGTAACAGAGAGCAATTCAATGGATACTGTAATCTCCACTCTGTTAAACAGCTTTAAACAAGTCCCTTTATCAGCTATACCACCAATGCTTGATTGCATTTTAGTCTCAACTAATGTATCTGCGTCTTCTCTATTTGATTCAATTCTTGATTCTTTTACTGATCTGACTAAGGTAATTTTTATCACTTTATATGCTCATATTCTAATTTATGGCAAAAAAGAGCCGATTCTGTTATCATTTGCCAGTATGGTTTACAATTTGGTTTGTTTAAGTTAAGTTTTTGGCTAAGAAGAAGATTTTTAGCTTAGGATGATTAATGTTTCAATTCGGTATCCGCAGTTTGAAGTTGCTAGGAATGCAAGTGACTGCTGTGAATTAAAGTTTTAAATTAAGTAGATTTGTCACTCTAGAAGAACTATCTAGTTTGCTTTAAATTCTTTGGTTCTTAATTATCTTATCAAGGAAATGCTGCCTTTGTAGTTCAACTTTACACCTTAAATTGTATGGATTTGACAGGATTTTATGAAGGGACAAGAGTTTGATTTTGGTCACTGCGACTATATTATATCAGTGGTGGGTGCACTTTGTCACCTTTTGAAGAAGCCTTGTGAGTTATGACCCTTTATTTAGTCTTAGACAGAAATGAGTTTTTGTTTCATTTTTATTTGTTTTATTCAAAGAGTTATCTGGAAGAGGCGTAGCGGTAACTTATGCTTTTATAAGTAGTAAAGAGATAAATGAAACGACAGAATTTTTGACCAAACTGAACATGACTGGAACATAATAGTAAAATTCCCTAGTTATACCGCCCATCTAGCAAAGGAACCATTTTGAAGTTCTCAAATGCAGGACAGTGCAAAGAAGCTAGGAAATTAATTTTATTCCGCAGTAGCTAAAGTACTATTTACCAATCCTGAAATAAGCTGCCATTTTATCTAATCAATTGTAAAAAAATACTGCAAATAGAGGTCTGCATGGATTATTAATGTCTTGCTGTTTAGCATCCTATCTTTGACTTAAGTAGTAAGTTGCCCCCTCAACTTGTAAACAGGGGGCAAGTAATACATAAATTAACTTTGTGGGCAAATTAGTCATGGACTCGGTGATTATGGACAATTCACCCCATTTTAACAAATTGGCTTACAAGTTGAGTGGTAAATTGCCAATTTAGGGGACAATTAGCTTACAAGTTGAGGGGGCAAATTGCGAAAATAGGGTTAATTGCCCATAATCATCAAGTTTGTGACTTATTTAAGAGTGCAAATTGCTACTCCCTCCATTTTTTTTAGTTGTCCATTTAGCAAAAGTTGCACATATTAAGAAAGTGTGGTTTTTGTCTTAAATTATGGGAGTAAATACTCATATAACTCTATTATATAATAAATGCTTATGTAAATTGAGTCATAGAGTTATTTATTAGGGGAAGGATAAATTTGGAAGATGATAGCTAATATTATCTTGAATTCCTAAAAAGACAACTATTGATGGAAAAATGTATTTGCCTAAAGTGACAACTAAAAAAAAATGGAGGGAGTACTTAAGTTTCCTATCTTTTAACTGATTAAAGTTTCTCTTCAGTGACCAGTTCTAGTAGCATTCAATCATTTATCTGGAAATGTTTTGTTCCGTTGATGAAGATGGCTCATGCATTTGACCGTGAGATGCTTAACCAGGTAAAATTAGTATCTTTTTGTCACGTTAGTTAGATTTATGATCGCAACTGTATCTGTTTGTTGCTAACTGCCTTTTCTATTGCATGCTTTGCATCTTTCAAACTTCAGATTGCTGAATCATTCTTTGACGTTGTGACTGCAACTAATTCGTGGGATATTTTAGAAGCTACCATAGTACCTTTTTTTCTAAGATCAGCAGGTCTGTTGATGAATATGCTTCAAAATGAAGAATCAGATATCTATGAATGGGCTGGTCATTCAGTTCTGTTAAGTGGCCAAAAAGATGTTCCCTACTTGGATAACGAGCTCATGCTGTCTCTTTCTGGGTCCTTTCCTCTGTCAATATCATGCCATATTTTATCCTTAATACTAGAATCTGCTTTACAAAGTTTCAGTGCTGCTTCAGCCATAGAGTTGGCGGTGGAAAATGGGTCTTGTTATGTAGGAAAACTGTTTCTTAAATTACTTTGGGATCTATGTACTTTGAGTGAACGGCTCTTTTCTCAAAGTTTGGAGCACCGGTCTTGTGCTACTGGCTTTCTTCTCCCAATCCTTTTTAAAGCATTTGTTTCTCATCCCACTTTTGAAATCTCCATTCGTGGGAAGCTATGTATTCTTTCTAGGTGATTATTACAATCTACTTTGTCCAGTTTCAAGAATCTTAACTGCTTTCATGTTTACTTGATTTTATCCACACTTTACTCGTTATTTTATTCTCAGCTAGTCACTTTGGATGAATTGCAGAAATCTTTTCTTCAGGAAATTGTGGAAATGCTGCAGATCACTATTTTCTCAAGGGCCTTTAGAGAGAAGAGATGCATATCATGTGCTATCTCTATTTTTGTCATTTTTCTCTTATATGGAAGGATGTGCTAATGCTGATGCAAGTGTTAGAGTAGAAGAATTTGATATTAGAGCTGAAAGAGAGTTGTGGGATGAAATTAAAAAAGGACTGGTACTTATCACAAATTCTCCCCATTTTTTCTCACTATGATATGCCAGTGAAGATAGCAGTCGTCTTCATATTGAAGCATGTGTATCTCTATTTATATTTGACATGGTCTTGCCAGGTTGATGCTGAAAGCTTAGTTAGGAAGCAATCATTACATATATTGAAAGGACTACTAGAAATAAGTGGAGGAACCCGATGTGATACTCTTAATCCAGAGAGGAGATCTCAAGAGGAGTGTTCAGTTACTAATGGTATGACAAAAAGGGCAATATACGCTGACAAGGAAGCTAAATCACTGGGTGTAGGGAAACTTTGTAATTCAGCTGATTCTCCTTTTGATATTAGGCAGCAGTGGGAGGCATTTATTCTTTTATATGAAATGCTTGAGGAGTATGGTACTCATCTCGTAGAAGCTGCATGGGAGCACCAGGTGCTTTATTAACTTCTCATATTCTTCACGTCAATAAGTTTCATATGGACTCTTTTATCTGAATAGATGTGTTCTGTTTTAAATGTTAAAAATAATCAACTATAATTAATCCCCCTAATATGAATGGAAAAGAAGAAGACAAACCTCTTAGTTGGAGACTATGTCAAAGTGGTTTCCATCATTGGCTAATTTGTGAAGAGCAGTTTTAAAGAAACAGCATAAAGAATGCAGTGGTTCATTACTGCAGCATGCCATAAATGGCTGATATAATATCTTATATGCTGAGTAAGAATAGTTTTTTGCAGGTAAACTTGTTGCTTCAGTTTTCAGTTTCGCATGATAATTTTGCAAGCTCTGTTTGTGGAGTTCAGCAAAACCAGAGTGAAATTCTGGGTGAAGTCTTCAGTTGGTTAACTATTTTATGGAAACTGGGTTTTCGTCATGACAATCCCCAAGGTAAACAAATTGTGAGAATAACCTGGTAATTGTGGACAGACCATCAATCAGTTATTTCTGGAGACTTTTTTGCAGCACATTATTCAACCTTTATTTATATCAATTCCTGGGATAATTTCTTTTTGTCTGGAATGCAGTGAGGTGCTTGGTCATGCAATCATTTTTGGGTATTGAGTGGATGAAGTATCATAATGCTGCAGCATCAGTGCCTCAAAGCTTTATTCTTGGTTCATTTGTTGAAGGATTAAATGATCCTGTGCACCACAAAGATTTTGGTTTGCTCCAAATTTGATTTCTCATGAATCTGATTTCCTTATTTAATCATGATGTAACTTGAAAGAATAACCGACATTTTATATTCTGGATAACCTCATAACCTTACAGAATTTAAAGGATTCTTCTAAAACATACAGTCTTTTTGTTTGAGACTTGGTATGATGGGATCACATTAAAGCCATTTGGGCTAAATTTTAAAATCTGTGATATTATTGGTTGAGATTCTATTAATTTAACTATTGTTTAGTGTATGCTGCATGCTGCATATAAAATTCAGTCGATCATCAATTATGCAAGTCTTTGAAGATATTGCCCATATTTGGGATGGAGTAGAATCCTTATAGTTGACCCCAATTAATTTGGGGCTTAGGCTAGTGGGTTGAGTTGACAATTGTTTTGTGTTACTCTTTTCGCAAGATTGTAGCCTTTCTTATTTTAGTTGGGAGTATTTCCTCCTGGCCCTAGTCTGGAATGGTTCATGTACTAGAGAGGAGAAGTATAACCTCATACTTTTCGTTATGTTTTCTGTGCCTGTATTGCAATTTTCTCTTTGCATTATCTGCTGTAAATGACTTCAAATGTTCCAGAGGAAGGACAAGGAGATGTTTAAGTAGTGGTGAAACTTGTTTGAGCATGTGTTAGGAGGATATCTTATCCATCAAGTTGTTATATTTTTCATCTTCTAAAATTTCTTTCTTTGTCAAAATAAAAATGAAAAGGAAAAAAAAATGAAATGAAGAAAAGAATAAAGATGAAGATGCATTGCAGTGAATGAGTTTTAAAGGAACTGTTTGGAAGTAACAGCCTGTAAACAATAAGCTGATTATAGAGATAGAGTAGGTGTTATTCTTTCATTATAGGGGACCCTCAAAACTCTTTATGATGCCTATTTAGTCAACAGTTTTTAGGGGTGAGAGACAGTGTTCCACTCTGACCTTCAGTCAGTTCAGTAGATAGGAAAATAGCTAATAGCTTAATTCTCATAGTTAATGTCACTTGGCTCAACCCTTTCTTTTTACTTATTTATGCTGTTCCCTCAATATAAGCATCCTATCAGTGCCTGTCATAGTTGAAGTATTAATTGTCATTTGCTTTTATGAGCTGTTCATTATGACTTTCAGTGAGATCATTTAACCAATGCTTCTGTTCGATTCTCAATAATTTCATGAGCGAAAGGAAAGCTTAGGATAATATCTTCTATTAATTTGGTTCTAACATGTTCTGCTTTACTTTTTTTCTTTTAGGTTTAAAAGGAATTTACACCTCTAGGACCATAGAAGGTGCAGCCAAGTTTCTGCATCATTATACAAGATGCCTAACTGCAAGGTATATTAATCTGTATGAGTTATATAATTATATTCTATGCTAGAGATGCAAGGGACAGGGTAAAATTTGCATATCACCTCTCATCACCGTTTTCCAAACCTGGAAAACAAGGTTCTCTTCCTTGTTCTATCTTGCTGCTATAGCTGACTTTACTGCTAGTGCTACTATTGACTTGAGTAAAGGCTACTTTATTCTCTAGATTGAGTAAAAACAAGCTTCTTTGAGGAGAAAGTGGGTGGGGATTAGTTTTGTGAAGATTTATACAGCTTGGTGTTGGGGCGTCTCTTTTTCGGTAAATGTTTACTTTTTTGTTTTTTGTTTTTAGTAGCATCATCCTCTAGGTTGTAATCCCCTTTCTTCCTTGATAACATCTTCTTTCTCATAGAAAATAATTTTAGCATTATGGATTTAGGCTTACACAAAAGTGTGGACAATTAGGCGTGGGATCTAGCTTTGTGAACTTTTTCTTGATTTGCAAGGAGTTTTAGTTTTGGGATAATTATTAGTGGGATCTATTTTTGAAAGGATACAAGCTATTTGTAAATTAATTTTATAAATTTGTCATTTTGGTTCCTGTTAGGGGACTCTAAATCTACTGGATCATAGATATGGATTTTAGCGTTGGGGATTTGGATTTACTCAAAAATTGGGACAAATATGCATGGAATTTTGTTCTATAAGAATGCAATTTTTTGTTTAAAATTTTTTAGAGTTAAAGTGCCTCTTATTGAACTTTCTACTGATTAGCAAAAAGTTGTAGCATTAGGGATATAAGGTTACACAAAATGGGGATAAATATGCATGTCATCTACTTTTGGAAGGATACAAGCTTCTTGAAAATTAATTCTACATGTCTATAACTTTGAGTCTCTCTTAGCGGACTGTAAATGTACTGAACTTGTGGTGTTGGGTTATGGACAAAAAAACTAACAAACAAAGAATCTACTTTGTGCAATCAGTTGGAAATTGGAATTGTCTATAATTAATAAAAAGAATGTTCTTTAGGAAAAAGGGCTGATATATGTGATTAATCTTAAATGACTACAGGAAAGGAATCGCCTTTTTGCATAGTTTAGCATCAGTTGCTAAACATCAGTCTTTTGGTAGAGCTGGATTAATGGGTCTTGCTGAATGCATTGCTTCAGCTGCTTCTGGAGTAGGAATGCATGATGCCAATGAAGGTGAATGGAATAAAAATTCTTTGCCTGATGAGGTCCAGCTGGATTCCTCTTCAATAACTATTCCTCTCATTCAAAGAACAGACTTATTGGATGTTTTGAGATATGTCATTGAGAGCAGCAAACGACATTTCAATCCTAATTATCGCCTTCGAGGTCTCTAATAGTAATCTTGTTAGATTATAATAAATTTTATGAATTTGTGTTTTACTCTGCAAGATCCAAAGTCCTGACCACAATTATTTTACATGCTTCTTGATGTTTGTAGTCTGCAAGAAAGTTATAGAGGCTGCTGCTTCAGCTGTCAGTATATTTGATGTGCCACTTGAGGCTGTCTTGCAATTTGTTTCAGCACTGCCCCGGGAGTTTACTGATTATGGAGGTAAAGCATAGCTATGATACATTGGTTCCTTGCTCATGTTTTGCTTCTCTGATAGACTTTGTTTCCTTGAGCTATCTTTTTATTTATTTATTTATTTTTGATATTCATCTATCCCGTCATATTTTCCTCCTTTCCTTATGTTATGTTAGTACTTTGAATTTGTATTTTGACACCAATTACATTTCTAATTAATTTACGGATCTCTCTTTTTATTTGTAGGTCCCTTAAGACACAAAACGCAAGAATGGCTTTTGGGGGTTGATAAGAAACACTGCTGTACTGAGACTCAGCTTCTGAAAAGTCTTCAAGAATTCCCGGATAGTTTTACTAGTTCACAACACATAGATGATGCTTCTGTTCATTTTGATGATGAGGATTTGGATGCATGGGAATATGACTCAAGAAGATGGGCAAGAGTGCTTTTTCTCGTAATCCAGGAGGAAAATGATTTAGTACCTATATTCAAGGTTTGCTTTTACCTGCTAAGTGCAAATGCTTATTAGTAACTCGATTGTCTTATGTGGTATCAACGCGTTTATGTTGCAGCTATACAAATAATTAAGTTTATTCTTATTATGTACTTTAGTTTTAGTCTATTAGTAAGCATAATATCACTTGTATGTTTAGGCTATCATATATATATGAACTTATTGTGGGGCTTGTGAGTTCTGCGTATCAAAGGTTAAGACTTTAAGAATATGTGAGACCTTGTTTTTCCGGATATGAAACTGGTATCTTACTTTTTAAAGTACCCTATTTATCTTTGTCTTCACAATCGTTAATTGTATAGTTAACTTCCTTTTTATATGCAACCGAGGGATTTCTACCTCCTTGTTCATGTAATGTAGGAAAAGGAGGAGCAACTGGTTGAAAAATCAGGACAAATGTAACATACTTGTTCAATTCGCATATGACCAAATAATTCTCGCTTTGTGTCCGTGTGTTTGAGAATGTGCCTTTGTGCTATGATTTGGAACTAGCCTCATGGCAAAACATAGCACTATCTGTTCTGACTATTCTTTTTGCATTCTGCGTCCAGTTTTTTCGCAATTGTGGCGTTGACATCAACAAACAATGCAATCATGCTGGTTGGTCACCTGTGAAGTTTCTTGTCCTCACTATGAACCTGATCGCAGAGATTCAAATACTACGGGATAGAGCAGTTGAACATGGTGGCAAAATAAGATCTGATTTGGACTACAGCTTGTTGGGGACTAGATCCCAGTTGGGTTCTGAGGAAGCTTCTGCCATTAGTGAAAAAATTTCCGATCTTTTTCTGTTGATATTGGTATCAGCAAGCTGAAAGTCTACTCAAATTTATGGTGATATAAAACATTGATGGTACTGAATCTTTTTTCTCTTTTGTTCCTGATTTGCAGGAGGATCTGATCTCTTTTGCTAGCATCTCTTGCTCTATTTTCTGGACTAGTTTGGCTAAGGATACAGATCTTCCTTGTTCAGTGAGAGGAAAACTTGGAGGCCCTAGTCAACGTCGGTTATCATTTTCTACTGGTACTGCTGTGTTGGAAGCTGTATGTTCTTTTTCTTAAATTATTTCTTGGAAATGTTTTCAGTTGATAAAATTTCAAATAACTTGCAAACTTACAAGGCTAGTATTTGGTTTCAACCTTTTTGTGGCTATACTTGTTGGACCATGTTTGTACTAATTTTAGGGTGTTATCTGTATCCTGGATTGATTAAACTGCAATCATCAGTGTATAGTGTTTCCATTGAGTGTCTTAACAGTCTGAGACTGGATAATTTCTTTTTGATGTCCTCCTTTTATTTTGGCACATTTGGGCGTTTTTATGATCACTTTTACTTAGATGAAGCTTTATCCTATTAACTATGACAATGTGTTTTTATTTTATTTCTTGCAAAGTTATTCAAGATTTATTTTGTAATTTTGTTTAATTAAATAAAATAGTTGCAAGTCTACTTGACTAACCATTATCTCTAGTTTCCTTTTTTTATATCTTTACAGCATTTTGTGGGTTTGCCAACGAGCTAACTAATTGTCCTATCAAGTATCCATTGTTTCCATCTACTCCTGGGTTTATTGTAACTTAGTTCAAGGGGACAATTTAGGTGTAAAAGATATAGAAGATGTGTGGATTCTTTTCGTTCAGCTGCTCCAATTATAACCTCTATGAAAGAATTGAAATAATTTCTAAGCTTTTTTTTCCCATTGTTTTGGTCAATTTTATCTTATTGAGCATCGACCGGTATTTGCTGATAGCTGTTTGATTTCTTACATACTCCTAGCTTATTCTTCTTCCCATTTGTGCTTTTACTGCCTTCTTTTCTCCCCATCCCTTGTTTATGATATCCTAAACATTAGGGTGTTGGACATATGTTCTTATAGGTTTTTGCAGGTGATTTTGGTTTTGACCGGTTTCTTGATTTTCTAGATGTTTCTACCTTATTATTATTATCTGGTTGTTATCTATGTGTCTTAATGATACTTTCATTAAGCATGAATTATTAGTGTTATAAACAGAGATAGAGAATAAGTTGTTGTATATTATGTTCAACAATTACAAGGCTATTTATACAAGTATAGAATCTCTATTCTAGGAAGGAAATCCTACTCTAGGAAATAATCAATCACAATCAATCATAATCAATTAGCCTATAATTTAGCTACTAATTAATAGACTAATTGATTCTAATATATCCACATTCCTAATATGCTTTAACACTCCCCCTCAAGTTGGAGCATAGATGTTAATCATGCCCAGCTTGTTACAAAGATAATCAACCCGAACTCCGTTAAGGGCTTTTGTGAAAATATCTCCCAGTTGTTCTCCAGTCTTCACATAATCTGTAGAAACTAAACCTTGCTGAATCTTTTCACGAATAAAGTGACAGTCAATCTCAATATGCTTGGTCCGCTCATGGAACACTGGATTGGATGCAATATGAAGTGCAGCTTGGTTGTCACACCACAACTTAGCTGGCTTAGAAGCTTGCAAACCCAATTCATCAAGGAGTTGGTATATCCACATTATCTCACAAATAGACTTTGCCATAGCCCTATACTCTGATTCTGCACTTGATCGTGAAACTACATTTTGTTTCTTGCTTTTCCAAGAAATCAAATTACCTCCAACAAAAACACAATATCCTGTGGTGGATCTTCGATCTTCTTTCGATCCAGCCCAATCAGCATCCGAAAAACATTCAATCCTAATGTGACCATGATCACCATACAAGATTCCACGACCAGGTGCCCCTTTTAGATAGCACAAAATCTGCTCTACTGCCTTCCAATGATCAATAGTAGGAGATGCCATATACTGACTGACTACACTGACTGAATAAGCAATGTCCGGACGAGTCACAGTAAGATAATTTAGTTTACCCACCAATCGTCTATATCTCTCTGGATCTTCAAATAGTTCTCCATCTTTCGTAAGTTGCAGACCAGGAATCATTGGAGCACTACATGGCTTAGCTCCCAATTTTCCTGTTTCAGATAATAAGTCAAGCACATACTTCCTCTGAGATAAGAAGATGCCTTTCTTGCTTCTGATCACTTCGACTCCCAAGAAATATTTCAACACTCCCAAATCTTTAGTATGAAACTGTGTATGCAGAAAAGACTTGAGAGATGAAATCCCAATGGAATCGCTGCCAGTGATTACAATATCATCCACATACACAACTAATAGTATAATGCCATAATTAGATTGTTTATAGAAAACAGAGTGATCAGATTTACTCTTCTTCATTCCAAACTTCTCAATAGCATCACTGAACTTGCCAAACCAAGCACGAGGACTCTGTTTCAAGCCATATAAGGATTTGCGAAGATGACATACTTTCCCATACTCCCCCTGAGCAACAAAACCAGGTGGTTGCTCTATATAGACTTCCTCCTGAAGATCTCCGTGAAGAAACGCATTCTTGATATCTAATTGATGTAAAGGCCAATGATGAGTAGCCGCCATTGAAATAAATAGCCTCACAGAAGTAAGCTTAGCAACAGGAGAAAAGGTTTCAAAGTAATCCACTCCATATGTCTGAGCATAACCTTTAGCAACAAGGCGAGCTTTTAACCTAGCAACAGAGCCATCAGGATTAACTTTAACAGCAAACACCCATTTACATCCAATAGTTCGTTTCCCTGCAGGTAAATCAACTAAGGTCCAGGTACCATTAGTATCCAAAGCATTCATCTCCTCAATCATAGCTTTACGCCATCCAGCATGGGATAAAGCCTCTTTTACAGACTTAGGAATAGAAACAGAATCAAGAGACGCAATAAAAGAACAAGATGATGACGACAAATGGTCATACGAAACAAAAGAAGACACAGGATAAGTACAAGTACGCTTACCTTTACGAAGAGCAATGGGAAGATCATCGTTCGGAGGCGGATCCGATGACGAAGATGCTGGTTCAGGACATGGAACTAGAGGATCTGAAGTAGGTGTAATTACATGATTAGACGGTTGTGTTCGACGAGAATATGTTTGAATTATTGGAGGCTTAGCCGGAGCACGAGGAGGAGGTACAGAGTGTGATGTAACAGTATATATTAGCAGATCATCCTCCTCCCCCTGACTAGTAGGACCTGAAGATAAAGAAAATGGAACATTTTCCAAGAAGGTGACATCAGCTGATACAAGGTACCTGCTAAGAGTAGGACTATAGCACCTATATCCTTTTTGAACACGAGAATATCCAAGGAAAATACACTTTAAAGATTTTGGATCAAGTTTTGTTATCTGAGGACGGACATCTCTAACAAAACAAGTACAGCCAAATATCCTAGGTTCAATAGGAAACAAAGTTTTATTAGGAAAGAGAACTTGATAAGGAGTCTCACCAGATAGTACCGTGGAAGGCATTCTATTGATTAGAAAACAAGCTGTAGAAACGGCATCAGACCAAAAATATTTCGGAACCTGCATTTGAAATAACAAAGCTCTAGCAGTTTCAAGAAGATGTCTATTTTTTCTTTCAGCAACACCATTTTGGGATGGTGTGTCCACACAACAAGTTTGGTGAAGAATACCATGATTCACCATATAATTTTGAAAGGTGTTTGACAAATACTCTTTAGCATTATCACTTCTTAAAATTTGCACAGGCTTACTAAATTGAGTTTGGATTTCAGCACAGAAATTAGTAAAATGAGAAAATAATTCTGAACGATTTTTCATCAAGTATAACCATGTCGTTCTAGAGTAATCATCCACAAAAGTAACAAAGTATCTGAATCCAGTTTTAGCTGTAACTGGACAAGGACCCCAAACATCAGAGTGTACTAACTCAAAAGGTGCACTAGCTCGTTTATTGATTCTTGGACTAGAACTAAGACGATGATGTTTTGCAAACTGACAAGACTCACAATCTAGAGATGACATGCTAGAAAATTGAGGAAAAAGTTTCTTTAATAAAGGGAGAGAAGGGTGACCAAACCGACAATGTGCTTCAAAAGGAGTTACAATTCCAGTGCAAGCTATAGATTTTGGTATTTCTGGATCAAGTATGTAGAGGCCTCCGGATTCATGTCCCTTACCAATAATCTTCTTCGTCATAAGATCCTGAAACAAACAATAATCGGGAAAGAAAGTGACAGAACAATTCAAAGTACGAGTAAGTTTACTAACAGACATCAAATTGAAAGATAATTGAGGTAAACTAAGAACAGATGACAAAGGTAATGATGACGTGGGTTTAATAGTTCCAGAACCAACAACACAAGATTGCGACCCATCGGCTAAAGTAACAGAAGAGCTAGACTGATTTGACTGAAATTTAGAGAACAAACTAGGATTACCTGTCATATGATCTGTAGCACCTGAATCAATGACCCATTTTGAAGATGAAGAAACAAGACATGTACTAGATTTACCTGATTCAGCAACGTCATTTACTGAACTAGATTGAATGAGCCTGGCATACTCATCTGCAGAAATAGTAACCGTTTTTACAGAGGTTTTAACCGTAGATGCAATACAAATTAACTGAGATCTCTTAGCCTGCAACTTCTTGCAATCTCGCTTCATATGACCCGCTCTATGACAGTAGTGACAAACCACAATTTTATTTTCCGTCATAATTTCCACCAAAGTTGATGACCGACAAAGTTGCAACTAACTGCTTCGTTAGGCAGTAACACAACACTGCTGCAAATACTACTACACTGCTTCTTTAGGCAGAAGAAAAAAAATCCTATTCTTTAGAATAATGCTCTGATACCATGTTATAAACAGAGATAGAGAATAAGTTGTTGTATATTATGTTCAACAATTACAAGGCTATTTATACAAGTATAGAATCTCTATTCTAGGAAGGAAATCCTACTCTAGGAAATAATCAATCACAATCAATCATAATCAATTAGCCTATAATTTAGCTACTAATTAATAGACTAATTGATTCTAATATATCCACATTCCTAATATGCTTTAACAATTAGTAATGTTTTCCTTTGGATGAATAGATAATTTCAATGGGAGCAGTTGCATCTGTCACAACCTGGTGTTCACACTTTAAAAGTGATGGCCAGCTCAAGTTTGCTTGGAGTTTTATGTGGAAATTCTTCTTGAAGGCCTGTTCATCTCTAACTGGTGATTCTGAGGTGTGTAGTAAGTGAGCATCAAAGCAAGTATGAGCAATTCTTTTGCTTTATAATTTTTTGATAGTTTGTTTATGTTCATTTTCACCGACTGATCTTAATGTGTAAAATCAGAGTGAAGCAGAAGTTTGTCTAGCAGCATATGAAGCAGTAGCTCCAGTACTGAGAGCATTAGTTTTCACATTCTCTCCGCTAGCTTTGGATCTTATTAGGGAGAATGATAATTCATCAGGATCTGCTGAAGGCAATGGTAGCAAGGCTTTGTTAGACCAATTGGTTCTTTCCTTCCTTCAGAATATCAATAACCTTGTAGCAGTTGGAGTTCTGGTGCGAACACGAAGGGCAGTTTTGCTTAACTGGAAGGTAATCAATCTGCAATGCTCATCTTTCATTACAAGCTGTTGGCTGTAATAAAAGATGTGTTGTAGTCCCACATTTAGAAGATATAGGCTAATAGGGGGACATATAAGTGGGAAGGGCCCGATTGCTTTAAGGCTTTGAGCTGGGTTATAGCTGTAAAATTCTTCTCACTTGTTGGGGCATACCCGTTTCCTACCAATTGGAGTTAATTTTAATGACACCCATAATTTTCACTATTGGTGTTTTAAACTGGAAAAGGGAATTGCAATTTAAAGTAAAGTTAGTTTTTGATTGGCTATCAACTTAGTCCTTCGTTTCTTTGGCATGATTGATGTGCGTATTTTTTAAAAATTATTTTAATTGTTGTGACAAGTTTTCAACCATTAATAATATGACCTGCACTACTAGATTATTGCTTAACTGAGAGATGTTGAGATGATGTATTGTTACTGAAACAGTGGCTTTGCCTAGAGTCACTGCTGTCTATTCCTCAATATGCTCTTCAGAATGGGGTTCATTTAGAGGAAGATAGATCATTCTTCTCAGATGCAGCAATCAGATGCATTTTTAACGATCTTGTTGAGAGGTAACAAGCAAGATAGCTTAAATAATAATTTTGTTAAGTTTGTTATCTTTCTCATTATAAGTCCAGCTTTAATGTGCTAGTCATAACTCTTAATCATTATCTAGCTTGTGCTGAAGGCCTTTTTAACAATTTATGCTTATTCTTCTTATGACGTCAAACTCATTTTCTCTAGTTATTTATAAAAAGAATTCATTGCTTGTGGCCACTCTCTTTGTCATCTTTTTTTAATCTTCCTATCTACAATAGATATGGAAGAAATGTAAAGCAAACGATATCAAGCAGTGGAATGCCACATATTGGGGAACTCTCCTAAGTCATCTTTGATTATGTTTTAATAGATATTTTTGATAGATAGTTTCTGGCTCTCCTTTCTTCTCTCTCTCTCCCTCGCCCTCACTATTGCTGCATAATGGTTACTCTCAAGCTCTTGGGCTTTCAAGTTTCAATAACAGACTCAATGCATGCTGTTCCTCCAAAACTCTCACTTTATAATTTTCAAAGTGGTCCTCAAGTTGAAAATTCATTCATGATAATGTGATGGGGAAAAATAGATTGTATTTTTTCTAATAAAATTTCTTTCAAATTACTTGCAGCCTTGAGAATGCTGGGGAAGGTTCTGCTTTGCCGATGCTGAGATCTATCAGACTGACCTTGGAGCTTTTAACTGCTGGAAAGTCAGATTCACTTATTTCCTCATCTGGCGTGGATACCCAGGTTGGTCTTATATTGTTGTTTGTCTATATGTTATGCCTATAGTAGGAATCTATTGCATTTACAGCTGCACCTGATTGAAGGTATCAAATGGTTGTGAATTTTGATTATTGATGGAAAAGAGATATTTGGATCAGCTCTTATAATTGCATATTTCTGATGTTTAGTTAAATTTTATTTGAGGATAAAGGGAATAGGAGATATTAAAGCGTCAAAAGTAAAAAGTTGTGTGTGGCGAGTCCCAAGTCTGTACCAGACTTGTTCTTGCATGTAAGGCACACCGAACTTTATTGATAAAACTAGTGAATGTGCTTTTTTAATTTTTGGGGGTTATTTTGGTAGAGGGACAAATGGAGTTCATCTTTTCTAGGAATTCTAACATCAGTGGCCGTATACCCACAGAGTACCGCTGAACACAATTTTTTTTAATTTTTCATAAACTCATAACTGTTTAAAAAATATTAATAATACAAATAATTTATAGAGTATATAATTTTTAATGATTAGCTTATTATTAATACTTATAATTCAAAATCTAAGTACTTTTAGAAATAGTAATTTTATAAAAAAGAAAGCATTTTATGAAAAATGAGAACTTGTGAATTTAAGTAAATTTAAACTTTAATTTAAATTATATTTTTAGAAATAATGACTTTTATAAATAATTTTACTGTAAAGAAGATAAGCAATTTATATGAACTGGAAACTCATGGAAATATAGTTATCAAATCGAGAATCGAAATGCTTGATTAGTGAATTGAGAATCGGGTGAATTGCATGATTCACTGATTCATTACGATTCACTATAGATTCAGCACCAATTTTGTTTGATTTGCGATTCTTGCAGAGATTCAAATCTTTTTGGTGTGAATTGTATCGTATAGTAGGATTCAAATCATGTGGAATTGTATGATTTGAATCGCAAATTGTATGATTTGGATAAAAGTACCTGAGAGTATAAATTAATTTTAAAATAAAATACTTATAGTAGTAATAAGTTTTAAAAATAAAAATAAAAATTAAATAAATAGTTTGCACAAAATGAGAACTCATGTAAATGCTTCGTTAATAATAATTTTGGACATAATAACTATTATAAATAGAAGAAAATCAAGAAACTTCAGAAATAATAACTTTTTTCATAGAAAAATAAAAAATAAACAACTTATACAAACTCTAAAAACTTATAAAAATGTTTCGCCGGTGATAAAAAGAAATAATAGCTTTTGTAATATATAAATAATTAAGTAATTTTAGAGATAACAACTTTTACAATAAAAAGAAATTAAATGATTAATTTACATATACTATAAAATCATGACAGAATGCATTAAGAATTAAATAATGAATTTACATAAAGTAGTTTATATAATAAGTAGTTAATTATATAAATTTTGCACTAATGAGAATGCTCTATTTATAATATTAATTAATTTTAAAATTAAATACTTTTAAGAAAGTAATTTTGTATAATAAGTTTTATACATTGGAAAGTAATGATAATATTCTATTGATGGCATTCATTTGAAATTATTTCTTCTATGGGGTTTAATATTTCTTATTCCTTTTTTAACTGATGGAATGCACAATTGAATTCTGAACCACTTAAACTATAAAACAAATAAGATAAAAATCTCTGCCTCTGTTAATCCCTCCCTCACTGTATTTAACAGATAAGGCAGTTTTAGGAATTGTAACCAATTCTGGTTGCATGTGAACATAATATTTATTTTGGATGCAATTGAAATATTATCATTCATTGCAGCAACAATTTTAGTTTATTTTCAAGTCAATTCTACTAGGGAATTCAACTACAAGTAAAATTAATTCCTTACCTTGTCTTCATATAAAGTGCTATTGCATTTTCAGGATGCATCTTTTCACTTCTCAGTGAGCTTACTCGAAGATTATTGCTGATTCTGTCAAACAAAAAGAACTTATCATTTGTTTTTAATCTCATGCCAGCCAACATACTGTTTGGAAGTAAAATATTATTTAGGATAAAAATCCAGTATAATTTCAGAATCAAAGCACAAACCTTCATCATTGGTCCACAATCCTTTTTGTTTTCCTTTGTTTTGCTCAAGTGGCTGAGTGAACCTTTTGACTTATCAGTTGATGACTCGGAATGCAGATGATGTGGCTTTTGGTTCGTTCTTCTTGGATATTGCATCTCAGCAACAAGAAACGGAGGGTTGCACCTATTGCTGCATTATTGTCTTCTGTCCTGCATTCTTCTGTATTTGGTGATGAGGCCATGCATTCAAATAGTAATGCAGCTGGACCTCTGAAATGGGTATGTGACTCCTATGTTTGTGTAAATATAACCGAATTTTACCCTGCTTGGACCTACATATGCTCCACTTCATGATGATTATTACTAGTGAATTTTATTTTATTTTTTGTTTAATATCATTGTTGCAGTTTGTTGATAATATTCTTGAGGAAGGTAAAAAAAGTCCCCGTACAATTCGTCTTGCGGCATTGCATTTAACGGGGTTGTGGCTTTCACATCCAAGGATATTGAAATACTACATAAAAGAACTAAAGATGCTTACACTATATGGTTCTGGTGTGTTACCTGCTCCTCTTATCAGTAGTATCGGATTGTGACTAGCTTTCTTTTTGCTTCTTTTAAATGTAAAGCTCTTCAGTCTGAGTGTTTCCTTGAACAGTTGCATTTGATGAAGATTTTGAAGCTGAATTAGCTGAGAATCGTGATGCAAAGACTGAAGTTTCATTATTGGCTAAAAGCCCAGATTCTGAATTGACTGAAGTAAGCTATCATAATTTATCATAATAATGATTTTTCCTCTTACAATCATGCATATTTGAACTGTGATGATGAAATTTTGCAAGTAAAAAAGGATAAATCCTGAGCAGCTAGTTTATTTCTTTATCCAGTTTGTTGGACTATGTTGACTATACTAGAGCAATTGTTTAGTGGCCTAGATCTATTAGTGAAACCATTTTACATGTGTTTATAGTCTTTCTCCAGTTTGTACATATCAAAAAACTAATCCATCCAAAAGTTCAAATTATTAGGTAAGACTTGATTTTATTATCTCTAATACACTCTCGCATGCGAATGCCCATAGGGCTTGAACATTAACAAGCAGAAGGCCTGTGCTCAAATGTTTTAATTAATTAAATGGGGGTTGTTAAGAATCAAACTCTAAACTTTTGACCACGGAGGATCTGATATCATATCAAATGACCAATCGATCCAAAAGTTCAAAGTGTTAGGTGAGGCTGCGACAATAATTTCATTATCTCTAACTGTATAAAATGAAGTCAAGTGTCATTTGGCTAGCTTGCCTTCTACTTTTTCTTTGTTTTTCATCACGAAACATTTTGATACCTTTTATTGTCCTTTTGAATGTATCCTTGTTCACCTATTTTGTTTTTCAATGTGTTTGTGGAAGCAACAAGCTAAGAATTATAGTAATGATTTGTGTATGGAGATCAAATTGCATAGCAAGTGTCTCTCTGGCTTGCTTTATGAAGTTGCAAAATATTTGCTTTGATTCATGATTTCTCTGTAGGCATTCATCAATACAGAGTTGTACGCGCGTGTGTCTGTTGCAGCCCTATTCTGTAAGTTAGCTGATTTCGCCGATTTGGTGGTATCAGCTGAAGGAAATGAAAATTGTTGTGCTGCTCTCGAATCTGGAAAGTTATTCCTGCTAGAGCTTCTTGATTCTGCGGTACTGACTAGACTTCCTTCCCAGTTTCTAAGTTGAATATTTGTTATTTGTGATTCTTCCAATGGACCTATACTGTCTTGGCATTTATCCTTTGAGTTTTCTTAGCATACATATGTCAGCCCAAAACAGTGAAAACCCATGTAATCGCACTTCTAAATGCTATCAGATAGATAGCCATTCTTTAGAATTATATAGAAGACTTTATTTATGAAATCTCGCGCTCTTTGACATAATTGGAAAATGGTCTTGATTTATGCAGGTAAATGACAAGGATGTTGCAAAGGAGTTGTACAAAAAGTATAGTGGGGTGAGTAATGAAAAGTTGATGCATGGTTGGAAGTTCAGTACCATGAAGAACTGGATCTGTTTTAAGTGAAAAAAATTGAAACCAAAAATTGGTCAATTATTGTTTGTATAGTTGCAATACAGTTCCTGAATTTTTTGAAAATGGTTTATTTATAGAAGAATGTGATTAAAAATCTCCAGAAAGTTTTAAAAGAATAATATGTTAATCAAAAATTACTGTTTTACCTCTTCTTACTCGCTGTTGTACTATGCTGATCATTTGTTTCTCTTTTTTGACAGATCCATAGGCGCAAAATACGTGCCTGGCAAATGATATGTGTTTTATCACGATTTGTTAGTGATGATATAGTTGGGAAAGTTACATGTAACTTGCACATTGCCCTTTATGTAAGTGTTGCTAAATTTGATGTAAAATCTATCTCCTAGTGCGCTCCATATTAATTTTTATAACACAAGAATGTGAATTTTCATTTTACTTCAGAGGTTTTGGCCATATACAGTCGACCTCTAATAATTAATATACATGGTGGATTGAAAATTTATTAATTATTAAAATTATTAATTTATTGAATATTAAATAAGATGTAATATTGAAATTAGTTTCCTGAAATCTTAGAATTATTAATTTATTGAGCATTAATTATTAGAGGGTCTACTGTAATAAGGAAGTAATGTTTCAGCATTCTCTTAAACAACTGTTAAATTTTAATTCTGCATGATTTGTCAAAGGTTTGCTCCATGGACACTGTTCAAGAGACTTTCCATTCTTAAACATGTGGTCTGTTCCTCTGTGTCTCACACATAGGCACTTCCACACGACAACATACTTCACATTTTGCTGTGGGTACTAGGTAGCATTCAGAACATCATGGCAAGATTGATCTTTTAAAACTTTTAATTACACTAAATTTGGGGCCTTGCTTCTCTTATGTGGCGCATAATTGTTGTTTTTCTCATTTGGAACTCTAGGTAGGAAACAGAAAATAAAACTCAAATAAATTTATACTCTTTTATGACTGGTTACTGATATATTGGTGTGAGTGGAAATGAGGAAATTTAAAACCAGGGTATAATTTGCATAAGTCTCCCCTTCACAGGCAGTGTTTGATATTAGTCTCATTCTTGCTTCTTCTAATATCAGAACTTATCTCTTACTGTTATTATCTGCTTAAGGGCATTAAACTTAGAAAAACTTGATTAATTGGTAATGTCTAATTACCACAAGGATTTTAAGATCAGTTATATTGTAATTTTTGCTGCACTTCCTTTTTCCCTTCTCTATCATCTTTTGTATTCACTGTCATCTATGATTAGGGCATACTGCATAGTGCTATAGTCCTCTCAAGAATCATCACTTCTCACCGAACTAATACAGGATAGTTTAAAAGTACGAGTCTGTTAAAATCCATAACCTTCATAAAGGCATCTTTTGCAACAGTAACAAAATTGTAATTAATTTAATATTTGATTTTAGAGTCTTGGGTATTTAGAATGAAATTTCTTGTGAACATTTTCCTCTTAGCTTTCCTGAACCTTTTTGATGCAACTTAATTTTTATTTCACTTTTTTTTTTAATTCTTGCGGAAACGTAATAATTTGCTCTGTTATTTTGTAGAGAAACAACTTACCAGCAGTTCGGCAATACTTAGAGACATTCGCAATTAATATTTACTTGAAGTTTCCATCATTGGTAAGCAAGAGGTTTTCTGTTAGTTTAGGGAAGATGGTGAGAAAATTTGGTACACTTTGTGTTGAAGTTTTCATCAGCTGGAGGCTTGTAGCACTTGTGCCAAGCATGAAATATACTAAAAAGCATAATACATGTCTAATAGAGAGAAAGATGCAATATATGTGGCCTGGGAACCAGAACACAAGTGAACTACTCTTTTTCCCTGGCTGCTGATGTTCATTGCTTATAAGGAAACTAACAAATTCTTAAAATCTGAAAATTAATAGTAACAAAGGATGCATGCAGCCTGGGATGGAGACAACAAGCCTTCCATAATATCATTAACTGGATTAGAATAGATCTCCTTGGAAATACTATGCTGAAGAAAAAGGCAATCAAATTGTCCATCATATTTGCCCATTCCACCTTTCTGGGCTTCTAACCATTTTTAGGCAGAAAAAGGCATTAGCTAAACATGCAAAACATGGACAAACAAAACATTGTAATCATTATTATATATATATGACTTTGTAGACGACTTCTTCAAAAGATGTTTACTTTTCCCTCCTACCTGTGCTCATTTCCCACCACCTTCCACTCCTTTGGCTGTATTGTTATATTAAATCTTCTGGAACGCGGCTTCCGAAAAACATTGAAAGCAGTTTAAAAAGGGAGTTACTTGTGGAGGAGCTGAATTTTAGAATTATATTAATGTAGAATACCTATTACTGTGAGTCTGTGAGCCACCATTATTTACAATTTTAGTTGCTACAGTAATTGCACATAATATCTTTTTAATTGTCTTCAGTTTATATTTCACGGAGCTCTTTATGTGATAAAAAAACTTGGTGGATTCCATATGATTTTGTTAAGAGTTGAATCAACCTAGCAGGTATACGACTTAATAATTTAATTTGGAATAATAATGATACTCACAAAGTGCAGACTACACAATGTAATTTTTTTATGGAATGAGGTAACTTCAGGTAAGTATGTAACAAGCCGAATCTGTATCCAGGACAGTAACAAGATAGTTGCATGAAAGTTGTGGCAACTTCCTGATGTCAATGTGAAAATGAATCTATCAGAGGTCATATTTTGAAAATTGAATGCCTCACAATTTATTTTTTATGCATTATGCTTTGCTGTGACTTATGTTATAGAGCTGATACTGGAGCTTTTGCTGGAATACTTAGTAATACATTTATGTTCATGTTCTCACAGATTTATTTGATCATTGGCTTGATTCATTTAATCCTCTCTTTTGAATCCATTTTTTTGGCTTTATTCCCATCTCAGGTTGTCGAACAATTAGTTCCTATTCTACGAGATTATAAAATGAGGCCACAGGTAACTATTATAGTGCTGTCCTCTCTTCTTTATTCCCTTTCGGCATTAGATACTTACTTACTAGTAGATAATTGATACTGAAAGAAAGGATATTTCTAGTTTTTTAACTATCTTAATTTCGTTGGGACTTGAGGATTCAGAAAGATGATTTTATTAATTTATCAAATTTCATTTGACTTCTCTAGTTTGTTTTGTTGGAAATACCAGTGTCAACCTTAATCTAATACCTTAGGTTCCTCCCACTTTGAGACAAGATAAATACCCATCCCTGACATAGGCACAATCTCTCTCTCTCATTCTTATTTATCTTTATACTTGGAGGATTTTATTCATGCATGCACCCTTATCTGGTCTAAATGTTTGGTTTCTGCCTGAAAATAGATAGGTTTTTAAGTTTGGTTGTTTTCTCAGTTTTTCGCATCTTTATTCTTGTCCATTTCAATTGGTGCTCCTGCTATTTGATAGAAACCTATAATGGCATGATAATAGATTGGTGGTCTTCCTAATATTCGCATTTACATTCTTGTCCATGCCTAATATTTGAATTAATTGGATCACAGTGGGAGAGATGGACATTTATGTATTATCTTGTCAATGATTTCTATCTCTTGCACGGGTCGGGTTATTGCAAATTTTACTAAATGTAGCGATGTTTAATTGTCAAACACAGGCACTCTCTTCCTACGTGTTCATAGCAGCAAATATCATTCTCCATACGTCTAAGGAGTTTCAGTCCAGGCATATGGATGAATTACTTCCTCCAATAATTCCATTGTTAACCTCTCATCACCACAGCTTGCGGGGTTTTACGCAGGTCCTGATAGCCTGGACAATCTTTTCATTGATGTAAGCATCATGTCTATGGGTACTTGATACTTTGTTCTGCTATATTTTTGCAGTTGCTTGTCTACCAAGTTCTATCTAAATTTTTTTCTCCATTGGACTTTGGAGCCTCTGCAACCATGGGTTTGGAAAAAATATGCTTTGAAGATTTAAAATCGTACCTGGCAGAGAATCCTGATTGTAAGCGGTATGATATTCATCTTCATTTCTGACATGAGAAATTTTTACTATCCTATGAATTATCATTGCGTTAAACCATTATATTTACATTTCATCCACTTCCATTATCATGTTCCCATGATTGGAATTCTGAGCCACTGTAATTCTTAAACACTTCATTCAGATGGCACCCTTTTGAGTTGCTTTGAAAGGAAGATTATGTGGCTAACTAGTCTTTTGTTATGTCTATGACACGTTCTATTATCATCCATCTATAAGAAACACTTTCTATGTTGCTTATCTTGTTCCTGCCTGATAACAATAGATCATGAAACCATAAGCCCATTATATGTCTTTATGTACCAGTGACAGTGTATGCAGGTTTTCTAACTAAAAAAGAATTACATTTACAGGACATCCATGTTATTGCTGTGATGTTTTCTATGTGTTAGTTTGATTATTCTGTCAATTGTCAAATTTCTCTTTCAGCTTACGAGCATCAATGGAAGGATATCTTGAGGCCTATAATCCTGTTGTCTCCAGTACTCCAAGTGGAATTTTTATCAATCGAGTTGAGGTCAGAGACATTTGTCTGAAGTTTTATATGACAGCTTACAGCAATTATCCAGATCCTGATATTCTCTTCTGGATTCTGTTTCTTTCATGAGCTCCTTTTTAGCCTTCGTTAATTTTTTCAATTCATCTCTGTATATAAAGTAAAGCAAATAATCCATTCTGATATTGCTTGCATTTTTGTTTTTTGATTTTAACTTTTTGTTCTAAAGTGCTTCACTAGTGTATTCTGAATTACTACAGATGACATCTAAAACATAGTGATATAGCAACATATAGTATTTTTATTTCGTCCCTGGGACATGCTATAAATGAATAAGAATCTCTAGTTGGATATATTTATTTTTTTGAAAAATAAATAAATTAGAGCTCCTTATTTACCACCCTTTTGCGCATTATAGGAACTTGAATTTGAGTGCGTCCCAACATCCCTCTTGGAGGAGGTGCTCAACTTTCTTAATGTAAGTACACTATCATTTCTTACGATTTTTCTTGTGTTGCTGGCATCTTACATTTAAGATTTTCAGGATGTCAGGGAAGACCTCAGATCTTCAATGGCAAAGGATGTTGTTACTATCAAGAATGAGAGCTTTAAAGTTGATGAAAATCATAACTACACGAGAGTATTACCTGATAATGGACTCCCTAAAGAAATATTATTTGACTTTCAGAAAAAAGTTACTCCCAACAAACATGAGAAAAGAGATGATAATTCCAGCTCCATTTTCGGAAGCAATTTGTTCCAACAACTTTTAGGTATGTTATTGACATTAATTTTCCTTTTCCCAATTGGTCCAAATTCTTATTAAATAGCATTGACCAGTATTGCTTAATGACTGGTGAGGACGGAAAGTATCTGCCAGCTAATTAGTTTGTGAACAAGGCATGGTCAGTTGAGACAAGATGCCAGGCCAGAAACCTAGGATTTAGGCAATCCAAGTTTGGATACCTTGAAGGACTAATGGTATTCTCGAAAAGCTTAGGATCTCTGAAAATAACCCAACAAGGCTTCTTAAGGACGCAAACTTTTTGTAATCTTCTACTGAATATTGTTGTAGCCATATTTCAAATTTGTCTATTTTAAATGCAGAAATGGAAAAGGAAGATGAACTTCTTGACCAGTCATTACAATCTAGAACACTGACCATGGAAAGATCAAAAGCAAGTCGACAACATCTTATCCTTGTGGCATCATTCCTTGATCGAATACCCAACCTTGCTGGGTTGGCACGGACATGTGAGGTATGTGTGCAGTGTTCATACTAGTATTTTACATAATGCTTGACTAGTAATTTTTAGATATTTCTTACAGAGTTGCATTTTTTATCCGCTCTTGCAGATATTTAAGGCATCAGGGCTAGCCATTGCAGATAAAAGCATACTAAATGACAAGCAATTCCAACTCATCAGGTTTTGATAATGACTTGCTTGCTGCCTGGATTTTTTTTTTTTTTTTGAGGTCTTGTCTTTCATTAAGGGTGTGGCATTCTATTCTGCAATCTGTCTAGTATCATATAATACATAATAGGCCTAATGTCTTAAAAAACCCCGACCTTTTAGCCCCTTTTCAATCATACCCTGACGTTGAAAATTTGTCAATTTTACCCTATTTTGCATTTTTGTGTTTCAATTGTACCCTGAAAAATTAAATTAACGTCTTTTGCGTTTGGAAATTTGTTTAAAACATTCTCCATGTCTCGCATATATTAATTGTATATTTTTAAAATTTATTTAAATTTAGTTAAATTAATTAAGAATTTAAATTAGTGTTAATTTGATTATGGTTTTTAGTTAGTTTTTAAAAATAAAGGACTTATTTGTACTTTTTTGAATAAAAAAGAATTTAATTTCATGTTTAGACTTAATTAATTGAATGATTTCATCAGTTAAGTAAAAAAATTAACAAAAATTAAAATATTGGGGTACAATTGAAAACGGAAAATTCAAAAGTGGGTAAACTTGACAAATTTTCAACGTCGGGGTGGAATTGAAAAAAAGTTTAAAGGTGAGGGGTTTTTGAGTGATTAGGCCTACATAATAAGCAGTGTTTTTGTACATATGCACAGATCTGTAGTGATGCACCCTAATATGTTAAAGTACCTTAAGAACTTGAATTTATCGCAAGTTAAGGTTTGACATTAACAAGACTGGCGGATACTAATTCAATTTGGCTGGGTTATCAAGATTTTCATTGGCATATTAAGATTTTAATCACATTGCACTCATGATTGAGGATAGACCAATTTCTATTCTACCTTAAAACTGTTTAAATAATTAGATGACTGCAGGAAATTTTTTCCTTCATGTGAATGCTTTATATAGATTTCCCACTAGCAAATTGATCTTGGTAGTTTTACTGCATTATTCATTTGCTAGTTTTTTGTCTTTTAGTGTGACAGCGGAGAAGTGGGTTCCCATCATAGAAGTTCCAGTAAATAGTGTGAAGCAGTTCTTAGAGAAGAAGAAGCGAGAAGGCTTCTCTATCTTGGGATTGGAGCAAACAGCCAATAGTGTGCCCCTCGACCAGTATGCCTTCCCTAAAAAGACAGTATGTCACTCTTAAACTTACTTCTTATGTGAGGAATAAACCAAAAGAAAATAAAACATCCTAAAACTAAATAGTGTGAAGAAATTCTCCATCATATGTTTTCTTTAACAGGTGAGCTGTGCTTGAGCAAAGGCAAATTTGGTTTTACATCATCACCTATTTTCTAAAATTAAAAATGTCACATGCTTTCATATTATTTTCACGAGATCTGCAGAACATGTGCTGATTGGATTATTTTGCTAGGTCCTGGTGCTTGGACGTGAAAAGGAGGGTGTTCCCGTTGATATAATCCATATATTAGATGCTTGCATTGAGATTCCTCAACTGGGAGTGGTCAGGTCACTCAATGTACATGTAAGTGGAGCCATTGCTCTTTGGGAGTATACTCGACAGCAAAGATCTCAATAGTTCGCCTTGGATGGATTTTGCCTTGAAGATATGTTAAGAAGCGTATCTTCACAACACCTTTAGTGCTTATAAACTAAGGCTTATTTTACAGAAGTAATTTATTTGTTAAATATTTGTCCAGTTGAAATGTTGTAAAATCAGTTTAGTTTAGTCCTTGTTGCCTTTCACTTTTAAGGGCATTTAAAAGCTCCTGAAAGATTGCTGCATTTATTCTTGTAACTTGAAACTAGAATCATGTTTTGTTATTTATAAATCAAACTCCAAGTTTACTCATGAAAAAATGTCGTGCACTTCAGCAATTTGAGAGGATAGCAACAGCGTGACATCAATCTTAAATCAAGTGGCCAATTTGATACTTAGCTTTGGTATTGAACGAAACCAAGGTGTTGAACAATAGGAAATTTTTCCCTTTATTTGCGCTTTATTTTACTGCTATCTCTCACACAGATGCAATGTTCTTATGTTTAGGATTGTTGAGCAGTCTCATGTTGTCTGCATTTCCTATTGACCTGTGTGGAAACTTTGAATTCATATTATCAAGAGAGAGGAAGGGAGAATAGGTGTTTAAAGCACATGATATTGAGTTGTTAGAAAATGAGAAGAACATGCATTGCTTTATTTGTGTAACAGGAAAGAGTTTGATAGATGAACTAAGCTGCGTGGTTTTGACTCACCACCTAAAAGCACTTCTCAACTTTGAAAACAAGAGTTAATTTAAGCATCTTACTTCACAAATTCAGTGAAGATAAAGGGTTTGTCTTTCTTTGGAGTTATGACCATCTCAATGTCTTCCTTTTTCGCATTTGCTTTCTTCATTTTTATCATCAAAATTTTAGAGCCTCTACAGGTCAAAGCCAAAGTTTTCATGATTTTAATGGATGAAGAACCTGTTTCCTCTTTCAAATCCAAGCATAATATTACCAGGTATCATCCCTTTCTTTGTTTTGCTTATTTGCTTCTAAGCATGTCATTCTGCATCTGATTGCAGCAATTTTGTGTAGGATAGAGGAGGCTATGGATTATAAACAGAGTTTAATCATTGGCCATGACTTATTTTTGGAATCTCTTCTCCAAAAAGGCACCTATACTAAACTCTATAGCTACACTCATGTGCTAAATGGTATTGCAGTACATGTTGAGTCGGAGAAGGTAAATCAATGTACCGAGAACTGTGTTTGACTCAATAATATATAATACTAGTTATAGTTTACCTGTCATTTTCTGATTGCTTACTAAATTTTGAATCTTTTTTCTATGTTTAAGTTTGGATTAGGATGACAGATTATTATAATTTTTTTTTTGCAGGTTTCTAGCATTCTGAAGAATGCATCAGGTATCAGACTCATCCATGAAGATATCAAAATGGAGAAGCTGACAACACATACACCTGACTTTCTTGGCATACCTGCTCATGTTTGGCCGAATTTGGGAGGACCGAAGAGATCTGGTGAGGGAGTGGTGATCGGTATGATTGACACTGGAATCAATCCTCACCATCCTAGTTTTGCAAATACGTCATTGGGTCCTTTAAATAGTACCAAATTCAGAGGGAAATGTGCCACTGGAGAGATGTTCCCCCGAACCGCATGCAATGGAAAGATAGTAGGGGCACAGTATTTTGCACGGGCAGCAATTGCTGCCGGTGATTTTATTCCTAACCGTGATTTTGCATCCCCTTTTGATGCTGATGGTCATGGAAGGTGCATCACTTGAGATCAATATCTTACATGTTATAAGATTTTGTTTGTACTTTTGTGTTCATATTGTGTTTTGACTTTTTATCAGTAATGCCTATTAATTGAAAACTGCGTATAGTATCCAACTTTTGTTTACCCTATGATCGGCATAATTGAACTAAATTTATTGGTACAAACTGATGGTTACAGCCACACAGCATCAACCGCTGCCGGGAACCACCATATACCAGTGATTGCTAGTAACTTCAACTATGGATACGCAAGTGGCATGGCCCCTGGAGCAAGGCAAATAATAACTTGTGTTTTATCTTTTCTCAGGCCTCATATTTCTCTCTCAACTTTAATTCTATCATAAAAAGATCCATTGTAGCTGCTTTTGCAAGTTCTTTTTTCAAATTTTTTCCCTTTCATATAGGATTGCTGTGTACAAAGCTCTTTATACATTTGGGGGTTATATGTCGGATGTTGTGGCTGCTGTCGAAAAGGTATAATAACTGTATGCTAAAACTAGTTAACTGAATCAACTTAATGAGTCTCTTGAATTAAATTTCAACAGAATGTAGCGTATAAAATTTGGATCTTTACAATTTATTGAAATTTATCAGCTAACAGTCTTTATGCCATCGTTTGTTTGCTTCAGGCAGTGGAAGATGGAGTTGATATACTAAGCCTTTCCATAGGGCCATCTAGTGTCCCTCCTGGTCCTTCTGCATTCCTCAATGTGCTAGACATGGAACTATTGTTTGCTACAAAAGCTGGTATTTTTGTCGTTCAAGCTGCCGGTAATGGTGGCCCTTCTTCCAGTTCAGTCCTCTCTTTTAGCCCCTGGATCACAAGTGTTGCTGCCTCCACCACTGATCGCAAGTATAACAATGCAATTGTCTTAGGGAATGGTCGAAGTGTCTCTGGCATTGGCCTTGCTCGTAATTTTTCAGTTCTCTTGTGCTATTGTAATATATTGCATATGTGAATAATGCAGCAACCAAGTTTGCGTATTGCAGTTTAAAGTTTTCTTCATTGATCTGTAAATGAACTATCAATTTCATTCCAATTTTTAAAATCCTGTTGGTATGTTGTGCAGCTCCAACGTCAGGAGAATTCCTCTTCCCAATAGCTTCTGCAGCTGATGTGTCTCTTGCAAATGTCACCAGTGTCGGAGAAGTTGAGAGCTGTCAATATCCGGAACACTTCATCAAATTGTTGGCTCAGGGAAAGTTGATCATCTGCACATATACCTTTGACTTTGAATACGAGGATGCAAGCATTGCAACTGTCGAAGACACTATAAAGCAGATAGGAGCTGCAGGTTTTATAATCACAATGGACCCTGACATGGGTTCTGAGCAGTTGAAGGGTACCACAATGACCACGCAAGTCCCTGCAATTATCCTGAATACCGTGCAAGCTTCCTCGGTATATCACCCAATCATTTAACTCATTTTTCTTTAAGAAAAACAGTTTCCCTTATTTATTCTACTTATGGCCTGATAGAACTAAAAATCGAAAAAATCTTTGTTGTCCTTGTAAATCCACAGAAACTGAAATGCAAAATCTCTTTCATCAATGACCCAAAAAAATCAACGTAGGCTAACTGCTTATGTTACACAGAAACTTCTCTAGTATTTCGTTTCTGTTTCGGAACCGCTTCTGAAACTCCAAAATTCTGAAGTTATGAAAATCACTACAAGTTTGTTTTAAATCACTTTGCAGGCTTTATGGGAGTATTATAACTCTAATACAATCAGAAGCAGGAGAGGAAGAGCTATACTTTTTTCTGCAAGGGCAAGAATTCTGGATGGAAGGCAAGCGTTTTTTTCTGGACAGGCACCAATAGTGGCATCCTATTCCTCTAGAGGTCCCGATGTGAACAATGCACTTTTGCAAACTGCTGATGTCTTGAAACCAAACATCATGGCTCCGGGATCCTCTATTTGGGCTGCATGGAGTCCGAATAGCGAGGGAGATCTTCATATCAAAGGTAAAGTTACAAATACCTTTTGACTGGGGGAGTTGCAAAGAAAATGCCTTGTCATTTGACTCGGACTAAAACTGTGATCAAGAATATGAGATAAATATCCATTTGCCTTTAAAAGACTGACATGTTAACAAAAAATTGTTGCTACTTTTGCAGGGCAGAACTTTGCGCTTATCTCTGGTACTAGCATGGCTACTCCTCACGTTGCCGGTGTTGCAGCTTTAATCAAGCAAAGTCATCCCAAGTGGAGTCCTGCAGCTATCACCTCAGCGATGATGACAACAGCAGATACAACTGACCGCTTTGGCTCTCCCATGTTAGCACAATCGTCCAGCCAGCAAATACCTGCTACCCCATTTGATTTGGGTGCTGGATCCATCAACCCTGCTCGAGCCATTGACCCCGGACTTGTATTCGATACCAATTTTGAGCACTATGTCCAGTTTCTTTGTGCTGTTCCCGGAGTTGATGATGAGTCTGTGAGACGTGCTGTAGGGAAAGGGTGCCCCAATAAGACGAAGGCATGGTGTTCGGATTTGAATACACCAAGTGTGGTCATTTCAAATCTAGTTGGATTGAGAAAGGTGATTCGATGCGTAACCAATGTGAGTAAAAGGAATGAAGTCTACCGAGTGAGTGTGAAAGAACCAGTAGGTGTAAATATTACTGTGAAGCCAAAAGTTTTCTGGATAAGAGGCAATGGCTCAAGGCATATTCGAATTTTGATAAAAGCAAGTAGGGCAATGAGAACATACACATTTGGAGAGATAGTACTGAATGGAAGTAGAAATCATGTTGTTAGAGTTCCTGTCGCCGTTTTTGTTAGCACCACCTTCAAGTAGTGTATTCTAACTTTCTGAGATGTGTATTTTCTTGCTCTATTTTCTGTTGTGAAAGTAAAAGAGATGACAACTCATTACCTTATCGACGTAGCGGAAGCTTGATAAATCTGTTACTTTGATGATTTGTGCAGGAATATCATATAACTGTTCTGATTTAAAGAATATATAGAAACTCGACATCCAAAAGTTCATCGATATAAGAATATCAAAAATGGAAAAATAAAATTTATAATATTGTGATTTTCACTTTTTTAGAAGTTGAGCTGAACTATGATAATTAGGTCAGTTTTTCCTACTCTTGTTCAGCATTGATATAAATTTTGCAACAAACCCCTTCTTCTTTTGCACCTGAACAATTAAAAACATAATATTTCATTGTCATACAAATATAGTAAGAAAGAAGAAATTATTTTTAATCTCACCTCAAGAGTTTTCATCACAGCTTTCATAGCATTGCTTGGAGTTACAGAGTGCTGCCTCTTCTTCTTATCTTTCTTGATTTGGACATCTGTTAACAATCTGCATAACTTCAAATTCAAGAATTTCCAGTTACCTAGACAAGTAGGAGTCTTGTCATGCTTTTTCTTTCTTTGGACAGCACCAACCTACCATGGTAAGCAAATCAACCTGTAAACCATTTCTGACTAATACTTATTCATGCTATCTCTCTTTCTTACCAAATATTCATACAACCAAAAATACCTCTTTGTCCATAATTGGATATTTTTTCATTTTAATAACTTTAAATTTTTATAATTCGACACATGAATGAACTTTCATTTTTTTCTTGAAAATTTGATCAATCCATGCTGTAATATTTCGAAAAGAATTACAAAATTTAAAAGTTTCATGTTGAAACTACCAACATGCGACATTTCATGATTTTATTTGCATTTAATCCATAGTTTAAACCAATTCAATCAAGAAGTTAGTGTTTCTTACATTTTGTGTAGGCTGCAATATATCAGAAGAGAGTGGCTTTGGAATGGGATGCAAGTGAGATGATTGTGGAGGATGATTATGAACAGACTCCCTAAGGCTTTGAGAATAAAGAAGAAGCTGAGCTCTTCTATTAGTTCTATCACCGCCGCCGCGGTGTCCGCCTTGAACAACAAAATAGTGGTGGTGGTGATGGTGATGGTGGTGGTGTTGATTTTTTGATGAGTCCACCAGCTTTCTCTTTGTTGGCTTCTCTTCATAGACACTAACTACCACTGCCTTATTGCATAACTTTGCCTGAAACTAAACAATTATCAACTATGCACATATTTCCATTCGTTTATTTTATTATCAGAAACGCAAATTAATCATAAACATGTACAATATGCACATTATCAGAGAAACACAGAGATGATTTACCATTTTGGTCTGCATGATCAGCAGTTTTGATGGCTGGGAGAAATTTTCTGAGGTAGGTTTCTTTATACAAGAAAAGGAAACATATATAAATATATATATTTATCATCC
Source organism: Mercurialis annua (assembly GCF_937616625.2). Classification (NCBI taxonomy): domain Eukaryota; kingdom Viridiplantae; phylum Streptophyta; class Magnoliopsida; order Malpighiales; family Euphorbiaceae; genus Mercurialis; species Mercurialis annua. The sequence goes on along the minus strand of NC_065573.1, from coordinate 32,995,355 downwards.
TATTTATATATGTGTATATGTCTTATAATCTATTTATATTAAAGGGACGACATAGCTAATAATGCTACCTTTTTCTTATTGTTTTTTTTTTTGATAATTTGAGGAGGAGGGAGCGCTTGTGGGAGGAATCGAACCCACGACCTAGCAGTTTGCTGCTTAGCGCTTATACCATTTGAGCTAAGCTCATTGGTACCTTTTTCTTATTGTTTATTTTTTTTATTATGTTTATTACTGTTGTTAATTTGAAATTAATTAATTATGAGTTCTTTCTAATGTTAATAATATTATTTAGAAACAATTCTTATACACCAAATGTATTACATATAATAATAAATTTTGTTTGATCAAATGTGAAATACTCAAATTGTAATCCAATGGATGATCGATATGATTAATGGTAATTGGTAATATAATTATTTTCTTTTCAAAAGAGTAAAAATATTGTATAAATAATTATCATTAAATAAGTATAATGTTTTCATTAGTTTAAAGAAAAGTAATAATGTTTCATCCTGTGATGAGAAACTTAAATAATATAAAGTCAAGAAATACCAAAGTATGATTGCTAAAAGGGATGTAGAAGCCAAGTTAATGGTAGAGCCAAATCTTTGGTTGGGTCGATTATCTCAAGAAACTCTTATGGCCTTTTAAAACTTTGAAATTACCAATTAAACTTTAGTCAAATTGTTTTTAAGTGAAAATGAGGACCATCAAAAGGGAAATAATCAAACATCTCAACTAGATTAATATCTAAACCGCTAAAAATAGTTTTAAAATTAAAAAAATTATAGAAAAATTAAAATGAATGTATAATTTTTGTTGTCTTATTTTACAAGTTAAACCAACCCAATTCAAATTGTAAACGGATCTTTTTGTTATAAAAATATAAAATAATTATGTAATTAATTTAAAATTAACATTTTAGGTTCTTTTTTTTAGTTTTATGACATATTTATCACTAAAACTAAAATAATATAAAAACAGTTTAGAAAAATTAATAAATACAAGTATCTTAATTACTACTAAACAAATTATAATTGAAACGTATAAAATAATTTTATTTCTCTTTCAAAGTATATCATTTGATTATTTTACATTTGATCAACTAAAATACAAAGTATTTCTAAATAATCGTAGTGAAGCTATAAAGAGTTCTCACTCAAACTCAAAATATTACATTTTCACTAATTATATGTCAACATATAGAAAATTAAATATAATAATATGACAGAATAATTGCGTCATATCTATATAAAAAATTATATCAACATATTTAGGAAATTCCATAAAAAAATTTAGATTTTATAATTTTTTTTGTCCTTTTCTAAAATGAATTTCTAGTTAATAAGTAAAAATACTATCTGCATAGGGTGTGTAATAATATTTAACCTAATAAAAAATTAAAGTGAACAAGAAATTTAGTTCAGCTCAATTTAGCAATTAGAAAATTTTAGTTTTTCAATTCAGTTTGATTATAATCATAAAAATAACATTCAATTAAATTTAATACAAATCGAATAGAAAAAATCAAACACATTGATTGCTGTAACTTTTTAATAAGTTATATTTTTATAAATTTGGTTAAAAAATAAATTAAAAATTTCAATCAAACTCGATTTATTCGAGACACTTCTAATTTTTACTATTTATCAAATAAACGGTAGTTATAGTTATAAAGTTCAGTGGTACCAATTAACTGTGTGAAGAGTGAGATTTGTTTTAATTAACGTGGGACAATTAATAATTTATTAGAAGGTGAAGCTGTTATTTTTTTTGGATGAGCCAATCTCTTTCTTACACCTTCCTCCTCCACGTGGCAATGAAAATCACAGAAAGAGCCAACACTGCATACCTAATTCCTTCATTTCTATTGTATATACATTAATGCATCATCTAATCGCCAGATACTCTTTCTTTTTATAAATATAGTAAATCAATATTTTATTAATACAAAATAGAAATTTAATTCTAATGATATGTGTATGAGGTTGAGAGTTCGACCCTCAACAGTCAACACTCGCGGACAGTGTGCCTATTTAAAAAATGTCTAATATTAATTTCCGCTAACCCCGCTAACAATTAGAATAGACTATTTTTAACAAAAAAATATATTAAATGAGAACTGAATGAATATTAAAATAATTTTTTTTATAAAAATAATAAATAAATCTTAACTCCACTAATACATTTACTAAAAAATAATATATTATATAAATAAGTTTTAACATATAAGGAATATAACACTCATGGCAAAAACTATTAACGCATCTAAAAAATGTGATCATTAAATTAACGTAAATTTAGTTAAAATAAATAATCAAAGAAACTACTGCCAATCTATAAAATAATTCGCAGTGGTAAAAATATGAACTTTGATTATATTAAATAAAGATGAAAGAATAATAAAGTTAGAGTTTTTTTATATCAATTTGTTTTAGTCACGAGTCTCTCTTTCTATTGTTACATATAGTAATTTATATTTTTAGCAATATATAATTTTTTCTTTGATTGTTTAAATCGTATGAGTTCGACGGTTTAGTGTTTAATTTATGATCCATAGCTTCATTTACATTTTTATTACAAACATAAATTTTATTTTTATTTCTCCGTAGTTTATGTCAGCTGTGAAATTCCGATATTTTGGGATTCCGAACTTTACGCGAAATTATGTCTTGGATTGTATCATTAAATTAGGTACATGATGTTTTTCAAAGTGATGCTCCATAAGTTCCGCAATTAATTAATTTCCGCCAAATTCACTCAAACTAAGTTCATGAAATCTATCAATATTTCAAAATTGTTCGGTCCGCTATATAAATAAAAAAATTAATAAGGAAGCACGTGTATTAGCACAATCAGTAAAAGAAATCCATATATATTTGTTGCTTAAAAAGAAGGATATGTGGGCAAAATTTAACAAATTTATAGAAAAACTAACAGCATGAATTTTATTGATATAAAATAGAAGTTGAGGAGATTTATGTTATGAAGAAAACAAAAAAGACTATGACATAGAGGGAAGAAAATTGAGAAACCATCAATGTAAATTATCCAAGTTTAATATAGTCAATGAGAAAAACAAAAACAAAATCCTGCTAAAGTAAGAAGGAGGTTCTGACTAGCGGTTAGATAGGACAGATTTTATATTCTTTTTGGCAGCCGAAATTGAAGATTAGATGTAATAAGGCCAAATGTCGTAAAAACCAAACCTTTCATAAAAGTTTTACGAAAGTTCCGATTTTTTAATTTTGTCGATTTTGTAAAAAATTGATTATTTGATTTTTTAAAAATTCCGATCTTTCAATTTTATTAATTTTGGCCAAAAATGGATTACTTAGTTTCACAAAAGTCCTGACCTTTCAATATATATGCATGCTACGTAGGCGTCACATAGGAAAAATTGAAATCAAATTGAGAGTTGGCCACAATTGAAATTAAATAATTTGTTTTTGGTCAAAATTGACAAAATTGAAAAATCGGGACTTTTGTGAAAATTTTATGAAAAGTTTGGCCTTTTTATGACATTTTGTAATAAAAACATTTGGACCCAAAATTTGAAGAAAATATTATTGTTTGTTAAAATATTTATTTAATTGTTTATTATAGTTATAAAGTGAAGCTGCAATAGTAACTGCAAGAACACACGTGTCTTCGAATTCCTGAAACCATTTCATGTAATTCAAATCCTTCTTCTATAGTCAATCCAAACGGACCAAACCTGCTATACCTTCAAATCCACCTGACTATTTGGTTTTGGGACAAATATATTTAGAGTAACTGAATTTTTCAAATTATTTTAAATAATTTATTTTTCTAATCATTAAGTCTTAATATCTTTCAAATAAATATTTTCAATTTAATCTTTAATAACATAACATTTGAATTAAATAGAATTACACTCACTAATTCAATAATATCTCAGTGGCAAGATTAATTATTGAAAGATTACTACAAATCTGACATGGAGATAAGTGAAAATTGTTTAAAGAGGAGTTTTTGTAGTTTTTTAAATTTAGATTTTAGTTACAGCCATTTCCTTCGCCACTGTCACCATTATTCTTTTATCAAACCATCATTTTTTATATCTATTTTTTTCTTTCTGCTTGATTTTCTGTACTCATACTTCGGTGATTTACAAATCTTGTTTTTCTTTTTAAATTTTTTTTTTCTTGGTTTCATTAATTCTACTACAGTTTTTCTTCATTTTTTCTTTAGTTTTCTGCAATTATGGTATAATTTTCTACAATTCTGCCTAGTTCCTTTACGGTTCTGCATGATTTGTTCCGATAAAATATTTTTCTTCAACTCCCTCAATTAGCCCCTTCTTTTGTTTTTTAGAATCAAAATCCTCATATATATTTCAAATTATTCAAATTAAATTACAGGTTGAAGCTTGTATTATTGAATATTTTGTTTTAACCGGTTATTTCATATCATTGTCAATTCTATCAAGTTGCTTTTGATAGTTTGTTGTCTTTATTCATCCCCAATTGGATGTTTATTTTCCCTTTGTGGGTGGTTATATACAATATTTACTTGGGCAAGAGGGGCTTCTCAAATGGCCCCTCTAGCTCCCGTCCTATGTCGTCAAGTGGTGGAACTTCGCTATTATCAGGTAAGATTAAATTGTTTTTATATTATTATTTTTTAATTTAAATGATCAGGTACGCTATGCCGGTGTGTCTTGTTCTGAATCATCTCGACATTTCAATTTTACGCTCTACAAAATTAAGGTAATATTTATATACTCTAGTCGACATCAACGGTAAGTAAATTCATTTTTAAATTTTATTGTTTTATATTGCTACCGTTCGTTTAACAAATTATTCACGCATTGATATTATGATTTGTTAAACGAATGTGTAATTGGATGGCTCTATTAGTAGCCGCTAAGTCCACTTTTAGTTTCGTTATTTAAGAATGGTTCATCATCTCCAAGAGATGGCCTTTCTTTTTATATATTTATATATTATTATCTTTGGCAAAAAAAAAAATTCAATAATATCTCATATAAATTAATATTTATTTTAAATAAAATACATAATTTAATGACATATGCCAATGCGATACATATCCTTAAATTAGATAATCATATAACAAAATATGATCAATTTTTTTATAAAATAAATATAAAAATTTGATATCTTTTTATTTATTATGTCGAACTTATTTATCTATAATTATATTTCTTTTCACAATTTATAATGGGTTCAATTATATTTTTAAATTTGTCTTTTCTAATAAAGTTGTGATTTAATTTTTTTAATTCCATTCTAATTGAGAAAACTCTGATTGTATATTATTTAACAAATTTGAGTAGTTTTATTTTTATATCTTCATATTCATATTGTATTAAATGCATCATATTTTTTTAAAATTAGTCTTTATAAACACATTAATTGAAGAAGGTAAAAAAACAAAAATAGCGTAAAAAATATTCTAAATATAAAAGTTGTCAAATAGAATAAAACACCAAAAATAAAAAATATTCTCAAACAGAATGGAACAAAGGGAGTATAAAGTTATTAACTAAAAAATATATCTATATTTATAGTTTACGTCAAAAATAACGTCTTTTTAATATCTACAATTTTATCTAAATGAATAAATCAAAAAATAATAGAGATAATATTTTTCAATAAATAACTTAAAAATATCAGTTAATTATAAAACAATTAATTTTTTTCCCTCAAACCTTTTGTTAATTTTAACTGAGTTTAAGTTCGAAATGTTACGTTATTGAAAATAATATTAAAAAAAATAAAAATAAAAAAACATTTCAACATTTTCATTTACTTTTTTTTGTCAGAACTCTTGTATGTCTTTTTCTCATATATTTCACTATTTAAACCCACTCTAGCTCTCACTATAATTCACTGCAAATTCTGTTTCTTGATTTCTTTGTTTCTTATTGAATTCTCTTGCTTTTGGCCGTTGTTTTTCGTTTGAGGAAGCCATGAATGCTCTTGCAGCTACCAACAGGAACTTCCGCCATGCAGCTCGCATTCTTGGCCTCGATTCTAAGCTTGAAAAGAGCCTGTTGATCCCTTTTAGAGAAATCAAAGTAAGTAATCTCTTAATAAAATCGAGTCTTGATACTAATGGTAACGGAGTTTGATTATTTTTCTGTTAAGGTATATACATACGTATACATATATGTTTTTCTTGATGATTTACATATATGTGAATTTGGTGCAGGTTGAGTGCACCATCCCAAAAGATGACGGGAGCCTGGTCTCTTATGTCGGATTCAGAATTCAGCATGATAACGCTCGTGGTCCTATGAAAGGCGGTATCAGATACCACCCTGAGGTATATCATCTTGTTTTACGATGTTAGCAGAATGCTGCTTAGCGCTTATGCTAAACATATGTAAATATATGTCGCATGCCAAAACATAGATTTGTTTCGTGTTAATGGTTGATTTTATGCTAACTAGCAACTAATCTATGCTATGTGATTTTTCTTTGAAGACAAAAAAATTGATTCTTTAAATTTTGATTTTGATCATAGATCAACCTCAAAAAAGAAGTTTTAAGCTAGTGAATTATTATGGAATTCAATATAAAGATTGAGATCTCATTCAAATGTTTGGATGGTATGTCTTTTTGCATGTTGATGATCGATGATTTCTTGATCTCAGATTGATAATCTGTTCGATTTCCAGAACAAAGTTGATAGGAATTGAAGCAAAAGGTTTAGAATTGCTATAAACTAAAGTTATTATACACTGAATGTGAATAAAAGAGAAGTGTTGAAGTTCTTACTTTTGAAGCTTAAGATGATTTTATTTATTCTTTAAAAAAATTAGTTATAGTATTTGGAAGTTCCATTGTCATAGATATGTTTTTTTAACTATCCATATAAATCTATCCTAACGAATTAACGGGAACTTATTTGATAAGATAATTATTTCGATACCGACAAAAGTTAGTTATTATGCCTTTTTAAGAAGTTAAAAATAGTTTTTCGATGATGAAACCGGAACTATGGGAGAAATTTTATATACATATATGTTGAATGACGGCGTTATTTGTCGTTTTTCGATTATTTTTAAGAGTAATAATATTGCTTATATTTGTGAATCAAGTTTAATAAGTGCTAAAGTGTATGCTTTATCACCAGAAGCATTTTTTATCAAATGTATCTAATGAATACTTGGAAGGCTAAAAGTGCATAAGTTGATACTTTAATTTGTGACATTGATTATTGAGATTTCCCATTTGAACTATATGCAAACTCTTTATTTGGGTGAATTGACTACATAATCTAAATAGAAATTGGATATTTTTATTGTTTTAGGTTTAAAGAATCATGTATAAGTAGCATATAGGCTATTTCTCATTCTTAAAGTTGGTAAGTTTAAGTTAAAATGAGAATATAACATTGATTATACTGTTAACTGAATCCTATTAAATAAGTTTGTTTTTCCGATGATGCATTAACAATATTATTTGAGAAATTTGGTTTAGTACATTGAATGACGTGTTATTTTGTCGTTTCCCGGTCCGTGTTATTTTGTCGTTCTCCGGTCGGTTATTCGTGTAATGATACAGGTTATATATGTTGCCTAAAAGTTTAATTTTACATTAAATGCTAAAGTGTATGCTTTTGTCGCCATTGATGTTCTTTATCAACTGAATATAAAGTTAGAGTTGAAAGGCTAAATGTTTAAAGTTGACATTCTATTTTGTAGCATTGAATATTGAGATCTCGCTGTTGAACACTATGAAAGCTTTATTTAGGTGAATTAAATGCGATATCTATAAAGTAATCGAATGTTTTTATTGTTCAAGATTTACTGAATCATTTGTAGATAGCATAGAAGTAATTCTCGATAGTAAATGTTACGATAAATGAATGTTTAAGCAGTTCCGCACTTATCTGGGTTCTCTGCTTACTGATTTAAAAGTATTTGTATTATAGGTTGATCCTGATGAGGTGAATGCTTTGGCTCAACTGATGACCTGGAAGACAGCCGTTGCGGACCTTCCTTACGGTGGAGCTAAGGGAGGAATCGGCTGTGATCCCAGAGAATTGAGCATAAGTGAATTGGAACGCCTTACTCGTGTTTTCACTCAGAAGATCCATGATCTTATTGGAGTTCACAGGGATGTTCCTGCTCCTGATATGGGAACTAATGCACAGGTATATCTTTTCCGTTTTTGGCCTAATTGATTCTGTTTTCGTACTCAATCCTTTATCTCGACTTGAGCAGACAATGGCCTGGATGCTGGATGAATACTCAAAGTTTCACGGTCACTCATCTGCTGTTGTTACTGGCAAGCCGATCGTAAGTATGCTTAAAAGAAAATGAAATATTATGCGTAGAACAAACTGGAATAAAAGAATGATTACGTTTCCGATATTAAAATGGCCTTGCAGGATCTTGGAGGATCATTAGGTAGGGATGCAGCAACTGGCCTTGGAGTTGTCTTTGCAACAGAGGCTTTACTTGCCGAGTACGGAGAGTCCATTGCTAATCAGAAGTTCGCTATTCAGGTTTTTAGTTGAACTTCTTATATGACTCGAACAAGATTAGATGTTTATAGTTTTTAATGTAAACAAGAAGTTTATGACATGTAGGGATTTGGGAATGTGGGATCTTGGGCAGCTAAGTTTGTTCATGAGAAAGGAGGCAAAGTTGTTGCTGTCAGTGACATTACTGGTGCAGTTAAGAATCCAAATGGACTCGACATCCCCGCTCTGCTTAAGCATAAGGAAAACAACCAAAGCCTCAAGGATTTCCAAGGCGGAGACTCTATGGATCTGAACGAAGTGCTTGTTTGCGAATGTGATGTTCTCATGCCAAGCGCATTGGGTGGAGTCCTCAACAAGTATGCAATCTTTTAGTTCTTTTTCGGTTTTCCCCTTTGCTCTCATTTCTTGCTTCATTTTCGGGAAGTGTCGATAAACGTTTTGGACTTTGACCATGGGTAATTTTGTTTGAAGGGAGAATGCTGCTGACGTGAAGGCGAAATTCATTATAGAAGCTGCGAATCACCCCACTGATCCAGAAGCAGATGAGGTTTTTACTTTTAGCGCAATGTCGTTACTTAATTACGCAAATTTCATCTAGATTTGCAGTTAACTGAACAATTTAGTTACCGAAGCCAGTCTATTTCTGCAGATTTTGTCCAAAAAAGGAGTCGTGGTGCTTCCCGACATCTACGCGAACTCAGGGGGCGTGACTGTGAGCTACTTTGAATGGGTCCAGGTAAATTACAGGATAATCATAGTGAATTGATTTCTCTGCTTTTACCGATATGCTTACTGTGTGTGTTGCAGAACATTCAAGGGTTTATGTGGGAAGAGGAGAAAGTGAACTTTGAGCTGAAGAAATACATGATGAGGTCTTTCAAACACATTAAGGCAATGTGCAAAACTTATGACTGCAACCTGCGAATGGGAGCCTTCGCTCTCGGTGTTAATCGTGTAGCTCGCGCTACTCTCCTCAGGGGTTGGGAAGCTTGATGGAGGAGATCTTCCATTTGTATCTTCGATCACCTCCGACCCAATGCCGGGCTATTGGCGTAAAATTATCCGCATGTTTTTTTTCCTGCTTTCTAGATTTCTATTTTTTCTGAGACATGAAATGCTGTGTGGTTTACAGCAGCTGCAAGTTTTTAATTAAGGAGGTGATTTATGAAAGAAATAAGAAATGAACTTGATCATTTTGCATAATTAATCTTGGTTCATTGCTTGAATACATGGTGTCTTATTTTTTTTGAAATTACAGTATATATATGGCTGTAAATTTTGCACTAAACAGGAACAATGAAACTGGTTTCATTGCTACTTTTCAAATTTAGCAAACTGAGATTTCTTTGGATATAGATGCCTATTATGGCATATCTTTTTTTGTCCCAGTTGTAAATTTTTAATATTCCAATGGTCACATGGGAGTTGCTAAAAATATTAATATACTATCATACCAAATCAAGGAGTAATTTATGAAAATTTGTAGAAGTTTTCAGTTTTGAGTTCAGAGTTTTCATATGATTATAGAGAAATTAATTTGATCGTTTATCATGCGACCATATCTATTTATTTAGGAGTTTAATACTTTTATGGTGAATTATTTATCACTTTTATGGTAAATTTGAAAAAAATAAATTATTTCTTTAATATAGTTCATGGTCCATTTATTGATCACTTTAATGTATGATTTTTTTTTCTATTTTCTAGTGAGAAAATCTTCTCTGTTCTGTAACTCAGTTCATTAGCTAAAGATGATGCCTTGTTCAATTCAAGGAGATCATAATAAATATCACAGGTTTTGCAATCTTTATCAGCCTCTTGACAATATTTATAACATACTTAATGGAATTATAGCTGAGGTGGCACTCATTTATTGGTGTAAAATAACCTTAACCTCAGCTAATTACACCAATGGAGCCGTGACACCTCAGCACCGTGTATGAATTTAAGAAAAAATGGTAGTTCGTGCATGAAAATGAGAAAATTTAAACTGTGATTAAAATGAAAAAACGTTTAAAGTTGGTGAATTTATATGACATTAACCCATCTTAATTTATCAATAAATATACTGCATGTAAAAAGAATTGCAGGCAACCATATGATATGAATGGAAAGCTCATGAAAGCCTTGATTACGTTGAAATGGTATTAAAATTTCAATTCCTTTGGCAACTACATGATTACAACAACAACAACAAATAAAAACTGGATACAACAATTAAAGATTAACTTACAAAACAGCATCTATCTATTATTTTTTGGAGCTGCCAGGGGTTTCATCCTGCCAGGTTGCTTGCCATTGTTTGTCGTAAAATGTCGTCTCTTCCACCAGCTTTTTTATAGTTTCTATATCCTCATTCTTCCGGATTACAAGTACTCCAGCCACAGCTATAAACAATAATGTCTTACAGAAGAAGTTGCCCATTTGGTCTACTAGACCAACACCGGTTAAACTATCCACAAAGTATGCCATGAAGAATCCAACCATTGCAGCTCGTCCTGCGCAAAACTCACGAAATAGGATTAGTTAAGAATCTTAAAATCATACAAATCAAAACAGGAGCTATCTGATGGACATAATAGAATCGGAAAAGGATAAGAACGAACCATTAAGTAGTTCTGCTTCAGGTAGATGGAATCTTTTCATCCATGCCCACCATGGTATGATCGAGGTGTCGAAAACTACTGGGTCATCGTTGCTTGAAGTTTCTGGAGTGCTCTCAAGCCATTTTCTCCTTCTAACCTCTAGAAAAATAAAGAAACCATGAAACTCCACCAACCGATAAAAGAAAAGAGAATGAATCGAGAAACTCATACATAGAATCCCAACTTCACGCCGACCTTCCTTTTTCTTCCAGAAATAAGCAATGTATTATGTATACGAAGTTATAGTTAAAAGTAGATGGGAAGCATTAACAGTGAATTAAAATCTTTTCCACCCCAATAACATGAATTGTTAGGCCACTCAAAATGTAAAGGATATCATTGAGTTCAAATCAATGTGGCAAATTTCTATCAGATGAATCTTGTTGACCTTTGAAAGGAAAAATAAAAACAAGAGTAGACTGTAAATTGTTCTGCAGTTGAAATAATAACTCGAATACTCTTAAGACCACCTTGATAGCTCCTCCTATAATACCAAAATGTTCTAAACAAAATTTTCATTTCAAGCTTTTGAATTGAGATGGGACTCTCCAAAATACAACCATAACCCACAATGGAGCATAGGTTATGCACAGTCATTGTAATATTAAGGCATCCTCTCTTCTAAAAGCAGTTATGTAAAACCTCCGATAACTATCGCAGCCCTCTTAACCAGGTAGCAGGCCGAAATAGGACAAATCACGCAACACCTATCATCAATTATGTAAACAAACACCCATGAGAACAAATTGTCTGCTTAACCTAATACATGTCTAAAGTGATGGTTACAGCCCGTACCGGACAATGCAACTACTCATACCCTTTTCCTCCACTCTCACCAGCAATGCTCAAATCATGAACTGACTATAAGTCTAACCTAGAAAATGTGAAATCCATGGTTTAAACTTGATTTCAACTCCAATCAATTAACCAAAAAGATAAAGACACATACTTTGGTCCATTACATTTACAATTCCATTATAGTTTATACTTGATAAAGTTCGCAACTTCAAAATAAACAAACTTCAAAATGACATAAAACTAAAGAAAATTAACAAAACAGAACTCACCAGCATCAATAACAGCATCCCAATCAGTACTCCCATCTTTCTGAAACTGTTGCAAATCCCAAGTCCCACCAATCCATTTAGCGTCTACAAATTTAGTTTCCACCTTCACTTCCTCACCCTTCACAGCCCCATTACTCCCCAGAGAGGTCTCCACGGCAGCGGCGGCTGGAGCTGGCTCAGCGACCTTCGGCTCCTCCTCTACAGAAGCTGGTGAAACACCAGCACCGTTGTCTGCAGAAACTTTTGGAGGAGAGAAAAGAAGGGGTGGGTTAGTGGGTGCGAGTAAGAAAGTTGGCTTGGTGGTGAAGAGTTGGGGTTTTGGGGAAAATGAGCGGAGGAATTGAGTAGGCGGTGGCGGAGAGAACAAAGCCATGGAAATGGACATGGTTGGGGTTTGTTGAAAGAGGAGAGGAGTTTGTTTGGGGTTGAGTTCAGTTCATGGCTGTGTTTGAGTGATCCAGTTTATCCTCAGCCTCACAAAATGGCAAACGACATGGGTATTACTGCCACTATGCTGCTCCTTGGACTCGCTACACTTCAATAAATGTTTTTTCTTTTTTCTAATGTATTAATTTTCTGGTTTATTTATTTATTTTATTTACTCTTTAAATAACACAAAGTATGAATTGAGTCATTTTAGATCAAAAAAATTTATCAAAACTTATTATTTTCTACAAGCTAATTAGAGTAACATTTTATTTTTCAATTTTAAACCATGGATTTCATTTTTATTATTTTTCAATAATCCTTCACTTATTATTTTTCAATTTTGTTAATTTTTATACATGATAAATTATAGTAACATTTTATTTTTAATAATTATTTATATATTCCAAATAATAAAATATTTAAATCTATTAAAACATATGAATTCTAATTATCTCCGATCTTCCTCAAAAAAAGAAAAAAAAATCTCCAATCCTATCCAATGTCAAAGCCAGAAAGATTTCTTTTTCTAATATTGTCTAAAGACACAGACTCTTGTTGTTCATGTTAGGACACAAAATAAAAATGTCAATTGGGACCAACATAGTGAGTAAAATAATATAAGTATATCTTGATTTTGTAAAACATAAATGTGGCGATCATTTGAAATAAGACATATCAGCTCATACCTGATCATTTAAATTAAATAATAATATAAAAAATTCAATTTAATACCTGATAGTAGATGCGTTCCACCAATTGACGACGGAGAGTAAGAAGTGCTTGAGATGCCTCTTTTTAGAAGTATATGTCCAAAAAAATCAAAAAAATTACAAACAAAGAAAATATTAGCAATTGGAATTTATAAATTAATATCATTTTTAACATTTGGACTGTTTTGGATACACCCATAAAAGGGAATAGTGAGTAAAAAAGATTTAAATATACCCATAAACTTTAATACAATTCAAATCATGTAAATGGAATTTTGTCCAGACATATTGACGGTTGGTATGCATTCTTCTGAGTATTTCTCCTAAAATGATATGAAATCTATAATTTTGTATTTCTCCTAAAATGTTGAATCTAGTATCTTGAGGTTCTAACTCTACTAGACTTTGATTGAGTTTTATTTTAAGAAATACAATTTTGATCTTAGTAAAATAATTAGTAAAAATTAAATTCGACTCAATTTTGTAATATATAAAAAAAAAAATTAAGAATTATGTTTTTATATAAAAGTAATTATATTATTGTAAACATATAGATAAATATAAAAAAATTAAAGCTTGATTAATTTTGTAATTTTGTAGAGCTGTGTATATTGGGATCAACTCGAATAAAATAATGGAATTGCTTGCAAATTGAATTGATTCAGTTACATTTTTGTTTAATAGACATTCGGCATTCCTTTATAACTATTCCATGATTAAATGCCAAGTTAATCTTAGCCCGCTTAGACTATTTATTTAATTTAATTTAATTGAACAATACAGATCATTAAATGTACCTATGTACGTAGATTAGAGATTGGTAATGACTCCATGAACCCAAAGTAAACTGTTTTATATTGAGAGCTAAGAAATCATACGTTTGTGATGATGGCTGTGCCGTACACTCTGAATTAAACAGTAAGCAATCGTAAGTGCATGCATAGAATCAAAATGGCAATACCTGCGCAGCTTTCTTCAACTTTTCAATTCTCACAAGCTTCACTTCGTTAATACTCTATTAATCATTTTAATCTACGTGTAACCGTTCATAATTAATAAATTAATTAATCATGTTTATAAATACCCTTAATTCTTTTAATTAATTAACTTCCCATCTTCAACTTCCCACTACTTACTCTTTTACCTCATTTTTCATAACTGCTCAATTTAACCTTCTGCTCCTCGATTTCCTCTGTTAATTTAATATGAACATGACGATGAGTTTCTTCTTCATCATTCTATTTGCTCAGCACATTAGCTTATCATTTGCCACAACAAACTATAACGTGTTAAATTATGGAGCCAAACCAAATGGCTTGACTGATTCGACCGAGGCCTTTCTCAATGCATGGGCTGCAGCTTGTGGTTCCACTGGTTCGTCCATGATTTACGTACCTAAAGGAAGATATCTACTTGGCTCCATGTCTTTTAAAGGTTCCTGCAAAAGCACTTACATCACCATTAGAATAGATGGCACTTTAGTGGCACCTGGTGACTATCAAATCTTAGGCAAAGCTAGCCACTGGCTTAGTTTTGAAGGAGTTAGCGGCGTTTCCATTGTTGGTGGAGCACTTGATGCTAAGGGATCCAATCTCTGGGCTTGCAAGGCTAAAAACACCAACTGCCCTACTGGTGCTACGGTACTACTACTAATTTGCATTTTCATATTCACGAAATAGAATTAATTATAGAATGAGTTTATGGAATTCTTATTATGTGTGTTGCTGCAGACACTGATGTTTACAAACTCAAACAACATAAAGATCAATGGGTTACTGTCATTAAACAGCCAAATGTTCCATATTGGCTTCAATGGGTGTCGAGATGTGAATGTTAAAGCTGTCAAAGTAATAGCTTCAGGAGATAGTCCCAACACAGATGGCATTCATGTCCAATACTCCGACAACGTTGTCATAATGAATTCCGTAATTAAAACAGGCGATGACTGCATTTCCATAGGCCCCGGTGCAAAGAATCTATGGATCGAAGGAATCAGATGTGGCCCCGGTCACGGTATTAGGTAATGTTGACCATCACCACCGTTGAATAATTTATACATAGAGATCATGTTACACACCAATACTAATTTTTAAGAATTACAAACATGTTGCAGCATAGGAAGCTTAGGATGGGAAAAGGAAGAAGAAGGGGTGAAAAATGTGACAGTAAAAAGAAGCATATTTAGAGATACAACAAATGGATTTAGAATAAAGTCATGGGCCAGACAGAGCAGTGGTTTTGTAGAAGGAGTTCGATTCATGGACGCTATTATGCATAACGTTCAATATCCTATAATTATAGACCAACATTATTGTCCTCACAGTTTAAACTGTCCCACAGAGGTATGCATGCATATCTTCAATCTATCAAACTAATTACTACTACTCATTTAGTATAATTGTACTAATAATTTGAACTTGTAAATTTTCAAATAGGTGTCTGGCATTAAAATTAGTGATATAACATATCAAGGAATCAGAGGAACATCGGCTACAGCAGTTGCTATAAAGTTGGATTGCAGTGCCAACTTCCCATGCAAAGGAATCCAATTAAAGAATGTGAATTTGACACATTTACATCAAGTAGCTCAATCATCTTGTGCTAATGTACTCGGAAATTCAATTGGTCTTGTTCAACCTGATGGTTGTTTGTAAATCCAAAATGGATTATTATAATTAGATGTTCTGTACAAAATTTTCCATTACTAGTACTCTTACTTGATACCCAAATCATATATTTATTCATTTATTAATTCTTATCTGTAAGAGTTTAATCATGTGCATGTAACCAAGTTTTAAGTGAAAGAATTTAGATTTTACTGTTGGTCAAAATTTAATTCTTCTTCATACTATAATTTTTTTTTTTTTGGTAAGCCCATCCGGTTTCCAAGGCTTCGCCCTGACTAATCCGGATCCGACCCGCGTCGCGCACCTGGCATGGTGGGTGAGTCTGCCAGTGGGAATTTTCTGCATTCACAAGGACTCGAACCCGAGACCTTACTTAAGCGATATCAAGCCGCTTACCACTTGTACCAACTCCCATTGGTATCTTCATACTATAAATTAAATCCACATCAAATTCACCTCAAATCCATGTCAAGTGTACAAAATAATATAAACTACCGAAATCAACGTCAAATCTATCAACGAGATCCATCAGATGAATATTAAAATTGAATTATGATATGATTTGAATACTAAAAGAAACAACCAAAAATTTACCAAAAAACTCAGGTGGTTAACTCTAGGGGTGGGTTTTTAAATATAATATTTTTGTAAATATTTATAGTTTTAGGTATTTTAAAAAGTATTTTTCCGAGCTAGTATTTCTGTATTTCTTCCGGATAATTGTGTAAAAATCTCTTTAAATTAAAGAATGAAGAACTTGTTTTATTATGAAGGGTTTGATAACACCTTTTAAACTCAACTTAATTAATTCAATTAAGTTAAAAATTACTTAAATAAAGTATTGATTTAAAATTTCTACTTAACTATTTAATTTTAGTCGGTTGACAACAGTCAACGGTCAACTATTGACTATTGAAGGTTGATTGTTGATCAATTATTATTGATTTTTCTTTATTGTTGATCAAATATTAATATCTACTTTTTTTTTTGAAATAAAAAGTTCTATTAATCAAAAGCTGATTGATCAGCCAGTACATAGAATTTGATAATCGGAGGGACATGCCCCAACCAATTAGATAAACTAAAATAGTCATATGCTACCACATGAGATTTTCTATCGTAATTAAAACAATATATATACATCTCAATTAAGGTAAAGTAGTCATGTGCTATCAAACTGATAATATTACAAAGCAAACAGTTGTTGTTGAAGGCATCCATTACAACCTTTAAAATAAAGGGAATTAGATTAGCTTCGCTTGCCATGATAATACTAACTTTAATCGCACGACTGCTACAGCTAGCAGCTATAACTTCATCGTTAAAGTCCCTAATCACATATTTTGTGACAAATCTCTTCTCTTTAACACTAAAGACATCATCTATACCAACGAAAAATATATCGATATTTGGTGAAATCCGTCGTAAGATGGTGGCTCTAATTGTTTTAGAGATCCAAATCGCTTGCATCGCAAAAAACAATTTCATCTCCAACGATGAAAAAAACTATTCTTAATTTTAATTAAAACAGATCTAATAAAATTAAGATACTAAGGTAGAAAAAAATTTATAAATCTAGATTAAAATTGGCCAAGAAAGAAACTTTATTCAAAATTAAAGACAAAAACTATGAAAAAGGCTAAAAAAACTGAATTTAAGAGATTGGGGAGGTGATTTTTGGCCAAGAATGGCCAAAAACCACCTCCCAAATGAACAAAAAAGAAAAACTTACTAGGATTTGAGAGGTTTCTCAAAAAAGAGAGAGACGGCTAGGTTTTAAATCGACTGGATTTAATGTGTGTGGGATACAATAAAAAAAGAACTATTAAATTGTACATATTAATATCTACTTTAGTTGTTCATTTAGTTAAAATTGTACATATTAAAATCGTGGGTGTTTTATCTTAAATTATAAAAATAAATATAAATATAACCCTATTGGTCAATAAATATATTGTAAATTAACTCATAAAGTCATTTATGAATAAGGAATACATTTGAAATATAATAACTAAAGTCATATTAAAATTCTAAATGGACAACTAATTAGAGATAAATATATTTTACTAAATGAACAATTAAAAAGAAATGGAAGAAGTATTATATATGAGTTGATTTTACTCGCTTAACCAATTTATCAAATATTATTATTTCTTTTATTTGAATATCAACCCCTAACTCCTCTTAGATTACCATGAAATCTAATAAAAAATTAATTGATTCTTTTTTGGTTTTGTACATGAATATAATAATATTAAATTTATATAAATCCATAAAAATAATATTTTCAAAATATACTGCTTAAATCCACCTACAATTAATTGATTCTTTTTTGGTTTTGTACATGAATATAATAATATTAAATTTATATAAATCCATAAAAATAATATTTTTAAAATACACTGCTTAAATCCATCTAAAATTAATTGATTTTTTTTTGGTTTTGTACATGAATATAATAATATTAAATTTATATAAATCCATAAAAATAATACTCCCTCCGTCCCAATAGAGTTGTCCACTTTGCCTTTATCACACAGTTTAAGAAAAACAATTATTATTTATGGGTTTTGTAAAATTTTCCTTACTTTCCTTATCATACCCCTATTTAATATAGGACTCACTTGCAATTTACTCATTAGTTTATTTTAAATAGGGGTAGTATAGAAAAACTAAGTGTAAAAGTTAGTTACTTTTTAAAAGTGGACAAGAGTTTTGGGACAAAAAAATTTCTCAAAGTGGACAACTCTATTGGGACGGAGGGAGTATTTTTTAAAATATACTGCTTAAATCCACCTAAAATTCATATTAAATTCACCTAAAATCCATATCACATGTACACAATAGATATAATCACCAAAATCAATGCAAACCCATCACTAGAATCCATAATTGTTTTTATCAAATTTGAATTTGAGCCGAATTGAATTCTAAAACAGACCACCAAAAATTTACTAGAAATATCCGGTGGTTAACTTCGGTTGTGTTTTTTTGTTATGGTTTTCAGTTACTTTTAAATACAATATTTTTTATAAATATGTTTTTAGGTATTTTGGAAATTATCATGAATTTCTTAAAAACCGGGAAGGTTATTGTTACAAATATTTTTACTTTTTAAATATTTTTACTGAGATTCCGATAACAAATAAACATGTCTGAAAAGCATTTTTTTTTTAAATGAGTATTTTTGAAAAATTATCAATAATAATCAATTAAATGAGGAAAAAATCTTACTTAGACCCGGTCTATAGAAAATATCTATACTATGGAAATAATAAATAGATTTTCTCCCAAAATTAATGCATAGAAGCGTGCATATATATATATAGTAATAACATTAGTTATATATTCAACAAAAATCTCTCAATTAGTCATCTTTCAACATCCTTATTAGTAAAATTCATCAATTTCCTTTGTTATATTTATTGACCAAACAAACAAGGAATGATTTGCTTTTCCTCTACTAGCTACACACACATATATTATATATATTACTTTCCTATAACAAGATTTTCTCTTACGAGAGAAATATATACATTTTCCTATACAGTAACCTTATACATTGGTATAAAAAGGGTCTCAATATATATTATATTAATCATCATATACAAAGTTAATCTCTCTTCAAATTAAGCGCAAAGTTTCAGGCATGGCAGACAAATTGCTGGACGACATGGCACAAAAACATATGACTTTTTATGATGTTGGGAAGGCCGGTTACAGTAATGCAAATCAGCAGCAGCAACAGCAACAGCAAGGTGGTGGTGGTGGTTCTTCTTCAGGCCATCAGAATCAAAACAAGCAAAAACCAAAAAAATATGAATTTCCATTGAAGAAGAAAACGGAATTCACACATGATGGAACTGAGAGGAATATATATTATCGTGATTAAATTCTCATGCATGCACCTACCACCTTACGTTATTATTATTATTAAATAATTAGTTTGTGTTTCTTCTTTGTTTATTAGTTATAAGATTTCCCATCAGATATGAAATGACTATCATTATCAAGCAATTTTCATTTAGTATAATTTTGTTTTCATCAGTTCCTCTTTTTTTTGTTTTTAATAGTTAAATACTTAAATATAAATTCTCGAGTTAAAGTTTTTTGGCAGATTTGCATTCTTCACACTTATCGTGAAGGAAATCGTTATACGAATTGGATGGCCAATCATGGTTTCTCGCATGACATTGGCCTTGCTGTTTTTGATCATGCTCCTAGAGCGATTATCAGTCTCATGATAGATGATATTATGGGGGTCTCGAATCTCTCGATCCCCGTATGTATAGATCGTCTTAGTTTTTTTGGGCCTTGGCCTATTTTCTCATATAAAAAAAAAGCAAATGTTAAGAACAATTTTTGTGTTGATTAGAAATAATAAAGTCAGTAAATCCAGAAGTGTATTTTGAATTACAAATAATAGGCCGACATGCCACTTCCAAAAAAAGTAAGGAAAGAATTAAAGTACAATTTCATATTTATTTATGGGAAATTAGCATTGAATTTATTCAGGTAAACTACTATAAATATATTCATGAATTCAAGTTTCTATAACACACAATTAAGCGTGATAAATAAAAATTATTTGAGAAATTTGAATTTAAATATTTTGAATCGTAATATTTATATAGTTGAACTCAATATGAATACTAGTTCAATCAAATTGCTTTCAAATATGTGAAATAGCAATTTATCAAT
The DNA here is from genome assembly GCF_937616625.2 of Mercurialis annua. Taxonomy (NCBI): domain Eukaryota; kingdom Viridiplantae; phylum Streptophyta; class Magnoliopsida; order Malpighiales; family Euphorbiaceae; genus Mercurialis; species Mercurialis annua. The sequence goes on along the minus strand of NC_065573.1, from coordinate 32,974,695 downwards.
CAAATTAACCCCAAAGCGTAAATGACCCGTTCAAAATTTAGAGTCAGAGTTTTCCTCCCGTAAGGGATCTATACGGCTCGAGTGGAGATTAGTCTGAATATGGAAGGGTTAAAAGTACCGTCTCATAGTTCAACCCCGTTCAGAAAATTTCATGGACCCTATATCAAAAAAAAAATCAAGATAAACTAATGATACGACCAGTAATTCGGTATTATCGCTATTTAAAATTCTCTTGCACATTTGTTTGAAAAAAAAAATGAAGAAAGAAAGAATAATGAATTTATAATTATTGTAAAAAAAAGGTAAAGTAAATTAACAGTTTGATTGTTTTTTGGTAGAAAAAAGTGATGATTGGCCATTGTGGTCGGACCCTAGAGAACATTTAGGCCCCTGAAATGGATGACGATTCACTTAGATCCTTATGATTGTTAAAAATGGTGCAAATAACATCTTCGTTATTAACTCCGTTAGAGTCCCCGTTAACCAATATGATGTGGCGTTCCTTTTTCATTATTAAATGTCTAGTTGGCATAAATAAAGGACTAGTATGATACATAATCCTAACTTAATAAAAAAAAATTGTATTACAAAATAATTTTAAAGACAAATCTGTAATTTTTTTTTCATCTCTTTTAACCTAAAACCCTAATATCTTTCACTTCCTCTTCCTCTGCGATCACTGCCAGAGTCTAGCCGCGAGCCGCCTAGCTATTGATGTCGTCGTAATCATCTCATTTGCGGATCGTATAAAAGTTGTTTGTTTCTCGTCATGTTGTTGTTTGTTGTGTGTGAGGTAAGATTGAAATCAAAACTTTGAGTTTTATTTTTTAAAATCCAAACCTTTGTATATTCTATCAATTTTGACCAAACTCTAAAAAGTACTCTCTCCGTGAGTTGTCCACTTTACCTTTATCACATAGTTTAAGAAAAACAATCATTATTTATGAATTTTATAAAATTTTCCTTATTTTTTTTGTTATACCACTATTTAATATAGGGTCCACATGCAATTTACTTTAATTTACTCATTAGTGGATTTTAAATAGGGGTAATATAGATACATTGAGTGTAAAAGTTAGAACTTTTTGAAAGTGGACAAGAATTTTGGACCAACATTTTTTTCTCAAAGTGGACAACTCTATTGAGACGGAGGGAGTATCTAATTTCTAAAAAGAGTTAATATAAATTTTTGTCCGCAATTGATAAAAATTGAAAGGTTCGGATTTTAAAAATAAAATTTATAGTTTTGGCCATAATTACAAAAAAAAAACCTTTCAAATTGGATATAATTGTGAAAATTAAAAAAAATTGATCGTAAATGATAAAAAATTCAAAGGTTTGGATTCGAAATTTAGTTAGGCCTAAAAAAAACTAGAAAAATATTTGTGTAAAAGTACCAAGATATAAATATCAATTTATGTTATGAATTTGAAATAGATAATAACATCAAATTATTATTTTTGTCAATTACTTCAGACGCATCAGTTTTGGAAACAGCTATAGGGACTAATTAGTCAAACATGTGAATAAATTGAAAAAAAAACTATAAGTTCACGAGAGTTATCGATAAAAGAACAACCAATGAGCTATAATTCAAACGGTATAAGCGCTAGGCAGTAATCTGTTAGGTCGTGGGATCGATTTCTCCCATAAACGCTCCCCCACCCCCTAATTATCAAAAAAAAGAAGATAAAAGAACAATTTTAATATAAATTGTCAGTCACATAGTATAACTTTATAAGTTTAGTGATTAAAAACAGTAACAATTAATACTAATGCACCAATTATTAATTGAACAATATAGATTAATTTGGCTGTTTTTAATTAGCTAAAGTAGCCAAAAATTAGCAAAAACATAAAGCTAGATGAAGGAACATAAGCCAAATTAAGTACAATCAGATCCTTAATTATTCATAATTGCAGACCATACAAATTATAAAACACCATCTGACAATAGAACCACTTAGCCAGAAATTAACCAAAGCAACTTCAATTTTCATGGAGTTGTGATACCTACAATCACAGATCGAAAAAAATAAAAAAGTTAACCAAAAAGTTATTATTGAAAGATTAAACTATAAAGCTCTAATTTGAATCAGAAAATAACTTACTTCCACACTTGAAATGGCGAGGAACTCTCCGACCACAACCTTGAACGAGTCGAACGGCCCGATTAATATCGATAAGCACAGCTACTTTAGGGGTAATTTCAGGGCAAACACATTCCACGTGTGAAACTCTGACTCGGTGACAACACTCTGCCGACGGTGACTTGCCATACACGACAGGCTTGCAAGCATTAAGACCGAGCCTTATCTCTTCTTTGCACTGGGCGGCATTAGGACCTGCACTGGCTGTCTTAACCAGAGCAATTAGTATAATAAAGGAAACTAATGGCCTAATTGAATTCATGTGTTTAGTACTTTTTTCTCTTTAATTTTCTATTTTATGATCATTTAGAGATACCTAGATACATAGATATATATAGAGAGGAGAGAGACTTTGAGGGTAGTCTTTGTCAAAGTCTTTGAGCATTTGTTTGAGCAATTTGGTGTTCGGCTCGATAAGAATTCGTTAGTCTAAATGAACAAATTCAGACTCTAATTTATAGTATTTATTTATATAAACGAACCAAATGTGAATTCAATGGTGTTCAAGTCGTATTTAACTCACAAGCTGCATCAATAATAAATTTGTGAGCTGATTCGCTTTTAAATAATAATAAAAAAAATTATTTTATTTTTATTCTTTTTATATTGCTCCAAATCCCGTTAATAAAACAATTATATTTACAAATAACGTGATAATAATTTTAATTTACATGTACCCTCTATTTTTCAAATAGTTTTTCTTTGATTTTTTTTAATTTATCTTTTGTCAAAGTTTGATTCAAAACATGAGTAATTTTGGTATCAAAACAACACTATCTTTGTATTGTAAATTGAATATGTACCCAAAGCGCCGCGTGAGGTAGCTTGAAACCTCAGGACGCGCAATGCAAAGCAAATGCTTTGTAGAATGTTTGTCCTTTTTAATCATGGGTTTGGCGACTTTAAGGAAAGGGACAATATGTTAAGTCCTAATTCACTCTAATTAATGGCATAGACTTTAAAAATACATAGGATGGGGCGGTCGACACCTCCCACTAGGGCTGTGCGTTCGATTAGTTCGGTCGGTTTGGTTACCGAACCGAACAAACCGAACACCGAAATTTGGTAAAAATTCAAACCGAACCGGACCGAATTTTATTTTTGACTTATATCAAACTGAACCGAAAAATTCGGTTCGGTTCGGTTCGGTGAAAAACCGAAGTTTTTTACTTTCTTCTTTTTTAATTTTTTTATTATAAAATAAATTATAATATTAAATAATAAGTGTCTAATAAATATTTTTATATATTTATTAACATAATTATATGTCGTATGAAATTTATTAACTTTTATATCCACTATAATTAAAATATTAAAACCAAAAAATATAAATTTACATATATTTACATATTTTTTTTATTTTTTATTTAAATTGTTCGGTTTTTCGGTTTTTTCGGTTTTTAAAATGCTCAAACCGAACCGAAAACCGAACACCAAACTTTCACCTAATTACAAACCGATCAAAGCATATTCAACAAAAAACCGAACCGTAATTATAATTTCGGTTCGGTTTGGTGAAACGGTTCGGTTTTTGCACAGCCCTACCTCCCACCACATAATGCAGCTAGATATTGTCAACTTCGGTCTACCACGAAGAACCTAAGGTTAGAGGCGGCCACGGTTCTGTTAGATTTTTAGGAGGACTTGATTGAATTAAATTTCTTTTATTTGTATTAAAATGTAATTAGTACACCCTCTTGTTAATTATCCTCTCACGCATACTCACTGCTGACTGCACACACACTATGCTTTACTTTTTTTCACTCTTATTCTCTCATACATAATACAAAGACTATTCCATATTTATAGCCAATGTAGATTAGTGGAATACTTTCCAGATTTCTCCTAATCCACTCTTCTATTTTCTAGGTATTTCTTTTATTTTGCTATCCTAGTAGTAGGGGTGTGCATTCGGTATTACGGTGCGGTTCGGAAGTGAAATTATCAAAACCGTGCGGTTTTTTAAGAAATCAAAAACCGAACCGAAATTTGAGGAAAACTTCGGTTTAATTCGGTTCGGTTTTTCGGTTTTGCCAAAATAAAAAATTAATATTTTTTTAAAAAACATTTACTTATAAAAAATTAAAATTAAATAAAAAAATTTAATAAACTATTTTTAAAAATCAAATTGAAGTCATGTTGTAATGTTTCATACATTTTAATAATTAAATATAAAGTAAAGTAGTATTTTTTTTTTAAATAATAGTATTTTTTTAAAAAAATAATAAATTTATATATTTCGGTTCGGTTTTTTAAAACTTAAAACCGAACCGAACCAAAATATATAAAAAATCTGAATTTTAAAACCAAACCGTCATTTTCGGTGCGGTTCGGTTTTTGCACACTCCTACCTAGTAGTATCTAGAATGTGCTAGACAATGAAAGTAAGTCGGTGATTCTTTTAACACTCCCCCTCAACGACTACTCTCGATATTTTTGGAACTCCACGTCCTTCTAGGTTGACGTAACCTTTACTTCAATTCTTGGTTTTCTTGCTATCCATCATTTCTTGACAGTTCTCGTATTTTTTCTGTAATTCATCTCTTAAATTTTGTTTCTTATGATCGGCATTGTTTTTCGTTTTGATACGCTTGCTTTTCTCGCTTAATGTAGCGGTTCGATCTTCATGTTCTTTATTAATTGAATATCCCAAAAATTCTTCTTTAATTTTGACAGATTTGCCTTCATTTTTTATCTGCTCCACCGTACACTGTAATATTTTCTCCTTTTCTTTCTCATTTTCTTCTTTCAATTTGGATTCTTCTTCGTTTGGAGAATCTGCATAAAAATCTGACGTAGTTGAATCCCATTTTTTTCACTTTCATATGATTTTTCGAGATGCTCCACCATCGCGAATATTGCTGGTGAAATAATAAATAGATTTTCTCCCAGAATTAATGCATAAAAGCGTGCATATAGTATTAATATTTTTTGTGATGAATATAGTAATAATATTGATTATACATTCAACACCAAATCTCTCAATTAGTCATCTTTCAACATCCTTATTAGTAAAATTCATCTTCAATTTCCTTTGTTATATTTATTGACCAAACTAACAAGGAATGATTTGTTTTTCCTCTACTAGCTACACACACATATATTATATATATTACTTTCCTATAACAACATTTTCCCTTACGAGAGAAATATATACATTTTCCTATACAGTAACCTTATACATTGGTATAAAAAGGGTCTCAATATATGTAATATTAATCATCATATAAAAAGTTGATCTCTCTTCAAATTAAGCACAAAATTTGCAGGCATGGCAGACAAATTGCTGGACGACATGGCACAAAAACATATGACTTTTTATGATGTTGGGAAGGGAGGTTACAGTAATGCAAATCAGCAGCAGCAACAGCAACAGCAAGGTGGTGGTGGTGGTTCTTCTTCAGGCCATCAGAATCAAAACAAGCAAAAGCCAAAAAAATATGAATTTCCATTGAAAAAGAAGACGGAATACACACATGATGGAACTGAGAGGAATATATATTATCGTGATTAATCTCTCATGCATGCACCTACCACCTTTACATTATTATTATTATTATTAAATAATTAGTTTGTGTTTCTTCTTTGTTTATTAGTTATAAGATTTCCCATCAGATGTGAGATGGCTATCATTATCAAGCAATTTTCATTTAGTATAATTTTGTTTTCAGTTCTGTTTTTTGTTTTTAATAATTAAATATAAATTCTCTGAGTTAATGTATGTATCATTCAACTATGGAGCAGTGCTTCAAGGTCCTGCCTTTAATTATGGAGCATGTTGTTATTCATTTTCTTAGTTAAATTTTTTTCTCTTTGCTTTTGGTATTTACCATAACATCTCTTGAATTTGATTATAATCTGGTTTTTTAATATACGGTAGCGAGGAAAATGAAGTATATGTTAAGATGCTCAACCTAATTGAGATACTCGGGTGCATTTTCTCATTTCTCAACTCTAATTTTTAATTAAAAAAAACTACTTGCTAGCAAATATATATTGAGAACAATTTTTATGCTGACTAGAAATAATAAAGTCAGTAAATCAAGAAGTGTATTTTGAATTAGAAATTACAGGCCGGCATACTTCTTCCAAAAGTAAGGAAAGAAAGTGAAATTTCATATTTATTTATGGGAAATTAGCTTTGAATTTATTCAGGTAAACTACTGTAAATAAATTCATGAATTCAAGTTTTCTATAACACACAATTAAGCGTGATAAATAAAAATTATTTTGAGAAATTTGAATTTAAATATTTTGAGTTGTAATATTTATATAGTTGAACTCAATATGAATACTGTTCAGTCAAATTGCTTTCCAAATATGTAAAATATCAATTTATCAATCAAATTAAATTCAGAATAAACTAATGATACGACCAATAATTCGGTATACAACCACATGACTATATCTAATAAATTGTTATCACTATTTAAAATTCTCTTGCACATTGTGTTTGAAAAAAAAAATGAATCAAAAATTTTTCAAAAAATAAAATGAATAAATAAAATGATGAATTTAGGCCCCTTAAGTGGATGACGGTTCATTTAGATCCCCGTTAAGGCGTTAACAAATTTAATGTAGCATTCCTTTTTAATTATTAAATGTATGGGTGGCATAAATAAAGGACTAATATGATATATAATCCTAACTTAATAAAAAAAACTATATTATAAGATGATTTTAGTGATAAATCTGTTATTTTTTCTTCATCTCTTTCAACCCAAAACCCTAATATCTTTCACTTCCTCTTCATCCGCTGTCACTGCCGATGTCCAGCCGCGCCGCCGCCCACCTACTGATGGGCATTGAAGGGAGAGAAGAGTTTCCATGCATGGAGAAGATGAGGAGTGTGCATTTTCAATGTTCGGATTTGCAGGGGAGATACTTCGTGGATGACGACATCAGTAGCTGGGCGGCGGCGGCACCGACGATGACGGCGGAGGAAGGGGAAGTGAGAGATATTAAGAGTTTTGGGTTAAGAGAGATGATGGATAAATAACATATTTATCATTAAAATTATTTTATAATACAGTTTTCTTATTAAGTTAGGATTATGTATCACATTAGTCCTTTATTTATGACATATAGACATTTTAATAGTGAAAAAGGAACGCTACATCATAGTATTTGTTAACGGGGAATCTAACAGAGTTGACGCGAAGGTGTTATTTGAGTCATTTTCGATAACCACAAGGGTCTAAATAAGCCGTCATCCACCTCAAGGGGTTTAAATATTCCTAAACTCCAACTACAAGGACTAATCAGCACCATTTTATCTTTGTTGGCTTAATTACTCAACAACTTCCAATTTTTGATTTTTTTTATATTGCATCTTGATGTTGAAAATGGCAATTATACCCTATTTTGTTGTTTCGACTTTCAATTAAAACCCTAAAGCATTAAATTTATATTTTTTCATCGGATATTTTTTTTAAATAAATACTTCATATTTAGTATATATTGTACGTTAATGTTAGCACAAATAACCTTTCTTTTTCATAAAATTCGACAAATGATAGTAATTTTTCTTAATTAATGTAAATTAATTATCAATAATATTTTAAAAGCCAAAAATCATTTAGTACACTAAATACTTTTAAACGCTTTCAATTTCGGTGCCGCCTTCCTCCGACTCGCCGCCCTCGGACCTGTCGTTTTAGGGCCCGTCAAATTAAATCTGGCTCATCTTCCATAAAGGAAAACGAGCAGGTCTAATTCCATGGTGGAAGACGAACAGACCTGTTACTCGTCTTCTGGGTGTAAGTGATCAATTAACTAGCCAAAATAAGCAAGAACATAAACCAAATTATGTACAATCAAACCCTTATTTATAATAGCACACCCATACTATAATATGATCCAAAAGTCTCCTGCAATCATCAATTTTCACGGAGTTGTGATACCTACAAGCAGAGATACAAAAAATATATAAAAAGTTAACTAAAAATTATTAATGAAAGATTAAAACTATAAAGATTTAATTTTAATCAGAAAAGAGCTTACTTCCACACTTGTAATGACGAGGAACTCTCCGACCACAGCCTTCAACGACTCGAACTGCGCGGTTAACATCGATGAGTACAGCTATTTTCGGGGTGATCGAAGGGCAAACACATTCCACGTGTGAAACTCTGATTCGGTGGCAACACTCCGCCGACGGTGACCTGCCGTACACGACTGGCTTGCAAGCATTAAGGCCGAGCGTTCTCTCTTCTTGGCACTGGGCAGCACTAGGAGCTGCGCTAGTTGTCTTAACCTCGCTTAAGGTAAACAGAGCAGTGAGTAGTATAAAAAAGGAAACTAATGGCCTAATTGAATTCATGTTTTCAATACTTTTGTTCTGTAATTTCTGTTTTGTGATCATTTTTATGGATAGGTAGATGTATATATAGAGAGAAGAAAAACTTGGAGGGTACTCTTTGTCCAAAGTGTTTATGCATTTGTTTAACTTTAATAAGACTGGGCAGTATTTAAATTAATAATTAAGTAGGGCCATAAATGAACCAAACTGGTCTTTAGTGGTTTGATATTCGACTCGATAAGAGATCGGCTCAAACTTGCTTATTAGTCTAAGGGAACGGATTTTTGCGCTCCTCAGTTTGTAACTGCGCTCCAAATAAACTTTATATTGACAAATGTACCCTGGCCTATATTTTTCCGAAAACAACAATGCAAGTCCTTTAATTTCAGAATTATAACAATACACAATTTAGTCATTTAAATTATATTTTTTATTACTCTCACCATTCTATATAATTAGTTTCATAAATTATAAAGTACACAAATTTATAATTAAGATGAGCATCTTCACTAAAATATTTTAATTAAAAATTACTCTATTTGAATATTTATTTATTTGCAATTCAATATTAGTTGCTCTAATTATTTATTCTGATACATATTGGACCAAATTTGCACATTTATATTGTACATGAATCCCGATCCGACTTTGATATGAAACTTATTTTTACATGGAACTTAGTATATCATAATTAATTAAACTTTGGATATACGGAGATTTGGATAATAAATATTTTCTCTGAGTCAGATACAAGACGAGCTTGAACCTGTATATGAAAGAGTCAAGCCTATTTAATTCAAATTCACTATCACTGCTTTAATTGTCATTTATTATCACATTAATTTTATTTGATATTATAAAATATGAAAATATTTTTTTACCCAGTATTGAAAAGTTAATTTTATAAAAATAATAGATTATATAAAATAAAAAATAATACAACTGCGGTATAAAAATATGCTTTAAAACTAAGCCTATTTGTATTACATTAACCATTTTATAGTTTATTACTTAAATAATAAAACTTACCAAATAATGAAGAAACCTGTGGTGCATTCTGAAAGTAATAAAAAGAGTATATTAGTCTGACTAAATAATTTTGGAGTGCGAATATTAATAGTTGGAGTGGGGAAATCGCTACCCTTAGTCTAAATGTACAAGTTTGAGCTCTAATTATTATGCTCAAATAATTCAATGAATTAATTAAACTTCATTTTAGGGAGTCTGACTCATTTGTGTTCACGAAGAGCTCGTAAATGAGCTCATCAAGCTGATTTGATTATGAGCGCACAAAATGGTTCAGTTATAAACTTGATTGTGAACTCGGAACTTGGCTCGTAATGAGCTCGATTAAAAATTGATGAGCTAATTCACATGTAAATAAAATGATGAAATTTTAATTAAAACTGTACAATTTTAAATTAATAAAACGGATTTATTTATATTCGTTCATTGAAATATTAAATAAAACAGAGCAATATTTAGCTTAATGACTATATATATTCAATTTTAAATTAATAAAACGGAGTAATATTTATGTCCTCTTCATTTCTATTTTCCTTTAAAATAGACCAGAATAACTAGTACTATTATTAAAACATTTAAAATTGAATAAAAAATTGAAAAGTTGAAATTTATACGAGGAATTATATATTTGTATAACTTAATATCTTTCATATAATAACTTGATTTTGCTACCTACTACATATATTAGCATCTCAAACCAACCTCATGATTAAAATATTTTAACTCATTTTCAATGACATATAGATAGTTATTTCATTCTGCCTTTAGTCAAGCTCTTCACCGTTTGTTTGATGCTAATAAAAGAGATTAAATATACTTATATTTTCAATATTATCTTTCATTATACTATCAAAATTATCCGACCATTGACTCTATATAATATTTGTGGACAACTTCCACGAAAGTGAAAAACACATTAATTATTGAAAAATTATTAGAGAAAAGTTCTTAATCATTTCGTTTGCTGAACTCATGAGTAAACAATTTATGATTAATTAGTACTTCCTCGGTTTTTATTTAATTGTCCATTTAGTTAAAATTATACATATTAAAAAAATTAATTTTGTGTCTTATATTATAAGAATAAATACTAATAATATAACCCTACTATGTAATAAATATTTTATAAATTGAGTTATAAAATCATTTATTAGAAAGGGATAGATTTAAAAAGTAATAACTAATGTTGTCTTAAAATCTTAAATGGACAATTAATTATAGATAATTTATTTGTTTAAATGGACAACTAAATAAAAACAGAGAGAATATTAATTTATGTGCTTAGCAAGTGGTTCGTAGTATATCATGTTAAAGTTTAATTAAAAAGATTAATAAGATATTTTGTAAATTTATGAATTATCAACAATATTTAAATTTGGATAATTTATATTTTACAAACTATTTTTATCGACTCAATATGATGATAAGCAGATAAAACAAAATTTATTTTGTTTCACCGCATAACATATCTATTGAACTTTTATTTTTGAGAAACTATTGAAAATAAATTTACAACACCCAAATATGCACTTTTCCTATTTCTGTTTTTTTTTTTTTTTCTAATCGATGCATATAAGACACATAAATATAATTGAAAGTGCATTTTTCTGGTGATACACTGAAATTAGAAATCTGGATGTTGTCCATAGGAAGATTTTGGAAATTGCTATGTTTTCTGATGACAAAAAGTTATCCTCAACTATAATTTTATTTTCAATAGATGTTTTTATATATGTATTTCAATTCATAAAAAAAATCATAAATTAATCAGACGTAAAAAAATAGTGCACACTCTATTAGAAAAAATCAAATCAAAACGAACCGAATCGAACCAATTTTTTTATATAATTTAAAATATATAAATTATAGTTTAGTTATTTTTAATTTGAATTTATTATAAAAAAATTACTTTTTATTCATTAAAAAACCCAAAGTTTCCAAATAGTTTCTTTCTCAATTATTTTTAGCCCAATATATTTTGGGTTGAGATGTTTACAAAAATATTTTTAAACAAAAGAAATGTTTAATAAACATAATACTAAAACTAATGCGAAATTTCTATCCCATCGCGTTTTAGAGTTTATTTTTTTTACTGTTGCGTTTTGAATTTTTACTCCAAAGCTTATTCCAGCGTATTTTCAAAAAAAGAAAAAACTGGTTTTGGACATAAGGTTTCTAAAACTTAATTTTGCAACCCTTTTTCAAAAATAGTGTATAAAAGAATTTCAAAGGGTTTCAAACGGCTTTAAAAAGTATTAATTATAACTTTTTCTGAAAACAGTTTCAAATAGTTTTAAAATAAATTGAAAATTATTTTTAATAGTTTGTTTTAAAATTAATGAAATAATATATTCAAAAAAAAGTTTTCAACAACTTCTAAACAATATTTTACAATAGTTTATAAAAACAGATTTTAGAACAGTTACTAAAAAATAGTTTCAAACGGTTTCAAAAAGTTTTAAAAATACAATTACAACCTTTTTCTAAGAACAATTCTAAACAATATCAAAATAAATTCAATTTTTTGTATAGTTTATTTAACATTTATAAAATAAAATATTCAAAAAACAATTTTCGGCACCTTCTAAACAATAGTTTTCAATTGTTTTAAGAAAACAGATTCTAAAATAATTGCTAAAAAATAGTTTCAAATGGTTTTTGAACAGTCACCTTAGTCGAATTCACCTTTAAAACCTTTGAGAAGAAGGAGAAGACAAAAAGAGGAAGGAGGTAAAAGAAGTTTCAAGTGTTTAATAAAAAAAAATTATAAATTAAGACAGGATGAAATAGAATCGTGATAAAAATAATAGAATAAATGAGTAAAAAATTATATTTCAAATTTACATTTTTTTCTACAAATAAATTTAAAATGTGTGTATTTTTAGCAAATTCTTAAATTATTTAAGACAATAATGAACATGTTTCTTTACATTGGATTGGATGCTTGGATTGAACTATTAATTTTCGCCTCTAGATACAGTCAATAGATATTTCGTAACAATCGAATAACTAGATTTTCTAGTCTAACAAAGAACAATATTACTTTTTTTTTCTCAAAATAAACTAGATATCATAATTGGATATAATTAAATAATAAAGATGCATGATTTCTCTAACATGCAAGCGAATATATCATCAGTTTTCTACGATATTCTCCTTAATTTTTATTTAGATGCACAAGTGTATGTTTACTTTCGAAACACAAGTTTGCATATAAAAGCAAAATCCACATATCCGAAATAAGGTAATGACGACCGTTCATGTTTATTTTAAAAAAGTCTAATGTTGTGCAAAATTAAAGCTGCTCTAGCATGTCTGCAATTTCGTTTAAAGGGGTATGTGATATGTAATTTTTTTGAGAAAACATACCAAATATTGTATACAATGCGTACGTGGTTTATGAAATTTTATAAAATTTTATAGATGAATCTAGTTCACCATACCAAATTATTAACCATTTATTAGTAAAGTGTCGTGTGGCATATTCACACTTAAGTACACTTTAATTAATGAACATTTAAATTTGGTGTTCTTTTAAATGATCGGATTATTTATTGTGATTATGCCACCCGATACTTTTGAATAAATAATGCTATATTCATCAATAGAATTTTTTAATTTTTATCTATTAAACCACACGTTATAATTTTGAAAACAATTATAGACACTTAATTGGCTAAAAGTTAAGATGATTTGATTTTTTCTTTCAATAAATCCATATGGCTAATTGGTAGAAATAATAGTTTTAGTAGTCATTACCCATCACATACTAGTTTTAGTAGTCATCTAAATCGTACTTAAAACAGAAACAATACTAATGATTCAGCCTTTTATTAATTCAACAATATAGAGTAATTTGGCTGTTTTGAATTAGCTAACTAACCAAAATTAGCAAAAACATAAAGGCAGATGAAGGAACATAAGCCAATTTAGGTACAAATTACAATCAAACACTTATTCATAACACAAATTTAATCCAAAAGTCATGAAAAACTATTAGATAGACTTAGTTTAACACGTCATCCGTAAACTAAACTTATTATATTATAATCATCTGCAAGCACTCTTATTAAATTTGAAACACCATTTGATAGTCGCAAGCAAGTCCAGTTTTCATGGACTTGTGATACCTACAAGCAGAGAAAAAGATAAGAAAAATGTTAATTTAATATGCAAAGATTAAACCTAAATATTTATAAAAAAAAAAAAAAAAGCTTACTTCCACACTTGAAATGGCGAGGAACTCTCCGACCACAACCTTCAATGACTCGAACGGCGCGGTTAACGTCGATAAGTACAGCAATTTTAGGGGTTATTGAAGGGCAAACACATTCCACGTGTGAAACTCTGATTCGGTGGCAACACTCTGCCGACGGCGGCCTGAAGTACGCGACTGGCTTGCAAGCATTAAGGCCGAGGGTTCTCTCTTGTTGGCACTGGGCAGCATTAGGACCTGCACTAGCTGTCTTAATCTCACTTATGCTAAACACAGCGATGAGTAGTATAATGACGGAAACTAATGGCCTCACTGAATTCATATTTTCAGTATTTTTTTCTTTAATTTCTGTTCTATGGTATGAACTATGAAGATGATGATCATTTAGGATACATATTTATAGAGAGAGGAGAAAGATTTGGAGGGTACCCTTTGTTCAAAGTCCTTAGACTCCTCGCGCATTTGGATAACGGTTGTGACACATTATTCGTGCATTTAAGTCATTATATAAAATAGATTTTTATTAGATTTATTTATGTCGGTCTTTGTGCATTTAAGCCATTATATAAAATAAATTTTGATTAGATTTATTTATATCGGTCCTTCTTTTACTTAAGGTTGTTTAGTGTTCCTTCAAGTTTTATTCAAATTTATTAGCAAATTAAAATTATGGTCCAATCATTAAAGTATTTTTGACACGTAACAGGCTAAAGATGGTAATGTTGAGAATGTAAATGGTGCTCATGAATTCTCATCACTTGAATTTTCTAATTTATTGGCGCCGTCAAATTTCATTCTTAGATTCTACCCCCCGTCTCATTTGATTTTGCACATAGACTTAATTATCTTTATTTTTTATTTTTTTCATATTTTTCCCCCTATTAATGATAGTGGATTTTCTATAGAGTTCTTTTAAGAAAATTAAAAATAAAATAAAATAGGATATTCAATGCAAACATATTCCAAAAATAATAGTAATAAGATTTTTTAAATAGGACATCCAAAATAGAATATGAGACTTTTCAAATGGAATGGTGGGGTGTTTTTTTATTTTGTTTTAATTGAAATAGATCAATGGCTAGTAGTTTTTTTATATTTTTTATTTTATTGTAATAGTTGATTTATAATGTATTTCGATATTGTCTTAACATATTCTGTCTTGGGAAAGAACAAAAAGTATCTTTATATGAGCTACAACAGACTAATAAGTTCTTAGAGAAAAAAATTATTTATGCTTCTAAAATTTGACTCTAGAAGCTCTTAATGTTCAGAATGGTTTAATGTTCATAAATTTAAATTTTAAAAACATAACTTGATCGTAAATTTAAATTTTAAAGACATAAACGACTCTTACTTAGTAGTAGTTTTAGTTACTCCATGGGAAACCTCATGACGCGAGGGGACCGAAAAGCATATGCATTGTACTACTATGTTTGTCCTTATATTTAGTGACTTTGGTGACTTTAAGGAAACGGACAATATGTTAAGTCCTAATTTACTCTAATTTGTGGCATATATTCTTAATGATTCATAGGATGAGTCGGTAGACACCTCACACCACATAATCTTTCTATATATGGTTGACTTGGGTCTACTCTAAGGACCTAAGGTTGGAGAGGTGGCCACAATCCGGTTCGAGTCTAAAATCAGACCGATCAACATCGAATTAGATCTAACCATTCAAACTTAGTTTAAAATTGAGTTCGCGTCCATTTGGATTTGAAGGAATTGGTTCCAAATCGGTTTCCATTTTTAAAAACTAGAGCCGATGTTTTCGATTTCGAACCATGGATTTCAGTTTTGAACAGTTAAAAAATTTGACCTAACGACCAAATCAAATCCATCTTTTACTGAGTATTTTGATTTTATCAATTATTGTCAAAGTCATTAAATATTTGAATTTATTTTAGTTCAATTGGCTATAATTATAACAAAAGAATTTCGTATTGGCTCTAATTAGCAATGTTTCGCTAGACTTAAAATTCTCGTTAAACGTTGATTTTATTTAATCATCAAATTAAAAAAATGGTTAAATAAGATTATGGTTTATTCCATACAGCTGAGCTTCTGCACTTCTATTTATGCTGGTTTAAATTCCCATTTAACAAAAATGCCTACTTAATCGGAGAATAAATAAAAGGACATAAATATTAGCAAACAAACATGTCCTAGAGGTTTAATTACATTTAAAATTGAGTAAATTGCTTTTTTTAAAAAAGTTGACTTAATTATAAGCAAAATAGTTATTAATTGAAACATTTACTATAGTAAATAAATTTATAACCTGTTCATAACTTATAGTTACTGAAATTATTTAAGAGTCACTTCGACAATTTAAACCTTTTTAAAAAAATAATATGAATTTGAGTATATGTATGGACAGAATAGGTGTGTATGTGCAGAGATGAAGGAGAGAACAATCAATCAAAGCATAACAGAATAAGAGAAGTAATGGAACAGAAATACAATTAAAAAACAACTGAAATTGAGTTGGTTGTAATTGAACATATTGAAAGTTAACCATTTCAGTAATACAGAAATAATACTACAGTAGCTTTTGGCAAGTGGACAACTCTGTTGAACGGAAATGAAAATATTGAAATGAACAATACTACAATGAGAAATGCTGAAAATACATTATTAACAAAATAGGTAATAAAAATATAGAGTTTCAAAATTTCAGACGTATTTTGATTCGGAAAATGACACGTCAAAACATATACTCCGAACGTTTACGTTTGGCATAACCTGCAATATTCATTTCTGGAAAGCCTACATTTGCTAGCATCAGAATCTTAGAACAAAGCAACTCACAGTAATTTGCAAAACCCAAGAGCAGCAGAAACAAAAACAAGCATGCTTCAGAATTCAGATATCAAGGTTCAGTCAATCACTGGTCACCAAAAAGATGTATATTCTTTGCCTCAGTTGATTAATACATTTCAAAATGTTTCCTAAGCCAAAGATTAGAACTATGAAATTTAACTTCATGTATGGTGTACTTGATATGCATCTAAAAGAATATTGACCAAAATTCCTATAGCAATTAGTTAGTCACTTACAGATTATGCAGATCGTAAGAGTCTTGAAAAATAAACTCTTTTGGCTGGTAAATGATCTTCTTCAGTATGTCTGTCAGATTGTTGCGGTGGATTATCTCTTCCAGCAGTTTGTCCTTTTTATCATCGGATATGTCGGGCGATATTCTCCGTGAACTGTGAGCATTGTCTGAATCTGAAGAGTAAAATACCAGCTCCGATAAACGCTCCTTCCGAGCTTGACGACAGTATTTATCCTCTTCCATTGTTCCAGATGCTATCAGATGATAAACATATACAACCTTCTCTTGCCCGAGCCGATATGCACGACTTATAGCCTGTCGTTCGACAGATGGATTCCACACAACATCAAGCAAAACCACCCTTGAAGCACCAACCAAATTTATACCTTCAGAACAGGCCTTTGTTGATGCAAGCAGTACTTTTGCATCACTCTTCTTAGCATTGAAATCCTTAATAAGCGATTGGCGATGATCTGCCTCGATGGCTCCATGCATATGTAAGATTTCCTTCCCTTCAATCCAATTGAACCGCGATTGGAGCTGCTCGCCTATCAATTCAAGTGGAGCACGATATTGGCTGAAAACTAACACCTTTTCACCAATGGCCTTACTAAGCAAGATAAGCTCCATGAGAAATTTTGTCTTGACTCCAATATTTGGATCCAACTTTTGTTTTTCCTCAAATGAATCCTTACTCATGAGAGCTGGATGTACAGAAGTTACAGAAATCTGATACTCCAATTTCAAAGGCTGTGCACATCCTTCTACTTGAATCTTGTCCAGGAGGCGTTTTTGCAAACTGATCGGTTGCAAAATAACCACAGAATCTCTTAAACCGGGAAGTCTCTCCTGCAGAATATTGCCTTTATGAACATGCACAAAGGAGTCGATTGTCCGTCTCACCTCATCCAACATATCTGCTTCAAATCTGTTGTTGCCATCTTTAACAATGGAATTGGTCATTGATGTCCAAGTCTTTTTTGCTCCACTGTCTCGCTTCTTTTTTGTAAGAAAACCATTACCTCTGTAAGACAGGTGATCTGCAAATTTTGGCCTCACCAACAAAAGCGTGTTATACAATTCATCAAAGTTGTTTTGGAAAGGGGTTCCAGAGAGAATAATGCGCTTATCCGTCCGTATGTTTAACAATGCCTTAAAGATAAGACTTTGGTCATTGCGTGGCGTGTGTCCTTCATCAAGAAATACAAGACTCGGGAGTTCAAGGAGGGCTTTTCTCACATCACTGTTAGATTTACATCTTGCATTGCCTCTCTTATTTTCTTCTCCACCAAGTTCTTCAAAAAGTTTATAGCTAATGCCTAGGACACCCTTATCCTTTTTCCAAGAATAGAGTTTAACCATACGGATGGAGTTTACACTCTGCTGTCCAGATTTTATCATCCTCATAGCAACTGCATTTTCCTTTCCAGAGAACCTTGTTTGGTTTAGATTGTGAAACGGAATGTCAACCTTCCATTTTTCGAATTCTGCTTCCCAAGAAAGCAGCATGCTGCAAGGAGCAATAATCAATGGTCTACAAGTTGGATACAACTTCATGTAGGAGTGGAGAAAAACGATTGCTAAACGGGTTTTTCCTGTCCCAGGTGCATGTGATATGATGCATCCACTTTCACCATCGAGATGGCTCGGCTCTTTCAGCTTATCAAGATGAATTCCTCCGGCAACCATTTTCCACAGAAATTCAAAACCATCACGCTGATGTTCATGAAGGTCCTTTCCGATACCAGGAATAATGTCCCACACTGTTCCTCGCTCATGAGTGCAAGAATCATAACTATGCTTTGAGTCATTACCATGGTCATGAAACTTGTCAAATACTATGTCAGACCTTTCTCCAAATGGATCTCTCCGACCTGAATTTCTCAATGTTTTTTTACCCTGCAATAGATCATACCACATTTCAGTCCTCAATTCTGCACAATCAAATATAATTAAAATCAAGCTATTAAACTAGCATATATATAAGTACCAAAAAAACTAGCATATATAAAATCATTAAATTTTCAAGTACGGCAATCAGATTGCTAGAGAGTTACTAATCAAATATATTCTTTTCATTTTCCATGCGAAATGATTCATGTTTCCTTTAATTCAAAAATCAGATTGTAAATACAATAAACAACATAAGAACACTTAATAAACAAACAACAATGACACACTGAACAAAAAAACAAGAACTGAAGGAAAAACGGTTTAAGATCAGGAAGCTTACAAAAGGTACACTATAATATTCGATCTCTTGATCGACAAATGAGCAAAATTTGCATAATATTCCAATTTCTTCGTCAAGAATAAATTGGTGATTCCCTTGTTGGCAAAGATCAGCTGTATGAGGTTCAACCTTAGGAAAAACATCAGCTTTGGTTTCCTCCTGTTGATTAGCATAAGACAACATGAATTTCACTTTACATTATATAAGCTTCAACTTTGTAACAGAAATTAGAATAGACACAAAAATGCAAATAAGTAGAAGAGAGCATGCATAAAGAAGTTGTGAAATATCACCAAGAAAAATCTCAAATTTACCTAGGCTATAGATATAATAATTTTTGACTAATTCCAACATTGTATACTGAGTTTTGTTAACTATCACTCTCTCAGTATTTATACTGTTTACTTCAATTGTTGGGACTGAGTTAGTAACTTGGTATTCACGATTATATAAAATAAAAAACTAAAAATCAATCAACGACGGAATAATTAACTGAACCGAATGCAATCTTACCCGTTTTTCATCCCTAAATAGTTATAATAGTTAACCAAACAAACAAAGAATATAAAATAATCAAAAGCATTACGAACATAAACAGTTAGCTGCATAAGGGCTCTACCAATTTAGAAGTTAAAAACAGTGGATTTTCAAAGTTCAGAGCCTTTTCTTTTAATTAGCATTATAGAGCACAAATAAGCACTATAGTACATGACATTGCTCCTTGCAAAATGGTTAGGTGTAAGGCATGGAACTTACATAGAACAGTTCATCACAGTTTGATTATGCAGAATTACTTGTGCTGCTTAAGATAGAAGGTAATTCAAGACATTAGGTTCTTAGTGTTCAATACAATTTTGTAATGTCAATCAAGATTGCATTAAGTAAGCACAAGCATAAGTCTGCAACATATTACCAAAGATGTATTAAACAAAATTTTGATACAAAAGCGGCTGCAGAATCACAAATTTTCCTATTTTTACTATATGCAGATATCGAATAAAAATTACTATAAAAAACATGAAGATTGGTATAATAAGAGTAATCAACTAATGATATTAGTTAGGAAAAAAAATGTACCTCTACTGCATCATTGGCACAAAGAGCAAGGGCCATTTCATTCCAAAGTGTGTCCAGCTCTTTCTCTTCTTCTGATTTCTCTACCGGCGCTTCTTCAGCAATTTCTTTCTCTTCACAAATCACTGAGTCCTCATGAAACATAGAATTTCCAAGAATTTTGACAACTTCATTATCATTGAAGGTACGGGTTCTCTTTTTGATTGGCTGCCTCTTAGAGAGATCCTGCACTTGCTCACAGCTATCATCATCTTCCTCCACACTTATACGGCTACTGCCTTCACGCTTAGTTTGCTTAGTAGTTTCCTCGACACTTATGCGACTACTGCCTCCATACTTAATTTGCCTAGTATTATATGATCTTGTTCTCTTTGATACAGAGTCAAACTCCAGAGAGTTTGTTTTCCTTTTCAATCCCATCTTAGCCTTTTCGCCTTTTCTCTTAAACCCAAATTCTCTACTCGAAACCTCACTTTCTTCGTCATCAATAACCACAATGTCGCTATCATCTAAGCTATGCATCTTAACATTTTTCCCCTTTCTCTTAATACCAATTTGTCTGCTCAAAACCTCAGTTTCTTCCTCACCAAGAGACTCAATTTCAGTATCATCTAAACTATGCATCTTAACCCTTTCAGTTTTTTCTCTACCACTTGAATTCTGAGCTTGTTCTTTCTCTGGCTCATCATCCTCACCACTAGACTCCACAGAATCAAAAGAAGTGTCAGATTTTCCCTCATTATAATCCTCATCTGATGCATCACTCTCCTCTTCATCACTCTCCTCTTCATCACTCTCTTGTTCACTGCCAATGACTGTGATTTCCTCAGACTCTTCACCTCCTGAAATCTCCACAATCTCATCATCACTGAATGAAGATTTCCACCCACTACAGCTTTCTTCCACCTCAGGTGTCTTCTTACAACCCTTCACCCTACTATCCTCATCATCAGTATCAATATCCAAACACACTACACCATCAGATTCAGAATTTGAAGCACCCAAATCAAAACCCTCTTCATTATCCCCATCATCACCCAAATTAGTCTCACCAAAACTATCACCATTCTCAATTCTACCCTTTGAACAAGATTTCTTCATCTTTTTTCCCCCACTAAAACTAGCAGACCCAGAAATGTCCTTGTAATTTTTTTGACAAGACCCTGAACTAAAACTCTTCTCCTTATTATGAAGATCTATAAGACTAGCTGAACTGCTAGTAGGCTTT
Source organism: Mercurialis annua (assembly GCF_937616625.2). Lineage (NCBI taxonomy): Eukaryota > Viridiplantae > Streptophyta > Magnoliopsida > Malpighiales > Euphorbiaceae > Mercurialis > Mercurialis annua. The sequence continues at coordinate 32,953,406 of NC_065573.1, read as the reverse complement.
ATCTCTTCATAAATGTGCTTATACCATTTTGCTTCTCTGCTTCTGGTTCTTGCAGATACTGGCAGTCTATAATCCATATTTTCTTCTTCTTTTGTTTTATCCTGAAACAAATTCATGAAACGGAAATAATAAAAATTAAAGGTTCGACACGGAGTAGGACAGTATTAAATTATTAATCATTAAAAACGGATAAAAACTTTATCTGACAATCCACTGTGATCAGAGAGTGATCAAGAAATGGAAAAGGAAAAGATTTACACACAAGGCAAAAAGCGCGCCCAAAAGTTTTTGTTGTCTGTTTGGTTCCTCTTTTTGAGTTTTGGACCTCTGCAACACTCTTAAAAGTTCACTCTATTATAACTAGGTTTTGTCCTTTTATTATTAAATATTAAAAAGATTTGGTTTTCACATGAGTATCTTCAAAAATACCAAATTTGCCCCTGGTTATTTGCCAATTAGTCCATTTTATAACCTTAAAATAAAGAAGATATTTCCTTGCTCTCAAATAAATAATGCGATATTTAGCTTTTGTGATTCATATTACCATATCTTCTGTGTTTACTTTTCCTCAATTGTACTGTACTTACTTTTTTTTTCTTTTCTTTCTAATCTATCCAATTAACAAAAAATGAAAAAAATAAACAGAGGAATTTTTTTAATGATACTAATAAGAAAAACAGAACATAACAACTCGAATGATATAAGTGTTGCTAGATTGTGTTCCCACAAGCGCTCCCCTCTTTAATTATTAAAAAAAAAGACAAGAAGCAAAAATCAAGCAACATTACTCAACACTTCAAATTTGGTTTTTACGGATTAAATGTATTGGATCGTATGTTGAGTGGTTCTCCATAGCCAAGCACCTTGTTTTCATGTAAGATTTATTGTGATTTGTAGTCCGAATGTCGTGACTAGAACTGAAACTTTTGTTGTTGTTTATTTTATCAATTATATTTTATAAATTATAATTGATATTATTAATAATTTATAACTAATCTAGTAATAGAAAAGAAAAAATAAATACCGGAGTAATATATAAGAAATCGATATATATTAGGTAATTGAATTATTTTATTGGGGAACTGGCGGTTACGGCTCAAAAAAGTTGAAACCGATTCCAAACCGACCTATTCACAATTCTAGGCGGATTTTTGCCAGGATTATCATTGGATGGTTTAACCAAAGCGGGTTCGCCAAATAATAGTCTAATAGGGAATCTAATATCATGGGATAGAATCTGAAAACTTAACATTCCTTCGAAAATCAAACATTTCATATGGAGTATGCTCTATAAAATGAATATTGGGTATGGTCTCTGCTCTTGGTGTGTAGAAAACAAAGCCATGGACCACATTTTCTTGGAATGTCCATGGTTTTGTGGTGTTTGGTTTGCTTATAGAGTCGGGCTTCATACTATGACGGGTTCGCAATCAGGGTTCTCCGCTTGTAGACTCGGGCTTCATACTATGACGAGTTCGCAAGCAGAGTTCATCGGGCTTGTAGAGTCGGGCTACAAGCCTGCAATAAAATTAGTTTTTAATTTTTTATTAATGTTTTTATAATTAATATTAATAAAATTCAGTTATTCACTTTTAAAATGATCAACGGAAACATACTAATTTTTAGTTCGAAGTTTATTTTGTTTATACATACTTCAGTAATCAGTTGATTAAAATATTAGCATAATGTTTAAGTTAATTCAAGCTGATCGAACCAATCTGATGTGCAATTCTAATGAATAGTATAAAACTTACTTCCAGCCTTAAATTAAAGCCAACTCCAAGAAATGTTTGTTCAGGATATGGCAGATGAAGCTCTGCCAAGCTAAAACTTGCGCAACCGATGCTGGTGGACTGATAGTATCAACGAAAAGGATTTCTTGTTATGTACGACTTGCAAAACGTATATACCGGCTTTGCTCATCTGGTTGCGAATTTTAATTATTTTTATTAAAAGTATATACAAAATAAATGCTACTTTTTTTTCATATTTTATATAAGGGAAAATATATTAAAAAATTAAATTTTTGCGTTTTGTGTTGTCATAAATCTCGACAATCCTTTTAAAAGTTATTATAATATCTCATTTGATCAAAAAATTCAAGTCAAAGTTAGATAAAAGTATAGGTGACATAATGCAATTATTAAAGAACTATAGATCACAATTTGTCAAATTGGATATGTTTAAAGTTAAATACTTTTTGTGTTTAATTAAAAAATTTACTAAATAACTCTTATTTTAGAAATTAAACAACTACAATAGTTAATTAATACTATTATATAAGAGAATGTGTAGGACAAACGAATCTAATAGTCCTTCTTAGTGTATTATTAAATTATTATTCAATTAAAAGTCAATGCAGTTGATACTTATGTAAACAATTTTGAATTCTGATCTTGTTTTCGATGAAATTTTAAGCTCCAAGAAATGTCTACCAGCAACGGAATTGTATAATGGGAGATCCTTGCCGAAATTCTTAGTCAATGTTAATGTCAATTAATTCTGCCTATAGCTAATGATATGTTTAAATTGTATCATTAATTTAATATTTATTTTTGTATATTTTTAATACCAATAAACTTTAATGATATATAGTCATATCTCATATTAAAAAGGGGAAAAATAATTTTTTTGTAGTTTATGTAATATTTATTTAATTCATTTTATTTTTATACTATAATATTTATTTTTTATTTATAACCATTTATTTTCTAATTGACTTGACAGATTTTAAATGAATGGTGTAAATTGATTGAACATGATAGGTCATGTTCAATCAACTAATTACATGAATTTTTCATATTAACCATTTTTTATTAACTTTTTCATATTAAATAAATAAGATAATTATAATTTGAATTATAATTGCAATAATTTTAATTTTTTTTAAAGGATAGGTCAAACTTACTAAATCTATTCCATTTGATAAATATAAAATTTTCTCCCTCATTTTTAATTGAATATAGGGTTAATAGAAAATTACATCACAAATTTTAGCGTGTTTTGCAATTATAACACGAACTTTAAAATGTGATAATGTTAGTGACTAATTTTTATTTTTTGACAAATTAAAATACCAGTCAATCGTATAACAGCATGTGGTTGTATTATTAAAATATTTACGTCCGTGTTTTTTTAGCTTGATGTTTTAATTTGCCAAAAAATGAAAGTTGATAATTGACATTATCAAATTTTAAAATTCATGTTATAATTAGAATCACGCTAAAATTCGTAATTTAATTTATAATTGACTCTCTTAACTATACATATACTCTCTTTATCGATTAATTAAATTAGCTTGTTGACTTACTTAAAAAATTAAATTGATAAAATAATTTAATTTAAACTCTAAATCTATTTCTTAAAACAATTTCAAAAGATCATAAAATTTGAATAAATCCTTAAAATAATTTTTAATATTTAGTATTTATTTTTCGTAGTTTGTATTTAATTTATAATAATTTTTGAAGGACACGTTTCTATACTCCATTTTTTGTCTGCTACTTCCTTGTAAAGTTTCTTACCAATTTTGTCCCATAAACTACCCTCTACAGTTTAAATTACTCGAGATAGGATGCGTGCTAAGAAGGTCTAATGTCTTAAAAAAACCCGATCTTTTAGCCCCTTTTCAATCATACCTTGACGTTGAAAATTTGTCAATTTTACCCTATTTTGCATTTTTGTGTTTCAATTGTACCCTGAAAAATTAAATTAACGTCTTTTTCGTTTGCAAATTTGTTTAAAACATTCTCCATGTCTAGCATATATTAATTGTACGTTTTTAAAATTTATTTAAATTTAGTTAAATTAATTAAGAATTTAAGTTAGTGTTAATATGATTATGGGTTTTAGTTAGTTTTTAAAAATAAAGGACTTATTTGTACTTTTTTGAATAAAAAAGAATTTAATTTCATGTTTAAACTTAGTTAATTGAATGATTTCATCATTTAAGTTAAATAATTAACAAAAATTAAAAAATTGGGGTACAATTGAAAACGGAAAATTCAAAAGTGGGTAAAATTGACAAATTTTCAACGTCGGGGTGGAATTGAAAAAAAAATTAAAGATGAGGGTTTTTTGAGTGATTAGGCCTGCTAAGAATGGATTAAGGTTTAATTTTAAGGGTGCTTTTGTCAATATAAAAATGGACACCTGAGGACAAGTTTAAATCCAGTTAATTAGCTGCACCAAAATCCGCTCATATAAATATCTCTACACAAGCACTCTTCCAAGTACTCTCAATTCATTTTCTCTGTAATAACTATTTTTTTCTCTGATGGCGATAAAAAGTTGGTACTGAAATTTAGGGTTTTCGTTCTAATTCTTCCATTCCTCGTCCCTGTAATAACTGCTTTGATGAATAGAATGATACAGAAAAAGTGACTACTGATCAATGGAGACACCAGCGAGTGATAACTCTAGGTTTGTTCAATTTTTGATTCCAGACTCAACGTTTCATTCGCGACCCAGGCTTTTTGGCGAGTGGGACCGAGTTGCACCCACGCCTCAAGAACGACATGTAGTTTTGGAGGCTCTTGCTAGAATGAGGAACAACCGCTCTCCCTTCTTTCTTCGCGAAATCAACTTTTATGAAGCGAGTATCAAACTGATTTTATATTTTATGATTGTGATGCTTAAATATGTTAACAGTGTACGATATAAGAATATAATGTTGTGTTTGGATGGTGTATGCAGAACTACTACACAGGCATCGCGCGGGGAAGATGCTTCGGGTGCAACCAGCAGAAGGCAATTTGGGCCAATTTTCCATGCCAGCACTTGCTGTGGTGCGGTAAATGTAAGTTTCAAGTCACACTAGCGGCTAGAAATTGCAAGCACAGGTGCGTGGTGTGTGATATGAAAGTGGTGAACATGCGTGATGAATCCCAATTGCTTTACTCCCAGCGTTTTAATCCCAATTGTGTACAGCCCTGAATATAATGTTCCTTACTAGTCTTGCTAAGAAGAAAATCTCTCAGGCGTAATGCATGTGCAGCTTGCTATATAGTAGTAATACATGACAAGAAATTTGTACAAATTTCTAGATGTTATCGGTTTGTACAAATTTCTAGTCAGTAGTTTCCGGTTCCGGTTTCCGTCTAGAAAATAACTACGAACTAATGATATCTTGAAGAAATTAGTTTTATACTTTTGTGGTGAAATTAGCTGTCTGGCTCTCGACATTGTAAGTATTGCTGCCTAATCTTCGGCTGACTTTCAGTTGGAGGAAGTATGATCACTTCTATGCTTGTTTTGTTTTTGTATTGTGGGATGATCAATCCGCATTCAAGTTCTATACATTTGAATATAAATAAACTTTTGTTTCGATCCTATTTGCAATTGTTTAAAGTTCTAAACTGTTGATATATAAATGCAATATATGCTTTATAGTTTTGTTTTTATATTAGGCAAAATAATTGAGTTTACCGGATTATAATATATTAATAAAATGGTTATCTAATTGTAAAAAAGTTATAAAAATTACCGATTTATATACGATATTGAATAATAAAAAGTTATAAAACAATCGTTAAATTATAATTATTTTTATAAAACAGTTATTTGTATGGTGATGTGGACACTAATCCGTTGATGTGGATAAAGCAAAAAATATAGCGAGACAATAAGACACTAACCATTTTACAAATAAGCTATAATTAGGTCATTAACGTTTTATAAAAAAGCTATAGTTTGATATCCGTTTTGTAATCTTTTGTAGTCAGGTAGTAGTTTTATAAAATCTATACTTCAATAATTATTTTATAACTTTTTGTTATTCGATAACCGTTTTTTAGAAAAAAAACTGCACTTCATCAAACATATTTTTTTTTACCATGTATACATATATTTGATCAAAATAACATGCATATATATATTCATAAAAACGTTATGATAACTTGTTCAGTCAATTTAACTCTCCCTCATAATTATATCCATTTCTCAATTTACTTTTTGAAATTTATTTTTATAGCTGATGATTAGTTTTTATCTCCAACAATTGTTATTTTTTACATAATTAATCTTTTAATTTAACTTAAGAAGGATTATGGAGTCACAATGCTTTTGTGATTGATTTATTGATATTTTATTTTAGTTGATTCAATTAATCTTATTTAATTTTTTAAACTCTCAAGTTAATCTAGTTAATTTAATTAGAATAGATAATATTTAATTTGTCATTCAAAATATCTTTGTCAAATGAAATTCATTTATTTCATAAATTTTGAAGAGTTATATGCTTTTAGTTAATCTTTAGCCTTAACATATGCATAATTTATACTATCGGTCGCGGAATCTCGACTTTAAAAAAAAGGCGAAAGACATAAAATTATATAGTTAATGACAAGGAAGATGAAATAAAAGAATTTTAAAAAAATAGTCGATAAACAGATTAGAGAAGGAAGATTGAATAAGCAGTTGCTATTAAAAAAGCTCAAATTTCTTTCAAATTTAACAACATTTTTGTTTTTAGTTTAATTTATTTATGCGGCAGAATGCTAACAAATAAATTACAACGGAAAAGAAAAGAAAAGTTGCATCTCCTGAAACGGAAAAGGGCAAAATTTCTGAACTCTACTTTTCGCATTGGTGACACGTGTCAATACTTCATTCTCTGTCCGCTATTTCCTTGTAAAGTTTCTCTTCAAATTTGTTCCATAAACTGGCCCCAAGCCAACCACCTCGAGATAGTATGCGTAAGAATGGATAAGTTGTAAGGGTGTTTTTGTCAATATGAAAATTGGACACCTGAAACCAAGTTTAAATCCAGTTAATTAGGTGCACTAAAATCCGCTCATATAAATATCTCTCCACGCACTCTCAGCTCAGTTTCTCTGTATATAATCCTTCTCTGTTCCATCCAAAAAAACTGCCCTCTTTTCTGTTTTTTCAGTGTTAGCGCTCGCAAGTTAGGGTTTTCATTTTGATTCTTCCATTCAATGCAAAGTTGAAGAACCTGATTTGAAGCTCAAATTAGGGTTTATATATGGTGAGAGAAACTTAACGCTCATGTCTTTAGTTATTCACTGATTTTTACTTCAAATGTATCACATTTTTCGCTTAGAAGGGAAACTTTTCGAATTTTCTCGAGAAAATGTGTGTATTTGGAGTTTATAGAGTCATTTCTTTAATAATATCTGTGTTTGTTTTTGAAGGCAAAAAGTCACTAAAAGTTGTGATTTGAAACATTTTTTGCAGGAAATATCATCGGAAGATCCTTTCTTGTTCACATCAAATCCTCTGAAATGCAACTTTTCCCCTTACACTGCTCCTCCAAATACTTTTGATATCGATCATATCCTCAAAACGGCAACCAATGATGGCACTAACAATAAAAATAATGATCTCCAAACAAATCTCCTTAAAACATTCATACTAGACGACAAATCGCATCTCATTTCTCTCTCCACCTCTCTCCTCCGCTTCCCTGACGGCGAAGATGACGACGTCACAATGGACCATAACCGAGCGGTTATCTCCAAGCTACTACACCTCTGCTGCTCAGTCAACTCAGTCAACTGCGCTACGTCGTTAATCAACGGCGAACTCGACGGAGGACGAGCTATACTACCTTCGCTGATCAACGAGGTTGATATTTCCGGTATGTCTCCGCTGCACGCAGCGGCCGAAGCTCACGCATTTCGTTGTGTGGAGATGCTGCTCAAGAAGCGCGCCCGTACGGACCTCAGGACTAAAGACGGGCGCGGGCTGCTCCCTCTGGAGCTGTCATTGTACAAAACAAGGTAAGCAATTAACGTCTTTCTTTCAATAAGAAAACAAAATTGAAACGCATCGTTTCAGACTTTTGTGGACGTAAAAGGTAAAACTTTAGCATTTTCTGTTTTCGTATAGAGACATAGCTGTGACTCTGCGAGATTCTTTTAGTAATGTTTCTTTTTTATTTTCAGAAAGGATATGATTTGGAATCCAGATGATCACACCATAGAAGAGTTAATGGTTGAGCTTAGTGATAAGGTAATTACTAATTAATACTAATAAACTACGCTTATTAAAATGATGTTAATTGTTAATGGCTTTTTAGGATTTGAGGAGTGTGAGACTTTTGATTGAGAAGACGAAGGAGTTTGATGACGTGGCGTATAGAAGCGCAGTGGAAGGGCGTGTAGTGGATTTAGCTGTTCTGTTAGTAGTGGCGGCAAAGAAAATAAATGAGTTGATTATTGAGGTGCAAGGTGCCGATTTGAATTCCAAAATTAAAACCACTATTTTTGAGTGTGTTATTGAAGAGGCGCTAGGCCGTGGTAGCGGAGGTACTTCCGCTAAACTGAAGTATAGTGATGGTCTAGTTAGTAATAAGGAGGAGGAGGTTGAGGCTAAGGAGGGTGACCGGAAACGGAAACTTTTACTGTTCCAGATTGAGTTGCTTCAGCTATTCGGCGTTGTAGCCCTAACTAGCGGCACGGACAAGAAGCTGACGTCACCCTTGATTCTTGCATCACAGGTATATTCTAATATCATGAGTTTAAAATGTTTTTTATTTTCATAGTATTTTCTTTTCATTTGTATGAGGGGCCAATAAAATATTTAATATTTTCATAGTATTTTATTGGCTTGTTTTACGTATAAATGTAACATAAACTAGGGGTGAGCAATGGTCGGTTCGGTCATCGAACCACCCAAAAATTCAAAACCATTCGGTTTTTTAAAAATTTCGGTCACCGAACCGTATTAACCAAATTATATCAAAACCGTATTAACCAAACCAAAATATTACGGTTCGGTGCGGTTCGGTTCGGTCGAAAACCATAATATTTTTTGTATGGTTTTTAGAAAGAAAGAAAAAACAGTTTTTTAAAAAATAAATAAAAAAATGGAAAAATTTAACCTAGAGAGGACATGTGCTTTAAATTAAATCTATATTTATCGTTTTTTATTATAAAACTATAAAATTAAACAAGTTTAATATATAAATGTGTGTATATGAAAGTTTCAAACAACATAATTTTTAAATACGGTCGGTTCGGTTATTACGGATATTTTTTTATAAAAACCGTAAACCGAACCGAATAGTCAAAATTTTAAAAATTCGGACCGTAACCAAACCATATTTTCAAATTATATTTCGGTTTGATTAATTCGGTTCGGTTCGATTCGGTTATTCGGTTTTGACCGTTTAATGCTCACCCCTAACATAAACGTTACTTAAAAAGATATTTCTTTTTTTGAAGAAATGTAATGATAAAGAAAAATCATGGAGAAATATTTTTTAAAAAAGTTAATGGTTCCTATTTTTCCTGTTTCCTTGAGAAGAAAATAGCTAAACATTTTGTAAAATTTGACACTTGAATATTTGTATGTCATAGTCATTTCTGTTAATTTGGGATTTTGGATTATGTGATTGCATTGCATGAATGAGACACACCTTTGTAGACAAATGGGCCCACACAATATCCCAATAATTATGGATTCCTTTGCACTATCGAACAAAATAAAAGGACTGTTAAAGTTGTTACATCTTTGGGGAATAAATAAAGATATAGCAGAGGGTCAAGGGTAAAATGGTACATTCACGTGCACAATCCCAGTCCTGCAGCTGCTGATCCCATAATGGCTGGTGTGGCTCTCAACATTACTACTGTTCACAAAGATAATGCAGAATGAAAAACATCAATTCTGATCTTTGGCTCTTTCCTCTAAAATTTGGTTTGATGTTCATCAAATATGTTCAGAATCCGTCAAACATGACCTTATAGCCTCAAATAATGCATTTTTTTTTGTTAAACCGGCACTAGAAGTAGCTTTATTCCAACTATAATGTATTGAATTTGAAAATAATCTGGGTGCAGTCCTTTTACTTCCAATGTAAACTCAAAATTATACATCTATTCTTCCTTTTCCTTGTTTACTGCATACCTTTCGTCATAAATGCGTATAACTTTCAGCTGAATTGTAGTTTGTTAGCTAGCCAGCATTCTGTTAATTATTAGCATTCCTTGTTTGTACCCTGAATTTAAGTTCTTTCTGTAAGTAAGCACTGACAAAGCATAATCCTTTACAGAGATAAAAGGTGCAACCTTCATGGAAAACCAATTGTTAATCTGTTCTCAATTACTTTCAAATCGAAATGAGCTTTTTTGGCTTTTCTTTTCAGAATTTACCAGGAACTTTCTTCGTTTCTCATAGGTTAAAGATGAAGCCATAATTGAATTACTTCTGAAGACTAACATAGACATTATCAATGATGTGGATGCTGATGGGAATTCTGCACTTCATTGGTGCCTCAGGACTACTAAGGGAATGAGTATGAAGCAAATCAGGTACTCTTTCTCGTTCCCCCGTGCAAACATAGATGCACACACATGCACTTGCGTGACTGACTCAGTTAACGTTAACTACATTTGGTTTTTCAGGATTATGATGCTGCTACTGCGGAATGGTGCAAAAGTGAACCAAAAAAATAAATTGGGACTAACTGCAGTCCACATAGCTGCTGGCAATGGTAATATGCAGGCACTTAAGGTACATTTCTGTTTTCATAAAAGACCAAGGTTTCCTTGTCCAAAAATGCTGGAATTTTTATACTTGGAAATTTATGATGGAACTCCACAATACAAACCGTTTTAAATCTTTGGCATTTTTGTGATCCCTGAGCTTACAGACACTTTTGGCGGAAGACCCGGATACTGTCAATTGTAAAACGGAAACCAAAGAAACCCCACTGTATTTTGCTGTTAAGAATGACCATAAGTACTGTGTTGAAGCTCTTTTGCGCTGGGGAGCAAGCACAGAAGTCTTTAATTTGAGGTCAGAAACTCTTATTTCTGCTTATATCCTGTCCTTATTTTAAGTAGTTGTAACAAGCCATTGTCTTTAACTTAATCGCATGGTATGTATTGCTGGCTCGTCAGTTTAACAGAAAAATGCTGCTATTTCTTTGCCAGTTCTTTTTACTGACTCATAATTTGCAGAAAACAAAGACCTGTGGACTTGGCACAGTCACAGGACATGCGGTTCTTACTTAACCCAACAAATATCAGCCTCAGTAAGTTGAAATTGTTAACTCATTCAAAACTGTGAATGACTAATAAAATTATCAGATGATAAAATTTAAAAATGAGATGAAATCCTGCCTGCCAACTAATGTGCTTGTTTATGATTTTCAGCAAATTCTTCACTTCCAATCCGACATAGATATACAGTATGTTTACAAGGAGATGAGGTGATTTCAGAGACCTGTGAAGAGCTTTTCCCCATGACAAATGAAGGCAAGATCACAGACAGGTATCAAACTCACTTGAACTCATAAAAACTTGAATGATGTAACACCACATGTCACATGTGTATGTTCAATCTACCTAAGTCTCATTGATTATTTATTGCTTGTCTGTAGAACTTGCCCCAGTATGAAGACAGAAATCTGCAAATACTTTGAATCTCCTACTGGATGTGCCAGAGGCGGCAAATGCTTGTTTGCACATGATAAGGAGGAGCTTAGGCAGATGAAGCAGAGAACAGATGCAATTCATTCATATGTTACAGGGGACCCTGAACGGAAAATTTTCGTAGGAGGCTTACCTCCTTCAGTGGATTCTGGTAAGAAAATACCAAAATTCTTTTGAGTTCTAGTTTTATTATCAGTAGGTACTGGGTGATGAGCTTCAATTGTTTTTATAGTGAGGGTGTTAAGCCTCTTCTTCCATTTTCTGAAACAGATTTACTACGGAAACTTTTTGACAAGAAATTTGGTTCAGTAGATGATGCTCAAGTTGTTGAAGTTCCACCGGGAGACAAAAAACCGGGGGACAAGAAACAGTCCAGAGGATTTGGTTTTGTCACCTTCAAACACAAGAAATCTGTTTCAGAAGCTGTGAAAGAACACTACATTGCTGTTATGGGCAAGCAAATTGAAATCAAAAGTGCTATTCCTAAGTGTATTTTACTAGCTGAGCTTCAAAAATCAACCAGACTACATGAGCATGAACATCAGCATGAAGGGAAGAATGCAATGGGATTGACACTCCTTGAAAAGGCGAATGTGGGCATACTCAGCAGAAAAACTCACAATGGCGATGGGGAGATTGAAACGGAATTGCCTAGTTATAACACAGAAGAGGCAAAATCTACGTCAATTGATATGATACTCCATGGTCAACCGCATGAAGATGCTAGTAAATGTCACATGCATAGAGAAAATGTTCCAAGATGGCTCAAAATTTTCAAGAAGTGGCTACCCACTCACTTACAACAGGTAGCAAAGAGAAATATAGATTATGCTCTCTCGTCTCTGAAAGCCGATTTCCGAATTGCATTTGGCCTAGAAATGGATCATGCTTCTCTTGGTTTCTCGAAGCTTAGTGATTTCATCAGAACTTTCCCGGACATTTGTCACACTAAGTTTATGCCTATAGGGAAACAGAAGTCTTCCAATCACATGATACTTCTGCCTAGCCTTCGTAAGCCCTATTCTCAGCAACTTCATTCTCTGAAGGTACAGAGTTCATCTTGCCATGCAACTGAAGTCAGGAGTAGAAGTGAATATGAAGATACCAAGGATCTTCAGGATCAAGATATCCCATCGGTGTCTAGTAAAAATGGCGCCTCAACCGATTGCATCTCTAAGCAATCTCATCAGACACCTAATGAGAATTCAAGGGAGACACCAGCGGGCGACTACTCGATGTTTCTTCAATTTTTGATTCCAGACTCAACGTTTCATTCTCGACCTTGGAATTTAGGCGAGTATGACACATGCATAGGAGTCTCTGTTGCTAGAGAAGAACAAGCAGAGAAGTTCAAGGGACCGAAACCCACGCCTCAAGAACGACATGTGGTTTTGGAAGCCCTTGCTAGAAAGAGGAAAAATCCCTCCGCGTTCTTTCTTCGCGAATTCGACTTTTATGATGTAAGTATCAAACTTATTTCATATTCCACAATTATGATTCTTATGATAACATTTAATAAAATAAGAAAGCTCTCTGGGTGGCGTATGCAGAATTACAAGGCAAGCATAGTGCAGGGAAGATGCTTTGGGTGCAACCAGCGGAGGGTACTTTGGGCGAATATTCCATGCCAGCACTTGCTGTGGTGTGGGAACTGTAAACTTGAAGTGGCACTAGCAGCCAGAAGTAGTGAGCACAAGTGTGTGGTGTGTGATATCAAAGTGCAGAATATAGATGTGGCCTCACTGCATGAATACTATAAAAGCACAAGTGACAAAATTGATCTACTCCCGGCTTTTAACCCACAGTTGCTTACTCAAGTAACTTCCTATCAATTCTCTTAGAGGGGTAACTGAAATTTGTTTTGCAGCTCTTCTCTAGTGGACAAAAGGTGCAAGACATGAGAAGAGTACAGTATACATACAACTGCTGACCACTACTGCATCTCAGTGAAAAAGGAACAAGCTTATTGTTGGGAAAAAATTCCCAACCTAGAAATTTGTACAAACTGATGATATCTTGAAGAAACTCGTTACATACTTTTGTGGTGAAACTAGCTGCCTGGCGCCTGACATTGTAAGTATAGCTGCCTCTGGGGAACTATCAACCCCTTTTCACCTATATGTTGATAACTTCTGCTTGGAGGAAGTATCACTTCTATACTAAGTAGTAAGTAGTTTGTTTGGGATGATCAATCCCTGTTCAAATCCTATACATTTTTTAATACCAACAAAGTCTTGTTTCAATCAAATTAGAACTGCTTTGAAGTTCTTAACCACAAGTATAGTCACCAATGCTTTATAATATTGTTTTTATTTTGTGAATGTTGCTATTTGCTTTAAGTTCCTTGCGTCCCATTTTTATTAAGAATTCTTTTTCTGTACCATTCTAATTGACAATTTTATCTACAAGATATTTCCTTACTAGTTTTCTTTATTATCCTTTTTAATTATGCATTTAGAAAGAATTCCTTTTAGAAAAATGTGACACAATAGATTAAATTTTTAATTATATGACCACACGCCCGTATATTTAAAATAATGTATAAAATATTTTATTTTTTATAATTCATCGATTCACCTAACAGTTCAATTTAAAAGACCTCATTATTATATCAAACAAAAAATAAAAATTATTGTTTCATATTGCCAAAGGCCAGCACTTCCGTACATGTTTGTGGTATATTTTAAAAAGATTATGAACATATGATTGGATATTTTGTAACATAGTATTAGATAATTATCATAGTAAGCAATTATTAAACTTTTTTTTTAATATTTTGGATTGGAGATAAATTTAAAAGATTATGCTAAATATAGCATTTTTGTCATTTTTTCATATTAAATTTAGCCTAAAATATGGCACTACATTGTGGATGCTGGTGTCCCGTCAGCTTGCAACAATAGTAATCCTAATTATCTGGTTCGGTGCACACCATTTTTTTTTTTGCGCTTTCTTTTTCATTGAATACACAACAGTAGCCAATCAGACAAGAATCAAATATTCATTCTGGCACCAAGCAGGCCAACTAAGGAATCAACTAAAAATAATGTATTAACTTCTTACAAATGTTTATATCCGACCAGTGATCTTACAAGTCTTAATCAAATCTCTGTTTTCCAAACTATCAGATGGTCCCTCACATAATTTTATCAGTATCACTCTCGTCCATCAACTTATGACCATCCAAAGCTCTGCTATAGAATAAGCTTTCTTTCAGATATCACAGAGAAGGCTGTTTCGTTTATCTTGCCTCAAAACTAAAATGCTACTTCGTTCAAATGACTGTTAATTGGGTGGAAAAATGAAGGATCGTCTACTTCACAATGTCAAATAAATGAAAAGCGCAAAAACGTTGCATTACTTTTGTAATTTACCTCCAAATAAATACAACTATCCTACATCCTTAAAGCTGATTCATATTTTCCTACATGGTCTAACACAAGCATTCGATTGATTTGATACATTGAAGAGAGATCGAATGATTACAAAACTCACCTGCCTCATAGATCGAAATGTGTAAGAGCAAGTTCTTGTAAGACTCCTTACACGGCAACTTTCTTTGAGGACTCCTGCGATGACTGTTTTTCTTCTGTTCTCCTGCAAGGTAAAATAAAAAGTTGAGAAATTCAGGAAATTAGTGTATTCAAAATCAACCCATACACATAAATCTTTATTCACAAAAGTCCACACTAAAGATTCATCACCATGCTAATGAATTGAATTTATGCATTCTTTTACACCGATATCCTACTTTGACCTATATCCAACAGTCAAAAGATTTATCCATTTCAATCATTTCTTTAACGTCATATCTTTAAGTAAGTAATACTGCCCATTTCATTTTTTTTCTTAATCCTTTTCCCCCGATACATAGAAATATTGAACTCGAATGTCCGAGTTGGAAAGAGTGAGCAAAGTTAGGCTTTGTTCTGACATCATCCATCAGAACTGCATTGTGGAGTGCAATGCCATAATGTGAACACTAGAGGGGGACCTGAGAAGTGGAATAAAGCGTGCCGCGTCCTAATGTATCAGATAACCATGTGATAATGTTCACTCAACAGTTCACCAAAAAAAAAATGTTCTCAGCATAAATTGAGGAAAAATAAATAACCAGTGTTTTAAGTAATATGAGGAATACAAAATTTCAGGTGATAAGATTTTTACATAAGAGAACAGGCATAGAGATGCATTACTGATGTTATCCAGTTAATTTTCTAAAGGGAATGCTAAAAACCAAGAAAAACAAATAAAGGATATCCACTCTTAATTATTTGGGCTATTCCAATAAGCAAAATTGCAGAATTAAGCCGAAAACAGAACATAGTGTAGACTTGAACAAAATTAAGTCAATGTAAGAGATTTCTGAGATTCAGTCAGTTCATGGTATGATGAACTCAATTCAAATTGACTTACTTCTTATATCTTCTAATGATTGATGAAGGCCTGTCGTAACCATCTCCTTTTTGCTGAGGCTTCGGTTTCTCTGCTTGCTTTGGTTCTGGTTTCCAGCGAGCATTAATGAGAGATTCACCCAATAAATCAGCAATTTCTGTTGCCATTGCCTCTGCTTTCTTCTTATACGGAAAAGTTTCCTCTGCAAACTGATTAGACAGCCACAGATACATGGAAAGAACTTGATGTTTGGTTTCAAGATCTAGTAGCTCAGCGTCATTCCGGGCAGATCCTCTTGGCATTCCCATTGCTATAGCAACAGGGGCCTTATTACTATATGAAGAAGCAAACCTAAGAAGATGGTACATTGCTTTTGGATCCCTTACATTTACTGGAGCAAAACAGAAATTAAAGCGATCTTCCAGAGATAGACCTTGAACCTTCTCGAGCATATTTGCTACCTTCTTTATATGATCATGCCTACACAAGTAGTATGAGCCGTCAAGACGGCAGCTTTCACCAAACTTTTCAAGCATTTGGGGAAACGTAACATTCGAAAGTTGCCCAGCAAATAATTCAACCTGCTCAAAGAAAGGAAAAAGACCCACTTTCTTTATATCATCAAAAGGCTGCTTTAAACACTCAATCAAGTAATTCAGGTCATCTAAATTTAGGGTGGTTGTGAGACCATCTGGGTATCGGCTTCCTCTCCTGCCCGCTCTTCCGGCAATCTGCTTCACCTGTGATGCTGAAACAGGAACCATTTTGTCGCCATTATACTTTGAAAGGTTATAAAATACTACCCTTCTAATGTTAAGATTCAAACCCATCCCCACAGCATCACTTGCAACCAGCACATCAAATTCGTTATCTTGATCATTGAATAAATTAGCTTGTTGTCTACGAGTTTCAGGTGGTAAGGCGCCATAAATAACACAGCAGCGATGTTTGGTATTTTTCTCAATTGCTAATTTTACCTCAAAAATTTCTCTTCTTGAAAAGGCAACCACACAGTCCCCAGATCGTACATTTTTAAGCTCTCCCGTCAGTGTTTTTGCTTCCACGACCAAAGGCTTGAACCTTCCATAATGGTTTTCAACCAATTCATCCCCAGTTTCTGAACATATATTTCTAACAATATTCAGAACACTTGGATCTCCACACAAATGAATCTCATCAGCCTTTAAACCAAGCAAAGCTCTAGTCCATGCATAACCTCTAAAAGGATCCGCCATCATCTGGATCTCATCAACAACAGCCACGTCATATAATTCATCAGTCGACACCATTTCCACAGTACAAGCTACATGGTTTGAAAATGGAACTTCTTTCTTCTCTTGTCCAGTGAGAAGACTACAGTAAATCCCGAGGCCATTAACCTTGTCAAACACTTCCATTGCCAAAAGCCTAAGTGGACTACAATAAACACCCTTCTTTGCTTCCATAAATCGCTGCAGTGCGTTGTAGGTTTTACCACTATTCGTCGGGCCACAATGATAAACAATTTTGCGTTTCATCGCCCGCGCAAAAGGAAACCATGTGTGTGGCTTTGTAAGGTCAGCCGACTCTAACATACTTCTAAACCGCTTAATCTCATCAGGGAACTCCTCTATACAATATTCAACAAATATAGGGAAAAGGAACCTAACAGCTGCATCAGAAGGACCAAGCTGAACCAGATACATAGCAAGCTCGGCAGAACATTTCTTAAAGACAAAGTTGCGGAACTTATTACAAGCAGTCGGGAAAAACGACCTGCCAATATAGATTGCCAGAGCCTGATTGGCAGCCCATCCAGAATTGGAAAAGCAATCAAAAATCTCCTGCAGACTGTCCCAATCCGAACGGATGATCTTACCATGGTTTTCAGCGTTTCGAAGCTCTTGATATAATTCTATAGGGTCAATCAACGCCACATTTCTTTTCTTAACAACACTGTTGCTACTGTCTATTATATCCTGGTTATCAGATTCATCTCTAACATCTAAAGGATCAGAAACAGTACCTCCTACATGATGAATTTCATCACCACTTGCTACAAAATCTACACTATTTTTACCTTCCAATTCCAAATTAATGCTACTGTCGTCATTATCCCCATGTGGGACAAATGACGAAAATGCCCTTCTCCAATTGATGGAGCTAAAAGGGGCACTATTAGGGTTAATTGAAGTTATGGAGTTATTATGATGAGATGGGAGCTCAAAAAGATGATAACTTTGAAATACCCAGTTGTTAAATTTCGTTAAAGAATGAAAATTATGGTTGCAGAGGAAGATTCTAGAGCTAGAAGGCTTATGTTTTGAGGCATAGGCTCTAAATAGAGAAGCAACAGGGCCTCTTGCCATTGAAGAAAAATTTAAAGAAATAAAATAAGAGAGAATTTATTTATTTGAGCATTTAAATAAGAGAAAAACAAGGGGGAAGATTATTGGAATGTGAAGAAGATTACCTTGAATTGTGATGATGAAGAAGAGAGGTGGAGAAAAAAATGGAGGGAAAGTAGTGGACAGAACCTGAACCGAGAGTCGGCTGGTGCTGCTTCTTTTTCTTTCTATTTTCTACTAAAGGATCCGATACCCATCTCTAACCTTCGGTTTTCATAGACCCGCCTGCTAACAAAATGGATCGTGACATGTAATCGGCCATCTGTCATTTATATATGACGTGGCACATGCCAGATAATATTATGTCCATGACTTGTGTGTGTTATTAAAGCGAGAAACTTTTAGATAGACCGAGTCTGTCACATTATCCGTAAATTAAACCATTAAAATGATTACAAAATTATAATACGTTCATTAAAACCTTAACATTTTTATTATACATTTACATGTCACATGCCATTTGTAATGTTTTGATGAAGCCATACTGCCAAACCTTAATATGTGACGTTCTAAAAGCATTCACAATGAAAAGTGTTTAGAGTTCAATAATCGGTTGGTATGGAGCACTTTCCATTGTGGAGTGCTCAATATCTGTTGAATGATTGATACGCATCAATTCTTTTACTCTTTGTTTTGTTTTTTTAAATTACATTTAATATAATAAATGAAAATATGAGAACTTTATAAGATTACTTTTTAAAGTCTAATTATTGAAAAAATTGTATAATATACATGGATTTAATAGAAAGTTGACGTGACATGGTTATTAGACTCAAAATAGTAACGATTGTGTGGATGCTCTAAGAATTACAAACCTATCATTTATTAGCTAATACATTAAATTTTTTTCAAGAAGAAGCAAGCTATTGTTAAAAAAATTATTCTCTTCATCTCATAAAAATAGACAAATTTTGCCATCTGTAATATTTTGCCATCCATAGGACTTGGAGTTAGTTTATTCATGGTGTAGTCTTTCTGATAATGAACACTTATGAGAATACTCGGCATTTACTATTAAATATAAAGTTACTTAATTGTCTCGAGATTTAACCTCCACGATGGCCTCCATTTCTCCATTTTAAATATACTACTTACACAAAATAATTATGTAATCTTCATTCAAAAAAATTAGATATATCTTCATTAACAATTGGCATGTACAACTAAATAAATATATCAAGAACTCTTCTCCTCTAGCACAATGGGGAGCTCTAAATTCTCAGCACCTCTCTGAATCTTCAACATTACCCTGTCCCCAACATTATAGTCATCCAATACTTTGTACAGCTCTGCTTTGCTTTTAACCTGATGGAAACAAAGCATTTAGACATCATAGACATGTTTTAAACTTATTCACTAACCACCTTTTTTCTTTATTATCTATACATGTTGATTGCATGTCATATATCTACTAAAATTTATCGATTTCTCGACAAATTTTATCCACAGACTAGAATCCGTCAGTAATTTCAATGAATGAATTTACGACGGAATCAAAAATCTGTCTGGAAATATGGCTGGAATGTCGCTTCAAGAAGGCACCACTTTTCCGTGATGGAATGCCGACTCGTTACCCTTTTGGACATTTCCGGACGGATTAGTCAGCCGCTAAATAAATAAATAAACATAAAAGAGTTGTTTTAGCAAGATGGAGCTCACAGGTTTGTCGTCAACTGCAAGAATAATATCTCCAAGTACAATATTTCCGGCAAAACCTCTTGTTGTTGGAAGTATTCCAGCCTTTGCTGCAAGACTATCGGCTGGAACCTACATCACCAAGGTTCAAAATTATGGAAATAATCAACACTGTGCTTACATACAAATAAAATATTATACAAGCATGCATATCCAATTCAAATGTTATACCAGCAGGACGAGAGCTCCATTCCGAACATTGAGTTGATTTGCAATCAAATCAGGAGCAATTTCTATATTTAAACCAGCTCGAGCAACCTGATAAAAATAAATCCCAATCATCTTTAAGTGACCATCCTTAATTGATGAGGTTTTACACTCTAAAAACCAGATTATAATACTCGAATCGTGAGGACTCGTATAAAAACTTGAATATGCAAGGGAAGAGTCTGATTATATGAAGTACAAACAGTAGTAAGAAATAACTTACTTTACCGAATTGAATCAGTTGAGGTACAATCTTGACTACTGTTGAGGATGGAATGGCGAATCCTACGCCAGCAGATGTCCCTGCATTTTAATAATAGCAACAGCATAAACTATGTGATCAGTTATGCCCTTCAACAAAATCACATAAGTTAAATCTAAAGCTAAGTGTGCATACTGCTGATTAAAATTCAGCTTGCAAAATTAAAAGCAAATACTAGTTGACCTTGGTCTAGTTCAGATATATAATGATGCAATAAAAGTTTAACAAATGCCTGTCTGAGTAAAAATTGCTGTATTGATTCCAATTAGGCTTCCTTTAGAATCAAGTAAAGGACCTCCACTGCATATAACATGAAGAAACAACAATGCATGTGTCAGGATAGAAAATACTTTAGAAAGTCTAGTGAAGAATCTAAGGAATCTGTCAATGTTGAACAAGCCCATGCCTGAGAGGTGTTAAGAACTAATTCCAAAATAAACTAACCTATTTCCTGGATTGATGGCTGCATCTGTTTGAATTCCACCTCCAATTGTCACTCCAGTTTGACTGAAAATATCACGATCTAATCCGCTAATTACCCCTACTGTAAGAGTATGATCAAAGCCGAAAGGGTTTCCAATTGCAAGACACTGCTGTCCAACTTTTAAAGAAGAAGATTGCCCCACTTTAATTGGCTTCAACAGATCATCAGATGCTTCTACCTAAGACAACATAAATAAATAGATCGACTAATTTAGTATTTCTGACATATTATAATCCCTGTAGATTAGAAAATTAACATAGTAAATTCATTGTTATATTACACATTTTAAAACTTTAAGAACATAGGGAAAAGAAATACCTTAAGGACAGCGAGGTCCTTAGTACGGTCAGCACCAACTAATCTACCTTCAAAGTTCTTCTGTACCCTGTTGAATAAGCAAAGAAAAATTGTTAATTACAAGCAGCAGCATGTCAGCATTCATAAATGGATTATCATCTATGGCAAGTATTTTCGAATCCTTAACGCAGTAAAATTTACACACAAAGTAAGAAGGCCCTGATCTTACCCTTCTGATGCAAGAATATTAACTCGTGCAACAACTTCCCCAGAGCTTGGATTTCTTGAAAGGGCATTGCCTATCACTAGAATTACAAGGAAGCAGCAATTAGCTTTAATATTTACAGTCATTTTTACTAATCTTAAAAGCATTGGCCACTAAGAAGCAAATTGAGTATTTTGCTTAGCTACAAAACTGTATAATAAGCAAACTGATTTTTCGTACATTATCCAAACTAACTGATATAGCAGAATCTGGTCCAATGAGATTATTACCATGATAATTTGTCACAATATGTCCTTGTCCATCCCAGACTACTCCCGAACCATTTCCTTCAGGAATCTGCAAATGGTGCCTGGCATTAATTTTCAGTGCCAGTGATATCTTAAGAGTAGACATGTTATGACTGTTAAATCTTACGCCACTTGATTAGCAGAAATATCATATGTTCTGTTAAATTTATAGCCTTCAGGAAATAAACTTTATGTGTAGATTCCAAAGAATCAACAATACTGAAGTGAGAGAAATACCTCAACTACACCAGTTACATTAAGTTGTGGGCGCAATGTTACATCAAAAATGTTGACAACAGAGTAAGTATTCTTTTCAAATAACTGGACAATTCTTTCCTGCAGACAAGGCACCACATGTCCCACCATCAAGAAGTAGGAACATAAACCTCGCAAATAAATCACATTCTATCAAAACAAAAACTCGCCAATACAGCTTAAAAACGAACCTCTGTTGGAAAGAGAGCTCCAGAAGGAACAACAGGCGGAGTAACTTGTTCAAGTGTCACAGACGGATCCCCTAGTGCTTGTGCTATGTATCCACAATTTTATAACAAATGCAGCAACAAAGCAATACTGATAAGTATAATCTCAAAAGGAGAATACCGAGAATGAACAACGCGACTAACGAAAGATCAATCAATCATTTTCGACACACGAAATGAATGCATGCAATCGACCACCTCGAATTCAGTTGGAAACAAGGGACTAAACCAACTTAACAATTAACAGAACACAATAACAACATTATTAAGCATGAACTGAATGCGGACCTGATAAGTACCTTGTAGGATAAAACCCTAAATACATGAACAAACTTGCAAGCAACATTCTCCGAGTTGTGCTAGGACTACATCTAATTATTTCCTCACGTGCAGATTCAGCATCATCTTTAACAGCCCTACACTCATCACAATTCAAGTTGATACACAATATATCAATAAAATTTAACTGAAGCTAGTTATTAAACTATTAAACTAAAGATTAAGAATTAGAGAATGATTATTGATGCAGATACCTGGAAATGATGAGGGGGTTAGAGGAAACGACGTCGTTAGAGACAGAGCACAAAAGATGGCGGCGACCGATGAAGACGAATCTCTTTGGGATAATAATGATTCCATGGAGATTATGTGAAGATTTTGGTAGTGAACATGAATAATTACATGCCAACATTTGCATTTTGTAAACTTTTCTTCTGACTTGAATTAGATTAAAAATTGGCGAAATTAAAATTCAGAAAGAAAGATTAACGGTATTAATGCAAAAATAGTAAGTAAAAGTAAATGAATAATTTATTGGGGATAAGGGCTTTAGAGTAGTAGCAGTGCCATTGCCAAGCAAAGCAAGATAAGACCGTTATGTTATCAGCAGAGTAAGCTAACTGATTCACAGTTAAAGGTCCTTTTTTTTCACGACAGTTAAAGGTCTTTAAGCGTTTATGTATATACGAAATTAACCTCACTCTTCCATCTCCGCATATATTAGTAATTCATATTTTTGTCTAGTTTATTTACAAATTAAGTGATCTAATCTTTTATTTTTATATTAATTAATATTGTAGTCATTCTGTTTATTTTTTATGTTAGTTCATTTAATTAAAAAAATTAATAAAAAATTTAAATATTAATTTAATTTTTATATTTATATTTATTTTTAATATAAATATAAAAATTATTATGCTTTTATGAGATTTAATGACTTCATAAATCTAATTTTATTTATTTTTCTATATATTTAAATTTTTAAAAATGTTATTTATATAATATTTAAATTTTCTTATTTCATGTAATCTAAATCCTATTATGTACCAGAGCTCAATCAACTCAATGATAAAATGAACAATTGAGTCCTTAAGGTCTATCTATCCAAGACGAATTATTTACAATTTGTCCACCGAGATCGGAAAGAGCATCATTTCGAATAGACGGCAAAACATGGACTTCCTGTCTGAATATAATTCATAGATCTAGAAGGTTCTTGAAGTATTTAAAAAACTTTCAAAGCATCTAGAAGATAAATAGAGACTCCTCCTTATTTAAGGACAAATGTCGTAAAAAGGCCAAACCTTTCACAAAAGTTTCATAAAAATTCTGAACTTTTAATTTTGTCGATTTTGGCCAAAAACTGATTATTTGGTTTCACAAAAGTCTTTACCTTTCAATTTTGTCGATTTTGGCCAAAAATGGATTATTTGGTTTCACAAAAGTCATGACCTTTCAATATATGTGCATGTCACGTAGGCGCCACATAGGCAAATTGAAATTAAATTGAGAGTTGGCCACAATTGAAACCAAATAATCTGTTTTTGGCCAAAATCGATAAAATTGAAAGGTCATGACTTTTGTGAAACTTTTATGAAAGGTTTGGTATTTTTACAACATTTGGCCCTTATTTAATCATATCAACTACAATATAAGAATCCTAAACCTATTCGGATATAATTAGATATGTCCTCACCAAGAAACACGAAGAATGTCTATCAAAACACATTATTTTTATTACCAAAAGATCTTAAACTATTGACGACTGACGAGTGTCAATTACTGATTTAATTATTGGAGTGCTTATCGAACAACCACCTTTTGATCAGCAGTTTTACCTCTATTTGTAAATTAATTCGTTAAAAAGACAGACTCTGTTATGAAGATTGGTGAACAGGTTAAGAGTTGTTTTTTAGACATGAAATTTGAATTCAAGTTCATATCAAATTTCAAATGAATAAAGGGTCACCCCCTAAACTTATGACACGGGGTCATCTAACTCAATTTATACTTTTTTGAGCAATTAACTCCTAAACTCTTCATTTTTGGTCAAAAAAACCCCATAATTGTATTTTTAAAACGCATAAAATACAAATCGGAGGTGAGGGATGCTAAAAAATAATTAGATACTTTCTTAATTTTTGCGATATAATTATCCTAAATCTATTTTTTAAAATAAAAATATAAATTATGGGATTTTTTGATTAAAAAATGAAAATTTTAGGGTTACTCAAAAAAATATAAATTGAGTTAAATGACTCTATGTTACAAATTCAGGGCGCATTAACCTGTGTTCAATTTCTAATAGAATATACAAGACCAATTTAAGGTGGACGGATTTAGATGGACTAGGCGATGTCCAACTAATTGTTATGCTTGACATGGTGTCTAGACTAATGTTGAGATTAAAACTATATATTGCCTCTCTCTATCTCTCAGAAAAGGTTATATGTATAAATATAAATATTAATCAAAGTATAGTCATCTGTCTGTTACTAACTAAACAAAACAGTATACTCATAGTCATAATCAATTACACTAATTAAACAATTAATTATTAATGAAAATATCATGGATATTATTGAAGCTATATTTGTTTAGTTTAATTCAATCAAAATCATTTTAAATCATGGTTTAACTCAAGTGACTCTAGTAGGCCTTTTGAATCATGGCCCACAAGATTAATGAGACTTTTTTTAGAGGAAATTAGACCATACACTGTTGAAACCCAAAATAATCTCATTTTTACTGTTCAACATCTCCGGCTTGAGAAATACGGTCGAAGTTCAGCGTATTTGAATTTTACACTTTTTCCTTTTTGATTTTACGGTGGATTTAACAATGGCTATGGATTTTTCTTCTTTCTTCTGATTTTCATCTTCTTCGCGCAGCAGTCTTTCCCTCTGATTTTGCGATTACAACGGCGATGAGTTGCCGATTCATAGGTTGCCGGCGATAGCGGCGGTGATGGGTTGTCGATTTAAATGTCTAAATCTACAACAACAGCTCAATCTTATGAAAATGGAACAATCGTCGATTATGAGTTGTTAATCGATGGTTGTGACGGCTGAGGGTTTTCCAGATTTTGTGGATTTATTGGAATTGATGGGTTGCGGTGGTTTTGCTGACAATGGTGGATCTGATGAATTCAGTGCTGGATTTTTGATTAAAATGGGTAGTTGATAATTTTGGGAGTCAGTGAGCAACGGAAGCGGGTATGTAGTTCACTAACGGTTTATTAGTAGTTTACTAAAAGTTTTATAAATTTATTTTAGCGAAGCCATTCATGAGAAAATAGAACCAGAGATAAAATATCTTCTCTTCTGTTTAGTTTTTGATTAAAATATGCATATACTAGGCAATTTGTCTCTTTTAAATTCATATTAAATTAAGGGCATGGTTATTATGAATATTCTGTTTTGTGGGTTTAAATTAGGGGCATGATTTATTTATAAATAAATAAACTGATAGTAAATTGATAGTAAAACGATAGTAAAAAGATGGTAAACGGTTAGTAAACGGTTAAAAAATATAACTATACTTTATATTTAATAAATTAGCTATAATTTTTAGTAAAACTAATAAACTGTTAGTAAACGTATGGTAAATTAACTTATTTTTTAGTAAACTGATAGTAAACGATTAATGAATTAACTCTACGGTTAAAAAAGAAATTAATAGTAAATTTCATTTTTAAGTAAACAGTTAGTAAATTGATAGTAAATTTTTTGTTTGTAAACTGATAGGAGATTTACCATATTTTTATAAATAAAAACCGTTAGTAAACTGTTAGTAGACCGTTAGTCAATTTTTTATTTTGTAAACCGTTGGTAAACTATTAGTAATCTGATATTTACTGGTTTTTAAAAATAAAAAACCTTATTTTTCAACTCAAAAAGTATAATTTCGCAACTTTTAAAAGTCAAACCGTAAAAATCAACCCCAGCTGGTCAAACCGTATTTTTCAAAATATTTATACATAGTATGGGTATTTTTAAAAAATTCTCTTTTTTTTATTGTCCATCCGGTTTTCAGGTTTTCGCCCTGACTAATTCGGATCTGATCTGCGTCTCGCACCTGGAATGGTGTGTGAGTCTGGCAACGGAAATTTTATGCATTTACAAGATGCAAACTCAAAACTTTATTTAAGCGATATCAAATCGCTTACCACTTGAACCAATTTTGTCGGTAGATTAATGGTACTTTTATCGATGAAAAACATAAAATCTACCAAATATGGAATTTTCGCATAAAAAGTTACACTTGGTTTTTTGTTTTTGTGTTGTCAGTTTTCTTGCTTCCAAATCTTAAACACTAAATTGGAATCTTTAACTCACAGTCAAATTTTGATTATTGGTAGCTAAATACAAATCTCCATCTTAAACCAACGACGCCCTTTTGCTTCATTCATCACTACAATAATAAGAAAAAAGATAAATATTTAGTTGCTGATTTTTAAAAGAAAATTCTTACCTAAATTCAGTGTTTAAATTGAGGAATTTTCAACAACAATCCCTGATTAAATTTTTTTCATAAAAAATTCTTTTATTTTATTTATAATTAAAAATTATGAATATTAAACGTCACCAAACATTAGCCATTTTTTAACCAAGATTTCCTTCCATCATAAGTGGAAAATTTCAATAAATCTATTTGGCGATCCAACATTTTTTTTGAATGAGATCGTACAATTGTCAATTTTGTTAATTTTTTTGATATATGATAAATGAGATATCATGGATGAATTCTAACTATAAAACGACACATTTAATTTTTTTTTATATATATTCAAATTAATTTTCATTCTAGTTAGATAGATTTTTTGTATAAGACAAAACTCTAATTTTATTTTTTGAACAGTTATATATATATATATATATATATATATATATATATAGACACACACACAGCTTAAACTTGCGATCTCATTCATGTCAGAAAAGAGTCGATATCAATTCACACATGTATAGTGAATAGTTAATTCTCTATTAGTTCCATTAGAGGATGCTTATTATCTTTATTTCAAATTGATTAACAATTTATAACAAATATGCATATTAAAAAATTATGTTATCACTACAAAAATATGTGTTTTAAGAAACTTAACCAGCCGGTTTGGTCAAAAGTCAAAAGTCACGCATGTTTAGTGCTTTTCAGTATACGATTTTTTGGTTTAATTTAATTGCACCGAAAAAAACTTAAAAGCTTATAAATTATCTAACCGATTAAATCATAAAAACTGTTTAATTTTATTCACAAGTATGAGAGTTATATATTTACCTATTTTTAAATTGATTTATTAGTAATAATTTTAAAAAAGTTAAAATAAATATATGTATTATCTTATTTAGTTAATTTAACTGGTATTAAATCGGTTAAAGTTTAAACCGGCGGCTCTAAAACACAGCCAACAATTGTACGAGCAAATGCTAAGAAACAAATTTTTTGAAGCTTTGTCTTATGCACTGTAATTGTATGTGTCAATGCTATTATAGGCTGGGGAGATGAGACAAAATTTAATTTATTCTCTGAACCTATTTATATTAAACAAAGATCGTAATGATATTTTTTGAGCTTGAAAATTAAGTTTTGAGTTTGTTTATACAACAAGTAAAATCTAAGTATCAGCTACTTCTAATCTTGACTCAATTGAAGAGACAAAAAATATCATGCTAAGGTAGGGTTCAATAATAGCACCTCTCTATATTAATTATTCTCTAGCTAATTAATTTTCAATTCAAAACAAATTAATAAATATTTTATGAACAAATACAATCAAATTACATTTTTATATTCACAAAAAATAACATTTTTATAATTCATGATTATCTATAGTTGATTCTTTTTATTTCATGAAGGGCGATGTATGTATTTGTTGGTGAGAAATTAGGGCAATCTCTTTGAAAGCAACCTTATCCAATATTATCAATATATATGACTGTCTATATAGATTTAATGGTGTAAAAGAGCTAAACTTACATGACTTATTACAATTTAAATCAAATTTTTTAATTTTTATAACAATATTCAAGTTGTATTTTTCTTAATAATGACTAAATTTATTGTTAGCGTAATTAATATGCTATTGTAGGGTGGTATAGTCTTTTTCTTTATTGTTTGGTTTTGCCTATATAAAGGCCTCTTATGTTATTTAGGGTTTAAGGTTTTCCCTTCTATTTGTTAGCCTCTATTGCTTTGTATCTAAAACTTCTATTCAATCAATGGTTTTGGATTTCTCTATTAATGTTTGTTACAAAATGAAACTTGGATTTCTATTCAAGAAAATCAAACTGTTACAAACTAATGTTCTCACTATTTATAGGCAGTGAGGCACAATGAAACTAACTAAAGAATCTAACTAACTTGCCAGCTAATTAACAGCTCATATCTTATGAGCTAAGTAAATCAAACTCAGCATGTCACAAATGCATAACTCAGGTTCTTGACACGGATTGATGACGTGTTCAATCTGAACCTTTGAACTGGAGGAGAAGAAGCACACTTCTGAGAAATCTGGACCTTAGATCACTTAGGAGGAATGTAATCAATTGCCTTTGCCACATCAGCAATTGATTCACAACCTTGCAGCAGCAGAGAAGAGAACCTTGCAGCAGCTTATTTCACCAGCATTATTATTCCGTATTAATGTTATCATTTATATTTTTTTGTTGCAAGTTTGGCCACCAATCTGGCTATTATTATAAAAAAATACAATTTGACTATTAATTTAAAAAATTACAAAATTTAATTTAAATTACAACAAATCGTAATAATGTAGTTTGTTTTCACTATTAAACCTTCTATATAATCTAAAGTATAACCATATTTTATTTGATGGCATATATATGCATATTTTATTTTCTTACTATTGTTAATGCTGTTTGTAAGAGCTAAGAAACGACACTAGATCATTCCATGCGGGCCATCTTCAGCAAAATAAACACTTTACGAGTCTATCTATCATACTTGGCATTTTTCTTTTGAAAAAGTTATAATGAGAATTTGTATATAATTACTCCTTTTCATAATAAACATTAGAATATTCAAACTATTGCTATATTATATTTTGATGACTGAATATTGATTTCTTTTATTAATTTGCAAACTTGTAATTAAATTAAATAAATTATTCTTTTAATTTCGAATTTGATTTATATATTTATTTATTTAAATCAGGGAACACAAACACAATGTTGTTCGACTCATTTGTATTCACAAACATATTTAAGCTGGTTTTAATGTTCGTAAACAAATTCGTATATAAACTCGATTAGCGGTTCGTAAACAAATTTGTATCCAAGTTTGATTTAGAGTTCGTAAACTGACACATATATGATTTCGATCAAAAATTTGCTAACCAGCTCATATAGAAGTTAGATTAATTTGCAAACTCATAATTAAATAAAATAAATTATTCTTTTAATTTATTACAGTTTAAATAAACTACGTAATTTTAATTAAAAAACATGTGTTCGTCTGTTTTTCGATTGTATTCGTGCTCGTGTTTTTTTATTTAAGTGTTAAACAAGTCGAGCTCGTATATATTCGTTTTGCTAATAAACAAACGAGCTCATTGATGAACTCGTTTGTTATGAACACTCTGTTTATATAGGGAACCATTCATAAACACCTCAAACTTTGGCTCAGCTGGATTCATTTATAAGCCTCCCAAGTCCCAACAATCTACTTCTACAAAATAAATAATCATGAAAAATATCAAATGGCCTAATTACTGTATAAATATGAGTAATTAATGATGCAATTTGGCATCACTAGTCAAACCAAGCAACGCAAAAGTGGTTGACCTGTTCCTTTTCTTACAGTTTGGTGAACGGTTCTTATTTTCAACCCTTGTGCGTAATTCTCCACAGCCCTAGATCTTACTAAAAATTAACGAAATTTTATAGGATTTAGTCTAAGCTTCCTCACATGTAATATCTCATGAATCGATGCATCATTACTTAATAATTCTTAATGTATGTTTAATTTTATAAAGATTCAATATTTCATAAATTTATAAAATTAATATTCCATATAATATTTATTTGTGGTTTAAATTTTGAATCAAAACAATAATGATAATAGTTTCGTATAGAATACTCATTCAATTCATCAAAAAATAAATAAATAGAATACTCATTCAATTGTTTGTCAATTACATAACCTATTAACCTTGAGACAGAACAAACATGGTAGATATAAACTCTAAATTTTAATACATACCATCTTAAAAAAAATAGAGATGATGAATTTAAAAATATTATTTCTTTTGTTTTTTTATTTGTTCATTTGAATAAATATATCTATTTATATCTATTTTAGAAAAAAAAATAGATAGCTTTAACAAGTATCATCCGAATTCACTTTTTTAATATATTATGACTGTATGATTCAATTTGCAAAACATTTATTAACTAATAGCTTAATTAATATGGTTATTATAGCCTTGACATTTACAATTTGTGGTCAAAATTTAAAAATATTTGAAAGTTTGTGGTAATATTTGAGACAAAATGGTAGTTCGTGTTATTTGGTAGGAATAATCCGAAAACGACGTCGCATAAAGAAGGCCATGTTGGCGCTGACGAGGCAATCCGACGAGCCACGTGGGATTTCAGATGCCGGAAATTGGACCTGGGCTAATAATTAAAAAGATTGTAAAGGTTGGGCTAACAATTGAGACAATTTGTAATAATGGCTTAAATCGCAAAAAACGCTAAAGGTGGTGCTATTTAATAGAAATATACTTTTTTAATATTTATTTCCCTCCATTCTAAACCGATAAGCCACATTATCATTTTTGGCGTCCCAAATTATAAGCCACTTGTTTGATATACAGTTTAAAAGATTAGAAGTCTTATATAGGCATCTTAAATATGTATTATTATCTCTCAAATGAACTAATGTGTTCATATTTCAATACAAGATGCAGTAATAAAAAAATTCCATTGACATACTTTTTGTATATCTAAAAATTATGAAAGAATGAAATTGAAAAATAAATTAGTTAATTAATTTCAACCAATTTAACTTATGTTTTTTAATTTTTGTGTTTGTCCAAAGGTTACATCATTTTTAGGATAAAGGAAGCATAATTTTAGCTAGGTAGATAGTTAAAAAAAACACACATTTTTTTAGCGCAGATAAAACTGAAAAAAGTCAATTTTGTTTTTCAATTTGGGACCTATGCAATTTAATAATTTATTGAACATTTTAGCATTTAACATTTGTATAAGGGGTATGCTTTTCTATAAGTAATCTTGTAAGGAATCTCCATATTAGGTTAAAAGAATGGAATAGAAGCTGACAATAATGGAATAGAAGAGTATTTTTAGATCCCAGGAACCCTAAATTAATATGTTAGTATTATTTTAGTCTGGAGGGCTATCAAGGAATTTTCAAAGAATCTTATTGATTGATTACAAATCTAATTTAACCTTTTTTGTTGGTCCATGCCACACTACCGATAAGAGTCTACAAAAAACAATTCTAACAAATATTAATAATTTAACTTTAAAATAAAATAGTAGTTAATGACATTGGAAGCTTGGTTTGTCATCTTGTCTTTGTTTTCAATTTGTTTGAAAATAAAAGCAATAGAAGATTTAAAAAAAACAATATAAAATCATTTTGATCCTTAAACTTGCAAAATGAAAACAAAAGGAATTAAAAATCATTTCCATCCTTCAACTTATAAAACAAAATCATATAAATTAAATTAGTCTAATTTTGAAAAAGAAAAATCAATTTAACAGATTACTCTTTTAAAAGAATAAGACCAATAATACATTAATTTCTATGCTTAAAGAGCGTATTAAAAGCAAACAAAGATATATTTATTTATTATTTAATGTTAATTTTAGTATATTTTTATATACATTTATTATTTTATAGTAATTAATATCACAAATGTAGTATCTTTATGATTTTTTTACGTGCTTTAGAAATATAAGAGTTGATGTAATTGATTTCATTTGAAGAGTTATGGACTAAATTGTTGAAATAGACTAGATTTTGACTTAAATGAACCCGTTACACAAATTTAAGGATCAGAATGATCCTTTGTACAAAACAAAAACGATGAGTTTTTGGCTTTTAGAAATGAATCCTGAGGAGTGTGAATTCAATTTGCCAATACAAATCCCAAAAACTGCTAATTTTGTAGTCTTCTTGAGATCCTTAATTTGGAAATAAACAAACAAAGCTCCTTATAAAATTCAACAATGCAAAATACAAGAGCTTCATTGAAAAACTACCACTTATTTCTTGACTTATGTTCCTTTATTGCTCTTCGATTATCTCATAAGCAGGCGCTCCAATCCATTACAGTCGTCCTGAAACGGCGGCGTAAGCTTCGCAGTCAGACACCTCATCAGGAAACATGCACTAATTGAGATTGTACTTCTGAAACTGTTTCAACTTACTTAAGACCTAAGTTAGGGTTTACTGAGGGTTCTCTCTGCAAGTTTGGACTTGAAAATATCAAAGAAAATGGTGGAAGAGAAGAATATTGATGATGTTATGTTGCCCGGTTTTCGGTTTCATCCGACCGACGAAGAACTCGTCGGGTTTTACCTCAAGAGAAAGATACAGCAGCGATCTTTGCCTATCGAGTTGATAAAGCAAGTTGATATCTATAAATACGATCCCTGGGATCTTCCAAGTGAGAGATATTTTTCTTTCAAATTTACTATGTCTTTTTTTTTGTATCGTAGCGCTTATACCATTTGAGCTATAACTCGTTGGTATTTACTGTGACTTTTTGTTTGTGTGATGAAATAATTTTTACGAGTTTTTTATTTTGTGCTAGCAGAACTGGTGACCACGGCTGAGAAAGAGTGGTATTTCTACTGTCCGAGAGACCGGAAATACAGAAACAGTGCGAGGCCGAACAGAGTTACAGGAGCAGGGTTTTGGAAAGCTACTGGAACAGACCGTCCGATTTACTCATCTGATGGTATAAAATGCATTGGTTTGAAAAAATCTCTGGTTTTCTACAGAGGCAGAGCTGCTAAAGGAATCAAAACTGACTGGATGATGCATGAGTTTCGGTTACCTTCGATTGCTGAACCTTCACCGCCAAAGAAACTACTTGACAAAAGCCTTCCACCAAATGTATGAGTGGTTTGATTTTACATTGTGTCTCTAGTTACTGTTGATGATGTTTACTGATTGCACGGAAACTTATCCGGTTTATGTTTTGACTTTCTTTTTTTTCGAAACTCCAAAACTCTATATTTATGACATATTCTTCTATGAAATATTATTTTCGCCTTTTTCTGTTATAGTATTTTCTATTTGATGATGTTTCTATAATCTTACTTTCTGGTATTTTTCTTCCATTTTTAAAAAGATCATCTCATAAACTATACATTTACTTTTTGGTATTGTTCCAATGTTTTTTGATTTAGTATTTTTACTATTTCCTGCTTGAGCGTCTTTATTTTCGTGCTACATAACAGCAAGATAACTTGTTTCACGAGTTTTCTTTTGTTTTGTTGTCAAAAAAGTTCTTAAAACTTTAAAATTCGTTTGCTATTTTTCGTTTGAGTGTTTTAGGTTCCGTGTGCTTCGTAACTGATGCGAGATGACTTGTTGACAGGATGCATGGGCTATATGTAGGATATTCAAGAAGACGAATTCAATGGCACAAAGAGCTCTAAATCACTCATGGATAACCCAATTTCCTGAAAATCCATTACCAGAAATGCTCAACCAAGGAACATCAGCACCACACTGTACTCAATTCAGTTCAGAGAACATTTCTTGCACTTCTGAAATCGGATCAGTTTTCCAAATATGCACCCCCACCGACTTACATCAAGCCTCATCGTCCGATTTCTCCCTTATCAACTTATCCTCTTATAAACCCATTAATCCGACGATACATCCTGTTTTCAATCAAGATCATCATGATCATATAATTCCAAGCAATTTTACTTTTTCACCACTCGAAATGTCGGGTCTAAATAAGGGAACTAATATTTCAGGTGATGATTCTTGTATGCTATTGAATCCTAATTCTGAAATTATAGATTTTCAAGGGTCAGATGAACATCAATTCAATGGATTCTCGATGAGTTTACCGCAAGAGACGCAAGGTCATATCGATATTGGAGAAGATGAAACATCGAGAAATACGAGAAGCATTAGCTTCCCTTTCAGCTTGCCATGGGATTCACCTAGTGAAATCTCGTCTACTTATTCAACAAACAAATGCTATACTTAAATCCTTTTTTCAGAGAGGAAATTGGATTTAGGTATAGCATTTTAGTCTGCAAAATGTATGCGTGTTTTATTATAGAGCTTTGGATGGATTAATATAGAGTTGGAGTAAACACTCTATATATTTTATGTATAATCATGTATGCTTCATTATTGTGCAGTTCAGATAGACATTTATATTGCAATCTAAACGTAGTTCTATCCTAGAAAAATTTCCACTTCTATTTATGGAACATTTTACTCCATCACAAGTTTATATCAAATGATAGTTGTAGATGACTGTCTGTCCACACCATGGATAGTTCGAGTTCAGGACAGTCATATATTCATTTAAAATAAATTATATTTAGTCAAACAAAATAGAAAACTACTAATCATGGAACATTTTAAATTCAAATAGAGCATTATATATTTAATAACAAATTAACACAACGAGAACTGTTTAACTTGTTTAATAAAAATAATTGTTATATACACAAAAGTCTCATTTACTAATGAATATATATATATATTAATTAATTGTCCAACTTATTTAACCCATTTTCTAAAAATAATGAAAATAATATTACATTCAATAACATGGTACCAGACAAAAAGAATTACTAAATATGTTTAGAAACTTCATAGTTAGCATTAGTATTTTTTATTCTCACAAACGAGGTGACCTATTTAAATTCAAAACGCACATAAACTCAACTCTATTATGCTTAATTTCATGTCGTGTAAATAGATCCCGTCAAAATAACCAACCCTGTATGAGTAGTAGATGCAACATAAATAAATCTATCAAAGAGTTTTAGATTTGATTTTCTTTTAATTATAATAAAAGTAACAGAAGATGACATTTATCCTATCATTTTAGTGTTATTTACAGTTAATATTACTTGAGTGATAGATTTTTTATACATTAAAATACAAATAACAAAAAGACTATTTTCAAACCTAAATATAGTTAAGATACAGCCATTCCTGCTGATATAGAGATGCATTTCACTAAGGATGACTTTGGATCTCTAAAAAAGTTCAAGATATAAATTCAAGATGAAAGAGACAGGATTAAAACATGCAAAATCTTCCAACTGTTTCATCGCATAAACTTAATACACAAACTGGCAATGATTTCTTGTCAAATAGAACCAAAATATAATTAAATACTAAAGCATCAAACATGCTAATTTTGACAGTCTCAACATTCAAGTACACATCTCAATTTCATCATCATTCCAAAATTTCTCAAATGGGATTTGCTCCATCACCTCAAAGTTCAGCTCTTTGTCACCTTTTCCTTTGCCTTCTGAATCTTCAACACCTTTTTGACAATCTTCTGCTCTTCAACTAAAAAGGCACGGATAATCCTGCCGAAAAACACAATAAATGATCAAACTATCTAGCAAACTGTTGCTAATAAGAAAAACTCACAAGAGCTTGGTCAAACTGATATACCTTTCCCTCACAGCACCTCCAGACAACACACCACCATAAGCACGATTTACAGTGCGTCTGTTCCTGGACAATCTGGATCTCTTGTATTCAGCAGGTCTCAAGTGAGGAATCTGAAATGTAACAAGTGAACACCCATCTGGTAAGGTACTCGCACTTTCACATCATTAAGTGCACTTTCACATAACCAAGAGTATAAATATTTTGTCATTCAAATCTGATGTGTTAGTATTCACAGATCACCAACATATAGAAACACATAATTCTCAACTAGCACTGCCAATCCACTTCTTCCTACAACTACCAAGTGAACATGAATTTGTCTAGGTTACAGTTTCATCGTTATACAGCTCATCAAGGGAGAATAACAATAGCATAATCAAATCTCTACATTAAAACAAAATACAACAGTTCAACTCTTATTAGTTAATAGGGCAAACATAAACCAAATGAAATAGCATCCTTGTGTGCCAATAATATCATTCAAGCAACACAAAACCCCGAGTCATTGAATACAAAACATACAATACAGATTACAGGAGAAATTGTATAAAATCATAATGAATGTATGAAACAGTTAGCTGTTTAAAGAAAAAGCCACAACAGGAAATCATAATTATAATCAACCTAAATTAATAAAATTTTGTAATAACATAAAGCTTCACTAAAAAGAATACGGTGAAATGATCAGCTAATTTTAAAACTGGAATAAAGCAAATAAAACCTACGCGGCTGCAGTTAGTCAAATAGCCTTTCATTAAAATCTTGCTAGAATCAACATTTTAAAATTAAAACACACTATCAAAATCCAACCAAAATAATGAAAAATAAAATGCAATGTTCTAGTTCATCAGGAATCAAATATGTATTAAGATAAGAGAAGACAAAGAAATGAACATACTCCTTGAATTCGCTTGCCAGTGACGGGGCATTTAGGACCACTGGCTCTCTTTTTGGTGGTCTGATACACCAATTTCCCACCTTCAATTCATCAAACAAACAACATTAACAATTAAACCCTAATTTCATTCATTACATAACAAAAGGAATAATAAAAGTTACCAGGGGTTTTGACAATGCGATGCTGATTGGATTTGGTGGCGTAGCTGTGCCTTTTACGGTAAGTCAGTCGCTGCACCATTTTTTGCGTCTTTCAAGCTCCTGCTCTCGCCTCGATTCAGTGCAAAAAAGAGGCTATGAGGTTTAAAGAAACTGAATAAATAGGGTTTTTTGGTTAATGTTGAAACCCTAGATCCAACGGCTGTGATCTTTTTAGTATTCTTTTTGCTTTTAATGGACCGGGCTTCAGGCCTTATCCGATACATGCTCAATCTTACATTGCAAAGATAATATTTTTTTGAGCAAATTACTCTTAAACCCCTCACATTTGATATAATTCACATTTTGGTCCCTTCTGTTTGAAAACTAAACTATACAGCCCCTCACTTTTGCTTCCGTCAATGTTTTAGTCCTTACATCCATTTTTAATGTTAGTCAACGAAGTCAAAGGATTTATGGGTAAATTAATTATCAAAATTGAAGGACTAAATCGTTGATAAAAACAAATGTGGGGTGAAATCGTTGAGAAAAATAAAAGATTGAAAAAAAATCAAAAGTAAAACACAAAATTTCATTATTTCATTATTTCATTTAGTTTGAAGTTATTGTAAAGGAACTGTTCATAACATTGTAAAATTTTATAGTGTGACCATATGAAATACTCAAAATACTTATGGCTAGTATATTTCCTCAAAATTTCCTAGTTTTACATACTTGTATAAGATATGGAAAAATATTTAGAATGAGAGAGAGATTTTAGTAGAAATTAGAGCTATGTATATTATATACCATCAGCAAGGAAACAGCAAAAATGATGAATCAACATGAATCTTCCTACTGACAAAATTAATCTTGCTTAATTTGTTGCTACACCATATCAGTTGATCAGTCGTTATTTTAGACATGTTGAGCACCCTTGATACCAGCTTCATATCTACTTGAGAGAAGAAATAAAGAACTTGATCTGAGCTTGTTTCTTCTTCATTCTTTTTAAATTTCTTCAATATACAATTTCCACTTCTCAATATGTCCTTAAGCTTCTTCTCCTTCTTTTGCAGACTCGTCCGGACTTCTGTCAGAAGTTCTAGTTCTGTAGGGTCTTGAGGTTCGATTTGAGTTCCTCGTCGACACTTTTGAATCACGTTGTGTGAGTCTTTGTCGGCTCGAACAAATCGCCAGTAAATTCGTATTGATTCTTCCACGATTTCTACTAGTTTGTCGCTAGTAATTGCATTCTCGTCGTCCTTTGCAGCTTTCCGTCTCGCCCTTTTATCGACTATACGATCTTCTGCAGAAT
This sequence comes from Mercurialis annua, assembly GCF_937616625.2. Lineage (NCBI taxonomy): Eukaryota > Viridiplantae > Streptophyta > Magnoliopsida > Malpighiales > Euphorbiaceae > Mercurialis > Mercurialis annua. The sequence goes on along the minus strand of NC_065573.1, from coordinate 32,914,982 downwards.
AATTAAGCTTTCTGTTAGTGAATCAATCTTTTAAATCTTTAATGCAAAATGAAGACATTGGTTTTAGAGTGTTCTGAACCTCTTATGACAGGAACCTGAAGGAGATTACGCAGAACACAGCGATTCTTGACGTAGTTTTGCACTCTAGGTCCTTCAAAAGGTTCATTTTCAACGAACCTCTGCATAAGAACCTGAAACTGTTGGAATTCTCCAGCAACTTCATTGTAACCGCGAATTCCGTAAGGGTCAGAATCCCATATCTCTAGTGCCTTTTCATACTGCCAATGGAGAATTTCCCACGAAAGGCACATTTGACCGACATAGATCATTTCCAAATCGCTATGTAATTCTTTAATAAAGGTCATAATTGGATCCGAACTGGACTTTTTCCGCTTCCCAGGCAGGAATGTTTGCGAAAGGAGGGATGCCAATGCTGGAGCTGAAGCTTTATTGCTTGAAATCGCTTTAAGTGGATCCTTTGATTGAAGAAAACCTATAAAGATTATCATTGTACACATCGGATATGATAATTTATTTCAAACTCAAGTTATAATCACATTAATGGCCGAATTTTCTAACAGAACATAATTATAGCTCAAAATTTACTTCTTTAATCATGAACAGGCTCCGATTCGCAAGCAAGAAATCATGCGAGGCATTAAAGTTGGAGCAGGATTTATTTTGACACAGAAGAGGATTCAGATTTAGGTAAAGCCTCCCTATAATAAGATAATATCCTTAATGAAAAGATGTATCTAAATTGAAAGTTGAAGGTAGGTAGGATAGCATTAAGATAATGAATGGTATACGCACCTCAACTAACTATGATTTTTTTATTTAGGCAAAAATAAAAAGGCACATCTTTAAAGGATGTAAAATAATCCCAACTAGCTTTAAAGAGAGAAAGTACACAAAATCACATGGCATTTTTGAATGTGCAGACTATGTTGCACGGAAATGGAAACATATAAAACGAGAAATACAATAACGGAAAATTGGAATATGATTTTTTCTATGATAATATGATAAAGAAATAAAGTTTAGTTTCGGAAACGTTTGTGAAAACAGAACTCCGAAACATAACTCCACAAGTTTCCGTGCAACATAGCGTGCAAATAAAAGGAACTGATAGAAGAATATTTTCTATCATGATCAAGTCATTGCAGACTGCATATATTACGAGCAGAGAGTCTTGTGCACCGGAGACGAGCTCTTTTAATCGTGTACTTTCATTTCAGCTCAAATTTTAGATTAATGCATGTGTAGATGGTAGAAAAAGGAGTTGGTTGACATAGCTAAAGATGCAAGTTTCCTTTCTTTCTTCTACTTTGTGTTATCATTACTCTATTTGCAAATTCATGCTCCTCTTTAATCAAATTGACTAGATTTAGTGGGACCTTTCTCCTAACTTCTAAAAGGTGAATTAAATCAAAACAAACTTATCAATACCAATTTCTATTCATGTTTATCAGTTGAATTCATCCGAATTGTATGAATCTTAACACCCCAAAAAAACGTGTAATAAATGAAATAAATGAATTCTGAAATCATGAAAAGCTGAGTGTCAAGAAACTTACCTAATGCATACATCTTCTGGTAATTCAAGATATCAAATTTCCGCATTCGCTCCCTGTAACTCCTGTAGAACTTATGAAGCTCACCCATTCTATCTTCATGCCGGAACTTCTCATCAATCTTCCATGGTTTTAAATCTTCCATTATTTTCGGCGATTCATCTTCTTCTAAGATAGTTGGCAAACCAGTAGCTCTAACCTTCTTTAGCTCCATTTTGAGCTGCTCTATCAGCTCTTGATGTTCCCATAGAATTTCCAATCCATTTGAATCCTCATTATCGCAGGCAGACGAATCCTGAGAAGCAGACTTCTCGGAATTATTTAAACTATCCTTCGCTTCCTTGTCATTGCAATTTTGTCCTTCTTGCTCTAAATTATTGTTACCTTGAACATGTTCTTCATCATAATTCTGCTTACTGGAGTCCTCTATGTTATTACTATCACCGTCGTCAATATTATACGAATCATATCCAGAACTCATATTTTCCATTTCTTCTTCTTCCTTCTCCTCAATTAGTTCCTCCTCTCCTTCTTTCCCTAATCTAATACCTTCCAAATCAACAAATTCAAACGCAGTTTCGAAATCCTTATCCGACAAGAAGCCATCGTTTTTCAAACCTACAAAACGACTTACAACCTCATGACTCGAAGTAATCGAATCAGAATCGGAATTGGAATCAGAATCACGATTACCAACAATGTCTTTCTCTAATAGAGAGTCATCATCATCTCTAGAAACTTGATGATCACTCCACACATTGTTCTTCTCCTTACTAAGTCCCAATTCATCTCCTAAACTAGATCCTTCAACACATGTTTTATTCTCAAGCTTCTCTATTATCTCTTGTTTATTCTCCTCATGAATAGACTCTAATTTTTCTGATTTCACGCTTGGCAAGTTACTGATAATATCTTTATAATTGGCAATGGAATCAGCATACAATTCTTTCACACTAAGACTAAAAACGTGTGGCTTCTCTAAGTATAGATTAGAATCTTTACTAGACATGAATTCATACTTTTTTGTGGTTGGTGTAGAGGATATTGATTCTGAAACAACTGGCTCATACTCATAATTCTCTCTATTTGTCTGATACTTAAATTTGAACTCGAATTTTGGTTTTTCTTCTTCATCTTCCTTTTCTTCCAAAACTTCGGTTTCTTTTGTGTCCTTAACATCATCAGCTTCTGGGTTGGTAAAGCCACCCTCTTTGACCCTGAAATTATGATTAAAAATACCGAAATAAGTAAAAAAAAAACTTGAGAATTTCACTAAAGAATACCCAAAAATAAAAAGTATAATACCTGAATAAAGCTCCACTGATTAAACGAAACAGAGCAGTAACAGAGACCCAGAAAAAGTTAAGAAAAAGAGAGAATTTTTGATGGAGAATTAAAGTAGCAGAGCCCATAATCAATAATCTGAGATGGGAATTGAGGAAAAACTCAACATGGGCACCCATGAATTTAACTCATGATTATTCTGTATATTCATTTTGAAGCAAAAACAGAGCAGTCATAGAAGTTCTTGATATCTAGTTTGAAAAACTTAAAAGAATGGACTTTTCACCTGAATTAAAAAGTAAAAAAAACGAAAGAATGTCAAAATCAGAGGCTCTGTGCATGTAATCTGATGCAGAGAAGGTGAAATCTGACCTAAAAAATGGGAGAGAGATTAAAACAGAGGAGGGATAATAGTTAGGCAAGAGTTAAGGAAAGAAAAGAACATGTCAGCAACTGAACAATTTTAATTATTTATTTTCAATCTGAGACCTGAGAGATTGCTTAGAGCCTCGGAATTCTCGAGAGGCCGTTATTTGGTTTGGAGTTTGGGAAAATTTGAAGAAGATTTGGTTTTAGTTGAAGTGTCTGTTTTGTCTTGTATACTGTATGTGTGTGCACTATGAATGTTAGAGAGAGACAGAGAATTAATTGGGTTAAATTGAAAGTTTACGTCTTGATTTTTTAAAATTTGGAGTTTTTTTTATTTTGTTTTGTTTTTATAAGGGGGATGAACTTGAAATTTGATAGTTTTATGTGGGTCTAAAAGGGTAGAATTTTTAGAACTTGTGTAGGGAAATTTGAATTTGGAGAAGATTAGGATTTGTAAGCATTAATTTGATGCAATTGGTCGGTGTGAGTTTGCTTAATTAAGGGGCAGGACTTGTGTTTTGACTAGTCTAAATTGAAAACAAGCAAAAAAAAATTCACAGTTTCACACGTAGTAATAAGTAACATGAAGGAAAGAGGAATAAGCAATTGATGCCTAGCCAATGGATGTCGAAAATTCTTCCATATTAGGGTTTGCTTGTTTCAAAGTCATCAAATTAAAAAAATTACTTTAAAAAAAAATTCATCAATTTTATACGTTTTTTCAATTTAATCGTGCTTTTTAAAACTTCTCATTATACATCAACTTTTATTTTTTTCTCAAATTCATACATTGTGCTGACGTGTCACTTATTCATTAGTTAAAAAAGACTTACACCACAACAAATTGTACCAATGAATGAGTGACACGTCAGCATCGTGTATGAATTTGAGAAAAAATAAAAATTAGTGTATGTTTATGAGAAGTTTTAAAAAATGTGATTAAATTGAAAAAACGTGTAAAGTTGATGAATTTTTACGACATTGCCTCTAAAATGAGTTAAATAAAGTATATATTATTTGAAATTTTTATATATATATATATATATATATATATATATATATATATAATTAGAGAGAGAGCGTTTATGGAAAAAATTAAATTTACGATCCAATAGATTGATATCCAGTGACATCATTTGAGTTATAAGTCATTGGTTATATTATTTGAATTATAATCGACTTTATAGTTTATTAATTTCATATGAATGAAAAAATAACTATTTTTATAACATTGCTATATGGTATTAGATTGAAATGTAACTATTTTCATGTACTTATTTTAAGTTGTTTTAAAACTTTTTTTTAACCCATATAAATACAAGATTCTAGAAAGCTAAAATAAGGATTGACTCAAATCCAAATGCAAATTAGGTAAAGTACGTTTATCATGCACATACTCCACTTGAAATTTAGACAGAAAAAGAAAAGGAATGGTGCAGTTCAAATACCATTTTCTACAAGATAGTATATAAAATTCCAATTAGAAAAGTGTCGTATCTTTTGTGGTCAATGCAACCGTGCAATTGACCACATGTTGATGAAGTTTATCATAAAAATCCTTTTAATTTTTCGTCATTATATAGAAATTAACATAGGCAGCATGTGGACTATGTCACATAGCCATTCAAAATGTACATACCAAATAATATTACCTCCATTGGCATGCTGATTAAGATTTTATTGTCTTTTATTATTGTGTTATTAGATAGAAATAAACAAAGCAACAAGTGGACTTTGTCACGTAACCATTCCAAAGCTACATACCAACTAAATTTAAATTACAAATAAAAATACCAATAATATTTAAGGCGAGATAATTTTTTATTTAGATAGATGAATATAGTGAAATAAACTTTCGATCCCACACAAACCATTTCATCCTAGATTTTTATATTTCCGCTAACATAATTATTTTGTCTAATTTTCATGTTGGTCAACTAAGTCAAATGACTTAATTGATAAAATTAATTACAATTTCATCCTTCAATTTATTTTTAACATAAAAATTATATATATAAATTATAATTAATGATTTAATAATCAATATATTTATATTTACTTTTCAAATTTATATTTACTTATTTTTAAAACTTTATTATATCTCTTATTCTGAAACACTAAAAAAGTAAAAAAAAAAATAAATAAGGCATTAATAAATGTAAAATAAATCTTAAAAATTGAATTCTTAAATCTTATAAAAAAAGTATATCATTCTTTATATTTATGTTAAAAAGAAGTTAGAACTAAACTGAAATGTTATTAATTGGGTTTTTTTTTCATTAGTTGACTAATATAAAAAGAACAAAATGTTTAAAATATAAATGAAAGTAAAAATAAAGGACTGTCTTATTTGGTTTGAAACAAAAAATAAATAAATATACGAGGTATGAGAGTTATTTTTTCTAATAACCATTCCAAACATCCAACTTTTACAGACCCAATATTTAAATTCATAATCTATTGGTCTTGAATCTTCTAGCTTAACAATACACTAAAATCTTATTGAAAATTTTATTAAAGTACATGCTAGCAAATTAGTACATATTTATGATAATTATTGCTTCCTTTAAAAATAATAATTATTGCCAATAATTTGTTTAATTTGATTTTATTTGATTTAATTTATAAATAAATTTATTCAATATAATATGGTCGATTTTACAAAATTTGAATATTAAATCATTAAAAATATTAAAACAATTTTGTACAATGATTAATCTTTAACAGTTACGAATTCGTATAGTCCAAAGGGTACGCTAATGCAATAGTGGTTGAAACTTTCAAAATGTTTTAAATAATATAAAGTTCCAACACTTATAAGTTATAATGTTATACATGCAGGCTTGTATTGATCTAAATAATCAACAGCCTATTATTTTGAAGCACATATACACATATAAGTTGGAAACAACCATAAGTAATCAACGAATATGATACAATAATAATTAATTAGATTAGAGTATTGAATTATTAGATCATAAGTTCCAAACAAAACCAATGTTGATTTCACACAAATTTTATTGAAGAAAAAGTCCTAATCATCACGACACATCTGAAAAAAGAAAAATCTCAATGTGTCCGATAATGGAATGGGCAAACGTGTATTATAGATAGGGCTGAGCACGGTTCGGTTCGGTTCGGTTTGTAAATTACTGAAACCAAACTAAACCACTCATATAAAATTTAAAACCAAATTTCACTAGTCCGGTTCACGGTTTTTTCGGTTCGGTGAACCGAAATGTCGGTTTTTCTCGGTTCGGTTCGGACGGTTCACCGATCAAAAACAGAACACAATAAATTCTAATTTAAAATCTAAATAAAGAAATATAAAACTTTTTATATATACAAATGTGGTTTAATTACATCAATTTATTTACATTATCTTCAACACATATTAAATTAAAATAAAAAAACAAATACAATTAAAATATGTTCTTCTAAAATCTGTTCTCCACTTTGCCTTTTTCTTTTCTTTATCAAAGTATTCGTAAATCTGAAAATAAAGAATAGCATAGTCATTTTCAGTGAACAGAAATTTTACATTAACAATAAGAAGTTCAACCAAACATACCTTATAATCATAGGTAAAAACCTGGTTAAAGGCCAAAATAGTAAAGGTCATGGAAAAATTAAAACCAGGAAATCAATAATAAAAATAAAAAATAACAAGAAATTAACCAGATAGTCAAGAAATTTACCTTAAAAATTCAGGAAACTAACCAAAAATTCACCTCTAGATCTAACATTAATAAATATATCAAAACATTTAGTAAAAAAACTAAGAAATAACCAACAATTAATTAAAATATTAGATCTCCATGAAATTACCTTGAAACATAAGGGTTTGGTTACCATACGGTTAAAAAGCTCGCGGCCGTTGATAGTAACAGCCGTGGTATCAACGGTTGAGGTTTGTAGTCTTCGTTTTTAGATGGTGGTGAGAGCATCTCAGTGATAACCGATAAGAGATGAAGGAGAAATATTAGGGTTTTTTGTTTGATTTGGGTTTGATAAAGAAATAGATGGAGGAGATGAGAAAAGAATATGAGAGGGAAAAATGGAGGCGGCTGTGTTATAGAAATTAGGGTTCTTGATTGTAAAGAGAGTATATATAGTATAGTGTGTAAATGACGAAAACAACCTTATTAATTATTTCGGTTTTTTCGGTTCGGTTCGTTGACCGAACCTTAAAACCAAACCAAAACCGAAAACCGTGATTTTTATAAATTTTAAACCAAACCAAACCATACTAACCACATATTTTTTCGGTTCGGTTTTTCGGTTCGGTTTGACTCGGTTTTACGGTTTGGTTCGGTTTTTGCTCACCCCTAATTATAGACGTACTTTGCTTATTGGCAACATACATTGAGTTGCTTTGTGATTTTCTTGCCATTTAGCTATTGAAATCTCCAATTCATAATCTTGTTAACGAAAGTCATATAACTAATGAATCTTAAATGGAACAGAGATTTGTAGGAATATTCATGTGATGTGAGTGTGACTAGCAGTGGCGGAGCCAGAAATATAATTTGGAAGGGACAAAATCTTAAATACTAAATATATATTTAACAAAATAATATTTTTTTAAAACAAATCTTAAAAAAAAAAGAGAAAATAGGACTGCTGTTTTGATTCAGCAGCCCCATTTCAATTTACAAATAAGGGCCTAAGTTGGCCCTTTAACATTTTTTATTAAGTAAAGGGCCAATTAGAAAAAGTAAGTTAACCATCCATCTAATACATGACAGGTGGTATGATTATTCACAACAATCAATTAATAAAAGACACATTTATTCTAAATAAGACATATTAAATAATCATTAATAAATATGCATTTTATTAATTGGTTGTTGTAAATAATCATGTCACGTACCACACATTAAATGGATGGTTCATAATCTTACGTGATGAACTTGGTTCGCACAAAAATTTCTCATATATTAGGGTTAGATGTAGCTGTATAAGCGGCAGCAGCAATTGAGGAGGGTGGCAGCTCAACTATCTGAGACACCCACTTATGTCCGCTGGCCGAAGCAGGAAAGGCGGCCATAAGGACTCAACCCCTTGGCTCCACCCCTGGTGATTAGAGGGAGGGATCGTTCCCATGTCCTCTAAGAAATACATGTTCAGCTTAGCCAATTACTACACTATAACTGACCAAATGTTATACATTTAGTCATTTACAATTAGCAGTTGTAGGCATATTATTCAAAAAATTAAGGAGTTTTACGAATTCTTTCAGTCTTACATCTTTTATTTTTTAAATTTATACTATTTGAGTATTGATTTTTTGTCACATTTTTATACTTTTTATATATATTATTGTTTTATAAAAAAATTACAAAAAGATTACTGTTTTTTAATTAATTTATTTTTTTATTACTTTTAGACATTAAAAGTCTTTATATGATAATTTCAGTTATCTAATATATATATACTAGAGAAAAATAATAATTTTTTTAAATTGAAAAAAAAGAAATAATATCAATTTAATACAGAATGATGATAATAACTTTGTCAATATTTAATTGATAGAATTTACTTTTGGATTTTTATGGGCTTTTGGGCTTCGATGGGAAGAGCGATCTAAAAAAAAGAGCTTACATTCGTGGAGGGCTTCCACCACCAAGTGGGATATAGAAGGACGAGCCCAGTTAGCACCATTTTTCACATGACAAGCTACCACCGGGTCAATTGGACTTCAATTTAATTGGGTTAGCAAAAACATTGAACCTAACGCTTAATATTTTTTCACATTTTAATCTATATTTAATTCTTAAATTCTAAACCTTAAACCATACTAAATTCTAAATGCTAAACCATATTAAATTCTAAATTTTAAATCCTAAACTATGGTAATTCCTAAATCTTAAACTCTAGCATACTAAACCATGCTAAATTCTAAAATTCTAAACCCTAAACCTTAAACTCTAAATCCTAAACTATAAAAAAATATGGGTCAATATTAGATGAAATAAAAAGGTGGAGTCAAGTGTTTGAAGAAATATTCATTAGAAAAAAAATGTTGGATAAAATAAGTGTGGGTCAAATGTTGGATGAATAAAAATAGAATCAAGTATTGGATAAAATAAAAAGGTGGAATCAAGTGTTAGATGAAATAAAAAGATAAAATGAAGTGTTGAGATAAAAAAAAGTATTTAAATATTTTTAGAATTATTTTTAATAATCAAGTGCTAAGTGCAATTTCCTCTTAAATGTGGGCTTCAATTTTTCTATTGTTGATCAATATGCAGTCTAATCAGATTTAAATTTTTTGAATACTAAATTTAATTGTGTGATTCATGAATATTATTTACTACCAAAATTTAATTTATATATAATATTAAATTTATACGGATTTAAAGGGTTGGAGAGATCTATTTTTCTTATGAGACATCTTAAAATAATTTTTTTTTATCTAATAAATATTTTTGTGAATTGTGTATATCTATATCTTATAAACCAGCAAAACAACATATATAGTATTCACATAACACGTAAATTATCTATAGATTATTTATTTGGCTTAAAAACTTGACCATTTACACTCTTTTTTTTTGGTACAAGGGAGGTTCCGGGCCGGTTCCAAATTTGTTGAACCGTGAACCGGCGGTTCCGGGTCGGAACCGGCGGTTTAAGGGTCGAACCCGTTAATAAAAAATATAAATTATATATTTAAAATATATATTATATCTTTATTATATAATATATTTACTTTTATAATAAAATATATGTTATATTTGTTTCAGTTAAATTTTTGGTTAATATTATTATTTAAAAAAAAAATCTTTATTTTCTTGTAATACTATCTCTGTGTGAGTTATTTTATTGTTAAAATACATTTTTAGTAATTAAATTTTAATTTTAATTTTAATTTTTTTTTTAAACCGTCCTAAACCGGAACCGGAACCGGAACCGTCCGGTTCCGAACCGTCATGGAACCGTCTCTTAGGCGGTTCCGGGCCGGTTCCACTTTTTCTTGAACCGTGACCCGGCGGTTCCGAACCGGAACCGTCGGGTTATGAACCGTGGCCACCTCTACTAAACCGAGCTAAATCTGGATATTCCTATCATAAGCGACTCCGTATAGATCATGCAAAATCCACGGTGTCAGGCTAAGAGGCGGGGTTTCATGAACATAAAAACCCACAATATAATCATCACTAACCGACGCTAAGTGATCCGCCGCAAAGTTCGCTTCTCTAAATATGTGGACTACTTTCACTTCCCAATCTTTCTCGATCAAACAACGGAACTCTAAATATAATTTTTACTACCATACAAAATTCAAATCTACGTTATGCAAGTGTAATATAATTTCAAATTTGAACCGGACTTGATAAAAGAATAAGTGTTTATGGCCAGATCAAATGGATTCAACTTGAGTTATATTCATCCAATGATTGACTCTACTCAATGATTGACTCTACTTTTTCTACTACATGTTTTGCATACTAATGAAACTAATCCATTTTGTTTCTTCTAAATTTAACTAATGATACTTGGATTTGACGTATAAGTATAACACAACCGTCATAGAAAATCACCGTGCATAAACTAATAAAGGGTTAGCTATATAAAAAAGGCCAAACACATATTTAAGTCCCTACACTATCACTCTTTTTCAACTTAAGTCCCTGAACTATAAAACGTTTAAAATAAGTCCCTACACTATCAAAAACATCTATTTTAAGTCCCTATCGTTGCGCAAGTTAACGGAATGTGGATGACGTTAACAATTACATATCAAAAATGCTATTTTGGTCACCGCACTATCATTTTTTTCCAAATTGAGTCCTTACACTATTAGAAACATCAATTTTAAGTCTTTCTATCACATAATTTAAATAATATTAATAATATTTTTATTTTCTTTTCTTTTTTAATGTTATTAAATTTTTTTAGCATTTCCAAAACTAGAATCATTTTCGACTATTAATAAAAAATTTGCAATTTAATTTAAAATTTATTAATTTAATTAAATAAAAATAATTTTTTATTTATACAATTAATTTTTTATTTTTAAGAAAAAATTAAATATATTAAAAAACTGTTCGTCTACCTCGCAATCTTTAAAATATCATATTTTTAAAAATATTTATTTTTATTTAACTAAATTAATTTATTTTGAATTAATTAGTTTTGGGTAATTAAAAGTTTAAGTTAGATTTATAGTGCAGGGACTCAAATGGTAAAAAAATTATAGTGTAAGGACTCAAAATTTTAATTTCATAAATTTTAACTACAACCAATCTCAGAGTCAAGCGTTTGTATCTCACTCTCTAACGGAATGGCACGGAGGGACTTAAATCGGAGACTTTTGATAGTGAAGGGATTTATTTTAAACGTTTTATAGTACAGGGACTTAAGTTGGAAAAAAGTGATAGTGCAGGGACCCAAATATGTATTTGGCCTATAAAAAATTTAATGATTAAAAAAACAAATAAAAAATAAAAAATTTATTATTGCATGCAAATGCTCATTAATTTAGTATGACATGACACAACCATTGCAATGATAAACGCTCATAAATCTCATGAACAATTAGCGGCTTTGAGAAATTTCTAGGCAAAAATATATATTATGTTTTCTGCGACAAGGAAAGCAACGCCTAAATTATATTATGTATTAGTATAATATCAAATAAAAGTCCATCAATGACGGCATGGACGTCCTTGTTTGACAATAATGCATGATCAAGGAGATGAAGAGAAAAAAAACATAGACAAATGCCCTTTCACATGCTCCGGTAATAAAAAAAACATTGACAAATGCCCTTTCACATGCTCCGGTAATGGGTTAATTTATGTGAATCATATTTTTATAAAATTATTTAGCTATATATATATATATATATATATATATATATATATATATATTGAAAATTAAAGAATAAAAAATCAATGCGGCCCCTGAATTTATGACACGAGATTATTTAATTTAATTTGTATTTTTTAGCAACTAATTTCAAAACTCTGTATTTTTGGATTAGAATACCCCATAAAATATATTTTTATTGTAAAAAATAGGTTTAAGATAATTTTATCGCAATAATTATTAAATTCTTTAATTTTTTTCGCATCTCTCACCCCGATTTGTATTTTACGTATTTCGAAAATACAATTATGGGATAATCTGACTAATAATAAAGAGTTTTAAGGTTAGTGTTATTCAAATAAGTACAAATTAAAATGATCCCGTATTACAAGTTTAGAAGGTGCGTCGACCCTTTGTTCGAAAATTAAAATGAGATAAGATGATACAATTAAATGAAAAAGGATTTAATCATCTCGTCCCTAATTTTAAAAAATTATACAATACAATCATTACGCCATATCTGATTCGTCGCCTTTTCATTAGGTTATGGTGGAAATTTTTCATTGCTATTGTCTTAAATTATAATTTACCAAACATTTATACTACTTAAAACAAATTTAGTTTTGGATATAGAATTTTAAATAAAAAAACTTAAAGATAATTGTAATTTGTATACTTAATTTGTTAACATATACTCCCTCCGTCCCAATAGAGTTGTCCACTTTGCCTTTATCACACAGTTTAAGAAAAACAATTATTGTTCATGGATTTTGCAAAATTTTTCTTACTTTTCTTGTCATAACCAGAGGCGGATCCATGTACATGAGGGTGGGGTCCATGGACCCCACCTTTTTTATTTGGAATTTTTTTATCTATGTATAAATATTGTTAGATAATACTAAAAGCAAACAAATATAGTAATAAATAGCTCTGTTGTGGCTCATGACCACATTAATTAAGATACCAAATGTTATTCAAAATTACAAATTTCATAATGAAAAAAGAATGGTTGCAGTAGTGTAAGAAAATTTCAAATTTGAAATGAAAATAGTTTTTATATTGGTTAAAATTATAAATAACCGATTTTACCTGTGAAATGTTATATAAATTTTTTTGCAATTAAATTTAAATTTTTTTTTGCAATTAAATGTAAAAACATTCACTTGTATATTTGTTAATAGAGGTGGTTGAATGATTGTTTAATAGCATATATTTATAATTAATAATATAAGTAATCATGTAATTATTTAACATTTTTAAAATATAAAAACTTGCCGATAATAATTATAAAAAATATTTAATTATTTTACTATTATTTAGTTAATATTTTGTATATTTCTATTATTTAAATTTGGGTTAATCATTCAAAAATATCTCATCTTTTTGATTTTTTTGTTTATATCTCAAACTTTCAAAATCGTCAATTTTATCCAACTTTTTAATTTCAGTTTCAATTGTATCCATGTTTTTAAATTGGAATTTTCACACTTGAAAAATATTTAAATATGTCATTCATATTTAGCACATAGTTTCAATTTTTGATGCTTTTTAAAATATTAAAGGCGATTAGACTATCTTAAAAAAATTATTTTACAAATAGATATAATTGAAACTGAAAATAAAATAAAATTGACGATTTTAGAAGTCTGAGATATTAATGAAAAAAATTTATATGATTTTGAATAATTAAGCCTTTGAACTTGCAGCATATTTGGACCCCACCATATAAAATTCCTGGATCCGCCACTGGTCATAACCCTATTTAATATAGGGTCCACTTTCAATTTACCCATTAGTGAATTTTAAATAGGGGTGATATAGGAAAATTGAGTGTAAAAGTTAGTTATTTTTTGAAAGTGGACAAGTATTTTGGGACAAAAAAATTTCTCAAAGTGGACAACTCTATTGGGACGGAGTGAGTATAAGATTAGAAACAAAATGAAATTTTACATAAAATTATCGAGAATTCTAATTTACAAAAAATACATTTGGGCACCGTTTGGATTGAGGAAATTCTGATGATTAAAATCCATGAATTTTTACACAATCCACTGTTTGGTATAATAAAAAGTTCCATGGATTGTCACAATCCACCATACTCCTAAATACTTCATTTGATTCCCACCTAAAAGGTGGGAAAGTTGAAATTCACCATTTTTTATACATAATGGATTGTCAGAATATTTTATTATTCCAAAATTATCCCTATAAATCCATTGATTTTAGATTCTATCCAAACGATAGAATTTGTGAATCCATCAATTTCATATTCTATGGATTTTAATTCCATTGATTTTGTTAAATCCATTGATTTCAAAATCCCTCAATGCAAACTTCTTTTACACTATCCATTCTATTTTGTAAGCCTACTCCTGTCCACTTTTCGTTTGCGGAATACTTGCAAGAAAACCCTCCACTCATGGTAAACATATCGAACTTCAATTTTAAAAAATAGCTATAATTATAATTAAAAAATAAAAAATAAAATGAAATTAAAGATTTTAAGTTTTTTTGATTATAAACATAAAAAATTGAAACGCTGAATTTTTTTAATAATTAGGTCACTGAATTATAATAATTAGTCCCTCTTTATATTTTGCTGAGGTTGTACTTTCAAATTGTTTCTTCTTCCATAAATATAAACGGCACTTTAAGCATAGTTCATGACTGAAAACAGTTAGTTGTCCAGTTGTACCTGCTCTTTTTTCTCCTTACGTGGAAGTTGATCATCTTCTCATTTATACAATTAATTCCAGCTTGAATCCAAATATATTGGGATCCTAATTCTTAATTCTTAATCCTCAATCTTTAATCCATATTTTTCTTTTAAATATTTTTGTTTATTTTGACAAAATAATGTATTGTCAAGATTGGAATTCAGGGCTTAATTTTGTAAAACAATTACTTACAAATTGTTTCTATCATTTGTTCAAAAATATATTTAGTGACGGAGTACTTATAAATTTACTATACATAAATAGAATTCTTAAATAATATATGAAACTGTCAAATAAAGAAGTTATTTATATATAATAACAAAAGATACAGAGAATGCCTTTACTATTCAATAGTTTTGAACGACGGATTTTAGTGACGGAACAAACCTACCGCTAAAAAATCAAAAAAACTGATTTTTTTAAAGTGTATTTGAAAATTTATAAACATATCTATTTATTTTTTCGAAATGTTCAAATATAGTATAATTTGATAATTTTGTTGTAACTTTATCCATATTTTTTAATCAATTTAATTGTTCTATTTTTCAATTGAATTGTAGCAAAATTTATTTTTTGGAATAGTAGAATTTAATTTTTAACCTAATTTTTTTCGAAATGATAATTAAATCCAATTCTAAATTCTCTTTTAGTGATTGAAATAAGAAAAAAAATCAAATTTAAAACTTAAAATAAACAAAAGGACGGATAAATATTATATTGAGATAAAAGATTGATATAATTAAAATAATGAAAAACTACAATTGTAATGATAAATTTGAATTTTTATATATGATCATTATGCAAAATGATAAAAATTTGTTTGAAAGTTTTTTAACAATCAACGACGAAAAAAAAATGCAATAGAAAATAAATATTACTAACAATCAGTGATAAAATAGTATTACCACGTTCCATTTTATTTGTCATTTTTTATTTTATTTTTTAGGCTAATCACCTCAAAAACTACCGACCTTTTTTTTTTTTTCAATAACACCCTGACCTTGTAATTTCGTCGATTGCACCCTATTTCGTATTTTTACATTTCAATAGCACCCTACATTAAATAAAATTGATGATTTTATTATTTTAAGGATTAAATTCTATAAAACATTTAAATTTGAGGATCATTTTATACCTTTTTCTAATTGGATAAATTCAAACAAGTCACTTAACTTAAATTACATTCAAATAAGTCATCTTCTCCATTAATTTTTTTTTTTAAATATCAAAATATATCTTTTCCGACCCGACATATTCCCCGGTCTCCGACCCACCATTCCGAACACGGTGCCGTCCTCCCATGGATGACGAGATCTGTTCGTCCTCCATGGGAGGACAAACACTGTTCGTCCTCCATGGGAGGACGGCAGAGCTTGCTCGTCCTCCCATGGAGGACGACATGGGTTCGTCCTCCATCTCGTCCTCCATGGGAGGACGAGCAGATCTGCTCGTCCTCCCATGGAGGACGAACAGATCTCGTCCTCCATGGGAGGACGAGCAATCAAGATCATTAATCCTTGAACCACCATGACGATGACCATCACCAACATTATACTATTTGCATAGCTACAAATGGATACCTTCATAGTCGTAATGTACGCCTAGTGGTACAATCGGCTGAGTAATTCACAAGCCAACAATTTAATGTCCCTTTGAACTTTATTTCTTCTATATGCATTACAGGCTGTTTTAATTAATTGGCACTAAATTGTCACTATATCACAATTATTTAATCTGATTTTATTAATTAAATTCAATTGAAAATCCAAATCGAAATTTCACAGTTGTAAAAGAAAAACAGTTTAAGATCTACGTAGTAAAAGAAATGGTCAAACATATCTTAAGGCCCCTCTATTTTTGTGGTGTTGCTTATCAGGTCTTTTTCTAAATTTTTGTTTTTATATAGTTTCTATATTATGATTTTTGGGTATTAAACTTGTGAGGGTACTGAACTATATGAAAGTTTTAAAATGGATACTGATTTTTTTTTTTACAAAATGGGTACTGAACTATACGAAACGTTACAAAATAGGTAATTTCAGCCATATGTTCTCCACTAATTGGATGAAAAAAGAAGCCACATCAGCAAAAAGTGGCTGAGAGTATCCATTTTGTAACGTTTCGCATAGTTGTATCCATTTTATATATATAAAAAAGTCAATATCCATTTTGAAACTTTCACATAGTTCACTACCCTCCCAAGTTTAATATCCTGATTTTTTAGACAATTTTATCGTATTAAATATTTCATATTCTACTAAAAAGATTTGTTTTAAAAGTTAACAATAAAAGGGAGAAATAGAATAAAGTTGAGTCAGAATTATAATATAAATAAAAATTATCAATCAGAATTAGACATAAAAAATTTCGATTAAAATTAAACAATTAATATATTAGGGTTATTGTTTTAAAGAGTTAATCATTTTAAAATATTAATTCCATATTTTTGACTTTTTTGGTTTATGATCTCTACTTTTTAAATCCTCAATTTTAGCTCATTATTCATTTTTTCAGTTTTAATTATAACTATTTTTTAAAACTGAAATAAAAAAAAATTAAATATACCTTTCTCATTATTTCATGTTTGAATTTTTTATTATAAAAATGGAAATTATAATAATATAAAGTTAAAAATGAAGCATTTTTAGTGACTAAGCCTTGTTTAAATCATATAAATGGATCTTAATTAATCACTGTCATATCAAACAACATTACATAAATTTATCTTTCAAATTCTGTCTTAGCATATACTATAGTGATGTAATATATCAATATAATTAACACCTGAATCAACAAATTTCTGATCTTTATTCATTAACCATGCACCTCTCCGAATTAAGTGTTGCAAATTAAATTTTGTTAGCATTATAATAACAAATCAACATTTTAATTGTTTTTTATTTTGTTCGAAGATCAAAAAAGGAAATTATAGATCTACACATCTATTAACTTGCAATGCCATCTCTTGGAGAAATTGTTTTAAGTAGACTCAGTTCACTACGTTATCTGTGGACTAAATCAATTACTCCCTCCGTCCTATCACAGCTTATGCTGTTTACTGAGCTACAGAGCTTCACTCTTCTGCTGCTGAGTTACATGGAAGGTTTCCTACTCCTTATTTTCTTGTTGATTAAAGCATCTTGAAGCATGCTGCTCCTCATGTCATTCTCCACGTGGATTCTGTTGCTGAGTTTGTTAGGAGTTTGTTAGGAGCAGTTTATAGTTTGAGCTTTCTATAAATAGCTGATGAATTCAGCTTAGTGTTGTAATCAAGAATTCATTTGGTTTAATCAAATATCTTTCTTATCTTTCTTATCATGGTATCAGAGCTTTTGTTCTCTGTTTTTCTCTGAAAATAACCGTTTTCTTATCTTCTTCTTTCTTGAGCTTTATTGAGCTTTGTTAACTGCTTTAATGGCGAATTTTACAGTCAGACCTGAAGAGAGCTTATCTAGTCCGTTCTTTCTTCATCCAAATGAAAATCCATCGCTTATTCTAGTCTCTAATATTCTAGATGAGAACAATTATCATGCCTGGTTCAGATCAATGAAAATGGCATTGATCTCCAAAAATAAATACAAGTTTGTGGATGGCTCAATCACAGTACCAGAAAGTAATGAATTGATTTTTCCTGCTTGGGAGAGGTGTAATACCATGGTTATACAGGTCAGTAACATCTACAATTGCAGATAGTATTTCTTGTATGGATACTGCTGCTGATATATGGAAGGACTTGAGAGATAGATTCTCACAAGGAGATGCTTATAGAATTGGTGATATTCAAGAGGAGATATATGCTTTTCATCAAAATACTTTGACTGTTACAGAATATTTTACTCATTTAAAAACTCTTTGGGATGAATTGAGGAGTTTGAGTCCATTACCTGTATGTGTTTGTATTCCAAAATGTTCCTGTAATGCTTTTGATCTGATTAGAAAAAGACAGTCAGATGATCAAGTAATCAAGTTTTTGAAGGGATTGAATGATCAATATAGTAGTGTTAGGCAACAAGTCTTGATGATGGAGCCATTGCCTGTGATGAATAAGGTTTTCTCTATGATAATACAGAATGAAAGACAGTTTATAAGTTTTAAGAATGGAGTTGATTCAAATGTCTTGATGGCTAAAGGATCAGCACAGAATTTTCAAGAAAATTATGAGTCCAATGTATGCTATGTAAGAGGAAGAGGAGGTTATAATAATTACTCAAGAGGAGGTTATCAAAGATTTGGAAGTTTTAATGCTCAAGGAACAAAACAGAAAATGTGCTCTCATTGTGGTTATTCAGGTCACACAGTTGATATATGCTATAAAAAGCATGGATATCCTCCAGGTTTTCAAGGTTTTCAGTCAAAATATAAGCAAGGTTCCCCTTCTGCTAATCAAGTGGAGTTTGCAGGCTCTTCTATGATTGATGGTAATGAGAATAATGGAGGTTATGATGATTGCAAAGAAGATATTCATCAGAATTTCAAGTCTGTACATCCAGATTCTGTACCATCTGGAACAACCTTTCCTTTTACACAGGAGCAGTGTCAAAAACTAATGGCACTTATTCAAAAAGATTCTGCTGGCATGAACTCAGGGAGCACTTCTCATGTTAATTCTCTTTCTGCAAAGTTTAATGATGTTGCTGAGGAAGAAGGTACAATTCATCAATGTCTTTTTAATGCTGCTTCATATAAAAATACCTGGATTTTAGATACAGGAGCCACAGACCATATTGTCTGCAATGCATCTTTTTTGCATTCTTCTCCTGCAGCCACAAATGTCCATGTTAAACTTCCTAATGGGCAGTTAGTTCCTGTTACACACATAGGAACAGTACAATTGACAAATAAACTGATTTTGCATAATGTTCTCCATGTGCCAGAATTCACATTCAACTTGATCTCAGCTAGCAAGTTGACTGATGATGAGAACATTTGCTTAATCCTGTATCATGGCTCTTGTTTTATTCAGGAAATGCATACTTGGAGAATGATTGGCTTTGCTGAAAAGCAAGAAGGTTTATACATTCTCAAACAAGATCATGCTTCAGTCTTTCAGTGTCATACACAAACACAGAAAGAAAAAAAACCAGTAGAAGATATTTGGCATTATATAATGGGCCACTTATCAAATAGCAGATTGAAGATACTTCAAAAGATAGATTCAAACATTCAAATGTCAAAATTGGATGTATGTGATACCTGTCATTTTGCAAAACAGAAAAGACTTCCTTTTCCTGTTAGTAATACTAGAAGTACTGCTATTTTTGAATTGATTCATGTTGACATTTGGGGGCCAGTTTCTACATGTTCATTTTATGGATATAGATATTTTTTGTCTATAGTAGATGATAAATCCATATTTACTTGGATTTTTTTAATGAAACACAAGTCTGAGACAAGAAAACATCTGCAGAGTTTCATAGTCTATGTTCAAAATCAATTCAATACTGGAGTGAAAACATTAAGATCAGATAATGGTCTGGAGTTTGCTTATGATGAATTATACTCTAAACATGGTATAATACATCAGACTAGCTGTGTATACACACCTCAGCAGAATAGCATTGTGGAAAGGAAGCATCAACACATTTTGAATGTCTCTAGAGCATTAAAGATCCAGTCTGCATTGCCTATGAAGTTTTGGGATTTTTGTGTTACACATGCAGTTTATTTGATAAACAGGACACCTTCTCCTGTCCTAGCTGAGCTGACACCATTTCAAATACTGCATAACAAACCTCCAACATATTCTCATCTGAAAGTTTTTGGATGCCTGAGTTTTGCAACAGTAACTCAAGATCACAAAAAGAAGTTTGATAACAGAGCAGTCAAAGGAGTTTTTCTGGGTTATCCCAAGAACACTAAAGGATTCATTCTCTATAACATTGCTTCTAAGCAAATATTAGTTTCTAGAGATGTTGTCTTCTATGAAAGTGTCTTTCCTCTTGCCTCAGTACCCCATCATTCTGCAGACTTGCCTCAAAATCAAACTCTTGATTTTGACATTCTTTCTTCTATTCCTACTACTGCAGAATCTCTTAACCCACCAAATTCTCCAGGCCTCACATCTTCACCTTGGAGAAATATGTCTCATTCTCCATCTTCTTCACCCACACCTCAAACCATCTTTTCAAACACTGATTTTCCAGTCTTAAGACGTTCTAGTAGAATCACTCATCTACCTGAACATCTTAAAGACTATGCTGTCTCACTACCTAACACTACTTCACCTCACTCATTACACACAGTTTTATCCTATCACAATCTTTCACCATCTTTTAAACATTTTTCTCTATCCATTTCATCCATCACAGAACCTAAAACCTATACTGAGGCAATCAAATTTCCTCATTGGAAAGAGGCTATGCAGGCTGAGATACAGGCATTAGAGTTAAATCAAACATGGACTCTCACTGACTTGCCTCCACATAAACAAGCAATTGGCTGTAAGTGGGTATACAAGGTCAAACATAAGTCAGATGGTAGCATAGAGAGATGCAAAGCCAGACTTGTTGCAAAAGGATATACCCAGCAAGAAGGTCTGGATTACATGGAGACTTTTTCTCCAGTAGCCAAAATGACAACTGTCAGACTGCTTTTGGCTCTAGCTGCTAAACACAACTGGCATTTGCATCAATTGGACATAAACAATGCTTTTCTCCATGGGGATCTCTATGAAGAAGTATACATGAAGCTACCTCCAGGATTTGAAGTTTCTACCAATTCCACTAAGGTATGCAAATTACAAAAATCACTCTATGGCCTTAAGCAAGCCAGTAGACAATGGAACTCAAAACTGACCACAGCATTGCTTGCACAAGGTTTTAAAGCAGCAAATACAGATCCCTCTTTGTTTATTAAGCACAATGGTGATATTTTTCTAGCACTATTGATTTATGTTGATGATGTGGTATTGGCCAGTAATTCATTGACTGCTATAGCTAAGATTAAAACTTATATGC
This sequence comes from Mercurialis annua, assembly GCF_937616625.2. Lineage (NCBI taxonomy): Eukaryota > Viridiplantae > Streptophyta > Magnoliopsida > Malpighiales > Euphorbiaceae > Mercurialis > Mercurialis annua. The sequence goes on along the minus strand of NC_065573.1, from coordinate 32,893,265 downwards.
ATAATGCTTTCAGCATTAAAGATCTTGGTACTTTGAAGTATTTTTTAGGTCTGGAGGTGGCTAGATCTTCAACAGGAATCACATTATCTCAAAGGAAATATGCTCTTGACTTGCTGCAAGAGACAAATTTTCTTGATTGTAAGCCTGTTCCTACTCCTATGTTGAATTCCAAGAAATTATGCAAAGAATCTGGAGATTTATTGTCTTCTAACACTGAGTATAGAAGACTTGTGGGCAAACTTTTGTACTTATGCACAACAAGACCAGATTTATCATTTGCCATCCAACAACTATCCCAGTTTTTGGATTGTCCTACAAATGATCATATGCAAGCAGTTCATAGAGTGTTAAGATATTTGAAAAGTTCTCCTGGAAAATGACTTTTCTTTTCTTCTGCTGCTTCCCAGGCTCTTACTGCTTTTTCAGACTCAGATTGGGCCTCATGCATAGACACCAGAAGATCTGTATCAGGATATTGTATTTTTCTTGGAGATTCATTAGTTTCCTGGAAGTCAAAGAAACAGTCCACAGTTTCTAGATCCAGCTCTGAGGCAGAATATAGAGCTCTTGCTAGTTTAACTTGTGAGATACAATGGATTACTTTTCTGCTACAGGATCTTATGCAGACCATTCATGCTCCAGCTCAAGTGTATTGTGATAATACCTCTGCAATTCAACTGGCTCATAATCCTGTTTTCCATGAGAGGTCCAAACATATAGAAATTGACTGCCATATCATCAGAGATAAGCTTTTATCTGGATTGATTCATCTCATGCCAGTCACTTCTGCTAATCAAACTGCAGACTGTTTCACAAAGCCTCTACCACCTGCTACTTTTTCTTATGCTATCTCCAAGCTGAAGCTCCTTGATCTATATGCTCCAGCTTGAGGGGGGGTATCACAGCTTATGCTGTTTACTGAGCTACAGAGCTTCACTCTTCTGCTGCTGAGTTACATGGAAGGTTTCCTACTCCTTATTTTCTTGTTGATTAAAGCATCTTGAAGCATGCTGCTCCTCATGTCATTCTCCACGTGGATTCTGTTGCTGAGTTTGTTAGGAGTTTGTTAGGAGCAGTTTATAGTTTGAGCTTTCTATAAATAGCTGATGAATTCAGCTTAGTGTTGTAATCAAGAATTCATTTGGTTTAATCAAATATCTTTCTTATCTTTCTTATCACGTCCCGTTTAAGAAGGGACATATCCCATTTTTAATTGTCTCATCTAAGAAGGTCATATCGTGTTTTCTGTGCCAATTTATATTGAACTTCCACTTTTATCCCTTTAGTTATTTTAATATGCATTAAATGCAATTCAATTTACAATAAATATATTCTATTATTAGGAGAAACTATACTAATTAATAGGGGTAGATATGACAAAATGAAATATTGTCTTATTTTATTAATCTTTGTGCAAAACTCATTTGTCCCTTCTTAAACGGGACGGAGTATATCATAACACCTTATTAAAATTAGGATATTCTTGTATTATCATTATTCAAAAGAGTATGCAAATAACAAACGAAATTAAAAAAATACCCTCATTTTAATGAGGTGTTATGATATGATTGACTTAATTCACAGATGACGTGCTAGACTGAATTTATATAAGAATTTTTCCATTTCTTTATGTTTTTTATTCCAAAATATTTATGATGAATTTACTAAATATGAAATTCATCATCATATTTTATCAGCATATGTATCATCATATTTACAGCAAAAGTTAATGTGTTATCAGATAAAAGCAGAAGCAAAATCTAACAAATTAGCATCATATCTATCGGACATTTATGTATCCAGCAGAAAAATCACTCTGGTCAAGGCAATTCATATTAATTATAACTCTAATTCAATTCTCTCTCTCTCAGAAATAATTTCTCTTCAAAGACTTTCACTAATAGTCAATGGACAAGGGTATTCCTTGTTTTTGACAGATACATGCAGTAGGGTCAGTCACCTTAGCTCGAATAACTCAAAGAAAAATAAAAACTTGCTTATTAATGAGCTTTAATTTCTTGAGAAAATACAGTAATAATAGGGTTAGGATTGTATTCAAGTAGAGTAACTAATGAGCTATCCAAAATTAACTCGATATTTAATCGAGTCGGACTCAAGTTCAAGCTACTCTAATTAATTGTCAAGTTGAATTCGAGCATAAAAATACTCAACTCGATAAACTCAAGAGTCTAATCGAATTTTAATGAATTTACTTTCTTATCTTTTATAATTATACAATATACTTACAATTATACCTTTATTTTCATAGTTTAAATCGAGTTCTAGTCTCATATTATTTACCGAATTTAAATTTGAACACTAAATATGAAATTCGATCGAGTTCGAGCCGATTTTCGAACTTTAAATTTTAGAATCGAGCTTGAACTCGACAGTATTTCCAACTCGACCCGACTCGATTACACCCTACTTCAAGAAATGAAATAAAAAGCAGATAAGTAAATTTAGGGTTAAAATTAAATAGATGCAAACCCACATTGAATGCCCCGCGGTTTTGTGAGGCAGAAGAGGAAATGGCACAGCTGACTTTGGTTTAGGGTTACCCCATCAGTAAATGCATTTGCTGTCATCTTTTGACTCTTTTTCCTTAATTATACCTTTGCTTCTTTTTTTCTATATATGCAGACCAACACAGCTACCTCGCCCTTGCATCATTGTCCTTTCTTTGCATAACTCGCTTCAACTCACCACCTTCATTAAAACCCTAGCACCAAGAACAACAAGAAAAATCATAGAAAACAAAGGAAAAAGAGCCAAATAATTATGGGTAGACCACCATGCTGTGATAAGATTGGTATGAAGAAAGGGCCATGGACTCCTGAAGAAGATATTCTGTTGGTTTCTTATATTCAAGAGCATGGTCCTGGTAATTGGAGAGCTGTGCCCACTAACACAGGTAATTAATTATTATTTTTTCTTTTTTTTATTTGGTTTTGTTTTGGTTATGAAGGAAATGTAGTGTAATTAAAGAATGTTGATGATTTTGTTTTGTTATGTGTCTGAAATTGTGATCTAATTAGCTTTTGTCCTTTCTCTGTTGGGTGGTTTTGTTTTCTTTTACAGGTTTGCTAAGATGCAGTAAAAGTTGCAGGCTTAGATGGACTAATTACCTCAGACCAGGCATCAAACGTGGTAATTTTACTGATCATGAGGAGAAAATGATTATTCACCTCCAAGCCCTTTTAGGCAACAGGTAACTTAAACAAATATTTACCGTCAGTTAATTACCCTCTTTTAATTTTAATAAAGATTCATTTTGATCCTACTACTTATCACAAAATACTGAAAAAGTATTAATTCACAATTTTAAACAAAAATGTTTATAATTTGTCAATTTTTGATCAGTTTACACTTTTAACCATCAAGAACGATGTCAGATTAAGTTGTGAACTAATTAAAAATTATTAAAATGTGGGTTTTTTCATTCAAAACCATTAATTTTGGATATTTTCATCTTTCAAGCTAAATTATAGGGGGAAATGAACCTTTTGTTGAATCATTTTTATTGTTCTTGAAATTAAGATTTAAAGAAAAGAAATTTAATTTTAACTTTCTTGGAATTGCAGATGGGCAGCCATAGCTTCATATCTTCCACAAAGAACAGATAATGACATTAAAAACTATTGGAATACACATTTGAAGAAGAAGCTAAAAAAGCTTGAATCAGGATCATCCCATGACCATAATGAAGCTGCAAATCAATCAAAAAATCAAGAACCATCTACACCAATTATCAGTAGAGGTCAATGGGAAAGAAGGCTTCAAACTGATATTCACACGGCCAGAAAAGCACTCTACGAAGCTTTATCTCCAGAGAAATTACAAAGCAACAAAAATATTAATGATGATCAGTTCATGAATCTTTCAACTGAAAAACCAGAATCAAGTGGTTCTATTTATGCATCGAGCACTGAAAATATTGCCAAATTGCTTCAAGGGTGGATGAAAACTGGGCCTAATAAGATATTAAAAAGTGAACAAGGATTTATCAGCGATTTAATGGCTCCTACTGATTCATTTTCATCAAGTGATCAAGAATTAAAGGCAGATGATCATGGGGTTGAATTAGCAGAGACGTTTGAATCATTGTTTGGTTTTGAGTCATTTGATTCTTCAAATTCTGATTCTATGTCACCACCTGATCATCAACATGAAAGCAAGCCAAATTCTATGCCACCACTTTCAGTTCTTGAGAAATGGCTTCTTGATGAGGGAGCAAATCAAGTGATCTCATTGGATGATCAAACTATTTTTCATTAGGGGATTTATGGTGTCCGCTATGAGAATTTAGAAACCCGATGTTTGGAAAGGGATCCGGAATGGAATGGTTTCGAATATTGATTCATTAGTGACAAGATTTCTTCCACTTTTGAATTACCGAAACAAAAACTTTATGTGAGAGTCGAAACCCCAAGATTGGATTTCGTATTCAAATGAACCATGTAATCGTAAAAAAGTAGATTTTTTAGCTATGGGTCTAGCAAAAGAAAAATTTGATTATTTAATTAATTAGTAGATTAATTAATATGCTACTAATTAATTATTAACTTTTTTTTGGGTATTTTAGAAAACCTTTTTGGTAGTGTTAGGTTCTCACTCCAATAGTGCTAGAACGTACACACAACGTGTAAATCTCAATTTACTTAATGTTGTCTAATGAGAATAATGACTCCTTTCTTCATTTGTTATGTTCTTTATTTTGGTATACACATTTCACTAATTCAGGAAAAAATGACATGAGTATGAATTTATATATAACCCAGGTGCAATAATGTGCTTTCTTCTTAGTTTAGAAAATGAACAACTCGTTAATAGTACTCAAGTTAACAAACAAAATGATTTTTTCTTTCTTGTTATTTTTTTTCCATACAAAAATAATAAGCGGGTCACCCACTATGGGTTGGCTCAATTGGTCACAAGTGTGGACAGTAAGCATGGGAGATAAAAAAACCAAAGTTCAAAATCTCATATTCCCAACAACCAGATAAAATCGATCATCTCTCTGAAAAACTTCTTTCTAAAATTCTCTCAACCTCACAAACCCTAGCCGCACAACTACACTAAGGGAGATGGATTTTTGGCAAATCTTTGCCAAAATCCATCTCCCTTCCCTAAATCTTTTCTTAATATTTCCTTATTTCACAATAAATAGATAATTTTTAGTTGTTTTTCATTTTTCCTTCCTTAAAGTATGATTGTTCTACTGTTGTTCTTTTCTTTTGCGTTTTCCGGCGACTTTGCAACATCCGGCATGTCTGGCATCTCCGGCGCCTGTTTCTCATCTTTCTGTCTCCGGCGGCTCGGCATCTCTTCGGCAGCTCCGAATTCTGGCCGATATCTCCGGATTCCGGGCGGCTTTTCCTGCATCATCTTCGGTAGATCCGGTGGCGAGGAATTTTCATATATAAATTTAAAAGGTTGCAATTAAGTTTGGTGTTTAGATTTTAGATCTATGCCTTGTTGAAATTTTTTTAAATTTATATTTTATATTCATTTTGCCTAAATCTACTATTAGATTTAGTGTTTCTTGAGTTTATTGGGTGGCTCATAGTAGCTCAAAAGCCCTTAGAAGATTTGTGTAATATCTAGCATCTTTGGTGTTGCTAGATCTGAGACTTTTATAGTCGTATTTTAATGAAGATATTTTTAATCTTTCCGGCAAAAAAAAAATCTCATATCCCACAAATAGGACTTATTGGAATCATTTGTGGATGAGTGGTTAAAAACCCATATTAAATGGGAGGTCCGGGCGATGAGATGCCGAGACTAGCCTCCCCGAAGATTTATTCAGGTGGTCGGGCTCCGCCGGGGGTTCCCTCGTCATCAAAAAAAATAAAAATAATAATAAGCGGATCATAGGACATATTTGACGAAACTTGTAAAAATTGAATCAAACTGAACATAAAAATTTTGTTTTATCCGGTTTGATATCATAAAAAACTAACTTTTCAGTTCGATTTGACACTGTAAATTTTTTAATTTTCCAGTTCGGTTTGACATTAAATATTTTTTTATATTGTTTTGGTTTTTGATATAAAAACTTAACTAATTTTAGTACAAATCAAACTGAAAAAAAAATAAATCAAACCTACTTTAGTTTGATTCAATATGAATTTTTTGAAGTATATTTATTTTTATATTCTGTTCTGTTCGGTTTTTAATAAAATACATTTAATCCGGTTCGATTTGATCTAACTAAATACTCACCCTAGTATTTGGTAATTTGGACTTTTCACTTTCTTGAATTTTGTTTTGAAAGAAAAGTATGTTGTTTAATCTAATTATTTATGGAAAATTTTATCCCAACTGATTTTATATTACTATATTTATTACAATTTTGTTAATTTTATTATCAAAATTAGAAAATTAAGATCCACATACTAATTACGGGCAACATAAGGTATTATGAATATATCGAATGAAAAAGTAGTCTTCTGTGAAATATACAGGGAAAATGTAATAAAATAGCATAATAAAGAACACGAGGTAGATTTAATGTATGGGATGGAATGTATAATTAAAAAATGATGTGTATTTTTCAAAAAATAAATACTCCATTAAAGAATAATGTGTGGTTTCTTGTGAATCTATGCATGACAACTTACAAAAAAGAGAAAAGTCAACCACCATTAACCTTTGCACAATTTTGCTGGCTAATCCAAGTAATAGTGCTGCAATTATTAAGGCCAGAAAACCCTCTTTAATTTCAAAGTTATGGAGACTTAAATACCCACAACTATTTCCTCAACTGAACGGTACAAAGATTCATATTGAAAAAACTTAAAATTTATCCAAAATCGATAAAAAAAAATTAGAACAAAGATATATGATCATTAAAAATTTAGTTTTCTTAAATTAAATGAGTTAATTTATAAAAAAAAATCCACAATGTTCTAATTTATTTTGCCTCAAATTATAGATATTCAATTATACTTTAATGAGTGATTATAATTTTTATATTTTTATATTTTTTTAATACATTTTACGATAATTAATAAGAATATATATGACAATTAATAATAATTTAGTGTTTACAGTTTGAGACAAAAAAAAACAATAATGCGTATTAGATCCGCTTGAACGAAAATTCATACGATGAATATATAAAGATGCAATATGAATAATCCAAGGTGAAATTAGGGATTGAAGCCGCTATTCATGAATATAAGATCATATTATCTTTAATCACTTTTGATATTTTCTTTTTGATAATTGAAAAAAGAAAGCGTTGGTGAGAGGAGTTGAACCGACGACTATAGTAAACCGCTAACATTTAAATTATATAGTTCATTGGTTATCACTTTTAATTATTATTTTATGTTTTTAATTTTTTTCATTCTCTTTTTTTTTTTGATTCCGTAGAATAACAACGGATGTTTGGTGTAAATCAGAAAGAAACAAAAGATCATACCAAGACATGAACTCCATGACCAACTTCCTCACCCCGCCAATCATTTTTTTATTTTCCATCTTTCCTTTTTAAAACAGCTGAAAGAATTTCAAGTGTCTTAGCAAAATTTGCAGGCTGAGAGCCTTTAATGCACATGTGAAGAGATTCAGTAACATATAGTATATGGATAATTTCTTGTAAAATAAAGTGGGACTAATTTGATATTGGCCATGCAAAAATAAATTGACAACCCAATAGTTCCATACTGTAAAGGGATGGGAAGAAGCATAAGCACCTCATGAATATTAATATTTTCTTTGCCTGAACCTCATCAATAATAATAGCATAAGAAATTATTTTGCAACAGAAAAGGAAAAAAAGTGTCCCCATCTACTATTTAAATATAAAGAGGATAGTAATAAATACATTTGCATGTTGCACTAATTTATACTTTTTCCTGTTGATGATATTTGTCCCTGATAAAATAATAAATATATTTTAATTTATAAATATTTTTGCTAAATAAACTCTATTCATAAATAAAAAAAAATTAATCTGTGTTGTTGTATTCTTTTAATAAATTAATAAGGATAAATTTGATAAAAATAATAACTGTTTTTTTAATATTATTAAATGATAAGTATTATAGAATAAAAAAAATACAAAATAAAAAGTATTATGGACAAAAAGTAGTATCAAACTATATTTTAATATAAAAATTAGATTGTAATATAAGAAAGTCAAGATGTTACTTTTGAAAGAGAACCTTTTTATCAGACACCATTTACTGCAATTTTACGCGTTATTATGGCGAAGAAGATGGCTAGCTATTTCTTGTAATGCTTTCAAGCTGGTTCTACTTATTTTGCAGCATTGGCTTAATGCATGACTCTAAAAAAGTAAATATAATTGTACTGTAATGTAAATATCGTCTGCTTATTATAATCTTAAAATACATTTTTCAGATTCGTGATTTTTTTTATTGTACATATTTTAAGTGTACAACCATGCTTTAAACCACTGTCATCCATAATATTAAATTAAAATTATTTGTTTCTAAAATTTCTAAAAAAATTATTTCTGTATGATATTTTAATTTCATTTAGCTATAATTTCTTATAAGGAAGGTTTCAATCATTTAATATTAAAAATTCAGAGAGAATATAGTAATTGTTTTAAATTTAAAGTAAGAAATACTAGTAATTTTAACATAATTATAAGTGATGAATCTTAAGGGATTTGTCATTTATAATAGTTAAAATCATGATGTTCTGAAAGTATTAAAAAAACTCTTATGAATTCATATGTTGTGAAGTGTAGGGGTATGCATTCAATTATAACCAAACCAAACAAAACTAATATTTTCTAATATTGAACAAAAAATTTAAGGAAATCATTCTTTTAAAATCAAACCGAACTAGTTGGTTCATTTTTTATTTTGATTTTTAATTTGTCTTCCTCTAAAGTTACATAAACCAAACCATACCAAACAATTTTTTTATTTTAAAATATCAAATCAAGTTAAATTGAGTTTATCGGTTTGATTTGTTAGTTTGTTTTTGCACACCCATATTGAGATGTGTACATTCTTGTATGGCAACTCAATGATTAGATATTGCAAACGTCTACTATATTAAATGTAATATTGAATTGCATGTTAGTACGTATATTATAATTTATAAGTATAAAATGGACACTTATTTTATATAAAAAAAGGCTAACTTATACAAAGACATCATATGGTTCAATGATTGATTATTTTTCATTTATAGTATATCTTTTTTTATGAAACATTTATATTATATCTATATAAAGAAATATTAGAAATTAGAATAAGCTACATGACTTTTCCTCTTATTTTAAAGTAAATTTCACTTTTGTTCTTATCAATCCTAAATTTCACAATATAATTAAAAATCCTATGAATTTTATATGAAAGAAAGAGATTAAAAATACACACTCCACAAATGTAACTTACAAAATTCTTATATTCTTAGAATATAGGGCATCAAAAAAATGTAGAATGCAAAATTTAAAAATTTAAACTACACGCTCTGTTTTAAATATTTTGATTCCAGAAAAAATGTAAAATAATGTTGATAATATAAATTTAATATAAAGAATGGTGATGAGGAATGGTGTTCATCCAAAATTAGCAGAAATGATGATTAATAGTAGGGATTTGATTTAATTAAAGTTTTTGTATATCAAAACGAGAAGCATGAATTGGATTATAAATTAGAGATAACTGAGCTTTATATAAAATAAAATATGAAAGAAAATAAAAGAATATTATTTAATATTAGTTTCTTGATGACAAATTAGAAATTTGGACCTACTTATATGAGGACGTAAGTGGTAATATGCCCCCTCAACTTGTAAGTAATAGAGAATTAACATATACTAATTAATTTTATGGGCAATTAGTACACGAACTTGGTACGTAATTATAGGCAATTTGATCCATTTTGACAATTTACTCCTTCAATTTATAAGTTAATTGTCTATTAAATTGGCAATTTATCCTTTTAATTTATAAGTTAATTTGTTAAAATGTACTAATTGTACATAATTATTAAATTTGTATATTAATTTGTCAATAAAATAATTTATATATTACTTAAATCCTTATATGGGTATAGACATTGGCAGAGCAAAGACAGAAACATGTGGTAGCTCATGTAAGCCCAGCAGCCCACCCTCATGTTGCATTTAAGACCACCATGTGGGTTTCTTACCATTAGCCAATTACTCTTTTCTTTCTCTTTTTAATTCTTTTTGTTTGACTCTTTTCAGTTTTTTAATTTCATTTTTTTTTTTCACTTTTTATATTTTTTTTTTATATTTTTATGCATATTTTTTATAGTATTTTATGGTGTTTTTTCTATATTATTTTTATAGTGTATTTATATAGCATCAAAATAAGAAAATAATTATATGAAAAATATCCAATAAGCTTTAACATAAATGATATAAACGCTGAACAGCAAACTGTTAGGCCGTGGGTTTGATTCCTCCCACAAGCGCTTCTCCCTCCTTAAATTATCAAAATAATAACTATTATTATTATATGAATAATATAATTAAAAAACAATTATATTAATAAGAGAACAATAAATTTATAATAATATGTGTATAAAATATCTTAAAAAAATTTAAAAAAAATCTAAACAATCACAAAAAAATTAAAAAAACGACACTAAAGATTTTAAGTTAGCGACGGACTTTTCCGTCGCTGATTCTCTTTATTCAGTTTGATAGCAGCCAACCAGTTCAGTGACTGGTTTGTCCAGTTCAATCCGATTCAACTCGGTTCAATAGATTTTTGGTTTTTTGTGTTTTTTAAACCGAATTATTGGCCGGATCCCAGTTCGGCCGTTCTGACCGGACAGTCCGATTCGATTTTTAAAACACCGATAAAAACATATATAGTTTGTGGTCCGGTCCAAAGAGAAAAGAACTTATAGCAAAAATGAGAAAGCAGAATTGTTTAGCATAGGAAATTGACATATCCATGGTGATGGAGTGTGGCTATATTACCTGCAAAATCACCAGTTTTCTTTATTAGTCATCTTCCTTTACCTCATAATGTAGCATCAATCAACACCAACTTTCCTTATTTAAATTAACCTCATCTATTTAATCTCCATCAATGTTCATCTTTATGTGCGAGTTGTTTGGGTGTCATTTCATTTTCTTTTTTACTTTTGAATTTAATTTGTAATATATTGTACACGGCAATAAAAAATATTAAGAAAAAAATGTGATTAAAGATAAATTTTTATATAGACTCAGTCTATCACGTCGTCCATAAACTAAACTTATCACATAATGACACGTCACTAAAATGATGATAATTTTGTGATATTACTATTCAGATGTGTAAATAAGTAACAAACGAATTTATAAAATCGTCATCATTTTAATGACGTGTCATTATGGGATAGATGACGTGATGGACTAAAACTCATTCTAACACGTTAGTTTACAGATGACGTGATGGACTGAATCTACATAAGAATTTCTCGTGTTTAGAACTTTAAAACGCTTTTATCCAAAGACCCAAAAGGCTAAATAAAAATAAACAATATGTAGCCTTTAATTTACTGTGGATATAATTGAGTGATTTGGGTTGGGTTGGTGAGTAGCAGAAGACTTCATCCTTCACTATCTTCTTGAAAACACAATAATACTTCAGTCTCTATCTACCCCACAAATCTATCCTTACCAATTGTCTTTCTTTCTATTTGTTCTTTTTTTTTTAAGAATCTCACTCTTCTATGTAAGGGTAGAACTAGGACTATATTTGATTTATAAAATAAATCTGAAATAAAATAGCCATGCCATATAGAATATTATCTTTTGTTTAAGTTATTTAGCAAAAACAAATTATAAACCAAACATTGTCTAAGTGTAAAATGAACGATCACTTTTAATCGTCAGTCATTGTTATGGACAAATCGACCGGAAAATATGTGAGAAATTATTACATTAACTCATTCTAACACATTATTTAAAGGGGAAATAAAAATTCTCCTTTTCCTTTTCTACTAGATGGATAAGGCACTAAATCAAATTAAAAAGAGACATAATTTGGACATACTTTCAAAAAGTATAGTATGGGAAGATATAAGATTAGCACACCCTTAAAAAGGGTCACCAATCGGGTTTTGACACGCATCAAGTAACTAGACTCCTATTAGTAATTAATTAGTGGTAAACAATATCGAGAATTGGTGTTATTTAGAGCAACTCATTGGGTCAAATCCAGGCCCGATCTGCTCATGACTGGTTTAAATATTTATTTTATTAAGTTTGGGCTGTATCCAAGCCCATATTAGATCAATTATTTTGAATTTAATTTAAAATACTCGTATTTGATCGATGAGTTAAATATTTACGAGGCCACTGAATTATAATTATTTTATAAAACGATTATTAAATTATAAATAGTTATCAAATGGTTATCAAATTTTAGCTTTTTTTCTTTTACAAAACAGTTACCGAATTAAAAAGTTACAAAATAATTACCAATTTATTATATTTTTACAAAATAGTTATCTTATTATATATTTTTTTCTTTATCCATATCATCAAGATGATAATCCTTTTGTAAAAAAAATAGCTCGAAAACTATTTTATATTTTTTTATAATTTGATAATCATTTTGTAAAAACACAATGATTTGTAATCTCAAAATTATCTAACCAGCATAAAATTGTAAAAATACATTTTCATTTTGAAAAAGCAAAACAAATTGATTTTGTTATTTTTTTTTTTGGAATAATGCAGTTTTGCAGAAATTATTATTGTTGTCATTGTTACAACTTCAACTAATTCTATTACCACAGACCCTTTGGCAAAAAATTAAATTACCACAGACCACCATCACCAGTTACTGACCATCATCGCTGTTGTTGGTGCTGTTGTGAATAAAGATAGAGTTAAAAAAATTAATAAAAATAATTTAAATTTACTATCAGTTTATTTCCAGCACTATAAGCGGTAATAGTTTATTTTATTTTTAAATTAAAAACTCTTAATAAACTATTCTAGTCTGTTTTATTTTAAATTTAATTTCAATATTGTTCTTTTTATATTAAATTTAAATTATATATTAAATAAAAACTAAGTTACTTTTGATATTAAAAAACCTTTAATAAATTATTTATGTTAGTTTTCCTTTAATTTCTATAAATAAATTTATGATTATCTTACTTTTCATATTATAAAGGCTTGGGAAATTATTTATCTTAATTTTCTCTCTGTATTCTAAACCTTTACTAATTAAATTAGGTTTATTTCAGTATATTTTTTGTAAGCAGAAGGCGGATTTGAGGACCCAGCACGGGAGCCCTGATCGCTCACACTTATGCCAATTTTTTTGATTTTAATTTGAAAATGGAGTCGTCACCTAACCAAATTAAAAAATATATTTTCTACTTACTGGACGTTTCACTCGTTGATAGATGCATAAGATGTCGTGCAATTAACTCTTATACTTGGTTCATTTATTTTATTGATTTTGGGCAATTTCATCTTTATGGTCATTAAAGATAAGTTTTGGGTATTTATGTTTGTCAAACCTACAAGGTGAATAATTTAGAGGTTAAACGATATATTAAGCTTAGCATATTATGTAAATAACTTTAGCCTTTGTATTAGTATGCATGTATAAAATAAGATGAATAATTTAAGATGTCCTTCTAGAATTAATTGTGAGCCAAACTCATCTTGAGACCTGTATTTTTAATTTTTTTAATTTTTATAGATTTATTTATTTTAAAAAAATTATTTTTATCTAACCTCTCTATTTAACTTATTATAAATTTTTAGTTTTTTTTTTTTGAAAAAATGGAGCGTGCCTTACTCAGTGAAACACACGTGAGACCAAATTTAAATGTAAACATAAATCAACCATTGAAAAAATAGGTCACATCATCAAATTTGAGAGAGACCAGGTTAATAAAAAATTATAAATATAAGAGTCTATTGAATAAAACAATTTAAAAAAATGATCAGATAAATAAAATATAAAAATATATAGATTTTATATTCTTTTTATGTGGAAATTATAAATTACTTAACGGTTTGAATGAGTTATATGTTCATAATGTCCGTCTATTAAAAATCTCACTAAATAAAGAGGAATAATATAAAAAGAATTTAAATTGTAAATTTTAAAGAAGAATCAAATAAATAAATAAAAAATGAAAGTAGAAAAGATATTTTGATGGATTAAACCTTAATTGTGGAACATAATAAGAAGGTATTAGCTTATCAGGCTATAATGAGTTGAGAAAAATAGTGTGGTAGCTTCTTTGATGGCTAAAAATGGGAAGAAGATTGACCCACATGCATATTTTAGTCCCCCGTCGGTGTCACACACACCAGCATATAATGTTTCTAAATAATTATAAACTCTTTATACTATTTTTAGATAACCATGGGATATGAATATCATCTGGCAATTTAAAGGCCAAAGTATTTGCTAGCTGCATACTTCATAATTGCAAATTTTTGTTTTATAGGGACTAAATTTTGGTGGCACTAATGACCGAATATAAAGTTAACTGCAAAGAAACAATTTGAAAATATTTAGAACAACATAAAGATGCATATATTTTCATAATACGCACACATTATATTATATCATACTGAGACTAGAAAAAACGCGACATCTGAAAAAAAAAATATCACAATCATAAATTTGATATAATATTGGACTTACCAAAGAAAATAACTGAATTAAAGTAGTTTGTTTTAACTTATAAGTTACAAGTACTCATTTTTTTCATATATTATCAACCTGTGAATATTTTTTTTATTAGATTTAGAATGTTAAAATTTATTTTTTTCTCTAAATTGTGACTCTTATATATATATGGCCATATGGGTATGTCAGTTATCAGTTAATTGTCAAATCTTACATCTATTCCTACAAATGAAAAAGCGACTGAATGCCCCTCCAAGTTGAATGAATAATTGAGTTCAGTAATAGTCTAATGCAAACGTTTACTATATAAAGAATAGCTTCCATTGATTCACCTATGGTCGTTGATGGAATATGACTTCCTGTGCAAATCTGTAATAGAGAGAATTCAGATGGTTCGACGGATATCAATGATCCGATGAGCACTTCGATAATAAATTGTGTCTCATTTGGTTCAAATTTATATACTTTTTGGAAAATATATTAGTTAGAAAGTTATTATAAATTCAAAAATTAACTTATATCTTTGCTTGGTTTACTAATTGACTTTACAAGAAGTTATATTTTAGAATTTGTCTTTATATATACTCCCTCCGGTCCATAATATTTGTCGCATTTGATAATTTTTTTTGGTCCATAATATTTGTCATATTAGAGTTTCAAGAAAGCATTAATTGCTATTTTTCCAAAATTATCCCTAGCAATAAATACTTTGTAAGGTTCAAAGAACTAGTCAAACATAAAACAAGTGGTAATTAATATGAACAATTTAGTAAAACTATACACAAATCAAGACATATTTATTATTTTCTTAATATATGTGAAATGGCCAAATGCAACAAATATTATGGACCGGAGAGAGTATGTTTTTTCCTTTTTTTCCATTGTAATTAAAGAAAACATTGATATTATCTCTAGACTTAATTAGTTTAATGAAAGTATAGTTGACGTTAAACTATACGAAAATGAAATAAGTAATGTTTTTATGCATTATGAATTTGTGGGATATTTAAGCTAAGCAATGGCCAAACAAACAAAAGGGATAATTGAATCTCTAGATTCCGAAAACAAAGTTTGGTAAAGATATTTCAGCAAATAAATAGGCACTTGAAGTGGTGTTACAAACTGATGATTTATCAGACAATACATGACAGCACATCCTTAAAATTCTCAAAATCCTAACATTTTAATTAACTTCCTCAACGAATTCCATGCTCAAAAATATATTAGGAGTATCATCATCATCATCGTGTCTAATCAAAATTTGATTTTCTCATAAGCAATATACTATGGAAAAAGCTATCCGGATAGAATCTATCCGGATAGAGAGACCTATTTTAGTTCTTTTCAACTATATATGAAGGATATTTAAATAATTTCATTTAAAAGTAAAAACTAAAAGACACTTGGTAATCTTCAGTAAAAAAATAAATATTTTGAATTTAAATAGATAAAATAAGATACATGTAACACTTTGAATTAGCTAGTACAATTAAATTCAAACACATAATAAACTCATCCATAGCAATCACATAATAACTAAAAATTAGTTAGAAGTAAATAATTAAATGTTTATTAATTAATTTCACATTTGTGTAAACACTGCTGTGTTCATTTGCCATTGATAGAACGAATAGTCCTATCTTCTGGTTTGGTTCCCGGTTCATGTCCATGAACCGGCTGTCAAACAATATTCCCAAAACAATAAATTGTAAGGATGCAAGTTTAATTTATAAAATTACACATATATATATTTTTCATTAAATAAAGTCCAATGATAAAAATATTAAAAAAATATATGATAAATTATTATTTAAGAATTATCTTTCAGAATATAAAATTTATTTTTTAGAAAATCGTGTGTGTTATAATAAATTAAAATACAAAAAGGAGGTTTAGACGAATTTAACCGCCTAATCTATGAAAAAAAATCACATATAAGCTTATTTAATTAATTATAATAATAGATTAACCAAAATTTAATATTGATTCGGTATATCAAATTCATGTGATTTTGATTATTATAACTTTAGACAAAAATTATACTATGATAATTAGGTTAATATATATATACACATTCATAATTATTACTCTCTCCGTCCTAAATTAAAAAAATATAATTTAGTTAGTGACCTAACTATTTTATCTATTTTTCATTTTTATTATGTTATAAATTTTTTATATGTATGAGTAGCGTGTTAATAATTTTGTTTCACACAAAAATTTGTTAAATAAGTTGTGTAGTCCAATTTTGTATCTATTAATATCAAATATATATTCATTTTATATTTGAAATATAAAACAATTAATTCAGTTGGGATAATTATATATTTGTTGGAGGTAAATAAATCTTCTAATCTTTAACTTATCAAAACTGGAAGATGGTTTATAATTTGAAACGTCAAAAATCAATTCGACGCGGATGAAATATATGGTGATAAATATAACTTAGTTTAAAGCAGTTTTTAAAAATTCAAATTGGTGTTGCCACTAGCTCTTGGTTCAACTGGTTTCATCGTCGGAACCAATTGAATAAATATTTTTAAATAATAAAAAACCATACTTGGTTTATGGTCTAATCACTGCTTGAACAAGTTTACTCACTAGTAAAACCATCGGTCAATTTGAGTTATCCAGTTTAATATGATCTAGCCCAGTTCTCTATGGACCAGACAGCTGATTTCAGTTTGAACTTATATTTTTTAAAAACAATTATGCAAATTTTAATTTATTTATTTTTATGAGGCGAAGTATGTACAGAAATTTGTAATATTTAGTATCAAACTATATTATTTTACATTTGAAAAATTGAATTAATTAATTAATTCAATTGTTAGGGGTAAAGAAGTCTTTAATCCTCAAATTAATTACAAAAACTAAAAGATGTCTTATAATTTAAGACGATACAAATAATAAGATGACACACCAATTCCAAATAAAAGGAGTAAAAATGATTTAGTTTAAAATCAAGATTTTGAAAACTGAATGGTGTGACCACGAGTTTCCCATACAACTAGTTCAATCACCGGTTGAACTAATTGAGTAATTTTCTTTAAAATAGACTCAGTTCATGGCCCAATCGTCGACTAAATAGATTCAGTCACCGGTTCAACCACATGTCAATTCAGTTTGTCCAATTCAATATGGTCCAATCTGGTTAGACCGGATTTGCAGTTTTTTTATATTAGCTGAGTCGGACACTTGACCGGTTCTCATTTCAACTGGTAAACAAGCCGGTTCAATTCTTTAATAATTAGTTTAAAGTTGAATTTTTCCTTCAGTTCTCTTAATTGAACCAAACCGAGCTAAAAATTTAATTGCTATAGTTATGGATATTAGATAAAAATATTTTTTAAATTATAAAAATTTAAAATTCACAAAATTAGAAGAAAGATTAAATAGTTTATAATTCACTTAACCTCATCAGATAGTATTTATACTTTTATGTATTTTTTTTAAAGTGACTATCAATTTCGAAAAGTATATTATACTGGTGAGCAATTTTCGATGACAAGGCAAAACAATCTTGAAGGCTTTTAGTGTTTTTATAGAGCAAATTATGTTGAGGTTCTTGAGTTATATCATAATTAATAGTTTAATATTTCTTATTTTAAAAGTTTACTTAACAGTCTCTCAATTTTAATTCCGTTAATTAAGAGGTCTTTCCGTTAATTTGAGGGACTAAATCATTTAACCGAACTAAAACTGAGGTATCAAATCGTTTAAAAGTGAGGTAACAAATCGTTTAATAATATTAAAAGTGAGGGATCAAACTGTTGGCGAAATTAAAGGTGAGATATTAAATTTTTTGAAAATAAATGTCGAAATTAACAGAGGGTTCTAATATTTAAAGGAATTAAACTGAAGGATCATTAAATAAACTTTTGAAATAAGAGATATTAAACTGCTAATATTATATGATCTCTAGTTGAATCCTAGATTAATTTTTTGAGTTTATAATTTTGTTGAACAACTACAAAAGACATATTCGATACACAACACCGGTTTCTGTTTGGCTGATGTTGAAATGGCTAAAAGAATTCAAGGATTATGTTTAATTGGTTCAGTATAATTATTTTGAATTGTCTATGTTACAACGTTTATCATTCTTAAAATTTTTACTCTAAAGAACTATTACTGCAAATTTAATTTTTATGTGCAGTCTAATTAAAAAACTAACAAAATTTGATTTTATTGCAAGTGGTGGAACATGAGTTTTTAACAAACTCTGCAAACCTTAAATGCCTGTGTTCATCATGCCTTGTGAATTTTCCATGTTGAAGATTATTTTTATTAGAATCTTCTTCAACTGGTTTTAGAGTAAATTAAGAACGATAAACTTTAGAACATAGATTAGTATAATTGAAGTTGCACAAAATCTTAAAAAGTTTTTTTACAGTTGATTTTTGTTAAGAAATGTATAATTACTATTAAAAATATAAAGTAATTTTATATAGAAATAATTAGAACTTAATTTTAAAAATAGTTAGAGTAAAGTTAAAAGTTTGTTAGAGAAAAGATAAGTTGTAAAAAAATATAAATTACTAAAAGTTAATATCAAAGTGAAAAATATTTAAAAATCAATGGTGGTAAAAAGGTTAATATAGTAATTAATTTTTAATTGAATAATTAAATTAAGAAAAAAAAATTTCTATCCGGATAGATTCTATCCGGATAGCATCACCCATATACTATAGCTAAAGTCCATAAATTGAGGAATTTTAATTCTTAATTTATTTCTCTCTACCTTCACTTACTCACTTGAATAACTAAGTCCTTAAATTAGATAGATTCTTAAGTAGATTCAGTCCGCCACGTCATCCGTGGACTAAACCTATCATATAATGACACGTCATTAAAATGATGGTAATCTTGTAAATTTCTTTATTAGTTGAGAAATTCTTAGGTAGACTCGGTCTACCACGTCATCCGTAGACCAAACCTATCACATTATGACACATCATTAAAATGATGGCAATCTTGTAATATTACTATTCAAATGTGTAAATAAGTAAAACACGAATTTACAAGATTGCCATCATTTTAATGACGTGTCATAATGTGATAGGTTAGTCTACGGATGACGTGGTAGACCGAGTCTACATAAGAATTTCTCTTATTAGTTATTTACACTTTTAAATAGTAATATTACAAAATTGCCATCATTTAAATGACGTGTCATTATGTGATAGGCTTAGTCCACGGATGACGTGGTGCACTGAGTTTATCTAAGAATTTTTCCTTAAATTAATTCATTTTATCTTGAAAATCTAAATCGTTATATATCAGTATTTTTTCTAAAGTGCGTATTAATTTGGGACGAAGAGAATATTGATTAAATAAAATTTCAAATTAAATTCTAACAAAAAAACAACCTTTGTTTATTCTTTCTGCATGTTTTTTTTAACCAGGAGAATAAGAAAGAATTGAGCTTGTCAATATGCTATAGAAAATATACAATACAACCATTGCGCTATATTATTTGTGTCACAAACTAACTATACGTTAAATAAATAATAATTAAAAAAATTTATATCACAAATGCTCATCGTATTTTTATAGATATGATATAGCTCAATGATTGTGTGAGATAAATTCTCATGCAACACATCCCATCACCTTTATTCTTGGCTTAATATAATTAACCTACATGCTCAAAAAATTAAAATTAATACCTACATGGACAATAAATGAAAGAATCTTTTTTATACCTCATGGCCCTCTTGTACATAATTGCCTATAAGAGTATTCATACCAATAGAGGTGAGGAGAAGAGAAAAATACATACACTAAACATTGCATTCATTATACTTTGTTATTAAAATTCTCATAATTACTAAATTTTTGTGTTATCTCATTTTAATCAGAAATTATAATTTATTGTAATTCAGACAATGAAGGGGATATTTTTAGTAATTTCAAAATAAATTGATATTTTTTCACAGTTATTAAACTATCAGTTTATTTCATTTTGGTGCAAGATAATAATTTTTTGGCCTAATGGTAAAAAAAACCCAAATCTTTACGATTTGTTACAATTATATCCAAACCTTTTAATTTTTGCAATAATATCCAAATTGCATTTTTGTTGTTGCAATAGTATCCAAATTGCATTTTTTGTAACAATAATAGTCAAATTGATGGCTAAACTTGTTGTTTTCAATTAAGATATTAGGCTATTATTATGTTTTGATGTATAATAATATAGTAAAAGTCCCAAAAAATGACAAAAAACTCAAAAAAATTCATATAAAAAGTGCAATTTGGATATTATTGCAACAAAATAATGCAATTTGGATATTATTGCAAAAATTAAAAGGTTTGGATATAATTGCAACAAGTCGTAAAGGTTTGGGTTTTTTTTGCCATTAAGCCTAATTTTTTTAACTCCGTAACGTGAAAAGATATGATTGTCATATAGACTAATTTGGTATAAAATTAATAAGAACCGTCGTATTACTTGTAAATTTGAAGCTCAGTGTCTAAATTTAAACAAGGCAAATTGCATTTATATATTCACAGGTTTGATGAAATTGACACAAAATAGTATATTTTCTTGTATTTACCATAGACCTGATAAACTCTTATTTCAAATAGATGAATGTAGTCATGTTAAGATTTGAATTCGAAATATTCCTTGAAAAAGAAAAATTAATCAAACATCTCTCAAAGATTTGTATATGGTAAAAAATAAATTCAGTCAAAAATAACATGGTAAGTTAGAATATATGAAATTGGAAATAAATGAAAGGAAAAAACTTCCCGTACAGGTTTGGCAATCTGACAGAACAAACTCATGTAATTAGGTGAAGCTGATCTAGACAAATGTTGTTGGTATCGTATCACTGCACCCCACAAAATTTCCTTTTTGCATCATCAGCAGTTTAGTGGCAATAGTATAAATTAGGTCCTTAAAAAGATAATTAAACTGCTCTTTCTATTTCTTAATTAAAGTAATAATCACTATTTAAGGCTAAAATATAACTACATAAAACGTATGCATAAAATTCGAATTAAAAAGATAGCTTAGCTGGTTGTTCTATTTTTAACCAATCACACATTCAAATGAAAAGTAACGTTTACTCATCATTTTAGGTTAATTTCACCCTTATGTTAATTAAAATGGAATATTTTCTTTTCACATTATATTAATATTGATGGGCTGTTAAAGCAGTTGGTTGATCACTTCACAACTACTATTCTAGGGTTTACTTAGGAAGTGTAACCGAGTTGATTCAACTCATAAGCTATTATATTCGGAATTCGCTCGAAAAATATTTAAAATCGAGTCGACTAATGTCGAGTCAATCTTGAGTTCGAACTATTTAAATTAATTATCGAGTTGAGTTTAAGTATCAAAATATTTGGTTTGATAAATTCACGAGTCTAATCGAGCTTTATTTAATTTACTCATTTACTCTTTATAATCACATATATATATATATTTACCATAATATTTTTATTTTAATATGGAAGTCCAAACGAAATTTGATTTTGTTTAAAAAGACTTTTAAATTTTAAAGTCTACTCAAGTCCTAGATTTACCGGTAGAAATGCACTTTCACAATTACTCAAATATACAGTTATTATAAAAGTTAAATTATAAATTTAGAGTTGCAAAAGACTAATTAATCTCCACTTGCATTGACCTTTACATTCTATAAATATAACCTCCTCTAGGGTTAGGGCTAGCATAATATAACCTAAAAGCAAACCTTTTTCCCCTTTTCTTTCGCTTCTTTCTGCTAGATTTAAAGCATAAAGAAGCGAAATAATTCGAAAATTACTGCGGTAAAACCACTCAGAAGATTCAGAGAAAAATCATTTATTTGAAGTAATTAAGAATAGGGAGTCGCAGAATGAGGAAGAGACAAGTAGTAGTGAGAAGATCAGAAGAAGTTTCAAGAACTTCATCAGCTTCTGCTTCAGCTTACGCAGTTCGAAGCGTTCGATACGGAGAGTGTCAAAAGAATCATGCGGCTAACGTTGGAGGTTATGCTGTTGATGGGTGCAGAGAATTCATGGCTAGTAATGGTGAAGAAGGTACAATTGCTTCACTTACTTGTGCTGCTTGTGGCTGCCATCGGAGCTTCCATAGAAGAGAAATTGAAACTGATCAGGTAGCTTGTGATTGTTCTTCGCCTTAAATGGGATTTAAAATTTCAAAAAAAATCATCGATTTATTTATATCTATAACTATATTTATGTATTGCTATGGAGGCTCTTGATTTTATGCGTGTAATTTATCTTTTTTAACTTATAATTTTCGATTGGGATTGTGATTTGTGCTGTTGTTGTTTTTGTTGTCGTCGTCTAGGGTTTATTGTTCGACATGAGTGATTAAACTTTTTTAATTATTTAACTATGTTTTTAAGAAAAGCAAAAACTGAAGGAGTGTGGTTTGTAATTTTAGAATATATATGATTTTCAAAAATTAGTGGTATTATGAAGCTGTTGTATTGTTTTTGATTTATGACTTTGAGTGACTAAATAGAATTAAGAGATGGCAATTTGATAATCAAATTGCTAATTTGTGGGAATAATTTTTTGTTTTCTGTAAACAGGATGTACTTGTTTATGATCAGGTAATTAATTTTTTATTAAGTGTAATTCAAGTCTATAGTTAATTTTATATACAGATGAATTCATTTTTAACAGCATCTTTTGCATTTCATTTGTTAGTTCGGGCTAATTATGACATACAAATTAATGGAAGAATTACATTTTACATTTTAGCTTGAATTTTATGACTACCGAAATCGAATTTAAATTTGAAGCATAATAATTAAAATAGGCATAAGCCATCATCAATTGTTGGTTCTTGATGTGAATTCATTACCAATTTTGCAATATTATTTTTAGAAGCTCAGAGAAATAAATCAATGGAATAATTTCCAAATGCGGTAGTCATATCTTTATGGTAATATAAATTTTATATTATCACTTTGTATTTAAGGTTATAGGCCCACAAATCTAATCATGTTGGTTGTTATGATGGAAATTTTACTTAGCAGTCCACTTAAAAGGCAATTAAAGATAATACAAATCTCTAATTCAGTTTCTCAATCAATTTATTCATTGATTATTTGAAAATTCAAAACAGCTGCACCATTAGGTACATCACCTATCTATATATTGTACAATTATGCGTATCTATGAGTACGATAACATTATTGTTGTTAATCAATAAGTTTTTTAAAAAATCTTCATTATGCATATATAATAGACACGTTCAATCTAATTTTATGCCACCCTCTCAAGAAAAAAATTATACCTATATGTAGGGTGAGCAAACATTGGTTCAGTTAAAAAATTTATCTATGTAATAAAAGTACAATTTTCCAAAAAATTATTTCTTCAACCAAATCCACTGAATTTATAATTTTAACCTAAACTAAATCACCCAAAAATCATAAAAAAAATTAAAATTGAACTGACTAAATTAATCGGCTGATTTGGTTAAACTGGTTACAATATAAGGACTAAAAAATTAAAAAAATAATATTAAAATGATTAATTCAGTTAATCAAATTCTTAAGACTTTACCAACGAGTTATAACTCAAATGTTATAAACGCTGAGCAATAAACTGTTAAGATCGTGGGTTTAATTCCTCCCACAAATGTTTTCCCCTCTTCAATTATATATAAAAAGAACTTAAGACTTTTAACGGAACCAACATTTTAAATTGTACCAATTGAACGTATAACTAAATCAACCAAAATATTTAATAGGATTTAACCAAACTATATCAACTAATTCGGTTTAACCTACAGTTCGCTCACCCCCTACATATTTCTATATATTTGAAAATATCATCGGTTTAAACATTTCTAGAAATTTGTATATATTCATTGAACATTTGATGATATTAATTAAATTATTGTTTCTTTGTATTGAAAAGGGAATTACAAAGTCAGTAGCAAGCAAAGTATAGATATTATTCATGTGAGATGTATAAGCAAAAATGTTGAAGTTAGGTCATTATGAATATTGAGAGGGAACAAACATTTTGGTATATGTTGTATTTAAATTGGGTACATGTCAATTTCAAAATTATTATCACACGACGAAATTGGCAGTACCCAAATGAAATTTTTTGGTTGTTTTAATTTGTCAGACGACCCTGCAATTGGATATCAATTTTGCACATAAAATCAATAATAATTCATGTCGAATTTGGAAGTTTTTTCAAAATGTTACCATCTTTTGTGGGTGCAACTTTCTCATATTTCCATTTTATAATTTACCATGGAGAATTAATTGTATTCATTTATAAGAAAGAAGCTGTAGAATTAAAACTCAAACGCACGATGTCTGAATTTGTCATCATTCGGTAAAATATGAAGAACAACATAGGATTCATTGAATTGCCATATATTGTTGCATTTCATTTCTTTTTCGGTTGTAGGAAAAAATAAACATTTTTTATAGGAAAAATGTTTTAGTAGTAAGAGGTAAAACTTATTTTAGGAAAGGTAATTTTTGCAATTTGATCCTTGATGAATCACCTGCAGTTGCTGATGATGAGTAATCTGAAAGCCAAAAAAAACAGAAATTAGAAAAAATGCCATGAAATATTTCCGGCAAAAAACGTCCAAATTAGTATGAATAAGAGGGGAAAAATAAAATAGACTGCGAAAAACATGAAGATTTGATTAGAGTTATACACATTATGATGTATTTAAATCTTAAAAGAAAATTACCAAATTCTTCTATCAATTGATAATTGATATCGAGTTATTTTACGGAATATTAATAATCATTATTCAGTAATTTAACCTCCTCTAGTTACCCCCATAATTTAGATTTGATCACTCTTTCTATAATTATTCGAAGGAGTAATTGTTTCTTCTGACATTTGATTAAATTTATTATTTATCTTTTCTGACATTTATATATATGTATGTAATAATTTTCACTTTCATCCTTAAAAAATTGAAAGATATGATCCTCCACCAACTAGGTACATGTAAAGATTCAGAATATCGTAAAACTCAAAAAAAAAATGAAGCAAAAAGTATTTAAAACAATAGGGATATATTTTACAATCGACTTTCTTCAAACCAAAACGAAAATTTAACTAGTACTGCTTTGGTTCCAAAATAAACATCTATATCAAAAATTGTACCAAAAATTACCAAACCGAAAAGGTATAATTATAATTTAATTACATATTTAATGGTTGGTCTGTTATTTCTGTGTTGATTGATTTTATTATTTTAGATTGTAGAGCAAATTACATTGAAGTTTGTGAGGTATATCATATTTAACAGTTTAATATCTTTTATTTCAAAAGTTTATTTAATGGTTGCACAGTTTTAGTTCTGTTAATCTAGAGACCCTTTTGTTAATTTAAGGGATCAAATCGTTTAACGGAATTGAAACTGAGATACCAAATCGCTTAAAAATGAGGTATCAAATCGTTTAACAAAATTAAAAATGAGAGAGCAAATCATTTACAAAAATAAAGGCGGGGTATCAAATTGTTTGAAATTAAGTGTCGAAATTAAGGGAGGAGTCTAATAGTTAACAGAATTGAAAGTGAGAAACTATTAAATAAAATTTTAAAATAAATAATATCAAACTATTAATTATAATATATTTAAAAAACCACAGCGTAATTTACTCTAGATTGTATAAGCAATTAATGAATGAAGCACTTTCCTCCTACTGATATTAGTAATATATATTTTCAAGTTAGCCTCCAGCAATATACTTATTTCATTTTTTTGCTTGATTAAAGTTATAATTAGTGTAGAAAATTATAAAATAAAAAAAATTAATATGCTTAAATTAATGATTATTGTAGTGTAAATTTAAATGATTTTTTAAGAAAAGGGACTTTTCATTGGAATAGAAATAATAAAAAGATAAAAAAAAATTACAGGATTTGTGTATTTGAATTTTAGTCATGTATATTAAGTTGTAACTTGATCATAAGCGAATTTATTGATGATGCATGAGGCTTCTCAGAGGATGGGGCTTCATATAGAGTAGTTTTGATAGAAGCATATCAATTCAACCCATTTATCAATAAAATATAACCAATTAACCAATAAAATTACTTTTTACAAATATCTCCAACTGACTGATGCTAGACATAGAATAGTTTTGATTGATTCGAGTTTGGTGATTAATTAATATCCTCATCCTTTTGATGTCCTCTGCCTTAGGTTATCCCCATGCAACATTGTACTGTATGATACAAATAATTTTCTCATATTTTTGTACAAAAATCAGCAACGGTCAATTAGAAGGGCCAGTGGCGTAGCCAGAAATCGAAACTAAAAAGGACAAAATAGAAAAAAAAATCATATGATATATATAATCTAATTTTTTTTATATAACTAAGAGGGTCAATATTAATTATCTAAATAACACGTTAAATTTTTAAAAAATTACTTGCGAAATTTGTATTTTTGGAAAAATAAGAGAGGCAAACGCCCCTCTTATCCACAACGTGGCTCCGCCACTGCGATAGCCATCCCGACCGACGGTTGCTAGCGGCTATCACCGGCCATCTCCGGCCTTTTGTTACCACTGGTCTAAAAACTAAACTCTAAATCCAAAAAATTAAGGCTTAATTCCTTAAAAAAAACCCACCTTGTATTTTTTTTCTCGTTTATACCATGACCTTGTAAAAACACCATTTGTATCCAATTTTGAGTTTTTATGTTTCTCTACCCAAAAGCATTAAATTGTATTTTTTTTATTTGAAAAAGAGTTTAAAACAATCCTTTATTTTTAACTTATATACTATTTAGATATTAATGTTATTAATAGTACAAAAATACCATTTTCTTCAAAAAATTAAAAATAATTTTAATTTTTTTTTATTTTTTTAAAAAATATTTCCGAATTTTTTTTAAATTTTTAATTTTTAAAAAAAAAAAAATGTTTCCGACAAAAAATTTAAAATAATAATAATTTTTTTATTATTTTATAAAATTAAAAAAATTAATTAATTATTTGGATGTATTTGATTATTTTTTAAATTTAAGTATTTATTTGTATTTTTAAAAATAGAAAAAAGTATGTTTTAAACTCTTTTCCAAATGAAAAGAGTACAATTTAATGCTTTTGGGTAGGGATGAAACATAAAAACTCAAAATTGGGTACAAATGGTGTTTTTACAAGGTCAGGGTATAACGAAAAAAAAAATGCAAAGTGAGGGGTTTTTAAGAAATTAAGCCAAAAATTAAACCTCTAACCCAAAAAAACTAAACCCCTAACACCTAATTTAAAATATAAATAGAAAAATGTGTTGAGTAAATTTTTAAGAAATCTAATATTTTAAAGAACATCTTAAAATTGTTAGCTCTATTTTTGTTATTTCTCCAAAAAAAAATTGAAAAGACTTATATAATAATTTTTCCTTTTATTTTTTAAGTAATGAACATTTAGCACATAAATTAATTTTATGGGTAAATCATATTAAAGTTGGTAGTTATGGTTAATAGTCTCATTTTCACACTTTTCCGCCTCAATTTTTGTAAGCTAATTGCCCACTCAATAAGTAATTTGTCAATTTAACTTGTAAGTTAATTTATAAATATAAAATTAATTGATTATAACCATATTTTATAATTGATCTGTCTATAAAATTAATCTATATGCTACATGTTCATTACTTACAAGTTGAGACGGCAAATTGCTATTTAAAAAATATAGAAAGATTGTTGGGCTGACTAGCTGAACTCTCTAAGGATATAGTCATATAGATTTGACATGGGCCATATCTTTCTTCGTATTGTTGTTTGTTTATACTTAGGCTCGTCAATGTCCAGCCCATATTTCCAAGTGCTACTATACACTGCTATATTACTGCAAGCCCGTCAATTAGGCAAGGAAATGTTAGAATTTATCTTTTAAGAATTGAGAATTACTTTATTTACCTTTTTCGTAAATTAGATTGAATTACTTTATTTTCTTTTTTGGTAAAATTAGATTCAAATAGAGCCTGCACTCAAAAGCCTCATAAATGGTTTTGTGATTATTCGGTATTAATTATTATATTCGACATCAATTTATTTGAATCGAGTCGGACATGACTTTGAATTAATATGAAAGCTTTTTCTATAAAATTTTAATAAATTATTTTACAAAAATATAAGTTAGCAATTAGATGTTACGTTAGGCTGTATGAATTTAATGAAATTGCATATCCATAATTTGAATTATATGCATATTATTATAATATATGATCTTTTAAAGTCTAGTTATGTATTTGGTGGTCAACATGAAATTGTGTCGTGGACCACATTTCTTAAGTTAAAAGAACAATTATATCAATAATATTTGAACATCGTATAATTTATTAATTAAATATGAATTTTTATTTTTATTATTTTTATTATTTTAAAATATAATAATTGATTTATTCGCTGAAAATATGAACAAAGGGTCAACACTACTCCTGAACTTGTGACGCATAATTACTTAATTCGGTTTTTTTTAGCAACTAATTCATAAACTCTTCAATTTAAGATCATATTATCCCATAATTTAAGCTTTAATTGCAAAAATTAGGTATATGATAATTTTATCGTAACAGTTAGAGAGATTTTTAATTTATTTCTCGCATTTCTCACTTCCGGATTGTATTACACACGTTTTAAAAATACAATTATGGATTAGTTGCTCAAAGAAAGTAAAGTTTGGATTAAGTGATCCCGTTTCACAAGTTCAAGGAGCTCATTGTCTCTTTTTTCATAAAAATATTGACCGCATAAAGAAATATCTAAAGTAATTTAGTTGATTTTCTGTATATACACAATTATATATACAAAAATTAAATCAGCTATTAATTTTTGCATAATCAACATTATTATGAAACTCAATTTTGTAAAGTAAAACAAAATTAGCTAAGACATTTTATGATCCAATTTTAAACTATTGGTATTTCTACGAAGTTATGAAATATTAGAAGACATTCCTTTCTCTAAAAAACATATATTAATACATTCAAAAAAACAGTTGAACACCACTAATGCAATCATTCTTAATTAAGTTAAAATGTCTTCTGAAATTCCGTAGAAGTTGAACCTTTTAAAATTGCATGCAGCTAATGGGTCAATTACACAGTTACAAAGTCTCAATCATTGCTGGTCTGCATCTCAACTTTGTTTTCTAATTTGGGTCATACAAATTGGGCCATTGAAGTCCATCCATAACTCCTCCATGGGATCCATTCGAAACCAAATTAATTCGAATAACCGAACTGGTAAATTTTAGGGCTTTTTATATGTTTTACGAGATTTTTTAGCCCAATAACTTTTATACGGGCCAAAAAATTTCTTTACTTTTCATACAGCCTTTTATTACTTTCTTGACCTAAATTTTTAAATTCTTCTCTTTTTTACGAACTTCTTTCTTAATTCTGATATTGGCAGTTTCTTTTTCGTTTTTCTCTGAAAGTAGCGGTTTCTTTTCTTCTTCTCCACACGATTTCTTCTTTTGATAGTCGTCGCCCTTCATCAAGTCTCAGTGCCGCTCCACTGTCGCCTTCGTTGTGCCGCCGCCGCTCTCTTATTTTTGTGTTTTCTTTTTCAGATCTGAATCAGAGTTTATTGTCGGAAGGAAGAATAGATATCAAAAGTTTTTAACGATTTTAAAAAGTTTTTTAAAGGACAAAAAGATTCACCATTCTTCTTCTTCTTCTTTTTCATTTTCAGATCTACAAATTGTTTTATTAATTGTTTTTAAATTCCAATAATTTTTTTACCATTAAACATGTGTAAAGATTATCTTTAATGAATGTAATACTAATTTTCATGTACATAAAATAATTTTATAATTTTATGGAATGAAAATATGTTATTTCTGCAGTTTTACTATGTTTGGTTATATTTCTGCGTTTTTTTAATTATGTAGCACGATTTGTTGATGATGGTAAATTGATAAAATTATTGTAATGTTTCAGTGTTGTTGATTTTATGTTAATTTTATGTTGATAATCGGTTGATATTTATTGATTTTAACATTGACAAATAAGATAATGATGTCCGTGAAATAAACTAAAAAAATAAAAATTTAACTGAGACTAGATAATGATATGTTAGCATTGGGGAAAAAGACAAATAAAGATGTTGAATTATTGTAATGTTACAATGTTGAAATTGTGTTGATTTT
The DNA here is from genome assembly GCF_937616625.2 of Mercurialis annua. Classification (NCBI taxonomy): domain Eukaryota; kingdom Viridiplantae; phylum Streptophyta; class Magnoliopsida; order Malpighiales; family Euphorbiaceae; genus Mercurialis; species Mercurialis annua. The sequence goes on along the minus strand of NC_065573.1, from coordinate 32,862,511 downwards.
CGGTTAATATTTTGTTGATTTTAATATTGGTGAAAAAGACAATAATAATATTGAATTATTATAATGTTACAATGTGGATCTTGTGTTGATGTTATGTTGATATCAACATATGTAATAAACTAATTGATTTAAATTTTTCAATCTTTTTTATACTAATTTTTATTTTTTCAACATTTTTTCAATTTAATTTCAATTTTTTTATTTTATTTTCACATATAATGTGTTTTTTTCGTTAATAATAAAATCAACTAAATATCAACATAATATTAATGCAATATCAACATAAGATCAACATTGTAACACTATAATAATTTAACATCATTTTTTTTTCACAAATGCTAAAATCAACAAAATATCAACCGAAAATTAACACAATGTCAACACTATATCATTATAATAATTCAACTTCATTATTTTTCTTCTTCCATGATGCTAACATATCATTATCTAGTGTCAATCTAATTTAATTTAATTTTTTAGTTTATTTCACAGGCAATATTATTTTATTTGTCAATGTTAAAATAAAAAAAATCAGTTGATATCAACATAATATCAATAAAGTCAACATAAAATCAATAACACTGTGATATTACAATAATTCAGCAATCAATCATCATCAACAAATCGTTCTACAGAATTAAAAAAACGCAGAAACACGGGAAAAATGCAGAAATAACAGAATTTTATTCCATAAAATTACAAAATTATTCTACATGACATGAAATGAGTATTAGCTTCTCTAAAGATACTCATTTATACATGTTTAATGTTGAAAAAACAGTAAAAAGATAACAAATTACAGATCTGAAAATAAAAAAAAGAAAAGTATTGTGAAATCTATACGCTCACCAGAACAAGTGAAATAATAACAATATGCGAAAGAATAAAAAATTTTGTAGAAATATTTTGAACCAAATTTAACAAAACTGAAAAGATAAAAAATTAATCACGCAAGAACACAAAAATTTAACGATGTTCGGCAAATTGCTTACGTCTTTGGAGCAGCCGTAAATAGTCTCACTTCTATAAAATAAACAAGGCTGAATCACCAAAAAAAACTTCACCTTTTAGCTTCTTTTCAGTTGCATCCTGACGTTACAATTTTGTCAGCTACACCCAAATTTCGCACCTTTGGATTTTAATTCCACCCTCAAAATCAAATTGGACTCTTTTCCATCCGGAAAAAATTCATAAAAACTCTTATAAAGTACTTGTTTGAACTTTTTTTCACACAAAAAATTAGAAATGAATGACTTATTCTAACAATTTTCAAAATGAGGAAGATATCAATTTAATATTTGAGGGTGGAATTGAAACCAAAAGGTGCGAATATGGGTGCCGCTGACAAAACTACAACATCATAATGCAATTGAAAAGGGGTTAAAAGATGGGATTTTTTTAGATAATTAAGCCAATAAACAATTACATAAAACTTAGAGTTATTAGTGTTTTTATCTATACTATATATAAAAGTACGGATGGGGGGGGGGGACATGCACTTTTACCTAATAACCCTTTCTAATTTATTAGTTAATTAGATGTTCTAGTAATTTACTAATTTACTATAATTAAATTAGATACTTAATTAGTATTAGAGTTATAAATTAATTAGGATATAAAATAAGATAAACTGCCGTAAAAAAGTACTAAAAAATAAGGTAATTGTTGCTCTATTATATTAAAACTATTATTTTTACAGATTTTTAATCTGAATTTGATTTGATTAAGGATTGAAGAAATTAGCCTAAACGAAAAACATAACTGAAATAAAAGTATTAGAGTCCTAAGTATAATAAAAATAGTTTGTTATATAATGAATAGAAGAACATAATTTAATTAACTAATCATCCAAACAAACAAGACTGAATTATCCTTTGTACATACGGCAAAAAAGAAAATTTTGGAATCTACTTATTAGTATATATTTGTGCTAGACAATTTGTTTGGTTAGGTTGATAATTAAAAATATCATATTTAATGTTAGTTTAGGAAATCGTTTAAATTTCTACCAGTGAATTATCCTTGTAATAAATGCTATCAAGATTAAGAAGTGGTGTACAGGATTAATAAAAAAAACTAACAAATTACAAATCTAAACAAAAACTGATTTTATATACAATTATAAAAATTTGGTTTCAATGCACAAAAAAATCACCAACTTTCGCGTGTTTTTGGTATTTAACATAATCTTTTAATTTTGACAAAAAAATATACGAACTGGCAAAATTTTGCAATTGAAGACACCAGCACGTTTTGCATATAAACCGGCACCATTTTAGATTAAAACGGCATCCTAGTGGATGTAAAATGACACTATTTTTTTTTAAAGAAAACACACTCATGGTCTTGATTGTAAAAAAATTGAAATTTCATGTTAAATATACCAAAATTAAAAAATTATGTTACATACCAAAAACACTCGAAAGTTTGTGATATTTTGTGCATTTAAGCCTAAAAACTTTAAACGTCGAAAACATATAAATTTTTCAAAAAATTGTATTATTAGATATATTTATAAAATAAAGTATTAAGATAATTATCAGAATTAGAATACTAATTATAGTAAACTATTTATAATACTATATCTAAACAATTGTCTAAAGTACTAATTAAAATAGACCATTTTAAATATTTAATTATTATTTAATTATTTGGAATTATAACTAAGATAAACTACTTCTAATAAATTAATATTATAATTATTATTTGATTTTATTTATTTATATTATGTATAAATAAGATTAACTATTGCCCATTAACTACGGATTGAATTATGATACGAGATTTTATAATTCAATATAATTTATAATTATAAAAATAATTAATTACCTAGCTATAAATATAACCATCCTAATTCGTTATAAATATCGCTATTGTTATTTGACGAGTCACGTTACAAGTCACGTGCGTAGTACGTAAAGCGAGACTAGTATACTTAAAATTCTAGTCTAAAAACAACTACATGTCCATACTTTCTATCCAATGCAAATAAAGTTTCATTATCTCTAACGTACTAAAATACCAAGAAACCAATTACTACTCAGAATAAGCTGAAAATTCTGCTGATGACCGGATCTACCAACCGGATCATGGATAGAAAAGCCATAAGTCCGGTTTGTGTTTGACCATTTTTTGGAATGAATTGGATCTATCAACCGGTTCTACCGGTAGATAAGTTATAGTAATTTGATTTTTGAAACTTTTCCACAATAAATTGATTTGATTTGAACTAAATGAACATCGTCTAAACAATGCTATCTATACAAAGCACTCATCAGCACATGGAAATATTCAAAAATTTGTTATTGTTGTTTAGAATAATTTTTTAATAATTTCAGAATTGTTTTCTAAATTTTTTTTTGAGATAATTATTTTTTATAACAAAAAATTTAAAATTTTAATACTTTTAAAGAAAAGCATTGTAAGGTGTTAAGAAAAAATTGTATTAATAAATAGCAAATTGATTAACTTTAGATACTAGTACCAAAAAGACTTTGATTTAATAAAAACAATGGCTAAGATCTTCAAAAATAAAATAAAAAATCCAGCTTTTGTTTCATAATATTGAAACTATAAAAATTAAAAGACTAATCAAAAAACTGGAAAAGTGGAAAAAAGATGGAATTGACATGTAGATAGGTAAGTAAACAAAGTGAGATAAAAAGAAGAAGATTTAGAATAATAATCATACAAGTGGAAATTTGCAGCTAAAAGGACCTGTATGAAAATAACCCATTTGTACAAAAAGATGAAAATTTGGTTCACCAAAAGATAAAAAAACAAGAGAATATTAAATAATAAGATTAAAAGAGGCATATGGGTTAATAATTGTTAGGACCACAATATAAAGTGCATTAATCTTTATGCTGCAAATAATATTTTTGAGTGGTCCTTCATAATTCATTTTACACAACTATTTTCCTCTTCTTTTCTTGAATGATCAAGCACAGGTTTATAGAATTTATGAACATTACATCAAGAATTGGAAAGAATTAATACTGCGTTATAAATGATTGAATTTAAAAAACTGAGAGATTAGTTTTGACCGCTTATTTTAAAATTACGAGCAAATAAAAAGAAATGTAAACTTGATACTGTTAAATGAAAAAAATTTACATTGTTATTTTATGTTTATGGATATATTCTATTGAATATTCTGAATAAATAAGTATATTGAGTAGTGTGTATACTTTTGTAAATTTACTATTTAATTATTAATTTTTCTATTTTTTTCGAAATTCTTGTTTCAGTCTTTAAAATATCTCAAACGAGAATTTTTATCTAATTTTTTTTAGTAAACTGTGAATAAAACAATAAATAATTTGAAATTTTACTTATATACTATGCAATTTTAATTTTACATTATATCATTTGCCCATATTATTATTACTATTATTGCTAATATGAAAAGAACATAAAGCAAAATTAGGGTTAATGGGACGTAACAGTTATGAAAATATTTCAAATATCAACTGATTGAGATCAAATTACAAAATGAGAGAATACTCCAATTGATAAAGCAATATGGGAACGTAAATTCCAAAAAAGGGTAGCTAATAAATTGAATAGAATGTGATTGTGGACACGTTGTTTTATTGATCTACAAATTAGAAGTGTTTTATTGCATTATTGCAAAACCCATGTGTATCTTTCTTCTAATCTCCACAATTTTAATGTGCCTTAGAGACATGTGGAGAAGAAGATATATAGTAGAGCTGACAGATGCACATTATAGGCACATGACTTGTTTAATCACTATATATATATAATCTTAATTTTAATATAACCACATTTTTATACATCCACACCAAAAATATAAATCATATCCATTCAACAAAAATCATAGACGGATTCTCATTTTGACGTAAGTAATAAAGATTCGAAGGATTATTAAAAGAAATTAGAACTTCAAAATTGAGAAAAAAAATCATCCATCACGACTTCAGAGATTTAAATTCTTCAATTTTAATAAAAAAGTTCATAAAGAAAAATAAATCAAAAATTGAATAAGAGAAATTAGAAAAAGAACGATCAAATTGAATATATAAAAAATTGAATAAGATATGAGAAGAAAAATTAACTTGCTTTTTTGTTTTTTTTTTTGCTGAAATATAATCGCTATTTTATAGAGTATATTGCTATGGTATCGTACTAAAATTATTTCATTAATTAATTAGAAAGTATACAAATCTTTTTTAAAGGGGGGCTGAAATATATAACGGCTATATGTCTAACTAACTCTGTCCACCAGCTAACTAACCCTGCTAAAAGAACTTAACAGAAAAACTTAACAAAAAAACTAATTTGGTTAACAAGCTGTTCTAGTCCTCATATTTTTTTATGAATAATCCTTATACTTTTTTTTTTTTTTGAATTCATCGGATCTTATTAAATTGAATATGAAACAGTTACATTTGTAAGAAACTCGGGATAATTTGAAAACTAAACCCGATGACCTGACATGGAACAGACAACATACTGCCTGATTCGCAGACCTTACTTACGAAAATAAAAACAAATTACTAACTGTTTCGCGAATTAAGTGCAGTCTTCAATCACTCTTCGTTCGAACTTCTCCAAACACCCACAAACTCACAGCATCCGATTCAATCAACACTTGATATAACTCCTTCTAAAAAAGAGACAACAACTCCTTCTAAAAAGGAGACAACAAACCTTTCACATAGAAAGGACATCAAACTTTTCATAAAAAAAAGACAAAATAATACATTCAAAAAAAAATAAAATAATAAAAAATGAATAAAACTAGTATAGCTCATAGACGAATCCATTTTGTTACTGAAAGATCTTCAATCTATCGTCGATTCTTGATAATTGAATTGCGATTCGTGATAAATTTTAATCCGTCAGAAAAAATGAAAAAAAATTGGCTATTTATTATATTCTATGAAATTCAAATAACATAAACAAAAGGGGTGGCTACCGTCAATAGAAAAATTAAGCCATTGACGGCTGCCGAAGAAAAAAATAAGAAAAAAACTCTAGGCGGCTAGGGTTTATTAGAGAGAAAAGAGAAGAGAAAACGGCTAGGGTTTTTTTTTGGTTTGATTCTTCTTGATTGTACAATAATCCTTATACTTTAACATACCAATCATGATTTTTTTAATATTATTTGTTCTATCTGATCTTCGCATTTTAAAAAAAAAATTACCGATGAACTACAGTTTAAGTGTTATATACGATATGCACAATTTTGTTTAAGTTGTGAGATCAAATTTTCTCACAAACGCTAAAAATTTTCCTTTTTAGATAAATAAAAAATAATAAAAATTTATTTTATCTCTTTAATTTGGCACGAAATATCATAAATGTTTAAATGAGTGGTTTTAGATAAATAAATCAACAACTTGATAAAAGGTTGATCATTTCATCCTAAAACTTTTTAAATATAAAGAATTTAAATATATGTTTGTTAGTCAATATTAAAAAGTTTTGATAAAGAAATCCAACTTTGTAAAACTATAGCTTTATTTATCTAAAACTACCGATTTCAAAACTTTTGATATTCAAAGGTAAAATGAATCTTTATTACTTTTTTAAATCACCAATTTTTTTTCGGTCTCCATCCTATCTTAAAATAAAATCATTGCTAAATTTAAAAATGAGCAAATGGTCGGTTCAATCACAGTTGACAAATTTAACCAAAATTAAATAAATTGAATTTTCATTTTTATAACGGAACTGGTCGAATTATGAATTTTAATTATAACCAAATTATTAAAAAAGTCTTAAAATTATAACATTAAACCGTATATTAATTGGTTAAATTCAATTAATCTAATTAAGCAATAAAATATAAAGAAAGAATAAGAAAATATTCAGTTAAAAGTTAAAACTGCTAATCATAATCAAACTAATTTTTTTATTCATCAATTAAAACGACCAATTGAATCTATCAATACCTTTTACTAAATTTAATCAAATTAATAGATTCATCCAACTATTTCGCTTTAACTTGCCATTTGCTAAATTCTACCGACCAATTTAACCAAAATTAAATAAACTGAATTTTTATTTGTAAATGAATTGTTATTTAAAAAAAAAAACAGAAATACTACAGAAAATATGAGTTCATGAGGGGGTAAAAGACCAACCATCATTGTACAAAATTCCTTGAGAAAATACAATAATAAAAATTACAGATAAAGATAAAAATCAAAAAACATACATTGCAATTTTATAAAAAAACAATTGAGATAAATCAAATGAACCAACGTTTTTATGAGCTCCTAAATAAAAATTCACCGAAGGAAAATATCGAAAATTTACAGATACAGAATCTCCGATGAAACTTTAAATTAGTATTAGTTGGATCTTTCTACTCTAAAAGATGAAGAAATACAAATTTAAAGCTAATTTAGATTAGATCTAATCCGGTTTAGACACAAAATTAGAATCAAATCCTAAAACTAGACCAAAAAAGTTAAGACACAAATAAATTCGACGAAAAAACTTCAAATTAACTATTTAAAAACTAAGGAAGAGTTAGAAAACTCGAATTTAAAGGGGTATGAAGGTGGCAACTACGAGATAGAAAATTAATTAGATGTATTCCTCTATAATCGAATGGTTATAGCTTGTTTACATAGAAATCATTTACAAGTTATTATAGTTACTATTAGGCCATAAATATAAAAATTAATTAGGTGGTGCACCCCCATTGTCTCTAAATTCAAAGACTAGTTGAAGCTAATATGAAAACAGATGATTAGCACTAGAAATGTACTTTTAAAGAAAGATCCAACTAATAAGGAAGCCCTACCTATTCCCTTTTTTATTCATCTAATTTTATTTGTAACACTTTCTACTTTTAGCTTAAACATTATTACAATTTACAACCACTTTGATTCACTCTTCACATTTCAAATTTTCAACTTAGTTGATGTTGCTTCTACAATTGGACATGTATACCCAGCAACTGTAACATCATTATGTTCAATCCATTTCTATTATGTAATTAATTATCAACTCAAGTTGTACGAAACTTTTATTTCCACCAAGTTTTAGTGTGAGAAGAGTTGTTCTAACTTCTAACATTCATGTGGCTAATAGTCAACCAACGTCCCTGATATTTGGACATTTTATCAATTAAACTTTAAACGTTAATTCCAATTTACAAATTCTGTGAATTATAATTTTATAATCACAAAATGTTATGCGTGTCTTTTCTTTAACACTGTTAAAATAAACTAATTTGTCAATTGAAAATGAAAAAAGTCACAAAATTAAAGTCATGTCACTCGCCACATCATGAAAAATTCCTTAAAAACCTTAAAAAAAATTCAAATTCAAAAACCTTGAAACTAAAATCCTTATCCTAGCCGCCGCTGCCCTCTCAAACCTACCAGTTGTCACTGTCGCCGCCCCTTTCAAACCCACAAGCCGTCGTCGTTGCCCTCCTCAATCCGAACAACCGCTACCCTAAATCCGACATCTCCCACTGTCAAACTCAGGTGAGGGACAACGCCTTCAAACTTAGTCGCCGCCCTCAAATTCAAAAGAAAAAACATTGGGTCTGGATTTGGTGAGCAAGTGATTTGACTCGAACGCTTTGAGCCAAGTGACGAGGGCGGCAACTAGGATTTTGGAGGGAGGAGGTTTGAAGGTGGAACAACCGCGTCTAGTGATATTGTTTTTAATTTTATAATTTCTTTTTAGTTTTAGAATTTTTTTGATGATGTGGTGAGGATTGTGTTTTTTTTTTTTATATTTTAACAGCCACATAAGTTTATTCTAACGATATAACAAAAATAGACATATGGAATATAGTGATTGCGAAACTAAAATTCAGAGAGTTTATATGTTGAAATTAAAAGGCTTAATACATAGTTTAACCTCTGAATTTGTACCCTTTTACCCATCTAACCTTTAAATTTAACGGTTGACCTATCAAACCTCTAAACTTGTTTTTTTTGAGAAAAAACCTCTAAACTTGTTAAATAATCCATTTTGACCCCTAAATTTGATAATTTATAAACGGTTGACCTATCGAACCTCTTTTTCCACGTCAGTGCGTTTGAAACTCAATCTCCGTATCAGGGGTTAAAACGGATTATTTAACAAGTTCAGAGGTTCGATAGGATACACATTAAATTTATAGGTTAGATGGGTAAAAGGGTATAAATTTAAAGGTCAAACTATATATTAAGCCAAATTAAAATGTATGAACTCTTTAAGAATGCTTCTGGAAGAAATTGAACGTACAATCTAACAGTTTATTGCTCAACATTTATATCATTTGAGGTATAACCCATTAATAAAATATATAAACTTTGATGATAAGAGGCTAAGAGAGTAGGGATGGTGAACAATTATTAACCTATTTATACGGGATTTTGAAATTTATAATTTTTCCTCTTTAAAGTGAAAAGAAATTAGTGTTAATTTATAACGATTTAGTTCTCATCAAAATAGTTTATATATAGTCTCATGTAGCCATATATGTATATACAACAATGAACTCGTAATGATTTAATTATCAAAAAAAAACTCGTAATGATTTAATTCTTATGAAAATTATCCGGTATCCATTTTAAATTTTGTATGAGGCCCTTTATTTATTTTTGGCTAAATTCATTTTGAGATCCCTAAACTATACAATTTTAGTTCATCAGGTCCCTCAACTTCTATTTAGCTTCATCCGGTCCTTAAACTTTTATTTTTTGATTCATCAACCCCCTCAACTTCTATTTGCCTTTCTCAGACTCCTAAATTTTTGTTTTTTAATTCATTAGGTCCTTAAACAGAGATCCATTTAAGGACTTAATGAAGTAAAAATACAAAATTTTAAAAAGTTAAGGAACCAAAAAACAAAAATTAGAAATCTGAGGAAACCAAATAAAAATTGAGGGACCTGATGAACCAAAAACGTATAAATTTAGTTTTTATTTTTAAGGTTGCATCAGAAACTGGCCCTTTATTTAGTTGCAAGGGCAAAAGAGTTCTGGAGAAAGTGAAGTGGTACACGTGCACAACGTGGCGATTAAAGGAAATAATAGTCATTCGATCATCTTTTAATAAATAAAATATTAATTTATCATATCAATTGGTTTAAATTATATAATATTATAATTACTTTTAACATATATCAGAAAACCTAGGTTTACTGTAAAAAAATCTATTTTTGATTTTATATTAAATTATAAAAACTTTTCTCTTTTAAAATCTTTTGTGGCTTCGTCATGCAATGAAGAGAATATTATGGTGAACAAGTTGGTCCATATGCTATTGATAGATCTTAAAGAGAGCTTTGTACCATAAATTTCAAATATATAATCTCTTGCCAACTTTATAATTGAATCTTTAGTTGTATAATTATGTTTAAGGTCTCATTAAATAGAGTTTGTAGGCAAACAGGGACATTATTTTGCCTATCAATCATTAGTAACAAAGGTTAAACTCCTTTTTCAAGCTATTCTTAAGTATTGCAAAAAGCTTCGCATGCAGTACATGTATACCTAAGCATAAAGAGATTTGACTTGAGTAATGACCTCTAATTCAGATATTCATTTTTTTGTATGCTATATATGCATGTATAAATAAGGTTTCAAATTATCATTTTCTTATCTCCGATACAAATATATTTTAAGTGCTCCGGTCTTTTTGGACCGGACAAATAGAAACAATATGTTTTTATTTTATTGCTATATATCTATCTCATTTACAACTCCTATTAAATTAAGTATTTTATTGCCATACCCTAATTGTCATTTGATTCATTCCTAAACTAACTTTGTTTTGTTTATAATAATTGGGAATGGAAAAGCGTTTGTGGAAAAATTGGATCCATATGCCCTAGAAGATTGCTACTTAATATTTGTATCATTTAAAACAATTTAGTAGAGTGTCTTGGTGGGAAATGCATTGTCTAATGGAAAACTTTCATATATGCCCGTTATTATTTTTATTTTGCATTTTTTTATGCGAATTCAACTTTGATATGAACTATATTTTCTTTTGCATTTTAAAACACCAAATTCTTTTAAACAATAATAATATGGACTTCAAAATATACATTATTCCGAGTCTTTCGACGCATACTATATTGTTTGGTATTTTAAATTACAAAAAGTTTGTTGTTTGCCTCTTAATTTGCAAAAATTGAGAATTCGTGTTATTGCTATCACCCTTATATTTATTATTAATGTTTAGAGTCTAAATCTCGAAATTACTTGCTACACTACGTACTAATGAAAACTAATGTTTATTTTGCTCAGTTTTTTTCCTCTTAGTTTTCAAATTGGCAATTAAATTCCATCAACATATCTCACAATCACAAGCACGCACACTCCGCATGTCACATAAATCTAGACAATAAATTCAAAACCTAACCACTTATTAAATTTTGTCCGAGTCTCACAATTCAAAAATATAAATTTATGAAGATAGAATTGTCATCGTACACAACACCAAAAATGCTACCCGGAAAGAGTAAAAATATGCAACTTCATTCTCATTATTATATTATCTACATTAGACTACAAATCTAATATACATAAAATCCCACAATTCTTCATATAAATTCATTCTCTGCATTCAATTTTAAGAGTTGGTAGATAGCATGCATAGTCCCATGTTCCAAATTGTAGCTACACTAATTTAGAAAATGAATAACAAGTTATTTCTGTCCATAAATTGAAGTCACAAAATTAAGTAGATTTGATTTATTTTTTAAAATTAATTAAATAATATTATAATCGAAAAAAAATCTGACATTAAACATTTATATGACTTCAATAGATAAAAGTAAACTTAATGGACCTAAGATTGCAAATTGATAATTTTAAGGAGGAGACTATCTAGGGTTACTGACCCATACTTGTTTGGCAATTGGGTCCTTCAAACTCAGCTGAGCCACCCATAAAACAAGATTACTGACTTCATCAATGACCTAAAAACCAAAACCAACCCCCAGAGAGAGAAATGCAAATCCATAATTCACATTTAAGTAATACCCACTTTTGTCATTATCCCCAATTCAATAATACACCAGTAAAACTAATTATAAAATCATCTTCCCTTAAAAGGAAAGTGAAATATTAAATTCAGCTAAAAGTATAATTTAGATATTATCCTTACCTTAAATTAATCATTAGATGAGATTAACTTAATTAAAAATTAGCACTTTACAATAATAAGGTATTTAATAAAATATCCCCACAACACAAAACACCAAAAGCAATTGGCACAAAACTGAGAAAGAATACTTTTATACACTTTTTTAAGCACACAGCAACAATTATGCATATTAATTTAATTAACAACATGGACTTATCATAACCACTAATTAATTAATCCACCTACATTAAAAATTCCTTCATAAATGACAAATGCTGATCATTGAAAAGGGTACTGAAATGATTAATAATTTCTAATTAAATAAAATAAGATCTCTATAATCTAAATTCTATATTGTGCAGAAATATAAAAACTATATAGTATAATAATAAAGCTAAATAAGATATGTTAGAATAATATGTAACCGCCCTTAATGTATGTGACACCACTTTTTGCTTCTTTGTTTCAGACACAAGATAAGAAGAATCTCTCTCTTCTTCTCTCTCTAGTAATAGATTAGCGTTTGTATTAATACTAATGAGCTTAATTAGCAAGTTTAAGGTAGCAAATCATGTCATAGAAATGACTAAATAAAGCTAAAACCAAAACCAGCAAGAAAGCAACTAATGGGGATTACTAAGAACTGAGAATAAAATTAAAGTTTTTGATTTGGGTTTTGATCATTAACTTAATAAAACTAATTAAAGAAAGAAAACAAAATCAGAGAAGAAATTAACAGAAATGAAAAACATTAATTAATTAATTAAGTACTACCATGCTTACTCTTCTATCTAGCTAAAATTTATTATCAGCAGCTTCATCACCATTAGCATCAAGAAGATGAAGAAGACCCATTAGTACCGACATGAGCAGCGTTAAGATTATCGTGATTTCCGAAGATTTGATGTGGTTCTTGATGATGATGTTGATGATGGTGGTGATGATGGTGATTCACATTGTTATCAAGATTAATCCCGTTCCCGTTTGAATCTTTTTTAGCGAACGTGTTCTTGTTATTATGCATCCAAACTTTCAAAACGCCTCTATCAATCCCAATTTCGTTACAGAATTCATGAACCAAATCCTCGTCTCTTTTCTGCATCTTCCACCCGACTCGATCCGCGAACTCGTGCATTTTTTCTTTCTGGGTCTGGCTGAACTTCGTTCTGAATCTCTTCCTCGCGGAGGAGCCACCGGCTAAAGTCATGCCTGAATTGTCATTTCCACCGGCGGATACGCCTCCGGAAAGTGCTAACAGCATGTGAGGTGCAGATGGGTAGGAGGACGAGATCGGTGGCGGAGAAGCTGAGTTGGGGCTTCGGTTATAAGGCGGAGGAGCGACTGCTTGTGGTGGAGGAGGTGGTGGCGGGTGATGCCTGTGGTGTGGCTGGTACTCAATTGTGGTGGTTGTGTTGCTAAGAAGTAGAGGAGGAGGAGGATTATCTTCCGGCTCACGGCGGTGGAAATTACGGTGGCAGCCACAAGCAGCGCATTTTAAAGAAGTTGGGTCAGTGTGAGTAGCTGTAGGAGACGGCATAAATTCTCCGCAGCCATCGAGAGCGTGACCGCCTATAGTAGCAGCGTGATTCTTGAGACATTCTTTGTAGATTATGACAACCGGAGGCGGAGCAGAAAGATGGTGGTGGTGGTGGTGGTGGCGCTTGAGGACACCGTTTGAGAAGGACAGAGGCTTCGGCGGTTGGATCCGGGTCGGAGTTTCAGTTTCTTGGTCAGGTGATTTTGTAGACGGAGTATTAGTGTTGTTGGTGGTGGTGGTGTTATTAGTTGTAGAAGCTGTTGTTGGGGTTAAATCCATAGCTCTAACATTTAAATTTTATAAATTTGTTATAATAAGAAAAAGATTGAATAAAGTTTATAAGATGGGATTTTAAGAAAGATGAGCAATTAGGGTTTTTGTAGAGATTTGTTGATGGATTTGGTGGTGGGGTTTTGTATAACCAAAAATAAAAAATTAGATTATGGGTTTTAAATTATTTTATATTTCTTAAACTAATTTTGGGTTTGAAGTGAGAAGAAGATTGAGATGAGGAGGAAGAAGAAGATGATGATGATGAGCAGTGATGATAAAAAAAAAATCTGGGTTTAGGTTTATGTGGCTGTGCTGCTTAAGCTTAACCCAATTGTGAGTGTTATTTGCAATTTTAACCCTAGTTCTAATATGTATGGTTAGTTAAGTCAGTTGACCCCACTTTTGGGTTAGATGTAATGTTTCTGTAATAAATATGCCTCTCCCCTTATAGCCATTGACCCTATACTACATCACTGTTCTATTCTTCTCTTTTTTTACTGTATACTTATTTTATCCATCCATATCAATTAATTTTTTTATATAACCATTTTACCTATCAATTACAACGTACAAGGAGCAATATTTAAAATGTTTTTATTACAGTAAAAATTTATACTATTTGATTGGATGAAAGTTGTTGGGGTAAGTTTCATCTACTCCAATTTTTGGGCTCAAAAAAATTACTCTATCCCAATTGTTATATCTAATTTCCACTCAATAACTAGTTTTATAAGGATTCGTACTAAATTTGTATAAATTTATTAGTAATAATAAATTTAAAAGCCTAGCTATAATTTTTTTATAGTTTAAAAGATACTTATTTACTAATCTTTTAATATATTCTTCTTATTAATTATAGAGAATATCTTGAAAAGATAATAAAATTCAGTAAAAAAACAAAAAATTAGCACTACAATTAATGATGGTAAACTTGACAATTTCTTATGTCTTAACTCATTTTATTGTGAGAATTTAAATTTTTTAATATCAATATTTGTCCTAAAATACTTATCAATTTGGGACAGAGAAAATAGTACTTTTATTTTCTGACTCATCTCTTTTTCCTAGCTCTTAATAATTGTCCTGGACATTAGTAACTTTTTTTTCTTCCAATGGTGTTTTTCTTTTCAAATATTGACCTGATTAAGCTTATTTTAATTTGTGTATTTAGCAACTAATCCTTTATTACAAACAAAATATGTATAGCGAGCATTGAGTTTACTCTATAAAATTAGTTCATATATGGTGTTATACTAGCTTTTGGTGTTTAAAATTTAAAACGTTGGCCAAATTAGTATGGCTTTCGGTTCAACTAGATTAATAAAAAACAAAAATAAAACTATTTAGAAAATTGAGAATTATCAAGAAATTTTAAATTATTTAAGTTTCTCGCTGATTTTTCATGTCTAGTTCAAACCTGTTTTACTGATTTAACCATTAATTCAACTGTTTATTTAATTTAATTTTTTCGGTTTAATTTGATCCAATTCGATTGGACCGCATTTATGATTTTTAGGTATTTTTGGACACAACAGTTTCTCGATTAACAGCTCATTCTGGCCCGATTCTTTACAATATTGACAATTTTAACTAAAGTTTACCATGTTTCCATTCAATAATTTTTATAATCTTTCAATAGTAAGTAAAAAGTACCGTGAAATTTTTCTTTTCAGTTATACAAAATTACTCAAAATTCAAAAATTTTACGATCACTAGTTGAAAAGGAAATGGGTCACAGAAAAATTAAAATGATAACAATACCTTACTGCGTTTTTGTCAACTTGCAGTGACAATGTCCTGGACCAGTTTGTGAGAATATATTTTTTTCGTTTTTATAACAAAAGATAAAATATTAACAAAATATTTTTGTTTTTTCCAAATTACCCTTCTGCTTTCCATATAATTCCCACATGTGGCATGTGGAATATACAAAACGAGTTAGGGACAAAACTGTCTTTTGTGTATACTTTTATTTTTAAATTCCAGGGTATTTAGGACACTACAACCTTAGAAGCAAAGGCATCTTTGTCGCTTGGAAAGAATTTTAGGACATTGTTGTAGCCTGTAGGGCGTTTTGTCTTTAAAAAATTACAAAAAATAAAAATTTTTATTTTGGTTTAATCTAGAACTAAACGACACCGTTAGCGAATTCCCACCATTCATTAGCGTAACCGTAATAAAAGTACTACTATTGGGTTCCAGCAGTATAATCACGCAGCTTTTTACTATTATTTCTATGACGAAAGCACCCTCGGTCACGTGAGATATTTGCAAACCAATGCCATTACTTATCGATCAACTAATTTGGAACTTGGTGCATGAAAAACGATAAAGAAGATTTTAGTAACGTCAAATACCTAAATTACACAATCATAATTAACACGTTATTAAGAAATGGAATCTTAATTATCTAATGACACGTATTATTTCATTGTGTTTCTGGACGACACGTATGTGGTAATATTAATTCGTATTTTTCTGTTCTGTTTTAATGTCTGTATTATGTAATGGTTAATCAAAATTAAGTCAAAATTTACGAAAATAGAGTGTCAGCTTTAAGCAATGAGTAAAAGAAAAATTATTGGCTATCGGGTTGTATTAACATATAAAAAATGATTCATATAGGGTTATATTATAATCTCAAAAGAAGAAAATTAAATATCTATTCATCAATAAAATAAAATATCTATTCATCAATTACAATGTTTAACTTATTGGCAGAAAAAACTCTCTCTTCTCATCAAATCTAAGGAGGTGACGGCCTCTTTACTAAAAAAAACCATCTCTTCTACTTATGTTTTTTTTTATTTCTATACTTTTCTATCTCCTTTATTCAATAAATCCCTCTTTTTTGAGTTTCTTTTAATTGAATTAATTTTTTAAAAATAATTTTTATATTGCATGTCGAATTTTTTGGATCATTTCAATAAAATTTAGTGTTTGTTAGAACTTTGTATCCAAACTTTGATGATCCAAAATTTGGCATTTGTTTGTTCTATAATTATTATGACTTTGTTGAAGATGCGGATAAAGATAGGAAGAAGCAAGTTCAAAGGCGAAATTGAACGAGTTCATGGATCTAACACTGCTCTCTTAAAAATGTGCTAGTTTAACGAATTCCGGCTTAGACTATGTTCTTTCGATTATTTTTTACTTGTAATCTATAACTTTATATGTATTTCTTATTTTGTCTTTGGTTTGCATCTTAAAAGTATGTATGGTTAGATTTTGTTAATATGACTCTCGTCAATTTGTAAATTTCATTCTATTTATCTAATTCATAACTTTTTAAAAAAAAGTCAGATATTAGATTATAAAATTGTGCGTTTTCTGATTTATAATATTTTTATATTCATTAATTATTTTTGGTTTATAATATTAATTTAGCATTTTAAAATTTTTTAAAAACATTTATTACTATTTTTAAAATTTATCACTAGCAATAAAAGACTAAAAAAATAGTCAGACAATAATATATCTAATATGAAAAATTTAATAAAATATATATAAATTAAAATATATTTAGTTTGAATGTGTGATAGCACTACATATCTCTTGGTAAGATAAAGGAAAAATTTATTTCTGGTTCCTAAACTATACCACTTTTATTCATCCGGTTCTTAAACTAACTTTTATTCTCATTCAGTCCTCCAACTACACGGGTTCGAAACTTTGGGTCCTTAAATGGAAGTCTGTAATGTGCGCGCAATCACTCACCTAAACATGTCTCAAAAAGTTCAAACAACAGATTTACATACCATCAAACAGCAACAACATGTGTCACGCGAAATATAAAATAAGTTATAATAGTAAGCTTGTTATCCAAGCAAACTACTCCCTCAGTTGACTTCTGGTGGCAGGAGCTTTAACTTGTGAATGAGATGATCTGAAAGGTCCAAATAAAGGGGTTATCACTGTTGTTCCAGGCTGCAAATAGACAAAACATATATACATTAAACCATCAAAAAACACCTAGCATTATAGTACTATTAATAAACAACACAAAACCCTAACAGAAACAAATATATTAAAACTTATCATGTTAACTAACATTAAACTAACAGTAACAATATACTACACTTATATTGAGTGTTCCATGCCAGAATTCTCATCAATGAATCACCCAGGACCAACAGATGGTTTACGTCCTTGACCACGACCCCATCCCCGAGCACGTCCTCGACCCGGTGATGTACCAGTAGCATTATGAGAAACTTCAGTTGGTGTGGCAACAACTTCACCTCTCCCTCGAGCCCGTCTTCATAGGCCTCTTCGTCGGCCCATAGCATTTTCAAAAACAGTACACAAAAGTTCACCTCTTCCTTCACCAATTGCATTGTTAAAAACATTACAAACAAATTCACTTATTCCTCTACTTTCTCCTTGGCTTCTTGATGTACCAGAAATTGATCTCCACCAAAGAGAACTCCACAAACCCTACCAGAAGCACATGAATTTTTGATTATAGTGAAAGAGAATAAAATAAAAGCTAGTTAGTTGCACACATGGCCCTTCGATTCAGAAAGCGAATGATTGAAAAGATTTATTTTCAAAAGTTGTATCGATTAGGGTAAACAAAGGGGACAAATGAAAGAATGGCGATAGAAAATTAGGTTTAGGTTTACAGATTTTCTGTTTTGTATTCAATGTAAATGAAACGTTGTCGTGTAAATTTTCAATTAAAATTGTTCGTTTCTTTTACGTGGACGTATTTTTTTGGCTCATTCGAGAAAAACGGCAAGTGATTGCACGCACATGACATACTTCCATTTAGGGACTCAAAGTTTCGAACCTGTGTAATTGGAGAATTAAATAAAAATAAAAATTAGTTTAAAAACCTGATGAACAAAAGTGGTACTCCCTCCGTTCTTTTTTAGTTGTCCATTTAGCAAAACATATTTGTCTCTAATTAGTTGTTCATTTAGAATTTCAATGTGTTTTTAGCTATTATCTTCCAAATTTACCCATTCCTAATAAATGACTATATGGTTTAATTTTAAAAGTATTTATTAATTAATAGGGCTATATTAGTATTTCTTTTTATAAGTTAAGATAAAAGGAGCACTATCTTGATATGCGAAATATTGGCTAAATGGACAACTAAAAAAGAACGGAGGTAATATATTGTAGATATGAAAATGGGTTTTTACAAAGATAAACTGATAACCAGTTGATTTACTTTTGATAGACTTTGGATGGCACTGATTTTATTGCTAATAACAATATTTAATTGCAATTAAATTTTGAAAAGTAAAATTAAATTGTAAACTAAAGAAAAAGAAAAGGAAAGTAGATGAAGAATTAGAGAAGGTGACATAAGCACGCCAATGATAAGAAGAGCTAAGGTTTAATCATGGAAGTGTGTGAGAAGTGAGAAAAAAGCTAACGGCTGCATTGAAACTCACAATCCTGTGTAAGAATATTTATTAGTGCAAGATAAACTTTATATTGTGATTGGGAAATTCTATCTGGCCAGAATTTCTTGGACACAAATCAGCCCGAAAGGGCATCTTTGCAAAAACTTACCAATGAATTTAATCCGTCGTCAATATTAATTACAATCCCTCATCAACATTAATTACTAAAGAAACTAACAATTTCCTATGCAATAATAGTGATTTTTTTCCTCCTATATCCTTTTATATCTCGTTGGTTCCACTCATTAGGCCAAAAGTATTATTAAAACCTTTACGGTGGTTCCATATTTAACTTTAAACTTTAATGTTGCTATTGTTTCCATTTGAATCCTAAAATTATACTCCCTCGTCCATAAAAATAGAAAAATAGAATTTCACTTGAATTAAAAAATAATAATTAAAATAGTTATATTTTCTTAACTTTCAATAGCAATCTTAATTTAATTATTTAAATATTTTAAATATTATTAATTTATATTATGTAAAAGGTAATTATTGCGTTGAAATCGTAATTAAATTTTAAAAAGATAAATTTCTTATTAATTTTTATATTGTATAAAGTGATAATTAATGATGATTTATAGAATATAATCAAAAGTGGCTGAAATTTATGAAAGTTAATATTGGTATTATTCAAATTAATATAGTAGCTTTGCCTATAATTTGAGATGTCCAAAATAGTCATTTTATCCATCTTTATGAGAGGGAGGGAGTACAAAAAAAGGTCAAATTAAACCCTGTTTAGTATATATCGACAATATTTGTCAGACATGAGCAATTTTATTCAAATTATATCCAAATTAACATGTACTCATGATAAATAGTTTTTTTAGTATTTATTAAAACTAATCTTTTTTAATATTATATTTTACAATAAAAATTTATAAATTAGCTAGATAACAACTTCTATAAAATTACTAGTTATTTACAATTATTTAATTAATTTGTCCATAATTTTTATGAATTGAAAATATAAAAAAGTATATTTCCATAACAATTATTTAATTTATATATATATCTATAAAGATGAGGTAATAATTATTTAATTTATATATATCTTAGATTTATATTGCACGAATCAAAATTATTTAAATTTAAATTTAAATTTAATTAATTATAAAAATATAAGCCCCATGTAAAATATTATAGGTCTAATACAAATTCAGATAAGGTGAATCGAAACTACACAGTTTTACTTCTTCTTTTTAGCCTAATAGTAAAATATTCAATTTTTTGGATGCTTGCAATTTAAAACAAATCTTTAAATTTTTATGATATTTTTTAAATTTAATTTTTTTTTTTGCTATTTTAGCAAAATTTATTTAATTTTTTAATTTTCAGCTAAAGTTATATATACTAATTTCGTAGCCAATTCATTTTTGAAAATATCAAAATTCAACTTTCTAATCTTAAAGAAATGCGATTAATGTTAAATTTGATTTTAAGTTCAACTTTCATTGGTTGAAATTGAAAAAAAAAACAAGTTTAAAGTTAAAAATGATTAGAAAATTCAAATAAAACATATAGGTATCGTACTAAAGTGAGAGATCAAAACAATTAAATTTATTGAAAAGAATACTAGAATGCAACAAAATAATAAAACTGAGACATTATTATTAAATTAATATATTTTGTTTTAATTGCAGCTATTCGTACAAATTCAGATTTTTTCTATTATTTTTTTAATTGAAATTATGTATTTTTTAAAATATTTATTTCCGTCTCAATAGAGTCGTCCGCTTTATCACTATCACATAGTTTAAGAGAACACAATTAATGTTATGGGTTTTTATAATTATTTCTCACTTTTCTTAATATATCATTTTTCACTTTTATAAATATAAATAAATATTAATTTATTAGTGGATTTTAAATAGGAGTAGCATAGAAAGATTACGTTTAAAAAATAGACAAGAATATTAGGATATTTTTTTTGAAAGTGGACAATTATATTGAGACAGGGGGAGTAACATAGTTTTAGTGTATTAAAATAACATCATGTGTATAAGGAATTTGATCGAGCTCCTATACAAATTCGTTCACAAATTATTAATCAAGCTCGTTCACGAACAAGTAAACGAGTCAAAATCCACTATGTTCATGTTTGAATCAATTTAATTAATGAACATTCAATCAAGGTCGAACTTGGTTTGTTTATGATACAAACAAACACGAACAAACTCTTATCGAGCCAAACGCCGGTTGCTCAATCCGTTTACAACCCTCAATTCCAAAAATGAACAAGAAATCGCGGATATGGGCATATTAGTCGTCCCATAAAATTCATATTTATACAACGGTTGCATGATACTATTTGGATAATTAAAATTTTTGAACTTAAAATTTTAAATGATTAATTAATTAATCAATTAACTACGTTTAAATTTTTAAAATTAGGGCTTTTTTTTATCCATATAGCCATAAAAAGTAAAAAAAATTAAAATCTAGGCGTAGTGTAATGATAAACTACAATATTAGTTCATTTAATTTTTTAACAAATTAAATTTTTTATATGAAAATTAATCTATTTATGAAGAGAAAAAATTCAGATTTTTTCTCAAAATATGTAAATTAACTTGTTCAAAATCTTTCCAAATAAAATTGATTTATATTTGGAATAAAAATGTATTTTATTCAAATATTTTTAAAATATCTAGAATACACATTAATTGATGAGTGAATTGTTTTACGCGATGAGTGCATTATTATTTTTTAAAATGTATTCTAAAAATTTGTATGTTTTTAGACCGATTATATAATTTATCTAATAAAATTGAATACTTTTATTGTATATATTTTGTAACAAAAATAATTGTTTTATGAAATTATTGATATTCAGTTTATATTTAGTTTATATTTTATTTTTATGTTAAAATGTTAAATATGTTATAATTCATTTCGTACAATATGTGATCTTATTTTATAATTATTTATAGACATAGAAAATTGTGAAAAATAAATAAATATTATATATGTATGCGATTTTATATTTACTTAATTATTATTTATAATTATTCGAGATTTATTAACTAAATTTATACTATATTAATTATTTTTATTCAGTTATTTTCTATGATGTGTAATATTTTTAATTAATAATGTTGTGATTATTTACTAATATAATCAAACATAAGGGTGTTTTAAATGAAAAGAGATACTCCATTTAATGATTTGATAATGAGGTTTTCCATTTAATGAACATTCATGTTGGTGTTGCTCTTTTACCGTGCCTTGACTAGAGTCTAGAGTAATTATTAGCACACTTCAAATTTTGTGCATGTTTAAATAAATTAGAAAAAGGCTAAATAGAAGGACTGATTTGCAATTTAATTTCATTTCTGGCCATTTTGTGTCCAAGAGGATTCGGGCCAAATAGCACTGCCCATTGTGATTTTAGTAGTACTAATTTTTATTATTCCCTCCGTCCCACTCTAATTGACAAAATAACTAAATCACAATAACCAATACAAACTAATAAATAATATAGAAAATTATTTATATACTCTTCTATTGATAATAGAGCTAATTAATGCTATTAGTATATTAGTCAAATTTTCATTAAATATTCACTATTTTTCCATAAAAAATATAATTTTAAATGAGGGTAAAAATGGAAAATTAAATGAAAAAATTATAGTTATGTTAGTTTTGTCAATTAGAATGGGACACTAAAAATTTCATATTTTGTCAATTAGAGTGGGACGGAGGGAGTATAATACTAATAATTAATTAAATATAATTAATGTAATCTTTTTTATATTAATTTTATTACTGATCTAAATTAAAAAAAATAATTTACTAGTTAAAACAGGAAAATATAATTTGTTTAAAAAATATAAAAAAAAGTTCAAATTTTAAAATTTGCTTATATGCAATTTTATTGTCAATTTGCTTGTGAGTAAAAATCAATTAGAGTGAAATGAAACTATTTGCTTTTCTTTTTAAAATAAATTATTTCTCAGGTATGGGTGGATTGTATGTTTCAACACTTTTCAAGGTCTTGACCTTTTGTTATTATTTTAATTTTATTTAGATGTTTGATTAGATCCGACATCTATAGTTTAGTATTAGAATCTCTTTTTATCGAAATTTATATAATAAACCTAAAAAAAATCAAGATGACTTATAAAAATACTCCTTTCCTTTCATTTTGTATGTCTCATTTGACTTTATACATAAATTATTTTATATTTTTATATTTTTTTCTCTATTAATGACAATAGAATTTCCATATAACTCTCTTAAAATGACTAAAAAAAATAATAAAAAAATCAATGAAAAAAATAGTTCAAAAATAAAAATTAAACTTTTTAAATGGTACGTCCTAAAATAGAATATGAGACTTATTAAATAGGACAGAGGGAGTAATTAATAAAAGGTTTAACATCAACTCAAAACTATTACTTTTTCCATTTATTTTTAATTATCAATTTAAATAGAATAATAAATATTTTTTAAAAAATATTTTAAATTACAAATATTCATATTAATATAACTATATTTACTAAGCATATTAATGGCGAGTTTAATTTTATAGAGTAAATTTTCTAAAATAACCTAATAAGAGAACAAAGTTGCAATATTATTATAGAAAAGCAAAATGATTTTTTATATGTATAACTTTTGATCATTTTATCAAATATATTCCTAAAATATAATTTAAATATTTTGGTACGTTAATTTTAAACATTAAGATAAATATATCCAAATTTCAGATTATATTTAATTTTAAAATTTATTTTTATAGATTTTTTGAATTCGTAAATGATTATTGCATACATTTGATATTTAATTTCCGTTTATGAAGAGTTATTTGGTTTAAAAATAAAAATTGTATGTCCGGAAATATATTTAAATTGGTAGTTGGATATATTTATTCCGATTTATAATGACAAATCATAATATTTAAAATACATTTAATAAAATAGTTAAAGGTGTAAATATTCTCCTTCTACTTTAATTTTTTGGATCTTTCATGATCTTTATAGAATTTTTTACTATTTATTTTTAGTAGTCTTTTCCCTTGTATATATATATATATATATATATATATATATATATATATATATATATATATATATATATATATAAATAAAGCATTTTGCCTTATAAATATCATCTAAAAACATTAAAGACTTATATATTTATACACAAATTTTGTACTTAATGGAAAATTAAAAAAACAGTGATAAAGTATTGTGTTTTCATATATCTTAATTATATCTATTTAAATTAGACAAAGTTAATTATATGCAAGAAAAATAGTTAACATAGTGTATTTCTAATAAACTCTTTAAAAGAGTCTAACTCTTTATTATAAAGAATTTAATACTAAAATAAAGATTTAATATAAATTCACTCTTTACTTCTTATCTTTTTAATAAGTTTTTAAATTCAAAGCACATGAATTATATTTTTGTTTTTGAAAATATCTATTTTGATTTTATTTCAACATATTATAAATAAAAAGAAGATTTACAATAAAAATAAATAAATATAATAATTAATATTTATTAAATAAAATGTCATATATTAAGAAGTTTATTGGAATAAATTTAAAAATTATGTTATTTAAATGAAAGATATTTTTTATTTTTTAAAATATGCTTTTTATAATAAAGAATAATATTAAAAATTCTCTACAAAATAAAAAACATAAAATAAAATTTAAGATGACGGCTATAAAATCTGATATGATGTAATTAAGAGTCAATAAAATCGTCAAAAATATTATTTTAACAAGCAAAAATAGTTATATTTAACTTTAGATAATGCTACAGGAATAACATAATAATGCGATTATATATAGTGTGTTGCATTTCAAAATAAATACTAAATAACTAGAAAAAAAAGGTTAATTATCATCTGCAGACCCTGACTTTAAACCTCTTAAATTTTTAAACAGTCACTAAACTCTTTAAAATTTATGACGGCGCTTATAAAATTCTTTATGTCCAAAAAAGACAAATGCCGTCAACTTTGATGAGATATCGTTTAAAGACAAAAAAATTAAACTGATTTTCACATCAGCTGACACCTCACCAAAATACCTTAAAATTCAAAACATCTAAAATACCTTTAATTTTTTTTAAACTTAATTACAAGATTATATTTAAAAAAATCTAACTCAACCCAAACAATCCCAACCAAATCACTCACTCGACTCCCTAGCTGCCGCTCGCTACCGTTGCCCACCGTTGTTGGATCGTATTTTCGGGTGAGAAGATGTTTAGCTAGGTCGTCTCTTCAGATGATTTGAGAAGAGAAGCAGCAGCTTGTCTTTTCACATGCTTTGAGAAGACAAACAACAGCTCCTCTTTTCTGATGTTATGAGAAGATGAGTCTTCTCATACCAGAAAAGATGACCCAGCTAAACGTCTTTTAACCTGAGCAGACGACCTAACGGCGGTGGATGGCGGTTAGGGAGTCGAGTAGGTGGTTTGGTTAGGTTGGGTTTTTCGTATTAAAATTAAGCTTTAAGGTTTTTAATGGTATATTGGATTTTTTAGGATGGATTGGTGAGATGTCAATTGATGTAGAGATCTGTTTAATTTTTTATTTTTTAAATGACAACTTATCAAAATTGACTGTGCTAATTTTTTTGGATGGAAATTTTTTTATAAATCTTGCCATTAAAATTAGAGGATTTAGTGATTTTTTCTTTTAAATTTAGAAAGTTTATTGTAAAGGGGCTCTAAAATTAGAGTCCTTGAGTGATTAAGCGGACAAACAAGACAATGAAATATTATTCTCCTGATTAAAATCTTCAAGTATTTATACAGTTAGGCACCGAATAAATTCCCTAGTTGACATCCTCCAGAATTTAGAAATTTAAAGCTTGAAAATAAAATTAGTACACAAGTTTTCAATTCTTTTTTTAATGAAGTTGGTATGGATTTGAATATTTAACAATTATGAAAATTAAATCATCTAACTAATAATAGTATTGATATAGACATGAATTACTAAAATATTTATAGAACCTTTATGTAACTTAGGAATTAATTGTGACACGTAAATGATGAGCTGATGAAAAATAATGGGGTAACATGGAATTGATAGTCGGCAGGTCGCTCTAAGATGCTTAAACGTGCATTAATTAGTCTACATTCTACCAGATTATACTAATAGGTTTATTATAGTTAAATAATAAAAATTTAATTAGATTATTCATTACACTTTAGTCCAATAACCCCATTTTTAATAGGGAAAAGGGTCACTTATGCCCCTATGGTTTGTCGTTTGGATCAAGTAAGCCCTTAACGTATAAAAAGGTTCAAATATGCCCCTAACGTCTAAAAAAATGAAGAATTAGGCCCCTGATTTAGACAACCAGGCCCCTAACGTTTCATTTATGCGTCATAATTAGGGGCCTCGTTGTCAACATTTTAAGACGTTAGGGGCATATTTGAACCTTTCCGGACGTTAAGGGCTTAATTGATACTAAAGTCAAACCATAGGGGTATAAATGATCCTTTTCCCTTTTTAATATGGATAGACTTGTTTAATGAACCGGTGTCTATTCGATCTTTGAGACCTTTCAATCTAAATCAGATTAAAATATTAATTTAAAAGTTTAATTTTAGTTGATTCGATGCATTAGATTTAAATTTTACATAGACGAATTTATATTATTAGTGTAAAAAAAGATAAGATATAAATTTGTATTAGTGCGACTCAATCTTAATAAATTTTGACCATTGGATATGATTTCAACAATTGAAAAATATACTATAATTTAATTTGAATTTAATTTTTTTAAAGATAATTAAATTTGATTAAGTATGATATGAATATGTTTTGATTCATCAACATATGTAAGAACGAGTTATAATAGATTTGAACTCAAATTTATTATCTAAATATTTTATGGCCAACAAAAATCACAATATGAGTTACATGCATAATCGTGAATACAATGTATGCATAATAATTTATAATAAAAAATTATTAATTATTATTATCTTCATGAATTTACATACGAAAATGATTTGTTATAATTTCAAAAATAGAGAAAAATGGTGGTATAAAGTTAAAGTAGAAAATGAGGGTTAAAACTTATGATAATGATGGTGACAAAAGGATTGAGTAACTTGTTGCACCTAATATAGAATTTTGAGTAATTATTTATATGAAAATTACTTGCACTCTCTATTATATTATAAAGGCCTAATCACTCAAAAACCCCTCACCTTTAAACTTTTTTTCAATTCCATCCCGACGTTGAAAATTTGTCAATTTTACCCACTTTTGAATTTTCCGTTTTCAATTGTACCCCAATATTTTAATTTTTGTTAATTTTTTTACTTAAATGATGAAATCATTCTATTAATTAATTCTAAACATGAAATTAAATTCTTTTTTATTCAAAAAAGTACAAATAAGTCCTTTATTTTTAAAAACTAACTAAAAACCATAATCAAATTAACACTAATTTAAATTCTTAATTAATTTAACTAAATTTAAATAAATTTTAAAAATATACAATCAATATATGCGAGACATGGAGAATGTTTTAAACAAATTTCCAAACGCAAAAGACGTTAATTTAATTTTTCAGGGTACAATTGAAATACAAAAATGCAAAATAGGATAAAATTGACAAATTTTCAACATCAGGGTATGATTGAAAAGGGGCTAAAAGGTCAGATTTTTTTTAAGACATTAGGCCTATTATAAAATAAGTAGAATCTTGTTCTTAATGAGTAAACTCTAGTTTTAATTTTGTTTGATATGCCATAAACATCTAAGGGATGATTAGTCACTAATCATCAACTTACTTAATTGTATAATCATTCTAATATTAAATAAACGAGAGAAAATTTAAGAGAAGTTCAATCTCTTGTAAATATTTTGTTTACAATGAAAAAGAAAAGGCCTAATTACTTAAAAACCACCCAATTTGTAAATTGTTTTTCATTTATATCATGACCTAGGAAAAATTTCAATTGTACCCTATTTTTGATTTTTCATTTGTACCCAAAATTAAATTTTTTGATAATTTAATCAATTTAAAAATGAAAATATTAAAAACAAAATAAATAAATGATTAACATTAACATTTCATCAGAATATAGGTTAAAACTGAAAGACTAATTTAAATTTTTTTTCAAAAGAAAATAGATCAATTCAATTCATTAGGTAAAGATGAAACATAAAAATCTAAAATAGGGTACAAATGAAAATTTTCCTAAATTATGGTATAAATGAAAAAAAATTATAAGGTGGATGGTTTTTAAGTAATTAGGCCAAAAGAAAAATGGTAGTTGGCAAAACCCATATGGAGACCCCTCTACTTTACCGGTTTTGTTCGAGAGACCCCTACCTCAAAATTGTTTACGACTGGATCCCTATACTTGGCAAAATCCAATTTTAACACCCTTGGTTGGATGGAAATTGGCAAGTGTATTACACTCGCCGTTAACTACAAAATTTTCCGTTAAATAAAAAAAAATATGTATAATAAAGTTATATAATGCCACATCAGAATTCACTTTAAAATTAAGAGTAAACTTAAGGGAGCAAAGTTAATATTTTACCATCTTTTTCGAAAGACCACCTCTATCATCTTTCTCCCATTGTAACCAAATCTGGAAGTTCAAACTTCAAACTTCAAAAGACAAATTTATAAAAAAATAATTGAAGTAATATGATGTGGATTCTTTAATAAACAAATGAACTTCAAGCTTCAGCAACATAACATCGTCAACAACAATTTTTGATTCCTCGATGCCATTGCATGCTCTGAAATTAAAAACTTTATCTTATTCTTTTGAAAATCTGAGATCAACCCACTTGCTAAAATTGAATTTAAAAATAACCCATATGTATGGATTGGTGGAAACGGTTAGAAATAGAAATGCGTAAAGCTAATCATTTGCATCATTATTTTGCAAATATTTGACGAGAAATGGTTAATTTCTGATGGATATTACCATAAGTTTTTTTTGGTTTTTCAGCATAAAGGCTAGATAAGCGTTGCATTTGCTTTGTTCTTGTTAATTTTCTGATTCTCTTCATGTATTTCGGGGTTCATTGATAAGCTTTTATGAAACCTAATGTGAAGAAAAATTGTTAATTAATTTGTTTTACATGTTCCTTTGCTACTTTTTCTAGTCAGTTTTATGGATAATGAACTGCATTGTCTGTTTTCAAAATCTCAGTGGCAACAACTTTGGCACCTTCAAATCCCGTCTAAACTGAAGCTTTACATTTGGAGAGCAATTCGTAATGCTTTGCCTGCAGGGGAACCTCTATCTTGTAAGCTTAATTAAAAATGTGGTTCAATCATCGTTGTTCATTTTTTTAAATCAAAACGTGGCCAAAGTTTTCGACCCATTAGAGAAGATGAAGTTTCTTCCAAACTAGCCGAAGAATCTAAACCTGTAAACTTGACTGAAGAAACAATGGCTTTTTCGAGTACTTTTTGCAGAATTACATTTGGTAAAAGGCTAGACGAAAGTGAAGGAAAAATGGTTGCTTGTTCGTTTTATTGGTCGGTGTTTGGTGAAGAAATGTAAACCTGCGGTTGAATTTAAGAGACAAAAGAAAAAAGAAATACCCAGTCAGTATTACCATGTCACCACTTAATAAAAAAAATGACCATGCCATTTTTTTTCTTCTCCCCACTCTCAGTAACGGTGAGTGTAATACACTTGCCAATTTCCGTCTAACTAAGGATATTAAAATTGGATTTTGACAAGTACAGGGACCCGGACATGAACAACTTTGAAATAGGGGTTTTTCGAACAAAACTGGTAAAGTAGAGGGGCCTCCATATGGGTTTTGCCTAGTATAAAGTTAAAAAGCTAATCCATAGGTTATATCAATGCATAGCTTGACCTAATTGAATCCTAGTTACTCTTGTTGACAAAAGTGACCCAAGATGATGCATATAAAAATAGAAAGTAAATGAGGGTTAAAACTTTTAAGATCTGTCCTTTGTAAGGATGATAATTGTATTGACTAAATTGAATGAACTGATTTATAACATTTATTTCGATTAAGTTTAATTAATTATATTAGATTATTATTTTATCATTGTTTAATTGACTAATTCGGTTGTTTTGGTTTTGTATTTTTTGAATTTCAGTTAATAAGATTAAATCAATTTTTATTAAACTTGATAATTCCATCAGTTTAATTAGAAAATATAAAAAAAATTGGTTAAACTGATTGGCCATTAACTGTATCCTAATAAGGATGCGTAATGTGCTAATTTACTAAATCTAAATGTAAGTGTACCACTAAGTGGACATATATATAAGAGATTAGATGAGAAGCATAATTCATTGTCTCCCTTAAATAATAAAAGTGGTAGGTATTTTGCAATAATAAGTTGGTTTTATTTTCTTCTCTAATTAATCAAAAGACTTGATTTGGGACTTAAAATAGAGGCATGAGTAGGATAATGGCCACTGCTGAGAGAGAAAGAAGGAAAGAGGAGAAGGATGAGATCTCCACCCTAAAAGTTACACTATATCAATATTTTTATAGTCCTTTTATTCTTCTTTTTTTCTCAACGGCTAAAACTTCTATTGATGAAATGAAGATTATATGAAAGAATAGCTCCTCAACAAATTGAAAGAACTAATCTAAAATAATGATGAGAGCTG
Source organism: Mercurialis annua (assembly GCF_937616625.2). Taxonomy (NCBI): domain Eukaryota; kingdom Viridiplantae; phylum Streptophyta; class Magnoliopsida; order Malpighiales; family Euphorbiaceae; genus Mercurialis; species Mercurialis annua. The sequence continues at coordinate 32,831,591 of NC_065573.1, read as the reverse complement.
TTTGATACAGTAATCGAATAAAGCTTTTTTCAACCATTAAAAAATTACCCAAATACATAAATTTTGAGATTACAATTTTGAAATCGCTTGATTCTTGAAACTTCAATTTTCAAACTTTTCAAATCCTATTTTCAATATAGAGCCAAAAGTTATCTTCAATCCGTTAGATCTGTTGAAACTTTATATTTTTTATCTTCGTCTTCAAAAAAATTATATAAAAAAAAAATTACCTCACAACACCTTCGATTATTAAAAACATGCAACAAAAAATACAACAATTCTTAATAAAATTATAAATCTAGAAAGATTTATATTTAAATAGACATAAATATAAAGAAAAACGTAGAGATATTAATAACTTGGGCGGAGAAGATGATTTTCCAATTTAGATCGGAAATCACCTTCTCCCACCCTTCACGAGATTAAGATGAAGAGAGTTTTTAGAGAGAAGGTAGAGTTTTTTAAAGAGAGTGTGAGGTTTTTATAGTCCTTTTATTTGCTCTACTACATAAAAAAATGCATTAATTTCTATGGATAATTATTTTAAAAAAATCTCAGCCCTTCGTATTTTTTTAATGGTAAATATTGCAAAAATTATTATAGCCAATACTAGTGAATGTAATTATCACTTTCACCTTCTAAAAAAGTCCTTAACCTTGAATGTTTTCTCGCTCTCTCCCAAGTGATCCACTCTCTATCCTAATTTTCCGAGTCTTGCCGTCGCCCATGAAGGTGATTTTCTGGCTAATTTTTGGCCAAATATCACCTTCCCACTCTCTAATTATTTTTGCAACAAATAAATGGAATCTACCTTATATTTATATTTTTAGTTTGTTTTCTTCTTTTCCACCCCTATGGTTTTATCTATCTTATATTGATTTTATTCACCCAAAATAGATTATTTCTTCTTCAAATAACTTCATAAGGTAATTGCTTTCTACATGAAATCTTAATATTTATAATTTATATTTTTGCGTTCTTCAAAACCGCTTAGTGGTTCTTCATTTAGGAGTCGATAAGAACATGTGTGCCGGCAAAACTTGGATTTTTTTTGTGCTTCCGTTTGTAAGATTAGTTTATAAATGTAATTTTACAGCTTTATTATTACACCTGACGATAGTGTAGATTTAATTGTTGTAATTTTTAGATTTATAAATTTATATCTATTTAACTAGATTTATGTTAAGATCTAGGTTTGTAGTATTTCTTTTGGCTGACACGTTAAGTTGTTAAATAGTCTCACTTATTGTAATTTTCTAGTCCCGTTTGTGGCTATCTCCGAAATTTTTGAAGTCCTTTTTAATCTTAAATGAAACCATCTTCTGACAAAAAATACTAATGAATTAATATTACAATATTTTATAAATATTATTACATTTAATAACACTTTAATAACGTTTTGCTATAAACTTTAAACATCATTCTTTTAAAATTAAGTAATATTTGTTGGATGTCACAATGGAACAAATCCATTTCAATTTCTTCCTTTTTTATTATTAAAAATTTATAGTTATGTCTAAATTAGACATTGGCATGTAATTTCTAATCAATATGACAAGTCATATGGTGAGTGAAAATGATTATTGTCTTTTTAATAGATTGAGTTGGATCTCCACCTCAGTTTACATATAACAATGGTGGAGGCGTGGAGTTAATTTTTGTGGAGGGCAAAAGTCATATCTATTTCGAATAATTATTTGTGCATCTCTTCTAAAAGTTACTACATATAATAAAGAATAATTATTTTTTTAGTATTTAAATTTTTTAACTAATACTACATATTTTGTAAAAAAAATCCGAAATCTATCTTAAGGTTTTTACATTTTTTATTTATTTTGTATTTATTTTGTTTTTTGGGATTTTATTTCTTTCCTTAATCTCGGCTAATACATTCATAAAACAAATATTCATTCAGTGACTATGCTATGTCATAAATTACTAATATATATGCATTGATTGATAGTGAAAGATGATTTGAACTTTGAATATTGTTAATGAATCACGATAAATTTAGCACTCTCATAAATCATAGTTAACCTTATTTGTAGTCTGTTTTGGTTTAACATATTGTAATTGTTTTTTATTTTATTTCTAAGTGTTTTTATTTATTTACTTTTTCCTTATATTTTAAAAATAATTTTATGTATTAGTTTTATTTTTGTACTTAGTCTTTGTATTTTCAAAAACAGGTTTCACTCATATCTTCATACTTTTATTAAAAAGAAAACTTTATACAATTATTTTTAAAATTATAAGAATTAAATAAAGAAACAAAAACAACTACTAAAAAATTATAATGTTTGTATTTGCCTAGTACGAAATTTTCATCGTTGATCAAAAACAAAATTCTGGCTAATACACTATATGCAATTATTCGATGAGCATAATTCATTAAAGTTATAAATAAAAGACTCAACTTTGTAGTATAATTATAAATATTGAAGCATAAATAATTTTATTCATCGGTCACAAATTATACTCATCGATCATTACTAAGAGGATTGACTCAAAACAAAATTGACGATTAATATATCACCTTCAACCTTGTTTTTACATTTTAAAGGAGTTGAATTTTGATTTGCAATAAATGAGACTCGTTTTCAAGACTTGTAAATGAGAATGAAATCGGTAAATGACATGGAAAAGATGCTAATATTTCGTAGATTAATAGAGATTAGGTATGACATAGAAACCCTAGGCGTCTCTCTCTTTTAAAAAATCTTTCAAACCCTAGTAAAAAAAATTATAAAAATCACAAATAATCAATCACCCATACCTCTTTATATATCAAACATCTTATACACATAACTCGTAAATAAATTAAATAATTTTCATAAGAGACCATTAAAAATTCTTATGTCATGCACCAACTGAAATGTGTGAACTTAGTAATTTTTTATTATTCTTATATTTCAAGAAAACTTGAATTAAATATTTAAGGCTGTTTATAGAGCTGAAGTAATTGTTCCCAGTTTTGATGTAAATACAGTGAAAGCGTTGAATATAGGAACTCAAAGTTTGAAAGAAGTCAGCTTGGGCCCATAAACACTCTTTTCTTGACCTTTGGTCCACAAGTCAGGACCCAACAAATATCATGTAGCCCAATTACTGTTTCACCATTCAAGGGTCCACCTAGCGACTAGGAAACTCAAATCAAACAGCAGTTCAGCAAAATCTCGGATTTAAAGTATGTTTTAAATGATAAAATATTGATGTCTTATATAACAATAATTTCAATTACGTTTGATTGAGTTTTTTTTTCATTATGAAAATTAATATTATGGTGGATGGTATGCTTATTAGGGTGAATATTTTTTATAAGCGAGAAATTCTTAAATAGACTCAATCTATCATGTCATTTGTGAACTAGTCAATCATATTATAACACGTTACTAAAATAGTGTCACTGTCATAATTTTAATTATTTATTATTTTCACCTTTTAATAGTGATATTATAGCAGTTGATTTAGTTTAAGGATGACGTGATATACTTAGAGGCCGTTTGGTTCGCCTAAAAAAGGAGGGAATGGAAATAGAAATGGAAATGATTTCCATTATTTGTGTTTGTTTTGTCAAATTGTAGTAGGGAATGGAAATGTGATTACCCCTTCAATGAGAATCACTCATTCCCCCTACCTCCCATGGGAATGAACTTTTAGGAATGAGAATCAAAATTTAACAAAATATTTTAATAATAATATATAATTATTAAAAAAACTATTTGTAAATGTTTAGTTTAAAAAACATACTTAATAAAAAACTTTTTTTAAAAAATAATATTTTTTTCAAAAAAAGTTTAATATTTTTTTAAAAAATTAATTTTTTTAATTTTTGATTTAAAAATAATTTTTTAATCTTTTTTAATTTTCTTTAATCTTTATTTAAAAATAATTTTTAAATTTTTTTAAAAAACTATTTTTTTTAAAAAAAGTTAATTTTTATGTAAAAAAATATTTCTTTATTAAACTTTATCCATTTTCATTCCTACACTAATTTTGAACCAAACAACAAATGAAAACAATTATTCCCATTCCCATTCCTTCTCATTCCGATTCCCATTCCCATTCTGATTCCCAACCTTGAACCAAACGGCCCCTTAGTTTACGGATGACATGATAGACTTAGTTTACCTAAAAAATTCTCTATGTTTAATAATTTTATGTTTGGCTAAATTATCTTAATTTTTAAAGTTTTGTGAATAATATAAATAATTGATTGAATTGATATTTAATTATTTATTATTCTATTTATTTTATTTTGTTAAACTTAATTTGGTCGCTAATTATTTGTTGCTAAACTGATAAACTAATAGAGAATAAAGTTAATTAATTGAAATATAGTAAGACCAAAAGTAAAAAGTTTGAAGACGGGCACAAATCAAATTTGCATTCTCATGGTGCTAACAATAAATCCCTCGACTGTTTTTTCACCGTCTCGTTTTCTTGGGTGAGATGCAGTAATTTTCCAGTTTTAGATTGGAATTTTACTGTTTTCTTACCCATCTGTTCATATTTTATGTCTTTTCTGCGTTTGTTTGAATTATTTTTTTCGTTTTGGAGTTGATTTTAATTGTGAATTTTTCCGTTCTAAAGTTGTTTTTTGCTGTTATAAATGTTTTGATGGTTTTGTTGTTGTTTTAGCGGATTTTATCAAAATTTTATCGGTTTCGGCATTCTCTTGTACTAATTCTTGATGAATCCTATGAAGTTGTGCTTTTTCAATTCCTTTCAAGTTCTTGTGCTAGTTTTTCTTTTTTTGCAAATTTTGTTACTTCAACAATATTTTACGGCGATTCACGTTTGTAGGTTGCAGAATTTTGATGGATCACAGAATTTATATAGCTACAGCGCAGTTATTTAATTTCAACTTTTGCAATTTTATAAGACGATTTGTGATTGAGATGTTTGTAATTTTTAACACATGCATTTTATTTTATGTCTGGTTATCAAAAAATTTCACGAAACTTACATTTATAATTGCTATGATTTCATTACAAAAAATATTGTATTTGGTAATAATAATTTTGCAGCTATTTTTTTCCGTTAAAATATATTTTACAGCAATTATTTTAAAAATTGCTGCCATTAGTTAAGTTATAGTAATATTTTACAATGGATTTTATTATCAATTATTTGAGACAATATTTTATTATTAACAACATAGAGAAATTCTTAGGTGGACTCAGTCCACCACTTCATCCATAGCCTATCACATAATGACACGTCATTAAAATAATGACAATCTTGTTAATTTATTTATTACTTATTTACATATTTGAATAGTAATATTACAAAATTGCCATTATTTTAATGACGTGTCATTATGTGATAAGCTTAGTTCACGGATGATGTGGTAGACTGGGTCTATTTAAGAATTTCTCTAACAACATGTCACGAATTATTAATATTATTAGCAATACAAATATTTACTGCTAATTTTAGTATTTTTTAGTTGAGATAATATAAGTCTATGCCGGCTTTAAAAAAAATTGAGATGGAAGTACACTTGTCTTGTGAAATTGCGTGGATATTTTAAAACTAATAATTTGATTAAGAATAATTATCACTATTTAAGAGCATTTAGTGTTTCAAAAACAAATTAATTTGGGCTGGTGAATATTCAAGCCTTGTGAAAGCGATTTATAAATAAATTTAATAGCAAATAAATTCAAAATATCTGTCGTCATTCTTTCTTGATCGAAAGGAATTTCTATGGCTTCCATCCATGAGTAAATATTTTATAGTAGTTTTAGTAGACCGCATATTCTTTTTAGTATATTCAAATAATAGAAAGATAATGAGTTAATCACATCCTAACTAATAAATAAAAATTATATAATTTTTATATTTTAATCAACTATATCTTTTTATAATAGTATTTTTTAAATATACTAGTCAGTAACTTTTATTTTCAAAAAATAAATTGAATTTAATTAAATTTTAATTCTCATCAACCCGATTAAGACGATCAATTTTTAAAACATTGGTTCAGAGAAAGGCAAGAGTTTTCTGAATTCGCAGACTTACTACGATTACCTTGAAATAATTTTCTTATAGAAAAAAGAAGTCTAATAATGGCTCCTGACAACTCTATACCTAATCTTCATTTATTGTGTTATACAGTAATGTTTTAATATCTGGAAGCAAATAGAAATTATCATCATCCATCATTATTACTTTCTTAGCGTTTTCTTTTCATTTGTGACAGAAAAAGATAGAGGTACCATCTGGGCAAAGTGTGCCCTACAATAATACAGTGGTTGCATGAAATATTAAAATTAGTGTTTTTAAAATCAAACCAAACCACCCAAGATTTAAGTCAAAAAATTTAAAAATCATCTAATCGTACTAAATTCTGCAAATTGTTTTATTATTTTAAAAGTAGAGCGCGAGTGATTTATAAAATTATTTATTTTTATTGAAAGAGTTGAATGGATATTTGAGCCGATCGAATTATAAATTGATGTTTAAAACACCAATAGTACTATAACAAATAAAAAGTGATTTTGTAATTATAGAATAGATTAGATTGCTTAACAGCAGAAAATGAAATGTGATTAGCACAGCTAGCAATGCATCTGATAAGGGTGCAAAAATCATATCATTCATCATATGCATAATCCATTGTTCACTCTTTGTTGCTTAACCACCTTCATTATTCCACTGTTTTGTAGGCCTCTCTTTGCACGTGGTAGGTAAATTATATTATTGCATTTTTGATCAAATGTATAACTACATTTTCAATATATTACTAATTTTCTTTATATATAATTATTATTAAATTATAATTCTATTTACCGTCAATTGATTTAGTTCTATCTTAATCAACATTTTAAAACATTTCATTGTACATACTTCATTTAATTGATATATCTATTATTAATTTATAGTTTATAAATAATCCATTTTTGTTGAGAATAACTATTATTAGTTACTTATTTTCTAGTTAATTTATCATTTATACTTATCATGTATTATGTGTTACAACAGTCTTTATATACAGGAGTATATTATTAATGAGAGTACTAAAATCTCTCTGATTACAATATTGAGTATCTTTTTATAAGTAGCAGAAAAAAAAGAGAATTTAATATATTTGTCATAATTAAATTAACGGATTAAAATGTTTAAATTATTTTATAGTGATATATTCAATCAATGGTCAAAATTGTAAATATAAAAATATATTTTCCTCTACAATAAATAAGTTAAATAAACATTTTTTGCAATTGATAATCAATACTAAAATAAAAAGATATACGGATTATATATTTAAGGCTTAATAGCGTAAAAAATCACAAATTTTAGTGTATTTTACAAATTTACCACGAATTTTTAATTTTAAAAATTAAACATGAACTATTAGTTTTTTGCATTGTCAAACATTGAATAAGTTTCTGTTAAAAAAATACTGATGTGTACTATACAATTGTGTAATATATCCGTAAATCTATTGTGTAATATACAATTACAGTGTCAGTTTACTTGTGAATGCAGAAAATTCCCACTGGAAGACTCACCCACCATGCCAGGTGCGCGACACGGGTCGGATCCGGATTAGTCAGGGCGAAGCCTTGGAAACCGGATGGGCTTACCAAAAAAAAAAAAAAAAAAATTACAGTGTCAGTTTACTTTTGTTATTGTAATTGGTAACCCCCATGCCCTATACCATCCTTCCTGTTTTGGTGAAAGTAAGGTTCTGTGAGGCAATCATGAAATCTTGTCAATGAGCTCATACTTTACAAATCCCTAAAATCTAGGGTTTGTTAACACTTCACACCATCCCATTATTAAAATAAATAATAAACTTTAAAACAAAAAATATATACATAAATATGTCATATATATATATATATATATGGGAGTATAAGGGCATTTTCAATAGTTCGGGGTAGAATATTGTAAATTTGACATTAAAATTCCATTGTTACTTTTCATATAAACATTTGAGATCGTTTGAAATCTATAGAAAAATTGCTTAACAAACATTTCTAAACAATTCCAAGTTGTGTTTTTCAAAAATTATTTGAAATTACGGAGTAAAAAAAAATAAAAAACCGTATTTTAAATTAAATGTACGACTAAAACTTGCAGTTTGGAGGATGAATTTTGCAACTTTTTTTTATTATTTTGTAAAGATCGCATAAATCTTACAAGAGAGAGTACTAAAGAGTATTTTGTTGTCCACTTCGTGAATATCAATTAATATTTTTTTCAAAATAAAGTTTTATAAAATGAATGATATAAATATTCAAAATAATTTTAGAGGAAATTACACTCAACACTTGATTAATAAAAATAATCTCAAAAATTCTTCAGCACTTTTTTTTTATCTCAACACTTGACTCAACCTTTTTATTTCATCTATCACTTATTCCACCTTTTATCTCATCCAACACTTGATTCTATTTTTTTTTATCTCCTCAACATTTTATCCCATCTTTTTATTTACTCCAACATTTGATCCCACTTTTTTGTTTCATCCAATATTTGACCCACACTTTTTTAGAGTTTAAGATTTAGAATTTTAAAGTTTAGGGTTTAGCATGATTTAGCATGTTAGAGTTTATGATTTAGGAATTAATATGGTTTAGGATTTAAAATTTAGAGTTTAGCGTGATTTAGGATTTAAGAATTAGCATGGATTCAGAATTTATAGTTTAGGGTTTAGCATGATTTAGGATTTAGAGTTTAGAATTTAGAATTTAGCATTATTTAGGGTTCAACATGTTTTAAGGTTTAGAGTTTAGGGTTTAAGGATTAAATATAGATTGAAATATAAAAAAGATAGAGAAATAAGATTTTAAGTGTTAGGTTTAATATTTTTATTAAATCAAATGTTAGGTGTAATTTATTTTATTTTATAAGTATTGTCCTTAAATAAAAAAAATATAAGTATTTTTTAAATTATTTTAATAAAACTAGGTAGTTTTCAGCTTTTTCTATAATTTTATATGATTCAACATAAAATGGGCCTCGTTGCCTGTGCATGGTACATAGAGGTGTGTAACCCAATTTGTTCAACATTTCAATTGAAGTCCAATGAGTTTACATGGACCATGGACAAGTTGGGGTGTTTTAATTGAAAATATTTAGAGAAAAAATAAGGAATACCTAATATATTCAATAATATTCTCAAAGATACTGGGCTATCTTTAAAAATTGAAAGTTACTATGTCTTTCTTTTAATCCTCAAAACTAACTTTTCCAAATTGATAAAATACGTTGATCATTAAAATAGGTAAGACCCAACTGAAATTCAATTATCCTCCTATAATCTCTCTCGCAATCAAATCAAATCTTCAAATGAAGATCTTTTCAAATTGAATAATGAATAACGCAAGAAGAAAGAAAAATATTGAGTGCAGTAATACAATTAATCGGAGAGCAATTTCATTAGAGGAGAGAGGATAATTCAGAGAAGAAGGAAACTTACAATTCATCATAATTAAAACAATCATCACACGAGAAGGGATCAAATCCAGGTTTGATGAATGAAATTTTATTCTCTTTGAAAACTGATATTGAAAAACAAATTGATGAACTATATTCATTGTTACGTTAGGAAAATAGCTATATGTTAACAATAATGAACAATGTAAAATTGCGTTGATTGTAGCTAAATGTTGAGTGATAAATTGTTTATGTTGATTCATTAATTGTCTGTATGTTATCGAAAGTTGAAGTTTACCAGTATTTGATCGTAATTTGAAGTTTACCAATAGTGGACTATAAATTCAGATTGTAGTTTATGCAAAATTTTAGGAATATACTGATTGTATTATAAAACCAGGATATTAATAAAAAAATTGTTTTAAAAATTTAAGTTAACTAATAGTGTACTAATAATGTGTCAATGAAATACTAAGTTTTCAGCAAAAAGCTGTTAATTCAATTACTAACATTTGTTTGTTGTTTGTGATTACAAAAAGTATATTATTTGTATTTGAAATATATGTTATTTTGCAGAAATGACAACATTTAAAATACTTGTTTACTACAACGGAGAATGGGATGAAGGGTTTAGGTACTCAAATTACAGAATAAAAGGAATTCTAGTTAAAGATGATGCAGATTTTGAAACATTGAAATCCATGATTTGTGGTATGCTGAAAGTGAACAATTGGGAAACGAAGTTGGAAATTAAATATCAATTGGAACCAAACCAACAACCTTTGGATATTGAGGACAATGAAAGCCTACACTTCTACATTGAAATGAAAAGAGATGAAGCGAGAACGACAAATTTTCCATTGTGCGTCACAAGGATACAAATTGAAGATCAGCAACTCGTTGACATCAATTGTGTACCTGTTCAAAATACGAATGAAGAACAAGCAGAAAACTTTGTTTTCAGTAATGACACATTTGATATTGTGAAGTATGCAGAAATGATATGCAAAAATTCAGAAGTAGAAGAAGAGGACACCACTAGTATACTTACTGACTCTGAAATTGTGACGACTTCTAGTGTGAAGGAAATATATGTTGGGCAAATCTTCAAAGATAAGAGGATTCTGTTATCATGCCTCAGTTTCTATGCAATTGAAAACCACTTTCAATATAAAGTGAGGAAGTCGTGTCAGCTTGAATATGTGATTATTTGCGTAGATGATAATTGCGAGTGGACATTGAGGGCTTCAAGAGACGGAAAAACAAATTTCTTTGTTATTAGAAGATTTTTCAAAAGTCACACATGTCCTCTAGAAATAAGAATGGAAGAAAAACGGCAAGCGACTGCTTCTATAATCGGGGATGTGATAAAATCAAGGTTCTTGAATGTCAAAACAGTGTATACACCAGCTGACATAATTACTGATATTCAAAGAGAGTATGGAGTAATTCTTAATTACAACAAGGCTTGGAGATCAAGGGGAAAGGCACTTGACACTGTTCGAGGTAAACCACGCGATTCGTATTCAGTTTTGCCAAGTTTTTTGTATATGTTAGTGCAAACCAACCCAGGATCAGTTGTAGATTTGCGGACAGTTGATGGTGACAAATTTCAATATGTGTTCATGGCTATTGATGCATCTATAAAGGGGTGGAGCTATTGTAGAGCGGTTATTGTTGTGGATGGGACTTTTTTAAAGTCAACCTACGGAGGAACTCTACTTACTGCATCCACACAAGACGGGAGTGGTAAGATTTTTCCGCTTGCGTTTTGTGTTGTGGATTCTGAAAATGATGCTGCTTGGGAATATTTTTTTGAAAAATTAAAAGAAACCTTTGGAGAAAAGGACAGCCTATGTATTGTATCTGATAGGCATGATAGCATAAGTAAGGCTGTAGAAACAGTTTTTCCTCAAGCTACTCATGCAATTTGTATGTATCATCTTTTAAGTAACGTAAAACGCCACTTTAGAGGTGATCCGAAGAGGTTGAGGGAATGTTTTTTTGGGGCTGCAAAGGCATACACGGTACAGGGTTGCGAGTACTTCATGGCTGAGCTCGATGGCATAAACGCAGGGATTCGACCATACCTTGAAGGTATTGGGTTGTGGAAATGGGCAAGAGCACATTCAACGAACAATAGATACTCAACAATGACGTCAAACATTGCTGAATCTATTAATGCATCAATAAAGGCAGCTAGAGAGTTACCAGTAGCAACACTTCTTGAGTATTTGCGCCGTTTAGTTCAAAATTGGAGTTTTAAAAATAGGGATGTCGCACTTTATACAGGAACTAAACTGTCAACTAGAGCAGAAGAAGCGCTGAGGGATAATTATGCAACAGCTCAGAGAATGCAGGTACAATTTTATAATATGTAATTTGTTGAAAGTGATTTGTTTTGGTCAGTAATTGGTTTACCAAAGGATAGCTAATAGTTAACTAATAGTGTACTTTTAAATATTTACTTACAGGTTATACCATCGGTTACAAGTCAAGTATATACTGTGGAAGATGGTAGTAAAAGTTTTATAGTGAAACTTAGTGAAAAGACATGCGCATGCTGTAGATTTCAAAAAGACGAGCTTCCGTGTGCACATGCCGTTGCAATATTTTGCAAGTACCACATGGATCCCTACCAGCACTGTTCACATTTTTTCACAAAGGAGAATTTGATGAAAATATACGAGCCAGTTGTTTATCCAATGCCGGATCAAAGTGAATGGGATGTCCCTGTAGAAATTTCAACAAAAAAAGTACTTCCGCCAATAGCAAAGATACCACCAGGAAGGCCTAAGAAACAGAGAATAAAGGGATATTCGGAGGGAACACAAAGAAATAAGTGCAGCAAATGTGGAAAAAAGGGACACAACAAAAAAACTTGTCGTGGTATACCACTATAGAAATATATACATAATTTTTGGTTTCAGCATTTATTGATGAATATTTTGGTTTCATTCATTTATTGATGAATATTGACGAATATGTTTTGGTTTCAGCATTTATTGGTTATAAAGTACTTAATAATTGTATAGTATGGTATTGGTTTGGAAAAAAAACTATTTTAAGGTAATAAATTAAATGGTTCACCAACATTCAGTACAAAGCAAAAATTGAAATCATTAAAGGTAACCAACTGTATGTTAAAGGTACATAAATAGTTCACCAACATTTATGTTAAAAAAAATAAAATAAAAAAGGGTAAACCAAGTGTATTTTAAAGGTACACAAATGGTTCACCAACATTCAGTGCAAAGCAAAAATTGAAATCATTAAAGTTAACCAACTGTATGTTAAAGGTACATAAATGGTTCCCCAACATTTAAGTTAAAAAAAAATTAAAATAAAAAAGGGTCTCACCAAGTGTATTTTAAAGGTACACAAATGGTTCACCAACATTTAGTGCAAAGCAAAAATTGAAATCATTAAGGGTAACCAACTGTATGTTAAAGGTACATAAATGGTTCCCCAACATTTAAGTTAAAAAAATAAAAAATAAAAAAGGGTTAACCAAGTGTATTTTAAAGGTACATAAATGGTTCACCAACATTTAGTGCAAAGTAAAAATTGAAATCATTAAGGGTAACCAACTGTATGTTAAAGGTACATAAATGGTTCACCAACATTATTATGGATTAAAAAAAATTAAAATAAAAAAGGATTAACCAAGTGTATTTTAAATGTACAGAAATGGTGAACCGACATTTAGTGAAAAAAAAATTAAAATCAGTAAAGGTTAACCAACTATATGTTAATAGTACACAAATGGTTAACCAACATTATATTAATAACAACAACTATTAAAAGCTGCCAACTAAAACAAGAGTTTGCACAAACTGATTTCACATAATAGTCCAGTAACGTGAAAATATTCTGTCACAAAACAAAATTAAAACAAACCAATATTCAGACTAAAACAAACCAATATTTAGAATTTAACAAAAAAACTACAATTCAAAACCAAAAAACAAAATGTAATCTGGTTATCTTCTCAAAATATGACTTCATGGTCGCTTTTCAACCTCCTCGTCACTATCAATGTTGTTGTCAAGCTTCATATTGCCATATCGGTAAAACAAGGTTCCGATGCGTTCCCGATGGTTTTCAATGTTAAAATCTGATGGAATTGGCTTATTCTGAATGAGATGCTCCGCAAAGGCCAACACATAAGCTCCGCAATCACTGTATAGAAAAAAAAAACAATTATAATAAGTGACATAAAAAATAGGGGACTTTTAAAAAACTTACTTGTCACTCTGATTTGGTAGGTTAGGCACTTGAACGACTGGAAAGGGAGTTGGATGAGTTTTTTGATAAGCAGCAGTTGTAAAGTCCATATCGGCGCGAAGTTGGTAAAAGTCAAGTATGCTTAATAAAATAGGTAGCAGAACAGAGTATTTTGCAGCAACTTTATTGGCTTCAGAGTTAGAAGTTGGAGTATCCAAAGAGTTATAAAGATATATTGCCCTATCTTTAAAAACCAACCGCCCCAATATCCAATGTTTCTTCTTCGGCATGTGTATCGGGAACAATACTTCATCAACATCCTTCCAATGCGTTCCACATAGAAAATTATAACCTTGAATATGACTAGCCACCGTGTTGCGTTGATGTAAAACAGAACAATCGCCTTTTGTCCTACCAAACTCCTTGTAAAGCGCGTTCAGTCTATCGTCAAATAGACAATCCGTTGTAGTTATTCGCAACCCATTATGTGGATGGTACTTAGCTTGCTTGCGAATATAGTACATACCGACATCAATATGCTGTTTATCAAGATAAACAAAAAAGCAGTTAACCAAATGTCTTCTATTGGCAAACCAAAGAAGGTTCAGAAAAACATTTAAGGAGTAGCTTACAGAATCATTGAAACACTGCTTAGTATAAGCTATTGTATGGAACCAAATTTTTTCACGAATGAAGTCCACTCCGAAATGGAAACCTCTGGGCAAAATATTATGTTTCTTTGCATAAAAATCTCTCCTACTCATTTAATAAAAAAAACATTAATTGTGAAACTTAATAAAAAAGTAAATTAAGCAAAAAAATATAAAGACGAAACAAGACACTCACTTTTTTTCCATCCTAAATTCCTCGTCAATCCAATCAAGAAAATGATCTTGATCATGCAAACGAACATCAGTCCCAAGGTTTTCATCCAGAGGATTCAATCCTTTTTTCTTAATGCGTTTTCTAGTCGTCACAATTCTTTCAGGAACAGCATCACTAATAGCCACAATTTGCTTCTAACAAAAAGAGAAAGTTAAAACATAGACGGTCAATATGGTTACCAATGGTATGCCTAATAGTTAATACTAGTATACTTAATCAGAAGGCACATTAAAATTTTATAGATAATTGTTTTAAAAACGATAATGTAATGTTATTAAAAAAACTTATATTACCTCACGAGCATTTGCTCTCTCGTATTCTTGCTCTACTATGACAATGGCATTATTTAAAGCGCTCGGATCAATATCATCAAATGAGCAACAAGGTTCTTCGTTGTCAGTTGCAGCCACCTAAGGATAAAATAAAATAACGTAATAAATCTCAAAAATCACATGAACCACATATAACAATAACATATAAAAAAAATAAAAAAAAAATGTAATAGAATATATGAAAAAGTTAACCTTCTTGCTTTCATCTTGGACAATAACATCGTCATTTGCAGAATGCGAGGGAAATTTGTCTTTCAATCCAGCATCCACTGGATTAACAGTATTGTTGTCGTAGTTCGATTTATCATGGTCGGGTTCATCCAATTCAGTAACCTCGTGTATGGCTCTTTCATGTTCGCTTTCAACTTTGCCATCATTTTCGCCATTGACTGACTGTTCATGCAAAACAGTACGAGTGTCTCCCGATGAAGAACCATCGTCGGCAACTTCGTGTTTGGCGCTTTCATGTTCGTTTTCATGTTTGCCTGCATTTTCGCCATCGACTGACTGCTCATGCAGAACAGTACGAGTTGCTTCTGAGGGAGAACCATCATCGGACGACTCAACCTGTACAAATATTTCACAAACTTTTTAGTAATTGACTGAAAAGTTAAAATTGACTAACTGTATTCAAATAAGTTACCTTCTCAGTTAGTTTTTTGAAATTCACTTGAATGACATTCCTTATGTCATCCAAAATATTCTTCACTTCTTCAAATTGGGTCTTCACTTCTTCAAATTGGGAGTGAACATATGTCTTGAATTCTGAAAATTCATTGACCATTTTTGATTGAGATGCCTCCAAATTAGTGAACTTTCCTTTCAAACTGGTTTCACCCCTGACCCGATGATCAACTTCATTATTTTGAACTTTTGTCTTCTCTTTCAAAAACATACCATCCAACTTCATAGCTAATCTCTCTTCGGTAGTCGGTTGTATGTTACGTAAACGCAACTAAACAACAATTACATACAATAAACAAATTAAAAAACAAATAATGCCATTACCTAACCAGGAACTAACTGTTAACTATTAGTACACTAACACAATACTAACTTTTTTTCATAAATAAACAAAAAAGACATTTATGTATACCTGTTCAGAAGATTGGTGAAAAAATTCTCGCTGCAAATACGCGCGCTCCCGTCGAATTGTAACCTTCCATCTCAAAATACGGGGGATCGCATTGCTAGTACATTCAGCCAAAGTACCATTTGAAATATGGCAGCACTCAAAAAACCATGTCTGGAATGCCAAAGGGAATCCATCGTACCTTTGTTGCTTAGGAGCTTCGCCAATTTTACGACTTTTTTTAAAAAAAATCGCATCTTTTTAAATTACTCAGCTTGCTTTTCAAAAATTCAATAGTGGTCTGAAATAAAATTTTTCCCCAAGCAAAATCTTCATACTCCCCACTATCAACTAAATTGATATGTGATTCGCGAACATAGGATTCAGGTTTGTTATTGTACAAAAACAGCTCGATAAAATATAAAACAGCCAGCTTCAAAGCCTCGTCCTCATTTGTCCAACGCTTGAGCAAAAAACAATCCTCCAAACATTTTTTAGAAACTTTTTTAATGTCTCCAAAACAATTTGCTTTAAAATCAGACACAGAATTTGAATAAAGACTCAAATCAGAAATCCCAGTACATTTAAGCCCAGTTATTAATGCAAATTCATCAATTGAAAACTTGAGTAATGTACCAGACACTTTAATCCAAAGCTCATAAAAAACAGGTTGCTTAACCTCTCTCAACAACAAAGAATGTATCAATTGATATTGCAATTTAAACTCATTCATACCAAGAAAACTCCCAAAACAAGTTTTTGAAAATCTTTCTAAAGTTTCCGGTGCTAACATGTTTTTTATGTTTGAAATGACATCTGAACCAACAAAGTGATTAACTTTGACTGAAAAATGATCTTGAGTCTTAATATAATATTCCCAATCCTGCATATGAATAATTAAAAAACACAATCACTATACAGTTTCTAAAATCACTCCAAAACACAAGTTTGTTCATATTATTTATATTTTGTAAAATCTGGATAACCGGTAGTATATATCTGGTGAACCATTGGTAACATTAAAAATTATACCAGAAATTAACACAGACCAAGTTAAACGTAATGCACCATAAACACAGCATTAGAAAACATTGATACACCTAATATTTTTAGTTTGTTTAACAAACAATTACAAGATATAAGAAAAATTCAATTCAAACAAACTATTAACATGATTTAATAAACAATTATGAGCAAACAAATCAATAAATTAACAACCAGAAAAATAAAAACCTATAACTAATATGAAAATAAAATAAAATAACAACACTGACAAAGCCACATTGGAACAAAATTGCAACACATAAATGAAAGATACTCACAACTATAAACTAATTAAAAAAAATACCTTGATTTCAGTTAGATTAACAAGAGCTCCCTTGTCATTGCGTTTATCAGTAATTTCGAAGTCTTCGAAATCACTGTCATCTTCATCCTCGCAATTTTTATCTCTACCTTTTTTCATGGATGACTGACCTTGAACGAAATCAATTTTTCTTTTGCGAGGTAGCGTTTTCAAATTAGGAATAGAAAGCTTTTTGGTTGGGGACTCTTTGGAAACTGACCTAGTTTCTACCATTGCGAAAAGGTATTTTGAAATAAAAAAACACTGAAGAGGAAGGTCTAAGTTAACCGTTACACTATTAGAGGAAATGGAGAACTTACAGGCGAGAATCTCGGTGATCGGATGACATGCAAAACCAAAGATACGCGTATCACCGTATCTTTCAAATTTCTTTTAATGTTTTTGAAATAAAAAAAGTTCTTATTCAATATAGAAAAGGATATATGGTAATTCCCCAAAATGAAACTCTCAACCGTATATTTCTCATTATTATGGGCTAAGCCCGTAATCTGTCTAAAAATCTCAAATATTTAACGTTTTTATGGGCTTAATTGCTTATTGAAGGGACCAAATTCAAAACTGAAATTTTTGGGTCCATAACATCCAATTGGATCCAGAACAGTGACTAAATTGCGATTTGCCATGACCCCCGTTCTCCATGGTTATCCGCCCTTAATGGGGCGGGGAATCCCCATCAATTATCCCCATGGGTACGGAGATGGGGAAAAATCATTCTCCAACCATGGGGAGGGGACGGGGAGTATAGTCCCCACCCCATGGGGATCCCCATCCCCGTCCCCATGGAGATCCGATTTATATTTATGTATATTTATATTATATTATAAATTTTAGTATGTTATTTATAATTTTAAATAATTTAATATAATTTTTTTTATTAGTTTCTATTTAGTTATAAATATATAATATTATAAAAGGTAATAGTATTTTCTATAATGATTTTTTTTTCAAATATCTTATGAAAATAATAAAATTATTTATAAATTATATTTAATTGTACGGGGAACGGAGATCCCCATGGGGAATCCATGAAGATGGGGACGGGGATGATTTTATCCTCATTAATTAAATGGGGATGGGGATTCTCCATAGACGCGGGGATGGGGATGGGGATGGCTTCCCCGTCCCCACCCCGCCCCATTGCCATCCCTACTCCACAACAATCAACATCTAATTAAAGTGATGCCTCACATCATCGCAAATGTTTTTTTTTCAAATCAATTTATCAAATTAAATTTAACAATAAAATATAAGTATAATATCTTTATAATGTATAGGTTTAGTTTAATGAAAAAACAAGTTTACTATTAGTGTCTATTAGTTTACTGTTATTTTTTAAAAATTAAAATAAACTGTTTAGTTTATATAATTGTAAAATCTGCAAATATGAATTAATGGATCAGTTATGATCATTATTTTGGACGTCAAACATTCAAAATTTAAAGAATACCAAAACTCATATTTATTAGCAATTAA
This sequence comes from Mercurialis annua, assembly GCF_937616625.2. NCBI lineage: Eukaryota > Viridiplantae > Streptophyta > Magnoliopsida > Malpighiales > Euphorbiaceae > Mercurialis > Mercurialis annua. The sequence goes on along the minus strand of NC_065573.1, from coordinate 32,812,843 downwards.
AGAAATCAATAATGTCACTAACTAAAACAAAAAAATACTTATTGAACCAGAATTCAACCCAAAATTTTAAAACATTGAAAGAAAAATAATTGAACCTGAACAACATAAAAATTGTGGCGGCCACGTCAGCAGCAAAGACAGCAACAGTCATGGCATCTCCTGCGACTTCTTAGCTGAAAAAGGCGATGATGATGTTACTGGAGCATTTGACAGAAATACAAACATAAAAAGAGATATTCATGATGAAGTTGAAGAAAAAAAATGCAAGAGAAGGTAATTTTGCCATCAAAATTTACATTGTTGCAATAAATTCATATTCTCTTGTAAAAGTGAGTACTTCAAACTTTTCACCGCTACCGTAAGAATGAGATATTTATGTATTTTCACGGGTACATTCTAATTCCTCAACTCAACTATATATCAGAGTCAATTTTGTTAAATTTCATCTTAAAAGCAATTGTTGCTGAGTGAAGAGACTTAACCAATATTTAAAGAGAAAATTACATAATTATGCTAAACACGGGCTTTTTTTACACAAATGCTAACTTTTTAATTTTCTTACATTAGTGCTAACTTTTGGTTTACATTTATTAGCTAATAATAAGATATGTTTACATGTTTATCTGATGCATCATTACCCTCCACGTGTTTGTTTGATTTAATTTTTTTTCTTAAAAAATCAACACATGTAGATGCTTTTTGTTTTTTGCCTTACCTGTCACCATTTTCTTCTTTCTTTCATCAAAGGTCATTACTAACCTTTCAAAATTTCGAATTTCTTTTAAAAAACTTCATCGCTATCGGTTTGATTTACTTTTTAATTTCTAGCCACAGTTTCACATTTTTATCATTTCATTTATTTTTATTACGATTTCTTTTAAAAAAAACTTCTAGAGTAATATATAAACTATGCAATGGTTGTCTCTATTAGATTAACTCCAATTGTCGATCGGGAAAAAATTAAAAATTTAGGGTGTTAAATTAGTAAAAAAGGAAGTGAAAATGGTGATGTCGATGACAAAAACAAATTCAAATTCTAAGATGAAGGGTAAGACACTAGAGATCGGTGCTTTGGAAAAAAAATTGTAGTTTGATTGTTTCTGCCGGCAAGGATGAGAAACAAGTAGTGATTGGAGAATTTATTAAAACTATAAAGATAACTTCATTTTATTATATTTTGCATAACTTTGATTTAGGTATTTTAAGATTTAAAACTTTTTCAAGTTATTTTATTATTTTATATATATGATACCTAATTAGTCGATTATGATGAATAAGTCATCTGAGATAAGATCTTAAGGAAGATGGATTAACTATAAAAGAACGACAAACCATTGATCTTTTGTCGAATGTGATGACGTTTCGACCTTTCATTTAATAAAAAAGAACCAAAAGGCCCCTTTATTTATTTTAATTGACAGAAAAGTACGGATTTTACCAAGTCTTTCCACCTAATTCAATAAAGAGAAATTCTTAGCTGGACAAATTTTTCTAATTGTTTAATCTAAATATTTTTATTTCTATATTTTTAAAATTAAATTTAAATCTTCAATTAAACACTAGTAGTTTTAGCAATTTCTAATCTTTTTCTTTTTTAAAATTAAACCACCTCAAATTTTAAGTAATTTTTGTTGTATTTTGAATTTTATCTCTATAGTTAATTAAATCTATATACTTGTATCCATAGTATATTAAATTATATTTTGTAGGTTATTCATAAAATGGCCGAGAAAATTCTTTGCAACCAAAACTCATCAACCTCGTCATTCAATCCATTTGCTGGAAGTGTATAATTTGATAGAGTTTAATTCAATTTCTTTGTTTTATAAAAATGACAGTATATTTATTTAGAAAATATGATAGCATTGCAAATAAGAAAGAAATGTATTATTTATGTATTTAAGATTTATCATGTCTAAGATATAGTTTTTCAATAAATTCCAATAATAATATGTGACTGTGTTCGAGATACATCTTGAATACATATCAGATACATATGTTATACATATCAAATGCATGTTAGAAACAGCTCAAATACAATGTACCACCGATACATTGTAGATACATTACAGATACATCACACATACATTAATAATACATTACCGATACATCGTTGATATATTGTAGATACATCGATCGATTTTTAAACTAGTGAATCATTATAATTGTAAAGTAACTGTTGGTATATGGTTTACAATAATTGAAAATATAAGGAAATGCTTATCTGAGCGATAGTTATAACTTTTTAGCATCACTTTTTCTCGGCCATTTTATGAATTTAAAAACTAAGTTTATTCAGTCACACCTTAAAAAAATGAGATGTATATATGACGTATCTGAAATGTATCTTGGATGTATTTGTGTTTTTCTATTTAATATATAAATTATACATAGCAAAAAACAGTTCAAATGTATACATTTTAAATATATATTAATTAATTAAATGTATTTTGACATGTTTCTTACTTGTATTTGTTAGATAAATCTCTAATATTTAATTTTTATATATATATACATATATATAGGATACATATTTATATATATATGGAACACATATTTTTTTAATATGATATATGTTATAAATACATTTCAGATACACGTCATATATTTTGATAGATATATCGGAAACAATAATGCTTAAAATATGTTAGAAATATCTTGTACATACATACAAGATACACATAATTTTTAAATGTTAGGAAACTGAGCTAAAAAAATGCAACCAAATTATAAAGATGTTTATATCGAGTAACAAATTAAAATGTTATTGATGCGTAAATTTTAATTAAAATATATCATACATGTAGCTTTAATTTAAATATGTTATACATACACATTAAAAACACATTATTAATACATATATATGAGAGAGTGTGTGTGTGTATATATATATATATATTCATAATTAATAAAAGAACAAGGCACGCATCAAACATGTAGGAAGAACATTTTTTATGAATACTCTTTTTGTAACATAATTTATGTAATGCGTGAATTTTAATTAAAATATATGATACATATATCTTTTAATTTAAAATATATTATATATACACCTTCGAGACACATAAATAATACATATTAATAATATATTTATTTATTTATTTATTTATTTATTTTTGTTAAAGAAAAATGAAAAAATAATAATCAAATATGTCTTTGATACATATCTGATACATAATAGATACATAAATGATACATGTTTGAATAGTTTTGACAAACTAACGCGTGATTGGTGCACAGCTCTGATGCGCGTGGCAGACACATGTCAGACGCGTTTCTGACGCGTTTTTGACCTATTCTGACGCGTTTTTGACTTTTTTTGACTTGTTTTGTGTGTGCCATGTGTTGCATCCTCATTGGGAAGGTATTAAATGTAAAGTTTCAGCTTTTTGAGGTGCTCATGTAATATTTCAACAAACTTAGCATTTTTGTTATTTTCTTCCATTTTTTGAATATTTTTGTTATCTTCTCATATTTAAACTAGACTTGTTCATGGGCCGGGCTTCCATTCATGAACTATGTTTTTTATATTTTTACAATTTTAATCTAATAATAAAAAACAAACAAATTTTTTACTCGGGCTATTAAATTGTACTTCTTCAATCGGTAAGGTTAGTCAAGTGAATAAATTTCGAGATGTTGAGTAACGTGGTCCTTGTTTCCCTTTAGATCTGTCGCATGTAAACCCAACAAAGTGCACCGACGTTTTAAATATCTATATATCTGTATTATTCTTTTTATTATATGTTTTCTTCTCAAAAAAATTACTCTTTGCTTCTTTGCATATGCTATGTTTTTAACTTTATGATTCCAATAATTATAGTCACATGTGTGCTTTATGCTGTCAAATTAATCCAATCTTATATCAACCATTTAACAGTTTTTCTAATGTCATTTCTACGAACATACTCCTGCAAATATACACTGTAACATGGTTAGATTTCGTATTTAAATTTAGAATTTTGAAATGCTCCTTTATATTCTTGTAAATTATTACCTCAGATTCCGATTATTGTGGAATTTATAGAAGAGGATTTTTATATTTTATAAAATTATTTTCATTAAAAAGTCTTATCTTTATTTTAGCGTTTTAAATTTTCATGTATGAACATTATAAATAATAATAAAAAATTCTTTTATTATATTTGGGACAACACTTAAATCCAATATTGTTTTGCTAATTATAAGACTATCAAAACATCATCTTTTTTGTGACTGGACAAGAATATTAGACCAAAAAGTTGCTGAAAAATAAAACTTAGACTATGAATTAGCAACTTTTAAATGTGAAGGTTTAAAAATACTAAAATAGATAAAGGTGGGAGAATTTAGTGCAATTTTATTAAAGAAAAAGATTATTAAAAAATAAATAAAAATGAAGAAAAAATGGAAAGTTAGAGTAATTGGGAATTTCCATATTGTATTAAAGATGATATTGTGATGATCACTTTGTAATAATAAAAGTTTAGAGAGCCATGTGCACACACATGCATTACCATCAGTACCTTATCCTTCTGTCCAGTCCTTTGCCGTGCAATGCAAAACCTTAATTAATTCATTGCTTCACATCCATTCCAATTCCAACTATAAACCATAGATGTGACAATTTACCCTAGTTTATGTTAAAAAAAAAACAATTTACCCTAGCAAATATAAATTTTTTTGTGGGACTAAGTTATGTATTTATTTTTGGTAATAGCTAATAACCATAGGCAAATTTAAGGAGAACGGTTTTCTCTCTAATTGCCGATCATCGATTATGTATTCCGCTTAATTCTTCGATCACTGGCATTTTTTATATACGTACAAGCGTGCAAGTAATAGTGGTAGTGGCAAAGCTGATAAAAATTAACCGAACTCCGATTGATTATATTCAATTTTAAACATGGTGTATTGAATTTAATTCGCATAATTATTATTCTTAGGAAATTAATTCGCATAATTTTTGAAATAATATATAGTCCTAGTAATTTTAATTTGAAAAAGTAATCCTTTTTATGAAAATCTACAATGTGGGCTCAATTGAATCTTGAAAAAAATGTAAAAATAGTGAAGCAGAGTGTGGATTTTGGTCAAAGGGCGCAGCTTTATGTCATGTGCTATGGTCTGTAGCAGCACATGCAACGCCACGAAATTTTAGTTTTTTTGTGAATTTTTTTAACTGTAAACTGTAAAAGACAAACTGCCTTGAAAAAAAAATTGGATTTTGCTGACTCGACTTAACTAACTCTATCTTCTTCTTTAATGCACCGTCGTTTACTGTTGGAAAAATCACACTAATAGTGTCCGAACTTTTTAAAATCTTTCTTTTAGTGTCTATATTTTTGTTCTGTTCATTTAAGTACATTTAAACTTGCTTTTTTTGTATCAATTATCAAACTAGCGTTTGTAACCTATTGTAGCGGATCTTGCATATTTAATGGAAATATATTTATGAATTAATTTTCAACTTTTTTGTAAATTATTATTTTAAAATCAATTTAATTATGTTTATATTAAAAATATATTCTTAATATTGTAATTAAACTTTTTCCATTTTTAATAGCACTAGTATATAGTAGCTTTATAAATTTTAAAATTAAATTGAAAATAGAAAAGTAAATCATAATAATTACCAAAAATATCCATTTATAAGAATATTTAAATGAACAAAAATTTAATATTATAGTGTGGTTTTATCATTCGTCATATTTGTGCTTGTTTTGGGCACTATTATGGTAAGGTTTGTATTTAAGTATTTCAGGCACAATACATGTGTACGTGACAAGTACAAATATGACGAATGATTTGCCAATAGACAACATATTGGAATATATTGGACAACAATAAACAACATATTGGACAACAATAAACAACATATTGGAATATAAATTTAGAGTTAGCCAGAGTTAGCCCATTAGAGCATCAGATGGCAATTTCATCATTAGAACTTAGCTTAATTTTTTCAGCACTAGTTTAGTGATTTTTTGAGTAAGAACCATTGAAGAACGAAGATGTGCAGGGCGACGCAATTGATATCGCAAGTAATATTGTTTGTAATCTTATAAGTATTAATTATCTAATTGTTATTGTTGTTTTCTTTATGAATACGAGTAACCCCTAATTAGTGTTTAACATCTTGAAATATGTTTGTTTAGTTTTGAGGATTTACGAATTTCTACTGCTAATTGTATGTTATTTATATGGTTAATGTTTTGTTTATTTTGGCCAGTTAAACAATTGATGTATATTTAATCTTTGAATTGAGAAAGATGAAATTAAATAGATAACAGCTTATGATTTAATTGCGTAACAGTGAATTCCCTAAATAGCCTTAATAAATCTATTAGGTTGATTAGTTGATTTTATAATTGCACGACAGTGGAATGTAATCTTGATTAGTTGGTTGAATTAGGTTTTTACTAGTAATAAATTTGACAGCGCGTATTATGCAATTTGTGTTTTGTTTTGCCAAAAATGTTTTGGACTGCGAAAAAATTGAAAAAAAAGAAAGAGAAAACAGCCAAAAAAATTTTATTGACGCAATGAACTGTGCAATATAAAATTTTAAAAAGATGGAGTAGCCGTGAGATGCTATAGTTTAAAAACTATACTTAAAAATCACTAGACATATTAAATTTATATTTACATTTACATTCAAAATATAATATTCAATTTATTTTATTTTATTTAAAATTAATTTATAATTAAAATTCAGAAAATTAAATAAAAAAATGAAATGAATTCTGCATTAGAACTTAGTCATCCTTAAGTGTTTTAAGAGACCATAAAAATCCTCTCAAAAAAAAAAGAGACCATAAAAAAAAAAAACTTAGTCATCCTTAAGTGTTTTAAGAGACCATAAAACCACGTATGGCCCATCCCTAAATTTACTTTTTTATTACCAGGGACATTGGTCACTGATTGAGCAATCTACCACAGTTCCTACAAACATTTTTCGTAGGAAATGCCAAACTTTTGTCTAATCAATTTAGAAATTGCAGTGAGAAAATAAGCACTAGCTAGTTTACTGCTGTGAGTTGTGTACCACATGGCCAGTAGCATAAAGGATCACATCTAACCAAGTGTTCTAAGAACCAAATCAGATCGAATCGACAGCAGAAGATCAGTCCTACTTATAAAAATACTAATACAAATCAAAAGTTAACATAACCGAATCAAACTGTAAGAAACATTCGGTCGCTTTAACTGGTTTAATCTGCTAGAATCACGAACCGGACCACAAATGTTGGATTTTTAAAACAGTGAGCTAACTGTAAGCTCTTGGCCCAATCCCTGTTTATTTATAAAAAAATCTCTATATATACTCTACACTAGAAGGCCATTTTCAATCAATTCTTCTTCTTAACTCACATATTCACTCTACTTTTTTCTTTTTGTGTTGCTTGTTTTTATTAAAGCCATGGCTAAGTTTGTTGCTCTGTTTCTCTTGGCTCTCGTTGCTATTTCCATGCTTCAAACTTTGGTGAAGATCATCTCTTTAAACCCCAGAAAACTAAAGTTGTTAAATTTACACATAAAGTTGAAGAAATCTGACATTTTCGTCCTGTTGTTTTGTTTCAGGTCATGGCATCTAATGGACATGGAGGTCACCATAATAATCAAGTGAGCTTTTTTTTGTGATCTTTAATTTATTGTGTTGCTAGAAAATCATAATGTGGGTATTTAAAGAGTTGGTTCTTTTGTAATGGTGAATGTTGCTGTGATTTCAGGGGCGTTATGGACAAGGAAGTCTCAAGGGTTTCCGTACGTACACCTGCATTTTCTTTTCATAGATCTCTTTAACTTTCTTTGCTTTTCTATCTTTTTCTTTCTTTCCAAACAGTCAACAATTAGTTCTGCTACGGTGAAAATATTAGTTGAGAATCCCTTTTACACCCTTTAAGAATCATGAAAATAAGTCTAATTATATGAACCTTGAATTTCTAACTTTTACACTGTCCAGTAACATAAATAATTAATCTCTAATTTTCATTTTTATATGATAGCAATAAAACCAATGTGATATAATTAAAATTATATAAACGCTAGACATTAAAATTATTAGGTCGTTAATTTAATTTCTTCTAAAAACACTTTTTCTCCCCAAATATAAAAAAATAGATAGCAATAAATAAATTTAGTTAATTTTTAAATAAATAATAAAATTTAAATTTTTTTCAATTTATTAGAAATAAACAAAATATATAAATAAAATTTACAATTCTATTGAAATATTTCATACTATACTATATTGTAATTTATTTAAAATGTACAGATTCTGATCGTTGCTGCAAACAACGTTCAAATACTTCAGATATTGTAATATATTTAAGATGTTTCAATTTTTTTAAAATATTTTCAATAAGAGTTTAATGAATTGATTATGTAGGAGAATATAGTCAATGTACAATTATTAGGGATGCTATTTGGTCAAATTTACATTTGACTTTGGTCATATACTTGAAATCAACACAAATCCTATTCTTGACCTGTAATTAAGCATTGGATACTGGAACATCTTTGACTATTGTAAGCAGCAGTAATGATAATGTCTTACTAGATATTTGTGTTCTATCATTAATTATCCTTAATTATTTTCTGAAATGACCAGAATGCCCATCACAATGCACGAGGAGATGCAGTAGGACTCAGTACCACAAGCCTTGCATGTTCTTCTGTCAGAAATGTTGCAGGAAGTGCCTGTGTGTCCCACCGGGGTTTTATGGTAATAAACAAGTGTGCCCTTGCTACAACAACTGGAAGACCAAGGAAGGAGGACCAAAGTGCCCTTAAATTAATTAATCTTAATTACCCTTCTTATTTAAATCATTTTAATTTTGTAACACTAAGTATTGTGGTAGATCATCATCTACTACTAAAATGCCAACTATTTTATTTATCTGTAATTTTGTCATTTCAAGTCACTCCTTGAAGTAGTCTCATTTTAATGAGAGTGGCTAATCTATTGTTATATCATCAATGAGTTAATGAATTTCTTCCTCTATTATGGGAGTTTGAACTTATCATATGCATTATTGTATTCGTTCATGCACTAAGTTTTGTTAAACACTTTGATTTATTATAGTTCTTAAATGCAATAGTACATAATATTTATCGCATTTGAACTTGATTTATAATATTTATCAAATTAAAATTTAAAAAAGTATTAATTAATATTCTTTTAAATGTATCATTATCAATTTTAGTAAAGTTAAAAAAACACGTGAAAAGAATATTTGGGATAAATATAATAATACGTATGGACAATTTAATATGGAGTATTTAGCATATTCATATTATTCTTTTTTATATTTTTATTAGTTTAATGGAATTAATCAATTTACTTGATTAGTTTCATTTTATATTTTTAAACGTTTAAACAATTTAATTGTGATTAAAATTATTAATTTGGACAATTTAATTAAATAAAAATATTAAAATTAATAGCTTAAATAGTATAAACGTTAAAAAATAATTTAGTGAGTCGTAGGTTTAATTCCTCTATATTCGTTTTTGTGAGTTCAATTTTTTTTTTCTTCTAAAGGACTCCCCTTTTTTAGTAATAAAAAAATAATTAAATTGATCAGTTGTTGATGGTCAAATGAATTGTTATCGGAAGTTTTATATCATATATTGATTGTGGTATGTCATATTTATAACAAATCAATAAATATTTGTAATAGGACTTTTTTTAGTTATTATTTATTTTTAAATTATTAAAAATTTCACATGGCTAACACGCATGGTTTGTTGCACGAAGATATAACATACTCCTTGCTTTCATTTTTTATTGTCGCTTTAGACAAATATTTTTATCTATTAATAGTTGTCATTTTATAATTTTTACATGACTTTTATTATAATATTTCAAATATAACTTTTTTATTAAATCACTTTATTAAAAGATAGTTAAATTTTTAAAATTAATTCATCCAATAGCCGGTTAATAATTATATTTTTAAAACTAAATTTTTAATAATGGAATTTATAAATAGAATTATAAATAGAATTATATTAATTTTTATGTTTATAATTTAAAATAAAAAAATATTTTTTAATTTTAACAATTTAATTTAAATTCACAATTAAAAATGAACGGAAAAAATAATGGTTATATTGAACAATTTTGCTGTGATTGGTGGCAGCATATCCCAGATCTTTATTTCAGAAGAGATAAAATTGCATGTGGCTTTTCTTTTTGTTTAAAGAAAAAGGAAGTGATTAATGATTCAGCAAGCATCCAAAATTGTTAGTTTTGAAAGTAATGGGCATTTTGGTAATATTGATTGGCAATGCTTGTTTTACATTGGCTGATGTTGACTGAAATTAGACATGCATCCGCATGAATTGTGGATTTTTTTTTGGCTTAATACATAGTTTGACTCCTGTACTTGTACCCTTTTACCCATCTAACCCCTAAATTTAACGTCTCACCTATCGAACTTCTGAAGTTGTTAAATAATCCGATTTAACCCCTGAACTTGATAAATATGTAAGTATTGAACCCTTCGTGTCCACTTGTCACTTGAAACGTTCTAGAAGAAATTGTGTACGGAGGGGTTAAATGTTTACGTATTTATCAAGTTCGGGGGTCAAATCGGGTTATTTAACAAGTTCATAGGTTCGATAGGTGAGACGTTAAGTTTAGAGGTTAGATAGGTAAAACGGTACAAGTTCAGGGGTCAAACTATGTATTCAGCCATTTTTTTTTCAACTGATATGCCACCATATGACAAAGAGCCAAGACGATCTCTTAATTTATAATACTATATTATTTAATTCAGTTTTTTGTTTTTTGTTTTTTTAAATAATTAATCTCTAAATTCTTTAATTTTATGTTAAAGTATTTTATAATTAGCTTAATTGCTCCAAAAATCACCAACTTTCGCATGTTTTTGATATTTGACACGAACTTTAAATTTTGGCAAATAAATACACGAACTATCACTTTTTTGCATATATAACACGGACACCGTTTTTGACATAAAACGGCACCGTTTTTGACCTAAAACAGCAACGTTTTATATCTAAAACGACACCGTTTTTCACCTAAAACGGAAACTTGGTCATATATGCAAAAAATTGATAGTTCGTATATTTATATGTCAAAATTAAAAGTTCGTGTCAAATACCAAAAACACGCGAAAGTTGGTGATTTTTTGTGCATTTAAGCCTTTATAATTTAGGATTTCATTGCGAAAATTTAATTTTAAATAATTTTATCGCAACAATTAAGGAGCTCTCTAATTTATATTCCGCATCCTTTATTTCCAATTTGTATTACACGCATTTTAAAAATATAATTATGGATAATCTGATTTAAATTGAAGAGTTTATCTGTTAGTTGCTAAAAAAAACTCAACTCAAGTGACTCTGTATTATAAAGGGGACGTATTGATCCTTTCGAATTGGCTAATAATCATCTATGACTTCTGACTTTTAGGGCTACGGGCGCTAAACCCCCTAATGTTTAAAAACGGACTGAACCCCCTAAATTTTGTGTCGGCGCTCACTAAACCCCCTAAATTTCAAATATGACTAAAATACCCCTGTCCGCCTTTCTCGGTCAACTGACATTCTTAAAAAAAATCTGACATTGTTACATCAGCTGCCACGTCAGTAAAATATCTTAAAAATTTTAAACACCCAAAATACCCCTAATTTAATTTAGAAAAAGACAAAAAAAAATCAACCCAATCTAATTTAAATCATTAGATTAACCCAACAATCGATCTGACCACCCCCACTCGATCACTGCTGGAAAATATTCGGGTCATCTTCTACGATTTGAAGATGACCGGAAAATTTCCGATCATCAACAAACACCAAATCTGTTCCTCGGATGGACCGAACCCGGCGAACAATTTGAACATTACATTTTGACAATGGAAGGGTCCATTTACAACAAAGGCCCAAGTCCATTAAAAGAACCAATTTTCAAACTCCCGCCAAAGAACCTTCCCATTTTCCGTTTTAAAACAAATTCATTTTTCATTATTTCCTTTTCTTATTCAAAAATAAATGCCAATTAAAGAATTTGCAAGTTTTATCAAACCGAAATAAAGCAAACAAAGCAAAGAACCAAAACGAGTGAAAGAAATGGCGACAGAAACCGGAGACGAGGCGATGACAATGGAATCGGAGGCAGTGAGAGCAACCACTGCAACTTCTTCTACTAAAACCCCAAGGCTTTTCATTAAAGAAATGGTCATGCGAAACTTTAAATCGTACGCCGGTGAACAGCGCGTTGGTCCTTTCCACAAGGTTTTCCCTCTTTAGTTCCAGTTTTTGGCTTCATTTTCTTTTCTAGGGTTTTAAGGATGTAAAATTGGACTAATTTGAGTTATAAATTTGCTGTGAGTTTTTAAATTTTAAGAACTTTTGCTGCGTGTGTGTATCAGAGTTTTTCGGCAGTGGTTGGGCCGAATGGAAGTGGCAAAAGCAATGTGATAGATGCGATGCTTTTCGTTTTCGGAAAGAGAGCAAAGCAGGTATGCATTTATGCTATTAGGGTTAAGTTTTTATTTTCTTAATATGATTATTGTGGCTTAACTAATGATTATGCAGATGAGACTTAATAAAGTATCTGAGCTTATTCACAATTCCACAAATCACCAAAATCTGGACAGTGCTGGTGTTTCCGTTCATTTCCAGGAGATCATTGACCTGGTAATTTTTGTCTTCAGAGTTATTTATGAATGCCTTCTCGATTGATACTTTAGTTTCAAACTGTTAGCTACTGTTGTAGGATGATGGTAATTATGAAGTTGTTCCAGGGAGTGAGTTTGTTATCACTCGGGTTGCTTTACGTGATAACTCATCCAAGTATTATATTAACGACCGCGGAAGTAATTTTACCGAGGTCACCAAGAAACTCAAAGGAAAAGGGGTTGACCTGGACAATAACCGTTTTCTGATTCTTCAGGTTTGTTCTTGACATGGAATGATAAAAGCATGGTAAATATTGATCTGCAAGCTGGTTTCTAAGTGCTTTGAATTTTTGTTGCTGTTTTTACAGGGTGAAGTCGAGCAGATTTCGCTGATGAAGCCCAAAGCACAAGGGCCCCATGATGAAGGTTTTCTCGAATACTTAGAAGACATCATCGGAACTGATAAATATGTTGAAAAGATTGAAGAATCAGCCAAGGAGTGAGTATTTTGTTTAATTACTAATGTTGGAACACATTTACATGCTCTTATTTGACAATTTGAATCTACTCTGGATGAAAGTATACATTTCATCACTTATTTGTTTGAATGCAAATACTAGAATGCAAATTATCATTATAGTGAATTGCTACAATGATGAGAAGCTCAATGTCGGAATTATAGTATCGGTAGGCAAGTACTTGAAAAAACTGTAATGCGTTGTATGGTGTCCGAAAACTGTTGTAGTGACCAAGTATCTTGCAATTGCAGTGAGTGCTTAGGGTCACACTCATAACTGTCTTGATTTGTAATTGGGGATAGTTGTGAAACGTGAAATGAAATGGCGAGGTGATAACGTCGAGGGTTCACCATATGGTATTGAACATGCTGTTTTAAGAATGATTGTGCTTCTTTAGTTGTGGTGGAAATGAAAAAGTGGCGGAGTGATGCTGGTACCTAGTGGTAGGGTAGCTGGGTAGAGAAGGTGGCTCCTCTGGTACTTAGGTCATAACTGGGCCATGTTAAATTCCAGCCTAGATTTTACATTTCTTGTGACTAAAAATGTCTGCGTTTTGCTCTTTCTGTTCTTTAATCAATGCTAATAACGTCAGTTAATAGTCATTTTTTCTAACTTTTTAGTATGTTGTCATTGCTCACTTTCATTGATGCCCTTTTAGGCTAGAATCTCTAAATGAGAAAAGGTCTGGGGTTGTGCAGATGGTTAAACTAGCAGAGAAAGAACGAGACGGCTTGGAGGTTTGTCTACACTGTATATAGATTTTATTGAAATATCTTCATGAATATTTAATTAACTTGCTGGTCTTCTTATGTTGAGTAGGATGTGAAGAATGAAGCAGAGTCCTTTATGCTTAAAGAGTTATCGCTTTTGAAATGGCAAGAGAAAGCTACAAATTTAGCTCATGAGGATAATAGTGTCAAGATGGTTGAAATGCAAACAAATGTATCTAACCTAGAAGAAAACTTAAAGGCTGAAAGGTTACTATAGATATGAGAAGTACTGGATTTGTAATTTTACAATCACTAAGATAGTTGCAATTGCTGAATATTTTACATCTTGAATAGGGAGAAAATTCAAGAAAGTCACAAATCTTTGAAAGAGCTTGAGGCTGTGCACAAAATATATGTCAAAAGACAAGAGGTCTGCATTGGATGTATTTGATAGTTCTGATTACCAAATAATTGTGCATCTTGATTCCTGTTAATGATATTTGATATTCACTCTCTTACTTATGCAAAGCAAACAATTTTTGTATAGGAACTTGACATTGATCTTAGAAATTGTAAAGAGGAGTTTAAGGAGTTTGAAAGGCAGGATGTTAAATATCGGGAGGACTTAAAGCACAAGAAGCAAAAGGTCAAGAAACTTGAAGATAAACTTCAGAAGGTACAGAACAACTCAGCCTTTTTGCTATTGATGGTGCAATTTTGTCTAATTTTTATTCCTTTTTAGGACTCGACAAAGATTGATGACTTGACAAAGGACTGTGAGGACTCAACTAATATGATTCCAAAACTTGAGGAGGATATTCCAAAACTGCAAAAACTCTTGGTAGATGAGGAAAGAGTATTAGAAGATATAATAGAGAATTCCAAAGGTTATGGCTTTTCTTTTTGTGTTCATACATTCTGAAAGATCATTTTTTTTACAAATCTATCTCATTAAAATAATTATTATTCTTAGGCTTGTGAGTTGGAAGTCGTTTAAACGGCACCTCTTTTGCTTTATTTGGGCATCATCCTCTTTAGTATGTTTGTGTCTTTTTAACTAATATATTCATAGGATGGTTGATAAACAGTCGAAACTGAAAAACATCGCTCTGAGCTTGTTAAGGTCCGTGCTGAATTAGAACCTTGGGAAATACAACTTATTGATCACAGGGGAAAGCTTGAAGTTGCGTGTACTGAAAGCAAGCTTTTGAGTGAAAAGGTGAGACATGAATCTAAAAATTCAGATATGACAGTTGATATGCCTTTTATGCTATTTCCTAGTCATAAAATTGTATCATATGGTTTCATTGTTGACCCTGTACTCTTTTTTTCGATCTTGTGAGAACTTACTGAAGTTACTTTGTAAACAAAATCATAATTGTCTCAATGTGCTTACAGCATGAAGCTAGTCATGCAGCTTTTGAAGATTCACAAAAGCAGATGGGTAATATATTGGGAAGAATTGAAAATAAATCTGCAAGCATTGAAAAACTACGAAATGATGTGGAAAAGCACAAGCATGAAGCATCGGAAGCTCGTAAAGTGGAACAAGTTAGTTATATGCTGATAGCCATTTGAACAATTGTTTTACGCTTTTATTTTAGTTGGAGATAGTGTGAACTCTTCTATGCTCTTCAGGAATGCACAAAAGAACAAGAAGCTCTAATTCCTGAAGAACAAGCTGCAAGACAGAAGGTTGCAGAACTTAAATCCGTAGCTGAATCTGAGAAAAGTCAGGGCTCAGTTATGAGAGCAATTTTGCAGGCCAAGGAGTCCAATAAAATCGAGGGAATTTATGGCCGAATGGGAGATTTAGGAGCTATTGATGGTGAGCATCCTATGTTTTGATTAATGTTTTTCCCGATCTGGGTTATGATTGATGATGTCATAGTATTGGTGTATTGATCCTTTTCTTACAACTATATCCTTAATCTGCTACATTAAATTGGCAAAACTTCATAGGTGGGATGCATCATTAGATTTCTGTTTCCTCTTTGCTGTGTTATCTTTCCATAATCTTTTGTCTAGCTTTCAGTTATGCCATAATCTATCATTTGCTGTAGCATACTTTAAATTATGCCATAATCTATCATTTGTTTCTCTCAGCTCTTCCAATTTATTGATTTTTAAGGCTGCATTTATGTTTTCTTCTCTCAATTTTAGATTATCGCATTTACAATTGTGCTATGTTTTGTCATTGCAGCAAAATACGATGTGGCTATATCTACAGCATGTGCTGGACTTGATTACATTGTGGTGGAGACAACTGCTGCAGCCCAAGCTTGTGTTGAGCTGCTAAGAAGAGAGAATCTCGGAGTTTCGACTTTCATGATATTGGTATCAATTGCAAATTCTAGATAGTACCTTGTCCTTTAATTGTTTTGATCATCTGTTAGGACTTGTATCATGAGAATCTGGTGCTTTGGCCTGACAAAATGTTTCCATTAATTTGAATTACAAAGTTAGGACAAGATATTTGGTAGTCAAATTTGCTAATTTGCAGATTGAATTTTGTTATACCATTTTCCTTTTTGCATTGGCTGTACTCACCTTTGAAATGTTTAAATGATGATGGGGACTACTGCTAGCTGAAATGTTAAAGTATAACGAAGCATCTTTTTATTGATACTAAGTTCATGCTAAGTTCATGCTACAAATTTTTATTGATACTAACAGGTTAAATAGTCCTAATTTAGTCTAACATTGTAAAGTCATATACATAAGAAATGCTAAAATATCAGATTTCAGATAAGGGTTAATTGGGTTCTTAGATTTCGTGGCTATAATTTACATCTTTTTGTTAAAAGTTTGGACAAATTACATGGTACTTTATTCTCAAAATTCATTTTCTATTTCTTCGACGCAGGAAAAGCAAGTTGATCTTTTACCCAAGATGAAGTCTAAAGTAAATACTCCTGATGGAGTTCCACGCCTTTTTGATTTGGTCAGAGTTCAGGACGAAAGGATGAAGCTTGCATTCTATGCTGCTCTGGGTAACACTGTCGTAGCAAACAATCTGGATCAGGTAGATTGGAGAGCTTATGTCCAGCTCATGTTTTACGATGTTGCGTTTATTAGATGTTGCTAGTTCAGCTCTCTAGTAGACAAAAAATTGTGAATGATACACATCTAGATGTACTGATAAATCCATCTAGCTTAAAATTAAGCTTTATTTGAGTTGAATATTTAGCACTGATTGAAATATGTAGCCGACCATTAGGTGTCTGTATGAGATCATTATATGCAGCTGCTGAAACTGGTCTATAAAACAGAATATTTCTTTTGTGCTTTTAGTTGTTTTGTTTCGACTTATTTCATTGAAGAGTGGATCCGATGTCCTAAACATAAGAGAAGCTAAAGCTTCGGCTATATAGCTGTTCAAAGGATGCTGAATGAAATGTCCTAAAATACCCATTAAGTTGTGCTGACCCATTAGGAATGATCATTTCGTGTCATCCTTCTAGCTATATCCTAAAATTTACTGGAAACAAAATCCTTCTTGAAGAATAGAATGCATGGGGGATTATTATGTGCTTTGGTCTTCTTCAGGTACTACTTGCATAGGTTTTTAATGATTTCCAAAAATGAAATAGAATCTGTGCAGCATTAATTCAAATTAGTTACTTCTTCCAGGCAGGGAAGTAACGGATTGAGTTTGTTTTATCTATATAGGCAACACGAATTGCATATGGTGGAAACATGGAATTCCGGCGTGTGGTTACTCTTGACGGTGCACTTTTTGAAAAATCTGGTACAATGAGCGGTGGGGGAAGCAAGCCACGTGGTGGAAAAATGGGCACATCTATTCGAGCCACCAGTGTTTCTGCAGAAGCTGTTGCAAATGCTGAGAAGGAGCTCTCCACTTTGGCTGGAAAGTTAAATTACATTCGCCAGAGAGTAGTTGATGCTGTAAGAAATTACCAAGTCTCAGAAAAAGCAATTGCACACCTAGAGATGGAATTGGCTAAAAGTCAAAAAGAGGTAAAACATTGCTACAGTTTATGCATGTCTTTTCACGGCAGCAAAGAAAAATAAATGTAAAATGACTATGTCTCGAACAGATTGACAGTTTGAAGTCTGAACATAGTTATCTTGAAAAGCAACTTGGCTCGCTAGAGGCTGCATCACGACCAAAGAAGGACGAGCTTGACAGGCTTAAGGAGCTGAAGAAAATTATATGTTCAGAAGAAAAAGAGATTGACAGACTTACACAAGGGTCTAAAAACCTCAAGGGGAAGGTATATGAGGAATTTTTTGTGTTCTACCCTTCTGCTTAAGGTTTTGATATCCTTCTAATGTTTTGAGATGTTTTTGGTGTATGGTTAACTTTATTAACCATCCAAAAGTTCGTACTTTTCTGCAACAGTAAACTTTAGTTGAATTATTTTCTTCCTGCTGACAGGCCTTGGAACTTCAGAATAAAATAGAAAATGCTGGTGGTGAAACTCTAAAAGCACAGAAGACAAAAGTCAAGAAGATTCAGTCTGTAAGTTTTAAGATTACTTCTTAACTCTTATTATGAAGCAGTTCTTGCAACAATTTACCCTGTGGCCTGTACACAAATCAGGATATTGACAAAACAAGCACAGAAATTAACCGTCACAAGGTTCAAATCGAGACAAATCAGAAAATGGTAAAGAAGTTAACTAAAGGCATTGAGGACTCCAAAAAGGAAAAGGATCGACTTGTTGAGGAGAAGGAAAAACTGAAAAGTGTATTCAAAGAAATAGAGGAAAAAGCTTTTGCGGTTCAAGAGAATTACAAAAAGACACAGCAGGTTAGTTTTATTTACTTTGTTATTTTAACACGGTGATTCACTTGTTGGGGGTAAGTTTTACTTTTGGTTACTGTTCCATCCTTATTGCAGCTAATTGATAAACATAAACAAGAGTTGGATAAAGCAAAATCCGAGTATGAAACTGTGAAGAAAGTCGTTGATGAGCTGAGGGCATCAGAGGTACCCTGCCAATAACTTTAATTCTCACTGTTTTTTCAGTCAAATGATTAATCAGTTCAGTTAATTTTCGTCGTCTCATGGCACAGGTTGATGCCGACTACAAGTTACAAGATATGAAGAAGTGCTACAAGGAGTTCGAACTAAAGGGAAAGAATTACAAGAAAAAGCTTGATGACCTGCAAATTGCTCTTACACGACATATGGAGCAGTATGTTGATTTGTGGACTGGAGAAGTACTCAGAATTTGTGATTGCATTATCATGAAATATTTCTAATGCCGCCTTGTTCCTTGCAGAATTCAGAAAGATCTAGTAGACTCTGAAAAGCTTCAAGCAACCTTGGCAGATGACGCTCTTGCAAAAGCCTGTGACCTCAAAAGGGCAGTGGAAACTGTAGCATTGTTGGAAGCACAGCTCAAAGAGATGAATCCAAATCTGGACTCAATCTCAGAGTATGATCTTCTGTTTTACTTGTAATGCTGTGTTTTTCTTATTGACAATGTGCAATAAAAACGGTGCTTAAATGTATTATTTTTCAGATATCGAGTAAAGGTTTCATCATATAATGCACGAGTTGAGGAGTTGAATATGGTCACTCAACAACGAGATGATCTAAAAAAACAGCATGACGAGTGGCGAAAAAAAAGGCAAGCATATACTGTACACATTTAGGGTATGACCTCATATGAGGTAGGTGATTTTTATCTGACTTTGTTTTTGTTTCAGGCTAGATGAGTTCATGGCTGGATTTAATACAATATCCTTGAAGTTGAAGGAAATGTATCAGGTACAGTGGATGAGCTCTTCATGAGTGCTGTAGCTTTTGTGCTTATTCATTAGGTCTTACTCATTTTGTTTGTTACATCGGTCTTCATCTCAACACGTGTAACCTGAATTTCAATAATTACGATATAACAAAATGTTGAGGTCGGTTCCATCTGTTAATTAAATTTACCCATTTTTGGACCTTAATGTATTTGTCACAGATGATTACACTCGGAGGAGATGCAGAACTTGAGCTGGTGGATTCTTTGGATCCCTTTTCAGAAGGAGTTGTCTTCAGTGTCAGACCGCCTAAGAAGAGCTGGAAGAACATTGCCAACTTATCTGGTGGTGAAAAGGTTATATCTAATCATTGTTGATTTCTTCTGTTTTATTCTAAGCAGATAGAGCTGTTGAAGCAGTTTCAGATGCTGGATTATAATAGCATTGCATCTTTCAATTGTTTCAGACTCTTAGCTCATTGTCTCTTGTGTTTGCACTCCATCACTACAAGCCAACACCTCTATATGTAATGGACGAAATTGATGCTGCTCTAGGTGATTTTTCATTGAATTCTTGATCATAGTGTGTTGCATATTTCTATTCTACCTCGCTTTTCTCTGCTGTCTTTCGCTTGAATAGTTTAAATGGATTGCCAGATTTCAAGAATGTTTCTATCGTGGGACATTACGTGAAAGACCGAACTAAGGATGCACAATTCATAATCATCAGGTAGGCTCCATACTGATACTACTGCTGTCCTTTCTGAAAAGATAATTGCTAATTTGTATTTGAGTTGTGTATTCTATTTCTTCAATTTGCAGCCTTAGAAACAACATGTTTGAGTTGGCTGATCGACTCGTCGGAATCTACAAAACCGACAACTGCACAAAGAGCATTACAATCAATCCAGGCAGTTTTGTGGTTTGCGGAAATGCTGCTTAATTACTTCTCGATTTATAATTTATTATGCTAAGTATGATACTTCGCCATTGTCGCTCCTCTTGTACAGGCCTGATTGCAAATATCAACTCGAAATTTATTCTGGAACTTTACATTTTTATTTTGAAGAATTACTGTGCCAAGTACTAGTGCACATGGATTGTGGCTCGGACTGGTTTATTTTGTAGATGCCTTGATATGACTATGATTGCTCATTTCCTTTTAACAATTTAACTGTTTTCGAACTTATTAACAATAGTAATGCCTGTTTTATCTGTTAGTCTGACATTGGCCACATTTAAACTGTTCATTAGTCATTATTACTACATTAGATAAAAGCTGAATCTACAATATTGATGGAACTTGCAATACAAGCAGCGAATTTGGAATACAGGTACATTTTCAGCTATGGTTAAATAGACAACATTATTTGTAGTTGCAGTCTTTTTACTTTATCCCTTTAACATTTACGATGCCAGTTTTTTCACAGAGCATCTAGCGGATCTTTAATGGGAGGTTGATCTTCATCGTTACTTCTAAGTCGGCGAAGTTTTGCTGAAATGAACGGGAAAAAATGGCTTGGACTGGCTCAGTGACTCGAATGAGGTTATAAGCTAGTGATCCAAGCAATGTTTCTAGCGGTGGTCCGACAAAGTAGACCCATATCCCCTTGTAGTATGCAGTAGCAACGGCCGATCCTAGTGTTCTTGCTGGGTTCATTGATCCTCCTGATACTGGTCTGAATATCACTAGCCAGGTTCGTAAGTTTATAGCTTGAAGTACAAGTTTTAAATTTCAACCCCAAAATGTACATCTATAACAATTTTCATTAATAGCCGTGACTAAGTTTATACTATTGGGCGTCTCCAGGTTGTTTTGGTCATATAACTTCTAATGCTGGCTACATTAAAGTTCACTTAGTTGTACAAGTAGTGAGTTGTGAGATAATCCTATATCTAAAAGGCAAAAGGAAATAGTTATAAACAACTTTGTTGAAATTGATAAACATGTCTTGAATAAAAAAATTATGTTATTTTGGTCCAATAATTTTTTATAAGATTGAAGGATTTACTTGATAAAAATAAGACATAATTTATTATCTTAACATTTATTTTAGGCCAAATGTTATAAAAAGGCCAAACCTTTCATAAAAGTTTCACAAAAGTCCTGATCTTTCAATTTTGTCGATTTTGGCCAAAAACTGATTATTTGGTTTCACAAAAGTCCTGACCTTTCAATTTTGTCAATTTTGGCCAAAAATGGATTATTTGGTTTCACAAAAGTCATGAACTTTCAATATTTGGCATGCCACATAGGCGTCACATAGGCAAATTGAAATCAAATTGAGAGTTGGCCACAACTGAAACCAAATAATTTGTTTTTGGCCAAAATCGACAAAATTGAAAGGTTAGGACTTTTGTGAAACTTTTATGAAAGATTTGGTTTTTTTACAACATTTGGCCTTTATTTTACTATAAATTACTTAATATTTGAAGAAAACAAATTATAATTTGTTTGATAACAAACATAAAAACTCTTAATTTTTTTTGAAAAATTGAGTAGGTAATTGCCTAATTTTGTATATTTTGATTAATTCGTCAGAAATATAAAGTTTATTTTAATAAATTAAAGTTTATGGATCTACCTAGGGGTGTGCATCGACCAAAACCGAATTAAACGAACCCGAAATATTAGAAATTTCCAAAACCAAAACCGAACCGAATTATATTTAAACCGAACCAAAACCGAATTGAAATAATATTTTGGTTCGGTCGGTTATTTCGGTTAACCGAAATAACCAAATTTTATTAAAATTAATTAATAAAAAATAAAAAATAAAATAAAAATAATAATTTTAATACTAATTTATAATTTAAGTACAATTTTAGGGGTTTTAGTAACTAAATTCTAAAAAAATTACAAAATTACCTTAATTGTTTTTTAAAATTACAAAAATAACACAATTAATATATATAATTCGGTTATTTCGGTCTGTTCGGTTAATTCGAAAATTCCATAACTAAAACCGAACCGAACCGAATTAACCAAACTTTTTGAAAATAAAAACCGAAACCGAATTAACCAAAAATCGAACCAAATTAAAATTTCAGTTTGGTTCGGTCGGTTAATTCGGTTTTAACCAAATACTGCACACCCCTAGATCTTCCATCAACTTGCAAAATTGAATACTGAACATCTGAAAAGGAGAAAGAAAAAGCATATGAAAATATGATATCCACTTAAAAACTGTGGTTGCCCACAAGCTGACAAGCATGTACAGTGCAATTTAGGTCATTGTTTCATCCTTTAACATTCTTATGGGAAATTTCACTAGATTTTTTTTTCAAATATGGCTTTAAGGGTCTCAAATTTAGCTACGAAATTTGACTAGATAATATTATATTAGGGCTTCGTGACGATATAATATGTCACCTAATATAACTTTACAAATCTAGATGTAAAAAATAAATCTAAGTGAACAAATTTTACAGATACAAATAATAAAAATGATAAATTTTAGATCTATAACAAACTTAGAGAGCAATCCAAATTGTAAAACTTAAATCCCCTAAGCAAGAATGACGGAAATTCCAAGTTTCGTACCTTGCGAAACTCACCACTCGAAGAAGATAAACCCGAATACGGTAAATAAAACCTATTGTAAGGGTTGATAAAGCCAATAAAATAGAAAAAGAAACTAATAATATATGAAAAAATTTATTTAGTGTAAGGAGGGAAGATTTGGAGAAATTTGGAAATTAGGGCTCTCAAATTGTAATTTAACAAAAATATAAAAAAACTTACAAACAGAAAAATTAATTGGAAAAAAGAGACAATAGAAACATGGATCTTGCTTAAAAGTGTTATTTTTGCTTTCAACGATGAATTAATTCCGTTGGTGCAAGGACTGGAATTGGAAAACTTTTCATTGTTTTAAATAATTTATTTTAATATTTTTACAAGTAATAAATTGTCTAATTTTCAGTATCTAATTTTTTTGACTTTGATTAACGTTAAGGCACCGTTTGGATTGATGGATTCTAAACAATCCATGGATTTGAAAAAAATCTATCGTTTGCTTAGAAAAAAAATTAATAGAATCTATGGATTTATAAATTCCCTCATTTTCTACAATCCATCATTTTTGAGGGTTTTGATTTCCCACCTACTAGGTGAGAAAGTCCAAATCCACTATTTTTATACATGATGGATTGTTGTACTATTTATTATTTTCCATAAATAATATTAAAAATCCATTGATTTTATATTCAATCCAAATGATGGAATTTTAAAATCTATGGATTTAAATTCCATTGATTTAAAATCCATCGATTTTGCTAAAATTCATGGATTTTAAAAACCCTCAATCCAAGCGGTGCCTAAAATTTCAAAATCGCCATGTTTTTCTGAGTTTTTTTTTTGAATTCATCGGATCTCATTAAATTGAATATGAAACAGTTACATTTGTAAGAAATTTGGGAAAATTTAAAAACTAAACCCGATGACCTGACATGGAACAGACAACATGCTGCCTGATTCGCAGACCTTACTTACGAAAATAAAAATAAATTACTAATTGTTTCGCAAATTAAGTGCAGTCTTCAATCACCCTTCGTTCAAACCTCTTCAAACACCCGCAAACTCACGGCATCCGATTCAATCAACACTTGATATAACTCTTTCTAAAAAAGAGACAACAGCTCCTCTAAAAAGGAGACAACAAACCTTTCATAGAAAAAGGACAACAAACCTTTCATAAAGAAAGGATAAAGTAAAACATTCATAAAAAAGACAAACAATAGAAAATAAATAAAACTAGTATAACTCATAGACGAATCCATTTTGTTACTGAAAGATCTTCAATCTATCGTCGCTTCTTGATAATTGAATTGCGCTTCGTGATAAATTTTAATCTGTCAGAAAAATAAAAAAGAATTGGCTATTTATTATGTTTTATGACATTAAAATAATATAAACAAAAGGGGTGGCTACCGTCAATAGAAAATTAAGTTATTGACGGCTGCCGAAGAAAAAAATAAGAAAAAATTTTAGGCGGTTAGGGTTTATTAGAGAGAAAAGAGAAGAGGCATGTTTTTCTGAGTTCTTACCATTTTTTTTAATTTTGGTTTCAAACTTTTAATCTATCTAGAATGATTTTTATGGTTCGGTTTCATCCTCTATATTGGTGAATATTTACTCCTTCAATTGAAGTTTTTTTTTATTTTGTTTTATGGTTTATGGGTTTGCGAGTTTTTCTTTGTTATTACACTATATATTGTGAAAAAATTGGAATTTTCATAAAAAAATATTTTTTGTATATATTATTATTTAGCGTGATTTTATATCACTATTTTGACGTAAAAATATGGATACTGAAAAACACAAATACTTCAATATTTTTGCACGTTCCGTTTCGAAAACTGAAACAATTAAAAATTCATTCAAAATATAATCTATTATAGTAAAAATTATTATTTAAATTACCCACTAGATATTTCATGTTTAAATATTTGTGGAATTATATATTCTTTTAAATCATTTGAGATCTCTTATTTCTGCCATCAAGTTTATTATTCAAATTATCTACAATATATTTTATATTTAAATAATTGTAGAAATACATAATATTTTCGTAATATTTATAAAATATTAACTTCAATTTTTAATTAAATTTAAATATTTTTATCTGTTTTGAACTTAAATTTTAAATATATTTAATTGATATATTTCAATAATTGTCGTAAATATATAAATTAAATTTGGTATATATAAAATTTGTAACTTTTAATATTTATAAATATTTTTTATATTTCTATTATTGACACATTTTTTCCATATTTCGTGTTTTTTTATTTTTGTTTATTTTTTAATGTCATTTGACCATACCCGTTTTTATGTCTTTTTTGTATTTGTGCTACCTAGTTTTTGGCGTGATTTTATATCACTATTTTGGCGTGATTTTATATTCATTATTTTGACACTATTCTTTTACATGATGAAGTTATAATTTTTAACAATTACATTGTATATTTTTCTTTTGAAACATTAACCAACAACAATAATTTTGTTTCTACAATCAAATGTAATGCATTGGGTTAAAATTATACTATCTCAACATTTAGAACTAAAAGGATGATGAATCAATATTTTTGCTATTATATATTTACTTTATGGAAAGTGAGTAATGTAACTATTTTTTTGCTAAAACCCATGTTACTTTTATATAATTATTTAATAATTTATTAGATCATCAATAAATATTAAAATAAAATAATTTTTTTGGCAACAGCTTACTTGTAAATATTTAATAGATTTTATATAGTTATTTTTTTAATTTTATCTATGTTACCGTTAGATGAAAATGATTTCATCTAACGGTTGAAAATGGATAAAGTAACTTTTAATTTGTTAAAATTAATACAGTAACTATAGAAGATGTATTAGCAAGTTGACCATAATTTTGATCTTTGTAGGAGTTTGACTTTTTTAATTGTGGCTGACTTATTGAAATTTTAAACGTTGACAGAGAAGCTGTTATTCACAGAGTCATTCCATGAGATCATAAGTTCTTCTTTTAATGATCAAGGATTATTTGTGTGATAAATTTTTTTAATATATTATTACTATAATTGGATGTTCCATTTGGTGGCCAAAAAAGTCTTTGTCGATGACTGTATTTACACCTCTCATCATTTGATTTTGGAATGGATGACTCGATAGTGTTGAGGGGTTGTTTTATTGATGCATCTTTTCACACTTCAGTTAATGAAATTTAATCTATGACTAAAAAAAAAGACTTTCAAACATTATTTTTGTAAATATTTTAGAGCAAATTACTTTAAAACCCCTCACGTTTGTCATAATTCACGATCTGTCACCTCTTGTTTGGAAATTAAACGATTTGGTACCTCGGTTTTGATTTTGTAAATTATAAAGTTCTTATTTTAGTTCCGTTAATAATTTAAAATTTACTTTCAAATGATTTGGTACCTCAATTTTAATTATATAAACGATTTGGTACCTCAGTTTCAGTTATATAAACGATTTGGTACCTCACATTTCATTCCATTAACGAAATAGTACCTATATTTAACAGAAGGGTTTTAAAGTTTACAAAATCAAAACCGAGTTGTCAAATCGATTGATTTTCAAATAAAGGGTACCAAACTGTAAATTATGATAAATGTGAGGAGGCTTAAAATAGTTTGCTCAATAGTTTATGCGTTCCCGTTATTCATGTAAAAATCTAATTTGTAATTTTATCAAACTGAAATAAAGCAAACAGAGCAAAGAACCAAAAAGAGTGAAGGAGAGCGGACGAGGTTGAGTCAGAAATGGCGACGGAAACCGGAGACGAGGCGATGGCAGCCGAATCGGAGGCAGTGAGAGCAACCATTGTTACTTCTTCCAATAAAACCCCAAGGCTTTTCATAAGAGAAATGGTTATGCGAAACTTCAAATCATACGCTGGTGAACAGCGCGTTGGTCCTTTCCACAAGGTTTTCCCTCTTTAGTTCCAGTTTTTGGCTTCATTTTCTTTTCTAGGGTTTCAAGGATGTAAAATTGTACTAACTTGAGTTAAAATTTTGCTCTTAATCTCACGAATTTTAAATTTTAAGAAATTTTGCTGAGTGTGTATATCAGAGTTTTTCTGCAGTGGTTGGACCGAATGGAAGTGGAAAAAGCAATGTAATCGATGCAATGCTTTTCGTTTTCGGAAAGAGAGCAAAGCAGGTAACAATTATCTATTATAAGTATAACATTACAGGTTCATATTTTTTAAATTGGTTTATTGTAATTAGCGTTTGGTTTTGAATTTCTTGATTTGATTATTGTGGCCTAACTAATGATTATGCAGATGAGACTTAATAAAGTATCTGAGCTTATTCATAATTCCACAAATCACCAAAATCGGGATAGTGCTGGTGTTTCTGTTCATTTTCAGGAGATCATTGACCTGGTAATTTTTGTCTTCAAAGTTACTATTTTAATGCTTTCTTGATAAATACTTTAGTTTTAAACTGTTATCTACTGCTGTAGGATGATGGAAACTATGAAGTTGTGCCAGGGAGTGAGTTTGTTATCACTCGGGTTGCCTTGCGTGATAACTCATCCAAGTATTACATTAATGACCGTGGAAGTAATTTTACTGAGGTCACCAAGAAACTCAAAGGGAAAGGGGTTGACTTGGACAATAATCGTTTTCTGATTCTTCAGGTTTGTTCTTGACATGGAATGATATAAGCGTGGTAAATATTGAGCTGCAAGCTGGTTTCTATGTGTTTTGAAATTTTATTGCTGTTTTTACAGGGTGAAGTTGAGCAGATTTCATTGATGAAGCCCAAAGCACAAGGGCCCCATGATGAAGGTTTTCTCGAATACTTAGAAGACATAATTGGAACTGATAAATATGTTGAAAAGATTGAAGAATCAGCCAAGGAGTGAGTTTTTGTTTTGTTGTTAATGCTGGAACACATTTACATGCTCTTATTACAATTTGAATCTTCTCTGAATGGAAGTATACATTTCATCACTTGTTTGTTGGAATGCAAATACTAGAATGCAAATTATCAGTATTGTGAATTGCTACAATGATGAGAAGCTCAATGTTGGAAGTATAGCAACAGTAGGCAAACACTTGAAAAGAATGTAATGTGTTGTATGGTCTCCAAAAACTGTTGTGGTGACCGAGTATCTTGCAATTGCAGCGAGTGCTTATGGACAGGCTCATAACTATCTTGATTGGTATTTGGGGGTAGTTGTGAAACGCGAAGTAAAATCGTGAGATGATAACATCGAGGGTTCACTATATGGCAGTGAACATGCTTTTTTGAGAATGATTGTGCTTCTGTAGTAGTGGTGGAAATGAAAAAGGGGCACGATGATGCTGGTTGCTAGTGGTAGGGTGGCTGGGTAGAGAAGGTGGCTTCTCTGGTACTGAGGTCATAATTGGGTCATGTTAAATTCCAGCCTAGATTTTACATTTCTTGTGACTGAAACTGTCTGCGTTTTACTCTTTCTGTTCTCCTATCAATGCTGACAATGTAATTTAACATTCATTTTCTAACTTTTTTTGTATGGTACACTTGCTCATTTTCATTGATGCCTTTTAGGCTGGAATTTCTCAATGAGAAAAGGTCTGGGGTTGTGCAGATGGTTAAACTAGCAGAGAAAGAACGAGACAGCTTGGAGGTTTGTTTATGTTGTATATAGATTTTATTGAATTATCTTCATGAATATATATTTAACATATTGTTCTTCTTATGTGGAGTAGGATGTGAAGAATGAAGCAGAGTCCTTTATGCTTAAACAGTTATCACTTTTGAAATGGCGAGAGAAAGCTACAAATTTAGCTCACGAGGATAATAGTGCCAAGATGGCTGAAATGCAAACAAATGTATCTAACCTAGAAGAAAACTTAAAGGCTGACAGGTTACTTTAGATAAGAAAAGTGCTGGATTTGTATTTTTGCAATCACTAAGATAGTTGCAATTGCTGAATTTTTTTACATCTTGAATAGGGAGAAAATTCAAGAAAGTCGTAAATCTTTGAAAGAGCTTGAGGCTGTGCACAAGACATATGTCAAAAGACAAGAGGTGTGCATTGGACTTATTTGATAGTTCTGATTACCAAATAATTGTGCATCTGGATTCTTGTTAATGATAGTTGAAATTTACACTCTTACTTATGCAAAGCAAACTTTCTTTATGTAGGAACTTGACATTGGTCTTAGAAATTGTAAAGAGGCGTTGAAGGAGTTTGAAAGGCAGGATGTTAAATATCAGGAGGACTCAAAGCACAAGAAGCAAAAGATCGAGAAACTTAAAAATAAACTTGAGAAGGTACAGAACAACTCAGCTTTTTTGCTATTGATAGTGCAATTTTATCTAATTTTTATTCCTTTTTAGGACTCGGCAAAGATTGACGACTTGACAAAGGACTGTAAGAACTCGAGTAATATGATTCCAAAACTTGAGGAGGATGTTCAAAAACTGCAAAAACTCTTGGTAGATGAGGAAAGAGTATTAGAAGATATAATAGAGAATTCCAAAGGTTATGGCCCTTCTTTTTGAGTTCACACATACTGAAAGATCATTTTTTTACAAATCTATCTCATTGATAATTATTACTCTTAGGATTGTGATGTAGAAGTAGTTTAAACTACATCTCTTCTGCTTTATTTGGGTATCATCCTCTTTAGCATGTCTGTGTCTTTTGAACTAATATATTCTTAGGATGGTTGATAAACAGTCGAAACTGAAAAATATCGCTCTGAGCTTGTTAAGGTTCGTGCTGAATTAGAACCTTGGGAAAAACAACTTATTGATCACAGGGGAAAGCTTGAAGTTGCATGTACTGAAAGCAAGCTTTTGAGTGAGAAGGTGAGACATGAATCTTAAAATTCAGTAATGATTGATAATATGCCTTTTATGTTATTTCCTAATTATAAAATTGTATCCTGTGGTTTCAATGTTGACCCTGTACTCTTTTTTCGATCTGGTGAATACTACTGAAGTTACTTTGTTAACAAAATCATAATTGCCTCACTGTGCTTACAGCATGAAGCTAGTCATGCAGCTTTTGAAGATTCACGAAAGCAGATGGGTAATATATTGGGAAGAATTGAAAATAAATCTGCAAGCATTGAAAAACTACAAAATGATATGGAAAATCTCAAGCACAAAGCATCGGAAGCTCATAAAGTGGAACAAGTTCGTAATATGCTGATAGCAATTTGAACAGTTATTTTACGCTTTTATCTTAGTTGGAGATAGTGTGAACTCTTTTATGCTCTTCAGGAATGCACAAAAAAACAAGAAGCTCTAATTCCAGAAGAACAAACGGCAAGACAGAAGGTTGCAGAACTTAAAACCATAGCTGAATCTGAGAAAAGTCAGGGTTCAGTTATGAGAGCAATTTTGCAGGCCAAGGAGTCTAATAAAATAGAGGGAATTTATGGCCGAATGGGAGATTTAGGAGCTATTGATGGTGAGCATCCTAAGTTTTGATTAATGGGGATCCCAATCTGGATTATGATAGATGATTACATAGTGTTGGTGTATTATTGTTCCTGTTTATACAACTATATCCTAAATCTGCCAGATTGGCAGAACTTCATCGGTGGAACGCATCATTAGACTTCTGCTTCCTTTTTGATGTGTTATCTTTCCATATTCTTTTGTCTAGCTTTTGATAGGAGAAGAGTTTTTTTTTTTGGGTAGTGGGCATTTCCCTTTTCATTTTCTGTAGCTATTGTAAATTATGCCATAATCTATCATTTATCACCCTATAAACTCAACTGTCTATTTAGGATCAATCTTTTTTGCACTTCTAAGAAGCTTGTTTTTCTCAGGTTTTCCAACTTATGATTTTTAAAGCTGCATTTGTGTCACCTTCTCTCAATTTTTGATTGACGCATTTACACTCGTGCTATGTTTTGTCATTGCAGCAAAATATAATGTGGCTATATCTACAGCATGTTCTGGACTTGATTACATTGTGGTGGAGACAACTGCTGCAGCCCAAGATTGTGTTGAGCTGCTAAGAAGAGAGAATCTCGGAGTTTCAACTTTCATGATATTGGTATCAATTGAATTTTTTTGGACAGTACCTTGTCCTTTAATTGTTTTGATCATCTGTTAGGACTTGTATCATCAGAGTCTGGTACTTTGGCCTCACAAAATGTTTCAATTTATAGGAATTGCAAAGTTAGGATAAAATATCTGGTAGTCAAATTTGCTAATTTGCAGATAGAATTTTGTTTTTTCATTTTCCTTTTTTCACTGGCTGACCTCGCTTTTGAAATGTTTAAATGATGATGGTGACTTTTGCTAGCGGAAATGTGAAAGAATAATGAAGCTTCTCTATTGTTGATACTAAGTTCATGCTACAAATTTATTTTGACATTTTTTTCCTTATCTAAAACTAACATGTTTGACAGTCGTAATTAGTCTAACGTTGTAAAGCCTATATGGCTTAGAAATGCTAAAATATCAGATTTCAGATAAGGATTAATTGGGTTCTTAGATTTCGTAACTATACTATACCTCTTTTTGTTAAAAGTTTGAACGCATCACATGGGGCTTTATACTCAATTCATTTTCTGTTTCTCTAATGCAGGAAAAGCAAGTTGATCTTTTGCCGAAGATGAAGTCTAAAGTAAACACTCCTGATGGAGTTCCACGCCTTTTTGATCTGGTCAGAGTTCAGGACGAAAGGATGAAGCTTGCATTCTATGCTGCCCTGGGCAACACTGTTGTCGCAAACAATCTGGATCAGGTAGATTGGACAGCTTATGTCTAGCTCATGTTTACTATGTTGTGTTTATTTGTAAATTCTCAAAAGGTAAGATCCAATATTTCATGTCTCTAGTTTAACTCTCTAGCAGGCAAAAAATTGTGAATGATACACATCCTGGTCTACTGATAAATCCATCTTGCTTATTCCATCTAGGTTGAAATTAAGCTTTAGTTGGGCTGAATATTTAGCACTAATTGTAATATGCAGGATGCAGCTCCTGAAGCTGGTCTACAAAACAGAATATCATTTTTGTGCTTTTTGTTGTTTTGTTTTGACTTATTTCATTGAAGATTGGATCCAAATTCCAATGTCCAAAACCTAAGAGAAGCAATTTTTTTGGCTTTATAGCTGTTGAAAGGACTCTTAATGAAATGTCCTAAAATACCCAGTAAGTTGCGCTGACCCATTAGGAATAATCATTCACTGCCATACATCCTTCTAGCTATATCCTAAAATTTAATAGAAACCAAATGCTTCTTGAAGAATGGAATGTATGGGGGCTTATTGTGTGCTTCGATCTTCTTCAGTTACTAGCTGCATAGATTTTTCAATGATTTGGAAAAATGAAATAAAATATTTGCAGCATTCATTCAAATTGATTACTTCTTCCCAGGCAGGGAAATAACAGATTGATTTTGTTTCATTAATATAGGCAACACAAATCGCATATGGTGGAAACATGGAATTCCGGCGTGTGGTTACTCTTGATGGTACACTTTTTGAAAAATCTGGTACAATGAGCGGTGGGGGAAGCAAGCCACGTGGTGGAAAAATGGGGACATCTATTCGAGCCACCAGTGTTTCTGTAGAAGCTGTTACAGATGCTGAGAACGAGGTCTCCACTTTGGCTGGAAAGTTAAATTGCATCCGCCAAAGCGTAGTTGATGCCGTAAAAAGTTACCAAGTCTCAGAAAAAGCAATTGCTAACCTTGAGATGGAATTGGCTAAAAGTCAAAAAGAGGTAAAAACATTGCTACAGTTTATGTATGTCTTTTCACGGCAGCAAAGAAAAATAAATGCAAAACGACTAACTCTCAAACAGATTGATAGTTTGAAGTCTGAACATAGTTATCTTGAAAAGCAACTTGGCTCGCTAGAGGCTGCATCACGACCAAAGAAGGACGGGCTTGACAGGCTTAAGGAGCTGAAGAAAATTATATGTTTAGAGGAAAAAGAGATTGACAGACTTACACAAGGATCTAAAAACCTCAAGGGGAAGGTATATGAGGAATATTTTGTGTTCTACCCTTGTGCTGAAGGTTTTGATTTCTTTCTATAGTTTTGAGATGTTTTTGGTATATAATTAGCTGTATTTTACCATCCAAAAACTCATAATTTTCTGTAATAGTAAACTTTAGTTGAATTATCTTTCTTCCTGCTGACAGGCCTTGGAATTTCAGAATAATATAGAAAATGCTGGTGGTGAAACTCTAAAAGCACAGAAGAAAAAAGTCAAGAAGATTCAGTCTGTAAGTCTTAAGATTACTTTGATATTCTTAACTCTTATTAGTAAGTAGTTCTTTGCAACAATTGACCGTGCACACAAATCAGGATATTGACAAGACAAGCACAGAAATAAACCGTCACAAGGTTCAAATTGAGACAAATCAGAAAATGATAAAGAAGTTAACTAAAGGCATTGAGGACTCCAAGAAGGAGACGGATCAACTTGTTGAGGAGAAGGAAAAACTCTCGAGTGTTTTCAACGAAATACTGGAGAAGGTTTCTGCTGTTAAAGAGAATCCCGAAAAGACACGGCAGGTTAGTTTTATATGCATTTTCATTTAACACGGTGATTCATTTGTTGGGGGTAAGTTTTACTTTTGGTTAATGCCCCACCTTTATTGCAGCTAATTGATGAACACAAGGAAGCGTTGGTTAAAGCAGAATCTGATTATGAAACTGTGAAGAAAGTTGTTGATGATTTGTTGGTTAAAGCAGAATCTGAGTATGAAACTGTGAAGAAAGTTGTTGATGATTTGAGGGCATCGGAGGTGCTCTGCCAATAACTTTAATTCTTACGGTTTTCTTTTGGGTCAATTGATTAATCAGTTCAGCTAATTTTCATCATCTCATGGCACAGGTTGATGCCGACTACAAGTTACAAGATATAAAGAAGGGCTACAAGGAGTTGGAACTGAAGGGAGAGAGTGACAAGAAAAAGCTTGATAACCTGCAAAGTGCTCTTACACGACATATGGAGCAGTATGTTGATTTGTGGAGACTGGAGAAGTACTCAGAATTTTTGATTGCATTATCATGAAATATTTCTAATGCCGCCTTGTTCCTTGCAGAATTCAGAAAGATCTAGTAGACTCTGAAAAGCTTCAAACAACCTTGTCAGATGACGCTCTTGCAAAAGCCTGTGACCTCAAAAGGGCAGAGGAAACTGTAGCATTGCTGGAAGCACAGCTCAAAGAGATGAATCCATATCTGGACTCAATCTCAGAGTATGATTTTCTGTTTTACTTGTTATGCTGTGGTTTTCTTATTGACAATGTGCAACAAAAACTGTGCTTAAATGTACTTATTTTTTCAGATATCGAGTAAAGGTTTCCTCATATAATGCGCGAGTTGAGGAGTTGAACATGGTCACTCAACAACGGGATGATCTAAAAAAACTGCATGATGAGTGGCGAAAAAAAAGGTAAGCATATATCCTGTAAATATTTAGGATGTGTTCTCATATGGGGTTGGTGATTGTTATCTGAATTTGTTTTTGTTTCAGGCTAGATGAGTTCATGGCTGGATTTAATTCAATATCCTTGAAGTTAAAGGAAATGTATCAGGTATAGCGGATGAGCTCTTCTTCATGCGTGTAGAGATTGTGCTTAATTGCTTATTCCTTAGGTCTTCCTCTTTCGTTTTCCGCGTTGATCTTCATGTCAACACGCATAACCTGAATTTCAATAATTATGATATAACAAAATGTTGAGGCCGGTTCCATCTGTGAATTGAAATCCATTTTTGGATGTTAATGTATTTGTCACAGATGATTACACTGGGAGGAGATGCAGAACTTGAGCTGGTGGATTCTTTGGATCCCTTTTCAGAAGGAGTTGTCTTCAGTGTCAGACCGCCTAAGAAGAGCTGGAAGAACATCGCCAACTTATCTGGTGGAGAAAAGGTTATTTCTAATAATTGTTGATTCTCTTTTGTTATATATTCTATGAGCACATAGAGCT
The DNA here is from genome assembly GCF_937616625.2 of Mercurialis annua. Classification (NCBI taxonomy): domain Eukaryota; kingdom Viridiplantae; phylum Streptophyta; class Magnoliopsida; order Malpighiales; family Euphorbiaceae; genus Mercurialis; species Mercurialis annua. The sequence goes on along the minus strand of NC_065573.1, from coordinate 32,777,837 downwards.
GTTTTATTATTTTTAGATGTTGGGTTATAATAGCATTGCATCTTTCAATTGTTTTCAGACTCTTAGCTCATTGTCTCTTGTGTTTGCACTTCATCACTACAAGCCAACACCTCTATATGTAATGGACGAAATCGATGCTGCTCTAGGTGATATTTCATTGAATTCTTGATCATAGTGTATTGCATATTTTCTCTTCTACCTTGTTTTTCTCTGTTGTCTTTCGCTTGAATAGTTTAAATGGATTGCCAGATTTCAAGAATGTTTCTATCGTGGGACATTACGTGAAAGACCGAACTAAGGATGCACAATTCATCATCATCAGGTAGGCTGGATACTGACACTACTACTGTCCTTTCTGATAAATAATTGCCAATTTGTATTTGAGTTGTGTATTATATTTCTTCCATTTGCAGCCTTAGAAACAACATGTTTGAGTTGGCTGATCGACTTGTCGGAATTTACAAAACCGACAACTGCACAAAGAGCATTACAATCAATCCAGGCAGTTTTGTGGTTTGCGGAAATGCTGCTTAATTACTTCTCGATTTATAATTTATGATGCTAAGTATGATACTTCGCCATCGTGGCTCCTCTTGTACAGGCCTGATTGCAAATATCAACTTGATATTTATTCTGGAACTTTACATTTTAATGTGAAGAATTACTGTGCCAAGTACTAGTGCACATGGATTGTGGCTCGGACCGGTTTATTTTGTAGATGCTATGATAAGATCATGATAACACGTTTCCCTTTAACAATTAAACTGTATTCTAACTTATTTACAATAGTAATGGCTGTTTTATCTGTTAGTCTGACATTGGCCACATATAAATTGTTCATTAGTCATTACTACATTAGATAAAAGCCGAATCTACAACATTGATGGAACTTGCAATACAAGCAGCGAACTTGGAATACAGGTACACGTTCTAGCTATGGTTCAGATAGACAATATAATTTCTAGTTGCAATCTTTTTACTTCATCCCTTTTACATTTATGATGTCAGTTTTTTCACAGTGCATCAAGGGGATCTTTAATGGTAGGTTGATCTTCATCGTTACTTCTAAGTCGGCGAAGTTTTGCCGAAAATGAACGGGAAGAAATGGCTTGGACTGGCTTGTCAGTGGCTCGAATGAGATTATAAGCTAGTGAACCAAGCAATGTTCCAAGCGGTGGTCCAACAAAGTAGACCCATATCCCCTTGTAGTATGCACTAGCAACGGCCGGTCCTAGTGTTCTTGCTGGGTTCATTGATCCTCCTGATACTGGTCTGAATATCACTAGCCAGGTTCGTGAGTTAATAGCTTGAAGTACAAGTTTTAAATTTAAATCCCAAAAATGTTTTTTAAGATTGAGGAATTTACTTGATAAAAATAAGATATAATTTATTATCTTAACATGTATTATACTATAAATTACTTCATATTTGAAGAAAACATATTATAATTTGTTAGATAACAAACATAAAAATTCTTATTTTGTTTTTTTTTTTTTAAATTGAGTAGGTAATTGCCTAATTTTGTCTTATATTTGGACTGTTTTGTCATAAAAATAAAGTTCTATTTTTCTCAGTTAAACCACTCAACTTTTGTATTTTCTATTTAAACATAACTGATAAAAAAATATAAAATTGTTAAACCACATTTTCATAATTTTTTATTCAAGACTCCATTATCAATTTTGTTATAATTATGGAGATTAATTAATTTTACCTATTTAAAATATTCAGCTAAATTTTTCAATTTTTGGCTTACCCGGCCAAGATGGATGTTATACACACTGCAGAGCCAACTGCTAAGCCAGCTAACTCTCCTATCTGCCAAAAATAAAATAAAAATCAACAATAAATATGAAAGAAATAAAAAAAATGAAAGAAATAATTTTGGATGATGTCATATTACAGCTTTAGTATCAGTTGCCACAGCAGAAGTGACGAACATCATAGTAAATGTAACCACAATTTCCATTACAAGAGCTTGAAATTCTGAACCTGAAGGTGAAGTGGTTCCAATATGTTTTATAGGATGCAGTAGCACTTTTAATGTAAATGATGCACATATTGCTCCTGTTAGTTGTGCGGCTGCATAAAATGGCACCTGCACTCACAAAATGAAACCGATTTAAAATTAGAAATGGCTAAACTGTTAATCAAATTAAAGAAAAGAAAAGTTAGAGAAAAAAATCTAAATATATATTTATAGAAACATATGGATGATTGGTATTGTCATTTGGCAAAAGTTATAGAGGGCTTGAGTTTGAATTTTCACACTGCCACATTTATTTAGACGAGAGTTTATTATTTTTATGCCGAATTTGATCCAATTTCATTCAGATTAGACAAGATTGGTTCAAAATTTCCATCAAGGGTTTATAAAATCAATGAAGTACGGAAAGGGATGGAACAATTTGAATAGAAAATTAGAAAAATTTAAACGGTATGCAATGATCTGAAGAAAAAAAAGATTGGACCTGTCCTTAACTGACGATTTGATTCGGTCCCTGATAAATAATAAAGAAAAGAAAATTATGTATATGTATTCATAAATTTCTAAATTAGATAAGGTGTACAGTTTAGAGATGCGACTGGAAGTTTGGTGTGTGCGAGACAAGTCTGGTTGGATGGAGGGATCGATCCTCATGTTGCTGAATTGATAGGTATTCGGGAGGCTCTTAGTTGGTTGAAAGGATGGAATAATGTTATAATCGAGTCTGATGCTTTGCAAGCTATATTAGATATTAGAAATCCGGAGTTAGTGAAGGATGATTTTCTAGTAGGAAATTGCGTTTTTTAGCGAAACAGTTTAGTTGTTTGTCTTTTTTATTTATAAGGCGATCTGCGAATCAAGCCGCGCACTTGTTAGCGTGTGATGCTCGTTCCTTGTCAGGTCATCAGGATTGGTTTTCGAACTTCCCCGAATTCTTACGCATGTAACTGTTTCGTTTATCTTTCTAATTCGATTCGAGATTCAAAAAAAAAAAAAAGATAAGGTGTACAGTTAGTCAAATGCATCTGAATAATTGATGACTTTTGTATTTGATTTAATTCTTCAACTAATTTGTCATTTTTCTAGAGAAATATAGAATTCATTGATGGCAAATATGAAAGAATTTTGTTAAATTATATCATTATTTGCAGATGGGTAAGCTATTCAAATATGCTAAAAATTGATCAGAAGGAAAATAAACATTATCTATTTAAAAAAAATTATCCAAAACTGTTAAGAATTAGTCTAATTACTCCGGGCATGTAATAAATTAGGCTAATTTGTAGATAACGACCAAGTAATAAGAATTATTTTGGTTAGATAAGAATTAAATGTTGTGTATGCTGAACGTGTGTCCACCATTTTTTTTATAATTGGAAAGAAGACCGTTTATTGAAAGAATAGAGCCTACGACTTAATAAAATACTGCCTAATTAGTACATTTGGTTCACTTAATAGTTTCTGTTAGGTGAGATATAGGGTATACCTCATTGATAATAATTTCCTCTTTTTTATTTAATTTCTTATTATGTTCACAAAAAATTAAAATTTTGTTCTCTCAAATAATTTTCTCAATAAATGATGTGCAAGTTATTGTGGCTATAGAATAAACTAATAGAACCTGAAGGTGATGAAAGCTAAGGGTCTAAATTGTTGCATTGCATTACTGTCATGTGCCTGTCACCATATATGCATGGCTCTATATTGTCTGCCTGTCGATAAAACCTAACCATATCAAATTTAATGCAGATTAACAGAAACTCAACTAACCCATGGCTTGTATTTTCAGAATTTACGGAGGACTCGATCCGGATCATATTTATTTATTTATTTATATAGTTTAGAATAACTTACTATCAATTAGTGTTTTAAAAATCAAATTTATGGCTGAACCGGCGTGGCTATGGATTCTCGATTCAACTAATAATAGTAAAAGATAGTAACCTGTTTCCATGGAAAATGTCTGACAGCAGCAAAAGCTAGAGTGACGGCAGGGTTCATATGTGCACCGGAAACATGTCCGACAGCATAGATCATGACAGTAACTATAAGCCCTCCTGCTATGGAAGCTCCCAGTTTTGATATTCTCTGTTCGTCACTTGAGCTTACAGCACCACTCCCGCATGTCACGAACACCATTAAATACGTTGCTATCACTTCTGCTACCACCTGTATATCAGTTTAACAAAACAACCCATGTCAAATACAAACCATTCCTGTTTGTTTCCCAGGAAAATAGATATGAGAATTAGTGGATACCTTTTTGATAAAACGAGGAGGGTAATGGTTTCGAAATGATTGGACAAGACGGAAGCATGGGGTTTTATCAGATTCTGGGTTCTCCAATGAGATCAAATCTTCCGCCGGTGAAGTTGATGATGCTGAAATGCTATTATGATATTTCATATCTGTGGTAGCCATTTTTTTTTGCTAAAGATAGACGAAAGATGTATATATCTATGGAATTAATGATATAATTTGATAAAGAAAAGTCTGCAAAGAATTGAAATATATAAAGAGGAAATCAAGAACGATCGAAGGATTAACAAAATATTCTCAAGTAAACATCAAGAAACTCAACTTGCATATTTATATATGCCTTCGACAGGAAGTCTGATGTCCATCCTTTTACTAAATTATGATAATAGTTAGTATATTAGTAGTTCTTTTGTTACTGTAAATATTTCCATTACTGGCAAATAGATTGCTCCGGCCCAAAACATTGCAATTGGAGTTGGCTAGCTATATATTCAGTTAGGAAAATTATTAGAATTCTAAATTATTTTTGTGATGGTTTAAAGTAAATTATTATTTGCAATGATTTAAATTATAATGTTGTTTGAAGAACTAACCGTGTAGCATATGGAATCAATGAAATAAGAAATTCTATTCGTTTTGAATCACGGGCGTGCTAAGAAAAGCTATGAATACTAGAAGACCATCATCGCCTGCACCATAACTGTGCTCGAAACTATATATGGTGATCACAAATAGCACTATGACCTACACTATGACCGTGGTGCAAAATGTGATGGTCTGAAGAACATCATGGGCAACACCGCGATTCTGCATTCTACTGTTTATGTCAAATTAATTACAACAATTATGATAAAATATTATTCGAACGATTTCTCGTACAAGTGATTTAACATTAAAAAAACTCGTAAAGCTTAGATGGAGAATGAAGTTATTGATTTGCTGTGCTAGTGATGGTCAATTTTTTTGAAATAGGTAAGATTATTAGTAAGTTCTTTTGAAATAGGTGAGATCAGTAGTTTCTAGTCTAAAAATCTGGCTGGCCTAACCCTTCAAGTCACTAATGAGCAAATTTAAGACAGACTACTAGGACATATAAAATTTTACAAGGAGATTTTTTTGGTCTGAGAGAGCCATTCATTCTCAACAGTGCAAGAAAAAAAAATACGACCTTTACAAATTCTTTTTTAATGATTTTTATAGAGTTTTGTATAATAAATGATTGAAAAATCTTTTTACTCTTTTGATACTATAGATAAACAATTTTTAATTTCCTTGTTAATTATTACGAGAGTTTGTTCGAATAAAAAATTTATTTGAGTATAGTTGGGTCTTAATAAATTACATTGACAACATAAAAAGAAATATTTATCAATAACGAGTTTAGACAAAACATCATTCAGATTTATTTGGATCAATAAAACTAATATTATTTAGAGGTAATTTGTTAAGGATTAATAAATTATTTTTATATTGTCATTGAATGTTAGGTGATTGACAAAAACAACAATGAAATATTAATTTTCTGCTTACAATCGGTCTTTACAGTAAAACTTGATTTGAGTAAGTTTTTCAGATTCATTATTTGAAATTTTGGAGCAGTTTTTATGGTTTATTCAAGGACTATTGATAATTTTTTTAAAATGAGGAAAAGGTTTTATACAAGAGATTGATTGATCTCTATTTGTTCAAACTATATAGTTCTTTTTTATTTCAACTTGTAAACAAATTCACCGGAAAATTTTGAATATTGAATTATTCAAAGGGCAAGTGAAAATTCATTTTCATCGTGCTCCAACAATTGGTCACTATTACTTACAAATTATTTTAACATATTTTAGCATCCAACATAAAAAAAATTAAAATTAATTTTTTTCAAGTTCACTTGAATATGAAATGCCTTTAACTTCTTATATTTAAGTGAACCGAAAAGAATACTGATCCGAAATAATCATATGAATGAAAACAAATTCAATTTTATTTTGATAATTTGGTGAGGGAGAGCACTTGTGGGAGGAATCGAACCCACGACTTAGCAATTTGCTGCTTACCAGCTTATACCATTTGAGTTATATCTCATTGGTAACACATTCAAAATTAAAATAATTTGTATCTGTATTGTCGTTTTACTAATTTATTAGATTTTAACTAGTATTCTTCGTTTTTTTTCACATTAGAATAAAAAATGTGGTTAATATTACGCACTTCTATTTTTCTCATACTTGTTATGAATTTAATAGTTTAATAAATCAGAGCTGCAGAGGTACGTATTGAAATATTTAATGGATAAGAAGTGCAATTTTTAAGATCATATACTGAAGCTGAATATGAACCTGAAAAAACAAGTTGGTTTTTGGACCGTGAAATGGAATGTTGGAGAATGTGTTTACTTCTTTGAAGAAGCATAATTGGATTTGGGTACCACACCTAATGGACCAGAACGTCCATTGATTCCATATGCTCGGTCCAAGTTTTGCTTTTAAGAGACAGCCCACAACCTTAAATTGTCGTGTAGCCATGTCCATAGCCCGGTTTCGAACCGAAGCAGTTAAAATCAAAACCGGATCAAAACCGGCCAAAAACCGAGTGCAGGGCGGTTTTAAGCCGGTTTCTATACCTTTTAGAATCGGGATTAAATTATCATTTTTACAAAATTGAGGAATTAAATTATAATTATTATAAATAATTTTAAACTTGCAAAATAGTTTTGGGTCAAAGTTGATTAATTGGACCAATTTAAAAAAAATAGAGGTTTATGAACCGACTTATAATAATTACAAAATTAATTTAACACAATTTGAGGTCAAAATCAGATTATACAGAAAGATGTCGTTGTTTATTGATTAAAGAAAATTGATGAATTAGGTAATCCATGTTCTTAAGCACGATTGGTCCAGATTTAAAATCAATTGGATCAAACTAAAGATAATAAACATAAATTAAGATCAATTGGATCAAACTAACGATAATAATCATAAATTAAGGGTTTATTAGTCTAGAAAAAATCTAAAATATTTTAAGGGATATTTAATTTGAATGAAAATGTTGGAGAATGTGTGTATTTATTTGAATGTTGGGTACCACACGTAATGGACCAGAACATGCAATGATTCGATATGCTCGAAGCAAATTGTGATTTTAAGGATAAGCCCACAACCTTAATTACATTAGTGGAAATTAGGCCCAGCACGTTAAAAGGCCTAAATATTCTCATCAGCACCGCGCGGCCCAGCCTCCATCTTTTTTACGACCTTATTGTTTTTGTATTGCAGATTAGTACTTTTCGTTTCTTATTTTACCGTTAATCTCATTTCAATTATCTCACAGCTATTAATCTTTCGCTATAATCTAGGTGTTTTGTCTGTCATTGCATGTTTAAATTTCCTTCTTTTTCTCTTTTAACCGCTCCATTTCCTTACTGATTTTGTGTTTTCTTAACTGCTCATCCACGATTACTTAGTGTTCTTTGCATTCAGTTTTTTAATTTCATACTCTTTACAAAATGGTTACTACTCGCTCAGTTTCGAAAAAAAATCCTAAATCTCCCGCTAAAATCCCTAAACGAAAGAATCCAGCGATGAAACGGAAGATTGATTTTGTGGAGACTGCAACTACTGAAATGAGAGTTTCAGATGATCATGATGACGATGACGACGATTTCCAGGAAGTTCCGATGCAAGTTAAGAAAAAAATGAAATCAAACTTTTCTGTTGGTGAAAGTTCTAAAGCTATTAGAAATGTTAAGGTATTTTAATTATTTTGTTTGTTACATTTTTTTATTAATTGCATTTTATTTGTTATTTATTAGTTAATAATGTGAATATTGTGTGATTTGGAATTTTTAATCAGTTTATGAATGCTTATGTGGTTAATTTACTCGTTTATTTAGTATTGTTAATTTATATTATAATTATCTTACTAGTTTCTAATGGTTATCTGTTTTTAGTTTTGTTTTCTTATTTTATTATAATATACATATATTTGTATATAGATTTGTTTTTGTGTTACTATGTGTTAGTTAAGAGCTTGTTTTTCATTCATTTTTTTATTACAAATGTTTCCGTTCAAATTTAGTTTTAATCATAGTTTACCTAATGGTTGTTAATGGGAATCTAGCTTTTTACTTTATATTATTGTAATATCTATATGGTTTTCTATATGTTTTCTAATGATGTTTTTTCTTTTTGCTATATTATATATTTTACTATTCATATGTTTATCAGTTTTAATTTTACTTTTCAGGATTGGGACTATTTCATTAGGCCTCATGAGCATTTTCCGCACAAGATTATTCACAATGCTGGTGTTTCTGTCATTTCAAATATCAAAAATCTTTTACAACCTGAAACTTTAGAAAGGTTTTCAAAATCTGTTTTTGGATATTTTTTACGCATGAAAGAGTATAAACTTCAAGGGCAGTTGATTCACTGTTTACTGCTTAGAGAAGTTAAACAGCCTGTTAAATATGAGTTGTGGATTAAGGTGTCAGGAAAGTTTCTTAAGTTTTCAATCGACGAATTTGCTTTAATAACCGGTTTGAAAGTTAATGGCAGTGTTGATTTTAAGTCTCAGAATACTGTGTCTTCTGACTTTAGAAAAAACTGTTTTGGAAATGTAAGGAAAGTTTCAAAAAAGTTTTTGGAGGATAGCTTTGTTTCTAAGCGTTGGAATAACGAGGAAGAGGCTTTTCAGATGGCTGTTTTGTATTTTATTGAGATTTTTCTATATAACAACAAAGATGAGTCAAATGTTCGTGATAAGCATTTTGATCTTGTTTGTAGTGGGGAGTTTGAAAATTTTCCTTGGGGGAAGGATTTGTTTCATTTTACAGTGGAGTATTTGAAAAGTAAACTTAGTACTTGGAAAAATTGTGATTTTTTAAAGAGAAAAAGTTCAAAAACTGGTCATCCTAATTCCTCTCGATATGATGGATTCCCTTTGGCTTTCCAAACTTGGTTTTTTGAGTGTTGTCCTACAATTGAAAGCGCAGTTGCAACTAGTTCAGGAAATGAAATTCCTCGTATACTGCGTTGGGAGGTGTTAGAGGTCCAAGAACGCTCGTATTTCTTGCGAAACCTATTTGATCAAACTGCTGACCAGGTATTTTAATACATTAGTCTAGTTATTAATTAAATATCTATTTGTGCAATATAGTGCTGGTACACTGGTGGTTCACTTTTAGTAACCATTAAGTAAACTGACTCAGTTTTATCATTTATATTTAGTTGAAATTAAGCAATTTACATCCCACTGGCGAGGAGAGGTCATCGCTGGATTTAGAAGGTTTGTTTGTCAAAGGAAAGCGTAAAGTTGAGAATGAGCCAGAAGCAAGTGAAGGAATTTCAATGAAAACTAAAATTCATAAATTGTTTTGGGATCAATCTAAGTTTTACCATGAGTTTCAGAATTTCAAGATATTTGTAGAGAGTCAGTTCTCTGGTATTAATACTCAGTTTGGTGAACTGAAAGATTTGATAAAAAATGGTGTTGGTGGACAACCTATTCAGGTAATTACTTAGTTACTATGTTGTATACAGTTAGTAAACCATTCTTGTTCATTTAGTTTAATTGTGTATTTACTTGTTTTTTATTGAACTGTTTTTCAGGTTGAAGATAATGATAATGGTGTGAATGATTTTCATCGTAATGATGACAGCGAAAAAGAGGAGGATAATAACAAAGACGAAGATAATAAGAAAGAAGAAAGTGACGATGATGAAGAGGACGATGGTGCTGGTAATTTTGCTTCTGATTCTGTTATGAGTGAGAGGTTCAATTATGAATATAAGTTGGAAGATGATGATGCTGTTGGTAGTGGTGAAAAAAATGATGATGAGGGTGACAATGTTACAAAAGATAATATCAAGGTAATTTTTATTTATATTTATATTTTTAAGTAAAAGTTCTAATATCTATATTTTTACTAATAAAGTTTATTTTTTTAAGGCATTTTCACTGCAAGATGGTTCAACTTCCAATGTTGAAGAAGTCAACACTCAAAGCACTATAGGTGTAGCGACTTCTTCGACGTTTGATTCCATCGATCTTAGTGCCCTTGAGGAAGCTGCTGTTCTTAAAATGGAATCTGAAAAAAAAGCTGTTGTTCCTCCTGCTGAGGTTTTTACACTATTAGCAATTTACTTGTAGTTTACCAGCTGTTTGCTAATGCTTTACTAGTTTTTGAATTTATTATTTTATGTTTTAGTTTACCAATAATTTACTTGTAGTTTTCTAATGGTTAACTAATTTTGTATTTTTAATCAGGCTTGTGGGAAAGATGCAAAGAAAGATGTTGCTGACGACAACAATAAAAATGAAGATTCTGAAGATGACGATAAAGATAGTGACGGTAATGACGATGATAATGAGAATGATGACGGTAAGACTAAAGAAGATGGTAAGAAACCGGATGAAGACGAGGATAATGAGAAGAACGATGGTTCAAGTCATGGAAATGTCGCTGATGATAGTGGACATGAGCAGCAGGATGATGTTGATAGGGGCGAGAAGAAATATGATGAGGGTCATATAGTTTCTAAAGTGGTTGACACAGCTGTGAAATATAGTGGAAGGGTACTTTTACTTTTTAAGTTTTTAATGTAAATTGTCTGCTGCGTTTTCTATATTGTTATTAATTTTTTTTCTTCAGGGTTTCTGTTTTGATAGCGGTCCAAGTTTTAAGTTCGATGAATTAAGTAGTCAAAGTACCGTTGGGGCAGAAACCTGCTCTACATTCAATTCTAGCGAACTTAATGCCCTTACAAAAGCTGTAGAGCTTGCTGAGAAAGAAGCTGCTGATAAGATGTTGGGCCATGGCGTTGATGAGGATGTCGGATATGATGAGTCCTTACTGACTGATATGGTCAATAAGATTGAAAAGGAAGCTACTGATGCTTTGTTGAAAAAGGAAGCTGCTGGTTCTGTTGAAAAACAAGAATCTGAGGTATATTTTTTATCTTACTTTTTTAAAATTTTTGTTTTTTTATTATTTGCATATTAGTACTTTACCAATACATTTTTTTATGCTTTTTATATAGATAAAGAAGGCAGCTTTGAAAGAAATTGCTGTGTATCGAGGCAGTCCATCTGAGGTAGTACTTCTATAGATTTTTTTATGTTGTTGTTTTACTTTTTATTTTCTAAGTGTTTACTAGTGGTTTACTATTTTTCTAATTGTTTTTTAACAGTTTACTTTTCATTTTTTTCTCTAATTTGTTTGCTAATGGTTTACTAATCATTACCATATTTATTTTGTAAATATAAATATAAATAAAAATTACCTTTATAGTACTTCTATAGAATTTTTCATGTTTTTGTTTTACTTTTTATTTTCTAAGAGTTTACTAGTTGTTTACTATGTAGTTAACAGTTATTTTTCTAAGTGTTTTCGAACAGTTTTACTTTTCATATTTTCTCTAATTGTTTGCTAATGGTTTACTAATTATTATCATATTTATTTTAATAATAGTAACCATCATTTATTCATTGCATTTTTCTTTTTCTTCTCAATTACAGCAAATTGAAAAGATTGCCTCTAAATTCAAAGTTGCTGATGTGGTGCCTCTAGCATTTGTTAAGGCTAAGCCGGATGTGGTTCTTAAGAAGGGATTGTTTCCTCTTGATGATGATATTTGTAGAGATACAGGTTATGCGGGACAGATGGAGTTTAATAACTGGGTTGACGAAAAGTTTAAGTAAGACTATAATTGTGATATGTTATATTTACCATTTTTTGCTAGAAGGATTGCTTGAATGTTTTTTTACCTCCTATTTGTTCTTTTTTGTAGTCGAAATGCTTATGAAGCAGGTTTCGACATTATCGAAACTCCGTTCAATTATGGCGTGGATCAGGTGGATAACAAAAATTGGTTTCATTCGCTTAATTACTCGGGTGAATTGTTACAGTGTCGTGTAAGTATTTCTATTTTTACCATTTGATGTTATGTTCTACTTATTCTACTAAATGTTTACTAACTGTTATAGTTATTTATAATTCTACTTTTCTTTACAGCATATCAACATTGTTATGTACTACATTCGTAAAAGAGCCAAGTATAGACCTGTTGGTGGTGTGCGAATTACGACAACTGACTGCCTCTTCGATGATAGAATGACTTCATACTATGTGGCATACTTGAAGAGGAAGAAGCCTGAATCTACTTCAGTTACTGATCGTAGTCTTATTGCAAAGTATATTTGTGGATACAAGATGCTTTGCAATACACATTGGGAGAATGTAGATGAGGTGTTGTTTCCAATGAACATGAAGAAGCAGAAGCACTGGATTTTGGGGCGTTTGGTCTTCAAAGAAAGATGCATATATGTGTATAACTCTATGAGTTCAAATGTGGCGAAGAAGTCTGCAGTTGAAGCAACTACAAAATATTCTGTTCTAATTCCACTTTTTTTATCTCAGATGAATTTTTATGAGTTGCGCAGTGACATTGATCTGACTTCTCAGCCTTATTTGAATAAGAATTCAACTGATGCTTTCCGTATTGAAACTGTGGATGATCTTCCAAATCAAAAGGATTGGTATGTTTTCAAATTTACTATTTGTAAAATTATGCAGTTTTGTTGAATAATTCATTTTTATGTTTTTTATTCAGCGATTGTGGTGCGTTTTTGCTTGCTTTTGCGGAGTTTTTGTGTCTGCGTAAAGAAATACCTTCTGAATTTAATATTGAGAATTATCGTGAGCGTGTTGCATTTCTTCTGTACCGCTATGGCAATATGAAGATAGAGAGAAATATTGTTAGCGATGAAGAGGTTGAAGAGGAGGTCCCAAATCCAAAGAGGAAAGGGAAGAACAAGATCTGAAGCTTATCATTTTAGCTTAGTACTTTTAAGTTTTTTAGTGTTTTGTCTGAACAAGATCTGAACAATATTGTTTTTTTTCCTATTATGACTTTGTTTGAATGACTTTGTTTGTAATGGCTACTGTTTTAGTTTTAGTAAATGGTAATTGACTTATACTGTTAGTAATGTTTTGGTAACTGGTTAGTAAACTTATAATATTTTTTATAATTTTATAGATATTAACTAAATTTCCTTTATCAGTTGTATGTTGTAGTATACTTTTGATATTGTTTTGGTAAATTAATAGTAAGGTAGTGCTTTATAGTTAGTAGTCTATAAAGAAATTTTTAAGATTATATCATTTTAAATATCAAATTAAATATATTAAAAAAGTTGATAGATTTAAATGAGATTATAAATATTATTAATATTTAAGTAAAGAAAATAAATTATAAATAAAACTTTTTAATAAAACTTTATAAATAGATGCTACGTAACTTATTAGTAACCTATTAGGAAACCTATAGTAACTTTATAAATATATGTTAAGCAACATATTAGTAAACCTCTAGTAATTTATAAAACATGTAGTAATAGTTTAGTAATTTATTATTTATCACTGTCTTAATATGTAAGTAATTTATTATTTATCACTGTCTTAATATGTAGTGACATATAATTTTTTGATATATCTCTGGTAACACAGTAGTAAATAATTGGTAAATGGTTAAAATTATAAGAAACAAATAAAAAAAAGAAGGAAATCCTTTAATTGAGCCAAAATTCAATGAATTACAAATCATTTAATCAATGTATTTAGGAAATGTATTTGAAAACTAAATTTTATTATTTTGGTATATTTTTACATGTCTTCTTATTATGTCCTCTTTGTTTGCATCTTCCACACTGATTTGTCTTCTTTATTTCATTTGGTGCCGTGATTCTTCTTTTCTTTGGTCTTCCTGCTGGAATTGCTCCTATTGGCGGAAGAACTTCCATACTTTCAACATTGGCAGGTAAATCCCAATTATTTTGGCTAGGCATTGGATAGACAACTCCTTCATATGTGGCAAGCATATTTTCTTTAGTGAAAAAGTCTGAGCAGTATTGATATGGTTCTTGGTGTAGTTTGCTTAATATAGCAATAGCATGTGGACATGGCATTTCATCCAATTGAAATCTGCAGCATGTGCATGTTCTTTCATTAAGTTTTACTATAAAGGTTTTATCACCATCTTCCACACTGTGCAAACCTCTAACAGATGTTGAAGCCTGTTGTGAAAAACATATATTTGACAGTTAACTTACCATTAGGCAACTCTTAGAAAACAGTTAGCTAATATAGTATAGTTGAAATTAAAATGTACTGTAATTGAAAATTTACCTTCATTCTTAAAGATGATGCATAGTGATTTCTGAGTTCATGTTCTGCTTTGTTTGTCAGCTTAGTAAATGTACAAATTGCAATATTTCTGTTAGCATAACTCCATTCTTGCATCAAACGCCTCAAACTTTCAAGGAGCGTTGTTATTGGTAATTCCCTAGCTGCTTTGATTGCTGCATTCAAAGACTCGGCGATATTCGATGTCATTGTCGAGTACCTAATATTTTATAAATTATGATCAAACTTGTTGTAATTTATATAACAAACTTACAGTAAATATAAAGGAAACTGTCAGTTAACTATATAAAGAATAGTCATATCAAACTTATAAAGAATTATCAGTTAACTAATATAATTTTTTTTAGTCATACCTATTAGCTTTACAATGTGCTCTTGCCCACTTCTCGATCCCAATATCTGTTAGGTACTTTCGAATTCCGGCATTAATGGCATCAAGCTCTTTCATGTAGTAGTCAAATCCCTTAGTTGTGTATGATCTTGCAGCTCCATAGAAACAGTCTCTCAATGTATCCGGATCGTGTTTGAACTTTGATTTGATGTTACTTAGCAAATGGTACATACATATTGCATGACTTGCTTCAGGAAAAACCTTTTTGACCCCATTCAATATACTCAAATGCCTATCTGAAACAATACACAGCCCATTTCTTCCACCAAATGCTTCTTTCAATTTTAAAAAAAAATATTCCCAGGAATCATCATTTTCGGAATCAACAACTGCAAAAGCAAGGGGGAAAATCTTACCATTTCCGTCTTGTGTACTTGCTGTTATTAATGTTCCACCGTAGTTCGACTTCAAAAATGTTCCATCTACTACAATTATTGGTCTACAGTATCTCCAACCTTTAATAGAAGCATCTAGAGCCATAAACATATATTCAAATTTGTTTTCATCAGTTGTATGAAGATCTACAACTGATCCTGGATTAGTTTGTAGAAGCATGTGCAAATATCCAGGCAAAATTGAATACGAGTCGCGCGGACTACCTCTAATTTGGTTTAGTGCCTTTACTTTTGACCTCCATGCCCTATTGTAACTCAAAACAATCCCAAAATCTCTCTGAATATCTGCAATAATATCAGCTGGAGTATAGATTGTTTTTATATCCAAGAACTTCATTTTTATATGTTCCCCTATTATTGAAGCTGTTGCTTGCCTTTTGTCATCCATTCTTATATTTGGTGGGCATGTGTGGATGTTTATCATTCTTCTAATCACAAACATATTTGTCTTTCCATCTCTTGAAGCTCTCACTGTCCACCTGCAATCTTCATCAATGCAAATGACTATATATTCTCTTTTGCAAGACTTACTAACTTTATACTGAAATTGGTTAGCAATCGTGTAGAAACAGAAACTTGTCTTCATAGTTTTTTTGTCTTTGAAGATCTGTCCAACATAGATTTCTGTTATTTTTGGATCAGTGACGATGTTGATTTCTTGTGGTTTACTTTCAGCTTCCTCATCTTCTTTTCTTGTCTGGTTGTATAATATTTCTGCATATTTTATAATATCAATTGCAGTGCCACTACTAGACGTTGTATCCACAAATTGTTCTTCAATAATTCCAATAGAAGCTTCACTGTTGATATTTTGTATTTGTGGCTGACCTTCAAATTTGTTTGTTGTAACACATAATGGAAAACTGGTTACTCGCGGTTCATCTTTTTTCATTTCAATGTAGAATTGCAGGCTGACATTATCTTCAATTTGTAAAGTTTGGTAGTTGCTTTCTAACTGAAATCTGATTTCCATTTTGGTTTCCCAACTGTTTACCTCTAGTTTACCTGCTATCAATTCCTTAATTTCTTCAAAGGTTGTGTTTTCCCTTATCAGTATTCCTTTCATCTTGTAGTTGGAGTAATTAAAATGCTCATCCCATACTCCATCATAGTGCACAAGAGCCTTCAGTGTTCCTTTTGCTGCATTTTAATGATTTAACATTAGTAACACATATTAAACCATTAGTAAACTATAAACAGAATAACCATTAAAACTACTATAACAACTTTATAAAACTAAAAGTACACTAACTATCACAAACTTGAATGTATATTCATTCAATCTATTAGTAGAGCCTTATTTACTATTTAGTAAACTATAACACATCATTAAACATTAAAACTACAATAACTCCTTTATCAAACTAAAAATACACTAACTATCACAAAATTGAATGAATATTCATTCAAACAATTAGTAGAACCTTATTAACCATTTAGCAAACTATAACACATCATTAAACATTAAAACTACAATAACAGCTTTATCAAACTAAAAATACACTAAGTATCACATAATTGAATGAATGTTCATTCAAACTATTAGTAGAACCTTATTAACCATTTAGCAAACTATAACACATCAATAATCATTAAAACTACAATAACAGCTTTAGTAAATTCAAAAATCACTAACTATCACAAAATTGAATGAATTATCAATTAAGAACTGCAAAAAAAAAATCAATGTATTCAGTTATAAAATCATTCAATTTAAATTTGAAAACAGAAACCTATTTATGCGATATATCAGATATAACAGTTGAATTTGAGTCGCGATTTATCAATTTCAAAATTGATAAAGAATGAGTTGAATTTGAGTCGCGATTGATCAATTTCAAAATTGAAAAAGAATTTGTTGAATTCGAGTCGCGATTGATCAGAGACTAACCTGAATCACTTAGTAAACTCATATCAGCTGTGATTCCTCGATTTTTATCTTGAATCGGGTACTGCGTTTGATTTTGTTGGAATCGTCTCTGAATTACTGATTATGAATGGGAACTGTAAGTTTGATCTTGAGAGAATCTTGCGACATGGAGATTGATTCAATTTTGGAAGAGAACAGCTCCTATTTAAGAGAGTCGTAATTTGGCAAATCAGGAAGCTTATTTATTATAAAAAACTTATGACAAACGGTATTATGGTTAGCATTAAATTGTTGTGGTAGCCGTGAGATTATTTAGCCAATTTAGGTGTATTTGTCTAAAAAACTCAATTTTAATAGTGAAAAGCCCAAGCCAAAACCTTTTTATACGAAGCAAGCAAAGCAAAGCAAAGTTGTCTTCTTTAATTTGTGTATCTAAATTTGATTCTCTCTTTCTTTGATTTATTATAGCAAAAAGATATGGCGACAATCGATGAAAGTCCGTCTGCTAAACGCTGGCTTCCCCTTGAAGCTAATCCTGATGTTATGAACCAGGTGAACTAATAAATTCAGCTCAATTCTTTTATTTTTCTTCAGTTAATTGTAGAGGCTAATTGGGTATTGAATTTTACTCGGAAAGTTTTGATTTTTATTTTCTGATTCACTTTTTTTGATCAATAATATTATGGATTGTGGCAGTTTCTATGGGGATTAGGAGTAAAGGAAAATGAAGCAGAGTGTTATGATGTATATGGGTTAGATGAGGAGCTTCTGGAAATGGTTCCAAAGCCAGTTCTTGCTGTTCTTTTTCTCTATCCCCTTACTCCTCAGGTTTTTCTTTCTCGTCTTTCCTTTTAAAGTTTGTTTCTTTTCCCAGGTGTAACAATTTAAGTTTAGCATTCAAAATTATACTCTTTTCTTGCTGATTTCATTGCAATATTTTGTTTTTCCAGAGTGAAGAGGAAAGAATGAGGCAAGAAGGTGTCAAACATGTAAGCACCATGACCAATTTTTTATTGCATAGAGTTTGGTTTTTGTTGATGGACCAATTCAAGGTTAAGTAGGTTAGCTTATGGAAAATTATCAGCTTTTTGTTTGAAGTTCAACTTTTAGGTCTTTGGTCAAATTGTATAAGATGCTGTTTTCTAAATTTGGCGATTCTCACAATGGCAGAGCACTAGAAGGTTGTATAATTTATGAAGTGCTAGAAAATCTTATAAACGCTACCTGTTCTTTCTAGATTCATACTTTTTCACTGGCTAAGCTTGAGTATATGTATTATTAGGACATCAGATTCAGCCTTTTAAATTTCCTTTCTTTTGTCATAATTGGTTTGCGACTTTGTAAAGAAGAGAACAGAAAATTTCACGCTCTTACAATCTTGAATAAGTCATAAAGATACTAAAAGAGAAAGAAAATATCATAGGCCTTGACAAACTCTTTTGACTCTCCCTCATGATATGTTCCATACTTCATTATGCTGTTTGCCATCTCTTCTATATTGTCTTTTGATTTAGATATTGATTTTTTCTTTGGGCTGCTTTATGTGTTTTGAGTACAGGAACCAGGCAGTAAAGTATATTTCATGAAACAAACTGTGGGCAATGCATGTGGAACAATAGGGCTTCTTCATGCTGTAGGGAACATCGCTCCAGAGATCAAGCTCAGTAAGTTGGTTTATTTCTCTTTATTCATGAAGCATAATTATACATAGTTCCTCACACTCTCTCCCCCCTACCAAAACCAACCTAACCATAGACGAGACTCATGAGAGCAACTAAAAATAGGTGTATGCAACTATGTTAACAATTGACAAAATGCCTGCAGCAATCACCAATGTATGCAGTTTAGTTTCTCTGATAGTTTTGTTGCTCTTTTTAATAGAAGCTGCAATAATTGCACATCCAGAATTTGAGCTCTTGATCTCGTAGAATGAGTGGATCTATTTTGCTGTTATGTCAATATGAACTTTTTTCAAACTGTTATCTACATAGTACATTGCTCTAGTTGATGGATTATAGGAGTATGGTGCAAATTAGCTGATGAATAATAATGATAATGAGGTGTATGTCAGCTTGAACTTCTGGATTGTCACATTAAAGAGATTTAGATATTCTGTTGTCCTTTTCTCTCTTGAGAATCTTCCAAGTCAGCAACATTCCTAATTTCTATTTGATGACTATTGAGTAACATTTTCATAGTTCTATGATTCTGATTTTGGAAAAGCTGCAGTCTATAGTGAATACATGACATCTTGAAATATAAAGTGTTATAAGATGAATTTCTTTCTGATTCTGTCAAGATTGTTGCAACCAAATTTTTAAATCCCCTTTACAGAACTTGTACTCATGTTTGGTATGTTACTTCTCATCTGCAGTTGAGGACTCATTCTTGGATAGGTTTTTCAAATCCACAGCAAGCATGGATCCAATGGAGGTTATTCATCTGTTCCTTTTGTTTATGGGCCTTCTGCGCTATGGTTTCCTTATCTTTCTGTCTTAATATTGTCTCGTCTATATATTTTTATTGTAGCGTGCTATATTTCTTGCGAATGACACAGAAATGGAAGTTGCCCATTCTGTAGCAGCTACAGGGGGTGAGACAGTGGTAAGTGTTTCAAATTTTTTACCTTGATTGAAAGATAATATTCACTTATTTTGTTTGGATAGAGTATCTAGTATTCACATCAATGACAAATGTTATCCGAAAAAACAAATATGAAGAGTAATAATTGCTATTATTAGTTTTTATATTCTGTCTTTTACCAAAATTTGTTTGTGCAGGCTTCAGACAATGTGGACACTCACTTTATTTGCTTCGCTTGCGTTGAAGGTAGATTCTTTTAAATAGTTAACTTACTCCCTCTTTTTATAGATGTTTAAATTGATTAATCAGACATGTTTGCAAAACGTTTGACTGCAACGTTGCTTTATGTGTACATACTGAATTTCTACCTATTTGTACAGGACAACTCTTTGAGCTTGATGGAAGAAAGTCAGGGCCGATTTTGCATGGTGCATCCTCACCAGGCAGCTTATTGAAGGTGTATATGTGCAATCCTTTGGCGTAGTTTTATTTTTCACCTTTTTAAGTTTGTTTCTTTGAGTCATGTTTTAAAAACATTCTCTGTGCTTTTCTGAGAAGAGAATAGAGTAGCACTATTTGAATTGTCTAGAAATGGTGAAGAAGTACACCGATGCCCCAATCTAGTGAAATTTTAAAATTGCATTAGATTAGGGCGTTGGTGTCAAACCAATGCGTGGAAGAAGTTGCATTCATTTATGCGGCAATCTTTTTCTTGTAATATTTTCTTATCAAGGCATTAGAAATGCATGTAATGGTTGAATTTCTGTATTTAGTTCATTTAACATTTGAATTTGTGTATTTGACGACGGTTTATTTCGTAACAGGATGCAGCTAAAGTGATACAGGACATGATCCAGAAAAATCCGGAATCCCTCAACTTTAATGTTATTGCCATTTCGAAGAAATAGAGGGTGCATTTTGAGGTAGTAAATTTCAGCCCGTCTAAGTACTTTAGAATAGTTTACATGAGTTGGTATAGCCATCTTTGGTGTAGTTGGTTGTAGACCTTTTTTAACCTTTTCGGCCAGTTATAAGACATGCAGAGAATAAATCTCTTTTACCTTTTATGTGCAAGACCAAATTTCGTTTATGATTCCTGCCATTGGTCTGTTTTTGGTCATTATGGTTAATGCAGTTTTTGATTCATGGTTTTGAGTCGAGACATTGCTCATTCCCCTCAAATGTCCTATTCAGACATCAAGGAAAGATAATTCTTTATTTCCCGAACAGATGTGATCCAGGCACGGACCTGCAAGGGTCGTAGATGGGTTTTACGAGATTCCGAGCGTTACATTTAAACATTTTCTCATGGATATCAACTGTGGTAGGGCCAAAAGTTTTACTTGGAAGGGGCTAAAATTGGCTTGGTTGAACGATGTATTGTTCAATTTTCTTAGGTCAAATAACATATGATTTGTCCCAAAAAAATTATTCGGTCTCTTGATAATTAAAAAAGTATATCAATAATATTAATTCATTTATAAATTTATCAAGTATTAATTTACTTTTTTTTTGACGAGAAGTATTAATTTACTTAATTCATCAAATATTAACTAATTACTAATTCATTTATGTATATAGCACACATAATTTAATATAATTATTATACACTTTTATAAATTAATTAATTTATATAAAAAAGCTATAAAAATTTATAAAAATTTCTCAAACTAAATAAAATTATAATTCAATAAACTAAATAAAATTATAGTCTGGTGGAGGAGGGGGATTGGTGGAGGAGGGGGATGGCTGTCCAGCCCCACCCTCCTCTGGCTCTGCCATTGGATATCAGGAGCTATCAACATTCTCAGAAAGCATAGCTTAAATTGACAAGGGGTGATGGTATTTGAACATAAATGGGATAAAATTACGGGATGAAATGTCTTGCGGTGAAATATTTCTTTAATTACAGGATGAAATGTCTCCACCATATTACTTAACGGGGGACATGGAATATGCACTACGATGTTGTATATGGTGGTGCTAATATCTAATTTTAATTATTAGTTATTAGTTACGGAAACGGCGTTTGAATCATAAATTCTCAATGCACTTAAAAATGTTTCAGGCTCAGCCATCCGAGCTAGGCCCTCGCTAGCGCTAATATCCAGTTAGTTAACCAAATATGGAGTGGATTGATTGATTCATTCACTTTTTGAAGATTGCGGAAGTCTTCAAATCCCTACATCCATCAATATAATGAGTTTATTATCTTTATGATGACTGTAAGAGAATGAATTACTTTCTATTGTACAGTTCATATGGTTCATTGAACCTTCATTGATTAAAAAAATAACTACTACTAATCTAGTAATTATTATTTAAGTAAATTTACTATTTACTTATTCCATTAAATTATATTTTTAGTTATAAAAAGTTACTACTTCCTTATTAATTCCAATAGATTTTTTTTAATAAATCAATTAACTACTAATTAATAAAACACATATTCAGTAATTATTTAAACCAAATTTTACTACTACTTATTTCATTAGAACTATATATCATTATTAATAATAAAAAGTTAATACCTCCTTATTTTCAATAGAATTCTATCTTTAATAGTTAAATAAATATTTTAATTATATACTTAATAAAATAAATTAGAAAGTTTATTAGATAAAAGTATTTCTCCTTCTCTCTCATCCGTATTTTTATATATAATATAGATTTTAGTTATTTTTTTATTATTACTAAATAAATATTTTAAATTTTTATTATAAACATATACTAACTTTTTTGCTTTATATAAATAGATAAAAATTATTTTTTAACTAAATCTTATGACAGAATTTTGAAAAATATTTATTATATTAATAGATTTAGTTTTTCTGAAGTATTAATTATAAAAATGTAAGTTTTAAAATGACTTAGTTTACTTTTCATAGTATTTGCCACATTTATACAATTAATTTGGTTAAAATTATTCTTATATTATTATCTTCTTTATTAATCTATCTCATCTATTTCTTATTTTTTTCAATCTTCTTTTCACTTTTCTAATCTCTATTTAGAGAAAAATAAGTTTTTTTATCACTTTTTTCATTCCTCATTCTCTCTGTCTTTCTTTCTTTATTAAATGTATAAATTAAATCCTTAAAATATCCAAACCTTTCTCTTATAATATAGGTAATAATATTTTTATTATGTTATGGATTTATTTGATTCTTAGCAGTGAAAATTGTTGCTAATTTGTTAAATAATTCTAAGAAAATATAGCTATTTTAAATATTTATTGGAAAATAAATCATACTATAATATAAACACTTAATTATCAAAATATATTAAATATAAACTGTTTTTTATAGAGTTTTTTTTATAAAAGAAGCCAATCAAGCGAGAGGTATATATAGAGAGAAAAAACATAACTGTAACACCCACCAAAAAGAAACCCTTCTTCTTCCCAAAACCCCTCTTTCAAAAAATTTGCGATTCCGTTAATTAAACCTAATTTATCTTCTAAAATTTTTCTTGGAATTTGTGAGTGAAAAATAAATGGAGATAGAACAGCAGCAATCTGTAGTAATAGAGCAATTCGTTAACCTAGCCAGCTCCCCCTCCTCTTCTCTGGCTTCTCTCATAACCGAAGCCACTTCTCATCCCTCTCTTTTTTCTTTCTCTGAAATTCTCTCCGTTCCTAATATCCTTCAGGTTTTTTAAATTTTTTTACGTTTTTTATCATGATTAAATTTCAATTACTTTATTTTTTATGTTTTTTTTTCTATTGCTAATGGAAGTGATATACTCTAATGCAGCTTGAAGGGACGGAGAATTCTGCGTATTATCATTTGCTTAGACTTTTTGCTTATGGAACATGGCGTGATTATACAAGTAAGCTACTTAATTTTATTATTTTGTTCGTGCTTTTAGCGTTTTGACTGACATTATTTTATTTTTAATGGTTGAATTGAATATATAAAAGGTAATGCATGTAATCTCCCGAAGCTGGTACCTGAACAAGTTCAGAAGCTCAAGCAGCTCACTGTGCTCACTCTTGCTCAGTCTAACAAGGTGCGGTGGTCGTCTTTTTATATGTTATTTGCTTAACTTTTAGTTTTGATTCAAACTATGTTATATCTGTTGAAATTGTTGGTTAAATTGGCTACTAAAATTATTGCTGTGGCCATAGAATTGTTTATACTCGGTCACTGGTTTTATTTTATTCTTGATTGAAATCTCTTTCAGGTTCTCTCCTATGATGTGCTTCTAGAGGAGATTGAGGTTTCCAATGTGCGTGAACTCGAAGACTTCCTGATCAATGAGTGTATGTATGCGGTATGTGTTGGTAATATTTTGTAAAATTTACTTGGGACGATCATGTTTTTTCTTTATGTAATGGTAATGGATGATCATTCGATACTGATTTTTTTTACAGGGCATAGTTAAAGGAAAGTTGAATCAATCACAGAGATGTTTTGAGGTTGAATCATTCTCCTTTTGAAATATGAACGCCAATCTCATTCTGTAAATTTGATCCAACAAATCGCTCAACTCTGTTATATTATTCTATTTGTAGGTGCAATTTGCAGCAGGGAGGGATCTGATAGAGGGGCAACTTGGAAGTATGATAGAGAGTCTGAAAAAATGGTATGCTATAGTTCATTTTACCTCAATCGCTAGTTAAATAACTAATGTTCAGGAATCAGGATCTCAGGCTATTCACTATTGGCATGTCTAGTAATGAAATTCAAGAGTTGGTCTTTGACTCTTTACTGGGCATAGTTTTGTTTAGAATTGCCTCGGAGGCATGTTTAAGTCTTCCTGCATCGCTTGGATGTTTTCTCCATCACTTCACCTTGCAACTTACAAGAAGCACTTTCCTTACTCGGTATTTGTATGCCTAGACAGCTAACAGCTTGCTGATTACAATGGCACTTGGCATATATTTGAGTCAGCAATAGCTTCTTTTATTTTTGAACTTTATTAGAAATATGATATGTCACTCCAAAATGTTTCATTTTAAATGTCAGTATATGGTCTTCCACCATGTGCAAGTTAGCCCTGTGTCCCTCCGCAAAAAATACTAAGGCACGTTTTAGTGTGATTTGCAGTAGTTTTCAACATAGCTGGATTAATAGGAGAGCTTGCTTGGTTGGAGTTTTTCAGACTATATCTTTTTTGTTTGGTTGGTGTTATTATTTGAACTTTCTGGGAAGTATTGCCAACTTCCCTCAAATAAGGGAATTAATTTCTAGCAAAACTTTAATAAGTTTGTTTTGGCTGGTTAAGTGAGTAATTTATGTCGTAAGAAACAACTACTCCCTCCGTCCCATTATAATAAGCTTACTTTCCTTTTCTGTCCGTCCCAAAATATAGACCGGTTTTCTTTTCAAAATTTTAATTTACTTATTGGTTTCTTATTATATCCTTATTCATTTTATATTGATATTAAAATAACATTTAATGTTTTTGGATTTTTAAAGAGAGACATTTACTAATATATTGTAGAAAAATACATCCTTCTAGCTATAAAAATTATCCTTTCTTACTTTTTGTGAAATCAATCATAATCCTATTATTATGGGAAATAGGGAGTATTGTTTTATAGAAAAATATTTATGTAATTTTCACTTCCTAGGGACTTGAACAATACAGAAAAGTTTATACTTTCTAGGAAATGTAGTTTCTAGTTAAGTATTTTACCAAGGATATTACCCCCAAAGAAGTTTATCTGTGGTGATTCTGGTGAATCAATCAATCGCTGAGTCGAAATGAATAATTAGCTTGCAGAAGATAATCAAGATCCTTCATATTTATTATCAGTGAGGTTTCAAAAGTGAAATCTGATTAGGATGCTGGCCATTAAATTAAAGTGAAATAGATGAGGTGAGAGGCGGAATTACCTGTAGCCTCGACACCCGAAAAGGCCTATTGTGGTGAAATTGTCTAATTTACAACCAGTTTAATATGCTTTTTTTAACTCCCTGTCTAGAAGTCTCGTTCAAGTATTTCAATCATGTCTAGAGATTTGCCAACTAGGATTATATATCAAGCCAGAATTGCAGTGTTGAGATGACATCTTTTCTCTGGTCATAAAAGTATATGCAATTTGGAGTAAATAAACCGATATAAAAACCTCGAATCTGTTGAGAGGTTCATAGACATGCTAGGTGCTGTTCATGTAATCTTTCATCTTCTGTAGGAATTTTAAACATCTTCATGATCCACCCCACTTATGCCAATGACATTATGCTGTATTTTCTTCTTTCCCTTTCTTATTTAAGGTCTTCCATGACCATCTATGTTTTTGATTCTCTATTTTTAATCCCATTTGTCTGATTCGTTCCTTTAATTTAAATTTGTTGGTGATTAGTGCCAGTATGCTTACTCTTGAACCATTACCAGTAGTCATATGTATACTAATATTTGATGGAAGCGTAGAAATGACCTTCCATTTACCATGATAGATTGGTTCATAAAAAAATTATTTGGTCGACTATGAGGAGTCTTACGGCTAACTTTAACTTCCTATGACTTTCAGGCAAGTCACTTCGGAAAATATGCTTTTGTCGATTCAAGAGAAGATTGAATGGGCTACTGCTATGTCTTTGGAAGACAAGAAGCATCAGGCGGAAGTCCAAGATAGTATCAATAAAGTGAAATATTCTCTCAATTCTGAGGTTAGTTTGCTCTATTTGTTGCTTGCACTAGCTGTGCTAGACTTGAATAAGCTGGCCATTTTTAGATCTATCTCGTTAGGGGAATGCTCTTACATTTACCAGTTGTGCATGAGGTCCATATGAATATAATGCCAATTTAAGTGGTTCCTTGATAAGTCGAGATGGAAAAGAATACATTGACTTTATGAATCAATAGTGGTAAACATTCTGATAAGACCAAATGCTTCACATCATTTCTCTCTTTTTTTCATTGTTATTTTCTGTGTTACCGTCAAGTTGTGATTCCTATTGTTACTTCCCCTTGGCATTTGAAGGTACATAGCTATTTTTACTGGAGCATGGTCATGGATAAATACTCTCTCCGTCCCACTTAGGAAGTCCCATTGTCATTTTTTGTGTCCCACTTAAGAAGTCTCATTTGCAAGGTAATTAATGACATGTACAATTCCAAAGCACAATTAAATAAGGGCAAAATAAGAAAAAAATGCTCTTTTGTCTTCTTAATATGTGTGAAAAACAACAATGGACTTCCTAAATGGGACAGAGGGAGTAGCAATTCGGCAATGGTTTGAGTATATGAGATGCTGTTCTCATCCTCTTCAAGT
Source organism: Mercurialis annua (assembly GCF_937616625.2). NCBI lineage: Eukaryota > Viridiplantae > Streptophyta > Magnoliopsida > Malpighiales > Euphorbiaceae > Mercurialis > Mercurialis annua. Next base: position 32,750,929 of record NC_065573.1, on the reverse strand, counting down.
ATATGTGAACTATATTTGTCTCAGGACTGTTTTCATTGGATCTTTTCATTAAGGTTCTGTAATATCTGATGTGGACATTGCAGAAAAGAAAATCTGTCTTTTGTTGAAATTTTACTTGTGAACCAACCATACTACTTGGCTCTAATTTTCTGTACATTGTTCATATTTCATACCGATAAACTTTCTCATCAACCGCTAATTGAAATTTACAAATTACTTGCTTCTTCTGACAGAAGTCATTCCATAAGCAGGGCCAGCATGTTTGGGCAAATGATGATTTATTTGATTATGGAGGTGTGATCAATCAAGAGAATTACATCCGATCTAAAAGGTAATTTGATTGTACACTTTTATCATTGTATACTGTATGTGATTGCTGATTTCATGTCCTAACTAGCTATCCCGGTTTCCTAGACCAATTGCTAGGGCATGTTAAGGATTTAATAAAAGGCTAATCCCCTGAAAAACGCCCCACCTTTCAAACCCCCTTCGTTTGCACCCTCACCTTTCAAAATCCCCAATTTTACCCAAATTATCACCTTTCATTTTCAATTGCACCCTATAAGTACTAAATTGACTTATTTTCACTGGAAAAAGTTCAAATCAATATTTTAAATTTAAACCTATATTCTAAATAGTCCTCAGTGTTACAATTTCAACAATAAAACCATCTTCCCTAAAAATATTTCAAAGATTACTAAATTTCACATCCACTTTTATTCAAATTTACCGTTTTAATTCCACAAAATTAATTAAATTAAATTTTAGAATAAAATATTCAACGATTTTTAACAAAACAAAATAATAAAAAATCAAGGTGTTCTTCAAGGAAGAACAGTCTAGATCTTGTCTTTTCTTTGAGTCCGATATATATTTAAAATAATATATATTTCCTGTTTAATATACGCAAAATTTTTATTATTCAATTTAAATAAATTTTAAGAATTATTTTTTTAATCAAAATTTATTTTTTCGAAAAATTTGTTCGTCGTTACGAACTCGCCAAAACCGAGACTTGTTTCCAACAAGATCCGACCGCCGGAGGCGGATATGGTCCTCCTTCTCCAAGAAGGAGCAGATCGCGCTGCTCCTTTTCTCGACTGAGAAGGAGCAGATCGCGCTGCTCCTTTTCAGGCGAGAGAAGGAGCAGGCGAGAGAAGGAGCAGATCTGCTCCTTCTTGGACGAGCGGTCGGTTTTCGGCGGTAGGTTTTGATGGTGGCCGGTGTTTTGAAATTTTAGTGAAGATGATTTTTTATTTAAATTTTAACGTTAGGTACTATTTGTAATATCTGTTGAAACATAAAGTATTGATTTGAACTTTTTCCAGTGAACATAGGTCAATTTAATACTTTTAGGGTGCAATTGAAAATGAAAGGTGATAATTTGGGTAAAATTGAGATTTTAGAAGGTGAGGGTGCAAATGAAGGGGGATTGAAAGGTGAGGGGTTTTTCAGAGGATTAGCCTTAATAAAATTGTACTACTTATCATAGCCCTGATGGGCCATGATGTATTTCATGTCATGCTGAACTATTTCAGCCTAAATCACTTTTCTTCAAGGTCATCAGGGAACGTGGAAAAGAAACAAAATATACTAAAAGATAAAAAGTTACCACTATATTGGGCAAGTGTGATATTTTTTTATAATTAAACCCATTTTGCATAGATAATCTGAATTATTTAATACTTGTAAACCGTCTATCAATTTGAGCCGGAAGGAGTAAGAGAGTATGGGAGGTGCACCTTTTAACTTTGTTTTCTCCACCGAACTCCATGACTAGCTACCGTATTTTAAATCACCTGAGTAGATAATCTAGGTTCAATTTGATTATGTCTTAATCGGTGACAGAGTTTTATCAGAGGATGACCAGTCAGACTTTTTGTTGTGCATATTATGTCTTCCATTGTCTTTCTAATTGAATCTGAAATACCTTTAAATTGCAGGAGACGCTCGCCGAACTTATCTAGGCAAAACAGGGCAGAAAATTTATGATTGTGATGGCGTCTTACAGTCTTACTGGGTTTTATGTTCATGGTATAATAGAATTAGAATGCATCGAACTCAGTCATAGATTGCCAATTATATCTATTCTATTTAATTGAATACTGATGTCTTAGTTCAATTTGCTAATGTGTGTGCAAATTTATGGAAATTTAGATTAACAATTGTAGATTGTGGTTCAATTTGTGGTAATGCAGCCTAATTCTCCGGTCATGAACAAGAATATGTACACATGTTCACAAAGTCACAGCTTACATGCCATATTGCATATTAAATCCTGCATTAAATATATAACGTATTCTTATAAAATACTCTGTCCAGTTCGTAATATTTGTCATTTTGAAAAAAATATTTGGTCCGAAATATATTTGTCATTTTATAATATCAAGATGAGATTTATTATTACTATTTTAATTTATCTCTTATCAATAATACTTTTTAATAAATTTAAAATAGGGTTAACTTAATTAAATTGTTCATAAATTGAAACATAGTTATTACTCCTATTTTATTTCTTGTGTTAAAGGTTAAAGTTACAAGCATTTAATTTTGTGGTTTATTTTGTTTTTTTTGCAACGTAGCTTGCATGTACTGAGTACTATGCTATGGAAATTCATTTTTTTTTCACAATTAATTTTCTTAATTTTAATTGATACTGTATTTTAATCAACCTTATTATTTGGCAAGTACTGTGATCCTGCTATAGATGGATATACAAGATATAACTAGATCGTTGTACATTAGGTTTGAATTGAAATAATTTTTTTAACTAATCAAATGAAAACTTGTCAAATTAAACTAATTGGTTATGTTAATATCTTTGGGGTTTTCTTCGGTTATTTCGGTTTGATCTGTATTAAAAAATATTTTTACGTCTAACAATAGACGAAGCTGATTTTTTTTGATATAATAATATCAAATCAAACTGAATTTGTGGGTGTAGTATGGTTATTCAATTTAATTTGGTTCTTGCACACACTGTGTGAGAATTCTTTGAATTTGCAGGGTTGAAAATGACTAAGTAGAAAACTCTGACTCAACAACATAAATATTTAATTGCAGAAATCAAAATTATAGAATACCTCAGAGTTATGGTCTGAAAATGTCTTGTAATGAACTTTAATTTGTACCCATTCTATTTCTATGGTCAGGGCTGTGTGAATGCTGATGTTGAAATCAAACTTTGAGAACAGATAACACCGGTCAATTATTAACATTATTTGATACCGTTGAATTCTGGAGTAGTAGTTTTGTGAAAAGTCTAGTCAATGTTTGAAAGTCAAATGAATTATGGGATAAGGTTCTTTGTTGATTTTTGAGGCTCGGTTTTTTCTATTTACGTATGCACGTGTGCCTCTAGCGGTTTGGTTTGACGCAACCCAGTTGCTGGTTTAATGTAATAGCCGTCAATTCTGTTTTAAAAATTAAAAAAAAAATGGAACAGCTGATGAACCGGCTGATGTTTGAGAAGCTTTAATTTAATTTAGATTGAGTATCTAAATTTGTTTTTAATGTCATTTTAGTTTTAAATGATTGCTTGGAAGTTTTGACAAATATGGAATGTGTGAAACAGACTGCATCAATGTGGTTCCTTTGCCACCATTTACATATTCCAAAATTTCCAATTCCAAAATGTTGTTATCAATGGAATTTAGGAGTATGGAGCAAGTTATTATCTAAAGGTCTAATTACTTAAAAAACACCCACCTTAATTTTTTTTTTCGTTTATACCCTGACTTAGGAAAAAGTTCATTTATACCCTGACATATGTGTTTATGTTTCACCTCTACCCCGAGACACTAAATTAACCTCTTTTCATTTAAAAAAAAAAGTTTAAAATAGTCCTTCATTTAGAGAAAAATTCATTTCTAATTAATCTCTAATTAGTTTAGGTTAAAATGAAAAACTATTTTAAACTTTTTTTTTAATAAAAAGAGGTTAATTTAGTGTATCGGGGTAGAGGTGAAATATAAATACATACGTCAGGGTATAAATGAATTTTTTTTTAGATAATGGTATAAACGAAAAAAAAGTTTAAGGTGAGTGATTTTTAAGTAATTAAGCCTTATGTAAAACAAACAAAATTTTGGGATAAAGAAACGATTACCTCTATTTGTAGAAGGGGACAAATTGAGTTCCCATATGAGGCTAAAATTGAACGTACATTGGCTTGGATTTCCCTTTATTAACAAAAATTATGTTTAACCCCGAAGCCGCAGGTGAATTAATAAAATGTTCTCCTATCTTAAGTAAGGTTGCGCGACCGTATGCAACTGTTTAAAACATGGGGATAGAGTTTGCTTTCCAAGAAACCTACACTAATAGAGTGAAAATTAGTCTGAATGTGAAAAATTTTAAGGCGTCGTCTTTTAATTGAGTCCTTTCATAAAATTTCATTTACCATATATCAAAAAAATAAAAAATCATGTTTATAGAAAAGGGGTTTTTGATATTTGGGTGCCTCAAAGGCACCCAAATATCCAATATAGTGCCTCTTCTGGAATTAATTCCAGAAGAGTGCCTGGGACCACGTGGTCCGCATTCTAGGAATGCGGACCACGTGGTGGTCCGCATTCCTAGAATGCGGACCACATTAATCACCTGATTAATATATAATCAGGTGATTAATGCATGTTCCGCATTCTAGGAATGCGGAACATGCTTCCCCAATGATTGGGGAGACAGTTTTGTCTCCCCAATCATTGGGGCAGCAATGATTGGGCACTAAAATGCCCAATCATTGCTGATTATTAAATTTTTAAAAATAAAAAATTGTTTAAATAATTATAAACTAAAAATTAATATAAAATAATTTTATTTTATTTAACTAATGATTTTAACAGACGATATTGACTAATGATTTTAACAGACGATACTGAATTTAACAAACGCTTAGAAATAAACGACAAAATTTAACAGACGATATAAATATTTATTTTATTTAACTAATGATTATAACAGACACTGATAACAAAATAACAATTATAACACACGAATATAATATACATAATATAGTAAACATACAACATATACTAAAATACAAAAATCGATAAATAAAGAAAAATATGAAATCTAATCCTCATATCTACGAGTCCTCGGTCTCTGTACCCTCAAACCGTGAGTCTCTCGTCGGTGCCGCGAGCTGTCTGTGATCGAGTGAAACTGTCTGGGTACCGGAGGGCTCTCGCCGCTGTCGGATGCGTCCTCGTCCTGAGCTGAATGCTGAACGTCTGCTGCTGGTGGTGCAGTACCGGTCTCCTCCTGTGTGGGCGGTAGAAGTCTAAAAGATGGAGGTGTGAGATCCGGTCGTGATAAAAGCTCCTCGTACGCCTCTGAACCGATCTCCGGACCGAATAACCATGACTCTGATAGTGTAAAATGTAGCTGTGATGGATCCTGGGCCTGGTGAGAAGAAGATGGCCGTGAATGTGACGTCGACGGCTGATCATCCGAAGGCATCGTGGGACGGTAACACTGATCGAAAGACGTGAACGGCTGAGCATCTGTATATGGCGCTGGACGGTAATACTGATCTGATGCAGCAAACGGCGGTGGTGTGGTCTGCTGAAACGGAGACGCCGGTGGTGTGGCCTGCCGGAACTGAGACGCCGTCGGTGTGGCCTGCTGGAACTGAGACGCCGGTGGTGTGCCCAGAGAAGTGGTATATGCTGTCTGTCCGTACGACGGCTCAAAAAACGGCATCGACGAAGGCGGGACCTGATACGATGATACCTGGGGTCCCTGAAATACAAAGTTAAAAACGCAACATTTAAAATATATATTTAACTACGAGTTAAAAAGCAATAAATTAAATTATAAATGACATGAAACCTGTGGGAAATAGGTCTGATGCCACGGAGGCTGTGATGCTGAAGTGGAAGTGGAACCGTAGTACTGAGTCGGGCCATAGTACTCCCCCCGTCTGTCTGTAGTGGCTGTAGGATCGAAGTGGAAGTAGACCGGTGGGGGGATAGGGTCTGCCGGGCGCTCGCGAGGCGGGGCGACTCTAGGCTGCCGTCTACGCGCTCCCCTGATGTGAGCTAGATCGATGGTCAGGGGAGGAAGAGGAGGTAGTACGTAAGCCGGAACTGCTGGCTCTGGTGGGGGCAGTGTGACGTCACGCCGCTCCTCTCCGTAAGCTAATTGAGAACTGCGTGCAGCAGTCCCAATCCTAGACGCACGCGCGTCTCTCTGAAGGGCGATCATCTCGAAAGTGTCGCGCTGTTTACCTGCTTTATCCGCCAGCTTCTTCAAAACCTTGTTCCTAAACTTGGTCTGAAAATTACTACAGAAATGTCTGATGCAAAACTTGTGGGCGACACCGGCCCATTCAGGACGCTTCAGAACCGACAATATTCCAGCGTGCCGATCAGATATAATGGCCACCTTCCTTTCGCAAATCACGTGCTCACGCAAATGTTCAAAAAAGTACTCATAACTGGCAGTACTTTCAGATTCAACAAGTGCAAATGCCAGTGGCATGATGTGACTGTTCCCATCGATTGCCGACGCGATCAACAAGGTCATTTTGTATTTGCCATACAAATGAGTACCGTCGACGAACAAAACTGGCTTGCAAAAACGAAACCCTTCAATTGTCGGTTTGAAAGTCCAGAACATTCGGATGAACGTTACGACTTTCGGCTGAAGGATCCCGTCGGTGTACACCTCAGCGCCTACAAATCACAAGTTCAACAAAATTAGAATTATTACTTGAAGCAACTCGTTATATAACAAATTAGAGTTATTGCGTATACCTTCTGCATCCCAGAAAGATCCAGGGTTGACATGCATCATCTCGTTCATGAACTTGTGAACCATACCAAATGATTCATACCAGCCACCGTAAACATCAGCTATTGCCTTTTCCTTTGCATTCCAGGTTCGTTTATACGGAGGCCTAACTCCAAGTTGTTGCCAAATTCCAGCTCTGAGGGTATCGATCCGTATATCACGTTGCAGCTTTACTTGACCCTTGATATAGTCTGCGATTGCAACAGACCCAAAATTCCGATGGTTTGGATCAGGTAACAGCTGATTGCACGTGTGCGGGCCAATATATTTTGTCAACGTCCACGTCTGAGTTGCTTGCAGAAGTGTAGCGCGCAGCCACCATTTACATACAGGGTTCTGCCTGCAAGCCAACACTATTGTCGAGTTGGTAGTCCGGCGACCCTTGAACTCTCTTCCCACCCCGACCGAATAAGTAGTCGCACAAGCTCGGACGGCATCGCGATTTGGGAATACCATCCCTACTCGGAATTCCATCCCAGGATCCCACATAATCTTTTCATCATCCTCCGGGGCGACGTCAAAGTCGCAAAGATCCGCCGTTCTTACATGCTCAGGAAGTTGCGACTCATATTGTGAATCTGCTCCTAAGTCTTCCTCGACATCCTCTTCGTTGCTGTCGTAGAAATCCTCTTCTTCCTCTTCTTCCTCTTCACCACTACCCCTCTCAGACCCGCTTGAATCACCTAAGACCAACTGATCTAGTAAAGTCTTGTTGCGAACCACGGCCTCGTATTCCACGTACAATTCCAAAATCTCGAGTTGCGGATACCGCACGACCTCGTTCAGAATTCCAAACACATGCTCGTTATTCTCCACAGAAAACAACGAGTACGACCGTATCGCACCCCCAACTATTCTTGGAAGCCGGAAGTAGATTTTTGAAATTTCTACTTCCCCGTCGGTAGAAACTGCTCTTCTACAAATATTTTGTAATTCCTCGAAACTCATTCTCTCGCTAAGCGCCATATTAACCGGACGACCCCCGTGGTATTCTATTCCACACGGAGAACTCACAATACGGCCATCACACCATATCAACAAAGATATATTTGGACTCGTCATTTCTAATTAATAAACAGCAAATTTTAACACCGTTATATTTAAAATGCTAATCTTAAATTTATAGCGTTAACATATCAATCGTAATTACTATTACTTTATTTCTAATATTTTTTTCAAATAAAAATAAATTAAACATATCCTAATATAATTGTATGAAATTTCTAATTATACACTTCCTTATTACATGCATTTCTAAGTTATAATTAAAGTCTAATATTTTGCTATATTAAAATTAATTTTATAACAATTTTACATATTATTAAATTTCTAACATTTATAAACACTAAAACTATTTAATACAATAATTAAAAAAATTACACGTACTAACCTCTTGTAGTCCTTTAAATAAATATCGAATAAAAAATATAACACTTCACGAATAGATCCGTTTAGCTCCGAAATATAACTTCTTCCAACTTTTTCCCGAAATATTTTTCAAAATATAACCTCGAAACTACTTTTTTTTCTCCCCTCTACTCTCATTTTTTTTCTTTGATTTAGTAACTATTTTTCCTTACAAATAAAAAACCCCCCATCCCTTTTATAGGCAGCCTCACCGTTGGGAGCTGGTCTCCCAACGGCCAATTAAATGCGTTCCGCATTCCATGAATGCGGAACGCATTTAATTGGCCGTTGGGAGACCAGCTCCCAACGGTAAATTGGCAGTGTTCCGCATTCCTAGAATGCGGAACACTGCTAATCAGATTTAATATTCTGATTAATGTGGTCCGCATTCTAGGAATGCGGACCACCACGTGGTCCGCATTCCTAGAATGCGGACCACGTGGTCCCAGGCACTCTTCTGGAATTAATTCCAGAAGGGGCACTATATTGGATTTTTGGGTGCCTTTGAGGCACCCAAATATCAAAAACCCATAGAAAAGCTAATAATTCATAGATCATTTGGCTTCGATGAATAGAAGTTTAGCGTGGATTTCAAACCATAATTCTATTATGATGACTAAGAAGCACGGAAACTTCGACGAACTTGCGTGTCCCGTTTCAAAAACATTTCGGAAACCGGAAACTCTCAGAAACTCTCTAAAACTCATAAGGAAACATTTCGGGCCGTTTCCGTAAATAAAAAAAATTATATAGTTAGAAAAAAATCTAAAAAATTCTCAACTAATAATCTTTTTGAATCAATTACCCACAATTTTTATTGTTTACTTTATCTACAATAAAACTTATCTTCTTATTTTTATTGTATTTAATTATGTTTGATTTATTTTATTAATTGGCATAAATGTATAAATAAAAGTTAATATATATAATATTTTATAATTTTTAATATAATAAATATTCCCTATATTTTTTATTATTTACACGTTTCCCTCATGTTTCGTGTGTTTTATTTTAAATATTTGCCATTTCCCCGTGTCTGTTTCATGTCGTTTCCGTTTCCATGCTACCTAGATGATGGGTCTAATGCCGTGAATTTTGTATGATCTTCATGGTTTGACCTATAGTAAGAGTATTAATGTTTGATTGTGTTTAGACATTTACCTCTTTTGTATAAAAAATAAAACCACTTTAAATTTTTATTTTTATAACAATCACAAACCTAATTTTTTGTATTGAAAAGGCCAAATTGCAATATATATAGATAAGGATAAATTAATTTATTTTTTTATACTAATTTATACAATTTTAATGAATCGTAGGGACCAATATTATTTCATTTTTCGCGTTATTAACAATAATGGTGATAAAAAGAAGGTTTAATTACTTAAACAAATCTCATCTTCTAATTTTTTCGATTATACCCTCATCTAAGAAAAAGTTCATTTGTACCATATATTTGATTTTTCGTTTTCAACTGTACCCCAAAATTTATTTTTTTGACAATTTAACTAATTAAAGGATGAAAATATTAAAAACAATTAAATAGAAGGGTTATACTATACTTTTTTCTATTTGAAAAGTACAAACAAATCCTTTAACTTTAAAAATATTCAAATAAATCCTAAAAATTTGTTTTAAATTTTATTTAAAAACTTTCGATCCACCATTGTACTCCTTCGATTTTCGAATCCGCTATTAAAACCCGATAACTTTCTTAGCCGGTACAAAGCTATACGATAGCACCCCATTTTTCCGATTCGGCGGTATTTTTTATTTTTTTTCGGATTTCAGGCGAGGAGGAGGAAGTCCTCCTTCTTGCCTGAAAAGAGGAGTTGTTGCTCCTCTTTTCAGGCAAGGAGGAGGATTTTCTTCTCTTCCTCGCCTGAGATCCGGAAAAAATTTTAAAAAAAAATTAACATAAATTGATTTTCTTTTATGTAAAATGCAATTATTTTTATGTTTTTTAATTTTAAAATTTATTGATAATTAATTATTATTTGTTGAATTTTTTTAGGAAGGAAAATGTGTTTTTGTATAATTAATAACATTAATGTTTAATTAGAATATAAGTTAAAAGTAAAGGACTATTTTGATTTTTTTTTTCAAATGATAAGAGGTCATTCTAATTCTTTGGGTACAGTTGAAATGAAAAATCAAAAATAGAGTACAAATGAACTTTTTTCTAAATTAGGGTATAAATAAAAAAAGGTTACAAGGTGGAATTTTTTTAAGTAATTAGGCCTAAAATAAACAAAAGTTATTAGATAAAATTTTGAGTTGAAAATTAGATTGAACACATGACAACATGTGAGACTAGTACGATTTTATAGGAATGTCGGTTCAACGTGGCGCCATATGAAACCATCATATGTTATACATTTAGCATGGTCAAATAAATCTTAAATTAGATATACATGTCACTATCACTGTCGTATAAACTTATTTTACAATATAATCTATTTAGTACTTTAGACATATTAAATTTTAAATATGGTATCATATTTAAAAGAATTAGGAAGTGCATCCTTTTGAAGTTGCAAGGCAGAGCCAACAATACCTAGTACCTTGTTTGGATTACAATATTAAACATCTCGAGATTAATATTCAGATTGTAAATATATAGATTGTGATTGATGACAATGCCCAAGTATATCATAACTCATTAGTAAATAGAACCAATTATTAATATAGAACTAACATTTACTTTAAAATATGTTGTTAATGCATTATCCAATACTAACAATAAAATAATTTAATTCAAGAAAATTAACAAATTCATTAAACAAAACAAACATCAAATCTTTATATTCACAAAAACCAAACATATCAAAACTTATGAGAATGCTCATAAACATTTTATGGCACTCACTCTCTTGGGTTCATTTAAAAAGAATATTCTAATATTGTTGTCTAACCAATAAGTGTTCCCCATGTGTACCACTAGCCACTTGTTCACATCTAACCACATTCCCCATTTCCAAACCAGCTTGAGCCTTTACTGTACTAGCCGCTAAGCTGACAGCTTTTCTCCGCCTCTTTGGGGACCCATTTTCCGATCCCGACGAGGCTGAAGACGACGGCTCCGGCGATGACCTTTTTGAAGTCACTCTAATAGGGTCAGGCTCACCGCTGTTAACTCTCAACGGAAAATTCAACAAAGCTCTTGACCCACGCATTCTGTACGCCGCTTTATCATAAGCCAACGCCGCATCCTCCGCTGTCTCATAAGTCCCTAACCAAACTCTAGCTCCATTTTTCGCCGGATCACGAATTTCCGCGGCGAATTTCCCCCACGGCCGCTGCCTCACTCCGCGGTAATGCTTCCCCTTTGGAAGAACCGCCACTGGAGCATTCACCGAAGCCTCAGTACACGGCGGCGTTACTACAGTAGGAGCTAAATTTACCGGCAATACCTGGAAATTTTCTTCCTGTTCTAACTTGACAGGTGCTGAAAACTCGGGAAACTCAAACTCAAACTCAGATTGCTCTGTTTTGAGAGAAGGAACCCAACCGACGGTGACAGCGTCACGGAGGACGCCGTAGAGAAGCATATCGTCGGAGTCATCGAATTTAAGCGGCAAGTCTCCCCAATTCTCCGATAAACAAGGGTACAAGTTGTTAAAACTTGAGCTCCGGCAGTAAAAAGGTGTACAACTAGTAGCCGCCGGATTAGGAGCAGTAACCGAATCGGCTCCTAATAAGTGTCTGCGAACCGATTCAAGAACTGCATAATCGGCTTCAGTTGCTGTATGTCCGTACATCATTTTCTTGAAATCAAGTTGTAAATTTCTTGAGAGAAATTAAAGATTTCTGTTACTTTTTTTTGGGTGGTTTTCGAATTTCTTGGTGAAGTGGATAGGATTATGGGATTTAAAGGCAAATGGGTGCATGCACTTGGATTTTGTATTATTTTAAGATTAGGAATTTCTTTGTAGGTTCATATGATTTTTAAAAAGCACGTGTTTAATAAATTGTCCCACTTGTTTTGATAAAAAAAAGTTAGTATGACATCATTAATCTTAGGGCAGCAAATTGTTGTTTGTCTCTTTGTTTATTTAGTCGACAAAAGCATTTGATGGTCGAGTTTTTTCTTTTTTCTTTTCAATTTTGTGTTTTCAACTATATATAATTTCATGATAGAAGCCATCAGCTTTTGTAGCACATTATTGAATATGAATAATATATTTTAATTAATTCATAATATTTTTAGTTAAAGTTATGTATTGTTAAACTGGTTAAAACATAGTCAATAATAAGAGAGATGGTATGAATATTTTATAGAAGTTGTAGCAATACATGACTAATATGAACTAAATTTTGATTAAATCCAAGAATAAAAAGAAATAAAACTTATCTCAGTCGTACTAAGACACGTGTAAAGTAAACATATTTCACCAATGGGAGTTGGTCCAAGTGGTAAGCGGCTTGGTATCGCTTAAACAAGGTCTCGGGTTCGAGTCCTTGTGAATGCAGAAAATTCCCACTGGAAGACTCACCCACCATGCCAGGTGCGCGACACGGGTCGGATCCAGATTAGTCAGGGCGGAGCCTTGGAAACAGGATGGGCTTACCAAAAAAAAAAAAAAAGTAAACATATTTCATTTTCGTCATGGAATCTAATTCCATGATGACAATTGAAAATATTTTCAATACTAAAAAGTGCACAAATAAGAAATTTACCTTTTATTATGTGTCGTGTCAGCAAATAATAATATAACTTTGGTTCTTTCTTATACTTTTATCTACTGTAACTACTTTTGATATGGTTTGGTGAAATTTATTAATTTTTCAAAACGAAAATGTATGAAATTAATTTATTTTGATAGCATCGTCAATGAAAAGTAGTTACTTCCTCACTAATGAAGAAAATAAATTAGCATGACGGTAAAAAGGGGGGAAAAGAAGTTGTACAACTTTTTTTGTACATGTTCTCTAAGTAAAGTATCTAAAAGTCTAATGTTTACTCAATTGAGATGGTACGTACTTGATCAGACACTAATGCAGCCTTACAAATTAAGATTTGACAGAAGTACTGTTATAAATAATAATATTAGACAGTATTTATTTATTAAATAATTAAATTTGTAAATACTAATTTAGATGACTTTTTATATAGATATATTATGAAAATTTGTTAAAAATAATACAATTACAGTTCATAAATTAATTTTTTTTTAGATAATTTGGTTATTTGACATAATTTATCAATCCGTGAAATAATTTTAATATTTTGTAAACGACTAGAAATAACATCTTTTAAAAGTTATAATTAATTTATAAGTTTATCATATTATTAATAAATTTGGAACATATAAAAATATTTCAAAATGAAAAGAATATTTTTACTTAAAGTTAACCATTAATTTTTGTTAATACTAAAAGTTTCCATCATAACAACTACAAATAAAATGTATTTAAGAAAATGGCAAAACAAGGAAGAAATTTAATTGATTAAAGCACAAGGCCGCTCTCAATTAGTGACAAAAATCAATAAATAATTATACAAAAACAAAAAGAGGAAAACAAAATAAAGTAGGCTAGAAAAGTAATGAAAGTGAAATGTTGTTTGAAGCAATAGGAAGATACATTGGCCATAGACTCATAATTAATCAAACTATTACTGTTTTTCTTCTTCTTTGAGATAAGTCTCTAATAAAGTCAATCTTCCACTATCAATCTTTTTAGTAACCTTCATGGCAGCTTACTTCTCTAATTAATCACTCTCTTAATTTCAATTTCACATTTTATAATTAATACTCGAAACATTATTGAATGTTTTTTATGTTTTAAAAGTAACCTTTTTTTAATAATATATAAATTTTTATAAATATTTTTTCTTATATCCATCCATTGTCCTATGCATTAATATTTCAATTTTTGTGTGATGCTTATTAAATTTTGTCTTAAACTTTTCTGTAAAAGTTTATCCTTTGAATCAATAAATAGAACATTCAATGATGAAATATACAATAAAGATAGGGATCTAATGGGAAAATACTATCTCCGTTCTTTTTTAGTTGTCCATTTAGCCAATATTGCACATACCAAGATAGTGCTTCTTTTGTCTTAATTTATCAAGAAAAATACTAATATAGCCCTATTAATTAATAAATACCTTTTAAATTAAAACATAGGGTCATTTATTAGGAATGGTTAAACTTGGAAGATAAGTAGCTAATATCACATGGAATTACTAAATGGCCAACTATTTGTAGACAAATAAAATTGGCTAAATGGACAACTAAAAAAGAACGGAGGGAGTACTATTTAACCCACCATTTTGTACCACCTTTATTGCCCCTCCTCACGTGGCGGCATTTAATTCGTCAAATCCACCTCCAAAAGCGTATATCTTAAAATTCAACTTTTAATTCATCCACTATTTTAATGTCACATAAGGCGGGTTAAAGAAGGTGGGTTAAAAAGGAGGGTTATATAGCATTACTCGATCTAATGTATTATGGAATATAATAATAATATTAGCCATTTGTGCACATTTTGCGATTTGCTGATATATCATTTTCATCTTGTGCACATTTTGATGCCTTATTTTAATATAAAATTGATGCGTATATTATTCTAGTTATTTTTCTCATGATTACAACTTGGAATCTACTTAATCTTGATTTTTTATGCTTTAATCTACTACGGCATTAATTAATTTAATTACTAAATTGATTAAAATTTATCTATTACTACTAATTCGATAAAAATATATTGGCTTATCCCTTTAAAATCTCCCCACCTTTTACCCCCAATTCGTTTGCACCCTCACGTTGTAAAACCACCAAATATACCCAAATTACGACCTTTCACTTTCAATTGCACCTTTAAATATTAAATTGATCTCTTTTCATTTGAAAAATGTTCAAATCAATACTTTAAATTTTAGCATACATTTTAAAATAGGCTTATTATTTTATTTAAAATAAAAATAAACCTATTTTTCAAATGAAAAGAGTTCAATTTAATGTTTGAGGGTGCAATTGAAAGTGAAAGGTCGTAATTTGGGTATATTTGGTGGTTTTACAATGTGAGGGTGCAAACGAATTGGGGGTAAAATGTGAGGATTTTTTAAGGGATAAGCCAAATATATTTCATTTATGCGTGATAAGAATATAGGTACAGAATTAAGGAGAAAATTGTTATTTTTCTCATGATCATCACTTGATAATAAATCTAATTTATATACTAATTGATCGATACATATAAGCTTAAGGAGAAATTAATATTTTAAATTTTAAATGTAATTAGCAGATAAAACAACAATTAAAGTTATGAATATTTTAGGTTTTGTTTAAGAAAAATACTAATGTTTGTAAGAAGTTATCAAAAACAAAATATCATTGATTTCATTATTTTAAAAAGATATAATGTTTCTTTTAATTTGTTTTCAATTTATAAATTTCCACTAAATTAAATTTACTTATAGCTTACTCTTATAAACACCACTAGTAAACTATAAATTAAAGTGGTGTTTCTTTTTTTAATGTTAGTTTAAACTATCTAACAATAGTGATTTTTTTTCTTCATATTATTTGAGAATGAAATAATTTATTATTTTATAGTGACTTGGACTCAAGATCTATTTGGTTGAATTAGTTCATCTCCGTCACATCGGGTGATGGTTAAAATCAAGCTTGGTGTCAAAAATTTATGAGAAAATTAAATCAAAATATTTTAAATAATTAAAATTATATACAAATTATAATTGAAATATAAGGAACTATTTCTGATTTCATAATTAAAAAATTATGTTGGTTTTTATTGAATAAGAAATAAAGTATCTTTGTTGTATTTTGTGGAAATTCTACCTCTTTGAAAGAACTCATTTGTATTGATTTACATCGTTGAACATTGGCCAAACACATATATGGATCCCTGCACTATAACGTTTTTCTAAAATAAGTCCCTACATTAAAAAAGTGTAATATTTTTCCTTGCACTATCAGAAACTTTTAATTTGGGTCCTTCTGTTAATACCCGTCAGAAAGTGAAATACACGTGATTTACTATGAGACTGGTTTTATTTAACTGTTTGGTGAATTGTTAAATATATGCCACCTCATTAGTACTTAAAAATATCTAAAATACCTTTAAGGATCTTTTTCTACTTTTTTCCATTAATCCCTTTTCTGATATCATTTCATCTCCTTCCATCAAACACCCTAAACCAGATAACTTTATTTCCTCCACCACGCTGCCAAACTTCCAATCATAATCTAAAGAAGTCATCTCACACCAAATCTTAGCCATAAACATGTAATTACAATAAGCATATGAATTAGAAGATAAGCATATGAAACCAGAAGAAGTAGAAATTACAGAACAAACCGATTCCATTTTCAAAAACAAAAGCAGTTGCATTCATACAATCAAATATTCTCCCATCTAACAAATATGAACCCTTTCCCAGATTAACCATTATTACTCATATAAATCATATATCAATGAGGATCAATAGTGGTTATGATGGGGTAATGAGGAGCAATAGTGATTAGTTTATGAGAGGGGGAAATGGGAGTTAGACAGTGATAGATGAGGCGCAGAGAAGAGAAAATGGAGAGTGATCAGGTGGCACCAGAGTGCTCTCAGGCACACCACCTCCATCGCCGCCGCTAAAAATCCCAAAAGAAACAGGCGCAGATGGCGGAGATGACAAAGTTACATAAAACCCTCACCCGAACACCACCGCCATCGGCAGCACTTATCTTAGCAAACTGATCCTTAATACCCACAACCTTATTCCGATCCTCCATGACATGAATTCAGAGCCAAATTAGCAAATGAAGCCAAACGACGACGCAATTTTCAACATCTGTCAAGAAAATTTTAATGAAGAAGAAGAAGATATCTCGTAGAAAAGAAGAAAAGATATGGAATGAGTGATGTGTAATAAAACTGGGTCTACTTAATATCATTTTTATTTAATAATTATGTATTATTTGCCACATAAGCTATTATATGCCGGTATTTTGTTTTCTTTTTAACGGAGTTTGCGTTCCGTTAACTCGTCATGACCAAGGGACTTAAAATATATCTTTTTGATAATGTAAGGAAAATTTTTAAACTTTTTTAGTGTAGGGACCTATTCTGAAAAAAGGTTATAATGCAGGGACCCAAATATGGGTTTGGCCTTGAACATTTACAGTCGTGTTTAAACTCCAAATGATACTCAATTTTATGAGTAGGTGATGAAATACCCTTACCAAATCACCACACATATGATGTCTGATCAAGCGGTTGATCTAATTCGATTCAATCATTTATTAATTCTATTTTTTTAATATCGCTAATGTTTTTGTCAATAATAATTATTTAATTTAGCCACGAAGAGATTACTTTTTATATATACCATCTGTCTTTCTCTTTTGTACATACACTTCAAACTTCTTTAGTATCTTCACTCACAATTAAACTCAAATTTCGAGCAATGTATAAGGGTGTTATAGATCAATTTACACAGTGCATTGCCAATTGCAATATCGTAGTGGTTGTTTTATCGTGAGGACAACGTGATTAATAGACTGTCTTATATCTTCGAGTAAAAATGCAAAATATCTTAAAAAGTTAGATGCATTCTAAACTGTGTCAACAATTCATATTTCCTAGATTACATAATAAGCCGCCATCTGAATTATTATTTTCTTAAAAGCTTTTTGATAACTGTAGAAATGGCACATCCATTAAGAAAAAAGACCAGATAGTTAGATGATCTCATGACCAAATTATACTCCAATATTGAGTTTCTGTTAATATTAGAGCCATCTTAGCACAAGACTTTTTCTAAAACAGATTCTGGTCTAAATTACTTTCTCCAAAATAGACAAATAAATTAGAAATTTTATTTTATAATAAATAAAATAAAAAATAACGATTAATTACAATTTGATTTTATTTTAGGTTAATAATTGGAAACTTTCTTTTTCGGATCTTAATTTGCATAAAAATGAAATTCAGAAACTAGTTTGGTCCATTTTGAAATAATTGAAATTTTTTCTAACCATTCGTGAATCAAATTAATGTTTTTCTCCATTTTTGAATAGGCTAAACTAACCAATTTTATATTATACGGAATTTAAAAAAAAAAATAGCGAAATCAATCAAAATCGGCTAGTTTAGTCCATTCGCGAATGACAATTTTTTTGTTGTGATTCACAAACGGATAGAAAAAGTTTCAAATATTGCAAAATGGGCTAAATTAGCCGATTTTAAAAGTTTTAGTTATAACTGATAAAATCCGCAAACATTTGTATTTTATTGAAATTAAACCTTTTAACTTTATAAGAAATGTATAAAATAAATAAATAAATAGAATCCCTCTCACACACGTGTTCTATTTGGATGTTACATGGATATTTCTTTCAAAATATTATTCTTTTCTTGATGACTATTAGAGCAAAATCTATCGTTTATACAATAGTAAACTATGTTGTTTGCCGTTTTAAATATAGAAAATTAGAGTGGTGGTATCTAATCAAAACTTTTGGCTATATAAAATATGTAAAACTTTTGTTTTATGCAAGCAAGTTGCACAATATTTTTTAGCTATAGTAATTTAAAATATAAAACGAACTTCAAAAAAAATTGATTCATGAACATAAACATAAAGATTAGTACCAAAGATCGTAAATTAAAGATTGATACGAAGATCTTATCGCCTCTTTAATTATTTTAGAAGTATCAACTTGTTAATAAACAAATATAATCATTTTTTAATATAACATGTTGACATTCTTGTCATCCAAATTCCAATTTTGTTTTTAAATAATACCAAAATGTCTGCGCATTATTAATATATATATTTTAGCCACAAAAAAAATTAATGTAAAGTTTTAGCCCCAAGTTATTTTTTGAGTCGGCTAATGGCTTAATGTTTATTAGTATTTTTTTAGCAAATTACTCTCCGTTCCACAGTTATAATTTGCATTTTCATTTTCTTGTTCGATAATTAAATAATATAGTTTTTTATTTTTATTTTTTGTTAGACATTTTAGTCACTTCCTTTATTTTTAATATTAGTTAATTAAATTAAAACACTTAATTAAAAAAATTATATTTCAATGTAGTCTTTAAAATTATTTTGACATAAATATTAATAGAATTATATTTTTATAAAATTTAATGGATTATTATTATTATTAGTTGTCATAATAAATATTTCATAGATAATCTATCCTTTATAATGAGAACTCTTTTTTTTCTTAGTAGCGCCTCAATTATTTTTTTCATTCAAACATCATTCTTTTATTAGACCACAATTAACAAAGAAACGCTAAAATTAATACTTAATTAATAGAAATCAAATGCAACTTTTTTCGCATCTCCAAGTGGTTTGTTGAAGAAATCGTTGGCTCTTTCATGGATATAAATTGAAGTGCTCATCCTTTATAACCATTGTATTACCTGATTTTTACAACAAACCAATAAATATATATTATTATTTTTTTATTATTTAATTTTTACAGGCTAACGCACTATTAATTTATTGCAGTGGCGAATCTAGAAACTATATATGATGGGGTCCATATTTGTATGAAAATATCAACTATAAAAATATTTAATAAACTCTAGATAAATTTTATTAAGATAATAATTCTTTCTTTTTTCGTAATTATTGATGATGAATTTTTATGTTCTTAAACCATTAAATAGTTACATTATTAGTCGCACAATTAAACACATCATTTTAAATGTATGAAGCTGCACAATAATTTAATCACTAATCATTTATTTTATTCGATAGGTTATAAGTCAGATAATTAAAAAGTCGACAAATAATTAGAATAAACTGTATTTTTTTTAATATTTCGTGGTGCTATTTTGCATAATCAAGAAGGTCTTCCTATAATTCACTGAAAAATATGTATATATGGATCTAATTAAAAATTATCAAATAAAAGTGAAATAAATAATTAAACAAATATATGTTTTAAAAATTTGATTATCATTAGTAAATAAAAAATATATAATTAGTAATTGAAAGATCTTTGATCTATAAATTTTGGATTAAACAATATTCGCACTACTATACGTGATCAAATTCCTTATTATAGTCAAATTTACAATTTTAGTTTTGAAGGTGAGGTGCCTTAACTTAAGATTAAATTTATAAGGATTTCATCTAAAATTAACATTTATTTCATATGTGTATTAAATATATGTATTTTCAAGAAGGTGGGGTTTAAATGTCCGCTACTGTTTTGTTACACGAATGATGACGCAACAGACAGTTGTGTTGTAAAATTATTTTATAAATTGCAATTTGACTTTAAAAAAACTATAAAATTAGTAAGGATTCAATCACAAAATCCATTGGATAAAATTAAAAGTACGGTAAAATCTCTTTAAGTTAATATTCCGTAAAGTCCCTAAAATAATACTTCTTCCATCCCAGAATAGCAACCTCATACTTAAAAACATACATCATATATTCATAAAATAAAAAATAGATCTAATATTTCAAAAATCGTCCGCCTTTTAGCCTTATTTTAATTATATCCTGGTTTTATAAAATTGCCAATTTACTCAAATACGCACCTTTGAATTTTAAGTATACCCTCAACCATTAAATTAACCTCTTTTTCATTCAAAAAAAATTCAAATAAAGCATTCATGTTAGCATATAGCCTTTTTAAAAAAATCTCAGGGTCTTTTTATACCTTCGCCAATTAAAAGAGGATTGGAAAACTCTGATTTTCAACCAGAAGATGGGCAAAAATAAAAAATAAACTTAGTCAATGAATAAAGAAAAAAAGTTGAATTCTTTATTAACTGATCCGACAAAAAAGAAGTTAATGAACCATTATCTAATAGTCATATAGTAACCTAAAAAAATTTTGACGTTAAGAGCAAATTTAAAGAAAAACTTGTTGACAGAGATAAAAAAAATTAGACTGGGCAGTGGAAGACATTAATCCTCTCCAATACACTTTTCAGCTAAAATCACAAGCTGCAGAGCCTCACAACAGACCTTGCACTAATTGCAGACATTGGATGCTTAGCTTATTAATTGAATTCTGAGACTTAAAAAATTATTAGTTGGGTCACAATTAAAGAATTGTACCTTGTAATAGCCTCAGATGAGAATATGGGGGGCATATTTGCCCCTTCTCCCTTCCTAATAAATAGAGAGAGATCTCGACACAAGAAAAAAGACCTAAAACACTGGTTGCAGTTAAACATGGCTTCTCTGGTACTATTTACCACAGGTAACGGCGTCTGTGATTGCCGGCGCAGCTTTCTTGGCGACCAACAAAACTGCAGCAACCCTTGTCGTTTCCGCTTCGAGAACAGGCTACTTCTCTCAGAATGGGAGCTTATCTCGGGATGGGAGATCCAGGTGATTATGATGATGGATTATTTGACTTCCTCAATAATCGTATCTATGATAAGGACGATAAGCATTCGATTCCTATAGGACTATCCGAAAAAACAATTAGATTAATTTCATCAATTAACGAAGAACCTGACTGGATGCTTGAATTTAGGTTAAATGCTTATAATGGAAGAAGCTAATTGGTCTGGTAATCATTACCCGCCAGTTGATTTCCAACATATTTGTTATTATTCAGAAACTATAAACAAACTAGCTGATCCTGAGGTTCTTAAATCTTTGAGTGAATTAGCTTCTTTTTGGGCTGCAAGGATCATTAAAGCCCAGATGAGTTAGTAGCTGGTGATTTTTTTATTAACTACTACATATATAAAGTTTTTTTTTTGAGAGATACTATATATATAAAGTTGACAGTTATCCTTTTACAGTTATTTCGATTTTCTTCAATCCTCATTGAAAAATCTTTCCTTTCTCTCATGAATTACAAAACATAAAAATTTAGAGCAAATTACTATGAAGCCTCTCATATTTGACATAATTAACACTTTAATGTTTCTTATTTGAAAATTAAACTATATGACCCTTTATTTTTACTTCCGTCGACATTTTAGTCCCTCCATCCTTTTTTAGTGTTAGTCAATGAAGTAAAAGGACTTATGGGTAAATTAATTATCAAAATTGAGGGACGAAATCGTTGACAAAAATAAAAGTGAGGGATGAAATCGTTGAAAAAATAAAAATGGGGGACCATATAGTTGCGTTGACTTTGTTGACTAACATCCAAAATGGACGGAAGAATTAAATTATTGACAAAAACAAAAATGAGAGGCTATATAGTTTATTTTTCAAATAAGAGGGACTAAACTGTGAATTATGTCAAATGTGAGGGGTGTCATAGTAATTTGCTTAAATATTTATGGACTTAAGTGGCAATATGCCCCTTAAACTTGTAAGTAATGGGCAATTAACACGTATATTAGCTTTGCGGGCAAATCAGTACACGAACTTGGTGATTATGGGCAATTTGCCCCATTTTGGCAATTTGGCCCTTTAATTTGTAAGTTAATTGTATCTTAAATTAGCAATTTGCCCCCTAAACTTGCAAGTTAATTTGTCAAAATGGGCTAATTGTCCATAATCACCAAGTTCGTGTATTGATTTGCCAACAAAGTTAATTTATGTGTTAGTTGCCCATTGCTTACAAGTTAAAGGGGCAAATTGCTACTTAAGTCAATATTTATGTCCTTGACAATTTATTAACGTGCAAAAAAGCAAAGATTAATCAATTATCCTATAGATGTATAGTTAATTCATGGGTCTATGAATGTAAGCAAGTTTTCAAACCGTATAAATTTTGTATGTGACATACTTATCTTAAGTATTTCTTTAAAGTTTTTAAAACAAATGAAGTGGTAACACCTTTTTTAAGAAGAGTGTAACTAAACCATTTAGAAAAAAATTAAAAGTATTAATTAATAAAATTATTATTAGAGGCTTATTCATACTTCAACATAAATATTAAGAGTAAAATAGTACCTATTCCTTTTATTATATATTTTATGAAGTTTTTACATGGCAGCAGACTTTTAAATAGTTTAACCGCCAGATGATAGATGCTCATGTTTGAATATATAGTCTTTTATTTTTTTGTCAAAGCTAATTTTTTTATTAATAATAAAAATTATATAAATAAACAGCACTACTAGAAATCACGTATTTTGCGACGGACATTTGCGACGGCCACCAAATCCGTCGCAAATTTCCTATTTTAACGACGGAATCTGCGACGGATAATATTTCCGTCGCAGTTTTCCTTGGAATTGATGGCGGGAATGCTCCCGCCATATTTGCGACGGATGAGCTGTCGCAAATCCGTCGCCTTCCTGGCGGGAACATTCCCGCCTTTTGTTTTGCCAAAAAAATTAGCGACGGACTTAACTATCCGTCGCTAATTTTATTTGTTGAATGAAACGAGTCGTTTCATTCAACAGATTTGCGACGGCTTAGGTTAGCCGTCGCAAAATTTGCGACGGACAGAAGTGCCCGTCGCAAAATTTGCGACGGACCATAGTGTCCGTCGCAAATCGTGCTTTAATGAAACGAACCGTTTCATTAAAGCACAATTTGCGACGGACACTATAGTCCGTCGCAAATTCTGCAGCCCTAACAAAACGCGCTGCTCTTCTTCTTCAGCAGTTTCTCTCACTTTTCTTCAAATTGAAAACTGCCGTTTGCTGCTCCTCTCCTTTCTCCGTTCCCTCCTCGCCATCACGCCGCCGTTTGCTGCTCCTCACCGCGTCATTTTCTCCGCCGTTTGTTGCTCGCCGCGCCTCCCTCCGATTTCTTCCATTTTCCGGCGGCCTCCTCTCCTTTCTCCGGCGCCGTTTCTTCCCCTCCTCTCCGGCATCGACCTACTGATTTTTTCTTGAGGTAAGTTTTTTTTATTTATTAAATAAGTAAATTTATATAGATTAATTAATTAATTTAGGTTTAATTAGGTTAATTTAGGTTTAATTTGATTATGTTCGTTTAAATTAGGTTAGTTTAGATTAAATTATAACATATTTTATATTTAATTTTCTGTTTTTATATTATTTAATAATTAATTAATTTTTCTGTTTTTAAATCATTTTATAATTAGATTAATTTAATGCAAATTATGTTGAATTCATTTTTAGTATTATTAAACTATTAAGTTAATTATTATATTAAAATTTAAGAAAATTAGGTTAAAAATGTTTAAGTTAATTATTATATTAATTATAGGTTATTTTAGTTTAAGGGTTAATTTTGTGTTTTAGGTTAATATGGTTTTATTTTATGTTTTAAAAATTATATTAGAATTAAGTTGAATTGTTATAATTAAAAGTTGTTTAATATTTGTTAGGTTAAATTAGATTAAAATTGTTAGCTAGATATTTCTAGGTTTAATTGTTTAATTAGTTTAATGAAGTTGCGTGTTAATATTTTTATTATTATTGATTGATTAAATTAGATTAATGTAATGATTATATTATAAGTTTTTTAATTGTTAACAATTTGTTAGTTTGTTATTTAATTTAATTAGTTAATTGGATTAGATAATAATTTAAGCTAATCAATACTATTTCAATTATTTGCGATAAACTTGGTGGTTTTGTGTATTGTTATTTGCTTGCAGGACTTCCCTGAAAAATGGGTGATGCTCATTTTTAGGGGAAGTGCTGCCGATTTTTAATTAGAATTTGTTTTTATTAATACGTGTTTTTTATAGCTCTTAATAGCCCGCGCACCGTGGTTTCGATTGATCCGGACGTTTCACCTTCTCTTTGCGGTTCTGCCCTTCAACAAGTAGGTTTTATCGCTCAATTAATTTGATTTATTTTAGTTGGAATAGATTTTATTTACGATAATCAACCTAAATAAACCTCGATTTTATTCCCACCGAATAAAATCGTAAACCTAGCCGTAGAGTTCCCGTCCCGTGTGTTCAAGAGATTGAACGACACGGGATTGTACAGTTTGTACAGTTCGCAAAACTTGTGCTACCGTAACTCGATCACGAAAAACCATATATGTCTAGTAGCGGTAGAAAAATATTCGGTTGTTTTCCAGCGTTTGTTCTCCGGGTGGATGTTTAGTATATGTTTAGTATATGTTCTCCGGGTGGATGTTTAGAGGGCAGGGTGGTTCAGGTGATCCGACTAGAGGTCGGGGACGTCGGGGTAACCCAGCTAGAGGTCGTGGTCGGGGTAACCCAGCTGTGCGTGCCCCTGTTGAGGATATCCCTGTTCAGGATCAGCAGCAGGAGGTGGAGGCGGCACCCCCCGTTCAGCCCCGACAGCCAGGAGAGCCCCCTGCAGAGCTGGATGATCAGGGGAGGGCACTGTGTTTCCCAGACGCCAGCAGGTAAGAATGTAAATTGTTAGTTTAATTTTTTTTTATCGTTTTGCTATAGAAAGTAATAAAAGTTTGCTGTAACCTCGCAGGGAGAGGCTGTTGAACTCTGGACCAATCTCCCGATCTATGCGGGAGATCTTTAGAAAGTGCTGGTTCGAGAATGGGCGAGCCTGGCGGTTTTTGACTCCAGAGCAGACAGATTTCTATTGGGAGGAATTTAAGGTAATAAATTGTTAATTTTAAAGTTTGAATTTAGACTAACGCAAAATTACTAACTCGAACTTGGTGTTTATGTTTTGCAGAAAGAATACTGGTGGGATACGGCGGATTACAGCGACGACGTCATCAAAGGTGTATTCATGACGCATGCTGCCAACCGATACAAGGACGTTATTCACAGGATGAGAGAGAAGGACGGAAAACATACCTCGATCAGCCAAGATATCTGGGATTCCTGGCAGGCCGTCTGGGCGTCAGAGGACGAGAAGAAGAAGTCCGATGTAGCTCGCGCTAATCGGATGAGCGAGCCTGCTGGAGCCGGTTCCGGACCAGTACGCCATACAGGGGGATCCCGTTCCGCCATCAGACATATGGATGTGTTGGTTTGTTTCTAGAATTCTTTTTTATTTATAACTATCTTTTATTTTCTAATTTTCTGATGAACTAACAAATTGTTTATTATTCTTTTAGGCTGACGAGCTCGGCCGCAAGCCTACCGCAACAGAGCTGTATACTCGGATGCACTCCACGAAAGCTGATAAGACATGAGTGTAAGTCATAAACAATCTAATTTTAGTAGTTGTTTTACTTTACTCAAGTGTTAGATTAAATTAGTGTAAAATGTGTTTTAATATAAATTGTAAATGTTAGATTAGGTGTGTTAACAGCCGGTGGGTTGTATATGAAATATATATATTTGCAGGATGTCCCTGAAAAATGGGTGTTGATCAAATTATAGAGGAAATGCTGCCGAATTTTCGTTAGGATTTATACTTACATTTCATATGTTATACGTTTTAATTAGCCGTTATGTGATATATATGTTTTTCAATCTTTTTGTAGGATGCAATTGCTCAGAGACTTGCTGCTGTATCGCAGCCGCCGACCGGAGAGGGTGGTTCGTCTAGCACAGCGGAAGTCGACGAGACGCGGCTATTTCTGGATATCGAGGGCGTCAACAAGAAGCGGCGTGTCTACGGGTTGGGTTCAGCGACTAGTGCGTACGTGGATACGACGACGTCTAGTAGGGCGAGGACCAGGTCCACACAGTCACAGCGAACTGAGGAGGAGATCGAGCGGCGTGTGCGGGCGGGGATCCAGGACGGACTGCGCCAGATTACCACTGAGGTGGAGGATCTCCGTGCCCAGCAGGCGAGAACCAATGAGAGGATGGCCGAGATTATTCAGGCCGAGATGGCGAAGATGATGCAGACTCTTCCTCCGCAGTATCGCCCACCCCCAGGTCCTTCAGACGATGACGACACTCCGACTTTATAGTGTCACGTTTGTATTTCTGACATACACTTTTATACATTTTGTGTTATCTTGTTTTATACATTTTCTTACGATATGTAAAATATAACATGTTTTTATATGAAATCGGTCGTTTTTGGAAATTGAGTTTTACTGAGAGTTGCAAATAATAGATTTTACAGATTTTAATCGTCGTGAATTGAATAGGAAAAACGGACGGAAAATAGATAATTTCTGTCCAAATTGCGACGAATTTTGCGACGGAATTGATTCCGTCGCAAAAATGATACAAGTTTGCGACGGGCACATAACCGTCGCAAACTTGTACCATTTTGCGACGGAATTGAGTCCGTCGCAAAATGGTAATATTTGCGACGGACTATCGTCCGTCGCAAAACTCGTCGATCCGTCGCCAATACGTCTCCCTTTTCATTTTTTGGGAGACGACATTGGCGACGGTGTGTCTGGATATGGCGACGGGCTGGCCGTCGCCATATTTGCGACGCTCTGGTCGCTAATATTTTAGCGACCAGAGCTTTTGCGACGGACTGATTCCGTCGCAAATCCGTCGCAAAAGTGTATTTGCGACGGATTATGAGTGTTTTGCGACAGAATTGTCCGTCGCAAAACAGCTGAAATGCAGTAGTGAGTTTTTCAACAAATTGAAAGAGCTATTCTAAGATGATGATGAAAATTGTAAATACAGTTATCGAATATGGCTTTTCTAATTATTTAAACGTTACCAAAATATATAGTTCAAATATTAAAATTACGATCTTGAAATCGTTCGATCCATGAAATTCCAATCTTTTCAAGTTTCACTCTAATATAAATCTAATAGTTATCTAATAAGATAAGAACAACCATCATATAAAGAATTATTAAAAACAATCCAACTTTTAAAAATTTAAAGACTTTTACTTTTTAATTTGAGATGTTACTCCAATTTTTTTTTTAATTTCTTATCCGGGTTGAAAACCCTTTAAAGCAAAATAAAGAAAAAGAGAAATAAACTCTCGTATTAAATTTTATAAAAAATCACTAGATAAAAATATGATGGTTTTTCGGCCACCAAAACTACCTCATTTAATTTAAAAAAATTCAATTATTTAAGTTGAAAGTGTTCTCCATGTGGAGTTTTATTAGAAAAAAAAGGTAAAAATTGAGAGGACGGGGGAGGTGGTTTTCCGGCCAAGAGGCCAAATCCACCTTCTCAAAACTATAAGTTTGGTTTTATGGTTTTAGAGGGAGAGAGTTTATTTTAGCAAGAATTTGTTTTTTTATTTTTGTTAGACCACTAAATCTGCTTGGTCATATAACTTACTGGTCTGGCAAATAAGGTTAGATCGGTAAATTATATTGGAACCCAAAGATATATTTAGAAATATAGTAGATGAACCAATCTGCTTGAACATTTTCTGTTCTATACACTTCAAAACAAAAAATAAATAAATAAATAAAAGAGAAACCTATATAATACAATTTAGGATTAGACTAAATCAAGATCTAAAGATTATCTTACTAAATAAAATAATCAAAGAAAAAAAGACTAAAGAAGGCGTCACGATGATTCAATCATATAGTAATCCTGAAATCCATTTACCATTAAACAATTGCTCATACTTAATGAACATTATCTTTGGGTTTCTAGAATCAGAATCTTTACGATAACTAAGAACCATTAAACAAAGCTTAACCTTTCTCTATCTGACTTGTATCGAACCTCTCCTGGTGCAATGTACTTAAAGTTCATTCCTTAAATTGCTTAATCAAATCATACAATTTTACTAATCCAATGTTAGAGGAGGTTCTTTATTATTGTAATATTAATTGATAAGAATAATAACTATCCCGATTCGTATATAATTTAGTGCCAGAATATTAAAATTATAATAATAGAAAAGGATGAGAAAGAAGAAAAATGACCAATACTACTCAATGAAATGTGTGAAATGATTAAAAAGATAATTTCAAAGAATATAGTGAGAGCTAAAGACAAATGGTGATTAGGGGTGCAACCTATTCTGCATTGATTCAAAATATACTCGAAATTGAGTCAATATCAATCGAGTTTGAGCTCGAGTCCGAACTACTTGAATTAATTATTGACTCGAAATTACGCATCAAACTGCTTGACTTGATAAGTTAATGAGCCTAATTGAATTTAATAATTTTACTTTTCCCCCTTTATAATTATACCAATTTACTTTATATTTTTGTTTTTATATTAAAATTTTATTTTAAAATATTTAAACAGATAATCGAGTCAAATTCGAGTCCTAATTATTTTACCGAATTCGTGTTCGAGTTTTAAAATGAAATTTGTTCGAATTTTGAGTTTTAGATTTTAAAGTCCAGTCGAGCTGGCTCAACAATGTTTCAACTCAACCCGATTACATTCCCAGAGGTGATGGGCTATTAGAGGAACAGCCACCTATCCTGCCTTAGTTCGGCCAATGATGGTGCATGCATGCTTTTGGAAGCAACCAGGAAGAGTCGAATCAAATCCAAAACCAGTGATTAAATAAAATTAGAAAACAAGAATGAGAGTAGAAAAAGACATTTAACTATAATAATTTACCTGATTAGCAGCCGATTAGAATCCCCAAAGATATCTCCCATATCTACACAACTTCACTTGGTCAAAGCAACTACTTTGAAAAGTCTGATGTTCAGCTTTTATAAATACATGTAACCATTTCTACTGTACTGTTTCACTTTCGTCGTTAACCACCATTTCTTCAAATCTTTTCATCAATGGCTACGGAAGCTGATGTGGCCTCTGCTTTGGATCAGATTAAGCTCCATTTACTCGGCGATCTTCTTTCACCTGTTGCTCCATCTTCCTCAAATTCAAATATTTCTAGCTCTCAATGCCAATATGAAACTAAACCTCAAATTATCAACTTTACTACTGATTCAACCATTGTCAGTTTTGAATTTAATTCAAAACCTCAGTTCGTTTCTCAATCCAACAACCAATTGGAAACGAAGCCTTCGATTAATAGAAAACCGTCACTTCAGGTTTCGATACCCGGAAAGACAGAATGGATTCATTTCTCTGAACCGGATCAGAAGCCGGTTCGAGTTGAGGAAATAATGCATTACAGAGGAGTCCGACGGAGGCCTTGGGGCAAATATGCAGCGGAGATTCGAGACCCGACCCGGAAAGGCACTCGGTTGTGGCTGGGGACCTTTGACACGGCTATTGAAGCTGCTAAAGCTTATGATAGAGCTGCATTCAAGCTGCGCGGCTCTAAAGCTATTTTAAACTTTCCGTTGGAGGCTGTGAGGTGTATCACACGCGCTGAGAAGGAAAGTGAACGGAAACGAGAAAGGGAGAGTGAGATTAAAGAGAGGGAAACGAAGAAGAGTAAGGTCGTTAAAAGTGAAGGAGTTGATACGGAAACGGAGTTTGCATTGACGCCGTCGAGTTGGATGGCGTTGAACGAGATATTTGAGGTTGCGCCTTTGTCTCCGTTATCTCCACATCCATCGTTAGGGTATCCTCAGCTTGTGGTTTTATGACTTATATATAGTTGGTTTTGTTATGCTTCTTTTTTTATATTTACACATACGTATCAATGGATTTTGGAATTTTTTTATGAACCATTGGTTCCCGTTAGGGAGAATAAAGACAGTTATAGTAGTAAGATATTCATAAAAGTCAGAAAATCAATCTCGATGATCCGGAAGAAGAAAAAGGCAATATTTTGCGTTAACAAATATTATGAGGCAGTAAATTATTCGAGATCGATTCGAGCCGAGCTCGAATTCAAGCTACTCTCGAGCTTCATCTTGAGCCTAGCTTGGATATCAATTACTGAGACTCGTGTCAGGCTCGCGAGTCTAAACAGGCCTATATGAGTTTGTTATTTAAAAATAATAATAATTTAATTATAATTATATTAGATGTTTATATTTTTAAAATTTGGGTGTTTATCGTATAAATAGGTTAAATTGCGCACATTACCTAGTAAAAAAAAATTAAAATGTATAAAATATAATTATTCTTTTAATAATTATTTTAAATTTTATTAAATTCAAGTCAAATTCGAGTAGTTTGAATATTGCTAGAAATCGGTGCAAAACATGCTCGAGCTCGAGTGTGTAAAACATGCTCAGTCTTGGCTCGCTCGTTTACACACTTACGAAATGATGTCTGATTTACAAATCAGCATTCAAAATGAACTATCACTACTAGAAAACTGCATTTTAGCAACAGATTTTTTCGTCGCTAAAAGCTGAAATCCGTTGGTAAATTAAGTTTTTCGTTGGATAAAGTCTAAAATCCGTCATTAAATCAAAAAATTTCCGTCGGTAATTCTCTGTTTTCTAGTAGTGTATCATTACGAGCTACACAGCCAATAGCAGTCCGACTCGCAGGCGTGAAGATAAAAGCATTAATGTTGAATTTTACCTATGTGACATCTGAATTGATAGTCAGCGTCATGGCATATTGGAAAAATACATTTACATCCAAATACATTCTTTTTAATAATTTTAACCAAATTACAATAATTGGAAAAAATGCAATCAAAATTGTAATTACATCTTAGATTGTAATGATAATTTTAAGTTGGGTTGGGTCTGAGTGTTTGTTGCACCCATAGGCAGGTTCTTCTGGAGTCTTGGTTTGGCATTAAATAGGACTTTGTGCACTTCATCAAAATGAGGCATTGTTGCATGTTTTGTGTCTTCAATCCACTGCTTTACTTTTCTGTACGGGCCCAGTATTCGATTTCTGTCCTCTTCCTCCAAAACCTAATTAAATCCCAATCAATGTAAATAAATTATGGTTTAATTGAGTATTTTAATTTGATAATTTAATACCTCCAACTGCATAATTTCGCAGACAAGGCTGAGATCAGCTATGGAAGGAAGATTGGCACCAAGTAAAAAAGGAGCAGTCCCATTGAGCCAAAAGGACTCAATTTTTGACAATGATGCACATAAAAGTTTCTCAGCTTTAGCCGCAGCTTGAGGATTCAACGGTAACCCAATCACGGGTCCCATTGCAGCATTCATAACATATGTACCTAACCAATAAATTCAATAACATACTTCCTTATTATAAACCTATAACAAATTATCATACTCACCAAAATTTACATTCATATAACCTAAAGTATTGAATACCTGCACCTCTGCGCAAATTCGAGTGATGCCAATCTAATACTGACTGAATTTTGGCTCTCTTCAATAGATTACTCGGATACCTTACAAGATTAACAGTAAAAATCACTTGCATCGAGTTCTATATTTCAATATTTTGTTTTTTTTTTCATCAAAAAAAAATATTTTGTTTTTCTTGCAGAAATAATTCTGAAATTATCGAATTGTATTATTATTATTTATCTTATAAAATATTATTTTGCAACATTCTTATTTCAACATTTTTCGTTTTAATATTTGCGTACCAACTAAAACTTTTCAATGTGTCGGTTAGAGTCCGATTTGAACAATTTTATTTCAATTTTTGTGAATCATTAAGCCATACAATTGCATCATTTACTTATTGCATTTCTAGTGTGCTCGTATGTATGCAGGAATCGACCACATAACTATACACAATAATTGTTAAATCAAAAATCAAAAGCTTAATTTTGTGAATAAAGAATCGAAGCATAAAATTCAGTTCATATTAATAATATTATTTATAAATAAGAAATATATATATTATCATTCTCAAAAAAAAAATCAAATAAACTATAACCGGTCAAAGTCTCGTCTCTTTTAAATGATTTATCTTTCAAAAGTAGTTATTGTCATATTTGTATTAGAGCTTCGATCTATAGATATATATTCATGCCCTAAACCCTAAATTATAAATCTTTGTCCCATTACTTAAAAAAACATGCCTTTAACACATAGATTTACTATGATTTTTTTTATTTTACCTTTGTAAGTGTAATTCAATAAATTGTATTTAGAGTTTTAATCATTCATTAAAAAAATGAAATTTCATATAAAATGTCACTAAATATAAAATATAGACTTTCAGATGAAATACCCGAAAATAAAATATATCTCTTCTTAAAATAGGACGAGGGGAGTAATTGTTTTAAAGAGCCATGGCCCCTTCATGTCCTAACGAGGGTCCTCCCCTGTAGTACGTACAAGTCTAACAACACTACAATACACATTATGAAATTAAAAGCTATGAGTTAATGCGTGCAACTCAACTACTTAACACATTTAATAGGATTGAGTGATACATATTGAGTGCAGTAAACAACCAACTTTGCTTACCAGTGATCTGCAACAGGAAATGCAGAAGCCAGATATATAAGAATTGCATGGCTGCAAAAATTTGTGGGAAGAAAAAAGTTAGTTGAGTATTAGAAAAAACAAACACATCATTTTTAATCCAAAGAAATTATCTGTGCATACAAATTAATTTATACCATACCTCTCAAATAAATTAGTTTTTCCATGAGTAATAGCCGGTACTTGCCCCAAAGGATTGATCTCTGAAATCATTATCAATAAACTAATAACCTGTAAATTGTAAATACAAGAATATAAAGTACAATTACGAAGATCAGGCATGAAATTGTATATACCTAAGAATTCAGGGGTCTTCTGCTGTTTTGTGGTCAAGTCTATAAAGATCTCCTCAAATTCTATACCAGCCATCCTTAACAATTTCAAAACAAAAACAATTTAGTAATACGAGTTGATCATCTTTAAAATTTGACTCTAAACAGACTGAAATGTGAAAATAAGAGATCAATAATTACTTGCAGAAAATGAGAACAGCGCGGGCTGGCTGAGACAGACGATGCACGTAAACTTTCAACTCCATCTTCGCTTAACTCGCTCGCTCGCTCAGTGGCTCGGAATGTTGATTTGCAATGTGTTTAAGTGAGCAAAGGTCAGAATATATGGCAAAAGAAAAATACATGATGAAACATGTTCTTTTTTTTATTCAGACACAAGTTGGCTTTATTTATGTTAAGTTCCAGTACCTACAACATTTATTTACATTTACTTTGACTTGCAAGCTATTTTTAATTAAATTTATTTATGGCAAAAATTTAAATTATACATTCATTCATTCATCAAGTAGAATATTTTATCGAAGCCTTCATATGAATTGAAATTTTCTTGTTTGAATCCGATTTCTCATATCTTTTAGGCCATGTTTGGTTCATGGAATGGAATAGCATGAAATAGAATAGCTATTCCATAAGGAATGGAATAGCCATTCTTTAGTTTTTGAGAGAAGTGTTTATTCCACAAAATTATGGAATAGCAATTCCGTGGAATACCTATTCCATGAACCAAAGCAAAGAATTTTCATTCTATACGGAATTGCTATTCCATTCCGCACCTATTCCATGAACCAAACATGGCCTTAAATGAATTATTTATCTAAAGCCTAAACCATCAGTTAAGTCAATTCTTATAGTTGGAAAAGCCAAATGCATATGTTTATTGTTTGAGTTAGTGCTAGTGCATCATATAGACATATACAGGTCATTAGTTAATTTACTAATGCTGCTGCTAATTCTTTTTTTTAATTTCACGTTGATCAGTTCAAACTTGATTTAATTAATAATTAATTTTAGTCTTAAGAATCTTAACTGAAGATTGATATCTCATACTCATAGTATTCTCTGGTTTAAAATCTCCCTCCACCCATTTTTTAGCGTTTGTAGAAGAAATTAAACACACGACCTAACAATTTGTTAATCAGCGTATACATCATTTGAATTATTGTTCATTGGTTTATAATATCATTTTGATTGTATATTGATATCTCATAATATCATTCTTGATTGAATATTTTATTAACGGAGAATTAAAAATACAATTTAAGTAAAAATGAAATTAAACAATATGTTAAAAAGATCGGAAGAGATAAAAGCCCCAAATTTTACCTTGCCGTTGAATCTTGAGAAATTTGCAGAAAATACTCCGTTTTTCAAAATATTTGTAAAAATACTCCGTTTTTTGAAAAATTATTTGTCTACCTTTTTTTTCGAAAAATTTATTTTTTTACTCCGAAATTTATTTTTTTACTCTGAAAAAATTTGTAAAAATACTCCATTTTTTTTAAACTGTTTGAAACTGTATTATAAACGGTTTTAAAGATGTCAAAGTTTTTTAAAAATACTCTGTTATAAACCATTTGAAACTCTATTAGAAATTGTATTTGAAACCGTTTGAAACTCTATTTTTATAAAACTGTTATAAACCGTTTGAAACTCTATTAGAAACTCTATTTGAAACCGTTTGAAACTCTATTAGAAACTCTATTTGAAACGTTTTTATAAAACAGTTTCAAATTGTGTTTTTTGAAACTGTATTTGAAACCGTTTGAAACTCTATTTTTATGAAACCGTTATAAACCGTTTGAAACTCTATTATAAACTGTATTTGAAACCTTTTGAAACTGCGGAGTAAAAAAATAAATTGCAGAGTAAAAAAATAAATATTTATTTTTTTTAGGTACGCTTATAAACTTTCAGTTTTTGAGGTAAATTTACAAATATTTTTGTTTTTTAGGTATTCTCCTAATTAGCCCTTGAATCTTCAATTCATATTAGCTATAATGTTGGCAATTTTTTTTGGATGATTAAGGTTGGCAATTTTATCATATACTCCATCAGTCCTAAAATAATAGTCCACTTTCTCTTTTCCATACAGTTTAAGAAACACAATTAATATTTAATGAGAAATATCGGTTGGAGTAATTGATTTTATATAGGTTTTTAGAAATATCGGTGGGAGTAATTGATTTTATATAGGTGAAAATGTGACAACCCCACATGGTTATGAGAGTGTTTAGATTCAACCATGACCTAATAATTAGAACTATTTAATAGGTGGTTGAACCTTTACACTTATAAACTCATTTATATTTGTTCTCCTAAGCACTGTGAGATTATCTTTAACAATATTCTAATTTTTCACAATTTTATCTTCATTTTTTCTATTATACTCTTATTAAATGTTATGTCTAATTTATTTTATAGACTAATGGCAATAAATGATAAACATTAAATAAGGATAAAATAGAAAATTTAACACTTTAAGTTGTGATTTACAAAGAATATGGACAACTATTTGGGACAAAAAAAGAAGAAAATAGCCTATTATTGAATATTTATCTATTTAAGAATCCAGCAAAGGTACAAGGGACATTTGCACAAAAAAAAAAAGCCAACTCACATTTCACTTTATTAGCATTCAAGTATACAGTAGACCTTCTAATAGTTAATATTCAACCAATTAATAATTTTAATAATTAATAAAAAAATTAAAAGAACCAACTTCGTTCCACATTAAATAATTAATAATTCTATTATTTAATAATTAATAAAATTTAAAATATATTCTATAATAATATTAATTATTAGAGCGATTTTTTTAAAAAGATATATAACAATTAATAACTTTTTTGGGGTAAGATTAACCTTGATTCATCAAATACCATCAAATTATAACTTTTTTGTTTATTTGAAAAAAAAATCAAGAGAAATTATTAGATAAACAAGTAAAAGCAAGAAACATTTCTAGTACAAAAAAATATTAAAATTTATTTTATTTTATAAATACAGTTTCTTGATAATTATATTTTAAATTGATATTTTTTAACTAAATATAAAATTATTTCTTTTAAATTGAGTGATTACGAAGTGTAATTAGTTGGCTTTTTTATAATATAATATTAATAATAGATCTACGAATGTAAATGCTTTAAAATATATTTTATATTTTTTTAATTTTTTATATAAATTTAATAAATTAATAAATTTTTGATCCACCATATATATTAATTATTAGAAGATTGACTGTATATTCTAAAATTTGACATAAAAATATTTAACTTTTTGGCATTGGCCCAAAATATGTTTCCTTGACTAAATAATTTTGATGTGGTGGTTTTCAATGAATGAAATGACAATGTGTAATACGATGGTATAGTAAAATGTCAAGGAAGAAAAAATTGAGCGTATGTAAATAGTCTAAATTGACGTTAACTTTTTGTTGTGGACAATATTTTTTCTCATTTAAGCAATTTGGTCTGAACCTATTAATTGTTTTTTTTTGAATCAATATATTAATTATTTAAGCGTCAAAAATTTGGCCACAACAGCAAGTTAACATCAATTGGATAACATCGTGGAATTGGTATGTTTTTTTGATACTTTTCAAAAACGTAATGGTCATAATTAAAATCCGAAAAACATGAGATGCCAAATAGAGACGTGGGGTATAATTAAGGATCATATTTGCACTTTTTCCCTTATAGAAATGAAGTTCGTGCCCTTCTATTTTATAAAAGGCTTAATTACTTAAAAACCACCCACCTTGAACTTTTTTTTCGTTTATACCCTGACCTAGGAAAAAATTCATTTATACCCTGACGTATGTGTTTATGTTTCACCTCTACCCCAAAGCACTAAATTAACCTCTTTTTATTTAAAAAAAGTTTAAAATAGTCCTTCATTTTAAGGAAAAATTCATTTTTAATCAAACTCTAATTAGCTTAGGTTAAAAATGAAGAACTATTTTAAACTTTTTTCTTAATGAAAAGAGGTTAATTTAGTGCCTCGGGGTAGAGGTGAAACATAAATACATACATCATGGTATAAATGAATTTTTTCCTAGGTTAAGGTATAAACGAAAAAAAAGTTTAAGGTGAGTGGTTTTTAAGTAATTAAGCCTTTATAAAATTGGGTTCATATGTATATATCTTTTGATTTTGAATTCATCATTTTTATTTTATTTTCAAAACATAAGTTTTTCCGGTTAGCACATGTCGATGCGCCGTTAGTATAAAATGTTGACTCGCAATTGCTTTTTTAGAGTGTTTCAGCCGCGTCCTATTATAGCTAAAAATGATACAAATATGTCAAAATATGGGTTAAT
The DNA here is from genome assembly GCF_937616625.2 of Mercurialis annua. NCBI lineage: Eukaryota > Viridiplantae > Streptophyta > Magnoliopsida > Malpighiales > Euphorbiaceae > Mercurialis > Mercurialis annua. The sequence continues at coordinate 32,713,155 of NC_065573.1, read as the reverse complement.
TTGTCAAACATCTCTAAATTTGATCGTTTTAATATTTCTGTAAAGTTAAGAGGGCATAATGAAACTTTATTTATTTTAGGGTAAACTCATCTAGAGGCCCTTGTACTATATTATTTTTGTTCAAAAAGCCTCTGTACTATTTTTTTGTACTTCAAGTCCCTCTACTTACATAATTTTTTATTTTCAGGTCCTTTTTTAGTTTTTTCCAGTCTCTCTACTTACAATTTTTTTATTCCTCCAGTCCCTCAAAAGGACCTGAAAATCGGAATTTTGTCAAGTACAGGGACCTGAAGAATGACTATTTGCGAGTTCGAGCTAGGGTATTAATACTTTGATGAATATTTTTATTTTTATTTTCATTTTGTTCAACAAGTTGAATTAGGTTGTTCATTCGTGCGTATTATTAAGAAAAATTTGATTTGTTCCAAAACAAGGCATCAGACAAGTAAGCTGTGATTTTTAATTGCTTTACTAAATCAGCGTGGTTTTTTAAGAGTTGTAACAAAAGTTTTGCTTATTCGAATTTAGACTTTTTTAGAAACTCTCTCTGTATTCCGTTCTCGGACCTTTGTTTTTAGACTTTTTTATAAGTCGTAACTTCTAGTGTGCCTCCTAGTGTGCGCTACGTTTTGTGCGAAAGCTTGTGGTTTTGGTTTTTGCCCTTTTTTAGTTTTTAATTTACATAATTTCCATCAAAAAAATAATACTAAAGATTCTATTCATAAACTCCATTAGGTAAATTTTTGTGGCTATTCTAAAAAAAATAGGGTTAATGATAAAAATGGTACCAAACCTTTGAGTCTTAAAATGATATCAAATTTTTAATTTGTATTTTTTTTTGGTATCCAACATGCTATCATTTATTCCATATATTTTTTATAAATTCCGGCTACTTTGAATGACTTGACAACCGGAGCAATATTTTTTTATTTATTTTTTTATTTATTTCATTTTTTATCTTGATGCATGATTTTAATTTTTTTTTAAATAATATATAATTTTATGTGATATGACATTTGATGTGGTAAAAATAAATAATTTTTTTGATTAGATTTGTAAACATACGAGAAAATATAAGTGTTTTTCCTCTAATCATTACATTTTTTTTTTGAAACTAGTCCAACCATTATATCTACTTTTAGTTTTAGTGAAGGTTTTGCCAAAAATTGGAATTCTCTCAAGTTCAAATAAACTTGAGGAAGTTATATTCACGATCGACACTGTTTATTATAAAATAAATGTTATAGATTAATCTGACTAAATTTATATTTTTAAATAGGCTTAATACATTATTTGACCCCTAAACTATACACTTTTATTCTCTGAGACTCTTAAACTAATTTGATATTCTATTGGACCTCTTAACTTTATTTTTTGTTCTATTTAACCCGTCAATTGTAATTTTTTTGCCGATCTGACCTTTTTCATCCAACGTGGAAAAAACGCGTGTTTTCAAACGCGTTGAAGCGCGTGAAGGATAATTAAAATGCATAACTTGTTCTATTGAACCCCTGAACTACACTATTTTGATCTATTTGATCCCTAAACTTATTTTATTTTCCTATTGCACCTTTAAATTTTTAATATTTACCCATCTACCTTCTCAAAAATACAATTATTTAACTTTTATCCATTTAATCTTCTAGAAAAATAAAAAAATATTGAAATTCAGTCAAATAATTACATAATATAACTTCTTGTACATGTAAATATTTGTTTACATTTCAATAATAATAAAAGAAGTTTTGTCTGTTTAACAATATTATAAAATATATAAATTTACTATACTGTGATAATATTAAAAAAAGACTGATTTTTTTAAAAAATTATAATTTTTAGTGTCTTTCACGAATTTCCAATTATAAAATTTTTAATACACCAGCTTTTAATTTTTTGCAATTTCAAACTTTTCAAATCAATTCTGAATTTTTAAAATTTGTGTTAAAATTGAAAAACACGCTAAATTTCATGACTTTTACAGCTTTAAATGATTTTTTCAAATAATATGTAAAATACATTATTTTTTATTTTAAATTAAAAAAAATATTTAGACTTAATATATTTTTTGACCTCTAAACTTACCTTTTTATTTTCTATGACCTCTAAACTATTTTAGTGTTCCATTAGACCTCTTAACTACTTTTTTTATTCTATTTAACCCCATGTCAGCAAAGTCATGTCAGCAATTTTATCCACGTAATCGCGCGTGGTGTGCACATTCCGAATGAGGGGTTAAATAGAACAAAAAAAAGAGTTAAGAGGTCCAAAAGAATACGAAATTAGTTTAGAGGTCGCAGAGAATAAAATGGTATAGTTTAGGGGTCAAATGATGTGTTAAGCCTTTTTTAATATATATCGGTTATAATAAACGGTGTAGATCGTGAACGTGACCCTCTCAAATTCAAAATTCTTTTATTAATTGTTTAATAAAGAAAAAGGGGTTTCATTAGTAATATTCAGAAAAAGAAAATATATAATCATTGTTGATTGTACCTTTTGCTTTTTATGTTAAACAGCGAAATAATTGTAAGTGCAACAAATTTTTGTACCTTTTTTTTTGTCTGTATGCCCGTCAGCCATCTTTGGATCTTTCTGTTCAATTATAATCAGCATGGAAACACTTTTTGATTCGTTAAATGAACAGAAAAAAATGGATAATCTTTTTATTAAAATTACTTAAGAATAAAAATTGGATTACCTTTTCAAGGAACATTCTTCTCTTCCCTTTGGAATAAACTTTTCATTTTTATGCAAAATGAAATCAAATTTAATATATGGTTAAAAAAACAAAAATCATATTTAATAAATAAATTATAATTGGAACAATATTTTGATAAAAATAATATAATTTATTTATTAAAATAAAATTAACTTTTAATCAAAGATATTCTTTTTATTTTAAAAAATGGTTTATATTTTATTTATGATGTAATTAATTATTTAATTTTTTGTTTAAAATAATTTATCTAATACTATTTATTAATAGAGAATATAAAAATAAATTGATTTCACTACGACTCTTATATTAAGCTTATTTAATCAAATAACAGTTAGATTCCTATTTCTTTTTGTTTCCAACGCATTTGGTGTTCTATAATCTATACAAATAAAAGAAAGAGAGAAAGTTCAATACTAATTTAGGATTAGACTAAATCAAGATCTAAGCATAGTGTTATTAGACAAATAATCACTCAATAAGAAGCGTCACAACAAGAATTTATATTTATAATTCATAAATCCTTTCATTAATAAACAATTAATAAATTACTTATAGCTACGAACACCAAAGGTTTCTAGAATCAGAATATTTTTGATAACTATAAACCATTAAACAAAGGTGAACTCTTTCTTTAATTCAAAACTACTATCTAACTTCCGTAGAACCTCTCCTGATGCAAATGCAATGTACTTAAAGCTCATTCCTTAAAGTTAAATTGATCAATCTAATCATACAATTAATTTCCTAATCCAATGTTCCAGTTATTTTTTTAATAATTGCATAGAAGGGGTGCTTGTGAGAGCATTTGAATCCACGATCTAGCAATGTGCCGATCAGCCCGTATACCATTATTAATATTAGTACTAATTTTATTGTATATAATTATTATAATACTAAATAATAGAATAATTAATTCTAATATAAATTTAAAGACGGAATAATAAAACAAAAGGAATGTATAAAAGACAGAAAGAAATCGAAAGAAAAAAGAGACTATTATAATTTTTATCGGTAGTCTGAAGTCTGTCTGAACTTTGAAGATTAGAAGGGCAGCCCGGCACACAATGCGTCGCCCATGTGTGCATCAATGGTGCCAACTTTTAGAAGCAATGAGGAACATCATAACTAAATCCAAACAAATTTAAATAAAATTCTAAAAAATGACTACAGAAAATGACATTTTATTATAATAAACTTCCATTCATTTGCAGCCGCTTGTTCTTTTTTTTTTTTCATAAAAAATATAATAAAACCTCACTTGGTCAAATAATTCTACTTAGAAAAGTCTGATATCCAGACTTTGTATGTCTATAAATACATCGTCACCACTAATTTCCACTCTTATTTTCCACTATTAACAACCATTTCTTCAAATCTTTTCATCAATGGCTACGGAAGCTGAAGTAGCATCTGCTTTGAATCAGATTAAGCTTCATTTACTCGGCGATCTTCTTTCGCCTGTTGCTCCATCTTCCTCAAATTTGACGGTTTCTACCTCTCACTGCTACTCTAACGATTCCGTTATCTCAAACTTTAATTTCTTTGACAAAAATGTTAACGTTGACGATTTTGAATCTAAACCTCAGATTATTAACTTTATTTCTGATTCAGAACCTCAATTCGTTTCTCAATCGAGAAATGAATTCGAATCGAAGCCTCAAATTCAATCCACCGATTTTTTCATTTTTGAAACGAAAACTTCAGCTAATAGAAAACCGTCACTTCAGGTTTCTATACCTGGAAAAACCGAGTGGATTCAATTTTCTGAACCGGATCAGAAACCGGCTCGAATTGAGGAAATAATGCATTACAGAGGAGTCCGACGGAGGCCTTGGGGGAAATATGCAGCGGAGATTCGAGACCCGACCCGGAAAGGCACTCGGTTATGGCTGGGGACTTTTGACACGGCCATTGAAGCTGCTAAAGCTTATGATAGAGCTGCATTCAAGCTGCGCGGCTCTAAAGCTATTTTAAACTTTCCGTTGGAGGCTGTGAGGTGTATCGCACGCGCTGAGAAGGAAAGTGAACAGAAACGAGAAAGGGAGAGTGAGATTGAAGAGAGGGAAACGAAGAAGAATAAGGTTGTTAAGGCTGATGTGGAAACGGAGTTTGCTTTGACGCCGTCGAGTTGGATGGCGTTGAACGAGATATTTGAGGTTACACCTTTGTCTCCGTTATCTCCACATCCATCGTTAGGATATCCTCAGCTTATGGTTTTATGAGCTAGTTTTTGTTTGTTTCATTTAATTTTCTTTTTTCTCTACACATTTGAGTTCTTATATTTTGGAGCTTTTGTATATTGTAAAATTAGTTCTGGTAACTATAATTTTTAATGGATTCCATTAATAATACTCTCTTTTCCTCCGTTCTATGTATTTTTCATACAATGGGGCAAATTCAAAAATATTTTAAAATAAACTATTTTTAACAACCGGTTATACGAAAATTTGCAAAAATCCGTTTCCATTGAAAATTGAATGGAGTTTTCCCGTATTTCGACCGAAAAAAAGAATATATATTATTAAATTTAATTTATAATTTATATTAATTAATATAATGATAGTTTAAGAAAAAATCAAAAGAAAAACAATAAACTGGTAGCTCAAATAATATAAACGTTAAATAACATTTTGTTAAGTTGGTGGGCTCAATTTTTCCGAGAATTATCGTATTTATCATGCTATACATGTATTTAACCTAAATTTTCTCAAGGGAATAGAAATTTTAGATGTAAAAATTATTGAAAATATAGGACATCATGCAATTTTTATATTCTATTTTAATAGTATTGATTAACGTCTACCTTTAGATAAATGTTGGAACTTCAAAGCAAATTGTGACGTGTACCACAAATAGTTTAACACGTGCCATTTGAATTATTATTTTTAATTTAAACATTTGAAATAATTAGTTTGTCGAATAATTTGCTAAATTGATTGCTGTCTTCAATCTCCGTGACCTAATAGAGTTTACATTTCAGTCTTATTTTACCAGAAATAATATTTCTTTTATTATAATTTATAGGATAAAAATAAATTGTGATTTTAACAAGAAATGTAGATACTCTAGTTATTATCTAGCGATATAATAATCGCAACTAAAAGGACCGCCATCATTTTATTATTATATTGGAATATCATAAATTGATTTGAGTAAGCAAAATTAAAAGGTTTTCCATTGGCCATAAAACTTATCTTTCAACCATCATCTTCAACTCTAAATAAGTTATACAATCTTTAATCATTAGTCAATTTTTTTTTTCATTTTTATCCTTAGTTAGAGATCGAAAAAAGTTTGATGTTTCACGGGAGAGACTTTGACCTGTACATCATTTTTTATTACATTTATATATAATATAATTTAAAAATATTTATTCATATTTTGTTAAAATCTAAAACTCTATTAGATGAAATAAAAAAAACTGTACAAAAATCATCTGCAATGACTCTATTAGCAACAAATGGTTCAATCAATTACAATTGTTAAATAATAACTAAAATTTAATATAAAAAATTTGAAAAACTAGTCATAAAAATATTGACAGTCTTAAGCAACAACTCTTCCATATGACATTCGAAGTATGAGTGATTTTACAACAACCGGCTCCATCTTATGTTAAAACGTCGACCCACAACTAAAATAATATTTCCTGTAAAAATACAAACCATAAAAACTACAGTCGCCAAAATCTATTACACCGTTAAAATATATTCATCCAATAAAATGTTTAGTCAAATTAAATTTTCAAATGAATTGAAATTTTCTTCTTTGAATCCGATTTCTCATATCTTCTAAATGAATTATAATAATTTATCTAAATCACCAGTTAAGTCAATTCTATTAGTCTACAAAAGCCACATGTATATGTTGATTTTTTTGAGTGATAATGCATCTTATAGACATATATATCATTAATTAATTTATTAATGCTGGTGCTTCTTTATTTTCATGTCGTCGATTAGTTCAAACTTACTATAATAATTAATTTTAACCTTAAGAATTTTGATTAGAGATTGATATCGATCATAAAGGTAGAATTAGAATCATCTCGTAAAACTTCCTTTCACATTAAAGGTGGCATTCATATTATATATTTATTTTTTCTAGGGATCAAGTAAAAATTTAATACTACATAAAGTTTAATAATCTTAAAAATTCTATATTCTTGGGTTTTATAAATTCTATTAAAAAATTAAATTTCGTCAATTTTAGTTTAGTTTATAAACTAATATTATGTATTTCCATTTCATTAATTATCTAATTTAATATGTATATTTAATATTTAATAATAAATTCATTAATTTGTATATCTATTTTAAAAGTATTTAATTTTTTTGTATAGTTGTACATATTTTAAAATCAAGTGTTGATAATAAAAGGGCAGTATACTGTATACATAGAGAATATATTCACGAGCCTACAAAGTAATAACAATTATGAACTAGATATCACATTCAACCCAAAAATTTAAAATTCAAAATAATAAATTAATGATTTCTATTTTGTTAAATATTTTTCATTTAATTTATACTTTTTCAATGTGCAATTTTTTTATTATATTTGATATTCAATAATTTCTCCCTTAAGCACAAAATTCTTTCACATTAAACCATTCAACTTGCGGAACTCAGTTTAAGCCCGTGACTTTAAAATGGCTCAGAGTCTACCACTTTTCCAACTTGTATCCGCAACCATCTTTTTTTTATTCAGCCGAGCTAATCTCTCGTATCGATTGTTGATATCAAAAGGAGCGCAATGTATAAACGATTATAAATTATGAGACACATAATAGATTAATGGATCATTTTTCTTATTTACTCCTCATTCTGCTCATACGTTTACAATCTAAAATTTTCATTACATTTAATTTCCAACATCAATATTTTGATGCACCATGTCAAATGCTATTCATTCATTTGTTGACATTAAAATAAAATTATTAATTTTAACATTAATCTAAAAATTATAATGCTAAAAACTAGAAAATATAATTAAATCTTTTATATTTATTTTAAAATAAATTTATAGAAATATTATTTCATAGAATTTTACCCGGGCAAGAAATCCCTCCTATCTTAAATGTTCTGATTTAAAATAAAGTCTTACGGTAAGCAAACGGATGAGTCTTCCCTAATACTGACTTATTCTTGTCGGTAATGGAGGTCTTCTGCTATGACTTGTCAATGGCTAAAGAAATTTATTTAATAAGACAAAAATAATTAATATTTGTAGGGTTTAGCTAAAATGTTTGTAGTGTGTGATTTGTATACTATTCTTGGCATTTTGACAAATTATTGTTCTTGAGATGAATTCAAAATTTTGAAAAGCTCTCTCAAGATTGACTAGGCCATATTTTATGGTATGTTCTAAGTCCCGCCTAGAAGAGTTCGGTAAAAGGCTAAAAAACACCGTAATATAAACCTTTGTACAGCACCACCATTAAAAAAAAAACTTTATCTTTTGTTTTTGTAATATTTATAGTCCAACAATCTTATCTGATGTCGTTTTTGCGGAGAGTATACATAAACGACATTGCGCTATATGATAAAAAGTTTGTAAAAATTGAAATGTAAAACGTCATGTTTGGTAGAATATTCTAAAGTTGAAAAATATGGATATTTTATTACAATGATTCTTATTATGATAACGTAGCATATCTAGTAGGGGCGAAGCAACCTCGCCAGGAACGAACATCGCTAAGTCAAGCATTTCACCGACCTGGTAACAATGTCCGACCTTCTTGAAACCATAGAACGCATGACTTGGGGGGTCACCGGATCGATGGGAATTCAAACATCATCCGAGACAATCATGCCTGATAAGGTCGGACCAAGAATCTCACCCGAGCTCTGAAGTATGTTCAACTCAGACCTAAGCCGAGCTCCGAGCTCCTGAGCCCGAAGGATTGGACCATCTGGTTCGAGCTCTGAACTGCTCTCAGATACGGGAACTAGGATAACTTGACTTCCAAGTTATCCGGGCTCCGAGGTCTTGCCCAAGAGCGCTCACTCGTGTACCAGATTCTGGGACCACAGAAGATCTTCTGACAGGTACGTGAGGAATGTTCCCTCTGACACACCTAACAACCCGTGCCACCCGCAAGGATATTCTACCACGTCAGCATAACTGATTCTTGGGACCACTGGGCTCACAGCCTGCCAGCAAGGCAGGTTTGTCCTTAAACCCCAACTATAAATAGAGGGTTTAAGGACAAACCCTAGGTAATTTCTTTTTCTCTACTCTAAGCACTCTCTTTTCTCTTCTTTTTCTTCCTCTACCTGAAATCTTACTTGAGCGTCGGAGTGAACGTCCGGTGACCCCCACCGGAGTTCTTTCTGACCTCTGTCTGCTTGTGGTGTGCAGGTCACTACAGCTCGGATTAAGTTTGGTGATTCATCACTTGGCGCCGTCTGTGGGAAGCGTTTTGTATTCCCTTGTTCTACTTTGGTTCTCTTGACGTTGCTGATCAGATCTTGACAAGAAACAATGGCTGATGATCCTGTTTTGGACAGGGTAGATCCTCTGGGAACTACGGTTGCCGACGCTAACTTGGTTGGTGGAGTCTCTGCTAGTGGTCGGACCTCTGTGATCACTGGCTTAACTCCTCCGGCGAATGCTCAGGTGGGAGGATCCAGGGCTTCCGGCAGTGGAGCTGGATTTGTGCCTTTATATGGGTTGGAAAACTATCCAAGGGCGAACCCTTTTGCTTCAGATCCAAGTCACACCCACTTATCAACCCCAGGAACCACCGTGCCTCAGAGTTTCCTCCACAATACCTTGTCTCCCACTCAACTCAACTTCCCGGTAGACGCTACACTGGTGGCTACGGGAACGGGAACAACTTCTGGGCAGGATATACCTCCGGCGGTCTTACAAGCTCAAGAATATTTAGAATACATGGCTCGCCAGCTGCACCAGGCGCAGCAGATGCACTTTGCAGTCATGTCCCAGTATTACCCAAGTTACAATCCCTCGGCCACCCCTGTGGCCCCGCCGCCCCGAGCTTCTGAGTTTCAGGATGGTCGTCTTCCGAGAGAAGAAGGTCGGAGCGATCACCCACGACCCAGACCTAGGGGTCCCACAGAGCATCAAGCACCCAGAGGCGAAGATCATCGTGACACTAATCTGCCGAGAGACGAAGGTCGGCATGATCGCCCTTTTCCGAGAGACGAAGGTCGGAATGATCCTCCTCCTCCTCGAAGGGAGGGGGTGCAAGACGAGAATCTACCACCGGGAACACAGCGCGGTGACGCTGGTTTGGGGAGGGGAGACCCAGACCCGGAGGCAGATCCTCTGCGGACCGCGAGGGCAGGAGTTCCACCGGTCAGGAGAAACGGGGCCGAGAGTGTTCACAGCTCGGGGGCAGCATCTCAGCATCAGAAAACTTTGCATGACGAAGTTACTCGTCTAGTCCAGGCCGAGCTGGATAGGCATAAAGGGCACAAGGCAGAATCTCGACCTTTTACTACCTGTGGCATTGCTAGCCCTTTGTCAAAGGCTATATGGGATGACCCATTTCCAGATAAGTTTAAATATCCGCCCATTGACAGATATAACGGTAAATCCGACCCGATGACTCATTTAAGTTGTTTTCAGGTTGCCATGGGAGTTCAAAGTGTCTCGGACGCCACGGTGTGCAAAGTGTTCCCCTCGACGTTAAGCGATGCGGCGCAAAAGTGGTACCAGAACCTCAAGGAGGGCTCTATTACGAGTTTCAGGGAGCTTGCTATGGCTTTCAAAACTCACTTTGCCCCGAGCATCGAACGAAAGAAAAGATCCAGTGATTTGAAGAAGTGCTTTCAAAAACCGGGAGAAAGTTTAAAAGCTTACATTGCTCGGTTCAATGCCGAGGCAATCATGATAGAAGATTTGAACGATGATACCGCCATCGATGCTATGAAAGATAACACCAGCATGCAAGTCTTCCGAGACAGCCTGATCACCAACCCGGTTGACACTTACACCGAGTTGATGGACAGGGCTTGGAATTATATCAATCTTGACGAGGAAAGGCAGAGGAAGTCTTACGGGACGGCTAGCCCGGTTCCCAGTAAAACGCAGAATACTCAGGGATCTAACCGTAACCAAGATCGGTACCGACCTCTGAACGAGACTCCGGGGTACAGAGGTAACAAACCATTCAATGCTCAAACCAGTCCGCCAAGTACGGGGCCTGGTACTAAGCCAAGTTTCAGTATTGGAGGAGGAACGGAAGGATATGTAGATCGAGCAGGAGTACCGAGACAGTATGTACCACTCAATACTCCGAGGGAACAAATTCTATCCTGGATCAAGCACAACAACGAAGAGATTCGTTACCCGCCGAGGCTAGTGAAAGATGGAGACCGATCCAAGTTCTGTGATTTTCATGATGGTTATGGCCACGAAACAGAGGAGTGCGGACGTTTGCGAAGTGAAATAGACAAGTTGGTCTGCCAGGGGCGATTACAACATTTTGTTGTGGCCAAGGAGGGCCAAGACCGAGGAAATACGAGGGTCAACTCGGTCAGGTCGGAGCCCGGGGGGAGTAGGGAGGCACAATCCCCATCAAAGAAAACACAAGTCACAAGGGTAATTAACACAATCTCGGGAGGAACCTCAGAGTCCGAATATGGTCGCAAACGCAGAAAGAAAAAGCAAAAGATGGTCATGTCTGTGTCTACCGGGTCGCCATGGCCTAACATTGTTTTCGGGCCAGAGGATGCAAAAGGAGTAGATTTTCCTCATGAAGACGCTTTGATTGTATCGGCCATCATTGGATCAAAATGGGTAAAACGATTGCTGGTAGACGATGGAAGCTCGGTTAACTTGTTGACTCTATCAGTCTTTTTGACAATGGGAGGATCCAAGACTGACCTCAAGCCTGTGAACATTCCTCTCCTGGGGCTGGGGGGAGCTCCAGTCACCCCAGAGGGCATGGTCGAGCTGGATCTGGAGCTCGGCATCGAAATACCTCAGGAGGACGGAACAGAGGGAATCCTGGCGGAACCAACACGGAAGGTACGTTCACTGTTCATGATAGTTGACATGCCTCTTGCTTATAATGGTATTCTTGGTAGACCTATGTTGTATAGCACAGGTGCAGTGACTAGTATTCGTTACTTGATGATGAAAATCCCAGTGGAAAACGAGGTCATAACTATCAGGGGAAACCAAACCCTGTCCAGGCAATGTTACATGGCCACTATGGGCAGCACGGTGGAAACGATGAACATCGATACACCCGAGCTGCTCATCAGAGAGAAAAAAGCTCAGAAACCCCGAGAAAACTTAGAAACAATTGAACTTAAAGAGGGATCCGAGATGTATGTAAAGCTGGGGGTAGATTGGCCAGACGAGCACCGGGAAGCTATCATAGCTCGGATAAAACAGTACGTGGAGGAGTTTTCCAACAGGCCAGAGGATATTGGGGGGGTAGACCCTAATATCATCTCACACAAGTTAAACGTGGATGCAAAATGTAAGCCTGTCAAGCAAAAGAAAAGAACTTTCTCTCTAGAGAAACAGATTGCTATCCGAGATGAAGTGGAGAAGCTCTTGAAAGCCGGGTTCATCAGGAAAGTAGACTACCCTGAATGGCTGGCTAACGTAGTCTTGATCAAGAAGTCCAACGGTAGATGGAGGCTTTGTATAGATTTCACTGATCTAAACAATGCCTGCCCAAAGGACAGTTTTCCTCTGCCAAACATTGACCAACTGGTGGACGCGACGTGCGGATTTGCGGTCTACGCCTTCTTAGATGCTTCGCAGGGATATCACCAGATCCCGATGAGTAAAGATGACGAAGAAAAAACAGCTTTCACAACGGATCTGGGGACCTATTGCTACAAGAAGATGCCTTTTGGTTTAAAAAATGCTGGGGCAACCTATCAAAGACTCATGAATCATGTTTTTAAAGATCAACTGGGCAAGAATGTCGAGGTTTATGTGGATGACATAGTCGTGAAATCTAGAGGAATCGAGGAACATGCAACGGATCTAGCAGAAACTTTTGAAAAGCTGAAAGGTTTTAACCTTAAGCTGAACCCGGAAAAGTGCGTTTTCGCAGTACGCTCGGGGAAATTTCTAGGGCATCTCATCTCGGAGAAAGGCATTGAGGCCAACCCGGAGAAAATCGAGGCAGTAATGAGCATGAAAGCACCCAGCTCGGTGAAGGAGGTACAAAAGTTGAACGGGAGAGTAACGGCATTGGGCAGATTCATGAGTTGCTCGGCCAAACGATGTTTGCCATTTTTCAAAATCCTGAAGAATACAAAGAATTTCAAGTGGACAGAGGAGTGTAACGCAGCTTTTGAAGAGCTGAAGGTTTACCTCAGCACACCCCCGGTGTTGGGTAGACCTGAGCCTGGGGAAATCTTATACTTGTATCTCTCGGTGAATGACGAGACAGCAGCGGCAGTCCTGGTGAAGGAGGATAAGGGTCTGCAAACCCCGGTTTATTATCTCAGCAGGGTCTTGAAAGGCCCGGAGGTCAGATACCCAAAAATTGAGAAATTTGCTTTGGCATTGAAGGTGGCGGCGGAAAAACTAAGGAGATATTTCGAGGCTCACATCATTGTAGTACGTACGAACCAACCTCTGAGAAAGGCGCTGCAGAGGCCAGAGATGTCGGGACGGCTAGTCAGCTGGTCGGTCCAGCTGGGAGGATATGACATCCGGTACGAACCAAGACCGGCTCTGAAAGCACAAGTACTGGCAGATTTCATAGCTGAGACCACTGCAAGCGACCAACCTGAAGAACCTGACGAACAACTCCTACGGTGGGTATTAGAAGTCGACGGAGCATCAAATCTAGAAGGATCCGGGGCAGGCGTAGTCTTGAAAGGCCCCCACGGAGTCACACTCCGGAGCTCGGTAAAATTTGATTTCCCGGCATCCAACAATGCCGCGGAATATGAGGCTCTGTTGATCGGACTGAGAATGGTAAACGTGGTCAAAGCCGAACACGTAACGATAAGGAGTGATTCTCAGTTAGTCGTTTGTCAAACTCTGGGTACTTTTGAAGCTCGGGATTCGGAAATGAGGAGATACGTAGACAGAGTCAAGTTCTTCTTAAACAAGATTCAGGAGCTCGGAGGAAAATGGGTAATAGAGCAAGTTCCTCGTTTGGAAAATCAAGAGGCCGATGTTTTGGCCAAAGCAGCAACAGTGAACGAAAAGATACCAGGAGTCCATTTCTCTGTTCAAGAGCATTCCAGTATTGACAACTATGAAACCATTTTTCTAACTCAGCCTTTGGAAAACTGGATGCAAGGTATAGCCCACTACCTGATGGATGGAACTCTGCCAGAAAACAGAGATAAAGCCTACAAAATCTTGCGACAAGCTCCGTACTATGCGTTCCTCGACGGAGTCTTGTACAGAAAGTCATTCACCCACCCGTGGTCGAGATGCTTGACAGCGGAGGAAGGAGAGTATGTGTTGAGAGAGATACATGAGGGTATTTGCGGAGCACACATAGCTCCTCGCATGTTGGCCAAGAAAGCAGTGTTGCAGGGCTACTACTGGCCCCTGATGGTTAAGCAAGCAGAGGAGATAGTAAAGAAGTGTGAGAACTGCCAGAGACACCAGAATATCCGACATGCTCCTACTACAGAGCAGTGTCCTATTACAAGTCCTTGGCCATTTGCAACGTGGGGAATTGACATCCTGGGGCCTTTCACGCCAACCACGGGGCAGAAAAAGTTCTTGATAGTGGCAGTAGATCACTTTACTAAGTGGCTCGAGGTAGAGGCAGTGAGCACCATCACGGAAGCTCGGATTCGAGATTTCTTCTGGAGACAAATTGTGTGTCGTTTCGGTATACCCAGAGCGTTGGTAACTGATAACGGAAAGCAGTTCAACTGCCGAGCCTTCAAGGAATTTTGCAACGACTTGCACATTGACCTGCGCTTCACGTCAGTAGTTCACCCGCAGAGCAATGGGATGACCGAGGTGACCAACCGAACGATCCTAAAAGGGCTCAAGGCCAGGCTAGGGGAGTTCGATAGACAGTGGCTGGAAGAGCTACCGAAGGTCGTTTGGGCTTACAGAACCACGCCAAGGGCAGGCACAGGAGACACCCCGTTTTCTCTAACATATGGGTGCGACCGGTGGAAATCGGGATGCCAACTCTAAGGGTCCAGTTCTTCGATGAGGCAAAGAACGAGGAAGAACAGAAATTATGCTTAGACCTGCTGGAAGAGCGAAGAGAACAGGCAGCGCTAAGAATCGAAGCATACAAGCAAAGAATGGCTAAGTATCATAACAAGAGAGTTAAACCCTTGAGTTTCCAAGTCGGCGATCTGGTCCTACGACGGGCAGACATTGCTAAGGGAAATGCTGGAGTGGGAAAGCTCGAACCTAACTGGGAAGGCCCCTATCGAGTCACGGAGGTCGGACGAGCAGGAGCTTATAAAATAGCACACATGTCGGGCAGGGTGCTCCCGAGAACTTGGAACTCCCAGGTTCTTCGGAAATACTATCAATAGTTACTTGTTTTCATTTTCGAGGTACCTAGGGGTTTTTTCACTTATGTTTGAGTTAGGCTTTTGTAAAACTCAAACATAAGTTTTTCCCCTCAATGAATAAAAAAGATTAAAAAGAATTCATGTCTTTCTCAAAACCCGAGCACTTTACTCGGTAAAAAATCCACGGGCTATGTGCCACCAGCGGGCTATGTGCCATCTACGGGCTATGTGCCATCTACGGGCTATGTGCCACCAGCGGGCTATGTGCCATCTACGGGCTATGTGCCACCAGCGGGCTATGTGCCATCCACGGGCTATGTGCCATCCACGGGCTATGTGCCATCTACGGGCTATGTGCCACCAGCGGGCTATGTGCCACCAGCGGGCTATGTGCCATCCACGGGCTATGTGCCATCTACGGGCTATGTGCCACCAGCGGGCTATGTGCCATCCACGGGCTATGTGCCATACACGGGCTATGTGCCACCAGCGGGCTATGTGCCATCTACGGGCTTTGTGCCACCAACGGGCTGTATGTCGCCTGCGGGCTATGACAATCCCGGGTCATCCGGAGATAACAAGTTATCCACGCCGAGCAACTTGATCAAGCTCGACCTATGAAAAACTAAGAACCTACCCTAGCATTTTTTATCCCAAGTCTAAGTCAAGAGCCCACGTATAAAAACAACATAGAAACTAGAAAATTTATACTACTAGAAGGAGCTCGGAAACTAAGCTAAGTTAGCCATGAAAAACTTCATTCAGAAAGATAACAGGCAAACCGGCAGGTAAAAAAACAAGATATATATACTAAGGCCAAAGTGACCAAACTTTGCAAAAATATTCAAAGCATAACAAAGGAGCTCGGAGCTCAACATTACAAAAACAATGGAAAAATTCATTCATGAAAAACAAGTATACGAAAGGAAATGTTCAAACCAGCAAAAAGAGCTCAAAGCTCAAACATCCCAAAAATTTACAAAGACAAGGAAAACTGTTCAAAACTATAAAACAAAAACTAAACGATGTTCAAAAATTACAAAAACAAAGCAAAATACAACTATGGTTATTTTAAACTGGGCCCTGATCTTGGTCGTCAGCCAGGTATTCATCGATGTCTGCTTGCACATCGTAATCTTCGGGCAGCTCTTTGGCCCGGCGATGTAATTCCACGGCATCCAACTTGAAACTGGATACATCGGTATCAGCCCCGAACCGACTTCTTACATACTCCCCGACCTGGATCTCCCCGACATACAACATTCGTCGGAAGTCCTCGTACATATCCTCCTCCCGAGTAGCCGCTTGGGCAACCTTAGCCTCAGCATCCCTCGCCCGATTGTTGGCCTCCTCCAGTTTTTTCTTCTGGTCGTCCACAGTGTCCCGGAGACCTTTGCTCGCTAGCTCGTTCCGGCGGGTTATGTCGGCAAGCTGCTTGGAAAAGTCCTCCTTTTCAGCCACCTTCTCGGCCTCCAGACGACCAACATCCTTTCGCAGGGACTCCAAAACCCCCAAGTCCTCTGCCCGCCGGTCCTCGGATTCCTTCAAACGGTTTTCCAAGTTGGCCACCAAGGAAGCTCCTTCGGAGGCTCTTCTCTCTGCTTCGGCAGCTCGCTTCTCAACATCCCGGAGTTTAGCCCTCTCCGACAACAGTAGATCCTTGGCCAGAAGGAGGTCCACCTCGCTTTTGTTGACGTTCTGGTCCGCCAGATAGGACATCTGAGCCGCCTGTCGTCAAAACAAAGCATGATTAAAAACAAACAAAATAAACAAACACTTAGAGAAAGTTAATCAAAACAAAGAATACCTGAAGGCAAAGAGAGGAGACCGCAGCCAGAAGATTCTCGGGCTTATATGTCTTGTAATGCGCGAGGTCTATGGGCAACGTGGTCACCCGGGCAACATCCCCTGCAATGGCCATCTCGGTCAGAGATGGGCGAGCCCCGTCATTATGTCGGCTCACCCACTCGGCAAAACTTGTCCGAGTTATTGTCTGGGGACCGGGGGCGGTGGTAATAGTATCAGAGGAGATCTCCGGCAGATCCGGGATCTCACGTCTCAACCTTGGGGCACTCGGGCCACCTTCCCCAGGAGCTCTTCTCTCAGGGACCTCCTCAGCTTGCCGAGGCCCCACCACGGTCTCAGCTGAACCTAGGTCCACAAAGGGGATATCCCCAACGGGTTCCGCAGTGGGGGGAACCTCAATCCCTCCGGGCAGCTGCACCCGGAGCGGGACGACATGAATACCAGCTCCAGGGGCCTCCCGGTCCCCTGCAGTTCGCGGAGCAGAAGTCGCATCCGCAGCAGTCTGGGTAATGGGAGGGGGCGCCGGAGTGGCACCTCGGCTCGCCGGCCTCTTTCGCTTTTTCCCAGCCAACCTTGATGGGTCCAAAGTATTCACTGTGACAAAACAAAAACACCAGCTAGTCAGACACCAGCACAGGCAAGAAAACAGCAAGACAACGACACGCAAGCGTAAAAATAATAAAAAAAATGCACATGTAACAAGCCAAAAATAAACTGGTACCAGCAGGCCCCGAGCTTTTCCAAAATTCAAAAGCAACCTTCGGGCACAGCTCGTCGGCTTGAGCCTTCTCCCCAGTGGGATCAGCATCACGTAGCTTCACCATGTCGACCACCTCTAATGGGGCCGGAGTATGGAACCACTTGTCCGGTTTGTAGCATTTCAAAACCCAGGTAGTCACCATCCCTTGGAAGGCAGTAGGATGGGTGACCTGGAAAAAATCCTCCTTAAAGTCTCGCAGGGAGTCAGTGATCCCGGATATCAGCCCTCCCGGCACCTCTTTCCTCTCACCTCGGAAGCGGATATAGGCAAAATGATTCCTATCTTTCAAGGACAGCAGGTATAAGCAGCAGAAGAGCCGCATCGTGGCGTTCACCCCGGTCTGTTGACACAACTTCAGAAAACAGGAGTAATGACGAACTCCGTTGGGGTGGATCTGCGAAAGAGGCACCTCGAAATAGTTGCTCAATCGCTTGTAGTCTTCAGAAATCGGGAATCGTATACCCGATTGAAGATGCTCCAGGGTGAGCATAATGGCATTCTCGGGGGGAACGTCGTTTAGCCGATGTCCTTCCGGGACCAACGAAAGCCCATACTCCTCCGGGATGTCAAACGCTGCACGAACAGCAGCTAGAAAGCCCGGGGTACACCGCGATGCTTTCAAATCTCGATCCTCAGGTTTCTCCCCAGCATCAGCAACAACTTTCTTCCCTTTCTTTTTCTTGGCGGGAGCTGGAGCCGATGTCCCTACTCCCTCCACCTCGGAAAAATTTGCTCGGGCAGAACGGACGACATGGAATTCCGTAGATACCTCGTCGGTCCCCATGTCGTCATCATCGTAACCCCTTCCCTCTTCGCGTTCTGACAATTCACCCGACATACCTAGGCCAAGCAGAAACAATCTCGGATGAGACGAGTTTCCAAAAAAAAAAAAAAAAAAAAAAAAAAAAAAAAAAAAACAACAAATCATGAATCAACAGAAGCCTCCTAAGGGGTGAAATCATCAGAACGCCAAGAACACCACAATGAATTCCCAGATTTCGGGACATTCATTTCCAGATTTCAGGTACATAAAATCAAAATCACAACGAAAACACAGAATCTAGATCATCTAAAACTCAAAAATACAGCGAAATCATGAAACAGAAACAAACATGGAATCAAACCAGAAGAACACAGAATCTACAAAGCACATTATATCAAAAACCCTACGAACAGAGCATCTAACAAGCCAAGGTAAAAAGTTTATACACAAATGCCAATCTCAGAGAATAAACACATAGCAAAATAAAAATCACACAACAGGAGCAAAAGAACTAACACTAAATCCAGGAAAAGCAAAGAATACTTACTTGAGAAAAACGCAGCAAGATTCTGGAGAAGAACAAAAATAACTGGAAACGTCAAACGCGATCGACGACGAAGCTTTGAAATCTCAAGAACAGAGAAGCAAGGAACCCTTCACACAGCAAGCAGCAATGGAAACTCAAGGCAAGAGAAGAACAAACGGTTTATCTTCGAAGAACAGAGAGCGTTTGTTTTCAGAGGAGAATAAAAATCCAAAAGCTCAGAGAGAATGCAAAAAGTTCCTAAGTTTTTGAAAAACGAAATTTATACCTGAAAAGAGAGGGAAATTGAAAGGACACGCCTTTAATTTTTCTCTCTCTTCCCATTTAAAACGTCTCCTAGGAAACTGCACTAGCAATAACCGCTAGACACGTGGACGAAACGTGCACAGAAGCACAACCGCCATCTAGGAGACCCATCTCTAACAGCTGTCATGCTCACCAGCTCGAAAGGACAGGTCTTTTCACATCCCACCAGCTACTCCTTCTGACAAACGGCCCGGTGTCAGCATTGACCAATACCAGGGCAATCAAATCACCAGTCACGTAACTGGGACCTCGAAGGACACTACCATCTCGGACATAAATATCCGATAAACCAGGGGGGACTAGTGATAACGTAGCATATCTAGTAGGGGCGAAGCAACCTCGCCAGGAACGAACATCGCTAAGTCAAGCATTTCACCGACCTGGTAACAATGTCCGACCTTCTTGAAACCATAGAACGCATGACTTGGGGGGTCACCGGATCGATGGGAATTCAAACATCATCCGAGACAATCATGCCTGATAAGGTCGGACCAAGAATCTCACCCGAGCTCTTAAGTATGTTCAACTCAGACTTAAGCCGAGCTCCGAGCTCCTGAGCCCGAAGGATTGGACCATCTGGTTCGAGCTCTGAACTGCTCTCAGATACGGGAACCAGGATAACTTGACTTCCAAGTTATCCGGGCTCCGAGGTCTTGCCCAAGAGCGCTCACTCGTGTACCAGATTCTGGGACCACAGAAGATCTTCTGACAGGTACGTGAGGAATGTTCCCTCTGACACACCTAACAACCCGTGCCACCCGCAAGGATATTCTACCACGTCAGCATAACTGATTCTTGGGACCACTGGGCTCACAGCCTGCCAGCAAGGCAGGTTTGTCCTTAAACCCCAACTATAAATAGAGGGTTTAAGGACAAACCCTAGGTAATTTCTTTTTCTCTACTCTAAGCACTCTCTTTTCTCTTCTTTTTCTTCCTCTACCTGAAATCTTACTTGAGCGTCGGAGTGAACGTCCGGTGACCCCCACCGGAGTTCTTTCTGACCTCTGTCTGCTTGTGGTGTGCAGGTCACTACAGCTCGGATTAAGTTTGGTGATTCATCAATAGTCCAACAATCTTATCTGATGTCGTTTTTGCGGAGAGTATACATAAACGACATTGCGCTATATGATAAAAAGTTTGTAAAAATTGAAATGTAAAACGTCATGTTTGGTAGAATATTCTAAAGTTGAAAAATATGGATATTTTATTACAATGATTCTTATTATATTAATTGATCAATAGTAATAATATTGTCAAATGGTCGCTTTATTGACTCCTTATACTATTTTGACTTTTTTTCAATTAAATTTATTTTGTTTTTCTTTTTAAATGTGAACCACCTTGATTTTTTAATACGTTCAACTTTAATCCTTCAAAATATGAAAGTAAAACCTACTATAATCTAGATGCGAAGAATGGAACATATATATGATGAGTAACATGAGTTCATAGTATTATTATTGTTTATAAGAACATTTTTGTTAAGAAGACTTATGGTGAGTAAGCTATACAATATGAAGCAATTGTTTTTTATGCTCATGAAATAATATTGACATAACCACTTCTACACTTTGTTCAGGAAAAAATAATAGGCAGGAAAGAATTATTTAGAATAAAATTTTTTAATAAAGAGTCAACACGCTCCCTAAACTTGTGACACGGGGTCATCTAACTCAATTTATACTTTTTTAAGTAACTAACCCCAAAACTCTTTATTTTTGGATCAAATAACCCATAATTTATATTTTTATTTCAAAAAATAGATTTAGAATAATTATATCGCAACAATTAGGGAAGTATCTAATTACTTTTTTGCATCCTTCACCTCCGATTTGTATTTTACGCGTTTTAAAAATACAATAATGGGATTATTTGACCCAAAAATGAAGAGTTTTGGGGTTAATTGCTCAAAAAATTATAAATTGAATTAGATGATCCCGTGTCACAAGTTTAGAGGGCGCGTTGACTCTTCATTCAAAACATAATTATGGAAGTCTCCGGCTGAAGGTGTAAGGCCTGGCCTGGGCAGAGCATTGAGGCCCATGCTCAGTCCTAAAGTAGCGAGTTGCATGAAAGGAAAGAGAGAAGAAGTGGTGGAGAAAGGTCCTTCCTTCCTTGTTTGTTTGTTTGTTTGGGTCAAAAGAAGTGATTAAAATTTGGAAAAAGTCTGTTTTCCTCCTACATATAAACACTCTCCTCTCACTCTCTCAATCTCACCGCACATTTCAAACTCAAATATCTCAACCTTTTCTTTATCATTTTCCACACTATGGCTGTCGACGAAGCTCAATTTGCATCAGCTCTTCATTTTATCAAACAACATTTACTCACCTCGCCTACTCCAGATTTCCACATTGACCACATTTTCGAATTCAAATCCACAGATCTCATCACTCCAGAATCTCAATCACACTGGACTCCACTTTTCGAACCGGAATTAAATCCGCTTATCATTACTCAATCTCATAATTACAACTTATTTGATTTCGAGCCCAAGACGAATCCGAATCGAAAACCGTCACTTCAAATCTCACTCCCGAAAAAAACCGAATGGATCCCGTTCACTGAACCGGATGTGAAACCGGTGCAGGTTGAAGACAAAAGGCATTACAGAGGAGTACGACGAAGGCCTTGGGGAAAATATGCAGCGGAGATTCGTGACCCGACCCGGAAAGGTACACGTGTGTGGCTTGGAACATTCGACTCGGATATTGAAGCGGCTAAAGCTTATGATAGAGCTGCATTTAACCTGCGCGGCTCTAAAGCTATTTTAAACTTTCCGTTAGAAGCTGGGAAGTTAAGTACACGCGCTAATGAGGGAAGTGAACGTAAACGGATAAGGAAAAGTGAGATTGAGGAGAGAGAAGCGAAGAAGAAGGTTGTTAAAAGGGAGGGGGTTGAAACGGAAATGGAAACGGAGTTTGCATTGACGCCGTCGAGCTGGACGACGTTGAATATGATATTTAATGTTCCGTTATCACCACATCCATCGTTAGGATATTCCCAGCTTATGGTTATATGAATTTTTGGCCGTTGGATTTTATAAATATTCAAAATTTGTACAATCAATTACTTTATTTTTATGTACAGCCACGGAAAAATTATTAGTTAGACTCAGTCTACCACGTTATCTGTGAACCAAGCCTATCACATAATGACATGTCATTAAAATAATGGCAATTTTGTAATATTACTATTTAAAAGTGTAAAAAAGTAATAAACAAATTTACAAAATTGCCATCATTTTAGTGACGTGTCATTATATGATAGGCTTAGTCCACAGATGACGTGGTAGACTGAGCCTACCTAAAAATCTCTCGCAGCCACGTCAATTTGAAGATGCATGCTACAATTAACAAAAGCTAAAATATACTAATATTCTTCACAAACCATAATTACAATTATAATTATGCATTCTTATAGAGTTTGAGCCATTAATCCTTAAATAATTTGTTGTATCAATCGGCTTAATACTAGACTACAAGCTTATATTTTTTTTTTGTTAACATTATTCAACTCAAGCATCATGTCAATTGTTTGATCCAATTTTAACATTTTTCTAAAACTAATACCACTAGTTTGATCTATTAATTTTCTTTTTAATAACTACTACTGTTAAGACTCGACTTTCGATCTTGACTCTGATATTTATTGTTGGATCCGACATTTATCACTAAATCAATAAGCTGTAATTCTTTTTCATAAAATAAAAATAACAATATTCAATCCAAACATTATGGTTTGAATGAGACTTGTCAATTTAAACCTCTGAAGTTTTTGGAGTTTTCAGAAACGGTTCATATTTATAGCAGGAAAACGAGCTCTCAAGTGAACTAGCTCAAACCTGTTCGTTTGTGCCTAACGCCTGTTGGACACTTCTTTCACTCTCTTGACAGAAGTTTTATCTTTTAATTTAGAAGTGAAACAAATAGTCTCCATATATATCACATCAAACCCAAATACTAAATTCATAATAAGAA
This sequence comes from Mercurialis annua, assembly GCF_937616625.2. Classification (NCBI taxonomy): domain Eukaryota; kingdom Viridiplantae; phylum Streptophyta; class Magnoliopsida; order Malpighiales; family Euphorbiaceae; genus Mercurialis; species Mercurialis annua. The sequence goes on along the minus strand of NC_065573.1, from coordinate 32,689,828 downwards.
CAAAAAATTTACATAATCATTAGCAAACTAAACCCAATGTTAATTACTAATTTGTTGTTAAATGGGGAAATTAGTACACAAACTAATACTAGTTCGGATGTTTGGAGGAAAAAAGAAATAATATTAGCTATGCGAAACAAGTATAACTATACTTACTATTAAATTTATGAATATTTTATCACTTATTAGTTAAAATTGAATATCTATAAAATAAATTGTAAATTTTAACATGTTTTATATTTTTAATATAAAATTTTAATTTTAATAATTTCAAATGTTGTGATTAAACTGATGGTTATTATAACCCGAAATTGTTCAGCATGTGGACTTGCAGACGGTCCACATTTCGAAGTTTGACAGTAATTTCAGTCTTCGGCTAGGAGGAGTGAAAAAATCAAATATAAAATATTAATTTTGTTTGGTTTCAGACATTAAATAATTTTATGATAAAAAAATTATTGCTATATAAAGACTGGAATAGTAACATATTAATATTATTAAAGTAATACGTAAGAATTTTTTTATTAAATTTCTTAATATTTAATTAGTTTTAGTCTATATATCTCTTATGACCGGGGGTAGATAAGAAATCTCCGTATACATATTAATATATGTTCCAGTCGATTAGATTAGTTGGACAAATCATTTGATATCGTGCAGCCTTATGTAATCATATAAACGAGATATTCACACACGACCACATCACATGACCTAATACAAAGATTACTATATAAATCGAGAAATCATGTCGATATAGCAAGACAAACTTTATTATATGTATAGTTAAATAAACTCAGTCGTCAATCAATGGATTTGGACAATTATTTGTCCACTTTTGTAATTTCCAAGTTTCCCTTGCCTTTTGGTCAATGTATATTTATTTATTTTATAAATTAATTCTAAAATAACAATTATCAAAAAAACAAAATTCTAAAATAGCATATTCAAAAGTCAGGGTAAGTCTTTCATATGAACGCTGTAATTTTTTAATATATTTTTGACATTTTAAGTGCCCTAGATCTTAGAAATTTGAAAAACATTATAATACAGTTTTTTAGTAAATAGATTGAGTTTAACTAATTAATCTTATATCCCGTTAAGAACATGTTTTAAAGATAGATTTTAGATGGCTTAGACTATAAGATTAAATATTAATTTTTTGACTTACTGATTTTGATTGAAATTCAAATTTATTATCTAATTTTATTTTATTTTTTTATAGGCAAAATAAAATAAAATGTTCCTCTGTCAAATTTGGAGAAGAAAAAAAATCATATAAAGTAATAAATCAAACAAAAACAGAAAATAACACTAAAATTGTAAATATATGAAATGGCCAAAATTGCCCATGCGGCGATGGATACGTTGAGATTACGGATTAGAGAGTGGAGGAGATAGAAGAAGGAAAAGGGGGAGAGATGGGACAAACAAATTTTATAAATCACGAATACAAAAAAAGCGATCGTTTTGTGTGAATTTCACTCCGTTCCATATAAAAATAAAAAATTATGTGAAATCTTAGCACATTCTTTATTTTTGTTGGAAATCATCTTAGTACATTTATAATTTACTAGTTTCGCATTACGTGCTATGCACGTGGCTCGTAACGTAACTCCTCAATAAACATATTAGTAAATTTATTATAATTATATTATTTTTTTATTTATAATTAATATTTTCGATTATTAAATTTTTTTGATACTTAATTTATTCTTCTTTTAGTTTTATAATAACCAAAAGAATAATTAAATAATTAACTAAATTTTATTAATAATATCTTTAAAAATAATAAGATAGAAATTTAAATAATAATATATTGACCAAATACAATATTTTAATTTTATATTTCAATCAAACTAAAAGATAGGTATTCCTACTAATTTGGAGACAATTTAGTTATTGTTTACATACTAAAAATTAAATTGGAGATAATTTAGCTACATATTCTAATTAGGATTTTAATTACAATAGTGATTAATTAAATAACTAATTAGTTAATGACTATAAAACCTTTATTTAGTAGTAAACTGAAAAGGATTATTCCGTAAATTTGCCTGTCCCCCCATCCGTGCTTTTATATATAGTATAGATATAGAATACTACCTTTATATTTTACTTTTAACATGTATAAATATATATATATAATTTCAGTTTTTTTTGGTAAGTTAAAGAGAAAATTAGCTCAGTTTCTTGGTTGGGACAACTTAATTAGATTTATACGGTGAGTAAGTTCTCTTTCTTTTGATATTTACATTGCCATTTTTTTTTGAATTAACAATTTATGTTCTACACAAATACACTTTTTAAAACCAATGAGCTCTAGCTCAAATGGTATAAGCGCTAGGCAGCAAACTGCTAGGTCGTGGGTTCGATTCCTCCCACAAGCGCTCCCCCCTCTCCAGTTATCAAAAAAAAAAAATACACTTTTTAAATTAAAGAAATACAATACCGTTATTTTGGTAACACCCACAATCTTTATGCACTTTCCTTTTACTCATATATTTTTCCTAGATTCTTTCCTTCAATCTGTGACTCATATTATTAGAAAAATATTTCCCATTTTGTTAATTAGGTTGAATATCTTCTGAAAATGGCGAAAACAAGGGCTGCCAAAAAACCCACCTCCAACCGAAAAATCTCTTCATCTCTCTCAGCCCGCCTCCGACGCAAGCCCTCCGCCATCGCGGCCGCCATCGAGTTCGTCTTTTGCTGCAGCCGTCAGCCACTATTTGTCTCAAGCCCGCCGCTGCCAAGCTGCCGCCGTACGTCCAAAAATCGCAGATATGAAGCCATGGAGGAGACGACAGAAACGTCAAGAAATCCGTTGATGTCAAGGTAATTGTTCTAAAAATTCATTATATGTTATTGCTTTTAGAGTTCAGAATTCCGCATCGTCTTTAATTAAAATTCCTTTGATCTTATAATAAACAACAACCTTCAACGTTGTCATTCTTGCCTTTTTAAAAAATAATTACTGTCAGTATCCATGTTAGTTAGCCATTAGGTAACTATTAGTACACTATTAGTTAACTTATAACAGAAACTTTAATTCTGCAAGCATTTCTAAAGTTTTTGAATCGTCTTTATTATTTTTTATATTGCAGTTTTTTTTCTGTCAAACTGATGAAAAAAACGATGAACGTAGGCGGTTTGAGTTGTACGAAGAAAGTAGTCGTTGGAGTGGGACGAAGATATGCGAACGATGAACGAAGGCGGTTTGAGTTGAACGAAGAAAGCAGTCGTTGGAGTGAGACGAAGATAGGCGAATGATAAACGAAAGCGAACGATGAACGAAGGCGCGGTGGCTGGTAGCTGTTGTCCTTTTTATTGTAATTGAGATATTAGCAATGATGTAAAAATAATGTTAATTAATAGTTAACTAACTTTGTATGAGTGTTTATATAAAACATGAATATATATTGAATTTTTTTTTTAATTACAGTTAACTAATATGTGACTCATAGTTAACTATCAGTTATTTTTATACGTATGATTATTTTTAAAATAATTAAAATTTGATGTTCAGTTGTTTTTTTGTTATATTTGAATAATTTTGAAAATATTTAGGGGGTAAATATATGTTTCCTAACTGTTAACTATTAGTTAACTATACTTGTGTTGGTTATCTAAAACATGTACTTATCATAATATTAACTATCTTTTTTTATTAGTTAAAGTTAACTAATAAGTGATTACTGATTAACTGACAATTAACTAATTTAGTGTACTGTTAATTTTAGGAATATATTATTGTTAGATTTATCTAAAAATGATTTTATGATGTTAATAGTTTTTTTATTAAATTTAATATATTAATAGTTAACTACATGTAAACTGACAGTATATCAGTTTTTTTTAATAAATAAATGAATTTAAATTGTGTATTCATATTTGTTCATTGTTTATGATGAGTTGATGAATTTTTTATTTTGCTGGATTTTTTTTATTTCTCAAATATTTATTGTTTTCATTTTTTTAATCATTTTATTTTTTTGGTTTCCTTTTTTCCGTTTATGGCATATAATTTAAATTATCAGTTACTATAATTAAGAATTATTAAAGATTCTTGAATATTAATTGCTATATATTTATGCTTTGAGATTTTGTAGGAGATTTTATTTCTTTTAACCACTTATGTTCTTTTTTATAGTTGACAGTAATCCTCAAATATCATAAAATTATTTGTGCAATTTGGAAACTTAAAAAATATGTCATCAATTTTTTTTTGTCAACAGTAAAAATCTAATTAAATATAGTCATGTAGGGTACTTATTTGAAGAAGCCTAAGTTAAACCACCACCCATTAAGGCCCATATTGTCCATCCGAAACTCTTTTGCGCCCAATATGCTCTACTTGAGTAATAGGCCCATTTCGAAATAATCAAGATCCATACAATGCAATTGGATATAAAAAGAAGAAATTACACCCTCTACTACAAAACTATAAAATAATTACAAACATACCATACTTAATTTGTATTTACATTTTAAATTTTCAATTCCCCTATAATACCAACTCATCTTTTTTATTTACACAAATATTATATTAAAATAGAAAAATTGTTCCTCATCGTGCTTTTATGGTGTGAATCCAAAAGTTATTTTTCACGAAAATAAAATAGTAATCTTCTATTGAATTTGCCGCTGCCGCCCATCAACTGCAAATTCCTGCCGCTCGTTCAATGGGATGATGGATTGGTGCCTAAATATAGTACTGTGATGCGTGAATTCATGTTTATTTCCAGTTTTATATAAATATATTATATAGTACTGTGATGAGTGTGATAAGAATTAGCAATATTAACAAGTGTTATATTTCCAAGATAAGAATAAGGGACATAAAATAAAAATATAATTATAAAAATATAATATAATATAATATATTTATAGTAAATATGAAAATGAAGAAATGACAAATAAAATGAGAGAAGAAGTATATATTTATTGTTGGAATAGTCTTAGTACATTTTTAGTTTGTATAAAATTCTGTAATTTTATTATACTTTTAACGTTTATGAATATCTATAAGATTTTACACACATACAAACACACACACCGAGAAGTTTGGGTTTTCAATTGTTTGGATCAATCAATGGTGAAAATAAAAATAAATTAAAACTAGTGTCTTATAATTATTCACATTCACATCATGTTTTTATTTAAATTTAATTTGGTAATAATTCAAATTAATAGGTTGGTTCGGTTTTTACTCGGTTCTATACCCGGATAGTTGTATTTCGTTTATAGCATAAAGTAGCTAATATATACTTCAACCATTTTTTTATAGAGAAGCAACAAGGGGTGTGTAGAAACCAACCCAAAACAAAAACAGAAATAAACCGAAATTCTTATATTGTTCAGTTGTATGGTTAAAACGATTTGATTTGATTTTTATCAATATAGAAATTTAACATTCAGCTTTCAATTTGGTTTTAGCTTTTTGAAAACCGAGTAAGAAATTTAAAAATTTATTATTTATACCTTTTTAGTCTTTATTCTTTTTTTATATCTAATATAGGTTGATGAATTTCTTATAACAGATGAGATGTACTGATAACATATATATAAAAATTATTAGTCAATTTTTTTTAATTTGGTACAATAAGAAAAGGAATAAAAAAGATCGAACAACAGAGAACAACAGACATGGATGCATCTAACTCGGTTGGCATAACCTGGGCTAAGTAACTTTCTTTTGCGACGGCTCTTCCACTTGGCACCGTCAGATCATTAATTAAGACCGACTTTCGTCCCTGGTCTATGGGTGGAACTTGCAAATAAATACACATAATTAAAAAGATGGTTTCTGGCCGAATCGGATCGAAACTTTTCAGGGTTTTCGGATGCCATATGAACCTAATTTGATTCAGTTCAGTTTTGAACTTTTACCAATTTTTCGTTTTTTGGTTGGGTCGCCGAAAAACAACCGAACCGGCCGATTGCACAATCCTATAACTTTATGGTAACTAAATTTATACAAGCCAATCGTAAAATACTTATATATTTTTATCATAGGCTAACTTCGATAAATAAAATATAAAAATATATTATGGATATCAGAACATAAGCGCTAGACAACAAATTATTAGGAATAATATTTATTAAGATTATCGGTTAGATTTGCAACAAGACTCATAAATTTAACTTCTTGGCATAAATTGGCAGTTTGCATTTTGTTGTTGATTGAGATATATAATCTGTACTATTTATTTTGTCATTATAAATATCTACAACCAATTAATTTCATGGATCTACAATATAATATGATCTCTCCAATGATTTTTCTTCCTCCTTTTGTTTCCTTTCAAACTGTACTTGCACTGGTTGGATGCATCGAAAATTAAGTTCATTAGTAATGAGTTAAACAATTAATATTCTCATCTCTGTTTCATAATCATTTTATTCCAATTAATGAATCCAACAAGACAACAATTCTCACTGTTTTTTCTAAATTTTGAACACAGTCCAGAAATTAGAGAACTTGATTAATTTCTCTCTTGAATCTATTAATTTTAATCAATTAGTTTAAGTTTTGATTGATCAATTAATTCAACATTTTGGTCAAGTAACCTTATATATATATTTTCAAAATGAACCAAAAAAATTAAATTTAGTATTAATTTTCATTGCGTATAAATGTTAAAGTATAGAGAGGAACAAAAAAGAAAGGACCAAATTGAAAAAGAATTGAACAGCTGCATCTGAATTATACATTGGAAATACCATTTATATTCTTACACTTTGTTGCTTGTTGTTTGGACTGGCAAGTTCTAGGAGGCGGAAATACATAAGCTATCTTGTATCCACACTATTCCTTTTCATTTCTACTTCCATTTTATTATTTGTATCTATCTTGTTTTTATTTAATTTCTTTAATTTGTTGCTTCACTATTGAATATAATTGACACAAAATATAAAATTATTGGACAAAATGACACACTTTTTTATTCAATTTTAAATGATATTGGCTTTAATTACTTGTGATTGTTTTTAACGTATTCAAATCTTATATTTGGCTATATATACGTTTTGTTTCAAGTTATAAATATGATTCTTCCTCCTACACTTTTGCACAATTCTTTTCCTAGCTATTCGGTCGCCATTATTTGCTCTTTGCATGAGTAAGAGGAGCTTTCTAAAGCTATCGTTTTCTTCTTTTATTACTAAGTAGTGAATCATTAGAAACTGCATGCATGCAACTTACAAATCAAAAATTGCGTACATATAAATAATTAAAGCTAGTTAATATAGAAGGTGGATATTTTAAACTAATATCAAGAAATCAGAAACAAAAGCAATAATGAATGATCACTTAAGAGAGAGCGACTTACTTAAAAGTTTGAAATATTTTGATGCTTGGATTCTAAATCTGCAGATTTTCTATTTTAAGAGTGGGAGCTGAAGCAACAAGATAGTTGTAATGGACAAGACAACTATGGCCCTTGAAGCTATTAGCAAGGAAACTGTTGATCTGGTACAAATCTTTTTGCAATTTCCTTGTTTTTCTTGGGTTAAATATGGGTATTAAACTTGAGAGGGTACTGAACTATATGAAAGTTTCAAAAGGGGTACTGAACTATTTTTTGTTACAAAATGGGTATTGAATTATACAAAACGTTACAAAATGGATACTCTCAGCCACGTGTCCTCCACTGCTTGGACGAAAGAAGAAGTCACGTCCGCAAAAAGTGGCTGAGAGTATCCATTTTGTAACGTTTTGCATAATTCAATATATATTTTGTTAAAAAAAAATTCAGTACCCATTTTGAAACTTTGGCATAATTCAATACCCTTCTAAGTTTAATACCCGGTTAAACATATTGCATAGTACTCTTAGTTTCCTCATATATGTTATAATTAACACTTTCGTTCTCCTTATTTAAAAATTAGATGATATGGTTTTTTGTTTTTGTTTCTGTTCACATTTTAGTTGTTTTGCTTATTTTTGGGTTAGTCAACTAAGTCAAAAGACTTAATTAGAAGTTAAATTTTAATTTAATTTTGAGACAAACATAAATTCAAATTATATTTTATGAGATTTAATAGCTTAATCAATTCAATTTAATTGCTTTTACTTTTTTTATTAGTTAAGTTTTTTTTATTACATTAACTTTATAAAATTATAAAATATCAAAAATTTAAATTGAAGTCATTAATCATTGAATTTCATAATAATATAATTTTTATTTATATCTATTAAAAATATAAGTTTAAGGACTAAAATAATATTTTTAATTAAATCCAAATTTTATTAACTAACAAACTGCACATAATGGCTAAAACGTTAATGAAAAATAACAGTGACTATATTGTTTGATTGTCAATTAAGAAGGATGAAAGTATAATTTTTTTGATATATATAAATATACATATGTGAGACATCAAAGTAATTTAATATACTTACGAGGACTTAGGAAATTTGTCATCCACGTAGACAATTATTTGCGGAAATTGATTGGAAAATCTTGCGTTGTAGGGAAAAATAAGATTCAATTGTTTAAATGTAATAAATGAAACGTCGATAACTAATGGCTGAATATAAAATTTTATTCAGGGGGCAAAATTTTATTTAGCCAAACAAATTGTCATTTTTATGCCAAATTATATATCGTTCAATTATTTTTCTACCTTTTGTACCAAATAATTATCATTTAATCTCTATATAAAATAATCATTCAACCTCATTAAAACTTTTAAAAAAATTACTCGTTGTATTAATTTTTTTTCAATTTCCATATGTATTATTTTATGATTAAAATAATATACTGATTAGTAGAGATTAATAATTTATTTAAACTTCATGGCACAAAAAAAGGTTGAAATTAATAAACTTTTTAAAATAGTTAAAGGATGAACTAAACTTCTTATAATAGTTACAGACTAAAGTCACTAAACTAAGTTTTCATGTAATTAAGCTGAATTAAGTTTTTTATAATTGTGAAGATTGAAATAGTCCTTTTTTAAAGAAATCAATCTCCTTTCTTCATCGTTTAATGGAAGAATGAAAACTTTAGTCACTCTTTACGATTTTTTTTTAATTGGAGTGAATTATGAAAAACAAAAAGACTGACAACAAAAATATGAGGCTAATAGGCTGAAAAAATCCTGACAAAAAATATGAATCTCTCGTTCATGACACTTTGACGCCCACGAGGCGGTTGGACGGGGTTACCCACTTTGGCTCCGTCCTTATTGATAAACGTTAAAAATTTAAGACACGTTTGTTCCTATGGAATTTTTTTATGGATTCACTCATTTTTGAGGTTCTTTAACTTTAAGAGTTTTATTATATGATCCCTAAACTTTTATTTGGTGTTATTTAACCCTTTAACTTAAATTTTTTTATTTATTTTATCCCTAAATTTCCATTTAATTTTATGTATCCCTCAACTTCAATTTTACGTTTTCTCAAGTCCTCAAAAATGTAAAACTAAAATACCAAATAAATAAAAAAAGCACAAAACTGAGGAATCAGAAAGAATGTAAAGTTAAGGGATCAAATAAATTCAAATAAAAATTTAGGAAGCAAATAAATAAAAAAAACATAAAATTAAAGAATTAGATAAGTCCAAATAAAAGTTTAAGAACTAGATAAATAAAACGAGTAATCACAAATTGGGTTGGAATTATGTATTAAAATTATTAAGCATGAGTAAACTGAGTCATACAAACAAGTTTAGGGAGGAGCGGCGAGAACACTTTACTCTAAATTAATCCATGGGCGGGATCTAGGTGAGAGCTTCCATTTGTTAAGACCCATGACTAGTTTGCTGTTTTAACTTCTAAATAGCATGAGTAGTTTGCTTAATTGATTTTTTACTTTTTGAAGAGCAAGAAAATTTGAAATTCTCAATGATTTCTGATGAACTTTCAGGATTAGCATGTTTTTTTTTTCTCACATGGATTGGAATTTGACAGGAGACAATACCAGTTGAAGAAGTTTTTGACAAATTGAAGTGTACAAAAAATGGCCTCTCTTCTGATGAAGTTGAACAGCGGTTATCAGTATTTGGTTATAACAAGCTTGAAGAGAAAAAGGTCTGAAAAAAACTTGTTTATTTAATTTTATGTTTTGATATTCAGCTAGTAAATTAGGCTATAATTAGTATTTAATTTAATTTATGTGGTCTGCTTTTTATAGGAAAGTAAAGTACTCAAGTTTCTGGGTTTTATGTGGAATCCATTATCATGGGTTATGGAAGCTGCAGCAATTATGGCCATCTCTCTTGCTCATGGAGGCGTAAGTTTATAGATATTCTCATGTTTTATCTTTAACCTCGAAAAATTTCCAATATTTTAATAAATTCTGAAACCAATTCTTCAGGGAGAAGGAGTAGATTACCATGATTTTATTGGAATTATGACCCTGCTTATCGTTAATTCAACCATAAGCTTTATAGAGGAAAATAATGCTGGAAATGCAGCTGCAGCTTTAATGGCTCGGCTAGCCCCGAAGGCGAAGGTTAAAATCTCATCCTTTACTCATCGTTTAACATGACAAGCTCTTCTATATATCTAAATAATCTTCATCAGGTTTTACGCGATGAGAGCTGGGCAGAGTTAGATGCTGCTGTATTAGTCCCTGGAGACATCATTAGTATCAAACTAGGAGATATTATTCCTGCTGACGCGCGATTACTCGAAGGAGATCCTTTGAAAATTGATCAGGTTAACAAATTAGTAGTACAAAATGCTTTGATTACCGTAGGAAATTGTTGAAACTTAAACATAGTATTGAATTTTATTGCTTCGTCCGAACCAGTCTGCTCTGACAGGAGAGTCGCTTCCTGTAACTAAACATCATGGAGACGGAATTTACTCTGGCTCGACATGTAAGCAAGGTGAAATTGAAGCAGTTGTTATTGCTACTGGAGTACATACGTTCTTCGGAAAAGCAGCTCACCTTGTGGATTCCACCACCCATATTGGTCATTTTCAGAAGGTTTGTCACAATACTCCTGATAAAATAATTTGATGCTAACAAGCAATAGTATGCTAAACATGTTAAATTACCTTCTTCAGGTTCTGACGGCGATCGGAAATTTCTGTATTTGCTCCATTGCCATTGGAATGGTGATTGAGATCATTGTGATATATGGGATTCAAGAAAGGGAGTATCGCGTCGGTATTGACAATCTTCTGGTTTTACTCATTGGTGGTATCCCTATTGCTATGCCAACTGTGCTTTCTGTTACTATGGCCATTGGTTCTCATAAATTGTCTCAGCAGGTACTTGAAAAGCTATAATTCATTAAGCACTATGTAGCCCGGAAAAGGAAACGCTTAAACAGAATACAACAAAAAGATAATATTTTTACGAGAATAAGTTATAAATATAAAGTTACAGAGTTCTAGAAATGTTTCAACAAACGGAAACCTGAAACGTAGAATTCTATAAGTTTTCGTGCAACATATAAAGAGCTAAGAACATCTCCTTAACAAAATTACTCTGCAGGGTGCCATAACAAAGAGAATGACAGCAATTGAGGAAATGGCAGGAATGGATGTACTCTGCAGTGATAAAACTGGAACTTTGACTCTTAACAAGCTTACAGTGGACAAGGCTTTAATAGAGGTGCTATTTTTACTTATATCAACAGTAAAAGAAAATCCTAAAACAAACAGATCACTGTGTTTGCATCTGTAATTCCAAAAATTAATTTCATCCATTTCATATTAGGTTTTTGCAAAGGGTGTTGATAAGGACATGGTTGTGCTAATGGCTGCAAGAGCTTCAAGATTGGAAAATCAAGATGCAATCGATGCAGCGATTGTCGCGATGCTTGCTGATCCGAAAGAGGTATGGCATTTTATCAATTAGGTCTTCTGCCACTTAAGTTTCTGATGCACTACACTGAGTTTATTACATTGTTCGATCGTTAGGCCCGAGCTGGAATTACTGAAGTTCACTTTCTTCCATTCAATCCAACTGATAAGAGAACAGCACTTACTTACATAGATAGTGCAGGAAATATGCATAGAGTGAGCAAAGGAGCACCAGAGCAGGTTTGTAATTTAAATGTTATAGATTCTTTTATCTTCGTCATATGCCATAGCCTAAATTATTTTTACATCTCTTTTGTTGAATTTCAGATTCTCAATCTGGCATCAAACAAATCTGAAATTGCTCAAAAAGTACATTCAATAATTGATAAATTTGCTGAACGTGGACTTCGCTCTCTAGGAATTGCTCGACAGGTATTATCGCTACTTCATTTAGCATGTGTATTACGAAGGTTTGTTCCTTAATAGTTATTTACTACTACTATATGTCACATGGAAACTTTCTCGAGTGCTAGATTTCCATAATTCACTTTTGTTTCTGAAAACACTTCTAAAACTCGAAAATTCTATATTACAGTCTGTTTCGTTTCAGCAATTACCATTTCAACATTTCCATTTCCATACAGACCCTGTGAACTCTATAGTTATTAAAGAAGAGTGTGAAATTGTTTACAGGAGGTACCCGCCGGTACAAAAGAAAGTCCTGGCAGTCCTTGGGAATTCGTCGGACTACTCCCTCTTTTCGATCCACCACGCCATGATAGTGCTGAAACTATTAGAAGAGCTCTAGACCTTGGTGTTGGAGTCAAAATGATCACAGGTGATCAATTAGCAATTGCAAAAGAGACAGGAAGACGCCTCGGGATGGGCTCAAACATGTATCCATCATCCTCCTTACTTGGTGAAAACAAAAATGGAGAATTTGGAGTCTTACCTATTGATGAACTCATTGAAAAAGCCGACGGTTTTGCTGGTGTTTTCCCTGGTAATTCTGTCTATTCAATCTTCTTCAGGTTTATAATAGCTCGGATTCAACTTGCTTAAAATGATTAATCCAAGTTAGTTTGTTGATTAAATACTAAGCATTTCAAAACCACTCAAAATGCTCTCACATTTTCAATATCGGATGATACAAGTTGTGTGTGTTTTTGTTTGTTTTAGAGCACAAATTTGAGATTGTGAAGCGACTGCAAACTAAAAAGCACATAGTTGGGATGACTGGTGATGGAGTTAATGATGCACCTGCATTAAAGATTGCAGACATAGGAATTGCTGTGGCTGATTCAACAGATGCGGCTCGCGGTGCTTCTGATATAGTTCTTACTGAACCAGGGCTCAGTGTCATAATTAGTGCTGTTTTAACCAGCCGTGCAATCTTTCAAAGAATGAAGAACTACACTGTAAGATGATGATTGATAAATCTTGAATTTAGTTTTCTTCAGCACCCTTTTTGATTTTTCTTTTTCATTCCAACAGATATATGCAGTGTCTATCACCATCCGTATTGTGGTGAGTTCCCTATTCCTTTCGTTTCTGGAACTCGTCAACTTCGCGAGTCTTACGGTTGGGCGTTTAGTTTCTGTTTACGGAAATGATTCTGAAACTCTAAAAGTTTATAAGTTTAATTGTTTATAAGCTATTCTTGAATTATTTTTTTTGTGTCGTCTTTATCGTTTCAGTGCAACATAGATTGCCAATGATTAACAGATATAACTGATTTGTTTTAACAGATGGGATTTATGCTGCTCACTTGTTTCTGGAAGTTTAATTTCCCTCCCTTCATGGTTCTGATTATTGCCATTCTAAATGATGGTAACCATTACTAGTCATTCTTATTGCCTCTTCTTCTTTAAAGATCATATTAGTTACCTTTTTTTTCTGAATATGTTCTGTCAGGTACTATTATGACAATATCTAAAGACAGAGTTAAGCCATCCCCAATACCAGACAGCTGGAAGCTCAGTGAAATTTTTGCTACCGGCATTGTAATTGGTGCTTATCTTGCTATAATGACTGTTGTCTTCTTCTGGGGAGCTTACGAAACCGACTTTTTTACGGTAAAATCGCCCATTTCCTCACCATTTTACAGTTTTTTTAAAAAAAAATTATCAGTCAGGTTCTTTGTTGCTAGGAAATCTAAACTGAATAGTGAATAAGGACATTTTTTACAACAGTAAGTTATAAATATAGAGATTATAAAAAAAGTTATAAATTTGAAGTTTCGGAATTTCAGAAATGTTTCCAAATGAAACGCCAAAACATAGTAGAACTCAACAAGTTTTCGTGCAATAGTTCAGGAATGCTTGCTAGTTCTCTGATTCGTCCTGTCTCTTTGTTTCAATTTTCTCGTGTTGCTATAGAAACATTTCCATGTCGATAGCCTTGAGAAGACTCATCACAACCTCTCGGATTTAAATGTCGTCAAGCAACTGAACGGACAGCTAGCATCAGCTGTATATCTTCAAGTTAGCACCATCAGTCAGGCTCTGATCTTCGTGACTCGGTCCAGAAGCTGGTCATTCACAGAAAGACCCGGTCTTCTTCTCATCATTGCTTTCATAATAGCTCAACTGGTATAAATAAATAAATAAATAATTATTCTTCACATTCTAGTTCATAAACTTTCATACTGTTCCATAAAACATGCTGATGATTTACGCAGATCGCGACAGTAATATCTGCGACAGCAACATGGGAATTTGCTGGAATTCATCAGATTGGCTGGAAATGGACCGGTGCTATATGGATATACAATATTGTAACTTATTTGTTGCTTGATCCTATCAAATTTGCTGTCAGATATGCATTGAGTGGAAGAGCTTGGGGCCTAGTCTATGACCAAAGAGTGAGTCAGATCAAACCCTAATTTGTTTATTTTCTTCAGCCATTGTCAGGATTTTTGAGATGTTATTAAGTTTCACCATTCTTTTTGCAGACTGCAATGACCACTCAGAAAGACTTTGGGAAGGAGGCGCGTGAAGCAGCATGGGCGACGCAGCAGCGAACACTTCATGGCTTGGAATCTGCAGAATCAAAAGTGTTCTCTGAAAAGAATACTTTCAGAGAGATCAGTGTTCTTGCTGAAGAAGCTAGAAGAAGGGCAGAGATTGCAAGGTTTTGTTTTCGCTTCACCATCATGACATTAGGCCAAAATAATATTTTTCGCTGCATTTTAAAAAAATTACTCACTAAAAGAGAAAATTACAATTTATGACTCACTTTTCGGTAAAAACTTACATGACCTACAGTCTTTTTAGGCTTAATACATAGTTTGACCCCTGAACTTGTACCCTTTTACCCATCTAACCTCTAAACTTAACGTCTCACCTATCGAACCTCTGAACTTGTTAAATAATCCGATTTAACCCCTAAACTTGATAAATACGTAAATATTGAACCCCTTCGTGCCACCTGTCACTTGAAACATTATAGAAGAAATTGTGTACGGAGGGGTTCAATGTTTACGTTTTTATCAAGTTCATGGGTCAAATCGGATTATTTAACAAATTCAGAGGTTCGATAGGTGAGACGTTAAGTTTAGAGGTTAGATGGGTAAAAGGGTACAAGTTCAGGGGTCAAACTATGTATTCAGCCGTTTTTTTTTCTCCAAAAATCTCTCAATTTTTTAAAAAAGTTTATATTTATACCTCGTAACTGTAGTCAACTCAATAATCAACTTTATGTTAACTTGATATTAACTCTATCTCATCCTGAAATCAAATCGAAAATCAACTATGAATTTAAAAATTTATGAGTCATAAATATATTAGAATGAAAGTTTGTGATATTTGTATAAACAGCCCCAACTAAAACCCCTCATGGGTGCACTGATTATGGCCTGGACTTGAATAGGTTATAGTCGAGTCCAACCGGACTTGACTCTTTTAAATGCAAGTCCGATTTTGATCTAAACTCTGTTCGAGTCTGATATTAATTATCAAAATCTAACCTGATATCTGATTTATACAAGATTAGATCGGGTTTTTTTAAACCTACATACAAATTTAACTATATGAACACTTAAGTCTGCATATAAAAAACAAACCTATTATATGGATTCAGGTTCAAGGCGGACTTTTAAAAATTAAGTGTCCAGGTTATTCAGCCTAATTATAAGCTCAATTCAAAAGAAACGTCAGATAAATAAAATTAAATTATCAAAGAGATGTAATAAAGTTTAAAACATTGATAGTAATTATTTCATTATGCATATTGAAATAAAAACTTTTTTTGATATATATATATAATTTGATGGTGCAGATTAAGGGAGCTTCACACTCTGAAAGGCAGAGTAGAATCTTTTGCCAGGTTGAAGGGTTTAGATATTGATGTAAACCCTCATTACACAGTCTAAAGTAAACTACAATTATCATTAAATTTCTCAACTACTGCTTAAAACAGGAGATGGGTACCAAATTTTACTTTCTTTTATGTAATTTTTATGTGCTAAATGTTCAAAAAGATTTTATGTAAGCTTTCAATAAATACTGTTCAATGTCAATTTTATCATTTGTAATTCCTTCACCAACAATGAAAAAGCTTGATCCTTCTTCACTAGGAAAAATTAAATGGTTGCTGTGTTTCTTTCTAAAACTAATATATCAAGCTCTAAATTCTATTAATATATGAGCTTACCCAAAAAAATCCAAATTTAGCAAATGTTATCGTTCTAACTGGTATGTTTTTTTTTTTTCAATAAATACGATTACAATCAAAATCACATGACACGGTTTCAATTTTATCCAGTTCTTGAAATTGAATTAAAAATGTGTGAGGTGGTGTTCATGCGGCGAGTAATAAAATCTAAATTACAGTCAAAATCACATTATATGATTTCACATTTAACCAAATCGATATGTCATTGAATAAAATATCTCATTTTTTGCTTAATTTTTGGGTATGGATAAAATTGAAGCCAAATAATGAAATTTGGCTACAATATAGACTTTTTTAAAAGTATGGTTAGAATACATTTTTTTGGCTAAAATTTGAATTCATATTTATATAATTTAATAAATTACATTAGGAATAATAAATTTTATATAAGCATGATAAATAGAAACTATTTAATTTATCTTTTCCAGTTTTAATCAATAACTGAGTGTTGTTGCACCTTGTCTATCTCAGGATAGAAGTTTCTTGATGAGTTAATCAGCAATTACTTGGTAGTTGGCACTTAATTTTTTGCAACCTTACCCAATATCAAAGAACTAGAATAGCAACCAACGAGCTGTAGTTCAAATGGTTTAAGCGCTGGGCAGTAAATATCAAAGTCGTGGGTTCAAATCCTCCAACAAGCGCTCCCTCTCCCTAATTATTAAAAAAAAAAAACTAGAATAGCAAAACCCATTAATAAGTCCTTGAAGCGCTTCAACTTTATTTTGGTGGAATCAAGACCTTTGGCAATTAATCTTGCTATTTTTTTTTTTTTTTTTGAAATAAAAAGTTCTATTAATCAAAAGCTGATTGATCAGCCAGTACATAAAATTTAATAATCGGAGGGATATGTCCCAACCAATTAGATAAACTAAAATAGCCATATGCTACCACATGAGATTTTCTATCGTAATTAAAACAACATATATGCATCTCAATTAAGTTAAAGTAGTCATGTGCTATCAAACTGATAATATTACAAAGCAAAGAGTTGTTGTTGAAGGCATCCATTACAACCTTTGAAATAAAGGGAATTAGATTAACTTCACTTGCCATGATAATACTAACTTTAATCGCACGACTGCTACAGCTAGCAGCTATAAATTAATCGTTAAAGTCCCTAATCACATCTTTTGTGACATATCTCTTCTCTTGAACATTAAAGACATCATCTATACTGACGAAAAATATATCGATATTTGGTGAAATCCGTCGTAAGATGGTGGCTCTAATTGTTTTAGAGATCCAAATCGCTTGCATCGCAAAATACAATTTCATCTCCAACGATGAAAAAAACTATTTTTAATTTCGATTAGAACAGATCTAATAAAATTAAGATACTAAGGTAGAAAAATAATTTCTAGATCTAGACCAAAATTGGCCAAGAAAGAAACTTTATTCAAAATTTAAAACAAAAACTATGAAAAAGGTTAAAAAACTGAATTTAAGAGAAATAAAAAAAAACCAATGGGAATTGGTCCAAGTGGTAAACGGCTTGGTATCGCTTAAGCAAGGTCTCGGGTTCGAGTCCTTGTGAATGCAGAAAATTCCCACTGGAAGACTCCCCCACCATGCCAGGTGCGCGACACGGGTCGGATCCGGATTAGTCAGGGCGAAACCTTGGAAACCGGATGGGCTTACCAAAAAAAAAAAAAAAAAAAAAAGAAAAACTTATTAGGGTTTGAAAGGTTTCTTAAAAGAGAGACGCTAGAGTTACACTCATTTGAATTCTATTTAATCTTGCTATTTCTAAACTCTTACATAAGAGAAAAATCAGTGAGAGCGAACAACTAATACTGCCAATTAAGCATAATTATAGAAATTTAAATTAGTGGATTCAAGTTCCTATCAACAAGAAGTGCATATATCATAGCAATCATTCTCCAATCTTTATAATTAAGAAATGATGTAATTAAGGTATAGAATAATTAGGTTTGGTTAGTACCATGCACGTTCCTACCAATTGCAATCTTCAGGGCAGACTGTTACATGATCTAAATCCATCGAGCCACCCAGAAACAAATAAACAAATATATATTATATATTATTATATATTCAATGAGTAATTCCATATTTTATTATTATATCATATGCCTGGAACATGTTACATGTGATAGTATGTACAATGTACTTTATCGTGTTTAGATATTTGATATATTTATTTTATTTTCTTATTCAACCTGTTTATTTTATTTTCTTATATTCCTTTTACATAATAATATTCAATATATATTCTACTAAAAACCCTTGTGGTCTTTGATTCATTGTCTTGATTTAAATTATATCACTTTCTTTCTTTTTCTCTTTGGAGAAAAGTATATATCACATTCTTAAAAAAAATCTACATACTATCAACGTGCAATTGTTATTTTTAGAGATGATAGATATGCTGAACTTAAATCTAATCCACAAAAATAAAAATCATAACAAATATTTTTATTAGAGTCAATTTTGTAAATGGTATAAAAAGGTTAGTTTGTATTGTAACTTCTCCTACAAATATTTCAATCATGCTCAATTGGACTGCAATTTAGAGTAATTATAAAGAGATTAATTTCCTTACTAGCTAGAAATACACAAACTTTCAATTTTTTGCAATAATAACATGGACACCATTTCGGACATAAAACGACGCCGTTTTGGCCATAAAACGGTGCCGCTTTGGACCTAAAACGACGCCGTTTTTAAAAAAAAAAATCACACTTGGTCTTAATTGCAAAAAGTTGAAAGTTCATGTATTTTTAAGCCAAAATTAAAAGTTCGTGTTAAATACCAAAAACACGCGATAGTTCATGATTTTTGATGCATTTAAACCAAAATAGGCTTAAATGCTCCAAAAATCACGAACTATCGCGTGTTTTTGGTATTTAACACGAACTTTTAATTTTGGCATAGAAATACACAAACTTTCAATTTTTTGCAATAATAACATGGACACCATTTCGGACATAAAACGACGCCGTTTTGGCCATAAAACGGTGCCGCTTTGGACCTAAAACGACGCCGTTTTAAAAAAAAAATTCACACTTGGTCTTAATTGCAAAAAGTTGAAAGTTCATGTATTTTTA
The DNA here is from genome assembly GCF_937616625.2 of Mercurialis annua. Taxonomy (NCBI): domain Eukaryota; kingdom Viridiplantae; phylum Streptophyta; class Magnoliopsida; order Malpighiales; family Euphorbiaceae; genus Mercurialis; species Mercurialis annua. The sequence goes on along the minus strand of NC_065573.1, from coordinate 32,670,320 downwards.
AGCCAAAATTAAAAGTTCGTGTTAAATACCAAAAACACGCGATAGTTCATGATTTTTGATGCATTTAAACCTAAAAATTAATGGCAAACCTAATTTTTGAAAATTTATTTGTAATTTTAATAAGCAATTAGTGTTTTTCAAAACATACAATTAACACTGTTTATAATATCTAGATAATTAATTTAAGGATATTTTAGAAGATTAATTAAAATGAATCAATTTAATTTCTATTTTTAATTTCTGCACAAATTCAATTTGTCTATTTTTATGGGACGGATGGAATATTTTTTTAGTTTAATGTTTTAGTAAATGATAGATAATTAAATTAGTACATTTGCAAGATGTGAAGTTCTTTTATCTTTATTAATAATAGTAAAAAAATTATAATTTTTTTTTAAAATAAAATATGAAATTCTTAAAATGAAATGGAAGAAGTAGAGTATCTTGGTTAGAAAAAAATAGCATAAAATTAATTACCTTAATATTTTGCTTGAAGTTTTAGCCTTTGACAAAAAAAAAAAAAAAACCTCGAAACCACGTGCTAAAATCAATATAAGTATGAAAATAAACAATTGAAATGTTTATATCTACCTATCAATATCATTGTATCAAATATTACCATATAAAAATTGTGCTGTATATATACTATTTTTTTTACTTTTGTTAAATATACCTTTAACCGGTTTAGAGTAAACGTGGCGATTTTAAATACGCCATAGTAAGATTAACTTTATGCATATATTAATATTTTAGAAGTAAAAAATTGTACCTATCAATATCATTATATATGTATAGCTCAAATAGTATAAACATTAAATAACATTCTACTAGAATTATACATTCAATTTCTTATAATATTTCCCTAACCTTTTATGTTTGAACATAAAATATCTAAACGATCTCCGAAAACATTTAGGGATAAATTATGAATTGGTTTGGATATTTTTTGAAGGGTTAATGTTATAAAAATTCACCAACTTTACACGTTTTTTCATTTTAATCACATAATTTAAATTTTCTCATTTTCATACACGAACTACCACTTTTTCTCAAATTCATGCACGGCGCTGAGGTGTCACAACTCCATTGGTGTAATTCGCTGAGGTGGAGTTCATTTTACACCAATGAACGAGTGCCACCTCAGCACCGTGCATGAATTTGGGAAGAAGTGGTAGTTCGTGCATGAAAATAAAAAAATATAAACTGCATGATTAAAATGAGAAAACGTGTAAAGTTCGTGATTTTTTTGACATTAACCCTTTGTGAATGAGAAACAATAGGTGGCTGCTTTGGTACTGGACAATAGGATTCATGTTTCCTCTTCCATCTCTATCAATGCTATTGGATATTTTGTAATGAACGACAAACATATGATAGTGGTGTTTTAATTTGCCAAAAATGAAAAATGAAAAATTGATAGCTAAATTTATCAACATTTAAAAAATTTATTGCAACTGCAAAAATATTAAACTTAATAACTTTTTTTTGTCACAAAACAAATTTATAAATTATTTTACAATTAATCCATCATTTGACATCTAAAATTAATATTTTTCTAATATTTTAATAATTTCCAGAATATGTATTAGCGCATATGCATGCATGACTCTTTCATATATGTCAATTAAACTCATTAAATTTTTATCAGCAAATTAAACTAGCTAAATTTTAATTTTTTTTATTAAAGTAATTTATAAAATTTATTTTAAAAATACCCAAACTAAATTTAATTTCATTAAAAAAAATCTTTAAGATTTCAATTATTATGAAATAATATACATTTCAAAAAGAAATTTAATATTTATTTTCAGACTATTTTTAACAAAAATCAATAAATGATATATATATATATATATATATATATATATATATATATATATATATATAATTTATAAAATTGCATATATCTTTTTAAAACTACTATTTTACAAAATAGTAAGACTATAAAATTAATTCAGGAACATTACCAAAACTACAAAGTATAACTAGTAGTTTCTTTGTATTTTTGTATAAAACTTATATAGAATAAAGTTTTAATTTTGATATGTTTGTTTTTAAATATTGAGTATTTTAATTATAATTAATAGAATTTTATATTATGCTTAAGTAATATTTAAATAGTTAATTAAATATTGAGTATTCTAAGTATATTATTAAAATTATTATCTGATGTGTTTAAAAGTACAATAATTTACAGGTTGTGGAAATTAAGGCTCGCTATTGAAAGTTGAAACAATAAAAATAATTAGAAATACCAAATATACGTGTGAAAGTTGAGATGTGTCAGTAAATAAAATGTTGAAGTTCATGGATATAAATTTTTATTTAACCCAAAATTTATTTCAAACTATGCTAATTATGAAGCTAAGAGAAAATTTTGGTAAAGATTTCTAGACACCTATGTAGATTAAAATAAACCTTTTTTTAGGTCTAATGGTGGAAAAAATTTAAATTTTTACGACTTGTTGTAATTTGATCCAAATCTAGCTATTGGTGGCCAAATTTATTATTTTCAATTAGGCTACACTATTATTATTTTATTAATAATGATATATTTAAAGCCACAAGAAGTGGCAAAAAGCTCAAAACTACTCAAAAGCTTTCACATAAAAAATATAATTGGCTATTATTACAAAGATTAAAAAATTTGAATTAAATTGCGACAAACCTTAAAGGTTTGGATTTCTTTTTTCACCATAAGGCCTTTCTTTTATCAATAAAAGTGAATTTTTTAAATAAGTATAGCTTGTTAAGATTGTGTTTTCTTATCAAGAAAAAATAAAATCAATTAGAAGCTTCAACTTAACATAATAATAAATTATGGTTTAATACCAGATTAATAAAAATTCATTACCAAATTAACTAACTAATCCTAAGAATAGAAAAAATTGATATTTTCATAACCCTAAAATACATCTTCTATTGTTAAGCCTACTCTAAATTAGTAAAAACGAGTGTCCAATTAACATTTTAGCATCCTAAATTTATCTCCACACCATCATCATCTAACGAGAATTTGTTGAACATTTTTAAACCTTTATAAAATGCACAATTTTGCAGCATTAAAATCCAATATGCCATTGAGTTAAAAAAATCAAATGGCAACAAGCAAAAACAATAAAATAATTTTTATTGTAATGCTTGTTATATTTGTATCTCTGCCGGTCGGAAGAGCTTGGAGTTGGCCGTGGGAATATGATACTGGTGCCGTGACGGAGACTTCTTGTTATGATGATTGTTATAAAAGATGTTTTAAATATAGTGGAAGCTCGATCAGTTTTCTTACGGATAATTGCAGAGATATGTGCCTAACTACATGTTTTACTTATACGGATCCCAACGCTAAATAATTCTCGAGTCGATATCCGTAATTATCTTTATAAGGAGTCGCCTGATGGAGTCGGCAAATTCAATTGGCTCTGCATTCGGATGATGATCACAAAACATGCCTAAGATTTTTCTTTCAATTTTATAGTGAAATTCAAAATTAGTGAAAAAAACGTAATAACTTACGGCTTTTTTATTTTTTGAAGAATTTAAATGTATTTAGTTTGTGTTTATTAATTTTACCAAGAAAAAGTAGACTTTATTTTTCAATTGTATTCAACTAATTATGTTTTGTGTTAACTAAAATTCTAATAGATTATGGTTTTGACTATCTTACGTGTTGGGGTGTATAGGTTGTATTGATTATTGAAATCTATATTTCTTGTGATTGTAATGTAACTAAAATGTTCTTAGATATATAGCTATATGATTGGTCAGTTTCCTGATGAATGCAGAAATGACATTACAATTTGGTTTCTCAGTTACACACATCTTAGATTAAATATCAGGTTATTAAGGTCAATTTATTATTAAAAAATCTTAATTTGTTTTTGAGAAATCTTTTAAGAAATAATTTTGTCTTTACAGAATTATAAGAATCGGAAGAAGAGAGATCAAGAAAGTGAAAATAAACGGTTGGCGTCTGGAAATAGAATTTATAGGATAAAACAATTTAGGAAAATATAAAAGTATTTTGGAAATAATTTATAATTATAAAAGTTTATTCAATTCAAATAGTATGTGCGTTGCAAAGGGTGTGGGATCAAATCCTCACATAAACGCTAAAAGTATATATTAAGCTTTTTTATTTTTTATTTTTTTTATCCCATTCGGTTGTCAGGGCTTCGTCCTGACTAATCTGGATCCGACCCGCGTCATGCACCTGGTATGTTGGGTAAGTACCAGTGGAAATTTTCTGCATTTATAAGACTCGAACCCGAGACCTTATTTAAGCGATATCAAGCCATTTACCATTTGTACCAATCCCCATTGGTTAAGCTTTTTAATTTTTAAGAATTTAGTTTCCATAAGAAAAGGTTATGCAGAACTAAAAACAGAAAAAAGTAGCAGCAGCTAAAAAACGTGTCATATATAGAAATGATCCCTCAATTTTTTAGTGACCCATGCCATTACCTGAATTCCTAAAACTACACCTGATCTGCCCATCTCTTCAATTATTTCTTGATATATCACCTGATCCATCCGACGTTCCTCGTTCTTTCATTTATATCAAGATCAAGAAATTCTTAAATAATTGTCCTTTTCACAGCATATTTTAAGCATCTTCTTTTTTTATTTTAAATTTCACTAATGTACATTGTTTGTAATTCTTATCAAATCTCATGCACCACTCATTTCTTACCACATGTTCACCTCTACTAAAGCAAATAGATTCCAAAAAATTTAAACTGAACTTTGAAATAAAAAAAAAAGATTTAAATTTTGTCTTGTAACCTATGGTTGCCTGAGTTTGACTTCAACTGGCGATTAATCCCACAACGTTTTCTTGCTGAATCATTTTTTATTTGTGGGTCAATCCAATCTCCGCTTAACTATATATATAAGAAAATTTTAATATCTTGTAATATAATTCATTCTTGCAGTTACCTAATATATACTAATATACTTGTGGCTGTGGATATAGTACTGTTTAATTAATAAGTTTTTGTTTGGATACCAAAAAATTATTCAGTGGTGTCATTAATGGAGTTGAAGCTCGTTGATTCTAAATCCATGTCTTTGTCTGAGATTTCTGTCATGGCTAAGACATCTCCAAATCTTTCTTCCAATTTAAGCCAACTGGGTGGTTTTAGATTCTCTTCAAAGCTTAATTCTTGTAGAGGTAATTATAATTATGTACAAATTTTTTAATTTTAATCCTAATAAGTATTTCTGTTTAGCTCTGTTCTTGAATTTTCATTTTTTTCCGTTTGAGGAAATTTTTCTTGAAAGGGATTATTAATTTCTTTGTCATTCTTATTTTTAGGGGAATCTAATTTGAAGATTTCTTGTTCGAGTACTGCCAATGGTGCTTATTTATTGAAGAAGGCTAATAATGAAGTTGAAAATTATTTATATCATTTTAATGAAAAGAATAATAGTAATTCGACATTTTTTGGAGGGAATCGGAAAGTTCTTGATGCATTTGACGACGAATATGGAGGAATTATAGTTGATTCGAAGAGATTACCGGAAAATTCAGATGATTTTGCTTCTTCTCTTCATTTTTCTGTTTCTCGATGGAAATTAATGGTGAGTATTTCTTGAAACAAATCAAACTTTAGTCACTAAAATGCAAATAAGCGGATAGTTTAGTGACTTTTAGAGTCAATTATCCTGTTTTTTCACTACCATTTTTTCCTGCGCAGTATAATCGGTTGTTGAAGTTAATAGTTTTAGTGTGACTGAATTGCAGGGAAAGAAGGGAATTTGGCTAAAGTTGCCATTGGAGCGATCGGAGCTTGTTCCCGTAGCCGTAAAGGTAACTTCTTCTACATTTAAGCTTTTTAACATACTCAATATTAGGGGTGTGCAAAGAATCGAACTAAATTAAATAATCGAACTAAACTGATTTAATTGGCGCCGTTTGGTAAATAAATCTTTTTTTTTTGTTATGTTCCATTTTGAACCTGAAAAAAGTTCAGTTCGGTTCTAGTGGAAACTGAATCGATGATTTTTGGCTTAGTTTAATTTTGAAAAAAAAATTGATTGTATAACTTTTTGTCTATCTTCAAAAATTAGATGATGTGTTATTAATTATAGATTCTGATAATTGATTGCAGGAAGGTTTTGGATATCACCATGCAGAACCAGGATATGTGATGTTAACTTACTGGCTTCCTGAAGGACCCTGTATGCTTCCTTCTAATGCTACCCATCAAGTAGGGGTTGGGGGATTTGTCATCAATGACAATAATGAGGTATGCACATCGGAAACAGAAATATCGAAATCGAAAACAACGAAATGAAATGAAATATTTTTTATAAGAAATGATTATAAAGATACGTAGAATTTTTTTTAAGGGATCTCGGAAACAAAAATGGAATTCGTAGTTTTAAAAAAAATCGTGCAATATAGAACTATTTTCAATTTCTACATTTCAATCTGATGCTTATGAACATCTGCTGCTTGTCACTTGCAGGTTCTTGTAGTACAAGAGAGATTTTGTGACCAACAATCAGTTGGTCTATGGAAAATTCCAACCGGATTCATTCATGAGGTGAGAGAAGAGAAATTAATAATTTACTTCGAAATTTTTCATAAATTTTATATCATTTTGTCTAATTTTCAACTCTATTATTTGTTGTATCAGTCAGAAGAGATTTATTCGGGAACTGTAAGAGAAGTGAAAGAGGAGACTGGGGTAAGAATATTCTCTTACTCGATATTAATTAAAGATTTCATCACATTATAATTAATTTTTCAGTCGGATCTTGAATATTTGCTTATTGTTCTACCCTATTATAATTGCAGGTGGATACAGAGTTCATAGAAGTTGTAGCATTCAGACATGTTCATAATTTAGCATTTGATAAATCAGATCTATTCTTTGTCTGCATGTTAAAATCTTTATCTTCTCAGATCACCATCGACAATCATGAAATCAAAGCAGCCAAGGTATAGGCATACAATTTTGACAGCTATATATTTTAACAAAAATTTGACGAATCTTATGATTAGTATTTTTTTTTTTTTTGAAACGCTTCTAAAACTCCCGAACTTTGAATTGTACAGTGGATGCCTTTAGAGGAATTCGTAAAACAACCGTTGATCGAAGGAGATAGCATGTTCAAGAAAATCATAGACATCTGTGTTGCTCGATTAGGAAAAAAATATTGTGGATTGCATCCGCATAAATTAGTTTCAAAATTTGACGGAAGACTATCGTGTTTGTACTATAATGTTGTTGATGATCAAAGCATCAACTGCAGTATTCAAGAATAGGCGAATAGCTACAAAAGTACATGAAAATATTAGATGAATTTTAATATTGCATTTGTAACTTTTGCGGTAAATTAAATTTTGTTTATAATGAAAAAAAAAGTTCTACTCTGGATGCAACATATTAAATATTGTGTACATTAAATTAAACTATAATATACGGATACAAAACATATAATATTGATCAACACTTAGTGTTAGAAAATCTAACATAATTTTCTCTCTTTTTATTATTTTCTCTAACACCTCATTGGATAGGTCTATGAATTTTCCATGGACCGGGTCTAGGTAAGAACTTCCCCGTATAAGTATATTATGATCATAGATAAAAATGATAATTTTTTTTTTATTATTAACAAAAACATATGTTCTACAACTCTCAAGCCCAGTTATAATTGTAAAATGATAATATATCTTTTTTGATAATTGAGAAGCGAAACCGATTATGGAAGAATTAAAACCACGAATTTATCAGAATGCTGCTAGACGTGTATACCATTTGAACTATAGCTCATTGGTGTAAAATGGTAGTTTTTTTCTAAACAAAATGATTATATCATAATTGATTGGAAAATGATTCAACGTATAAAAGACGATTAAGCTCAGGGGGTGGGTTTAAATAACATCTCTTCTTGTACAAATTAAATGGAGCTATCCTTACTAACCCAATCTTCAACTCGATTCTGAGTTCTACTAATATGAGTAAAGTTACAAGATCAAATAGATGAGAATATAGCTCGGATTTCTTTCACAATCAGCCAGATCCCACGGAATAACTTCTTTATTGCAATTGCGGTATTTTATCACAATTGAAGTGAATTGCGGATCTTCTGACTGCATCCCGGAGAGCGAAAGCATCGGCTGTGAGCAGCACTGGCCTGCAGCAGTAGCTCTTAGCTTTACCAAAAATGAGATCACCGCGCGAGGTGAGCCATATGGAATATTGTAACCTGGAAGAAAATTTCTTTAATGTGCTAAAGTTCAATCTTATGTCATAATTATATGTATTATTGTGTACATACAATATCCATATCCAGGTAAATATTTCGAATTAAATAACAGTGGTGCAATTAAATTGGTAAGTAAATTACTACATATGGCTTAATTATACTAAGATTATATTTCTGTATGCTTGTTGATAAATACAATTTTGTAAGAAAGGAACATTGTAGTTTTGAAATGGAATATTCTAATAAAAGGAACAATGTATAAAACGGATATAAATTTCATTCATTCTACATTACTTGGCAATGACACAGAGACGGAGCCAAGGTAGGGCCAGGCTGTGCCTGGACCCTACCCCAATTTTTATTCAAAAAGAATTACCTTCGAAATAGGTAAATAAACAAGAACCCTGGCATATGAAAATATACTCATCTGATGTGTTATGACTAGTTAGGTAGGCTAATATCCATAAAAAAAAAAAAATTAAATACCTCAATTAAAAGGAACAATGTATAAAATGGATATAAATTTCATTCATTCTACATTACTTGGCAATGACACATTCTCTCCATTAGAAGAAACAAAGCTAATGCACGTTTGTTCGGATCGATGGCTTTTAGATGATAAATTCCATGAATTTCATACGTTATATAAGTTTAAATAAAATTAATTGTTTAATAATACTGAAAAATGATAAAACTCATGGATTTTAAAAATTTATTATCCTATAAAAATATTATTTTATTTTTCATTAAGAGCTGAAAAAATTGGAATCTATCATTTTCTACATCATGAATTATTATAATATTAAATTATTTTAAAATGATTCCTATAATGGTTAATTTTATATTTTACCTAAATGATGAGATTTTAAATTTATAGATTTTAAGCTTAATTTCATATAAAATTACTATCTTTACACTTTTTTTTCATTTTAATCACGTCTTTTTAAAAAATGTCAAATAAAATTATCATCTTTTATTTTTTTTAAAATATATCACGAAGGTGAATTTTTTTTATTTAAATATATAAATAAAAAAATTCTTGAAACTTTATTGCAGATGGATACAATTTTTTAACGAACCAAGCTCCGCAACAGTCTAATCTGGTAAGATCATCGGTCAAGTCAAAGAAACTATGCTTATTGATGTGGTCCTATAAATAAATTTGGCTTAATCACCAAAAAAACCTCACCTTTAGCCCTTTTTCAGCAATTTTGTCAGTTGCACCCTAATTCGCACCTTTGGATTTCAATTCCACCCTCAAAATCAAATTGGGCTTTTTGTACTCGGGAAAAATTCATAAAAACTCTTATAAAGTACTCGTTTGAACTCTTTCCACATAAAAAGTTAAAAATTGATGACTTATTTTAACTTATTTTAAATGAAAAAGAGATCAATTTAGTACTTGAGGGTGGAATTGAAAACCAAAGGTGCGAATTAGGATGCAACTGACAAAATTACAATGTCAGAGTGCATTTAAAAAAGGGCTAAAAGGTGGGGTTTTTTTGGTGATTAAGCCAATAATTTTTTATTGTTATTCTTGTAATTACATGGAATATTGTGTTAGTCTATAGAATTCTAGCTCTTTCGGAAAGTTTATATGTTAAATTTAGTTTCCATAAAACAAAAGAAAAAGAAGCAGCAGATCAAAAACGTGTCATAGAAATGATGCCTCAATTTTTTAATGACCCATGCTAGAACTTGATTCTTATAACTACACCTGATCTGACCCATTTCTTTATTTAATTATTTCCTTAAAAATCACCTGATCCATCTCCCGTTCCTCGTTATTTCATTTGTAGCAAGATTGATAAACATTAAAATAATTGTTTGTTTTACAAATTACAGAATATTATACTTTAAGCATCTTCTACATTTTTTTTCACTGTTTTACATTGTTTGGCATTCTCATATCAGATATCAACCTCTCATACCAACGAGCTGTAGCTCAAATGGTATAAGCATTAAACAGCAAACTGTCAAGGTCGGAAGTTTAAATCCTCTCACAAGCGCTCCCCCTCCTCAATTATCAAAAAAAAAAAAAGATATCAACCTCTCATTTCTTACCACATGATCAAGTTATTTATACTCTATATCCGGTCTATAAGTATTTTTTTCATCAGAAAATTGCTTGGCGTTTTAAAATGTATATAAAAATATTTATAGTTTATATTTAATATTATTAAATTTAAAATTTGTATTGTAAAATACGTTAAACTTTTGATGATTTAAATTTGCACTTAACCCAAACAAAAATTATTTCCATCAGAGCTAAAAACAGTGGTGGAGCCACATGCATGACAAGAGGGGCATTTGTCCCTTTTATTTTTTCAAAAAATACAATTTATTATACAAAGTTAATTTTTATTTATATTAGTTACCTAGAAAATGTTATATATTGACCTCCTTAATTTTAATAAATATTAAATTTTATATATTATTTATGAAAATATTACATTTTGCCCCTTTTAGATTTAATTTTTGGTTACGCCACTGGCTAAAAAGAATTATCCGTGTATTTGTCTACTGCAGATTTCTTGTGCTTTAGTTGTTTCTTGCGACTGAAGTAAATTGAAATTTCACTCATTTTTCGCTGTGTTTTAGTTTGTACTCGCTTGTTATCTGCTCCAATTGCGAACTATATATATTAAAATAAAAAAATCGAAATAAAAAATTATTTTAATTTTGTCTTGCAACCTATAGTTGTCTGAAGTTGACTTCAAATGACAATTTATATTATCTCCCACAACGTTTTATTTGTGGGCAATCCAATCTCTGCGTAACTATATATAAGAATTTTTTCACTTCTTTTGATATAATTCATTCTTGCAGTTATTACCTAAATAATCTCCTACAGTACTGGTTAATTAATAAGTCTTTGTTTAGATTCTAAGAAATTATTCAGTAGTCATTAATGGAGTTAAAGCTTGTTGATTCCAAATCCATGTCTTTGTCTGAGATTTCTGTCATGGCGAAGACATCCACGTATCTTTCTTCGAATTTAAGCCAACTGGGTGGTTTTAGATTCTCTTCAAAGCTTAATTCTTGTAGAGGTAATAATAATTAAATTCAATTTATTGAATTTAATCCTAATTAAGTAAATTTGTTTAGTTTTGTTGTTCTTGAATTTCCCCTTATATTTCTGGAAAGGGATTAATAATTTCTTTGTCATTCTTATTTTTAGGGGAATCTTTGAAGGTTCATTGTTCAAGTACTGCAAATGGTTATTTATTAAAGAAGACGGATAATGCAGCTGAGAATTTATTATATCATATTAATGAGAAGACTAATATAAATTCAACTTTTTTTGGTGGGAATCGGAAAATTCTTGTTGCATTTGACGACGAGTATGGAGGAATTATTGTTGACTCCAATAGATTACCGGAAAGTTCAGATGATTTTGCCTCTTCTCTTCATTTATCAGTTTCTCGATGGAAATTAATGGTGAGTGTTTCTTGAAACAAATCAAAGTTTGGTCACTAAAATGCATATATGCCAATAGTTTAGTGACTTATAGAGTCAATTATCCTGTATTTTTTTTTCTCTACCATTTTTTCCTGCGCAGTATAATCGGGTTGTTGAAGTTAATAGTTTGTGTGTGATCAAATTGCAGGGAAAGAAGGGAATCTGGCTCAAGTTACCGTTGGAGCGATCAGAGCTTGTTCCCGTTGCGGTAAAGGTAACTTCTTCTACACTTTAACTTTTAAACATGCTCAATATTAGGGGTGTGAAAAAAATCGAACCAAATTGAAAAATCGAAGTGAACTAATAAATGAGGTATGCAATACGGAAAATTAGATGATGTGTTATTAATGCTGATTGATTCTAATAATGGATTGCAGGAAGGTTTCGGGTATCACCATGCAGAACCAGGATATGTGATGCTAACTTACTGGCTTCCTGAAGGACCTTGTATGCTCCCTTCTAATGCTACTCATCAAGTTGGGGTTGGCGGATTTGTCATCAACGACAACAATGAGGTATGCAATACGGAAACAGAAATTGTTACAATAACGAAATTAAATTATTTTTGTAAGAAATGATTATAAATTTAGAATTTTGGAGTTTTAGAAGTGATATTGGATATAAAATAAAATATTATAGAACTCGAGAAGTTAGCTACTTACAATTTTTACATTTTAATCTGATGCTTATGCACTTCTGCTGCTTGTCACTTGCAGGTTCTTGTTGTACAAGAGAGATTCTGTGATCCACAATCAGTTGGTCTGTGGAAAATTCCAACTGGATTCATTCATGAGGTGAGGGACATCAATAATTTTAATTTGTTCGAACTATGAAAATATTTTCCAAAATCAAATATCATTTTTCTAGTCTTCAACTATACTATTTGTTGTATCAGTCGGAGGAGATTTATTCAGGAACTGTAAGAGAAGTGAAAGAGGAAACCGGAGTAAGATTAATATTCTCTTACTCGATATTATTTAAAAATACATCACATTGCTATCAATTAGCTAGTCTATCAGATTGATTATTTGCTCACCGTTTTACGATATAAATTGCAGGTGGATACAGAGTTCGTAGAGGTTGTAGCATTCAGACATGTGCATAATTTAGCCTTTGATAAATCAGATTTGTTCTTCGTATGCATGCTGAAATCTTTATCTTCTCATATCAATATCGATAATTATGAAATCAAAGCAGCCAAGGTATGCATACAATTTTGATAGCTAAATATGTTTACGGAAACTTTTTAAATTCTATGTTCATGTATTTTTTTTACGAAAACATTTCTAATTAAAATTCTCAATTTTTTTATATTTTGTAGTGGATGCCTTTAGAGGAATTTGTAAAGCAACCGTTGATCGAAGAAGATAGCATGTTCAAGAAAATTATAGATATTTGCATTGCCCGATTAGGAAAAAAATACTGCGGACTACATCCGCATAAATTAGTGTCGAAATTTGATGGAAGACTATCGTGCCTGTACTATAATGTTGTTGAGGATCAAAACATCAACTGCACCATTCAAGAATGGCAACAATAAATTAAGTGCAAGAATATATGAGATGGATTTTAATAGTTCAATTTGTACCATTTTGCTAATTAAATTTTGTTAATCTTTTTTTGGTAAATTAAATTTTCTTCATCCTTTAAATAAACAAAATTCTACTCTACATGCGATATTCTGCCTAAATCAGGGGTTTCTGGGTCCATACCATTGTATAAACCCATGCAAAAACAAGTTTATGATCCACTCACATTTTGTTAAGGTTCATTAGATTTTTTTTTGAATTCATATTATATTATACTTCTTCTACTCATAATGAAATAAAAATTTCATTTTTGATAAAAAAAAGGGAGGAAAAGATCAATTTGGTCCCTAAATTTATAACTCTGATGCAATTGAATTCCAATTGAACAGTCCATGCAACTGAATTGAGGAACCAAAAATTTATTAAAAAATATAACTTAGCTGTCAAGTATTTATCCAAAATTTAGATGAGGATCATAAAGCTGCATTTTTAATTATAACATAAAAGAACATAATCTAAAATTCTCAAATCAAATTATGATTATAAAATGGTAATATTAATTACTCACTTTATGCAAAATATTATGTTCGTGAATGTGAGCCATATGGAATACTGTAAGTTGTAACCTGGACGAAAATTTCTTTAATGTGCTAAATGATTCCTTTTGTGTAGTAGCTTTTACTTTACATTTGATTAATTCTGTTATAATTATATGTATTATTGTGTCACACCCATATCCAGGTAAACTTTTTCTAATTAAATAGAACTAATGGTGCAATCCGGTAAGTAATTATTAAAAATGGCTATATCTAAGATTTATATTTCTCTATTCTTGTTGGCAAATTTAATTTGGTAAGAAAGGGATATTGACGAAAAATACTTACATGAACCTAGTTCACCACCTAGGTTTATGAACCATCCATTTATTATGTGACACGTGGCAACAATAAATATAATAATCAATCAATACATATCACATTAATTCACATTAAAATATAGGCAATTAATGTGATATTTATTAATTGGTAATTATATTTATTGTTGCCACGTGTCACACGATAAATGGATGGTTCATAATCCTACGTGGTGAACTAGGTTCACCTAAGAATTTCTCGACATTGACACATTGTAGTTTTGAAATGGAATATCCATCTAAAGGGACGATGTATTATTGCGAAAATAAATTTCTTTTAATCTCCATTATTTTTAATTTGTCAAAAATAACTTACGATTTTTATAATTTCAATTTATTAGTTGTTAGTCATGCAGGCAAAATCTGAACGCATGACCTCTTAATACAGTTGAAGACATCTTAATTATATAGGCTAAACCACACTAATATTTCTTTTTATATAGATAACATCCGATTATTAAAATTTTATTTTTTAGGTGTTAGTTAAGAAGGTGGAATTTAAACCCACAACCTTTAAATACACTTCAAGACGCTTTAACCAGCTATACTAGGCACACATCGGCACATCTCCACTACTTGGCAATGACACATTCTGTATGTACATAAGGAAAAAAAAGTTAAGCCTATAATAAGATGGTTAATAGGCTGAAAAATTATCGATCTTTTTCTTAATAGCACTTTGACTTTGTAAAACGGTTCTTATTTTAAATTTTCGACTTTCAATAGCACCCAACCTTATAAAATGATCAATTTTATCCTATTTTATATTTTTAACTTTTAATAGCACCCTTAATCGTCAAAATAAACTCTTTTATTTAGAGTTTATTTGTTCTTTTTAAGTTAAAGTTGGTCTTGTTTGAATATATCCAAATAGAAAAAAGTATGATATGATCCTTAAATTTAGTTATTTTGAATATTTTTATTTTTATATTAATAAAATCATCTATTTTTTCTATATTGAAAGTTAAAAATACGAAATAAAGTAAAATTGATCATTTTACAAGGTCATGATGCTATTGAAAAAAGAAAATAAAAGGCGGTAGTTTTTCAGCTCATTAGCCTAACATAATCTAATAAAAGCACTCATTACTATATATGTAGAGAAAAACGTTTTTAAACTCTAGTAAGTTTTTGTTTTTGTTTATTTGTAAGGTGGGTTTTTTAGATTTAAATTTGCTAAAAAAAAATTAAAACAAAAGTTGTACTTCTAATTTGAATAAAAATTCTCTTCACTAATTGGGCTAGGTTTTAATTTTTTTTCTAGTCTACTGTTTTAATCGGATTAAAATATAATTTAATTTAATTTTTAAAAATAGTTTATTTTTCTTTCTCATTGGTGAAATGTTGAGTTTTACTTTTCAAATATCTTTAATCTTTATAATAATAATCAAATTCGTCATCTGATGGATGCCACTAAATTTAGGTGTATTTTTCATTCATATTAATGGATTTAATATAAAAGAGAAAAAATATATCATAAAGTGATGATTAGAGGCTGAAATGGTGAGATACAACTTCTATCTTTAGTGGTTATGCGATCATATATGATATTATCATGACAATAAAGATAATTTATTTTTATTTAGGCCTAATTATTCAAAAAAATCCCACCTTTAATTTTTTTTCGTTTATACCCTGAACTTGTAAAAAAGTCATTTGTACCTAATTTTGGATTTTTATGTTTCATCTCTACCCAATATAAAAATATAATTGACAATTTAATAAATTAAATGATGAAAAAATTAAAAACAATTAAATACCAGGAAAGATTATCCAAGTCGGAGCCTTATGCAATACAGCTGTTTCCGGCCGACGGGGTTATATCATATGTCTAATTAGTATATAAACATAAATTAAAGGATTATTTTAAACTTTTTTTAAAGTGAAAAGAGGCAATTTTAATACTTTTGAGTAGAAATGAAACCTAAAAATCTAAAATTGGGTACAAATAATGTTTTTACAAAGTCAGAGTATAAACGAAGAAAAAGTTTAAGGTGCGATTTTTTATAAGTAATTAAGCCTTTTATTTATTTAAATATTATGATGGATGCCTTCAATAATATTATCTTTACTTTATATAATAGTTAGTTTGATATATAACAAAAGACTTTTTAAAATAAATGAAGAGTTATATGTTTAACAGTGAGAAAACTTATATGGTAACTCATTGTTTAGCAGAACAAATACATATCTACTATATATATATAAAGCAGGACATTTTTTCCAAATGATTGACACTTGGCATCTTATCATTGATTCTCACTTCCATAATATTTCTATTTTTATTCTTTCCTACTATTAATTAGAGGTAAATTGAATTGCATAAGTTATGGACTTTCCGTTTCTCAACATTGATTTACTTACTAATTTTCTAAAAATGATGTTAATTGATAGCATTAATTATATATTTTTGTTATTAATTTGCTGAGACAAAATGGAATTACAAAATTTATAAACTTTCCCTTTAACATTAAATTAATGATTGGACTTTTTCTTTCTTTTTTAAAAATATATACATTTATAAACATATTACTAACAAATTTATATTCAAATAAAGCAATTTAGTAAGTGATAACCATTTTTTTTGTTAAAATTACATAACTTTTTCTTTTATTAAGTGATACTTTCTACAATAGTCAACTTGGTTATTACTTCCTAAAATATTTTATTTGCATATAAATTTTTACATGGTAACAAATGATAACTGAAAAAAAATAACATTGAAAAAGAATGGCTAATTAAAATTTTTCAGTAACTGATTTTAAATGGCTAATCAATATTTTTTTTATTGAATATGGAAACCTACAAGCAATTTAAAATGCATTAATGTTAAACCCAATATTTCACCAATATATAATACTCATATCTTTGTTCTTCTTCCTCAATATTGCAATCTATTAATTTTCAGATACATTTTTATTTCTTATCTCTTATTTTAAAGTTCTTTTATAATTTTTTATATTTTTATATTTTGCTTTTTGTATGCAGATATTGAGAAACTCTCTTCATAAGGTCATCATCCTTTTATCTTATATTTTTTAAAATCTTGTATGTTTTTTATATATTTCATTTTCAATTTTCCTCTTTTGATTTGTTTCTTCAAATTTGTTGTTACAGTTTTTTCAATTGATATGGTAAGATATAATTAATTAGTTTTTTAATCTTAATTTGTTGCATTTACGGGATACTTGACACTTCCACTATCATTCTCATGTTTATTTAATTTTTTAAAATTTATATAACAATTAATTTGATAATCTAATTTGGTTATATTTTATTCCCAGAAATGACAATTGATTATCGATTTTATTACATGATAATTAAAATTTCATATGCTAATTCCAACTACAATGTTAATTACCTAAAACAAATTTGAATTTAAAATGGTAATTAATTTTAAATGTTAACAAAACTAATTAAGTTATAACTCCTTGTAATTGATATAAATGCTAATTATTTTACCACTAATAATGATTGACTAATTGTATGTTTTGATAACCTTCTATTTGTATTTATTTTAAAATAATTAATTTTTTCTTACACTTTCTAAATTAATTCATTATTGGGTTAATCTTTTCTATATCCTAATCTAATATGGGAATAATTGTTTGCAAAATATTAATTTTTTATGGTAACGGTTCAAAAGTCACCTAATATGGAAACAATTTATTCAATTGTTTTAATTTTTTAATGGTAACAGTTCAAAATTCACGTTATTATTTTTTCTAACCAAACTAACTTTTAATTGGCTAATAATGGTGACTTCTTTTTTTGTCAAAATAATAATGATGATTGATTAATTATATATTTGGTAACCCTTATTTGCACTTATTTCATAATAAATAATCTTTCTTTATATCTTCAAAATCAATTTATTTAAAATAACAAAAAACATAATTTTAATTTTTTTTTATGGTTTTTGTTTACTAATCTATTTTAAATAATCTTTTTATAAAAGATAAAAAATATAAAAAGTATTAGTATAAAAACATACCACTCAACAATTTTTTTTAAAACTTAAATTAATAGTCATTAATGTTAAAAATCTGTTGAGTTAGCCATGAAGTACTATATAAAAGTTCATATATTTGTTGTCTTTCAAACTACCTAACTTCTCACGTAAGCTTTTCTTCTCTTTTTCATTACAAAAGATGTTGAGAATTTGATAATATTTTATTTTTGATTCTCTGCAGATTTTGTTTCTATAATTTGATCTAATGATTCTGACGGGTTTAATTCTTGATGAAACAAATGAGGTATTTTGATTATCATTATTTTTATTTCAATGAATCTCTTTGAATGTATAAAATTTTGATTCATGTGAATGTTATATTTTGATTCATTAATTAAAAGTTCATATATTTGTTGTTTTTTAAACTATTAACTTCTCCGGTAAGTTTTTTTTTCTCTTTTTCACTACAAAAGGTGTTAGAATTTTATAATATTTTGTTTTTGATTCTCTGTAGATTTTGTTTTTATAATTTGATCTAACGATTATGACAGATTTAATTTTTTATGAAGCAAATGAGGTAATTTGATTATCATCAATTTTTTTTTGATAAAGATTATCATCAATTTTAATTCAATGAATCTCTTTTAAATCTATAAAATTTTGATTCATTTTAATGTATATTTTGATTGATTGCAGGTAAAAACAAGTGGATTTGCACTTAATAATGAAAAAGAGAGAATAAATTTTTTATGTCTGATGATCATGAGAAAAAATCCATAGAAAATTTGTACGAATAAAGGACATTGCTGAGACTGTGTAAGAAAAAAAAAATAATTTTTTTTGCAAATAAAAAAGCTTAATAAAGTTTTCATAAAAATAAAAATTCATTATAGTGTTTGTTTGAGGTGAGAATTTTTTTTATATATTAAATATTATTTTTATTAGAGCTGTGTTTTTCAGTTATTTGGTGGTTGTAAAATTACAACAATTATATGAAAAAAACTATTGCTATATATAAATGATAGATCCAACCACCGTACAGTCTTTGTGGAGGAAAAAACACATAATACTCTAACTTAGTTAAAGAAATAGAATTGTGTTTGAGCAAGAGAACAAAATTTTATAATGAAAAATCTAATGAAATTTTAAAGAAGATTTTTTTTATAATTGTGTTGTTTTATGTGATAAAACTTTTTTTTGTTTAAGTTACATGTCACCAAAATAAATAAAAAACTGAAAACAACAAATTAAACCCACCATTAAAAAATTATAGAGTTTTGCTGTTATAATTTTTTTTATTGTTTTTGAATATTCAAAGAAGTTTTCATGAAATTTTTTTACAATATTCATGCTCTACAATTATTAATTGTCACATTCTAATATAAAATCAATTAGTAATGCAGTTTTAATATAATTCGACATAACTAATTGTTTTAAATAGTAAGTATATTCAATTTGATTGATGGTGTGAAATTATTTACATTTTATCATATTTTACATTTGAAATTACAATTTTTTTGATTAAATTATTTAGTATATATTCCTTGACAAAAAAAATTTGTAGTATATATTATTTATTCATAATTAAATTTAACTATTTTTCATATATTTATTTGTATGGATGAACTTGATATTATTGAATTAGTGACATTGATTTTCCATGTTTTCTTTATAATTTATAATTACGATAATATGCCAATTATTAATTTTATTTTTTTAAAATCAAATAGTTAATAAAAATAATAAAAATTTGTTTTCAGTAACAATTGAAAATTATGATTGAATTTTTTTCATATTTGCTGAAATTATGGTTTATATAAATTCTAGAAAACAAATATATTTATTTTTCCTCTCCACAAACACAATTCATTTTTCAATAACTAAATATTCCATTATCAATTTAGAATCATTATTGGTCATTCAGTATTAATTTGCTTCAAATATTTAAAGATGATAATATAATGTACTTAATAAATATTGTTTTATTATAATTAAGTTTCCATAGTATACATGGTTAATTTGAAAGGACTTTACTGGAAGAAGTTATATCTTAACTAATTGTATCTCTATTTAAAATTAAAACTTCTATAAGTCATATATAGAAAAAAAATGTAGGAAAGAGAGTAATTTAAATAATTAAAAATATAAATTATTCTATAAATAAAATACCACCTAATTAAAAAAATAAAAAATAAAATCTATCTATTCATAATTTTATTTAAAATATTAATTAGAATAAAAAATTAAATAAATATCATGCAACGCATGGGCCTAACGCTAGTAATATTATATAGATAGATGATTTGTGTGTTTTTAAATATCAACTATTTTATTTTAGTTGATCAATCAGCTCTTGATTAATTATTATTTTTTAAAAAAATTATGTTTGTGATGTTTGTTAGTATTAGTGAATATAAAAATAGTGGCAGAACCATAAAATTAACGAAAATTTTGGTTTATAATTTTAAATAAATTAAAATAATAATAATAATAATAAAAAAAATATAAAAATTAGAGGAATATCCATTATATTTTTTTAGTTTAGCATGTTCATAAATATAAATAGTTAATACTTTTTTCTTTGATAATTAATAGACATATTTCTTTCCTTTACAATTAATATAATTATTTGACTTACGCATATTTTACTTTTGAAATTTTTTGTTTATATAGTGCTATATACCAATAATATTCTTATTAATAATCAATTTTAAAAAAAAAAATATTAGTAATCAATTCATTCCCCTTGCAATGCATTTTTTTTATTAAATTGTGATTTGAAATAACTCATAAAAAAGTTTGTATAAATAATTTTAATATCAAAATAATCAAAAATTATGTTAATAAAGTTATAATCTATTTGATTTAGTTAATTAAAACTAATATAAAAAAAAAAACTAATATGACTGATTTTTTATTATTATGTATAGTTTAATTTTCTAATAACACTATATTCTTTCCTATCCTTTTTATGATCTTGATATGAATATAAGCCTTTTTTTTTACTAAATGCAATAAGCCTTGGACATATTATTGATCTCTATTGAAAATAAATTAAAAGATTGAAAGAAAACAAAGTAGAGATCAACAGCCACTGACCACTAAATTCTTCAACACATGCATGAGGAATGTTTTTATTATTATTTTTTTGAAAAAGTTTTTATTATTTTTAGAAAATAAATAAATTACATTGGTCTTAAAAGTTTCTAAAATTAAAATCTGGAATATAAACAATTAAATAATCAAAGAAAACATCAATTATTAAATCAATAAAAATAACAAAAGTTTCCCTTTTTTATCTACACAATCATCAAGCTTCATGTCATCTCTTTTCTTTTTCTTTTTCTACAGAAGATTCAATTTTCTCTTGAACACTCACAGATCTGACACCCCAGTTTCGGTTCACTTCCAAAAACATTAAAGATTCATTCTTTTGTAAGTTTACTATATACCCATGTCAAAGATTTTGCTTTTGTTTTTTTAATCCTCCATTAATTTTTTTAATATCTTCTAATACCTTGTTTACATTTGTCTGTTCTTAGGGTTTTTGTTGCTTCATTTCCTTTGAAAAACTCTGTTCCTTTCACTCATTGGTAAGTTCAATTCTTTTATAATGCACTGTCTGCTGCTTATTTGAAGAGATGCAAGAACATATTAGCATGAATGATTATGTCAATTTATTAGTGTTGTTCTTTTAATGTTTTAGCTTCTGTTTTGCTGAAACTGTGAATTGTATTATTAGGGTTTTGATTTGGAGTGAAACATGGTGAATTTGTGTTGAAGAATTGGAGGAGGAATTGTTGAATTTATTGTTGTTATTGATTTTTGGGGGAAACAATGCGGCTGTTTCCGTTGAGCTCGAGTTCGAGTTCAAGCTCTGATAGGGAGCAAGGGAACAATGAAGGGAATAGCCGCGCCATGCTATATCTAAACATATATGATCTTACTCCTGTTAATAACTATCTTTACTGGTTCGGCCTCGGGATCTTCCATTCCGGAATCGAAGGTAATCTGCTGTTTTTTTATGCATTTTGACGAGCTAGTCGGTTATTTTACATGTTAATCCGTTAAGGAGTGTGATTTCTAGCATTCTTACTCTCATAGTTGATGTCATTTTGTTTAATTCTAGTCATTTGATTCTGATAATCTATGTTTATCTGTCTGTAGCAGTAAACAATGGTATTATCTTATGGTTGACAGGATGCCAACCTAACATTTGCTATGAGCAGAACAGTTCTGTGAACGCCAATATGGAATAGGATTGGAACGTAAATACAAAGCCTCTCTTAGTGATAGCTTATTGTAGTAAGCAAAAATGCAAGTTTGTTTTGAAGAAGTCCATACATTACAGAAAATAAAATAAAATCATGAGGCGTAATTGTTACTCCGTCAATTTAATGAACACTTAATTTCATTATCTTATTAGGGCTGCTGGGAAAAAGCAGCAACGGTATGCAAATGACTTATAAAAGAGCTCAAAATTTGATTCAATGAAATATTGGAATTGCATTTCCTTAAGATGATATATAAACTCCAAAAATAAATTATAAGCTAAGAATTTTAAATCTAGCATGAAAGATCAATCATAACTATTTTAAATGGATATTTATGCTGTAAATCGTAATGTGAATAGTTCTAATTTTATGTTTTCAAGAGGATAATCATTCTAAGAATGTAGAGATTGCATAATAATTTGACAGAGGTCGGAAATAAAAGTAACCTCTTGAGACTAGATTGTGCTGTCATACAAGATGCTTTAGATTTACAAATCCAGGTAAATTAAGTTAATTATATCTAGGAGATGAAAATCTCTCTTTTTCATTTTTGTTAAACTGAGAAAACATATATTCTAGTAGCATTTTGTTTTTTACGTGTAATTAAATCCAAAGACATTCAATGCAGCAATCAAATACTATTTATATGCATATAGTTTGTGTCTCCCCAAATTTGGTTGATTTAGTATGGTTGGTAGGAGTTGATGTCACCTTTTGAGTTTTGAGTTAGGTTAGTTATGTGAGAGTAGCATGTCTTTTTGGTTACAATTGGCAGTTGGTGTGTCTCTGTTTTCTTCTTCCTCCTATTTCCTCTTTGGAAAGCTTGGCATAAAACCTTCTGTAGATCAGATTTATGCTTGGATCCCACACTTCCTTTTTCAAATTAATTTATAAAATTTACTAAATAAAATTTAGGGAACTTTTTTCAAAGTTTTACTTACAAGTGGATGTGCATTAAATTCAAGAGATTAACGTGTAAAGTATTTATAAAAAGATGTGAATTTCCATGTGTGCTGAACATGAAAATGGAGTTTATATATGGAAATGAACACTTGTTTGAAATGTCTAAAACTCTTGTTTGGAATTTCTTATTTTTAATGTCATCAAATTGGCAATGCTCGAGCCAAATTCTACTGAAGTGGGCAGAGTATGCAAATCATTCTAAGATAACTAGCGTACTGAAATTTTTAGATAATTCATGACTGATATACCAAACATTGAAACTTTTAAAACGAATTCATTGGGAATTTATCTGTTGCAACTCGCATACATGATTCAGCTTCCAAACACTCTAGGGTTTTTGTTTATCTTTGCATACATTATGCTTCTATTATTTTCTTTGTGCTCCAGAATTTTAACCCGGCGTGTGCCTGGATTTCAAACAGTGCACAGTATGGAGTTTGGCTTTGGAGCTCATGAATACCCTACCAGTGGGGTATTTGAGGTGGAACCAAAAAGTTGTCCAGGCTTCATATATCGACGTTCAATATTGCTGGGCAGTACCAGCTTATCTCGTTCAGAAGTTCGGTCATTCATGGAACATATTTCTTCGAATTATCATGGAGACACTTATCATTTGATTGCCAAGAACTGCAACCATTTTACTGATGAAGTCTGTCTGCAACTAACTGGAAAGCCTATTCCTTCTTGGGTAAACCGGTTGGCTCGAGTAGGTGAGTTGCGATTGAATATTAAAAAGTAACTACGAAGTTTAGGATATTTTTATTAAAATGTACTATTTTCCTCTTTTTTCCTCGTTCTGCCTCTATATGGTTTAAATATAGCGGTGTTGCAATATAGCTGGCTGGTTGAGCTCCTCTGACCACTTGTTTTTCCGAGATTTTTTATCTGATTAAGGTGTTTTTGTTTCAGGTTCTTACTGCAATTGTTTACTGCCTGAAAGCATTCAGATAACAGCAGTTAGACATCTCCCTGATCGTCCATATTCTGGTAAGTTTATCTTGTTAGTACTTGCGCCACGTATTCACATCGAGCTTTGAATTGTTTCCATGATCTCTCATGACTATAGCTCACCATGCATATTGAACTTCAGTTGGGTCAGCAAAAGATTAAACCAACATGTTTTAACTGTATACTCCCACAAAGAAGATTGATTATGTTTTCTTCAACAAGTTGGATTGATGTTTCCGTTTCACGAATTATATAAAAACCATTGAGAAGTAAATTTTTGCGTCAATATTATATTATTACAGATGATGAAGATGGGCCACAATCTATTGGATCCTCTATGTCACTACAGAGTGAAGACGAGGATTCAGATCATCATCTGCTGAGTGTACCCAATGGTGATGTTGCGTTTTTAAAGGAAAAACCGGTAAAGATAGCAAGGGAACTCATGTAGAAATTCCTGCTTTTTAATTCTTTCCACCTGGGAGAGTCTTTCTGTTGTTTGTACTTTTAGTGTATGATCCATCTTCAGAGTATAAGTTAGGGAGTCTTTCGTCGAATTATTTGAAAATGTTGTAGCATTTTTTCTGCTGTGCAGTAATATTGCTTGATGCTTCTTTCATGCTTATACTTGTTCATGTAAGTGTGTGATTTTACTTTAAAAGTTTGGTCCTGTATCTAAAATTTAATACAAGTCAGAGTATATAATCTTAGTTTTTTGGCTTCTTGGTAAATTCCCTCAAAAGTAAACTCTGTTATGCTCAATCCTTGTTTGTTTTTATATTTTTTAGTGAAAGCTTATTCCCAATTGTATGCGGTTACTGAACTATAGGCTTTTCACAAAATGGTTATTGTCGTTTTTTTTGTTACATTTTGGTAATTGATCTTTGATGCACATAAGCAATTTTTGATCTGAAGATGATAATTGTTTTGTAAGAAGTCTGCCGCCAAAAAAATTGGCCCTCCTAATGTTTGTCATTGATGCGTGTGTTCGTCTCATATCTAGTTCAAGGTAAAGAGAAAATAAATAAATAAAAGTTTCACATTTAAATTTTTAAAACGGTTGTGCCATGCCATTTTAAAAAAAAACCGATATGCATTTATGACAGAATTTTTAATTATTGTTTATTTTTTTATCATTCAATATACTAACATGGCAAGCGTCCCGTTAGTTTGTTGCACGAATGATATGGCACAACTTTTGCGTTGTATAATTATTTTGTATTCGAATTTTGACATGCTAAACCACTCTGAATTTGTTGCTTAGCAATGACAAGCTCTTTTCTTTAACAGAGGATTTATTAATAAGGAAATAAGCTCTTCAGTCAAGTGAGAAATGACACAGAGCCTGCTTTATGCTTTGGAAAAGAAAAACCCATTGGTTTATATTCGTAGGCAGACCATAGAATTATTAAATTTGTTGCTTTCATTCACAAAATTTGCAAATCTCATTCTGCAACTCAAAATTTCATTTGTAATTCTCAATAGCTAAATTTTTTTCTTTTTTTTTTAAGTTGGGGAGAATTTACTTAGTTTGCCCTAATTTTTTTTTTTTTTTTACAATGAACCCAAATAAATATTGCCCTTATCTTCAAAAGAAAATGGGGCGCATTAGCTTAATATAAACCTTCTTTGACCTGGCCCGATTTAGGAGTATTTCTTAGGTTGGGTTGGTCCTTTCAAGGTTTACCTTGACTTTTGCTTTCCATTGTATTACTTTTAAATGTTCTTTGTTTGCCAAACAAGTTTAGAAAAATAGTTCCTGCAAGTAAAAGTGAAGCGAATACAAAGCTTGAGGGCAAAACAGATTAAATTTTCGTGTTCTTGGTAAGAAAAAACAGAAGTTATTTTGTTTCTTTATATACAAGATTCAGCAAGTGATCATAATTCAAGAAATGGATTCTTCAATCTTTCTTTACGCTCTTCTTCTCTCAACCATTTTTCTGACCATAGAGGGTTTTCAAGAAACTCACTGCCATGCTATAAAATGCAGTACTGATAATTCTGCTCCTGAAATTCGTTTCCCTTTTCAAGAATCAACCCGACAGAACCCCTGCGGTTTCCCCGGTTTTGAACTTTCTTGCAAAGAAAACAAAACTGTGATTGACTTTCCGAATTACGGAGAATTGGGTGTTAAATCCATTGATTATGAAATCAAGAAACTCGATCTTGTTGATTTCAAGAATTGTGTTCATGAAGTGTTTCTTAATCTTGACCTATCTCTTACTCAATTTCAGTATTACTATATTGTCAAGAATTACACTTATCTGAACTGCTCTGCTCCGATGATTTCGTCTTCTTTTGCGGAGATTCCGTGCTTAAGTGGTTCGGGTTTTCATGTTTACACTGTTGATCCATCTTCCGTTGTTCCTGATTCTTGTGTTACGGTTAAAACTGTTGCTATTCCATTCTCTTTTAGTCCTTATCTTGCTGATAACAGTTTTGGCCTTGGATTAACTTGGAGTTTGCCTGAATATCAAGAAACTCAAATTCAAGGTAATTCTCCTTTCATGTTCTTGTTTTTTTCTTTAAGAACCTGAAATTTATGGTAATTTTCTTTCTTAATCTTGTTTTCTTTAATTTCTTGTTTTTTTCTTCAAGAATCTGAAATTTAAGGTAATTTTCCTTTCATAAGCTTGTTTCTTTAGTTTCTAGATTTTTTCTTCAAGAATATGAAATTTACGGTAATTTTCCTTTCATATTCTTGTTTTCTTTATTTTAAATAATCTGTTTTCCTTAATTTCTTGTTTTATTTTCAAGAATCTGAAATTGAATGTAATTTTCCTTTCAGAATCTTGTTTCCAATAATTTCTTTTTGTTTTCTTGGGGAATCTAAAATTGAAATCTTGGTTTCTTTATTTTCTTCAAGAATCTGAAATGAAGGTAATTTTTTTTCATTTGTTTCCTTAAATGTCTTGTTTTTTTCCCTTGAAGAATCTGAAATTTACACAATACTTTTAGAAATTTTATTAATTAGTGTATTTCATAAATTTGTGAACACAACAAAGAACCTGACCAGAACTAATTAATCAGTAAATCGGTTATTACTATGTATTAAGAGTTTAATTGATTTGATGTGCAGATTTTTCAATCAAGAACGTGATCAACGGTGACAAATTCTTGAAGATTGTGTTATGCATTTTGGCAGTGACATTGCTGGTAAGCATAAAGAAAAATCAGTCAAAGAAAGTGAATATTGAGTTCCAAAATAGGAATCTAAAGGAGGGTTTGGTCTGCTGCAAAACCCAAGACAACAGCCAATCATCAATGGAGGAGGGAAGAATCTGATATGTTCATCTTAAGCACATGAAATTGTAGATGAAATAGCTAGGCCCTAAAGTAGATTTTTTTTTTTTTGAAACAATCAATCTTATGATAGCGTTTTATGTAACAGTTTTTGTTTTTTTAATTAAATTTGTTGAACTAAAGAATAAAAATTAGCTGCAGATTTTGGTGATTTTTTATCACCC
Source organism: Mercurialis annua (assembly GCF_937616625.2). NCBI lineage: Eukaryota > Viridiplantae > Streptophyta > Magnoliopsida > Malpighiales > Euphorbiaceae > Mercurialis > Mercurialis annua. Next base: position 32,642,592 of record NC_065573.1, on the reverse strand, counting down.
ATTTCAACTTTTTGGTGAAATCAAAATCTTTTATTTCAGACATTGAACAAAAATGATACACAACTACATTACAACACGAAGAGAATATAGAAGTGGTCTATTTTAGGACAAAATTATAATTTCATGCCTAAACTTTCAATTTATTTATTTTTTTATATTTTCTATTAGATACTAATTTATAAAATTAATAAGAAATGTGTTTTAAATGATAGAGTCATTTTCTCTGCTTATCATGATCATACTTATATTTGAGGTCAAATACTGACATTTTACTTTATTTTAATATAAGACGACTCAAATTATTCATTATAAAAAGTATAATGTAAATTTGTTTGAAACTATAAATTTCTTATAGCTATATAATTTTAAGAAAATCAATCTGAAGTTTAAAGTTTTGATCATTAAAATATTGAACAATACAGCACAATTTATGCCACTTGGCAACTATAAACCACCAACAAATTTTATTAGGCTTACCCTCTAAAATATCTCTCATCTTTTAGCCACAATTCGTTTGCACCCTCATCTTATAAAATATTCAATATATTTTGTTAAAATTTCCACCTTTCGTCTTTCAATTGCACCCTTGAAGTATTAAATAGACCTATTTTCAATTGAAAAAAGTTCAAATCAATACTTTATATTTTAATGCATATTTTAAATACTCTTCAACGTTAAAATGTCAGCAATTTAACATCTTTCCTAAAAAATATTTCAAAAATTAATAAATTTCAAAAATTAATAAATTTCAAATCAAACTACACAACCAAAAAGCGCCACCATCTTTTTCCGACCACTGACGTCCATCCATCTCCAGAAAATGATCCGTCCAAAAATTAAATAAATATTTAAAACAATTTTTTTACATCTTAATTAATTATTTATTTATTAAAAAATAATTTTTTAACTGGAGAAATCTTCTCCGGTTAAAAAATTAAAAATCAAAAAACAAATATCTAATTATTTAATATGTAAAAGCGGTCGTTTTTTGTTTTATCAATAAAAAAGGTCAATTTAATATTTTGAGAATGCAAGTGAAAGACAAATGTGTTAATTTGAGGAAAATTGAAGATTTTGCAAGGTAAAGGTACAAACAAATTGTGTCTAAAAGTGGGGGATTTTTAAGAGGATTAGCCATTTTATAATATAAAAATAAAAAACTATCAAAAAAACTTTAAAGAGAGGTAGTTACTTGTTGCCCAACTACTATTACAAAAAAAAAAATCCAGTAAATCTTATCATCCTAAAGTTGCAGAAAACACCAAAAAACTTGATCAATCAATTAATCAAATTAGGAAATTTCTTCACACTCTAATTGGTGACTTCAACAACTTAAAGACTAATCATCATCACCTTCTCATTCTACTTCCCTTGTTTTAAATTTAATTCATCAACCACTTTGTCTTAATATTTTATTACCCACTAATTTAATCCTTCATCATAATCATATCCAGTTTACTTTTTTTTTTATCTGCTGCTTCTTTCAAAAGTTCTTGGAACTAACTATCACATGCCCACGATCTACACTTGTTTTTTTATTTCAAAAATTATCTAAAGATCGGAACTTTATAATAATTCATGGCTGTTTATTACTCCCCATTTATTCTATTTATCTTTGTTCTGTTGACATTGAATTTAGGACCATTTGCAAATTCTCTACCTTTCATTGTTCTACATGGTAATTGTCTCATTGTGCCTTACTTTTTTTCTTTAATTCATAGCTTTGATGTTTGCTTAGTGATGATAATGTTTCTAATTTTGGATGTTTTTCTGTTTCTGGGTGTAGTTGATTATTTGTTTTGAGAGGACTGATATAGAAACTAATTATTGAAAATTGTTTGTCTGCGAAGTTCAACCATTTAAGAGCTTTTGCGTGCAGTACTAATTCAATGGATTAATTGTATTTGCTACTGACTTTGATATTATGGTAACGCAACTAATTGGTGAATACATGAACTTATACTATCCTGATTAGAGCTTAAAAGTTGATAAGCTGTTTAAAGAAAATCTCCTTAATTTAAATTCAGCTTTCGTGCATATCTCGGATTCTCTCTATAAGCTGCATATTAGAATGAATCTCTCTGTGTATTATTTGATAATGTGCTCAACAGAAGAACGATTTTATGCTTGATTAAAATTGAAAAAAGGTACAAGTTGTAGTTAGATGAATTGCTAAGGGGTACTATAGAATAATGGAGTATTTTGTGTCTGGAAAACATTGCAGTTTATGTATCAGTTTTGACAGAATAAGCCTAGTTTGTCTTTTCTTTTTAAAGGGGTGCCGGTTTTCCACGTTTATATCTAATCTGGCATAATTATTGATTAGTTGTAATTGTAAACTTGATGCTCTTTTAAATCATTGTTAAATTTGATTCTTCCTTTATGGCAGGTATCGGAGATCAATGCAAGAATCGAGGAGTAAAACAGTTTACAGAGTTACTGAGTGAATATTCTGGTTCTCCAGGATATTGCATGTATGTTAGTTTAGTTTTTCAAGTTTTTATCTTCGAAGTATATATGTTACTAGTCCATTGCCTACTTCTCATGCACAGAACTATCAAAGATTGTGTAGCAATTATTGTTATAGTTGTTAAATTTCAAATTTGGAATTGTGTCATTGGCTGGATCCTTGTGCAGAGAAATCGGGAGTGGAACATGGGATTCATGGTTTATGCCTCTGGAAGAACAGGTAAAAGTAGTAGGAATACTTGTTCCTATTGATTTTTAAGTAACACATTCCAGTCTTTTCCATACAAACTAAATCATATTGCATCCTTGCAGACAGGAGTTGTTTGTGACAAGGTGGGGAAAGCTACTGGTAATCATTTTATCTATTTAATATTGTTTTGAATTTAACTTGTACATTAATATGCCTGATGTTATAACAGGTGAAGGAAATGAAAGAATTGAGGAATGGTTTTAACATAGTTGGACTCTCCCAGGTGATGCCAAATGACTTCATTATTTCCACATTGCACATTTCTGATTCGGAAACATGGATCCTGTCTCTTTTTTCTTTTTATGGATAAACTAAAAGATCATTGTAATTTTTGGTATTCCATAAACATTTTTGTATGAAACCTTGTTCCTAACATATTGGTGTTATAGTTCATTAGATATTACGATTATATTGTTAATGCAATCCTAAAGCCTTACAAGAAAGAGAGTCGAACAAAGGGTCTCTTGATGTAGATTTTTTTCCTCAAGAAAGTGATTGAATATTTATAATGAATAATGACTAAGTTTTAGAAATCTTTCTCACATCTTCTTTGCTTGTAAACAATGATGATTCTTATAAAGTCATTTTCTAGTTAAGTTCCAAAAGTTTGAAATTGGTTCTATCTTTTCTTCTTTTATGTTATGCAAAAATCGGTGGTACTTTAAACTCCAAATGTATGATTCTGGATCTTTTTCTATTTAGAAAACATTTTTTGGGTACCTTCAACTAGAAGATGGCCTCCTTTCTCCGCTTCTTCTCTAAGCTTCAATTAGATTATTCTCATCATGACTTAACTTTTTTGTTTACCTTTAAATTGTTGTTACTTCAAAAAGTTGTTTGCTGTCCAATTAGAAAGATATAATATGGGTTCGTAAACAAAATCACAAAAAATATCTCTTATTTGCGTTACAATGTTTACACTTTAGTATTTTCTGTTAGTCAAATGGTCTCCTAAATATCTCTTTTGATTGTGCTTATTATTTCCTTTGTTCTCTTCTCTTTAACAGGGAAACTTAATTGGCCGAGGTGTGATAGAGTTTTGCGAAGGTGCACCTTCTGTAAGAACCAGCTCCTTGAATCTTCATTAGGAGATATGTTATTTTCTTCCCTCATTTATAGCATTAAGTCTCTTATATGAGTTTTATAAATCCTTGAATGGATAATTCATTTTGTTGCATTTTCTCACATTGTAGTTGTAGCTATTGAATATCTCATTGTAACCTTATATTCATTTAACAAGAACCATGACTTATATCTTCCAATATTGGAACAGGTAAAGAATTTCATTTCTCTAGGGGGACCTCATGCTGGTACTGCTTCTGTGCCTCTTTGTGGTGTAAGTACAATATAACATACTCTACGGGATGCTTTGTCTAGAGATCTTACAGAACAAAAAAATTAAAAAAGGGCTTGAATTCTGTATAGTAGACATTCTCCACGAACGATAAGCACAGTTCTTCAAATTTCTGATCTATTAAAGAAAATGGCTTGCGAAAAAAGGAGTTTTCAATGACGACTTGTCTTAAGTTTCTATAATTTGTTTTGAGTTCCAAGGATTGGAGATTGAGTATTCTAAGAATTATTTTCTTTTGCAGACTGGTATCTTTTGCATAATTGCGGATAACCTAATTAAGGGAGAGATCTATAGTGACTATATCCAGGTATGACTCTGTCTTTAATCTTTCTTCAATCAACGGCGCCATTTTGATCATATGTCAGAATTATCATTAACTTGTACATATTTTATATTTCTAACAATGCAATGTCATTGAATTTTGGCTTGTCAAATTGCAGGATCACCTGGCTCCAGCTGGCTATCTTAAATTTCCTAATGTGAGTGGTATAAGTTACCGCGACAAATATATTGTTAAATTCTCTTCTGCTGAATAATCCTAGTTCAATTTTTTGAAATTTGTCGCTTTGCAATCTTTTATCTTGAAGTAAATAAATGAATTTTCAGAAGTTTATCAAGCAGATTTCCTGCTAACACCAATTAACTTGAATTGCGACTTAGTTAAGTTTTGTTAAGCAGATTTCATATTGAAGAACTAGTAAAATTTGATAGCTAACTAGTTAAAGATTGGCATTTTCGATTGTTAGGATATCCCTCATTACTTGGAAAAGTGTAAGTTTCTTCCGAAGCTCAACAACGAAATTCCCGACAAGAGGAACTCGACATACTCGAAAAGATTTACAAGCTTGGAGAATTTGGTGCTTATTATGGTGAGAATGATATATCCTATTTTCTTCTTGTAGTATCACCCACTCTCTGAACACCGGTCTTTCTATTTCACTTAAAAGGTACTAATAGTTTGCTTTCCGCATATCATTCATAAATCTCAACAGTTTGAAAACGACAGTGTTTTGATACCTAAGGAAACCTCTTGGTTTGGATATTATCCAGATGGATCATTCAAAACAGTTTTGCCAGTAGAACAGGTATGATCTTTGTTTCAATAGCCCAATTGTTTGATGCGTAATTGCATATTTACATCAAACTTTATCTCCCGAGTTTAGATCATCGTGCTTAGCAACCTAAACTGTCCTGCAACTGGCCCAGACTATGGATCTATGTTGCACGGAAACTTTTGAAGTCCTGTGTTTCAGCATTTCATTTCTGCTTCTAAAGTTGTGGAACGCTTTATTTAAAACCTTCCTTATAAAAAGGATATTGTTTTTCCATTTTAAATTTCTGCGTTTCTCATTAAAGTGTTTCCGTTTCTGTTTCCATGCTACATAGCTATGGATAGTCGCTAAGGAAATTCTGAGGAGAAAAGAAAACGAGGAATTCAGTCATTTTCCTCACTTGTGAAAGTTTTGTTTTGTTTGGATGCAGACAAAGCTTTACGAGGAGGATTGGATTGGTCTTAAAGAGTTGAACGAAGCTGGAAGGGTACATTTTGTAAATGTAACAGGAGGCCATCTAGGAATCTCAAAGAGCGATATGAAAAAGGAAGTTGTGCCTTTCTTAGCAGACAGCAACTCTAAGCTGCACAGATTTCCTCGCAAAATAATATTTCACAACTACCAGAAAGAAGAAGATGCTGAAAGAATACTAGATGGATCATCATCTTATCAATGGCCAATATCAGTTAAAGGTTTTCTGGAGGAACTTGTTGGACTCGCAGAAGGAAACGATTCAGACTGAGATGTGAAATAGTATTTACGCTTTGATGGGAATTATGGGCATGTATAGTCAAACCCCATATCATTATTTTCTTCGCCTTCCACGATTGTTATTCCAAATTCAAATGGACTGAGACTTTACAGAAAATGCTGTAATATCATTTATCACAGAATTATCTAGGTGTATGTGGAAGGTTTGATTTAAGTCCTTTTGATTCAGTACAACTAAAATCACACAAGTTTGTAAAGGATATAGTAAAAATTAAATCACACCAAATATTTTCATCAACTGTCAGTTCAGTTAATCCAATTTTATAATATGTTTAAGTTTAATTTGTTAATATAAATTTATACTAAAATTAAAACCACAAGATACTTTTATTCATTCACATCCAAACTTAATTTAGTTCAAAAATATAAATGTAATTCCATTTTCTCACAGCGCCAAGATCTTCAGAATAAAGTTAATCAAATTACTAGCTAACATAATAATATGGTACAGGTTAACTTCCTGTTTTAAAGGAGCAGTACTCTCCTACTCCTAACTGACAAAACCAGACAAGGAATGCATTGAGAATGCTGTTATACATATGTGCATATATTTTGTATGAACTGCCACATTCATTAACTGGACAATCATGGTCGTTTTACTTACACTTACACTTGCTTAAAGGCAGACAACTCAATTTACAAAGCGCTTTGGAAACCAAGTATGGCCTGCTCGACCATTATTCATGACTTACATACCGACCTGCAAACTTTAAAGAAAATAAAACTTTACATGCAATTTCTGCAGCTCCTCAGTAGACATGGATATCCACACTGATACTTCTCAAATGACCAGCGGTGATCGAGCAACTCTTCTCCATAGTCATTTGCTTTCCCAAAATCTTCTGGTTAGTTTGGCAGCGAAACCACTGGCAAGAGATTCTTGCAAGAGCTGCCTGACCGGCAGCTCCAACACGATAGACCAAGCTTAAATCAGCCCATACTTCTCCTCCCATGGTACCCATTTCAAGATTTGGGTCATACCCCTGAAGATCCGACTCAGTAACAACTACTACAGAACCATCATCAAAAGCCATAATATCTTGCAAAGGTGTTGGCTTTGGGGTTTGGAGGATGAGATCACTTCTGTTGATGTGCTCACAGCTTTTCACCTTTAGATTATAGTATTCCTGAACAGCCTGCAATCGAAAACAAACTAGTTGACATAATTCATTATAAATATAGTTAAATTGCTACTCATACAAAACACAGCATTCTTAAAAAAAGATCTCAAGAACATATAGTGAAGAGTAACGTATCTCGAAGTTCAACTAATGCCTACATTAAATTGCTAAAATGAGATAGCACAGAGGACTGAACTAGCAAGTAAAATGTACCTGCCACTGAGCAGATGCTAGAAGCACTCTTGGCCTGATTGATTTTACATAATCATATGCAGCATCTGGCGTCATCTGCCTGTGTTGCACCTGAAAACAGGAAAACGAAAAATTGTCATAAAAATTGAAGAGTTGCTCAGAAACTAAATCCGATACATGTAGTAAAACTAACCAGGTAGCAAATTACAACAGTGGTGCTGCGGCCCCGACCCGCCTTACAATGAACATATGTAGTCCCTCCTTGCAACGCATTCTCTACAAGCAAGAAGATGATAAAGATCAGAATCACATGGAATAGCATTGATTGCTCCAAAAGAAATTATGTACAACTGTAAACATTGGAATACCATGAATGAAATCCACAGCTAGGCATATATCCCTCAGAGAAGGTGCAAAGCAGTAATCCCTTGTAGGAATGACCAAATGGTCAATACCATGAGCCTATCAATATTAAGAATGGTGTCAAAAGAGATTGAAATGTCACAAAATAAAAGGACTAATGAAATTCTAGGACACGGATTATACAGTAGCATATGGATAATTCCTCATGTAGCTTATACAACAAATCAGTGCAGCGGGTTATTCACCTGATAAAGAGACGTTGGAACCAAGGTCTCATATGGCTCGTTTAATGTGATAACTCCAATAACACCATGTTCCTTTAGGCGTGGAACATCTGTAGGAAATGGAACTGCGCCTAACAAAATAAACTGCAAAAGAAATTAAGAGTTAGCAAGACAAAAAAACTTTACACGACTCCTTGGATCCTGAACTCAAAAGAAACTAAAACATGGAAAAGTCATAGACAGTAGCATACCAGAAACAACAAAAAACCCATGAACAAAAATAGAAAACAAAAAAAAATGATTTGCTTGGAGGAACTGAAATCACACTAATAAACCAAGGTGATTTTTTTTCCAGTATTGACATCAAAAAAAATGGCACCGAACCTAAGGATAGAGTTGGCCATGTACAATACCTTTAGGTCCGAGAGACCTAATCATTAAGGAAAACCTCTAAATGGTGCAATAAATCTAACAAAAACAGAACAAACTTACATGATTTGCAGGCCATCACCTGTGGTAGTCAATGTGATATTAGTTCTAAATACCATACCACTTATTTCTCCATCAAGTACAAAAACAACATTGGCAAATATATAGACACAAAAATATAAAAACCAAAATCAAATTAATAACCACATAAACATACCCAAATTAAGTATATAGATGTACCTGATCAACCCTATCCCACCAACGAAACTCAACCTGCATTTTATTCCTGACAACATTATAAAACAAAGTAGGGTAAAACAAAGCCCTTGCTCCTGCTCCAACCAAAACCCTCTTCACATCCCACACAACAACAACAACCTCATCATCATCACTCCGATTACTATTATCCACAATTGACACACACAGTTTCTCCTCCTCCACTCTCTCCACCTCACCGCCGCCGCCGCCCTTCTTCAGTTCCTCAATAATCATAATAGTAACGATTATTATTTACAAACCACCAAATCCAAGAAACCCCTAAAAGTATAAAACGTATGTCTACTTAAACTAATCCCCTGATCAGTATTGAAACCAAATAGCTTCTATGATCGACAAAGACAGTAACTTTTCTAAAGTAGGTCAGAATTTGAAATCAACAACATTGAATGATTGATCGGAGGGACTAAACGAATCGGGCTGTGGAGGTAATTGATGATCGGACGGTGATCGGTTGATTTTGAGGGAATTTTTGAGCAAACCCTAATGGTAGAACAATTGCGATTGCCTAGATTCTACTCTTTAATTTAATTATTTTAATCTGAAATGAACTTTGAATGAAGCATAAACGAAAGAAATACATGTGAGGAATTTTAGGGGGTTGTAGAGAAAAGGATAAAATGACGTGGAAGAGTTGAAGAGTGGATATCACAATTCGATGAGAGGATGACACGTGGATGTTATTATTGTTGATGTGGAATTTTTGGTGATTTATTCTTTTTGAAGTGGTTGGACAAAATATGGAGATGGACCGGCATTTAAGATTCACCGTTGGATTGGCTACCTTTTTTTGTTTTTGTTTTTTTCTTTATTTTTAAGTTTCTGATTATGTGTAAAGAAATTCATATACTATAATTTTTGTAATAAGTTCAATTAATCTCAATCCATTCAAAAAAAGACTTATATTAATATTTCTGTTTCTTATTTAATTTTTGTGGTGGAGAATTCTTGATATTATTTTCAAGGTCTAAAAAACTGTCATAATTGCAAACAAGTGATACCCTAGTTGGCTTCACTTCCATTGTAGTTCTCAGATGAGTTAAAATTAAATTTTTTAAATAATATTAATAATATAACTACTCTTGTTAACCTCCGCTAACCATATCTCAAATGAAAAATAAAAGAAAGAAAATAATTTTAATTTATCATTTTGATAAGATGTTGACATTTAGGTTTAAGTCATAACTTATTTATGAAAAAAAGTCATATGACTAATAATTTTCTATTTGTACATATTCAGCATGTCAAGATTACTCATCACATCAATTCATTTGACTGTAAATAAAAATTTACAACAAGCAACAATGAGAGTTTGCTTGAATGCGAAAGATTACATTACATAATATTCATTCGAAATAATTTAGTAATTTATGGAAAATTAAAATATATTTTCAATTTGTCATTTCAAGGTTTGCTTAGTTATGCAAAAAGTTTAACATTGAAATCATTTTAATTCCTTCAGTTCAAATCTCTACAGGTGCAAAAAGCAAGATCCATTCCTCTGATAGATTATGAAAGTGACCAAAAGGAGAAAATAAAAATAATGTGTTAAACATGCATACATGTTACAAGAACTGTTAAAATTTCATAATTAAATACTGTTAAAATTTGAAAGGCGATTCCGAAAATGAAAATATAACACAAAATGTAGAATTTGATAAATTCTCGTACAACATAGATGTACTCTATACCCAACATTGCAACCACCCATTACAGTACAATGGGTTTGTAGGACATTTTAAGATAAACCACAACTCAGTTTGCTCATTGTATATCCTTCAAGATTAGAGCAGCATCAAAGACTAATGAATTCAAGAAGTAAAATTACAGTGAACAGCTTAGAGTCAACTCAAGGTCACAATTTATAACAAAAAAATACAAGAAATTCATACAGCAAGGCGTTCTCGGAATTCCATTGAAGATTTTAGCCTGCCAGCGTTGCGACGAAAACTATTCATCCAAACGTCCATCTGAAATATCATTAGTCGAGACGAGAAAACTGTCCAGCCACATGAATGGTTCACATTCATTAGCATCAGATCACTGCATGTCAGTTCATTCAGAATCAACAGCGAACAGATTTGATCCTTGTAGTGCATTATTACATGAATGGATACAAAAAAAAACAACAGAAAAGGGGAAAAGAAGACAGACAAAAAGGACGTAAATTATTTGAGATGCTCATCACATAATGGAATATGAGTAGAAATCCATTCAAGTAACAACAAAAGAAAAAGGATATATAATGTAAGTTGTTGCTGCCATTTTTGTCCATTAGTCCAAAATTTATTCCATTTTCCAGGCACGTTTACATATTCATTTCACAGACTCTAACGAACTAGCAGTACACAAGTATCTAAAATCAAATTAATTTTAATTATCCGCAAAAATCCCATCTAGAAAACTAATAAAATACACAGAATTCAACCTCTATTCAAAATATATATATAATTCGGTTCGGTTCGGTTCGGTTCAGTTCGGCTAATTCAGAAATTTTATACCGAAAACCGAACTGAAACGAATTAACCTAATCCTTAAAAATTATTAACCATAATCGAATCAAATCAACCAAAACTAAACCAAATTAAAATTTTGGTTTGGTTCGGTCGATTAATTCAGTTATTACCTGAATAGTGCACACCTCTGATCCTAATGACAAACAGTCCAAAATATACGTAAATTCAAGAGCAACGGTTACTTGGAAATTTTCTCAGATATATTGTATGCTTGTACCATCTGTTACTGAGAAACTAGGGCTAAAATTTTCACTTTGAGAAGTTAATATCTGAGGCTGTCTTTATTTATGTCGATAAATAAATATTTTGAAATTAACAAGCTAGAGAATCAATATCAAATTGAAGATAAACCCTAAAAAATTTAAGTCCCTTGCTCCTCTGAATGTAGCATCTTAATTGATACATAGAACAAAGAGAGACAATGAAGTATTTAAGAGCTTAGAAAGCATATAAACTAAGTAAATCAATATGTGCATTTTTTGAAGGACGTGCTTCTTCCTGCTTGCGGAGACAACATCTAACCAAAATGATACTTGTGAAAAGAAATAAAACTCGAATTCCAATGAAGATTCATTTCTTTCCGGCAAAAAAAAAAAAAAACTAGAGGGTTTAAATTTGAATTCTAGCAGCAGCTCTTTCGGTGCAAATTGCAGATTACACTATATCTTCCTGTGCTGCTTTGATCATCATGGAATCATGGTTGAAATTAGTTCATTGACACTGACTCATATTTTCTCAGCACTGTGATAAAATACAAAAGCTGAAGATATTCAGCAAATAAGTGCACAGCTATGCATAGAACCTAAATCATTCAATTTACCTTTAACGCCAACAAACATGAGCTCCTAATCCCTGATAACAGATTCACATCTTCTTCGTCCTAGTAAGTAACAGCCTGCAAGCAGAAATCCTTGCCAGGTCCCCAACACAAAAATAATTTGGCTTTTAATCATATCCTGCAAAACCAAGAGGTGAAAACTATCTTAATACTCTGGAACATTGATCCAGAAAACAAAATAAGAGACAAAAGCTCTTTTTTCAAGGTTACTGCAAGCTAACATGAGGTGGAGGAAATCGGTATACCTTTACTCAGTGGCGACCAATAATTTTTTTATAAGATGCATAAAAATATAAAATGATACTTATTATTTTATAGAGATGGACAAAACAAATTTTAAGGTGCAGAAAATAAAAAAAATTAAGGTGAGCAAAATTATACTATTAAATCCATATTAATGGTATTATTTGAAAATTTAAATTTATAAGCTAGGGAGTTACCTACCATATGCTCTATGTAGGTCCATCCATGGCTATATTCTTTAATTAGACCAAATTACTGAAAACACATGACTACAATCTTGATAAAATGTAGTCCCAATTGTTATCCTGTTTGAGTTATAACAAAATAGTATCATTACACAGCTCTGATAATTAAATTTATATTCAAATCCACTTTGATCATAATATGTTTCTTTATTGACCACGAGGAGTAAAAACAAAGAAAAACATTAGCATAAGGTGATGTAACCTTCCTCAGTTCCTTCTATTTTCCAAATTCCAACAATGCTCATGCCCCATCTTCACACAAATCCTCTCTTCTCTCCCTCCAAATCCATTATAACCATTAAACTTGACCCGACAAAATTTGAGTAAAATTTATAGGTCAATATAATTTAATTCTTTCTAAAATATATAGGATGCGGTTCAATCTTTTTAAACTAAAAAACAATTGTTGAACTGAGTTCAAGTCCATCTGTTGCTAATGATAAAAATAAAAATTTGATTTTTTTAAATTTAAATTTATAAGCTAGGGAGTTACCTACCATATGCTCTATGTAGGTCCATCCATGGCTATATTCTTTAATTAGACCAAATTACTGAAAACACATGAAACTTATTATTTTCTCAGAAACAAAATATGAGTTTCAACAGGAAACACAATTACGGCCGATCAGCTATGGAGCAGAAGAATCCCTTCATTTCTAGCATATGAAACTTATATTCACTTGAATTTGAAAACCGTCATTGTCTTTTTCTCATCATGATAGCACTTTTTAAAAGAAGACATGATTTTTAGCCAGCAGATATCATTTTGGGGGAGAAGTCAATCCCAGCATTGTATACTCTGAATAATCAAATTTGAGTAAAGGGAGAGCAGCAGCACACTGTCACACTTTAGACATGCATTAGTAATAGTATGCTGATTAAAACCTGAGTTTAGAAATGTAATTTAGCATCTGATATCAAACGCAAACCTGCTGGGAAAGAACTGCTAAAACAACAGCTGCCTTATAGCGCACTCCTTGTCTTTTAGAATGAAGATACATTGAGGTTCTGTTTCCGTGAGTAAATACTGCAAAAGTTCAGTTCTCAATTCTCACAGTTCGAAACAAATCCAAATTAGGAAGACCTTCATTGTTTTCCAAACTCATGCTTAATGCTTTGTCAGGCTAATACATCTCTTCATAACAGAAAATTGATGACCATAACATATAAAAGGGTAAATCAATTCATTTTTTGTTCACCATTACCTTCAAATGCAAGCTAATCCATAACTAGCTCTATGACTCCAAATTTCTTCAAGTGTTCAGCTACTTCACCAACAAAATAACGTTTTATACGTATTCTTTTATCAAGCATTGACCTTGCAAGTTTAGCGGCTTCAACTGAGTGGCCTTGTTGACAAACCCCAACTAAAGGAATTGAATACATATCAGAATCAATGGTGGGTATGAATCCTGTCTTCTCAATTTCATCATATAAGCAATATCCATCGAGCACCCCTTTCTCCAAACAAACTTCTTTAATAGCGAGACTGCACGCCAAGCCATCAAGTCTAACTCCACTAAGTTAAGTTCTCCTAAAGAGCGTCTCTGCCTCCACAATTTTTTTAATCCTTATCAAACACACAACAAGAGAGCTATAACAATCACTAAATGAAACACCACCGCCTAAACCAACTCTATCAATCAACTTATAGGCTTCTTCCAGATGCCCGTCGTCGCAGAGACGTTTCAGCAAAATACTAACTGTGACACGATTAGGAGCACATCCACAAGCCTCCATTCTATCCAAAACCGCAAGTGCGTCCATTGTCATCCCCTTCTCACATAACCTCTGAATGACAGAGGTATCTGTTAGAACATTCAGACTGCAGTCAGCACCCTCTTTCTCCATCTCCTCCAACAACTCTAACACCCTCTCCTCACTACCAAATCGACAAACTCCATCAATAAGCGTCGAATAAGCCACCACATTCGGCACACAACCATGTCCTTTCATTTCCTTAAACAACCTGCAAGCCTCTTCAAGTCTACCTACATCACAAAACCCTTTAATCATCGACACATATGTGACCATATCCGGATAAAGACCGTACAAACGCATCTCATTCATCAATGTTTGAGCCATTTCCATATCACCCTTATCACAAAACAACCTAATAACAATACTATAAGCAACACTATCAGCATATACATCAAATTCTAACATTTTCCTTAACACCAACAAGGCCTCATTAGCAAGGTTGCCCTCTCTACACAAATTCAAAACAATCTTAAATATCTTGACACTTACCACACAGTTCTCCACTCTATAAGCCTCAAATAAATCAAGAACAAAATGTGGGTTTTGTTAAATGTTAAATAAGTTACAAGCTTTACTGTATGAAAAAGAACTATGCCTATAATTTGACTGGTAACCAGCCCAGATGAAAAACCTGAGACCCGTTTGAATGTTGCCGGGTGTGCATTTGTTTAACACCTCATTGATACATTTGGAGTCCAATTTAGGTTTGATTAAATTAAGAGCTGTCTCAACATTGTGAGGATTGTTTTGCAAGTGCGTATATATATTGTCAGATAATGAAGTAGTGAAGTGTAAATTTGAGGTTTTTGGTGTGAGTGAAGGAAAAAGAATTCGATTCATTTGAAAAAAATGAGATGGGCATTGTGATTTGAGGGGTTTCAGACCGAACTGGAAACCTTCCTTGATATTGTAACTAAATTGTGAGTCGCCGAATCATTAACGGCCGAGTCTGACCGAATTAACACGAACGCATGTTCTAAATGATTGTAAAACTTACTTGGGTTATAGCGTTTTTCCATAGTACATGACATTATCTGCCATCGAAGAAGAGAAAACAGAAGAGCTTTTCATGATTCAAACAAAAATTCGTTTTGCGTTTTTTTTTAAAAATAAATCTGATATTTTAACTCATTTTATCTGTTTCAAAACAGCTTAATTTAGTCGATAAAAAAAACAGCTTAATTCATAGTACTATACATTAGTTATTGAGCGGATTACTCTAAAATCCCACATATTTATCATAATTCACATTTTAGTACCTCTTATTTAAAAAAACAAACAATTTGATACCTCATTTGTAATCCGTCAACAATTAGTGGCTTATGTTAGTTCCGTTAATAAATTGATATTCACTTTCAAACAATTTGATATCTCTCTTTCAATCATATTAACGGTTTGCTATCTCATTTTCAAGCGATTGGTACCTCACATTTAATTCTGTTAACGATTTGGTACCGATATTTAATAAAAGGCTGTAAGTGTTTGCAAATATTAAAACTGAAGTATCAAATCATTTGATTTTTAAACAAGAGGTATCAAACTGTAAATTATGATATACGTGAATTAGAGTAATTTGCTCTTAATTATTTATTGTCATCTCATATAAAAAGATAAATTCAAAAAAAAATAACTACGAATTTAATCTTATTTGACCTTTTATATCAAGTTCGAAATGCAAAACAAACTTATATTATTTGATGATTGTATGAGTTGTTAATTATACTGAAGTACCTTAAGAAAAACAGATAATAAAATAAAAGAGAAACATTATAATATTTCAAAATAAAATAAAAAGTATAATCCATCATAGAAATATTTGTCATTTTTTATTTCACTTGATTCTTAATAAATGATTTTATTTTTTTTGCACAATAATACATAGGGATAATACAATATAGAGACAAAACAACCTAAAAAATATGGTACATCACTAAGTCAAATAATAACTGACACCCTCTGAACTGACCGAGATAAAATACATAGCTCGTATCTCAGTCACTTACTTGTAAACTCATCCGAGATACTCATGATAGAAGTTTATCTAGGTAGCTCGGACACGCCACGAAGAGGACTAAACCATTGTATTTCGGATTGGATCGATGCGCGTCTAACTAACTACTGGGACCATAAAAGAATCTCTAACACACAAGAATGTCTCTTGCGTTGTATGCATCTAACACACAACTCAAAATAAGGCAAAACATGCCAGCTCAGCTAACAGAAAGTGGGGATCAAGAAAAGAGAACCTCATACTGTTACACAGATTAATCTATACAAAACACCTCATGTGTAATTTAAAATATATCTTTTTTTTCACCATTAGATTGCTTTCTTTTCTCTTTTCTTTCCCTACTGAAACTGACTTGAACATTGAGGTGAACAGTCGAAGAACTCTTTCGTGTTTTTTCTAACCTCTATTTTCTTTTATTTTCAGGTCTAGATAGCTCGGATAACTCTCATGGTGATTTTGTGATTTATCAGTATCTATACCCCTATTATAGATGCAACAAAGAGCAAACTAGTGGAGAGGTCTTTGAAAAAAAGTATGAAGATTTATAAATATTTAGCAAGAGACGTAATGTACAAGAGTTTCAAAAAAAATGTACAAGAAATATTTTCTAGAGGTATAACAAGACTTTCACTTTTGAAATAGAAAATATTATAAAATGATCAAAAAAAATTAGAGCAATGTATGTTTGCATCTAAACTATAGAGTATTCTATTTTCTTTATAATAGTAAAAAATAATTTAACTAAGATACATTTATAATTATTTTATATATTTATAGTGTAGGGTAATAATTTTATCTTTATTTTAATTCTTAGCCCAATTTAACAACATATTTTATAAACCAACCATAGTGCACTTACAATGGAAATTTGAAACAGCAATTTGTGTTTCTTAAAGTCTATTTGGTGCTCAAGTGCTTTCTCAGTTTGCTAAGTCGCAAATTCTTAAGAAAAAAGAAATTGAAAAAGCATGGAATCTGATCCATTATTGGCAATGTTTGTAGTGTAGATAGCTTTCGGCCACAATAGAAAAGGAAAGTTATAAATCTTAATTGACTTCTCAAACTTTTTCATCATAAAATTGTCTAGTTCGTTCTATGATGACTAGGAAATAGGTCTGATCATGGGGCAGCTTAGAATCGGTTCATATTGGATCCAATCGAATTTGATTATTTTATATAGGCCTAATCACTCAAAAACCCCCGACCTTTAATGTTTTTTTCAATTCTACCCTGACGTTGCAAATTTGTCAATTTTACCCACTTTTGAATTTTCCGTTTTCAATTGTACCCCAATTTTTTAACTTTTATTAATTTTTTTACTTAAATGATGAAATCATTCAATTAACTAAGTATAAAGATGAAATTAAATTCTTTTGTATTCAAAAAAGTACAAATAAGTCCTTTATTTTTAAAAACTAATTAAAAACCATAATCAAATTAACACTAATTTAAATTCCTAATTAATTTAACAAAATTTAAATAAATTTTAAAAACATGCAATTAATATATATTAGACGTGGAGAATGTTTTTAAATTTTTTTCAAATAAAAAAGGCATTAATTTAATATTTTAGGGTACAATTGAAACACAAAAATGCAAAATAGGGTAAAATTGACAAATTTACAACGTCAGGGTATGATTGAAAAGGGGCTAAAAGGTCGGGGTTTTTTAAGGTATTAGGCCTTTTATATATAAGGCCAAATTTGGTTCAAACCTATTTATGTATTTTTCAAATATGGTCCATTTCTTGACAATAAAAAAATGGTCAATTAAGTAGATTAATGTGGGACAATCAAGCTTTTCTGAAACTACATAAAACCCTAGCGACTAAACGATTATTAATTCAGTATTTAAAGTTTTAATTATGAGTTAAGTAACTCCTTTTCGGTCATTTGATCAATTAACATCAATACCCTTTATTTATAAGCAAATTAAGGATAACATTTTTTTTAGACCAATTAAAGACAAAATTGAGTCATCACAGTACCTGAACTTGTTCAACTTATATA
This sequence comes from Mercurialis annua, assembly GCF_937616625.2. Lineage (NCBI taxonomy): Eukaryota > Viridiplantae > Streptophyta > Magnoliopsida > Malpighiales > Euphorbiaceae > Mercurialis > Mercurialis annua. The sequence goes on along the minus strand of NC_065573.1, from coordinate 32,624,468 downwards.
GTTTTATCCTTAATTAATCTAAAATTGAATGACATAGTTTTTAACTGGTCAAAATGACTGAGAATACACTATTTGACTTTGAGTCATAAATTAAGAGATCGTATTAAATTTTAACTTAATAATTAAAAAAAGTTCAAATTTATACATAATAAAATAAATTTAGTATGAAATAATACTCAGACAATGCTTGATGAAAAATAAAATATTCAAATATGATCCATACAAACTGAGTTTGGATTGGTCAGATAAATACCCGATCCAATGATCAAATTTATTAGAAGAAACTAGCCTCTTCTTTTGTTTTAAATTTTCTTTTTAAATTTCTCCCCAGTTAAATTAAGAGAAAGATTAATATTTGTTAGGAAATTAATTAAGAATGTTAAAGTGACTGCGTAAGCTTTAAGAGCATCTAAACATCAGCTTCAAAAATTTAGGTATATTGAAGATTGGATGATGAAGAAAAGAATTTCCTAAAACTACTAATCTTTCTTTCTTCATTTTCAAGGCTATTTTACATCCTCCGCCCAGAGTTAGCGTACACACTCCAAAAGGAGAATCGTATAGTGAGAATTGCAATTTTTAATACTGTTCATTTTTCCCATAAAGAATATGAGATTTTTCTAAAAATTGTTGGTTTTATTTACCAATAAAATATGGAAGTTTAATGTTTTATAATTGAAAAATTACGGTCAACTACTATAATTAGATTAAAATTATTTTTTTTTATACATTCTAAGTAAATATTATTTCTCTCCGATATTTTAATTACACGTAACAAAAATCTCGTTGTAAAGAGGTTTTAGTTATTTAATAGTTATTTAAATAATTGATCTACCTAGTTGATAGTTATTATCCTTTCTAATTTATTACTCTCAAGTCATGTTTAGTTCATAGAATAGCTATTTTATAAGGAATGGAATAGTCATTCTTTAGTTTTTGAGAGGAGTACTTATTTCACAAAATCATGGAATAACAATTTTTTGAAATATTTATTCCATAAAGTAAAGCAAAAAATTATCATTATATACGGAATAGCTCTTCCATTATGCACCTACTACATAAACCAAACATGGTCATAAAGTTATATATTACCAACAACATAACATAAAAAGTCAAAATAATTTTCATTTACGGTCTATAATATTTAATCTTTTTTTATCAAAAGTATTTTATTAAATATTTTAATTAAAAGAATTCTACTATTTTATAAAAGTAACAAAAAAAATTTCTTATCATTTGCACAGTATAGTATTCTTTCACAAATTTGCGAAGAACAAAAGAATTTAGGCTAAACTTATTTTAAGGTCTTTAAACTTTTATTTTTTGGTTCATCAAGTCCTTCAACTTTTATTTGATTTTCTCAAATTCGTAAACTTTCATTTTTTGGTTCATCAGGTCTCTCAACTTCTATTTGACTTTCTCAGACCCTTAAACTTTTGTTTTTTGGTTCATTAGGTCCTTAAACGAAAATCCATTTAAGGACCCGATAAATCAAAAAATAAACAATTAGGGATTTGAGAAAGGCAAATAAAAATTGAAGGACTTGATGAACCAAAAAATAAAAATTTAAGGACCCGAAGAAGTCAAATAGAAGTTAAAGAATCTAATGCACCAAAAATATATAGTTTATAGACCTCAAAATAAGTTTAGCCAAGAATTTAACATCTCTTCTATTTGAGCAAGTGATAAATATTTTTATATGTTTAGATGGATAACGTGCAAAATTAACGGTAAATAAACTTTAGTCAAAAATAGGTGAAATATCGAACGCTATTGATAAAAATAAAAATAATTACAAATAAATTCACAATTTTTTAGGAAATTATAATTCTACCATGTTCTTTTAAAGTTGACAATTTCATATCTCATCTTTTTTTTTTTGCAATTATATCACCGATTCTATCACCATTTTAGAAAATGTGAAGAATTGAAATTTCATATAACGAACGTAATAGAATTGCAATTCATGTGAAAATTGTGGATTTATTTATAACTAACTCGTAAAACAAAATAACGTATTGTATAGATGAATGCTCAATTACTTTGGCACATGAAGTTAAAGTGGCTATATCGCCTTCATCAAATTTTGAACGGTGATAGAATTGTAAAAAATGATAGAAAATGACTATCAATTTTAAAACGTAATAGAATTACAATTTTATATAAATGTCAGTAAAATTATTTGTAATGAACCCTAAAACCCACCCTAGCCATGGATTTTGTTGGGGATTTGAATGCATGGGAAAGACTAAAACTAGCAAAACTAGGTTGCCAAAGAATAATAGGACCACTACTGATAAAAGATCAAAAGTTAGCGTTGCTTGAATTAGTGCAATCCAGATAAAAAGTATGAAAGTAGGCGTGCAAATGCACCAACTCCGAGTCATTTAGATTGAGCAAACCCTTGTCTTTACCTCTACATATATTATATACTTTGAGATGGTGGTCACAAATTTGATCCCTTCTTAAACTTAGCACTGTTAATTTGTAATGGGATCTATTTAAATACGATGCATTGTAGAAAGTTAAGCCAATTTGAGTTGAATTTATACGGATATCAATTCTCTCTATTTGATCCGTTCTTAAATTTATAATTGGTTTACCGATGATCTATAACTCAAAAAGTATGTATGTTATCTGCCAAAATTGTATGATTGAGAATATAAACACTTTCAACTCAAGTATCAATTAGGATCAAACACCACACTCTGCTTTCTCCAAATTTCGTAAAACACTAACCAACACAGGAGTTGAAATTTTAGTTCAAAACGGGGACAAAAGAGTAGTATATTGGATTAACAAAAAATTTAAATACATTTTTTTATAAATTTTAAAGTGTATTTAAATTAATATTCCCCCCCCCCCCCTCTCACACACCAAAAGTAGAAAAACCTAGGAAAAATTATGGGAATAAAATATAAAGTTTCTCATAATTTCTAAAATATTAATTTTTTTCACTGATTACCATTATTTATATTTGGCTTAATGTCTTAAAAAACCCCGACCTTTTAGCCCTTTTTCAATCATACCCTGACGTTGAAAATTTGTCAATTTTACCCTATTTTGCATTTTTGTGTTTCAATTGTACCCTGAAAAATTAAATTAACGTCTTTTGAATTTGGAAATTTATTTAAAACATTCTCCATGTCTCGCATATATTGATTGTATATTTTTAAAATTTATTTAAATTTAGTTAAATTAATTAAGAATTTAAATTAGTGTTAATTTGATTATGGTTTTTAGTTAGTTTTTAAAAATAAAGGACTTATTTGTACTTTTTTTAATAAAAAATAATTTAATTTCATGTTTAGACTTAATTAATTGAATGATTTCATCATTTAAGTAAAAAAATTAACAAAAAATAAAATATTGGGGTACAATTGAAAACGGAAAATTCAAAAGTGGGTAAAATTGACAAATTTTCAACGTCGGGGTGGAATTGAAAAAAAGTTTAAAGGTGAGGGTTTTTTGAGTGATTAGGCCTTTATATTTTGGTGATCCAAATTCCATTTTTTTAAAAAGGCGGGTTAATATCGCAATTCTGACCAATAATTGTTTATGTAGCAACAGAAAATTGGACGCCACATGATTATTAGCCGGCTATATGAGCAACATTTCGGCTAAATTCGCCGAATTGATAACCTTCCAATTGTTAAAAAAATTGAAGTTGAATTACAAATAGGAAATAAAACGGTGGTAACTAAAGTGTAAAAAATCTACAATTGAGCGAGCACCAAAAAAAAAAACTAAACCCAAAATTCCTAATCAAGAGAATGCTAGAAGAAAAACATAAGAATAAAAGATGGAGAGACAGAAAAGGAATAAAAGGAAGGGTGAATATGGCGCCATTAGCAAAATAAAAGAACCCTTAAAAGCAAAATCTTTGAACCTTTTTTTTTTCTCTCCACTCTCCTTTTGCTTTTCATAAAAAATTTCTTCATCTTCTCTATACTTTTACTTAATCACTAAGTCTCGTATTGCTACTCTTTTTTTTTCTGTACTTAACCACATCATAAAATCATCAAGAGCTCTTCTGTTTTTTTTCCTCTTCTCCAATGGAAAATAGCATAGAAAAAACCAATAACCCAACTAAATTCTATACTCATTTTCTCTACAAAGCTCTTATAGTGTCAATCTTCTTAGTTATTCTTCCTCTTTTCCCTTCCCAAGCTCCTGAATTCATCAACCACACACTCAACACTAGAGGATGGGAGTTTCTTCATCTTGTTTTCGTAGGTATAGCTATTTCTTACGGCCTTTTTAGCCGAAAAAACGACGAAACAGATAAAGATTATACCAATAGCAACACTCATAGTTCTAAATTTGATAATGCCCAATCCTATGTCTCTAAATTCCTTCAGGTTTCTTCGGTTTTCGATGATGATTCTGATAGTACTCCTTTGTCGAAATCTGATGGGAGTATCCGTAATAGTAATAGTAGTAGTAATAGTAGTAGCGTTCAGACATGGAATAATCAGTACTACAGGAATGATCCTGTTGTTGCTGTTCTTGATCAAGAACAGCGAAGTGGTGTTATTTCAAGAATTGGCGAAAAACCGCTTTTGTTGCCTGTTCGGAGCTTGAAATCTCGTGTTTTGGATACGGATGGTGATGAAATTAGAAACGAATCCTCTAATTTCGGTTCTAAAAGATTTTTGAAGGAAGAAGCTATGAGCAGAAACGGCGAATTTGGGTTGAATTTTCAAGATGTGGAAGAGAAGAAGAAGAAGGACAATGTAGTGCTTCCTTCTCCAATTCCGTGGAGATCAAGATCTGGCAGATTGGAAATGAAAGAAAATAAACAAGAAACTGAAAATCCTTCTCTGTATAATCCGTCGCCAAATCTGTCACCAAAACCTGATAACAGAACTTCATCGGCGAACCTGTCACCTTCGGGGAAGAAATTTTCTCCGTCGTCTTCTTTCTCAGCAGAGACACAAGGAAAAAGCGCAGAGGATCATTTCGTCAGGAAAAAAAGCTTCTACAGGTCTCCTCCGCCGCCGCCGCCTCCACCTCCACCGCCGACATTCGTAATTCGAAATTCAAGGTCAATAAGACCTAATTCTACTGAAATTGAAAATGATCATAATTCCCTAGATAGCAGCTTATCAATTAGGGCAAATAAAAGCAATGAAGAACAATTCGACGACATGCTCGACAATCATAAAGCATCATACGCGGAGAAACTTGTATCGGAATCCGATGATGATTTGGAAGAAACCGAGGATGATTTTGATGAAGACGACATTGCAAGAAGTCGTTTTATTCCGAGAGAAAAAGAAGCGAATTCCGGCGACGGAGGACCTGATGTGGACAAGAAAGCTGATGAGTTCATAGCTAAATTCAGAGAGCAAATTAGGCTTCAACGAATAGAATCTATCAAATTATCAAGTGGGCAGATTAAGAGAAAGGCTTCAAGGTAACCTTCAAAGATTTTTATTTATCTATATAAATCAAACAGAATTAATTTGAATTGATGATCAAACTTTTGTTATCTTGAAATATTATTATAAACTGTTACTTGTTATCAAGAAATTTAATTAGCACATAATTTATCTCGTGGTATACAAGAATTACTTCATTTTACTACAATGCTTCGGTTTTTATTCTTGAACTAAGGCCTCACTTGGTTTAAAAATATACAATTTTCGAAAAATATACTTTTCGGGAAGTTAATTACTGAGGAAGTTAATATAAAGGATATTAATATCTTCATTACTTGGTTCACTTAATAATTTACCGGAAAATTACATTTTATTTTAATTAATTAAAATTTTAAAAACAATATTACCCTGAATAACTAAATTGGCTAATTAAATATAAAGATATAATAGTATTTTGATAAATTTAACTAGAGAAGATGAACTTACCTAAATTCTGCTAAGGAAGTCATTTCTCTAATCATAAGGAAGTCAACTCCTTAACTTACCGGGAAGAAGATTAGCAAAAGTGAATCAAGTGAGAAAAAAATGTTATTTTCCGAAAAGTTAAACTTCCTTAGTGAATTTATCCTCAATCAAGTGAGGCCTGAATATCTATCCGGCTCGCCTACTCCTGGGTTGCACCTATAAGGTTTGAACATTTATATTTTTATCAAATTCAGCTTGAGTTCGAATTCATATTAAATTTATTTTTTTACATATGTATGTGAATTTTTATTTTTAATTAAATTATTATGTAGGTTTAAAAAAACGGAAAAAAAACTTGCTTAAATGCGTATAAATTTAATATATGAATTAAATTTGGATAATAAAAATCATTTCAACTGGGTTTGAAGTTTGAACTGAGTTTAAGCTTATATTAAAATGAGTTAAGCGTAGCTGGATCAGGGCCTAAATTTTGCAAGGCCTGCCCATAAACATGTATATGAAAGAGTAGCTTAGGGTACTTGAAAAACACAACACTTGCTGATCATCTCAATTAAACTCACACTGTAACACATTTAATATTGACTGATTTTTTTTACCGTAGATATAAAAAAATTAGATGAGATAAAGATGGATAGGGTTTTGAAGTAAAAAAATAGTAGAAAAGGGGAAAAATTAACAAAGTGAGTCGACACGTAATTAAAAAAAATTATATATTATATCAACATAAGTTGGAATGAAGTGACAAAGACCATTTCTCTCTTAATCAAGTGTTGAATTCAACATTTGAATATTGAACAATTTAAAAAAAGACTGAAAGAATTTTATATCTTTAGCGTGTTCAATCTCACTTAGTTTGAATTAATCGAGACAGTAGCTCCGGAAAAAAGAAATGATGAATTACCATTATTACATATTATGGTTTGACATGTAATTAACATCGAATTTCATTTTGATTAGTAGTGGTCGTTGATGTGCTATTACTACTATTAATACAATGAGCGGCAATAATATTCTTCACATTTTCAGTTGCAAATGAGAACCCAAATGTTATAAATTATAGTCTATGGTAGACGTTTTGATTAGACTGTATGGGTATGAACTCTAATCGGATTGCTTGGAGGCTGTGAAAGCCGTTTTGGATCAGAATTCATATTCATTCTATTCTCTTGGAATAGATATGAATTCTGATCCAAATGTTTGCCTAATGTTTGCATTTATTTTGATTATCGTTCTGTGAATTGGTAGCTCATATATATGTTAGCTAGATCAATAGCTCGAATGTCGGCAGGTACGGAGGGGGTCTCTAGTAATCCTATTATCATCCTCAAACGGAAATAGCTCCAGCCCCTTGACAGTCAGAAGTCTCTTAAGAGATAGTCCAATGTCATAATTTGCCCTTTTTTCAAAAAAAAAAAACAATTAGGCCGAACTGCATTGCTGTTTGGCCAAATAAAATCCGGCCCTCTTGAGAAAACATTATGACTCCACTAGTAGTATTATTCAATTTAATTTACTATTCGTTTCATTTTGGGATGTATTATTTTAAAATTTCCAATTTTATTTTTAATGTAATTTTACATTGATTTTTTTTCTTCTTCTATTTTAAAAGAAATTAGACTACCATTATTAAGGATATAGTACATGAAAAATAAATGTAGCAATAAATACATTTTTAGTTTATGTAAAATAAATGAGATTGATGTTATATATAGTAGAGAAATTTATAATATACTTTCAAAATTCACATCAACTAAAGTACATTGAACATTCAATCTGTGCTTTTAGTGTTTGATGAAATTTGCTAAAATTACAAATTAATATTGTAATTATAAAATATGCTAAGGTTCATGATTTTATTTACAATTAACTCTATTTTTTTTGTGTGTGTTATACACATCTGAAATATTTCTTTTTCAAATCTTGTTGATTTAGTGTATATGTATAGTTATATATCACAGGTGATAAGAAAGATAGCAACATTCGTAAAGATGTTTGGATCACCTGTTTATTTTGTTTGGCTTACTATGGTAATAAGATTTCATGAACTTGTTTTATCAACTTACATAAATACGAACTTGTTAGGTTCTTGTCATTTTTATGACTTTCTTGATATCAGATTTTTAATTTACTTTATGGATAACAATTTCCAATAGCCTATGTGATCAATTTGGGTGCAAGTGATTGCCCACCATATAAAAGCAAATCCATAATTTACAAATTACTAATTATAGATATTTACTTTTTGTTGAATATAGATGTAATTCAATAATTGTGAATTATTGCTCTAAAAATAACGATCTCGAAAAAAAATTACTTAATTAAATACAATAGACATACATGAACTAATATATAAGATATGTGAAATTCATCGAGTCCGCTTATTATGAGTATTGATCATATATGAACCGAGTTTAAATACTAAATTTTATGATTCCAAATGAGAATGCTTTATTTTTAAACTAAACAATCTAAAACTTTTAACATTATTCAACTTTACCATGGTATTGTCTATAAACATCATTATCATATATAGCCAAGTGAAGAATTTATTATACTATTTGAAATAGAATTTCTCGCCATCATTGACCCTAGGAGGAGTGATAATAACAAGATCATCATGAATTCCATGAAATTAATTTCTATCACAAATATTGTTGAGAGATTAATTATTGCTTCTACAAGTGAGTAAACTGTTTTCACGCGTAAAAGTACATGAATAGACTATATTTTGCAATTAGAAGAGATATCACTCAAATGATCATTGACCTAATTACCAAGAGTTTATAGCAAAAGCAAGAGCACTATAACTTCAAAGTTTGAAAATACAAGTGATTGATTACTTTGAAATTTCTAGTGCATAATTAATTAACCCATTCAAGATGGATATTTGAATTTTGTTGTTCAAACAAAAATAGCATGTAATATACTCATAAAAGTCTCCTTCATTCCTTGACCTATTAAATGCTAGGGAGATGCACATTATGTTCGAACCGAACCAAAATAATCAAATTTATAAGAATGTAAATTTTTGCAGGTTATTTTTTTCAATTTGGTTTAGTTTTTCAGTTCGGTTTACGCTAAAACTTAGTTGGAATGTTTTTTGTTCAACATGAAATTGAACCAAAAAAATTACAATAACAAACCAAACCTATCGATTTGGTTTGTTTTATAGTTTGGTTCAATTTATACACACCCTTAATTAGTTCTAACAAAGTATTTGAGGTGTTTATTAGCTATAGGTCTTAAAAACTTCAAAGTTCAAACCTAAATTGACAAAAGAAACAGAAATCATGAAATTAAGGAAGCATTTTGTCAAACATGATTATTGCAATACTTTAACAAATCCCACAAATTAGGAAGCTCTTTTCTAATTACAAAATACATTCACTAAAAGTTCATAATCAATTTCGTGAGATTATTTTCCAATTTCTTTTCTTATAAATGGTCCACTTGCTTTTAATAAAAGGTAATTATTTATGAAGTAATATTTGTATAATTGTCCCCACCAAATCCCACTTCTATGCAACAAAAAAATAAAATTAACATAAGAAACAAGAGATTCTCACATAATCTAATTAACATAACTTCGCTTGACTTAGTAGTTAAATTCATTAATTAATTGATTAGAGATTGCACTATACATTCAAATTCCTCTTCCCTTCTCAAAAAGTTTGCGAGATGGGTGAAAAGGGATTAATTAGCACTAAAAAAAGATTAAAACTAATTATATGTCAAAGGGGAGAAATTGATGGGTCAATAATACAAAACATGAAGACCCACCAAATCATACCCTTACAACCACCATATCTTAGACCTAAAATTATATATAAAAATAAAGACTTTGAATACAAGAAAACTCCTTCCTTGCCTCCCTTAATATGCTACATATTCCAACAACCTTTTCTAAAGTAGGGTCATTAAATATTTAAATGTCCAAAATGCCCTCATATACATGTCTAAATCTACGGTCGAGGACGTAGGGCATCGAACGGTCCTACTTGCGTGATGGGTGTAGCTGATAGAGCCCATTGGTTGATGGGCATGGGCCTCTGGTGATGGGCCTGATGGATGTGTGGGTGATGATGTTGTGATGCGCTACCCATCTTATGGTGGGCCCTTAGATGATCGACGGTGGATGATGAAGTTGGTGGGACCGCAACACGCTCACATGAGGGGCACATGGTGAGTGTGGTGGGTGGGGTCATTTGCATGTAGAACTGTGGGGAAAGTTTCAGTGCTCTCAGTTCCTGAACTTCTTTTTGCAACCGTCTATTTTCTTCCGTTAGATTTTCGCAACATCTTTTCAAGAATTCACAGTCAACCTCAGTCTGCTTCAACTTAGTCCTGTAAAAAATAATTTAAATATTGTTAAATAAATTATTTATAATAATTTCAGATGCCAAATATACCCTCATAAAATATGAGAAATTTCTCACCTTGCCCTTCTGTTCTGAAACCACACCTCGACTTGTCTCGCTCTCAAACCCAACTGCTTAGCCAATGCCAACTTTTGCTTCTGTAGACCATAAAAATGACACATCAATATATAATTACAAAAATACCCCTGTTCTGTTTGGCTGCCGGGAAAATAACGTAAGCTCAATTTTTCCAAGGAAAAAGACTTACTGGATTGAGAGTGTTGTGTTCTTTAAAGCTTTCTTCAAGAATAGCAGACTGATCTTTGGAGAGTCTAAGTTTCTTTCTTGAAGTATCACCATCTTCATCATCACTTAATCCACGAGACGAAGCTCGTTCCATGTCAAGATCAAGTTCTTCGCCATTAATGGGTTCTCGTTCACTTCTTTTATTACCACTTAAACTCGATATCGTGCTATTCGGCGACGAAACACCAGCTTCGTCTTCACAATCACCCGTCGCAGCTGGTAGTCTGTTCACATCAATTCCTCTCAAGAATGATCGTGTTTCCGCTCGGAACGTATCAGAGTTCGGATCTGCATGTTTCTTGAAACGTTAAAACGTGGATCTTATGTGTTTGTTTCTTGAGAAAATAATTAGATCTGCGTAAAGTTGATGACATGAAATAAGAAAAATAACAAGCATGTATATATATGTACCTGAAGAAGGGAAGGTTTCATTCCATGATGAAGGTTTTTGAGGATTAAGAAAAGCAGAAGGTGGAGAAGAATTAGCAGAAGAAGGCATAAGATTGAGCTGCAAAGATTTATAATTTTGAGGAAAGCTTAAACTTAGGCTTAAACCCAAATCTTCTTTATCAACCATCATCTTCTTGATTTTCTTGGTAAGCAGTGGGTTTCAAGAACTGGTTTATTAAGAAGGTTTCAAGAATTCAAGAAAGCAAAGCAAAGGTTTGTTGTTGTTATAGAGAGTAGAATTGTAGAGAGATGGGGTTAGGGGAAGAGGAGGAAGGAGATTATATAGAAAGCAAAAGAGAGAGAGAGAGAGTGGGTGTAAGTTTCAATCATGACTTGTTGTCAGGAGGCCAATTATCTCAATCATGGCCTTTGCCTCCTCTATTAATATTTCTCTTTTTTACCTTCATTCTTTACCTTACTCCATATATTACCCTTTTCTTTGTTTCGGTCTACTCAAATCGAACCGGATTTACAAACCAAACCCAACTCAAAATTGTAGGTTTGATACATATAATAAACATCTTTTTCTGTTACGCTATATTTTTCTTTTTTATGTATATGTATATCTTATATTAAATAATTTATTTTTATTTGATAAATAAAAATAGACAAATCATGAAGGATCCATAATTTTATCAATTCAGATATTTAGAGTTTTAAATTATATTATAATGTATGAACTCTATTTTAAAAAATTACTCCTAATTTTGATGGACACTACCTAACACTGCTGAGATATTTATTTAGCCATGGTAAAATTCAAGAAACACTATTTATCTTTGTGCATTTTGTGTCTTCCACATTATGGCAGCCTCCTGCTGTATGGTCAGTTTGCTTAACTATGTTGTTGACTGTTGACTGTGTCCAAACAAAAATCAATTATTCTACAAATGTTGTTCATAATTATTTACTTTTACTTCATCTTTTTTGTAAAAAAAAAATTCCGATGTTTTGAAATTAAACTCGCATCGCATCAACCTTTTTAGAATGAGCAAATGGTCAATTGACTAAAACCGATATGTTTAATCAAATATGTTAGTATAATTTTAAATTTTAACTGAAATTAATTAATCTAAATTAACTAAATTTTTAAAAATTTAGAATTGAAGCGACCGAATTAGTTAATTATTTCGATTAAAAATATCAACATTCAATTAATTTAGCTAATTAATGTTTAAACTTTTTAATTGTAATCAAACTGAATTTTTATTGATCGAACAGAATAAACTCACATATTTAACTAAAGTTAATCAAAATAAATTAGCTGATTTGGGTAACAAATGATATATCCCCCCCTACTGCGACTTCTTTTAAGCTTTCAATTCAATGTATAGGGATGGCAATGGGGAGGGGATTCCCCGATCCCCATGGGGACCCGCCCCTAATGGGGCGGGGAATCCCCACCAATTGTCCCCATGGGTACGGGGATGGGGGAAGATTATGCCCCATCCACGAAGATGGGGAGGGGACGGGGAGTGTAGTCCCCACCCCATGGGGATCCCCATCCCCGTCCCCATGGGGACCCGATCTACTTTTACATAATTTGTTACAATTTTTAATATATTATTTATAATTTTTAATAATTTTATTTAATTATCAGGATATTAAGTAATTACTTTTAATGATTTTTTATTTTATTTTAATTATATTATTTTAATATTTAAAATTGCTGAATATTTTAATGACTAATTAATTTTTGAGATAATTTAATTTATAATTTTTTTATTATTATTAATATTGAATAAACCATACAGTCAACCCTCTAATAATTAATATATATGGTGACTTAAAAATTATTAAATATAAGAATTATTAATTTATTGAATATTATATAGGACATAATCTTAAATTTGGTTCCCTAAAATTTTATTATTTATTATAATTATTAATTTATTGAGTATTAATTATAAAAAGGTCTACTGTCAAATATTTTATGAAAATAATAAAAATATGTAAATATTTATATTAGAATTATATGGGGAGGTGGGGAACCCCATGGGGATGGGGAATCCACGGGGATGGGGATGGGGATGAATTAATCCCCATCAAATAAATGGGGACGGGGATGGGGATTCCCCATAGAAGTGGGGACGGGGATGGGGATAGCTTCCCCACCCCCACCCCGCCCCATTGCCATCCCTATTAATGTATCAAACAATTAAATAGCCATCTCATTGAATGTGTCCTCAACAGACTATGCTCTCTTTATTGATTTTTATATACTATTTTTGTCTTATTTAAAAAGGAATACATGATATTATTTATGCGGATTAAAAATATTTATTAGTATTGTATTTTTTTATTTTATCTCTATTTATATTGTGAGTTGTATTTAAAACTATAGCCATTAATTTAAAAAAACAAATAAAGATAAAGGAAAAATTTAATAAATTGGCACGAATATGATATGGACTTTTTATATGAGGCATTTGAAAATATAATACATTCCTTCTTAAATGGGACACTATAAATATTTTATTATTAAAAAAATTATATGTTTGTATATATTCAAGTGAGAAAACAATATAAATTCTAGAAGAAAATATTAATGATTGCTCATGAGTTTAATTTGGCTAATGAATTGTAGCATATTATTGATGTTAATATGAAAGGTGATTAAGCCTTTTTGACAATGAAGGCATGATGGGTGCTACTACTACTTTGTGGTCAAAAATATAAAAATCTTTTGTGTGTGTATACAACTTACTTTTTCTTTCATAATTTAATGACAGTAATATTTTCTTTGACATTGTCATGAAAAAGTAACATACTCTTTGTACTTTTCTTTCATTGGTTCTTTATTTAATTTTATATACAATCCTATCTTAATCTATTCATCCTAAATTAATGAACATCACCAGAGTTCATCAGAAATTATTTATTTTAAATTATGGACATTTAATTATTATTTATATAATTAATAATTATATATTTTAAAATATAGTATAAAATAATAAAAAGCATAAAATTAGAATTATATTAAATAACAATAAATATGATATCTTTTATAAATAAATTTGTTTTATTTAAATAATATATTTCTGATTTTTATTATATTTATATGCATATAAGTCAAAGTCATGGTATAAGTAAAAACATAATAATTATTTTGTAAAACAAAAATTCAGAGCTTTGAAAATAAGAAATAACTTTTTATGTATATTATGATAAACAACTTAATAAGATTAAAAATTTAATTAATTATGATTATTATAGTATTTTTTTTTATAAATATTTAGTTTATTTAAAAATTAATTTATAATTTATAATCATATAAGTTAATATATTTAAGCATGAATACTAACAAATCAGATACCAATTAGTAAGAATAAATTTTAGTATATTATTTTTCATTTCAGAAGCTTTAAAATAATGAAATATTTAACAATTATCAATTATTTAACCTTCATCAAACATTTAATTTTGTCTGTTGGGAGTTAAATTGCTAAACCAAATACACTATATTACATGGAAAATAATGCATTTAGCTATTGTTTTTTAAATTGGTTTTGGCATGACAATTTGTAGAACTTAATGAGTAATATCTCCGTCCCACTTAAAAAGGGACATATACTTTTTATATATAAATTAAAAAAATATTATCTTTTTTTTTACTCCTATTAATTACTATTGTCTTATAATTTTTGTGTAGAGTATTAGCTTTAATTATATAAAGAGAAAATAGGGGTATAAGAGATAGTTTCTTGTAAAATATATAAAAATTATGATTTAACCTGTGGGACAAAAAATTAAAATATATTCCTTTTTAAACACGACGGATAGAGTAATATTTATTTTTCTATTGATCCATTATATTGTGTATTCCAATAAAATAAAAGATGTTGTGACGTTATTGGACATGAGTATTGCACGGAAAATGATCCATTATGTTGTGTATTCTAATATCCACTTTTTCAAATAAAAATACTACTCCCTCCGTCCCGTTTAAGAAGGGACATATCCCATTTTTATTTGTCCCATCTAAGAAGGTCATATCGTGTTTTCTGTGCCAATTTATATTGAACTTCCACTTTTATCCCTTTAGTTATTTCAATATGCATTAAATGCAACTCAATTTACAATATATTTATTCTATTATTAGGAGAAACCATACTAATTAATAGGGGTAGACATGACAAAATAAAATATTGTCTTATTTTATTAATATTTGTGCAAAACTCATTTGTCCCTTCTTAAACGGGACGGAGGGAGTACTAATAATTTCATGTTGTATTAATTAGGGATATGATTCATTCAGTCCTTCATTAAAATTATGGTGTTTCTTCACAGTCCTACTCTTTTACTAAAAAACCTTACAAATGATACGGCATCTAATTTGTGATTGAATTGGTTGAATTAATTAAGTTTTTCTTCCAGTTCTTCTATTTAAAATGATCAAATCTTAAGTTATATTAAACAAATTAATCAAACAGATTTTAGTTTTGACATATGTACTTAACACTTTAGTGCAGTTCGCTTCGCTTTTAAAATGTAATACAAACTATTACTACTACTCATTTTCTTTTAAATTGATGGGAAAAAAAATTATAAACAGTGATTTAATACCTAAATAATTAAATATTATATATGCTCTTATTTAACTATAATAAAATATATTAAAAGGAACAAAAGACAAGATAAATAAATAAAAAATATGATTTATTATATTAAAAAATAAGTAAGATTCTTTACTAATTTATTTATCTAAATAAATTAATTTCTTAATATTAATTTTAAATTGTCTACTGTGTAACTATTTTAAAAAGGCTAAATCCATTTTAAGATTTTTAAACTTTTATTTTTTTGTTCATCAAGTCCTTCAACTTTTATTTGGTTTTTTTAAATCCTTAAATTTTTATTTTTTGGTTCATCAGATCCCTCAACTTCTTTTTAACTTTCTCATGTCCTTAAACTTTTGTTTTTTGGTTGATTAGGTCCTTAAACGAAGATCCATTTAATGATCCAATGAACCAAAAAATAAACAATTAAAGACTTTAAAAAGACAAATAAAAGTTAAAAGATCTGATGAACCAAAAATGAAGATTTAAAGATCCGAAGAAGCTAAATAGAAATTAAAGAACCTAATGAACTAAAAATATATAGTTTAGGGATCTTAAAATAGATTTAGCCTTTAAAAAAAAAAACATTACCAACTTACCAAACTCTAATTAAATGCAAGTGGTTCAGTTTTTACATTATGTCCCAAAATCCCAACTAAGCAGAAATGAAGATTAAATGTTGCTGTTCTCTCTTTGAAAAATTCTTGTACCTTTTGTCTCGATTTTTTTTTTCTACTTGACTTTTAAAGAGTGAGAAAAAATGATTATCCAATCTCAATCGAAAATAATCTCCTCTCCGTCTATAAATATTTAACATTTTATTACCTTAGTTTTTACTTTAATAAAATTTATCTATTTGGTTGTTTATCCAATATAGATTTTAATGTTTTTTCTTAAATAAAAATTCACGATTTTATGTTTCTATAGTTTGTTTTCTTAAATCTCTCAATAATTTCTAGTGATTATTCAAGTTTATAGTCAATTTCTTATAAACATAAATTGTCCAAAATGGATCACATAACACCGAACGCTGACACCGTCTGTTAGTCCCGTCTTTGGCACATATGAAAAAAGTTCAAAAATATCCTTAATGTTTAAAATACTTACCAAATTTATATTTATAATTTTTTTTAACCATTCCACTCTCTTCTTCATTTAAATATCAATAATTAAATAATATTTAAAATAAAAATATTTATTAATATAATCGATACTCAATTGAAAATTTCAAAAACTAATTAAACACTTCGAAATCCTATTAAACAAATCGAAATCTAAATTAGAACTTTTTTCATATGTGCCACGTCATCATTAGACAGCAAAACTAACAAAATCAAGTTTCGGTGTGATATGAACTACTTTGGACAGCCTCAAGATGGTAATTAAGCAGATTTCGACCTCAGGGTCTTATTAATTCTTTTGTTCTAATTTTAGTGGCTAAAATGAGCGTTTTGCCTTAAACAAATTTATGTTTTGGTCGATTAGATCTACAATTTAAATTTTCAAATTTAAATAAGTGTATTTTAATTTGTTTCGGCCAAATAAACCTAAAACACTCTTTATTTAGGTCAAATAGTCGTGAAATTTAAGATTTCAAACGTAGACTTATTTAATTTCAAAATGCAAATTTAAGAATATAATTGATTCGAGTGTCTTATTTGATTTCAAAATTATAAATTTTAAATTTAATTATACTAAAAAATTAAATAAATTTATTTAATTTCAATATACGAATTTGTGGGCAACCTTGGGCCTTTGTTCAACTCAAGATCATAGAAGCATGCTTAAACCTATATCATTAAACAAAGGTTGGGTAAATTATTTATTTTATCAAAAATAGTACTCCCTCCGTCCCGTTTAAGAAGGGACAAATGAGTTTTGCACAAATATTAATAAAATAAGACAATATTTTATTTTGTCATGTCTACCCCTATTAATTAGTATGGTTTCTCCTAATAATAGAATAAATATATTGTAAATTGAGTTGCATTTAATGCATATTGAAATAACTAAAGGATAAAAGTGGAAGTTCAATATAAATTGGCACAGAAAACACGATATGGCCTTCTTAGATGGGACAAATAAAAATGGGATATGTCCCTTCTTAAACGGGACGGAGGGAATAATTAATTTTTCAAAATTTCAATCGTTGATAATTAGTTATAAAAACGTGATTCGAATCCATAAATTTTTAATGTATTTGGAGGTGTATTAACCATCTAAATTAAATGTTGGGCAAGATTGGCCCTCAGAAAACATACATGAAAATTAGGCAATCGTCAGCACCAAATGCTATGATTACGAAGATCCAACGGTGGACATAAAAAATGAAAGATGTGGTGGGGGCCATGCTATCCTGTGGCTTGGCATATAATAAGGGCCAAAGCCAGTTAAGGCAGACAACCATCAAATCAAGAGTGGATGGTTGATGATTGGAAGCAGACAGATTAACTTTATTTATTTTTATTAAATGTGGGTCCCACTTCTCCCTATCTTCCTTTTTGGAAAATCTCTTTCTCATGCGATTGGCACGAGGGCAGATGAGGCTTCTTACCGGACAAAACTGTCGCTTTCTTCAACTTTTTCTTTCTTTATTTTGTTGTTTCAAAATAAGAAAATATTTTAAAATGGACTTTAATTTATTTTAGAAGCTCGTATGAGTCTAAGTTAATTAAGGCGTCTCCGAATGCATTTGAAAGTCACGAGTTGAAATTCTCGTTTCTACAACTAACATCTGAAAAAAAAATTATAGTAGTCGAATTTTTATCTATATACTATCACTTTAAAATACGGTATTAAATAGGTAAAAGTTTAGTAAATAAAATTCTATGAATTTATTATTTTAATGAATTATTATGAAAATTATTAGTCGAATGATGTAGTAAATTAAATCTATCTAATACTCCATCTGTTTATCTAGTAGTCGCTTTAACTAAATTGATAATATTACGAAAGCGCATTTTTATCTTAATTATAAAAAATAAAGACTAATATAGTCATATTTATTTATTCCATTGATGAAAGTTTTATAGAATTATCAACCCTTCTAGTGAAAAACTTAGCTTGAAAATTGAATTACCATCTAATAAAATAATTTACTAAGAAGATTAAATTTTGAATACAATTATAAAATACGCATAGAAATCACTAAAGTGGCAACTATTGATAGACAAATATATTTTCCTAAAGCGGAAACTAAAAAACAAAGAGAATAAATTAAAAAAATTAAATGGATTTTTCATCTTTCATTCGGAATCCAAATTCAGTTATCGTTTATAGCATGTGTCTCACACAAATTTTAGAATTAAGTGGAATTTAGTGAAAAGGTACGAATACATCCTTAAACTTTTATAGACAAATGAATATTTAAAGTCTTTATCTCCAATTTGGTTTAACACTATCTCATAACTTTTAAAATTAACAGAGATATAATGCTCTTAAAGTTTTTTAAAAAGTGCATCTAGATCGTTGAATCAGAATTTCGCCAGTACAATTTTGAGTATAAAGATAAAGTACTATAATCAGAGGCATGTCTACAGGATTAGAAGGGTCGGCCGACCTTCTTCGCTGATAATTAGTTGATAATTTAAAATTTTAAATATGTGACATTTTGATATGTCTATTAATAAGGTGGGTTAACTGAGCTAATTAGCTAACTTATCTCAGCTGATGGTACAAATTTATTTAAGCCAATTTTATAATTTTGAGAGTTGAAATACGATGGGTGACACTTTAAAGGTTACATTCTTTTTGTTATGAATTAAGTGATGTTTCTGTATATTTTTCCAATAATTTATAATTGATGATTGCTCTTTTATGCCTGTGAAGCGTATTGTTAGAAAAATTATTGCACGAAACCGTTGCACCATGTTATTCGTGCAACAAGCTAATGATGCGTTAGTCATGTAGAAAAAGTGATAATAAAAACATTAAATGATATAAAAAAATTTCCTACCGCAAATGCTCATTTGCTTATTGTAAATATGACATAGTACAACCAATACATGGGATAAACACCCGTATTGCCAACGTGTATCTAGATAAAAAATGTCATACACGCGCTGGAATATCTATCTTGGAGCTTATAAATGCGGTTTTGATTGCAATTGGCCTTTGTGAAGAAATAATTTTGAGTTGATGTATCAAATCCAAACTGTTTTCATGCAAGCATCCTAAGCCATACATTTGTCAATCCCTATAAAAAAATAAAATTCTTACATCACTAACTTATTTATTATAAAACTAAGTAAAATGTATAGAATACTCCCTCCGTCCCGTAAAGATAGAAAAAGTACCACCTTTTATTGTCCTATAAAAATAGAAAAAGTGGAGTTAGTTAAGTCAAAAATTATCAAAATACCCCTACATGTTTATCATAAAACATTAAATGCATATTTTTGTAAAGATAAATAAATGAGTTGTAAGTGCTATAATTAGTAAGTGGCTTTGGGAAATGTACATAACTAATTGATTATAAAGGGTAATTTAGACAAATTATCACAAGTTACCTATAAATAACTACTTTCTTAATTCTTGTAAAATTGGTGCTTTTTCTATCTTTACGGGACGGAGGGAGTATATATTTACTTATATGTATTACTCTTTCCGTTTGTTTTTAATTGTCTATTTAACCAATATTACACATATTAAGATAGTACTATTTTTGTTTTAATTTATGAAGAAAAATACTAAATGGATTGACAAATGTATGGCTTAGAATGCTATTATTTTAAATGGACAACTAATTAGAAACAAATATATTTTACTAAATGGACAATTAACCAATGAGCTATATCTCAAATGTTATAAACGCTAGGAAACTACTAGGTCGTGGGTTGGATTCCTTCCACAAGCGCTCCCTTTCTCCCCAATTATAAAAAAAAGGACAACTAAAAAACCGGAGAGAGTAGCTTTTATGCTTTATTTGATATATGATAAAATAAGAATTAAAAACAGTATTATTTGTTGCGTAAATTATAAAAAAATTACAAATAAAACAAAAATTGTATATTTTAATAAAAATAAGTATATTAAATTGTCTCAAATTAATTGTCAATAAAAAATCATATTTAATCAACCTACATCCACCACAATTTAACATTTATTTTTATACAAAGTTTTTTATTGTCAAAGATAGCCTACTCTAATTGTTAGCGGGGGTTAGCAAGAGTTAACGTTAGACATTTTTTAAATAGACACACTGCCCGTGAATATTGAGGATCGAACTTTTAATTTCATACACATATCATTAGAGTTTAGTCAACCGGGCTAAACTTTCAAGTGTATTTTTATAGAAAGTTTAATCTTTTGTATTTTGTGAAATAGGTGATGTATTTACAAGCTATTTAATGTAAAATGGTGGCTTGAAGCTGGGCAGAGCTGGGCCAGAACAGTAACAAACAATAATGGAAGGCAAATGTAGTTGGGGGCATAATAGAGAAAAGAGAGACATCAGAGAGTGGGATTCACGTGGGTGGAGAGGGTGCGGGATATAAGCGAAAGCGTGGAAGAAAATTCCTATCTTTCTCTAACTCACGTGAACCAACATGTCTTGCCTGGAAACACGTGCCCTTCAACACCCCTTCCTTTGTGTTGTGGTCCCATACTGTCTTCATATGGACCCCACTTCTTACAGCCCCAACAACACAGTCGTGCGTGTCATCCTGTTCCTCCACGCCCCGACCACCCACCTCAACACAATCATTTGATCTCCTTCTCAAACTTAACCTCTCTCTTTCCTACTCGCTATTCATGCGCGCGTGCTTTTTACGTCTTGTATCTAAGGATTGTCATCTAATCATCATCCATAACCGCATAATTATGAAGAAAGTAGCATGCCTTAATCATTGAAAAATTAGGTTATTATTAGTATGATTTTTAATTTCAGGGTCCTAATTCAATTTTCAGAATTCTTTTAATAGACTCTCAATTATTTTCATGGTTCTTGTCGGTCACTAAAAGAAGGTAGATTTTCAAAACAGAGATTAAAAAGGGAAATAAAAATTAATAATTGGTGCGGTGAGTATGTTAGGAATATGTCACTTAATTGTTAGGTCCCATTTGTACTATTTATCATTGACCATGATAAGTGGGGTTATTCATGTCACAATTGCAAAATTAATATAAATTCAGTTTATCATATGAATTGTCAATATTATTGAGACGAATATTTAATTATATTTTTCACCAATGATAATTTGTTGAAAAGAAATTAATATAACTGAACATTTAATTTAACTACTTCAAATAACATGAACATTTCATAATTTTATGTCCAGCAAATATTTATTTTGGATAAAAGTATCTTTAAAATAAATATTCCGATTCATTTTATCCTTTGATTTTCAATTTGTACATAAAAATTAAATAAATTTATAATACTTCAATTATTTATTATTACATCTGTTGAAAGACAAAAATGAATGAAAATGCTATTTTGACAACGTGTTTATTCAAATCGCGAATTTATCTCTCTTTGATTTTTTGTGCTATGTTAAGGAAAAAAAAGATGAAACTTTGTTGATTTTATCTCACACAAATTTACAATTATATATGGACTCCTTAACATTAGTTTTCATGCGATGTAAATATGATGAAATGACAAATGAGAAGCCAATAATTACATTGAAGGCAAAAAGTGGTATATATAGTTGAATAGTTACATGACTTTGCTTGAGTTTTAGACAAATGAAGTTAGGAACTTTATAGGGAATAGGATTTTTATGTGAGTGTCAATAATTGTATGCACAAAGAAATGAAGAGGGAGAGGTATTGGCATTTTGCTTTTTCATCAAAAGTGGAACTTAGTAAAACCTCTCTTGTGAGTTCAATAATGACAGCATGGCGAAAAAAAATTGACAAAATTATATTTCTTTTAATCTAAATTCAATCTTTCTTTTCAATAAAAATATTAACTTTGTCAAATAATTATTTATATTGCTCTCAATTAATTATTGCTCTAAATCATCCTCATCCTTTGGTCATAGTTAATAAAAATAAAAAGTCCCCACCAAAAGTTTTGCATTGAAAGAGAGATAATTAAATCTACTCTACACATCTTAGAAAAGGCAATCTTACACCTATTAAAAAAACTACCTCTAATATACTCTGTTTGTTTCATTTAAAAAAAAAAAACATTTTTTATATATAAATTAAGAAAAAAAACAAATACTAATATTTTTTCTTATAATACCTCTATTAATGGTAGTCTATAATTGATATCTAAATCAATAGTCATTCGTTTTAAAAAGAGAAATGGGAGACATTTTCATATAAAATGGTATAAATATTATGATATGGACTTCTTAAATGAGACATTCAAAACCGAAATATGTTTTCTTTCCAAACGGAACGGGAGAGTATTCTTTTAAGATTTATAATGGATTTAACTATGGACTTGCAAAATCAAAAATAAACTCAATTTAGTTGTTTATATTTCATATCTGATACAACTTCATAAGGATCTATCTACTCATCTCATATGAAATTCATTAATCATAACTATATGGTGCTAGTCAGTAACTATAAGTTCAATCCCATAAGTTATATGATTACTTTGTTTCGGCTAATAATCATGGACGGTCCTCGACCTTTGCACTAAGCTTCCCTAAACCCCCTCACCTTTCAAAAGCTTCACTAAACCCCCTGACCTTTATGGCGGCGCCATTCACGGCCCTTCTGAAAAAAAAAAAACACAAAATCGCGGCGCCGCCAACGATTTAATCGTTTGCATGCGTTTTCCTCGCCACCTGTCGACCCACGTGACCTGTCCTCTGTCAGTGGCAACAGTTCCTCCCTCTGACATGTCGGTTGACTTTTCAAATTTTAAAATCAAAAAAAAAATTAACCGCTCGGTAAATTTTCTCTCTCTTTCATCTTCTTTCTGACATACTCTTTCTTCTTCATTATATTTGTTTTTGAAATCAGTCTTTTTCTATTTCCCATCTCCTCTGACCTAGACGTTTGTCATCGTCGTTTGGTTGCTCTTCATTTTCTCTCGTTCTGTAGTTCGCCTGCGTTGCATTTCGAGGAAGAACAAATCCGGGTATGGAAAAAAATGGTTGATCAATTTTTATAAAGTTACTGTCATGTGCACACTTTTTTGGTATTGATATCTTTATATGGTAAAACAGGCTAAGAAGATAATGGGAAAAGAAAAGATCTTCTTCGGCAGTGATGACACGAAAGGAAGAAACGGCCAGGTTCGAATTTTAATTTTAGTGTTTAGGGTAATTTTGTTGGTTTTTGGGTATGTGTTTTTGGGTACTTGAAATTGTGATTTTAGGTTTATTGTAAATTTTTAGGTTTATGGGTATGTTTTTTTGGGGGAGTTATTCTCAAGTTGGTTGTAAAATTTGTTGATTTCTTTTGCATAATGTCTGTGAATGAATGTCTCCATATTGTTTGTTTGAACAGCCCGTACTGTGGAAGTGGATTCTGAGATCCTGGAAATTGTTCTGCACTATGATGGAGAATTTAGAGAAGGTGGTTATTTGTGGGGCGACGTGTGTGCAAGATGTTTTGACATTTCCCAACTGTCACTGAATAGGCTTGATTTGTGGGCCAAAAACATTGGAGTGAAGGGGCTGGTTATGTATTATTGGAGGCAGCCAGAGTTGGACTATCATCGAGGGATAAAACCTCTTGAACATGATAGAGATGTTGAGGAGATGGCAAGGGCTGCACTAAAAGAAGGTGTGGTTGATGTCTACGTTCGATATTTAACCTCTGATGATGTGCATAATTTGGTGCCTGAGAGTGGACCCAAGTTAGAATTGAAAGAAATTGAAGAAGATGGTCCATTTGAGCCAGTTGAAGATGGTCCAGTGGAGGCAGTTGAAGATGCCGCGGGAGTTGAAGAAGGTCCAGGTGATGAATTATTGTTGCTAGAGTGGTACGGCACTGAAGATGAGGGCCAAGTAGAAGCCTTGGAAGTGGAGATTGCTGCTGCTGAAGGCCCATCTGATGTGGCTGAAGGTCCAGAAGAAGGGTGCAGCAAAAAACAGAAGAACAAATAAAAACGAAAGAACAAATAAATGTAGCGTTGTTTTGTATTTCCGGATATTGTTGTTATTTTATTTTAAAACACTTATATGTTTTTTATATGTGCTATTTCATAATTTAGCATTGTTTATTATTTCCTGATATGTTGTTATTTTATTCAAAGACACTTATATGTTGGAAATTTTATAAATTTATTTTTAGAGAAATGAAATACGTATGGTTCATGCATGACCACTGTCTTTCATTCTTATACTTTTGTTCACATAAGGTCCCTGACTTTTTAAAATGGATTGAGTAGTGGACCCTGATATTTGTTACGCTGGACAAAAAAATATACATAAAACATATAGAACATACATTACTTACACTACTTACAGAACATGTAAAATATAATTCGTAAAGACATATAAACAAGCATAAAAGTAAGATTAATAATTGACTTCATTAAATATTCAAACATTTCAGAACGTTTAGAAAAAAATTACATTAACATCCATCTTCACCAAAATTAACCCTGAACAAGAACAAAAACAAGAACAAAAATATCCACTGAGGGCTACCACCAGGATCTGCGGTGAACTTCCAACCATAATCAATGATTTTAGCAAGCTTCTTTCTGATCTTTGGGCACAGCTCACCCTCCATGTTTCCCCCAAACTTCTGCTTGTCATTAATCCTCTTCATAAGCTGCGTCCTTATCATTTCAAACATTGTCAACACTGGCTTCTCTCTTGCAGCAAGTATGTACTTGTTGAATGCTTCAGCCAGGTTGTTTAGGAGGATATCACACTTAACTTCCTCTTTGAACAGCGCTCTACACCAGTGTTTCCTGTCCCTCTCTTTGATCCATTTGTAGCCAGCGTCATGTTTGTCTTCCAGAGCTTTCATTGCTCTATCCATGGCTGCTTTGTATGTTGCTGTTCCAATGTTCCAGATGAAAGGCTTCATGTGTTGCGTGTGAAATGTGCTCCTGAAATTGGCCCACAAATGCCTCCAGCAAAATCGATGCTCTGAATATGGGAACAACTCCTTCACAGCATTCAACAAACCCTGCACAAGCGCACGAAATATAATCACCCATGCAATCAATAACACACCCTATAGTTTGTACATTATTCACCAAAGGACCCTGATCTTAATGTAAAAAATCTAATACAGCACATTAATCAAGATAGGATTGTACCTTTTGTTTATCGGACATGAAAACAGCGGCATTCGTAAGGTGCAAATCAACTGATAGTAGCCCAATAAACCACATCCAGGTCTCCGTGTTCTCCGTTTTAACCCAGGCATATGCTAAGGGGTACATACAGTCGTTTGGATCAATCCCTGTTGCAGAAAGAAGTTGACCCCCGTATTTACCCTTCAACCAGCACCCATCCAGACAGACAATCTGTCTCATCCCATTCACGAAGGCCTGCTTCAACCCATCAAAACATACATACATTCCCTGGAACTTCCCCCTTGCTTCTTTAAACTCCACCGTGCTGCCTGGGTTGGTTCTCAAAACCTCCCTCTTATAGTCATACAGCTTCTCATATTGCCGGTCTTCATCACCCTCCAATTTGTCCAATGCTGCCCTTCTTGCTCTTCTTGCCTGCTGAATGCTTATTGATTGTTTTAGGTCCGTCTGAATCTTCTTCACAAACACTTCAGACTTATATTCAGGATCGTTTCTAAATTCTTCTAAGTACTTGTCGGCGAGGACTGCACTAGTCAGGTGGAAGTTTTTGCTCACTTTAGGACATGTATGGCGCAGATCAAGGGTCTTCACTCGGAATGTGTTGTCATTGGGATCTTTGAGGTGCAGCTTTGAGGCAAACACGTAGAACTTACATTTGCTCTTTGAGTAGCACTTTGCCCTCACCCTTGTTATCTCATTTACAGGGAAGTGCAGTTGGTACCTGTGGTGTATCCCCCACTCACGGCAGGCCTTCTTAAACTGCTCCCTGTCAGTGAACAACATCCCAATAGAGAAAGTTGGACCCTCATGGTCGTGGTCTTCATCAAACACATTAAAATCCTCCCCCCCTCTTCTTCTGAATCTGAAATAGATCTATTACCATCAGACTCTACGTACTCTGAATCACCACCCACAGTGTCCTGGTGAATTGTTCTGTCAACACCACCAGACTCAAATTGGGCTTTACCTTTGGGTCTCCCACCAGCCCTGTTCTGCGAAGCACCAATATTCTCTTCGTTCTCTTCATCCTGTTCATTCTCTTCATTCTCTTCATTCTCTTCAGGCAACTGACCGTTTGACCTCAACTCGGTAGTCAAATCTTCATCACCATCCAAGATGTCATAATCAGGATCCACAATGTACTCATCTAGATCATCATCCCAATCTTCAACTTCAACCCATTCATGTGAATGATGAAGCTCTTCTTCAGTGGGCATTGGTGGCTGGTCTTCACTTTGCCTTTGCGGTAGTTCCCTGTTCTGGTCCTCAAATAAACCCTCAAAAGGGGGCTGATGTTGGGTCTGGAAGAAATTGTCGAAGTCCACATCTTGAGTTTGTTGAGTAGGACCCTTATCATGCAGCCCCTCTACCTCATCCATGTGCGGCCCATCGTCAGCCCCCAAATCCTGAGCTTCCTCATGTGGCCCCTGTATTGGAACTTCTTCCTCTTGTGGCCCATGCTGTTCACTAGCCCCAGCCTCAACCCCATTCACTTGCCAATCTTCAGCAGCCCCAGCCTCAGCCTCAGCCAAATCCATAGCCACATCCATAGCCTCAGCCTCAGCCCCATCCATAGCCTCAGCCTCAGCCCCATCCATAGCCCCAGCCTCAGCTTCAGCCCCATCCACAGCCCCAGCCTCAGCCCCATTAAGTTGGCATTCTTCAGCAGCCCCATCCCCCTTATCATGGCAATCTTCATCAGCCATCTGAACGCTTGCCTCTTCATTTGCCCGCTCACCAGCAACCTCATCATTCCCAGTGTCAGTTTGTCCCAAAAAATCTGCCCCTTCATTCCCCTGAGCCTGCGTATTTCCCTGGACCATAGAAGCCCCTTCACTTACATATTCACTTACATATGGACTCATCCATGACCCCCCACTTTCTGAAGGACCTTCACCAACAGCCTTGGTACCCAGTGGTTTACTCCCACCAGCCTTGGTAGCCAATGGTTTACCCCTTACTTTTTTCACGGGAGTGGGATACACATAAGCTAAATCTTTGGGATTTGGTATCTCCTCAATTACAACATGTGGGGGCGAGGGGGGCGGAGGGACTAAAGCCTCAATGTCTTTAACGGTCAGTTTCCTAACATAGACATCCACTTCTCCATCCCTCTTCCCAGCACTTGCCATTTCCATAACATCATCGTCGTGATTTATCGGTCTAATCCAATCATGAAATTCCTTGTCTTTTTCTTTCCAGTAATAATCAACTAAGCCCTCAACTTTTTCTCTTTTCATCCATCTATCTAATTTCTTCATAGTCATACCAGACACAGAATAAACGCCGGTGGACACTTCCCCATCATGGTAACCCCATTCCCCCAATGCCCCATTAATGTGAAGGTTGATTTGAAAAAATTCAAAACCTGGTGACACTGCAAACAGACAAATATTTAAACACACCAACAACCATCAAGCAACACAAAAATAATAGTAAATGCCAACCAACAGAAACGTGAAAACAATAAACAACTCGTACAAAGATTAAACAAATCAAACCAACTAGTGGTCCTACAACAGTAAACAAACATAAAGCAACTTGTAGTCCTATGTCCAAAAGCGGCTAATAAATCAAAGCATAGAATAACAAACATTTACAGAAACCAAAGTACTATGTGGTCCTACATACCTTCCACCACTTCGTCACTATCGCTCTCATCCATTAAACCCCATCCAGCAGTTCCAGGTGGTCCCGTTCGTTCTCTTTCCTTTGATTTTCCTTTACCTTTCTTTCTCATTTTTGTAATTCTTTCACTATAAAAACCTGTGACACAGAGAGCGTAAATACACCACGTTAATCAAACCCTAAACTACATGAACCAGATAACAAGAGTAAAAATCAATCTTTCTCACTCTAAATTTATGTTTTGTTCCTTCGTTATTTTTTCTTCTTCACAATGCAAAAACACAGAAAGCACGGAAGATGAACAGGCAATCGACGAGACAATGGCGGTGTGAAAATGAGAGTTTCAGAAGAAAAAAGGGAAGAGAATGAGTTTCAGAAGAAAAAAGGGAAGAGAAGAGAAGGATGAAAGAGTATGTCAGAAAGAAGATGAAAGAGAGATAAAAGTTACCGAGCGGTTAATTTTTTTTTTTTTGATTTTAAAATTTGAAAAGTCAACCGGCATGTCAGAGAGAGGGACTGTTGCAACTGACAGAGGACAGGTCACGTGGGTCGACAGGTGGCGAGGAAAACGCATGCAAACGATTAAATCGTTGGCGGCGCCGCGATTTTGTGTTTTTTTTTTTTCAGAAGGGCCATGAATGGCGCCGCCATAAAGGTCAGGGGGTTTAGTGTAGCTTTTGAAAGGTGAGGGGGTTTAGGGAAGCTTAGTGCAAAGGTCGAGGACCGTCCATGATTATTAGCCCTTTGTTTCAGAAGTTAACATATGCAATTAAGTAACTTTGTAATTATTTATACCTATATAATTAAAATTATCAGCAACATACATAAATATATCGCAAGCATGCAACAAGATTTTAGCTTCTTTACAAGTAGCATATTTTATAACCATCCAAAACCATCCTTGAAAAGGGGGAAATGTACAAGAAAACTCTTACAATTATAGTATAGATTTCATTTGAGAAGATTACAGCATTGTTTATTTTGAGCATGATTATAGTGCTATAGTTGGCTCAATCATACAATCAAAATGACACACAAATATGCAATTCCGGAATTCCTTGAAACCTAATTGACACACTTCTAAAACAAATCAGTTACAACAAAATAATACTCAATTTATACATTTTATTATAACTTAAAAAAATTCAAAATTAATTTTTGGTTTCATATTTATTAATTATTTTAAATTCTGTTTATGAATTACTTATTAGGCGAATTGAGTTAAATATTGAAATACAAAGATAATAAAAAAAAATTAACTAAAATATAAAAAATCAATAAGTTGGTGTTTGAACGAGACATTTTAAAAGTGATAACAAATATCTTTTAAATATAGCGTAGGGAATACATAACGCATCAGTAGAGGTATGATTCAGTCTAAATTTAACAAAACGTAATTGAAATTTTCATTTTATCAAAATCGAATTGAACTAATTTAAAAAAAATCAAATTAAATCAAACTAGTCAGTTTGATCAATTTTTAGTTTAATTTAATTATTTAATTTGATTTATATTGAAATTTAATTAAATTAATAATGTTCAAAGCCGAAGTGGAAATTAAATTTAAACCAAATCAATTTTTTTTATTCGGTTTATTTCAGTTTTGCATTTCTCTTAGGCTTAATACATCCGCGTATCCCTGCACTTTTCTGTTTTTGCATATAAGGTCCCTGCACTAAAGTATCCCATTGTTACATCCCTACACTTTAACTTCCATCATCTCAAGGTCCCTCTGTTAACGTTCTGTTAGCGCGTGCAGTACACGCGCCGTTAATGAGACTAGTATTCAGTTTTGTAGTTTAATATATACAAATAAGGTCCCTGCACTTTTAGTTTATACAAATAAGGTCCCTACACTTTAATTTTATATAAACAAAGTCCTTGTAATTATTTTCATATAAAAATTTATTTTAATATATATATTTTAAAAAATATATAATTTTAATTAATAATATAAGATGTTAATGCAATTTAGTTAACTTTTTATAATCTTTAAATTAACAATAAAGATATTTTTAAATTAATAAAAATATTATTATTTTCTTATTTTTTTTATTAGAAATGGAGCAGTCAGTTTTGTCTTCTAAGTTTATATAACATACTCAAATTCGAAATTGACATTTATAAGGATCGACATCTGTTTACTTTTTTTTTTTTCAAAATACGTCAGTTTACTTCTGTAAATGCGATGTTGTTATGTATTATTTTAAAAAAAATCATTGGTATAAAATATCATTTTAATAATTTAATAAAAAATATTAAAATTAGTTTTATTTATGTTAGTTAATATTTACTTTTAAAAATAAAAAATCTAATTCACTTTTATTTTTTAATATAATTAAAAATTAATTAATTTTATTTTTTATTTAAAGCTAAGTAATTTATAATTTAAAGATTATTAAAATTATATTAACGATCATTTTATCAAAATAAATATGATTTAAGTATTAGAGTACATTTCGTGAATGAGGCCCTTACTCAAGAAATATTCAAAGTTAGTTTAAAAAAAATTAAAAGTAACATAAAAAATTATTAAGAAATTAGAAATTCATTCAGACTTTCGCTTGATATATCTACTTTAAAAATGGAAGTAGACAGCTCGAACTTGTAAGCTTATATAACATACTCAATTATGAAATTGACATATATCAAGATCAACGTCCGTTTACACCTTTAAGTGCAATGTTATCATATTATTTAAAAAATAAAATTTATCGGTATAGAATATTATTTTAATTATTTAATAAAAAATATTAAAATTCGTTTTATTTCTCTAAGTTAATGTTTATTTGTTAAAATAAAAATTAAATTCACTTTTATTTTCAACGTAATAAAATAAATAAATAAATTATATTTTTTTTTATTTATAGATGAATAATAATACATTAAACATTCAGTAAGAATGAATAAAATTTTCAATAAAATAATAGCTAAAAGATATAATTTTTGACATTATTATTATTTAAATATGTTAAATTCATACCCTTTAAAAAATATTAGTTTTAATATTTTATACTTAAATTTAGTTTTATTAAACTAAAAATTAATGCATATTTATACATAATCTCAACATTTAAAAGTGCAGGGGCGTAACATTAAAAAATTAAAAGTGCAGGGATCTAAAATTAAGAAAACTGAAAATGCATTAACGGCGTTAACACTCGCGTTAACAGAGGGACCACGGGATGATGAAAGTTAAAGTGCAGGGATTTAATGATGGATATTTTAGTGCAGGGACCTTATATGCAAAAATAGAAAAATGCAGGGACACGTAGATGTATTAAGCCTTTCTCTTATGCATCGCTAACCATTGGTGTAAAACACGCGCAGCGATGAGCAAGTAGAGTTTGAAAGCAGGAATGATAATTGAAAATGATATGATATGATGATGACTATCATGATAAGAGACAAAATGTCGGGTGATGATTGTAGTGCCCCCACATATGAGTGATAGCTGTCCCACGTGTTTCCTTTCTTTTCTTCATCTGCTAGTAGATTTTATTTTAGCATAATTAATAAAATCGGAAAATCAAATCAAACTTTCATCAATAAAAATTTTAGTGTTTGATAAAAAAAAGAAAAATCTTTTCATGCCGTTTAAAAGGAATGTGCGCATCCATTCTATACAAATAAAAAAAATTACACTTTTTCAAATATTAAAAAATTTATTAACACCAACAGTCAATTTATTAAAATATTTTAAAATATCCTTTTAATATTTTAAAAATGAATCATTATAAAGTTATTAAATTTAATGCTCTTATAATAAAAAAAATGAGCGTAAATTAAATGTATCAACATTTTCTATATTTATAGGACAAAAAAAGTATTACTAATATCTTTTTGTTTTATTTTTATTTATGGTGATTGTTTAACCTGCACTTAGAGTAATAATTATTAATTCAAAAAATTATATAAAATAAAATTAAAAATATAACTTTTTAGCTGCAACATATAAAAATATTTTTTTTTCTTTTTAAATAAAATGATACAAATTGATTTTAAAATAAATTATTCAAAGCTCAAGGTAAGAGGTGGTGAATTACCCATTTTTATTTCTAATTAGTAAATAGTTTGTATTATTTTAAAATTAATTAATTAACTCTTATCTATTAACATGTTACCCACTTTATTTTATAATATAAATATATATTGTTATTGCTAGTTAAAGTAATTTTCAATTCTGCCAGTGGTTTTAAATTTGATTCTTTATTTTATTTTAATAAACAATTTTATTTTGACCACAAATAATATCTGTCAAAATGATCAATCGAAATTGAGTCTTATATTTAATAAAATTTGTAATACTATTATTTAATTTTCAATTGTCAAAATTACATAGATTTCAATTAATAAAATTGATTAATTAGTGATGTCACACATACTTCTTTTTGACAATAAGCAGAATTTTATTAAGCATCTAAAGCAGTTACACAAGTGAGAAACTCATAAAAGTAACAGAACCACTCCTAATAACCTGTAATGGAATAGGCTTTTTGTGCTAACACATATGTAGCCTGATTTACAGATCGCCTCACAAACAAAAACAAAACATTATCTAACTGCTTAGCTTGATTAATACAGTCCTCGACGATGAAATCCGCATTAACAAAGTTCGGGTTCCAAATCTCCAACACCACTTTTATCGCATCTGATTTAATAATAAGCTTACAGGTCCCCTTGATGTCACACATACTCAAATATTACCTATTTAGTAGAAAGAAAATTAAACGAGTTTAAATATTCGATGTCTTATTATAAAATAGAAAAGGACAATAATAATAAATGGAAAAGGGTAAAAACAAAAATGAGGTTGGCCGTACGAGGGTTAATCAGCATGTGAAATACACGTGAAGTTGGCCCCTTGACAAATGAAAACGGTTGTTTGTTAGGTTAGGGTTCTATTCCATTTAACTTCTTCTTCTTATCCCTTAATTGTCATCCATCTTTTCTTGTTTCTTTGTTTCTTCCTCTTTCTCTTCATATTCATTTTTATCAATCCCATTATTAATTTGTTATGGTTCAAATTCATCCTCTATTTTGAACCTGATATCTCGGATAATTTAACTTTAGGCATAATTTATGACTGAATTTTTAATTAATATGTGATAAATCAGATATTCACTAGGAGGATAATCCGAACTATAAAGATATGAGAATATGCCAGAAGAAACACCGGTAGAGTTCACCGGCTGCTCCTTTTGGCGCTCAAATAAGTTTTGGTGGAAAAAAAAGAGACTAGAAAATAATTAATGATGAAATACATAAATATCTTTATGGTTATATTTAAAGTGGTTTATATATATATATGCCCATGTAACTATTTTATATTTTTTTTTGTCACAATTTTCTGTTAGCCTAGTTGACACATTCAGTCGTGTCTTGAGTTGTGTATCATGTGCATGCCACGCTGTAGATATTCTTGTGTGTTACAAATTCTTTTGCGGTCCCAATAGTTGTTAGGCACGCGTGCTATCATAGATATGATGATCTCTTGGTAGAAAGTCCGAGTTGCATCTTCCGTATCTCAGATAAACAGATCTGTGTATACTGAGATACTATAATGTGCTATATTGTTTGAGTTAGTGACATTACATGTCAGCGAGGTTGCTCCGCTTTTATAATTTGTTATCACTACATTATTAATATGTAAAACTTAAATGTTTCTTAATTATATATATATATTCATTTTGCCTACTAAATAAAATGTTATTTTTAATTTCAAAATAATTATAAATCAGTTAATTGTTTCTAATTATACATTTAGGGACTAGATTGACCTTAAAAAATAGATAAAAGATCATTTTATCCCTTCAACTTGACACGAAATACTCCTTCCGTCCCATTTAAGAATGGACATATCCCATTTTTATTTGTCCCACTTAAGAAGGCCATATCGTGTTTTTTGTGCCAATTTATATGAATTTTCCTTTTTTACCCCCTTTTCTCTTTCCATAATTAATGACTATAAGCTTAAACACAAACTACAACACTATCATAAAATAGGGATAAAATAAGAAAACACTATAGTAATTAATGCTTTCTTACTATATGTGAAAAAGTCATTTGTCTCTTCTTAAACGGGACGGAGTGAGTATCAAAAGAGTTCAAAATTAAAAACTCGTATCACTTATATCTGAACTTATCCAAACTGATTTAAAAATTCTCCTTTGCTAATGTGACATTTTAATTGAAGAGTGAAATTTTAATCAATCATAATTTATGCTCCTCATGTTTGTTCTTCTCCTTCGGTTTGTTCTTCACGAATAAACCTCAGTTTGTTCTTCTTGTGAGGCTCATATTTGCTCCTCACCGAAGCAGGAACTTCTCTTCTCATGCAAGAAGCAGCTCTGGTCTCTTGAGATCGAAAAAAATTAAAAAAAATATTTCTTTTGCAAAAAATATAAATTATGAGGGTTAATTTGATGTATAAAGCTTTAAATTAAAGGATTAAATTGTTTTTTTAATTATTATATATTAATTTAAAATGTTAAAAAATATTAGGATCATTTTAAATTTTTATTATCAAAATTGGATAGTGCGTCTGACTTTTTTGAGTGAGAGTAGGAAGCGAGATTTTGAATTTCTTTTATAAATTTAGAATATAAGTGATTCAGATTTTTTACTTTAAATTTTTGTGAAATTTTATGATAAGTTGAGGGGGTAAACTGATCCTTTGTTCAATAAATAATGTTGGAAAAGGAAATGAAATGATTGGAAAAGAAGTGATAATCCGACAATCCCATCAAGGGACCGATGTCCTTAATTTCACTCAAAAGAAACTCCAAATTATGATAACTATTCTTCATGTGATTCTCACGTGAATCCGGACCCTCCTTTTCCCATGCCTGTTCCCATCACACAATGACCATTTTGTCCCTTTCTTCAATATAATTATGTACTTCAATCATTTGTGTTTTATGTGGTCTTTTATTTATATTTACATTTTCTTACATCATATTATTAGCATCATTATTATAAGAGTTTGGTTCACTCATTTGTAGGTCCATCTTTTTGTTTGAAAGATTTAATTTAATTTGATTTAGACTAGTCACTGCGTTGGTCATGTCCATTGATGATTATAAGAAAAAAAAGAAGTGAGAATCTTTTATTTATTTTCTCTTGATCTTCTTTTGCAACTTGCTTGTTGCTACCCACCAGCCATATCGTGATTCAATGGCCCTTTATGTCTTATACATTTATTTTATGGTACCTTTTTATGAGCACATTAACGATTTTTTTTATTAGGGCTCAACCTAATTTTTAATGAGCGATTTGATATTCAACTCGATAAGAGTTCGAATCGAACACGTTCATATAAGTTGAATCCAAACTCTATTAAATTCATTTAAACCATATGAACCTGAATAGCTTACGAGTGACGAATATATAAATTTGTTTATAAATTTTACAAGTTGCATTGTATATAAACTTGATTAATAATTTATGAACTTATTTGTTAATTAGGACGAGTATATAAATAAACTCATTATTTTTTTGGTATATGGATCCCATTCAATTCTGTTGGATCTTTCATTCACATTTTTTTCCCATCAAGAACGTCTTATAAAATTCTTGACTCCCGAATTTGGGAGCTCCTCTCAGTGTTTCAGTCGGCAGAAACAAAAATAAGGAGTCATATAATTTAATTTTCAAACAGGAAGGATTAAAATATAAATTATATAAAATATGAAAAGCTTTATAGTAATTTGCTCAAAAAATAACATTCTTTTTTTTTGGTAAGCCCATCTGGTTTCCAAGGCTTCGCCCTGACTAATCCGGATCCGACCTGTGTCGCGCACCTGGCATGGTGGGTGAGTTTTCCAGTGGGAATTTTCTGCATTCACAAGGACTCGAACCCGAGACCTTATTTAAGCGATACCAAACCGCTTACCATTTGGACCAACTCCCATTGATCAAAAAAAAAAAAACTATTCTCAATTAGTTTAGATTAGATTTAACGCAACTAAGACACTAGGCTAGAAAAATTGAAAAATAATATCGATCTGATGACACCAATAATATTGATCTGATGGGAGAGAGGATCTTTGATCACACATTACACAAAAGACAACAAAAACAACAAAACAACTTTTATCCATTACAAATTTACAACATTACTTTGATGTGGGATGTGACTGTATTTTATGTATGATTGATGCCCATAATCACCACATTTAACAAAATCATTATAATAATTGAAATTTTTTTTCTTGTCCCCTGGTTAACAATGGCCAAACTCTTCAATTTCTATCGTTCATTCATTTATTTATGAGTTGACAATTATCCACCCGCGTCTATGAAATTCTAAGTGCAACGAAGAGACGATGGTGAATTGATGAAGAAAGTCAATTGATAATGAAGAAATTGTTTTTTTTTTTTCAAAATAAAAACTTCATTAATCGAAAACTGATTAATCAACAAATATATAAATTTTGATATTTACAGAGACATACTCCATTATCCATTTAGATAAATAAAAAGATACTAAAAATATATGTTGTATTAGAGCATGAGTTATTATACAAGTTTGCCTATTTTTATAAAGAATATTTTATACACATGTTGCTCGATCTAAAACCGTTTTAAGCTATGAAACCGATATTATTACAAGACAAATAAATATTGTTTAAGGTATCTAATGCAAACTTTAAACTAAAGAGAATTAGAGTATCTTCAATTATAATGATAATATCATTTCTGATAACACAATTATTACAATTAGCAGCTCTACGTTCATTATATCAGTCTCTAACCACCGTTCTTGTGTTATGTATATTCTCTTTAACATTAAACTATCGATATTAATACAAACACACCAATATTTGGTTGAATTTATTGTAAAATGATGATTTTAATTGTTGCAACGATCCAACTTGTTTGAAAAGCAAAATTCAACATTTCTATCTTGAAAATTGAAAAATAAACTATTCTCAATTAGATTAGATTAGATTTAACGCAACTAAGACACTAGGCTAGAAAAACTTCTAGATCTAGATCAAAATTGGTCAAGAGAAATACTTTATTCAAATTAGAGCAAAAAAAATATATTTTGATAAATTTAAATTTGAGGAGACGGGAAGGTAATTTTTAGTCAATAATGGCTAAAAATCACCTTTCAAATAAACAATGATGAAAAGTTTGTTAGGATTTTAAAAGAATTTATCTCAAAAGAGCAGTTCAGATTTTTTCCTTTCAAATTTCTTGATACGAAATAGAAATTTAAAAGTTAAAAACATGAATACAAGACTTTTATAATGGTTGAGCTCAAATTTAAACTTTGGTTTACTTTTCAACAATGATTGAGCATTTTAATCAACAATTGAAATTGCAATAACATTTTCAAACTTACATCTAATTTAGGGCATGTTTGGACAGATGTATATTATAGCAAATGATTGTTAACTATTATTAACCGGGATATTCTTATCTAGATCCGATTTATAAAAAACTCATAAACCTATTTAATTAGGTGTTTGAAAAATGAGAAGAAAGAGAAAATAATGTGAAAAATGAATTTTTTTTTAAAATTTCTAACATCTTACTGGATAAGTGCATAAAAAATTTATAAACAAGTTTAGGTTAGAACTTCTCTTGGTAATTGTTAGATTTTGCTGAAAATTGATCAATATATACATGTAAAGTATTTTTTTTTTTTACAGAAATAGATTTATTTTACTTGTTAGTGAAAATTAATAAAAGTTATTTATATTTTTTTTAATTCAGCCTAGTGGTTGTAGAGGTTTGAGTCAAACCCAGGACCTCTGAAGGATGCCATAAAAATTTTGCTAACCAGACTAAAGCCTCTAACTATATAAAGTTATTTTGTCAATTATATAAAATTTTAATAATTTTTTTAATATGTAATGTTAAATGAACAATTAAAATAGAATAGAGAGTTCTATTTCTATTCTATTAATTAAATTAAAAAATTATAATGAAATTTTTTTAATGCGCCACTAAATTTTTTTAATGAATAAATATTTTAGAACAGTTTTTATTTGAAAATTGACATTTAAGAGATAAAAAGTAAAAATATGTTATCATAGAACTTATTAAAAATTCAGTAATTCCTACTTTTCAATCACATTTGTAAAATAAGTTAAATAAAAATAACAAGACTAAATTTATTTAGAAACTCTTGTACTATACTATTTTTATTCAAAAAACTCTTATGCTATTTTTTTTATTTTTTCGGTCCTTCTATTTACATAATTTTTTATTTTCTGGTTTTTTTTAGTTTTTTTCAGTCCCTTTATTTACAAATTTTTATTCCTCCAATCCTTAAAAGGACTCTAAAATCAGAATTTTGTCAAGTATAGGGATCCAAACAATTTTGAGATAGGAGTCTCTTGGACGAAACTGATAAAATAGAGAGGCCTCCGTATGAATTTTGCCAAATAATAAAGACAAATCAATGTGGGTCCTCGGAGCAACTTGAGCCTCCATTATTACTACTCATGTGGATCCGACGTGGCTCACCATTTCCTATACACCACAAAGACAGCAAAGCGCACGTGCACCCTTGAAACCCGCACGTGCACTTTCGGTCAAATTTAGCTTGTCTTTGCTGGATTAGGTCAACGGTCAAACCTCCTAATCATTTCCCTAATGTTTTTAAATCCCAATTACACCCTCCTGAAGACCTTCCCTCTCACCTTCTTAACCGGAACATTCGGTGATCTGGCATGTACGGACTCTTCCTACAGCACCGTCGGATGATCAATGAAACAACACTGGCCGTTGATCGTGAGATTTGCCACACGTGCATGTGCAACCGTTACCAAGAAAAGCCAGCTTTGCTTTGATTGGGAATTGGGAAATGGGTCCCACATTTACACCGCATCATGTGACCGGCTGAGCTGGTGACCATGTGATTTAACGGTTAATCAATGTTTGTTAAGCACTAATACTTGGATTCCACGTGCATTTACATTGTATCAATGTTAAATAAGCATCTCAAGGAGTACTAATTTATTTGACAATTGACATTCATACCCATGCTTAATTAAATCTCAAATAATGTATTCACGTGCGGTTGAGAAGGCTAATGCCGGAATCATTGTTTTTTACCGGTTTAACCTACGAATCAGACTCAGCTGGGAAGGGTTCCTCTTAATATAAAAATTGAAAAAAATAATCTAATCATTTTGAATAAAGATAATAATACAAGTCGCTAAATATTGAAACTGTTGAATTGAAAAGCTGATTTATTTTTTTAATCTTTTTATAAACCCATCCAAAATCCCGAAATATTTATAAAAAAAGGGACTAATTTGATTTGATTTTCTCTAACAATATGAACTTGACTAATTTTTGTTGTAAAAATACCATACTAAGTACAAAATGTTGCGCAAAAAATGATTTTTGCGCTTTTGTGATGTAAAAAATTCTATCAAATAGTTGTTTTTCATGCTTCACTACGAAGTGGCACATGCCATACCAAAGCAATGGCACACACCACAATCGGAATGCAAAATTATAATGGAAATGGAATTACTTTATAATTTACTTTCAGTTGATTTAATTTTAATGCATTTTTAGTATTATGAGTTCGATTGTAATATATTGTTAGTTTATTCTATTTTTACTTTAACTGCAATAAACACGTTGCTTTAATTTTATTATACATATAAGTAAATTAAATTTAGGATTGATGTAGATATTAAAGAACAAGAGCAACAATGATAAAAGTTATAGAGACGACAATAATTTTTTTAGTTGTCTGATGCGGGAAGGTGAGTGAAAAAAAAATCAAAAAAATTATCAAAAATGAGACGCACAATTTTATAATATTTAATGCCAATAAGGCACCAATGAGATGGTACATATAGCACCACACCTTGAACATTACTTTTGTAAAATTTAAACCTTTTCTTTGCAAAAAATTAAAATCTATTTTTCCAAAAAAACTACATCTAAATTTATAAGAAAAATAATTATAAATGATGTTATTTCCTCATAGTTCATTTAGTTTTTTTTTTCAATTACAAAAGTTGATTGTATATAAAGTTTAACTAAATATTTTGTTGTTCTAAAATTGTCTCCAAAACCGGTTGAACCATTAACCAACGGCCAATACCAATTCGGTTAGTTTTGGCCGGAATAGGGAATGGGTATTGTATGTGTTTGAAGATTTTGTTGGGAGAGCATGTTTGGTTGGTAGACTTTTTTGTTATATAAAAGATATAAGGAATTAAACATAACATGATGGCATATCATAATTTAATCATTTAGAATGATAACCTTATAATAATATAATTAACCTTAATCATGGCGTTGCTTCAAAATGATGAAAAGTTGCAACCATATAAACTAATGATACTATGATTGCATTTTTTATTACATAGGAAGCCACTTGAAGATGTTTTTAAAATGTTAATCTAAGGGAATCCACACCCTAAAATTTAATGACATTACATTAAATTCTCAGATTTTATGACAAGTATTTCCTTTCATTTAAAATTTGTTAATTTGTGCACAAAAATCACTTTTACTTAATGAAACTGAATTATAGTTCAAAACGTGAAATGATGAAAACCTTAATATATTTTTATATATAACATGTTACATTGAGATGTTTATAGAATTATAATATCCAAATTTTAATATTTTAGTGAAAAGCTATTTATTATATCATAATCTAATTGAGAAATGGTCTACATACTTTATTTAAATTTTGTAATGTTATATTCTCATACTATTTTGAATATGTTTTTTTTTTAAATAATTATTGCATCATACAATAATGGAAAAGAATAAAAGAAATTATAAAATAGGATGCATAAATAATGGCACCACTAATGATAGTTGATATGGGTATATGACAAATTATTTGCTTGGCTGGAAGCATGAGGGTGACCATGTTGATTAAAATATATATACTATACTTTTGTAGCTTCCTAGTAAGTGTATGTATGTTCCCTATAGCTTAGGAATAAATTAATTATTAATTTATTTAAAATTGAGTATTAAAAATGAGTTTAGGTATGAAAGTGGTCAACTTGAATTAGAAAATTAGGAGACAATCTTAAGCTGGCATGAAGCCTTTTTGTTCATTTTTCTATTAAAACTTTAAAAGACAATATCATAAATATACTTGAAATATATTTAATTTAAAGTAAAGAAAACAAATAAAAATTGAATTATATTTGATTGAATGAGTAATTTTTTTACTTTTATTTTCATATAATCTATTTAATTGAATATAAGTAAATTCTTATTTTTATTTAAAAAATAATAATAAATAAGATATAGACAAAATAATTCACACTTTCGTCTCTCTTCTGTTTGAAAACAAACTATATGATCTCTCACTTTCATTTTTGTTAACAAATTAATCATTCCATATAATTTTAATGTTAGTCTACCGAGTTAACGGATTAAAAAGTCTAAAGAACGATGTAGTCCTCCATTTTAGTTTCTGTCAACGAGTTCGTCTCTCGTATTTGAAATTTAATTTACCTCTAAGTCTGTTAACTCAATTGACTAACACTAAAAATGAACGGAGGGACTATTTGTTAATGAAAGTTAAAATAAGAGATCAAAAAATTAAAATGTGAATTATATATATGTAAGAGTCAGAGTAATTTACTTTTTAATATAATATGAGAATATAAAAATATAGTAATAACTTTTCATAAAAATGTGCAATGAAATTGTTTTCCATTAGAATGTGGTAGAGGAAATATGTTATTACTTTATTTTCAAATTTTTATTTATGTATAATTAAATTAACAATGTTTAGTTAATCTCTATTAGTCCAAGTTGTCGAAAAAATCTAACATGCACATGTATTGTAAAGCGTGTGCATATCTCTAATCATGATATTTTTTAGGTAAAACCCATGTTATAACATTGTCTTACAAATCTTTTGGTTTTCCCAAGCGATATTCTCAATCAAAAGCAATAATTTCTTATGATCCGATTTTCTGTTAGTATCATACTAAGTTAGGGTTTGTCTAATCTCCTTATGGAAAAATTCTTAGGTAGACTCAGTCCACCACGTCATTCGTGGACCAAGCCAATCATATCATAACACCTCATTAAAATGAGGGTATTCTTGTAATATCATTATTCAAAAGTGTATGTAAATAACAAACGAAATTACAAGAATACCCTCATTTTAATGAGGTGTTATGATATGATTGCCTTGGTCCACGGAT
This sequence comes from Mercurialis annua, assembly GCF_937616625.2. NCBI lineage: Eukaryota > Viridiplantae > Streptophyta > Magnoliopsida > Malpighiales > Euphorbiaceae > Mercurialis > Mercurialis annua. The sequence goes on along the minus strand of NC_065573.1, from coordinate 32,581,946 downwards.
GACGTGGTAGACTGAGTCTACGTAAGAATTTCTCCATCTTATGATTAAGTTACATATAGCAATAATCATATAGTATTTTATTGTTATTATGAAGAATCAAATCTTGAAAATCTCACGTTGTCGAATTATAATATCCATGTCACTAGATTACTTATATATTGAGAATTACATAAATAATGAAAGTTATAATTTGTATACTCCCTCTATTTTTATTTAGTGGTCTATTTAATTAAAATTGTACATATTAAGATAGTGGATGTTTTGTCTTAAATTATATAAATAAATACAAGTATAACTTTATTAGTTAATAAATTTATTGTAACTTGACTCATAAGTCATTTATTAAGAAAGATAAATTTGGAAGATAATAGCTAAATTTATATTGAAATTCTAAATGGACAACTAATTAGAAATAAATATATTTTACTAAATAAACAGCTAAAAAACGGAGGGAGTATCTGTAATTGATTCGACTTACAACCATATTTTGTTAATTGGACAAATTAAAGCTATTATAATATCCATGTCACTAGATTAACATTGTCTTACAACCATATTTTTGTTAATGGGACAAATTAAATTTATTTCTTATATGCTTCGCCGGTCCACTTGCAACACTAAGCATGAATTTAAGATTTGATTTTTATTGATGATAAAAAAAGATCTGATTTTTATTCACTTACTCAAATGATATAGCAGTATAGTTTATGATTAATTCTTGTTATTTATATTTTCATTATTAATTGGCTCCTTTACAATTATAATTCTAGTAATTAATTTGGACTGGTGCACTTATAAAATCATTCTGATATGTAGTAATTGTATATTTCAGCTCAATAAAGCAAAATCTCAAGTTTACGTCCCTCATCAGTACATTTATAAAGAAAATTTGTGAAATAAACAAGTTATCGATATCTTAATTATCTAAAGGTGTGCACTGAACCGATTGTAAAACTGAATCGAATAAATTAAACCAACAATAGTCGGTCTACTTTAATTGTTTTTCCTCTCGTCCATTATTTTGGCTACTATTGTGTGTATAGTAAATATAAATATAAATAATCAAAAGATAGTAAAAGAAGAAAGAAATAAATGTAAAATTAATATAATAAATTGCACATGAGGAAGCATGTTTTCTTGCTTTTTATGGACTTAAAAAGTATCTTTTAATTCTTTAAAATCTTTTAATTCAAAGATGATGCTCATGTTTTAGAGCTTCAAAAGGCTACTTTTTTTTATAAATTATTTATATGGAATTACACCCAAAAAGAAACTGTTAATCATGCTCTTTTTTTATTATTAATACACAAAGCTGCATCCATTAAAAAAGGTGCAAAGTATAAAAAGAGCAAACAAATGGAAATGAAAAAGGAAAAGTAAACTAAATTATTGTTTGAAATACTTGTTGCCTGCTCTGATATCATCAAGAATAAAATTTATTTGAAATCTTTTAGTTTATAGAATAATGCTTGATGTTGCTCAAATTATTCTTTTAAGGATCATGAACCATGCACAAAATAATACTCAACAATAACCACTAGATCGTGAACCATGCACGAAATACTTGATTGAAATTTAACTATTATTTAATTGAGATTTGTATACTCAAATGTTATTTAATTAAAATTTACTCAAATGTTATTTAATTGAAATTTACTCAAATTTAATTATCAGTTGATTAGGGTTTACTGAATATTGATGGACACTGAATTGAAATTTAACTACCTTTTGATTGAAATTTACGAAGACTTAATTGAAATTTAACTGATAAACTTAACTCATACCATACTTATATTTGATTGAAACTTATTGAAATTTAACTAGTACTTGACTGAAACTTACTGAAAGATAACTAATATTCGATTAAAACATACACAAATCGTATTTAAACCATATAAAAAAATGCAAAACTTTTAAGGCATTTTAAGATCTACATAAACTTTATTAATACCCCGTTGAAACCTACTTAATTTAATTTATGATATACGCTATACTATACCTCGTCAAACTCACTGATACCTTATCTAGACCGATAAATTTTTAGGTAGACTCAGTCCATCACGTCATCCGTGAACTAAATCTATCACATTATGACACGTCATTAAAATAATGACACTATCGTAATATTACTATTCAAAAGTGTAAAACGGTAATAAACAAAATTACGATAGTGCCACTATTTTAATAACGTGTCATAATGTGATATGCTAGTTCACGGATGACGTGTTAGACTGATTCTACCTAAGAATCTCCCTATCTACATCTTATGAAACTATATAAAAATTATGTACAAATCAATTAGCCATATCATCAAACATGTAGTGTGCACATTTTTAGATTAAAAAAATAGAGTAAAATTATATAATAACCTATTACTTCAAAATTATTAACAAAAAACCCTTCAGTATAATCATTTTCATCATTAGTTAATGATTTTTATTATTAAAAATAAAAAATATCAATATCAGTTTCCATCATTAGTTTATAGTTCTATTTACATATCGTCACCATTAATATAGGAGAAAACTTATTACGGTTAGCATGTTAAAAAATTAAAACAAATTGTTATGGGCTACAAATTTGTTCTGCAACGCATAGCCCAAATCATTTTGACTTCTGGAAACATAACGAGAAAATTAGGTAAAACACTCTATTTTTTAAAATAATAGTAAATTATACCTCAATAAGGAAAACATATAAAAAATACCTCACCTTTTTAGCACTTTTATTTTTTTACTCTATAGTTTTTTTTTATTATAATAATACTTATTTCTTATTGTTTTTTACTCTAAATATTTTATTTGTACTCTAATATATATCTTCTTCTTTTTTTCTCAGATTTACTCTCTCTCTCTCTCTCTCTCTTTCTCTTCATCTTCTTCTTCTCCATCTTTTTCTTCTTCATTGTTTTCTTCTTCTTCATTTTTTTTTCTTTATCACGCCGTCATCGTTCCTTCAACGATCCGCCATCACTCCGTCGTCACTCCGCCGTTGCTCCGCCTTCGCTTCGCCGTTGATTCATCGTTCTTTCATATTTTAGCGATTTTTTCTTAACTCGTGGTGATTATTACGATTTATTTTAACTCTCAGATCTAAAAAAATTGTTCTTGAATTTTTTCCAGTTTGAGATCTGAAAATCTACATTAAAAACGATTTTCTGTTGAAAAAAACGATTTTCTGCAGAAAAACGATTTTTTTTGCAGAAAACAGCGCTTGATTATCATATCGTTATCACTATGACGTTATCATATCATTATCATAACACCGTAGAGAAAAACGGTTTTCTGTCAAGAAAAGTATTTGATTATCATATCGGTATCATTAACGTTAGCATGTCTGTATCATAACACTATCATATCAGTATCATAATATTATACGATTATGATAATAGTATGATAAGTTTATGATATAGTTATGATAAAGTACGTTATGATAATGTTATGATAATATTTTATGATATTCTTATGATAAAGTTTATTATGATAATGCTATGATAATAGTATGATAAGGTTAGTGATAAAAGGTTACGATACAACAATGATAAAGTACGTCATGATAATATATTTATGATACTGTTATGATAAAGTATATTATGATAATGTTATGATAATTTTTATAAAAGCAGATGATAATAGTATGACAAAGTTAACGACAATAGTATGATAACATACGAAAAATAATTTTTTTTACAGAAAAATTATGATACCGAGATGATAATGTCACTGCTGCTTTTATGATAATATTATGAAAAAATTTGTGATACCTATATGATAATATCACTGCTGCTTTTTTAGATATAGATCTGAAAGATCAAATTGCGAGATAAAATATAATGATACGTAAATAATTAAAAATTTTGAAATAAAATTACAAGATTGAAGATGACGGAAAATTAAAAAAAAAGTGAAAGTGAAAAATGCAGGGAAAAAAAGGAAGAAAGAAAAAGAAGAAAAGTGGAAGAAGAGAGAGAAAAAGAAAAGAAGTGAAAAGAGAAAGAAAGATAGAAAAAAAGGAAAGTGTCAGGTCATGCATTTTTTATGTTGGAGTAAAATCATTAATCTTTTATCATGTAGAGTAAAAATATGATATCTAAAAAATTGCGATGTATTTTTTCTAACTTTTCTGTGTTGATGTATATTATTCTATTATTTTTGTTTTTGAGGTAAATTTGTAAGGAGCCCAAACATAACTACCCCTCGGATTATAAATTGAGAGATTTAGGAATTTACCTCAAATATAAAAATAATAGGACTTTATTCCTCAATAAGGAAAAGTTAATGCAAATACATCACTGTTTAAATATATTTATAATTTTACTCTCCTTATTTAAATGTTTGTGATTTTACTCTGACACATTTCCCACATGATGCACATGCTCTCTCTCTCTCTCTCACTCTCTCTCTCCCTCTCTCTCGTGACATGACGCATCTTATTTGTTGTGCCCACTATAAATTATTTCCAGATTTAAACTTCCTTTTGTTTGTTCTTTTTTTGTTCTTCAGCTTTTTTTATTCCTTCTTTTTTCTTTATTAATTAAAATATTACACATTACTAAATAAATTAAACGTTTTCTTTTCATTTATTTCAGTATTATCAAATATTTTCTAATTTAAAAATATATACTACTATTTAAATTTTTATTATATTAATAGCATATTCAAAAAAAAAAAATTTGATGAATAGCATATTCAAAAATTATATGAACTAAATAAAAAATCACAGTATCACATTATCATATGATTATCACAGCTTCACCTTAGCATTTAATCATTAGTGTATGATATTGCATTGTCATCTTATTATCATGTCATTACTAATATCATATATTGCTGATTATTATATGATAATGTGATGATACTGCTGGATAATATAAGACAAAATCACATTAGCACCTTATCATATGATTATCACGGTATCACCTTATCATATGATTATTACAACTTCATCTTAGCATGTAATTATCTTGTATTATATTGCATTAGCATCTTATTATCATATCATATCAGTACAATATGTAGCAAATTATTATATGATAATGTGATGATACTGCTGGATAATATTAGACAAAATCACAGTATCATATTATCATATGATTATCATAGTATTACATTATCATATAATTATCATAGTTTCAACTTATCATATAATTATTGTCATGCCATTATTAGTATCGTATGTAGCAGATTATAATCATCTCGTTATAAAAAAATTTCCATAATTTTTTTTCATGCAGGTATCATATATATTATCATAGTATTATCATTTTATTATCAATAAGAACCTTATCATATTATTATCTTCACATTATCTCTCGTTATCATAATTTTTATGTATTTTTTTCATATAGCTATCATATTATCATACTATTATCATAATTGTATTATTTAATTATCATCTGGTTATCACTGATATCATTAATTTTTTTATAATTATATTTTCACGTACGTTATCATCCAATTATCACAACCTTATCATATTTCAATATCATTTAGTATCATATTATCATATGATTATCACAGTGTTATATTATCATATGATTATCAAAGTTTCAACTTATCATATAATTATCAATATATCATATTACATTGTCATTTTATTATCATGCCATTATTAGTATCGTATGTGGCAGATTATTATCATCTCATTATCATAATTTTTTTATAATTTTTTTCCATGCATGTATCATATTATCATACTATTATCATTTTATTATTAATAAGAACCTTATCATACTATTATCTTCACATTATCATCTCGTTATCATAATTTTTATATATTTTTTTCCATATAAGTATCATATTATCATACTATTATCATAACTACACTATTTAATTATCATTTGGTTATCACTGGTATCATGAATTTTTTTTGTAATTTTATTTTCACGTACGTTATCATCCATGATAATGTAGTGATAGTCATATGATAATCAGACGTTTTTTTTATAAAAAAAATAATTTTCTCTTCAGTTTTATGATAATGATATGATAATGCCGTGATAATTATATGATAATCAGATGCTGTTTTTTTTGCAGAAAATCGTTTTTTTTTTTGCAGAAAATCATTTTTTTCATCATAACATCGTTTCTTATGCAGATTTTTAGATTTAAAGTTGAAAAAAATTAAAGAGTAATTTATTTACATCTGAAAGTTAAAATAAATCGTATTTATCACCACAAATTAAGGAAAAATTGCTAAAATCAAACATGAAAGGACGGCGGAGCGATGGCGGAGCGACAGAGGAGCGATGAAGAAAAAAAAATAGAGAAGAAAAAAAGAAATAAAATTGAAGAAGAAGAAAAAAATGACGAAAAAAAAGAACCAGTAAAGAAGAAGAAGAAGAAAGGGAGAAGAAAGAGAGGAAGAGAAAGAAAGAGAGAGGAAAAAAATGACAGATGTCACTTAGAGTAGAATAAGTATAATTAGAGTAAAATAATAATAATAAATAGGTATAATTATAATATAAACATGTCTTAGAGTAAAAAAATAAATATATTAAAAAGGTGAGGTATTTTCTCTATCTTTTTCTTATTGAGGTAGAAAATCATATTATTTTCAAAAAGAGAGTATTTTTCCTAATTTTCTCTTATAAATTAGCCCACAAGATCTCAAGACCTCTAAGAAAATGAAGACTTAAAAGCAGTGTGTCAAGAATTGAAATGTTGTGTGAATTGAAAACTGGGCTTACCACAAAACTACCCTAAAACACAAATGTTTTTATAAAAATACCAATTACGCCCATTTATTATTGCTACTAAAAATTAAAAAAAATCCATTCACTTTAAAACAACTCAAACCAACCACCGATCACTTTCGGCCAGCCACCACCTCCGGCCACCGCCCTATCGACGGTTACCGGCGGAAACTGCCGCTGGCCGGTGGCGGCAAGTTAAACCCTAAAAACTAGAACCTAAATAGCAATTTAGAAATCTTAAATGTGATTTTATACCCTAAAAGCCAACTTATAAATATTTTCATAAGATGCCAATTTTTAAAAAATCTTTTCATAAATTACACACATCTCAAAAAACGGATAGATAGTGAAAAGTTTTTAAAAGTTGGTATTTGAAAAAAGCTAAATCTATTTTGAGGTCCCTAAACTATATATTTTTGGTTCATTAGGTCTCTTAACTTCTATTTGATTTTTTCGGGTCTTTAAATTTTCATTTTTTGGTTCATCAGGTCCTTCAACATTTATTTGCCTTTCTCAAGTCCCTAATTGTTTATTTTTTGGTTCATTGGGTCCTTAAATGGATTTTCGTCTAAGGACCTAATGAACCAAAAAACAAAATTTTAAGGACCTGAGAAAGTCAAATAGAAGTTGAGGGACCTGATGAACCAAAAAAATGACAGTTTAAATTTGAAAAAGTCAAATAAAAATTGAAGAACTTAATGAAAGTTTAAGAAACTTAAAATAGATTTAACCTTAAAAAAAGATGTGGAGTGTTTGTAATAATTGTGTAATTTTATCTTGAAAATTTGAAACAACACTACCCATTTCGGGTTATTGGAGCCAAATTTCAAATCACATCCACTCATCGTTTATGTTTCACTGAACCCACCAACTTGATGTCTATAAACATCATGGTCTGAATCTTATAAGAGTGAGCGTGTATATTTAGGAGTCAGTATGGTTGGATTTTATTTCTGTTTGATTTAGTAAAATTTAGTATTAAATTATTCCATAAAGAATAAAAATAAATTTATTCTAAATATTAATTTAAAATTTTAGCTCGATCAACTAAAATTTATCAGTACTTCGACTTGGTTTGATTGATATATATATTTAGATAAAATCATACATGATAGGCAAATTAATATAATTAACTTCTACTATATATAGTTATATAATTAAATATTTATACAGACACATATTAAATGAAATTGATATTTTAAGATGTTTTTTTTCCAAATGGTTTGGTTAACTGACAATAAAAACCAAACCAAAACTAAAAGTCATACATCTTTTTCTCATTTGCATTGAAACTAATTCTTTTTTACCATATTATTTAAATCATAATAAATTTTAATTTTTTGATTCATATTAACAATGCAATTCCTTATTTACTCAGCCTTATTAATTTAGTTTTTACCTAATTTTATATATACCTGCTTAGATGACTTTACTTTATGCGAGCAAAAATGAGATGGGAACTTTTCAATCACAAGATAAAAAAGTTTATAAAACTATCCATAAAATATCTATAATTTTAAAAAGCGCTCCCAAAATTCAATTTGGTCTACCTCTTTGCTAGTTTTGCTTGAAGATACGTTGTTGTTTTTTTTGCGAGAAAACAAAACTCCCGGAGCTGGCAAATAAGCCATTACAAAATTTGAAATGTCCGAAGGGACATTGCCCTCTCCGGACTTGATAATTGCTAGAGATTAGAAGAGAAGATGAGGCAGGAAACCTTCATAAAAACTATCCCTCATTTGCTCCCTGCAGTCTTGGACAATTAAGCTAATTTCATTGCAAGGTAATTTGGTTATGTTGGAATTATTACTACGACATTTATGTATAGCTTTTTGTGAGAATCTTATAGATGGAACAATCACAATTAAAACTGAAAAATCCCAATTAGCCAGTGACATTAGATAGCTTCTTTGGTTGTTAATCTTCTCGTAAAAACACGTATATGACTAATATAAAATAAGAATAAATAATTTTTATTTTTGCCTACAAAAGATATACTCCCTCCATTCCAAAAATAATGATGTTTTAAAAACTTTTAGGTATAAAATAAAATTCTTAAAAATACAAAGTGAGAAGTTTTTTGAAAGGCGTATTTGAAATTTTCTTTTGACTAATTTTAAACTATTTTCTATCATTTTCCCTATAATGTGTAATTATAAAATAAAATAATATTCTACAGCCATTCAAAATCATGTCATCTACCTTCCAGAAGATATTATTTCTCTTTCTAAAATTAGTTTTCTTGTTCTTGCATTTTATAAGGATAATTTTCTTAGATAAACTTCCACCCTCCCAAAAATAATAATATCGTCGTATTGACCGGTCACAAATAGACTTTTAAGAATCACAGAAGATGCAAAGAAGCCAGGGTCAATTATTGACTACGAATTTATAATGTCAAGAGGACAAAACAAAAGAGGAATGTAATAATAGATAGCTCGAATGATTCCTATCTTATTACCTGAGGTGGCGTTTGATAAACTTAATGACTACAATTAAAATTTTAATTAAGTACCGTTAATACAATTTAATTTTAACTTAACTTAATCAACTAAGTTAAAAACCATTAAAAAAATCGTAATTAATAAATTCAGCATTTACTTTTCAATTTTATCAAACTCCATAACATAAAATGAAAAGCACAAACTCACTTGCTTAGTCTCAAATCATGCACAAATTCAGGCTCATGAAGAGCTAAATAAAGATGCAGAACATCACTAAACCAAATCAGAAGACAGTAGAAAGTAATATATGTACCATATTTTGAAACCCAAAATTATGTTGAATAATTAATCTGAGTGGATACCAAGGAAGTAAAACCAAATCAATTTATCAGATAAGCATGTAATATAAAAATTGTGGCAAACGTACTTTTAAGAGAATTCTGAAGACCTTCATATAATCTTTGAAGAAAACCCGGATGACAAGCCCCGACAATCAGTATACAAGGGCACCTCAAGAATTGCTGCAGCCACATTGATCAGTAACTTGATACCTCGGAATTATTTAAAGGCGAAGGCAACATTTTATACGAAGAATTCAGAGGTCTTCCAAACCAAACGGTATAAATTGTCCGATTTGAGCTAGGAAAAAATATTAGCAACCTCTAACTCAATTGCAGTAAACTAATTCCACATAATGAGGCACAGATATTCTGGTGCTCCGATAGGTTCTGGGCGCATAATAAAGGAGAACTCTTAAGCAGATCTTCTTTAGGACATGGGAGGGCCATGGTCCCCCCATTTTTTTTAAATTACTAAATACTAGTTTGATCTCCTAAAATATTTAAAAAATACTATTAATAATTAATTTGATCTCCCCAAAAAGTGTTTGTATTTGTATTATATTTTTGAATTTTTTATTGTTTAATTTAAACTTTTTTTTTAAATAACTTATGTATTTTTATTTTGGCCTCCCTTTTTTCGGTCAAGATCGGCCACTAGTCTTAACACTACATCTTCTAACAGACTAAGACACATTCTGTGATAGGGATAACTTTAGGCCAAACCCATATAGAGGTCCCTGTACTTTACACTTTTTTTTCGGTAGGTCCTTATACTTCATTTTTGTATTATTTGGTCCCTCTATTTACCTATTTTTGATTTTCAGGTCCTTTGTGAGGTTTTTCCAGTCCCTTTACTTACAATTTTTGTTTCCTCCAGTCCCTTTACTTACAATTTTTGTTTCCTCCAGTCCCTTTACTTACAATTTTTGTTTCCTCCAGCCACACAAAAGGACCGAAAAAAACTCATAAAGGACCTGAAAATCAAAAATAGGTAAGTAGAGGGACCAAATAATACAAAAATGGAGTATAAGGACCTACGGAAAAAAATGTATAAAGCAGGGACCTCTATATGGGTTAAGCCATAACTTTATAAGGGTAATTAGAACAGCAAGGCACCTAAATCCTAAGCAAAATCATGTGCAGTTGAATCAATACGAGGAGCACTCTGATGTTCTCATGAAATAATAACAATAAGAATGCACTAAATAATTATCTTTCCAAGGTAAACACGACTACAAAAATAAAAATCACTTCTGCACTTCTTGTAGTGAAATCACAAAATGACCTATTCCATTAAATATAGCAGGGGTAGTAACTAAACTGCATATATTCATTCAGAAAACATTTGAAAGAAACAAGATTCGGCTAGTGATTCAAACTGCAAGCTCATTTACCATCTCATCAAAACTACAAAAGACATAAGTCAACTAGATGCAATATTGAGAAAAAGAGCACTAATTCAACTACTAACAGTGACGAAATTGACTCAATTAGATGAGGATGAAGAGGGCATAAAAATTCATTAGGAGAACTACAAGATACTCTTCTATTTATATATATTCCAACAAAATAAGACCATTTATATACTTTCAAAATTTTAAACTAATGCCAGCTTGTCCAAGTTTGTAACCATGTTCGCAATACCAAAAATGCCGAGAATATATACCACCAAACAATTTCCATAAAAATGCAACTTGAAGATGGTCCCGACTCCCGACTTCCGACTATGGCCTAGCTTCCATAGTACTGAAAAGCAAACTTCCAGAACAACAAAGGAATTGGTTTTTTAAAAGTAAATTGCCAATATTGGAATTCATCTTTAGCTAACCACTTTTGCACATTTTGAGCCCTCATTCGAAGTGCAAATGATTTTAACAACAGATAGAATAAGGCTCTGATACGTAAAAACATATATTCCCTAAGAAATTGAAACTGTGACAGTAGGAGGAATCAGTTGAACATTGCAACCCCACTCTAAAGCCTTAGAAAATCCTTAATGTGCTTGAATTCTTTGTTATATAGACCACATGCATCAGGAGTACACGCTTGTGATCCTTGGAAAGCAATGCTACTCAATTCTTCTAAATAGCACTAGAAGTGCTTAAATCAATAGATTTAACTACAACCTTGAAAAAAGTCCACATAAGAATATCAATAACTAGATTTAAGCACTATAAATTATACTTATGATGGTGTCCCTAATATTGCTCTATACTTACTATTATAGCTATGATTTAATGATAGTGTAGCAGAAAACTCATCAGAAAGTAAACATGCAACCGCATCAACAATTTGACTTGACAAAGCTCAATTGCATGGAGAGGTCTTCCAAAACGAAGATCCTCCATTAAGGGATAAAAAAGAAGAAGACTACTGCTACTCTGCCTCCCATATGATGTAGGGAGGGAAGCCTGTCAAATATATCCAGTAATCATCATCTAGCTATAGTTATAGCAGCAAATAAATCACAAAACTTCTCCACCCAAATTTTAAACTCCGCTCATGATGTAATCGCCTATTAAATTTGTCTTTCTGATGATGTTTACACATTAAAAACTACTACTGAAAATGAAAAATAAAACATACTAACTTACGCCTCCTGCATAAAACCACAAGAAGCAGTAACATGTAAATTTCAATATCAATTTTTGTCACTTTTTACTTTTTTGTTTACCTCTTCCATTTCTCCATCTTTACAAATTTCAGTGATTATAACCCAAGAGTATATAGCAATCGCCCCCCTTTTTTTCACCTCTGCATAAAATTTATCAAAAACACAGTTAAACCAATTCAATTCCAGTTTTCGAATAATTCATAACTCGAACAAACCACGAAAATTTAGTTACCTTAACCGGAGGATCAATTAGTCTGTAAGAATCAGCAGTAGTACCCACCAACCACATTCCAGGAAACGTATTCTGCAGCATCACATGAAGATTATTAAAAACCTAATTCAAAACGAGGTTAAGAGTTCAAGAACACGAAACCAACTCACATCAAGAGCTTTCTGTACGTTCTTAGGACGTTTCTTAGGTCTTCTAGAAGGTCTAGAGCCTGTCATAATGAAAATATCTTCTTCAATCTCTTCACGCGATAAAGATATCCAGAATTTCAATTTCTCCTTCTTCTCAACAGTAACACCGCCGCTTCCTAACCCTAATCCTACTCCTAATACTCCTGATGCTGTTGATGATGACTCTACTAATCCTCTTAATCTCGCGGATTTTGGCGGCTGAAAGTGAGTTGAGTTTTCCTTCTGTTGTTGATGATCATTCACTTGAAACGTCGTCGTTTCTTTGAATCCGCTCAGTATTCCTTTCCTTGGCCTTAATTTCCATGGCCTTGAATTCTCTCCTTCCTCCTCTTCTTCTACAACTTCCTTCTTCTTGTTGTTGTTTCCTTCGTCCAAAACGGTGGCGTTTCCACCTTCCGATTTCTGCGGGCTTGCAGTTGGAGAGTTTTTCACTTGATTAGGTAGGAGTGTAGCGCATGGGCTGAATGAAAACCGCTGTACACGGGCTGAACGGGATCCGACCCGAGGAGGAGGAGGAGGATGTTGTTGTCGTTGATATCGGATGTCTGATTGCGATGGTTCAGGGTCGGATTCGGTTTCGGAGTCGGGTGCAAGTGTTGATGTTGTTGTTGGTGGTGGTGGTGGCGGTGGTGTTAGACACTGACTGTTGCGGTGATTGTTAGTGGAGGCGGTGGCGAGAGTGGTGGTTTGGCCCCATTTGAGCGAGAGAGGGAAGTTATGAAGCTGTTGAGGTTTAACAGGTGCTGTAGCCATTGAAAAAAAGGGAACAAAACAGTTATATAATATATTTCATGTATATATATATAATGCGTAAGATGAAGAAAAGGATGGAGAAAAACCCTAAAATGGGGTGAATGAGAAGGAGAGAAATGGAAGGAGGAGGTGGCGGTGGTGGTGCTGCTGTAAAAAAAAATCTGGGGGCTAAATGGAAGAGAAAGAAGAGAATGCGTCTTGTACTGTGTGCGTGCGTGTGTATATTTGCGTGTAACAGTTATATATGGGCTTTGTTTTGGACAATTATATATGGGCCTTTTTGGTTTAGAGACTGGGCCTCTTACAGTTACTGACTAGATTTAGAGAGCTGATGAATCCATTAATCTCTAAAAAAATAATTTTTAGAAAATCTACAAAACTATCCAAAATGTTAGTATAGTTTAAAAAAAATGCTAATTAGAGTCATTTATTACGCTAATATCTGAAATTTTAAAAAAATTACATTTTGTACATTTCCATTAAAAACGCAGCACATCAGCCCGTGTCAGTCAACGCGCGCAGACGCGTTTGTCAATGCACAGATGTGTCAGCACGACAATTAACTAGTATTAATGTCTCAAATGCATTACAAATACATCTCCAGTACATATCCGATACCTCTGAAATGCATCTTAAATATACCCATAAGAAGCATTAAAGAAAAATTATTGGTATCTTTTATGTATATGGAAGGTATTTCTAACATATACTTCTCCCATATATCCATCAAAATATATGACGTGTTTTTAAATATATCTATAACATATATCATATCAAAAAGATATGTGTTAAATGTTATAAAAATATATAAATTTTGTATTAAGGAAATATATATTTTGTATTATATATTAAAGAATATATACATTATATATCAAGATGAATCTGTCAAATACAGCTTGAACATATCTCCCACACATCTCATAAAATGAAATTATATTTGAACGAGAATGTGTTTGAGCTATTTCGAATATGTATAAAAGATGGTACATGTATAAAATATATATGTGCGAATGTTATATGTATAACTTACGGATAGTTGAAATATATTTATAACATATATTCAGATAATATAGTGGTCACATGTTTTGAAAATTATATAAAATTATATATCAATAATACGTATTAAAGATATAGATATATATATATATATATATATATATATATATATATATATATATATATATATATATCATGCATAAATTAGATATCAAAAATGTATATCAAAAGCATTGAGGTACCACCATTTAAACAATGGCGCATATTATATATAAATTATATATTAAAGATTTATCTAATAAGTACAACTAAAAAACATGTCAAACACATCTAATATATTAATATATATTTTAAAATAAATATATTTGAGCTATTTTTAATATGTATCGGAGATGTATCTCGAAGGCATTGAGATATTACAGTTGACGAGATGGTGTACTGACGGGTTTATGCGTTATCTGACGCGTTTGACCCTTTTTCTGGCGCACTTGACACGCGTGACACATTTTCTAACGCGAACGTACTAACACATGTGACACGTGTCAGTTTTTGAGTGGAAAGGTATAAAATGTAAAAAAAAGTAAAAAAGTACAACATGTAAAATAAAAAAGGCAGCCAATAAGACACTTAGCATTTTTGTAAAAAAATATCTGGTTTTAGCCTTTTTTTTGTAACAAAGGGTCAACGCGTTTCCTGAACTTGTGACACGGGATCATCTAACCTAATTTATACTTTTTGAGCAACGAACCCCAAAATTCTTAATTTTTGGGTCAAACTACCCCATAATTTATATTTTTATTTCAAAAAATAGATTTACGATAATTATATCGCAACAATTAGGGAAGCATTTAAGTACTTTTTTATATTTCTCACCTCCGATTTGTATTTTACGCGTTTTAAAAATATAATTATGGGGTTATTTGACCAAAAAATGAAAAGTTTTGAGGTTAATTGCTTAAAAAATTATAAATTAGGTTAGATGACACTGTGTCACAAGTTCAGGGGGCGCGTTGACCCTTTGTTTTTTTTTATTTTTTTTATAATATTCTCCTTAATAGGAGCATAAGCCCGTTGATACAAGTTCCTGAACTGTAGCCCAGAGCCCATGTCAGAAACCCAAATCCATAACCCGACCCCGACCCATAAACATTCGAACCCGGGAATTGTAACCGCAAAATCGATCTCCAGAAATGCTAATTTGAATTCTCTTTATTCTGGCTCCCCTGCGCCTATGGCACCGTCACCGTTTTCTTTAACTTCTCTTTAAAATGCCATATTTCTTCCATTTTTTGTTCTTAATCTAATATATTATTTTGAAAGAATTCGTTTTCAAGTTTAAAAAGTCGAAAACCAATGGAGCAAAACCTTATGAACGGTCGGATTTCACCTCCCACCTCCGTAAATCGCGGCAGAACCGCTAGACCAACGAGTACGCCTCTCCAGCCTAACTACAGTAGCCGAGCTGTTCAAGTACGTATATCACGACTCTATACCCTTGATTAAACAAAACGAACTTATTTGTTAAACCCTAATAGTTCTGCTATTCTTTTAGGGTTTTAGGCTCAGTATTGTATCTTGTTCAGCTGCTGATTCTATGTTATGTTTCTTTGAGTATGAGTAAATTTGGAACTGTGGAGTCTTGATTTTTGGGATTATTCAAGTTTTAGTGAGTGGTTTTGAAAGCTCTCATGAATGCCTTGGGTTTTAGCCAATGATTATTGTCCCTTAAAGTGGCAGTTTAGTTCGACAGTCACTCGTGTTATGAAAATAATATGTGTGTCTGATATCTCTTTCAGGAAGCATTGGAACACTTAGCATGTGTTAATTTAATCGAGTTATGCAGCGAAGCGAAAGTCGAGCATTGTCGTGCAACTAGAGATTTACGAAGTTGTGGACGCTATGTACATTCTGCATTGATCTCATGTGGGCATGCCTCGTTATGTTCAGAATGCAGTCAACGGTGTGATCTTTGTCCAATATGTAGAATCCCTCTTCCAAAGAATGGCAATAGGCTCCGACTTCGCCTATACTACGAGTGTATAGAGGCTGGCCTTCTTTCTAAAACGTGTGATGAAAGGTTTCAGGAGAAAGAAGACGGAGAGGATCAATTGGCTGCTGATGTTCAACGGCTTTACTCTTTATTTGATGTTGCTCTGGATAGTAACTTGGTTTCTATGATCTGTCACTGTATCCTTTTTATTGCATCTATTTTTCTCTAGTATTCTTCTTGCAAAGGTGGTTCCCTCGAATTTAGTATGACCTTTTCTTTGCAGTGATATTCTGTACATGAATATTTGAATAAACTAAAGTAACAACACCAAAGATATGCTTAAGAAGAATGCAGTCCGGTACCTTTGTTCATGTTTTACGTGTTCATACTTTCATGTTTCCAGAAAAATGGAGAAAAAGGGAAATTTGTTGGAGTATTTACTTCATAAAGCTATATTTTCATTTATCACAGAATAATATTTCTTAACAGAAATCTAACAGATGTAACAGATGTTTGTATGGATGAAAGTGCCGTGTCCAGCGACCCTGTTGTTGCTTTCTTGTTGGACGAAGTTGTTGTGAAGGATTGGTGCAAGCGAACATTCAGAAGCATTTTATTGGAACTCCAAGAGCTATGTATCCTTTTACCATAATCTGATATTAGCATGAAACTACTATTTTTTGCTTCAGTAATTAGGAAATTGCATTCTTCTTAACGCTCTTATAAGATAACCTTGAAGGAGAAGAAATAAAGTCTCAGTCGAATGTTCTTGTTAAGTTTTCAGGACATCTGGCTGGATTGTCTAATGTTCTAGAAGTTTTGGAGTCATCATTTAAGGGTAATCTTTCAGCACAGCTTCATGACTTGCAGATCCTTCAAGAGAGCATTTTGAAGACAAAGCAGGTTTGGTTGCTTGAATCATCAAATTCTTATTACTTGTAGAATGTGGTGTTTTTGTTTATATGTTCAAATTTCTCTTTTAAATTCTTGACTTTTTCCTTTTAGATATATTTCTTGTTCTTTCTTAGGTTATTTATTACATGAGGTCATTTACTACCACTATTTTGTTTTCCTACTGAATAAGTGTGTAATATCTCCTTTATTGTCTTGGAATCCTCAAAAGATTATGGTTTTATCAGGTAAACATATCCATAACGGTCAATTGTAGAACGTAACTTATAGTAATTGCAATGGATGAGTATAATAAAGATTTTAGCTGATCTTGAATTTTGATTGAACTTATATACATTGTTGAGTTCTGCGAGTCTGAATGAACCATCCATCAGTTTGTAATGTAATTTTCTTCGACTTGTAATTAATGGCTGCTTTGTGTGATTGATTCTTTATTTCAGCATATGGAGATTATGAAATGGTGTATAAGGCACCAATTTTTGGAGAATGTCGAGTCTCGTCATGATAACTTTACGTCATGGCGTTCTATTGTTCGTCAGAGAAAATCAGCTGCAACTTCACGTTCTTGGCCAGATGTAGTAAATCAATCTGCGGACTCTAGTATGCAATCTGGTTCCTTGTTCATTGAAGATGCTTTGTCAAATTTTGAGATAGAACAGGGATATATACAAAATATAGGAGAGGAAATGGAACTTGCATCTTTGCAGAAGGATCGGGGGTCATTTTTTAGGTCCAAGATAGAGGGGGTGGCAGGATGCTATCCATTTGAAAGTCTTCGAGCTGCAGTTGATGTGCTCTTTCTGCATGGGAGTTCTGATATGGTGGTTGCAAAGCAAGCAATTGTATCCTTTCTGCGTTGAATCACCTTATATCTTTATTTGTCATGTTTAGGCACACATATTCTTGATGATTGCATCCATTTTCAATCAAAACCGTTTTACTCATTTTTCCTTAACGCAGGATTAGTTACTTTATTACTTTTTTGATCGTCATTGGACAATGCCTGATGAAACTTTGAGGGACATCATAGAAGACTTTGCAGCTACATTTGGTATAACCAGGCATGCATTATTTGAATCGCTGGTCTTTTATCTTCTAGATGACCACAAAGATGAAGCTCTTAAGGTAACTAAACTAAACAAAATTGTGCGTATAACTAATAGCTAGTTTGATTCAATTTTGATTTTTCTCAAGGCAAAACAAATTATACGAGTTCTGTGCGAGGCTATTATTTCAGAGTTGTTAAGCCTAATAAGAAATGTCATTGTCAGTGACATGGTGGACTTTCTATGCTCAGAATTTGACATTGTATGATTTCCATTGCTTTCCCTTTTCCAATTTTTTTGGATTTGTATTTATCTACCTGGTAAAACTCCTTAGAAAGAAAGTAATAGTTTCTGTTTTTGAAAACATAAGGAAAAGAATCTAAAGAGACCAACTGATTAGATTAACACATATGCTTAAGAAAAGAAAGTAATTTCATTCAATGTGGTGGACTACTTTAACCTTTATGCTGAGAATCCCAGTATATTTGTCTACATTGTAAGCATGATTTCTTAAACTGTTTTGATGATTATGTCTCAATTCTAGTATGCTGATTATTCTACAAATTTATATTGTTTAGAAAGCATGTGAACTTCTTCCTGAGATCTCAAGCCCATCAACTCATCCTAAGATCGTTCAAGTGTTGTTAGAGAGGGAAGCACCTGAAGCAGCTTTAATGGTCTTACGGTGCTCTGGACGTGATGGCTCTCAAATGGTTACACTTAGGGAGGCTGTTACAGCAATTCGGGTGAGGGTTGAGTGTGGACTTCTGACTGAAGCATACATGCATCAGAGAATGCTTTGTGCCAAAGTCAAGGAAAAAAAGCGGAAGGATGGACTGCCTGAAGACTCTACCACTAAGTTAAAAGGTGATTACAAGACTTGGGAGGACTGGGTGGAGGTGTTAGTAAGTGAGATTTGTTGTCTTTGCATCAAGATCAAATTGGTTGACCGCATGATAGAGTTGCCCTGGAGCTTAGATGAGGAAAAACATATTCATAAATGTCTTCTAGAATGTGCAATCGATGATCCTTCGTCAACCACCGGAAATCTTCTTGTTGTATTTTATCTTCAGGTAATTTCTTACTACAGTTTTAGCTAATATTTTGGTGTTTGCTTTAATTAACGAGTCTTAATTTCTGAGAAAAGCAACGGTGGTTGCCATGGATCCCCATCCCATGCATATTGACTGATCTGGAAGAATTTAATTATAAGTTGCAAGTAGCATATGCTATATCTACTTAACAAAAGGTGTTCAAATTAATCCACGATGTCTCAAAAGTATGATATAAGACAGGCTGTTATTTTGTAATCTACTTGTGCTCTTGAATTTGAAGTTCAAATGTTCACAAGCTTCATTTGCAACTCAAAATAAGGCATCACTTTTGGAATTTTAAGCCCTTTTTATAGGGCTTATAGTGGCAATAGCAAGTGTGTTTGTTTGTTATTTTGTTTTTCCTAATTGGATTTATGTGATTGTTTTGAAGACCTAAACAGCTTCTAAGAATCTGACAAATGCCTGCCTATACTCCCCAACCATGTAAAATTCTTAATCAAAGGGCTTCACATCAATCAGACTATAGCAAAATGGGAACACGAGATAGATAATTATCAAATCATTGGTCATTTTGACATGGATAAATGGTGTTTTAGATTTCTGTGCTGAAATGAACTCGAGACCTAATAATTGAAGGCTAGATGAACATGGATGGAGGTTGTTATGCTACATTTTATCTATTTTTTTCTTACATCTCTATGAAGCTAGATATGCTAGTGTGATGCATGCCTCTAGCTAGCAGGATAAAATATAAAGAATGAGATTCCATGATGTTTTAATTTTTTGAGCGATGATATTGCTTGTGCATAGTGGCATCCAGCTAGTTAGAGCCGTTCTCCATATTGCTGTTCTTTTCAAGCTATGCCACTTGGATTACCTGATTTACTGTTTGTTATATTACTATTCTAGCGTTACAGATATGGTGAAGCATACCAAGTTGACCTGGAACTTCAGAATGTAGAGCGAGATTTTATTTCAAAGCATTCTGTCGATAAAGAAATTCTTTCAAGAATGAGATCCGCTAGTAACTGGAGAGCAGGACTTGTTGTAAGTGCTTACCTTGTTAAAACCTTTGGTTTTAAATTTTTTAGCTGATTAAATTTTTTTACACGTCAAACTTTAAACATAAAAAGATCCATCGGCTTAAGTTTGATTTGCATGAGTTCTTACCCTGGTCACATTCAATTACAACGATAAACAAGTCAGGGTATATAAACAGGACCAACTCTTCTACAAGCACACACTACATGCAACTTTAGAATCTCATGTTGGCCTGCAGTTCTGTTGGTATACTTTTAACTCTTGCTAAGAAGACAGCTAACCAATGAACTTCTGTCTTTAATTTGGTATTTTTATCTTTACTACTTTGTGTGTGACACATGTTAGTTGTTTATTTTTAGGCATGCCACATGCGTACAATTTGTGACTATTATTTAGGACCAAAATAATTTATATATGAAATTTACGTTCTGTAACCAGGCTAAATCCATTGAGTTGCTACCACAATCCCAACAGCAACTAGCAAAAGCTGGAAAACTATCACCCGACTCCTATAATATATCTGGCGAACAAGTTGAAATGCCAACAAAGTCTGATCTTCCCACAGTACAACTGCCAAATTCAAGCAGCATACTGATTCCCCCATACGATGGTTCCTCTCCTCTTCTGCAGACAAATAATACAACACCATTTATATCATCAGTTCTGGAAACACCAATACCCAGCAAGTCTGTTAACAAGCCTCATTTTGAAGTTGGTAATATTGAACTTTCATCGCGTCCGCATGAAAGGTCGTCTACACAAGTTAGGTTTCACAGGAGTGCGAGATATGATGGAACCCCAACTCATGGTTTCCCTCGTGGTAGTCCAATGAGCTCCACACCATTAAAGGATATTAACCGAACTTCTTCCAAAGTGCTACCAGACAATCGCCTGTTTCATGGTCAAATGGATAAATTGTCTCCAGCAATGGAACAAAATGGGTTCAGTTACATGTCACCGCAAGCACCCAGATCTTCTCACAGGATCACGACCAATCCAATTGCTATGTCTCATGGTAGCCGTGGCTTCCCTAAGGATTCTGCACGCTCTTCTAGTAAAGAGATTCATTCTCTTAGACCAGATGACGGGTCTTGGAACATAATATCTGGAGATGATTTAATGGACACCGGTGCAAGGTAAATGTACAAACTCTTGCAGTTCTATTTTCATGCCAATTTACTGGCAGTATGTATCTTATTTATTTATTTTATTCTCTGTTTTCCTGACATTTAAGTGGCAGAGAGAGGAGTTTCACCAATGAAGGAAATGTAAATGGTGGGCCACGATGGAGGTCTGATGAATCCAGCGACGAGGAAGGGGAGTATAATTTAGAGAAGGCTGTCGGAGGAGCTTCTATTACAACAGCTAGAAGAGGAATCAGAAGAAGTAGATTTGCTAAAAGATGAAAATCAATGTCGGCCATTCTGAATACAAATGATCCCCGTGTTTATGTGTGATTGTTCTTCAAATTAATCCATGATTTTTGTGGGGTTAAGAGGGCTGCACTGCTGAAGCAACATGAATGAACGGTGAAGCAAAGCCATAATTTTGTTTGGTTAAAGACGGTGGCACTGCTAAAAAGCAAGTTTCCCTGTGAGGTATACAAGCATATAGTTAGTATTTATAGGTTGGTGGGTTGAAAGATCCAAGCCCGTGAGATTCAGGGTCAACCTATTTTTTTTTTGTTCTCAATTGTGGGTGGATACTTGATATTTTTGTATCATGGCCAGTAATTAAAATCCTGTATCAAATTTCCCGTTTTCCTATTTTGCAGTTCCCAGAAGTTTTTGCAACTTTTATTCTGTTAACTGTATTTTTTAAGTATGCTGTTGTATTATATTCCAGTTCTTTTTATTTAATTGTGTTCACGTTTATATGCCATTCTCAAATTAAGAACTTGCTCTAGAGACAGAATTTTAGAAGAAAACCAGATAAATAAAATTTTAAAAATACAGGGACCTAATAATAGGTTTGGCCATAAAAACATAATAAACTACAATGACTAAAGTACCCCTACAAGCCAACCTCCGAGTCACTACTTCGTCACCAGAAATCATCAGATTCTAATTCACAAAATCAGTAGCAGAGAGATGAAAGAAGCTGCAAAGCTCCCAGTCATCGACCTCTCTTCCCCTGATCACAACTCTACCGCCAATTCAATCCGTCAGGTTCTAATTACCAAAATTGCAAACTATAAAAAATAATTTTTCATGAGCTTTTGAATTCTGAATTATTGATTTAGACTATCTCTCTTATATAAATTTCTCAGGCATGCGTAGAGTATGGCTTCTTTTACCTTATCAATCATGGAGTAGAGACAGACTTGATCGCTAAAGCTTTTGATGAGAGCTACAAATTTTTCTCGCTCCCATTGAATGAGAAAATGAAACTGTTGCGCAAAGAACACAGAGGCTACACGCCTCTGTTCGCTGAGAATCTTGACGTGTCTTCTCTTAATTCCAAAGGTTCATTCAATTCAATTCAACTGTACTGTTATATCTTTATTTATCAATTATTATCAATATATTGTTTTGCTAGCTTTAGTTGTATGATTGGGATATAATGTAAGCAGGTGATTCTAAAGAAAGCTTCTACATTGGTCGTTTGGTTAATGATGACGTTAACCAGTGGCCTTCGAAAGGTATTGTGCATGACGAGTGATTTGGTTTTTTTTTTTTAAATAAAAAAATGATGATATTTTTTGTTGGAGATGTTAGTTATTGTGAATGTTTTTCGGTATAAACATGGCGATGATGATTACTTAGGTTATTTTGCTTTTGGCTAGGAAATTTTCAGAAATTCTCCCTTCTTGGAGACTTATAATGGAGGCTTATTATAACAGCGTTATGTAAGTTTTTCTGTGTCTCATCTAATACAATTCATTGATTTTTTTTTAGTTAGGAGTTTAAAATTAATTGTTCATTAAACAAGAGGGAATTTTTTATTGGTTGAGTTCTGGGAAGGATAACACTGTGCAGCATAACCAGCTTTTATTGGATACTTGGATGATTATTTTGTGACATAGCCAAGTATGCTCAAAGCCTGATATTAATGTACGGATATAAATAGTGCATTTTATTTGTTGTTTGATGATGCCCTAGATCTTCTGGGAAAAGACTAATCTCGTTGATTGCTCTGGCTCTGAACTTGGATGAAGATTACTTTGACAAAGTAGGAGCTTTATATGAACCAGAAGGCTATCTTCGTCTGTTACATTATCCAGGTGAGGCCCCTTTTGCATTATTGTCTATGAAGCACCGATACAGGTACGGGTACGGGTACGGGGAACGGCATTTTAGAAAAAAATAGGATACGGGTACGGCGGGGACACGGCAATTTTTTTATTTTTTTTAAAATATATATTTAGTCATATATAAGCTTTCAAGATGCAAAAACAATGAATCTTATGTTATAAGATGCATAATTAATATGTAAATTAGTTGAATAATTAAAAGGAGGTTACCGCTGTGTTTTTTTTTTAAATTAAAAATAGGGTTTAGTTTCACTTACTATCTAATTGTATTTGGGTTTGGGCCCATTTAGTTAAATTTCTTATTAAAAACTCATACTAAAAAAAGACTTAAAATCAACTAAATACCACTAGAAGTGTCCCCCCGAAGTGTCCCCGAAGTGTCCCCGGCGTGTCCCCGGCGTGTCCCCCTCTTTGACCAGTCAAAGGTACGGGGACATGCCACGTGGCGTGTCGGGTACGTATCCCCGGCGTGTCCCCCTAAATACGGCACTCCGGAGGAGTGTCGGTGCTTCATAGATTATTGTTTCTTTTTCTCTTTCTTGATGTAATAACTGAACAGCACTGCTGGGATCAGATGCTGTAGCAGGCGTTTAAGGCTGTAAATTATTGTTAGATGGTGATCTAGTTTTCTCTGCGGTATTTTCGATTTTATGAAAATGCACTTATTTGTAGAAGAATACTAGTCAATTATATGCCCATCTTTTCATGCCAGTTTTCTAATAAAATTATCCTTGTAGTTTTTCATTTAAGATGGTCACTTTTAGCAAAAGAAATCTGGAATCATAGGAAGCCATCTGTCTCATTCCGGTATCCCTATCATTTTCTAAGGTAGTTTCACGACCTAGTAGATTTCAAGGTTTTGATCCGAACAAGCCTTTTTTTTTTGTCGGAATCTGAACAAGGCTTAATTGTTGTGGTTTGAGGAAATTAGGATCTTAAATTAGCCCCAATTGATCTAGCAGTTAACGTTGTAGGCTATGAACTTGTTAAATCAGTACTCTCTCTAACTTCAGGTGAACTTGGGTATTCTGAGGAAGAAATATTTGGTGCTTCAGCACATTCAGACTATGGAATGATCACTCTTCTGGTGACTGATGGTGTGCCAGGACTTCAGGCATGTGTACTTTTAGTTTATTCTCTCTTTTTCCCTTTTTAATTTCCTGATACTTACTGCTATAGTTGCTCTTCATAACTGCAAGCTCTAACTTTATGGCCATCTGATTTGGTTTCTCAATGACGATAGGTTTGTCGAGAAAAATTCAGCGAAACACAAACCTGGGAAGATGTGCTACATATGGATGGGTAAGTCCATGATTGCACTATTTTTAATATTTTGGGAAGTATAATAAACCTGAAAAAAGATTAAATCATTAAGCCAGCTCCACTGGTTTTTTCCTGTCAAATAAGTGAGGTCGGTGCCATAGATGAATCTTATAAAGTGGAATGCTTCATACATGTTGAGTGTGTTAGTAAAATTTTCTGTCATAATTAGTTGTACTAATTCATTTCTCTCCTTGCATATTCACTAAATAGTTGGATTGCTTCATCATTTGCATAAATGTCTCTGAATTTGAACTTGCAGGGCCTTCATAGTTAACATTGGGGACATGATGGAGAGGTGGACTAATTGTCTTTTCCGGTAATAACTAATAAAAATTCCATTCTTTTCACATTGAAAGGATTTCTGGAGGCTAAGAAAGCTAATATTTTATGTATTTAATTTATTTCTCAACCTATTTATAAGTGTTCCTCTCCTCTTTTATTCTTCAGATTTTTATATCCTAATTTGTGTGCTCTATAAATCATTTATAGGTCCACACTGCACAGAGTGATGCCAACTGGACAAGAACGCTACTCTGTAATCTTCTATTGGTTTTTATCTTTACTTTCTTCGCATGCCTAGTAATCTTTAACTCAGCTCAGCTAGACCTGCCAATTCATCAGTCGGTCTATCAGAGATTGTGAACTATAATAACCTTTACTATGTGCCCGTACTTTCTTAATTTAGATGATATATTGAAGAAGAAATTGACTGTGTAATTACTTTGGTGGATTGGATGTCGAAGTATTGATAATTTGACATATGTTCAATTAAAATACTGCAGATGGCATTCTTCTTGGATCCAAACCGAAATTGCATTGTGCAGTGTTTGGAAAGTTGTTGCAGTGAATCATGTCCGCAAAGGTAATCTCGTGATCAGTTTAGCTTTTTATGAATTTCTTTTCCCAGGATTGGTATAGTCAATCTAGCAATCATAAGTTTGAGCCTTTTCATCCATTCAATGGTGATCTTTGTTACTTTAACAAAGTTCATGATGGTGTTTTCTGTTAAATTTGGCTATAATACCATTTTATCTTGAAATCTTGGTGATTTAACCTGTAAATGTGCAATCTATGCCGGTCTACCCTTACCAAACACATTTATGAATTTTGATATATATCCTATGTTGCACGGAAACGATACCTGATAAAACAGGAAACACCAAAACGAAAAGAGGAAAACCTATATTTTTTATAAGAAAATGTTATAAATATAAAGTTTGGAGTTCCAAAATCTTTTTTAAAATAGAAACAGAACGCCTTTACTCGACTTTCCGAGCAATATCCATTATATCATTTGAAATCAAGGTCGTGATACATAGTGATACATAATTCATATGATGCATTCTTTTTATTTTATAAAATTTGTATTTATGATACTGGTGTTTTGGACATCCACTTTGGATTAAAGAATGGAGACAACATTAATGGGTTCATTTGCAGATTTCCTCCTATCCGCAGCGGCGACTACCTGAAAGAACGGCTTAGGCTCACATACGGCTCATAGGGTAAATAACTAAATCCTGAGGCCCTGAGGTGTGAAACTGCTACATGATGATATGAACTGAAATGAATATTAGTAGTTATCTTGGCATTCATGATTTGGGCACAGATATGGTGCATGATGCATTTGTTTGCTGAAAGACCGAATTAGGGTTCCATTGAAGTGATAGCACTTGCAGGTTCTTGATGTTACAACGAAAGCTGCGTTAACATTTATTATCATCATATACTATTTTTTTTATTATTCAGCATTAACATCTGTAATTTATTTGGTTATGGAGGATAAGCAAGTTAGTATATAATTTAGGTTTCAATAGTTACCTTTTTTGAAGGTAAAACAGATCAGCTTTATTTATAATCTGCCTCTATAATAATATATATAAACTGAGGTGGGCTACCAGACTATAAACATATACATAGAATTTACAGCTTTTACAATTGCCAAATAACGGGTAATCGAATTTGCTTAGCGTTTTACAAAAGCAAAGGATATAAAATCCATTATGCTTAACAAGATGTCGCAACCAACAATAACACCAGAAAAGTAGGACCGACCCCTACTTGGCTGTTTCAATGCAAGGATCATTTCGTGACAGTCAGTCTCCATTCGAACATGAGTACGCCCCTTGGATTTTAGCCAACTCAAAGTCTACGGCCTCCATCACTCCCTTTTCATTTTTTTAGCAGGTATCACTTCCGACTTCATCTGACCTAACATGTCAATATGCCCAGCAGTTGAATAACGACCATTCTGATTACGGTTGCCTTTGCAATCACCACATCAACATTACAATTTACAAGTGAGGTTTAGGTTCTCCTACGTAGATGTACCGATTGAGCACACATCATTACTAGGCCTAGCTTTAATTAAAGGGCTTTTTATGCTAAATACGACATTTGGCAGAGTCTTTACTTTTATACAGCCCATTTTATTTTTTTACTTTTCCCACCATCTTATTTTATAATTATAACCTAACATCTTAAAATTATATCTTTTATACGATTTTCCCTTTCTGCTTTCAAATTAAGTTATTTTCTCCATATTCTACCATCCTCTGCTCTCTATTCTTTTCATGGTCGCCGCCCTTCATTACGTCACAGTGCCGCTCCGCTGCCGCCTTCATCCTTGTTGCGCCGCCGTCGTCGTTCTTCTGTTTTCGTGTTCTTTTTTTTTAGATCTGAATCAGAGTTTATTGTCGGAAGGAATAAAAGATATTTAATGATTTTAAAAAGTTTCTTAAAAGCATATGATCGGATTTCGAGACAAAAAGATTCATTGTTCTTCTTCTTCTTCTTCTTCTTCTTCTTTATTTTCAGATCAAGAAATTTTATTGTTAACTGTATTTAAGTAATATTAATTTTTTACTATTTAACATATGTAAATATTATCTTTAAGGAATGCAGTATTAAATATAAATAATTTTATGATTTTATGGATGAAAATCTGTTATTTCTGCAGTATTACTGTATTGTTTGTATTTTTGTGTTTCTTTATTCTGCAGCACGATTTGTTGATGATGGTTGATTGATTTATTGTAATGTTTCAGTGTTGTTGATTTTATGTTGATTCTATGTTGATATTTTATTGATTTTAACATTGACAAATAAGATAACGATGTCCGTAAAATAAACTAAAAAAAATAAAAATTTAACTGAGAATACATAATGATATGTTAGTGTTGGACCTTTGTCTTTTCAAACTCCTTTTGTTTTGACTTTGACAATCAACTATGAGTGATCTAATCATGTTTATTAGTGTATAGGAACTCATAGGAACAATCGGAAGTCAATTCGGAGCTCTCTAGCAAAAATCGTGTTTTTGAGTAGAAAGCTGTCCAGTAGCATATCTCGCCCGTGATGGATTTCCATCTCGGGGGCGATATATATCACGGGGGCGACGCAAATATCACGGGGGCGATATTCGAGCTGACAAAACCCTAGTCGACCGTTGGAACGAATCACGGGCGCGACGAACACATCTCGGGCGCGATAAATGAGACCGTTGAAGATCCAACGGATACATTTTTGAAGACCCAATGAAGCATTGACACGTGGCTCTAGCCGTTGAAGGTTTTTGTCTCATTCAAATATCTCGCCCGTGATCCATGCATCACGGGGGCGATATGTGTGCAGAGATCATTTTTTTGTTTTGTTTGTTAGTGCTTTGTTTGGGGATTGATTTGGGTATAAATATAAACCCATTTGCAATGTTTCAAGGTTAGTGATTTACACACCTTGAAACAACAAACATACATTTTTAAATCACTTAGTTTTGTTGTAGTTTTGGAGTAATCTTGGAAACTCCTAATCATTGTGAGTTAGAGTTTAGCTTTGGAAAAACTCAACCCTTGTAGGTTCTTGATTATCCTTGAAAAATCAATTGTGAGTTTGAGATTATCTCTAAGAAATCTCTTTGTAAAGTTGGTGCTTATCTATAAAGCACAATCCCATTTAGTGGATTCTAAAATCTCAATCTTAGATTGAGTAGTGGAGTAGGATCGTGAGTTGATCCGAACCACTCTAAATCTCTTGTGTCTTTAAATTCTCTTTTCCGCTTTAAAGAATTTAAATTTCCGATTCACAAATCAAAAACCGGTTTGCCTTATAACCCAAAGGGTCTTTCAGTTAGCATTGGAAAATAATACAAATAAAGATGTTGAATTATTGTAATGTTACAGTGTTGATATTGTGTTGATTTTCGATTGATATTTCGTTGATTTTAACATTGGTGTAAAAGACAAGAATGATGTTGAATTAGTATAACGTTACAATGTTGATCTTGTGTTGATATTGTGTTGATATTATGTTGATATTTAGTTGATTTTACTATTAACAAAAAATGTCAACATTACAATAATTTAGCAATCGATCAATAATTAAGGTATCATTCTTTCTGTTCAATTTAATTTTCATTTTTTTAGTTTATTTCATGTACAGTATCTTCTTCTTTTTTCGCCAATGTTAAAATCAACCAGATATCAACACAAAATCGACATAATACCAACATAAAAATCAACACTATAATATTATAATAATTCAACATCATTATTTATATTTTTCATCAATGATAAAATCAACAATGTAATATTATGATAACTATTTATATTTTTCAATTTCATTTTTATTTATTTTTTTTATTTCACGGATGACATTATCTTATTCGTCAATATTAAAATCAAGAAAAAAGTCAATTGATTATCAACACAATATCAACATATTATCAACATAAAATCAACAATATCGTAACATTAAATAATTCAGCAATCACACCATCATTAAAAAATCGTACTGCAGAATACAAAAAACGTAAAACTACAACCAAACACAGAAAAAAATACAAAAATAACCGAATTTTAATCCATAAAATCATAAAAATATTTTATATAACATGAAATGATAATCTTTATACATGTTTAATGATGGAGAATTACTGTTATATAAAAACAGTAAATAAAAAAGGAAATATAGATCTGAAAAAGAAGAATAAGAAGAACAATTAATTTTAGATCTGAAATCAAAATAGAACACGCTAACGAGAAACAATGCAAGAACAACAACAAAAAGCTATTTTACAATATCAAAAACAATGTTTTTCCTCGCTGGAATCCTATGCAGATCTTCAGCTCCAACAATGGCGAAAGTTATAATTTGCTGCGTATATATATGAGAGTTGCTTTGAGAGGAAGTTATAATTTGAGAGTTGCTTTGAGAGGAAGAGTATATATATGCCCGTATAAAAGTTATAATTTGCTGCGTATATGGTAGTTTTGATAATGAAAACATGTGTCCGTATAAAAATAATAATATCATAAATGTTGGTTGTTTATGAAAAAAGCCCTTAATTAAAGCTCGATTAGGCTTGCAAGCTCGTCAAGTCCGACTCGAGTTAGTTATCCAATATGTTTTAAGTTGATCTCGAATAGCTCGCAAATATACTCGGCTCGCTCACACCTCTAATTAGTGATAAAGATTGAGACATTGCAAACGTAGATAAATTTTCATTAAACTTGTTAATCGATTGTAAACTCAAAAAGCTTTAGATAGATTTATAAAAAATCAAAAATATTTTTTTTTTTGAACTTTTAGCCTTGCAATTTTTTAAATATAGAATAAAATTTCAATAAATAGTAATATTGAAATAAAATTACTTTTTATATCAGATTAAAATTGATAAATTTAAAACATTCAGGATAGAATTTGCTCAAAAAAAAAAATCATTCAGGATAGAACCAATAAAAACTGAAAAAATTCCTAAATTTTTCTCTAGGGGAAAAAGTTGCTAGTTTTTAAGCCCAAATTAAAACACTACTCCAATAGATATGAATTTTGTGGGATGGAAATTCAATTTGGTGTGGTCTTTCATCAACATCAGATACTGATTGATAGGTACTGTACCCAAAATTATCTACGCCATGTCTGTATTTGGCCATGGAAGTTTGTACAGTGTGTCACTACTCCCCCTCACCAGCTAGCCAACCACGTCATATCCGTTCTTTGTCTCTTCTCCAACCTCCATGAAACGTCGCTTATAAAAAGTTTATCATCTTCTTCCACACAATCATTAGCAGCAGATCACCATGACAGAAGCTGCAAAACTCCCCACCGTAGACCTCTCTTCACCAGACCACTCCTCCATCGCAAATTCAATTCGTCAGGTTTGCATTTGCTATTTCAATATGAGTTCTATTTAATTTCTGGCAGTGATTGAATTGGAATGTTCATTAAATTTGCGTACATTTATCAGGCATGTGCAGAATATGGATTTTTCTACGTTATCAATCATGAAGTAGAGAAAGATTTTGTGGATAAAGTTTTTGAAGGAAGCAAGGAATTTTTCTCGCTTCCTTTGAGTGAGAAAATGAAATTGATTCGCAAAAATCACAGAGGCTACTCGCCATTACTCGCTCAGAATCTCAGTTTTTCTTCTAATTCCAAAGGTTTATAACTGCCTTTTCTTTGTTATAACTCCGTATTAAAGATCATACTCGGATTTATTAGTTCTTTTATGTAATTGAGTTCATGATAAAATTGGGAATGGAAACAGGTGATGCAAATGAAAGTTTCTATATTGGTCCTTTCGAGAAAAGTGTTCTTGAACAGTGGCCATCACAAGGTAATTTTTTTTTTTCAAATTTAGATACTACAGTTATACAATTTGTTTTTATAAGCATATGAGATTATTATTTTGGCTATGAAATTTCAGAAGTTCTTCCGTCATGGAGGCCAATTATGGAAGCTTATCACAGAAAAGTTCTGTAAGTTTGTGATTCTTTATTTTTCTTTGGTTTTTATTTGTGTGTTTATTTATGTGTTTGACATTTAAAACCTGACGACCACTGCATTGACTTTGATTGTCATTCTGTTTGTTTGTGTTTCGCCTGTTCTTCAATTTTTCATCTTTGTCTATTCAACCAAAAAGTGCATTGTTGAATAGGTAGCTTACATTTGGTAATTGCTGCCTTTCTATGAGTTACCGGAGAAATATTTTCTTGGAATTTCTGCGGCTTAGTTAGCTTAGGAGAGTTAGTGAAAGTTGAGCCCTCGGGTGTCAAGGTAGAGTGATTAGAGCCTCTTAAAGGTGTCATTTCACTGATTACTCTTCTTTTTTCACATGAAAGTAGAGCTTAAATCTCTTCGGGTTGAACAAGAGCAGAAGGACATTTAGTGGATTACTGTAGTTTCTTATCATGCATGCCAATAATTTGCATGTTGGAAAACTATTGAGACAGCAAATGCATGGATGGTAAAATTTTACTTGGTGCTACATGCTACTTCAGGTCTCTGGGAAAAAGAATACTCTCATTTATTGCTTTGGCTCTGAACTTGGATAAAGATTACTTTGAGAAAATAGGAGCCTTGAATCAACCACAAGCCATTCTTCGCCTCTTATATTATCCAGGTGGGCTCATGTTAGCTCCTCTAATAGTGTCTTCTTTCCTCTTTCCTGATAAAATGAAATAGTAATTCTGGTTTTGATGGGATGCTAAAGCTGGAGAGTCAACAACAGTAACACTAGTCTAGTTTACTATATAGGCTATGTTTGGCTCATGGAATGGAATAGCCATTCCAAAAGAAATGGAATAGCCGTTTTTTTACTTTTTGGGATGAGTACTTATTCCACAATATCATGGAATAGTCATTCCATGGAATAACTATTCCATGAGCCAAAGCAAAAAATAATCATTCTATACGGAATCGCTATTCCATACTGCATCTGTTCCATAAACCAAACATAGCCATAGTGTTTTAGGTTTTAAAAAAATCAGTATCTACAACTGAGTTGATTCTAGATGATAAATCAGTATCAGTTCACAAATTATAATCTTTCAAGGTCCTGGTCTTTACAGGGCCTGATCTATTTGGTGCAAGACAAGTAGATCTCGCGCTGAACATATCTTCGGCTAAAAGACTTGTGAATTAGTTATTAAATTGAGAAATAAAATTGTTAATCTTAGGTGAACTGGTGCATTCTGAGGAAGAGATATTTGGTGCTTCGGCACATTCAGACTTTGGAATGATCACTCTTCTGGTGACTGATGGAGTGCCAGGACTTCAGGCATGCGTATACTTGTTTATTTCTCTATTTTCCTTCCCTTTTTCTAGTTTCTTGATACTTGATGCTCCATTGGTTTTGTTAACTTCACTTGCTAATTTTATATCCACTTAATCTGATTTTTAAATGATAACAGGTATGTAGAGAAAAATGCAAAGAAACACAAACCTGGGAGAATGTGTTACATATGGATGGGTAAGTATATTTTGGAGAGTTGTCTTTTTACTTCTTTTTCTGCGTGTAGTGTGCTTGTGTCGAATAATTGTTTTGATAAGGTGGTGGTTTCCCTTTTACATATTCAGAAATAACATCAACCTGAAATACAATTAAAACAATATGGTCAATTACTCTTGCTGTAGCAGTCAAATTGAGTGACATAAATGAATATACGAAATTGGATATGGGCTATCTAATCAATTTGAAGCTTAATCATTTTATCTTTTTCTTGAAAATTTAAGTATGATTTGTGGACAATATCTTTGACATGTGGTGTGTGTCATTTAGTGGCTATGCCATAATTGTTTCATTCTATTTTGTTCTTTGGCCTTTCAATTCTTATGGCTTATTCGTTAATGAATTGAATTGTTTGTTGCTTTATCATTCCAACCTCAGGTCTGTAAATTTGAGCTTGCAGGGCCTTTATAGTTAACACTGGAGACATGATGGAGAGATGGACTAATTGTTCCTTTCGGTAATTACATTCCATTTATTTTCTTTTTGGATACTCATGAAAGTTATTTCTCTAATATATGCTTTTACATTCATCAAGGTTTTGTTTTTTGGGGTGTTTTTCTTCTTTGACATGTTCATCTTTTAGTTTCTGAAATTGGGCTGTTATTTATTTGTAGGTCCATATTGCATAGAGTGATCCCAGCAGGACAAGAACGCTACTCTGTAAATATCTATTTGTTTCTACATTAACTTCTCCTTATGTCTTATTCTGTTTCTACAAGTTAGCTTAACATGCTTGTGAGTTCAACCTATCAGGATATCAAACATTTGTGATCTAGTTTGGTGGATTCGATGATTAACAAATTTGCTGGTTAAGAAAATTGTTTGATTCGCATGTTTTGGCTCATTGGTTTTGAAGATCCTTGTGCAAAAATATTTATCTAGATACTTTTGCATGTAGATGTAGAGATTCAAGCAGCACTCTATTAAATGGGTTATACTATCGTGCATATATCAGACCCAGATTATTTCACTTAGAAAATTTTCAAATAATTTAACAGAATATGCTGACGCACAAAAAACATTTAAATTCAAATGTTCTGGAATATTATTAATCATATAAGTGTCAGTGGCATTTGCATATTGGTATCATTTCTATCTCTCAGAATGTTTAAACATGCTGTTCGTTTTATAATTTGTTTTCTTTATATTGAGGGTTCTGCTATAATGGTTATTTGTGTTATTATATTGCAGATGGCATTCTTTTTAAATCCAAACCCAAACTGCATTGTGCAATGTTTGGAAAGCTGTTGCAGTGAATCATGTCCTCAAAGGTATCTCTCTTAATCTGGTTGAATTATTAAGTTGTATGTTCATGCGATAAAAACGTTCTATATGTCGTGTTTTTGTTATCAGCATTCTTCAAATATGCTTGGAAATCCTCTGATAATTTTTTTGGAGATAACATCTATGAGATTGTTGGCAGGTTTCCTCCAATTCGCAGTGGAGACTATATAAAGGAGCGGTTGAGGCTAATGTATGGCTCATAGAGTGGAGCCTGAGGGGCGAAATTGGTAGATGATCTACGGTTGAAAATGTGATGATCTTGGCATTCATAATTTAAGCACTTCATAAATTAATTTTTGTTATTCAGTGTGTGAAACATCTGATATTTATTTGGTTCTATGGATAAGCATGTTTATAATTTAGATTAAGTGGTTATTTAAGAAAAAGTTTGTTACTTATGCTCATATATACCAATTTAATCCCGGACTATTGGACTGCAACTAAGACGGTTTTGAGACACCTTTAAGGAATTGGAGATTACATGTTAGATATATGGAAGGCTGAACTTGAACTGATAGGGTTAATAAGTTTAGATTTTGCTGATTGTTTTTGGATGGCCTAATCCCTTAAAAAATTCCGATCTTATTGCCCATTTTTGATCCTACCCTGACATTAAAAACTTGTCAATTTTACTCTATTTTCGTATTTTATTGTTTTAATTGTACCCCAATTTTTAATTTTTTGTCAATTTTTTTTACTTAAATGATGAAATCATTAAATTAACCATGTTTAATGTTTAAAGATTAAATTTATTTTCATTCAAAAAAATACAAATAAGTCCTTTATTTTTAAAAACTAACTAAAATCATAATCAAATTAAAACTAATTTAAATTCTTAATTAATTTAACTAAATCTAGATAAATTTTAAACATGTACAATTAATATATGCTATACATGAAGAATGTTTTTGAATTTTTTCCGAATGAAAAAGACGTCAATTTAATATTTCAGGTTACAATTGAAACGATAAAATGCGAAACATGGTAAAATTGACAAGTTTTCAAATTCAGGTTAGGATCGAAAAGGAGTTACAAAGTCGAGGTTCTTTTTAACGTATTAGGCCTTTTTGGATGATAGGAAATTTATATTAAGTTATATTTATAATTAAACTAGCAGGTAAAGATGTCTCTTGAAAAAGTATCAATTGACATTGATATTTTTAGGCAAAATGTCTCAAAAATTAGATTTTAAACCTTTTCAATTGTACAACAATCTTGTAAAATCACCAATTTTATTCTATTTTGTATTTTTGACTTTTAAATCTATCTCAAATCATTAAATTGATATCTTTTTTACTTGAAAAAAAATTCGAATAAATTCTTCATGTTTAATATCCTTTAATCTATACTATATATAAAAGCACGGATGGGGGGGGGGGGCAGGCAAATTTATTGAATAATCCTTTTCAGTTTACTACTAAATAAAAGTTTTATAGTCATTAACTAATTAGTTATTTAATTAACCATTATTATAATTAAAGTTCTAATTAGAATAGGTAGCTAAATTATCTCCAATTTAATTTTTAGTATGTATATTGTCTCCAAATTAGTAGAATACCTATCTTTTAGTTTGATTGAACTACAAAATTAAAATACTGTATTTGGTCAATACATTATTATTTAAATTTCTATCTTATTATTTTTGAAGATATTATTAATAAAATTAAGTTAATTATTTAATTATAATTATTATAAAACTAAAATAAGAATAAATTCAGTATGGAAAAAATTTAATAACCGAATATATTATATTTACTTTTACAAAAATTCTTAACTAATTTAATATTAATTATAAATAAAAAAGTGATATAATTATATTAAATTTACTAATATATTCATTGACGGGTTACATTACGAGCCACGTGTATAGCACGTAATGCGAAACTAGTATAATAAATATAACAAAAACCATTATTTCCTGCAAATTCAAAAGATAATAATAAATAATAATAACTTTTTTATTTAATATAAATTAATAATATTAATTTTTTTTTATATTTAACCCAACATTTGAATGCCTCCAACTCCGCCACCGCCCTATTCCGACCTCACCGCCGGCCTCCTACCAATCGTTCGTCGTCCTCAAGACGGATTCGATCTAGGTTCGTCTTGAGGAAGAGATACGGATGAATCAGATTTGATTCGTCATTTATGGAGGAAAATGAATTAGTCCTAGTCTTCCACGGAACTTTTTCCTCCATGGAGGACCACCAGAGAAAGACAAACCAAGTCAGGGAGGGCCGCGAGCTTGGAGGATGAATCTAGCTGGAATGAATTTGAAGGTTTTTTTTATTAAAATTAAAAATATTTTTAATAAATTTATTTAGGTTTATTTAGGTTTAATTATTTTTTTACATTAGTTTAAAATTAATTATGATTTTAAGTTAGATTTCAAAGATTTAGTACTTATTTGAATTTTTTTTGAGTGAATATAATTTTATCCTCAAATCTAGTTCTCTTGAATGATTTAATCCCTTAAATAAGAAAAACGTCCAAAATTGAAAATTCAGGATACAATTGAAAGTCAAAAATACAAATTAGAGTAAAAACGGAGATTCTACAAGACCGGAGTGCAATTGAGAAAACCAAACCGTTAAAAACCGAATTTATTTATTTATTTTTTATATTAAAGTTAATTCAAATATTAAATAATTAGTATGCAAACAATAACTAAGAAATAAAGACCGAACAATACAAAAATAAATATAGATATATTAATTTTTTAAAAGTCATATTTGTTCGATTTTTTTGGTTTTCAAAATGCTCAAATCGAACTGAAAATCAGACATCAAACTTTATCTAAATAGGAATCCAACCAAATCATTTTCACCTAATAATCTAACCAAATAACAAATTTTGGTTAGGTTTGGTGTCTCAGTTTGATTCGGTTGTTGGATAGCCTTAGCTATAGTAGTTTTATTTATTTTTGAATATTGTATTTTTTTTGTTTGTCTTTTTTCGAAAGTTTAC
Organism: Mercurialis annua; assembly: GCF_937616625.2. Classification (NCBI taxonomy): domain Eukaryota; kingdom Viridiplantae; phylum Streptophyta; class Magnoliopsida; order Malpighiales; family Euphorbiaceae; genus Mercurialis; species Mercurialis annua. Next base: position 32,544,523 of record NC_065573.1, on the reverse strand, counting down.
TTTTGTCTTTTTTTTTTAAATTTTTTGTTATTGTTCCTTTTTAATAAAAAATTAATGTGTTAGGTAGTGTTGAATCAGATGTGATTGTGATAGTTTATGATATTAGAAATTAGTTTGCGGACGATGAAAATGCTTAATAGCAAACTGCATTTTATTAGCAAAATAATTGATAATTTAATTTTTGTTTTTGTAAATAAATTGTTCCATGTCGGATTATCGAAAATAAATATAAGCAGTTTCATATTCAATTGAACGAAAGTTAATGAATTTAGAAAAATTTAAACACATATATGTAAAATGATTGGATTATTTAGATTATAAACATAAGCAGAATTTAGATGTGAAGATAAAAATTTAGTGAAATGTGAATTTGGAGGTGGTAAGGAGAATCACTGAATCAGAGATAAAATGGTTTTGTCATTTGTGAGCCACACGGCAAGGCCAAGAAATGGCATAATGAGAGATTTATCGAAACTTGGCCTTTCCAAATAAGGTATGAGTTTGGGGAGAATGGAAATTCAATTTCATCTACGTCACTGCCATGTCTGTATCTTGCCATGGAAGTTAGTGCACTCACCAGCTAGCCACCCTCGTTATAATTATCATCTTCCTTCACATGATCATACTAGAAAACAGAGAATTACCGACGGAAATTTTTTGATTTAACGACGGATTTTAGTTTTTTACCAACGAAAAATTTAATTTACCGACAGATTTCAGCCTTTAGCGACGGAAAAATCCGTTGCTAAAATACAGTTTTCTAGCTGATCGCATGGCAGAAACTGCAAAACTCCCGATCGTAGACCTCTCTTCACCAGACCACTTCTCTATCGCAAATTCCATTCGCCAGGTTTGCATTTAATATTGAATGTTTTTTGTGTGTTTCATTCAATTCTTTCTGTGATCGTTACTTTGCATGCATTTCTCAGGGTTGTGCAGAATATGGATTTTTCTACCTCATCAATCATGGAATAGAGAAAGGTTTAATTGCTAAAGTTTTTGAGGAAAGCAAGAAATTTTTCTCGCTTCCTTTGAGTGATAAAATGAGATTGATTCGCCAAAATCACAGAGGCTACGCTCCATTATTCGCTCAGAATCTCGATGTCTCTTCTCCTAATTCCAAAGGTTCTTTTTGTTCATAATTGTTTTTTCATTTTTAGTTACCTCCTGTAAAGAATTCAAGATCGTACTCTTCGATATAACAGAGTTGATTTATTAGTTCATTTCGGATATGTAATTGAGTTCATGAAAACAGGTGGTGCAAATGAAAGTTTCTATATTGGTCCTTTACAAAATAGTGAACTTAATCAGTGGCCATCACAAGGTAATTTCTGTTTTTTTTTATCATTTTTTTATTTGGATAATCTGTTTGTATAAGCACCTGGATGATTATTAATTTATTACTGATGTTATTCTTTCGGCTATGAAATTTCAGAAGTTCTCCCGTCATGGAAACCAACGATGGAAGCTTATCACAAAAAACTTCTGTAAGTTTGTGATTCTCTGTGGTTTTGTTTTAAATGGTGTTTTTATTTATGAGCTTGAAATTTGAAAACTGACCGTCTCTGCATTCTTTTCGATTACCATTCTGTTTCTATTTCGCTTGGTCTTATATTTAACTTGGTGTTACATGTTACTTCAGGTCTACTGGAACAAGAGTACTCTCATTGATGGCTTTGGCTCTGAAGTTGGATAAAGATTACTTTGAGAAAATAGGAGCCTTGGATCAACCAGACGCCTTTCTTCGCCTCTTACATTATCCAGGTGAGATCATCCAAGTAGATCTTACACTGAACATATCTTTGGCGAGAAGTCTTGTGAATTAGTTATTTAACTTGAGAAAGAACTTTGTTAATCGCAGGTGAACTGATGCATTCTGAGGAAGAGATATTTGGTGCTTCGGCGCATTCAGACTTTGGAATGATCACTCTTCTGATGACTGATGGTGTGCCAGGACTTCAGGCATGTTTATTTTTTATCTCTTTAATTTCCTTCACTTGCTAATTTTATTCTCACCTAATCTGATATTTCAACGACAACAGGTTTGTAGAGACAAATTCAAAGAAACACGGACCTGGGAGAATGTGTTGCATATGGATGGGTAAGTCTTTTTCCCCGTATTGTATGCTTGTGTAGAAGAATTGTTTCGATAAGGCGGTGGCTTCCCTTTGACGTATTCATAACTAATATCAAACTGAAGAGTAAATATTGCAACTTGAAATACAATTAAAGCATTATGGTCCCTTACTCTTGTCGTAGCAGTCAAATTGACTAATTCAGCTTGCAGGGCCTTCATAGTTAACACTGGAGACTTGATGGAGAGATGGACTAATTGTTCTTTTCGGTAATTAGTACTCCGTTTATTTTGTTTTTTGAATATTCATGAAAGCTATTAATCTGGCATATGCTTTTATATCTATAAAAGTTTTGTGTTTGTGTATTTTTCTTCTCTTACATGTTTATCTTTTAGTTTCTGAAATTGAGGTGTCAAAAATTTGTAGGTCCGTATTGCACAGAGTGATTCCAACAGGACAAGAACGCTACTCAGTAATTATTTATTTAACTTTTTCTTATGTCTAATTTTGCTTCCACAGCTTAGCTTATCATGCTGTTCATTTTCTAATTTGCTTTCTTTATATGAGGATTCTGATGTGATGGTTGATTATAGAATTAAAAAATTGCAGATGGCATTCTTTTTAAATCCCAACCCAATTTGCGTTGTGGAATGTTTGAAAAGTTGTAGCAGTGAATCATGTCCCCAAAAGTACCTCTCTTACTCTGGTTGACTTATTATTCTGTTTGTTCATGTGATAAAAACTCGATTTGTCGGGGTTTTCCTCATCAGCTTTATTCAGATATGCTTGGAAACTGTCAGCTTATAAATGGAGAAAACATCTATGGGATTGTTTGCAGGTTTCCTCCAATTCGCAGCGGAGACTACATAAAAGAGCGGTTGAGGCTTACATATGGCTCATAGAGTGAAGCCTGAGGAGCAAAACTGGTAGATGATCTACCGTTGAAAAATGTAATTTACCAGCCGGAACTCATATAATCTTGGCGTTTATGATTTAAGTTTGAGTTACTTATAAATATACCTGTAATTTAGTCCATTACTTTGCATTTATATGCTTCAAATAAAACTGTATCATTTTTACATTTTTTAAAAGGGTTAATTGCAAATTAATACACAAACTTTACCCCAATTTGCAATTACAACACGAACTTTAAAACTTGGCAAATTGGTACACCGATTTTCATCTTTTGGCGAATTGATACACCGAACTGGAAAAACACTAATGTGGACATTGTCATATACAACCACGTGTTGTTGTATGATTGGTCGGTGTACTAATTTACCAAAAAAATGAAAGTCGGTGTATTAAATTGCCAAGTTTCGAAGTTCGTGTTGTAATTGCAAATTAGAGTAAAGTTCGTGTATTAATTTGCAATTAACCCTTTTTAAAATTTTTAATTTTGCAATTATTTGTTGTTGCTATGTTACACTATCAACATGTTGGTCTACCTCATACTATGTGTCTCTAATTTTAGTCCAAATGAGAGCATATTAGATTAGTTAATTTATCTTATATAAATGTTTGACTTTTTTTTATTATTTTAAAACATATTTTGTATCATATAGCTTATGTTTTTAAATTCTTAATTTAATTAAAACATCATTCTGCTAATATATTGTGGATTCAACTCTTTCAAAAAATGTTTTTTCTTCGCAATTATTAAAAACAACTAAAAATACTTTTTTAATGTATATTATTAATTTTTTCAAGTATACAATTTTAAAAAAATTATGCATGTTAAATTGAATTCATTTACAAACTTTTATTTTAATAAAATTTAAAATTAATTATATAACAAATTTTACTTAATATTAAAATAAAATATATTAGAGCATGTTCCAAATATAAATGACATATTTGATCTTCTTCACTCCAATTTGAAAATAATGAAAACAATTGATACTGAAAATTGAAAAATAAAAAATTGGCGTTTTAAAATATAAATTATATATATAAAAAAAGTCAAAATTGTAAAATATTTTTGAATAATTAAGCCTTCAGAATTAATGTTGTAATAGCAAATGTCTGTTAGAATATAGTACTTTTGATATTGCAGCATTGGACTTATTTTCAGAAACAAAGATTGTGATCCTCCTGTGCTTCGCCAATGCAGCAGTTTTAAAAGAGGAATTTTTCAAAGCCAACCCAACAGCTCTAAATACCAACCATTCAGGTTCAATAATTCATGATAACGTAGTAGTATATATATAGCTGCTACAAATCACTGGTTGTCTCCCCCATCCGGTTCGCATAAGATTAATTTAGATAAAGTCTCTGAAACATGATCGCAGGAGCTTTTGTAGTTAGGAACCACTTGGGCAGGGTGGTCTATTCCTTTGCTCGCAGGTTCTTTTGTATTTCTTCTCCTGCCCTTATTAAAGCCTGGGCAATTACGGAATCTATTTTACTGGCATATAGACTCAGACTTTCGGATGTCCATTTCGAAGGAAATGCTAAAAAGATTATAGACGCCATGTTAGAAGGAGCAGTAGTGGATGCGGATTGTTATGTTATTATATATTCAGGACCGTAGAAAACTTAGTGATTCTCTTTCTACTCTTTTTTTTGGTTATGTTAACAGATTATGTAATTGGGTGGCACACTTCATGGCCAGAAAAGCCCTTAGAGAGTATGATTTTTGTTAGTCGGTCTTTTCATGATGAATGATATGCTATCTTTATTGACAAAAATGGTACTTACACTGTAAAAACTAGTTAATAAAGGCCGAGGTTGTAGAAAATACATATGACAATAACAGTTGATTCTTTAAAGATTTTCAGCGAGTGTCAACCTTTACCTTTTTACTCAGCAATTTTAAAAAAATTCAAACAATTTTAGGTTGAGTAACAGCTATATTTATTATAAATGAAATTTTAATTTATTTTATTATACACATTATAGAAATGATATATGTAATAGAAAATTAAAATTTGTATATCTTAATCAAAAGGTTGTGGTATAACTATGTAGCTTCTATCGTATGTTTTGTGATACATGATGACCTCGAGACAAAAAGAATTAGAGGGATACAAATTTATGTGTGCTATGTTGCATAAAAGTAAAAAATTATGATGACCAATAAAATATAAAATAATTATGCAATGTAACGGTTGCGCCATGTCATCGTGCAACAAACCAATGAAGCGTTAGCCATGTGTAAATATTTCATAATAAAAAAAATAAGCAATAAATAAAAATTTCCTATCGCAAATGCTTATTGGCTTGTTGTAAAAATGACGTGGCACATCCATTGTGTGAAATAAACACTCATAAAATAAACAGTACATTCATAATTATAAAGCGGGCATTCCATAAGAACTGATTAAACACTATTAGAAATATTGGTGGGAGTAATTAATTATAAATTGGTGAGAATGTAATAATCCACCCACATGCTTATGAGAGTGTTTAGGTTCAACCATGACTTAATAACTAGAACTAGTTAATAGGTGGTTGAACCTTTACACTTATAAACTCATTTATATTTGTTCTCCTAAGCAATGTGGGATTATCTTTAACACTCCCCCTCAAGTGCAACCGGGACTGAACATCCGGTTGTCACTTGAAATTGACTCCCCCTGAAACTGAAACTTTTTGATTTAACAAGCAGCGGCAACACCGGACCGGGCCGCTGGGAATGAACATCCAGACGGACAACCGGCAAATTAAGAATCCGGGCCAGACCCACTGAAATTTTTGATTTATACGCAGCGGCAATACCGGACCGGGCCGCTGGGACTGGACATCCAGACGGACAACCGGCAAATTAAGAACCCGAGCCAGACCCGCTCTGATACCATATTAGAAATATTGGTGGGAGTAATTAATTATAAATTGGTGAGAATGTAATAATCCACACACATGCTTATGAGGGTGTTTAGGTTCAACCATGACTTAATAACTAGAACTAGTTAATAGGTGGTTGAACCTTTACACTTATAAACTCATTTATATTTGTTCTCCTAAGCAATGTGGGATTATCTTTAACAAACACTATGCTCATTTTTTCAATAGTATTTTATTAGTAAAATTATTTTTATATATATTACTGTTTTCATACCATTAATTGCATAAGTATTTTTAGTTACATCATCTTGGATTTGAATAAGGATTTAGATTTTTAGCACAAATATTGAGCCACACGGCAAGGCCAAGAAATGGCTAATGAGAGATTTGAAGAAACTTGGTGTTTCCGAATAAGGTATGAGTTTTGCGAGATGGAAATTCAATTTCGTGTGCTCTTTCATCTACGTCAATTCCATGCATGCATGTATGGAAGTTTGTGCATTATCACCAGCAGCAAGCCACCCACCCACCTTATATTTGCTCCCTGTCTCTTCTTCAACCTCCATGAATCATCGCTGATAAAAAAATTATCAGCAGATTGCAATGGCAGAAACTACAGAACTCCCGATCGTAGACCTCTCTTTACCGGACCACTTCTCTATTGCCAATTCCATCCGTCAGGTTTGCATTTAAAATCGAATGTTTTTATGAGTTTTATTAATGATGAGTTAAATATTTTTTTAGGTCACCACAATTATCAAATTTTAAAAAGTTACAAAACAGATATCAAATTATAAACAGTTACAAAATGGTTATTGGAGTATTACTTTTTATAAATGGGTTACCATCGTGATGATATGCATGGACAAGAAAAATATATATAGTAAGATAATTTTTTTATAAAAAATAACAGTTCGGTAACCGTTTTATAAAAGATAATTATAGCTCGGTGACCATTTTATAACTTTTTATAGTTCGGTAACCTTTTTATAATAATACTATAGTTCGGTAACCTTTTTATAATAATACTATAGTTCGGGTTTATAATTTGACAACTGTTGCGTAAAATCATTGTAGTGACCTAAAAAGTATTTAACCCCTATGGATTGGATTGGAGTGTTAATCTGTATACGGTTCTCAGGCTTGTGCAGAATATGGATTTTTTTACCTTATCAATCATGGAATAGAGAAAGATTTCATCGCTAAAGTTTTTGAAGAAAGCAACAAATTTTTCTCGCTTCCTTTGAGTGATAAAATGAAATTGTTACGCCAAAATCACAGAGGCTACGCTCCATTATTCTCTCAGAATCTCGATTTTTCTTCTCGTAATCCCAAAGGTTTTTTTTTTTGTTCCTATAAAGTACATACTCTTCTTTACAATAGAGTTGATTAATTAGTTATAATTTCAGTTATGTAATTGAGTTCATGAAATTCAGGTGGTGCAAATGAAAGTTTCTCTATTGGTCCTTTAGAAAAGAGTGAACCTAATCAGTGGCCATCAGAAGGTAGTTTTTGGTTTTTATTTTGGATACTTTAGTTATGAAATTTGTTTGTATTAGCATCTGTATGCTGGTTATTACTGAGATTATTCTTTTGACTATGAAATTTCAGAAGTTCTTCCATCATGGAAACCAACGATGGAAACTTATCACAGAAAACTTCTGTAAGTTTGTGATTCTCTGATCACCACTGCATTAATTCTGATTATTATTATGTTTTTCAATTCTCAATCTTACTTGGTGTTATATGCAACTTCAGGTCCACAGGAAAAAGAGTACTGTCATTGATGGCTTTGGCTCTGAAGTTGGATAAAGATTATTTTGAGGAAATTGGAGCACCGGAAGGCACTCTTCGCCTCTTACATTATCCAGGTGGGCTCATCCTTGCAGTGAACATATGTTCGGTTGAAAGACTTGTGAATTAGTTATTTAGTTTGAGAACTAACTTTGTTAATCTCAGGTGAACTGGTGCATTCTGAGGAAGAGATTATTGGTGCTTCGGCACATTCAGATTTCGGAATGATCACTCTTCTGATGACCGATGGTGTGCCAGGACTTCAGGCATGTGTTTACTTCTAATCTTTTTTGCTTCCCATTTTCTAGTTTCATCAGACTCTATGCTCCCATTTTCTAATTTTAATCTAATTTTTAAATGATTACAGGTTTGTAGAGACAAATTCAAAGAAACACGTACATGGGAGAATGTATTACATATGGATGGGTAAGTATTTTGGAGAACTGGTATTCATAAATAAATAACATCAAACTGAAGAGTTACTATTCCTAGAGCAATATATGATCACTTTCTCTAGCTTGTCGTAGCAGTCAAATTAAGTGATACAAAGATATCGTCCATAAATCATAATTAATTTTTTTAACTAATGTGATATTTATTAATTGGTTATTACATTTGTTTATGCCACGTGTCACACGATAAATAGATAGTTCATAATTCTATATGGCGAACTCGGTTTACACAAAAATTTCTTGTTACTAGTGGTAGTAGCCATAAGTAGTTTTTTTGCCTAAACTCATTTTGAAGTCTTTGCAATGTTTTTTATTTCACTTGGTCCTTAATAAATTTTTACATTTAAATGATCTTTTAACTATTTATTTTGTACACGTAAAACGACGACGTTTTTTTTTAGTTTCATCCACCAAAATACCATAAGTGTACAAATTAAATAATTAAGGGACCACTAAAATGTAAAATATTTGTCACGGATCAAGTAAAATAAAAGCTAATAGTATAGAGATTTTATGATGAGTTTAGCCTAATTTTTCACTTCAATTTGTTCTCTGGCATTCTGATTTTCTTGGGTTATTCGTCAATGAATTGAATTGTTTTGCTGCTTCTTCATTCCAACCTCGCGGGTCTATAAATTTGAGCTTGCAGGGCCTTCATAGTTAACACTGGAGACATGATGGAGAGATGGAGTAATTGTTCTTTTCGGTAATTTACATTCCGTTTATTTTCTTTTTGAACACTCATCAAAAACTATTCCTCTAATATATGATTTATCTTGGTAAATGCTTTGTCATCGTTTAGTTTCTTAAATTATAATGTCAATTACTTGTAGGTCTACATTGCACAGAGTAATTCCAGCAGGACAAGAACGATACTCTGTAATTATTTATTACTTAACATGCTAGTGAATTTAAACATGTTGTTCTTACGGAACAGTTTATTATTTGAGTTATAAAATTGCAGATGGCATACTTTTTAAATCCAAAACCAAACTGCATTGTGAAATGTTTGGAAAGCTGTTGCAGTGAATCATGTCCCCAAAGGTATCTCTCTTATATATTCTGGTTCACTTATTATGTTTTATGTTCATATGATAAAAACGTTTGACCTGTTCAGTTTTTGTAATAGCTCTTTAATTTCGCTTCGATATCCTCGGTCCGATAATAAATATGGAGATACCATCTATGAGATTGTTGGCAGGTTTCCTCCAATTCGAAGTGGGGACTATATAAAAGAGCGGTTGAGGCTTGCATATGGCTCATAGAGTGAAGCTTGAGGAGCGAAACTGGTTGCTAAAAGATCGAGTCAGGGTCCCATTGAAATAGCAATTCCGATTTTTTATATTTTTGAAATGTGGGAAGTATTGCAGCAATAATGTTGTAGGTTTTAAATTTTAATTTATGAGTAATGTTTAAATACACATGTTTCAGGTCAATGAAGTCACGAATCATTTTATCAAAAACAAATAAGTCATGCATCACGATAGTTGCATACTCCATGCCGGTGCTTATTTTTTCGCAACCGATATTTAACGGTGACTATCTTATATAAAATTGATCTATTTTAATCAATAAATAAATCTTTTAATTTTATAATTAATTGATTAATTTAAAGCATTTTGGTTTTAATTTAAATTAAATTTATTTTCATTCTCGTTCTAAATTAATAGATACCGTTTTAATTTCTGTCATATATATGATATTTCCTATACTACTTAAATGCTAGCAATGAGTTTTGGTATACTATGTGCGCCTGATAGAATTTTGTTAAGGTCGTGAGATCAATTTTTTCTAGTGCTAAAAATCTTCTCCCCCTAATATTTAAAAAATATTATGTAAATAATTAAATGATATATATTGTTATCAATTATTTCCTCTTCATTTTATTTATAGAATCTCAATTTTTATTTTCAAATGTCCTATTTTAAAAAATTTATTTTTGAAATAATTTCATATTTTTTTTGCCCTTATATTTTAGTTTTTAAAATAGATGATGTGGAAAACTTGACTTTTATAAATGTTTTAAAACTTAAATAATGTGCAATTTAAAATAAAATTGTAATTAATACATTTAATGTTATGACTAGTTTTTTTATTATTGGTCCATTATATATTCATAAATTTTGATACTTAGCGATAATTTTATTTTTTTCATTTAGATTATCAAAATAATCATTAATAAAGGTAAAATAAAAAAAATAGATATGGTATAACATAAAATGAGAGATTTCAAAGAATAACTTAAATAAAAATACAAAATCAATACAACATTAAAAAAGAGAGAACATGATATATTTCTGTAAAATTACTCATTTTACATAAATAAATGAAATTTTTCAATATTTTATTTTTTCTAAATTTCCTATCAATTTGGGATGAAGATAGTATTTTTTATTTAAACTAAATTATAATTGTACTTTATTTATCAACCATAATATATTTAGTTAAGTGATCAATTAAAAAGAGCTACTTGCTAAATTATTTTATTTTCCCATTTTGACTTTTATATATGTAATAAATTAGATAATTAGATTAAATTGCTTAACTTCATAGTTTTTTATCAAATTAATTTTTTGACACTTTTACTTAAAATTCAGAAGTATTTATAAATTACTCATTATTTATAAAATATTAAATAATTCAATTAATAAAATTTATTATTATGATTTTACATGTTTTCTCTTAATTCTCACATCTATATTATGTTGTAGGTTATAAAAAGATATAATATATCGGTTATATACACATATGTATTTTATATTTGATTGACATAATGCATTATATATTTCAAATTAGGTTTAAACTGCACTAAGTTAAAGTTGGTGTTAGTATTGTCAAAGTAACTTCATTTTTATTTTAATAATTGATCAATATATATGTGGAAGGCAAAATCGGAAAACGGGTTACAAATATCCAAGGAAAAAACTCACACTGGTAACTACCGAAGAAATCTAAAAAAATTTCGAGACATATCATTTCCATTATAAAAGAAGCTAGAACTATTCCATTTGTAGCGAGTGATTAACGCCCCTCGTGATATAAAGAAAAATCAAATCCGTAATATAAAGAAAAATCAAATCCGTAATATAAAGAAAAATCAAATCCGTATAGTCTGTTGTTTTATTATATATTGTAGTAACTTTACTTTTAATTTTAAATTTTATCAAAGACTATATTGGCTTAACAACAATATAAAATTTTGGCAGAAGGTACAAAAAAATCTCAATTTTTTTTTAAAAGTACAGATTAGCTCTTTTATGTTTTTGGGGCACAATTAAACCCTCGTATTTTTAAAACTGAACAATTAAATCCTCGTTTTTTTAAAATTGAACAAAGAAACTCTTTTTATTTTAGGGACACTTACCCCCTTAAATTTTTTGGTAAATATTTTAAATATTAAAATTATTTTTAAACTTTATTCCTATATGATTATGAGAGACATGTCAGCCATTAACGAGTGTTTCTAATGGCGTTGGACGAAAAGAGTTTTTTGTTCTATTTGAAAACAAAAAGGCTTAATTATATCGAAAAAATAAATAACAGCGCTAACCTGTATTTTTATGAAAACTACAAGAGCTTTTCGTATCTTTTACCTAAAATTTTCATATTCTTTTTGATAATTTATGTATTTGTTTTGCAAGTTAGTAGAAAATTAACTTATTAGTTTAACTGTCATGCGACTCATGCCATGCCTGTCAGGCCTTTGGAAGTTTCTAAACTACACTATAAGTTGTTGCCTCCCCAGCTAGCAAACCCGTCATATTTTGTTCTCTATTTCTCTTCTTCAAGCTCTACGAATCGTCACTGATAAAAGAATATCATATTCTTTCCACAATTATTAGCGACAAATCACAATGCCAGCAGCTGCACAACTTCCGATCGTTGACCTCTCTTCACCAGACCACTCTATCGCCGATTCAATTCGCCAGGTTTGTTTGTTATAACTGAGATTAAATAAGAGATGAAAGCATCTAATTAACGTTTAATGTTTTAATGAGTTCTATTAAAATGGAACAAAAGGTCAATGCGCGGCTTTTAAACCGGTCTCTCACGTAAGTCTATTTTATTTTTCTGAGTCAATTAGTCATAAAATTTGTATTTTCATAATCAAATAAGTATATTTAAATTTTTTGCGACAATTAAACCTAAAACTTTTTTAATTTAAATTAACCCTAAAATTGCACACCTCACAAATTTATTTGACTCCGAAATACAATTTGAGGGCCTAGTTGGTCCAAAAAAAATAAAATGTACTTATGTAATTCTGAAAGCATAAATATTTGGTCTAATTGGTCGAAAAAATAAAATGCACTTATTTGATCCAGTATAAAAATTTGAAGGCCGTATTGTTCCTTTTTTTCATTAAAATTTGTATCGGTATTTTTTTTTTTTTTTTTTGCCAAAGATAAAAAATTTGTATCGGTGATTGGACTTTTAATTTGGATACTTTTCTCAGGCATGTGAAGAGTATGGATTTTTCTACCTTATCAATCATGGAGTAGAGAAAGATTTAATCGCTCAAGTTTTTGAAGAAAGCAAGAATTTTTTCTCGCTTCCTTTGAGTGATAAAATGAAATTGATTCGCCAAAATCACAGAGGCTACACGCCATTACTTGCTCAGAATCTCGATGTTTCTTCTCCTAATTCCAAAGGTTTTTTTTTGGTTCATAATAGAGTTAATTAATTATTTGTCTTCCGTAATTATGTAATTGAGTTCATGAAAACAGGTGGTGCAAATGAAAGTTTCTATATCGGTCCTTTAGAAAATAGTGAACTTAATCAGTGGCCATCACAAGGTGAATTTTAGTTTTTTTCGTTCTCTATTTATAAACATCTCTGCGTGATGGTTATTACTGAATTTTTTCTTTTGACTATGAATTGTCAGAGGTTCTACCGTCATGGAGACCAAGGATGGAAGCTTATCAAAGAAAACTTCTGTAAGTTTGTGATTAATTTCGATTATAATTCTTCAATTTTGAAACTGTTGAGACAATAAGTATATATAATTATTTTTTAATTGTGTTAAATGCCACTTCAGGTCTACTGGAAAAATAATACTCTCTTTCATGGCTTTGGCTTTGAACTTGGATAAAGATTATTTTGAGAAAATTGGAGCCTTGGATCAACCACATGCCTTTCTTCGTCTCTTACACTATCCAGGTGTCTTATTTTTTTTTTTATTATTATTATTTAAAACATATTTATTAAGATAAGAAGTTGAATTTTTTTAAAAAAAATAAGATACGAACATTTTTTTTGTAGAAGTGCCAAAAAAAATGTCTAATATGAGTATTCTAGATAAGATATACATTTTTACCTGTCAATATATATATTTTATTTCGACCCAAATAAAAGATTAATAACAAAATTATTATCGACCTATTATTCTTTATTTGTCAATGTATATTCTATTTCGTACCTTAAAAATGTACTAAATAAAATTAATTCATTTTTTTAAAAGTCAACTCCTTATTTTAAAAGTTAATATTGTATTTTTTTTAAAAAGTCAACTCCTAATTTCAAAAGTTAATATTGTATTTTTAAGAAAAGTCAACTCCTACTTTTAAAAGTTAATATTGTATTTTTAAGAAGGTCAACTCCTAATATTTTTAATTTTTTAACTAATAATAAATTATTATTATTATTATTAAAGAATATGGTAGTTTAAAACTAAGATAAATTAAATGATATTATTGAATTATAATTTTTTCTTAAATATTTAATTTGTTATTTCGATATTTAATAAATGTTATTATATGCTGATAAAAAAACTAAAATAAAATAGTTATTAGTAAGTTATTATTTTATAGTATATTTTAAAATATGTTTGATTTTTAAAGTTCTATGAAAGAAAAATAAGTTCAGGGACCAAAATGAACTTTATTTTAACTGTCAAAGGAGAAATTAGTGAATTTGACTAAACGTTAGGGGAGAATTTTATATTTTTAAAATATGAAGATGGACTTAGTAAATTAGGCCATATTTTAGAGAAATTTTAGCGTTTGAATTTATATTTTTCTAAAAAAAATAACTTTATAAAATAGTTATTAGTTTATTTTATAAAAAATTATAATAGTGGTGTATCTAAACTTTTTTAAATTTGCTATTTTAGCCTTTGAACTTATATTTATTTAAAAATTCTATTTTATTATAAGTGAAGTTAATTATTTTACTCGAGATTTTTGTTAATCTCAGATGTGGTGAAGCATTCTGAGGAAGAAATATTTGGTGCTTCGGCACATTCAGACTTTGGAATGATCACTCTTCTGGTGACTGATGGTGTACCAGGACTTCAGGCATGTTTATACCATTTATTTACTTCAAATCTTTTTTCCTTCTCATTTTCTAGTTTCCAATTTCTTTTCTTAACTTCACTTGCTAATTTTATATTCACCTAAAATGAATTTCAATGATAACAGGTTTGTAGAGAAAAATACGAAGAACCACGGACCTGGGAGAATGTGTTACATATGGAAGGGTAAGTCTATTCCGGAGCATTGGCGTTTTCCTTCTCCCTTTCGTGTTTTGTGCTGAGGGGTGTGCGAAAATAGAAAATATATTTTGGTTCAATTGTTGTTTTTATAAATATTTGATTTATTTATTTTTGGTTCGGTTTGGATAATTTTAAAACAAACCAAAACATCTGATAAATAAAAAAAATTAGGCATAAATAGTTGTTTCAATTCACTCCATTATAATTCTCATGGCTTATTCATTGATAAATTGCTTGATCCGTTTTGTTACTTCATCATTCCAACCTCGCTGGTATGCAAATTTGGGCTTGCAGGGCCTTCATAGTTAACACCGGAGACTTGATGGAGAGATGGACTAATTGTTCTTTCCGGTAATAGCACGCATCCAATTTATTTTCTTTTTGGATACTCATGATTCATTTTTTTAATTGCTGAGATTGAGGTGTCGATTATTTATAGGTCCGTATTACACAGAGTGATCCCAGTAGGACAAGAACGCTACTCTGTAATTATCTACATTCACTTAGCTTAACATGCTCTTTATATTGAGGATTATGGTTGATATATTTTAGCTATAATATTGCAGATGGCATTCTTTTTAAATCCTAACCCAAATTGCCTTGTGCAATGTTTAGAAAGTTGTTGCAGCGAATCATATCCCCAGAGGTATCTCTCTTAATCTAGTCTACTTATTATGTGTTATGTCCATGCGATGAAACCTTTGATCTGTGGGATTGTTTGCAGGTTTCCTCCAATTCGCAGCGGAGACTATATAAAAGAGCGGGTGAGACTTTCATTTGGCTCATAGAGTGAAGCCTGAGCAGGAGCAAAATTTATAGATGATCTATGGTCTGAACTCTGATGCGTCTATTGAAGTGATGATAGTAGAAAACTCATTTTTCATGCTTTGTTTACTAATAATACTGTGTAATGCTTCTTTCCGGGCATTAGACCTCATGGGTCACCGAACTCTCTCCGTTTATTATAAAATGAATGCTATAACTAATTTTGTTTCTTTTTTATTATTGAATTTGTCATTTCATTATATCATGAGCCGGAAAGCGATACTAATTTGCTGACCAGAATTAGGATATGCTCCACAACTTACCACATTTGAGCATCATATATATCAACAATTCAATTGAAATAAAGTATATAGTTTGAGAAAGTTTTAGAACTTTTACAAGAAATTATCATTATATGAAATAAAAAAAATCGAATTATTTTATGATTTTGTAGTTGTTTTTAAAAGAAAAAAATTGACAACAATATTGAGTTTTATTTATATTCATTATATAATTTTAAGTATGAGAAACGATCATTTATACACCTTTTCAAAATGTTATAAGTTTAACCATTTAAAAATAGGCTTAATTCCTTAAAAAAAAACCCACCTTATATTTTTTTTCGTTTATACCTTGACCTTGTAAAAACACCATTTATACCCAATTTTGAGTTTTTATGTTTCATCTCTACCCAAAAGTATTAAATTGTACTCTTTTCATTTGAAAAAGAGTTTAAAACAATCCTTTATTTTTAACTTATATACTATTTAGATATTAATGTTATTAATAGTACAAAAATACCATTTTCTTCAAAAAATTAAAAATAATTTTAATTTTTTTATAAAAAAAAATATTTCCGAATTTTTTTTAAATTTTTAATTTTTTTTTTAAAAAAAAAATGTTTCCGACAAAAAAATTTAAAATAATAATAATTTTTTTATTATTTTATAATATTAAAAATATTAGTTAATTATTTGGATGTATTTGATTATTTTTTAAGTTTAAGGATTTATTTGTATTTTTAAAAATAAAAAAAAGTATGTTTTAAACTCTTTTCCAAATGAAAAGAGTACAATTTAATGCTTTTGGGTAGGGATGAAACATAAAAACTCAAAATTGGGTACAAATGGTGTTTTTACAAGGTCAGGGTATAAACGAAGAAAAAGTGCAAGGTGGGGGATTTTTAAGAAATTAAGCCTTAAAAATACACCACCTTTTCAATTTTTTTCGTTTATGGCTCAAACTTTCAAAATCTTAAAATTTTAGCCAATTTTTTATTTTTCAGTTTCAATTTTGTATAAATGAAACAAAAAAAACTTAAATATGGCGGCGGTGGGTCCGAGGTAGGCGGCGGTGGGTCCGAGGTAGGCGGCGGAAGGTCCGAGGGAGACGATGAGAGAGTCGGAGATATTTTATTTAATTAATTTATATTAAATTATTTTTTTAATACATTGTTTTCGAGTTATGGAAGAAAATGATTTATATTTTATAATTCATAACATCAAATAATATTTAAAACTTATAATAAATATGACGGATCTTTTTGAATGTTATTCAAATAGAAAGAGTTAAATTTAATGCTTCAGAGTGCTATTGAAAACAATTAAACAACGTCGTAGTGAAATTGACCGTTTGCGGTGCTATTGAAAACAATATCGGTAGTTTTTCAGAAAAAGTGGTAGTTCGTGTATGAAATGAAAAAAATTTAAACTACGTAATTAAAATAAAAAAACATGTAAAGTTCGTAATTTTTTAAGACATTTAACCCTAAAAAATATAATCAAATATGCCCTGTACATTACTCCATATTGTTTCAATTTGCCTTTTTACCATCAAAAATTCTAGATATTAAGTAATATGAAGTGTATATTTAAATTTTCTTACACTCTAATTTAAACAAATAGCTACAAATTAAGGTAAAATTTATAAAATTGTATAAAAATGAAAATTTTAGAAGTTTGAGACTATAAATAAAAAAAATTAAAAATTAAAAAAAATATATAAAAATAGAAATGCTTTTATAAACCACCAATTTGTATCACTTATTTCCTTCTTACGTGCTAAACTTTTATTTGTTCAATTGATTTTCATAGATACATAGAGTAGTTCAAAAATAATCTTGATTCCTCCCCGCCAATAAAATGGATTAAATTGCATTAAATAAAATGATTTTAAGAAGATATGTTGTCCGAAGGAGTTTGTCTTCAACCTTATTAATAAAATGATTTATACTCCAGTCGATGCATCTGTCCATTTCTTCTTTCATTTAAAAATAAAAATAGAACTGATCTCACCAAGATCTCCAAATCTTTCACCTGAATATTTAATACTGAAATGTAAAACATGATTATTAAAATAATATAGTCATTTTATTAATATGACTACATATTATCAAAATAATTTAGTCATTTTATTAATTAGTGGTGATTTACTTTTTTCTTAATTATTTTTATTCGATAAATATAAATTGGAGATCTGTTACTTTTCTTTGTAAACAATTAGGGGTAATCTAATTTTTTGTTATTTATTTTGATTTAATAAATATACATTTCAGATCTGCTAATTTTTCTTTGTAAATTTATCCCTCTGTTCATGAATGTTTGCATTAAATTTATGTGTTTTTTTTATAAATTTATTGGTCGAGCAGAAATTTAAGATATTATTAATAAATACTTTATTTTTAAAGTTATCTCGCTCAGATTCATTCAAAAATTAAGTAATCACTTGGTAGTTTAAAACAACTATTTTTAATGTTGTGTGTTTTATTTTGTTATTTGGCAATGAGGTTCTCCTTCTGTACTTCTTAAGTAATTCTTTAACTTAATCTTTGATCATGTTTATATTTTTTCATTAATTAATTTTCAGATGATAATAAATTTTTAGAGTCACTAAATTATTGGTTATTTCATTTAAGAAATTTTTTAGCTTGTTGCAATTTAGGCGGTGAACTTCAAAATCATAAAAAGTTTCAAACTATTTCATATCAAATTTAGTCTGTGTGACTATCAGACCATGACATGCCATATTTTCTCTTATATAAATAAGAAGTATTAATTTTTTAGGTCATTCAATTTTCATTTTTGTATAAAAATAATTATTGCTCCATGACTTGATAAAGTCCGGTTGGCACATAGATAAATTTGGTGTGAAATTATTAGAAAGATTATTAGATTATTAAAATATGAGAAAAAAATTGATGATTTAAAAAGTTTGGAATATAAACAAAAAAATTTAAAAAGATAGATATTTTTTTTTTGAAATAAAAAGATAGATATTTTTAAATGGTTAAACTTTCACCAAATGACTAAAAAGGACCAAATCCTTTATAAAAGTTTTATAAAAATGCAAATCTTTTAATTTTATCCAATTTGTTCTGAAACGCATGATTTTATTTTAATTATGTTCAACTATACACAATTTTACTTATGTGGTACTGATGTGTGGCATTCCACATCATCAAAACCGCGTATAGTTGGATATTATTAAAACAAAAATGCATTTCAAGACGATACATATCAAATTGAAAGGTTTGAAATTTTATGAAATTTCCATAAAAGGTTTGACCTGTTTTTAGTCAATTGGCCTTAACTTTAGAGTAAAAGACTAAAAAAGACCAAACCTCTTATAAAAATTTCACAAAAGTTCAAACCTTTCAATTTTATCCAATTTATCCTGAAATGCATGATATCGTTTTAATTATGTACAACTACGCAATTACTCATGTGGGGCTGATGTGTGGCATGCCACATCAGCGCCACATAGGTGCCACATGTGTAAAACTATATAGTTGGACATTATCGAAATGAAATCATGCGTTTCAGGACAAATTGGATAAAATTAAAAAAATAGATTTTTGTGAAACTTTCATAAAAGGTTTGACCTTTTTTATCATTTGCCTTAAACTTTAAACATGTTTTACAAAAATATATGTATACTCTAACAAAGGAACTTTCAGGGAGTATATAAGTCCTTTTTTTACAAATAAATTTATATGATAAAATATAAAATCTATAATATTTTTAAAAATTATTAATTAAGTCGATTATTTGGTCAGTTGTCCTCAGAATGACAAATAAATTAATAGCAATCTTCCCCGGATAATAGTCATCTTCTTCAGAGGCCATCGAGTCCATCAACATTGTAGCTTTCGTACAACAAGAATTAATGGCAGAAGTTGCAAAACTCCCAATCATAGACCTTTCCTCACTTGATCGCATTTCAACTGCCAATTCTATCCGTCAGGTTTTCAATTTTCCTCACAATATTCATTCAAGAAGTTGCATTAATGAGTTATAAAGTTTGAAACAGTAGATTATGAATCTGCAGGCATGTATAGAGTGTGGCTTTTTTTATGTGGTTAATCATGGAGTTGAAGAAGAGTTACAAGAACAAGTTTTTGAAGAAAGCAAGCAATTTTTCTCTCTGAAATTAGACGATAAAATGAAATTGCTTCGCAAAGAACATCGAGGTTACTCACCGTTGTATGCAGAGAATCTTGATCCGTCTACATGTCGGAAAGGTTGTCATCTTGATTCTTCTTCTGGATCTCTCGTAAAATATGCGAAAAAATGGAATATTATAATAAGAATTAATTTCTGTGTGATTGTTCAGGTGATTCAAAAGAAAGCTTTTATGTTGGTCCTCTACATAGAAATGACCTCAATCAATGGCCACCGCAGGGTATATTTTCTTTTCTTGTTCCTATTTGCTTGATTTTGACTCAGAAAAATTGCTAATGTGGATACAAATTTTTTAGAGCTTCTCCCTTCTTGGAGACCAACAATGGAATCTTACCATCACAAACTTCTGTGAGTTTCTTTTTAATTCTGTTTCTTGTGCATCATAATTAAATTCGATTCGCGTAAAAGTCGTTTTTAGACCAGTAAGACCTCTGTTTGAGATGATAATAACAAAATTATAGTCGCAGCCTCAACTAGCAGTTTGACGGTTATTTGACAATCTCTTGTGTTTTTTGATTCAATAAATAAGAAAAGAGTCATTATGATTTATCGATTTCTATTGCGGAATTAAATAGATTTAATTTAATTAATTGAGTTGAAATACATCTATATCTTTTTAAAATCACATAAAAAAAATCCAAATAATTCAAGATGTAATAATTAGAAAATTTGGATTCATTTGACCTGAAATTATAAATTTCTGGATCTATTTGCTCCTAATGAATGAAATTGTACCTAATTGATCCTTACATACAAGTTTGTGGATCAAACTGGCCTTTATCTCTTCAAAAAATAGTCAATTGTGATTCCTATAGCTGCTCATGCACCTTTCAGGTCTGTTGGCAAGAGAATAATCTCATTGATTGCTCTGTCTTTGAAATTGGAAGAAGATTACTTTGAGAAAATAGGAGTTTTTGACGAACCAGAAGGATATATTCGTCTCCTGCGTTATCCAGGTGAGTTCAAATTAGCATTTTATAGACCTAATTTTATTTGAAATTACTAAAAGTTTTATGCATAATCTCAGGTGAAAAAAGTGATTCTGATGAAGAACTCTACGGTGCTTATTCACATTCGGACTACGGAATGATCACTATTCTAGCCACAGATGGAGTCCCAGGACTTCAGGTATGTATTCGTTTCTGATTTATTTATGATGCCAAGAAATAATTTTTTGAGAGCTAAAACTCTTAATTCAATTAAAATTATGAGGCTTATTTTCAAAATCATCTTAAACTTCAACTACGAAGAATAGATATAAATATTAATTTTTTTGAAAGATTTGTGCACAAAAAATTTCCATGAGTCGATATAAATGCAAATGAAATGAAAATTTAAAATATTTGTGTAAACAATCCTCTCAAAAATTTATACTATCATTTTACAATATGCTTATTTATTTATTTTGAATTTAATTTGCTATTTCGTTGATTAAATAATTATTGTTGATTATGATAACAGGTTTGTAGAGAAAAGTTGAAGAAACCACTAATATGGGAAGATGTGTTGCACCTGAAAGGGTTAGTCTATAATTGATGAACTTGTAATTAAATCAAGAACTGAAATTGTTATAAGCAGATCTGAACTGAACTTGCAGGGCATTTATAGTAAACATTGGCGATATGATTGAGAGGTGGACTAATTGCTTGTTCAGGTATTATCTCACTTCTCTTCATTTCTGCCAAAGATAGAAAAAACCTTTCAAGTTATTCAAAAGGAATACATGAGCATTTTTAGTTATATTTTTGCCACTTGGGCTCTTAATTTTTTTAAACAGTATAAAAAACCTTTTAAATTTTCCAGAAAGAACACATAAGTTTTTTTAGTTTATTTTTTCACTTAACCTCTCACATTTTTAATTATTTTTGTGGTTTTTTTCTAGGTGGATGTTTATTTGCACTTATTTAAAAATGTTGCGATTTCGAATGGCCAAAAATAACTAAAAATATTTATGTGCCTTTTCTGAAAAAATTTAAAGGTTTCTTTTACCTCTTTCCTTCCATTTTATATCTTTCTACAGTTTCTAGAAAAATTATGATATTTTTTTGTTCTTAATTCCTTTTTTAGGTCGACTCAGCATAGAGTGATGCCAACTCTGCCACGCTACTCTGTAATCATTAGTCTCCTTTATTAACCCTAATTTTTTTTATTTCGCAGAAGAAAAAATCTAAAATTTTCATTCTTTTCCATCTTCAAAAACAATCAAATTTCTATGACTTTTTCAATTTTAATTAAAAATTTAATTTTAGTGTAATTTAAAGTATTTTATTTCAACTATACATCAACTATAGAAATTAAAATTAGACATATTTTATTTGATCTAGATTATTGCTGCGTCATGTGTTTTTTTTCTTACGCAACAATTATTTCAGAACTAATGGGAAAATTGTAAATAAAAGAATAATAAATTGTAGTTTTTTTTTAAATGCTCTTTAAAAATATTTTTTAAACTTTTTACTCTTTAAATATATTACATATAGAACAAAAATCTAAATGAAAGACATATCATCACAAAAATGGCTCCAACATTAAGACATACAATTTGTAAATTAAAATGAAAAATTTCAAATTATATTAAAATTAACATAATTAAAAAAATGATCATAATTAATAAATATCATTAAATAACATATCTGAGGTACATTATTGCAGATTGCATTCTTCTTAGATCCTAATCCAGATTGCATTGTCAAGTGTCTAGAAAGTTGTTGCAGTGAAGTAAACCCACCCAAGTATGTTCTTTTCTTTACCTCATCTCTTATGTTTCTATTATCTCTACTTTGTTTCATCTTTTCCGTCTACATTTTCAGATATCCCCCAATTTGCTCCGGCGACTATTTCCGTGAGCGGTTCAGGATCTCATACGGCTCGGAGTGACGGCGGCCGAGGCAGAAAAATAGCTACTACATATTCTGGCATTGTGTGTGTAAATGTAATCCAGTAAATAAAATGGCCAAGAACAATGGCCTAATTCTTCAATTGACTCTTATTGTTCGAATAAAAGACTGAATAAAACATTTTTTATAATCTTATGTTCAATTTAGTACCAAAACACTGATTTATTTCAAAATAGTATAAGAACTAAATTTTTTATTCAAAATACTCCTATTTAAATGATTAACATAAATTAAAATGACATGCTATACTATTATATATGTAAAGCGTCATTTCAAATGACGACTAATAGAATAACATTCTAAAAAATTATTTCATTAAATCGTCATATTGAATTAGAAGTGATATTATGTTATTCATATTTGGGGACTCTTTAACAAACATTTACACATGATGGAAATAATTTGTTTTCCACAGCCAAAGGTCAAGCCTGAGCAGTGCTAGTAGTGACAAATGACAAGCTGGTGCCAACCATATATAGTTTAATTAATGTCATTTTTAATTTAATTACATGTTAAGGCCAGCCTTCACTATTGGATCTGTTCTATTAGAAAATTATTTTTTTATTTTCAAATAAAATATTATTGTATCTATTTTTTATTATAATTAAAGAAATGAGATTTTGAAATAATCATAATATATATTTTCACCATTATATTATTCACATATTTTATATTTATTTTGTCTCATTTTAAACTACTACATCGACCTCTAACCTTAATTAATTTGCTTTTAAAAAGGTACATAATTAGCCTTCATTAGATCTAGATCGTTGATCTCTCAGGTAAAGTTTCAGAATATTTTTGTTAATTAATATGGAATCTTGTTTGTTTGGTCGGAAAATTAAAGTGTACATTAAAATTGGAGGAAACACCTTCTTAGATAAATAAAAAAATCTACTTATTCATAAGCTATCGACTTTTAAACTTTTTTTTTTAATTATACCCCGACTTTGTAAAACGGACTATTATATCCTGTTTTGTATTTTCGACTTTCAATTGTACCCTAAATCAATAAATTTACCTCTTTTTACTTAAAAAGGTTTATTCCTTCATATTTAGCATATATTTTAAATAGACGTTAATGTATATATAAACAGTACAATCAAACCTTCTTTCTCGTAAACTTCATCAAATAATAATAATTTTTTTTATTTAATGTAAATCAATTATCAAGTGTTACATCTAAATCGAAAGCATACAACTTATAGAGGAGTAAGAATGCGTCAAATGGGGAAAATGGGTATCAGAAATTGGAGAGCCAAGAAAGAAATTTAGAATGTGTAGCAATTTGATATTGGGTATCAGAAATAAGACATGATGAAAATGACACATGTTTGGTTGATTTTGGACACATTATTTAATTACCCCATAATTAAACAAGGTGTAGTTTTGAATTTATACTCATTAATCTTTGGACAAGTGTTTCCTAAATAGCAGCCAAGTATTGAAGTATGAATTCACTTTGCCACATAAAATGAATCCTTTATATACTAATGATATTATTTGATATTATAATTAGTAAATAAATTTAGTTATATTTTTATAACATATAGTATTTTTAAAATTTTAAGTTTTAATTCAACTCAAATGTATTTGCATGTTCAGCTTATATTATAAATATTATGAAAGAATAATATTTCAAATAGAAAAAACATTTGTTAGGTTAGGTTGATGTATTTTCCAGAATCGATTTTCAGCTAACTTGATACGGTTACACTAGCTGGGTTAACAGCCTGCTTTGAGTAGATGTGTTGGGCTATATCCACTGGAGAAATTGTTTGTTTGATTAATTTTAGCCCAGCTAGTGTAACCGTAGGAAGGCTGCATTTCAATTTTTTCCAGAACAAGAAATGGGCTTCGGCTTTGAAGGGCTGGTGGAAAGGGTCATATCATCTTGATGCCTATGCGGAAACCTGACCGACAAACTTGACTTTTTAGTTTTTACGATGAGCTATTATGTGAAAAAACAATGATTAAATTTTTATATATAAAAAATTTCAGTTAAATTTGATATCAAACAAAATAATATAGTTTCTTAATTTAATTTAAAATTTAGTTTCATTTAAAAATTATTTTTTAAAAAAAATTAATTTGATAAAATTCTAAATTTTAGCTTAATTTGAGTCTAATTTATATTGTCCACTTGTATGCTTAAGATAAAGAGTGAACAGGAAATTTGTTATTTTTTCTATAGTAAGAATGACCTACACAAAAAGGTAAATAAAAATGACATACACAAACATTAAAATGAAGTATATTATATAATGAGAATCTAGATGTTAGTAAAACAAAATTTATATTAATAACATATTGACAATCATGAATGAGCTATAACTCAAATGGTGTAAAAGCGTTAACCAGTTCAAATGGAGAGG
Organism: Mercurialis annua; assembly: GCF_937616625.2. Lineage (NCBI taxonomy): Eukaryota > Viridiplantae > Streptophyta > Magnoliopsida > Malpighiales > Euphorbiaceae > Mercurialis > Mercurialis annua. The sequence continues at coordinate 32,519,426 of NC_065573.1, read as the reverse complement.
GAAACCTTTAAAAAAATGCCAAACCTATACGTTTTGTGTCAATTATAGCTAAATCTTTAAAAATCACCAAATTTAGCCAAACCTTATATGTTCTGTTTCTTTTTTAGCCATTTTTGAATCGAACCGGGTTTTTTGACACCGTGTCGTCCACGTCACCGCCAACTAAGCAATTGGCTGGCATGTCAGCTGAAATATTTAAATAAGGTTTGGCTATAACTGACACAAAATGCATAGGTTTTGTATTTTTTGATGAATAAAACCAATTTTAAAATTAAATAATTAAATAATTAATTATATTATAATAAAATTCATATATATTTTAAAAATAATATTTTTATTTAACGCTAATTAAAAATAATTTATTTTTACTAAATTTAAATAATTATAATATTTTTTTTACATATTTGAGGGATATATAATTAATTTAAATTCTAATAAAAACAAAAAATGTCATATTCATCTTAAAATTTATTTTTTTAAATTCCAGTCGTCGATTCTTTGACACCGCCGCCGTTTGAGACCCAATTGTTCGTCTTCCGACGAACAATCTAAGAGTAATACACAACAAACATACGACAGTGTTCATAAGTCAACTATACACATATAAATATAGAAATAATTACCGAATAGACTGTTTATTTAAAGGACGAGTTTAATTATTCTCTCATTTTTTTCTTTAAAAAGTGAAGCTCATTGTGGTGTAATCAATGTATATCATGATGTTTATAAGCATAAACGCATATGTCATTTTACTCGTCATAGCCAAAAAATTACCTTAATTTATACATAACTATTTTATTTATTACCTAAATCCAGTCATAACAAGATCTCAACAACATTAAAAATACTAAATCAAGTTCAAAATCATCATAAACATTAAATCCTTTCACCAAATTTAATTCAATATTAATTCCTAAGTAATACGTTAATTCATTTTTTTAATTACACATTCATTAAAATTTATTATAATATAAATTTATTAGATTTAATTAGGTTTAATAAAAAAATTAAAATTAATTTTAATTAATATTAAATAGGAAATATTAATTATTTTTAAATATATATAAATTTCATAAATGATATAATTAATTTACTAATTATTAAATTTAAAAATTGGCTTGAATTTAAAATTAAGTTTATTCACCCAAAAAATACCAAACCTATATTTTTTGTGTCAGTTATAGCCAAACCTTATTTAAATATTTCAGCTGCCATGTCAGCCAATTGCTTAGTTGGCGGTGACGTGGACGACATGGTGTCAAAAAAACCGGTTCGATTCAAAAATGGCTAAAAAGGAAACAGAACATATAAGGTTTTGCTAAATCTGGTGATTTTTAAAGTTTTGGCTATAATTGACACAAAACGTATAGGTTTGACATTTTTTGGTGATTAAGCCTAAAATGAAGTATATTATATAATGAGAATCGAGATGTTAGTAAAACAAAATTTATATTAATAACATATTGACAATCATGAATGAGCTATAACTCAAATGGTGTAAAAGCGTTAACCAGTTTAAATGGTGTAAGCATTGAGAAGCAAATTACTTGGTTATGAGTTTAATTTCTACCACTAGCGCTTCTTCTTTTTAATTATAAAAAAGAAAACATATTAACAATCAAACAATAGGTTAACTGATTATATCATACTTTATTTAATAAGAACTTTAATATTATGGTTGATAATTGTCATTTAAATATATTTTTACAATACTGTTATTTTTATCGTATAATCTTTTTCTATAAAATATGAGGATTTAATTATTTATTGAGCTTGTTATTTATTTAATGTATGAAGACAAATTTGTCAAATATATAAGACACAGAGGCATAGGTTTTTCTTCATAAGGAAACTCCCGCCTTATCATAATCAAACAACAAAACGTCAAATTTAAGTTCACCGCCTTGCCGTATCAAGCTCAATACCCAATAAAAATTATTTTACGGACCCACTACTATCGCCACATAATCTTTATCACCTCTCTAAAAACCTGCCATTTGCCCTCCTAATTTAAATTTCTTTCGAAAATCCCCACAAAACCCTTCTTCATTTCTCTGCAACAACAAACTAAAAACCCTAGAAATCAATTCAATCGCCTCCGTCGTCACCGTAACGCTTACAATGCACCCTCACTCCTACACGCTCGATTCCCTCTCCAAATCTCAAGAACTCGCGTCGGCGATCCTCTCATCGTCGACCGCTTCGCAGATCTCTTCAGTATGCGGCTCCATCGAGTCATTTCTACACTCGCACACACCTGATCCTCAATCTCGCCACTTCTTCTCTCTAACTTTCCCGACCTTAATCTGCAAACTCTACGGCTTCTGCGACACACCACCGCCATTAACTCCAAACGGACCTCATTTCACCACGTCATCCCCGTCTTCTAACGGATGGATTGATGTCGTTTATCAATCAAACGACACTGATCTTGCCTCTAAAGTTTTCAACCTGCTATCTCCGAACGGTGTCCTTTTCCAATCAATTTCAGCCGTTGATCGTCAATCGCTTGTTAAATACGTATTCCCGGTGGAGCGGTTGCCGGAGTGGACTAGGTTATTGCTGTCGAGTGAAAAGGATTGTGACGTGTTAAACAATCTTTGCCCTTCTCTTAGAGGTAAAATTAAAGAGGATTCAGTTAAAGGTGCTTCTTTATATTACCAGGTTCAGCTGAATGTTTTCGAGTATTTCATGTTTTGGTTTGCTTATTACCCGATTATGAAAGGAAATTGTGAAAATTTTAATAGTAATAATAATTTTACACTAAAAAGCAGGGTTAAGAAGTCAAACTTGGAGAATTGGACTAAATCGATTACCGGACTTTCGATTTCGAAGCGTGGAAATGAACAGAAATTGGAATGCAATTTATATTTGAGGCTTTTATATGCATATTTGCGTGCTTTTGTTCCTGTTTCTGATTTAGGTTCGCATAATCTGCCTTATCATAGTTCACTCTTGCACTATGGGTGTGTGACAAATGATGGGTTAAATGATGGGTATGAGGCAGTATCGTTGAGAGCTGCGTTTATAGTTGATACATTGGTGAACTATTGGTTGGTTGATACTGATTTCTCGCCGTTGAATGTTAATGTTAGTAAAATATTTGGGTTGTCATTTCCGCTGAGGTCAGTTTTAGGTGAGACTCCTCCTACACCTAATCTTGGCGAGGTGGTGAAATTGTTGGTTAGGTACTTGAATTTGAGTGCAAATGTGGTTAAAGAGGGTACTGACCGCGTGGGTAGTGCTAATTGGAACAGGGTATCGTTGAGTTCATTTGATGTGAAATCAACTGATTTTGCTGCCTCTGTGAATGATTCTCTTTTATATATGGACGGCTCGTGGAATTTGAGGATTCAAAGACCATTGTATAGGTTTATCTTGAGGACCTTTTTATTCTGTCCGGTGGAAACTACTATAAAGAATGCTTCACAGGTGTTTGGGATTTGGATTAGTTACTTGGAACCATGGAAGAATGGATTCGATGATTTTGCGGAGCTTGATTCTATTGTTGGTGAATTAGGGAAAGATGTGAAGAAAGAAAACTACAGGAGGAATGAGAATGGATATTCATCTTTGTGGCAGCACTATATATTGTCTAATTACTTGTACTATAGCTCCTTGGTTATGCATTTCATTGGGTTTGCACACAAGTTTCTTCATGCTGATCCAGAAGTGATAGTCCAGATGGTGTTGCAGGTATGCAACTGAAATAAATAATTAATACACGTCCTTGTTCTTTTTCCGGTTATATTACTTTTTTTGGGTAGTACATTACGGATTTCAATTGTCTGTTCAATTATGTTTCACTCTCTTTGTTGATAAGGTTGGATAAATTATGAGACTAGTTAGGTTGCTTAGATTCTATAATTTTGAAATTGATTTCTAGGCCCCTAGTTGTCTTCTATCCTTGAGCGAGAACAGTTCCCAGTCTCTGGGTGCATTTCTTCAGTAATACTGTATTTTAGGTAAACTATGTCACTACTGATAAGGCTAGCTAAATCAAGAGTCCGTGTATAACTATTGATCATGATTGAATTTATAGACTATTGGAAGAAATGGTATTTTTTTGTGGTTATATCGGTCCTTTTTACCATAACTTACTTAAATGTGGATAGGAAGACTATGCCTTCCTTGGAAAAGTTCAGTATTTATCAAATCAAGATTCATATGAGCAGTCATATAAGAATGTAAATTTAGCTTTGGACATTCAGTTTATGTTATTTAGATTTTGCTTATACAAATTTTTGTATTCTGCATTTATGGCAGGTTATGAAAATACTGACATCATCCCAGGAGTTGACTGATCTAATAAAGAATGTGGATGCTGTTTTTCATTCCAAACAATCCGGAGTAGGGAAGTCAATACGTAACGGCTTACATAAATACATTACTTTAATTCGTGAACAATTGCAGGTAGAATCTTCTCTCCCTCTCTCTCTCTGTGGATGTGTGTGTGTCTGCTTTCTTGCCTTGTTTTCCTATTAAATGGTAATGAAGGTTTTTCAGGTTGAAAAGTTAATTGGATGTATATTGAAAGCCATCAATAATTGGAATGCCCTTGTAGTTTTGAACCACATATGTTTTGTATCAATTTGCTTCCTGCATATTGCTAGAGATTTGAGTGTTATAGTCGCTTAGATATTTTTGTTTCATTTATTTACTTCTGGTGCTAGGATTGGGAGGATGGTTTATGCGAAAGTGATGCTGATGGATCTTTCTTGCATGAGAACTGGAATAAGGATCTAAGACTCTTTAGCAATGGAGAAGATGGTGGGCAACAGCTCCTTCAGGTTTTTACACTTGCTTTGTGTTACTCTCATCTCCATATTATTAGGTATATTATCCTTGTACTTCATTATATCTAGGATCTCATTCTAATTTTATCATTGCAGCTGTTCATATTGCGCGCTGAAGCTGAGTTGCAAGCAAACTATGGTGATAACCTTGCCCACAACCTTCAGCTTATTGATTCACTGAAGGCACAATTAAGCTACTTATTTGGTGATTCAACCGTCAGACGGCTTTCATTTACTCCAGAAACGAAACAATGCGATCAATCAAGGGATGAATTGTTCAAGCCCAGAAGATCCGGCAACCAGGCATGGGCTGATGTAAAATACAAGGGTGACTGGATGAAGCGGCCCATATCTGATGATGAGGTTTCATGGCTTGCAAAATTGCTAGTGTGGTTGTCTGATAAGCTGAATGATAGTCTTGGATTGAATCAAGCACAATGCAGTGACATAGTCCCCGAATGGTCAGAGAAGCTGAATGATAGTCTTGGGCTGAATCAAGCACAAAGCAGTGACATAGTCCCCAAATGGTCATACGTGGAGGTGTCGAGTGACATGGAAAATGTGTGTGGGCCCACTGATACGATAAAGCTGATGTTGTGTGCTATTGGTTCTTGGTTTCTGGCACTGTGTGCTGCAGCAACAAGATTTATGAGACAACATGGTCTGCGGGTAAATCTCAGGATGCTGGCTTCAAAGAAGATCGTGATGGTGTTGCTCATCTCTGTTATATTCAGTGTACTGAAAAGAGCTTTTGGAATGTTTTATAGAGTGTAGATAAGAGTGAATAAACTAGAATACTATGGAAAATGTGAAAAATCCGAGATTGCACAGTTTTTGTAACACAAAATGGAAAGAAAAAAACCTAAAGAAAGAAAGAAAAGTAGGAGTATGATTTATTTTCAGGTTTTGCTTCATACAGTTTTTTTCTTTGGAATTTTTTTGTATTCTCCTTGTAAATGATCATGACATGCAATATGAAAAATTGGCAGTTTTCTTGAATTTCTATTTGCACCCAATATGTTGCAAGTGAAATTGGATTAATCTGATGTTTCTGATTGGTATGCTCAGTATAGTATATATAGATTGGATAGCCAGGTTCAGCTTTGAGGTCTCTAAAGAAGAAAAGTAAATAAACAAAATATTCAAATAATATCATTCAATTAGAATGCAATCGACCATATTTACCTAGCATATTTCTATGCCTGAATAGCTTCATGAGTTAAATGTATCTGTGTTGAATTCCTGTGTGTTCACATCATTAGTATATACAAATAAAATCTCCATACTCAATACTTGCTGGTCAATGGATGCAGCAGTACTTGCTACGTTGGAAGAAAATTGAAGCAAGAAACAGACCCCGGTGCGATCATTGTGACAACTCGCGGCCAAGGCTGCTGTCGTCAGCAATCACAAGTATTTTGTTCGCTATTCAGAAAAAAAACAGTAATCATGTGTGCTTGCAGCAGCCTCAGTTTTGAACTTATTCAAATTGAGGCAAAGAAGTTGAAACCAACCGTCGTTTGAAACTGAAGATGATGCGAAATATATCTCGTCTGTAAATCGAACCAACCCCAGCGCATCAAACAAATGATATTCATATAGTGGTCATAGTCTCACCTGCCCCGACATAATCTTCATTCTATTCAGTTCACGGAGAAGACAACTATTCTTTGCTAGTGATGTACTGTAATGAATATTGATTACTTGGACTCTGAAATTTGAACCTGGTTAATCCTGCTAAACCAGATGGAATGCAGAATCATGTGGAATAAATCGTATCTGAGCGGCCTTGGATTCCAAAGAAAATGTCTCTGCAGCATCTTTAAATTAGTCAGCATTGTCAGGTACCTTTTTAACGGAACAGCCACTAGAATCTCCTTCAGTTTCGGAATATCCTTCTCAGCCACAACGATAGAAAAGGCGTTCCAGTCTAATACATCACTGAAAGGAAGAGCAAAATTATCTGCAATGATAACTGGAACACATTCGTAATAAATTGCCTCAACAATTCGAGGGCTATTCACTTCATGCCCCATCGGACATATACAGTATCGACTAGATTTCATATGTTGAACATAACTCATCTTTCGTGATATTCTACCTGGTAAAGGACCATATATTTTCATGTCTTCATCTTTGTTTAGCCAGTGTTTAAGAAGAATTGGACGGACCCTACCGTGCATGTTTCCAGCAAAGAAAGCAAGGATTGGACGCTGTGATACTCTTATTCCTCCACCAACATTTTTAAGAGGTCTCCTAGGAGTCCTTATTGTTGTTTCAGGAAGGGAAACGTCCTTGCTAGGATCGAAAATACCTTCAGATGCATCAGCATTGCATAGAGCTTTTATTGTATTTTTTGTTAGTTCCTTGTGCATGGTCAAAGTGTATGGACCCTGCAATTTACACCACATGATTACATGATTCCAAGGTAAGTCATCAAGTGTTTCAACAAAGAAATAATAAATGTGATCTTGACAGTAACCAGTAGCAGTAATAATGAATTGACATAGACTCGTCCAAGGTAATGCAGAAAAAGGAAAAGGAATTACCGTACCCAGTCATGGCAGGCGACAAGAAAATGATCCCTCCCGCGTGTGCGGTTCCAGAAAGGATACTTTTCAGCAAGCATATTTGCATAATCTCTCATGAAGATTGACAGTGGCCTAAGGTTATGAGAGTTGGGCACATAAAGTGCCGTCTGCAATTGGCGTGCACTATACGGTAGATAAAACAAGTGAGCCTTCTCTGGATCTTTTGTAACAAACTGTCTGTTTTCCTCCATGAATTTCATAAACCATCCTTCGGAAGCATAAATTCCACTCAGATGGGGTACATGGAATATTGGCCTCTTCCCGCCAGGATAGATATAAACTTTAAGTATCAGTTCCATCAACTCATAGCTCCTAAAAATCAGATAAAGTACATAACCAATATTTATTTTATTAAAATTATTGGCAAAAACAAAAAATTATACAGTTTCCGAGTGCGACACATATAGATCAAAACCTTGTGAGAGAAAAATAACGATAAATTTGCATTCAGTTGGCAATGGATGAAGTTTGTTAATTATTTTATGCTGCAGCTGCATTTAGGAATGTGTAATATATACGCAAAAACCTGGACAACAAACGATGGAATCACTATCAAAAGGTCCTCCGGAATGGACTCAATACAAGTAATTAACATTCCAGCTCTGAAATATAAGATGAAGGTTGAGGTGTGAAAACATCATTATTGTTTTCTAGAAAGACTCTTGCCTTAGCTTGAAGTATGTTATGATGCTGGACACCTATATAAATTGAAGTTTCGACCTTCCAAATGATGCTAGCTCAATTTCGTAAGCAAAAAAAATGTCATTAGTAAGGCTTGGAAACAAAGCAGAGTCATCGGTATGTCAAACTCTTTGATGATTAGTACTCCAGGTTTTTCAATTGCCCGTGATTTCAAGTTTATTAATAAGTATCATTTAGAAGTATGGTATTCGAGGGCAGTTATAGTTTGTTTACATTCAGGAATTCTTTTAGCCGGGCTTAACTTCTAATTCACCTCTAATTTAGTATAAACCCAACCCCTATTTTCAAAAAATAAAAATAAAAAATCAACCCCAGCCCAGGCTGGAGCATACCCTAGCCAGCCTAAGGGAGTTCCGCCCCTATCTGTGCAACAGCTAATTTATCGAGAAAACGAAGTTGCAGGGGAAGGATCGAGAAGAACAATAAACTAGCTACAATAACTCAGTTTATCATGCAGTGTACACCAAAAAGCACACTATCTAAATCCTTCCATAATGCACATATAATAAATAGTAGACAATTGTAAGCCATCAGAAAGCAAATACAAGAGCAGTTTAAGAAATATACCTCTTGAAAACTGAAATGTTCCGAAATATAGGAGCATACAGATAAGGATCGTCACTAACCAGTGGGGCATTCTCAATTTCTTTTCTAGCATACAACACCGCATCCTTTGGTGACAAGGACCAAACGTATCTCTGAAATCACAATCACAAACAACAGAAAGATCTTCACCAACAGCTCCCTTAATCTAATCAACAACAAAACAAATTGCAAGCTTGAATTCTATACAAATCTACCTGCAACTGACGAGATACAGAAGTCCGAGGCGGCACAGGAGGTACAACTTTCGCATCATCGTTAAACTTATTATTATTCCTCTTTCTTCTCCTTCTAGGTACAGGATTTTTCTTTCGAGAAACCCTAAATTTAGTTTCATTAGAAGCAAATTTTCCAGAATCCACTGAAAGAACAGTATCAGTTGTGGAATTAACTGACAGAATAGGCGCAATCGGAAGAATAGGAGGCTCTTCATCGAGTCTCGCATTAGTCACAGTCTCTTTCAATTGCATGCCGCCGTTCACGGTTATGTGAGAAGACGGAATTGTTACTTGTAAAGGAGTAAACCACGTGTTCAGAGGAGGTAATACAAACGCCGGAATCAAAATGCCTAAAATTGTCATGATTGTACTGGCTATAGCCAGTTTTCTCCAATCAATTTTGTACCATATGCAGAATTTTAGTACTTCTTTCGTCATTACAGAGACAATGCACCAAAATATTTTCTTCATTTGATCGTGCTAAATGAAATATTTGACGACTCCCATTTTTGGCTCGGAACGCAAATGATTTTTAATGTTCAAAAACAAGAAATTGATGGATTTAACGAATGAAAAAAGATTGGAGAGGGATCGTTTAAGATTGGATTTGAAGGAAGGTGATGATTTGGTAGTGATTAGGATGTGTTGAAAATAAAAGATTGTTTAGTTTAGTTTGAATGGAGGGAAAGCCATGGGGTTGGCGAGACAGGCGGTAACAAACCGTTGATTTGTTAGCTATACTTTTTCTTTCTTCACTTAATTTCAGTATCCTTTTCGCGCGCTTCTTTGTCTCTATCTATGTCTATGACATTGATTTGACGTGGTTATACCTATATTTATGGGTTCTATTAAAGGTGATGCTCGGAATGTTAAAATTTGATGGATCAAATGGATCGTTGGTAATATCGGATGAGTAATCAAGTTCGAGACCTTGCTCCAACAAAAATTTATTCATCGTTGTGTTAAGTTTTGACGAGATTTACGTCTTAGAGTTATCTTTTTAATTTTCGATTATTTTTAGTTTGTATTTTTAGTTGTTTTTTTAAATTTTTTTTAGTCTAATTTGAAAGCTCATATGGTTAACCTTGTTATACGACTTTCATCACCTTATAATTTTTTAGTATCTATCTAATTTCTAACTTTAAATAAAATAAATATATTTAAGGGATAAAGTATAAAAATAACCCTAATATTTTTTCAGAATTTCACATAATTATTTTATATTTTTTTGATTTCAGATTGGACTTCCTTGTTTTTTCCTTTGACAAAAAAGAACATGCGAGTTAACTGAACATCCATTTCCGTTAAGTTGTCCCGCATGACATTCTTTTTCCCGCCGTAAGACTCCAGCATGGCAAAAAAAGATACAAAAATGATCATATTTACTCTGAATCTCACTTAGTCACTTAACATTTTTTAAATATCAATCTTGATCTTAATATTTTTAAAATTTGATCCATTGACAAATATGGTGTGCATCAACTTAAAGATTTTATAAACATGTAAAATTTTGATTTAGTAAGAGAATGATAATATAAAAAAATTACATGACAAATTTTTTGTACTATTTATTTCTGCAAGGTCATGATTTTATTTTATGTACTCAAACAAACAATTAAAAATCAACTCGGCCAATTAGTTTAGAAAATAAAATTATAATTTACTCATTAAAATAAAGATTCAAATTGGACGACCCTTTAATCAAATTAACATAAACTTATAAATGGATTTAATTTTTCAAATTTCAAAGATTCATAAAAATCATTAGTTAAAAGATTTATTTAAAAAATGGCTCTTTTTCCTTTTCATAATAGCAAGGTAAGCTCCAGAACCGCATGTTAACCTATCAACTTTTATCTTTTATCAATATGACCTCAATTTCTTCAGCGTGGTGAAGTGTATGTAATCAAACGTTTTGAAGTTCGTAAAGAATAACTAAAAATGCACAATTTAACCTATAAAAAATAATATTTAACCTATAGCACCCAATTTTTTTCAATTGTATATTTAAATGTTTTTTGGCCCATTAACCTCTCGAAACGACAATTCTTTACTTTTCAACCATATCATGTTTAGCGTGAAACCTTAGAAGCATGTAAAATAAGTTTATGCATTATGACAAAAAAATTGTATTATAAACTTTAATAATATTTTTGTAATTTGTTGAAAACAATAAAAATTAAAAAAATAGTAAAAATAAATAATAAGTAATAAATATCTAAAGTTAATCAAGTAATTATATGATAATTATTAATTATTTATATTTAAACATATATTTTTTTATTTCAATAATGATAAAAGAAGTTTGTCTCTTTTTTAATGATGTTGTATAATATATAAAAATTTATTATATTTTGATGATATTGAATGAATTTTTAAATAGTATATACTATTTAGTTTAAATATGAGATATATATTTATACCCTTTTAAAAAAAATTAAATGTGTAATAGAAAAATATATATTTAAAAGAGTGTTATTGGTCAAAATAATATAATTTAAGCATCAAATTTTGATATATATTTTATGTCAGCGTATCCAGTGACGAAGGGAGGGGGATGCATGATATGGCCCTGGCCCCCTCAAATTTCTCAAAAATGTCAAAACTAGTACCAAAGCTTCTAATCTTTTACAATTTGGCTCCTTTTTATTTAAAATTGCCTCCTTCATATAATGCATATTGCGATTTGGTCCTTCTAATGTTGAAATCCTGCCTCTATTACTACGTGTATCTTCACGAATGGTTTGAGGGGTTAAATAGAATAAAATTAGAAGTTAAGATGTGAAATAGAAAACATTAAAAGTTAAGGGCTGTGATGAGGTAAAGTGGCATAGTTTAGGGTTAAATAATATAGAAGGCCTTCCTAATTCCTGACAAAAATTAATTACGCCAAACGACGGCGTTTCTATCCTTTTCACTATGTCACGTGAGAGGCACACACGGTACAATTGACCGGAAGAAAGCAGAGCGTTGCTTGAAAACACGTGTAGATTTTAGGTACAGCCAATCAATACATGCCACATGAGCAATCGATCCACGTGGAGTACTTCTAACAAATTTCACAACAAGACGATCCTGAGGTAAATATAAAGAAAAAATAGCCCATACTCTACTTCAATTTCACAAACAAGCCACTGAATCAAACTGCATCAGTCAGCTTTTTTCAAAAAGAAGTCACCACTAATCAAGGGCAAATTAGTAACGTAATTATTGTTTTCTCCGATTAATTTAGTTCACAACACATAAAAAAAAAAAACTATATGCACCCGTAAAAAAATTTATATTTTTTTTAAATAAAAACAAAATCGTGATCAATAACAAAGTGTGATTTTCTAATATGAATTGCAATTCTCGATCTGATCAACAAAAATGAAGCAATCAAACGCCTGAAACGTGCTCAAGAATTTTTTGTTTTCTTTCAATTTTCTAAGTTTTTCATCGATCTGCGTTCCTTCACTGTGTTTTATTCCTATGGCTGCACCGTTTTTCTCAACTCCGTTTCAGCCTTATGTTTACCAGGTACTCTTCGATGCTCTTCATTTTGTCTGCTCCACTGAAAATATTTATGTATGTTTGTTGTTATAGCTTCCTTATGTTGCGTTGCTGAGAGAATTGAGATAGAAAAATTAAATTGAAATTTGTGTTTATTTAATTGTAGATAGGAATTTTCAGTTATATTTGTGTTTAGGTGATTTTTTTAGTGTTTCGGCGTGGTTTCAATGCTTGATCTAATTTGGTTCGCCGGCATTGCTGGAGACAGTGTTGCCAATTTACTTGATCAGGTTAGGGTTACGTTTGGTGGAGATGAATTTGGTCTTAGTTTAGGAGCTGATTTCCTAATTGTAGGGTAACTTCATTAGTTTAGCATAATGTTTTGTGAAATTACTGCATTTAAGAACTGAAATGTGGAGTAAAATTGATGAAAAAGTAAGTGACAGTTAGGCAATAGGTATATATATATATTCTTGATTTCGAGGGGGTGGAAGTCTTGGGATCAGGAGTAAGTGCAAAGGAAGAATCAAAACCTTTGGCTGGTTAATTTAGAATATATGCACCTGTGAATGTTTACCATTATGCAATTCAAATAGATTAAATTGAATAGGTTGTTAGAAATCTGCATTAAGATAACAATAAATGCCTTTTGGAGTATCCATATTTTCGAGACGTACATCTACATCTCTTACAGGTGGTAGATGAGGCAATTGCGTCTATAGAAGATCCATGGTTTTTTCTGCTAAGCAATATCTTTTCGAATTACTGAGACTTTCTGTAGCATGTGACAAAAATCTTAAGCTGTTTATGTGAATATGTCTTGCTTTGGACTGAGGCAGGCATTGAGTTAGTAATAAATAACCCCATAAGATAGACTTTTGTATGTAAATATCAGCCATAGCTTCTAGTTTCGAATACATAATATTTAATTGATTTGGCATATTCTTTAATGCTGCCATGTCCATTCTAAGAGGGTATATTTTTTTGCATGAAACACCTGATCTTCAGAAGGGTCTAAGCTTCCAGATTTTTCTGTACTTTCCAGTTGTGACAGCTTTTAGATTAGTCAGTAAGGATCGAATCACCCCATCATGAACCTGGAGAATTCTTTAAGCATTTGCATTCACTTTGGCTTCCAAGGGCCAATGGAATTAATGCTTGCCTCTTTTCCTCCAAAAATAAAGCTGAGGAACTCCTTGCACCTTCTGTACTAATAATAAATTTGAGTTAACCCTAACCTTACTTTCCATTTAATCTTTTACTTGCAACCTGGATTATAGTATGCATTTTTCGTTAATTTACATGGCTCTGCTATTTATTAATAGGGACCTCTAGGTACTTTTTTAGTTATTAATTTACAGTCACTTGTAAATATATCCAGGATATACTAGTGACTCCGTCAAAAAAATTCTCTTGTATATCCTGGATATATAAAAGATGGTAAGAGCTGCATCCAAAAAGTTTTCAGAACTGAAGTTCTGGCGAAGTTGATTCTTGAATGTGCTGTCCAGTAGGGTACGGCTTATGAGTCCGGGCCTCGGTCGGTCGTATGATAAACTTGTCCATTTTTTCTTTGTTATCATACATTGGATCACCATCTTTTAACTCATAAGCTTTTGATCTAATTTATCTCAATATTTTGTTTGGAATGTGTACTATACAATCTCGGGTAATAACCTTATGCTATGAATATATATCTGCATAGGCAAAGCCTCAGTTCTTATGTGTATACGGGCCTCATTTTGGAGCTCATAACTTTACTAGATATCCATTAGGCATTTTGATGAAAACTTATGTAAGTAACTTCATAGGAAAAATTACCTGTAAATACTATAGCAGGATAGTGGATTCCATGTGTATCATTGACTTAAACAAAGACTATCAATCTATCATCAGATAGTTTAGTCCGCTACATTAGCTACTTATATAATTGATTGTTTTCTACATCCATCCATTTTTGTTAGGAGTTCAAAATTTATCAATGAGATTTGCTGCTACAATGCTCATGCTGTGGATGTTGTCGGTTCTGCTATGTTTATTAAGTCTGGTTGATCTAAGCGTTGCCCGTTTCTGTTTCTTGCTGTATTATTTAAATGCTTGAAAGTCTCTGTTGATCTTATGATATCGAATAATGCTTTGTAGAGTCAGCAAGATGCGGTGATTCCTTTCCAAATTTTAGGTGGTGAAGCACAGGTGGTTCAGGTATGTGAAATAATCATCCCTAGGTATAAAGCATCTGTTATTTATTTTCTATGCTCCAAATCTTATTTTTTGCTATCTATTATTGCATGGTCAGATAATGTTGAAACCGCAAGAAAAGGTTGTTGCTAAACCAGGTAAACCAACCAAACTAAGATATTTTAATTGATAATTATGCTAGTGACTGCTTTCTTTTGGGTTAAATTATAAAACAAATCTTCTATTGTAAAACTTTGGTTATCTGATATGTGATCAAATTGCAGGTTCTATGTGCTTCATGTCTGGTTCCGTTGAAATGGAGAACACTTTCCTCCCTGAAAATGAAGTAGGTGTATGGCAGTGGCTTTTTGGAAAGACAGTCACGAGTATTGTACTTCGCAATGCTGGTCCTAGTGATGGATTTATTGGAATAGCTGCACCTTCTCTTGCAAGAATACTTCCGGTTTGTGCTTCAAATGCTTTCATTTTATCAAATAATCATGCATACATTAGATGGTTGTGTTGCAGTCTATTTCATTGTGCTACTTCGATTGTTAATTATCCCTAAACTACTAGTTTGAAATGGCTCTTATATATTTTGTAGATTGATTTAGCAATGTTTGGTGGAGAAATTTTATGCCAGGTACATATACTACCATTCCTTATTCATGTCCTTGTTTTTTTAATTATTATTTTGTGTGGAACTTGGGATAATTGTTTGGTTTTCCTCTTTTCTTCTATCATTTATTTGGGGTTGAATGAATTACCTTTTGCTGTTTATTATTTTTTTCTAGTTTCAATTTTTTGTGACTTTGTCAAATTGCTGTGTAGCCAGATGCATTCCTTTGCTCTGTAAATGATGTAAAGGTCAGCAGTACTGTTGATCAGAGGGCGCGTAATGTCATGGCCAGTGCAGAGGTTAGACTTTGCTGCTTGTTTGATAATCTCTGCCCTCCTCCAAATTTTGCCTTATTGTTTACCTGACATTTGTATTCCAATAGCTGTTACTGTTCTGTTCTGAACTTACCCGTCATTTTCTTCCTCTCTTTTTTTCTAATTATTTTTCTTATGATCATAGCCATCTTATAAGCATGTCAATGCCGTTGCAGGGTTTTTTGAGACAGAAGCTGTCTGGACAGGGACTTGCATTTATTATTGCTGGAGGATCTGGTATGCAACTTCGCACATCATTATATAACTGATTTTAATCCATCTAAAGAGTTTGTCTCTACCTGTAATACGATTGTAAGAGAAAGGAGTGTTATTTTTTGGATCTGTCTAGTTTAGCGATGTATTTTGCTTATTGGGCTACTTCCTTTGTGTTATTATGTTTCCATAGTACATGTTTCTGTATGTTATCGGCACTGATTTCCGCTATTTCCTTCTTTACCTTTCCTGTCATGATGCTTTACTGTTTCAGCTTTCAGATATTTCTAACCGAATCCTAGTTTTCAGATTCTCTAAATGAGGTTTGTTATTTCTCCTTTGCTAGTTATACAGAAAAACCTTGAGGTGGGCGAGGTATTATGTGTTGATGTATCTTGCATTGTTGCCGTTAATACCACAGTCAATGTCCAAATTAAATACAACGGTCCCATGAGAAGGGCAGTCTTCGGTGTAAGTTGTTATTTTTTCATTTTATTCTTCTGTTACCATCTCATTCTGATGTACGAGCATGCAAGTTTCTAATTTTACCTTGATGCTTTGGCTGTCTAAGCTAACCGAATGGACAAACTGGACCAAACAAAAAAATTCAAATGAATCGTTTAGTTTGGTTTTGAAAAAAATTTAAATGTTGCTTCGCTTCGATTTGATTCCGTTCAAACCAAAGTCACACTCCAAGTGGCTGAATCTTATTTGAATATATTTTCTCATATCATTGCAAATGGTAACTGTTCTTAACTACTACTGTGAACTTTCAGGGTGACAATTTAGTAACAGCAACTCTAACCGGACCGGGCATTGTTTTTATTCAGAGTTTACCTTTTCAACGATTTTCTCAGCGCATAGCGAGGTAAAATCTTGTTGCAGCGGTCTACTTTCCAACTGTTATTACCGAGTTTTATACCTTCCCTGACAGAGTGAATGGTTTGTGGGTTTGCAGGGCAGTGACATCCCCAAACATGAGAGAAAATCCAAAGTTCTTCGTGCAGATAGCCATTTTCTTTTTTCTGGCATATGTTGTGATTGTATCTTCATTAATTTTGACCGATGTGAATTAGGGTCTTTCCATTTTAATGTCTTCTTCTTTATGAGGAAACTTATGATTAATCATTGTAGCAGTATCCCGTTCTACTTAATTTGAATATAGTCATATCAATAGAAACAAAGCAATTTCCATTTACATTGTTGTCATTGTCATCCACATTCTTGATCCAAGTTAAGCACTTCTTGCTTCTTTGACTTTCCAAGAAAATTAGAAAGGTTTTGCCCGACTTCTTGGTATTGACTTGGTGATTGGGTTCTTTTGTAAGAGGTGCTGGGCTCTAACTGTAATAATATGGGATAAAGTCACTTTCACTTTTAGCGCGTGTATGTAGTACTTCAGAGTATTATTCATGTTAAATTATCCTCTAAATTTGAAAAACCAAAAAGTCATAAGACTTTATGTTATACCTTTAGAAAACATTATAATAACAATCATTTTGCATACATCCACCTAAAATATATATATTATGTAACCATCACTTTAATGACGTGTCATTATGTGATAGGCTTAGTTCACAGATGACGTGATGGACTGAGTCAACCTAAAAATTTCTCGTAAAGAGAGAATATGATCTTATATAATATTAAAACAAAACACACTAAAAATCCACCAAAATCTTTTGGCGGCTAACTTTGTGGTGTTTTTTTGATGGTTTTTCAAATTCAAAAAATTTATAATAATTTTTAGGTATTTTGCAAATTAGTTTTTTGTGCCGGTATTTTGTAACTTTTTTCCGAATAGTTGTGTAAAATTACTATATTTTAGCTTTATATTTTATATATCTTTTGTGTGTAATAAAAAAAATGAATACAACCTTATAGAAAAATGCTTAATGTATTCTTTTGATCTTTGAATTTGTATTCGTTAACTCATCCGACCTCTCATTTTTTACTTTAACCAGTCCGACGTCTCAATTTTTAAATTTTACTTGTTTAACTTCTAGAAAAGAGAGTGAGACACTCTGATGTGACAAAAAATCCTACTTGGACTGCCACTAGCTCAACACATCTCCAAAAATGAAGGATGAAATGAGTTAAACTGAAAGATAGAAGACTTAGATGAGTGAAGGAGTACAAATTCTGATGATAGATAGGTAAAAAAGTATAAATTTAGGAGTTGCAAAAATACCTTAAGACCCTTAACCATATGACACATAAGCTAAAAATATACATTCATGCGTTTTTCTTAATTTGTAATCAAATTCTTACTCCATCTTGACAAGAAGGGGTCAAACAATTAGAAAAAATTATAATTTTATAGGTTAGTAATAGGTTAAACCAGTAGATAAAAGTTCCGATATGTTAAAATGTACAAATTGAGGGGTCAAAAGATACATTAAGCCCAAAAAAGTGTCACAGGTGGCGCGTGTTGATTGGTTCTAGATTCTGTACCATCCATAGATCACAATCTTACCATGAAATTTCCCTTATGATAACATAATTCGCGAAGCTTTGGTAATAACCACCTGAAAGCCCTCTTTTTCTGTCCCCCTCTCTCGGTTACACAAACCCTAACCCTGATTCGAGCTCTTCTCCTCCGCGCACAACCATGATCGCCCCTCAAAGTTCTCGATCAGCCGCTTAGCTGCTGCAAAATTCATCCAAGAGATCCCTCTCAATTACTCCATTTTTAAAGTTTCTCTCAGACGGAGCAGGTTTCAATTCTTCGAGTTTTGCGATTCCATCGGCAATTTAGAAACTTTGATCGATCTCTCTCTATTTCATATATTTCTCGACGGAGATTTCAAATTGACAATCTATTGCTCGCGGAAATTGCTTTAAAAGTTTTCAATTTCTCTCCGTACAAAGTTTCAGTTGCTATTGATTAGCATCAACGGTGACGAGGATTATTGCTGCTTATTGAAGATTTTGGATCGGATAAAAGATTACGGCTTCTGTCGCTTATCTAATTTTTGCCTGCCGACATTAGGCAAATTTAGGGTTCCTGAATTAATTTATCGAAGCTTTGGACTTTGAAGAAAGAAGCATCAAATAGTTTGGTTTGTTCTTGAAGAAGATACATAAGAAAAAAATATTGCTTAATTGCTGTATCGTTTTGTTTTCGTTTCAAGTTGAATATAAGTCCGCTGTTTATTTTTTTTGCTTTTCTGTTTTTGATTATAATTCTATTATAAATTATAGTTTGACAAAATAATCGAAATCAAATGGCTGTATATTACAAATTTAAGAGTGCAAGAGATTATGATTCTATTGCATTGGACGGTCCATTTATATCAGTTGGTGTCTTGAAAGAAAAAGTATTTGAATCAAAGCATTTGGGCAGGGGTACCGACTTCGACCTTGTAGTCACCAATGCCCAAACCAATGAAGGTTGGCTTCCTTCTCTTTAAGTCCAATCAAACACTTATTCTGTAGTTTCAGCACTGATAGATTATAATTTTGTGTTTATCTAAGTTGGAGGGGATTAATTGCTATTTAACATATTTCTACTCCTTTGGCTTTATTTTTAGTTAAAAAGAATTAGTTATTGGGAGCTTTGGGGAGGGATATGGGAACATTTTGGATTCAGAGCTTTGCCAGTAGTTGATAGTTAAGACTGGTAGACTCTTTGACCAACCCTGATAAAGAAGAAAACAGAAAAATATGCATGGCATCTAGGTTGGTGGCTGTGGATAGTGGAACTTGCATTGCATATAGAGTGAAATAATCAATCAAATTAGGTGCCAAATTCTTGTGGTTACTCTGATTGATTAGTTCAGGCTGACTTAGACTTATTAGGAATGAGTGGCAGCGCAATGGGGGTTATGTTTCGATAAATTAAAAGTTTGGTTACGTTTGATCATCCTTTCAATAATTTATAGGTTTATTGTTGTCTGTTTCTTAATTTCAGAATATCTTGATGAAGGCATGTTAATTCCAAAAAATACATCTGTGTTAATTCGTCGCGTTCCTGGAAGGCCTCGCATGCCCATTGTTACTGAGCAAGAGTATTATCTCAAACCTTTCTTGTTCAGTGAACTTCTTTTCTTAATGGAGATGGAGTGTTTAGTTTGCACGCCTTTTTTTCATTGCAAATAAGAAAAGAGAATTAGTATTTTGTCCTTTTATCTAGAAGTTCGCCCCCTAAAAGATTCCTGTCATTAATTTAATCTTGTAAAGCGTACTCTGCTGGTGGCTGGTGCCACATGCATGAGGGCTTGTTTTTCCTTCTGATGGCATTTGTGACATGGTATATGTGGGCTATCCATAAATATGGTCATGTTTTATTTTCAGGCCAAAGGTTGAAAATAAGGTGGAGGAGACACCACTAGAGAAGAGTAGTTTTTCGGCTCCTGACTATTCTGCCATGAAATATGTAAGCTTAAGTGGCAATGACCAACAACTCATTAAATTTTATTTAATCTAGCTATGTTGCTGCAAGGATAGTTTCATTATTGGATGTCTATCGGTGCTGTCTAATGATATAACTTTATAGGCTGACGATAATGAATGGGATGAGTTTGGGAGTGACTTGTATGCAATTCCTGAAGTAACACATGTTCAATCCAGCAATACAATTCCTGATGCCCCCCCTACCAATAAGGCGGATGAGGACAGCAAGATTAAAGCGTTGATTGATACACCAGCTTTAGATTGGCAACGGTTAGATGCCGTTCTGTTTTATCCTTTCAAGTGCTGTTTTGATACTGTTTATGGAATTTACTAATATTTTGAAAATTTTCATTGGGATTTGTAGTCAAGGAGCAGATGGATTTGGTCCCGGAAGAGGTTTTGGAAGGGGTATGGGTGGAAGAATGGGTGGACGTGGCTTTGGTGATTCTCTCATACCTCATCTGATGCTAATTTTGTGTTTTTGCTTGTTAAAATGTGTTTAATGCTACTATCATCGACCTGTTGCTGCATTTGTTCGTGTGTGAGCGTGCATGCGCATGCTCACATTACAGTCTTCAGTAATTGTAGTATTCATCAGTGGGTACTCTTTTGGCTAATTTATGCACATTAGATTTATTTATAATTTTATTGTAAAGTGAAATAGTTTTTTTTGAGTTCAATTAGGAATGGAGCGGAAAACACCTCCGCAAGGTTATACGTGTCACAGGTGTAAGGTTCCAGGTATGCATTATTCGAGCTGCACTTTTTCTGAAAATTGCTTCTTCTTGGTGTATACTTGTGCAAATCTGTGTTTATATTGTGTACTTCCTTCACTCAGGACATTTTATCCAGCATTGTCCAACAAATGGCGATCCGAACTTTGATATTAAAAGAGTAAAACCTCCAACCGGAATTCCTAAATCAATGCTAATGGCAACCCCTGATGGCTCATATGCGTTACCTAGTGGTGCTGTTGCTGTTTTGAAGCCTAATGAGTAAGCTGACCTCTTTTATTTTTACTTTATACTCGTGCAAGTCTTTTCTACTAGTCAAAATAAAGTTAAAACTTTATTATAAACAATTCAATTTGAAGGGCTGCTTTCGAAAAAGAAATTGAAGGGTTTCCTTCTACACGACATGTTGGTGATCTTCCACCAGAACTTCACTGTCCACTGTGCAAAGAAGTAATGAAAGATGCTGTGTTAACTAGCAAATGCTGCTTTAAGAGTTTCTGTTATAAATGTAAGATTATTTGATTTTTTTTTCTTATTCGTGTTGTTCGATCCAAAAGAATTAATTAATAATCATAATTTAATTATTTTTGTACTGCAAAATAATACTCTTTATTCGGAGAAAAAGGAGCAGCAATTTGACATACTTTCTTACCAGTAGAACACATTTTTCCATGTGGCTATGTATTCAATGTACTGCAGGTATAAGAGATTATATCATTTCAATGGCGAAGTGTGTATGTGGAGCAACAAATATTCTTGCAGATGATCTTCTTCCTAATAAGACTCTGAGGGATACAATCAACCGTATATTGGAATCTGGTAACAGTAGTGCTGAAAATGCAGGAAGCACGTTTCAAGTTCAAGGTTTGTGCTCTGTTAATTAGATGGATTAAGTCCCATGCACACTATTTTGATACTAATATCAGTCTTTCTTTTCAGATATGGAGTCAGCTCGCAATCCACAGCCTAAGATTCCATCACCTACTCAGTCTGCTGCATCAAAGGAAGAACAGAAGCCCTCCCCTACAAATGAAGAAACTCTAAACCAAGGTTTGAATATAAAATTAGATGAAGAGAAGCCTGCTGTCTACCTACAGCAAGTCCTCGATAAACCGAAGTCTTCTAAGGCACCTGACTTGTCTGAGGCTACCTTCGAGTCAATGAGCATGAAGGAGCCAGCATCACAAAGTAGTGCTCCACTTGCTGAGGAGGAAGTGCAGCAGAAACTGGCGGCTCCTGGCGAGCTTGGTAGTTGTTTCCTTTTCCTTATTTTTTTGTTTATATAATAGTGATTTTCAAAGGAGATGTGATGGGAATGTGCTATTTTTGTCTCATGTAATAATCAGGCGATGCTATCCTTCCATAATGAGATAATAATCATCTTTGTTTTTTTGCTTTGTCAGGGAAGAAGAAGAAAAAGAAAAAGGTTCGCATGCCTCCAAATGGTAGGTTGAATGCCTTAAAAAAGAATTTTTAGCTCTATCTTTGAATATGCTCCAAACTTCAGGATTATACATGTATGCTATGATAAATATTTGCCTAGGATATGTATTGATTGTATGTAGCTTGCTCATTTCTTAGTTGTTTAAGCATTAAACCAGACAATGATGTTGAGATTTATTAATTTCTGCTGGTATTTTTCGCAGACTTGTGGAAATCCTCTCAAGATCTTGCAAATGAGAGTTATATGATGCCTTTTGGTCCCTCTAACTTTAATCCTTACTGGAATGGTATGCAACCTGCTATGGAGAGCTTTATAAACCCATTTGCTGCTCCCATGCCTTTCATGGGTTATGGAATGGGTCCCATGGATATGCCATTTGGGGGCATGATGCCTCCAGACCCATTTGGTGGACAGGGTTATATGATGCCTGTTGTTCCTCCACAGAGGTAAGAGTAATGTGTTTATTTTTTGGATATTTTCTGTTTGTTCTTCATCTCAGCTCAGGAACCTAATCAGATTCCTCTCTGCTGTTTTTCATAGGGATCTAGCGGAATATGGAAGGGGTATGAATGCTGGACCTCCGGCAATGAGCAGGGAGGAATTTGAGGCTCGTAAAGCTGATTTGAGGAGGCGGCGTGAAAATGAGAGGCGGGCTGAAAGGTATTCCTTACTTTTGTTGCTATTAATTTTTGAGGTTTGAAGTCTTACTTTGTTTTAATTCCTTATTTTGAAATATGAGATGTTGCCTAAATTAGTAATGGTTGGTGGGGAGACTTACTTGAGCAACACTTCTGGGGCAAAATGTAAATATTTCTGAGTCATACTAATAATATTGTTTGAAAGCGAATGCTAATATAATAATATTAATTGAAAGCAAATGCTTTAGAGCTCTTTAAAGAGAGTCATAATTGATACTGGATTTTAAATTTTATTCAAAGAATTGCTGGCTTAAATTTACATGCTCTCTTGTGATTCCATCTATCTGACCTTTGTGAAGTAATTTCCTATTACTTCATTATTGCTTCCACTTCAAGGTTATATGATTGATTGTCTGATTGAAGATTTTAATATGTCCTTATTGCAGCAGGGAATTCCCTAGAGACCGGGAATTTGGTAGGGAAGTGAGCAGCGGTGGTGGTGATGTGTCTTCAATGAAATCTGTATGTCCCTTTTATTGTCTGCATCTCCATTTCCTTATTTTTGCTTACTGTGGGAGGTATATTAAGACTTGCGGGTCCTTCAGTTTATCCATCCTCCGACAGGAGAAATGGGAATGTAAAATTGGCTTGTTTCGGTTAGAGTTAGATGAGGTTTGGATGCTTCTTTTAACTTTGTTTATTTTAGAAAAGATTAATTTTTTTCATTTGCCATTTTCCAAAGTATATATAAAATGCAGGGACATGGTAGAGAAGTACTATCCCGACCGAAATTGGTGCATTTTGTTATAGTATAAAAATTGTTTTGCTGGTATGTCGTAGTTGGGGCAGCATGGTCACGGTGTCCCTGCAGCCCAACCTGTCGAGAAGACATGGGCATTGAGGGGGGGAGAAATGTATGGAAGCAATTGCATTGCAGCTGTTTGGGAAGTGCAGTCTGCTAGAGATGGTTGCCTCTGCTTGACTTTGCTCGTGCTGCTTCTTTTCTCCTTCTCTCCCCCTTTTTCGCCATCCCATATCGGGTTTAATTATTTATTTTGTTGGGGCACCACAATGAGCTTATTGATTCTCTTAAAAAGAAGTCAGAAATGGAACATAGTGTGCGTTTGCTAATGCATTTCACAAAAGTTTATGGAATTCATTTTTGTTACTTTTGTAGAATTAGTTATGTTTATATATCTAATGAATTATTAAATGAATTTTAAAGCAGAATTGAACCTCAAAGTTGTTGGAGAAAGCTATTGCATTCTTATGGAATGAAAAATATTTCATTATTTTTTGTTTTAGTTCTCATATATTTTGTTTTGTTATGTTTTAAAATGTAAATCTCATATTATCTTAAACGGTTTTTGAAGTTTGGACGATAAATTTTGTATTGGATTTTTCAGGCTTCCTTAGGATTAATCTTACACCCAAAATGAATTCAATAGACGTCCTGCTGCTTGTTGACATTGTGTGTTTTTGTATTATTATGTTTTGATATAATTATAGTAAAGTAAACCCGTCCTTTTTGCTTTCTTGAACTAAATCCTTTACTAACTGATTAAATGCTATGCAGTGCAACTGAACCGTTTTTTGGGCTTTCTACTGGGCTTTTGTTTTTATGCTTGACTAGCTGAATGTGTGGCCCATATTGAGCGAGATGGATTTAGTATTACGAGGCTTTCTGAGTGTACGGGGGTTTAATTGTAAAACCTCTGTCTAATCGTTTTAATTTGATTTGAACGCCTTTGTTTATCGGCGCAGAAATCTGTCCATCAACCGTCGAGGAGCAGCGGCGGCGTGGATCATCACCGCCATCGATCTGAAACGTCCTCTTCCCGCGACCTTCATCCACCACCATCAGCACCGGCACCACCTCGTCCCTCCAAAAGAAAATCTGAGCACCACGACCGTGACAGAGATAGAGACTATGATCACTACGACGACAGGGAGCATGACCGGGAAAGAGAGCATGACCGAGACAGAGAGCATGACCGTGAGCGGGAAAGAGAGCACCACCGCCACCACCATCATCACCACCACCGTTCAGAATCCACTTTAAAAGCGGCTTCCTCTGAGATAGCCCCTACTGCTAAAGCTAGTAACACTTCAACAGCTAAAGCTAACAGTTCCACAGCCCCGGCCGCTAAAATAAAAAGTTCCTCTGCAGCGGCAATGGCAGCAGACAAGAAGCCCAAGAGTGTTTTCGCTCGTATTAGCTTTCCAGAAGGAGAGTCAAAGAAACGCAAGGTATCTTCCTCAGGCGAAGCTGCTGCCGCAGAATCAACTGCTGGAGGAGGAGGTCCATCTGTATCTTCTTCTCATCAGCATAAGAAGTCATCTTCCTCGGCTAATGGTTTTTATGATGCTGCTGCTTCCGTAAAAACTTGTGTGAAAGCCTCTTCTGGTGGCGGAGGCAGGAAGAGTAGTAATTCCGCCGCTGCGGAATACGAGTCGAGCGACGATGAAAGGCATTTTAAAAGGAAGCCGTCGAGGTATGAACCGTCTCCTCCGCCGGTAGTTGAGTGGGAAGAGAGTGATGTTAAGCATTCAAGAGGGTCGAGGGATAGAGATAGGGATCGCAAATACAGATAGAAGCCTCGGCTTACTCAGTCAGTAGTACTCACTGGTAGTTCAGCTAAGCTGCTGTTGCCGAAGCTGAGAGGCTGATTTATGGCTGTACTTGTACATGAAATTGAGCCTCATATTTTGGAAGGCGATGATTTCTATGCCTTCTCATAAAATTAAATTTCTTATGTTTCCAGTTTTATTTCACTTTTTGGATACTTATGTTTCATTTTCCTAAGAATGAATGAATAATTATATTTTCCCTCATCATACTTATTTGATTTTCTTTGTGATTTTCCCTATGTAATTTATTTACTTTTTTTAATTAATCAAATTTTATAAAATTGAATTTGAAATAATTATATTTATAAAAAAATTGAAAAAACTAAATTCGATCATCTGACATGAAATGGGTACATGTTCTTACACTTGTGCGAAAAACAAATTATCAAATTATTTTCCCTATAAGTGCAACTTTTGATCAAAGTCACTTTATCCCTTCTAAGCTGAGTTTCGATATAAAAAATTACAGCGATCCTCCTTTTCAGCTTCTGTTATCATTACGCCCCTTGGGCTAGTTTTCTTTGAAAGAAGCTGCCATTTGGCGGCCTTTTATCTCATCCATTTTTTCTCATATCTTCTGTCAATAGAATCCTTTTTCAAATGAATTTTTTTTCCACACCGCTATTTTGTCCTGGCGTATTCTTGATCCCTGCAGATTTTCTCGCGTGACGGTTAAAAGGCTTTTTGGAAAAGGAAACCGAAAATTGCATTTCATTCATTTCAATTATTATTTCACGAGGCAATCTGCATCGATGTAATGAGAGTGAGGTGCCTACAACAATGACATAACTCTATGAATAATCAACCCATTTTCTAAGCGTAGTTTCACGCAATTTTTCCTTTTTGCCTTCAATTACATCTGAAAAGGAGTTGCAAATTTTATTATAACCGTCAATCATTGATTGTCCGCAAATTCCATTATATCAAAAAATGTATCCATGACTTCTTGTGCCAATTTTTCCTGACACATTACTTGTTGTTAATAGATCAATAAAAATATTGTTTCGATAGATAACTCGTCTATATAGTTTATTAATATTTGAACTCATTCATTCCCCATAGGCCCCGGCAATACGCTACAAAAGTCAGAGCGTCTGATTCGATTGCCACTTGATAAATTTTTTATTAAATTTTTTTTTTTATAAAAAAATTTAAGTAAAACACATTAAACTATTAAGACCTTAAAAATCCGATGCATGCAATGCTTGTCCGTTTCTCTTTTTGATTTTAAATTATTAAATAAAAATTTAATATAAAATAAATCACAATATTTATCATAATTATACAAATAAAATTTTAAATTTTTAACAAATTGACTACATTTTTTTTGACAATTAACAAATTGGCTACATAAGTCATCAACTTCTATATTTCAGCAAACCAAACTATTTTGCATTAAGAAGCGCCGGTGCGGACACTTAAAAATTTAAAATATACATTGTTCATTCAGACAACTTTCAGTTTTTCTGAGAAGAGAAAATTTCAAATTGTCAACATGAAAATTAATGACCGATTTTACCAAATTTTAAAGTTTATATTATAATTACAACATACACTAAAGTTCATAATATTCCCACAATTAACCATTAATTCAATTTAGGCCTTTCTATCATATAAGAAACCACATGTCTCATCACCTAAAAGAAACGAGACCGTATAATCGGGAAAGTGAGATATCAAAGAAGGCAGAGGGTACACATAGCCCTAATAGCACCACCTTCGTCCTTTACTTTTCTTTAAAGCCATATTAAAATGAACAATTAACATTCACAATAGAGCACAGATTAAAATACACAAGTTCCTTAGATTAAATTTCAAAACATTTATTTTACATTGTTACTTGTACACTAGTAGTCAAAACATGAGAAGCTTAACATCAAACTTGAGCAATATCTAACTCTAACCAACTTCATAACAACAAAAGAGCACGATGCACTGCTACCCATTATACCTTCATCACCTATTCAAATCATAAAAATGTGCTCACAAGTCTATCAACTCTGCAAGTGACGTCAATACTACAAATGCCTGCAAGCGGAAATACAATGAAGTAATGAGAAAAATCTAAACAATTTGACAGGAGTCAACACTCGAAACTAAAGAATAGCTAGCAGAAATAGCTCAACAAACAAGAAGAAGCATATTTAGGTTGTGAAAATGTTAAATGAAACACAATAAAGTTGCTTTATCTACCAAACCCAGTTGAAATTTTTGAAATACAGCTTCTTAAGGATCATTTGCTAGCTCTACAGTCAGCTATAAGATACAGTCCAAAGTTCCAAACATAAATATTGATCAAAACGTGAGATAGCTAGACGTCTATTTCAAGGGCAAGCCCAAATCTTTACATCTTTGAACCTCAAACCAAAGTTCATGACATTGTTGTTCTTTTAGTACCTATCCATGATCCATCACCTAAATCATGTTCTTATTCCATCTACAAACCAGAACTTCAACTACCATTTCTGATGCAAGTCAGTTAAAGCAACACTTACTCCCATAGCCAACTTGCAAAAGAGCTAACATGCCAAATCACATATTACTTTTGCATAATTGCATCCACCAAGTTGTAGCACCAAAGGTAATTGTTGAGAAAAATATGCATAAAGCTTTAACAAACTATAGCTTGAGCAAACCGATATTCAGCTGCATCACTCCTCAGTTTAGCCATAATAACTCACATGCATCTACTAACTCATAGCATAAAGTTGCCGGAACCAATACTTCCTATTTTAAACTAAATTAATGAACTAATATTAACACAAATACTAACTAAATTAAATAAAAGCAACAACATTTTATACCTCAAAACGTTTAAGCAGAATGTGAAGGAATCATTCCAGTCTTTCTAGCATAAGCAAAAATACCACCAGCTTCAATGACAGGACCCGCATCACCGATAGGCTTCAACTTATAATCTTTCCCAGTCGTATGATTAATCAAACGGTTCTCAGCCAATTCAATAGTAACCACATCACCAGTCCTGCATTCCTCACATATTCTCACCTCCGATTCTAACGGATAAATCTCTCCTGTTGCTACCGAATTCCTGAAAAATATCCTCGCATACGACTCCGCAATCACCGCCGTAGCTCCTGCCGCACCTAGCGCCACCGGCGCATGCTCACGTGACGATCCGCATCCGAAATTATCGCCCCCGATTAGGATTGAGTATTTCGTTTTTGTTTCATTTGGTTCGATGAATCTTGTCTCGTACGAGGCTGGGAGTCCGATTAGGGCATAAGAGCCGAGTTTTTCGTATTCAGCTGGATTTGACGGGACTAGAGTTAGGTATTCAGCCGGGATGATCTGGTCTGTGTCGATGTTGTCTCCGACGACGTAGCAGAGTCCATGAAAGGATGTCGCGGCGGACGAGGGAGCCGCGGATGCGTCTGCGGCGGCGCGTGTGACAGTCAGCGGTGACGCCTGGGAAGTTATGGATTTGGCAGTGAGTGAGATGGAACGATGCTTGATAGAGCAGCGTGAAAAAAGAGAGTGAGGGAGCGGCAGTTCGGAGGCGGTGGCGGAAGCGACGGCGGAGATGGAGAGTTTAGGGTTTTGTATAAAAGTGATTGTTGAAGAGAAAGCCGCCATTTTCGGAATATTGGAGAAAATGGAAAGGGTGTGTTCGCGAAGGCTGAATAGGTTTGTTCTGTTACACTCCCAACTGTACATAACTAGCCTATACCACCCTGCCACGTAATGGTCGTCGCCCTTGACGATATTACCGCAATACTAACCAAAACGCAGCGTTTTAAAATCGAGTGCTTAAAACGCAGTCGTCTAAGTGAGCTGAAATTTTTATAAAGCAGAAACTAGGGTTTCCTCCTCAAACCCTTAGCCATACTCTTTCTTTTTTGTAAGTAGCAAATCATAGTCAGAAAGCTGCGCAGCTCAGCTCCGATTCAATGGGTACGCCATTTTTTCCCCCTACCTGAACTGATAATGTATCTTTTCAGCCATTAATACTTCTGTGTTAAATTAGTTTTTACTTTCATTTCTTATATTCACTTTCTAATTTCATTTTTCATATTCTATCAGTGGCTTGGTAAATTATGAAGTGTTTGGCTTCTTTTAGACATAGTTTTTTTGTGAGTTTTTAGCTAATCTTGTAGATTTTTGATGGAAAACAGGGGCTTACAAGTATGTCTCTGAGCTATGGAGGAGGAAGCAATCTGATGTCATGAGGTTTTTGCAGAGGGTCAGGTGTTGGGAGTACCGCCAGCATCCTTCTATTGTGCGTCTCACCCGTCCAACTCGCCCTGATAAGGCTCGTCGTATGGGCTACAAAGCCAAGCAGGTATAATTGATAGACTGTTTTTTTATTTATTGTTGAGCTTTAGTTCACTTCATATCATGCGCTAATTATTGTGTACTCGAAACTCCATGTGAGTACTCGTCTAACTAATTTAGTATCACACATTCATTGCTGGTCTTGCAAATGGTTTAGCGTTGCTGCATTTTTGAAGTGAATAGGTAGGGGAATATATCGAATATATGTATAGCTATCATTGCATTAGATCTCAACAACTCTGTCTGCTATTTATGGTATTACACTAGTCTGTTGAAGCTATTTAGTTGTTTTTTTTATATTACAACATTATGATCTGCTCAAATTGCCGGGGCTTTGCTAGGTAATGGGACTTAGCTTTTGATATTTAGGTACTGCTGATTTAGTTGTGTCTTGAAGCATATTCATCAACCCTTAGAGAGATTGTACGTATGACAATAAATTGCTTCCTAGGACCAGCTATGAGCAAATGTGTTCTCTGTTACTAATTTCGATGAAGCTACTTTTGGTTATGTACTTTACGCCTTTTTGCTAGTTCCAAATGCTTCTGAATGAAGGGAAAGATTTCGTCCTAAATACCCATTGTTAGAGGTTAAGTTGTAAGAGGTTAAAACTTAAAATGAGTGACATTGTTAATTCTTTAACGGGTCTTGGAAGCTCATTAAATTAATTCTTATGTGTTTCGATCTGATAAAAATTAGCTCCTATTTGGTTTCTTGATATGTTCATGTTAGGTTGATGTTATAGTTTTGCAGTAGTCTTGTTTGGGCTGTGTAACCAAATATAATGTGGCCTGGTCTTTTTTTGCCATGTTTTCCTTGTTTCTTGTCATGACGATGTATGTGCCCCCATGCAGAAACGCACAGCCAGTCTCCTGTTGTTTTCCCTGCTAATGACTTTTCATTCTTTTAGGGTTACGTGGTTTATCGTGTCCGAGTTAGACGAGGTGGTAGGAAACGGCCAGTTCCCAAGGGTATTGTGTATGGTAAGCCCACCAACCAGGGTGTGACACAATTGAAATTCCAAAGAAGCAAGAGGTCTGTTGCTGAGGAGCGTGCTGGTAGGAAATTGGGAGGCCTCAGGGTCCTCAATTCATACTGGGTCAATGAGGTTTGTTTTTAAACTGTAAAAGTAGCATTTTGCCCTGCTTCACATGTTTCTGTATCAGTAGTCTCATATGTCATATTCCTTATACAGGACTCTACTTATAAGTATTTTGAGGTGGTGTTGGTTGATGTTGCACATAATGCCATAAAGAATGACCCAAGGATCAACTGGCTCTGCAATCCTGTCCATAAGCACAGGGAACTGCGTGGTCTCACCTCAGCTGGAAAGAAATACAGGGGTCTGCGTGGAAAGGGTCCTCGACACCAGAAGAATCGCCCTTCCCGCCGAGCAACCTGGAAGAGAAACAATTCTCTCTCACTTCGCCGTTATCGTTGAGTCCATTAAAATGCTTAAAATTCTCTTTTGCTGGATATGGTTCAGAGGACAAGTTAGATGTCATCTTGAGTTTGAAGTTCTGAATACTAAAATACTTGATAATTGCTATTTTGAAATCCTACATTTTAATTTTAAGAGTGGGCTTGTTGAATTTACATAATGTTTGTGCTTTGTGTGGTTCCTCGAGTGATTATTTTGGAGAAATTTACACATGTTTTCCATTGTTTTTTGGCCATTTTTTTATTATTAAATAAAGACACTGCTTTTTTCAATTTTTAATTGCAAAAGTAACTTTTTGGAAAATTTATCAATAATATACTTAAATTTTGAAAATTATATGCTAAAACTAAAAGTCTGCCGATGCCGTATTTTTTTACCAAAAGAAAATTGAAAAACATATTTTGAAAAACATATTTCTTACAATTAGTTTTTATGTTTTGATAAATTGAGCCATGCTATTGAAATTTGATTGCACGCACCTATTATCTTTAAATTTTACTAGTCTTCCTTTTCTAAATCCTGACATCGTCGATTTGTTTTTAAGTTTAGTCTCAACTTAAATATCCGTAGCAGATATTAGGTTGATTGCATGATTCGTATAGACTCCAGTTGCTCAAATTAGCAGATGTAAGAACATGTCAAGACCTTCAAGTCATGAGCTACATCTGTATGAACGCAATACATCGAGTTTGGCTTAACACAAATGTTTACCAATCACGTTGCTATAACTTTGTACAAACTAGTAACTATATTGTAAATGCTTTATCAATCAAGCTTTTTTAGCGATGTCAAACTGAACTGAACTGAATGTCTTATGTTGGGTAATTTAATTTGATTCGGATTCTGCATACCTCCTGGTAGAATGCCATGTTCCAAGCTTTACAGTGTTCCATTCTCGTAGTTCTCTTTAAGATTGTGCAGTGCTTGCCGAATGGAATCCTCATCTTGGCTGGAGTACTTTAAGCATATTAGTCGTTGAGCAGCATGATACAGCATCCGCAATTGCTGATACTGCTGGCAGTTAACTTCCATTTGCTCTATTTCCTGTTTGAATTCAAAATGCAAAATTATCACTTTTCAAATTACATGTCATTATTCACACATGAAGGCAAGGAAACAAATGATGTCTTAAGTTATGATACAGTAATTGGCATTAAACTACAATCTATAAACTATTGAAAAAGAATCACCTTTTCCTTGATCTTTGACGTGATGCTTCTAGCCGTTTCGATCACTGAGCTTGGTAGACCGGCCACTTCAGCTAATAGAAGTCCGTAATGTGGTACATGTCTCGGTCCATCCATGAGTTGAAACTAAGTGATCAAAGATTCAATATACACCCCAGCTCTTCATAAACAAAAATTAAGGTAAAATGCCCTTCGGAATACTACCTTGAAGTCTAAGCGATTGTTTTTTACG
Source organism: Mercurialis annua (assembly GCF_937616625.2). Classification (NCBI taxonomy): domain Eukaryota; kingdom Viridiplantae; phylum Streptophyta; class Magnoliopsida; order Malpighiales; family Euphorbiaceae; genus Mercurialis; species Mercurialis annua. Next base: position 32,486,705 of record NC_065573.1, on the reverse strand, counting down.
TCGACATCTAAGTGAAGAAGTTTGGCATTTGGATAGATAGTAGCTAGTTCTGATAGGTTCTCCATATGAGTAGCAAATATGGTATATCTGAGGAATATCATGCAACAAGTAAGCAAACTGCGGCAATGATGATCTTACAATTTATCCGTGTCCGTGTAGCTCTTTGTGAAGAGAGCTCTGCAATTCAAGTATATAAAGAGAGTAACTACAATCCAAGAGTCATGAAGAGAGATGAAAATGAAACAAAGAGAGAAGCAATAATTTTCATCTAAGGATCTGAAAGCTAAAATAATAAAGATGTCAAGAACAAGTAACCAATTAACCTTGTATTTGGCTTATGGTCATCTTTGTTACACAAAACAAAAATAATTGTAAAGATAGAGCGAAACAATACTTTTTACAAGAATATGTTACAGATAAAGTTTTGGAGTTTATAAAGTATTTCCAGAAATAAAAATAGAACTCCAAAATGTAGGACTCGATAAGTTTCCGTGTAGCATAGGTGTTCATCCTCCAATCTGAATAAATATATAATGAAAAAGAAAATTGTATCATGTCATAGTCCATGCCAATTAGATCACGTCAGCTACAGTTCTTATATGATTATTTAACCAATATGCAGTAAGACAAGGTTTTCATCATATGCTATAGATCAGATCATGGGCTTCAATATTTGGCAGGCTCTAACAACTGTTGATAGCAACATAAACTATACATGTTTTGAATGAACTCCAGCAGCATAGCTGCATAAACAAAGATGCATGCTTCTTCATGTTAATTGCTGGTTCTTCTTGTTAGCAAATATTTTAATTTAATATCCAACTCGTGTATCATATCTTTAAATCTAGAACTGGGAAGTAGAACGTATTGACTGATGTAATTACTTGTTAAATGATTATTCAACCAAAAAGCGTTCATAAACAGGCAAGATATGAGCAAGTAGAATAGTTACGCTTTGAGTGATAGCAAATGCTCACAGCAGCTCCAGGCAATGGCAAATCCATCAGAAGAAGAAGTAGCTCTCCCCAGCTCATCCATGATAATCAGGCTTCTGTTAGCAAAAAAAGTAATGTATTCATTATTTAATATAGATTTCACATTTCTTGGTAGTAAGAACTAATGATATATATCACCTTTGGGAAACATTCTGCATTATGAAAGCCGTCTCTTTCATCTCTGTCATAAACTGCAGCCCAATGCAAAACATCAATGTGATGGGACAGTTCACCATCAAAACCACAATTCATTTGTAGTATGCATTTGCCAAAAGAGTGATCAATGCGGTCTTGCATATGAATCTTCACCCTTAATACACGTTTTGTAAATACAAACCAAGAAATTATCAAATTGAAGGTATTGCTTAGGTTCCTGAATAATTGGGAGTAGGAACCAACCGATCATTAATTTGCAAGTTCAACAAACATAAAATTTGTATCTGATCAACGTAGTTTTTTGTTTTCATAGAATGATAACTGTAGCTACCAAACTTGCAAAAAAATTGATATTAATTTATGAATACCAAATTGTCTCTGCATAAATCATTTAGATTTATGTAATTTCATTTAACTTTTGTCGGTAAATGTTCAACTTCTATATTTTCTACCTTGATATAGCTTACTTAGTACGGAGTGGTTTTAACTTCTAAGAATAACATTTTTTTGTATTATATTGAGTAGAAAATATATGATAAGACAAGAGATTAGTATATTCAAGATTTAAGACTAGAAATTAGACCGTGCTGGAATTTGACTCGAGATTGTCGCCTGATCCCATCCTTGTAAATATTCGATCAACTATCCTTATAGTAGAAAAGCGGGCAGGAATATAACAACCAATCTGAGCCAAAATGACAATAAGACAAACTTGCTGAAGATACGTGCTTTTCCCACTCCTGTCGGAAATCACAAAGAGCTAACTACAATCAGAATAGACATCTTAAGTGTAACGTTTTAACTTGTTTAAGTCAGAGTGTACTACAATTTATAGAATAAAACCTCAGCGAGCACATGCAAAAAGTTAAATGAAAACACCAAAAAAACTTTGAAGTATAACCAAACAACAAATCATAGGGCAATAATTTTAAGTTGATGTGCATAACAGTTAAATTTGAGTTCATCCCTTTTACAACAACTGGATTCTTAGACAAAATCCTGCTGTTGATGTTAAAAGCACAGACCTGAAGCCTATAGCAATTGAAAAATGAAATTCCAGCTCATGTAATTCTGGTTCAAATTTGGTGGTTTCTTTTTAGATTGGAGGAGTTACTTTTGCGGAAATTATTCAATGCAACATATATGCCACATACAGCACATCTTTCACAGTTAAAAAAAATTATGGGTCCTGTTTTAGATATTTGCTGATTGTTTAAATAAAAAAAGTGAAACTTATCAAAACAGGAGACCTGTGTTGCATATTGACATGATACATGTATTACATGAGATAGTTACTTTCGAAGTGCAATGCACCACCTAATGGATCCAAAGATAAAGCTATGCTTACGGTTTACCTGCCGCTTCGTGAGATTATCAAAAGAACAGATATTTCAGCACCATCCATGTTATTTTGCTTTTTCAGAATAATAATCCAAGGGCCACTCAAATAATAAAATGAACACATCACCTGAAGTACTAAAAATCCGAGGCATTTCTATTAGGGTCTTCTTTTGAATTTTAATGTTCAAAATGAAACGAGTGGTCATTGGGTGGTTGACGTGAAGGAATTTAATGCTGGGTCATATTCAAGTCCATGTGGTCTAAAAAGACATTATCTACAAGTTGATAAGAAATCATACTTCAGTCTTGGAGGAACTATAATGAGAGTATTGCTTACATGTTTGGACCCATGATAATAACCATGTTTGATGCTTCTGAAATAAAGAGATTGTTGGGCTGCAAAAAGAGCTTTCAATCAATTAACCTCTTATGACAGTTCATAATTGACCAGATCTCGAGACTCTTGTTTGCTTTAATCAGAGTAGTCTACTATTTTAAAGCAGTGAAACAATGTAAAAATAAACTTACAACAAAATCATTGTGTATGCTTTCCAAGATTGGGTGTCTTCCTGCATCAATTGCCAATGGACCACTACCTGCCAGTATTGCAAATTAATATTTATGGCCAATCACGTCAGAAAATTCACAAGATATAACTAACAGAACATGGAACTTGCTTACTTGTGAATTCTGGCCTAGTATATCGGTCAACGAGCTTAGTTGAAATTGTGTGAGCAAATGAATTAACAATCATATCTAGAAGGCACAACACCTCTGCAAGCAATGTGAGTACTGAGACATCTTGTCTTATAGCATCTAATAGAGCTGAAAATCAAGTGAAATTACTGTTAGTTATACAGGAAAAGATAGGACATGTATATTGAGCATGAATATGCCTGGCAAGAAAATCTGTCCCATTTATACCTGGTTCTGCTAGCTCACTAAGAAGTCCAGTGAAACGTAAGACTTACAATTGTTATAGCTGGTATATGGCACTTGAAATACATGCATGAGATGCTTAAAGAATTCCTGTGACTATATGAGATTGATAGTACGAGTAAAACTTTGCAATTAAAGGGCATATCAGTCGCCTTTAGACCAGTAAAATGAAAACGTCAGATGTACTATAATAGTTATTGTTCATGTTTACATGAATATGAAATTTATAACCTTATATGTAGTTTGAATTTCTTCATCACATGATAGCGTTTTCCTTGATCATCAAAGGATGTTAAAATTACTATTTACTTTGTTTCTGACAAAATAGTTGTATCATCTCCTTTTTGAAGTTGTAAGGTTTTGCTAGAAACTCGAATAATGATGAACTTAAAAATATTTATAAGAAATTAAAATCAAGTCAACCAAGAGTCATTGCTGTCATGAAGAATTAATGAATCCCAGTATGACAAAGTCAAGGAACAAAGTGGATATATCCTCTTATTAAAGAAACATGACCAAAGGACCAGACAAGTGTTTTTTTTTAATCACCAGACAAGTGTAATGCATTTAAACTTTTACTGATCAGTTTATTTCAGTTACCCATTAGTTACTTTCAAATTCTAGACATATCAAATTGCATATTTCATGATGTCAATTATGGTAAAGAAAGTAAGAACTTCATTAAAACAATGATGCAATGGAGTACTCCACGATAAAAGGAAAATCGAATTTGAAGAGTATACAGATTAATACTACAAAATTCAACTTTGAAGAGTATATAGAATATTACTACAACCTTCAAGGCAAACTTCTGTTCTTATATAGCACTCTTCAGCTGCAGACTTATTTCTGAAATTCAGCTGCATCATTTATTGCAATAGAGCAGCAATGAATGATTAATGCTTAAGACACAGCCAGTTTAATTGAGCATACAACTATAGCATAAAAGCAATTATATGAAGTACAAATAATGAAATAGGACCCTAATGCAGAAGTATGTTTATCCTTCCCATAGCTTAAGACAAGCATGTGAATTACCATCGGCATTACATTTAAAGTTGAATTCATGTCTGATGTTCTGTTTTGTAATTCAGTAAAAAGGGCAAACAACCAACTATAAACTGGATCCCCGGAGGACACATGTCCACGACAAGAATTATCATTTGAATTGGTCTGTCATGAGTGAAAACCTGGCATACTTAGTCTCTTTTACCAGATCCATCTCCCTCAAAAATGCCATAGTTGTATCCTAAACTAAACTTAACAAAATTCAAGCTCTACATGTCTATCTAAGATTGAATAGTGGGCAATGAATTTCAGGCTCTTAGACTTGGTAATATATTTTCCATCAACTGTGTACGATTATTTGTAACAGAACCTTAATAAGATGACCAATGAGCCTAATAAAATAAACATGAGCCGGTCATCAATAAAGAGCAGACTGCTGTCTAAGTTCATTCTAATAACCGGATGTGGCGGTAAAGATGCACCCGCAGTTTGATATGCAGGTGTTAAGATCACATTAACTGGAACATAAAATTGCAATATCATCACTTCTTACAATCACAGAGTAAGTATATTTCATGTCTTTTAAAATGAAGATAATACTCACAGAAGCAAGTTCCAAAGTGGAGCAATGTACATTGTTTCCATGTTTCAAGACCTGATTTATATTACACTAGTATATGAATAGATGGTAAGGAGCTTTAAATTGTAAATTCAAATAGAGAGGATGTTGTTCAACAACCTGAATGAACTTGGTTGGAAGCTTTCCGTGAATGTCCTTCTGTGGAATGCTAAAGTAAAAACCTTGTCTGTTATTAAATGGAAGTTTCAAATTTGGCATCTTGAATTCTTCGCGATACTTGTTTGCAAGATTATGTATAGCTGTCATATTTGATACAAGAACAACAAAAACAAGAAGAAAGAATATAAATGGATAATCATTTGTATTAACAACACAAAAAAAAGGCTTAGGAGCCTAGATGATAGAAACCTTCACTGGTGTCGCAGAATGTTCTCCGTGCGATATCCAGAAGCCCGTCGATTCCAGCCTTGACAGCAAAACACTGTTGCGTCCGGGCAACAAAAGGGACTCGTGCATGAAGCACATCTTCATCTATCACCTCCCCAATTCTTTAGGATCAAAACAAAAAGAGAGAAGCTATTTCAGGAGGAATATGGAATTGCTAATAGTTAGTGTTAATAAGATTGGATGTGAATGGAACAGCATGGTTGTCCTGAACCTCCAACTGTCACAATGCAGAAACACCTATGGACAACTTAAACAGGATGGAAAATCAATTGTTCTTATTGCATGCAGAAAAACTACAGCAAGAATAATAAACTGTTCACAAAGCTTCAATTAATTGTATAGGCTGCATATAATAAAACCTATTTTATACTATATTTTTGAGACTTCTTTTAGTAACAAGCAGCTCATAGTCTTGGTCAGCTAAGATCAGGAAACTCAAAAACAATGGTAATGTTTCTACAACTCAGCAACGAGAATTGAAATGTACCTCTTTCTGATGGAGGCAAATTTGTCATTTGCACATACATTCTTGTAAACATTTTCAAGAAGGAAACTTTTTGCAGATTTAAGCACCTGAAATTTTAATAAAAAACATCATGTATTTGCGTTCAAAGAAATCCTTATAGTGTATGAGAAAGAAAGCAAACTTAATTTCACCTTTGAGAGTAAAGGCAAGGCATCTAAAGCAGTTTTAAGTAGAATAATACTTGATATCAAGACCTGACTCTTTCTAGCATTATCAGCACCCACAACCTCATTCGTCACTTTCTTTGGCTTAAAGCAGAAATGACAGAGAACTCTATCTGAATAAAGAGCAGAACAAGAGCAGTCACTTTAACTTCCACAAAAAGCAAAAACTACCATCACATCAAATATGTTTACAGTGGAGGCAATATATCAATTATGTTGTTACTTCTTGCTTAGACTTTTGCATACCAGTCTCTTTTGGAAACTTCCGCAGAACCTGCGAGAGGCCAAAGAACAGTTGTTCATCGCTCATGAGTTCATCCTGAAATTAGAAAATATTAGGAGATTAACCTGTGCACGCTGTTCATAAAATTCAATGATCTAAAGCTAAAAAACAAATTTTAAAAAATGTCATTAGCAAATAAAATCTAACAGTATGTGTCCAGCGTCTTGGTTGGCAATGTTGAGTACTATCTTGTACAACCAACTTAAGGGATTCAACCTAGATCATTAAATGATTTCACCAAGTAGGTTTATCATTTATAATATAACTATGCAACAACTGTCCAGTGTCCAATACAGATGCACAAGGTCTGAGCAATATTTGTGAACTGACTACGTGAATGAACCAAAACTATTATGAAGTCCATCATGTCTTTTTCGTCTCCCTCTCTCTCTCATTTCCTCTCCTTCTATTCCTTTTACATGGTTCCGAGTGTGGTCACTAAATCTGGTTTCATGCACATAACAATCATGAAAATTCCATATCAATGTTAAACTCAGCATGACCCTTTCTCTGTAGTTTTCTTATTTTCTGAATCATGGTCTAATGTGAATCGCAGATTATGCTTTTAGCTACTTGCGAATAAAGTCAAAATGCTCGTCAAGGCGCAACAGAATAAAGAAATTCTTAGCTCCATTTCCATTCTAGAAATTTGAGATGGCAGAAGCCCACACTAACCAGGCAATCAAGACGAGTATTGATAGTTTCTATATCTTTTAAAGGCTGCAGTAGATTGGCCCGTAGAAGTCTAGTCCTGGAGAAGAAATCCAACTCAACATTTACAGGACAATAGAGAACCAGCCAATACTCCAAGAAGATACATGAAAAGCTTCTGAAAATTAGGAAGGATCGAAGTTTTGCTTGAGCTATAATATTGCCAGATCCAGTATATTAAATGAGTGTTACATACCCTCCTATGGTTTTTGTCGTCTTGAGCATATGGAATAGACTTCTTTTTTTGTTTGTTGTGCCCCAAAGTGAAGAATGAAGTGGCTCGATAATTTCCAAATTCTGAACACTGCCAAAAGAAACAATTATATGAAATGTTTTTGAGAAAAAAAAATCTTTGGATAGAATATCAAACATGGGTTCTTCTTCCAAATAATTATCAATATGAAAATTCTATTTTAAAAGGGATCAAAATTACTGACATCCTAACATGATCTGTTCATACACTGAAACTGAGACAGAGAAATAAGAAAATTTTACCTTGTTGCATCGATATTCATGTGGTCAAATGAACCATTAAAAGTAACCTGGATACCAATATTTCAACAACAAATGGTCAGAATCCTTGATTACATAGATTGTAAGTACACATGCAGATGAAGTTGTTTTACATAGGAGAACAGATTGAGTTTTTCTCATTTGAGGTATAAGTTTTATATAGCTGATATTACATGGTCCCCACTGCATCATGAAGCATTAACAAAATTATACATCTAAAAGAAAGATCCCAATTTGGATCGCTTGCATAAATAAGTTAAGAGCTCCAAGAGAAATTTGAGAGAAATATCTGAACTCTATCATAGATAGACTGGTTAAATTTATAATTCTTGGTAACATAAATAACTAAAAACTTTGCTATATGCAATATCCATTGGATATGACTTTTGTGAATAATTTTCAGTTAGTTAAAGCAGAGAGAGATGAGAAAAGTACATACCGACAATGAATGGTTGGTAACAATGACCCCTTTCTCAGCTTCTATCCTGCGTATAATACAGTTGAAGCTTGCATTTCAGAATCATTTAGCAGGTAGATAATGTTAAAATATTGCAACAAATGTACTCAAATTAACTCACAAATTTAAGGAGACAATATATTAATATATAAGGAGACATCAAAAGGTGACAAAGGTTAAAAGAATCATCACATGAACAAGTTTAGGGCAACAACAGAAATATGGCATCAATATTTTAAGGACACCGTATGGGCAATCAAGGATATTTTGATCTTTAGTTTATGAGGCACAGAAATAAGTGTCCAACATGCTGTTGTTTTTTGGGTTTTCAACATAACAATATTTCTGAGATGCAAAACATTTTTCTCATATATCAACTCTGAAAACAATTAACCAAGTATTCATAATACTTCAATTCTTCCTGGTTGAATAGTTCAGGACTGCTTAACCAACGCCTCTAGAATCTAATATAAATTGTTTCAAAATGTAATCCCAGGGCTAATGATGGCCAAACTAAATGAGCTACATTTAAATTAACATAATCTGAATATATCAAATATGCAAAAAGTTAAAAATCTGAGAGTACCACTTTATTGTAGCTGCAGCAGCAGCCAGACAAAGATAATATTGTTTGTAGTAAGTATCGAGACCAAGTGCTGAAGGTTCCTTGGCAGCTAGACTTTTAATTAGTACAGCACCCTGGAATAAGTAAGGGAAAAAGGCATTACTAAAACTGAAACAGCAGTCAACAGTAAGAAATTTATTGTGCAACCTTGGTGTCATCAAAGCAACCACGCGCCATCGCAACCTACAGAAATATATAGATAATCAAATATTCAATTTATACAATCTACACAGATAAAATGAGGAATGCAAAAGGAAATCACCTTCTTGACTGAAGAATAGGATCGATCTAAAAGTTCCGAAACTCCAACCATTCCATCAGGTGCAAATTTATTAGGAGGAACAATAACCATCATAGGATCAAAGAATTGCAAAAGAGTTTTTGTATTCTGGTAAGAGCTGCTAGTTTCTATATACTGAGATAGATGCAACGATGCTGACCTCAAGTCAAAAGCAGCCATTCCAACCTAATAATTAGTTAAAAATCAGTTAATTTAGGTTACATAAAAACTTGTCTAAAGTATAACACAGTCTACATGAATACTCGAATCACACGAAATTTCACGTTACTTCATTCAAATTAACTATAATCGCTTAATCTTTTCACTAAATTTAGAGCTAAAAATATAACTGTAACCTGAAAACAAGCATCTCCTGCATAAATCGAATCGATAGCGGTTCACGGATTCAAATAGTATACGATAGAAATATATAATCGAAGAAATAAAGCAGATAAGTTTAGATTTTAACATTTTGAGCTAAAAAATGTGAATTCAATTCAAGGAGTAAAGCACATCGCACAGTTTTACCTCTTTGGCTCGGTTTTCGATTAGGCCGATGACGATGTTCGATCTCTCTCCTCCGTCTTCTTCCATTTTGATTCGATTCAAAATAAGTGAAACAGAACTTGCTAATGCGCGCCAAGTTGTGATACATTTAAACGATTAGGAGCTGTTTCTACTTTGAGCACGAGCGTAGCCTGCTTAAACTGCGCACTTGAATTTACTAATGGGCTTAAGGCCCGAAAAGAAAGCTATGAAGAGACTGGTCTCCAAACAAGTTGGGCTACTCACGAGTTACTCGAGATCGATTCGAAAAATTCGAGCCGAGCTCAAGCTCGAACTACTCGAACTTCATCTCGAGCCGAACTCGAGTATCAAATAAGAGGGATCGTGAAGCTCGCGAACCTAAACGGGCCTGATACATATAAAATATTAAAAAATATTTTTAATTATGTTGATTTTCGTATCTTTAAATTTAAATTTATATCCTCTTAGTAATTGATTAAATATTATGTTTCATACTAAAAAAAATAAAATACATCAAATATTATAATTATAATTATTAAATGTATTTTTTATTGAATTTGAGTCGAGATCGAATAGCTCGGTAATTGGTTGAGCTTGACCTTTAAATTTAGGTCCATTCGAGCTTGTATAACAAACTCGAGCTCGAGCTTGGCCTAAGTCGGGCTCAGCCCGTTTATACCCCTAGTCTCCACCTGCAAACATGAAAATACAGCCTCAGAATAATTAGTCTCCACCAGCAAACATGAAAATACAGCCTCAGAATAATTAGGAATATGAGAAGTAACCTAAAAATGAGTCTTGATTTATGGATGTTGTGTATTATTTTTAAATCTGGACAAGAAAAATGCATCATACACATTGCTATAGTACGAGTAATAGAATTACAAATTGTATTATCTTAAATATAGTGATACATTCAACAAGATGGTCGAAGTCAGACAGCAGAGTTCACAAAAATCAGAGACACGTAGTGAAGCGTTAGAAGGACAAGAAGCGGGAAATTTGAACGCGCCCCACGCGCGACCCTTTCTCTTCATCTTCTCAGATGAAGCACTTGAAGTACTTCCGGCTTAGGGAAGAGGAAAAAGGCCACATGGCACACCAGTCAGGGCAAATGATATCTTTTGCTTGGATATTTGCACAACACTCAACCGGCTGTTCACTTACCTGCACTTTAAACTGGATTTGTTTTAAATCCTACCACCCTCATTTTATTTCTTTCTCCAACCCAATGGCCTCATCTTCTTCTTATCGCTCAAAAAAACAGTACTACCCCTCCATCTCTGAGCTCACTGAACGCACCAAAAAAATGACTGTTTCAGACCTAACCATCAACCTACAAGATGATAATGAAGCGGTACCTACAAAATATCAATGGACTCTCCTGGGAAGAATCCTCACCAAAAAAACTTTTGAAGCTCAGGAAGTCCAAGAATGGGTGCAACAAGAATGGAACCCTACTGGAGCTATCTTGGTAGAGAGGGTTTCGTTCAGTCTCTTTAGCTTTGCATTTGAAAACAAACAAGACTATGATTTTGTGCTAGCTCACAGACCATGGAACATCCTTCATCAGCATATGGTTATTAAGGAATGGCCTCCACACAAGAATATGAGGCATATCCAGTTTCGCACAACTATCTTTTGGGTGCAAGTCCATGGTCTCCCACGCAACCAAATCACAGAAAAAAATGCAACCAAGATAGGTACTCTCTTTCACCGTCTACTGGAAATTGATTTTGATGTCTCTAACCCTATATGGAGACAGCAATTCTTAAGGATCAAGGTGGAAATGCTGGCAAATAAACCATTCAGTAAAGGTGTCACAAACAATCCTGATACACCAGCTGCAGTATGGGTTGATTTTAAGTACGAGGGGTTTCCTGATACCTGCTTCTATTGTGGGCGTATGGGCCATATGATTCGTGCTTGCAGGTACCGTATTGATAATGAAGCTCGGCGAATCTACATGCAACCAGGGAAGCCCTTACCATATGGTCCATCTTTAGGAACTGCACCTCTGGTGCACAGCTCTTTGGTTCAGAACAAACAAGACTATGAATCCCACTTCCAGACAGATAATCGACGTCCACAACATTGTCGTCATGTTACCGGTACTGTCCATCCAGTCGCAACACAGGTAGCTATACCGGTGGTTTCCTCTCCTCAGAGTTGCATGCTACAGTATCCATGCACAACCACTAATGCAGGTATCGAGATAATGGAAAACACTAGGATGCCTCAGCAGCCAAAAATCCCACTGTCAGACAAATATCCCACTACAGAGGCCACACGTGACCCGACCAAAGGTAAAGAGCCTCTAATTCAACAAACTCCTTTTCAATTTCATGCTCAGACCAAGCCACCTGTCACCTCCCGCACAAGTCATAATACTAGTTTGCTTACGACGGCACTACTAGACTTTTCCCAGGGAATCATCATTAATCCTACATACACTACTGTTCCCAGTACCCACCCCATTTTGCAGCTCAACACCCCAAAAAACATTGGGCCCCCAAAATACCCAAAACCGGTCTACTTACCTCAACACCTGATCCATCTCCTCAGCCCACATCTAAAAGCCAAATTCATTAATGGCGGCCCACAGATCATGCTTGCTGAGATTGAACAGGTGGAGATCTGCTTGGATCTTCTTTACCGCAACAACCCACACCATCCAAATGTTGCATCAGGGTCCAATGAAGCATATCAGGAAGAGATTCTCACTCTGTTTCAAGAAGCTTGTGTTGATGACTACAATTTGCATCCCATTCTGGGACAGGCTTTACAAACTAAGTATCAACCAGACATAGCAAGCTCCACTGTCAAAACCACAAGTAGCTGGACTCGACTGTTCCGTAAACAATCTGCTATCCTGTATGAAAATGAAACCACGGGTCTACATGCCCTGGAAGGGAAAAGGAAGCTGGAATGGATCACTCAATATGAAAGTGAGCAATTCAAGATCTGCAAAACCACTCACAGTACTGATGCTTTTCCACATGAGCTGCCACCGTTCTTTCTCTCTACCACCCAACTGCCAATCATTGAGGAAGAGCTGGAGGAACCGTTTGATCCAGACTCACTATTCAGGGATGAGGAGACCTCCCTAGAAGGGTCTCCAAACGATCCATGAAGCTTCTCTTCTGGAATTGTCAGGGGTTGGGGAATCCCCTGACAATTCAACAACTGCAGACCATGTGCAAAGCCAATATTCCAGACATGGTCATGATAGTTGAAACTAAAAATAAGGTACAAAAAATCCTCGCACTGACAAAGAATTTAAAATTCAAGTATCACTTTGTGATTGAACCTCAAGGAATATCAGGAGGCATGCTTGTTTTGTGGAACATGGATATCCAAGTTCATGTTCATAAGTATGATAGTTTTTTTGTAGCAATGTCTCTGATAGATCAATATGATGTCTGTTTTGATGTAGTTAGTTGCCATCTTAATACTAAACAATCTATTAGAGATGGCCAGTTTCAGAGTCTTGCTAGTTTGAAATCTAGCCTTTGTCGGTCTTTTGTTTTTTTGGGGGACTTCAATGATGTACTAGAGAACTCTGATAAACTAGGAGGGCTTCCTTTTGACCCACTACAACATGTAATATTCCACAATTTCCTTTTTAATATGAACTTACATAGTTTAGGCTACACTGGATGTGATTATACTTGGAGTAACAGAAGAGCACACCCAAACCTCATTCAAGAAAGAATTGATCGTGTACTTGCCAATTCTGAATGGCTTCAGCAGCACGTCCACGCCCAAGTCCAACATCTGGATGTAATAGGATCAGACCATTGTGCTCTACTTCTCACAACAGATACCACCATTGCAAGGCCAAAGAGCTCATTCCATTTTGACAAGCAATGGATTAACCATCCAGAAGTCCCCACTATTATTGAGCAAGCATGGGCCACCCCTTACACTGGATCATCAATGTTCCAGGTTCACCAAAAATTAAAAGCTACTCGACATGCTCTGGTTAACTGGAACAAATCATCCAAAATCAATGCAAAAGCAAAAATAGGAAAAATCATGGCTCAACTCCAGAATGCCAAATCTCAGCCGCCAATGTATATACATTGGCCTTTCATCAGGCAATTAGAGCAGCAACTATTTGAAGCCAGGAAGCAAGAGAATGAATTTTGGCAACAAAAATCCCGTCAAATATGGCTCCAATTAGGAGACCACAACACCAAATACTTCCATGCCTCAACCATGCAACGACGAAGACATAATACCATTTTAGGCCTCTATGATGCAATGGGGAATTGGCAAACAAGTCCACAGCTTATTCAAAACATAATACTGGAGCACTTCATAGACCAGTTTACATCTAACTCTCATTTGGCGCATTCAGAGGTAATTCATCCCTTTCCAAATAGAGTCACTTTGGATATGAATACTGCTCTATGTAAACCAGTCTCAAACCAGGAAATCAATAATGCGGTCCATTCAATAAACCCATCCAAAGCCCCAGGGAGTGATGGTTTCACGTCCCTCTTTTACCATCAATACTGGAATACTATTCAGGAGGATATTACCAAAGCTATTAAACATTTCTTCCAAGGAGGTCAAATGCTCAAAAGTTTAAACCATACTACAATTGCTTTAATTCCAAAACACAAAAAACCAACACAGGTATCTGACTTCCGACCCATCAGCCTTTGTTCTGTATATTACAAAATCATCTCTAAAATCCTAACCTCAAGACTGCAAACAATCATTCCCAAAATCACTTCTCACAACCAAAATGCCTTCACTAAGGGAAGATCAATTTCAGACAATATTCTACTAGCTCATGAAATCATCCATTATTTGAAAACAAAAACAACAGGTAATCTTCATTTCATGGCTCTGAAACTTGATATTAGTAAAGCATACGATCGTCTAGAGTGGCATTATATTAAGGAGATCCTTAATGCTTGGGGCTTTCATCCAATATTTGTTGCATGGATCATGAAATGCATACAATCAGTGACCTATTCCATTCGCATCAACGGATCAACGCATGGCTATTTCACACCATCTCGTGGAATCAGACAGGGTGACCCCTTATCACCATTACTATATGTACTCTGCTCGGAAGGATTAACACAGATTATTAGCGCAGCTGTCATTGCCAAAACTCTTCAAGGCATCAAAATAAACTATAGATGCCCCATGATTACACACTTACTGTTTGCAGATGACACAATCATCTTCTCCAGAGCCACATTGTCTGATATTCTAAATATTCAAGCCATCTTAAACTCATATGGTAATCAAAGTGGACAATTCATAAATTATGGCAAATCTTCAGTCTTCTTTAGTGCCAATGTGGACAATTATCAATGCAGCCTGTATTCCACAATGCTGGGGATACCGCAAAATGCAGTTCAAGAAAAATACCTTGGTCTACCATATCAGATATTGAGATCCAAAAATCAAACCTTCTCTGCTATTCTATCAGCTGTCAACGCTAAATTGAATGGATGGAAAGAAAAATTTCTCTCATCGGCAGGAAAGGAAATTTTGATCAAAGCAGTTGCCTCAGCCATTCCAATCTTTGCTATGATGTGTTTCAGACTGCCTGCTTCCCTATGTCAGCGTATTCAGCAGCTGGTAAGACAATTCTGGTGGGGGCAGAAACATTCAGAGAGAAAACTAAGTTGGATAGCTTGGAGTACAATGAGCCACAAAAAATGGGAAGGAGGATTAGGATTTAAAGATTTATCAAGTTTCAACCAGGCTCTTCTAGCAAAACAATTATGGAGAATCATGCACAATCCACAATCACTAATTTATCAAGTATACCAAAGTAAGTACTTCCCTACAACCACAATATTGGAAGGGAAATTATCTGGAAGACCCTCGTGGGGTTGGAGAAGCTTACTGTGGGGTAGAGAGCTGCTTATCCAAGGTCTTCGATGGCAAATTAATGATGGAAGTACACTGAATTATTTTAAGGAGCCATGGATTCCAGGAAATTATCCATTCCTTCCAAAGGCCAGAACGACACAGCAACAAACTACAGGAGTAATATCTGACCTCATCAATCAAACTACAAGGAATTGGAAAACAAGTATGATTCTGGAGATCTTTGCTCAGGAGGATGCAAGAACCATTCTTGCCCTACCACTTCCTTACTGGCCACATTCAGATAAACTAATTTGGCACCACACCAGAGATGGGAACTACACGGTGAAGTCAGGGTATCATATTGCACATAATAAAGGACTCAGGGAATATCAATCAACCATTCCCCATCTCTCCAAACCAGATTGGAAATTTTTATGGGGTCTACAAATCCCAAACAAAATAAAAGTATTCATTTGGCGATGTCTTCATGAGGGACTCCCAACGGGCATGGCTCTACACCAACGACTACTGTTACCACCAAACTGCAAGTTTTGTGAAGAAACAGAAAGTCTTACACATCTCCTATTATTCTGCCCTTTTGCAAGACAAGTATGGTTCCAAGGTCCTCTGAATTTCAGATCCGACTGGGATACATTCCCAAGCTTTTCACTCCATTGGAAGCATACGACATCACAACTGCAAAACCTGGATTCCGAAACACAAGCTTTAACATTATATTGCTTTACATTGTGGCACATTTGGAAGGCAAGAAATAGTCGCATTTTCAAAGACAACCTTCCAACAATTGAGGGGACAATCCGAAGTATCATACAGGACGCAGAAGAATTTGAGCAGTCCTTGATACCAATGCCCAATGCTGCTCCTCCCAACAATCCATACCAATCAAATATCCAAGATATTCCAACAGGGTTCACAAAGCTAAACTATGATGCTGCGGTCCACAAACAAAGGAAACAGGGATTTGCTGGAATTGTTGCAATGGATGAACACAGGCGCCTTCAAGGGAAATTTTCAACGACATTCTGCTTTATATGGGATCCGGGAATTTTGGAAATGATGGCCCTAAGGGAGGCCATGAACTGGGCACTTTCCAGAGGTTGGACAAAGGCCATTTTTGAAGGTGATGCCCTACAAGTATCCACAATCATAAATTCAAAAAAATGCTCAATAGCATCGCTACAGGGTATTTGTGCAGACATCTGGCGTCTTCTAAATTCCTTCACATCGGCTGTAATCCAATCGGTTCCAAGAAACCAAAACCAGGAAGCTCACATTTGGGTACAAGAAGTCAAACGTCGTATCCTTTAGTACTGCAATTAGTTAAATTTAGTTATTACATTTTGGTTCATGTTTGGTAACATTAATTTGTAACTGCTTTTCATCTAATATATCTCAGTTAAAAAAAAAAAAAAAAAAAAAAAAAAAAAAAAAGATGGTCGAAACAGTTAAAACCAAACTGTTTTTTTGTCAAAATCAACCGAACTAAATTTACAAGAATATACAATTAGTGAATATTCAAACCAAAGCCAGTTGGTTTGGTCGATTTTTTCAGTTCCTTTTTGGTTCAATATGTACTAAAACCGAACTGAATTTTATACTCCCAAAACCAAATCCAACAAAATTTGTTTTAGCTATTCTGTTCTGTAATTCAGTTATCTTTGGTTTTTGCACACTCCTACTTAAAAATGTCCGTCCATGACTTCACTAAGTGTAACAAATCGACCCTTCTCAATAGAAAGTTGAGCTGCAACTCCAATAGCTACCAGTATAAAACCGTCCTGCAAATCAACTGCAGGAAGTTTTTCACCTCGTGCTCGAATTGCAGAGAGGAAGTCAAGGTGTTCTAGATAGCTAGACCCATGATGTAGTTCATCATATCTGAAAAATCAAGTTAGATTATATTCAGAATCATATTCAAAAGGCTATTGAATGGAACAATGACCATGACTAATTAAACATTACAAGTAAGAAAAGCAACCCACCTTATTCGTTCATCGACAGCTTTCGATGTTTGGACTCCATCTCTTCCTGCAACTCGAGGACCAGAGCGCACAATCCCCTCAGCAACAAAGGCCTCCCCTGTTTATAATAGTGAGCTAAAAACATGCATAGCATTCTCAGGAACCAAGCATTTTGTGTATAAATTACAATTCAACAAATGATATAAAAGTAAGGACAAGGTTGGACATGTTTGGTTTCAAAAAAATTGATTTCTTGAAATATTTATCTCTCATAAAAAAATACTATCAATAATTATTAAATATATATTCATCAAAAAGAAATTATTATATATATTATTCATATGCCGGTTCATTTAACCGGGTCAGATTTGACAGCACTATAAAACAGCAACCGTGCAAAACCTCTAGGGCTTTTGCTGGTGAAGGGTTTTTCTGATTCAAATGGAAAACCAACGCAGTAACAGCAGCAGCAGCTATGGCGACAACTACAGTGATATTGATGTAAACGCGAACAATAAGCAATGGAGAGCTGAAGAAACAATTGCTGGAAACAAAGCGGCACTGGAAGCCTTACGTGAACTGATACTTTGCCCCCTCCTTTATTCTCAAGAAGCTAAAAATCTTGGTCTTACAGTAATTCAACTACCATCCCTTTAATTTCTTTCGTTTTCTTTCACTTTCTTATGTTCTACATTTCAATCACCTCGTCTTTTCTTTAGTGGCCCAGAGGTTTGCTTATGTATGGTCCTCCTGGAACCGGGAAGGTATTATTTTTACCATCAATTTTTAACTTTATGTTGTTTCTACAAATTCTCAAGTTTATGGTGTTTTATGCAGACAAGTTTGGTGCGTGCAGTTGTTAAGGAATGTGGTGCCCATTTAATTGTCATCAGGTAGTGTCCTGTTTCAATTTTCTTCACTCATTGCTGTTCTGCAGCTGGTTATGCTTACCCTATTGCCAACTTGTGTTTGTTTGGATATGTGGATATGCCCTTTCAGTCCGCATTCTGTTCATAAAGCATATGCTGGAGAAGGTGAGAAACTTCTCCGTGAGGCATTTTCAGATGCAGCATCTCATGCACTCACAGGCAAATCGTCCGTAATTTTCATAGATGAAATAGATGTGTTGTGTCCACGCCGTGATTCTAGGTATGGGAGAAAGAATGATGCCTATATGATTTTCTTTTTTTAATATTGTGCATTCTATGAGATGGCGTTAGTGCTTTCATTCTAGGTCTTGCATGATTTAATAAGGATAGGTGGAGAGTAAATATTCCTTTTATAAACTTAACTCGGACTTTTGAATGCAGTCGGGCGCAGGATGTTCGCATAGCCTCTCAACTTTCTTCTTTAATGGATGCAAACACGCGCCCATCTAATTCCTTAGCTCACGTTGCTGTGGTTGCATCAACTAACAGGTTGTTTTCTCATTCTTTTGATTAGGCTCTTATATATTACATAGAAAAGAATTCAATTAGAACAAATATATCTTCCTGAATTTCATTTAACTTGATGAAATTAAAATATGCTACATGATAAGATGGTGCTTACACCGCGCTTTTTGAATTTATCATATTGCATACAAGTATTCTAGATTACAGATGTTATATTGTTCTGGTTGGAAGGTTGACTTTTGTAATTACTTGTGCTTATGCGTGTCAAATTGATTTTGTGTATTCAATTTTTTTGATAGCATATAGGCAATGTGTGATTACTTAATCAGGATTGGTAGTTTTTTTTAATCCGAGTTGTGTTATTTCATACTTTAATTATGCAGAACACTATGTATTCAGCAGTGTGCGTCTGATGATGTCTCTTGCAAAATAATTGTCTGGGATTCTTATATCGGATCAGTTGTTAGGGTAATGACTGTATTCATCAGAATTTTAATTGATTGTCTGTCTGAAACTTACGTGTGATTACTCTGCGTAGAGTTGATGCGATTGACCCTGCACTAAGAAGGACAGGGCGTTTTGATGCTGAAATAGAAGTTACGCCACCTACTGAAGAAGAGAGATTTCATATATTAAAGGTAAAGTTTCTTATTTTGATATTCACGCTCATTTTTATAAACATATATTAGTTGCGACATAATAAGGGTTCAAGTTTAATATTTTTGTTCATTATAAAGCAGATTCTTGTCGCAGCAACATCATTTTGTTAAGATTCTTTTCAGTATCTTTACAACCTAGTGCTTGGAATTGGGACATTTTGTGAATTAAATTCATTTTATGAATATTATAAAAATTTATGGAATGCATGACACTTGTTATGTTTGTAACTGTGTAAAAATTGAATTTTAATTGTGAAGTTTTCTGTAGTCCTAAAAGTACTTAAAATAATTATTTGGAGAAGTAATGAAATTTGCAATTGAATGGTTCACAGTTAATTACATCTCTGTTTGATGAAGTTTGTTTTGCTCTCTCTCATTCCAGTTACGAATTATTAAAAATCTAGTTCTGATATATATGTAGTTTTAGTTACAGTTGATTTTCCTATCAACTTTATATTTTACCCCGGATTAATTTGTTCTAAAAGTTTCAAAGTAAATATTTCAAACCAAAAAAGTTAACTAATAGTTTAATTACAAACATATTGAACAAGCCCAACGTTTGATTATTGTGTTTCTTCTGATAAGAAAAAATGTGTTATATGTAATTTTCTTCTCTCTATTGATGGTTTTCAGCTCTACACTAAGAATCTTCCTTTGGAACCCAATGTTGACTTGCAAGCCATTGCTGCATCTTGTAATGGGTTTGTTGGTGCTGATCTAGAAGCTTTATGTCGTGAGGCCGCGATGTCTGCAGAGGGAAATGAAAACGCCGGTGTGTTGTGCTTAACCATGGAAGATTGGAGACATGCTAAATCTGTAGTTGGCCCTAGCATAACAAGAGGCGTGACAGTGGAAATCCCCAAGGTGTTTTGGGAAGATATCGGTGGACTAAAGGATTTGAAGGTTTGTAATCATATACATATTTTGTACGTCTTTACTGTAGCTGAACTCTGATGATTATCATCGAAGAATTTGAAAGTTTCTATCGTGTTTCTCCATTCTCAGGAAAAGCTCCAACAAGCTGTTGAGTGGCCTATCAAACATGCTGCAGCATTTTCAAGGATGGGAATATCACCTGTCCGTGGTGTGCTTCTGCATGGGCCTCCAGGATGCTCGAAAACAACTCTTGCTAAGGCTGCAGCTAATGCTGCCCAAGCTTCGTTTTTTTCTTTGAGGTTTGATAATTTATCAATGTCGAAACTATTATAGCAAATTGTCCTGCTTGTGATCCAATTAAAAAAATCCGACTTCTATCGATGTGGATGTCTTTAATGAGGATAAATTAGTATATTACACAGTTTAAGTTTGAGTTTGGAGAACTGTTGGACACTGTTAAGAAACTGATGGCTATTATATGTGGTGGTGGTTTATTTATAACTTGCGAATAAATTTTTTTGAGTATATACAATGGCTGTATATCTGTCACTTGGGCATAAAGATCTTTAGGGCTTAAGAGAATGAATTGTGTGAGTTTATATAAGGATGTGTTTGCCTTTCACTTGAACTATTAACCTGGACTTTAGATATCATCTTCTTGATTCTGCAGCGTGATTTATAATTCCAAGAAGCAATTCTATGAATGCAATGGGTAATTGTGTACAGAAGGGTAACAAAATCTAAATGTGCCTAAGAATGTTATTCTCCGAAGAATTAAATAAATGATTTTTTTTTACCCTAATCAGTGCATTAAATCACAGAGTAGTTAATCAGCTAAATGCAAATTGCTGTTATATTTATTTTCTTCTTTTACAACTCTGCGTTAGGGATTCTTTTTGTTCATAGTGCTTTGTAGACCAAGAAAAATCTATTATGGTGTAGTTGATTCCTTTTGAAGTACAATGTGGTAACAAAGAATCAAAATGCTGGTTAATTTTATTATTTCATATTTGTCTATTACCTCCATCTATGGTTTCTTGCTTTACTAAAATAAAGTTGCTTCCTGGTATTCCATTCCTTTTGTCATAGATAGAGTTGAATTTTGTTTTTTCTTCCAAAGCTTGGGATTTGTGGTTTTTTAACTTTTTGAAACTTTAA
This sequence comes from Mercurialis annua, assembly GCF_937616625.2. NCBI lineage: Eukaryota > Viridiplantae > Streptophyta > Magnoliopsida > Malpighiales > Euphorbiaceae > Mercurialis > Mercurialis annua. The sequence continues at coordinate 32,465,239 of NC_065573.1, read as the reverse complement.
TCTTATGTTAATGCTGTAAAATACTTAGTTTAGTTTCATTTTTACTTTCTGAGTACTTAGAAACTGCAATTCAGTGGTGCAGAGTTATATTCAATGTATGTTGGAGAGGGTGAAGCATTGCTGCGTAACACATTCCAAAGAGCTCGCCTTGCAGCTCCAAGCATAATATTTTTTGATGAGGTTGATGGTGTTGCTGCTAAACGGTTAGTTATTTTCAATTTGTCAACATCTGCTATGCATGAGCACTCATATAGTGTATCTTTATGAAAGAGGGAGAAACATTGCACCCAGTGCATTTGCTTACTAAAATCACCTGACTTGAGAATGCAACATTCATGTGTTTGGTTTGTATCGGAATGTCAAGTTCTCTGGAAAGAGACATTTGTGAACCAGATATTCTGTGCGCTTGTGGTTGCCAATTTAAGATTGGAATATCATATTTCCCTTGTGAATAGGAGAAAAGAAAAATTAATGGCAAATTCCTTATATTTAGGCAATTTTTTAGACCCCGAATCTCGGCAAATCTGCTGTTGTCTATTTTCATGATGACATTTGATGTGTGCCTTTGGCATCCGCTGAACTGAACAAAATGGTATTCTTGCCCCCGCAGCTTGATGTTTGGTTTTATATTTCTAAAAAATAATCATTTTCTTTTCATGGCAGAGGTGGGAATTCAAGTAATAGCACTACAGTTGGAGAGAGGCTTCTATCTACTTTGTTGACTGAAATGGATGGTCTGGAACAAGCTAAGGTAAGTGCTAATGTCATGATTAAACTTTCCTTTCGTCTTGAAACTATGCATGTAGAAAGTTGGAGACTTAAATCTAACTTTGGTGTGATTTAAATGTTCTCTGAATAAGGGAATTCTTATTTTAGCTGCCACAAATCGTCCTCATGCAATAGATGCTGCTCTTATGCGTCCAGGGCGCTTTGATATGGTAAGAAATCCATCCTATTGTATGAATTATATTCTTCTCAAATCCTCAGTTATTGTGGAACATTTAACCTTGTTTTATCCTTTGTTTTCGTCTATGATGCTTTCAAATGTAAAATACTTAATTTCTATAACACGTAAAGTTGCTTTCTCCTAAGGTACTGCATATTTAAAATAGAACTAAATTAGTTATGTTGATCTTGTATTATGGCATCTCTGCAATAGTTTAGGGGTGAAAAAACTTTGAAGGTGAATATGGAGGGTAGTATGATCCCAACTCATAAAAATCCTGATTCGGGCTGAATTTACGAGTTATGAATTCAAGAGATGAAATGACCATTGAAGAGCTTGGGTATCTACAGTCTGAATGTAGAAACTCTTTAGCGAATAGGAAATGACAAAATTAGACATAACATTGGAACATGATGTGAATATATACAAATGTGACATTAACATGAAGGTTGGAGGTTTCAGTATCTAATTGGTCTTGCTTATATCATAAGGTGTTGAATTTCTTATGCGATGATAAAATTTTAAAGTATGGTATTCCAACTTAATCCGTTAGTCCAAATTGACCACCTTTAACATCTTAAAAATGTAAATTGAATGCCCTCGGTATTTAGTATATTCATTGTGAAAGTAGAAGTATTTGGAAAATTTATCATTCTTAAAAACAAAAGATAAAACATTTCAAAAAAGAAAAAAAGACTAAGATAATGCCAGTAAATGTATTATTTTGTGTTATTTTATGCTTGAAATGCCATTTAATTGCGAATATCAAAAAGCTATTTCTTTATTGTTTTGATATTCATTTGTTAGATTGGTTTTCTTAGTTTGTCCTTTCCTTTGAAAGATCTGTTAAGAATCACCTCCAACAACTCAAAGAAGCCATGAGAGCTTAGCACTGAAGCATAATCTTACTATCTAAAAGGCCCTTGCTTATTAGTTTCAAGGTTAATCAAATATCCTATTAGATTATTGCATGTTAGTTCAAATTGGATAGGACGTTCAAATATGACCTTGGATCTTAATTACTGACATATATAAGCCAAGCCTGAAATATAAAATTTGTTTTGTGCATAAATCTTGTATTCTTGATTTTACCAAATCAAATGTCTCAAGACACAATAGCATATGTAGATATCCTAAAAATGCAGAATTTGATTACAAAAATGCAAAGCTGCTAAAAGTACCCTATGCCATCTTGTATTAATTTGTTTCTTGGCATTACAAATTACTTTGCTGTTTTCTAGTGTCCACAAAACGAAGTTTATATTTACATAGTCGTACGAATTGACAGGTGTTGTATGTACCTCCACCTGATTTTGAGGCTCGATATGAGATACTTCTTGTTCATACCCGTAAAATGAAGATAGGCGATGATGTCAATCTAAGAAGAATAGCAGAAGATACAGAGTTGTTTACTGGTGCAGAACTAGAAGGTCTTTGTTCGGAAGCTGGAATTGTTGCTTTGAGGGAAGACATATCGGCCACTGTTGTGTGCAACCGTCATTTCCAGACTGTAAAGGATTCGCTGAAACCAGCATTAACTGCTGCGGATATAGAAAAATATTCATCATTTATGAAGACCCGCAAGACCTCTTCTAGCGGAATTGGATCTTATAATAGTGATAGCAGCGGACACAGTCACAAGTTGTTTCATACGACTATTGCTCTCAAAATTGGTGTATTAAGCTTTGTATTGCTTGCTGCTGCCAAATATCTTACGTATAGGAACAGGACCAGACAAGGTGTATCACCAACCTGAAAACTGTTAATGTAGCTTCAGATTCATTTTTATGTTTATTATCTTTCAATATTCATTTTATCTAGTTATGGGGTTTAGGTTGAGGCTTTAAATGCAATTGGCGGCATTGCTGTCCGAAAATGTTGCACAGAGATAGTAATAGAATTTTTTTTTATAAGAATAGGTTATGAATATGAAAGTTTTGAAAATAAAAGTGGACTGCAGAAATGTAGTACGCAATAGCTGATCTGAAACAAGTTGTCTGTAGTCTAACAACAATAATGGGAAGTTTAGGAGAATACCTTAAAAAACTAAAATATTTGTAAATTTACTTCAAAAACTAAAAAGTTTATAAGCGTGCCTAAAAAAAATAAATATTTATTTTTTCACTCCGTAATTTATTTTTTTACTCTGCAGTTTCAAATACAGTTTCTAATAAAGTTTCAAACGGTTTATAACGGTTTCATAAAAATAGAGTTTCAAACGGTTTCAAATACAGTTTCAAAAAAACACAATTTGAAAATGTTTTATACAAACGTTTCAAATACAGTTTATAATAGAGTTTCAAACGGTTTCAAATAGAGTTTCTAATAGAGTTTCAAACGGTTTATAATGGTTTCATAAAAAAAAGTTTCAACAGTTTCAAACGGTTTCAAATACAGTTTCTAATAGAGTTTCAAATGGTTTATAACGGAGTATTTTTAAAAAACTGTTTTAAAAATTTGACATCTTTAAAACCGTTTATAATACAGTTTAAAACAGTTTAAAAAAAACGGAGTATGTTTACAAATTTTTTCAGAGTAAAAAAAAGACCGGAGTAAAAAAATAATTTTTTTCAAAAGAAAGGTAAACAAATAATTTTTCAAAAAACGGAGTATTTTTGCAAATATTTTAAAAAACGGAGTATTTCTTTCAATTTCTCAACAATAATTTGCCGAAATGCTGTGTGCGGGTTTCTACTAGTTAGCATTTTCATGGGCTCCATCCTTAGGCATATGGAGACACCAATCTGCGTGTTCAACACTTCAAATTGGAATGTGCTGTTAGCAAAATTAGCTTTAACCCATTCGTTGCACGGTGTTTTGTTATTTTTTATTTTTTATTAACTTTTTAAAAAATTAGTTAGTAGAAACTTTGTGTTTTTCATTTTTATAAAAAATGCGTGATAGTTTATCATATAAATCAGAATTATGTTATTTTTGTTTATATAAAAGCATATAGTTAGTTATCAAAAAGGCACGTGATAGTTTACTATTTACACGTAAAAAATGAGTCTGGTTTTATGCATGTTTTGTCTATTATTTGTAATTCGTACAAGAAAAATGCATCGTATACATTGTTTTAATACACTTACTGGAATTTAAGAATTGTAATATCAAACTACAGTGATACATTCAACAAGAAGATTGAAACATTAAAGACTGAATTATATATATATAAAGAAAAACAGTTGAAATCTGTAATTAATAGCAAGTTTTATAATGGAACACTTGAAAATAGGGGTGTGCATTCAGTAAACCAAACCGAACTGCTTTTTGTCAAAGTCAAACCGGAGCAAATTTACAAGGATATACACTTTTTCAAACCAAACCAAAGCCAGTAGGTTTGGTTAAATTTTTCAGTTCGGTTCGGGCTTTTTGGTTCAGTATGTACTAAAACTGAACTGGAATTTTTTTACCTCCAAAACCGAATCTAACAAAATTTGTTGGTTTGGTTCAGTTATTATGTTCTACAATTCAGTTTGCTTCCGTTTTTGCACACCACCTACTTAAAAATGCTCGTCCATGACTTCACTGATTGTAACAAATCGACCCTTCTCAATAGAAAGTTGAGCTGCAACCCCAATAGCTACCGATATCAAACCGTCCTGCAAATCAACTGAAGGAGTTTTTTCCCCTTGTGCTCGAATTGCAGATAGGAAGTTAAGGTGTTCTAGATAGCTAGACCCATGATGCAGTCCATCATATCTGAGAAATCAAGTTAGATTCAATTCAGAATAACATTTAAAAGGCTATTGATTTGAACAATGACCAAGAAGATTTAAATATAACAAGAAAGACAAAGCAACCCACTTAATTCGTTCATCGACAGCTTTCGATGTTTGGACACCATCTCTTCCTGCCACTCGCGTACCAAAGCGCACGATGCTCTCAGGAACAAAGGCCTCCCCCTGTTTTCAACATGTTTGATAAAAGTGAGCCAGAAACATGCATAGCATTCCCAGGAACAAAGCATTTTGTGTATGAATTACATTTCAACAAATGATGTACAAAAGTAAGGACACGGTTGGACATGTTTGGTTTGGAAAAAAAAAAAAAGAATTCTTGAAATTCTGGTTCAGTTTGGTTTTGAAAAGAAGAAGAATTTTGATTTGATTCTGTTTGAACAGAATGCACATCCTCAAATACAGCACGCTGATAAGCTATTGGTGCTCATACTGCCATACTGGTAATACAATTAAAGGTCTACACTCTACATTACCTTTCCAATGTCACCAACAACAGATATTTCTTGTTCATTTTTACTCCCTTCAGCAAACATGCAAAGATCAAGCATCCCTCTTGAGCCATTATCAAATTCGATAATCACATATGCATTGTCTATGATGTCTGGAACCTGAATCCAAATCAAATTTGCAAACAAAGGAAATTAGTCAGATAGAAATTTCTATTTACTGCTTACAAAGTTTACAGTCTTAACTTGAGAAATGGAAAAGTTAAAAACCGCAAAGCTCTAAATTTTCCATCTAATTATTAAAGTACAAGCACGCTACCTAATTTAAGCTTTTACTGAACTGGAAAGTGATAAGAAAATGCAAATTTTCCTAATATGATATCTACACAAAAACATCAAGAAGTTTTAAACAGCTTTGGTTCAGTCATAACTTGAGTAACTGCAAAAACATAATACTACAAAGAGATTTGTAGAGATAGAAGCTCATTACATGCATAAGCACAGGGTAACATTCATTAAATTAACTTGTAATTTTCCATCATAAAACTATCAGGTAATTTAATAATCTAGCTATAATTCAACCTTTTTCTGCCAGCCACTAAATTCCTTATATAAGATTGAGCTTAAGAAAAATTGGACCAAAACTCTCGGAACAAGCACCAAGCACATTAGGACTTGCTATCAAAATAAGCTAAAGAAGCATTGAGATTCAAGTGATTACGTATGGATTACTGCAAGCAGTAATGCAATTGAATTTACATTTCTTTTCTAGATTCAGGAGCATTGTGCCAACTTTTACTTAGGACAATCATGTGTAGCACTAAAATCAAATTCCTAAGAATATGAACTTACTTTTCCATCATAGACTTCATCTTTATGATTAACATCTACAGCTCCAGAGGCCATCACTCGAACAGGATTTGCACCTGCAAACAGCCTCATAAGATCAAAGAAATGGCAACATTTTTCTACCAAAGTTCCTCCCGTGTTAGCATTAAACCGATTCCAATTGTCAACCTGAATACAAGCGTTAGTAAAGAACACCAAAAGATAATATTACCAATACCTTCAAAGCTAAATCAGCACATTTACCTTAACCAGAAATGGAAATCTATGTTCCCTAATTGCCACCATTTTGACTTGTCCAAGAGACCCGGCTTTGACAATGTCAATTAGCTTAGCAACTGGTGGCATGTATCTGTACTCTAGTCCAACTTGTACAAGCATATCTGACCTCTTTTTAGCAGCATCTACAACCTAATTAATATATTTACTATTTAGCATTCAATCAATATGAAAGATCAAACAGCTCCTCAAAAAGCATTAGTATCAGAAATACACATTATTTATTCGTGGCAAGATTTTTAAAGAGCAAAAAGATAATTGAAATGAGACCATTCACAAATTGATAAGAGTCGCAAACATTTGAATTTTCTATTACTAAGCTCTAAAACAAATACATGGAAAGAAACAGACCTTCCTGCAATCCGCAACGGTAGTACAGAGGGGCTTCTCTACCAGAACATGGTGAGGTTTTGGGTGGTTAATGATGTCCATGAGGATTTGATAATGAGTCATGTTCGGAGACGAAACAAGGATAACGTCGCAAAGCCCACTGTCCAGTAGCTCTCTGTGCCCTGAGAACACCTACTCAAATCATCATCAAGTAGCCAATCAAGCATACAAAAATTTGATTAAAAACATAATCAGAAAGGCATTTTGAAAAGAAACCAATAAAATAAGATGCAATGCTGCCATAGAATACCTGAAGAGGCCAATCATAGGATTGGGCGAGTTGAAGGGCGAGTTGCTGGGAAGGAAGATGAGGATCAGCTATGCAGACAACAGCTACGTGCTGGTGACGAAGATGGTGGAGATTGATGAGGTGCTCTCTGCCCATCATTCCTACTCCAATGATTCCGTACTTCACTGTGTTCATCATGGCTGGACTCAGAGAGCTACTGTAGATTGTAATTGCCTTTTCTCTTTTCTTTTATCCTTTGAATATCCATGTCTAGGCCAATCATAGGATTGGGCGACCTTTGTTTTAGTTTTTATTTGAACAAAGGGTCAACGCGCCCCCTAAACTTGTAACACAGGGTCATCTAACCCAATTTATACTTGTTTGAGCAACTAACCCCGAAACTCTTCATTTTTGGGTCAAATAACCCCATAATTTTTATTTTTATTTTAAAAAATAAATTTAGAATAATTATATCGCAACAATTAAGGAAGTATCTAATTATTTTTTGCATCCCTTACCTTCGATTTGTATTTTACGCGTTTTAAAAATATAATTATGGATTATTTGACCCAAAAATGAAGAGTTTTGGGGTTAGTTGCTCAAACAAGTATAAATTGGGTTAGATGACCCCGTGTTACAAGTTTAGGGGGCGCGTTGACCCTTTGTTCGTTTTTATTTCCACCCTCACCTAGCAATTTTTTCAGTTATATCCTATTTTGTATTTTTAGTTTTCAATTGCAACCTAATATTAAATTGCACTCTTTTCATTTGATTAATTTTCAAAATAGGTCCTTTATTTTTATTAAAAATCTAAAAATCCTTTAATGTTATAAATTATACCAAAAAACCATCTTCTCTATAAATCAAAAAACAAAATTAAATTTAAATTAATTAAAAAAAATAAAAAAATATTTTTTAAATTTCTGGAGGAGGAGCAGCTGCTCCTCCGTTGAGGAACTTTTGCTCCTCAACGAGGAGCAGCAGCTCCTCAACGAGGAGCAGCAGCTCCTCGCCTAAGGAGCAGCTCCTCAGGCGACGAGCATCTGCTCCTCAACGGAGGAGCAGATGCTCCTGGCCTGAGGAGCAGCTGCTCCTCCTCCGGAAACTAAAAAAATAAAAAAATTTAATTTATTTTTATTTTTAGGATTTATTTGAATTTTATTTAAGTATAAGGATTTGTTTGAATTTAGCCAAATGGAAAAAAGTATGAACTAATCCTTAAATGTATTTGTTTTATATATTTTAGTCCTTATAATAATAAATTCATTTTATGTTTTTAATTCAGGGTGCAATTGAAAACTAAAAACGCAAAATAGGGTATAATTGAAAAAATTGCTAGGTCGGGGTGGAATTGAAAACTAAAACAAAAGTCGGGGTTTTTTCAGTCTATTAGCCTTCTATATTAGATACTCTCACGGTTTAAAAAATATATTATCATTTTTACATCTATAGTTTTTAAGAAATACTTATTATATTTTATAAAGATAAAAATATACTACTTTAGACATTTTGTTTTTTTCCTATTATTGCATCATATATATTTATACATATTGTTATAAGGCTTATAGTATAAATTAAAATGAAAAGATAACTATATATTTTTAGATTTTATAAAATTGAATACATATATTACAGCATTCAAAACTCAAAGTATTTTTAATACATAGAGCAAAAATTTAAAAGAAATCCAACACAATGCCAAATAAGTATAAGCATATAAAAAAAATTGAATGATACTATTCAATTTAAATATTTTTAATATTTTATTATATTATTTTGTATTTCTACTATTTTTAATAAAACCATTTATTTTTAAAAATATCAAATTGTAAATTTGACGTTCTACATTATTAGGAATATATTTTTTATATAAAGTTATTAAATTAAATGGTATTTTTTAAAAACGTAACAACTATTATGTGAAGCGGTATGAACACGGTAATTTACAGGGGCGTAACTGTATTTTATCTGGCTTTCGCGGGAATTCATAAAACCCAACCCTAACGAACTAAATCATCTCGCGAATCACACTGCTACACTACAACAAAGATGAAATTCCGGTTTTCCCAAAAGGTCCCCATCTTCCCTCACAATTTATGCTTCAACCGTCACAGACATCACCATCACCATTTGTTCACTTCAATCTTCAAAAAGGTCCAAACAGATTCTCTAGCTCGCAGTACTTTCAATGGTAACGGTAGCAACAGCAGCGGCAACTCCCAAGGTCGGTTTCTAGTACTTCAGTTACATTGTTGATAAGGCGTTGTTTGGATGATAATGTGCATTTTAAAATTGATTGATATTGTTTGGATGTACTAGTGTTCTTTCATGTTGTTCAATTAATCTGTTTTATGTTTGATTGAAAATGGGCGCTGTTTTCTTGTTTTAAATTTTTATTGCAAGAAATGTGAAGCTCGTTGTTTGTTTGTCTGCAGGTAGTAAATTTTTGTTGCCAGGTGCAACTGTGGCTACTATGCTTATGCTTGGTGCCCTTCAGGCGCGTAGGATCTATGAAGATAAAAAGGTATCTAATTAGGGTTTCCCTGTCTTTGTTTGCTGTATTTACTTGTCATGTTTTCTTTACGAGTTCAATAAGTACTATGTCGGTAATTTGAAGAAGGGAGATTTTTGTTTTCTTTCTCTTGCAGGCCGAAGAGGCGCGGGGAAAAGGAATTGAAATAGAGTTTCAACCTGATCTAAAAGTACTCAAATCAAATGTTACTTCATTGATATTCAGTTTCAGTTATTTAGATGCTGTAATGCTAATGTCTAACGTTTTTCTATGTATTTTGTATGGCACTTCAATTTCAGGCTACATTTCTAAGGATGCTACCTTTACGATCCATTTCCAGATTTTGGGGTAGTTTGACAAATGTAGTGAGTATCTTTTCCCTATTCTTGGAGCTACTGGATTTAGTTATATCGCCGATGTATTTCTCACTCCTTTCTCTCTCTAAGATGCATGTGTTTAGTATGAGAGGAATAATTGTCTCAATGTTGGTACTTTAGTATTTTCCAAGTTAATTTGTCATTTGATTTAATAAACGTTGAAGAACCCAACTATACCTCAGGTGATTTTTCATTGAACATTGATTAAATTCATAATCTTAGAAGCATATGCTACCTATTCAAGCAATATTTCATAGTGTAATCGTTGTAGCTAAACATATCAGAGTTTAATAATTGTCATGTTATCATCTCGTAAAATTATAGGATTGCAAATGGTGATAATTCCTTCTAAACAGAACATGTTTTCAGGAACTTCCTGTCTGGATGCGGCCATTTATCTACAGAGCATGGGCTCGGGCATTCCACTCAAGTACGATAAATTTGGATTTTTCATTAACTGATTGACATTCATCACTGTTCTTGGTTATTATTTTACTTTTTAACTATTGCATAGTCTCATGATCAACCAAAATGAAAAATACGTGAAAACATAATAACACCCTTCTGTGTCTCAGACTTAGAAGAAGCAGCTCTACCACTTGACAAATACGCTTCTTTAAGGGAATTTTTTGTTCGCTCCTTGAAAGAAGGCTCCAGACCCATAGACCCTGATCCACATTGTCTGGTAACTGGTTACTAGTATTTTGTGCATTTTGCTTGTGCAAGTTTTTCTGTTGGGGGATCTGCTAACCGTCGTATAACTTTGATGGAAATTATTCTATACAGGTTAGTCCTGTGGATGGCACTATTCTAAGATTTGGAGAGTTGCAAGGATCAGGAACTATGATTGAGCAAGTCAAAGGCCATTCTTATTCCGCTTCTTCTCTTCTCGGTGCTACTACCTTCCTTCCTACCACAGGTGAAGGAGATATTCGTGAAGAGAGAAGTGAACAGCAAAGCAGTAGCAGTGAGAATAGTAAGAAGTCATGGTGGAGAATTTCACTGGCTTCTCCTAAGGTCAGGGACAATATGTCAGCACGGTAATCATTTACTGACATGTCTAATTGTTGATTTGTCAATCAGTAAAACTTTATAATGCATGTGAATTTAGGACTGTCACATATGTAGTTTTACTTTAGATGATTGTTTTCTATTGACGTCCAAACAATATGCCATTTTACACTTTGGAAGTATTGATTGCAGTGCAACCAAGGGTCTTTACTACTGTGTGATATACTTGAGGCCGGGAGATTATCATCGCATACATTCACCAGTTGACTGGAATATTCTTGTCCGCCGGCATTTTTCAGGTTATTATGCTTTCTTTGTGCAGTTCAACTTGTCCGGCAATTGTTTTTCCTTCTATTGCAATGCTATATATAACTGACAATTTACTGGATACTCGGCTTCAATTGGGATGTGTGCTTTTCTGTATTTCACTTTTGAGAAGAATGTTAAAACTGAAATGGTGGATACAGCCATGGCATAATGAATCTGGATTTACTTAATCTATGTTGAAATGATTGCATTTAAATTGCTCATTAAAAGTATATAAAGAGAACATGTTCGCATATGAGGTTGCTTGAATCAGTGATGGTACTTTTTTGCATGGAATAATTATACAAGTAGCAATTCAAGCATTTTCATTAGTTATCTGATTCTGTTGGCTGCTAATTTTGTTTTTGTTTTGCAGGGCATCTCTTTCCAGTGAATGAGCGTGCTACAAGAACAATCAGAAATCTTTATACAGAAAATGAAAGAGTAATTATTATTTTCCAAATGCTTCTCTTTGTTTTACTTGACAAGTGAGACTTTCATATCAGCTTTAGTATTGCTTTCTCATCTGCAGTAGTACTTATTCCCACTGGAGTGGCTTTGCAGTTTACCTAATAACATCTGGCATTTATCTTAAAAAAAATGGAGGGACAAATGAAGTCAAACAAATTAGGAATAAAAAAAAGGTCATGGCATGAATAGATCATTTTCCAAGCTTAAACTGTACATCGAACTCGCCAATTAGCAAGTTCATAATTAGAAATAGATAGACCCTGGCTAAACATTAGAAAATAGGAGTCATTTTTATATATTCAACATCTGGTAGAGCTACCTCTTTCCTCATCTTGATAGCTCTGGTATTCATTAATCTATTTCATTTCTAACAAGTTGTGACTTGATTTGACACTTGACTTGATTCATTACAATTTCAATTGAAACACTAATGTTCTTGTCCCATCCCTTCCTGCTCCAGAATGAAAACTGAAAACCTGCAGTAAATTCCGACTCTTTTCCTTTTTCTTTCTTGAGCGGCATATAAGTAATTCTCGTGTCAATGTTTCTTTATAGAGTGTTTTTTCCTCATTTCGTCAACCTATATGGGTTTTCTTAGGTTGCTTTTGCAATTTTATTGACACCAGGTTGTGCTCGAGGGTTTGTGGCAAGAAGGATTCATGGCGATTGCGGCAATTGGTGCTACAAATATTGGGTCAATTGAGGTGATATAGCCTTTTGCAATTGTATTAATTTATCAGTAACTCATATAGCTCTACTCAACACCACTACATATTTCTTCATGCTTGCATTTATACATATTTGCGGAAACAAATGCTCATAATCTTTTTTCACATGAGAAAGGTTCAATCCTTAAAGAATCAATTTGTTATCAGAAGAAACTAATTCAGAGGGCAGTCATTTAGTTTTTCTTCTTTGTGATGCTTGTCTTGATTCTAGTCTTGCATGTGGCAGCTCTATATTGAACCAGAATTGAGGACAAACCTGTCGAGAAAGAAGCTATTGAATTCTGAGCCTCCAGAAGAACGGAAATATGAGCCTGATCGCGTTGGTAAAATACTCAAGAAAGGGGATGAGGTAAGTCATAAATAAAAATGGTATTTTTATGTCACCAGAAAGAGTAGAAAACACCGCTTTCTTGAATTTCATAATATGCATTCTTAAAGAGTACATAATTCGTTTCACAACCATAGGTTTCCAACTTTTTTCTCATCTGCTTCTAGGTTTTTTTGGTTAGATAAATTTATTTGATCCATTGATTATTATATTCAATTTGAAATGATAAGACCCTGAGATATCTTTTTTTTTTCCTTTCGAAAAGCCTGAGATATCTTCTAGATGTAAGAAGAATCGAGTTTAAGTTTATAAGTTCTTAACAAAACTAAGTAAACATACTAATCTTCTTTAATTTTACGAGCTGTGTTTGGTTTGGCTTCATATGTTGATGCTTTTAGGTGGCTGCTTTCAACATGGGTTCAACAGTGGTACTTGTCTTCCAAGCTCCTACATTAAAACCACCCAAAAACGGGGATCCACACAGATCCTCAGAGTTCATGTTCAATATCAGACGAGGGGATAGAGTGCGTGTTGGAGAAGCATTGGGGAAGTGGCATGGCTAGTAGTCTTCAGTTTTTTAGTCAATGCAGAGCAAGCTACTGAGCGTGTATATACTGTGAGCAGATATCTTTACAGGATTAGTCTACACAGAAAGATTTTGTCTCCTGATAATTACCATTAGCATTTGTGACCTGACACATTGTTTTTGTCAAGATCAAATTTTTAAATTCGCACTGTACTTTTGGCTCTTTTGTAAGATGGTGTAATGCAAATTTACTGATCAATATACTCTGAGAGAGATTTTGTAAGAAAGTTGCTTCAACAAGCAAACAATTACTAATCACTTAACGCCCAGAAAATGATCCAATTGCACAAGCAGTCTTACGGTCAAAATTTCCAAAGAATTCTATAAAACAAAATGCATAAGAGAGCACATGTTTGATGATGGATCTGTGACCTTGTTGAAATTCACACAGAAGAAGTTCCTAGCAGTAACATGAAGTTAAATACATTTCTCAGAGTTCTCAAATGTAACCAAAACCAAGCTAAGTGAAAAAATAATACTAACAAAAATGCTAAGTTAACTACAGTAACAATATAGCAAAGTCATACTCAACGTTTTAACAAAGCCCTGTTTGAAAGTTTGATTGAGAGCAATGACGAAAATATTGAATCAAACCGCATATATCATGTAACTAGAATTCTCAAGTACAAATATAACAAAAAGTGCAGTTCTAAGTAAAACCATACACTTTATAAGCTCAATGTAGAGTTTCCAAACAAACAATATAACAAAATTGGAGTTTCAGCACATTTACATTTTGTATTTTCACATCAGTCAAGAGAGCTACCACCCTGTTTTTGCATTTTCTTCAAACTCAACTGGGCATTAATCATATCCAAGAGCCGTTTGTTCCTATCCCTCTATATCAAAACTTTGTTCCTGAGAATACGAAAATCCATCCAACATTAGTTACTCTGGCTAGGGTTCGTGAAGACAGAAGACAACGATATCTAATAAGTCACACTAGACTCTCCTTTTTATTTCATAGCATCTTGATATCAATATGTATCGTGCAAGTTTCCAAGCATAAACATGTAATTTCAAATTTTCAATCACAAAACAACAAAATAAAAAAAAGGCTACGACACCCATCGCAATGCCAAATGGTTAAAATTGATGCCTAACCATAAACTTGTAAAACTCAGCATCAGAAAAACATGAAAGCGAAGAACATTGGTTTTCTATTCCCTTCTAATTTTTTTCAAGTTGTTTGAACTAAAAAATCCCTAAAATGTAAGGTTAAAGCTAATGCAGCCACTAATTACATACTAAAGTTCAAATCTCAAGTTTAGACTCTAAACAAGAAATGATTGATTATTCATACTTTGTTAATTAGCAAGTATATTACAACTAACCAGCAGAAAATTTGAGTTCTAATCCAATCAAACATGACAAGAGGTTAACAGTCAAATTTTATGTAAAAAGTTAACAACCAAAATCAAAAAAATAACTAGAAAATCATTATTATAAGGCAATGGCACACCTACGTCTGTTTGGAGTAAGAAGAAGAAGAAGGAACACGCTTGTTACGAAACATCATGTAACCCACAGGTAACACTACTCCTATCATCATTATCGTGGCTCCTATTATGTATCTCAACGGACTCGGAGGCTCCACCTCCATGACTGCTCTGTACTGCATACACACATAAACACCAGATCATATCCCCGAAATTTCAATTCCCACTTTTTTGTAATCAGATCAGATCTGAATCAATCACTTCAGATAAAAAAAATTAGAAGAAACTTACAGGCATTTGTTTGTTCTCCGATAATAATTCTTGTTTGGCTCCTTCCTTCAGCTTGCGGCTATGGAGATTTTTGGAGTTCTATTAAGGGATGATCTTTTTTTACTTGTTTGCAGTTCAATGGCGATTTTTCGATTTTTCTATTTTCGTATACTCTACTGGGTTATGATTCTCTACTGTTAGGTTGGTCCGGCGACTTCTATTGGCCTCTTGTTTTCTGCCATGTGGAAATATTGTGAAATCTTTTACTATTTCCACGTCATGCCAGGTGAAATCCCATCTGGCAAATGCCGGGTGGAAAACATTTAACAAATTACTGAAACGACTTGTCGATAGCAGAATAGTAATGTAGAGATTACGACGTCGTATCAACCACCATCCAAAAGCTAAAGGCCGCCAATTATTCTTGGAGGGGGTGGCTGTGCTTCTCATAAGATAAAAAAAAAGTGATGAACCATACACGAAAATGTGCCTCTGTAATCCTCCCTCAAGTTCTTAGATTTTCAAACAGGTCCTTCACTTCCTCAAAATTGCCTAGGGAGTCTCTCGATTCCTCCACTCCTCCTCTCACTCATGGCATCCACGTTTTCCATTGCCCAGTAAGCTCTCGCTCTCAAATTTGCAAACCCTTTTAACAGAAATGAATTTTATTAAAAAAGTTTATTTCCCTATTTTTTAAATTTTAGGATGCAGTTGGTATAGTTGCAAAGCTATCAGATTGCATTGCTTCGAGAGGTGGCAACATTCTTGGAGCTGATGTTTTCGTTCCTCAAAACAAGAATGTTTTCTATTCCAGAAGGTGATTATTTTTCTGCATTCTTTCAATTAATTGTGTTAAATTTTGATTCTTTTGCTAGTTTGATTGTGTTTGATATGTCTCATGAAATGTGACAGTGAGTTTGTTTTTGACCCAAACAAATGGCCAAGGGCTCAAATAGATGAGGATTTTCGAAAGCTGTCGAAAATGTTTAATGCAATGACATCTGTTGTTCGAGTGCCTGATCTTGACCCTAAATTCAAGATAGCGATTCTTGCTTCAAAGCAGGTAGAATTATGATCTCTTTCCTTATTTTTCTTGATTCAATAATAATTGTGTTTTATAGCTTGTGTTAGAAAAATAAGGCTATCTATTCCTGATAGGAGCATTGCTTGATTGATTTGTTGCATAAATGGCAAGAGGGAAAATTTCCAATTGAAATTACTTGTGTAATAAGGTAAAGTTTTATGACGACCGCTGTTTTAGATAAAGGAATTTGTTTCAATGAATCCTGATTGTGTGGAGTTTAATTGATTTGTGACAGTAACCACGAAAGAGGCCCAAACACGCATCTGATCCGCTTTCTTGAGAGGAACTGTATTCCTTATCATTATTTGGGCATGACAGAAGAAAATAAAAGAGAACAGGAGATCCTGGATTTGGTTAAAGATACTGATTTTTTAGTACTCGCCAGGTACATGCAGGTAAAACAATCTTTCTTCGTTTGTTACTATTAGTTGAGCTTATGCAAGAAATAGGCTCTATTGTGTATTTATATAAAAAATTTAGTTCACTGAATTAGTGTAATGTTTGAGAGTTATAGTGCTACTTAGTTCGTGGCAGATATTATCTGGTAATTTTTTGGGGAGCTATGGGAAGGATATAATTAACATTCACCACGGGCTTTTGCCATCATTTAAGGGTGGGCATCCATCCAGGCAGGTTGGTTTATATTATACCTTATTCACGCGATGCAGAAACTATCCCCTTTCACCATTTGAATTTTTGTCCCTGATTCGCATATATGTTTAATTTGCTAGACAATGTTGTCAGGCTTTTGATGCAGGAGTAAAATTGATTGGTGCAACGAGTCACTTTGTGACTGAAGAACTTGACTGTGGACCTATTATTGAACAGATGGTAATAACTTTAGACCATTATAAAGTTTTGACATTCCTTTTGTGATATTTTAAGCTGCTTATACTGAGTGATGAATTTTCTTGTTTATTGCTGATTGCTAGTATATGCACTATAATTGTTTTCACTTCCGCATTAAACTGATGTCATAACAGTTTGTAGTAAGAAAAAAGTTAAGCTTTGAAACCTTCGAAGTTCGTGTGCAGATGTCTGAACTTCTTAACATGAACTTCAATCAACTCGGAAATATCATTTACTAAATTTCAAATTTGTGACTTGCTTCCTTCATTATGATTCTTCTCTCTTTATGTTGTTTGAACAGTCTGTTCTCAATTTTTTAACTTGCTAATTCTCACTATTTCCAGAAATATAAATTGCTAAAAAAAGCTGAAATTGATTAACTTTTAATGATCTAATACATTTATTGGACATAGATTGTAGACGTCCATGTCTAGATTGAAACGCCATGAACATTGTGATTACAGTGAAAGCTTTTGAGCTAATCGTTGAAGCATGCTTGTATAGAATATAAGAATAAGTGTGCCTTTTAATATATGATTTAGGCGTAAGATGTTTTACTACCCCTTTTGTAATTTATAGTTGCTCAAAAGATTTGGGTGATGGAAACTGTGGAAGAAGGTCTAATATCACTATATTTTTGTGCACTTGTCTACTTTTTAAAAATATCTATTTTTACAGGTTGAGTCAGTTTCCCATCGAGATAATTTATGGAGTTTTGTGCAGAAATCGGAGAACCTTGAGAAACAATGCCTTGCCAAAGCTATAAAGTCCTACGCTGAACTACGAGTTTTGCCTTTTGAGACAAACAAGACTGTTGTATTTTGAGGTGAACAGAAGTTACCAAGCTCTTTAAATTATTTACCTTTTACATGTACATTCAGGTATTACATTTTTTTCAATCAAACTCCCTGGCACCACTTTGTAAGCTTATGATACCAGACAAATAAAAGTCTGCGAATAAAATTCACTTCTTATCTTATGCGATTGGCTTGAGTTAACTATAATTCTTTATCTTTATTCCCATCTATATTGTCGTAAATTATATTTTTCACAAGAATCCTAGTTGAAAATTTTCTGAACAGTGCCTGTGGCTTATGGGTAATTGTATTCGTGTGCAAGTTTGAATGCTGTCAGTCGAATTGGCCCTTTATTAGGCTGACCGCTGACACAGGCACAAATGCTTACATGCACCCATCTTGAATCATGGGCAAGTTGTTACTCAAGCTGGCTTTTACCATAAGTTTATAAATGCTTGATTATGGGCAAGTTGTTAATCAAGTTGGCTGGATTGTTGTTCTTACACATGTACTGTGCTAGATTTTTAACCAGGGCTTCCTCCAATAAAAGTAGAGGATTTTCACTTTATATTCTACGAACAAACTTCACTCAAACAGACTCATCATGTAGTCATCTAGAGGTTTGAAATTGAAATCTCTATAATTTTTCACAAAATGAGGATACTAATCACATTGGACTCGAGATAAGCCCTTAAACACACATTTGTTTTGGTATGCAAGCTAGTGTGGGGCTAAAGGTAATGGAGATCACATTGGTTTTGTTTGAACTTGAAGACTATATATATTTAATGGTTATTAAACAAAATTTTCACATGTACATCATTGTGTCACACTATATAGATCATTGGTGATTGATAAACTCTCTTGGACGTCTTCATATGCAAAAAATGGATCACATACTATGTGGTATTGTTTATGTTTAGAAATTCTAGTGACGGTTCTGTTGCTTCGACACAGCTGACTTGACGAAGAAGACTTTGAATTCCATCAACCCATCTTTGCTTATGAATCTTGCTTTTGCACTTGAACTCTAGAAGACCCTGTGCAGTCTTGAGGCCAAAATAAACTTCTTCAGAACTTTCCCTTTCTTTTCGGTAAGGCCATGCTGTAGTCTCATCACAGACACCATACACAACACCTAATATCAACCCGACAACACAAGAAAAATGTTAGATTTTGATGATGAAAAATTGAATCAACTTTTTGTGGAGTGTTGAATGCTTACATTTGTGCTTTTTGGAGAAAGCTCCTCCAACATGTTTGCTTTTGATCTTAATTATGATCTGTGATTTCTTGTTGATGTAGACAGATATGCGTTTCGATCGCAACACTCCTGAAATTCCCAAGAACAGGTGATTTTAGACTTACAAAGCAGAAAATCTTTTGCGTTCTTCATTAAGAGTTCATTCTAATATTAAGGTGGAAATAAAACAAGTACATACCTTTTCTTGTGTGTTGCAATAGTTCTCCATCACAGGAAGGAGCCTGCACTTCTACTCCATTACCGGTAGAGGAAGCAGAACCCCAGTAGGCATCCGCCAGTCCCCGATCGTAGGGACTGATTGAAGAATTCTTTCGTGCTTCTTTCGGCAATCTTGCTTTTAGTGCTGCTTCTCCCCGTAAAGCTGATAACGTGCAAACCCTTTATTAACCATCACTCAGTGAATGCTTAACTATGTACCACGGAAACAAAAATGCAGAAAATTCTTTTTTCTTACAAGAATATGCTATATATATAGACTTGGACTCAGAAATTTCCGTGCAATATGGATGTTAAATCAAGCCAGTACTTAATTACCTGTTGCAGCAGCAGCTGTAAGGGTCATCAGATCACCAGGACTATGAATATCTATAGCTGATCTGACAACAGAAGCTACACGATCATGATCTGCTCCAATTGATTCTGCTAATTCTATACAGTGTGATGCCAAAAGTTCTGTAGCTGAAGCCAAAGCCATGCTCATTTTCGATCCCGAGTCACTACAGTTTCCAGCAGCAGCAGCAACAGCGGCCAAAGCTGCAGCTAGTCCAGCAACAGATATAGCAGAATGCATATGCGCATTTTCGATCCGTGCCTTATCTTTCTTCTTCACTGTACTACTGCTCAGCTCCTTGTGGTGGAACCACTTCCCTATCGATCCCGTCTTTCTCGAATGCATCGAACTTATCACCTTCGACCCTGTCTGCAAGATTTAGACAACAAAGCTTAATACACCAGACTTGAAATTATTCAAAGAATTATTTACATTTTGTAAAAAGATAACTTACAAATTGTGGAGGAACAACTGTATCTGCTGGAAATATATGATTAGTTCGCTTTTCAACCAAAAATTGTTTCTGTTTCTGAGCAAGAGCTTTAGAAATCTCTGAAGCAGATAGACTCCATGATCTACATAAATACTCCATAGGTTCCTTTGGTGTTTGTGGTTCAGGTATTGCTGGCATTAACGGCACCAGCTTCTGTTCTTGATCTTCCATTAAATAATCAAGAAAACCACCCTTTTTCCCAGCTGAATAAATCCCACCTTCCATTTCTTCAACTTATAATTTCAACAATCCCAATTTTTGATAAAAAAAAATATAAAATTCTCTAGCTTTTTTTGGATGATTACTTGTACCCCTGATGAAAACTCAGAATATTTATATGATCCCTGCAAAATATCAGTGAAAAAGATCTTAAGATGGTAGCTGAATTAAACAACTTGTTATACAAGACTGATTTATACTACAATACAATCAACAAGAAATAGAAAAATTTAAAAAGTTTATAAATAGTCAAATGAAACAAATACTGATAAGGATTACAACTTTATATCCAAAAGAAACACTTTTGTTATAAAGAAATGAGATTATATTTTAGAAGATGTTAAAGGAATAAAGTTATAGAGTTGCTTTACTAACCTTTCAGCTTCAAGGGCTCCATGCTTCTTCAACAAACTCCTTTAACTTTTATATATACAGTTTTACAGGAAAAGACCAAGGCAAATCTAGTGCTTTGAACCAGCAGTTAGATTTTATGGAAGGAATAAAAAAAGGAGTAATTAGAGAGACAAAACAGAACAGAATTTACGAAACTCGATGGAAATTATGGTTTAAGGAACATAAAGAAAAAAAAATTAAGCTTAATGAGCGGGTTTTGTTCCTTCAATTAAGCACAGGTTTCTGCATGGATAACTGGGATTTTTAAATTATGTGTTGTGTAGTGTGAGAGGGAGTAGTAGATTACAAAGGATGGTTTGTGTAGTTTTATATAATCATTTGACTAGCTCTTGTCTAGGTGGGTACTGTTTGTTGTCTTAAGAGACTACATTACTTGGATGCTTCTTATTTTTAATTATTGTCTTAATTGGACTTGGGAAATGACACCTGGAAATGCTATTTTATTAAAAACCGTATATATATGGAACGGAACACATTAAAATGGAAATTTTGAGAGAGTTAATGAAGTTCCGAAATTCTCAACACTTGAATCTAACGGATACTTGCGTTGTTAGATGTTTTGTTTGTTGTTTCATTTATTGAAGTAGACTAATTACTCGGTTTGATTTAATTTTTAAATTTTTTATATCAGTTGATTTACGATGTACCCATTTATATTGATACAATCAAACTTTTGATTAAAAAAATAGTTAACCCATATAGAGGTCCCTGTACTTTACACATTTTGTTCCGTAGATCCTTATACTTCATTTTTATATTATTTGGTCCCTCTACTTACCTATTTTTGATTTTTAGGTCCTTTATGAGTTTTTTCCGATCCTTTTGTGAGGTTGGAGGAAACAAAAATTGTAAGTAGAGGGACTAGAGGAAACAAAAATTGTAAGTAGAGGGACTGGAGAAAACTCACAAAGGACCTGAAAATCAAAAATTGGTAAGTAGAGGGACCAAATAATACAAAAATGAAGTATAAAGACCTACAGAAAAAAAATTGTAAAGTACAAGGACCTCTATATGGGTTTGGCCTTAAAAAAATTGAATAACAATTTCATATCTCCTTTATATGTATAATAAATGTACTGGGATGGAATTTTTTCATTATCTACACAATGAATATTTTTCATATTTTTCCATTTGGAAGACTCATTCTGTTATGGACCGATCTCATCTAAATCAAACTTAGTTTATTTTTACAATTTAATCAATAATTCTATAAGATAAAATTAATTATATTCACAATATTTTCAGAGTGCATCGAACCAAAAAAAGACATGTTTATTTGATATTTTTATTAATTTCAATATTTCCTTTCAAAAAAAAATATTAATTTCAATATTTTAATTCAATTATAATATGATCATTTTCATGTTTCCTTTGGCATACCCATAGATATCATATAACTATATAAGAGCATATATAATTGGGTTTATTTTAGAATAAATATAAATTAAATTATCAAAATACCGACGAGTTATAACTCAAATAATACAAGTGCTAGACAATAAACTGTCAATCAATTTCTTCCACGGGCGCTTTTCCCTCTCTAATTATATATAAAAAAAATTTATCAAAATATACATGGGAGTTTGAAAGCTATGAAGCTACTTATTGAAAAAGTTATTTATGTGCTCGATTTAAAAGGAATTACATGGGCGTTGGTTGAGAGTTTTATAATTGAAAGTGTGGAGGAGAAGCGAAGGCAGTCAACATTACGCATGAACTTTCTTTTGGCGGACGGTGGGGACGGTTTTAGACGACGCTTCCTCTCCACATATTTCCTCCACCTTCACTCACTCATGCCCCTTTCTATTTTTTATACACTTCATTTGTTTTTAGGCTGATTTATATCCTTTTTGATCATAAATATAATCAAGTTCAAATATCTTATTTTATGTAATTTTGTACGAATCACATTTTTCTTTTTCTTTTTGGTAAGCCCATCCGGTTTCCAAAGTTTTGCCCTGATTAATCCGGATCCGACCCGCGTCGCGCACCTGGCATGGTGGGTGAGTTTTCCAGTGGAAATTTTTTGCATTCACAAGGACTCGAACCCGTGACCTTGTTTAAGCGATACCAAGCCGCTTATCACATTTTTTTTGATATTGTTTTAGACCCGCCCAGGCTCTCCTAAATCCGTCTTTTTCTAGACTTAATCTATGTTGGACCATTTTTATGCAAATATATTTCCCAATTTAAAACGGTGATACTTTTATCCATTGCATCATAAGTCAAATTTTAATAGGTTAATTGCAAATTAAATTACGAATTTTACCATATTAGGCCAAAAATTAGGATACATTCTAGGAAAATCAAACTTCCATCGAAGAAAAGCAAATGAAAGGCTTTCATAAAAATTCTCGTAGAATTTATAATTAACGTGGATATTATAATAGACAACCACATGTTGTTGTATTATTGGTCGTTATATTAATTTGTCAAAAGATAAAAATTAGTTACTGATATTGTCAAGTTTGAAAATTCGTGTTGTAATTGCAAATCATGGTAAAATTTGTAATTCAGTTTACAATTAACCCAATTTTAATTAACTAAATTGTTCTATATACATTGAGAAAAAAAGGTTCTATTTAAGGATATATTATAAAATTATAGATTGTCTAATGCAATCTACACGAGAATTTAAAAAACAATATGTCAAAATATGAATAAATTATTATAACGCTCTTGATATTTATTATAATTTACGGTTTTTATTTTATTTGAAAATCAAACGATACAATTTTTCACTTTTATTTCAGTTAGCATTTTAATTTTTTTGTTCAAATCTTTTATATTAGTTAACTAGTTAATCAAAATTTAATTCATAAACTTAAATTTCAGTTTGGTTCTTTCATGTTATCATAAGTTCAAATAAGAATTATATTTTTATGATATTTAATAATGTAATGAGTTAGCTTTTTAAAAAAAAATATATAGTTTGCTATTTATTTTTTTAAAAGTAAAAGCAATAAAAAAATTAATAAAAATTAGAAAAGGAAGAATTTTGTTAAACTATTACATGAAAATGTAAATCTATTTATACTTATGTTAAAAAAAATTAAAACTAAATATAAATTTGAATTTTTTAAAATTAAGTCATTTTATTTAGTTGATTAACACTAAGAATGATAAAAAATGATTAGAATGATAATGAAAATAAAAATAAAAAATTATATTATTAAATTTTTAGATAAAAAAATGAAACTTTATATTATTCTATCTTTTATTACAATAATTTATTTCTCTATTATATTATACTCCTAGTAAACTTCAGTTCCGTACGTCCTTTTACTCAAAGTTATGGTCCAGATGAGGCGAACTTAATTGAAATCTATCAAAATGTAGGCATTTGGCAATAAATTAGAAGATGTAGAATTTTTTTTTTTAACTTTAGTTCTTTGTAGCCATAGAATATAGTTTGGTGAATATTAGTTTTAAATTTCAACCTTTTCTTTTATTGGGTTGGAAGCATTTGCAAAATGAAGTCTGATGCATAAGTTGAAAGCTTAACCCATCATAAACCCCTATATTTTCAATTTTTTTTATTTATTTGGCCCACCTGTGAAGTTTATTATTCAACCAGTCCTTGTATTATTCGTCTTTTATTTAATGGATCTTTTATAGACGGAAGTTGTGAGTTTATGATTCAATTGCCTGTTAAGTGATTAACAGTTTTCACATTGAAAATAATTAGCAATTTTATTCAATAGCCCCTTCTATATGTAATTTTTTATTTATATGGTAATTTTACAAGTTTTAAGCACGTTTCACGTGTAGTGTAATGCACAATCTTTTTCATTCAAACAAAATTTCAAAATTTCAAAATAAATTAAATATAGATACTAGACACATATAAAAAATTTAAAAAGTATATAAACCTAAAATTGGATTTGGACTAAATTGGATGATAACTTCATAGTGGTAATTAATTGAAGATGACCCCATTTCCATTACGCGTAAAGCAAACAATAGTCCGTACATACTACTTGTTTACAACACGTATATATCTCTATGATGCCGCCACAAAGTGCACGACTGTACCTGCGCATTCAATAATTGCACCACCACTATAAATGGTCATAAGATTTATCCAAGTTAAGGTTAAATGCTGCCAATTTTAAAGTGATAGCAACGAATATAACCAATGTCATGTCCAAATCACACAAATGTTATTTCAACAAACTTAGAAATTATCTGACCAAAACAAATTATCCAACCCTTAATTAGGTCATCATTCACTATCTTATAATTTTTAGGTTAATTCATCTGTTTTTGTTTGGTAGAATGTTTCTATCACTATTTTAAAAACTATTCAGAACTAATTAGGTATAGTCCAATTAATGTTAAACTTATCCTCACATGGTTTCGAGTCGGTGAAGGTCCAACTAACTCAAATTATGGGTCGGGTTTGGGTAAGTTCAGATTGGATCCAATCGAATTTAACTCTCTAATCTACAAGTTTAAATCCGACTAGGATTCGGTTTGAACATAAATTTTTTCATCTAAATTCAGCTTACTAATTGAATTTATATGGATCAGGTTTTACGAAAGCAAGTGCAAGGTTAACGAAATATAAAGTTCAACCCGTCTATTAAAAAAGTGACTCCAATGTGAGTTCAAAATTGGACTATAATTAATAGTATATTTAAGTGTCTAAACGCGATCGAAGATGGATAAATATGAACGAACCGAAACGAGTTGCAGCCAATGTGTATAATGGTCCATCCATCAATGAACCTACAATGCAGCAAGTACAGTCCTACAATTGCCCTTAAATCTATAATGGAATTTATTAGAGAGCCGACACAATTGTGGAACTTCATGCTTATATCACATTTCAGAGAATAGAAATGTTGTGCAATTAATAGGAAGCTTCAAGTTTGAAATTGGACATAAACATGTGTTCTCTATTGTCATTTAGCTTCTGCAAGGTCCACTTCCAGCCCAGGATTCTGACTTCGATCAATTTTCAAATAATAAAATGAAGAATTGGCACCCATTATAAATACAATCTTCCCTTATCTTCAAGCCAGTCTGTGCTTGTGTTTTGTGTCTATAATCATCACTTTCTGCACAAAATTATGGAGTTTGATTATTATATATATACTAAATTCACACCATAATTACAAATGGGTTCTAGTTCATGTATGTTTTTGGATACTAATCAATTTTCTATCCCACTTCCATTTCATTTTTATAATATATTAGTTTAGTGTAAATCTTACACTAAAATAGTGTAAATATTAGTTTAGTGTAAATCTTACACTAAAATAGTGTAAGTTTATAACAAATATTCCGACGTAACATTATTTTATTATTTTATACAAATATTTTCTTTATAATTTGTATATTTTCATTCGTTTTGCTCTAGTTCTAAATATCGGACCGACTGATTGAACCAGTTAAACCGGGAGCCGGCTAGTGGTCCGGTGTAAAACTGTAAAAATTCAGAATTTATTGGTTTGATAGTTAGATAGATTTTCATTAATTTGTCAAAGAAAATGGGCATATATTTGAAAAATCTTGGACAATAGAATAAACAAATGAATTAAGAGATAATTATCATAATTAAAAATAAAAATTTACATAATAATTAATTATATAATCTTTTTAACATTTTATATTAGATTTAAATTTATAATTCTATTCTAAATATTGCATTTTACTATTTTGAAATGCCAAATTTAATATTTCATTGGTAATGCTCTAAAAGAGATGGATATAACCGATGGTGGAGCAGGTCCGATAGGTATAGCCATCCCCGACTACCATAGCCAGTGGCGGAGCCATTTATAGGCGGGTCCGTACATCGACCTGTCCTGGTTTGTATGAAAAGATTGACTGACCTCGCCTCTGGTTGTAAGGTCACACTCGGACACTTCCCATTTGGATCCATTATTACAGAAATTGCCAAATAGTATCGATCCATTTGCACATTGTAAAGCGGAAATCTACCCTCATATAGAATCGAATTTCAAAATATTGAAAAAATAAAAATCATATGCTTATGTAAAGTTATTGCGCATGGGACCTATATTTTTCGAATAAAAATGATGATAAGAACATTGCCTATGGACTATGATTATGCTCTTCGTGCAATTCACTTTTCTTGCCCATTCCACAATTTTGTCTATACTACTCCTACTAATTAGCATAAAAACAAACAATTACATTTTTAATGTTAATCATTAAATTTTTAGATATAATATTGAAATTATTGATTCACTTAAATTTTAAAATGTCAACTATTTCTCATTCATGATGTTTGACTCTTTTAACTAATCTTCCTCACATTTTATTTTGCTGTTAGTCAAATGATTAAATAATACAAGCTACCTTAAGTTATTCTTTTATATAAAATTTAGTATAAAATCAGCTTACATTATAAAATGTTACAATAATACTTTTAATATTTTTTTAATTGTTGAATATCAAAATAATTCAGGTAAATAAAAAATATTAAATATCATAATATTTTAAAAAAAATATTATAAACAAGAGTAATTAATTTAAAATGTAAAAATAATCAAATGAATAAGAAAAAATTCATTGATCGATTTATTTTATAGCTTATGAAAATCAAAAATATTAATTTGAATTAATTACTTATTTATAATCATTAAAAATAATAAGTTTAATGAATTTAAAATTCAATATTAAAATGTATAAAAAGAATTATCTGAATATCAAAAAACAAACAAAAGGTATTTTAACAATGTAATATGGAAAATAAAAAAAAAAAAAGAATTCTTTGACTGTTGCGTTGTATTGTAGATAATGCATGTCTACCACGAGCTACACGGCTTTTTTTTTAAATCAATGGAATAATATTAATAATCTATAGCAGTTACAGTTGTGAGAAACTCAGGTTTATGCACAAATATTTTGGTATATTGGAGCGTAAAAATGATCAATATTTTAAAATAAAACATATTTTTAAAAAAGATAGTTATTCTTCAACGGACTCAGAAAAATAGAAAATTTACAAGAAAAAACATGGGCTTTTTACACAAACAACCTACTTTACCAATTTCTTATCTTTTATACAGGTCCAAATTTGCCTTTTCTAAACTACCATGTGCGGCCTATTTTATTACTTTTATACGGACTCTATATATTAAACCCTAACAGAATACAAATCATAATTTCATTTATTTTCTCTCTCCTCATCATTCAATTCTCTCTTCCTCTCAGTTCATCTTCCTCTTTTTTTTACCGTTCGTCGTCTTCTGCTGAGCCGTCCTCTGTTCCTCCGCTCCTCTGTCATCGTTCTCATCATCGCCTCTGTTGTCATCTTTGTTAACGTCATCATCTCCTCTGCTCATCGTCGTCATCTATTTGATTTGAGATCTATAATTTATTCATTGTTCTTCTTCTTCTTCTTTTTTATTTTCAGATCTACAATTTTTTACTGTTATTTCACCATTAAACATGTATAGAGATTATATTTTAAGAATATAATGCTAATTTCATGTTATGTAATATAAATTTATGGTTATATGGAATAAATTTTTGTTATTTCTACATTTTTTGTGTTTGATTGTATTTCTGTGTTTTTTTATTCTGCAGTTCGATTTATTGATGATGGTTGATTGCTGAAATATTATAATATTTCAGTGTTGTTGATTTTATGTTGATTTTGTGTTGATAATCAGTTGGTATTTCCTTAATTTTAACATTGAAAAAATTTATTCTAAAAAAAACATTAGCAAATTAGATAATTTTGTGCGTGAAATAAACTAAAAAAACAAAATTTAAATGATATTAGATAAGGATATGTTAGCATTATCATGTTGACATGTTGTTGATTTTTTGTTGATATTTTATAGATTGTCACAATTTTTCAAAAAATTATGTTTTATTTTATTCCTTATGTTGATTCGTTGTTGATTTATTGTTGACATTATGTTGATATGTATTTCAACTTTTTTTGATTTTTAATTTTATGTTGACATGTTGTTGATATACTGTTGATAACATGTTGATTTTTCAACCATTGAAAGAAAAATAAAGTTAGTCTTAAATTGATGTATTAATGAACTATTGATATGTTTTTAATAATATGTTGATTGTTTTTGACTTAAATCAATCAATATTCTCATTTTACAAACATCTTGACTAAATTAGCATTAATTGTTGATTCGTTGTTGATTAATTGTTGACATTATGTTGATAAATATTTCTACTTTTTTTGATTTTCAATTTTGTGTTGACATGTTGTTGATAAACTGTTGATAACATGTTGATTTTTCAATCATTAAAAGAAAAGTAAAGTTAGTGTTAAATTGCTGTATTGATGACCTGTTGACATGTTTTTGATAATATGTTGATTGTTTTTTGCTTAAATCAATCGATGTTCTCATTTTACAATTAAATTAGCATTAATTGTTGATATCATGTTGACATTATATTGATAATTTGTTAATATGATAGTAGTAATTCTACTAAAGAACAACAAAGGTACAAAAGGTTTAAAATAAATGAATCAGATAAAGATATTAGTATAGTAAGTAATCAAAACAATATGAAAAAACAACAACAATAATTCAAATGAAAAAACAAAATTATTCTTACATATAAAAATAAAAATATATTAAATATACACCAACACAACAGTTCACAAATTAAAAAAAATTATTTCAAAATATTTTTTTTCCTCAATTCTCTTTGCAGCTGTACAGTTTCTTCAAAATCACTTGTATAACTATTTTGCGTTCCACCGCTCATACCTAACTAAATTTCGACAAAGACGGTTATGACACAGTTTCATTTCATCTAACAAAAGTTTATTTCACAGACAATATTATCTTATTTGTCAATGTTAAAATAAAAAGAATCAGTAGATATCAACATAATATCAACATAAAGTCAACATAAAATCAACAACACTGTAACATTACAATAATTCAGCAACCAATCATCATCAACAAATCATTCTGCAGAATAAAAAAAACGCAGAAATACAACAAAACACAAAAAAATGCAGAAATAACAGAATTTTATTATATAAAATCACAAAAGTATTCTATATAACATGAAATAAGTATTAGATTCTTTAAAGATACTCTTTATACATGTTTAATGGTGAATCAACAGTAAAAAATAAACAAATTACAGATCTGAAAATAAAAAAAAGAACAAAAAATTTCAGATCTAAAATTAAAAAGATAA
Source organism: Mercurialis annua (assembly GCF_937616625.2). Classification (NCBI taxonomy): domain Eukaryota; kingdom Viridiplantae; phylum Streptophyta; class Magnoliopsida; order Malpighiales; family Euphorbiaceae; genus Mercurialis; species Mercurialis annua. Next base: position 32,435,497 of record NC_065573.1, on the reverse strand, counting down.
AAGAAAGATGACGCGGCGAGACAAAGGCGGAACGATGGAGGCGAAACGGCGGAGGTGGAACGGCGAAGGCGGAACGGCGAAGGCAGAACGGCGGAACGGAGGAGGCGGAACGGCGAAGGCAGAACGGAGGAGACGGAACGGCGGAAGCGAATGAGCAGAAATCGTGAAAATTTTCTTTCACAGTTTAAAAGAAACCGTGGAGAAGAAGAATGATTGAGAGAAATAAGAAAAATCGTATAAAAGAAAGAAATTTGAAGTGCAAGTTATCAAAGTAAGAAAATGAGGCAGGTAAAGTAAAGATTTAACTTGTCCTGTATAAAAGTAAATGGGCTGCTAAAATCAGTATTTTATATAAAAAGCCCAAAAAACATAAATATATATTGCAAGCCCACAACTCATTTCATAATACAAAATTTAGGCAAAGGCTTCTCTTGGCTTAGAAGGCAACTCTAGGGCAGGCTCATATACATTAGGAGGTTCAAAATATGCACCCACCATGTCTTCTGAAACTTGTTCCAAACAAGGAGGATCCCACTGCAAATTAATTTGTTCATAAAATTAAAACATGATAAATTCCATTTAATCTGCTAATTTCAGTAATTAACATACCTTAGGTGCAAATGATTTATCAACTAATCGCACTCGAACTCCCTAATAATCATTACATAAAATATTAATTAGTTCCATATTGCACAGTAAAATATTCATTACATAAATTCATTACACTCGAACTCCCTAATAATCATTACATAAAATATTAATTAGTTCCATATTACCCAAACAAAAGCTTTAGTCAGATTTATAATACAAAAAGGTCTAATCCAAAACTTTTGGAATTTCTGTCATTTTAACCAAACCTTTAAAATTTTGCATTTCAATCCAATTTTAAATATTGGCAAAAAAATTAATCAATTTGCTTCAATTGGACTAAAATTGCAAAAAAAAAACAAACGAAGTTTTAGTTAGAATTAATTGTAAAAGGTTGAAAAGGGGTCTGTGGATTTCACCTTGCGTGATTTTTGACGGGGTGTGGGCCACATGAGATTAAACACACACTATTAAATCGATTGAGGCGAACTGGCTAAAATCAATGTACGTAAAACGTTTGAAATTACATTAAAATTGTAAAATTTCAAAGTTTTAATTACCTTTTATATCAAATTGAACTGAATTTATGGATTCAGATTATTTTATTCGATTCATTTTTTGTGTATTCTTAATAGTTGTTATTTTGTGGTAGTTGAAGAAAGAGGGTGTGAGAAAATAACCTCACAAAAGTTATTGGAAACTTGTGCAGAAATTGATTGTAGCGTCATCCAGTATTCGCGGGCAAGGCATTGCTCAAGACTCTGAAATCTACCTTCTCTTATCTATTAATTGTGTATATATAAATAGTCATATGATATGATCACATATATATATAAATGAATTAGAGAAGTGCAGAATATTTACAACTTACAGATCTCAAAGAAATTTTCAAGCTCAAAGGTGGAGCTTCTCTTAATCTTTTGAGTGTTGAAATGCACCATTCATCTTTTGTTCTTGCTGCTTCAGTTTCCTGACAATGAAATGTCCTACTTAATAGGCATAAATACATAAAAGTTTGAATTTAACATATATTATTATTATTATTATTATTATGACAAAGCGGAGAATCTGAAAATTTTAATTAGTTTCACAAGTTTGTTGAGTCGAGTTGATGCTCGAACTCGACTTGATAATTGACTCGAGTAGCTACAACTTTAACTCATCTGATTTATATTGAGTTGATTTTGAATGTTTTTCAAAATAATTTTGAATACCTTGCGAGTTTACTCGACTCGTTACATCCCTGAATATTTATATACCAATATTTTGTATTGATAAAAAAAAGGAATTATAATTACCAGTGCATTAATAATTTCCTCAACTGTGGCGTGGCCAAAACAACTATTGACCGTGTTGATCCTGAAAGCAATATAGAAGAGATGAACTAACATTAAGATTTTTTTACTTCATAAACAAAATTCTAAATAAATTGAAAAAAAAAGTATAATTCAGTTTAATCTGGCAAACTAAAATTAATCACTAGTTATGCCCAAATCCAACAAATTCCTTATGTGTTCATCAAAATATATATAGAATAACAGTAAAATTCACTTGTAGCTAAGATTTTAATTTACCTGTGAAGAACACTTGTTGGATTTCGATCTTTAATGTTGCTATAAGTTGCTAGAAATCTGTCCATGGCTGAAATTTCATTTGTGGGAATTTTACCGAATTGCTCTTCCAATAAAGGGATCCTCTATTAAGAATAACAGAAAAATTATTCATGCATTTACTTGAAAAAAAAAAAAAGGTAAGACAAATATTTGGACCCTGCTCTATTTTATTTATCAAGTCCCTCCACTTTTGTTTGTCAAGGTTGAGTCCATATACTTCTAATTTCGTAGACATTACTCCTTTCCACCGTGAAAATAAAGTGTGCATACATCACATACCGTTAGTGCAACTGAGATAAGTTTCATATTTGTTTTTTACATTAATTTCTTTTAATTATTTTTATGAATTAATTTCTTTAAATTGGTTCATGTATTTTTATTTTTATTGAAAGTAAGTTTCTCAAACAATTTTTTTCGATCTGATTTGACACTGCTATCATTTTTTATGACAAATGAAGCTAATGTCTATAAAATTTAAAACATAACAACTCAATATATATATATATATATACAAATTATAGTGAAGGAACCCAAGTCAAAAAATGTAATAATATAAGGACTCAAATATGTATTTTGCCAGAATAAGAGAGGCCGATCGACATTAGCATATTGATTAGAAGTTATATGTATTAAGTTTTGAAGATGTTGGAGCTTACATTACTAGATATAAAGTGGGTTGCTAATCCACAAGCAACCATTTCTTCTCCATTAATTCTATCAGCTGTTAGCCCTAGGTATTCTCCTGTAGCATGCATATTGAAGAATTAATAATTGTTATTAACTAGATATATTTCCCAGAAATAAAACTACTCAAACGAAAAAAATGTTAAATTGAGAAAGAAAAAATTAACAATTTATAGAAATAGGTGTTTTAGAGATGTTTTTGAAAATAAAATGGAAATAAAAAAATTTAGAGACCGAGAAGTTCCGTGCGACATAATTAACAATTACATCAAATTTTGTTTAGTGCAATGAGATGCTAAAGAACCTACCAAAGTAACCAGGAAGACGAGAAAGATAGTAGGAAGCACCAGCATCAGGATGCAGGCCAATCTGAATTTCAGGTATAGCAAAAACCTGAAGAAATTTTCTTCCTCATCAGGAGTTGAATTACACTATTAGGAAAAAGTATATGAATGGTATCTGACTTTTTCTAAATTTACAATTTTAGTACCTGAACTTTTTAATTAGTATTTTAAAAACATATCAAACTAGTATTTTTAGCCCTTTTTTATCATCAGATTGCTACTACAAACGCCAAGAATAATTTTAAATGTACTGATATTAATTAAATATTTTGATTCCATATAGGCAAATATATCATTTGCTAATACTGTTATTAATTTTTTGCTATTGCGACGGCTAAACTTAAGCTAATATGGCGTTTACTTTTGTCCTTTTTGTTGATTGGTGATTAACAAAACGACTAAAAGTATTTTTTTTGATTTTAAAAATAGAAACAATAATTTAAAGAAATCAAAGTTCATTCATTGGAATATTTGATTTAAAAAAAATCAGACTCTATTAGTATACTGTTTCCCAAAAATTTAAGGTATTAAATATTGTTAATTTGTAACATACAGTTTTTTCAGTTGCAAGTCTATGTGAACCATGAACTGAAAGCCCAGCACCTCCTCCCATTGTAATGCCATCCATTATAGCTACCTACATTTATCCAAATTTAATACATATAGTAATATTGCAGAGAAGTTAGGTGTGTATTCAGTTTAAACCAAGTCAAACTGAATTGAAATTCAATTATTTTTTTTAAATCGGACCGAAACAAAAAATTTAAAAAGTGTAATTATTCGAGCAGAAGCGGTCGATTTTGTCGGTTTTTCGATCGATTCAATTATTTTTTTTGTTCGTTTTACACTATAACCTAACTGAACACGTTTTATAGTCAAAATCGAACGGAACTAAACATCTCAATTTTTATTATAATACCGAAATTGAACCGAAGTTGGGTGTTTCATTTTCGGTCGCTTTTCGCACACACCTTAGTTACGGTTTGTTTATGGGACTTACATGTGGCTTGAAATATGTTCCCAAGAGATACATGAAGCTGTAGAATGTTCTGAAACAATCTTTACATTCTTCTAATCTTCCTGTAATGTTAAAAACATTGAAATATTTGTTCAGCAAAAATATCCAGCATAAAACAAAATTCCGTACTAACCGCCCGGCTGTCCCAGTGATAACTGATAAGAAGCTTGATTCTCTAAATAATTAAGATTTCAAATCTGGATCTTGTAAACAGAAAAATTAATTGTTTATTCATTCAAAAAGGTTAAATCTTTTTTTTTTTTTCAATTCTAAACAATTTTTAAAATTTTATCAATTGTAATATGATAAGTATCTTTTGATTGTAGCAAAATATTTGATTTAGCGGGATATTAAGCTAAAAATATCAAATCTTTTTTAAGAAATTAAATTTTAATTAAACTCAACAATTTCTTCAATAGAAAAATATTGGTCTTTTTACATAAACATCTAACATTTGCAAAAATATAACTTTTATACGGGTAAGAATTTTCAATATGAAAACTACCATCCACGCTAGAGATTATTACTTTTATACGGAACAAATATATATACTACTCCAAGTCAAACCCTCATAAATCAAATAATTTTCTCTCTCCTCAAATTTCTCTCTCCTTTCTCTCTCTCAACTCATGTTTTGTTCTTCGCATCAATCCGCCTCCGTCGTTCCATTTTCATTGTTTCTCTTCCATTGTTCCACCTCCGTCGTTCCACCTCCGCCGTTCCGCCTCCGCCGTTCCGTCTTCGTCTCGCCGTCATCTTTCTTTTATCGTTTTGATTTCAGATCTGAATTTTTTTTCTTTTTTTTCATTTTCAGATCTGTAATTTGTTAATTTTTTTACTGTTTTTTCACCATTAAACATGTATAAAAGAGTATTTTTAGAGAATCTAATGCCCATTTTATGTTATGTAGAATAATTTTGTGATTTTATGGAATACAATTCTGTTATTTCTGCATTTTTCTTGTGTTTCTGCGTTTTTTTAATTCTACAAAACGATTTGTTGATGATGATTGATTGCTGAATTATTGTAATATCACAGTGTTGTTGATTTTATGTTGACTTTATGTTGATATCAACTGATTTTTTTTTATTTTAACATTGGCAAATAAAATAATATTGTCTGTGAAATAAACTAAAAATTAAATTAAATTAGATTGAGACTAAAAATGATATGATAGCATCATGGAAGAAGACAAATAATTAAGTTGAACTATTGTAATGATATAATGTTGACATTGTGTTTCGGTTGATATTTTATTGATTTTAGCATTGGTGAAAAAGAAAATAATGATGTTAAATTATTACAGTGTTACAATGTTGATCTTATGTTGATATTGCGTTAATATTATGTTGATATTTGGTTGATTTTATCATTAACGAAAAAGAACACATTATATGTGAAAATAAAATAAAAAAATTGAAATTAAATTGAAAAAATATTGAAAAAATAAAAATTAGTTTACAAAAAGATTGAAAAATTTAAATCAATAAGTTTATTACATATGTTGATATCAACATAACATCACACAATATCAACACAAGATCAACATTGTAACATTATAATAATTCAATATCATTATTGTCTTTTTCACCAATGTTAAAATCAACAAAATATTAACCGAAAATCAACACAATTTCAACATTGTAACATTACAATAATTCAACATCTTTATTTGTCTTCTTTCCCAATGCTAACATATCATTATCTAGTTTCAGTTAAATTTTTATTTTTTTAGTTTATTTCACGGATATCATTATCTTATTTGTCAATGTTAAAATCAATATATATCAACTGATTATCAATATAAAATTAACATAAAATCAACAACACTGAAACATTACAATAATTTTATCAATCTACCATCATCAACAAATCGTGTTGCAGAATTAAAAAAACGCAGAAATATAACCTAACATAGTAATACTGCAGAAATAACATATTTTCATTCCATAAAATTATAAAATTATTTTATGTACATGAAAATTAGTATTACATTCCTTAAAGATAATCTTTACACATGTTTAATGGTAAAAAAATTATTGTGACTTAAAAACAGTTAATAAAACAATTTCTAGATCTGAAAATGAAAAAGAAGAAGAAAAAGAACAGTGAATTTTTTTGTCTCAAAATCTGATCATATGCCTTTAAAAAACTTTTTAAAATCGTTAAAAACTTCTGGTATCTATTCTTCCTTCCGACAATAAACTCCGATTCAGATTTGAAAAAGAAAACACAAAAATAAGAGAACGGCGGCGGCACAACGAAGGTGGCAGTGGAGCGGCACTAAGACTTGATGAAGGGTGACGACTATCAGAAGAAGAAATCGTGGGGAGAAAAGGAAAAGAAACCGCTACTTTCAGAAAAAAACGAAAAAAGAAACGGCCATTATCAGAGCTAAGAAAAAAGTTCGTAAAAAAGAGAAGAATTTAAAAATTTAGGTCAAGAAAGTCATAAAAGTCTGTATGGAAAGTAAAGAAATTTTTTGGCCCGTATAAAAATCATTGGGCTAAAAAATCCCGTAAAACATATAAAAAGCCTAAAAATATTTAGTAAATCGCTACAATTGACGAATTTAAAAAGTTTGGTTATAGTTGAAAAATGTTAAAAAGATTGGACTTTTATTTACATACCTATGCTTTCAAATTGATTAGTTTGGTTACAATTAAAATGCACTTATCAAAATTAAATCATAATTGAAAAAAAAATAGTTAGAATTGAAAAAAACAACAAAATTGTTTAGCCTTAATTTTTGAAAGAATAATTCAAAAGTAAATAAGGAGGGAGTTTTATACTCAAACTTAAATATCAATTTATTCCCTAAATTTTCACACAATGGGCAACTAACACCAAATTAAACTTTTCTTATCAATTAGGCCCCTTGTTATTTTTGCTCACCTTGAATGATTAGCTGATAAAGTTTAACAACATCACCACCAGCACAAAATGCTCTGCCATTTCCCTTAAAAAACATCGACAAAATTCTCATTACCAACAAACAGAAACACAATAACCAAGTAAATAAACTAATTACTCTTACCTTCAGCACAAGAAAGCCAACACGGGGATCATTTTCCCAAGATTGGTACAGTTCAGTCAGCCGAAGTCCCTAATCAGAATCAAGAAATATAAAGATAATTTGCTCCATGTTAAATGATTTTGAAATGGTTTTACAAACTTTAATAATTAACATTTATACCATTGGAGTTGTAAGAGCATTAAGAACACTGGGTCTATTAAGGATCACCGTTCTTGAATTATTTTTCTCCTCAACTTGCACCTGAAGAGAGACAGATCAATTACAAGAATGCCACAGAGTTACAAAAATATGCATGAAATTCGAGTTTTTATAATAATAACTTACCAAATTATGAATTTCTTCATCATGATAAGAGTTGGTGACATTTTTGAGTGAGTGAAGGCTTCTTTTAAGATAGCTGACAGGAATTTCGTTTGAAGTACGATTCAGGAATTTAAGAATCTGCATTGTCTTCTTATGGGTTTGTTAAGTGTATGCAAGTAATATATGTATAAATGCTGTTCTGCTACTTCTTCCTGTGTTTTTCTGGTTCCTAAATGTTTTTGTTTCCGAAACTCCCAAATATTTATATGAAATGTTTAATAAAAAATTAGCTACTCGTTTTCAAATAGAAAATTATTTTTCTAAATATTTCTACAGGGTTATCCATAAATAAAAGAATATATTTAGAATCCTATTTGATTTAAAATTTTATTTTATAACATTTATGGAATTACGATAACTTTATTAGCCAGTTAAGGAGTACAAAAACATTTTCAATGGAGTGCTATTTATACTAAATTTAGCATGAAAAAAGTGGTAAAATGCTATTAGCATAGCATTTTAATTTTTTCTTCGATGCGCAAAATTAAAAATAAATATTATAATTATTTATTATGATAATCATCTCTTAATTTTATTAATTTTTAATTACTTGATAAAAAATTTAATTAGATATTTTAAATAAAAATTAATATAATATTTTTTTTTGATATAATAATGAGCTTTTCAAAAGATTAAGAAAATTGATAAATTATATAAAATTTATTCAAAATTTTTTATTATATTGACATATGATCTACAATTAAAAAAAAATTATAGATTTGAAAGTACTCTAACAAGAAAAGATAAGCTCATAAATATTAAAGAGAGAAGTCCAACTTCACCTACACTTAAAGGCTTGACCTGTTGGCTAAACTCTTATGATATGTGTATGAGGTTGAGGTTCGATCCCCAACACTCATGGACAGTGTTGTTCCTGCTAATTCCCGCTAACAATTAGAGTAGGCTAAAAAAAATTAAAAAAAATATTTAAAAAAAAGCCCAACTTCACCTAGCAATTTTAGAGCTCGTGTTTGAATTTATTTTAGTTACTCCATATAATTAAAAATATCTTATGGAGTATGTTTAAATTAAAGTCAACCAACTAAAAAAGTTAGCATTAATATTAAAACTTATAGACAATATTGAAATGGCTTATCCTCTTAAAAACCCCTCACCTTTTACCCCCAATTCATTTGCACCCTCACGTTGTAAAACCACCAAATATACCCAAATTACGACCTTTCACTTTCAATTGCACCCTCAAGCATTAAATTGATCTCTTTTCACTTGAAAAAATAGGTTTATTTTTGTTTTAAATAAAATATTAAGTCTTATTTTAAATTATATGCTAAAATTTAAAGTATTAATTCGAATATTTTTCAAATGAAAAGAGGTCAATTTAATGTTTGAGGGTACAATTGAAAGTGAAAGGTCGTAATTTGGGTATATTTGGTGGTTTTACAATGTGAGGGTGCAAACGAATTAGGGGTAAAAGGTGGGGGGATTTTAAGGGGATAAGCCTATTGAAATTGTATCTTTAATTCTTGATACATTCTGAGTAATCCTAATCTACTTATAACCTGCAAAATAGTAAAGATTAAGAGATTTAGATTTTTATCTGAAAAAAAATTCTAATATTTAAATAATAATATAATATATTTACTTTTGTTTTTTAACTACTTTGATACTTAATCATTATAGTTATTTTTTCAATTTATATTATATGTTTTTGATATAGAGTATATTGCGCGGAGTAAATGAAAATATTAGCTTTAAATGGGTGTTTGGTTCAATTTTTTGGTAGAGTTTTTAACTATTACTTTTCAAAAAGTTCCACTAAAGCGTTTGGTGAGAATTTTTTAAGAGTTTTTTTGAACTTTTAAACCTCCAACAACTGCTTTTGAAAAACTCCATTTTAAAACTTTTTGCCAATAGCTGATAACTTTTTCAATATTTTTAATTATTTAGACAAAATAACCCCTACTAGAATATATCATTTCTTTGATATATAAAGTTATTTAAATTATTTTTAAATACTCTAATCATTTATAAATTATATAAAATTATTTTATTTATATCAAAACAATTACAATTTATTTATTTATTTAAAAATAAATTATAAATTTATCAAAAAAACATCTAAATAAGCTTAAACTAAATATGAATTTTTGTAAAAAAAAATAATTTTTATTAAGTATTTTATAATATAATATATATAATTTAATAAATAAAAATAAAAATTATGTCATTTACGATCATTTCATATATAAACAGCAGTATCTAATCAAATCTCACCAAACACGTATATCTATCAGCTATCAGCAAACAGCTAACAACTATTAACAACAACTAATAACTATCAGTTAGAAGAAACAGCCGAACCAAACAGGGTCTAAATTAAGCTGGGTATATATCATACAGTTACATTTATGAGTATTGGTTGTTTGCTCCATTTATGTATTTTCAGTTGATTCGTAGAGTGGACCTCAGAGGCTGAGCTTGGGGCTTGGATGGCAAAATGTCCTCCACATATAATGGAAGCACATTAAAAAATACTTAAATCTGTAGACTGTAGCCCATGAAAATCTGTTTAGATGAGCGATATACAGTTCGTAAACCTACTCGCTATTAATGAGATTCTCTTTATATAGGAAATACCGACACCTCCATATATAGAGTGTTTGAAATTTCATATAGATTAAAACTCTTACAAAATATTAAATTACATTCCAAAAAATTTGTATATATATATATATATATATATATATACAAATAAAATTTTAATGAAATTAGGTAAGCTTGATTAAAATATTTTTAGAAAATGAAAATAATTACTGTTGATTTCTAAAATTTTATTATATTTTCTTTCTTCTATATTTTAATTAATTAGTAGTTTTTATGATTTTTTAAATTTATGTAGTTGGAGCGCGTTTTTTTGGGAGATTCCAGTTTTTTAATATTTAATTTTTAAATGTCATAAATAAAATAATAACTATTTTAAACATAAAAATTAATTGCAATATAGTTTTATAGAATAATAGCAATAATCTCTTCAAAATACTATATTTATATATGGATTTCTAAGTGGATCTCTTTATATAGCACCATATGCTTGGCAAAGTTGAAGGAGCAAGAGACTAACTTGTAGTACTAATCAGAAAGTGGTTTGATTGGTATTTATACCTTTTAAAATTTTGAAATTTAAATTTACATAATATTATATTCATGCCCTCGAATGAATAAAAAACCAACTTGCATGAATGATTCAATTCAATAAATTAAGATAAAAATGATAATTCATGTTATTTGTGGTCAAATCACCAAAAAAAAAAGAGCAATATCTTTGCTAAAAGAGGCCAGGAATACAACAAGGGCAAAGTGCAAACCCCAAACCTCGAAAATTAACTCAAATATGATTGGTAGTTATTTTTCTTTCTTTTTAAAATGTTTAAAAACTGAATTTGTTAATCAACACCTATAGATGGCCACGGTTCTACCCGGCGGTTCCGGTTCAAAACCGCCGGATCGTGGTTCATAAAAAAATAGAACCGGCCCGGAACTGCCTAAGAGACGGTTACATGACGGTTCGAACCGGACGGTTCCAATTCCGGTTTAGGACGGTTTAGACAAAAAATTGAAAAATAAAATAAAATTTAATTACTAAAAAATATAATTTAACAATAAAATAACTCATAGAGATAGTATTATAAAAAAATAAAGAATATTTTTTAAAAAATAAAATATTAACCAGAAAATTAACTAAAACAAATATAACATATATTATATTACAAAAATAAATATATTATATAATAAAGATATAATATATATTTTATATAATATATATATATATTTTATCAACGGGTTCGACCCTTAAACCGCCGGATCCGATCCAGAGCTGCCGGTTCACGGTTCAATAAATTTAGAACAGGTCCGGAATCGCCCTTTCTACGGTTCTGAGCCTGTTTTAGTCCGGTTCCGGTTTAACCAGTTCCGGGCCGGTTCACAGCATGACCCGGCCCATGGCCAGATCTATCAACACTTTAACTAGCAATTTGTTTCCCTCAATTTACAGGCGATAGTCAATTCACAAATTTCAACTGTATAATCAATTTAATCATAAATTTAAATTTATAAATTTTTCTATATATAATTCAGTGCATGTATTCGCTTCCAATAATAATTACTACCTTAAACTAGGAAAAATTGATTAAAAAACAATTTATGACTAAATTATAAAATTAAAATATATATTGATTGATCATTGCATTATGTTAAGGGGGTAAATTGTCACTTAAAGATATTATCTATTAGGGAAGAAAGGGGGTTGACAGTTGACTGTCAGATGGCCAAAAAAGCTACATGGAAGTAAATAAAGATAAATATTCACTGTTTTTTTTATTATATGTTTATATAATTTATTATCTTTTTTTATAATCCATGTATCAAAAATATCTCATATTAAAATGGTTGGAACTTAAAATTGTCATATTACTCATTCATCAAAGCATAGAAAGATAAAACAGATTCATTCAAACAAATGCCAAACGGCAAACTTGATCCAACTTATTATTTACACTTTTCTTCTTACCCAGCACAAGCTCACTCAGCCCATACCCAAAAGAAAGACACCAACAAACAGAACCACTGAGTAAAAATTTGAAAAACAACAAACTGGTCATTTAACCCCTCCAAATTGGCATAGAATTTTTAAAACATCCAAATTTATATTTTAGGACAAAAAATCCCACATATTGTCAATATTGGATCAGTTCACACCCTTGATCATCAAAATCAACCTCAAATTAGGGTGTGAATTGACCCAAAATGAACAAATTGATAGTTTGTTTATAAAGTGTGAATTTGAACATTTTTTATACTTTTTTGCCAAATTGTTGGGTGAAATGAACCTATGAAAACCCCCTTTAGCCTTAGGCGTACTCCTCAGAAGATGGAGCAGCAGAGTAGGAACCAATGAAGCTGCCACTATAAATAAGCCCAGCTAGCCCACCTCCAACTAATGGGCCAACCCAGTAGATCCAGATCTGAGAGAAGTCACCGCTAACCACAGCTGGGCCAAATGATCTGGCTGGGTTCATCGAGCCACCGCTGAATGGGCCAGCGGCTAAGATGTTAGCACCAACTATGAACCCAATTGCAATTGGTGCGATGATTCCCAAATCACCCTTTTTGGGGTCAGCTGCTGTGGCGTAGACTGTGTAAACTAGTGCGAAGGTAATCACAATTTCCATCACGACTCCCTCAATAGCTCCCATGCCTGCAGCTACTCCATGGGTTGGAATGCTCTGCCAAACCCAATCATTTTAAGATGGTTAGTGTATGTAGTACGGAAATAAAAAACGCTAACTAATAAATATATAAAATGAAAAACGGAAAAAAATATTTTTTTTTTGAAAAGTATAGACATTTTGACCAATCATGGTCAACGAATGTAGTCTGGCTAATATTCTCAATTATTAAAATTTTGAATTTAAATTTGTATACGACCATACCTATTTGTTTAGATAAAAATTTATCATAATATACATTGGAGAACGAATTATTTTTTATATATAGTTCATATGGACCATTGAGCTTCCAATGAATAAAAGTATATAAGATAAAATTAATAATACCAATAGTATATGTAATTTATTTTAAATATATACCAATAAGATGTATATGTAATTTGTTTATAAAATGGATTGGATTAAGCCATGGGTTTAGAATTTTTGGGGTATTTGGAGGAATTAATTAATTTACCTTTGCATTAGTAACGAACTGAAGGAGAAGGCAGGCTACAATAGAGCCAAGGCACTGGGCAACCCAGTAGAAGATGCCAGTTATGACGGTGATGTGTCCTCCAACAGCCAATCCGAAGGTGACAGCTGGATTCAAGTGTCCACCTGAGATGTTGGCTGCTATGGCTACTCCCACAAAGAGTCCAAAAGCATGAGCCACTGCTATAGCAACCAGGCCTGGTGGGTCTAGAGCTCCATCTGAAGTAAGCTTACCTACAAATTTCAAGGCAACAGTTTATTATTTTACTTTTACTTTGCTAAATCTCCGCCCGAAAAAACTTGATCATACAATCCACTTTTACAATATTCTAAATAAATCACACTTATCAAATTTATTATATTCAATAGCAAAATTGATAAAATGGAAATGATCCTCGACTCAATTTATCAAGTAACACGATAAATTATTAAGTTATTTTTAATTATTTTTAACAAATTGATATAAAAATAAGTTATTAAGTTATTTTTATTGTTGTACACGATTGTTTGTGGAAAATATTACTAATTATTGTTATAATTATTATTAATCATGTTAATCAATCGACTTTTGCATAATGCTGCTTCGCATTTATAATATTTGAACTACGATTCTTTGGTATATTATGAGGAATTTGAATAGTGATATACAGTTAATTAGCTAATAGCGAGCAAGAACCGATGAAATTAAATAACCAAACCGATAAATTTGGTTCCGTTAGGTTTGATATGATATAAAAATTTGGATACTAATTCGATTTGGTTTTGATCAACAAAAGTGTGTAGCTAAATTTCAACATAGACCGATATAAAAATAACCAAAATGAACCGAAAACATTCGACCAACCGGCTCAGCTCAATTCAAATTGAAAATTTACACTTCCTCAAAATTCCGATTATAAACTATTTGAACCGAATGCACATCCTTAAACTAGTTCGAAACCAACTTACCGAAAGCGATAGCAGAGCCAACACCAGCAAAAACAAAAAGAAGAGTGGCAATGAACTCAGACAGATACGCCTTAATAGAGCCAACACTGAAAGAGTCTCCAATACTACCAATAGCTATCTTCACCATTTTTTCTCTGCTTTTTTTTTTGCTAACTGATTATGATTAAGCAGTCACTAATTAAACAAATTGTATTTGGTACATTTCATAAGCATAGTTCCCGGAAAATATATATAGTAGAAGAACAAGTAGTGGTTCTCATTAGGTTATGTAAAAATTATCAAAGCCGGCACCGGCCATGGGACCTACATTAGGAGTTGTCACTGTATTATTGGCTCGCCGACCCACCGCCTTTTATTTAGTTAATCATCACTTTCTCATCAGCATTATGAGAGTGAGACAATTATCTTACAAATGCAACATAAACAATGTTTTAATTGAGCTAAATGAGTACAAAATGCAAATGTTCTTAGGGAATAATTAGTTAAGAGATCAATGATTGAGATGCCTAAATGTCGTTTTCCTATGAACTTCTAATCAATACGTTGGATATGTAAATTGGAGGAAAATTAAATTGATAATTTCTTTGTAAATAAAATAGTATATCCGGTATATTGGTGCTAAAGTGGCGGGATTAATTAATTTTTCTCCACAAACCCAAATTTTTACCTCCTTAATAAAAAGAAAATAGTACTTTAATAGTGGTTTGATGAGGGAGTTGGTAGGTTTATCTCATCATTGGATTATTTTATCATGATTAGGATATTTATGTTTATTCCAAAAGCTGGCAACCCCATCCAAATTTTTAATAAATACACTTTTTAAATAATACTACTGAATCTGATAATTGATAAAAAGAATTAAATTTAATTTAACTGAAAATTACAAAAAAAAAGACCTAAATCAAATAGTAAAAAGTTATTTTTATATTATTCAATTGTATTGATATAATTTTTTGTTTGAAAAAATAATATAATTTTTTGGATGTACAATTCGGTGATCCATCTACTGCATTCAATAATTACTTTTCATTATAAATCAATTATTTAATTTTTAAATTAAGTTAACTGGGATAATATAGAAAGTAATTTTTTATTAATAATAGTTCGGATTTCCACCGATACATCCATATAAAAAATTAATTTTAAAGATTTTATATAGACAAATATGGCATTCATGAATAGAAAAAAATCATAAAAATCATATATTGAAAACATCTTTTTAGTGAATTAAAGTCAATTTAATATTAAATTAATGAAAAATGACTAATATCGATCAACAACAATTGGTGGGTGTCCAAGTAAATTTTTAAAAAATAGATAAACTAAAAGAAAAGGGGAGAGTGAAAGGAGAAAGTAGAGCAAATTATTTTAAAACTTTTTACATTTTCATAATTCAAACATATTGGTCTCTTTTGTTTAAATTTTAAGCGATTTGGTCCCTCAACTTTTGATTTTGCCAACAATAATTTTGGTGTTAGTCAACTTAATCAAAAAATTTAGGGATAAATTAATTTTTTATTTTTTATTTAATCCTCTTATTCTTTTGACTAACTCCAAAAGGTACGGTAGAACTAACATTATTGAAGGAAATAAAGATAAGAGATCAAATTGTTTAATTTTTAAGTAAGAACAATTAAAGTGTGAATTATGACATTAGAGTGATTTGCTCGAAAAAATTGGATAGGATTTTAGACCTTTTTCCTTTTTATATCCCTTGTTAAAGACCGTTTCAATTCAACTCTTTAGGTTTAGTGATTTATTCAATTATCTAAAACAATAAAAGCTATATATTTTTGCTCTAGATTCTAGAATGATTCAGCAATTAATTATCAACAGATACATAAGCTTTCATTAATTTATAGTTTTAGGATAAGATAAATAATGAAAATGTAGTTGGTGATGAAGTTCTTGAAATAATTTAAGGTATATGGTAATTATATTGCATCCATTACCAAATTTTTAAAGCATTAAGGTTTGGTGACTCATAGAAAAGCTTAACAATTTTCATTTATGGCTTTTCTCTGCTCCATTATCCATTAAATAATGGTTAATAAAAAAGTATGATTTGTTTATATAATCTTACATGTTTTTAAATCTTTAAATTATCATTAGACACATATTATTCGGGTTAATTTAATTTAAAATTCCTTACCAAGTTATTGTCTTATTTATAATTTGAAAGAGTTTATTTCCATTGTAGCTATATATATTCCAAATTAAATAGATTAAGTATATTATAATAGTTATTAAATGGTGACCTATTGATTTTAAAAAAGAAGATTTGACAATAATTAAAATGAATTTTGTTAAATTAAAAAGGATTGATTGAATTAAGGTAAAATGCCTTAAAAAACACACACTTTTTAGTCTCTTTTTAACTATACTCCATCTTGTAAAATCATCAATTTTATCCAATTATACACGTTTCGCTTTCAACTATATACACATATACTCAATTGGCATCTTTTTCATTTAAAAAAAGTTCAAATAAGTCATTCAGTCTGAATTTTTCAAATGGAAAAGAATTCAAAAAGTTATTCATAAGGGTTTTTTGAATTTTTTTTAATAGAAAAGAGAACAATTTACAAAATTGGATACAATTGAAAGTGAAAAGAGGAAATTTTGAACAAAATTGAGAATTTTATATAGGGGTTAAAATGTGTTTGTTTTCATAATATTTTGCCTTAAATTAATAAAACAGATAAATATTTTTATTTTAGGGTTATTATGCCCTAAAAAGTATGATGATATATTTTTCCTAACTTTTATAAAATTTAAAATTTATGCATAAACAACCGATTGGTTTTCTCTTCAAACGACAAGTCAGTTTCAAGAAAAAAACACATATCCATACAACAATGGGGCCTAGTTTTTTTTTGTATCAGGAAATAAAATTATAAAAATAACTTTAACGTTTAGAGGATATAACGAACTCTATTAATTTTTGTAATAAAATGAGTCATATTATTTGAAAACATTTCAAAATTGACATATAGTCAGAGAAAGTGTCATGAAAAAATTACACTGGCTCCCTGAATTTATACAAAGGGCCAAATTGATTAAAATTAAATTATTTTAATAGTTTAATCCATAATAATAAAACTTACAAAAATAAGAATATTATTAAAATTTTATTATCTAAAACATTAATTTTAATTATTATGCTTAATAAAATAAAATAAAATTAATTCCAATATCATTCTAAATAATTATTTTTATATTATATTTGTGTTTGTGCATTAGGAAATATTATTAACAAATAATTTAAATCAAATGTAAGTTAAAGATGCAATAATGTATTAAACTTTGAAAAAAAATAGCACTTGATATGGAAATGCAAGAATTTAAGATCCAAAGTAATATGATCTTATATTTTTTCATTTGAAGGGCTACAGTACAAATTTAAATTTTTAGAATTAAGATTTAGAGTTTTATGATTTTTTTGTTGTTATAATCATTTAGTTATGTAGAATATCATATTAATTTGGCTAGATTTATTAGTTTAATAAAATAATATTTTAACAACTAATAAATGTTACCGATCAATAAAAGAGTGAGTTGGATTGGGACTCCCTCAAATTCAATGAACTTCAAGGGGTCATGTTTACGAAATACACCGTTCATTGTAAAATAAACGGTGTATTAATTTGATTAAAATAATATTTTTTGATCTATATCGTTCATTTAACAATGAACGGTATAAATCGTGAACATGATCTCCTCAAGTTTATTTTGAATTTGAGGGAATCTCGATCTGAGTGAGTTATATGACCAATAAGAGAAACATATGCCTAGGCCGCTTAATTGTTCATAGGTGAACTCAAGCACAAAAGTAGGTGACTATATTAGATAAGTTTATATTAGATGCATAACTTTTTAAGTTTAAAAAACTAAAAGTTGAAAATTGAAGAATTAATAATAAATAATAGTTTGTTAAGTATAATTGAATGGCAGAGTTCTCCAGAACAAGATATCAGATAGAGGAGCTGTGCTATTTATTGCTTTTTAAAGGCGGCTTGAATGTTTAAAGAGTTATAGTAGAAATTTTACGTATTCTGATTTGAATTTCTCCAAAAATTCAAATGTATTTTACTCTCGAAATGTTGATTTTTGTCCTTAAGTTAAGTCGTAGCCTCTAGGGCGCCACCTTTGGTTTTTACCACTTAGTGCGAAAACTTTAACTTTGATCTTTACCTCATCTTGTGGCTTTTAATATAATTATTATTCATAAAAAAATATAAAATAATATTTTTAATTAATAAAATTTAAAATTTAGTCTATTTTATTTTTATTAAAATTTGGGTTGAATTGTTAAAATAATTTAACTTTAATCATTTTAGCTTTTTATTATAAATTGAGGGAGCCAATCTAAAATTTGTAACACTTTTCCTAACCAGATGTCACTTTTGAAGTGTTTTCCTATGTAAGGGTTCATTTTGTTACAAGAAGATTGATAAGGTTGGATTCAAAATTCCTCTTAAACGTTAAGGTTATTTTTGTAATTTTTCCAATAAAATTTCATTGATGAAATTAAAACGACTCGAAGATATTCAATTTTAATCACGATATCTAAAATAAGAATAACAACAAATCGTACATAGAGACGAAACTTTTAGGCTACCGAAAATTATCCAATAAACAATTAAATACTTAAAATTTGAAAGAGCTAAATTCATCTAGCCAAATGAATATAATCTATATAACTAAATGATTACAACAACAAAAAAACCATGAAACTGTAACAAATCTAGCTTCTAAAATTTTAAGTTTGTACAATAATCCTCCAAATGAAAAAACACAAATAACTTTAAATTTAAGTTCTTGCATTCCCGTATATTAGCGGTGACTAAAAGTGGATATTAAATTTGTGAGAGTATTGAACTATACAATTTTTTTAAAATGAATACTGAACTTTTTTTGTTATAAAATGGATACTGACACTGAACTATGCAAAACGTTATAAAATGGATGTTGAGAATAAACCCAACTTGTAGTAAATCCGGAAGTCGGATATCGATCCCACGGAGAATGAATATAGAGCAATTGATGAGAATGAATTTATGTTGTTTGTTCAATTCGTTTAGCAAGCAATAATTGGAGTGTGGTTTCAAAATAAATAACAACTAAATACTACACTAACAACTAGAAATTGCAATTAAACAACGATTACTAAATCACGGATTAAAAAACAAGAATTAAAAGACGCCTAGAGGTTGCTAATCATGCCAAGGTGAATCCTAGGTAAAAGGGTCGGGTCTTTGGATATTTGTTCGGGTCAAGCTATTCGAGGGTATCAATTCCGCTCTCTCGAGCCGGAAATTGAAGAATCGATACTTGATTAAAACACCGAAATCTAATTCACTCTCGCATAATTAGATTTCGATAGAACTTAATCAAGCCAATTACTTCGCAAACTACACAACCGCTAATCCCCAAATCACTCTCGTGCATCTAGATCTTAAGCTTATGTTAACTAGGTCCATTTGATTAGTTTAACTCTCGCCCTCACTAATCAAACACAAATCAAAGATTAAGGGATCAACTTAATCTAGGCATTAGGTCCAAATCAACATAACAAAACCCTAATCCAAAACCCATTCTAACCACCTATTCAACAATTAAGGCAATCATAACAACCCCTAGACTAGGGGTCTAGCTACTCATGATTAAAGCAACACAACCAATTGATAAATAAGAAAGGTAGAACATTAGAAAGTAAAGAGGAGTTACCTTAATTAAATAAGTAGAGCAAACAACCATAAAAGATAATAAAGATTTCAATAATAACTAAGCTTGCAATAAATGAAGAACTTGTTCTTACAAAGTGATAAAACTTCCAAAACTCCAACAATGGAAGAATCCCCAATATGGTAGCTAATCTCAAAGAGGAAAAATTAGAGAACAATCAAAATGTCTACAATTTGTCTATACCCTAAAAAAAGATAAAGTGCTATTTATATGGATTACAAATGAGGTAAACAAAGGACACCCTTCTAAGGAGTGTTGGGCCTAAAATGAAAATTGAGCCCTTGAGTTTTGTCTTGTCTCGAAATTCAAATTTTGAGCTTCTTTTTAAGAGGCTCGATCGAGCCATCCACTTAAGAGTGAGGGCTCGATCGAGCCTTATGCCTTCAAGAAATCTCTGGATCCATTTGTTCATAGGGCTCGATCGAGCCTTCCTTCATAAGTGAAGGGCTCGATCGAGCCCTTTCTTTAAAGTCCCATTTCTCGCTCGTTTCTTTGCTCTTTCAACTCGCTCCTATTCCGATACTTGATTTCTTCCTTCTTTAAGCCAAAACACTTCACGTTGCTTCATTTTACCTGAAATGCTAGTACACATAATAAGTACACTAATACGGGGATAGCGCTTCAAAGTATACTAAAAGCAAGCGAAAACAACTCCTATTCATAGGTGTAAAATGCACCTATCAATGGGTACTCACAACTCCGGCACTAGTGGAAGCCATGGCCTTGCGAGATGCCTTTCGTTGGGCAATCAGGTTGGAGATTCAGGATGTCATTTTCGAGGGCGATGCTCTGGGGATAATCCAGGCTATGACCAAGAACGGGAACGTGGACTCCAACTGTGATGTAATTATAGGAGACTGTAAAGCCTTAGCGGTTAAGATCAGATCTTATTCCTGTAATTTTGTTAGAAGTGCGGGTAATGGGGTGGCTCACATGTTAGCCAAAAAAGCCCTTCGTGATTACGCTTTCGGTTGTAATACTCTAGCACAATTGGTGTGGCTAGATTCGAGACTCTTGTAGTCGTTTCTCATTTTAATGAGTTATTTATTTCTGACAAAAAAAAATGGGTACTCACAATCACTTTTTGTTGATGTGGCTTCTTCTTTTATCCAATCAGTGGATAACACGTGGTTGAGAGTATCAATTTTATAGTGTTTTGTATAGTTCAGTATCTATTTTGTAATGTTTTATATAGTTCAGTATCTATTTTATCAAAAAAAGTTCAGTATTTATTTTGAAACGTTTATATTGTTAAGTACCCTCACAAATACCTACTAAATGTAGAAGAAAAAGTAATTGAAATGGTAAAGTTTGTGGTTTGTAAAGAATCTTACAATAAATGCCATAGTTCCCTTGATAGTATACCAAAATAAATGCAATGGTACGTATATATTAAAGGAGGTGAATGAATGTAAGTACTCGAAGTAACTTAAATTTCACTGCACCTTATTTTTTGGGGGGCAACTTATTAATTTGTACTCCTGAATATGTTTGCCAAAAACCCCAGCTTTCAATTAATTTTAAATATTAAAAAGTTTAGTTAGATATTTTTTGGTTTAATTCTAGTGTTAAATTCATTTTATTTCTCATGATATTCTTTTGCAACAAATGATGGATTTCTATAAAATCAATAAATTGGACAAAATCTATGGATTTTATTTCTTCAAATTACCTCAATCTAAACGATTCCTTAAAGATATTATATTCTTCATTGTTTGGGCACTCATTCAGTTGGTTTAACCGAATTAATTGATTTACTTTGATTAAATTAGGTTATTTTTTTAGTTATTCGATCAGTATGGCTAGTTCGGTTAATAAAAGATAATTTGGTTATAATGAACAGATTTTAAAAAATCGATTAATTTTATATATAAATATCATTATTTATATTTTAATCAAATTAACAAAATTAATCAATTGATTTGGTCAGTTCAGTTGTATATTTTTAATTTGTAATAATTTAATTACATCAATTTCAGTTAAAATTGATAATTGGATCGATTCGGTTAAGAAAAAAAATCATGTTAATTCAATTTTGATTAAATTGATATACTTTTAACCGAACCGGTCATGTTTGGTCGTGCAAAGAAAGGCCGGGTTGTAGGAAATAGATTCAAACCGTTTAGACTGAGGATTTTTAAAACAAACGGAATTTTACTAAATCAATGGAATGTGAAATCTAATGTATTATAAATTTCACCGTTTGAAATGTATATAAAATTCATGGATTAATAGTGATATATTTATATAATTAAATATTAGTACAATCCATTATTCATAATGATGAATTTTAACTTTTTCACCTTTTAGGTGAGAATTTAAATGAAAGATTTTAGAGAATGGAGGAATTTAAAAATTCATGAATTACCATATTATTTTTCTATGTCAAATAATGGATTTCGTTGAAATCCATGAATTGTAAAAAATCCATGGATTTGTTTCTACAAAATCTCTCAATCAAAATTGAATAATTTTTTACTTTTTTGCTGAATTAATCAAATATTTATACAAATATTCTAACTTTTTTTATGTTTTATTAGTTTAATTAAACTAATCAAAGGTTTGATTTTATACTTTTAAAATTTACTTGATTTAATTATTTCATCCAATTCAATTGAAAAGATAAAATAATTCAATTTTGATTATACTTTACTCGAAAAACAACTGTGTGCTCCCTTTCCTATTTATGGAAAAATACTCGTGTGAACCTAATTCGTCATATAGAATTGTGAACCATCCATTAAATGCACAACATGTGGTGTTATTAAATATAATTAATCAATCAATAAATATCACAATAATTAGTGATATTTTAATTGAAAATAAATGCTCTTTATTGATTAGATATGATATTTAATAACACGCATGAATGATACACAATCCTACCTAGTGAACTAGGTTGTCCTATTTATACATGTGAAATTATCATGTTTGACAAGATTACAGTCTCTACCTATACCATTCAATTATTTATTTTCAACTACATTTAAATTGAAAAATAAATATTATAAAGTTACATCAGAGGAGAACCTTAAAAATTTACCAATACAATTTAAATACTTACTTTCATGATTTACTTTCATTGTATTCCTTTCCTTAAGCCAGTAATTCTGACCCAGTAACACAGACTCATATTTCTGGCGGGTAATTTGACTTCATGAGACTGGAGATTCAGTGATGAGCATGAAATGATGATGCATGGACACGTACAATACTTTTCATTAGAATAGTGAAACCAACTGTTCTTCAAAACAATTCATTTCAAAAAAAATAAAAATCGGCCCCATCTTAATTTCCTTAGGTACAGAGTGAAATAAATCCTTTCATTCAATGCATTCAACAACCATAAAGCGACGCCATTCAATTCTCAAGCAGCATCTACTGCCCGGTCATCTTCTACATAATGGTCCCTATTTTCTTCTTTTTGATTCTTTTTTCAAATTTGCTTCCAAAAGATTTCTCTAGACATATACCCATTTATATCTGTGATATTGTTTTTAGTATAGCTTTTCAGTTTCATCTTTCATCTCCATTTAAAGAGAGTGTTTGATAATTAGTGTGAAAGTTTGATGTTTTTATTGCTTATAATTGAGCCATCTTTGTCTGGTAATGAGGAACACTGAAATGGATCATGCACAACATAGACGTTCTAAAAGGTATAGTTTAGTATATCAATAATTTTTTTAAAATTTGCAAGAATTTTTTTTGATTTCTTGTTAAGTAAATTTGCTTCATTATAGTGCATCTGAGAGGAGCTTGGAGATTTCAAGAAATGGAGCTTTGCGTTCAAGCAAGGATGATAGGAACGGAGCACAGGTGAGACTATCAGATTTTTGTTCCTTTAAATAGTTTGTTAAGATCAGAGACTGTTCTTGATAAAGAACACATAGTTAGAGAATGAACTCATCAACTCACCTTCTGTTTGTGTTATTTTCTGCTGATTTTAGCAGATGTCGCCATTTACAACTAGGGCAAATAGGACACGAAGTCCTCTCCATGAATATCCTACTTGTACAGACAGAAATACTTCGACAAATCATCGAGCTTCCTTAGAAAAAGATGTAAGTTCTGCAACTGCTTCCTTCATTGGCACGTACGGAAATGGAAATATTGAAACGGAAAATTAACCAGATATTTTATGAGATTAGTTTATAAATATATACTATAAAATTTCGAAAATTGTAAAATGCTGAAATGTTGGGGTCAATAAGTTTGATATAGTGCAAGTATTTTTGGTGCAGGTTGAGCTGCTGCAGCTAAAGTTGCAGCAAGAGAAATCTATGCGAATGATGCTGGAAAGAGCAATGGGACGAGTTTCGAGCACTTTATCCCCTGGTCATAGGCATTTTGCAACTCAGGTGATTTTTTTTATCAAGAGGTTACTGTTGTAGTGCTTGAATTATTTCCCTTCTAAACAGTAGCAGCAGCAGTAAATAGTTCATTATTTGCCATCTAGTGACCTGCACATTGATGCAGAAATAAGCACTGTTATAACAGTCTTGTCATGTAACTATCTTGCAATGTTGAAAAAAATGGTACTACTATTTTATTATAAATATAAATTTTGAAATTTTTTAAGCGTTTTTCTAAATGAACTCAATTTTAGGTTGGCTTATATTTAGATATCTTTAGTGATTAGGTCTAAGTCTAATCATAAATAAACCTGTAATGCATTTCATCTTGAGTGACCTAAAATGTTCTTCATTGATCTCAGACAAAGGAATTAATTGACGAGATTGAATTATTAGAAGAAGAAGTTTCAAACCGGGAGCAGCATGTACTATCATTATACAGGACTATTTTCGAGCAATCCGCGAGTCGGGCGCCTTCAGAGCAAAATTCTGGAATGGCTTCTCCTGCTCATACAAAGAATGCATCCAGAAAACACCCTAGTATTATTTCAAGCGCCTTCTGCTCTTCGAAAAAGTTCCCTCTCCGACCACTTCAAGCATTAGTTTCTATCAATGAGGCTGCAAAAAGATCCTCCAAGGCTTGTGATGTTACTGCATCAACCGCAAAAAAAGACATTCATTTAGAGAAGAGTTGTTTTGATGGGATCAAGGTAGGTATTTACAAGACCTGACAGCATGTAGTTTATTCTATTTGGTTAACTTAACTTCCAAGACATTGTTATATCTCAGGCTCATGAAAAGATTCAAGCCATGGACAAAACTTCAATGGTCAGAACTCTGAAAGATCATCTGTACCAATGCCCTAGCAAGTTGTCTGAGGAAATGGTCAGGTGTATGGCTGCAGTATACTGCTGGCTTCGTAGCACAACATCTATGACTCCTGGAAAAGACAGATCACCTATGTTGTCAAGGTCATCCACTAATGTTGTACTCCCTAGACGAGGTATCAGAGATTATCGAGATTGGTCTTGCAAATCCATGGTAGAAATATCTTGGATTTCGACTGATAAAACACAGTTCTCTCGTGCATCTTATGCCATCAGTAACTATAGGTAAATCTTGACGCATAATCTTCAATCTATGTTGCACAGAATTGTATCAAGTCCTACATTTAGCTGTTCTGTTTTTATTTCTGGAATCGCTTATGAAAGTTTATATTTATAACGTAATTTTGTAAAAATTGTTTAGCTGTTTTCCCGCTTCAGATTTCGTGCAATTTTCTATGTAAAGCTATATAAGTTAGACATATTTTATTGGTGTGTTTTGCAGTTTTAGCTAATGTGGGCTTACTTTTTCAAATGCAGAGTTTTAGTGGAGCAACTAGAAAAAGTGACTGTCAGCAAAATGGAAAAGGATGCACAAATTGCATTCTGGATCAATGTGTACAATGCCCTCATTATGCATGTAAAAAAATCATTTAAATTGCATGCCTATAATTCTAATTTTAAGTGATTTATAACTTGTTATAAGAGAGATTTTTTTTTTTTTTTTTTATAATTGACAGGCATATTTAGCATATGGAATTCCTCACAACTCTTTGAGAAGGTTAGCCTTGTTTCATAAGGTAGTGCACTTCCTTATTCCTGTCTGTTAATCAATAAGTTGAAATCAAACATATTTTCCAGATTCAGTGAGCTTGTTCCTGCTAGCGGTGTGCAAAAACTGAACCAAACAAATAACAGAATCGAACCAAAAATTTTGTTTTGTTTGATTTTGAAAGTGAACAATTTCAATTTTTTGGTACAAACCAAACCGAAAACCCAAACAAACTAAAAAACCAACCAAACCCTGATTTTGTTGTTTTGAAAAATTAAAATCTCTTATAAATTGTTTCGGTTTGATTTTGAAAACAAATTAAAATATATGTTAAGTTCGGTTTGAAACAAATGCATACCCTTAATATTTTCTACCTACACTGTTTTTTTTCCTGTTTTCTTTTGTGATGGTAATTTTTCATATGCTTGCTTTGGAGAAAATTGATGGTCATTTCTGTATAGTGCAGGCTGCTTATAACATTGGTGGTCATATTATTAGTGCAAATGCCATAGAGCAGTCCATATTTTGTTTTCGTACACCCAGAGTTGGAAAGGTATGGTGTTCTCATGGTGCTGGAATTTCTTTTAAATTTGATTAGCATTATTTAGATACTGTTATTAGTTAAACTGGAATTAGTTCCTTAATTTCTCTTTTAACATTGTCCAGTTCACATTATCAATACATTCTAAAAGTAGTCAGTATTCAAACTATTATAGGCCAAATGGTACTGCCTGCTGATAGTTATATAAGAGATAGATTTACTTGATCAACTAGATATTCCTGAGCATGTTATTTCTCTTGCAATTTTCAGTGGCTAGAGACCATCCTTTCAACTGCATTGCGGAAAAAATCTGGTGAAGAAAAGCAACTTATTAGCTCCAAGTTTGGTCTTTCGGACGCTCAACCCCTAGTCTGCTTCGCCCTCTGTACCGGAGCATTTTCTGATCCCGCGGTAATTTATTTCCCGCATTTTGCATCTTTTCCATAGCGATCTAATACCTAAATATGGGATAAATAGTGATTTTTCAAGAGTGTATTCAGTAAGACAAACTTGTTATAGCCAGTAAAAGCTTTCCTGTTCTGTATTGTAGTTAAGAGTGTATTCAGCAACAAGTGTTAAATATGAGCTAGAAGTTGCAAAAAGAGAGTTTCTTCAAGCAAATATAGTTGTGAAGAAGTCAAGGAAAGTATTTCTACCCAAATTACTCGAGCGATTCGCGAAAGAGGCCTCTATTAGCTCAGATGATCTTCTCAAGTGGGTTACTGAAAACGTCGATAAGAAACTCCATGACTCGATCCAGAAATGCATCCATGGTAAATCAAGCAAAAAGGCATCACAAATCATAGATTGGTTACCTTACAGCTCTAGGTTCCAATATGTGTTCTCCAAGGAACTAACAGAGAAACCATGGTGGGTATGACTTAACTATGTATGATTTTATGCAGGATTATTGATCTTTGTGGTAGGCTATGAATTAGAAGTTTAACTTAATTTGCAGGCAGTGTATTGTAAAATTAATTGACATGTTCATTCTAACGAGCTCAATATCGTTTGTAAAAGCAAAGTGGCCCCTTGTCTACCTCTAGATCCAATAGACAATAATGGCTTTGTCTTCCCATTGTGTAGCCTAGCGGTAAGAATTCAGTTTGATCGCAATCAGACCAAAATTGATTTTACAAAATTTAAACTTTTTCAATCGAAATAGTCGATTCAGATCGGTTAGTGTTTAGAAGCGTTTTGAAATTTTTTTACTCATAAAACTAATAGAATTTAAACCAATTTCTTAGAAATGCATAAAAATCGAACCAAACCAGCTCGTCAATTTATATTATTAAACATATATCCCAAAATTCATTTATTGGGTATGATTTGATTAGTAAAAAGAAAATGTTCTGCATTGGATTGAGGTTGCGCTTACCTTATCAAAATTCAAATTCAATTAAATTTGGTTCGAATTTGTCCAAACTCTATCACGAACATGTGGATTCGCATATGATATGGTACAATAAATTTGAAAAATCATTTTGCTAAATGCTTGTCTTGGTTTCTAGACTTTTTTGATTCAGTTGTTACTTGTAGTTAGGGGTTAGCAAAAATCAAACCAAACTGAAAAATCGAACCGAACCAAATTTTATTGTTTGGTTCGGTTTTTGGTGAAAACAGTTTGCATTGATATGTTCACTCCTACTTGATGCTCACTCCCAATATATGTTAAATAAAATGTTAGTAGTTATTGCATTGATATGTTAAATGGCTTAAAAAGTATTGTTTTTCTTTTATTTTCTATACAATAAATTATATTAATAGAAACAATTATAAATTGGCTTAATTTCTTAAAAAAAAAAACCATCTTGCATTTTTTTCGTTTATATCATGACCTTATAAAAACACCAATTATACCCAATTTTGAGTTTTTAAGTTTCATTCATACCCAAAAATATTAAATTGTACTTTTTTTATTTGGAAAAGAGTTTAAAACAATCCTTCATTTTTAACCTACATATTAATGTTATTAATAGTACAAAAATACCATCTTTTTTTAAAAAAAAAAAATTAAAAAAATCTTTCCGAAGCCGCCGCCGCCGCTCCTTTTCATAGAAGAAGGAGCGGCGTTGGTTCCAGATTTTTTTTAATTTTTTTTTATTATTTTATAAAATTGAAAAAATTAATTAATTACTAGAATGTATTTGAATATTTTTAAGTTGAAGGACTTGTTTGTGTTTTTTAAAATAGAAAAAAAAATGATATAAATTCTTTTCCAAATGGACAGAGTACAATTTAATGCTTTTGGGTAGAGATGAAACTTAAAAACCCAAAATTAGGTACAAATGGTGTTTTTACAAGGTGAGGGTATAAATGAAAAAAAAAAGTGCAAGGTGAGGTTTTTTTTAAGAAATCAAGCCTTATAAATAATATAAAAAATAACATTTAGTTTTAAATTGTTTTATATAAAAAATTTGATCAAGTTATAATTAATTTTAAAATTTATTTAATTATACTATTATAATATAAAGAAGAAAATTCTATGCAATTTTTAAATAATTGTATCATTTAAATATAATTGAAATGATTTTATATATTATGGAAAAAATTCGTAAGATTTTTTTTAAGAAATCAAGCCTTATAAATAATATAAAAAATAACATTTAGTTTTAAATTGTTTTATATAAAAAATTTCATCAAGTTATAATTAATTTTAAAATTTATTTAATTATACTATTATAATATAAAGAAGAAAATTTTATGCAATTTTTAAATAATTGTATCATTTAAATATAATTGAAATGATTTTATATATTATGGAAAAAATTCGTAAGATTTTTTTTAAGAAATCAAGCCTTATAAATAATATAAAAAATAACATTTAGTTTTAAATTGTTTTATATAAAAAATTTGATCAAGTTATAATTAATTTTAAAATTTATTTAATTATACTATTATAATATAAAGAAGAAAATTCTATGCAATTTTTAAATAATTGTATCATTTAAATATAATTGAAATGATTTTATATATTATGAAAAAAATTCGTAAGATTTTTTTTAAATAGTTAATAAAAGTAAAACAATCATGAGTTGCTGGCAAAAAATTCTAAAATAAAAAGTTTCCAACACCAATTGTTAGAGGTTAAAAAAACTATCAAAAATTAAATTTTTAAATTGTTCCCTTACAATTGTCCATTTTTTAAGCTTTTCCCCCTAAAATACTTGTCTATTACAAGTTTCAATGATAAATTTTAAAAATATTTTTATTGTTGCCATTTATTTTAATTAGTGGAGTTGAGAGAGCATTTATCAATACGTGGATTTTTAGTATATTATTGTAAAATTATTTTTTCATTTATATGAAATTTAATAACTTTTTTTAATATGTGTATATTGTTTAAAAGAAAACAGAAAGAGTATAACAAATAAAAATATATACTATACACAAAAAACAAATCATTCTATATATAACTACAAACTCCTAGGAATACATTGTTGCATCTTTTTTCAAAAGAAGTTTATTTGTGTTTTTTGTGAGTAGGCTTATCTTTTTTCAAAAACATTAAAAAGAGTTGAATTTTAATCTACAAAAAAATTGAATTTGTTTAAAAACTCAATGAATGACAATAAAATAGATGTATGGCTCAATATTAGCACTTAATAAAATGTCCCTTTTTCCGCTAATATGTCAATCGTAGCTAATATGCTACATATAATTATTATGCCATTATAGTTAATTAATTTTTTATAGAGAAATTATATTTTTATAATTTATATTTTCATCTTTTTTATTTATAAATCAAACGATAAAGCTATTTATTTTTGTTTTTATTAGAAGATCCACGCAATTGGAACAAAAATAAACGTGGAAAGTGTTTTATTTGGGGTATAGATCCACCCAATTCGAATTGATTTCTAACCAAAGAGTTTTTTTGGAATTAAAAAGTTATCCTCACGTGCCATCAACATCCTGTAATAATTAAAAGAATTCTATGCTATAGGCTCGTTTATAAATCTGCAGCTTCATCCGAAAAAACTAATTAAAAAGTCATCTAATCCAACGGTCCATAAAAACCATCTACACTACCCACTCTCACTCTAGCCGCTCACCACGTACCCACCACTGATATCACTTTTGTTCTCTTTAGATTTTCCAAAATCTGCAGTCAACTAAGTCTCACACCCCTCCATCACCCTCTCTCTCACAGCCCATACAATCACCGTTAAAATACCTTCACATTCTCAAACGGACGTCGATTAGCCCTGCTGTGACTCACAGCATTAAAATCTCACTTCAACGTTGAACGTATGAGAACTCTTCACGTGTCAAATTCCGATCCGTTTACAACCGTTAGATCATGACTTAGAACTTACTTACCCCACTTTATTTGAAAACAAAATAAAAAAAGAAAAGTTCGATTATCTCCACTCGCCACATCGAACTCGTTCGTTTTTCATTTCCCTAAAAAAACCAAAAGAATCGAAAATTAAAATTAAATAAACATTTCATTTTGTTTCTCTCTCTAACTTTTATCTCCAATTCTCTCTCTGTATTCACTTACTTGACGCTTAGTATTTCGATTCACCGGAACCCTAATTCGATCCCACCGGCAATTTGAAATAATCCGGTGAGAATTTTTTCAGTGTGAAGTCACTAGTGAAGAAGAGTTTATGGTTAATTAATTAGGTTTTTTTAATTTTGTCTAGAGAGCAGTTGAAAAATAGATGACCGTACGATTAAAGAAGAGTTGAGTGAGGATCGACTGGAACGGACGGCCAGGATTCGTCACCGGATGGAGGGAGGTAGCATCTCTAGACTTACTTATTCTGGTACTGTTCATTTCCTACTTTATTTTTTTACCTAAAACAAAGTAATGAGGTTAGGCTTTTGTTATTGTTTTCGTGTAGTGTAAATGCCTAAATAATTGTGTTTCCTTAGTTGTTTTTGCTTCGAAATGACTGAAGTTTATATTTATTTATTCTCTCGTTCTCATTGTATAATGTAATTAGTAATAAGAGTGTAGTAGTTGATTGCGTGCTTGAAATGTCTGAATTAGGGTTCTGTTGTGGTATTGAAGCGTTCAGTAGTTCACCGTTCAGTAGTTCACCGTGAACAGAGTAGTCAGTTATTTATCCTGAAGGAGGTTCATGTTTTTTTAAATTGACGAAGATAGTTAAAACCCTTGATGCTATATTCATGTGATTCTGATGATGCATATGTCTGTTAGTATAAGTGTATTAAGATACCATTAAGTTTCTGGTTTATGTATTATCTAGCATTTAATATGCCAATTCCTGAATGTAATTAATTATCAAATATTATTACGATTTTAGCTAAGTTGTGTTTATTGTTACTTGCCGTGTATAATAGTGAATTGTAATTGTCGTGAAGTAGATAAGCATAATTGTTCGTATAGCGCAATCAAATTGACTCTCACGCGAGCTTAATGGCTCTCTGATGCCTTACCGTAATCATGTAGGGAAATATTTGAAGTTTGGATCTTTGAATAAGGTTAGAGCTTATAAATAAATGAAATCAGCTTGTTATCTTTTCAACTAATGTATAATGGTGATTCCATTTTTTTCATTTAGAGAATAGGTTGAAAACAATTGTATTACAGTTTCTTATTCATCTAGACTTTTTTAAATCCAAATAGAGAATTATCTTTACGAGTAATGTCATTCTTGGGTATCATCTCTCAATTCTATAAATCTGTGTGTTTGTGTTCGCGTATTTGTATATATATTGATCCATCTACTTCTCACTATTTTATGTTGTAGGGATACACCCATGGATTATGATGACAATGATTTTCAAAGCCAGAATCTTCATTTAGGTGGTGAAGGAAGCAGCAAATTTCCTTCTGTTCTACGGTCATATGCTCTTCCTAAGTTTGATTTTGATGATAGTCTTCACGGATCTTTAAGGTTTGATAGTTTAGTTGAAACAGAGGTATTTCTTGGAATCGAAAGTAACGAAGATAGCCAGTGGATTGAAGATTACTCCCGAGGTAGTAGTGGGATACAATTCAGTTCAACTGCGGCAGAGTCCTGTGCAATTTCAAGGCATACCAATGTATGGTCCGAGGCCACTTCCTCGGAATCTGTTGAGATGTTATTAAAATCGGTTGGTCAGGAAGAACTTATTCCTGCGCAGAGTAATACTAAGGAGATTGATGCCTGTGATGAACTGGGCTGTATAATAAAGCAAATGGAGCCCAGCTTGAAACAGGATGATACTCTACCGGCCAGAGTGGGAGATGAAACAAATTCACAGACTACAACACTGCCAGATGAGTTTCCAGAAAACTTCTCTGTGTTAAATGATGGCGATGTCGGGCTGCAGACTCAAGTTGAGGATAGTTCATTGAGCCATAAAGGTGACGGTTCTGTTGATGAAAGTTTAGGTGACCTAACTGTTATTAATGAAGGGGTCGGATTACACACTGCTGAAAGCATTATGTTGATTGATGGGAAATGTAATGATGTTAATCAAAGAGAGTTTGGTAGTCTCATTCATGAACCTTTAGATATCAGGATACAGGAAGGTTCTGATTCAGGGGCCCAAGTTGATAGTGCGGTTATTACTCTACAAAACATCACTAGAGGCAATGATGCATTGAATGACGAAGATGGATTAAATAATGCAAATAAGAATACTGATGAAAATTTAGATGTTTCAGGAATCGATAACAGGAAGAATCAGGACAAAGAGGGTCCAGTAGGCCTAGGTGTTCAACAGACTCAGGTTTTGGATGCAGAAATGGTTGAATTCTGTGATCCTCATATGGACAATCCTCTCCGTGAGGCATCGATAGATTCTATGGAAGAAACAGACACAATTGCAACTAGTGCGGAGGAACCTTCTATGGTACCAGAGGGGGATCCTGGTTTAAAGATACTAGGCCAGTCTGAAGTAGATGCATATAGTGTATCTCTTGTGGCTATTGAAAGCAATACTACTGTTGAAACAGTTGAAGGGGAGTACTCTAATTTGGATTATCCGAACATTGTGAGCAATTCTAGGTCATCTTTGCTACCTACAAAGGACATACAAGCTTCTCAAGATAAAGTTGAGGATGTTGGTTCTAGTTTACAAGAGGTATGCTCTTCAGCTCAACTTGTTAGTGAGATAAATGCTGAGGGCCATATGTCATCGCCTACAAGGGATGGACCTGTGCAAACTATTGAACAAGAAGTGGTTCCTGGACTGGTCAATGTTGATCAAGATGTTCCTTTTGAGGAAAAAAATAACAGAGAGTTGCCTTCTGATGGTAGTAACTTGGAAAGAAGCATTGATAAAGCGCTTGGGACCCCAACTTTTGGTGAAGTTAGCTCTGAAAAGGAGTTAATAGATTCTGGTATGCTATGAATTCATACCCCACTGACACTCACTGCTCAAGTTTTAAGCATTGAATACAGCTTTTTCTTTCTTCAATTTTTCAGCTTCACATATCATCTTCAAAAGTGTTAATTTATTTCATTGATATAGCAGATGGTGTTATAGTGGCTTCTGGGAGTGGCATCCACACAGATGCAGTTGAACACAAGGATGTTGAAATTTCATCTTCAGACACAAATGAAAAAATTGTTGTTGAGAATTTTGCAGAAGCAAGTTTAGCTGTCAAAAAAGCAGTTTCTGAAGTAAATACTTGTAATATAGAAAATCAAATTGAACCTCAAGCAGTAGCAATTGAAGAAGTTGGCGAGGACTGCACAAAGGATAAAGAAGCTGGCTCAGGTCTTTTTGCTTCAAATGCAAATAAGGGAGACATTGGTGAAGCAGCGATAAAAGAAAATGATGATAAGAAAACAATGAATGTTTCAGGTGATCATGTGTCAATTCTATTTTCTCACCAAATTATTAGCATGGTTACCTGTAGCTTTCTAGAATGTCGTCAGGCTGTATAGATTATGGATTTCTTGTTTTTTTTTA
Organism: Mercurialis annua; assembly: GCF_937616625.2. Taxonomy (NCBI): domain Eukaryota; kingdom Viridiplantae; phylum Streptophyta; class Magnoliopsida; order Malpighiales; family Euphorbiaceae; genus Mercurialis; species Mercurialis annua. The sequence continues at coordinate 32,401,067 of NC_065573.1, read as the reverse complement.
AGGCTGTATTATAAATGTCGAAGTTCTAATCCTGTACCTTAATTTAGTATTCAATTTTGAATCACACCTAAATTTGAACTCTTCCTTTTTTTTTGATTTTCATGCTTTTTATGTTACAGGACCGTCTGTAAACATTGATATTAGTGGCGCTGAGCCTTCAGCAATGCACGACTCTTCCCAAAATACTAGTCTAATCGGTCAGGAGGAAGCAGCTGTCATTGTATCTGGAGGTGCGAGTTCAAATCAGATTGCTGTTTTAAGCACTACTGGTAGGTCCTTTAGCATTAGCTCCTGATGCTGTTTCTCATCTTAGTTTCTTCACGGTTTTTGCAGTTTTTGAATCTTGACTTGTATTTTTTTGCAGGAGGACAGGGGAGTGGTAATGATCTTGAAAAGCCAATTATTTGTGCCCCTGCTGCTGTCAGAGCTACTGAACTTACTCACAAAGAAGATAGCAAGGAACAAATAGAAATATCATTTGATCATGGTGTATCAGTTTCTGAGGTAACTGATGGCAGTGCCATTAAAGTGCAGGCTTGTTTGCAGGATCCAAATCAAAATGGCTCTTCGAAAGATGAGAGCAGCTTCTCTTTTGTTGTCAGTCCAGTGGCAGTACCCAAAATAGATGCCAGGAAATTGCATACATTTTCAAATGTAGAAGTCAGCCGAGCATCCCCAGTAAGTTCTTTCATGCTCCATTATTGGATGTAATTTTCATGCTTTTGTTGCTTGTCCTTTTGTAATATCTATACATCCTGTATGAGAATTTTATGATAATCTTCAATTTATGATGTGAATCATTTTTTAACACTTGCTATGAATTTTTATTAATCTGTTTTTTCCTCTTTTTAAAAGATTCTTGATGGATCTACTTTAGATTCTGGCCTAGGCCTACGAGATACCAAGGCTTCTCAAGATCTTTCTCATGCAAGCCCAAAAATTTCTGATGTAGCTACTCCACGTACTGGTTCTAAAGGTGTTTCTGAGCGTAAACCAAGGCGATCTTCAGGTAAAGCGACGGCAAAAGAAACTGTTAAAAAGGGAAAACCTATCAAAGAACCAGCCTCTGTGAGATCAGAACGAGGAGACAAAACGACTAGTATTTCCATGAGCCCTTCTGGTGTTCCTCAACTTGTTCAGTCCAGTGACATGCAACGATATGGACACCTGGATTCCAATAATGTTAAACCATTTGTTATTGCGACATCATCTTCCAGTCTGCCCGATTTGAATTCTTCAGTTTCTCAAGCTGCAATACTTCAGCAACCTTTCACAGACTTACAGCAAGTGCAATTGCGAGCTCAGATCTTTGTTTATGGCGCTTTGATGTGGGTTCCGGTCGTTTTATGTTTTCTCTTGATGTTTATTCTGATGCATTTTTCATAGATAAGTGTCTAATGGGTGAAATTTATTTTATGGCATGTGGATAAGGTTCTTTCAGATGGGGAATGAAAGTAGCTGTCTTTCATCACTATCTGATGTCTCTGGTGGTGGTGGTTGGACCTTCTGTTCAAACCAACATTAAAAATAAAATGTGTAAATAAAATGAAAATAACATAGTGGACCTATGCATAGTTTTTTCATCTATTGTTCGATGTGTTGGTGCATTCTGTTATGTTGACTTTAAAATTTATTTCATTTGATGTTTATGGTTGTAGACTAATTGTATATGAAATTATTTGCCTTATAGTCAAGCCATGGCACCGGATGAAGCATATATGATATCTGCATTTGGAGGACTCGGTAAGTGATTTCCTTCCTCTTTTCCCTATCTCTCTCTCCCTTTGCCCCTAACATTAATATAGAAATGGCTGATCGCATTCTGCTGTTTTGGACCTGTAGATGGTGGAAGGAGCATATGGGAGAATGCCTGGCGCTTGTGTATAGAGAGACTTCATGGTCAAAAACCTCATCTTTTTACCCCTGAGACTCCTGTGCAATCTCGTCCAGGTACCTCTCCGTTTAAAACTGTTCGATTTTTGTTGCATTTGGTTGTGTCTTGGTTTTTCAGAAATGTGTTATACAGGTGCTAGAGCTCCGGATCAACCAATTAAACAAAGTGCCCTTCAAAGCAGGGTAGTCTCACCTATTGCTCGAGGCAGCAGCAAGGGTACCCCAGTTGTGAGTCCTATCGCACCCTTTTCATCACCACTTTGGAGTATGTCAACTCCTTCTGGTGATACTTTGCATACAAGTGGCATGCCAAGGGGTCCAATCATGGATTATCAGCGAGCACTTTCTCCTCTACATCCTCACCAAACTCCAGCTATCAGGAATTTTATTGGGCACAGCCCTTCTTGGCTACCTCACGCCTCATTTGGTGGTCCTTGGGTTCCTTCTCCGCCTACTTCTGCAATGGACAATAGTAGTCGGTTCTCAATGCAGTTGCCTAGGACAGAACCTATTCAATTGACACCAGTAAAAGAATTATCTGTTCCCCATTCATCTGGCGCGAAGCCTACTCCTCCTGTGGCGCAGACTGCAGCTTCTGCTACTGTTTTTCCTGGGCCTTCTGTGCATGATGTGAAAATAATAACTGCATCAGCCAGTCAACCTTCTGTTGATCCCAAGCCAAGAAAAAGGAAAAAGAATAATGAGAATTCTGGGCAGATGTCATTTCCAGCGCAGCCGCAAATGGAGTTAGTTTCTGCCCCTACGGTTACTAATTTTGTGTCGTCTTCAGTTCCTGTCACATCTCCTGTTGGCTTTCTTCCTAAAGTCCCTACTGAGAGATTCATCTTATCTGCAACTCCTACATCCTCTTCTGATCTCAGGAATGGGGACCAGAGTTCAGAATCAAAGCCAATTTTATCAGAGGAATCCCTTGGGGAGGTAAAAGAGGCGAAGATGCAGGCGGAGATTGCTGCTGCTCATGCTTCTTCTGCTGTTAGCCATTGTCAGATTATCTGGGATCAGTTAGATAAGCAGAGAAATTCTGGATTGTTACCAGATGTTGAACTCAAACTAGCTTCTGCTGCTGTTTCAGTAGCAGCAGCTGCTGCAGTTGCAAAAGCAGCTGCTGCAGCTGCCAAGGTTGCATCAAATGCTGCCTTACAGGCAAAACTGATGGCTGAGGAAGCATTTGTTTCTTTCGGTCAGAGCAACCTTTGTCAAAGTGATGTCATATCTCTTTCTGATGGCATGCAGAATTTGGGTAAGGCTACTCCTGCTTCCATCTTGAAGGGTGGTGATGGAACAAACAGTTCAAATTCTATCTTTGTTGCTGCAAGGGAAGCTGCTAGGAAGAGGGTTGAAGCTGCTTCAGCTGCATCAAAACGAGCTGAGAATATGGATGCCATCGTTAAAGCTGCAGAGCTTGCTGCAGAAGCTGTGTCTCAAGCTGGGAAGATAGTGGCTATGGGTGATCCTATGCCTCTGAGTGAGTTAGTGGCAGCTGGACCTGAGGGTTGCTGGAAACTTGCACAAGGGGCTTCCGAGTTGGTTTCTAAGTTAAATAATGATGGCAGAGAAAACATGAATATAGGTACCGGTGAAGGTCCAGATTCTTTGACCAGGAAGTCAATAAAAGTTCCGACAGATAAGAATGAAAACACGACCATTAGTCATGGAAAATCGCCCATTCTTAGAGCGTTGTCCAATGAGGACCATGATAGATTGGTCGATGGCAATGCATGTTCTAGTGCGAATACTATGAAGGAAAAAGGACAAAAAGGCCGAAGGACTTCTGATTTGACCAGAAATGTCGGGATGGTTCCTGAACCTGGGAACCAATCCAGATCTTCCATTGCTCAGGATGAGTACGAAAAGGCAGAAATTTCAAAAGAGGATTGTATAACAGAGGATTCCAGTGTCGAGGTTTGTAATTTCCAACTTTAATACATTTGCCTTCTTCATATTACTGTGGTAAATTGAACTGGGTTATTAGCATTCTTCTGAAATTTTGATCTTTGCTGGTTCCTGTATATCTTGTGGGTCATCAACATTTTAGGCACTTTGTTTTTGTATGTCTATTGAAGGTTTTCAAAGATGGGAGTGGATTCAAAGCAGCTTGGTTCTCAGCCAAGGTGTTGAGTTTACAAGATGGGAAAGCACATGTGATTTACTCTGATCTTACACTAAGTGGAGGTAAGTAAGATTTTCTCTTATCTGAAACTGGTATATCATATGTGTGAACTATGAATGAAGGAATAACACATGGATACTTACAAAATGGGAGCGTATGTGGTCAGTCTAATTGAAGTCTTTTGTACATGTGTTACAGTACATACATGATTTATTTTGGAATGCAATATGTTGTTTATGTGAATATTCACAAATGATTTTTTTTTCCTCCCATTATTTGCACCTGAAAAATTCCAAATGTGAACTTTAAGTATCTAATGGCTTTGTTGACCTCCAAACCTTCATGGTTATGCAGTCTCCATTTCTCTCAAATGAAAGACAAGAAAAGGAAGTTCTTTTATATTAGGGGTTTGATGCATGGACTGGAGACTGATATGAACTTTGATAAATATCCCGACATTTGAAGAAACTTTCATTAGTCATCAGGCTAGCTTCTCTAAACCTCTGATATGCATGACCCTCAAGTTTTAGAGAGAGTTGGTCATGCATGTTTATTGCAGGATTTCTTAGTAGTTATCTGTCATCTCTGATTATATTGATTTTGGTGTGTCATTAATTACATTTACCTCTATGGTTATACTCCTTAAAGTGGATAGTATATACAGAATTGTGCCAGACACATCTGCTACATTGGATTCATTCACCAGTTTGAAATTTTTGTTGTCTAGGCTCGGAAAAGCTTAGGGAGTGGGTGCCACTTGAACATGAAGGAGATGAGGCACCCAAAATACGGATTGCCCGCCCTTTAACTGTCATGCCTTTTGAAGGAACAAGGAAGAGAAGAAGAGCTGCCATGGGGGAGCATACTTGGTCCATTGGTGACAGAGTTGATGCACGGATACAAGATAGGTATACAGTTTGTATAGTTGTCTCTGTGTGATCAGTTTCTTTTTTTTTAAGGGGCAAGGCTTTACCATTGGGTATAATATTGCAGAAACAGACAACCCCTATCTTTTACTACTATAATACAGCAGAAACAGGCAACCCCTATCTTTTACTACTAGTAGTGCTTGTTTATTATCTGTCTTTTGAGTTGATAACTTGATATCACAAATCAATTTTTTTTTTAATTTGGTTGATTAAGCTAGTTGTCATTGATATTATGCCATAGAAGGGGGCTCATGAACCTTGCAGATGCGGACTTCTTATCTTATGGATCTTTTAGCTTTTCATTATACTTCTTACGGCTTCAATCTAGTTCATGCTTACACTCTCTTTTACTTTTTTTGTCAGCTGGTGGGAGGGAGTTATAACTGAAAAGAGCAAGACAGATGAGTCTGTGTTGGTTAATTTTCCAGGTAATTGACCGGCTAGTACAGTGTCTAGCTGTAGTTTTTTGTTTTAGGTGATTGTGCTTTCTGTTTTGAGATAATCATTATGTTGCTTTTGCTCTCAGCTCATGGAGAAACATTACCAGTTAGTAAATGGAACCTCAGGCCTTCTCTCATCCGGAAAAATGGGGAATGGATTGAATGGTCCAGTGCAGGAGAGAGCAACCGACCTTCTCATGAGGTACTTGTTTCCTGACTAATTGACTTTGAACTTTCCCATGCCTGCTTGCTGACTTAAAAACCTGGTCTGCAGGGTGATACTCCAAAAGAGAAGCGACCAAGGGTGCGGAGCCCTGTAGTGGAAACCAAGGAAAAGGATAAGATTTCCAAAACTATTAATGCGACGGAATCTGATGACCCGACATTATTGTCCTTAACCGCTGATGAAAAATCATTTAATATGGGGAAGAGCTCTAGAGATGGGAATAGGAATGATGCACTGAGAATGACTCGGACAGGGTTGCAAAAGGAAGGCTCTAGAGTAGTCATTGGTGTACCAAAGCCTGGAAAGAAGAGGAAATTCATGGATGTTAGTAAGCATTATGTTGCAGATGGAAGTGGTCAAATCAATGAAGCTAATGATTCAACCAAGTTTGCAAGGTACATAATGCCTCAAAAAGCAGGAACGCGGGGATGGAAAAGTAGTTATAAAGCCGATCTGAATGAAAAGCGAGCAGCCATATCTAAGCCTAGAATTAAATCTGGCAAACCACCAAATATGTCGGGTAGAACAGTTCCACAGAAGGAAAACCTAACAAGCACCTCAGTTTCTATTCCTGACAATAGAGATCATGTTGCAAAGGCCAATGATTCTGTAAATCATTCTGAAAATTCTTCGGAAAAACAGAACTTAACCAGCTTTCAATCGTTTTCTACGTCTGGGGCTACTGAGGGCCCAATCGTATTTTCTGCACATGCTCTTCCATCAGATAGCATATCCTCTAAGAAAATTAACGTTAAAGCTGAGAGGGTGAGTAAAGGGAGACTTGCTCCTGCTGGTTCGAAACTTGGTAAAATTGAGGAAGGTAAAGCTTTTAATAGTAATTCTGGAAAATCGACCTCTGATCTCTCTGAGCCGCGTAGGTCTATTCGCAGAATTCAGCCAACATCAAGAGTAAGTATCTAGATTCTGAAGTTCTTATTGGTAAAGCTTACTTTGTTCACTTTTCACCATTGGATAAGTTATTATCACTTACATCCAATGGTGAAATTAACTAAGTAGGCTAAAAATAAAGTAACTCTAGAAAAACCTATATAGTAATATTTGCTATTGTTTGATGCATTTTTTCTGTTATTTAAAGGATTCATGATTGGCCTAACTAAGTGATTAATCCTAAAAAGAAAGCTGATGAAGAGGATGGATTGTGGTTTCCTTTATTATATTGCCATTGTTTATTTCAATTTAGTTGAGACTTCCACGTGAATTTAGATTTGCATTCTTCATTCTAGGAATTGATCTTTTGAAAGATCAACTTCTAAACAGATTTGATATGTTTATTGTGCTTGTTCCACAGCTATTGGAAGGGCTGCAAAGCTCACTGATGGTCTCAAAGATTCCATCCGTGTCGCATGAAAAAGGACATAAAAGTAGAACTGTCTCTAGAGGTAAGATGTTAATTCCGGAGCAACAAACCACTTACCTGCACCCTTTTGTTTCATCGCTCTTTGAAGCTGACTGATTTGTTTTAGCAGGGAATAATCATGGTTGAATGATCGTCCTAGAAGTGTAGCATCCATTTCAAAGAAAAAGCTCGATGATGGTCGGTGGAGAGACACTCATAAGTAGTTTATGTGTATATTTATTATAGTAAAAGAGATGAGATAGCTAGGAAATGGAAATTCTTGCTTCCTTGGGTTTAACTATGAGGTGTAGTTGGTAGATGTTCATATCAGTTTTAGTGTATTCACAATTGTGATTTTATTATTATCTTCTTAGGTCATATTTTGAAAATTCAACGTCTTGTTTGGGTTGAAATTGCAGTAAGCCTTTTGTCATGACAATCAGCGATCATCATTAAGCATGTACACTTTTTAAATTTATTAGTTGGGGATACTCCTTTCCTAATTTATTTTTTTTGGTTATGGATTGGACTCGTATGTTTACTTATCCCTCAGCTCAAAATGGAAATTGCAATTGCTGTAACAATTATTTATTTTATGGTCCAGACCCTTGTCTAAAATATCATTACCGTATGTATATTCAGAGGAAAAATTAATATCTAAAATTGGATATGTTTTCACAACATATATTAGAGCTAAGGATTAAATGTATTAATTTTAAAAATAAATACAAGGATTAAGCGACCAAATTTTGATTCATAATCTGATCTAATTAATAAATTTATAAATTAATTAATAAAGAAATAATTTCAGTGTTAATTGCTCATCAAGTTCAGGAGATACATTAATATTTAAGTTAATATATAAGAGGTCCAAGTGTTTCAACTTCACGCATACCTAAAACAAGTAACTAAACTATTTATCAACACTTGCAACAGATCAAAGATCGTTCTGTACACGAATTCAATTGTTTTCACTGATGCAACCAGAGAAACTGAACTGAACCCAGCTACAACATTTAAGAAGGCTTCAGTTGCACTGCTGGCTAGTATAATTTCATGCCAGCATTAAAAAGTTGGCTAGTTGAAGATTTGAAATGGCCTACTTCTGTTGCGCAATTAGTCTGAAAATCTTTCGTCATCTTCAGTATCTGTTAGAGACGATAATTCTTCTCCTATGCTTCTCTTCGGAGAGGTTTGAAGGCTTTTATCACCTTGTCTCTCCTTGATGTACTTCAAGGGGACATTAGATTTGGCGTTCGCAGGAACTTGGTCTAACACGTGATTTTCATCCTTGCCGCTTTCGTCCCTACTGGATGTTCTTTCACAGATGCAAGAAGATGGATATTCATGAAACTCGCCTCGTCCAGGTCTCATCTCGTCTGGCTCGCCCATAAATCCTCTCTGGCATGCTTTAACTTTTTTAGCAAATGTATCCCAGTCCATCTTATCCCTTGCCATAAGCAATTTACTGAGTCTCTTCGCATTTGGTCTGATGGTCCTCTTATGCCCTGCATACCGCCTTGGATCCATAATAAGAGCAGTTTCATAAGTTAGAATACTTAAACAACATAAATTTATTGTGGGCGATAGTCTTCACTTCATGCTGTAACTGACAAAATTTAAATTTTTATTTAGTACTGAAAAAAGCAGCATATAATTTGATTTTTTTTAATCATAATTCATAAAGCCTTATTTTGATATGCCGCTTTCTGTTTAGCCTACTGGAACTAACAACATTGACAGGTCAAATTAGTATCAAGATATTCTCACCAGATTGAAAACAGAAAAGAACAAATAAGAAATAAACCATAAGAGAGTCTCACCTTCGACCTGCAAGAATTTTGGCCATGTTTCCATTATTGTTCGTGACAAAGACATCACTTTCATCACAGACAATGTAGTCAATGGCTGCCAGGCGAGACGAGAAAGGAAGAAAAGGCTTGAGCTCTTCATTAGCAAGCATCTCCTTAGTATAGAAGTTTGGAAAGAGTTCTCTAAGAGGCCTCAGAGTCTCTTCTCCACCATATATTTCTCCAGATGCAACATAGATGTATGTGTCATTAGCATATCCAAGGGCACGCAACATCAAACCCACTTCACGAGGAGTAAGAGGACATTTCCCTCTTGCTCGCTCTTCGTCTGCACTTGTTTCCTAAAATACAAGAAAAAAATTCATATCAAGATACAAGCATGGGACGAAGCATATTTAGATTCCTTTTCAATAAGCATGGTCCTAATGGTGTTTGGACCAAAGTTATGCAAGTCAAAAAACCCTTCAACTAATACATGACAAAAAAAATACTATTCATGAAGGACAGCAATCTTACGGGTAATGTTTCCCATCTCTTTCTTATTTCACTAAGCTCAACTCTCTCCTTTTCACCGCCCCCATAGTAGCATCCAGAAAATGCAAGCATGTCAGGTTCAAACCTGCAGTTCAAAGATATAGGTTCAAAGATGAGGAAACCCAAACATGCATGAGAAAGATAAATTTTCCACTCCATAATAAATGAATACATGTATAAAATGGATGCGAGTATTAACTCCTTTGTAATGGAATACACATGTAAATAAATCTGGCTTAAAGGATAAATCAACGGCACTCAACACAGAGATCATAATACAGCAACACAAATTTAGAGTAGGGGCCTAGATAATAAGTCATGTATGAGAGAGTCCAAAATTAGACTGTCTTATTTGTTTGCAATATCATATTATGAGATATCAGCAGATTCAGCACCCATCACAAGCAATGGAGAATCACAAAGGGTAATTTTATGCTACCATGTTACTCACATCATGATATTTTGAGATATCAGCACCCAGCACAAGGAATGGGAATCACAAAAGGTAGTTTTGTGCTACCATGTTATTCACATCATCATAGAGACATGAATCTGCTTATTTTCTGTTAGGTCCTGATAGAGCTGGATATTTTGGGCAGTAAAAAAATTTCTTACAGAGCGTAAATGCCGAAATTAAATTCAACGCAACAATGTATGGCGCACTTGACCAATCATCTATCCACAATTCAATCAACATTCAAAATTTTAAACCAGATTTGAATTCATAATTTAACTTCAAATAGATGAGAGAGGTAGCAAAAACCTCAGATGCACTGCAATAAAACGATTTGCCATCATTCTCATTTTCATTACTAGTCTCTGACCAATATCTTGTATTGGGTTTGCAAATTTTAAAGCATGATAATTAACACGGCAGCGCAGCTTTTGTAGCTCCTCGTCATCAAGGTTATTTGCAAGCCTATAGTCAAACTTTGTTAATTGAACAACCTGCAAAGTATGGAGTTACTCGTTGCAGCCAAGAAACAAGATCAAGAAACAGACTCAGGCTTACAGAACTATAACATAAATAAAGTCACTAGCTGACCAAATTTCCTTACATGTCTTCTCAGTAGTACAGGCAGAACTTGATCCAGATAGTACTCAGAAGGTGATTTTCTTGGGACACGCATGGTATATGGAGGTTTTTCCATTGATCGCATGACTTTATCAGGAACTCTTTTCACAATAGTCACATCTTTTGCAAGAGAGGAAATGAACCACTCAACATCAAAAATGCTGACAAAGTCACTGCACACCAATTAAGTAAGATATAAGAAGAGATGAAAAGTTCACTGCGGATTAATTGGATAATGCAACTATGTTTAAGGAGATCAACAAACAAATATTACTGATAATCAACTAATATAATCTTTAGTCACCTATCATCTTTCCAATAGGAATGACGATCCAACTCCGGTACAACTAAGGTAGCATTGAGAATTCGTGCAACAACTACAGCATCGGTTATCTGAGTCAAGAAATAAAATGCAGCTTCAGGAAATAAATGAATTGATACATTCATATTTTGGTGCTATTAATGAAAATTTCCAAGCAAATATTCTGACTCAAAATCCCTCTCCCTTCCTCTCTCTCTCTCTCAGGCACATATACACACCAAAATAAAGCCATTATTAACATTCACTTACTCCAGTTCTTTGTTGGTTCAGCCCTCCACTTGTTGCAATAAGCAAATATCCATTTGAAGACTTCTCACGAATGGCAGCTACATAACCAAAAACAAAATAACATGTGTATCAAGAAGTGCATTGAAGGCTCTGTTTGGAACAAACCAAGCAGAATAGTTCATCTAAATCCAATTGAATTCTTGCAAAAATGATGTAAGCTAAGGCACAATGTTTCTCTTTCTTTCTTCCATGTTCGACTCAAAGTCGAAAGAATTGGATTCAAGCAACTATGTCTTTCAAAACATAAAACTTCACTGAATAAAAATTAAAATAAATTGAACTTACGAGCGAAATTTCGTCCCCTTTCGCTGCATCCATTGTAAAATTTCGAGTATTTTGATTTCCAAATATCAATTTGTTCTCGCCTACTCCCATCCTGCTAAATTTTCACAGCAATTCAAATACTTTTAATAAACTAATAAATACACTAGTTTTTATTTATTTTCAATTTCAAAAACAAAAATGACGAAAAATTTACCAATCTGCTTAAGCTTTGCTTAACCAGTCTCTGAGAGTACCATTCAAGATCAGACGCTACGTGTCCAGTAAACAGAGAAATCAAACCTAAAACGAACAGCATTATTCCGCACACTAACGACCATTGGATCCTCTTCCGTTGCTGCGGCTGTTGCTGGTGTTGCGTCACAGAGGATCTCCACCTGCTCCACCACTCATTATAATTATTACTAATATTATCATTATTATGATAATGGTGGTGGTAGTGCTTTCCTCCTCCGCCGGTGCCGCCTCTTTTAGGGGTGTGAGTACCGTTTTGCTGCGGATGCAATGGGGAGATTAAGCTAAACCTCCAGGCCTTGGCAACTCCCATTGAATAATGACAATTGTTCCAAGATTACCCTTGGTTTCATAGTTTATTTACTCAAAATGCCATTGCCGTCGCAGCAATAGTACTTGCCGGAGAAAGCAAGAAATGCAGCTCTCCTGAGATATAATGTATACAACAAATCGGAGACGAAATAGAAGCGAGCGGTAAATAATTGTGAAAATTGAAAACCCTAGAAATTGTGTATAGGGAAGAAGGATTAGTGATTGCAGAAGAAAGTATGGAGGTTTTGAGACCCAGAAAAAGGACAAAAGAAATCAAAGGAGGAATACAGTAGAGTGAAAGTGAATTTATTTCTTTTTTTTCTTTTTATATTTATTAACACCCTGACAAATGGCATTAAAATTATTATCGATTAAATTGAAATACTTTAATTATTTGAAATAACGATTGTATCACATAATATAATAAATTAACGAGTTGATATTTAATAAAAAAATTAAAAGTTAAAAAATTTATGTTGCAATTATGAATTTATTATAAATAAAATTAAACAATAATAAAAATGTAAACGGAGTTGAGTTTTAGTGTGTTTTTTGGTGCATATTTATTATGTTCGGGTCATTTTTAAGATCCAAAATACATGAGATAAGATGATTTTAAGGAAAGCGAGCTATATACTAAGGTTATTTTTGTATCTTTTTTAAAGAATATTGCTAAATATATATTTTTTTAAAACAATTTTTAGTTATAGAAATTTATTTATTTTAAAGCAATTAATAATATATATTTTTAATACTTTTATGATGGCTTTTAAAGTAGGTGTGTGTGTGAGGTAACTTTGAATAGTTTTATGATAACTGTTTAGTACGATATTTGTAGAATTTCGGTAACTTTTTCTCAAAAAATAAAAAAAATGTTTTTACAATTAAAGTTTATGTTTTCATAAATACATGATAAAAATACATACTTGTAAATTCTCCTAATAATTCATAGTTTCCGCTCAAAAAAATTATCTAAGATTTATTGTTATCAGTATTTCACGTTACCTCCATATTAATTAAATTGATGCTGTAAATGGATAGTCTTCGATTTATTTTATTTTTGTTTGGTGAACCAATTAGTTCCCTATAAATGCATCATAATAGAGGCAAATGGAACAATTACATAATATTGTTGGATATTATATGCAAGATTGCAAGTATTGAAGATATGCAAATTAATTATCATAGCTTTCATATGATCCATAATTATGAGCTCAACAATATTCGGTGACATGTTAAACCCTGCTAATGTTTTTTTCAACATTTAAAATTTCCATTGATAATAAAAATTGTATAAATGAATAATTTCTCAATAAATTGAAATAACTATTATAAAATAATGAAGAGAACTGTTTAATATAGTTATCGAGTATAGTTTTTCAACCATGAAAAGGTTACTCAAATATATAAATAGTTCAAATATTAAGATAACGATCTTGAAACCGCTTGATTCTTAAAATTTTCATTTTTTGTAGATTTAAAAGTTATCTTTAACCCACAAGATCCGTGAAATTTTATATTTTCCGATTTTTATCTTTAAAAAATTTATAAAAAAGTAAATTTTTATCCTCAAAATACCTTCAACAATAAAATTATACAAATACCTTAACTTTTTCTATCTTTCATCTCCTTTTTTTTATACTACATATTAAAATAATTGCACCACAATTTAGTTAATTTTGATTATTAGTTGCACTTATGAATTTTCTTCTTTTTAAAATTATTTTGGTTTTAACCCCAAAGCAGGTGAGTTGATAAGACGTTTTCTCATTTAAATGAAGTCGCGGGTTCGAATCGTACTCATATATGCAACCGTTTAAAATTTGGAGGCAGAGCTTTTCTCCCTGCAAAAGAGCTACCCGGCTCGGGGGGATTAGTCTTAACGTGGAAGGCCTAAAAGTGCCGTTTTATAGTTGGAACTCGTTCAGAACATCTCATAAAATTAAAAAAAATGGTTTTACATAATTATTAATTGCGATAATCAACTCTAATTAATTCTTAAACCACATCAGCAATTTTTATATTGCAATGAGATGGGGAGAACTTAAATTTAAAACTCAAAAAGGTTATATCAGCAAATTTCTTAAAATAAGATAATTGTCCCTAAATCATTAATTAGCTTCCTGAAATTGATCCTTTATTAAAAAGCAGCAAAACATACTGTCTCTGTCAAAGATGTTACTTTCTTGATTAGTTTTCTTAGGAACAAAAACTACATGGTCCCATGTGAATAATTACTTATGTTATTGCAAAATAAAATAACATGAACAATAATTTAATTGATATTAAAGAGTGTGCATGATGGGATAAAAAGAATAAAAAGCCAATAGCCATTGAAAATTATATTTTTCTTGAAGAATGTAATAAATTTTAAAATGGTAAGTTGTTAACTTTTTTTTTTTGGGTAAATGGAGTTGTTAATTATTTAAATAATTAATTTTAAGTATTCTAGTTTTTTTACGGAATTAAGTATTCTAGTTATAGTTGGATTGAATGTTAAATTTAAAGGCAAATTAGCTCTACTTACAATTAAAAATTATTTTCATATGTTAATCAACATTAATTTCAATAGAAATACTTCTAAAATTGAAACTGAAGAAACTAATACAAATTCAAGTAAAAAATGGATTTAGTGGCACAGTCGACCATAGATAAAACATATTATGACCAAATTTGAGATTAGTGTTTTTACTTTTTAGAGCATACTATAAACTATATAAGACAATTAATGGGATTAGCTGTGAAATTTTGTAGTACAGAAGTTTATTATTTTTCCTTGCTAAAAATAAAATAAAATACTAGCATACATCATGCTATGGTGTCTTAAAAACTAAAAAATCAGTATAGCCACTCATCTTATTAAATCTGAATACACATATAAAATTATAATTATACTAAATAAATTTAAAATGCAGTAAATAGTTTATTTTCAAATTAATGAATAAAAAATCGAAAAGTTTTTACAGCTGATTAACCTCTTTAATTAACTCCAGTTTTCATACTGGATTGTATTTTTATTTTTAGATAAAATTAATCAAGCTGTGAAAGGGGTGTCAAAATGCGTCATGATATGTTAACACGACTCGCCTAACACGTAAATTTGGCGAATCTGAGTTAAGTCTTAACGGGTTCGTGTCGGAAACGTGTCAACTCGTTTATGATACGAAATAAATGGACCGTGTCACTTGTTGACTCGCTAATCCATCTAACCCGCCTAATCCGTTTATAAATTATATTATTTATAATAATATAGAAATAATAACTAAAATAAAATTAATTAAGTATAATTATATTAAAATAGAAATTAAATTAAAAAAATTTATAATTTGAATATTGAATGATAAATTTGAGATTAAAATTATATTTACATAGCTTAAATATTTTTAAATGTTAAGTGAGTCGTTAATCGTGTCGAGTTAATCGTGCAATTGTATCAATTGTGTTATCCGTTTATCTTAACGTGTTAATTGTGTCGTGTCACTCATTTAAAATTCGTGTCGTTTTGAGATTAAACATTTTGACACGATTAATTAAATGACCGTATTTGTGTTGACTCTAATTACATCAATAGAGTGTATCGACGCAATAAGAACACGATCCACCACCCCGTTTGACAGCCCTAAGACTGTCTTTTGATTTACAATAGAACAGGTTGAATCAGGTTGGTCCGATTTTTAAAAGAATGATGGCAGCAACTTTGAATGCATTGACTAACATGAGTAACATCGATTCATGAATAGATTAATATGGTTTGACCAAGCTGACATTGCAAGTAAAAATCTGATTTGCTGTCAATTTTCAGCATATTCTCTATTATTTTATTAACTGTAAACAAATTCTTTGAATATACAAGTTGGTTTTCTTTGCATAGATTAGAGTCATAATTATGTTGCTTATATTAATATGCACTTTAAAAAGTAAACGAAAAGTTTAGAATAGGAGAAGTAACTTAGATAATGATGTTTGTAGGGTAGTAGAATTAGAGATTTTGTCTTATCATTTAGCACGAATTTGGTTAATTTTAATAATTATCTCTACATCAGCATCAATGGAGTATCATTGATTTATATATCACATAAAAATAATTCAAGTCGGTTTTAGTTGAATTTCTATATCTTGTTCTTGAGATTGATGTTACTATCAGATATAAAATACTTCACTGTAATATTACTTGCATACGGTTGTCATTTTACAGTGTTTAAATGAGTCTGGAGATTGTATTCACATCGTGTCAATTCATTCCAATGATATAACAAAACCAAACCAATGTAAATGTGACACAGTTATAATCGTGCTAATATAAACATAATATAAAAATTAAATAATTTATACATGTTAATTCGTATAATTCATTTAATTTTATGGATCAAATACCAATCATACAAACACAATTTATTTGGCATTTTTATTATAAGGGTTATCAGAAAAAGAACTTACGTCTTTTTTTTAGCACTTTAAACGTCACACCGAAAAGTTGCCAAATATATACTCTCTCCGTTTCATTTTATTTGTCACATCTTATTTTTACACATATTAAAAATACATTAAATATGATGGAGCAAATTTTTTTATATCCCTTCTTTTTGTCTTGAAAATATAACGTATTCAAATATGACATTAATTTCTATCTAGCCATCTCATTAATGTCAAAAGAAAAAAATAGTGTTTTCTCTGATTCGTAACATTTGTTGTATTTGGCCACTTCACTTACATTAAGAAAGTAATAAATATATTAAAATTGTATATAGTATATATTTTTACTAAATTATATATATATTAATTACTATATTTTTTATATGGAAAAATACTAATAATATTTTCTTGAAATTTTAAAGTACTAAATATTTTAGACCATTTTTTTCCAAATGCTACTAATATTATAATCAGGAGGAAGTATTAATAATATTAGTAGCATAAAAGTGATATTCTTTTGGGACAAGTGATATTATGTTTTATGGTTTTTGTGGTTTGTTTTCTTATATCTCGAAAGAATCTTTAGTGATGGTTCAAATGTCGTAGTCAATTTTTTGTAGATCTAAATTTTTTAGAGGTTATTGTTCTAACTTCTTAGAATCTCATTAAAGATGAGGATTGGAAATACTGGGTTTGAACGGATCGAGCGAATTGTCGGTCAAATCGGAAGGGCACATCGAAGTACTTGCTCCAATAAAATTTCTCTTTTAAGTTCTTGTTTGGTCCTTTTATGCAGAATCAATGTCTAGATCTGTTTTATATCGGTTTATTTTTTACTTATATCTTGGGTTGTTTGTTATTATCTATGAATTCTACTTGTGGGGAAAAAAAATCATTTATTCACATATGTTAAATATGAATCACATCAATATGATACGTAAATGTATTAAAGATATGTAAATCTAATGAGTTAAATGTTAGAAAAACTTACGTCCAATTTTATGCCATGAAATTATCCAATTTGATGATCTTATTATAACATTTGATTCAGACTACTATTAATATTGAGAAAATTGTAAGTATATTTACATGACTATAGTCTAATGATTGGTTATAAGGCAAATGATTTGAAATTAAAAGAAGAAAGAGTTGGGATGGAAATGGGTGGAACATAAATTAGAATGGGGTAATTCATAGAGACTACTGACTTTGCTTTAAAAGCTATGGATGAAAAAAAATTAAATGGAAGGACGAATGGATTTAATGCAAAATTTGAGAGTTGGCAGAATCTAGAGATCAATCTGCTCAAACACATGCCATTAAACCCCACACTTACTACTTTTACATCACATATACATATTTAGTATATTTTGTTATAGTTTTGTTCAACTTATTTCTTTTTTAAACTGTTCAACTTATTTTTTCATTTCTCAGCAATTTATAAAATTCATGCTCGGTTCATAATCATTCATAAAGTCCAGCCAATACTTATAATGGCTGAATATATAATTGACCCTTGAACTTATATTCTTTTAGCCATCTAACCCTTAAATTTAACGTCTCACCTATCGAATCTTTGAACTTGTTAAATAACCTAATTTGACTTCTGAACTTGATAAATATGTAAATATTGAACCCCTATGTACACAATTTTTTCTAAAATGTTTCAAGTGGCAGGTGGACACGGAGGGATTCAATATTTACGTATTTATCAAGTTCAAGGGTCAAATCGAATTATTTAACAAGTTCGGAGGTTCGATAGGTAAAATGTTAAGTTTAGGGGTTAGATGGGTAAAAGTGTATAAATTCGGAGGTCAAACTATATATTGAGCATACTATAAGCTATAATAAATATATCACTTCTACATAAACATGTATACGGGCCTATAAGCATTTTAGACATTTAATTTTAATAGGTCAAATGTGTAATTTTGATCCCCGTATTTGACTAAATTTTTTTAACTTGAATTTTCATGTTTCTTTTTGGTTCCAAATAGACACTTAATTTTACTAAAAGTGATAAATAAGACCATCCTTTAACATAATTTTATTTAACTGTTATCTCTGTTGATGTGAACGATACGTGATATAAATATAATATTTTTTTAATTTGAACATGAATAATTTATTATTATTTGAAATTAACATTATAAAAAAATTTAAATTAAATTATCTATTAATATCACGCATTACACGTCAGTATGATAAAGTAAAAATATGTTAAAAGAAGATCGAAATTATTATTTTAATAGTATAAGTGTGGAACACAAAAATCAGTAAGGTTCAAGTTAAAATAATGAGACAAATCTAAAGATTCAAATTGTACATTTAGTCATTTTAATATTAAGTTGGAAACAAAATTAAATATTAAGTTCAATTTGAATCCGATTTCATCTATTTTATATACAAAATCAGGATAATATCAAACCGGACCACCAAGCATGGGCTTATGTAGAGGAGAGCAGGCCCATGGTAGTAACGTCGGCATTTAGCCCACGGAATTGAAAGGTAATCCGAGAAGGTATTTGGACTTAACTGAATAGTCTTTGTAAAGAATAATATAAGTGGACTACTATTCGCCGCCCTAAAATACTACCCACCACCGCCCGAATCTTTACCTAAATACCCCTAACACTATTTTATTATACAAACAAAAAATAAACCCGATCAAAGATCGGATTTACAATTAAAATGTCGTAATCTGTCTGAGATAGAGGACGAGAACCTCTGATAAGTGATCGGTTTTGTATTTTTACGTTTTTTTTTTTTGATTTTTTAACCCGATCAAAAACCAAACGGGTTTACAATAAAAATGTCGGAATCTAGTCGAAATAAAGAACGGAAACTGCCGATAAATCATCGGTTTTAAATTTGTATGTTTTTTAATTTTTTAAAAAAATTTAATGGGCCGACATCCTGGGATCGCGCCGGCCCAGAGGAACATTCGTCCCAAAGGGACGATTGTCCTTGTGGGCCAGCGGCAGCGCCCGCCCTGTGGGACGATTGTCCCTCTGGGCCGGCGCGATCCCAGAATGCCGGTCTATTAATTTTTTTAAAAAATAGTAGAAAAAAAATTAAAAGTGCTGAAAATATTATATTTTTTATTATTATTTTTTTGTTAAAGGATAAAATGATTATTTTTAAGTGGATGGTAATTTAGAGCGGCGAATAGTTAAACCCTAATATAATCATGTCAAAATTGAAGTTTCATTTTGGTTCCCATTTGACAATAGAGATGTACATGTGGAAGCTAAGTTTGTCTAACAATTTATTAAAGTAAGGCTATATAAATATTCAGTAATATAATTTCTATCATCATCATTTCAACTACTAATTGCTGATGTTAGTCCATATTTAATTTCCTTATGAAGTAGTAGTTCGTCTCCCTTTCTTGAGCAATTGAACTTATGCAGTTTTGATGGTTCAACTATTAGACTATCAAGATAATATTATTTTATTGTTGCTAATTAGTCAATACTTTTTAGGCATAGCAAACTTCTTACTTTTTGCATAAAATAAATAGTTTAACGATTTATTGTTGTTTTCCCCTTTTATTTGGGTTTATTTTTCTGTATGGACTTTTTTTTTTTGATAATTGTGGAGGGAGAGCGTTTGTATGAGAAATTGAACCTACGATCTAGTAGTTTGCTGCGAGCGCTTATACCATTTAAGCTATATCTCATTAGTTTTCTGTATGAATTTTATCTTTCTTCATATAAGAAACTTTTACAAGTTTAAATCTGAAATTGTTAATCGCTTGATCTCATTTAAAAATCGTTACGGCAGATTTTCGTCAATTTCAGATATTTTCTTACAGTCTTATTCGGATAATTTCTTTTCAGATTTTAATGTTTATAACTTGATTTTAGTTTTTAGCTTTGTTATAGATATATGATTTTTCTAATTGCAATTATTTAAATCTGTAATTTATTATTCATTTAATTGTATTTACTTTTTTTTCCGAATTTTATGTATTAGATCATTTGTTGGATAATTTCTAATTGCTACAAAGCTCTGTTTTATAGTAAAGTTTGTTATAATTTTTAGTCCAGATATCGGGACTATAATTGAGGCTCCTGTAAAGTTTTATTTTATTAAACAAATATTTTTTTTTAGAAAAAATAATGAGGAACAATTAATTTTCAAAGTAATATTAAGAGGTACTTATTCTTCAACTAAGCTATAAATTAAAAAATTATTAGGCAATGCCATATTGATGCTCAATTCTATATGTTATGCTGATTTTTTTTACCAATATTAGACGTTCTATATTTACTCATCGGATTTTCTATAAATTTATATATTCTTTTATATTTAAAATTTAAAAAGTTAACCAGTGCCTCATATTATATAATTATATTATAGTTGTTAATTTTTTATTATTGGATGTAATATATTAGAGAAATAAAAATATTTTTTTTATTTTTTTATTAAATAATTGTATAAGGAAACATCCCAATTTTATATTCAAATATTATTATTATTTTGATCATCAATAAAAATTTCAATAACAATACAATGGCGTAATTGAATATATAAAAAAAAAACAAGATAACATATTCTAAGATTTTTTAATGATATTCTAACTGCACACCAACCACGAAGACAAGGAGACGGGCTCATTTCATGGTCCTCCCAACCTTTATGAATTAAAGTTTTAGCCCCTTAAATTAATTTTTTTCTATGATGTGATAGATATCTATTATTCTCAATTCTACAGTTCCTCCGTAACAAAACGATGATCCAAACAACTAAAATGCAAGTTATACAACCGATATAATAAACAAAAATATTACGTTAGCTCTATATTAATGATATTTACATATATTTTTTTTATCAAAGTTATCTCCTCTCTCATTTACTTTTCTTTTAAAAATTGGTTCTCTTATTCGTTATTTAGGTCAGCAGTTATTGACAAAAAAAGTTGTAAAATGAATGATATTAATTTTTAATTATACAATATAAATGTGAGTTATTTTATTCTTAGAAATGAAAATAGATTAATTTTAATAGGAAATGCACGGAAGTTCAAGGACCATGGATGAAAATTACCCTATTGTTTCTAATGTTTAAGGGTTGTGGCCTTGTGGGTGAAAATTATCCCTGTTGTTTCTAGTGATAATTCCAAACCCATTGTCATTGCTTTATCCGGAAAAGTGAATATGCAACATAGGGATACAGCCTTTTTATTATCAAAGACGGCAAATAATTGAATGTTGTATGGTATTTTGATATGTTTATTTGATGTAATCATCGAAAATATTTTCCCTATAAACTAAGAAATTAATAGAAAATAATAAGCTAATTTTAATTATTCAATTATCAATTATAATGAAAAGGAAATAAGTCATATGATAATGGACTTAATTGGAGATACGTCATTTAGATAACTTCATTGCTCTTTGAAAGCGAAACCAAAGATGACTTAGACCTTAAACGTCCTTAATCTATATGATTTGCTCAATGCAACAAGCCACCATTTTCATACCAATAAAATTCTATTATTGCCAAAATAATCATATATGCTATTGGTCAATATGTGTATACTCTTTTACCAATTGAAGTGTTTTTTTAGGAAATATTATGTATAATTAATTTTTAATAAATGGTTATCTAAATTTTTATATTTGTGAACTGAGCTCATATAATTTTAGTTTAACATACTTAAAAAATTAGTTTTAAATTCTTCAAAATTAAAATATTTTACATTTTTTCGTGTATTTTAAGAGCGCGTATAATTAAAGCAATTGAAACGACTTTTAATTTAATATTGTATGCCATTTTAACACGTTTGTAATTTTTATCTTAGTTTTTTATGTTAGTATCTTCACGGTTGCTTTTGACACGTTTTGGAAATATATGGACATATGTAATTAAACTTATATTGATAAATTATGAATTAAATTATCAAAATGTCAAGTATGATTTATATGGGTTTGTCACATAAATATAAGTATCAATTTGCCCCTTTAAATTATTCGGCGATGGGTAATTAACACCGAATTTATTATTTTTATCAGTTTGCTCCTTGAACTTCTAATTGAATGGATGTAATTGAATTTATTTAAAAGAATGGGCTGAATTGTTAGAATAGATCAAATTTAGTTTACATGAGCTTGTCTCACAATTTTAAGGACTCGCAAGATCCAATCTTTTTAACATGTAATCCTTTTCTTGACTGAATTTAAAACATGTGATTTGTGTACCGAGGAAATATGTCTGTTTTTGCGTGTTGGTCATGAGAATTAAATTTCAGATTATATATATGCATTCAAGAATCACATTTCACAGTCATGAATATCACCAGAATTTAATCCAAAATAATGTTGAATGTTTATTTACTTTTTGATCATGAGAATTGAATTGAAACTTTTTTATGCATTCAATTATTACTTTTTGAATATTGAATGTAAAAATTGAATCGGATAATAATATCTTTGACTTTTACATGAGTTTTTAAGCATGTAAAATTTATTTTCAAATACAACTTGTGAAATCAATAATTTAAAATAAATATTTAGAATTGATGGTACAATTGCCGAAAAATTGATAATCAATCATAATTGACAAATATTTTATGTTTTATTATGTAGGTTCGGAATGAATTAATTTAAATCATTTCTCATGGTTCGTGTGTTTCATTTTCAAATTGTCTATGATGAATGATGCATAACAGTTTAAAATCTGACAGTAACGGAATTAAGAAGTAAGATAAACCACTGTTATATCTAACTTGATTACTTTTATAAAAAGACTAATCATCGCTTCCCGATCATTTCTTCAATCACCAACCATTTTTTATTTTTTTTATTTTGATAAAAAATACTATATCCGAACCTAATATAGGTCAACAAACAGAGCAGGAAGTAGAGCACCCTCCTCAGCTAAACTCAAATAATATCATCATATATAGCAACGACTCATCATTATAATTTAGTGTCTTCATACAAAGAAATTAAAAAAATGATAATAATCAAATATTACTATGACAATTTAGTCTTTGACATGTTAATGATCATGTATTAGTACTTAATTAGCAACTAAAGACAGTGGTTTACCCACCAATTCTCCAATTAAAAGTCAGAATCTTCAAATGAAAAGGCACGCACGGCAGAATCTTTTTAACTTTCTTCTTCTTCTTCTCAATTTCTTCCTTGATCCCATCAATATATAATAATCTTTTAATCTAAATTTTTTTAATTTTAATTTACCAGTTTTTCACTATAAAACCCAATTACAATTTAATTATCATCTCGTTCCTAAAAAAAAACAGAGCTATGTTTCGTTATTTCAGTTATTTCAGTTACCTTTCCATCTTCTTCCTTTTCCTTTCCCGCCTTTCTTTATCTAGGCTCACACCGGACTCTATAACTGTCATAACCACCGATACCCACAACACCACGGTCGTCGATGCCCACAACGCCACGTGGCATGATTTTGCTCGATTCCTATATGCTGGAAAGGGAAGTCAAGTCGATGGCATGTCAGAGCTCAAGAAGTATCTCAACCGTTTCGGTTACCTTCCGACAAACATAAATTTCACCGATTTTTTCGATTCTGAATTCGAATCGGCGATTTTGACTTATCAAACCAATCTTGGTTTACCTATAACAGGTAAATTAGATTCCGACACCATCTCGACGATCATGTCCCCACGATGTGGCGTTCCAGACATAGATATAGATAAAGATACAGACAGTGCCTTACATGTTACAAAACATTACGCATATTTTTACGGCAAGCCGAGGTGGATTAAGGGATCGCCGATAACACTAACCTATTCATTGTCGACGAGTAATATGATTGATTACATAAGTTTAGAAGAAATTAAGGTTGTATTCAAGAGCGCTTTTTCGAGATGGGCGTCGGTTATTCCGGTTAGTTTCAGGGAGGTTGAAGATTACAAATCGGCAGATATTAAAATCGGGTGGTACGGGCATGATCACGGTGACGGACAGCCGTTTGATGGGGTTTTAGGAGTATTAGCGCATGCTTTTTCGCCAGAAAATGGGAGGTTTCATCTGGATACAGCTGAAACCTGGGCCCTTGATTTTGACAAGGTTAAATCAAGGGTAGCCGTTGATTTAGAGTCAGTGGCAACTCATGAAATTGGACATATATTAGGATTGGCTCATTCTTCAGTCCAAGAAGCTGTGATGTATCCTAGTTTAAGTCCAAGAACTAAAAAAAGGGACCTGAGGATTGATGACGTGGAAGGTGTTCAAGCTCTTTATGGGTCAAACCCTAATTTCAAGTTTAGTTCTTTGTTGGAGTCTGAAAATTCTGTTGACAAAGGGATTGGTGTAAAATGTAGAATGTTACCTAAATGGAGCATTTCTTTGGTGGTGGGTGTTTTATTATTGTTTTTGTTTTCATAATGACCACTTTTGTCTTTGACCTAGTGTCAATTTTAGGATCTTTGTTTTTAGATTGTAGATTATAGCAAATTCGATACACATTTTATACAAAAAAGGAAAGGAAACTGGGAAAAAGTTATTGAAATGGCAAATAGAAAACCAAAAAGTTTTAAAGTACTTTTTAGTTAAATTCCGGTAAAAAAAATTTTTTAGTTAAATTAGATATGTGTAGCTGTCTTTTTTAACTATTTATGTCAAATTATACCTCATGTTTTATGTATGCACACAATCAACTAAAATCAATGTGATATTTTTTTCGATGATAAAAAATCCTTCTTGTTGGAATAGATTATAGTTTTGTTACCGAAATAATAAAATAAAGGCTTAATTGCGTAAAAAAATCACAAACTTTAGCGTGTTTTGTAAATTTAACATAAACTTTCAATTTTGGCAAATTAATACACATAATTTTGCTTTTTGGCAATTTCAGTACCGATCAGTTTTTCGTGAAAGAAATGCTGATGTGTACTCCGGAATAACCACTATTCCGGCGTCCACATCAGCATTTTTCTCTATTTTTTTGAAAGAAAATTTATTGGTGTTAAAATTGCAAAAAATTAAAAATTTGTGTATTAATTTGCCAAAATTGAAAGTTTATGTTAAATTTGCAAAACACGTTAAAGTTTATGATTTTTTTACGCCATTAAGCCTAAAATAAATTAGAGTAAACAAAATGAAATATAGCAAGTTACATTAAATCCCAATATGCATATGTTGTCAAGTTTTGTTCTTTTCGTTTCTTGGTTGGCTAACATAGTCAGAAATAACCCCATCCATATGTGATGCTGTATATTACCCAAAAACCCAACAAGCATATCTTCAAAGCATAAGGGAAGAAACCAAATGGAATTGCTTAATAATCAAGAAAATGATATAGTACCTCCAAGCAATTTCATAAGTAGCCTAACGGTCCTAACCAATAAATAATTTTCAAACAATTACAGGAACTGAATATTTTTATTCAGAGTATTGGAAACCAGACCAGAGTAATGGTCGATCCAATATGAAAGAAGATCAAAATTAGAAATTCCAATCAAATCAAAATTAGATTTAAAATCGTTACAATTGTGATTTTTTATGAATATTTATATGATAGAAAATTGTTTATTTATATTAAAAATATAATATTGTTCGCAAATTATGCCAATTACATATCAAAATTAAAATGACAAATAAAATACGAAAAACTGTTTAACATCTAATTAATTCAGTCCAACTAAATTTAAGATAGTATTACATCTTATTTTTAGAAGAAACCAAACAATGAAAAATTAGATTGGGGGCGTTCAATGAAGCAGATTTCAAGTGTGTGTGTGATCTTAACTTCGAATAAGTGATTTTTGAGTTTGGTCCTTATAACAAATTCTTCAATTTATGCTAGAAAAATTGAGAATTGATTGCTAAAAATAAATTAATTTCAAATTCGTAAATGTGTTAAAATTTAAAACTTAAAAAATGTGAAATATAAAGAATATAGGTGTTTTAGAGCATTTTTGTCATTTGACAGAATTTTTGGAATTTTGTTCAGGACTTGCTACTCTTGTCATGCTCCTCTTGTGTCAGCGGTTAAAATCTCCAGAAACGCCTATCCACGTTCATAATTTTCCATGCATGCTTATAGTTATGGAGACTTTTCCAACCTTCATTTTACTTTCCATCTCAGTAAGTTATATTTCCATCTATATGCCCGTGTTTTTTGAATTGAGGTAGAATCTAATTATATTAACAATTAGTGTTAGTAGTTAGATTTTTTTAAATTATAAATGGCTTAAACCACCAGCCCTATCGAGACTCCAAAAACAATGGAAAGTTTTAATCACTTGGTCTAGACCTTACTGGTATTCGTATGCCTATGTTAATTGCATTTGTATCTGTTTTAACTTCAAATTAACCTCTTGCACATCGGGAGCATTCCACGACGCACTCGACGGCTGCAAGCATCAAGGATTGCAAATTGCAGCCAGCTCATCGAGCAATGTACGTACCTGGTGAATATATATGGATAGAGGTTGTCTGTGGTTTCTTAACCTTTAGAAACGAACTTTAACCTATTGGAGTATAATTTTAGGTTATTACTCTCACCATATAGCATAATTTTTAGTGGTTTTTTCGATTTAAACACAAAATCGTAAAACATCTCAACTAATAACATAATCTTTTATTACATGGCATATTTTACATAATGTCTGAAACGATGTTGATATCGTTTTAGTCGTCCGTATGACAAAAACAACGTCATTTTAACAAAAAACAGAACATAATATGCATAATGGGTTATATGATGAAAAGTTTGAAAATATTGTACTAATAGATGAGACACTTTTTAGTTTGTCTTATATGAAGAAAACGTGAAAGGTTGTGCTATATGGCAACGTTAACCTTATAATTTTCAATTCTGTTTTTCCACGTCATACTAACTTCCATGCACTTCTCCGCATCCTATGTATAGTTGCCACAATTTATGGACTTGGTTTGAATATGGGCCTTTAAAAATAAAGTAAGTCTTATAATGAGTGTGGGCTTTTGAATGGACATGGGTCTATTTTTGGCAAAATCCAAATATGAATGTACAAATAGCCATAACCATTAGGGAAAATCTTATAACAAGCCTCAGTTTTCATCTCTTTTACAACATATTCCTTGAACTTTATTTTGTAACTATATTTTTAACTATTACTCTGTATCATTCTTTTACATAATTTCACCTAATTAAGCTTTGTTTCTGTTAACATTTAATGACATGCAACTGGTTGAACTCTTATTTGGTGCGAAAAATTATGAAATAGTTAATTTAACATGATTTATAGGAGTCTAGCTAAAAGCCACGCCATTAAATTTTAATAAAAATGAAACTATAGAGACATCAGAGACAATATTGATACGGAATAGAAAAGATAAGCTTGTTTGATAATTGATATATACATATAAGAGATAGGCTTGTTTGATTTATACATATATTAAAATAATACTAATTCCACAACACTTTTATTAAATAATTAATATATTCATCTTTTCAATGTACATGTATAAATTAATAATTTTAAATCATCATAAATCACATATAAAATTATTTTTAATATTAAAATTATCAAAAATTATTAATTTTTACTATTAAAATTATTATCAATATAATTTAGTTGAATACAACTAAATTAATTAACAATATTTAAAATATTTCTGTAGTTAAATATTTTCGGAAACTAAATAATTTTATAATTTAAAACAGCTAAAATAAAAACAAATCTATCTTTTTTTTTGTCATAGGCTAAAATTGTTGAGAGAATTGTGAATATATACAAGGAAGAAAGACTACTCAATAATGATGAGTAAGCCAATCTAAATTGAAATGATGAGTACTGCAAAGCAGTCATCGACAAGGGCTTTTTATCCACCAAAAGGGCCACCCAAATACACATATAATGTAAAAAAAAAACAGATCTAAAACCGAAAGATTAAATTAGAAAAAAATTGTAACTTTAACTTTTCCTCATCAATAAAGAGATAAATGTATATATCTAAAAACCTGATAAATCTCTTTAAAGATTAAATAACGAAAGTAACAATTTTCCATGTGTTTAAAATTTCGATTCTGCCAAAATTAAAAAGCCAAATGTTAGCCAAAATTAAATTTGTTGCCACTAAATTTAGATTTATGGTTACTTTGTTCATAATAAAATTTAATTTATTCACTTATCACTATTGGATGAATTATCATAATTCCATCCAATAGTAAATAAGTTAAAGTAACCATAACGCCATTAATATTTATTTTACAGCCATAACATCAATTCATTTGATTTAAGTAAAATTATTCAGCCAAAATATTTTGTATTCATTTTCAACACTAAAAATATAATGAAAATATCAATTTTTAATAAATTTAATAAATTTAATTATACATTTAAAGAATAATTCAAATCATATATAACTATTAAATTTTTATCTAAATTCAAGATCTAAAAAAATTTAAAAATATTCCAACATAAAACATAAAAATAAATTTTTTTTAGCATTGGTTATATTAAAAAATGGGAAACATATTATAAGCACTTTAAAAGAAAAAAAAAATTGACTGAGTTAAAAATTTTAAAAAATTATTTGTAAATACAAAACCTAATAATATTTTGATCCAAAAAATTAAAAACAAACAAGGCATAAAACCAGCAAAAGTATGAATTTTATCTTAAAACACAAAAAAGTAAAAACAACGATTCTAAAAAAAAGAGAATTTTCGGCCATTGAAAATGTTAATACACGCCAAATAATGATATAAAATCACGCCAAATTCTAGATAGCACGGACAAAATTCGAATATAAAATATATTGTATGTAATTTGAACGATAGAATTACTGAGTAATCGATTATATTTTGTATTTATAGATATATTTTAAAGTTTTAACAAAGTTTTATTTTATATTTAATAAAAATTATCTGAAAAATTTCGAATAAGTTTTCGATATCGAAAATAGAATAAAAACACAACTTTATTGAATTATCCGTGCTTACTAGGGCAAAATAGTGATAATAAATCACGCCAAAATAGTAAGATTAATATTATTTTAGAAATTGTCACTGTGCATTTTAAACTGTAAGTTACCAGCGGTTGCAAAAACCGTCATACACAAGCCTCAAATTCAGATAAGGAACCGACAAAACAGTTACAATCAAGACAAGAAATTTAGGAGAAAAATCTTAAGTTGGGAGTCTGGGACATTTATGGGAATCATTGTTTGCACTACGACCATGAGAAAATGAAGATGGGATAATACATGAACAAAAACAAAATTGAAAGAGAAATTGAAATATTTGAATCTGGATAATTGAATTAAATGGCTTTTGAGAAGTAGGTCTGAATTGAATTATGAATACATATTGGTTAAGTCATTGCATTATAATTAGACTCTGAAATTTGTCGGAATTTGTGACGGTTTGTTAAAAGATTCATTAATTGACTGATGAAAAATGGAGGTTTTAAGAAATGGCAAAAATATTGAAATAGGTTATAATGATTGATTGATAGTGGGAGTAGTTAGAAATGGCAAAAATATTGGTTTTAAGAAATGCCAAGAGTTACACCCAACAACAACAATATTTAACATAATGAAGAAAGCAAAAACAAATAAAGAAAGATAAACAAACAAATATAGTCTTCATTTATCATTTTCAAAGAGAAGACAACTTACAGATGCAGAGAAACCTATTTTTTTTGAGAAGAGAAGCGGCGGACGGCAAAGAGAAAGAGAAGCGGAGGACGGCGAAGAGAAAGATAAGCGGCGAACGGCGAAGAGAAAGAGAAGCGGAGGACGGCGAAGATTCTCTCACTCTTTTCTTTTGGTCTTATCTAAATAAATTCGGTTTTTTTGAGGACTGTATAATTCACTGCCATTTCTTTTGCTGGTTAATTTCTTGATTTTCAAGGAAGATTGAGAGGAATAAGATTAAGTAAGGCGGTGATGGAGGCGGTGGTTGTGGTGGTGGGAGCGGTGGCGGTGGCCGGAGATAGTAATGGCATGAATTCACTGCCTATGATTAGCAACATTGGTGCTAATCTAAGAAGCGCAGAAGCAATAACAAATCTATCTTTTATATATACAAAAAATATATAATACTATTTGAACCTAAATATTGGTGAACAAACAGAGCAGGCAGTAGTGAACCCTCCTCATCAAAACTGATTAGAATCTTCAAATAAAAAGGCACGCACGACAGAATCTTTCTAACTTTCTTTTTCTCATCAAATTTTTCAACCTTTATCCCATCGATATGTAATATTTTTCTGTTCTCTTGATCTATTTATTTAAAATATCATTTTTATCTTAAGTTGCAAATATAGAGACTAATATAACCCTATCAATTGAATTATTAATTTATAAATATTTTCTAAGAAGAAATTTACAAAATACTACTAAAGTCATTTACATTTACAAATCCTAAAAGGATAAGTATTTTCAGATCCTAAAAGAGAAGTAGTATTCATAGAATCCTACGTAAAAGTCTTAATTAGGATTTAGGGTTACCAGTTTGTCACTATAAAAACCCACTAACAATTTAAAATTATCATCATTCATCTCTTCCTCACTGAGTCATCATTCATCTCTTCCTCACTGAGTCACTACTACTGCTACAAAAAAAAAACAGAGCTATGTTTCGTTATTTCAGTTACCTTTTCATCGTCTTCCTTTTCCTTTCCCGCCCTTCTTTCAGTATCAGGCTCACACCGGACTCCACTCCTGTCATATCCACCGACACCCATGACACCACCGTCGTCGATACCCACAACGCCAAGTGGCATGATTTCGCTCGCTTCCTATACGCTGAAAAGGGTACTAAAGTCGATGGCATGTCGGAGCTCAAGAAATACTTCCACCGTTTCGGCTATCTTCCTGCAAACCTAAATTTCACCGATTTTTTCGATTCTGAATTCGAGTCGGCGATTCTAACTTACCAAACCAATCTTGGTTTACCTAAGACCGGTAAGTTAGATTCTGACACCATCTCTACGATCATGTCTCCTAGATGTGGCTTTCCAGATATAAATATGGACGAAGATACAGACAGTTCGTTGCATGTTACAGAACATTATGCACATTTTAAGGGTGATAAGAAGTGGGTTAAGGAATTGCCGATGATATTAACGTATTCATTCTCGAAGAATGATATAATTGACTACATAAGTGTAGATGATATTAAGGTTATATTCAAGAGTGCTTTTTCGAGATGGGCGTCGGTTGTTCCGGTTAATTTCACAGAAGTTGAGGATTACTATACGGCCGATATTAAAATAGGGTGGTACAGCCATGATCACGGTGATGGACATCCGTTTGATGGGGTTTCAGGAGTATTAGCACATGCTTTTTCACCAGAATATGGGAAGCTTCATCTGGATGCAGATGAAACATGGGCCTTTGATTTCGACAAGGTTAAGTCGAGGGTAGCCGTTGATTTAGAATCAGTAGCAACTCATGAAATTGGACATTGTTCGCAGGAAAATATTTCCATACTCGAATCTTTGAATTTATAGATGGGTACTGTGTGGATCGATGCTTTAACCGGTTCAGTCTAAAAAGTTGAACAGGGTTTGATTTATCTAAATTAAAACATTAATCTGGAGGTTAAAAAACCCAAGCAAGATTATTGTTTAAACTACTCCTACTCCTAAATTAACCAACCGCGGAGGTTGGGGATAGAAAAGCACAGGGCTTTGAAGTTGTATTTGTTTGATTGATTTGAGTTGTCGAGAATACAAACCTAAAGCTAGTTATTTATAGAGAACAAACCCTAAAATAGAAAACCTAGTCTAGTGAGATACAATCTCTTATTTAGATAATACTAAACTAAATAATTAAGATAATGACTAAAAATAAGATAATGACTAAAAAAAATAACTACTAAGCTAAGATAGAAACAAAATGATAGTTGATGGCTTTTGGGCTCAAAAACCCGAATTAGCCCATATGAGCTCTTTTTGGGCCAGTGCAAACAATGCCCCCTACGTCTTTTTAGCTGGATGCCAAGAAAGGTGAAGAGACGTATTTTTTATAATTTTTTTTAATATCTCCGAAGCATTGATCACCCATTAATAATCGGTCATTCCGACCGAATAAATAAATTCTCAAACCTCGTGCATGGCATATATTTTGGCCGATCATATAGAATATAAATATTGCACAATATTTGATCGTACGTGATCGGCCATGATGACATCTCTTCAGTACCGGCCAAATCCATACATGAGTAAAACGATCAATGCCAATTTAGCCGATCACTTTCACCATTTGTCTTGCTAATCATGGAGAGATTCGGCCAATTAAGTTCCTCTGCTTCATTACCATGAAAATTAATGGTTAAATATGCGGATCAATCATAATTTTTGACCATAATAAATCAAAATCACAAACCACTGGCCTGTATCTCTTTGTTGGCAGAGTTGGCCAATCATCATATAAAGCACTAAGCAATTTTGGAATCATGTGCCCATTGTTGGAAGATAATTAATAAAACCACAGGTCATGGTCGCCCAATAAAATCGCCTATGATCGTTATTAAAAACGAATGCTTCAACTCTTTTCTCGGCCGAATTGTTTGGACTCCGAATTTATTCGGTGTTTGAAGAAAATCGGCCCTTCTATTCCTGACAAGACTTTCGTCAATAATTTCACAACACTCGTAAAACTATCAAGATCCGCCTTTTTCTCCCGTTAAATTATTTTGATGGCTTCATCCATCTGATTCATCACCTCATCAAATACCCGCCGATTTTTCTGGGCTATTTCATTACGCATAGTTATGAAATCGGCACGTGATAATGATGGGCGAGTGGGAGGTAGGTTGCAAACAGCCATTTATCTCCTCCTCTTGCACTTGTTTCTGATCATTGACGTCGAGGTCAACGGTCGTCGTCCCAGCGGGGGGTGCGCCGGTCCCCTTTTGCAGCTGAAACTCGACGGTCAATATCACAGCGGGAGGTGCGTTGGTCCTCTTTTGCGGCTGTAATCCTGACTTGTTGCCCTTGTCATGATCTTCTTCAAGTCTGAGTTTGAATCGCCTGACAGTGTGCAATCTACTTCGGATTGGACTCGGCTACTTGAACGAGTGCACCTGTAACTTTTCTTCGTAGTTCCGGTTTTTGTGCTCACCATAAACGCTTCCCCAGTGGAGTCGCCAAAAGATGTTCGCAGGAAAATATTTCCATACTCGAATCTTTGAATTTATAGATGGGTACTGTGTGGATCGATGCTTTAACCGGTTCAGTCTAAAAAGTTGAACAGGGTTTGATTTATCTAAATTAAAACATTAATCTGGAGGTTAAAAAACCCAAGCAAGATTATTGTTTAAACTACTCCTACTCCTAAATTAACCAACCGCGGAGGTTGGGGATAGAAAAGCACAGGGCTTTGAAGTTGTATTTGTTTGATTGATTTGAGTTGTCGAGAATACAAACCTAAAGCTAGCTATTTATAGAGAACAAACCCTAAAATAGAAAACCTAGTCTAGTGAGATACAATCTCTTATTTAGATAATACTAAACTAAATAATTAAGATAATGACTAAAAATAAGATAATGACTAAAAAAAATAACTACTAAGCTAAGATAGAAACAAAATGATAGTTGATGGCTTTTGGGCTCAAAAACCCGAATTAGCCCATATGAGCTCTTTTTGGGCCAGTGCAAACAGACATATATTAGGATTGGCTCATTCTTCAATCCATGAAGCTGTGATGTATCCTACTATAGGTCAAAGAACTAAGAAAAGGAAGCTAAGGATTGATGACGTGGAAGGTATTCAAGCTCTTTATGGGCCAAACCCTAGTTTCAAGTTTAGTTCTTTGTCCGAGTCTGAAAATTCTGCTGGTAGAATGTTACCAAAATGGAGCAATTCTTTGGTGCTGAGTGTTTTATTATTGTTTTTGTTTCCATGATGAGGACTTTTGTTTTTGACATAGTGTCAATTTTAGGAGCTTTATTTCATAGTAATTTATAGATGGTATAGAATATAGCAAATTTGATGTACATTTTATACCAAAAAGGAGTAGAAATTGGGAAAATTTTATGCCTATGTTTTTTATTTTTATTTTTTTCGTTTCTTGATTGATCAAGATAATCAGAAATACCTCATCCCTGTGTAATGCTGCAATTTTCCAAACACCCAACAAGCATATATTCATAGTATGTGTATATGCATTAGGGAAGAAACCAAATGGAATTGCTTAGAAATCAAGAAAATCATATAGCACCTAAAACTCCAAGCAATTTCATTAGTGGTCTTACCAATAATCATAACAGTATCAGAGAAAGTGAAGAATTTATAAATCAAGTGTTATAAAATTGGACATGAGCTATTCAACCGAAAATTGGTGATTGATTTGATCCAAAAGAAGATCAAAATTGAAAATTCCAATTAAATCAAAATTTACTTATGAAATTGTCTAAATTGTAATTTTTTATATTAAGTATTTAAATCATTACATATATAAATAGGAACTTCTTATTTATACCAGATCCATTATTTTATTTATTGACGACCGATTCTATAATTATAATAAAAATATGTATAATTTTTTTATAGATGACCAATTATACCTGAAGCATTGTTACTAACTTCATATTTAATTTCTTTTTAAAATGTTGTATATATTTTGAGAGAACTTTTTTTGCAGCCATTTTGCTACATATTATAGATGCAGATTGTATAAAATTAATTTATTAAGACTTTACTTGTATTTGCATTTAGATGTTACTAGAGATTATTTAGCTATAAAATAAAATAAAAGAACTTTGAAGGGAAATAGAAGAAATATAAGGGATTGTGAGTGACAATTACCCACAGATTTGGCAGTAATGTATATGATCCAGTCCAAATCTAACAAAGCCCAACTCAACCAAACCCCAAATTTTCAATTTCACTTCATCTTCACCAGTCAATAGGCAGCTAAACCCCTGAACCCTAATTTATTTTCAGATAATTCAATTTCGATTTTAATTTCTCTTTGCCACCATCTCAATGGGATCATATTGCCGGAGATTCATCTCCAAATCATCTCTGTCGTCTATTAAATCCGCAATCAAATCCAACGCTCCAAAATCTCCCTCTCGGCCTCCTTCACCGCCTTCTTCTTCCGCTCCTCGTCGCATATCCTTTACTTCCAGGTATACACATTATTCACATTTTTCTTATTTATATAACAAATTTACTTCGTAATTATGCATTTGTAACGACGTAATTTAATCTGAATTTTGTAAATTACTGTTATTTGAAGGTCTCCGTTTGAATTGGGAGGCGTTCAGTCGCTACTGCCGTTACACAGCACGGTGGCTGCGGCGAGGATGACGTCATGCTTGAGTACTACATCGAGGAATTGTCGTGCGCTCTCTCAGGGTACACTCTGCTGCACCTCTCCTGGCCTCTAATGCCTAACTTTTATTACTCTTTTTGTTTTACCGTGAGTAACTCCTTTTTAAATTACCTTCTCAATTCGAGCTGTTAATATGCCTTTGATTCACTTTTTTAAGTTTTTTATTTTGCATCTTGTGAAATTCCAAGTTGAAAAAGGTGATCTTTTTGGCTCATTGATTGAATTTAATTAATGCCTTTGTAGAGTTGTTTGATTTTTCCGTCCTTTTATTTTTTTTGTGGTGCTAGTAAAAGTGAAAATTTAGGACTAAAATTGACCAACTTTTGAGACTTTATTTGAGTTGCTTCAATTTGTTGAATTTTCTCTTTGACATAATTTGCTTAGTTCACTTGTAATAGGCAACTGAACCTGTTTGCTTATCCTCTACATAACTAAAACAAAGGGCGGGGATGTTTGATTTAAGTGAAGGAAGAGTTGTTTAATGGGGTTTAACACCATCTGACTAAAATATTTGGTTCCTGCAGGCACATAATTTTCTAAAGAAATAAACTCGGGACCTGTCAATTATGGCCCGCTGCATCTTTATCAAGTATGAAATTGTGAATGCTTTCTTAGTAATCTTAAAAATGATTGGTTTGTCTTAGAATGAAGTTTTTCTCTCATGTTGGCAACTAGTTTCTGCACTTCTGTGTCTAGCTGCTGAATTGGAATATGTTGTGACAATACCTAGGTGATCCTTAATAACAATACACGGGTTCAGTTAGCTATCTAGGAAATAGAAGTGTATATAGATCATGTTGCCTTGGTGAAGAGTTGCCAAGATTTATGTTTAGAAAGTGAAATGTCAAAGAGAAAGCATGTGTCTATCATTTGTTGTTGCGTATTAGTCTACACTACGTGGTTGTCATGATACCAAAATGTGTTTGATGTGATTCCTGTTGCTTCTTCCCTCCGCTGCATATGCTAGTACCATTTTCATTTTTGTGCCCAAGTCTAAACTATATAGATGCTTCTCTTCAATTTTGCTAGTACGGTTTTCATTTTTGCGCTAAGTCTAAACCATCATGATGCTTCTCTTGTATTATGCCATTTATGACGGGTTCTAGGAAAAAAATTAGTGTGAGGGGATGATAGAAGGTGCTTGCCAACAATCTAATCCAACTAAAATGTTGTTTCTCGGCTGCTGTTAACTTCTCTATATTTGGCACTTGGCAGTTTTCTGCATAGTGAAGTTAGCATAGCTTACATATGGTCTGAACACTAAAAAATGAAACTAAGAGACAACTTAACATTGATCTTGCACAACCATATAAGATTTTGCTTAATTGCAATTATTTTGTTTCAAGTAACATGCTTAGAAGAAACTGAGAATAGTATGGTAATATGGTTGCTCCTTGTCCCAGATGGAGTTGATGGTACGTGAAACTTGTGTGCTGTTTTTGGAGGTGGGTCCTGTCTTCAATTGTGCAGTATATTATGAAAGTTGGGACATTTTGGAAAACCATTGTAGATGACCTCTGTTTCATGACTTGCTATAAAATATTTCCTATTAAACATCGAAACTTGATACAATGCTTTGGAACCATGTGTTCTGATTATTAAGGAATTTTAATTGAATGAATCAAATGTTTAATAATGTCATATTCTCCTCGTAAGGGAATGCATTTGTTGGTATTCTGATCCTTTATTTGAATCAATTCTTTCTTCAGAGCTTGGTCTGTCTGTTCCAAGGTGACTTGTGAGAAGGAAATTACTGAAGCTGAAGATTTCTTTACATGATTGGAGAAGCAAAGCCTATTAGCTTTTCCTTTTATGAAGATTTTTGTTAATTTATAAATGCCGCTGAACCCTTAAAGCAGTGGAGCTAATATTGGTTCTTCATAGCCGAGAAGATTATCTTCTTATTCTTACTCTTACATATAACAATTGGATTCTATTGTTTAATACTATCAAAATATGTTATTCCTGTTGAAAGGTTTGCAAAATGTGATTCTGTCTTTTGTATTCATTATCACGAATATTTATTTTAAAAATATTTTTGGTAGCCGCCCAAGGCGTAATGATACTCCTTCAATTCTCTTTTCTCTCTTCCTATAGTTCATTACGAAAATCAGTGGATGTGGAGGTGCTGCTAGTGTCACAACTGACGTGGCTATTTAACATGAATGAAGTAGGGGGTAGCAGTGATTGAAAAATCGGACTAGAACAGCCGGTCCAATTGGCCTGGTGTTTGTCCAACTTACACCAAAGAACCGAAAGTTCAGTCCAACCGGATTGGGCAGCAGCACTGGACTGAATCAGAAAACTGGTTAAACCGACCAATTTCTTACTATTGGCAATTTTATCTTGAATTTCTAGATATTACGCAATTTTGCCTTGAATTCTTTGGATTTGAGAATTTTACCTTCAATTTCTAATGTTGGGCTATGGAAATTACTAAGAGAAACATACCATTTACGCTAGGCCTAACAATTTATTCAACCGGTAAAACCGTTTGAACCTGGAACCGCTAGCCACATGGGCCACTGGTTTGGTTTTTAAGACACTGGCCTTTCAAGTTTCAACCTCTATCCAACTACAGCCAACTTCTTTTCTGACCTCTTTACCCCACATGATCCTTCTCACCTTGCCCACCTCATTCCATTTGCCATACGATGCAAATATGTTGGACATCATAACATACACATATTCATCATCACCTTCCAATTCAATCACCTTCGCTGCGGCAATCCTCGCCACTTTTAAATTCCTACACGTTCCACAAGCACCAAGCAGAGCCCTCCAAACCGTTCCATACGACCCGAAAGCTAGTTCATAAATCATTCTCTTTGCCTGGTCAACATCCCCTCTTTGTCCCATGAGCCTAATCATCGAACAGCAATGCTCAACAGTCGGTTTGATTCCGTAATCATTGATCATTAATTCAAAGTATTGAATTCCCTTCTGCAACGGAGCCTCAGTATTCGAGATTGCGGAAATTACATTAAGAAAAGTGACATCGTCAGGATTCAAACCTTCAACGGTTCTCATTTCCTCGAATTGTTGAATCACTTTATTCGAATCGCCATTGTGAGCATAACCTGAGATCATTGCATTCCATGTTATCAAATTTCTTTCATCCAACAATCTAAACACTAACTCAGCATTCTTTACTTGTCCACATTTCGAGTACATGTCAATCAAAGCGCTACCTACAACCACAGAAGTAGCAAAACCTCCCTTTATCGTGCAACAATGAATCAGCATTCCCCATTTCAAAGCTGCAAGACCAGCAACACCACTCAAAAGAACTGAGTAAGTATATTCATCCTTTTTAAAATCATTATTATGCATTTTAGTGAAAATCTCTAATGCTTCTCGCGCTTGGTTCCTGTTAACACAAGCTGTTATGATCGAATTCCAAGAAGACGAGTTTGGATTCGGCATATTCAATAACATTTCAATAGCATCCTCTATATTGCCAAACTGAGCAATGCCATTGATCATTTCATTGTATGAGATAACATCTCGCTCAGGCATTTGATAGAAAAAATTGTTTGCCAATTCAAGATTTCCATTTCTTGCACTTGCTACAATTATGGAATTCCAAGAAATAATGTCCTTATCAATCAATTCATCAAAAACCCGAACTGCCTCCTCAACAGAACCGCATTTCCCATACATATCAATCAAACAATTCCCGACAAAAACGCCACATTCCATGCCAAATTTCACAATCTTACAGTGTATTGAGCTGCCAAGATGCAACAGACTTAACTGGCCACAAGCGGATAGAGCCACCGTGAAAGAGTACGCATCCGGACAAATACCAGACCCATCAAGCTGAACAAGTAAACCCAATGCTGTCCTAAACTGTCCAGATTGCACATACGTAGAAATTAAAGTATTCCAAGAAACTACATTTGGTTGAGGCATTTCAACAAACAGGTTATGGGCCTCATTTACTGACTCTTTAACTTTAAAAAACCTTAATAAAGTAGTGGATACAGACACATCGGCACCAAACCCAGATTTTAAAATGTAGCAATGAAGCTGTCGGCAATAAGAGTCAAGACCCAGGTCCGTAGAAGCTCGAACAAGGTGAACAAGATCATAGCCAGTAGGTTGAATGTTAGAAGAGTTGAGCAATTTAGAGGCCTTGTACAATGCCAACTCTTTACCAGAGGCACGAGCTTGGGCAATGGTTGAGATAAGAGTGGACCAAGATTCAACATGTTCAGGAATTTTATTGATATGATTAACATTGTTATATGTGGAAATGTTGGCAATGAACTTCTCATTATATAGCTTAAGTGGATAAACTTGCATATGCAGGAATAATCTATGGAGTCCCTTCGACAGGGATCTCCGCATAGCCCTTTGTTTTTAAAAACTTGATATTTTGTGAATGTAAGGCTATTATTGAAGTTAAAAATTTAATTTTAGAATAGTAGTATTATAATTTCTTATATGAGTTGAATTTGTTATGTAGGGTTATTATAAATCAAATTTGATTGATTAGTTAAACATTTCATTTTTTTTATATATTTTACTGATGTTTTGACAATTTCAATTTAATTAACTCGAATACGATTATATACTTAGGGGTGTTTGGTTTGACTAAAAAAAGTTGGAATAGAAATAGCACTACTAGAAATCCTGCTTTTAGCGACGGAATTTTCCGTCGCTAAAAGCAGAAAATCCGTCGCTAAATGCATTTAGCGACGGATTACCGACGGACTGAGTTCTGGTCGCTAAAATTTTAACGACGGGATAAAGAAATTTAACGACGAATTTTTAATAAATTAGATCCGTCGCTAATTTTTTAAAATTAAAAACAAATAAAAAAATTAATTTTTTAATTAAAATCATAAAATAAAATATAATTTAAACGGTCACTGGCCGTCACACACTCACCCGCTATATGCCACACACTATCACCCACTCGCAAATTTCGCAAATTTTCCAACTTTCCAGTAGGTCACCCATCCTCACATTGCTCCCACCCAATCCTCTTTAACCTTGTAGTTCTTCCACGTGTGACTCCATCTTAACCAACTCAGATTTTTGTTTTATATCTATGTATATTATATTTAAATATAACTGAAAGTAACAAAAAGTTAATCCCGCAATTTACTCCTTTATTTTAAAATAATTATTGTTTCATACTAATTATTTTTATATAACTAATTAATAAATTATTCTTTTAATAATTATTTTATATAAAAACAACAAATTATTACTATTTATACTTTTCTCCCGCATTCTAATATAATAATTTTATTAAAAAATAATTTTTTTTAATAAATAATTACTTTTTAATAAATAATTATTTTTTAATAAATAATTATTTTTTAAATAAATTGTTTTATAATTAAAATTATCTTAATTAATTTTTAATAAAAATAATACTTTTAGCGACGGATTACGAAATCCGTCGCTAAAAGTAAGCATTTAGCGACAGAATATTTAATCCGTCGCTAAATGTATTACTTTTAGCGACGGATGTTGCAATCCGTCGCTAAAAGTGAAAAAAAATTGGCGGGATGAATCCCGCCAAATTTTTTTAGGATTTAGCGACGGATTTAAAATCCGTCGCTAAAATCTGTCGCTAAACGACAGTTTTCTAGTAGTGTAGAAATGGCTCATTTCCATACAATCTCTTT
Source organism: Mercurialis annua (assembly GCF_937616625.2). Classification (NCBI taxonomy): domain Eukaryota; kingdom Viridiplantae; phylum Streptophyta; class Magnoliopsida; order Malpighiales; family Euphorbiaceae; genus Mercurialis; species Mercurialis annua. The sequence continues at coordinate 32,359,903 of NC_065573.1, read as the reverse complement.
GTTTCAAAAAAAGGGCCATGAATGGGAATTTTAAAACCCACGGAATAGGAATGACCTATTTCCTGACCTAATTTTTAAAATTGAAGGGAATAAAATTATGTGTGATTGAAAATTTTTCTATATCATGGTATAAATAAAAAAAAGTAACAAAGTGGGTGAATTTTAAGTAATTAGGTCATTGAAAAATATAAATGTTTATTAGATATTTTATTTAAAAGATAATTTATTATTAATTAATGCATATATATTTTTTAAAAAGTACTTATATTGTACACAGTTAATGGAAAAATTCTTATATGAACCTATTTGGCCACATAAAATTATAAATCATCTATTTACCGTGTGACATAATGACATTAATTAATGTGATAAACAATCAATGAATCACATTAATTCTAATAAAAATATTATCGACTGATGTAATATTTATTGATTGGTTATCACATTAACTAATACCACGCGTCACATGATAAATGGATGGTACAAAATCCTCTCGAGCTAGGTTGTTTAAAATTTGATTGCAAGTTGTTAAATTAGATTAAGGATACTTAAATTATCAACATATTTAAGTGTGAAAATCTCTATCCGTAAGTAACTTATTAATTAAACACCATCCATATATAAGCTGAAATTATAATTTGATAACAAGAATAAACAGTAAGAAACGTTACAGGTTAAAAAAAAGCCACCAAAAGTTATCTTGCGAAGAAACTGGAAAGAAGATTGGTTGCAATGTAACTACTAAAATTACACATAAAAAAATTAAATCAAACAAAAAAATTGTAAAAATTTTGTTAGGAAAAGAAACTGCCATTTCCAAACCCAAAATGAAAGAAAAAAATAAAAGAGAAATTGAAACAAAAAGACAGCAAGTTGCTTGCTGTTTCTCTCTCTCTTCTTTCACTTGTAAGAAATTTGTTCTATTGTCTTAAGTGTAAAGCTATATGCATGGTTCTATAAAAGTCGGTCTATAAGACGATCTGTGAATAAGGCGGCGCATATTTTAACTTAATATGCTCGTTCTTCATCGGGAGTGATATTCTAAATTTCCCGAATTCCTTACCTCTATAATTGCTTCGGATTTATCTTAATGATATCTTGATTCTCAAAAAATAAAAATGAAACACAAATCCACAGTTCAGCTAGATAATAAGATATACAGAAAAGAAGAATTAAGATATTTTTTTTTTAGTTTGTGAATATATAGATTGAAAGGAAATAAATAATTAGAGGGTGATTAAGCAAAAATTAATTATAGATTATGGTTAGAGATTTGATAATGAAGAAGGAGACGATCGAGGATTTAGCAATATTGGGAGGGTTAATAGCGTTACAATTTGTTTATGCAGGAAATTCTGTTTGTTTGAGTTATTTAATGTCTTTAGGTTTTACACCTTATACCATTGTTATCTTCACTACTTCTGCCACCTTTCTCGTCACCTCTCCTGCTGCTATTTATTTTGAAAGGTTAATTCATTTATTTATTAATTCCTCATTTTTTCTTGAAAATCAAAAATTTATTGATTTATGCAGAGTTATTGATGATTTCTCAACATGTTTTTTGAATTTTTGCAGACGAAAATGGCCTAAAACATTCAGTTTCAAGTTGATGATGCAGATCCTTTTTATCTCTTTTGCAGGGTAAGTGATGTAATGTAATTTCTTTTATTTTATTGTGTATTTTCTTGGAGATTTGAGAAGAAAAAAGGATTTTTAATGTATTTTTCAAAACTCCTAGCGTGTATTTTTAAAAAAATTATGATAATATTTTGAAGTTCATGAATACGAAACATTTTTTTCTTTTTAGTATTTTTCGACATGAATTATCATGAGCAATTGAATTTCTTGAAAGAAAATAACTTTTGTTCGAATGAATTCTGCATAAAATAATTTTTGATAATTCTTTGTAAATAAATTTAATTTCGTTTGATTCACTTAAAAAAATTATTAGGCAACTCTATTTTATAAAATTTATCATATTTACATCAACTGGAATGAATTCTACAATAAAATTAAACCAAACAAAGAGTAATCAAGAAGTAAAATGTCGGATTGTGCAACCTCATCCGAGCCATCGCGGAATTGTGTATGTGTTCTGATAATTGTATGTACATTATGGCAGGGTAACTCTGTTTCAATCCTTATTCTTGAAGGGAATAAAGTTAACCTCACCAGCATTAGCAACAGCCATGCCAAATCTTGCTCCAGGTCTTATTTTTCTCATCGCCTGGGCAGCAAGGTATAGTATATACATTTATATATCACCAGTTTGAATCTCTAATTAATTATTTAAGCGCTATAATTTCAATTAAACAAATAATAATAATGCTATCGGATAATCGCAATGCGCAGGCTCGAGAAAGTTAGGCTGAGCTGTATGTACAGCAAAATAAAAATTGTGGGCACATTTTTATGTGTATTAGGTGCTCTCACCATGAGCCTAATGCACAGCTCTAAACCAACAAAAAATCCAGAGTTATTAGCTCCTCCATTTGATGCGAACTTTGATATGCAAAAAATGACTGGCTGCTTGTATCTTTTGGCCGCCGTTCTTGTTATGGCTGCCAACGTCGTATTGCAGGTAATTAATCGACGCGAATGTATATGATCTTGATGAAATCGAACTAGATTATATGCCTTTGAAACTACGTAAAATGAGTAGCGTAATTTGTTTTTTTTTACAGGCTTCGACTTTAGGCGATTTTCCTGCACCAATGTCGCTATGCACTATAACATCATTCATCGGTGTGATTATGACATCGATGGTTCACTGGTTTCAAGGTTCAGGTTCCGGACTCACTTGGCCTCCGTTGCTTCTCGGGGAACTCATAGGTTACTCTTTAGTGGTACGTAATCCATTAGTTATACTTATTAAACATTGGCATAAAAACTTTAATTATGTAGTTACTTGACTATAAACTTTTTATAGAATAGTTATTATCGTTCCGTTATTAAAATATAATAAATTGAACGATGATAACCGCTAAAATCTTATGCGATTAGCCACAGTGTTGATTATTAGTTGCTTGAATTTGAACAGGCAGGTGCTATTGGTGGAACTGGTATTAGCTTCAGTGGATGGGCAATGAAGAAAAAGGGGCCAGTTTTGGTGTCCATGTTTAACCCCATTGGAACAGTCATCTCAGTTCTTCTTTCTATCATTACCTTAGGAGAAACTATTAGATTAGGAAGGTAAATCTTAATTCCTCCACAACCTTTCTTTTCTCTCCTTACAACTTAAGCTTTCTCATATAATTTATAGCTGAAGAAATTCTTAGATAGACTTTGTGCCGCTAATCCGTAAACAAATCTCATCACGTTATAACACATCATTTAATGAACAAACTTGTATTATTCATATTATTTTAATGATGTGTTATAATGTGATTCGCTCTGTCCACGAATGATGTAATGGTTAAAGTCTACTTAAAATTTCTCTTATAATGATCCGGGGTTCCAAGAAGTGAGTATAATTTATTGCTTTATAAAACACTTTTTTATATGGATTCATGTAGAAGTATGCATTCATTTTTTTTACTCTTAACACCGAACTGAAAAATTACATTTGGTTCGGTTATTAGATTTGGTTCGATTAGTTTCTAAAAGTGTGATTGTGTTAAAATTACAGCCTCGCCGGTATGCTGTTAATGTTTACGGGTTTATATTTCGTACTATGGGCAAAAGGGAAAGAAGCGTACAATGAAGCAGTGGGCATAGAGAGTGAGTACGATGCCAGAAAGCCTCTGTTAAGTTAAACAATGTCGAAATTATGATCATATTAAGGTTCTACTTTGTTTGGTTCTATCAGGCCTCTAGCTTTTCCAACGAAGAACTCGATTTTGATGGACATTTTGCGATAATGCTTTCAACGTTATCAGCTGCTTTTGCTTTGAATATATATATACATATATATATGGTTGCTGTAGCCTGAAATGCTGTCTGTATACGTGATGATACGATGTCGTTTTGTCGGAAAAAACATGATCAAACAACTCTGTACATATCTATTAAGTAGAGAGGTTTTATCTCAATAGTTTATACTAGTGGAGTTGCACATTTGTCTCTTTGTTTGTTTAGGCTTTTTTTCTAGTTTTCTTGTAAAAAATAGAGGTTTTAACTTTTAAGCTATGTTTTTGTTCTAGATTTTAAGTGGCTAGGAATTTGATTAGTTTTATTTTCTAAGTAGAATTTTGATTGGAATTTTATGAATATGCAAAAAAAAACGTTGAGTCTGTAATTTCATTTCCTTTGATTTGGAATTAGATAGAGTAGTATTGTATAAACTAAACCGGTGGCCAAATTGTATTTAAATTTGAATCTTGAATTGCACTAACTTTCGGACCAACTAGCAAGTTGTCTTTTTATTCTCTGTAAAACCAATTGATCCGGTTCATTTGCTAAAATAGCTTAATTTTTTAGGGGAATACCTTTATTTTGTAATTTTCATTGACAATCCAAACACCATTCAGTGCTATAATTGTTTTTCTTTTTTGACTTCTCTATCTGAAATTTAAAAATTAACTGTGTAGGTGTAAGGATCTTATTGTACTCTGAAAAAAAGAAATAAACGTCAATAAAACAACATTAAATATTTTTCGGCAGTTTACTCTGACGATCAAATCACAAAATGGATTAAATAGAGAATAAAAAGAGAGCACTTGAATTTTTAAATTGGCGTTAACATGTATTCTTAAATTACATCTAAAATTTCCATTCAAAAAAAAAAATTACATCTAAAATAATGTGCTTATATATGTGCGTGAGAATATATGTACCTTTATCGCTCGGATTTTCTTATTTTGATTCAGGCACTTATTATTCCGTTTAAGATCAACATTGCTCGGATTAAAGTGTTGTTTTCTCGGATTGAGATATTCAAATATGATATTATATTTGATCAAAAGGAAAAAAAATTAGCGATTTAATTTGGCTGTCAAAGAGAACCTAACCTAAGGCATAAAAGGCATAATTTAGGGTAGATTCAGAATGGTGAGGTATATGTGATTAAAAAGGCATATACATATATACCAAATATTCTTTGCTTGTTAGTCTTTTCTTGCTTCTGCCTGCTCCATAAAATCCAGTTTAGACTTTTGGTTACATTTTCGATTTCTTCGTTATTATTGTTTTTATTTATGTCCCTTTCTTTAAGCAAAAAATATTTTTCATCAACAAACTGTGCTTTTGGACCAACCGCCCACATATCTTATGGGGTACTTTACTCATTGCCCAACTCTCATCATTTAATTCCCGTTGCAAATTATTCGAATAGTTTTGTTTGTAACACTGCAAAAAACAATGGACTCTCGTATTGAATTATGACGCTTTTATTATTAGATTTTATTAGTACTATTCAAATATTCTTTCGGTCACGAAACATTGTTATTTGAGGTGATAATAGAAACTACAACTGTGAACGGATACCACATCAAACTAAGAACTCATATTTTTTCAATGTGAAATTTCTATCGCATTTGCTTTTTATGATAATCGGGAAAAGAAAAGTATTTGTGGAAAGAATTGAACTCACGATTAGCAGAGTGTTGTTTAGTGGTTATGCTATTTGAAATATAGTTTATTAATTTGTGTAAGTTCTGTTATTCAACAACTGCTGCACTATCACGGAATAATATAATGGATCTTGAGTTGCATGCTGCGAAGGATGGACCCCATTAATATAAATCTACATTATCCATATCTTCCATTGAAGCCAAGGTCACATGCTGCAAAATAAAAGGGTGCTAGTTGCTAGTAGCTTGTATTGCGGAGAGACATAATTGAGCATTGTTATACTTAGATTGCTAAACACCGCCCCTTTTTACTTAGCACCGCACAGCCACATTACATTTTTGCCCTTTTCACTTTTTGAATAGAAAACCAACTCATAAACAAAAAACATAAATCTTCTCAACTCATTGAACTCTATTCAAATTAATATTTTACGAAAATGTCGGATTCCGAACGAGATGAAAATCGCCATAATCTTCTAAATGAACCTGCAAAACATAAATACTTACGTTTAACAAATCGTAATAATATGTAATACAAAGTCGTAATAATATGCAATAAAAAATCACTGTAATTATTAAAAAAAATCATTTTAACGTTTTTTTTTAAAAAAAAAAAAATTAATTTCCGGCCGCGACGTTTCGGTCGCGGCCGGAAAAGGGGGACGCCGGCGTCCTCTCCAGAAGAGTGGACGCCGGCGTTCGGCGTCCCCTCTAGAGGAGGGAACGCCAATTTTCAGCGTCCCCTCTTCTAGAGAGGACGCCGAACGTCCTCTCTAGAAGAGGGGACGCCGAAAATTGGCGTCCCCTCCTCTAGAGGGGACGTTGGTTTTCGCCGTCCCCTCTTCTAGAGAGGACGCCGAACGTCCTCTCTAGAAGAGGGGACGCCGAAAATTGGCGTCCCCTCCTCTAGAGAGGACGTTGGTTTTCACGTCCTCTCCTCCGGAGAGGACGCCGAACTCCGGCGTCCCCTCCTCTGGAGAGGACGTGAAACGCAATCGTCCCCCTTCAATAAATTTAAATAAAAATTTGAAAAAAAACTATTTTTTACCTCGAAAAAGCCGGAAAAACTTATTTCCGAACGTCGATATTCGTTTCCCGACGAATTATACTCGTTATCCGTCATTTTACTCGACTTTTTACGTAGTTGTTCGAGTGTGTTCGAATGAGTTGAGAGAACTTTTTTTTTGAAATTTTGCTAGAGGGGCAGAAATGTCTTTCGCCTGTGCGGTGGTAAGTAAAAGCGGGCGGCGAATAGCAACACCCTTGTTATATCGCGGAGGGCCGGTGGTGTGGGACTAGTCTAGATAATTAAACCGTCTTCAAGTGCATTAAGAGATCATGGATTTAAATCTTGTCCACGTAACTAACAACTAATAAATTGAGTCTCTATAAGTCGTAAGCTATCTTTAACAGGATGGAAGCTTTATACCTTGTTATTTAAATTGTAAATTTGTATTATTTCTAAATTGTAATTTCTGTACCTTCACAGTTGGGGGTGGATATATACCCATAAGTTACAGTATTGCTCCAGCCCCGACTGGAATCGATCTTTTTATTACAAAAATTGAGACTTTTAAAGTTGAGATTTTTTTAATAGAGATAGATTTATTGTAAATTTAGGGCTAGGTGAAGGCTAAGTTTCAGTTGAAAAATTAAGATGATAGTTTATTGGTAAATTACATATTTAAGTTCCCTCCATTATAGCAGTATAAATCAAATTTAGTCCTTCAATTATATTTTTACATTTTATTTCTTTATATTGATTAGTTAAAATAATATTCCATTTAAAAAAATAAACTTATTGAATTGTTAAAATCAAAATTAACAACTTTTATTACTAAGTACAACTTATTGCTATAAACATATAATTGTAAATTGCAAGTGTAGGAATTTGATGTTGATAAATAAAAAAGAAGGACTAAATTCCGAAAACAGTATAAGTGCAGGGACTTAAATTAGCATTTTGCCCTTTCCTTAAATTAAATCTCTTCCTAAGGCAACAATGAGACAAAACTGAAGAGGCTGTGCGTGGAAAAAGAGCGCGTATGAAATGTAAGATGGCTGTAGAATTAGAAACCATGCAATTAAGCAACAAATGTGAAGATTTTGATGGATGATAAAGTGTAAGAATGGTATTTATATAGTACAATTAAATGCAGAGTTATAAAGTGGAGCAGCGGAAGAAGAGTCATTTGATGTGTAGTCTGCCGCTCTGAAAAAGGTCCACACGCATCCAGATGGCTGAATCAACAACAAAGTAGCAAGTGTGTATACGTACGTACTTGGTACTTCTCTGTATAAATTTTCAGTTTTTTAAATTATCCAAACAGGATAACTGGCTGGTTTTAAATTCAACCGGTTGAGCCTCCGATTCGGTCTGATTGTTTAATCACTAATTAGACCATATTGGAATATATGATTTTCGAAAGAATTTGATAATTTGTTTTTGTCAAAAGATAATATATTAAGGCGTTTCAGTTTGTTTTTTAATTTTTTAGAATTTGATAATTGAAGATGTAAAATATATGCACACACATTAGGATTCGAACCCGAAATTTTCATAGAATTTCTCAAAATCAGAACGAGTCTTTGATTGGTACCTTCTTAAACCATTTGACAAGGCTAAAAGAGCAGGTTCATATTTGTCCCAAGTTTCTCTATGGGAAGCTAAGTTTGACTTTATTTTGGAGGTGGTCAATGCATTAATTCAAGGTTGAAGACTTGAAGTAATGTTGGTGCATATACGTTGACAATGGAATTCTAAGTGCAAACTTAAACTTGGAGTCCTCAGCTTGTTCAACATAATATGAAAATTGTTGAAATTGAAGCATTTTTCTTCTAATTTTCAAGAAAATTGGGTTTACTATTATATGGTATGGATCAACCCTAAAGTTTAATGTCAGACAAATTTCAAATGATTATGATGATCCATTTAGCACATTTTAGTTATCTGAACCTACATACAATTTTATTGAATCAATTAATGTCTTGTCTTCATTTGAATTATATTTTATTTTAAGAGATAAATTTTAATTACAATGAGAGCATTGTTATAATTTTGAAAGACTAATTTTCAACTTTTATCATATGTATTTCTGGCATATGAATCCCAAAGTTATACACCCGCCATCATCTATGCAACTAGCTTATGATTTTATGTATATATTTTTTTTAGATATATATAATATTCATGATACTTTTAAAATACTATTTATTTATATTGTAAGGATTTAACTTATTTATAATTAAAATAATTAATATACATATAAATTTAGTAATTTTAATAATTTTAGTAATTACAGTTATCAAATAGACTTATTTAATTCAGTTTTTAAAATAATCAGCAATTATTATTTATAGCACTTAAAATTCAGCACTTAATTTTCAGTTTTATCAAACGCCACCTATGTGAGAGATTAAGAATTGTTTCTAAATCACCTTATATACGGAAAATTAATTTATTGAAATAGATGAGTTCCTAAAGAAAATTAGAATTTATTCTTCTCCTTTTTATGTCTATGCAAATAGTGACTAAACGAGTTTGTTCACGAGTTTCTTCGATTGATAGTTAAACAAATAAATATGAACACGAACCGAAACCATATCTTTTTGTTGTTTTTTAATAAAAACTTTATAATTTTGTTTAAAATATAGTTTTAATATATTAAAAGAATAAAGCATATTTAATATAAATAAACGAGCTATGAACGTGAATTTTTTATCGAGTTTCTATATACGAGATCGTTCACGAACTCTTGATCGATCTTGTTCACAAATAATTCAACGAGTTATTTGTAGACGTAAACGAACTGAACACCACTATGTATGTTCATATTCAACTCGTTTAAATAAATGAACAGAAAATCAAGTTCAAGTTCCATATGTTTATAATGCAAATGAGCACGAATTGAGCGTTTATCAAGTTGCTTGCGAGCAGCTCGATTCGTTTACAGCCCTAGGCAGGAGCTACCTCAACACAAAGGGCTGCTCCTACATGTAACTATCAAAAATTATTTTAGACGAGAAAAGTATACATTTAATTAAGTTTTTTAGTTTACTTTATGATTTTTTTTAATAACCAAAGAGAAAAGGTGTTTGTGGAAAGAAATAAAATTCACGACTTTAGTAGGGGTTTTTGATATTTGGGTGCCTCAAAGGCACCCAAATTTTCGGATCAGTGCCTCTTTCGGAAATAATTCCGAAAGAGTGTTTGGACCCACATGTTCCGCATTCTAGAAATGCGGAACATGTGGGTCCAGGCACTCTTTTGGAATTAATTCCAAAAGAGGCACAACAATGGAAATTTGGGTGTCTCAAATATCAAAAACCCCTTTAGCAGAGTGTTCCTTAAAGTTTACACCATTTGAGCTATAATTTTTGATTTTTTGTACAATTGTTTCTTAAATTAGTAACTAATACTCCCTCCGATTTATAATTTTTGTTGCATTTAATAAAAAAAATTGGTCCATGATATTTGTAATTTTAGAGTATCATGAGAGCATTAATTGCTATTATTTTAAATTTACCCCTATTGATTTATTGAAAGTTTATAAATATACAAATAAAAAATAGTCATAAGTGTTAATAAATTTGAAAATAGAATTAATTTAATAAAAATATTTATATTTATAATATAGTAATTATTTTTTGTTTTTATGTTAAAAATAAATGCGATAGCTGATAAATATTATGGACCGGATGGAATAGTTTTGTTTGAAAATAAATGCAGAGTAGATGTGACTTTTCATTAATAAACGAGATCTTACTACTAAAATGTCGTCTCACAGACCACCAACGGCCAACTGGCATGTAGCTATAACAAACTAACCAAATTTTATTCATTTGTTAGAAAGCCACGTATTAAATTTCAGCTAACTTTAATCCAAGCATTAACTAAAAGGTTCAATACTCCATATTTCGTGAAAATAGATCCATATTTATATTTTATGCCGTCGATTATTCTATCTTAAGTGAACACTTCGAACTTAGCACAAAATATTAAATACGTCTAAATCATAAAAATTGATAAAAAGAAGTTCAATAATTACGAAAATGAATTAAAAAAATCCAAAAAGATTGAATAAACCACCAACCTGAACTATATACAAAATGTATTAAATAAATCCTCCATTCATCTGAAATCACTCTATTCTAACTACTGACTGGCGCGAACACACCGCAAATCGCCATTCTTTTTTATTTCGGAAGAGGAGCAGCTGTCCTCTTCGCCGAAGGAGGAGGAGCACTCCTCAGGCGATGCTCTTCACCTGAGGAGTTGCCGGAGGAGGAGCAGCTCCTCCTCCTCCGGAAATTAAAAAAATAAAAAAAATTATTTTTTATTTTAGATATCATTTTGTAAATTTTTTAAAAAAATATAAGGATTATTTTGAAATTTTATTAGGAGAGTGTGTTTCACACGCGGTGTGAGAGCGGGCGAGAGTGCGTGAGGAGTGTGCTTGCCATAGGTGTAGACTTTTTTGATCCGGTTTCATGATCTTGGACTTATTTGATATTTCGTGCCAAGTTCATAGAGTTTTTTGATACTTTGTTCATTTTAAGAGGTTAACGTTTTTTAGTACACTTTTTAAGTTAAGTTTAGAATTTCATCCCATTATTGAGATTATTTTTAAAATTTAAAAAATTTAACTACTAATTGATAATATTATTAAATTTTAATTCTGATAACAAGAAATCTAATGTGAAGTAATATATAATTGCCAATTTACCACATCATTTTTAACGTAAATTCCATATCAAAAACTAATTAGTGCAATAAAAAATAGACATGAAATTGGAAATATAATAAATTAAGAATTAAATATATAGTAACAGTAATACTTCATTTCATTATAAAACATGATTCTTTTCAGTTCACGTCACTTTTTAGAATTTAATTTCTATATTTTTATATATGTTTTAAATCAAACAATTTATAATGATTATAGTATTTTTTGCATTGAGATTTAATTTTACACGTGTGGCAGGTCACAATTAAATTGGTAAAAACAGTGGTAGCATTATTGTCCAAATATAGTATTAATTTATATGTAACTATCACGCAAGTAAAATTTATTTTTAATTTAAAAATAAACACAATTATAAAAACAATAGTAATTGATAAAAGGTGATTCAAAAGTAATTTGAGTATAATATAATCAAAATTTACACATTGAAATAAAAATATTTCTACCATAAAAGTAATGTTTGTGGGATTCTAATTCTAAATGTATAGTCTTTAAAAGATTAGTTGGGTGGTAAAAATCAGCGTGTTTTTATTTCTTTTTAAATTATTGAATGATGAAACTTAAACTCTGTTTACACTATTAGAAGTAATTTTAGTCTGGGAGAAAGGTTCCATATGTCCTCCATATTTAATCTGAGAATCAAGTTGGCCCTTTATGTTTGGAAAAGTGTTAAAACACACTTAACAATTTTTAAAGAGGCTTAATTTTGTAAAAACACACACTCTATTTCTATTAATTATTACTCTAAAAGCAATATCACCCTTAATATATCCTGTTGACACTTTAGACCCCATGCCTTAATCATGCAAATTATAGAGGTGGCAATTTCCACCCATACCCATTTACCCACCCATACCCACCCATTGTATAAAGGGTATGGGTTATAAAAGGGTAGTTATATGTTAGATGGGTAATAAATGGGTAAAAATTTTCAAACCCATTAAAATAAGGGTTATAAAAGGGTTTGACATGGGTACCCACACTCTACCCATAATAATTCAATAGGCAAAATTGATTGAAGGACACATGTCAATTTAAGAGTATTTTAATTTTTTTAGAATATCAAATAAATTTTAAATTTCAAAATCAATATTCAAAAGTCATAATAAACTAAAATATTTTTTTCCGGAAAATAATTTTTTTCAGGAAAAAAATATTTTTTTTCGGAAAATAATTTTTTTTTGAATTTTTTTTTTTCGAAAATAATTTTTTTTTTCCGAAAATATTTTTTTGTCGGAAATTTTTTTTGTCGGAAATTTTTTTTCCCAGAAATTTCTTTTTTTCAGAAAATAATTTTTTTTCCCAGAAAATAGTTTTTTCCAGAAATTTTTTTTTCAGGAAATTTTTTTTTTCCCGAAAATAATTTTTTTTCCAGAAAATAATTTTTTCCGAAATTTTTTTTCCCAGAATTTTTTTTCAGAAAATAATTTTTTTTTCGAAAATAATTTTTCCAGAAAATATTTTTTCCAGAAAATATTTTTTTTTTTGGAAATTTTTTTTTGCAGAAAATACTTTTTTTTGTCGGAAACTTCTTTTTCCCAGAATTTTTTTCGGAGATTATTTTTTTCCGGAACATGTTCTCTCTAAAAATCATTAATTCTCACAAAAAGTACAATTAAAATATAATATACTTTAAATTTTAAAAAGTCAATTTTTAACATTATTCATATAAAGTGGGTTAATGGGCGGGTTAGGGTTATATAGGGTTACTAGGGTATGGGTACCCATATATAATTAAAACGGGTCATAAATGGGTAGATTACCCATTTATAACCCTACCCATTTAAACCCAACCCATACCCACTCAAACCCACCCATTTGCCACCTCTATGCAAATATGAAATGCATGGTTCATAAATCTTGTCACGGAAATTGGCATGAAAAGTTTAGCAATGGAGCCTATCCGCTTCCATTATTCAAATTAGAAACCCAATCGTAAATTTTAAAAATTATAAAAACAACATAAGCAAATGATGGCAGCAATTATAACCATTCTACGTTCCAATCTACTACTATGAAGAAAAGAAAAGGAATTACACTTATATTGCATCATGTTTGTAATTTTATCTATAATAAATTAAGGATGGGTTCCGCACGAGTTTACTCAATTTGGTCGCAATTGTAGACAGTAAATATGCGACTTAAACGACCTAGGTTCGAATATTATATCGCACAAAATGGATCTTAATCGGAAGTGTTGTGGATGAGTTGTTAAAGCCTGTATTAAGTGTGAGATCCGAACGATGAAAAACCGAGTCTAGGCTTTTCGAGAATTTATTCGGATGATCGGGCTCCACCCCATAAAATGGGTAGTCAGACTCCAATAGAGATTTCTTCATCACCCAAAAAACATAAAAATGGAGAAAAAAAGGAGTTACTTTAAAAAAAATGATCTATTTAATTAAATTTCAATTTTCGAGTCAAAATTACAAACAATATTAATTAAATTTTTTAAAAAAATTATAAAATTATAGTATATATTTTTATCATTTATATGGAATTAGAATTATATCCTTTTTAATTCTTTAATTTTATGTAACCGAAATCTTCTTGTCACATGAATCTAATTATTTATCATTAGAGAGGGTAAGCGTTTATGGAAGGAATTAAACTCACGACCTACTAATTTATTGTCCGACGCATATATCATTTAAGTTATAGCTCATTAATATATTAAATTAGTTATTTATTTCTTAAAACAAATGAAAACTAATTAGTTAATATCCAAATATTAGAAAACATAAAGATTTATAAAAATAAATTAAAGGAATGTGGACATAACGAGATACTCTCAAGTCACTATTCTATATTTTCAGAGAGTGGAATAAAAAATAAAAATAATTATAACTTTAACATAATATCATATATTAATAATGATCCAAAATAAAATTATAAGTATAAATATGAATATGAATTTATTAAGATTCGAACTAATGAGGAATATTTCAACATAAATACGGTTATATGGCAATTTATGGAGTTCCAAAAAGGGGTAAAAGAAAAGATTATTTACCCAAATGAGCAAGGTTTGCATGTTACTTGTCCCTCTTTCCCCTCCAATATGATCACACATTTTTAATCCTTTTTCTTTTGGCTTAAGGTCTGAAAAACTACCGACCTTTCAATTTTTTTTCAATTGCACCCTCAACTTGTAATTTCTTCAATAACACCCTATTTCGTATTTTTGACTTTCAATAGCACCCCGACCTTGTAAAACAATCAATTTTACCCTATTTTGTATTTTTGACTTTCAATAGCACCCTAAATCATCGAATTAAACTCATTTTTCAAAAACTTATTTGAATTTTTTTAAATTAAAGGACTTGTTTAAAAGTGTCCAAGTAGAAAAAAGTATGATTTCACCTTTAAATTTAATTTTTTTGAAAGTTTTCATCCTTATAATAATCAAATCATCTAACTTTTTTAATTTAGAGTGCTATTAAAAGCTAAAAATACAAAATAGGGTGCTATTGAAAAAATTACAAGGTGAGGGTGCTATTGAAAAAAAATTGAAAGGTCGGTAGTTTTTCAGACCTTAAGCCTTTTCTTTTAACATACTTTTATGTAATTACTCAACACTATCTACTAAAAAAAATAGTCATTTTTTACAAATTTACAACTGTTTTAATCTACTATTTTAAAATCCACAAATCATAATTTTTGGGTTGTGTGTGTCCTTTAGGTGGAGGAATACTTGTCACCTACTCCTTTTAAGTTCTCCAATTCTTCTTTTACTATTATTATTATTATTAAAACCTTTGATCTTTACTTGCTCTCTATATCTCTGAGCTTTCATCAATGGAGATACACAAATGCAAGCTCTGCACTAAGATTTTTGTTAATGGTAAAGCTTTGGGTGGTCACATGAAGTCCCACTTAGCCACGTTACCTCTCCCTACAAAAAAAACGACGACGACGACGACGATTCCCCATCATCATCACCAACTCGGTACTGAGTCAGCTTCTTCTTCGTATTCTTTATCTGCTAGTGAAGAAGAGGAAGATGAAGAAGAAGTTGAAGAGAAAGGTTTGGCTTATGGGTTACGAGAGAATCCCAAGAAAAGTTTCAAGTTCGCAGATCCTGAGTTTTCTTCTGTCGTCGTTGTTCAAGATAGAGAGAGCGAGACCGAGTCAAGAAACCCAACTCGTCGACGATCTAAACGAACTCGAAAATCGGGGTTTCTTGATAACCATCACAAACTGATTAACTTCGATGTCAAGAAACTTAAGTTCAACAACACAACTTCAGTTCTTTCGTCTCCGTTATCGCCATCTCCGCCGCCAGCGGTGGAGCCAGAGCCGGTAAGTTCCGTGTCAGACACTTCGGCTGAGTTAGAAGACGTTGCCATGTGTCTTATGATGCTTTCACGAGACGCTTGGCTGATCAGAAACAAAAATAAGGAAGAACGAGATCAAGCGGACGAGACGAAAAAACAGGAAATTATCGTGAAAGTCAGCAAGATTCGCGGCAAGTTCAGATGTGAAAAATGTAGGAAATTATTCCGATCATCGCAAGCATTAGTTTCGCACAAGAAAATTTGCTCTTTAAATGGAACAGAGTTGAGAAATATTAACAGCCATAGTAATGAAAGAATTTTTGAATGTCCTTATTGCTTCAAAGTATTCGGGTCGGGTCAGGCACTGGGCGGGCATAAAAGATCACATCTCATGGGCTCATCGGGAAATGCTTCTTCTGCCACTACACCGCCTGCCACCGCCGGAAGCGGGGTTTCTAAACTGATAGATCTTAACTTGCCGGCGCCGATGGATGACGACGACTACAGTGTGGTGTCCGATGCATAATTCAAAGTGAGATGGATCTAATTTTAGTTGAAATTACTTCAATTTCTGCAAATTTGATCAATTTTGTTTTGTTTTAGTTTTGGTTAAAGATTTTGGCAACTTAATTAATTAATTTCATTGAATGACTAACAAAAAATTACTACTAAATTGTTTATTGGACTTACCAACTGATCATTAAATGCAGAAGTGGAATTGATTGGTGAAGAGAGTATTTTGTTATTTGGTGTTAGTTTGGTGTGTGTGATGTTTTCATTAGTTCACGTGTTTTAGAACAGTAAAATTAAGTGTAGCTGTTGCTTATTCTAACAACTGCAAGTGAATAGCAAGCAAAAGTTTTTTTGCACTGTAAACTTGTTCTGCTTTAGGACCATTTTTTTTCCTATTTGGTTGCAATTTCACTTCATTTGATTTGAGTGTTCATTCAAAAGCTAAATTGCAATTTTCTTGGGTGTTCATCTTTTTCAAAGATGATTTCTAAGAGCATATATGGGTGTCACTTTTTTAAATTTCTTGTGGGTTGTGGATTGTAGGGGCGTAAAAAAGTCGAACCAAAGTGGTAAATTCGATTTTGGTTTTGTTTGATCCTATAAATCTTTCAATTGGTTTGATTTTTACTACTATATAAAATTTCAGTTAAATGTTAGTATAAATTGAATAAATGTTAGTATAAATTGAATAGAGAAAATCAAACAAAACGTAAGAAAATCAGTTGAATCAAAATGTACAATGTGCAATTTAGATTTTTTCACATTCGTATAAAGCGGATTTGATTAAAAAGGAAATTAGCATTCGGTTCATTTTGATTTAGTTGCACAATCATAGTGGATCATAGGAGTGAAACACAATTGAGTGATAGCACGAGCTTCTTAATACTGTTTTGAAAAAATATTAGAGATCGATCAAGTCGAATTTGACCTATTTGAGGCAACATTATATTCAATTTGAATATTTAAGATTAGACTAGAGTCTATTAGGAGAAATTTGTACCCTGTCATTCATAAACATAACCAGCCATTTTCAAATATTTCATACACATTTAATGATAATGTGCGAAGACTATGTTAAAACTTAGTGAATAGAATCTATTTAAAAATTTGTGATGGATTGATAATATGGATAGCTTGTGAGTAATGTAAAAATAAGTAGGAGTTGGAATTCTGTTAGTACGTCCTTGTTCTATTTTCCAGCTGTTGTTTATAAACTGTCTTGGCTTTTCATCTCATTATTATGCCAATTGTTTATTGAACAAAGGATCACTTTAGCCCCTGAACTTGGCACAAAGTATCAAAAACGTCAAAATTAGCAAAACGGGATCACTTTTACCCTGAACTTGTCAAAATTGGTACAAAAACCACCCTCCCCACTCTCACCTAAGAGAGTGAGATACACTCTCCAGCCCTAGGTGGTTTTTAAAGGCAAAAAGCTTAAAATGATCCTAACTTTATTAACTCATTTTAAATTAATACCAAATAATTAAAAACAATACAAATAAATCCTTTTCATTTTAAAACATTATATATCAAATTAATGTTAATTAAAAACATAGAGGACCATTTTGTAATTTTTACAAAAAAAATTATTTTTTTTTTAAAAAAAGAATTACCTCCGGCGAGGAGGAGCAGCTCCTCCTCGCCTGAGAAGAGGAGCAGTGCTCCTCTTCTCAGGCGAGGAGGAACTGCTCCTCCTCGCCTGCTCCTCGCCTGAGGATTGCTCCTCAGGCTGAGGAGCAAGGAGCAGATCTGCTCCTCGAAAAAACGAGGAGCAGATCTGCTCCTCGTTAACGACCCACCGCGCGGTGGGTCGTTCAAAACAGACCCACCGGTGGGTCTGTTGTTAACAGACCCACCGGAGGGTCTGTTATTAACAGATCCGACGTCGGGTCTGCTGCAAACAGACCCGACGTCGGGTCTGAAGTTCACAGACCCTCCGGTGGGTCTGTTAACAACAGACCCACCGTCGAGTCTGTGTTTACAGACCCGACGGTGGGTCTGTTGTTAACAGACCCACCGGAGGGTCTGTTGGTGGGTCTGTAACAACAGACCCACCGGCGGCGGGTCAAGAACAGACCCGCCGGTGGGTCTGTTTTTGAAGAACAGACCCGCCGGTGGGTCTGTTCTCCTTCAACGGATTGGCCGGAAATTTTTCCGGCCAATCTGTTGAAGGAATTAAAAAAAATTGAAAATTTTGCTATTAGGGAAAAGATTCAAAAAGATCCCTGATGTTATTTACTTTAATTAAAATTTAATTAGAATTAATTAGTATTTAAGTGTGATTAATTAGAGTTAATTATGATTTTTAGTAAACTCACTCTCCAATTAAGTGCCACGTCAGCACCGAGGGGGATTTTGAGCCGGTTTTGCCAAGTTCAGGGTAAAAGTGATCCGGTTTTCGCAATTTGGACGTTTTTGATACTTTGTGCCAAGTTCAGGGGGTAAAGTGATCCTTTGTTCATTGTTTATTTTACATTAGAATTGTACTTTGCAGGCTTTGTCTGCCTAGCTAGCTATTGCCTACATTCTTTTAAGTATTTTATTATAAGAAAAATAAAGTTTAAATCAAAAAATCTTTAAATTTAAAATTCAGTAACGTAATATATCTTATAATTAGAAATTCACTGTAAAATTTAAATTAAAGTGGAG
The DNA here is from genome assembly GCF_937616625.2 of Mercurialis annua. NCBI lineage: Eukaryota > Viridiplantae > Streptophyta > Magnoliopsida > Malpighiales > Euphorbiaceae > Mercurialis > Mercurialis annua. The sequence goes on along the minus strand of NC_065573.1, from coordinate 32,341,207 downwards.
ATAATCATAAAATTGATTAAAAGCATCACCTGAAAGGACGAAAACAACCTTAGGGAATTAATAATAGATGTAGTTTTAGTTTTACTTTTCTTGGGGGGAACTTGTGACTAGTGAAGAGAAAATGTCCAAAATAGCTTAATTTTCTCTGCATTGAAATGAACGACAAATCCGGGCAAAAGGAGGTACCAGAGCCATGCTATTCTTATCGAAGAATCAGTCAGATTTTTATTTATATAATTCCAAAAAGAATGGTATATGCAGGTGTTGACTACTTCAAGGACATTTTGGTCAATACATTTTTTTTATTTTTTTTGTAATCTGGGCTCCCGACTTTCTTGTTTCACAAGACTTAATGCATTTATATACATTGTGTGATTGTAAACCTAACCCGGGTCTTAATTCATCCAATTCATGTTCAGGACAATTCACGTTTTGTAAGTCGAATTTTCATAATCGACTCTATCGTTTGGGGAAAAAAAATTCCAATAACAAAAAAGAGGTGCTTATGAACAGTTAGGACTGATGGTGAGCCGGACGTGAGCAGATTCCGGCAGTTTTCGGTCGGAAACTACAAAATAAATTTGTATGGACTGATGGTGAGCCGGACAAGAGCAGATTCCGGCAGCTTTCAGTTGGAAACTACAAAATGAATTTGTATGGACTGATGGTGAGCCGGACATGAGCGGATTCCGGTAGCTTTCAATCAGAAACTACAACATGAATTTGTATGGACTGATGGTGAGCCGGACATGAGCGGATTCCGGCAGCTTTCAATCGGAAACTACAAAATGAATTTGTATGGACTGAAGTCGAATTTTTTTACATGTAAAGTTTAATTAAAAATTAAAGTTAAATTCACTCATAAAATATCAGACTTCATTAGTTGGGGATAAATTCACCAAGACAGTGGTATTTATTTTTACTTAGTTAATTTTTTCATTTTATTTTTTAAAAATTTGAGAGTATGCCTTTCATTTAATTAGAGAAATGACTTTTTAAAGTAAAATTAGATAAATTTTATTTTTTTAATTAAATTGATATAATATATAATTATATCACGGTATTTTTCTTTTCACGAGAGTAACGGCAAGTGAGTTCCACACGCCAAATTCCGTCCATTTAAGAATGTGAAAATTGGATTTTGCCAAGTAGAGGGAACCGAACGTAAATAAATTTGATATAGGAGTCTTCTGAATAAAATTGGTAAATTACATGGACCTCTGTATAAATTTTGCCTATTTTAAAATTATATAATTTTATTTTATTTCCTCAAAAAAAAATCAGGTGGTTCCTAACTGTTTATCTAACCTAAAATGACAGGGGCCAGGGCTTGGACATCCCAGACATGTACCCGGTTTATTGATGGAGCATACTGCAACTAACTTTTGATGCTTTAGGTTGGAAAAAAAAATGTGTTTTAAACATTTAATTGAAATCTTATTTTCCAAAAAATACGTTTAAGAAATTAAGTAACTCTAATTAGAAACAGACAATACACTCTCTCTCTCTCACTAATTATCCTCTCCCTTCATCTTAAATTTTTTGAAGATGGGAAATATGATTTTTCCGGTTATAATCGGAAAATCATCTTCTTTTTGTCCATAAAACTATTTTTGTAATTTTTAATTTTTAATTCAATAAATCTTCTTTAAAAATATATTTTACTTTGGTATTTTCTTCAAAATTTAATAAAATTTATAAGGTCTTGTTCTTCTCTTATGAAACGATTTTTTAGATCTATCGAGAATCATTCGTACTTGTTCGATCTTTATATTCAAGTTCTTGTAGATCTAAATTTTGGGAGATTTCTAAATCTAGCTTTCTTAATTTATTTGAAGATGATGATTGAAACGTACTAAGTTTCAACGGATCAAGCGGATCGTCCTTTAAATCGGAAGAAGGAGATCAAAATCTCCGTCCAACGGAACTTTATTCGTTGTTGTGTTTAGTTTGCGGGATTCATGTTAGATTTCTTTTTTATTTTCAATTTAATCTTTTACTTATATCTTGAGTTGTTGACTTTTATTTGGTTGTTCAAATTTTGAAAGATCATATAGGAAATTATTGTATAATTTTTATCTTTTTGTATTGTAATCTTCATCGATGGATCCATATTTGGGAAAAAGATAACTCTAATTGAAGAGTTTGAACTTGAAAAATTACAAACCTAAAAACAATTGCTATATAAATCGTGTCACAAATATTTGGTTAAGGCAGTTAATATATATATATATATATTGGTAATTTTATGAGCTGTCTTGAATGGGTCCCAAATATAGTTACGACACATTTAAATTTTCCAAATTCAGACTAATTCTCACTCGAGTATATTTCGAACTCGCGACCTTACTTAAATTAGGAGAGCGCCTTAACAACTCATCTACGCCTTAAAATTTCTTTTATATATTTATTTGTAGTTACATTACGGCAACACTATTGGCTTGTGTTTTTGTTGATATTTAATAGGATTATTGTTATTAAATATTTTCATCTTTAACGTCTTTTTCTTTTTTTGATTTAAGTATAATTTAAAAACCAACTAATCTCGCATTTTAACATTTTCAAATTTTTCGTCTTATTATCCGGTTGTCGTTTTATATGTTATTTACCTTAAAAATAATGTTATGTTGACCGTTTGAATAACCAAAACGATATCATATAAGACCTTTTAAGCTATATATGTATCATATTATGAAAAGTTGAAATATATGATGCCATATGTTTTTAGATTATGTTCAAATAAAAAAAACGCAAAAGATGAAAACTTTATGACAATTATTATATGTATCACAAATTCATTTTGCTCATTCAACTTGACACAAGTGATAAATATGATGAAGTTAATAGCTCTAAACAAAAATATTTTTTTTAAAAAATCATTTTACCTTTCAAGAACGGACCTAGAAGAGTTAAGCCTGCACGGCCGCCCTTGCTCTGGTGATCAACAGTCGTGAAGGGGGTAGTCCATTTGATTTTATTTATATAACTATATAATAACTATATTAAAATGTGTATTTCTATGTTATCTACAATTTATAAGTCATCAAAAGGAAACTGACAAGTCTACAATAAGTAATTTTTTTTATTATTGTTATTTTTAGGTAAATTATTGTTATTTATTTATTAAATGGTTTTATATACTTTTAGTTTATTATTTTAAATTTTGGCCCTTAATCTGAATTTTGGTTGGCCAATGTTTCAGCTACAAATTGTACATGACGCTCCAATAAATTTCTACCACCTTAACTTCAATTTGTATATAATATTTAATTATTTACTGTCACTTTAACTAAAGGGATAAAACGAAATAAAATATTTAAATTAACTGTTTATTTTTTGTAAAGGCTACAGTTTTAAGTGTTTTATTTAAAGCATGAGAATAGTTTTATTTGATTTTCCGTATTATATTGTTGAATTAATCAAATTCAATTTTTCTCGTTCGATCTTCGTAGAGCAAAATATACCTTCGTTTTTTTAAGAGTTAACTCCATATAAAATCACCACATTTACATGTTTTTTCATTTTAATCACGTCCTTTAAAAAGTGTCAAATAAAATCACCACCTTTTATTTTTTTGCAAATCTATCACGAATGTGAAAATTCGGTGTATCTTTATTTACTCGACAACCGGAATCAATAAAAAAAGAATAAAAGGAGTGTATTTTGTGTGTTAATAGGGCATTAGTCATATTAAAATATTTATTTGGGAGGAAAAAGACATCAAATTTTACTCATCGATGATAGATTTGCAAAAAAATGAAAGGTGCTGATTTTATTTGACATTTTTTAAAGGACGTGATTAAAATAAAAAAACGTGTAAAGATGGTGATGTTATATGGAATTAATCTTTTTTTTAATATCTTGTTTTACGTGGATGGCAATATGCATACTTGCTTTGGTTTTGAACAAAGATCAAACGACAAAATCAAGTAAAGGAAAAAAAAGTTTGTCTCCTTTGACAATCCTTTTTATAATTAGATGTTTAGTACCATCTAATTCCTTAGTTAAACTATATGATCATTACACATTTTCTTGATATGTCTAATTCCTTTTTCTGTTGTAAAGGCCAAAAATCATTGCACATTTCATGATGTAACTTCTAATTTCTACTCCTCTTTTTTCGACATTTTTAAATGTCATTACTAGCAAAAAGGAGGTCGCGGCAATTTTCAATTTCTTCGTGATATATCAACAAAGGTTGTCATCTTTATCAAATTTGGGTTTTGCCCAATTCATCCATTTTTAGAAGCCTTATATATTCGAGCTTGTTGAATTTATGTTAACAATTTTTTTTTATTTGGCCAATTTTGAGTTTCGTTATAGCATCATCATTTTGTCATTCTTAGCTCCAAACAAAAAAAAAATCATTTTCTCATTGATATTATTAGTGGCGTGGATCATTCGGTTCGGTAACCAAAATGAACCGAATAACCCGTATTCAATTTTGTTCGTAAATTTTCAACCAAACTGTAACCAGATTTCTTATAAACTGATTGTAAATGAACCAAAAAAACTTCGTTTGTCTAGTTGTTTCATTAACTGAATAATTTCATTTCAATAATATTAATTATCAAAGTATAATAATACATTAAATTTTTCATCAAAAATAATAATAAATTAATTTAGTGGTATTTTCTTATTAATTAATAAATGCATTTCAATTATGTTAGTTTCTTATGGCCGGAGGAGGCTGAACGGCGGTGGGAGGCGGAGACGGTAGTTTTTCGACTTCCGGGCAGATTTTGCGGCAATTCTGGCGGAATTAACTCAAGCGAACTACGTGGGTAAGATCCCGACTCTGAATAGATGTGTTCTGCAATTTCTCGACCCGAATTGACGCTGGCAATGGCGGCACGTGGGCCACACAATCCCTCCGCAGCGTCGGCGGTAGTCCGGTCTAAAAAATATATTTTTATATTTTATTTAAATATAAATTATGTCGACTATTTTTTTCTAAAAAGAGCTATATGCTAATTATACATATGTTGTGAGATAAAAGTTATCGAAGTTATTCGTCAAAAAAAATCACCAAAGTTTTAACGGGTTTTAAATAATTTCCTAAAATTGGATAAAGTGAACCCCGTGCATAATTTAGCGGTTATTGTGATAATTTATAAGTTAGTCCTCGAATTAGGATTACTAATTTTGTAATGTTAATAACGTGTGTTAATACATTATTAATGTATAGATCTAACGAGCACAATCTCGGGATTAGGACAGCAACGAATAAATATTTGGAATAAATAAGCGCTGTGAGTACACGTTATTACTTTTAAATATTTGAAAAGTAGGCTACTTTCTAGGGGTATTTGCAAAACAAATCCTAATTTTCACTTTTTAACGATTTAAATCTAACGTTAAAAATGTTATAAAACAAATTTTAACCTTTTCAGTTCTTGCATTTTGTAGCCCAGACTGTTTTCCAGCAATTATTTGGTATAATATGATATTGGCAAAACAAACCATATTATTGCCATATTAAATCCCAACGTTTTAAAAATTTTGCAAATAAAATCTCAGCTTTTTGCATTTTTGTATTATATAATCTAAAAAAGATGACAAAATGACCAGAATTCAAAATGAGACTACAAAATGCGAAATTTGGAGATATTAGTATTTATTTTGAAATGTTTTAAACGTTAATTTTAAATCGCTAAAAAATGAAATATTAGAATTTATTTTGCTTATACCCTTACTTTTCTACATATGTTATAGTGCAACATGAATATATTGTTATGTTTTGAAATATGTGCATATGCATATAATTTGAAACATGTCTTGGTTGATATGTATGTGGCAATATGTATGTTATAGATTAAATTGTGGTCCATGGTATAATGCCTAAGGTCTAAGAAACGAGAGCGACATCGCGATACGAATAGATTACATCGGTTGGTTGTACTATTGATGTACAAGCGAATAGATTAAATTGGTTGGATGTGCTATCAGTGTCAAGCAATTAAAATAGATCGGTTGATTGTGCTATTAGTCTCATGCGACATGAATAAAATAGATCGGTTTTACTTTGCTATCAGCCTGAAGTGATTAAAATGAATCGGTTGGCTATGATATCGTTGTTTAAGCGGGTGAAATTAAGAAGTACTGTTTATTGATCAAGGAATACGATCATGTCATGTTACTAGTGAGTTCATGCATAAAATATTTTCAAAGCCTTTCGAGATTTCAGGAAATGTGTTTAAAACGTTGTATGTTTTATATAATATATAATATTTATTTGTAATATTGTGAACACACTCAATTTTATATTGATTTCGTTGTTCCTCCAATTTTTCAAAAAAAGTGAAGTCAATTTTAAAAACACATTTCCTAATGTTTTATTCCTCGAAAGTCTTATTGCAAAAAGATTTATGGTATGAAGATTTTATTCTAGTTCCGCGGCATTTTTCGTGTTTGACCTTATTACTAAATGGTGTATATATATATATATATATATATAGAGAGAGAGAGAGAGAGAGAGAGAGAGAGAGAGATTAATGTCACCATATAGCACAAATTTTCGCGTTTTTTCCGATTCAAATATAAACTATACAACGTCTCAACTAATAGCACAACTTTTCCTTATGTGACATATATAGTATAAATATTTAAAACGACGTCATTTTGGTCGTTTGTACGACCAAAAACGACGCCAGTTTACAAACAAAAAATCAGAATATAAAATGCATATCGAATATACAATAAAAAATTTGAAAAGATTGTGTTAATAGCTAAGACACCTTTTAGTTTGTGCTTAAATCGAAAAAATGCTAAAAATTATGCTATATGGTGACATTAATCTTTTATTTATCGATTATTTGGACTCGAGCAAGTTGTATTGTGAGGCAGAGTTGGAGTGTTGTCCCCAATTTTTACGGTTTGTTATATGTTTATTTATTATTTTCTTTAGATTTATTATGGATTTTGAAACTATCAATAACATTTTCTAGTGCCGGTCTCGTTACAAAAATTTGGATCGTGATTGATAGATTGATAAAAAAATTATAATTAAATTGACTATAAAATTAAAATATATAGGATTGAGATTCTCTCAAATTCAAATGAATTTAAGGGGGCCATGTTCACGATTTATACTGTTCATTGTAATTGATTAAATGAATTTAAGGGAATCCCGATTCAAATATATATTAGTTCATCACCACTGGTAAGTTGAAGGGATATATTACCACTTAAATTCATTAACACGGTATTCTTAAGTCTAACTTAAATTCATTAACACGGTATTCTTAAGTCTAACGACTATATTGACTAACAGCTAACTTTTTTTTTTTTTGGAGAATGACTAACAGCTAACTAAACCGACTTCTCAAACTCTAATAGTAAAATAACAAACTCTAGCAACTAAAATAACAAACTCTAGCAACGAATATAACAAATTTCACAATCACAACTAATCTTGGTTAACTAAGAGTTAATATTTATCCGGGTTAGTATTACTTTTTATAATATTTTTGAAAAAAATATATTTTAAAAATAAAAAATAATTTTTTTAATTTTGCTCTAATTAATTTTCCAATTTAAATTTTTTTATGTCACAAATTTTATATTATTTACTTATTTTTTTAATTTATTTTGTACTGATGTCTATATTGGAAAAGGGATAATTTATATTTAAAAAAAATTGATTTATTTTAAAATTTAAAATATTATAGATAAAATATGAGATAAAAAAAATAAATTTGTCTCTTTACGTGTGAAGAGCCAAATTCACTCACTTTTTAAAATTTAAATTATAAAGAGTCCATTAATTGGACTTTTTTTTATAAAAGTCTTTAAAATAAAGAGTTTAATATATTTAAAGAGTATATTAGAGATGTTCTAACAAGACTAATAATTGATTAACTTATCTTAACCAATCATTTAATTGATTAAAATAATGAATGTGAGCTTGCTATAAAATAGTCAATTTAGTCTTTTCTTTTTAATAATTAAATTATAATATCACAAAATAATTGTTATCTTTTCAACACATTTTTTTAGTATATAGTATGAATTTTTATATAATTATCACTAGAGACTCAAATTTTGTTTAATATTTTCAAAATATTAAATAATGTTAAATATATTAAGAGTAATTAAATTAAGGGCATAATAAATAGTTTGTTAATAATTGTCAGTTTGACTATAATTTTTAATCATCTTATAACACTACACCACACACAGCATTTAGTGGCATTTTTTTGGGGCTGCAGCGGCATTTATAAATGCCACTATCATTTTTACCGGCATTTGTACAAATGCCTTTAGTTCCAGTGTCGTTAAAGGTTTTAGTGGCATATAATGGAGGTGCTGGTATTGTCACGTATAAATGCCAGTAAAACTGAAGTGTTATAGTGGCAATAAATAATGGCATTTCTAATTGCCACTAAAGTTAGGTTTTATTTCTTTTTAAATTAAATAAAAAATCTTTTAATGACATTTAAAATTACCATTAAACATAAATATTATATCTGCAAATACCATTGAAATTATGAAATTTAACTATTTTTCATAAATTAACAATATTAAATGCTATTAAAATCACAAATATATTAATTGAGTTTTAGTTTATTCACATTTTTATTCTTATTAATACAAAAAAAGAGAAGTAAAATTAAAATGATCAAATTACTAGTGTATAATTATTTTTAATAATAAAAAATGTACAAAGTCTACAAATACAAAATTATCTAACTTTTCATCATTGATAACTTAAAACAACATTATTTTAGTTTGTAATTGGCAAGCTTTGTCTGCTTCTAAATTGATGTAGCTTGAATCTCCGTTCAAATGTTAAAGTTGCTTTTCCAAACGAATCCTTAATCCACTCAGGCATGTTATAACTAAACAGACAAACCAACTCCTCTGAGCAAGATGCATCTGACCAGTCCGATGTAGATATACTCTTTCGAGCTTAAAACACCGGAAGCAATAAGAGATCTACAACTAAGCTGTGCAAAGCTACAAATAAGAAACAGAACAGAAAGAGCCATGAACAAAACCTTATACTAAAAAAAGTAAAATAAAAAACTAGTTCATCTTTTAAATCACTACTGAAGAGTGATTAAGTATTTGTGATCTTTTTTCTGTAACATCTTGTTCAACTCATCCATAACTCTATATCATAATCTTTGGAAATGTAAGTTGGGGTTTGAATACTCCAAATGTTTAATAATACTGAAGAAACACAATGAAAAAACGTTTATCAAGTTACGTAGTAGAATACCTTATCCATGTCTGCTGCAATGCTCAGAGATAAAGAATTAGGAAGCTCGAAGTCCCCAATCTACAACACAAAATAATTATGAGAGTAAACTAACAAGAATTGATTTTCATCTTTAAGTTTTTCGCAAAAACACAACATTTACATAAAATTTACTAATCTAATAAATTTGTCCTGAAATTTCCTAAAGAGAAAAACTTTAAGCTTATTTTATAAGTAGCCTATGATTAATTTAGGAATATATAAGAAAATGTGATTGTGCGTATTAATAAACTAAGAAACGATTCTGGTTAATGTTTAAACACAATAGTAATAACAATTTCTGACCAACGAATTGTAACTTCATCAAACTAAATCATGATTAAGTACATCAATTAAAATATGAGGGTGAAACCACTTGTCAACCGCTGTTGTAAAAGTCGCTGCTCTAATAAGAGAATGTGCATCACTGTTGGTAGATCAGTGCATAAAAAACACATTAATATTTGATAATTCCTGCAACAACAATCTACAATCATTAATCAAGCAAATTAAACGAGAATAGTCTCCAATTTCTGTTGAAGCACGTCCACTACCACTCAACAATATGTACCAATGACCAGTCTTTGGTTATAACATCCAAACACTAATAACAAATAAATAAATACATGCTGGGTTGTTCTTATAATTTGTATATTCATTGCCCAATAAACAAAAGTAAAGAATTTTACTTTTAGATCAAAATATTATAAGAAATACATGTAAGTTTAATTGAATTCGTATATCACAGTTAATTGATTGAAAGCACCATACCCAAGTGCAAACATAAAAATTAGAGAAGAAAAATACCTCATAATCCACAAGGACGTCAAACAATTAGGGCGCTCTAGGAATACAGATGGTTTTACAGTTCTTCAAAGTAATTAAACCCTAAATTTTTTGTTTTTAAAAGTGGAGGGAACCAAAATTCTAAAACAAAAATAAGGAGGGAACCAAAATTCTAAACCAAAAATAAGGAGGGAAATCAAAATAATCTAATTATGATTTTAAAAGAAACGAAATTACAGCTCCTAAATAGCAATAATTGTGGCATTTATTTAAAAAGCCACTAAATAGACTTTTTAGTGTCAATTAATATAAATGCCATAATAAGTTTCGAACTTTTAATCCATCTTATATTTTTAGTGGTATTATATACAAATGCCACTAATTAAATGCCAGAAAAAGCTATATCTCTTGTAGTGTAATTTTTTTTATAAGCTTGTCAACATTCGAAATCATTTCAATTGATCGAATTTAATTTATACATATAAATTAAAATTTAAAAATACATAAAAAAGAAAAAAGAAAATTACAAAAAACCTAGAAAAAATTTAAACTAAAGATAGTAATCTTTGAGGGATGGGAGCAAAAATTATTATTATTTTAACACAAGAAAAGGAATTTTCCGTATTCTTTTCTTATGTCAAAAACTAGGAATACGGATAAAAATTATTTCCTAGAATCCTTTGTTCTCCCTCATTTAACCTTTGCTTTTCCGCTTATTTATCTTATTCTTATGCTTACTATTAAAAAAAATCTAAATATTTGTATATCAACTTATTGGTCTTATGGTATATCTCAGTATAAAGAGCGAGACAAAAAATTTGTATTTGTTTATAAACTCTCATGACGGACGGGTAATACCCAAAATAGCTATTTATAATATTATGCAATTTGTGCGACTAAATGTACAAATTATTATTTTTATAAAACCTGTTTGTTTCATGTTATATGAAGTAATTAATAATCCGATAGTCGCGTAAATTACTGCTATAAATATTATAATTCGCAATTTGATAATGCTTATTTGAAAACTAAATGATTTGATAACTCCAGTTATATTAACGATTTGATATCTCATCTTTTTTTACCTTACTTTTAATTCTATGAACAATTTGATATAAAAATCAAACATAAGGCTGTAGTTATTTACATAATAAAAAATGAGGTGATAAGTTATTTAATTTTTAAACAAAATATAACAAACTGTAAATTATAATATATGGAGGATTTTTCACAATAATACTCCTACTATTTAAAAACTTATTTTTTTATTAAATAGATTTTTAGCTAATAAAGATTCCGTTCAACTCAACACATGTTTTGCGTATAACTCATTGCGTGTTACCTCAAAAGAAAAGAAAAAAACTCATTGCGTGCGGTGCTACGTTGCATTTTCAAACAAATCCTTCACACTACAAAAGCTACAGGTGCGTTCATTTGTTTCAAACAATACCCAATTAGTCGAACGAAAGTTTCTCTTTTTTCCTCAAAATGAACCAAATTAAAAATTTAAAAATCTCAAATTAAACCAAATCGACCGGTTAGTTTGGTTATCCCAGTTCAATCTACATTAAAACTTACTAAAATTTTATAAGTCTAGAACGAAACTGAATTTAAAAAATCAATTTTTTTATAACATCTAACCAAATTGAGCTGAATTTTTTTAGTTCAGTTGGTTCACTTTTTGTAAAGCCCTACTAAGAGCGTTATTAGAAGTGAGTATTCGATCGGTTTGTTATAAGCGAACCTAATTATTCTTACCAAATTGCGTATACGTACGTTGAGTAACTAAACAAACCGAATTAACCAAATCAATCACTAAATTAATCATATCATTAAAATTCAAAACTGAACTGACGAAATAAATCGGTTAGTTTGGTTAATTCGGTTAAACTGATAAAGATATAAAAAACGATTATAAAAAGAAATGATTAATTTTGGTTAACTAAAGTTTTAAATTTCTTAACTATCACTGGACTATTATTTTTTCAAACTAAACCGAGCCGATTAAATTATTGGATTGATCAAAAACCTTTAACCGAGTTAACCGAAATAAATCCGTTGATTCGGTTTGGATTAATATTTGCTCACATCTGTAGACTATATATAAGAGAGATCATCAAGCTACATTGAAAAACATCATACCTACATTTCTACAAATCTCTTATTTCCTTTTTCTTCTTTAAATGGAATATTCACATTCTTCCATTGAAGCTCTAGTTCAAGATGTCAAGGAAAACATTTTCCTAAACGTGGACCCTTATACCCTTATTGCTACTTCTGCTTACGAGACTGCATGGTTAGCCATGGTTCCTAACAATTCTGACCCTTCACACCCCATGTTCGATGGTTGCTTGAACTGGGTGCTCACTAACCAGAACCAAGATGGGTTTTGGGGAGAGTGTGATGGCCATGGCGAGCCCACTATTGAGTGCCTTACTGCTACTATCGCCTGCATGGTTGCTCTCAAGAAATGGAACGTTGGCCAGAAATTGATTGGCAGAGGTAAATCAATTGGGTTATTAGCTATTATGCTACTAAATTTGAACCCTAGTTTCGATTTGGTACCGAAATCTTAATATCTATTAAATTGATGATATGAATTTAATTTATATTTCAAATGATGATTTTTTTGGTAAATTACTAAATTTAGAGTGATGTACAATGTTGATGTGTTATATGATAAGGATATCTCTGAATGCCGCATCGGCATACATTTACACAAATTTTTCCAAATAGAAACATATAAGTATGGGTATACATTCGGTTCAAAGCAAACCGAATTAAAAATTTAGCTATTTTTAAAATCGAATTGAATCAAAATTTTCAAACTAAATAAAACTAGTCGGTTATGTTTATTGAATTGGCTCATTTGTTTGGTTATTCAAATTCCATTTGTACGAAAACTTAATTGAAATGTTTAAAACCAAACCTAATTTTTTTAATATCAACTCAATTTTGAATTGTCGGTTCAATTATTTAGTTTGATTCGATTTTGCATACAGTAGACCCTTTAATAGTTAATATTAAATAAGTTAATAATTATAATAATTAATAGAAAATTGAAGGAACCAACTTCGTTCCACGTCGAATAATTAATAATTCTATTATTTAATAATTAATAAAATTTAAAATATATTCTACATGAATATTAGTTATAAGATAGATTTTTTTAAAGAAATATATAACAGTTGATGATTTATTTTGGGCAACATTAACCTTGATTCATAAGATGGAAGCTGAGATACCAGCAAATTATGATTTTCTTGTTCATTTGAAAAAAAATTCAAGGAAAGTTATTAGATGAACAAGTAAAAGCAAGTGAAGTATTTTTAAATAAAAAAATGTTAAAAATTATTTTACTCTATGAATACAATTTTTTGATAATTATTTTTTGGTTCAATATCAAATTGATACTTTTTAACCTCAATATAAAATTATTTTTTTGAATTGAGTGATTGTGAAGTGTATTTAGTTGGATTTTTTATAATATAATATCAATATTAAATTTACGAATGTAGATGATTTAAAATATATTTTATAATTTTATAATTTTTCTATATAAATTGGAGTCTCTCACTGATTAATAGCTAGTAGGTTATTGACCGCAAATACTTTATTTATGAAGTAATGGATGAGTATGCACACATATTTCAGGTATGGCTTTTATTCGAGCTAATGCAGAAAATATTGTGGAAGAAATTTATGATTCGCATCCTCGTTGGTTTGCCATTATATTTCCCGCAATGCTGGGGTTAGCACATGCAAATGGCCTAGACCTTCTCATGCACGTATTCAATGAAAGGCAAGAAATTTTTGAATGGTATTTTTCCCTAATTAAACTGTGTGAGTATTATATTTCTTTTGGCTAAATCCATTTAGAGGCCCTTATACTATATCATTTTTATTCAAAAAGTCCTTGTACTATTGTTTTGTTCTTTAGATCCCTCTATTTATATAATTTTTGATTTTCAGATCCTTTTTTAGTTTTCGCCAATCCCTCTACTTACAATTTTTTTGTTCCTCCAATCCCTCAAAAGGACCTGAAAATCGGAATTTTGCTAAGTACATGGACCTAAAAAACAAACAAATAATATAAGGGCTTTTTGAACAAAAATGATACTATAATATAAGGTCCTCTTCATGGGTTTATCCTATTTCTTTTGGTTATCGAAAATATCATTTCGTTTCAGAAGTCAAGTTATTTTTTAATTTTAAGTATAAGATTGAAGTTGTTATTAAATTATACATTTAATTTCAAAAAAGATACTATTAAACTGTAAATTATACTTAAAAAATATATTAACTTTTAAAATGATAATGTCCTTAAACGTTGAATATGTCAATAAATTGGTATAGTTTGTCGGTGAAACAAAACGGCAATTTTGAGAAATAAAAAAAAAATACACAACACCCAATTTATAATTAAGTAAAAAAGTTTGTAAATCATAGTGTTTAAGACGGATTAGGATTTCCTCAAATTCATTTCAACTTGAAGGGGTTATTGTTTACGATCTACACCATTCATTGTAAAATGTATGATATGTAGATCAATTTAATTAAAATTGTACTTTTTTTGATATTCACCATCCATTTAATAATAAATGGTGTGGATTTACAGAACATGACCCTTTAAGCTGAAATGAACTTGAGGAAATTCCAATCCATTTAATTATACTCTTAAACTACATATATAAAGAAATGTGTTTTACAATTTCAAAATAAACTTTCAACTTCCACATATTAAAACACAAATTACTAATTTTTTTAGAAATCGAAACACTTAATATATGTATATATTATCATATGACATTATTCCAGTCTCCACATTAAATTTTTTATCGTAAAAGAATATGTATGTTTAAATTGCCGAAACTAAAAGTAACAAAACATATTTTTTCAATATAAAAAAAAGAATTCAATAGTTTTTTTGTATTAAAATAATAAAACACGTTAAAATTTATAATTTTTTCTAAATTACTTTAATTTATATATACCTGAATTTTGAAAATATGTGCAGAGAAAAACTTGTGGACGAGCGGTACCATTACCCTCCATTGCTCTCGTATTTGGAAACGCTGCCACTTCAGAATATTGACAAAGAAGATGTCGCCAAGAATTTGTGCAATGATGGATCATTATTTCAATCTCCTTCTGCTACAGCACAAGCTTTTATGGTTACTGGAAATAAAGAATGTTTGGCTTACATGCAATCTCTGCTCCAAAAATGCTCTAATGGAGGTCTGATTTCCATAGTAAATTTGTTCATATTTTTTTAAAAAAACTATGAGCAGTGTCCCAACTTTTCCAAACTTACTATTTCAACGTCTTATCTTTTATTTACTTTTAAATTAATATTTAATTTTTAAAAATAAATCAAACAATTCTAATCATTTTCATTACTGATGGATAAGCTAAAAACATAAAACCAATTATATTTTTTATTACCAGTAAAAAAATATACCTAACCTTAAATTAAAAAATATAGCACTTGTTTGATATTTTTTTAAAATGTTAAAAAAATAAAATTAAAAAATATCAGATACTAAAATAGTAAATCTAAAAAAATCCAGACACCATGCATGATGCATTAATATATTTTAGGCCTAATTATTTTTTCAATCCAAACTTTTACACTTTTTATCAATTACAACCAAATCTTTTAATTTTTACAATTATATCCAATTTGAAAGTTTTTTTTTTGCAATTGTAACTAAAAATTTGAGTTTTATTTGTTTAAATCCAAACATTTGTATCTTCAATCAATTACAACCAAATTCTAAAAAAGTTTCTAACTTTTAAAAAGAGTTAATCTAAATTTTTGGTCACAATTGATAAAAATTGAAAGGTTTAGATTTAAAAAAATAAAATTTAAAGTTTTGGTCCTTTCAAATTGGACAAAATTGTAAAAATTAAAAAGTTTGATCGTAATTGATAAAACACGCAAATGTTTGTATTTAAAAGATGGTTAGGCCTATATATATTTTATTCCTTTACTTACTAGCTTTTTAGAATATAAAGTTAACTATAGGATCCATAATGCATGTACCAATTAAATATTGCTTGCGAAACAGTTCCACCAACGTATCCCATTGATGAGCAGCTGATAAAGCTTAGCATGGTGAACCATATACAAAAGTTAGGTTTGGCTGATCATTTCAATCAAGAGATTCAACAAGTATTGGAACAAGTTTACAGGTAATTAAAATTTATGTATGATCATTAATTGCTTAACAAATTTAACTAAATTTTAATTTGATTTATATTAGGGATTACATGAATCAAGACTTACGACCAAAACCAACCAATTCAGTGGCATCCAAGTTATATAAAGACTCACTGGCATTTTGGCTTCTACGTATGCATGGATATAATGTATCACCACGTACGTATTACGCGTAATTGCCAAATTGAGTTCAGTAATTAGTTTGATTAATTGATTTATTTTGGTTATTAATTAATTATTGTTTTTATCAGAGATGTTTTGCTGGTTTTTACATGATGAGGAAATTCAACATCATATTCAAAAGAATTGTGAATTTTTTTCAAGTGCAATGCTTAATGTTCACAAAGCAACCAATCTTATGTTTCCTGGGGAATATGAACTTGAAGAGGCTAAATTGTTTTCAAGAACTTTACTTGAGAAAGGCATACCAATGGAACCCAGAATTCAAAAGAATTATCCATTCGTTAATTTCCATAATGTGGTAAATAATTCGCCTTGACAAAGAAATTAATTAAAAAAAGATATTTTAGATAAAGGTTTCTTTAAAAGAAATTTTGTAGTCACCAAAATTACAGTGTTTATACACACAACGGTAACTGAATTTCAAATGTTTTCATTTAGATAACTAAACATATATATCATGTCATTTAAAAGTTAGCATCCACATAGTTTGATAGAATATTTTACAGCTTATGATATGACAAATACTCTCTTTTTTGTCGTCCACATAAATAAGAATACACACGGAAAATAATTTTGCTATATTTCTTCACTTGAAAAAAATGTTTGGATTACTGAAAGAAAACAAAACCGGTCAAAAAATAGCTTACAAAATTCTACGAAAATTTAGTTTGAAAATTGTTTAAATGTATTTTATATATATATATATATACAGATCAAGCATGAGTTAAGGTTTCCATGGCTGGCTCGACTAGATCACCTCGAACACAGAATGTGGATCGAAGAAAAGAATAATTCAGCTTCATGGATGGGGAAAGCCTCCTCCGTAAGGTACATAACTCTTGCAAAAGCATTTTTAATAAAGATTAATTATAAATAAACAAATTTTATCGTATTTTATAAGTACGCATTGATTCGAATTAAAAGTATGCTTTCTTTTGGATTCAGGTTTTCAATCTTTCACCATGACAAGCTAATGAAACTTGCAATAAAACAATACGAATTTCGGCAATCTATTTACATGAACGAATTGGAGAAACTAAAAAGGTAAAAAATTACAACTAGTTATTCTTAATTAGAATTAAACAAATTTATTATGTTGTGCTGAGTATAATTAATAGCATATTTTCGGACAGGTGGTCGAAATTTTGGGGTTTAACTGAAATGGGATTTGGTAGAGAGAAAACAACATATTGTTACTTTGCAACTGCTGCAAGTGCTTCACTGCCTCATGATTCGGATGTACGAATGATGGTTTCAAAGAGTGCAATAATTATCACTGTTGCTGATGATTTTTATGATTCGGAAGGTTCTTTGGATGAATTGGAAAAATTGACGGATGCAATTCAAAGGTACATATAAATATTTACTTGTAGGGTTAAATATCTGAGTGGTTCCTAAACTCTATTGTATGTTTCAAATTGATATCTAAATTTTGACTTGTGTCCTTTTGTTAGTATTATATTTTTAATTTTCATTTCAACTGAATGTATTAGTGTTATTCAACCAAATTTAGTTGATATATATATGACAACTGGCTGCAATATATTTTTAGAATTTATTGCGACAACAGTTGACATATTATCTTATTCTTAAAGTGACTTCTTAATTGATAGTATTACAAATTATTTCAATAACATGTTTCAACTGCTTTGTTACATCAAACTAATTTAGTCAAAAATTATCGAGGTACTTTTGGTTGAAATAAAAATATTAAAGATCATATATTAGAAAATATAAATTAAATTAAGGTACTAATTCTTTTCTTTGTCAATGAATTTGACAGATGGGATGGTAAAGGATTGCGTGGTCACAGTAAGACTATTTTTAATGTTCTTGATAATCTTGTAAGAGAAATGTCAGAAAAATACTTAAAAGAACATGAAACCGAAGATATAACGAACAATCTTCAATTTATAGTAAGCTTTTACTACTTTTACTTCATACATTAAACTTTTTTACAGTTATTAAATTATAGGCTTAATTACGTATTAAATCACCACCTTTGCACCAAGTTGCAAAAATAGCTCAACCTTTAAAACGTGTCATTTATGGACATCACCTTTCCTTTTTTTTCAATTTCATCACCGAATAAAATTCCGGTCATGAATTGCTGAGCTGGATACATGTGTCCTACGTGGCGTGACATGAAGGACTGCACATATGAAACTCACCGTTTCACATGTGGAATTTGTTTTCCCCAAAACTGCTGCGTTTTTATTTCTAAATGAAGGAACCAACACACTAAACTTAAAGAACCCTAAACTGAAACAGAACAAAATCACTCTAAACCTAATTCTGTATCATCATCGATGAAGAACCCTAAACAAAATCACTCTAAACCTAATTTCCCTAACCCGTTATGAACCCTAATTTGTCCAACCCACTCTGAACCCTAATTTCTCCAATCCACACTGAACCGTAATTTCTCCAACCCACTCTGAACCCTAATTTCTCTAAGGTACGTCGTCTGTTTCGTTTTTCGTTTTTATAAATACGTCGTCGTGTTTAAGGTTTTCTATTTCGTTTTTGACCGTGTGTGTTTGTCTGTACTGGAAACCTAAAACCTTGAACATCTCTGTGTTTGTCTTCAATGCGCGTGTTTTGCTCGTCCTATTTGCTCTTGTTATGTTAGAGTAAACGACATCTAGGTTATTCCATTAAAGACACTTTGCTTAGGCTGTTTGTTTCATTTTTGATAGGCTGTGTGTTTCTTTTTTTAGGAAAATATTGTTACTTCGTCGATGTATAACATGGTAGAGTGTAATATTTTAAGGAAAATCAATAATGTTTCATTTTGTAGTGCTTATATTTACAAATGCAGTGCTTATATCTCATTTTGTAGTGCTTATATGTAAATTTTGCATAATCTGTTAATGTAAGTTCATTTTGTAGTTTATTGAATAAGTTCTTTATGTAATGTGTATTACAGAATGGAAGTGTCTTTGTATGTCAATTATGGAGGCACGATTACAGTGTCAAAGGGCGAAGCTTTTTATTTGGGTGGCAAATTTTTGGGTCATCATTGTCTGGATCCTGCAAAATTGAGATTAAACACCCTGATTGGTTATGTGGAGGACATAGGCTACCGGGAGTACAAATTATATTTCCGAGATTATGCAGAACGCGGGCTAAAGGAATTAACATGTGAAGAGGATGTTATGGAATTTGTAACATCGAAGAAAGCTTTAGAAGTTTGTATGTTGCAGCTGTACGTGGTGGGTGAGCTGAGTAAGAAAGTGCGTTCTGGCGGGACCACTAAGAATGTGACTGCGGGTGCATCAAAGAATGTGACTGCCGGGACATCGAAGAAGGTGACTGCCGGGACATCGAAGAAGGTGAATGCCGAGACATCGAAGATGATGACTTATGGGGATGCTAACACAGCTGGAGATTCAGGGGATGCTACAATTGCTGAGACTTCATGGGCTGCTAACATTGCTGAAGGTTTCGAGACCCGCAACGACCTTCAAGCAGCACTAAACCACCCAAATTAACTCCGGCTGAGAAGCGAGTCAGACAGAAGGAGCTTCGCAAGGTTAGAATTTGCAGATTGTTCTCAGATTGTGAATTTATGAATCAATGATAAATTTGTTCATATTTTGCTTGTATTTAGGTGTTTCCAGACTGAATTTATGCATTTATGATAAATTTGTTTCATATTTTGCAGTTTATGAGAAATTTGTTCGTTTTTTACTTAAAATTGTTTTAGGTGTTTTCAGATTGTGAATTTATGAATTTATGACAAACTTGCTCATTTTTTGCTTGTAGCTGTTTTAGGTGTTTTAGGTGTTTTAGTTGTTTTAGTTGTTTTAGTTGTTTTAGTTGTTTAAGGTGAAGGTGTTTTTGCTGTTTTTGCTGTTACAGGTGTAGCAACTTGGTCTGTTCTATTACTTGAGTTATTTTGAAAATCCCAGTTATAATTTAGTATGCATTTGTGATGCGATGTACAGGTTCGCGAAGGTTATGGAGCGACTACAATTGAAGAGACAGGCAACAGATATGAAAGGGTAATGTATTGTAGCTTATATTATTGGATTGGTCTTATTATATTGCAAAGTTTTTGAAAGGGTAATGTATTTATTGTTGTAGTTGCCTGGCCAGAAAAGGGCTAGATTTCTGGGTGGTCCACAACTCAGAAGTCGTCCGGCAGCAACGTCAGAAGCAGCTTCCACAATTACAGTACCTTCGTATGCTCAACCAACCGTTTCAAGTTCAAGCCGAGCGCCACTGAAAGGTCCCGGTAGAGGTGCAACCAGAGGAGCCAGTGTCGGTTCTGGTCGACGGGGAAACACGAGGAGGATTGGCCGAGGTGGTTTCGTAATTGCTTCCCAAGAAAGTGTAGGTAGCTAGTTTTAGGAAGAGGGAAGGTTTTTTGTTTTGACTAACTGAATAGTCACTTTTTGATAACCGCTGAACTATACGCCTTAGATGAAGGCACAACTACTCACTTTTTGGATGTCACATGTTCTGACTAACTGTTATAGTCACTTTTTGATAACCGCTGAACTATACGCCTTAAATGTAGGCACAGCTAAGTTATAGATTGGTTCGACGAAACCGATATATTTTGTAAATGATGGAACAACTATTATGGGTTGTCTATATATAGTTTATGTTTAAGGGATATTTTAGTTCATATTGCTCATTGAATACAAGGCTGATATAATGATGCATAATGCAGGCAGCATTGAACAGAAAAAAGGAATTAATGCAACATCATTAGTACTTGGACATTTAACAGTTTAGTTTGATGTTACTACATATCATGAAATCTGAAAGGAAAATTTGTAAAAGAGTATAACAACTCAAATCATACACATACACAGTTAAGGTAGGACAATTAAGGTTTCACAACTAGTACATTCAGTCATACCAAGATAACGTGATCAATAACCTCCTTACAACAAGTACAATAAGTCAGTACCAAAATAACGTGATCAATAACATCCTTACAACTAGTACATTAAGTCACTACCAAAATAACTTGATCAATAACGCTACATAATCTCTTAAATGTACTTTATAAACATACCAAAATACATAATCTAAAAGGATAATTTGTCAAGCAATTCTCTTGAATTTCCCATCGCCTTTCACAGAACCACACTTGAACCAAATAGCAACTACAAGAAGCACACATATCATCACTACCCAACAGATAAATCGTAATTTCTTGATTATTCCCGTCAAATTCTCCTTCTCACAACGCAATTCATTCACTTGCCTTTTCATTTGTGCCACCGCGTCTGCATACTCTCTCGATTGAGTTTGTGTAGTTCTTGCAGCCCTCATAGCCGATTCTGCCTTCTCTGTCATTATCATCTCTGATTCTTCTTTCTGTTTCAGCTGTAGTTCCAGCGTTTTGCTCTTCCAAATCATATTTAATAGGGCTGTCTTATAAGGTTGCGGGGTCTCTGGATCGTACCATTCGAAGTACTTACAATCATCTTCCTGTCAACCACGAGTATATGAACAAATGTTAGGATATTCAATTCAATCAAAATGTTTTAAAATATAAAGAAACGTTACAAACAAAGGAAACATAACAATGTCAACCTTCTAACTCAAATATCAAGCTATTATAGCTCACACTCATCAGTAATAAACATCAAATGAATTTATAGTACATAGCAATCTAAGCCTTCTAACTCATAGCAATATCAAGCTCAAAAGTAATCACATTGCTGCTATGGACTGCTAAAACAATTCCAACCTTAAAATCATAACCCAGTTAGGAGCAATTAAGGCAATTAAAACCGCAATAATCTTAACTCTAATTATACTGAACAATCTTAACCCTAATTAGTTGTAGCCCTAAATTTTACTGAACAATAATAACCCTAATTAGATGTAGCACAAGCAAGCAATTTCTTCAATTTTACAGAAAATAAAGTTACCCGATAAAAACGACAGCGATAAAACCTCCTGCCAGGATTCTTCTCAGAATAAGAGGTGTAGACATGAGCTTCAATTCCATGTCCACACTTTTTCTTTGGAATCCCCCATGCGTGTTGAGAACTCGAGCTACTGATCAAACTAAGGCCGCTATCATCACCGATAGATTCAGAGTTCACAGTGACAGACATTTGCAAATACCCAATCTTGTGCGATAAAACAACAAACGACAGCGATAAGAGGATGAAGAAACGCCGACGAGAGAAGCTTAATGCATTTGGTCGAGATGTTTCTGAAATGAGATGAAAGAATCCTAATTTCCCTAGTGAGTATGGAAGCGCAGGTTTTATGAAATTAATTAGGGCAGAATCGTTCGTTCATTAGGAAGACAAGTGAATCCTTTGACAAAACGGCAGCGTGCTGGATTAAGAGATCAAAACGCTGCCGTTTGATTTAAAAAAAAAATCACATGTGGAGTCCTACGTGTCATGCCACGTATGACTCCGGCATCCAGCTCAGCACCGATTAAACGGAAATTTTTTCGGTGTTAAAATTGAAAAAAAAGGAAAGGTGATGTCCATAAATGACACTTTTTAAAGGTTGAGCTATTTTTGCAACTTGGTGCAAAGGTGGTGATTTAATATGTAATTAACCCTAAATTATATATAGTGTTTTTACATTCGCTCATCAACTTTTAACAACACCAATAACAGTATGCCGCTAAATGATTTTTGGTGAATTTCCCTAAACGGGGGAGATGAATATTTACCATTGTATATTTTAGGCTTAACCTATCCTAAGTATTTTTTATTTTTTCTTTACTTCGTTCCTAGATATTTTTGTTTCTTTACTTGGCCTATGTACTTTTAAAAACAATTTTATAATTTTTTTGACTTTCTTTACTTATTCCTTATACTTTCAAAAACAGTTTTATTTTGGTACTGACACTTTTGCACTTTTATTAACACTAGTTTCGCATTACGTGCTATGCACGTGGCTCGTAACGTAACTCGTAAATGAACATATTAGTAAATTTATTATAATTATATCAATTTTTTATTTATAATTGGTAATAAATTAGTTAAGAATTTTTATAAAAGTAAATATAATATATTCAGTTATTAATTTTTTTTCTATATTGAATTTATTCTTCTTTTGGTTTTATAATAACTATAATTAAATAATTTAATTTTATTAATAATATCTTTAAAAATAATAAGATAGAAATTTAAATAATATTATATTGACCAAATATAGTATTTTAATTTTGTAATTCAATCAAACTAAAAGATAGGTATTCCTACTAATTTGGAGATAATTTAGTTATTTTTTACATACTAAAAATTAAATTGGAGATAATTTAGCTACCTATTCTAATTAGGACTTTAATTACAATAGTGATTAATTAAATAACTAATTAGTTAATGACTATAAAACCTTTATTTAGTAGTAAACTGAAAATGATTATTCAGTAAATTTGTCTGTCCCCCCCATCCGTGCTTTTATATATAGTACTAGTTTTTCGCCACGTGCTACGCACGTGAGCGATATTTATATGACCCGTTATTGTATGTTAATTTTGTATATATTATTTATATTATTTAGAAATATATGAAAACAGGTACATCATTAACTATAATATATGTTTTTGTTAGTATTTGAAATTGCTCAACTAACAATTTAAAACATTACAAAAAATTGTTGGATCACATATTTTTGATTTTCTTTTTCGCCATCAAATCTAACTTTAAATTATTAAATTATTGCCTTATAAAATAATTAAATTTCATAAGAATCTTATTAGCTTTAAAATCCTATAACCCTACATATGTTTGATCCCTTCTTTTTGTTATTGAATACTAATTAATTTATGAAAGTAACAAATTGAATAAATCTATACTAATTACGTACAACTATAGATTCTATTTTTTTTCTTTCAAATATGGCTAAATAATATAAATTTGATCTTAACAAACAAACATCTTACATCTTTTTTTTCACATCTTACATCTTACATTATATAGATTCACATTATATAGAACTACTTATATATAGATTCACATTATATAATTTAACTGGTGACACTATATAATGTGAATCTTGTAAGAGAAACATCTTACATCTTAACAAACAAATAATATAGATTCACATTATATATAGTATAGATAAGGACTTTATAAAACTACTTTTGAAAGTATTAGAATCAAGTAAAGAAAAAATCCTAGGGATGAAGTAAACAAAAAATAAAAAGTACAGGAACTTTATAATAAATTTTGTCTATATTTTATTTCAAAACAAATACTGAAAAAAAGTTATACGAATTAGATGTTCACTTTTCCACAGGCCATATAAACATTTTTTTTTGCTAAAATTCATTTACAATGACCTGCTGTTATTAGTAATATTGAAATTTAGTCGATATTCGAACTACAAAAATTATATTTTGGCAACCGCAATTTTTTTAAGTCTTTACTTCATTGATCAATTTAATTAATTCTTGCATTCTCCTCATTAACCTTGGAAAATTTTCTTGAAGTGGTATGAAACATTCAATTCATGGTTAACCGAAGCTAATTAGTGGAGCAGAAGTGGATTTATACCAACAGCAGAAGAGTACTTAGAAACTGGCATCACATCTATTGCTACTCATACTCTTCTTCTTCCATGTTCTTGTTTCTTGAAATCAAGTTTGCCTAAAATGAAACTCAATCCAACCCAACATCAAACTATTACTAAATTGGTCATGATTATCCCTCGTTTATTGAATGATATTCGGAGTTATGAGGTATATTCCATCACAAATTTTATGTATATTCTTACCTAGATATAGATAAAATATATTTTAGACAAACAGAATTACTAATTCAACGATATGACAGAATGTCCTATGACATTTAATAACGCCACCTGTCATATATTTAGTGGATGGTTCATAATCCTACGTGGCGAACTAGGTTCACCTAAGAATTTCTCATTAACTAGGCCTTGACAAAAATTTCTTACAAATCCGCGAGCGCAATATTGGAAATTATTTTGATACCTAACCTTAATTATTGCACGAAAATTTAACTTTTATAAAGACTCATACAAGTGAGCAAATTGTTTTTATTCTTTTCAAACATTTTTCAAAATTGCGAAATTATAACATATTATAATAAAAGAGATGATATTTTTTCACCGTTTTCTATTTTAGCATTTCAACATTGCGATTTCCTTGCAAATGTAATTAATTTTATCTATGCAAATTAAAGTTTTAAAAGTTTAATTATTAATGTAATGACCAATTGAATATTGCAGAAGGAAATGAAAGAAGGGAAAATAAACATGGTTTTACTCCATATGAAAGAGAATCCAGAGGCAGAAATTGAAGATTCAATTGCATATGTGAAACAAATAATAAATCAAAAAAAGAGAGAGTTCATGAAGCAAGCTTTAACTGGTGACATTAATAATTTACCAAAAGAATTCAGACTTTTTCACTTATCATGCTTGAAAGCATTTCAAATGTTCTTTGACTCTAGCAATGGATATGACTCTACCACCGCAAAAAATGCTTCAAGACATTCAAAATGCAATTTATCTTCCTATACAAGTCAACATGCCAAAGCCTCCATTACAGCTTATTCCCGATGTCCCGAAGAGATTACCGACAGTTACGAGATTCCGTCGTCTTGATCAACCGTTCAACCATTACAATGTTACCTATACTTCAAAACGTAATATTAATATAAGACGTCGATCCGTGGCTACGTCGACTATGCCATTTAGCTCTGGACTATGTTTCATATAATTAAGGTCGTGGCTCGTGAGCTCAAGAATGCAGTCATTTTGCCCATCAAATTTGGGACAAACGATCATGAGAGTTTAAGTTCGTATTTTTGGATTAAAAAAATTAACAACTTGCTAATTTTTGATCATTTTACACCTTAAGATGATACTAAATTTTATGGTCAAATGTGTGAATGACTCAAAATTAATAAATTGTGGAAATTTTTGTTCAGAACTATAAATCTGGATATTTTGTTGTAAGATGGAGGGAAAATGAAGTTTTACTGGTGTATTTATAGGGATTTTCATTTGCAGCTATATTGGGGCAAGCTAGGATGCACGGAAACCTTTATGTGGGGTGAGTTTCCCCGTTTCGGAAACGTTTCCGTTTCCGAAATTCTCAGAAACTCTTCGGAAACGTTTCGGGCCCGTTTCTGTAAATACTAAAAGTTGGAAATTTGTTTCCTATAAGGAAACCCGTTTCCTATATAAAAAAAATTCTTAAATAATTAAAGAAAACCCTAAAAAAGGTTAAATATCTAATCAATAATTCATAGACTTTATAATTATGGAATATTGATATGTTATATATTCAAATCATAAACTTTTTTTATTATGGAATTTAATGATATGTTATATTTGTTAGATATTCTAATAATTTATCTTATCAATTGTTATAATAGTTTATTTATATGAAAATAATATTTTATAAATAATATTTTATATCTACATTTATATATTACATAATTTTATAATTTTAAATATTTATAAATATACTCCCTATATTTTTACTATTTACACGTTTCCCCCCACGTTTCCGTTTCCTATATTTTGGAAAAATCCATTTCGCCGTTTCCGTTTCCGTGCAACTTAGGGGGCAAGTTATAGCTACTTGACCAGCATGGTGTGGAGTTAATTGTATAATTGATTAATAAAACATAAATAATTGATTGTCTAGCATGGTAAATGAAATTAAATAAGAATAAATGTTACTCTTTGGTTAATATGAAAGGACCATTTGCTTATAATGCACATAAACTTGTCAAATTTATATTTTGAGAA
The DNA here is from genome assembly GCF_937616625.2 of Mercurialis annua. Lineage (NCBI taxonomy): Eukaryota > Viridiplantae > Streptophyta > Magnoliopsida > Malpighiales > Euphorbiaceae > Mercurialis > Mercurialis annua. The sequence continues at coordinate 32,314,049 of NC_065573.1, read as the reverse complement.
AAGGGATTTTGACAGATCTCTTTGACGGTCTAGTAAATTTTAGTTGGATAAAGAAATGAGAAGTAAAAAATAGAGTAAAATGGTATAAAAAGAGTATTAACTTTTATCTTTCTTGTTTTTCTTTTCCACAAACGGCATCAAGTGATAACTTGAGAATCACCAGGCGGGTGCGAGTCACCTCACAAAAGAGAAATAATTGTTAGGAGGATGCCGGAAAAAAATTCCAGCAAATCTCTCTGACGGTCAAGTAAGTTTTAGCGAGAGAAAGAAGTGAGAAGTGAGAAAAGTGATGTAAGAGATTGTCTCCTGTGTTTGATCGATTTATTTATCCTCGGTGAATATGTATGCTCGGTAAGGTTAGCATGATCGGTAAGTATATATGCTCGGTGAGTAGGTATGCTCGGTGAGATAAATCAATTAATTTAATTCGGAATATTAATGACTGTATCTTAATATCCAATCCACTATTTAATTTATCTTTAAATTTATTAGACAATCGATGACCAACATTGCACAAATTCTTGCACAGTCGATTCGTTCTATTTTAGGTCGACATGAGTAATTTATGATTTCTTTTTTATATTTCTTACTGTTGCAACTGTTTTTTATTTGACTTAATAAAATATCTATTTTAAAAAAATGACTTAATGGAATCTTACATTTTTTTCTAAAAAAACATGCAAATTGTTGAAATTAAACGGATTTAGGCTTCAATAATTTCCAATTTAAAGGGGAAATCCAACTTCCAATACAAAACAGACAAGGACATAATTTGTCAATAAGTAAAAACTTTAGGGCTAATAACATAAAATAGTTCCAAAACACACACACAACAAATAAAAATAAAATAAAACAAACCAAACCAAAAAGTTTCCCTGGTTTGGTGAGTTGTGCGAAATCGAACGCTTTCTCATTCATTCTCTGCTTTGCTTTTCTTTGTTAAATTTGATCTGCTCAAATCCAACTTTATCATTAAGATCTGTAAGTTAATTAACTCATTAATTATTCTTGCTCTTATAATTCAGCTTTAATCCAATGTTCTGATTCTCCAATTCTAATGCATTGAATTCAACGTTGTGAGATCTTATAAACTCCAGATCTTGATTTCTATGATGCTTTGATTTTCGGATCTCTAGGGTTTGGCTAGAATTATACAGCTCCAATTTTTTTGTTCATTTTTGGAGGTTTAGCTGTGAATTAGTTATAAAGTCGGAGATAATTTTGTTGAAGATTTTTTAGGTTTTTATTAATCTTTAGATGGCTGGAAATCCTCCATTCTATGCGATGGAGGATCAGACGGATGAGGATTTCTTTGATAAATTAGTTGACGATGATTTTGGTCCAACCATTAATCCCGATTCTGCCCCGACTGCCGACGTCGGTGGGGGTAGTGATTCTGATGAGGCGGCCAAAGCATTTGCTAATATGAGTATCGACGATGCCGGCGGCGGTGGAGGCGGTGTGGAGGAGAAAGGCTGTGAAATAGATCCGGTGCAGGATAGTTTAGGATTATCTGGTGGTTTACATGTAGGAGAAGAGAGTAATAGTAATGCATTGGAATCGGTGAACTCCTTGGGGTCTGACAGTGTTAAATTGAATAAAGATGATGGCGGTGGTGTCGGATCAGAGGTTCTGTTGGATACCGTGGTAAGTGGTAGTATTGAATCGGATAAATCGGGGATTAAAGAGGTTGGATGGAGTTCTTTTTATGGAGATTCTTTACCAAATGGGAATCACGAATTTGGTTCGTATTCTGATTTTCTTAGTGAGTTGGGTAATAATTCAGAGGATTTTCCTGCGAAAGTTGCAGAAACAGCTAATTTAGAAAAGAAATACGATGGCGGTGAAGGGTTGGGTAATTCGGTTAGTTATGGGGAATATCAAGAGGTTGCACAGAGTTCTGGAGGGTCTAATGGAGAAAGCGTAAATTGTCAGGATACAAATAACAGCCAGTACTGGGAGAACATGTATCCTGGTTGGAAGTATGATGCCAACACAGGGCAGTGGTATCATGTGGATAGTTTTGATACGGCAGCAAATGTGCAAGGGAGTTTTGATGCTAATGCAGGGAATGAATGGGCAGCAGTTTCTGATGAGAAAACAGAGATGAATTATTTGCAGCAGGCTTCACAATCTGTGGTAGCAACTGTGGCTGAGACTAGTACATCCGATAGTATATCTACTTGGAATCAGGTTTCACAGGGAGCTAACAATGGTTACCCAGAACATATGGTTTTTGACCCGCAATATCCTGGTTGGTATTATGACACAGTTGCACAAGAATGGCGCTCTCTAGATAGCTACACAGCATCTGTTCAATCAACAACCAGCAACAATCATGGTCAGCCGAGACAGAATGAATTGGCTTTTAGTGATTCATATTCCCAAAACAGTAACAGTATTTATGGTGGATATGGGCAAGCTGATAAGCATGGGTCAGTTGGCTATGTTAGGCAAGGGCAGCATGGTAGCTGGCGTGATTCTTATGATAACTCCACTCCGGGAGGTTTGAGTATGTGGAAGCATGCCTCTGCCCCTAAGACGGATAACGTTTCAAATTTTAATGGAAATCAACTAGTGCAGAATGCCTATGATTCTAATGTGTCCATGACCAATATGGCAGAACAGAAGAAATCTTTCAACTCTTTGGGGAGAGTTCCATCATATGAAAATGTGAGACAGGGTCACATGGAGGCTAATGGGTTTGCTGGGTCACATAATTTTATATCTAGTGGCAACTTTGGTCAGCAGTATAATCAGGGACATTTGAACCATGGTCAACAAATGGGTATGTCAAATGATTACTTTGACAGTCAGAATTCTGTAAATATTGCCCAGCAACCATTTCAAAGCAGCCAGCAGTTTTCTTATGCTTCCAACACAGGCATGTCGTCTGCCGGACGTCCTCCCCATGCTTTAGTTACATTTGGATTTGGTGGAAAACTCATAGTAATGAAAGATAATCGTTCAAGTTCTCTTGCAAATTCATCATTTGGAAGCCAGGTGAGCGTCTCAAATTTTTCACGATTATACAGTAAATCTAATTTCTGGAACTTGATATATGTTATTTATCTTAAATAACGTATATTGTATCTATTTTGTGTGAACATCGTAAAGGCTGATTGTGAGTGTTTTTTTTCTAAAGGAACCTGCAGCAGGCTCAATATCTGTTCTGAACATGATGGAGGTTCTCTCTGGGAATGCTAACAATGGAGGGAGCTCTTGTAATTATTTCCGTGCTCTCTGCCAACAATCCTTTCCAGGTCCACTGGTGGGTGGGAATGTTGGAACTAAAGAGTTGAATAAGTGGATTGATGAGAGGGTTGCTAATTGCGAAACATCAGACGTGGATTATAGAAAAGCTGAAATGCTAAAATTGTTGCTTTCTTTGCTTAAAATAGCTTGCCAACATTATGGAAAACTTCGATCCCCTTTTGGTACTGATGCTTCTGTGAAGGTAAATTGCTTTTTTTTTATAAGATTTTTCTATTTGATCAATCATATTCTGGTACTTAATTCTTGTTACCGTAATAGTTTCGGTTATTTAATGCATCATTAAATTGTAGAAGACTGCTGCATTGTTATGTTCTACTAGCACTTTTGCTGAAAAAATTGCTATGTATTTCCTTTTTCATGATTTTATGCTGCAAGTGATCTTTCCTGGTCATAAGATTTCATTCATCATTCATGCATGTTATTGTTTGGGTTAAGTCCACTTGTACTTTAGCTTGAAAAATGGAAAGGACTGCCTTTTATGATGCAACTCTTCTGTTACGTGCCTCTTTGAAGCACTTGGCAGAAACTCTTAATGTCCTGAACATGGTATTTGGTCCAAACACAAATCTTAATGATTTAAGCATAATATAATTGAAAATGGAATGCACTCCTTTGGTGGAGTGTCTCAGTTGATTGATGGTGAGATGACCTTTATAGGAATGAATGAAGTATGCAGTTTTGAAGATTGTAAAGTTGTAATCAGAAAAATGTTTGGCTGGAAAACTTTAAAATTTAAATCATAAAGAGATTTAAGTACTGAAGTATATATACTAAAAGGTCTAAAAAACCTAGAGAAGAGGACATTAATCAACCTGAACATTTATTCTAAAAGCAGAGTATGCTATAATAAGCTTTGTTAATTTAGGGCAAGCTGTAGCCTCCAGAAGTTTTATTTGATTTGTACCGCCTCCTAGCCCTTGCCCCCACTGCACTTACTACCACTAACAACACACACCACCATTACATTGTAACGTGGAAGCCTGAAGTTGACCATAACTTCCACTGCAATAAACTGCAAAATGCAATTGACTTGCTCTTAATTTGGTCTTGTTTTTGTTATAGGAAAGTGACTCTCCAGAATCAGCAGTTGCCAAACTCTTTGCATCTGTCAAGAGGAATAGCACTCAATTGAATGATTATGGTGCTTTTACTAACTGCTTGCAGAGTTTGCCATCTGAAGGACAACTTCGGGTATCAAATGAATCACTTTACAGTTTTGGTATTTTTGAACAAGAATTTTATTTGAGAGATTTTAATGTTTGGTCTAGGCAACTGCTTCTGAGGTACAAAATCTTCTGGTTTCTGGTAGAAAAAGAGAGGCTTTACAGTGTGCTCAAGAAGGCGAGATGTGGGGACCTGCACTTGTGCTTGCATCGCAGCTTGGTGATCAGGTTCTTGTCTATTTCACTTTTCTGTCTTTTCTTATTTTGATAGTACTATATCTTTAGGAAAATACTGGATACTAACTATTCTATGTGTGTTTGTATACTTTCTGGTGGGAAATTACAGTTCTATGTTGATACTGTCAAGCAAATGGCACTTCGCCAGCTGGCAGCTGGATCACCTTTGCGCACATTATGCCTGCTAATTGCAGGGCAACCAGAAGCTGTATTTTCCACTGATTTCGGAGCTGATAGTGGCATTCCGGGTGCCATGACTCAACAACCTAACCAGGTTATATATTGTACCTGATTTGTGCTATGCTTTGGCATCTCTCGAGTAGGGGTGTGCAAAACCGAACCGAAACCGAAAAACCGAACCGAACCGACAAATTCGGTTCGGTTCGGTTTGAGATTTCAAAGAAATTTCGGTTGGTCGGTTCGGTTCGGTTTTGAGTTAAAAAATATTTCAGACAGATTTCTATGTAAACCGAACCGAAATAACCGAACCGAACCGAAATAACCGACCGAACCGACTGGTTCGGTTCGGTTCGGTTTGAATTTTTTTCTTTTCCTAAAATTTCGGTTCGGTTCGGTTTTTAAAAAAGACCAAAATTCGGTTCGGTTCGGTTCGGTTTGAACCGAATACACACCCCTACTCTCGAGTATAAATTATTAATGAGCATCAATGGTTTGAAAGGGATATATTCTGCATCAAAGAAGTTTCTCATTGTGACCGGAGCAAAAGAATAAAAGAGATTATGTTTATTTTATTAGCATCCAACTTTCACATTATGCGTTGTAGCTTCTGTGCCAAATTATATAGCTAACTCAGTGCTACAAAGTCAAGATATACATTATTTTTGTTTCTAGGAAGCTGCCATATTTTAATCTTTAGTTCTTTCCCTTGTAAATGCGTCTGGTGAAGGTTGTGTGAGTATATGTTTATCTTTATTGCGGGCATATTATCACTGTTTGGCCATGATCTGCAGTTTGGGGCAAATGGCATGCTTGATGACTGGGAGGAGAATTTGGCTGTTATAACTGCAAACAGAACTAAAGACGACGAGCTTGTGATTATACATCTTGGTGATTGCCTATGGAAGGATAGAAGTGAGGTAATCTCTTCTTTCAGTTTATATCTGCAGCTTCTTTCCGAAGTTTTTGCTCTCAATCTTACTAAAGCTAATTATTCAGATCATCGCTGCACATATCTGCTATTTAGTAGCTGAAGCAAACTTTGAATCATATTCAGACAGTGCAAGACTGTGTCTTATTGGAGCAGACCACTGGAAGCAACCTCGAACTTATGCTAGTCCAGAAGCTATTCAGGTGTTCATTTAAAAAAAATCAGGATCTTGTGATCTTTTTACATTGTTATGGCTGCAGAACATGCTATTGGTAGATTGTGTCAACTAAATCATGAATCCTTGGAGCTTTTGTTTCATTCCGGCTCCATGGAATGTTTATGAAGACTCGCTTTACTAGCAAGCATTAAATTGACAGAAATATTCATTACCCTGGCAGTTTTTATTAAAATCATTTATAAGGCGAGAGATCTTACCAAGTTTATTTAATGGTATATTGGCAGAGAACTGAGTTGTATGAGTATTCAAAGGTGCTTGGCAACTCCCAGTCTATCCTGCTACCATTTCAGCCATATAAGCTGATATATGCATACATGCTGGCTGAAGTTGGTAAAGTTTCTGATTCGCTAAAGTAAGTAGAGGGGAGTCTTCTGAGTTTTATCATTTTGTAATTCTCCCTTTGGTTTTCTCAAATGGTGAGTTGATGCAGGTATTGTCAGGCTATATTAAAATCTCTAAAAACTGGTCGAGCACCAGAATTAGAAACATGGAAGCAATTAGTATTATCCCTCGAGGAAAGGATTAGAGCCCATCAACAGGTGTTTCTCTATCCAGTTGTACCTCTTTCACTGATTTTGTTAACAATCGTAGTTAGCTGACATTATAATTTCAGGGTGGATACACAGAAAATTTGGCTCCAGCAAAGTTGGTAGGTAAATTGCTCAACTTTTTTGATAGTACTGCCCATCGTGTTGTTGGTCTACCGCCGCCTGGACCATCAGCATCACAAGGAAGCATACAAGGTAATGAGCATTATCACCAATCAATGGGGCATAGGGTGTCAGCTAGTCAATCAACAATGGCAATGTCATCACTGATGCCTTCTGCTTCGATGGAGCCCATAAGTGGATGGGCAGCTGATGGTAACAGAATGTCGATGCATAACAGAAGTGTTTCTGAGCCAAATTTTGGGAGAACTCCAATACAGGTGGCTATTAGATTCAAGTTGAAAAGCATATATAAATTTATTACATGTTATCATGTTATTGTGCTGTGCTAAGTTTTAGAGGCATTCCTTTTCTTATGATCAGGAGGAATCACCAAAGGAAGGAACCTCATCTAGCTCACAAGGCAAAACAGTAGGCTCAGGTGCAGCATCTCGTTTGCCTCGTTTCAGTTTGGGTTCACAGATTTTCCAAAAGACAGTGGGGCTAATGTTAAGATCCCGCGCAGATAAACAGGTACTTTTTTCTGATATTTTTCTGATATTTGGTTTGGTGGTTTATGCGATGAACATGTGTGTAGTGTGTACAATTTTTTGTCAAGCCTATTAATGGTTGGTTGCTAACTGAAGGCTAAGTTGGGTGAAAAGAACAAATTTCATTATGATGAGAAGCTTAAGAGATGGGTGGAGGAGGGTGTTGAACCCCCAGCTGAAGAAGCAGCTCTACCTCCTCCTCCAACAACTTCATCCTTCCAGAATGGTATGTCTGACTACAACTTGAAATCTGCGCTGAAAAGTGACGGATCTCCTCCTAATGGGAGTCCAACATTCAGAACTCCTACTCCCATGGAGCATTCTTCAGGGATTCCACCTATTCCATCAAGTTCAAATCAGTTTTCAGCTCGTGGACGGATGGGTGTAAGGTCAAGGTAAATTGAAGCCTTTCTTTTTTTCTTTAAACCACAATCTCATCACATAAAAATGAATGCATAAAAAAAGGGGCCATTTGGGTTAGCAGCCATTCCAGCATTGTGGAATGCTCAGAGAAAATAAACTCTATCAATTGTTAAGCAATTAATTAGGAAGATTTAAGTCTTTTTCTGTATGAGTTGTTCAATGCTCCGAGTCCTTAGTCCTGATTCAAGTGCCATGATTCTCTCTTCTTCTGATAATTGCTGGCTCTAGACTTTCCGAGTGTATCTTTAGTTCATCTGAAAATGAAAATTATGAACTGCCACTGTTGATCCGGAAAGGAGGAATTAGTTTCTTTAGACCACCTGCTTTGAGTTTTTTCAGTTTCAATAAACTTGCCAAATTTGCTACTTTTTATAGCAACTTTTGTAGCAATCTAACTATGTTTCCTTTTGTTTATTAATCCAGTAGAAATGAAAAGCTAATTAATAATTAATGTGGACTTTTCAATACGAGCTACTTTCAAGGCTGAAACTTTTTGGTTAATGATTTTTATGTGATTGGTAGGTACGTGGACACTTTTAACCAAGGAGGTGGAAACTCGGCCAATCTGTTCCATTCGCCTTCTGTTCCGTCTACCAAACCTGCTGTTTCTACAAATGCGAAGTTTTTTGTTCCAACCCCTCTATCTAGTGAAAATGTGCTCCAAACTGTAGCAGAAAATGTGCAAGAAAGTGCAGGATTTGCTGAAAATACTTCAGTGCCTGCTGATAACTCTTTCCAATCTCCCCCATCTGTTCCGAGAATGAATATACAAAGGTATCCAAGCATGGATAATATGGCAAGAAATGGAAATACCGTAAATGGCAGTATCCCGATGCCATCACACTCTCGACGAACAGCCTCATGGAGTGGAAGCTTTAATGATTCACTTAGCTCTCCTAATATGACGGAAACCAAAACTTTAGGAGAGGCACTGGGCAGGCATCCACCGCCATTCATGCCTGCTGATCCTTCTACGACTCGCAAGCCGCCAACTAACGATGGCAGTGAGGGAGGAGATGACCTACATGATGTGGAGCTTTAGGAGAGTAATGAAGATGTAAATACCAAGTTTTGTTCCTTGTGACTAGCACAACAACGAGTGTTATCATGCACATCTCAAACGAGGCAAAACGTTCGTACCGGCCTCGGGATTCAGCAAAGCAAGCAAGCAAGCAAGCAAAATATAGAAATATTTTTTCTTTCTTTTCAAAATTTCCCAATTCAGGTACGGTTCCTCCCAAAATGTAAGTGGAAATGTGGTTGGCATATATTTTACTATGTTTGAATGTTAGTACAGAGTTGCAACCATGTGTAATCTGAGGAGCTGGTTTTTGTTTTTCATCTTTTAACTACAAAAAGAAGAAAAAGCCTGATTGGGCGGTGATGTACAGTTAGTTACTTTAAAATTTGTTCATTTGTTGAAAGCATGAAATGTCTCTTGAACAAAGAAACAAAGCAATCTCCGCAACAATATTGTACTCAATGAAGAAATATAAAATATTCTCATAATTATATTCATCGAATCAGGTTAATCACTTGTGTGGAAAGTTGAATTTGGTTAGTGTGAAGTTTACATCACATGTTTTGCTTAGTGGTCATAGTTAGTTTTTGAAATATTTTGGAGAAACTATACAATTTGCTTAGGGTTAATTCCATAACAAATCATGACCTTTATACGAAATTTCATTTTAATCACGATCTTTTAAAATTGCCATTTAAAACTATGATTTTTTTTTCAAATCTATCATTTTAGTGTATTTTTTTTACTAAGTTCTTCATTAACCATAAATTAAAGACTCAAATTATAAATCGACACCAAATATTATTATCTTTCAGATAGAGTATATAGAAATAGTAATTTTTCGTTAGGAAAAATACACTGAATTTTACTTTGGTAATAGATTTAAAACAAAATAAAAAATCATGTCTTTAAATGTCAATTTTTAAAAGTTGTGATTAAAATGAAATTTCGTGGAATTAACCCATTTGTTTGATAGGGTTCTTTTATGTGCTTATTTGTGTCTATGCACGTATTTGTTTGTTTGTCAAAACCAATCAAATTAATCAATTAATTCAATTAATCCGGTTAAACTGAAAAATAATATCAGATTAATTTAATTAATTTTGTTAACCGAGTTTTATAACTCTTAAGCGTAACTAAACCAAAGGAAAAACAGTGATCAAAACCGAATTAACTGATAATTGAAACAACAAAATAATTTAACCAAATGTTACAGAAAATAAATCAGTTAAACCGCTCAATTCAGTTTAACTGACGTGTTGCTCACCTCTATACACAAATGGTTGAATACATTTTTAACAAAATAGTAAATTACAAAACCCAGGCAAAGGCAGGGAAAAAAAGCAGCAGCTTTACTAAAATAATATTGTGACACCCAAAATGAAAGATGAAAGGAAAATCAGAGTGGCACAGAGAAGAAAAGAAGGGCGAGAGAACAAAACCATATCCGACCAATTTCGCCATCAAAATTCAGCAGAACCAGGCGCCCTGGGGAAAGGGATGGCATCTCTTATATTATCAATTCCAGTTGCAAACTGCACCAGCCTTTCGAATCCGAGTCCAAAACCGGCATGCGGAACTGAACCGTAACGGCGGAGATCAAGATACCACCAGTAGCTATCCTTGTTTAGTTTCAATTCATCTAGACGATCTTCCAGATATTCAAGCCGTTCTTCTCTTTGACTTCCACCCATGAGCTCTCCAATCTGCCATAACAGAATAACAATTGAAAATTCTCATACTAAACTATCTCAACAGGACCACACCAGTTACATTTATTTGCTGTTTTACTTTCCTAGTTTATGCAATTATATAAGATAACAGAACTATAGTTAGAGCTTTACGTAACACTAACAGCTTAAACTAACATTGGTTGAATTTTCAACGTTGGTATCACAGCCTCTATAATCGAAAGATCTATGTTTCGATCCTTACCAGTTCATTGTTACGTCATCCAAAATTGACAAAAATAAAGCCAAACTAACAACATGGATTTTGGTGCAACAAAATCAAAGTTCAGGGATTTTATTATTACAATTTACAAGTTGGAAAAAAAAAAGACTGATAGGAGAGAAAAGGAAGTCAAGGAACCATTAGTGCAGATTACCCCAAGATTAACCTTTCACTAAATTGAACTTGTTGATTATGTAAAAAGATGAATTATATTGTTACCCGAGGGACCAACATATCCATGGCTGCAACAGTCTTCCCGTCATCATTTTGCCTCATATAAAATGCCTTGATCTCCTGCGAGTTTTACATGAAGAGCTTTAGAAAACATGTGCTAACATATCTTTTCTATATGTGAAGAAAAAAGAGGTTGCAAAAGAGGCACATGCCTTTGGATAATCTCTTAGTATGACAGGACATCCACCGAATGCCTCTTCAGTTATATAACGCTCATGCTCACTTTGCAAATCACATCCCCATTTCACCTAAAACAAAAGCAAGAACGTGTCAAATGAAAGCTATCACAACACAAATGAACAGTGCGAACTTCTCCAAAAAGTTGAAAAAAGTAAATAAACTAAATACAATTGAATAATAGAAAGGAATAAGTTGTTATGGAAGCAAATTGTAAAGAGAGAAGATATAGCAGTCGATGCAACATTACATACAACAATCTTGACTCTTTGCCACTTGACATTGTGTTTGTTAACAAGAAACCCAGTCCATAATTCCGCAGTCAAGATACCCATTAAAGTCTTGTTCCATACAATGGTTTAAAAAGTAACAAAAATCTTGATTCCAAATAAGATCTAGAAAGTGGAGGTAAAAGTATTTAGAACAAGGATGTCAATGCATAAAAAGAAAATATAAGTAGAAATTTATGATAGTTACTGCCATAAACATCCAAGAGCAAGAAAAATATGCAATACCGGAAATTCAAACTTCTTATTTGCTCTAAGAAGAAGTTCAACTGCATCTGTATAAGTCAACTGCACAAAGTCTTTCTCAGCAACATTCTGTAGATCAAACAATTGGATACCCAAATGTAAACATATGTATTTTAATGCATGTTAAAATATAATAGAAGTGTTAATGCCATATACGGAGAACCCTGCCACACAAAAATAATAATGGCAGAAGATTAAAAGTATAACAGACGGGCAGAAGAAGGAAAAGTTACTCTTAAGAGCTCATACACTCAATCGATCAATGATTCCCTTCTCAATCCAAGTATTGAAGAATTCCATGTCTTCCTTGCAATTTTCAAGGATATGCCTCACCTTCATACATAAGGAACATCTGTCAAACATCCATTGAGAAAGCATGCTTTTGTGCATACAAGCTTCAGTTTGACTCCAAAATTAGAACTAAAAAATAGATGCTGTGAAGGGTAACATACTACATACTGGAGATAGGCAGTTGCACAGGCCATGTCATCGTTCAGATCAGCGAATGCAAGTTCTGGTTCAATCATCTATCAAATATGGTTGAGGGGAACATAATAAGATATTCCAATAGCACACAAGGACAAAACTTTACACGTAAGACACAAAACAAAAGCTCTAAGAAAAGTGCTTACCCAAAATTCAGCTAAGTGTCTAGAAGTGTTAGAATTTTCTGCTCGAAATGTGGGACCAAATGTATACACCTGACAGTTCAAAATTGTGTCATACAAAGGCTTTATGTAGCTTAAATTGACAGTGTCGCAACTAAATGGGTTAAGCTTGAGTTGAGAATTTATACATCTGAAAGAGCAGTGGCATATGTTTCAGCATTGAGCTGGCCAGAGACTGTCAGAAATGCTGGTTTCCCAAAGAAGTCCTGAGAAATGAATAAAGGAAGTGAACATGTCATCAATGCCACTAAAAAAGTTGTTCTAACTAACTATTTCCAAATCGGTGCCAATCTATACTGAATTTACATATAAAGGCAAATTCTGATGAAGTCAAATAATATCAGAACAAAAGGTTATATATCTAAAGGTTAACTACTTCTTAAAGAGTTACAACTTATTTCGACCATAACCTAGTTAAACAAGTTTCTATGCCCTTAAGGGGGCTGGAGATAGGTAAAAAATTATCTTTCTATAGAAGACTCATCTTAGGAAGTTTCTTCCAAGGTTCAAAGAAGATTTGTTTTAATTTTTCTCCCTCCTTCCCATAGTCAACATCTTACCCCTTCTACATGACTTTTCAGAAGCAATTGCCACAACAACAGCTAACACTTCAAACTAAACTACAAAAAGTCGGTGAAAAATAGACAACAAAATAATACTAAAATTAAGTGGAAGGAGCAATGAGTTGGTTAGGGATAAAAGTTGTGCATCCCTAGTTCCATATGCATGGAATTCTTACTCCTTACGCTCTCAATAATATACCTTTTTCATAACCAGAGGCCACGAGAAATTATTGAAAGTATCACCTACCCTAATTACAAGACAAAATGGATGGCAACGTCATAGACTTTGGATTCTCCAGATATGATAAACTTACAGATATGTTTCATAGGGTTGGAGCATTAAATTACAAAAGCTAAGACGTGAAAGAAATTTGATCAACTCACTTGTGACCAATCAATTAATCCATTCTCTGTTTTTGGAATGCTATTCACAGGAGAATTAACTGCTTCTTGAGAACTTGGAATCTATGAATAAGTAATAATAGTAAGAGAAGGATTAGTGAGTACACATATAATATTATAGCTTTGAATTGTTGCCTAATCTTGCAAATATTTTATGCCTTTAAAATTCAAAAGAAAATCAGAAAGGCAAGAAATAAAAAAAATGGATAAGAAAATAAATAGCCTGCAATAAGCAATGGCATCTTTAATATAATGTAAAGTTAAGCCGGCAGTATACATGTAATATCATAAAAGAATGGGAGCAATGATAATGATGTAAACATAAGAAAAGTCTAAAACACATATTAAGATGTACTTTTCACTGTAGTGATGATTTATCTACAAAGAAGCAGAATTGCAAAAAATAACTGCCACATAAGACAAATTAACCACCAACAATGATATATAACTTAAATGTACATACCAAAGTAGTGACACAGAACTGTTCACCTGCTCCTTCACAATCAGAAGCTGTAATGATAGGGCTTGATACCCATACAAACCCATGTTCTTGAAAAAATTTGTGTGTAGCATAGGCCAAAGCATTCCTTACCCTTGCAACCTAAAACTAAAATCCATTACTTAAAAAAACAAGAACCAATTAAGTTGGAACAGCAACGAGCAGTAGAAGCATACCGCACCAAATGTGTTTGTTCTAGGACGAAGATGAGCTTTACTTCTCAAAAATTCTCTGCTGACCCTTTTCTTTTGAACGGGGTACGAAGGATCACTTTTGCCAACCTACAAGAAGAATAGTTATTCTAAAAGAGCACTAGCAACTACAACATGTTTTACATTAAATGCAGATTGGCACTCTTAACCTTGTTAATACGAGTGAAATTTCCAATTTCTGGTCCTGGGCATAATTCAGTTCGGTGAAACTGAGTCTCAGTTTTGTTCATGTCTCTTGGCCAAATACCACAATGTCAAACTTCTATCAAGGCCAAATTGGGTTGGAGGCCTAAAATTGTAATTTTCTTTTTTCAACATCTAATAATTTTTCGCATCATGAAACATGAAGATGAAATCAAAGGAAGAATATTAAAACAAAATGACACAACGAAGAAAAGGTTAGTTGAACAAGAGCCTTATACTTTCCCTAAAATAATTGGGGCAACAAGATGCTCACATCTATACTTAAGAATAACAATCATTCCTCCAAGATATGATAGAAAAGCCTCAAGACTTATAGTTAACACAAGTAGCACTATGTTGAATTGTTGCACTGTTTAAATGTGTGGCCAGAAATGCTTTCTTTGTCAAAACAATTGTATCTGAATTTGTCAAAACATTGTAGAAGCTAACTAATAAATTTGTTCTGCTGATGTCACATTCCAGTTAAAATCTAAAATAATAGTGTCTACGAAATGAAGCAAATTTGAATTTAAGTTCTCGGATAACATGACATCCACCTGGCATTTGTGAATCCTATTCTCATCCCATTTAGTATCCAAAGAACAATCCTTTTTATGTACATCATTGCAGCATTCAGACAGAAGAAGATAGGAATAGGATAATCATCCTATGGCATTTCAATGGGCCATGGCATTGGAAATTTGGAAGAAGAAACAATGCAATTAGGTAAAAAGTTTGGCAGCCTAAACTTTCAGCTATTCTAACATTTGTCGCTATATATGTGATGCAATGATGAATTAGTTGCTGACTACATCCAATAACCATGCAGATAGACAAAATCATGCACATAAATCATACTTAAAAACCAAAAAAAAAAAAAACTTTCCATGGAATACATGTGATGTAAAGCTCATTGGAAAGGAGATCATATGCATTAAAATTACGTTATCAGATAACTCCTAATTCCTTAAAGAACAGAATATCAAGAAATAACATACCGCCACAAGTTTGTTAACCTTGAGCTCCACTTTTTGCTTTGACCCCTGGCTCTTAACCACTGTCCCTTGAACCCATACTGACGCACCCGTTGTCAACAAGGCAGATTCTACCTATAAACAAGCTCCAAGATAAACATAGAAAGGAAAAAAAAAGCAACAACAACAACATAAAACACCCGTGTAAAATGAAAACATGAATTTTTTTTCTTTATTACAAATGTTGGCAAAGCAATGCAGTGTTGTTTATGCAAAGTAATCAAATGGCAAGCAAACCAACTTACAAGGAGAGAAATTCTTAATTCACTTAATGAACTACTCTAAGCATATGCCGCACATCATGAATTAATGTATGTGGATTAAAGAAAAAACAGCATTAAAACAGGCTACCTGATCATAACCTTCAGTTTCTGAATCCAGTACACATTGCATATTTGACAAACATGAACCATCATTAACCTGAATGCATACATAAGTTCAAATAAACAACTACACATTCATATAAATATATAAAAAAAAAAACTAGTTTTTTCACTAAGCAAAAAGTACAAATAAACAACCAAAACAGATTCACTACCTCAACAAAGGTAACAATGCTCTGGACCCGAAGAGTCCGGACCCACCCCATGACAATAAGGGTCTGTCCGACCCGGTCCAGTCCTTCATCAGGTCCACCTTTTATATCAGCAATCTTCAACTTCTTCCGAAAGGCCCCAACTTTATTACCCATTTCGTCCAAAGATTCCGGCTTGGTACTCTGGCCAGACTGTAGAGCTCCGGAAACCACGGAGCAGAAAGACCGGCGGCGGGGGAGGCATGGGGAGCTGAGGAATTTACGCGGGAGAGGACTGGGTTTTAGGAGGGTAGAGTTTGATTTGGGGTGGTAGAAAGACAGGAGGCGGAGCGTGGTGGCGTATGGATTGAGGCGGAGAGGAGTGGAAGCTGGTGCTAAGGCAGCAGCAATTCCCATTTTTTGTAAGAGTCAGTAAGGAATTTTGGTGGCGTTTCTATATCCACCGAGTTTCACCCTCATCCCGCCGCATTGTATTTTAGCTTTTTTGGTCCCTCAATATTTTCATGTCCACCATTTTGATACCCACCTCTTTAGTTTTCATCGTTTACTAATCTCTATATTTCACAATTTTGACACCACATACACAAATATTAAAGGGTTAATTCTTAAAAAAATCACGAACTTTACACGAAGTTTCATTTTAATCATGACCTTTAAAAGTTGCCATTTAAAGGCACGAACTTTCATTTTATTTCAAATCTATCATTTCAGTGTATTTTTGTTGACTAAATTCTTAAATAAACCATTAATGAAAGACCAAAATTATAAATCGACATTAAATCTTATTATCTTTTAGTTAGAGTATATAGGATTAGGAATTTTTGGTTCGATAAAATATATCGGATTTTACTTTGGCGATAGATTTGAAACAAAATGAAAGTTCGTGCCTTTAAATGACAAATTTTAAGGTTCATGATTAAAATGAAACTTCGTGTAAAGTTCGTGATTTTTTTAGGAATTAACCCAATATTAAATGGATTTAGGTTTGAAGATAAATAAATTTAGATAACAATTATTAACTTTGAGTCTAAACGGATTAAATATGTCTAATTCGTTTAAATATGATTAACGTAATAAAATATTTAAATTAAATTTTATTTGTTATTTATTACAATATTTTCATTTTTTGTGTTATAATGTAATAATTTTAATACATATCAAAAAAATTATATAACATTTAAATAATTAAAATGGATGTAAAATGTATCATTAAAGCGTTTAAATAACATATTTATGCATGTCTTGTCATGTAATATGTACTATAAATGTGCCGTGTTTGAATTTTATATATCAAATATAATTAATAGTTATATTTCGTATTTAGACACACATGATTCATGTATGATTGCTTATAGAAAATGCAAGTCTATTTATCTGTATATTATTATTTTCAAAATATAAAATAATATGAATAACATCTATAATTAATTTTATATTTTTTTTATATTAGTATATTTAAAAAAATTAATTTAATATTTTAATTCAGAAATACTCAAAGTGTAAAATATGTTGGACAAAATTTTGTCAAAATGGTTTTTCAAAAAATAATTCTTCTCAAAATTATCTTTAATAAAATAAAATAACTTATTTTATTTGTAATATAATTTCTTAATGAACACTATACAAAATAATAATTATAACTATCAAAGAACAATATTATTTAATTTAGATAAAATTTTAAATTTTATTTCATATATGTAATTGCAGATAAAAATGAATTATTATTATTTAAAATCAATAATGCATATTTGGTGCAATACAGGTTAAAATAATAGTACCAGTTTTTACGAATAAATACAGAGCAAAACGACGGAAGAAAACAAAAAAATGGCCATCCAGTTGATTGATTTTAACCATATCAAAACCTAACCATCAGTTAAATCCCTAAAAAATTATCCCCAAAATCTTTCCCCTTTGTTCATATGAAAAACTAGCAATGGAAGGGGGAGCCTCTTCATCTCTTCCAGAATCACATCCACAGCCACAGCCACCGCCGCAGGAGGTGGCACAACCACAGCAATTTCAAGAACAGGCGGCAACGCAAGAACAACAACAAGAAGCCATTTTACAATATCAAAAACAACAGCAAGAATATCAAGATTACTACAATTATTACTATCAAACCTACGATCAATCCTCTTCTGCTTCGTATTACCCTTATTATCAACAACAATACCCTCCTCAATGGCCGCAATACTACGACCCGCAGCAACAAAATTACGCTTATTATCAACAACAACCACCGCCGGCACCGCCCGATTACTATCAGCAGCAGCAACCTCCACAACCACAGCAACAGCAACAGCAACCGCCACAACAACAGCAACAGCAACCGCCACAACAGCAGCAACAGCAACCGCCACAACAGCAGTATTACCATCAACAACCTCCTCCTCCCGCGGTTGCTGTTACCCCAATTTCGGATTCTGGTGGGGCCACCCAACCGCAGGCTCCGTTAGATGGCGGAAATGGGAAGAATGCTGCGGCCGCTGCTGCCATTGCTGCGCTTGAGCAGCTGGCTCAGTTTGCTGGGACTATGGACGCGGCGGAGAGGGCAATTGCTGGGTTGCCGCCTGTTGCCACTCCAAGATTTCAGCTTTCAATGCGTCCTCCTGCGGTTAAGATCTTTGATGCATTTTTTTTGCTTTCAATTTTTTTCAGCTTGCATTCATTCATAATTTTTTTTGGTCTAATTGTGCATGACTAACACATGGAAACTAGGTCTGAGTCACATGATCACATCTGAGTGAAACACCATCATGTTTTGGTTAATTCAGCTTCTCTATGATTTGTTATAGAAGTAACTAATTCAGCAATGTATGATCAGTGCCTTTGTCCATTAAGAAGTTATTTTCTTCCTTTAGGAGAACTCTATAAATTAGTACATTTCACTTTTTGTATGCGAGGACATACTTGTTTGTAGGATCAGGATATCCGTGATACCATGGTTAAAGTAACTCAGAGCAAGTTGCATAAAATTCTCATGAGACCTTAATTATTCATTCACCGGAAAGTTTTTGGCCTTAATTCATTCGAGCGTGCACTTGCATTCTGGTTGAAGCAGTTTTTTATATCTTGTGTGTGCTTGCTTCATTGCCTTTTTAAGTATGATAATAATCCTGCTTCTAGTCTCTTGTGTGCTTGCAAACTTAAAAAGAAGTTTAAGTGAATGCAGCTTCAGTCGTGAGATAATAGAATGATTGGTTTATCTGAATAAATGTGTTTCTTAGATGTTTAATTATTCTTTGATTCTGTGTGATTTTTCTGTAAACACTTTAAGGTCCTGTAAAGATATATGCCTAGTTCCCAATCAAGCTGTAGAAAATTGGAAGAACATTTCATTGTTGTAGTTATTTTTATGAATTATGAAATAATTGCGCAAAGAAAAAGGATATATAATATGTGCTTGTTGTAAGTATATACTGTTTCTAAATGCACGGTTCACATGCTGTGAACTGACATCATGCTGCACGACTTTGCAAAATCTTAAATTTATCTGGCTGTTTAATTAGGACTCTGTTCAGCTTTTTGATTGACCAATCTTGACTTTCTGCACTTCTGACCCAATCATTAACAGAATGCTTTTTATTGGAAGTTTGTTGGTAAATACTGAGATCATAGAATCTACTCATTTAAATTGGAGTGCTTAATCAAATAGCATAAAACCTAAACATATTAGTTTATAATAGATAATTGTTCGCAATGATGCGTTCTTCAGTCATAGCATGTAACATGTATTTGAAGATTATGCTCCTATCTGCTTTGAAGTGAAACTAAAATCATAGTTTGACGACTGAGCCTAAAATCTTGGGGGTGCTTGCTTAGATCTATAATCATCTCGTCTTTTGTGCATTTATAAGCTTGTTGGATGTTAACATGTCATGGGTCTGATGAATTCTACTCCCTCCGTCCCAATAGAGTTGTCCACTTTACCTTTATCACATAGTTTAAGAAAAGTAATTATTATTTATGGGTTTTATAAAATTTTCCTTACTTTTCTTGTCATACCCTTATTTAAAATAGGGTCCACTTGCAATTTACTTTCAATTTACTCATTAGTAGATTTTAAATAGGAATAATATAGGAAAACTGAGTGTAAAAGTTGGTTACTTTTTAAAAGTGGACAAGAATTTTGGGACAAAAATTTTTCTCAAAGTGGACAACTCTATTGGGACGGAGGGAGTATTAATTACCACAAGATAAGACTAAAAAAAGCTGCAGTGAGTCTAGCCAAGTTTCAACTAATTGAATTTGCGAACAATTGATCATAGGCTGAGCTTGAACTTTTCTCATTCATATTCTGATAACCTGAGCTAAAATCAATGAGGCTTGGCTATCTTAAAGCGGTGGTTACCATGTTTTCTGTTGTTGTTGACTGATTCTTCTTGCCTTTGAAATACTATTGATGTTGGAAAACTATCACTTCCATTAGGCCAAGGGACTTGCTGAAATATTTCATTTGCCAAGTAGGAGATGTTGAATCTGAAGCTGTTTTCATTGGTCTTGGATTGCTAACCAGAAAGAATAGGTATGGCTCTTCTAATTGCTTGTGGTAAGGACATTGGCGGGTAGCCCTGTCCACAGGCCGGTTCAGGCCCAAAACCGGCCTGGTCAAAACCAATTGAACATGGAACTGGGTCAAAACTGACCCAGAACCGGAAGGTAACCGGTTCTGGGCCGGTTCCAATTTTCTTGGAAGCATAACCGCGTCTCAGTTCCAAACCGGCAGTTCCGGCTCTCAAATCAAAAAATACAAAATTTATTCTACTCCACTCACCCACCATGCTCCTACCCCGCATGCTTTTCTTTGTGACAAACAGTCACATTTGTGACCATTTTTGTCACAAATGACAGTTCTATCAAATGATCACAGGTGTGATTATATACCACAATTTCCCATAAACTGCACATTGTGTGCAGAATGTGCCAATGTTTTTAGTTTTTCACCTTTTTTTCTATAAATATTGATACCTTCTTTCGTTTAATTTTTTTATTTAAACTAAAAGTAAAAAGATCGTTTATTATTATGTTAAATTAATTTATTGAAACCATGAACCGGCGGTTCCGAACCAAAACCTCCGGTTCACGAACTGTTGCCAGGGCTTCCGGTGGGCGGGTAAGGTACAAAGTAGATTGGATTTTTTTCACAAGCTCTTCATGCTGGTTTAGAACTAAATCTGGCTGAAACAACTTAGCTGTCAGGAGTTTATTTTTCAACCTATGTTGCTCAGACTTCTGCACAAGTGTCAAGGCATCCTTGCCCGGCACATGTATATTCAACTTTCTATTATAATTGAAGAATCATACCCCAAGCATCCATGTCTACTTTACATGTTTGACTGGAACCTTTGGGCATGTATAGTGAAGAATCAGAGCAACAGAGGTGCTGACAGGTTGAGGTTGCAGGCTACTGGTGGTGGAAGTGTGAGCTTAAGCTAAAATCATATGCTTCCATCAATTGCAATTTGAATTGTGTGTATGTTCATCTGCAGCATTGGATTTTTTTGTTTAATAACATGGTTAAAATCATTTCTAGCTAGTTAGGAAATTAATTTCTAATATTGATCTAGTTACACTATTTTAATAGATAATTGGGTCTGATCAAGGAATATGTGGGAGGAAATAAGTTTATGCATAAGTTGCTATGATAACTGAAAATATGTTCATCATACTAGAGATTGGCAATGTGCTTAGTACTGTAAAATACTATGGCAAAATTAACTTGGAGGGAGACGCAATGGGTCCTTAATTATTCTCATAATCGGAGTTTCATTTGGCCTACTCTAAGAGAAGAGTTTTTGAGAAAGTAAGATCTATTATTATCCAACTTGTGTTGGGTTGAGCCACGATTTTGAAAGAATTTTGTTTCTGATGAATAACACAACTATAACAGTACTCAACTTCATAATTGGAGCGTCTTTAATGCTGTAAAAATGTGCATTTTTTGTGATTTCAGATGATCATTCAATTTTCTATCATAAAAGACGTTCTACTTGGTGCATTGTGCATAAAAAACCTATTATGGGCTGTTCTTGCTCTTTATCTTCTTACATGTTTAAAGTCATTTATGAGTGAACTTTGCAGGATGGTCGACATCTGCACAGGGGTGGTGGTAGACGAGGTGGTGGACCATTGCGAGGGGGTCGCCGGGGAAATACTGGCCAATATTCTGGTTCTGCTCCTCCTTTCCGTGGAAAAGGACGCGGTAAAGGCAATGCCCATTCTAGAAGCTTCCAAGCACAAGGTGTGATATCAACATCTTCCTATCCAGACCATCCAGCTGCTGCTGTTGAGGCAGGTCAGTCTGCTCGAACACCAGAAAATGTAGCATTTAAGCAAGGATCTGCACAGATTGCATGGTGTGAAATTTGTCGGGTAGATTGCACCAGTTTGGAAATTCTTGAGCAGCATAAGAATGGCAAGCGGCATAAGAAGAACTTGCTTCGGAATGAAGAGGTGAAAGAACCCATCAAACCGGGGGAAGAAATTCAGAACGATCATAAACCTGTAAATGATCTCAAGCCAGAAGTTTCTCAGGAGACTAAGGTTGCACAGGATGGTGAAGAGCAGAAGTCAGCAGAAAACTTGACATCTGAAGCTGCCAGTGATGAACCTATTATAGAGAACAATCAGCAGGATAATGCTGGGGAAAATATCGAAGCTCCAGCAGGGGAATTATCTAATCAGAAAGGAAATAAGCGTAAAGTGAACTCGTTCGATAATAGGAGGCGTGGAGGGAATCACAAAATTAGAGGTGGCCGGGGCGGGAAGCGCGTGAGGACTTCTGAAACTAATAATAGATTTGAACCACCCAAACCTAAAGTGGTAATTCCCTTACTCTGTGATCTATGCAATGTCAAATGTGATACTCGGGAGGTTCTGGACCGCCATTTTGCTGGCAAAAAGCACATTGCTAAACTCAATCGATTTCAAGGCCATCAGTCTGTTTATGGGCCAACAGGGCTTCAGGCACTTTACCCTCCCAATCCAGTGGCACAAACTCATTTTGTTCTGCAGGGCCATCAACCTTTCTATCCTCCGCAGGGTTTATTTCCCCCACAGTTTCCTTCCCAGGCTCACCACTCTACAGCAGCAGCTCCTGCAATTTTGGATCCTCAATTCTCTCAAAGTTTTGTGCCACAACAGTCGGAAGCCACTTCAACTGCAAATCCTGCAGCAGCTGTCTTCAGGCTCTGAAGGTAAAGGGTCATATCCTTCTCCCATTAGCGGCACGGCTGAAAATTAATGGATTCATTCCAGCTGCTGGGTATATACTTGTGGTGTTGTATGCATTAACCCATGAGCGTGCTTTTTGCGCTTCTGATAGACAGTTTAGCATGGAATGAAATATTAGTTTCTCTATTAGTGAAATCTGATTATGGTTTTTTTCTTTAAGTGGAAATCAGACTGGAAAACATATTAATCTGAAATAATCGAATACTCAAATTTTAGCAGCTGGTGGCATTACGAGTTGTGTTACCGCTTTTTGTTCAACTACATCCTTCAACAAGTATTGACATTTTAGGTTGGATTGTAACAGACTCTTCATCCAGCAAATTAAATTGTATTTGTGATCTTATTCACAGTCCTAGCTTTATAATCTCATCATGGAATTCATATTCATTTGAATGTTATTGCTCAGACGGTACAATTTTCTGTATTTACATGGTTCGATAATTGCCATAACATGTCAATGAGAAATTGACTGCAATCCTACCAAGATCAAGCTCGACTTTAATAATTGAGATTCGAACTAACTTGATAATTTATTTATTTATTGCAAATTTTAATCACATGAGAATGGAAATAAACACAAAATTAACCAAAAATTGTCTTTATTTTATAAATTAAATAATTTTATTTCAAAAAAGTACTTGTAACATTAATAAAAGAAACTCTATGAACTACTCCTATTATATTCTGTAATAAATTCATCAAAAAATATTCCGTAATAAAAAAAAAATTCCCTTCATTGTAAGAAACAGAAAAAGAAAAAGAAAAGAATTTGAAGATAATGACAAAAACATAAGAAAAATAGGAACGGCATGTCTGTCAAAACAGTCAAAAATACTCAAAGAATCATTACATTTCAATCTTTTTCATCAATGCGTTGCACCGCTTAGTGTAAATCCACAGAATTCCAGTTTTTTACAGATTCATTTCAATCCGACCTTGAAAAAGCTTAAATCTTTAATTTCGTACCATTCTTTTTCTCGATAAACAGTGATTAGTCCAGTCATGGCTGACCAACATGATGATCTAGACGAGCTCCTCGACAGTAAGGCTTAACTCTTTTCTTTAATCTTTAATTTCAAAACCCTTAATTCAATTTTGGATTTTGTAAATTTACCCCTTTATTTTCAAATAATTGCAGGTGCTCTTGATGATTTCCAGGGTCTCAATCTTACTCCTCCATCTCAAAGGTCTCTCCCTTTAATCTAAAGTTCTCATCTTTTTTATGTTGGTACCATCTTATTTAAGTTTTTGTGATTTTATTGAATTATTTACTATATTACCGGAATTGGAATTATAATTGGAATTAATTACTATATTATTGTAACTGTGTCACTGTCAATTGTAAATACCATTCTTTGGGGTTGTAATCGGTGTTAATTGTGAATTTAGGAGTGGAGGTGATGGTAGTAATGAGAGCAAACAGCAAGAATCGGCCCTTTCACTGCCGAAGGGGATTCAGGGTTTGGGTGGTGGAGGATTGCCTGACTTAAACAGCAAGAAAAAGGGAAAGCAAAAGGCTGCGAAGGAATCCCATGTTTCGGACGCACTCGATCAACTTAGGGAGCAAGCAAAGGAGGCTGTGAATGAGTTAAAATCGGCTTCCGCTCGGAAGCCGGATGATTTTAGCAGTGATGCAATGTTGGATGATTGGGTTAAGCAGTTTGAGGACTTCTCTGGCACACAGGTAAATTTGCTTTCTGTTACTTCTGTTCTATCCTTTGATTTAATTGAGTGCTTTTGGATTGCTTGTACTCCTGCTGAAAGGTGATTGTAATGAATCGAGAACACGTGTTTTGATAAATTGCTTTAATTATCTATCATTATAAGTTTGTTCTCATAAGGTTTAATAGGAGAACAAGCGCTTTGATAAACAGTAAGTGTTACCTGTTTTCTTTTTCTTTTGACTGGCATCATCTTTGTTATATTGCACATGACAGTTGCAAATGAGCATCTTCTTGGTTCGTTGTTCTCAAATAACTCAACATTTTTACTGTAATTAGCTTAACCGCTTATTTGTTGGGTAAATATGCATGTCGAACTCAAATTTGCAATATGTAATCTTTGATGTTCAAGTGCTACTTATGGAAGAAATAGGAAGAATTGAAGATGGCTTGCGCGCGGCACTGATTCAAGTTTAACTATTGAAGTTGGCCATTTTACTTTAGGATGCTCTGCATAGAACAGTCTCCAAAATCACTATCCTAGGACCTCCTTGAGCTGAGTCCATGACTAGGTTATGGGCCTGCTATTTGATCATGTTATGTGCCAGATTAGTTATTATTGTATTTCATCAATGTTTCATTAGAGCTGATTGTAGAATTTGTTTTGCTACTATTTCGTCACGTAGTAGTGAAATGCATGCTGTGATTACTGTAAATTGGTAAAAAAAAAAAAAACTTAGCCTCTATTGTGCTGAACTAGAACATCTAATATTGGGGAGTACTATTTCATCTATGAACACCATCATATGTTGATGTGTTCCTTAGTTGTTTATTGATTGTATTAAGTTATTTAACTATATTCTACATTTCTACCTTCTTACGTTTGTGTTTTGCATTCACATATCTTTATGTAATTTATTCATATCTTAAACATATTTTGCTCTTTCTGTACAGGACATGCAATCTTTTGTAGAGACGATGATGCAACAACTCTTGTCAAAGGAGATTCTTCATGAACCCATGAAGGAAATTGGAGAAAGATACCCTGCATGGCTGAAGGAAAACAAAGCTAATTTGACTACGGAAGACTACGAGCGCTATTCTCGCCAATATGAACTCATAAAGATCCTTAATGAAGTTTATGAGAAAGAACCTAATAATTATACCAAGATTACTGATCTCATGCAGAAAATGCAAGAATGCGGCCAACCACCTAATGATATTGTGCAAGAGTTTGCTCCTGAAATTGATTTCAATAATATTGGCCAAATGTAAGTGCTTTGTCTTATACAGATTTTGAAATATGTAAATAGCATTTTTTCTGCACATTTATGGTTATCACATCTTTCTTTATTATTCTTGGTAATCTGAAGCATATTTTCTCAATGTGTTGATATATCCTTAAGGCAAGATGCCAGGATGAGGTAGTCTAAGAGCAGTTTAGGGAAAGTTTTTGTGTGCTATTTTGAGAAACAATTGTTTATTTATAGTGCAGAATTTGATGCTAGAAATCCGAAATGGTTTTAGTTCTATGTCTAACCCTGACTTAGGTGCCAAACAGTGGCCAGATATGAGCTTCACAAGTTTTAAAGATTTTTATTTGGAATATTGTCAGATGGATGATGCTGTGACAAGTTCTGGTCGGATATTTTTAAGAAAATTGACCTTGAACGTATGTATTTAAACGTAGTCTTGTAAATTCTTGATATACATTTGCATCAGACAGCTGATTGATATTTCTGTTGCAGGTCTCCAGAGATGCTCGAGTCCCAGGGAAATTGTTGCATAATGTGAGGCAGCTTCACCTCTTCATTCCTCTACTCATTTGCCATTTTGCTTTGTCGTATAGCCATAGGTATTTTCTAAAATGTATTCGTGAAAGATACAGTAGTTCACTCAAGTTACAGTTATTTTATTATGAGTCCTAATAATAGTAGAAAATGCTTAATTCAGGGCCTCGATTCATGATAAATTTGTACATGATTCACGGTTCCTTTGAACTGAAATTTATTGGAGGGCTCGCAAAAGGGAATACCATCATGCAAATTGCTTGCTGATTCTTTAAATATATCCTTCATATAGATTACATTGTAAAACTGAAGAGAGAAAAAAAGGCATTACATACACCTAAGATTGATCTTATTGTTTGATCACAGTCGACAGTGTTGTATTTTTTCTGGTTTATTTTGGTAGATCAGTAGCTCTCATTTTTGGATGGCATGAACATGAAAGGATTTCAGTTTTCAATAATTTATTAAGATTTGGACCTCGTGAAAGGTAGGAATGGTATAGCGTAGTATTGTCTTGCAATACTACTTGCGATCGGAGTGATTTACTCAATTCTTCAACCCGGCGCATCATTCTGAAATAACCAATGGTGAAGCACAAATAGCCTCGCCATGGAGAGTCTCTGTACTAGTTACATAACATATGAAGATAGATCGACGACTCTTTGTTGTTTGATACGATAAGAATTAATATTCGGAGTACTAGGGGTGTAAAAAAAACTCGTAAATAGAATAATTGAATTAAACAGATAAATTTAGTTTGATATCTTTACAGATATGAAGCAAATCTAAGTATACAAATCCTTGAATATTAGTTGGGATTGAAAACAAATAACTGATAGTTCAATTGAATGAATAAATGAATGAATTTCCAGAAAGGAAGACGACTGTAAAAGTTGGTGTGCTGCTATTTGCTAAGCATCAGAAGGTGCAATCCAATGTCTGCCATTAACGAAGCTCTTAGCTAAGAACTTGTGAGCTGATTCAAAATCAAGTTCTCTCGCCCATGAAACGCCTCTCACTTTAGCCGCTCCAGGCCCCCAGCATTTGTACACTCCAAAGAATGCAGTCCTGAAATCGACCATAAATATAATCAAACTGGAACAACCAAACTAAAAAAAGCTGATCAAATCAATTCGTTTGATTTGGTTGAAAAAAATATTATTGTTTTAGAATTTCACTGTTTTATCAAAAAAAATTGATTTAAATAGAATGCACACCCCCTTAAATAGCAAAATTGAAGGTAGTCATGGATTTGCCTACTTATTTTTGTTGCTGCCGTGGTCCCAGTCATCCCAGCCGCCGTGTGCAACCAAGTCGTCGAAGTATGTGTAGGCATAGACGATCCTCGAGTATTGACCCATAGCTCGGCCGACGTACAATGGTCCGGTGCCTGTTACCTTACACCCCAGAAAAGAAAATCCAGTTTTCTCATCTGGAGAACTTCTATCTTGTGCTGCTATCGATCCAAATCTGGTTGCTATTGAGTGCAGCTCGCAGTCCTAATACAGTTAACCACCATTTTAACTCATTTTAACACCTCAACCGTTTTGGGTCTAAATAACTTTTTTAACAAATAAAAAAAAGGTCACTTTGCTATTCTTTGACCTAAAAGAAAAATTAAAAAGTTCAATTAGAATTTGATAAAATGTTTGGATTTTGTGGACCCTCGTCCCTTTTTCTTTATATGCAACATCATTTTCTCTCATTAAAAGGACCAGCCTGTGCATACTTATTTCAACGTATACATGTCCCCATCAAAACTCACGAGTCGTGTATATATAAATACATGCATGTGATTCATAATTATCAATTTGCTTCTATTTTTTTATTTATTTTTTTAGGTAAATAATTTGAATAACAGTTCTGAAAAAGATTGGACGTTAGGTAAAAGATAAACTCGTATTTTGTAGCTTACTTTATACATAGAACGACCGTTTCCAAAAATGAAGTCGATGGAGCCCTCAATGTAACACTCCTTGAAGTAATGTCTGCCGGCATCGTCACAAAGAGTGTCTTGTGCGCCGTAGAATCCACATCCTGAGAAGTAAGCTTTGTCTCCTGATATCCGAAACGCCGCCGCTTGCCACCCTTGCATCCCCGGCATTGGTGCTGGTGCTGTATTCTATATTATGCACATTTAAGTATTAAGTTCCAAATCTATTTTCAATATATACAATGATGTAATTTTTATAATATTTGATATAAGTACCTTGAAGCTGATGTTTCGAGCAGAGAAATAACTGGCATAAACGGTGACAGAAGCAGTTCTGTAAGTACGAAGTTGCTGTCCGTTGGCTCCGCGGTCGCATGCTCTATCATGCCATTCGATGAAGGTCACGTCTCGTCCTGCTCCTTCAAAGGTTACGTAGGGTTTTGTCACCGGCACCACCACCTTCTCTCTGCACCCAACACAGCCAATCAATTCATTAAACACTGCTAAATAACGTCATTAATCTGGAAAGTTTTCAAAACTTTTGTCCCGTGACACTAAATCCACACTACTAGGCCCACAGCTAAAAAAAACCACCACCAATTTATAAGCTCATGTCAGAAATATTTACATGTAATATCCTGCTTTAATTATTATCAGCACATTTTCTTTATTGTTCTCCGGGATCGAATCAACAGCAGCTTGGACAGACCGGAACTCGCCAGAGCCAGCGACATCCACGGTTATAACTCGGTGACCAACGGGGCCGATCCACTTCCGGTGAGGCTTCGTGGAGTTCTTAGAGGCGGTGTTGTTGAGTGAATTGAGCTGCTTGTACCTGAAAATAGAGGAAGTAACTAAGAATGGTGCATGCAATAAAAACAAAGTAAAAATACAGTAGAAATAATTGAAAGAAGCCATTAAAATAGCAATAAATTAGTCAGAGAATAAAACGATAAGATAAGAGAGAGTTCGAAGATAGAGTTGAATGTCTCGTTGGTATTGAAGAGAAAGCTTCAAAGAACATATATATATGTGTAAAAAAGAATATGAAGTATGTAAGAAACTGAGATATATTTATTCATATGTTATTTAATTCCTTATTAGATTGTAAATGTATATGATGATAAATTCATTTTTTTAGGCTATTCTTCTAACGGTCGTTTTATTTACGGCTCTAGCGAGGCATATGGTATTTTTGGATGGATTATATTAATGTATGTATACATGTGGGGGCCAAAGTATTTGTTTTGGCTTTGCTTGGTAATTTTTTGTGAGATACTTTTCTGAATATTTGTATCTATCTAGCTCTATTCTTTTGTCATGTTTTCACTTTTAGTTTAGTGTTTTCCTATATTCAAAGTGCTAACATATATGATATTTGAATTCTGTTGCAAATAATAGTCCGTCTGCAATCAGTGGCGGAATCAGAATGGAAAAAAGTGAGTCGGCTGCCCTACTAAATTACGAAATATTCGATGACTACTGAATATTATTTTAAAGAGGATCAAATATGTGTTGGTAATCCGTAGACAAGCCATCGGCAACTGTCAACGATTCAAACCGTCAGCATATTATCGAATAATTGCAACTGACGTTCCGTCGGCAATCGGTTGGTAAAATAAACATACCAATGACGAAATTAATAGATAGAATTTTATGATGTTATAATTCGTTTTAGTGGGTGTCAACTGAATACCGAATACTAAAAATATACTAGCAATAAACAGTTTCTGCCAAACTCATGCTAACCAAAACAAAAAGGGCACTGCCTTTTGTATATGTCTATTTTTTTTCTTTTGTCACCATAACTCCACTATTAATTAATTAAATCTAATCTCACTAAAAAAAAAAGTAGCCTGTGGAAGACCAAAATTATTATGGTGGAGGGATGGTTAAATACTGTATAGTATACTCATAATTATAGCTATTTAATTCTATCACCTATACTTCATTTCTTTCATCTAATATTTTCGGGTGAAGTAGGACCCATTTGGTCTTAATATCAGTTTTTTTGAACGTTGGGAGTTAGGCATGCTCTGTTTGCCTGAATTAGGGCATGGGACAAATTTTACTCTAACTTTTACACAGATTGCCTTTTGTGACAAATATGCCCCCTAAAATAATCCAAAATGCCACTCTTGATGATTGGATTGATCATAGGTTTGGATATTTTTCTTTTTTAATTGCAAGTGGGGTTCGAAATTGTAACCGAACCTTGCAGTTGCAGAGAGATTGCAGGGCTCTCTGGCATGTCTCTTCTAGTCCACATATACCCTGAGGGTACATCATATGATATGATTATATGGGATGATCTAGTGCGGATGGCTATAATAAATGAAATTATTTTGTCACATTATGATATATAATACCGAGGTAAAATTTAATTTAAAATACTTATCAAATATATAATACTTTCACATTTCTTTTTTTTTTTTTTTATCAAAGGCTAATCTTCATTGATAGAATTATCAGAATTACAAGAATATGTGACTCCTCAACAAGCTGAGTGAGCCAGTCTAAAAAAAATGATGATACTGCAAAAACAGTCATCCACAAGGGCTTATTTAACCACCAATGGGTCACCCAATTATAGTAACAACGTATTAAGAAAAGCTATCACCCAAAAAACATATCGTCATTAAAAGAAGAATTTCTAATTATTCAATCTCACACTTAGGGGGTGTTTGATAACCCTACTTATTGATTAAATTAATTAATTCAGCACTTAATTGTTTTAAGTCCATTTGATAATCACAAATATACCAACTTAACTTATTCAATTAAGCTAAAAGTCACTTAAAATAATAAGTTTGAAATTTTGACTTAAAATTTCTACTTAACACGCTAAGTTGTAAGATTTTGAAAGTTTGAAATTAAACTGACTTTAATATCCTCATTACCCTCAAATTATTACCCACGTGCAAATCTGTTCTCTTCTCCATCACAACCCTATTTTTTCTCTCATAAACAACGTGTGATTGAATTGAAGACACTCAACTAGTATTAATCACTTCAAATCCTTTTACTACAGGTATTAGTATTGTTATCAAAATTGTTATTATGTACTCCTTCTGAAATATGATTTTCTTTCTCGTTCATATTTAATATTGAAATCATTGAATTGTTTTTGGTGTTCAGTATATTAAAAAAAATTAGAAGGCTCCATCATCTCTTTCGTCTCAAGCTTTATTGGGTTGATTCAATTGATAATAAGGTATATTATTTGGTTCCTTTTATATTTTTTTACTTTACATGTTCAAATACTAATTATCTGTATTTTATATTTTGAAAATTAAATTGAATTCGCCATATTTGTTAATCTAAATATTATAATTTGAGAGATTATTTAAGGGTTTTTCTATGTTTGCATTGGACAATAATTGGGTATTTAATAGATGATTGTCGAATTAATTATAATTAGTATTGCGGGGATAGAACTGAAAACCAGATTTCTAATCATTAATTATGATGATAATGGAAAAGTTAGAGCTGAAATTAGTTGAATTAATTCATTACCTATGCTAATTAGTGTTGTATGGGATAATAACTATGATTCGATCATGATGACAATGTGATGCATGATGTTTATACATGTAGAAACTATGATTACGTATTTACTATTCTTATTACAAGATTGATTTAACCATATATACATTACTAGTTTGGAAAAAGATTACTACTGCAATACTATAAATGGGGGGTTATTATGATTATATGTTTCTTTAGCAAGTTTTTGGACACCTGCCAAATTCAGTGGACATTGCTCGTATTTACATTTTTCTTAAACACAACCTATTAAATAACAGTTTACTATTAAGTGCTCACAAGATTCCAGATCATACAGTAGAATTTTATTGAGTCTTGGATTGATTATTGTTAATATTTCATATATAGAATGGCATCCGATGATTATAATAGAGCCAATTGGAAGGATCCTGTTTTAGTTAAATTTTTTTTGGACTTATGCATTGAACAAGTGAGTGATGCTGGAAAACAAGGGAGTAGTTTAAAGAAAGATTCCTGGCTAAAAATTACTTGAGACAAAAATATACTATATGGCCGAATATAGTAGGAAAAAGCGGACATGGATTCGATCCTGTAACAAATACAGTTAATTGGAGTTCTGAAGAATGGGATGAATATATAAAGGTACTACTTAATTTATTTCTATTAGTAATTTAAATTTTAAATATGAAGTGGTTAATAAAATTAATATTAATTTTATCATGTAACAGAGAGTTCCGGACGCAAAACAATTTCGATATGTTGGATTGCAATATGGGGATGAGATGAAATCATTGTTTGATGGTATAACAGCAACTGGTAAAGATGGTTGGGGTCCTTCTAGAGAAACTATGCCTGAAACGGTTAATTTAGATGACGTAGAACCTTCATTTGCTAATGAACCAACGCCAGTAAATCTAGAGTCACCTATTGATGTTGATCTTGATTCACCCAATTCAGCCGGATTTCTTGAAAAGAAAAATGGAAAACGTCATAAAAAAGGTAAAGTTGATGATATTGACGAACAATTGATGGCCGTTCTCAAAACTCTAGGTGAGTCTGATGGACCTACAATTGAAGAGTGCAATATGAAATTGGATGAGATGATGACATTGACAATGGATGATCCTTTATATGTTATTGCTTGTAGTATCTTTTGTGAAAGTAAGGCATATCGAGAGCAATGGTTGATTCTTTCAAAGAAGTCTGAAGACGTTAGAATTAATTGGATAAAGATAGTTGCTAAAAAATTAGGATTACTTTGAATGTTCAACGTGTAGATTTGACTTATTTTATTTTTGTTTTATTGGAGAAACATGTGGAAGATACAATTAAATTTTAATTATAATATATTATTTATTTATATTTTGTTGATTTATAATGTATCATAGAAAAGAAAAAAAATATGAACTGCCAAGGTACAAAAATATAAATTGTTAGGATATGATGGTGTATTTTATCTCCCTGTCTATTAAATTCACAAATGTAATTATAGAATCTAATCGTATGTATCTAGAAGGCATAGATGGGGATTACTGGATTAAATGGTGTCTACTTCTTTTACCATTTTATTGTAGTTTAGTCATTTATATGGATAAAATGACATTATGTAAAACACGAATACATTATGTCTATATTTTTTATTATTAATGTTTACTTTATTTTATGTTTTACACTATATGGCAGCATGTTAACCGACAAACAAAGAAAAAGTTTAAAACTGCTTGCAATACTTCTTATATATAAAAAGTTTACAAGACGTCGTATTGGAAGAAGGCCAGATACAAACTCGTCTCTTAGCGGAAGTGAATATATACAAGAAATATTGGATGGAAATTCCGCTCATTCTCTAGAAATGTTAAGGATGAAAAAAGAAGCGTTTTTGGCATTATGTGATAATTTTAAAGCTAAAGGATGGTTGCAAGACAGTCGCTATATTTCAGTAGAGGAAAAAATGGGAATACTTTTGTTTACTCTCAGTCAAAATCATCGAAATCGTGCCATGAAACGAAGATTCAACCATTCAACTCAAACTGTACATTTTTATTTTCACGAGGTTTTAAGGGCAATGCTGAAGTTCGCAAGAGAAATGGTGGTACCTACTACTTTTAATCCAGACTTGGATCAAGTCACGTATCATCAACGACTTCGAAAAATATTCAAGGTAAAATAAAATAAAATAAATAAGATTTTCAATTATTTTACATATTGATAAAGTTAAGTATTTTTTTAAAGGGTGCTGTTGGTGCACTTGATGGAACTCTTATCCGCGCTTCTATACCACCTGCCCAACAAACACCATATCGAGGTAGAGGAAGAGGAGATTGCTATCAAAATGTGCTTGCTATATGTGATTTTGATATGATTTTTACATTTGTTTGGGCTGGATGGGAAGGAGTAGCACATGACTCACGGGTATTAACTGAAACTATGCGAGATCCAAATAATAATTTTCCTTTTCCTCCCCCTGGTAAGCTTTCAAAGTTATATAATTAATATTTAAGCATTTTTATATGATGTTTATTAATAATTTATTTTTTTAGATAAATATTATTTATGTGATGCTGCATATCCAAATACTAGAGGATTTATGGCTCCTCATCGCAACACGCGATATTGGTTATCGGATTTTCGAAATGATCGTCGTGCAAGAACAAGAGAATAAAAGTTTAATCATGCTCATGCTAAATTAAGAAATGTCATTGAGCGATCTTTTGGAGTTTTAAAAGCAAGATTTCCTATTTTGAAGATAATGCCACCGTATCCATTTAATGTGCAAAGAAACATTGTTATTGCTTGTGTTGCTGTGCATAACTATCTTCGCAGGATGAAAGTTATGGATGACTTTTTTGAGCAATTTGACAGAGCCGAGGTGATCTTTCAACAACCTCATAGAAACTTTGTGCAAGAAGGCACACAAAGACAAGCAGATCAAATGTTTATGACGAATTTAAGAGATCAAATTGGAAATGAGCTGATGAATAGAAGAGTTTAGATATTCGTTATAATAACAATATTTTGTATTGTATTAATATTTTTAATGTTTAATTAAAGACTACATTATTGTTATTCATGTATTATTTATTTATATTTTTCACAAGTTAAAATAATTTAATAAATTTGTAGTTTAAATTATAAATAATTGATATTCAAAGGTTAAATTGGTAAATTTAGCAATTTCATACTTTTTATTAATTATGATTATCAAACGGACTTATTTGATTCAGCACTTAAAAAATTCAGCAATTATTATATTCAGCACTTAAAATTCAGTACTTTATTTTTAGCACTTAATTTTCAGTTTTATCAAACACCACCTTAGCTATAATTGGTGTTTGAAAAAAAATACTAATGCTTTTATGGGGAAGTAAAGGTCAAGAGAAATGTCATTCAATTAGGTCAAATTTCAATCCTTAAAATCGAATAAATTAACATTTTATAAGTTTAATCATATGAGTCCAGAATTTCTAATTATTCAATCTCACACTTAAAAAAGTTTTTTAATTTCAAAAGTTGTTAATATTTTTTTAATTTTATTGGGTCATGTAAGTGATGTCATTGTACTGTGAGTCTGTGGCAGAGTCCAAACTACGATCAAACCGTGACGCTCGGGGGCTGGATGGCATCAATTGTATCGTCGTGACAGAGGCAGCTATAGCTTTTGGCATCTTGATTCTGCAATATAAGCTTTTAGACTGAAATAGCACTTCTATCTTTAAACATTCGCCCGCATCAATTTGTAAAATAACATATCTTAAATTTTTGCACGTAAAACCATAAATTGTAGATCTTTCAAATATAAAATCATATGAAGGAAAAATTAAAGATCAATTAATGTCTTTCTTACAGTATGTAATTTTTGTACAAAGGATCATTTAGTAACATAAGTAACTGAAGTAATCAAAAAGGCAAGAGACAAGGCAATCACGTACCCCTTGACTCTGCAAAGAATTCAAATGAAACAATTACATGCCCGGTAATATCAGGCATTCTTCTATGGAGGACAGAATCTGGACCCTCCATTTTCCCTTAAATGTTACAAAAAAAGGATCATCGAGAAGATCCTCTCAGGTCATGCAATCAATTGCTTTCTTAAGTTAATTATGTCTTCACTAATACAGCTTATTGAATCCAGATGGCGGCGAAGATTCACCCAATCTCGGAATAAAAGCTTCCCGTTCAAGCGATACTTGAAGGCATGTCATAACCTTAGTTATTGACACCCATGCGAAAGGTGCACAACAGAAGGCGTATCCGAAAACAGCTAAAGCTCTTACAACTCCATCTGGATACCAAGGGCACGCCATGACCAAAAGTACCCCAAATATCCCTAACCACGGTGTCAAGACGTGTAGCATTGGCAGCATAAATGCATTAACTGCTATCGAGCAAAGCGCGAAAGAACCTAGCAAGTAGAGTCCCCAACCCGCTAATGGATGTACTGTACAAGGGATGATAAAGAAGGGAAGCGTATATGCTGCAAGGATTGACCATATCGCTATCAATTTGAGTCCGGCTTGTATTAAAGACAGATTCTTGTCTGTTCGTCGGTAGCAAAGCTTAGACATATTTGGTCGAGCTAGTCGTGTCACTGCAATAATTCCTATGTAAATTATCGACTGAATAAATACCATAGGCATCTCCGCAGCATATCTGCAGAAAAAGTCTAATTATGTTAGCAATGCTTCAACGGGAAATTATTAACTATCGACCATGTATCGAATTAAAGAGAGCTTTCCGTTACCCAAGATTGTTCAGACGTTGTTCATGCCATTGAAAGCCTAGTGGCAGAACTGGCCATGACCACCAGTACCATGGTTTCAACCATGGAGCACCAGGGAAAGTTATCACACTATTAGGCCCACAGGGTACGTTCCACCGAAGTCTGAGATCTGTATCAAAGCAAAATCGGAATAAACACATATAACTAAGAAATAGAATAAACAAGCAACTTGAAGTATATAAAAGATTGATGAAACTTTCTTTTATTTACTTACAATAATAAGAGGCATCCATTTGATAGCCTAAAGGAAGTCTGTAAGAGCCTTCAAGGCTGGTGCCGTTAGTTGGAGGATGGAACATCGGCTTGTCTAGCAGGTCCGGATAGTATCCGCCAATAAAACCCTGGTCTGCACCATCGGGGTTGTCTTTTCCAATTTCTATTTGATGAACCATGTCTTTGAACACGACGTTTGATGGCTGCAACAAAAAACAATATTCTCCAATCTCAGAACAATCCCAATATGAATGCAATTAAGCTTCTTGTTTGCAAATGTTATCAAAGAGACTGAAATTTACCTGTAACACAAAGAGGCCAGTATGGAATATGCAGGGATTGATGAACACTGCACAGAATTGTCCACATTGGAATAACTCGTCAGCTTTTCGGAGGAAAAGGTTATCAGCATCGAGCATGACCACTCTGTCATAGTCAACAAGGCTCCATGCATAGAGTTTGTTCAATGTCAACTTAAATCTTCTGTCAAAATGGGGTTGGTCCTTGTATGGATTATTCAAATTCTCCACTCTCACAACTCTTGCCCCATCTTCTTGCTCACTAGAATCACAAAAGCATAACTTATCAGTTAAAGGATAAGAGCTTTAATTAATTGTTCTGTTCTTTTATTATTCAAAAAATTGAATATAACTATTAAGAAAATTCCAGGGTAGTCAAAAACATTACTTTGGCTTATCATGATAATAAATAGCTACTCTAAAGTCAGCACATGGAATAGATACTGACACTTACTGAAAATAAGATAGAATACTGAAGATGCTCTCTGCTATGTAATTTTTAAAATAATGGTGGACTATATTCTTTTAAGAAATTAAGAGTCAATATCCACAATTCTTATATTCAATAATTAATGATTAATCACCGTAAATATCTTCTTATATCTAACAATTTGCGGATGCTGAAAAATCAACCTTACACGTTGAGACTAGTGGGTTTGGTAGGTGTAGCTACTAAAAATCTGCCTTTTCTTTTGTCTTGGTCAATAAATTTTTCAGCTTTGGTTTACTAGTTTTGTTGATAAATTGTGTATGAAGAATTCCTAAAAGACATCCCATCTTGCTACTCATGGCATCAAGATAACAGGAAAAGAGAAAAGATGAGAATTTCATCTTTTTCTTTGAAA
Source organism: Mercurialis annua (assembly GCF_937616625.2). Taxonomy (NCBI): domain Eukaryota; kingdom Viridiplantae; phylum Streptophyta; class Magnoliopsida; order Malpighiales; family Euphorbiaceae; genus Mercurialis; species Mercurialis annua. The sequence continues at coordinate 32,276,128 of NC_065573.1, read as the reverse complement.
TTGACCCTACTAAATTTAATTATTTTTGTTTTTTTCAAAATGAAATTTACTTGGTTAGTAAGATATTGTTGAATTAGTGTAAGAATATACAAAGGAAAAAAAAGAAGTAAATTTGCATTCTTTCCAATTTTCTAGTGGTTTAAATGGACATAAACTTCTTCTTTTAATTTAGAAACTATACACCATGATAAGATGGCATAAAACACCACTCATAGAAATGGAATATGTCTTTGAACTCAATAAGAAGTTGGGTTCCAAATAAGCATTCCACTTTGGCCTCATCTTGTGGAATATACAATGCATTAAAAAGCAAAGAGAAACCACAAACACAAATTAAGCAAATTGTCCTAAATTTTCTAACAAATAAAGGGAAACTCCATATAGAATTACTAACTTTTTATGTATAATGGGACACATAATGAATTTGAATTAAAAAAATCTCTAATTAATACAAAATAATTAATTTTAATTAAAAAATTAACTCAATCGCCAATGCATGTAGTCTTTATCCTGAATTATATGGTAAGATTCATCTAAACAAAACTTCCAAATTAAAACACCCACTTCTAACCATACTAAATAATTTTCTCACTAAATTTTTCTAATTCAAGTCTTCTCTTATTAACATGCCTTTTTTTTGAAACTTATTAACATACCTTTTAATGACCATAACGTAACACAAGAAAAGAAAAACATAATGTACATAACAAATTATAAAAAGATTGTATTATAAGTTTGTATATTACTTTAGTATACAGTTTACTTCTTTCAATCAACAGATTATTGGTATTATTGTAATGATTTAACTTATAAATTATGACCGACTAATTGTGCAAAAATACAAAATGGCATAATAAAAGGTATTTGACCATAAAGTAAGCAAAATAATTAATTAGTTAAAAAAATCCCAAGATGCACTAATCAAGAACATGAAGATAAGCATTTGGCCAATAAATAAAAGGACGGTATTGCAACGGACAAGAATTATTGGACGGTCCATTATTTTAATTTTATTTGTGTAAAGTTATATTTGAATCCTCTGCAGATTACCTTACCCTAGTCCCCATTAAAGCCGCGCATTACACACAGCTGTATTAAGACATTTTCATATTCTATTATTTTTTCAAATTTGAAACAATTTAAAATAGTGCCTGTTAATATAAACATTGTTATTTATTTGTTGCCTTCCTGAGTCATTTTTATTTATTTATTAAAATAGTAATTGTTTTAGCAGTATCTACAAATATAAAAATAACAGTTAAGATAATTAACTATTTCACGCTGGGTCCACGGCTCAAATTAGCAATAAGATTAAATTTAGGGGAAAAAACAAAAAGAAAATAAAGAAAAGGGCGAAAAAAGCGAAATTTCTCGACTTACAGAGCAAGAACCCAATGAAGAGGAACATCGTTGGAAGCAATGACAACTAGATCAGCATCCACATTTAACTTCGCAAGCGATCTGATCAGGACACGTGTCGCTACGTAGAACTCATAGTCTCTCGGTGTTCCCATGTACATCATCGTAGCGTATGCGTTCCTATGCCGCGGCCAGTAATCATTCTGCTGTAGCTGTTTATGTTCTTGCTGCTGCTGAATCTCTCGATACGCCGTCGTTTCATCGACGAACAAAATAAACAGCAATAATAACAACATTTTTAATAATAAACTGCTGATCTTTCGCTCGCTGGAAGCCATTTATGTTTAAAATGAAGAAGAAAATGGTTCTTGATTTTATGCAACTTTAAAAAAATGGTTACAAAATGAAGAAGAAAAATGGTTTGGTTTTTATGGTAATGTAATAGATATTTGAGAATAAAAATGGAAATGTGAAGGGGTGTGTATTTATATGTGATTTTAGAGAGGAAAAGGAAGGAGAGAAGAAACCAGTTCAACTGATATTTGAGGCTGGTTTATTTGTTTATTTTTAATTAGCCTGTAGGAATTGACAATTTGTTTATTTTATTTTTATTTGTTTTAACTTTTAATCTGGTATTATCTTGATTTTCGGTAAAAATTAGGAGTTTAACGACATAAACATCTCAGCCGTTGGTTTAGGAGAAAGGGTTGTCGGAATCTGGAGATTGACGAGTAGTACTCCTTTTGGTACTAAAAGTTTTTAAAACTTTTAAAAAAGTTGAAAAAATTATCTAAGTAGTAATTTTTTTCTTTATTTAATGTAGGATGCAATTTCAATTTATTTTATTAGTGGAATTTAAATAGGAGTAGAATAGGAAAATTAAATTTTAAAATTGTCACTTTTTAGAAGTGAATAAGAGTTGTAGAAGAAAGAAAAATTCAAGGTGTAGAACTCTTTTGAGACGGTGTGAGTGGTATTATTCTAGCAAAAAGGGAAAATTGTTACCTTATATGACATGAAAATAAGAGGCATTTAAAATCAAAATTTCTGGTAAAATTATACTAAAAACCATAATTTTTTAATTGCTCAAACTTAAAATTAATTTTAGGTTTAATGGCGTAAAAAATCATAAACTTTAGCGTGTTTTGCAAATTAAACATAAACTTTTAATTTTGGCAAATTAAATCATAAACTTTTGATTTTTTGCAATTTTAGCACCGATCAGTTTTCCTTCAAAAAAATAGAGAAAAATGCTGATGTGGACGCCGAAATAGTGGTTATTCTGAGGTACACATCAGCATTTTTTTCACGAAAAATTGATCGGTGCTAAAATTGCCAAAAATCAAAAGTTTGTGTATTAATTTGCCAAAATTGAAAGTTTATGTTAAATTTGTAAAACACGCTAAAGTTTGTGATTTTTTACGCAAATAAGCCTTAATTTTAACATGTGATTTTTTTCATTGTTTAAATAAATAAATATAACAGGAAAAAGACAAATAAAATGAGGTTAAAAATACTACTTTTTCAGTTCCATTTTATTTGTCATTTTTATTATTTTTATATTTAAACAAATATCATTTTTATGCTATTTATATTTTCCTTTTACTTTTTACTTTTAATGTTAATGAATATAATATATAGATTAATACATAAAATAATTGATGTTTTAATATATTTTTAAGATAAAAATGAGGGATTTAATATATTTATAATATTTAATATGTATAAAAAATAAAAAAAATTACAAATAAAATAGAATGAAGTGAATATATGATATTCTTTACTAATTTTTTTTTTTGCCAAAAATAATAATATATAAATATATAATAAGAAAGGCCATCTCATGAAGATGATGAAACCCTCTTGAAATTAAAGAGCTAAAAGTGGACTTCGCGGCTACTATTTGAGCCATCCAATTACACATTCATTTAACAAATTAAATACCAATATGTGGATAATTTGTTAAACGAACGGTAGCAGTAATGAATAATAAACATAAAATAATAAAAAATGAAAAAATTACTTACAGTTCATAGCGGCTAATGTGCTATAAATATTACCTTGATTTTATAGGAAAGCAAAAATTGAAATCTCGAGATCATCCAGAGCAACAATCGCCATAATAGAATACCTGATTATTTAATTAAGATCAATAATAAAATTAATTCGATGTTACCTGACAGTAGCGGAGTCTAGTGAGGTAGTCTAGGAAGGATGTGAGCTAGATGGGCTATTTGAGAAGCCCCTCTTGCATAAGTAAACGTGATAAAAAAAGCTCGTCATATGTAATATAAACACCCATAAAGGGGTAATAAACACCCAATTGGGGATGAAATTTTTCTTAAAAAGACAAATTGAAACAGTAATTAAGGTATTTAACTATTCTAAACAAAGAGATTGAATACACACCTTAAAGAGCGACATTCTTGAATTGCAGATGATCCTTACCCAATCTCAATTGTTTGGCCATTCTATTAATTACTCTGAAAAACTATATCATTTTTATCTATAGAATTTGTTCTTTACGATTTTCAGACATTTTTTCTTTGTTAAACAAAATACAAAGGCCCCATTTTCACAATTGGTTGAAGAAATTAAAATCGCCTTGTTTACATGTTAATCAAACCAATTCATATTTTGAAAAAAAATTATTGGTTGTGCTTTAATCAATTCCACCAAGCAGTAGTCCAACTTCATATTCTTTACTAATTAAGTGGCGGAGAAGTCTACAATTTTCTTCTGGATTGCTAAACACCGCCCCTTTTTACTTAGCACCGCACAGCCACATTACATTTTTGCCCTTTTCACTTTTTGAATAGAAAACCAACTCATAAACAAAAAACATAAATCCTCTCAACTCATTGAACTCTATTCAAATTCATATTTTACGAAAATGTCGGATTCCGAACGAGATGAAAATCGTCATAATCTTTTAAATGAACCTGCAAAACATAAATACTTACGTTTAACAAATCGTAATAATATGTAATACAAAGTCGTAATAATATGCAATAAAAAAATCACTGTAATTATAAAAAAAAAATCATTTTAACGTTTTTTTTTTTAAAAAAAAAATTAATTTCCGGCCGCGACGTTTCGGTTGCGGCCGGAAAAGGGGGACGCCGGCGTCCTCTCCAGAAGAGTGGACGCCGGCGTTCGGCGTCCCCTCTAGAGGAGGGGACGCCGAAAATTGGCGTCCCCTCCTCTAGAGGGGACATTGGTTTTCGGCGTCCCCTCTTCTAGAGAGGACGCCGAACGTCCGCTCTAGAAGAGGGGACGCCGAAAATTTGGCGTCCCCTCCTCTAGAGGGGACGTTGGTTTTCACGTCCTCTCCTCCGGAGAGGACGCCGAACTCCGGCGTCCCCTCCTCTGGAGAGGACGTGAAACGCAATCGTCCCCCTTCAAAAAATTTAAATAAAAATTTAAAAAAACTATTTTTTACTTTGGAAAAGCCGGAAAAACTTATTTCCGAACGTCGATATTCGTTTTCCGACGAATTATACTTGTTATCCGTCATTTTACTCGACTTTTTACATAGTTGTTCGATTGTGTTCGAATGAGTTGAGAGAATTTTTTTTTGAAATTTTGCTAGAGGGGCAGAAATGTCTTTCGCCTGTGCGGTGCTAAGTAAAAAGGGGCGGCGAATAGCAAAACCCATTTTCTTCAGTATTATAGTAGAAAAATATCTAAAAGTGAATGTTTCTCTTCCATTTTGGTCCTTTTTGCTTCAAAAGGTAAACACTTCTCTAAACCTATTTTTGAGACAATAACAATATACATCAGGAATAATACATCTAGATAATAATTGTAATATCTTTGAAAACCTAACAAATTCAACTCATTCAACATAACCCAACAATATCATAATTCGAACAAATGACTCAAAAGACGCTTTGAAAATTAGTTAGAAATAAATAAAATCATAACTAAAAACCTGAGTGACCTTTCACTTTTTAAAATTATTTATTATATTTTTGTTTTATTTTTAATGTGTTTTTAATTTAAATAAACTATTTGCATATTCTATTTTAGGTAGAATGTCTTAAAAATATACCAACTATATTTGCTTTCAATTATATCCTAATCTTTTAAAACCGTCAACTTTATCCAAATTTTACTTTTGACTTTCAATTGTACCCTAAATTAAATTGATCTCTTTTCCATTCAGGATAAAATATTAACTTTATGTATCATTAAGTTGCTCTTTGCATAGCATCTTGGATCGTGCTTTGATATTATTATTGTTAAACTCGATTGATTCGTTTTATAGCAATTTCCGAAAAGTTGACTTTCTAGAAAGTATAGTTTATGGGATGTTGACTTCTCAAAAAATTTGATAAATGTTAGTACTTGTTTAGATTTTTATTTTTCGGAAAGTATGGAATAGATTTTAATATAATATACTATGTTTTTAATTAAAAGACACAAATGTCCTTTGATTATTTTTATATTGTTAAATAAATATGTATCTTTTTTTAAATCGAACACTAAATTATTTAATTTTTGCTTATTAACTCTTATTTCATAATTTAAGTACTATTTTAGAGAGAGTTTTAAATATTAAAATTTAAAAATTATGTTTTCAGTTTAATTTTACATGATATAGGTATATTTTTTGAAGTAAATAAAAATATTTTATATGAATTTTAGGAGAAAAACAAAAAAGAATTAAGATTAAATTAGAAAAATCCAACAAAATTGCTGGAGAAGTTCTATTTTCTTGAAATTTTGTTAGGAAAGTTACTCCCCTAATCAAAGAAAAGTCAAACATCGGACTTACCTATCATATTATGACATGTCATTAAAATAGTGGTACTATCATAATTTTGTTTATTATTATTTTACACTTTTAAATAATAATATTACGATAGGGACATTATTTTAATGGCATGTTATAATATGATAGGTTTAGTTTATGGATGACGTGGTGGACTGAGTCTACCTAAAAAATTATCGTAAAGTGTATAAATTAAACCAAGCAAATAAATTTGCCACTTTTTGGAAAGTACAATTTTTCTAATCTATTTACGCCCAACCAAGCGAGGCCTTAGTTAATTAGATAACTTTACTGTTAAAATTAGATAATAATTCTTAATTTATTTTGGATGAGATATTTTTGGTAAATTACATCAGAAATCTTGTATATAGCAATTTTGGTTGCTTGCAATAGTTATTTATCTTCTGAAAGTGTAACAATATAATTCCTCCATATAATTTATTTCAATTGAATAGAGTTGAAGATGTCTCATAAATTTAATTATTATTTATAATATAACTTTATCCAATAGGATTTATATAGTAAAATGAATATTATTTATTCGTAACATAAAAATGTAAAGCTATATCTAGAAACATATATTTATAACTTAAATAAAATAAATGTAATATAAATTTTTATTATGAAAAAAAAGAGGAAATGTATAATAACTATTTTTAAAAGAATATTGTTTGTTTAAAATAAGAATTACTATTAAGAATGAAGGAAGATAAGGCAGGCTATACAATGGCAACAAATGGCTTTACAGAACACATATATTGGCTTCTCTTACTTCACTTTCATCCATACGTTATTAGGTTTTATATAATATCCATCCACCAAATGCCAACTCTTATTTTTAAACTGAAAAGGATGATGCCATAGCTTATAATTAATTTACTTATAAGCTCTTTAAATTATTGTCAGCTTTATATCCGCTTGTTGATACCCTGTTTATTTGATACTTTATTGGCTTAATTATCAAAAAAAAAAGTTACACCTTCAATAAAATTCCTATAGATCGTGGGTTCTATTTCTTCAACAAGCGTTTTCTCTTTTTCAATTATCAAAAAAAATTGATGGTTTAAATTTTTAAAATTGTCAATTTGAATATATTTCTCAAATCGCAATTCGTTCAAATTACAATGAAAAATATTTAAATACATCCTTTATATAGTTCCAATTTGATTTTTAGCCTTTGAAAATTCCAAATATAAAACAAATATAAAGAGTGTATTTGAACCTTTTCTCACTCCATTTTAAATAAATGAGTGTAGTTGAAACAAAAAAGTAAAAATAACCTAAAATTGAAAAGTTTAAATCATAAACAAAAAAGATCAAAAAAGTAAATATTTTTCAGTAATCAAACGTACTTTATTTTAATTTGTACTTTTATTTATATCAAGTAAAAATATTTTATAAAATTTAAATCAATTATTTATGATATGGCAAACGAAATAAAAATATTCTACATATATACATCAACCTCAATTGTATTTCAGGTCTGCATAATTCTGAATGGTACAACTCTAATCCTTATATACATACTTATTTGGTATGAACAATTTTCTTATATATGAATTTTTTTTATGAATTTTATATATTAATTTGATATTAAATTTTTGATTTATAAATCCAGTGTGACAATTTAATTGAATGAATATACACATAATATTCTTATTTTGATTGTCATATCAAAAGCAATCGACCTAAATTTTATAAGACATTGTCGCTTCAAATGAATAAAAAAACATGATATCAAAAATAAAAATAGAAAATGAAATACCAAAATGATTCATGAGAGAAAAATTGATATCAGGAGAAAAGGGTTATTTATGCCCTTAAGGTTAAACTGCAGGATCAATTAAGCCCTTAACGTCTGAAAAGGTTCAAATATGCCCCTAACGTCTTAAAATGTTAACAATCAGGCCCTCAATTTTGACGCATAAATGAGACGTTAGGGGTATGGTTGTCCAAAATAAGGGCTTGATTGTTCATTTTTTACGACGTTAGGGGTATATTTGAACCTTTCTAGACGTTGAGGGTTTATTTGATCTTAAACCGGTTTAGCTTTGAATATTGATGAAATATTAATTATTTTTTTGTGATTATGTCAGGATGAGGATTGAACATCAAGTAACAGGCCTGCAGTGCAGACTATTGTTGGCATTTGGAAAGAAATAGAAGCAATTTGCTCTTAAATATAGATAATTTTTTCATTAACTGGTCTCTACAGTTTGTTTGTTTTGCTCCCGTCTGAATCACGGTCTTTTTTTCTTAATAGAGTGCCAGGCCCTCTTCACAATCGTCTTCACGAGTCTTATAAATTTGATAAGGACCATTATTTTAAAATGTACTATAATACAAGAGTTAGTTAAATATTTTTAATTTAGTATCAATTAGAGTTGCAAAAATGTTATTTTTATTAATGTGTAGAACATGTTATGCGGGATTCGAACAAAGCCAAAGAAGAAACACTGATATCATATTTATCATTGTAACACTTCAGATGTAATTAATTTTTTTTAAAAATATTTATACAATATATATTCGATTTTTCGATTTTCATAATGGTCACAAATTAAAAATGCGAAACAAACGTGAAGGTTGTTACGGATTGAGATTTCCTCAAGTTCATTTGAACTTGAGAAGGTCATGTTCACGATTTATATCGTCCATTTTACAATGAACGGTGTAGATTAATTTGATTATAATTAATTTTTTATCTATGTAGATCATAAACATTACTCTCTCAACTTCAAAATGAATATGAGGGAATCCCAACCCGATTGTTACAGAGGTAAAATACCATATTTTTACGTTACCAAAATATTATACTAATTTAAGCATCAAAACAGTTATTATGCAAATAAAGTTTGACACATTTTGAGTTTACTCTGTTTGTCATGGAAGAGATCGCCTATTAAGGCGTTGAAAATTTAGTCCCACATCAAGTGACACTAAAGTCGCTTGCATCATCAATATAATTGAGTTGAGTCGAAGAGAAACACAATCAAATTTGAGCGCGACTCGATTCTAAAATTGAATGCTTCAAATCCGATTCAAATTCGATCCAATTTTATTTTAGAAGCTCTAATTCAAATTCGGTAAAATAATTAAAACTCAAACTTGATTCAACTCAATTATCCACATAATATTTGAAAGTTAGAATTTATATATAAATATAAAGATATTATAAATATATATAATATAAAAAATATTAAACTTTGATTACACTTTTAGGCATATCGAGTGTAACAATTTCATACTTAAATTCAATTTGATAATTACTTTGAATAGTTAATTTTAAAATCATTTAAACATTAAAATAATTTGTATATTTATGAAAACTTTACTAGATGATGTGGCTTTTTAAAATTTTAAAATTTCTCACTTAAAAGAATGCGGACCCGACGCTTGAATGGAACTTTTACCCTCTAACCAATTGGGTTCTTAAGAATATTGAAAAATTCAGTTTCCATGAGCTAGAAGCCGTGTTTTTTTTTAATCAAAAACTTTAACATCTTCTTCTCTCATGTTGACTCCGATTTTGAAGTAAAGAATGAGTCGTTGTCTAATCATAGTCATATCATATGGATATCTTAAATCGTTATTACAAAACTCAAACATCAGCTGCATTTCTCCCATTAATTTGTCAGCTTTCAATCCGGACCCATTCTAATAATCTCAACTTGAAAATGTCAATATCATAAATTTACATTGAGTTATATTTTCTTTTTAGAGGAAGGTTTATGGAAAAAAATGAACGCTAGGTAGTTGCCGAACGCTTATACTGTATAAGCTATAGTTCATTAGTACATTGGTCATATTTTTATTTTACTTTTTTTTTTGCAAAAAGGTGCTCCTATATAGCGAGAATAAATATTTAAATCACAAATATAAATTTATTTATATTCATGTATTTTAAAGATATAGTATATTAAATATAGTCTTATAATGACGTGTTAATATAAGTAAATATTGAACACTTTTTCTTTCTCTATTATATTATCTTAAAGTGCTCATTTATTTCTAGATTCATTTCTCTGTCATTTAATATTTAAGCAATAATTGTTTTGACATATAATTATAGGATTGCATTAAATAAATAGATATTATTCAATTGCATGATATTAATATTTTGAGAGATTTTTTGGTAGATTCGGTCCACTATGTCATCCGCATACTAACTTAGCACGTTATGACACGTCATTAAAATAGTGGCACTATCGTAATTTTATTTATTATTTTTTTACACATTTGAATAGTAATATTATAATAGTGCCACTATTTTAATGATGTATCATAATGACGTGCTGGACTTAATTTACCTAAGAATTTTTCCAATATTTTCTATCTTTGTTAAAAAAAACTCATCAATATGTTCTATTGTCATTTTTACAATGTCTCGCTTAGAAAGTTTTATTTAAATTTTTTGCATTTTTTGCTCAATTTATTTATTTTATTTTAATGGTTAATTGCAATTTATAAATAATAAATATAGTTTTAAAACAACAAATATTATTATTAGACGTGCATTTTTTTTGTATTCTCTGTTATTATGAAAAATACACAAGTAATAAAATATAAATATATTATATTTTTAAGAATTGTGTATAAAGTGTAAACTAATTATGATACTTTTGTAAATGAAATTGAGATAGTAACCTTTATTGTTTTTGAGTTTAATTAGTCTGTACTCGCTGTAAAAAAATTATATTTTATAACCATAAGGGTTTAATATTAGTTTTTATTTTTTAAATGAAGAAATAAAAATAGATTTGTATGCGGCACATACGACTGACAAAGTCGCATTATGAAGATATTTGGAAAGTAAAAGTGGTCAAAGTATTCTAAACACGTAGAAATGAATTTCAAAGTATCCTGACCCAAACTAGAGAGAAGAAGACCGAGAACTAGAAGAGTTCAATACTTGTGTAAAATACTGAATAACTATTGCACAAATATATAATTTATAATAAATATATAATATTTAATTAATAAAATAATAAATTTGAAATAAGGTATATTAGTTTAGAATAAAATGAGTACAAATTTGTAATTGGGTCAGGACTGGTGTACTTAGGGGTAGATGTGGTGAAATGCAAGTGGTAAGGTGGTGCCTGGTAGTGTTCCTTTTATTCATTAATACTCCACCAAGTGCCCAGCCAGCCTACCCTTATTATATTGACAAATTCAACCTTCACGCGTTCAGCTCCAAAATTGGCAAGTTTTTTTTATTTTTTTTTATTGTTTAAAACTTATTTTTAATTGGAAATGAATTACAATAAGAGAAGTTATTCATTATCCTCATATATGCCTTTTAAAATCTGAGGTTAGAACTTTATTTTTCATAAAAAAGTTAATCTGGCTGTCTGAAAAATGATCTGAACATAAAAAAAAAGTTATTTGTTAATGGTATTTTAAGGTAAAGCCTCATGGTCCAAATATATAATCCAAAACCAGCACAAATTATAGGCCTAATGTCTTAAAAAATTCCAATCTTTTAGCCCCTTTTTCAATCATACCCTGACGTTGAAAATATGTCAATTTTATCCTATTTTGCATTTGTGTGTTTTAATTGTACCCTGAAAAATTAAATTAACGTCTTTTGCGTTTGGAAATTTGTTTAAAACATTCTCCATGTCTCGCATATGTTAATTGTATATTTTTAAAATTTATTTAAATTTAGTTAAATTAATTAAGAATTTAAATTAGTGTTAATTTGATTATGGTTTTTAGTTAGTTTTTTAAAATAAAGGACTTATTTGTACTTTTTTGAATAAAAAAGAATTGAATTTCATGTTTAGACTTAATTAATTGAATGATTTCATCATTTAAGTAAAAAAATTAACAAAAATTAAAATATTGGGGTACAATTGAAAACGGAAAATTTAAAAGTGGGTAAAATTGACAAATTTTCAACGTCGGGGTGGAATTGAAAAAACGTTTAAAGGTGAGGGGTTTTTGAATGATTAGGCCCAAATTATATATGCAATTGATACTACTATTTCAGCGGATAATTAATTTAATTTTTACTATTGTTATTTTTTATTTCAGACGAAGATATTTTATAAAATTTAGATCATTGTTAAGGATAATTAATTTCACACAAATTACAATACAAGTTTTTTTTTTACATTATTTATGTCGAATGTTTTAGACTTACAATTAATTGCCAGTAATATTAATACTCTGTTGTTTTCTCAATTTATTAAATCACTTAAAATCGTTTGACATTTAGGAATTTCCTATAGTCCAGTTTGCAGAAAATTGTTTTTCCCAATTCAGCAAAGGTGGATTTTTGGTATCCTATTAATTCGAAACAACTACTATAAACATGAATATAACATAATAAAAATTAATCAAATCACCATTGATATATGAAACTTAAGAATAAATTTTGTCCAATCACTGCTCATTTAGTAATATAAGAATAAAAATTAATCAATGCTCATTCAGTAATATAAGAAAATTTTTTTTTATAAATTGTGTGTTAAAGGTCATTTATAAAAGTCTAAAATAATTTTAAAATATTGATTTAAAATTTAAGCTTTTGCAGATCGAGTTGATTTCTGAGTGGATTTTAAATTAACATGGAGTTATTTCCGAATTGATTTTATATTGATATGCGGTTGATTTTAAATTCACATATAATTGATTTAAGGTCGATGTATAGTTGATTTTTTGAGTTGATTTCATAATAAATAAGACTGAAATATTTTATGAGATACAAATGTAAAGTTTTTAAAAAGAAATAAAAAATGGAGAGATTTTTATAAAACAAATATATAAATCACTAATATAAATTCATAAAATGAACTGTAATTTCCACAAGGAAAAAGTCCATAACCCAAGTCATCCGACACTTTTGTACACAACTGGCCCGGAAAATGCGATTAATGGGCTTCACGAATATTCAGTCATTTGTTGAAGTATAACTTAGAAGCCCAGAAAGGGCTTTGAAGGCTAACTTTTGGGTCACAAAAGGCTCGACGGAAACGATTTTGCGATATGGGTACTCTTTGTATAAGCGGCAATTTGAGAAATTTAAGAAAAATACTCTAATTTTTAAAATATTTATAAATTCTACCTCACGCGTGAAAACTTAGAAAGAATACTCTCTGTTTTTTAGCTCTTTATATCTTTACTCTAGCAAGTTATTTTTTTATTTTAATACCGAAATCTTTAAAGAAAATACACCAAAATTTCATAACTTTTACTTTTTTACTCTCAGTCTCTGTTCTTGTCTTCTTCCTCAAATCTGCAACCTCAATTTTCAAATTCTCTACCAATCCTCCATTTTTTTTCAAAGTCTCAATTATTCATATTATTCAAACGGTTTTACCTTTTTTTTTCGAACATGAATCGTTTTTTCAAGTTCCTTGGCGCCGTAAACTCATCGGCAGTGACCACCACAAAGACGACGGAGCAGCAATCCAATCGGAAGCGCCTAAAATCTTAAAATCATTAGCTAGGAAGTTTAATGTTTCTATTACATGCAACTGATTTCAATAATTAGGTTTAATTTTAATTTTTATGTGAATTGATACTCTTGATCTAAGATTTAGCAGTGGTTTTGCGGTTTCTAATTTAATTATTGTTGTTTTGAATATAATAGTGGTGAAATTAGTTTTTTCTTAAGATTTGATTTGGGGATTATTTTGAATTTTTTTCTGTTTTATTATATTTTCACTCTTATGATCTTTCATTTGTTTTTGATTGAATTTTTTCTATTTTTTATTGATCTTTATTTTCTGGAAATTCATTGCTTGCCGACAATTGGAATTGATTTTGAAGTGTTTATCTTTTGGGTGTTTAAGTTATGTAAAACTCGTCATGAGAAAAAGATTATGTAAAAGATATTTACTGTAAAAGATTGTTAGTTAAAGTTGTGGTTTAATGAAGGACAATTGATGATGGTTGGACTTGGAAGAAGGCAAAATGCTAACAAGCCATGGTTATTGTGGAGTGGTTAATGATAAAGAGAGACGAAACAATAAGAGCATGTGATTGTTTTTTCTTTCCTTTTCCAAATTCTGATTGATGAATTTTAAATTTCATCCATTACTTTCAGCAAGAACCCTGCACTGTTTTTTTTTGTTTTTAAGATGAGTGTAAAAATTAAGGGTCCATAAGTTCAACATAAATTTGTGAAGTTTAGAGATTTAGGGTCTACTTTTAGCCAAAATTCTGCTCTAAATTATAACTAGGCTTCTTTAAATAAGTACCCTACATGGCTATACTTAATTAGATTTTTACTGTTGACCAAAAAAAAGTTGATGACATACTTTTTAAGTTTCTAAATTGCACAAATAACTTTATGATATTTGAGGATTACTGTCAACTATAAAAAAGGAAGGAAGTGATTACAAGAATCAAAATCTCCTACAAAATCTCAAAGCATAAATATATAGCAATTAATATTCAAAAATCTTTAATAATCCTTAATTATAGCAACTGATTATTTGAATTATATGCCACAAACGGCAAAAGGGAAACCAAAAAAATGAAAACAACAAGCATTTGAGAAATAAAAAAATCCAGCAAAACAAGAAATTCAAATGTAATTCCCATATATAATGGCAAATACATGATTATTCAAATACATGATTCTTAAAAAACAAATAACAATTTTTTTAAAACTAGCTGTAATTATTTTTTCAACAAAAAAAAAATTTGATTTTTTTTAAATAATAAAATTTTACTAATAGTTACCTAATGGTTAACTAATATAAAAATTAACAAATTTTTTATTTTATAAATGCAAGAATGACAACATTGAAAGTTCTGATATGACGGAGTATGGAAGGAAGATCTTAGACATTGGTTTTACTTTTCAGTTAACTAATAGTATACTATGAATCATTAAAAATATCAATTTGTTCTTAATAACTTAACATTAGGTTGAAAAAATAAAGTTAATATGAAATTAACATGCAGTTAACTAATAGTATGCTATTACTCATTAAATAGGCACAATTAATTAACTATTAGTCACATATTAGTTAATTGTAATTAAAAAAAGTAATTATCAATATATATTCATATTTTATATAAAAATTCATACAAAGTCAGTTAACTATTAATTAACTATTAAAAAACATATAGTTAACCTTAATTATTTGTACATCATTGCCAATATCCCAATTATAATAAAAAAAAGAAAACAGCTGTCAGACACCGCGCCTTCGTTTATCGTTCGCTTTCATTCATCATTCGCCTATCTTCGTCCCACTCCAACGACTGCTTTCTTCGTTCAACTCAAACCGACTTCGTTCATCGTTTTTTTCATCAGTTTGCAGAAAAAAAAACTGCAATATAAAAAATAACAAAGACGATCAAAAACTTTAGAAATGCTTGCAGAATTAAAGTTTCTGTTATGAGTTACCTAATAGTTACCTAATGGTTAACTAACATGGATACTGACAGTAATTAGTTTTTAAAAATGCAGGAATGACAACATTGAAGGTTGTTGTTTATTATAAGATCAAAGGAATTTTAATTAAAGACGATGCCGGATTCTGAACTCTAAAAGCAATAACATATAACGATTTTTTAGAACAATTACCTTGACATCAACGGATTTCTTGACGTTTCTGTCGTCTCCTCCATGGCTTCATATCTGCGATTTTTGGACGTACGGCGGCAGCTTAGCAGCGGCGGGCTTGAGACAAATAGTTAGCTGAGGGCAAAAATGAACTCGATGGCGGTCGCGATGGCGGAAGGCTTGCGTCGGAGGCGGGCTGAGAGAGATGAAGAGATTTCTCGGTTGGAGGTGGGTTTTTTGGCAGCCCTTGTTTTCGTCATTTTCAGAAGATATTCAACCTAATTTCTAAACAAAATGGGGAATATTTTGTTAATGATAGGAGTTACAGATTGAAGGCAAGAATCTAGGGAAAATATATGAGGAAAAGGAAAGTGCATATAAAGTCCAAAAAATCTAGAGAAAATCTTAAGAAATAGGAAAGTAACGAATTGATTGTGGGTTTGCTGAATTAACAGTTAAGTATTTGTCAAATTTATAAACTTATTTGTGTAAAACATATATTGTTAAATCAAAAAAAAAAGTTTGTAACCGTAAAAAATTAAAATGAATTTGGTCACCGTAAAAACCACAATATTTTGGCCCAAAACAGTATGTGGGCTAATTTTCTCTTATAACTATCCGTTCTTAATCATTTTATTACCCGTTTTATCCTTCTATTCTACCTACATAAAGTGGCCTATAAATTTATGATAAATTCATGATAAAGTTATGAAAATATTATGATAACTTTATGATAACAGTCTGATAAGATTATGATATTGTATGAAAAAATTATAATATGGTTATTGATAATATTATGATAAAGCTATAATAATATATAATAAGATTGATAAAATTATGATAACATTATAATAATATTATGATAATATAATGATAAGATTATATTATGATAATATCATGATAAGACTACGATAATACTATGATTAAAAATCCACCGAAAAACGCGACATCGAGAGACACGACTATGATAATATTATGATAAGACTATGATAATATCATGATAAGACTATGATAATATTATGATTAGATTATGATAATATAATGATTAGATTACGATAAAATGCGTAAAATATTTATACCGCTAAACTATGCATGCAAAAATTATGATAAGACTATGATAATATTATGATAAAACTATGATAAGCCTATGATAATATCATGCAAAAATTATGATAACACTATGATAATATTATGAGAAAACTATGATAATACTATGATAAGTCTATGATTATATTATGATAATATAATGATAAGATTATATTATGATAATATCATGGTAAGACTATGATAATATTATGCAAAAAGTATGATAATACTATGATAAGGAATCCACCGAAAAACACGACAGCGAGAGACACGACTATGATAATGCTATGTGCTATAATAAAACTATGATATTATTATGATAATATAATAGTAAGATTACGATAAAATATATAAAATATTTATATCACTAAGCTTTGCATATAAAATTACATAAATACTTATGTAAAAATTTATGATGCGGTTATGACAAATTTATGATAAGGTAAGTTATGATAATATTATAAAGTTATGATATTGCAATGAAAATGTTATCTATTTATGTATAATATCATGCAAAAATCATAACAAGTTTATGAAAATGTTATTATAATATTATGGTAATATTATGAAATAATTATATAATTCTGCATAAATTACATAAAATGTTTTATATAAGAATAATAAGAAAGGTTCTGCAAAAGTATTTTAATATTAAATTATAAAATTACATTTATATAGAAAAACTATTAATTATAATAATAATTTTGATATTTTGTTTGGTAAAATGTACCAAGATATAGATAAATTTTGTTTAATTTAAAGAAAAATAAATTTGTTTTGTTTAATTTAAAGAAAGATAAATTTATTTAATTTTAATTAATTTATAGTGAATGACCTATTATGGAACTTGCTGTACTTTTGATTTATGCGTGCACATGGAAAAGGAGAGAGGGAGGGAGAGGAGGTTGTGTCAGTGTTATGTCAGTTTGTAATACATAAGAGAGAATTATTTACTCAGAGTACAATCGTAATTAATTACACACGGAGAGTAAAAAAAACAAAATGCCAAATTTTCGGATGTATTTTTGATATCTTTTCTGTGTTGAGGTACTATTTCTTATTATTTTTTTATTTTAGGTAAATATATAATTTTCTCCGACAATTTATCCTTTTAAATTACAAACAAAGATCAATTAGTAATATATTTTATTTTTATGATTAATTGACTTTAAATTTTCTTTGACAACAAAAATATTAACTTTAAATTTGGTTTTTTGATCAATTTACAATATTGACTCCTGATTTGTCGCGTGTTGCTCACTCCTATAATATATTTATGCTAAATAGAGCAAGTTAATAAAAGAAATCAAATTTTTGGTTAAATTGATCATAAAATTAAAATACATGCTAATTAACCATTGCGTCAAATTGAAGAGATAAAATGGCACTTAAGTCACTTTTTATGTATAGCTATTACTACATATTTGTTTATGTCCAGAATTTAGTGGATTGGATCAGATCCAGCCAAATTAAAAAATTTAATGTAAATTTAAATTTGGATTGATTTCAATTTCAATTTAATATATTTAGAATATTCTTCAATAAAGTCAAACTCTATTATTTAAAGAGTTTGGAAGACTATTTATATATCTCAATTTTTGTTTTACATTTATATTTTAAAATTAACTTATGAATTAATTTTTAGTCGACATAAAGTTGATTTCATATGACATATAATTGATTTTAATCACGAAATATAAATTTAAAATTCTAAGAATAACTCAGAGAAAATAACTCATAAAAATTTAGTGTGCCACTGATGTAAATTTATACAAAAGTGAGTTATAGAATAAGTTTATTTTATTGTTTAGATTTAAAATAGATAATAGTTTGTGAAGAACCAAATTCTGCTATTTATTCCATATTTCATTAATGAAATTTCAATTTAAAATTAATAATTTTTTTGTTTCTTAAAAATATAATATATATTTTCAACATAAAAATAGATAAAGAAATTAATTAGTATTTTTTAAATCATAAAATAAAATAAAATTATAAATTAAAAATTAAAAATTAATAGAATCCTAATACAAATAAAATTTTAGACATTAATCAAATAATCACCAAGCAAGCAAACATGATAATGGAAGACACCCATTTTTTTTATAATGAAAGAGGCGAGCACTTGTGAAAAGAATTGAATCCACAATCTAACAATAATTCGTTGTCCAACGCTTTTAACATTTAAGCTATAAGTCATTGGTAACCGACTTTTTCATTAAGTGGCGTTTGTTTCGTTCAAATTCTAATAATTTTATATAATTTAATTATATATATATATAGTTTATTTAGTAACTCAATTTTTGTAACTTTAGTAAAAGTGATTGTTATATTTATAAAAGTCACGACCTTTACACGAATTTTCAATTTAATCACGACTTTTAAAAATTTCCATATAAAACCACAACCTTTCATTTTTTTTTAAATCTATCACCAAATCAATTTTTGGTGTATTTTTGATGACGTGACCAACATAATCCGGCAGATATGAAAAAAAAAATGAAAGGTAAAATTCATCGGAAAAATAGTCGGTGATAAATTTGAAAAAAAATAAAAGGTCATGGTTTTATATGACAATTTTTAAGAGTCGTGATTAAAATAAAAATTCGTGTAAAGATCGTGATTTTTTATACAGTCAAACTCCGACATTAACGATCAATTATTGTGATATTTTCAGACAAATCATCATTATCATTATCAGTACAGTACAAACAGAACAACAAATGAAGCTCAAAACTAAAGCGAAAACATAGAAAGAGCATGAAAACTATCTTCATGATCAGACTGAACAGTAGCAGCAGACGACCTTCTAGTAACAGCAATTCTCCGGCAAATCAACTGTACAGCTCTTCCCCATCTGTCACCGTGCTGCTGCCGATCATCGCCATTCTCATCGGACGTAATAATTCGACCCAGTTGAAAGATGAACAGCCTCGACGCGTGGATCACATCGTAATAATATTCTCTCTTAATCACACTAAGACTGCAAGCAAGTTTTATCAGAAAAGGGCAAAGAAAACTTGTTAGCAATGGCGACGCCAAATTAGTGGTGTGGGATGATAATGATAACAGCTTTAGCTTGGCGTAGAGCGCCACCACAGCTACACCCATGAAGCAAATTTTGGTTAGTACTGTTTGGAAGCTGAAGAAATGGACATGAACGGACTTAGAGAAAAAATAAAGATGAAATAGCAAAAGAAAGAGACTGGCAAGTTTTTTTTTAATTGTAGACTACTATTCTTATGTTTTTAGTGATGTTTTTAAATTGGATATGATTGCCAAAAGATAATGAACTACTACTACGAATATCTTGAGGGAGATTTTCGACTCAGTATAATATATAAACTTTATTCTCTTATACATTACGGTACGTCGGTACCAATATTTTAGAGTTTTTGTTGAAAATTAATAAATTATCTAGTAAATTAATAAATTCATTATAATTATATCGATGTTTTTTTATTTGTAATTAATATTAAATTAGTTAGAATTTTGTTGGATTAAAAAATATCTTATGACTTGAATTATATTTATTATATTATTTTTTTATATTAAATTACTTAGATTTTTGTTGGATTAATTATTTTTTATGAGGATTAGGCCTATTAATTATATTAATTAATTATACTGATAATTAAAATGATAGTGAGGGTATTAGCGTAAATGTAGTAGTTCCCTCTCTTTACGTACTATCAGTTGTAGGTCGAAATAACAATTCTCACACAATCTTTTGGTTCCATCGAGCATCTTTAAAGTAGTCTACAAATATTAAATTTCATAATTGAAAGAGTACAATCGAAAGAGTTTAATAAACAATTTAAGGTTCAAATAGATTTTTTATAATTTTAGATATATATAGAATGGGGAGTGACTTAAAACAAAAAATACTTTTAATTTTACTAAAACATCTTTTATTTAAAATGTATCATTGGAAATGTTGAATATATCAAAATTACGCATTATTAGTTTATGTTTTATTTAAAAAAATATTAACTAATTATTAACAATTCACTCGCTAATTTGACGTTTCAAATAAACTATGAAACTCCAATTTTAGCATTAAAAAGTACCCTTCCATGATTTTTTACATTGATACTTTTCTTTATTTTTCCACAACTATACACAAAAAAGTGAAACATGTGAGAACATTGTGAAGCTACTTTATAGATCAATGGTATATTAGTCATCCCACACAAGCAGGAAAAACAAAACTAAAGTTCAATTCATAAATGGGATGTTTTTAATCGACAAAATGGTAGGGCCAAACAGGAAATTGCAAGGAAATTTCCCGATGAAGGACATTTTTTTGGCCCAGTTACATTTATTAAGAAACAAATAAATATCAATCACGCCTATATACAGAAACCATAGGCTATGGAAGTATGTCGACAGAAATTATGATAAGCCGTAATATATATATTTTTCCTTCACGGAGATATCTTTTGATTCGTAGCATGCATGTATTTTTCTTTTTCCTTATTTGTCTTTTTCATTTATTACTCTTTAGGTAGAAATATTCCAGTATTAAATTATGAGTTAATTTAATACTAATCATTAAAGATCGTGCGTTTATAAAACTGAATGTATCTTCGATTTTGTTAGAACTTAGAAGAGTTAGACTTTAATATGAAAAAAGAGTGGTGCTATTTAATCCAACATTTTTGTTCCTTTTTATTGTACCACCTAACGTGACAATAAGAAAGTGGAACAATTTAAAGAAAAAAATTGAATTACATTTTTGGATAAAAATTGAGCAAATTAAATCTTGCAATATAAGTAGAGACATTGAAAGTGGTATAAAATAGTGAGTTAAACCAAACATTAATTTTTTTTGAGAAACTGGTTAAACTAAAGGGGATCAAAGACAAATAAAAAATTGGACTTAATTAAAATTGAGTATTAGTGATCCGCTTAGTACTTTTTTTTTCGAAAGATGGTTAAACCAGATTAATTAAAGTAATTTAAATTGGATTTAACCAAAATAATCATTAATTAATTACAACCACCTACAGAAACATCATACACATAAAAAAATAACACCTCTAAAAACACAACACAAATAATATTTTAAGACATCAATTTCAATGAGCTTCAATCGAGTTTTTTTTATAAACTCGCCAAGAATAAATATAGTAGAAAATAAATTGAAAACTAAATTACTAACTTTAACCTTGACTAAAGTTTTTTAACGGACCTTGACTAAAGTTAACAACTCTTAATATAGCACAGTTACTACTTCATTACAAAATTTTGAAGTCGTCACCTAAATTTTAAGCTTTTAGTACTCCTAATTCTAATGGAATAATATGCTATATTAAATGTCACTTGTAATGATTTAAAAATGTGACAATAAATTAATAGTTATCTTTTCCTTCTCATTTTATATAAATTTACGTGGTTTGCGTGGTGGATATTTTCTATTAATTAATGAAATACATGTGAATCTTTCAAAGTTTTTATTAATTTGAAATGGAATTTATAATTAAATACTTTATGTTGCTGTAAGTGGAATGAAAGCTGGGGTATATTCATATTCAAATAGTACTTGAGATTTTCTTTTTTAGGGAATAGTACTTGAGATTAATGAGGAGGATTTGCTTACATCAAATATAGTAATACCATTAAAAAAGTATTTTATATTTAGTTATTGAAAAACAAGAAATATCTTAAGAATGTAGTAATTATTGAGCATATCATAGCAAAGAATTGACCAAAACTGAAAAAGGAAAACATAATTTGTTATACTACAAAATAAAAGGTTAGCACTACCATGATACATTCAGATATTGACGGGAGTTGACCTAATAATCATTATTTCATTTAAGAAAATGTACATTTATTCATAAAAAGAAATGTACATTTACTTGAGTGATATTCAAGTTGATAAAAAAGGCTCACAATACCAATGGAGGTTGGTTCAAGTGGTAAGCGGCTTGATATCGCTTAAGCAAGGTCTCGGGTTCGAGTCCTTGTGAATGCAGAAAATTCCCACCGGTAGACTCACCCACCATATCTGGTACACGACACGGTCAGATCCTGATTAGTCAGGGCGAAACCTTGGAAACCGGATAGGCTTACAAAAAAAAGGCTCACAATAAAATTTAATGAGTTTTTATTGGATTTATGAAGTGATGACCTTGAGTTATTTATGTTTCATATAAAGCTAACTTAGGTCACGGTTAATTATAATTTTATCCCCTTAAATTAATCAAACTAAATTGCATTATACTAGTCGTATACCAGTGCACTATCACAAAATTCTGATAATTTTTTTCATTTTAGTTTTAAATATAATTTAATTTCAATTTATATAATTTTAAAATAAAATTAATTTATTATATAATTAGTAATAATTTAAATTCTACTAAATTATTATAATAAAATTTTATAAGAAAAGTAAATATTTATAATTAAAAACTCATAAAAAATTAAGGAAATATTAAATGAATAATCGATAAAAATTAAATTAAAATAATCTCTAGTAATAATAATATTAGAACAAAAAAAATTAAAAAATGCAAATTCAATAAATAATTTATTTAATTTAAAAATTCATGATAATGATATTTAAAAAACAATAAACTTTATAAAAATATATAAAAACCATGTAATATCTATTTATATAATAAAAAGTTATTTTTTTATAGCAATTATCAAAAAATTATTATTTGTACCACCATTATTAAAAAATAATAGTTATTTATTGCAATTATCAAAATTTAATTTATTAATTAGGATAGTAGGACGTACATGACAATTCACATAGTACTTTAATTGTTGTAATTTCAGCTGTGTAAGTGACATTCGATCCGTATCATTAGTTCACAGGATTTCTATTTACGTGAACTAATATATAAACATACAAAATATTACTAGTTAAAAAATATTTATAATAAAGATAAAATATAAATATAAAAAATAAATTGTTTTATATAAATTCGATTGCTGAATAGAAAGCACTTGTGGGCCTAAAAGCCCAGTTTTGGAAAGAGAGAAAAGAAAGCCCAATTATCACCCGAAGACCGCAAATGACTATCATTCTCATTTCTCAAGCATCGCCACCAAAACGGCGTTAGCCGCCCCACAATACGCTTGCCAAAGAAGAAACACCAAAAACCCCTTAAAACCTTTTAAAAAATTTCATAAAAAAAAAATCACAGTGAAATAGAGATGAACAAAGAAGAAGAAGAAGCAGGGCCACCGAATAGGGAGCTATACGCCGTGCTCCAAGTGTCGCCGGATGCTACAGATGAAGAAATTCGAAAAGCTTATCGACACTGGGCTCAAGTTTATCATCCTGACAAGTATCAGGACTTCCATGTCAGTTCATTTTATTTCAATTTTTTTTTCTTTTTTTTTTTAAGTGTTTGATTGAAGTAGTGCTGTGTGCTGTGATTAGGCCTTAGTTTGGCGTCGAAGTTGTTTAACTTAACTGAATTGAAGCAAGCTCTTGCAAATTTTGTGTAAGATTCCGATTAATTTATCGCATACTTGACGTGATTTTCTAAAAATGCGGCGTGTTCTAGAAGTTTTGGCTCAACACAGTCTTCCATTATGCAACGGTTGATTCCATTTCAAATTGTTGCATTTTTTTAAGACATTCCATATACATTTGTGTTAATTGTTGTCGTTTTTCTGTTGGCATGATGCGAATCTTTACAGTATATGAGTTGCGTTTTTCGAAGTAAAACAATGCGGATTCTGGCAGTTATATATTTTCTGAATGCAAGAATTGATTATTTTTTGTTATATTTTGATTTTCATAATCTGATTTGATGCTGGAGTTCAGATGAAGGAAATAGCGACACAGAACTTTCAGAGGATATGTGAAGCTTATGAAGTGTTATCAGATGAGTATAAGAGGCAGATATATGATATATATGGTATGGAAGGGATAAGGTCTGGTTTGGAACTTGGTCCCATGCTTAATAAACCTGAAGAGTTAAAGGAAGTACTTGAAAGACTCAAAAAGAGGAAAGAACAAGAAAAGATGGCTTCTCATTTTCGACCTTCTGGTACGATTCTGGCCAACTTATCTTTGCCTCAGTTCCTCGATGGTGACGGCATCATGGGAGGGTAATTCAGTTTACATTTTCATGTTTAGTTAAGAACATATAACTTATATGATTATGAAGTAATTTTATTCTACTGCATATTATTATCTGTTTTATTACAAAGGAAACTTGGCTTTTGTCTTTCTATTTCAGAATGGCTATGGCTAGTGAATTTCATTCCCAATTATCAAAACGCAACGCCATTGCTGTTGGTGGAAATTTGGAAGTTCAGGAAAATGCTGGTGGTGCAGCTGCTAGTGCTGTGCTTAGGCATCAGCTTTCTCCAATTTCATCTATAGAACTTATGGGCACAGCTGGTTTACGTGCACTTATTGGATTACAAACTACACAGTAGGCCCGTTGACTCCCAAAGCCCATTTTATTGCCTAGCATATCTTCGGTTAGTTTATTTGTTTGTTGTGTCCTTTCCAGTCAGCTATCACTACATTCAACGGCAACAATTTCCATTGCAAAGTCCTTGAGAGATGGTTCAATCAATCTTTCCAACACGTGGACCCGCCAACTTTCCGAAACAACTAGTGGAAATGTATGATGGTACTTTTATATAAGTGGGTTCGGTGGTATTTTTTGTTTCTATACTGTTCCCACCAGTTTGTATATATGATGATGTAGCATACATTTAATGACAAAACACATGCTGGATTTTTTTGGAATTTAAAAGATGTACAAGAAATATAAATCTATAAGCCTTTCATAGGCTTGATAGGAATGCAAAACGTTGAACGTAACTACAATGCCTAACTTCTTCGCTGTTTTGTTTTGTCTTTCTTTTCACCAGATACAGCTTTTGCTAAGCTCAGAATCATCTATATCAGTTGGATGGCAAAAGAAGGATGAAAAGATGTCTGCTGCTGGAGAGTTGAAGGTACACCTGGTTAATCTGTCAAAGCGAGACATAACTTAGCTGACTTTTTTGGGTGAAAGCTTTTAATTTAATAAATCAACTATCTTAGTAAAGTAGGTTTATTCCTAACAGTTTGCGCATTAACTGATTGTTTTTAGTATGAAAGTATTGCTGTTTACCACATTAGTAACTTTCATGTTTTGTATATTGAGTTTACCTTCTGGCTGGATAGGAAACATATTACCAACAGCTGAGATCCTTGTTCATATCAATTGGCTGGCTTATCCAGAACCTTTGTTTAAGATAGCTTTACACTTCCATATAGTACCTCTATTTATTTATGTCTAATGACAACAGATGGGTACAAGTTCTTTTGGAGCATCAGCTCATTACACTCATCGCTTTTCATCAAAATCCCATGGTCGTATTGCTGGCAGATTTGGAAGGTACATGCTCGTTAACTAGAGGAGAAATGTTTGTAAATAATTTTATTTGCATGTCACTATATTGTATTTGTTAGCTCTCTCGCTGTCTTTTCTCTCTGGGATTCTTGTCTGCCATGGTTTGGGCTATGACATGAAAATAGATAAGAAAAACAGAGAAATGATTTGCTCTCATCATTTATTACAAATTATTATAACGTATTCAGAATTGCTTAATAATAGAGAATTATAAGTATCACACCAAGTTGAAATTCCTGTCTACTTTAGAATGGATGATTTTGTTGGCATATGAACCAAATCACTTAGATTTTTTTTTGGTCAATCACCTAAAAGAAGCAATTTTATTGCTTAAGAGCCAAGAAACGGCTCTTGACTGTGACTAATTTAAAACAAATAGTGATATTATTAAATAAACACGAGAAGTTTTGGAGTGCACAATGGGTAGCTTTATAATTCAGAGTTGCACGTGAAGCAATTATAAGGAAATCAGTTTCACTAATTTGACCGACTTATGCCAGATTGCTTTTACTGTAAATTGTAATATCATCTATTTTTTGTATACAGCACTGCTTTAGAGATGGAGGTTGGTGGTGGAAGAAAAGTATCTGATTTTAGTAGTGTCAGAGTACTGTATACTATTGGAATTCAGGTATTGAGAAAATAGAAATTTAATTAGATATTACATATTCTCAATGCTACATTATTAAAAAAACTTTTCGATGACATTAGGTAGTTTTCTTGGCTTCTTTGTGGCTTATATTTTTTAGCATACTGGAGGTGTTTCTGAGCGCTTTTAACCATGCTTGTAGGACATTACTTCATCCTTTTGTTTCTTTGTCTTGCTTAGCCTATTAAAATAACTTATCCTTGAATTTTAATTCTGTTATCATTATCCTTTAAATAGTTTTCTTATAAAACGTTATAAGAACCAGAGACAGAGCCGGGAATAGAATCCTAGGGGACCAAATCACAAACTTTTTATGTTTGGAGGAGCCAAATTACTATTTATATTTTTAAACTGTAGGGAATTAGACATTGATTTTTTAATAATTTTTCCAGCCCCCCTAGCTCTGTCTTTGATAAGAACTACTAATCTAGTCTTGTGAAACCTGAAATTAAGGTCCCGATTTATCAACTCCAGGTATATATGCGCCGCCTGCTGTTGGGTGTTTTATTTCCTTAGTGACTTCTTTCTTTTAATATCTGAAGGTGCTTGATAATGAAATACTCATGCTGATTACAACTTGACTTAAAGAGGCATCATTATAGTACAAAAAAATTGCTATTGTTTTGATGTTCCGAGACTTAACAAAATGTAAATGTATATACAAGACGCCCAAGTTTATTAAAAAATAGAAATCCATGAGATTGCTGTATGCTAACAAAATTTTGTGCTGGGCATATCTCATTCCTGTTTCTTAGGATATCTTGGCCCATTTTGTCTATTGCTCAAGTAAGATTTAAAAGAGGACAATGAAAATGGGAATGCTGCAAGTAACTCTGAAAATACTAAACCACTTTATTTTCTGATCCCTGTCTAGCATTCCAACAAATGGAGCACCAGCTTACCCAATAAATAAATAAATGAAGCACCAGCTTAAGCATAATCTAAGAAAAAGCTATTTTATAGCTACTAGCGAGGATTTACTGTTTTGTCTTTCATGCTGTTATCACTTTTGCATGTATGTGAGATTCTTATACTCTTCATTTTGATTGCAGGGTATTTTTTGGAAATTTGAACTGCACCGTGGTGGACAGAAGTTAATTATTCCCGTGAGCAAATCATCTACTTTCACTTCCTTTAACTTGAGATTGCATTTTGATATATGATGTGTGCTCGATCTATGGTAGGATTCTGCCGGTCGAAGCTTGACAGGCCGAGTGCTTTTATACTAGTAGACATAAAAATGAAATGCTTACTGGAAATTTAAGTCATATGCTTAATGCAAAGAAAATTATCAGTTTCTCAGAAAGTTTGATGTTTGGTTTTGCACCTTGGAGTAGTGGAAGCTCCCTACCAGAGTCTTACATTTTTTATTTGAATATTCAGTTGGTGTTTTGTTCTTTAGAAGAAGATAACATAGGTCTAATTCCCTATTACATTTACTTCCTTTTTTTCTCTTGTTACTGATGGACATGTATATGCAGGTATTGCTTTCAAAGAATTTGAATCTCGCATTTGCAACTGGAGCATTCCTAATTCCAACATCACTGTACTTTTTAACCAAGGTTATTATAGACACTGCTCTAATAATTGGTCACATTTCCAACTTGGTTTTATGATTATTATTTAACCTCAATTCCTTTGCATAATCTTGGGTTAATCATAAGGATGTCAACTGAAATAGAATTTCTGCTTTCTTAAAAAAGTTGCTTCTATGTTGATTCGGTTAAGCCATGGGTTTCTCTATTTGTTTTTCATGGTTGGTTAATTCTTTGCAGCACAGTTCTTTAAGTATGTTAGCTTCTATTAATTTTGCTGGAGTTCTTAGTCATCACATGGCAAACATTCTGAATTTTGGATGCGACGATATTTGGATAGTGGTCCTCTAAATTGATTGAATTATTCAACTATAGATGTGTTATGCAGTTGTTGATTGTACATTCCGTCCTTTGTATATGCATGCAGAAACTGATCTTCAAACCTTACTACCTTCGAAGGGAAAAGCAAAAGGCTCTAGAGATTAAATCAAAAACTTCTGTTGAGGTATGAATTGCTTCCTTGGTTGCAAGACCTACTCTTTGTGCAGATAGCTAAAACGTTATTCCACATCGCATGCTTCATTTGCGAGTTGTCTTCTTGTATTACTTTTACGTCCATGCATATGGAGAAAATAAAGTATGGATTAGCCATGCGGTAGAAGTATTTTATTTTGAATTAATTCTAGGAGTTCAATTGTACTATTGTGTCTTGTAATCTGGGAATGTGCAGTCGTAATAGACTTTGTCAATATGGTTTTGGCTGGCCATGATTTCCAGAAAAAAAAACTGTAAATTTGACCGTTCCAAGCATCTAATTAATTTTTGTGGCACCACATGTATTTTGTACCTACATTGAGAATTACTATATACGTTTTTCTTTTTAGCCTTATCTAGTACTCTTTCCGTCTCAAATTGGTAGGCAGTTTAGGACAAATTTAAGAAATTTAGTTTATCTAGGCAAAATGAGTTAATTAAAAAATAAATAAATCCTTGCCCTTATTTAATATAATAGTAACTTTTTGTCTTTTGGTATCTTTGTTTTCTTTAATACATTCTACTATATTAATACTGGTATATATGACAATTAATTAATCAAGTAATAAACGGACTACCTATAATCTGGGAGAAGATAGGTGAAAAGATGCCAATCAATTTATAACGGAGGGAATATTTGCTAAATCTAAATCCTCATGCAGGTCAAAGAGGCGAGGTTACGGGCAGAAAAAGCTCAGCAACTATTACAAAATGTGGGCAATAGGAAAAGAAATAGGCAAGCAGAAAGAAATGGACTTGTTATTGATAAAGCATTATATGGAAGTCTTAAAGCTTTGAAGAAAAGAAAAGAATCAACTGAAGAAAATGGCGAGTTAGCTTCAGAAGTCATAGATGTTACAATACCTCTTAATTTTCTGGTTAATGATTCTGGACAATTGAAGGTATGTTTCTCTTAATTTAGATTTCCTTTTCATTTTCCATGAGCATGTGACTCTCAAATATATCTTTCTTTTATTTTGTTTGACTGATTAATAATTATATGATAATCTCTTCAACCTTCATTGGGATTTAGTTGGAAATTATAAGTAGAACGCAAAGAGTTCTTATTTCCAACTTTATGCCAAGCAGTGAGGAATGATTTGTCAGTTGCTTTATTAAATGCTTGAAAAATCATCTGCACATGCAGCTGCAGCCGCAATGTTCCATCTGTGATGGTTGAAAATTGCTGGTTATAGTCGTTATCTATGTTGCACGGAAATTTGTTTGGCTCTACGTTCTGTCGTTTTGTTTCTGTTTCTGCAGAAGTTTCTGAAACTCTGGAACTTTATGTTTATAATGTATTTTTGGAAAATGTATCCTCTTTTCCATTTTCATTGTTTCGTTTTTGCGCAACATACATCACTACTTGTTTTGGCTTATCATGGTTTGTGTAACTTACCCTGTGGCTCTCACTTCCAATTTTTGCATTTTTCTTTATTTCCTTCAATAGAAGGAAGATAAATTGGTTAGTACTGTAATATCTTTTATGTTGCTAAATTGCTCTATATGGTAAGAAATTTAGTACTCATTTAATTGTACATGTTCATTCACTTAAAATATCTGGATTCTAGGAGATCGACATTTTTTGTTTTGTTTTCATAATGTGGGTGCAGCTGCACGAGGGTGTAAAGAAGTCAGGCATTATGGGATTTTGTGATCCTTGTCCCGGAGAACCTAAACAACTATATGTCGAGTATACTTGCGGTGGCCAAATATTCGAGGTACTAGAACTCTCTTATCAATTTTTAAATTTGGTGTATGAATTTATCTTATATTGTAATTTAATTTGACAGGTCATAGTAGATGATTATGCAGAAATGTCAATACCCCAAGAAGCACATAGACTCTGATTTTATCATCACTAGCTATTTTGCTAGTTACCTCTTGCAATTTTGAATTACCTTTATTGAGGTAACTTTAGTTCATATACTGCTCTCAGTATTCGTGTCACATTTCTAATAAGAGCATTCACTATATTAAATTTTTTTATTAATATAAATTCATTATCTTAAAAAATTAAAGTAAAAAAGAATTTACTCAATAATTTACTTATATCTGGATTTTAATTTCTTGTGATACTAAATACTTTCTTAGTACTTCAATAAAAATATTATGTATTTTAAGATTTAAGAACAACTTTCTATCGGAGCAGGTAAATTTTTCTTCAAATTAATAGTCAAGCGGGAAAATAATGTAGCTATGAAGTGACCAATTAACATATTGATTTGATGAAATCACATGTTTGTAATCATATATAAAATGTTGAATAAAATACTTGATGACGTAAAGATAATAGTACATTGATTAGATAAGACAATTTTAAGAATTAGTACGATTACTATTATATACTCACCATGGGAGGAACATAAAAAAAAGGGAATTCCAAGTTTTAAGTAGCAATAATATCGTGATTGCTTAAAGATTTGAGTTTGCGAGTAACCCCACTGTTTCCCTTCTTCCTTGAAACGGAAAGTTTTTTAAAATAATTCGAGAAGGAGAAAACAAGCGTTATTGCCATATTAAAATTAGGTCTTATAATGCATACACAATGCCTCATCGTAATCCAAGTTACGGTGAAGCTCAAAAATAAAATATAGAAGCCTCAGATTGTACACAAATTGTATTACAAAAACAAGCTGCTCTCGATTCTAAGAACATTTAAACTAACATGTGCTTACGTGAATTTACACTCGGTCACAAGTTCCCCATTGGTGGGATCAAAAGATGCTTCAATTACTGCTGAATAACAGTCGCCTCCAGTTGTTCCTCCATGTGCTGCAACTTGCACTGGCTTTGCCAGAAGTTTCACTCCTTGCTTCCAGAATCTCTGATCTGAAGACGTACAAACATTTAAGGGCAAAATTGCTCTTAATATCCCCATAACCACATAATTATGTCTGAGTTGATTAGGAAAAGGTAGCATTGTCCAAGTGCATTGTGGAACCACAAATCGAAAAAAAATCATGGAACCAGACTCGAAAAAAACAGATCCGGAATGGAGAAAAGTACACACAGAGAAAGTCGAAGATAGGCAAATGAGGTATAGCAGCCATGATATATACGCAAATCTTCTATTGAACATATTACTGCAATAAGATTTTACCTGGCCCAGTAGATAACACAATGGAGTTTTTTGCATCCATCACCCAGTCAATCCACAGAGCAAATCCATGGCACATCCCGGGTTCAGTAAATTCCACCTGCAATGGAATGTATAAATTAAGCAAGTAAAATGCGGAGGGCACTATTTAACCTCGGACGTCACCATTTGTTTGTCTGGACTAGACTGTTTTGCTGCATCAGTGATATTTCTAAGCACTAATCAATAAATTCCAGATCAAATAGACGTGGTAGCATGCCTACTGATATCACCAACACCACCTATATACAGAAGAGATTTGACACAAACAAATTTTCCAGAAAAAACACACGGGACCAGAAAAAACACACGGGAAAGATAGTTCATCTGAGGACTTTGCATCGATTTGCCTATCTGATGCCAGAAAACAAGTTCATTGAGAGCATTAGTGCCCAGGGGCCAGGTCACATAAATCCAAGCATTCATATTCATGCAAGTTATCAATTCAAGACATTTCTCAAGGATTTTGACTGCTAGATTAAAGATCCAACACAACATAAAAGTCGTGAAAAAGTTATAGATCTTGATACCTGGACTTTTTCATTACACGAACTCATTAATTTTGAAAAGTCGAACTCCATGATTGTGAAACTATGACTGAGTTCCTAAAAATCCAATAAATTTGTATCAGTAATAGAATATAAGCAACATTACTATACCCAAATTTTAGTAAAAAGCAAATTTCAAGTATTTATTTACTTTGATCTCTCCACTTTGCCAGAGAAAAACAGGCAGAAACGGACCCTCATGTGATGGAGGTAATTCACCACATGCCCCTAAGGTGGTATTTACAATTGAATGATCAAAGCCTTCAATCTCACCTAACGAGCGGCGGCTATTCCATAGATCCTGCAAGGTTTCAAACGCAAATTCTGTAACCAATCACATGTATTGGATAAATGTAACCTTATAAAAGAAACAAGCAGTTTTCCCTTACTGGTAGAGACATGGCACAAGCTCTCAATCTTGCTTTACAAGGCACTATTAAGACGTCATTGGAGAGGTCAGCATCCAGCAAAGTCCGTAGCTTCCTAAAGCCATTCCATGAAAAAAACTTGTGAAATTTTTATTTAACTTTTATCAAGCCAAGCCATGAGATAATGCTTAATAGTATTCACCAAAAACGCAGGTTTTGCCATGGAAGCATTCCATCATTTCCATAATAATATGGTTCTCCAATCAATAGATCAATCTGCAAGCACAGAACCCTAAACCAAAATCAGAATAAAGTGATATATTTAAACAGAAGTACTGTGAATACATTTTATAACACTTCAAGAGTAAGGTTGAAGACTTCCACTAGGAGGAATCAGGAATATGACAAGGCCAAACAAATTTCCTTCAAAATCAAACCAATAAATGTAATGCCCTTCTTGTCATTTTACCTTAGTCTCCCAAATACAAACAGAAAGACAGGAAGAAATCATAGGTAATGTCATTATAGAAACTAAATTATGGATGGTTACAATCTTTCTAAAGCATGCCATTGTAGTAGTCGAAGTGACTTACCTTCTTCTGCTTAGTATCTTGCAGACTCAAGCATTTACTGTTTAGATTTACAGTTACACGATCCATATTGAAATCATTTGCCTCAGCGACTATTCGCAGATATTCTGTACCCCTGTCCTGCAGCCCAGGGAATAATGATATAATATCTGCTGTTTTTGAAAAATGTGCAAGAGCTACGGTTGCAAAGAGACTATCATCCGCAACAACACATAGTGGTTGAACTTTTGCCTGCAACTGCAAAATGCAACTCATTTAAAAATTAAAAGATGAAGAAATTTAAACTACTCAGTCTCATATGCACACAAGCAGAGAGAAAGAAAGAGCGAGAGAAGGAGAGAGATCTTACAGCATTCCTTAGAGCTGTTAACATAAGCGATCTCCACTCTCTATCTCCATAAATTGCAATTCTTTCAGGAGGTAGTATAAGATGAAAATCCCAGGAAGTAAAATTATGTTGCATCACCTCAGTATCTTGGATTGCAAGATCATAGAAGATGTTAGTATCATTATGAGTGGCACGCAAAAGAAGCTGCTCATCCTTGCCTACAGGCGTGCCTGTTCCTGGAAGGAACCACACGCACTGTTTCCAATGGTCACACCAATTAAGAGTACCTAGTTAAGCATAATAATTTCATTAGTAGCACAGAAATGAAAATTCAGGAAGAAGCTCAAAAAATATGATTAACTGGAAAACACATTAATTCGATAAATTATTTTAGCCACACAAGCATTTCAAGCTGTAAGCTACTTCACCATGTCCTAACAATGTTATTTGCAAGGAAATTTAACACATGGAACTCAATGACTAGAACACTCCTCCTGTTAGTTATATTATTGAGCACATTTCTTGGTGGCCTATCTGAATTTTTTTTAAGGAAGCAAGGAACAGTTCTATAAAATCACTTCTCTTTACCAAGATCAAAGGTGCCACAATAGTGCTCATTCATTGGGAAGATGCACTAACAGTGAATTATGCTTAACTGCTATGTAAGGCATAAAATTTAAAAGAAAAATTTCAAAAACAGCCTTCGTTCAAATTCTTAATTAGATTGATTCAATTGTTGCAAGAAACAGTTAATGTAAGAAAGTGAAATAAGAAAAAATGGAACATGAAAGTTGATGAGCTGAATTAAAAATGTAGCTCACCTATATTTGTTGGCAAATCTATCCATCTGGGAGCAGTGGAATATAATATGGTCCCTTCACGATCAAGCTGAAGCACCCACCTGCAGAAGCATAAAACAAAATTTATCATTGCTGTCACTAGAAAGGCAAAATTCCATGTGAACAGCTCAAAGATATTTACCATGACACTATAGCATGGACACTACCATCATCAATGGCCTTGACGACCAGTTCAGTTTCCCCACAGCTGTCCGGCCGTTTCCAGAAGTCAAACTCAAAAATTTTGAAGGGTTCTGACAGCTGGATGAATCCTAAATTGAGTGGGAATTAAACCATTTGGTATTCTCCAAGAAATTCCACAAAAGTGACTACCTACTATCATTACCAGCTTTATCTCTTTCGAGATTGCATCACAATGCATAGGGTGTTGCTGCAATTTGACCCGTAAAATAGATTCCAAGCCGGTTGGAACAAGACGAATTTCATCTGATGCTTTTGCTTCATTATTATACAAATCATGCAACTTCCACAGGAATTCACTTTCAACCAGCTACCAAAATAAAGAAAATACTGTAAGCTCTGCGAAGTTCTAAAAAAAGATAAGAAACGGTCCGACTAAATACCTGACCATACGTTGTTGCTCGATATGGTACAGTCAATGGATTTTCGACAAGTAGCGTGTCATAAGCATGTTGAAGAGAAGGTATTAGTCCTTCACCTAAAAACTCAGAGTCTAGTATCTCACTAACCTGCAATTATTTAAACATTTCATTAAGAAAATCATTAACAACAAATCAAACCAAAGAACCTACAAGAGCAATGTAGTTTAGTTAATTGGATTCACCAGAACATCCGCACGAGAAGGAAGCTCCGCACCGGCACCGACTTTGAGCTCATCGGACCGCTTATTAAATACATTTATCGACCTCCCCATACCATTCCGGTGAACAACTTTTCGCATCAATTTCACCATCGGAAGGTACGATTCGCATGCTGTAACCATTCCTTTCAAATCAGGAGAGGTTAATGATGACGATTTTGAGTCACTTCCACAGCACATTGCACGTGCAGCCATCATTGATAGCAATCCAGTTCCAGCACTGCTTAACCGTAAAATTCATGAACAAAATCAATTTTAATTTGAGCTTTTAACTAATTTATTTTGAATGTATAGCAAAGTTACCCGATGTCCAGCACGTGGCACGGTTTAGTGATAGTTTTGTCAATGGCCTGGCGATAAGCTCTGTTTCGTGCAGAGTCGTTAAGCATGTCTAAATACGACGTCGTGGCTAAGAGATTCTTTTGGTAATTCTCTTGTTCTTCTTCGTTTTCTTTGATGACGATCCATTCTGAGTTACCAGTGAGCGGGTTTAATCTGAGCTGGAACTGAGTTGACTCAGAGCTCATAGTTCGCGATGATGCTGAGCTGAGGAGGTGAGTGAACTGTGCGAGAGTAGATAGAGTGAAGCGAGGTTTAGTTAGGGTTTTTGAAATTATCAGAGAGTTCATGAAGGTGAAATGGTGGCTGCTCGAAGGTGGCGAGAATTTACGAAGACAGTAAACGACGGCGAACAGACTGCGACGTTGGATTAGTTGTCGTTTATTAAATGAAGAGTAGGTTTAGCTGTCGTTCGACTGTTAAAAGTTATTGGATCTGGACAGATTAATGGGTCGGATGCGGCCCAATCAACTCAGTCAGAACCGATAATTACCCGCCAAGCAACAAGTTTACAATTGGACGGTTTAGATGTTCAGAAATTAGGGCAAAAATGGCGGGAGCTACGACATCGTCCTGTATCTTCTGTCAGATTGTTCAAAATTCCACTTCTACTACTCTCCTTCACTCTGTCCGTCTTCTCATCTTCTAATTTTTAGTTTTCTTGCACAGCGAAATTCATTTCCTTCCTTTTTTTTTCTCAGCAACCAAACAGATCGTTTCCGATACACCTTGAGTTGGCTCCTTTAACCGAGTTCTTTGAATTCCGCAGGATGACAAGGTCGTCGCATTTCAAGATATCAAACCCGCTGCTTTCAGGTCTATTTACCTATTTCCTTAATTATCTTTACTTTAATCTGCATCATTTGCGTTATTTATTTTTTATGTAATTTAAAAGTTTAATTGAATTGGATTAATAGATCGAATCTCACAGGAGTAATCAAATTAGAATGTAACTGAACTTCTGATCCACGCAATTTTTTCTTATCAACTGTCAATTTGCCTAAACTGTTTATGCATTGCGTAATAATATGGAAGGCACTACTTGGTGATTCCTGTTCAGCACATTCCAACTGTCAGAGACCTTCGGAGGAGCGAAGAGGACTACACTTTAGGTGAATAATTTTAGGGTTGATATTTGAAATAATGTATGTGTTTTTTTTGTCATGGCTAATGCTTCACTATCCTGCTGTTTTTTTTTTATACAGTGAGACATATGTTAACTGTTGGGCAAACACTGTTACACCGAGATGCTCCTCAATCGAAACACTATAGGTATTGATTATATTGCGTGAAAGCTCCTATATCCATGTCATTTGTCATACACCTTTAAACATCTTTTCTCTTCTATTGCGGATAATTTCATTTGGGTTGGGAGGAGAAAATACATACAATTCAAGTGGTTTTAAAAGAATTCTAAGTCAGTTGTTTCCACTCGCTATTAACTGTGGAGAGTTCATACAATTATGATGAATGATGATATTGCAGCAGCATCATATTGTCTACTGTCTCCGTTAACTTTTAAGTTGAATTTTATCAAAAAAAACTTTTAAGTTGAATTACAACTACTTTATGTTCTCATATGGTCATGCAGCAATTGAATTTGAAGTGCTAGGACTCGGGGGTTTCTTATAGTTGCTGTTTTGTGCTTGTGTTCTGATTTCAGAAATTCAGACATGGGGGCTTTTGGTTTTCAAAAACTATGCAGGTCTAGGACTTCAAATCATTGTACTGTCTCAGTGATCAATTCTATAACCATTAAATTTCAACCTCTTCACTGTCTTCTCGGCTAAGTTCATAGTCAGTTGGAATAAATGTAGGAGTAATTTGAATGCAGAAAGTTTTTCTGAACCATGTGGTTTATATTTATGTCTGCATCCAGTCACCAATGGGTCAACTGATTGTTAAGTCAGTTTGGGAAACACCTCTTACATTACCAAATTGCCATGTTTATATGATCTTTAATTTTTTTGAGTATATCTTTTGTTTTCTCCTTTTTGGAATCGATGATGGCACATTGGGAAAGAGAATCACAAATAGTATGTAGTGAATTGAGACACAAATGAGTCCTGCGTAATCCGAGCTTCAAGTTTTATTTGTATCTTCAGTACTTTTTTAACATAAATTTGGTCTGCTTTCATTTTGCAGATTTGGCTTTCATCAGCCTCCTTTAAACAGTGTTAACCATCTACACCTTCACTGTTTGGCGTTACCCTTCACACCTAAGTAAGTTTTTTGGTAAATGGCATGTTCTATGCAATTAGATTATTCTTTTGACTTTTACATATGAAAATATGCATTTAAATTAAGTAGATTATAAATCATATAGAACTTTTACAGATGGAAGCATATAAAATACGTTCCTTTGGGACCGCTTGGATTAATTGAAGCTGAAAAATTGCTGGAAAGGATAAAGCCTGTATAACCAGTGATTGCTTAAGTGTGACTGCGCCATATTTGATTTATTGTGTTTAATCGAATGTGATCGAAATATATCATGTGAATGATCTTTGTCATGCAAAGTTAAATGTCTTTGCTATCCCAAGCAAATATTTGCACATTATTTAACATTCTCTTGCTATACAAGTTCTTTGTCTGATGCGCCTGCTGGTAAATGATTTTATCTACTGCACATGAATGCCATATGCAGGGTTCGTGCATCCAGTTCTTGTATGATAGTACTTTAACCTACACGCCACTACTCCTGCTTCAGTTTCAGGTAATAATACTTCATACTATTATATCTTATGTATAATCTAGATGCTGAACTGAACACTAATATTATTCATGAGAAAGGCATAATCAGTCTATTACTGGCTACGGCGCTTATGCTCCCACTAGTAATTTATAGAAATACTCGAAAGGACTTTAAACATCTGATGGCATCCGTTTCTATTCCAATTTCTCTACGTATTACATCTTCATTCACCACTATATTGTGTTTTTTTGCACCGAGATATCTATTCCACTGTAAGTATTTAGATAGGCTTGTTCACTTGAACTTTTACCTGTAAACACTTAGAAAGAAGCACACTCGGCTTACAGCTATATGACCTTTGCCCGTAGATAGTTAGATATATAGTTGCAAGGCATATATGTGTGGTTTACTGACAGCTACTCCAGAAATTGGAGAAAGACTAAATATGCCTTCAGCTGCACTTGGCCAATTGGATTTATTTTGAGCTCTAAATAAAGTGAAGCTATTGAAGTTGTATTCTTTTAAAGTAAATTGTCTAATAGAAGGTGATAATCATTGATCAAACAAGGGATTAAGTCTCCAGTGATAAAAGATCTGTAATTTTGAAATGCCTGATGTCATTTAAGCTTATTTGATGTTAGAAGAACACAATAGCTATTTTCTTGACATAAACAGCTCACATGATCTTAAATTACATAAAAAAGCCAATGTGGTGAGCTTTCAAAAATTAGAACAAATCTGGTGCAATTAGGACTACTAGGAAGTCCTATAAGGTACTTTTTTTAATCATGGCATCATATCTGCAAATGGTTATTTTGGAGGGTATATTTTTTGAAGGCAAGAGTGGACCTTCTGTCCGATTGTGCAACACTAGTAAAGTGAACACGTACGGCAAATAGAATGTTATAGGAAGCGAGACTTGAATGCACACACATGACTGACTATTTGTTGACTTATTTTTTGTGGTTACTTACAGCTCTTTTTGTATTTGTAATCGGTTTGAGAACATCTTGACGATATAGCCTGAGTTGTGAATGCCTAGTCAGGTTTCTATCATATCTTGAAGCATGAATAGCTAGTTTTATGCTGATGGAGTTTTTTTTAATGCAAAAGGTTGTGAATTTACTTTCAACTTAGATTGAGAAGGGGCAATTTTTGCATTAGTAATGCGCATTGAGTACTAACAATGACTTGTCAGCTGTCTAAGTGTTTAGTAGATTGACTTAAGAAACTTAGAGTTGGTCCACATGATTAATTATTCAGTTAGATATTGAATTTTTAGACAAATCCCTGTTTTTGATTCAGGAAGGAATAGTTTTAAATGCACTATTATATATTAGGAAAACCAGTGCACTATAGTTTACCAGACATATGATAAGATAGGTGTACCATCTATTAGGTAAAATCACTTGCTGGAAAAGAATCTGCTAAAGCTATATGTTTATAAAATTATAGTTCTGTTGGCCAATAAGAGAGAACTGTTCTGAAAGATGAGTATTAACAAAAAAAATAAGATAGGCATAAACATCATTACCATAAACTAAAAGGGGAAGATGCAGATAATTATTGGCGAATGGAAATATATATATTGTTATTGATTAATATAATTGGCATTGTTTGGTAACTGTATAGCTGTCTCAAAAAGTGAACCTTGAGAAATCCTTATATAGACATAGCGCCAATGATATTATAACACATAATTAAATGATGTCAATATAATTTCGTCAATTAAATTTTTACAGATTTCATGATCTGTTATAATATTATTAGCTGTCCTATTTTTATTTTTTCTTCCGTAAAAAGTTTGGCGGCCATGAATTGCATGAAATTCTCATAAAGTATGGCTGATTTGTAAGTCTTTATCAAGCATGGCTTGTATATGGCTTAGATGGTTGTGGGTTCTGAAATACAGCTGTAGAATATGTACAAAAATGGAAGTATTATGAGTGTTATTGTGAAAAAGTGGTGTATACGTATGTGTTTGGTTGAATAAGTAGACTTAAGTGACGACCTGCCCGTGAAGCATTATAATCATTCATCAATGCGAAGAAGCGTGTGATGCTTGCTTCTTCTTTATCAATGCTTTGATTGCTTGCTTACAATCTAAATTTTGATTATTTGGTTAGTACTCGACTGATTAGTCGGTATAAGCTTTGATATTTAACGCGTCAGATAATTATGGGGAGTATTTGGATTGACGAATAGGTTGGGTTTGCAGTTCTGAGCCATCTTTACCTTTTGGTGCTCACTGGGGCTCACGAGAATCTAACCCATAAAAAATATTAAGTTGATGGGAAGTGGGAACTGACCTAATCCTTATGGGCCCAGTCTAGATGTTTGGTTCCTCAGATAAAATGCCACTTTGGCTTGGAGTACAGTTCTTTGCCAGTTCATCTGTATTCTCGTGCCACCTTATCAGTAAAAAACTCCTTCCAAAGTTCAGAATTGTCATGGGTTTATCCATGTACTCAATTCCTAAAATGTCCTCAGGTTTTTGTCAAACTCTGAGAGATTCATTGCCCATAGGAGGATAGTACCATGTTGCCTCCAGC
This sequence comes from Mercurialis annua, assembly GCF_937616625.2. NCBI lineage: Eukaryota > Viridiplantae > Streptophyta > Magnoliopsida > Malpighiales > Euphorbiaceae > Mercurialis > Mercurialis annua. Next base: position 32,235,040 of record NC_065573.1, on the reverse strand, counting down.
TTAAACATCTCCTAATAGTGGGAAAAAAAATCTTAGGTAAATTTTACCATGTAAGATTTAAACTATTGAGCTAAAATGTAAAATTTACCATGTAAGATAGTAACAAGTACCATGTAAAATTTACCATCTCCTAAGAGTTAAAATTCTCGTCAAAAGGAGGTTATATCGTTAATAATGTGCTAGTGGTTCCACTCTAAAATTATTGTTTAGTGTTGGATCAAACTTATCCCTAAACTAAATGTTTTAGCGATTTGTTAAGACACAATTATTTCTACTAAAAAGTATCCAGCCTGAGTGTTATATCTGGTGCAACAATTATTCCTCCTGGAAATCTAACTCATGCTATTGGTTAATGTCAATTATTGGATCAAACGCTTACCAATAGACTAAACGCTATAGTTGTTAGTTCGAGTGTAATTCTTTCTACTTAAGAGTACCCAGCCCAAGCGTCACAACTTACAACTTGAATATAGTTCGACTCAACTTAGCCTCCGTCACAGGACAATTGATGCCACTTATCTAACCCAACATTTAGAAATTAGGGGAGTCTATCTGTCACGACTCACAGGCTGCCAAAATACTATTGGAAAGGCAGTAGCAAGTTCTTCTATCTCACGTGAATTTTGAGTTCTATTCTACATAAGCTATTTGTTTATATGTTCCAAAACAAACTTATTTGTTTTAGGTTGGAATAGAGCATGCCTACAAATTTGTTATTACTAGGAGCACTCTTTTTCACGGATAGTATATCTTAAAATGATAATATATTATCGGAAAGACTAATGCCAGAACACTGTATCGTATCTTCAAGCAAACAAATTAGAAAAAAAATGAGTCTTTATAAGATATTATGTACCTGATTATAGTCATGTATTATTGTGGGAGGTCACTCATGCATGCATGAAGCATATTGGAGATGGACATTGTTTGGAGTCTTCTCTTCTTAATCTTCCCATTTGGGTACAAAGGTATTTATCCAAATCTCCCTTGATTTGCTCATTTTCAAATGCTTGTACATATAAGACCAGAGGGAGACACTACTAAGTGTGTGGATTTTTTTTTTTTTTTTTTTTGTCAAAGCTAAGTGTGTGGATTCAATGGACCACGCTTCTAGAACAAGGTGCACGTACATATGTTGAGTAGACTTTTGGACAACTATTCCCCAAAATTATCTCGAGGGACCCATTTCATCTTTTATGAAATGCAAACCAAAATTCTATCATAAATAATACTTTGATCTACATGAGCTAATTTTTTGTTTTTCCATGTTAATGATTTTGGGAGCATAACTTATTTATTTCCCTAGGTTTCATCTTACCTTTTTTTTTGACATAAGTAGATCTTTATAATTTTAGCACTTAGTAGTTAGATTTGCAAATCTTAAATCGGTCTTAAATCATTGATCTAATCAGACTTGAAACCGAGACCTTAAAAATACTTTGAAGAGCCTTAGCCACTTGAACTAGGCTCACTTCCGTTTCATCTTACTTAAATACTACTGCCTAAATATAACTATGGTTATCTGGATAATTTAGAAGTCAACTAAGGGAAACAAGTTGAGACCCAAAAGAGAAAAATCTAATTAGTAATACTTAGTACAACTCTTAGACGTTGTTCCTTTTTTGACAGCTTGATTTCACTTTTTAAATTTTACCTTTGCCTTCCCCATTATTTCATTACCAATTACCATAGGATGCAGCATCCGGCTTTAATGTGTAAACTTGCTTATTTTGGGATGCGTATTGATAAATTATTAGGATTTAGATGTACAAATTTATGTGAAGTTATATAAATTTAAATAAAGTAATGTTATAAGTCTAAGAATTAAAAACTTGAATTTATAGATTCAAATCTAATATTTAACTTATTATGCTACAATGATAATTCATTTTAGTCAGGAAATTATTGTTTAGTACAATCATGCTTAATTTTACAAGAGGTGAAATCTCTTATATAATTCACGTAGAAAGTAATGCTGAGTGCTAACTTGGGCAAGGCATATAGTATAGATCCATGATTGAAGTAGGAGAGTAGTCATTTCTGCTCTGCCCTACGACTACAATATAAATCTGCCTCTACTATTATACGAAAAAATCATTAAATGAATAAATTTCCACGTTCATTTTATTTTTGTGATTTGATACGATGATTATTTTTGCTTCTAGTGGTTAGAGATGAGATGATAGTGCTATTACTAGAGTTGTATCGATTTAAATTAATTATTTAATACATAGTAAAAAATTTATGTTAAAATTGCAGTATAAATTTTTTAGATGAAATACTAAAATTGAGATATGCTCCTTTTTAAAGTGGAGGGAGGGAATTTTTTTTTTTTTTGGGTCTATCTCATGAATTGAAGGTGATAGTAGTATTGAAGGAGTTGATTATTTGACATTAGTCTATTTTTTAGACATATATTTACATTAGTCTATATAACCCTCCTTGCATAAACCTTTTATTCATGTCATCAACCAAAGCTACAACTTACACCTAATCCATCCGAAGCTTCTTTTCTCATATCCTCTTCATAAACTCGTTTCATCACTTTATAAAACAAAGCCACCCTATACTTCTCTCTTAATGCTCTCCTCAAATTTTTTAAGTCACAACTTCATGACTACTTACTCTGTTTTGCTCTGTTTCATACTCTGTTTTTCATCTCTCTCTGTCTCAACTTCAGAAATTTTATATCTTCCTTTAACCCACTCCCTTTCAAATACCCAATTCACCTCCACTCACCACCTCTTGAAATCCACCTCCACCCGCTCCGCCGCTCGCTTCCACCACCACCACAGAAAACGCCACCTCCAGAACCACCACCACCGCCAAGTCTCTCTCCCTCTATCTCCGGGGAGTGATTACACTCTATCTTTCACACTCAACACCAATCCTCCTCAGCATGTCTCGCTTTACCTCGACACCGGCAGTGACCTCGTCTGGTTCCCATGCCACCCATTCGAATGCATTCTCTGCGAAGGCAAAGCTGAAAACACGACAATTTCCACTCCGCCGCCGAAACTTTCCTCCGCCGCCAAAACCGTCAACTGCCAATCATCTGCATGTTCAGCTGCTCACTCCAATCTTCCAACTTCAGACTTATGTGCTATTGCCAACTGTCCTTTGGAAACCATAGAAACATCCGATTGCCAATCATTTTCTTGCCCGTCGTTTTATTATGCGTACGGCGACGGCAGCCTTACTGGTCGTCTATATCATGACTCTATAACACTACCGTTAGCGACGCCATCTTTAGCACTCAATAATTTCACCTTCGGCTGTGCCCATAGAGCCCTCGGCGAGCCAGTTGGTGTTGCAGGGTTCGGCCGAGGGGTCCTCTCTTTACCTGCTCAGCTTGCTTTATTTGCTCCTCAACTCGGGAATAGATTTTCTTACTGCTTAGTATCGCACTCGTTTAACTCAGACCGAGTCCGCTTACCGAGTCCACTCATTTTAGGCCATTCTGATGAAAAAGATAGAAGGGTAAATAAAGATGATAATGTTCAGCTTGTTTACACTTCTATGCTTGATAATCCTAAGCACCCTTATTTTTACTGTGTTGGGTTAGAGGGTATTTCTATTGGTAAAATGAAAATTACCGCGCCTGAATTCTTGAAGAGGGTTGATAGGGAAGGAAGTGGCGGGTTAGTGGTGGATTCCGGGACGACTTTTACTATGTTACCAGCTGGTTTGTATAACTCAGTGGTGGCTGAGTTTGATGACCGAGTTGGGCGAGTTTATGAACGAGCTACGGAAATTGAGGACAAGACAGGACTTGGTCCGTGTTACTATTATGATACTCTAGTGAATATTCCTAGTATGGTTTTACATTTTATTGGGAATAAATCCAGTGTAGTGCTTCCTAGGAAAAACTATTTTTATGACTTTTTGGACGGTGGAGATGGTGTTAGAAGGAAGAGGAGAGTTGGGTGTTTGATGCTGATGAACGGTGGAGATGAGGCTGAGCTGTCTGGTGGACCAGGGGCTACCTTGGGGAATTACCAGCAACAGGGGTTTGAAGTGGTTTATGATTTGGAGAAGAGAAGAGTTGGGTTTGCAAGGAGGAAATGCGCATCTTTGTGGGAAAGCTTGAACCAAGGCTAACGTGCGCCTCGAGTTGACCTTTTTCGTTGAAAGTTGACCGCACGTGAGTTGGATATGACTATGTAAGTAAAATCTAGGTTTTCTGGTAATAAGGGGTGTTTATGCTGTATAATATTGTAAACTATCTACACTTCATTTTGTGTAAATTCAATGTTTATTTAAAGAAAAGTCATTTTTTCCATTAATTTTGTAAAATGGTTCTTAAGGTTTAGTTGTATCATTAAGTTACACGTGTATGATTTTGAGATAATTTATGCTTAATTGCACTAAACCTGCGGATATTGTTTATTTCGGGTGGCAATTTGAGTTTTAATGTATGTATTTTTTTCATTAGGATATGATATGATATTGACTTTTAAGTTTTTTCACATCTAATTTTTTGGCTTTAGGACAGAGTGATAAATAAACTGAAAAGATGGTATTACTTTTTTTCAAGATTTTTGATTCTTGAGGACCCTGAATGTTCAACATAGTACACCACAAATTGAATTGGGTTAGGGGACTATAAGTTAAGAGAGAATTAGAGAAATACCTAAATAAGAAAAAAATTAGTAATTACCTACCACAATTTTTGGACTTGACTTATCTACCTACCCGTGTCAGCCAATTATTTTTATACCCTACTTTATTTGTTTTTCTACCTAAAAATTACTCCACATGTTTACAGTGTCTTCTTTTTCTTCTTCTTCTTTTCTTCATCTTTTTCAGTTTATTTAAAAAAAATAACAAATCAACAAATCAAGTCCAATCTTCAGCTCATAACATTTCAGAAAATTAATTTTTGTGATTTTATTACTATTTTTTAAAGTTTTATTGCTAGTTTCAAATTTATTTTTCGATCCGCTCGAATTTTTAATTCGTAATCAAATCGCTTCAAATTTCACTTGGAATTCAAATCCAACGATCATAACTTTCTCCAAAAACAAAGAAAACTGATAATTTTTTATTTATTTGTTCATTTAAAAACGGTTTCTAACTGTTTTAAACACAGTTTCAAATGCAGTTTCAAACGGTTTCATACAATTTTTAAAAGACATATTTATTAGCATTTAAAAAAATTATACAATGATTTCAAACAGTTTACAAGCATATCAAACAGTTTCCAAAAAAATAGCTTCAAACAGTTTACAATGGTTTCAAACAGTTTATAAAGGTTTCAAACAGTTTCATAAAACACAATTTGCAACCTTTATTTAAAAACAGTTCCAAACAATTTAAAAATGCTTAAAACAGTTTACAAAGGTTTCAAAAAGTTTATAACGGTTTCTAAAAACACTTTAAAACAGACTCAAAAATAACAGTTTAAACCGTTTACAAAGGTTTCAAACAGTCTAAAACAGTTTTTAAAAAAACATTTTCAAACAGTTTAAAAATAACAGTTTCAAACAGTTTCAACAAAACAGTTTCAACAAAACAGTTTCAAACCGTTTACAAAGGTTTCAAACAGTATAAAACAGTTTCAAAAAAACAGTTTCCAACAATTTCTAAAATTAATTTAAAAACGTTTGAAACCCATGTCAAAACATCATTATGAAGAAAAAAAATGTTTTTTCAAAAATAAATTGAAAAAAATACCAAAGACGATACTATAATTAAAACAATATAGAAAGAAGAAGAAGAAGAAGAAGAAGAAGAAGAAGAAGAAGAAGAAAAGAAAAAAAATATCAATGATGGCGATGGCGATGACAAAAAACTTCGTTATTTCTTGAGACGAATTAGGTCGCATTTTTCATAATGTATTCTTCTTTATCTTGGATTTTTGGATCGAATTTGTTAAGAAATTTCATTAAAATGAAAAAAAAAAGACGTAAAAAAAGTTGCAGAGAAAGGAATGGAGAAGAAGAAGAAGAAGAAGAAGAAAGAGAGAGAAGAGAAGAAAGAGAAAAGAAGAGAGAGAAAAGGAAGAAAGAGAAAAAGATAAAAAAACATAAAAATGCACATGTGTCTTATATGAGTGGAGTAAAAATGCTAATAAGTTAAAATTCTAATTGGGGTAGAGATAGAAACATTACAAAAAGAGAGTAAAAATATAAATTTTCAAAATTGAGGTATTTAAAACAAATAAATCTAAAAACAGAGTATTTTATGCAAATTCCTCATAAGTTAATGCTTCTGAAATAAGGTACTTATGTAGCCAATTGCCATTAAGTTAGATTTTTTCTTTCCAGCTCTTTTAGAGTCGAAGGGAGTATAAATATATCTTGATGGTTTGACCCAGTGTTTGAAGAACTAATCCGGACCGACTGGTTTGGCAAATTAATTTTTTGGTTCTATCAATAGAAAATATCTTAAGACGTAAAAAAATCTCTGATTTTTATTTTTATATATACTCCGGTCGCTGCATCAATTTGTGTAACATTTAAAGTAATAATCTCACCATCCATTAAGTCATGAAGATTAGGGGTTCAAAAACCGAATTATCTAACCAACTGAAACATTAAGATCAATTTGGTTTGAAAATACATAAAAAAAAAATCAGTTTTGTTCGGTTTTAAAGAAAACAATAATCATGTAAATTTTTAAATATAAAATAAAGTAAAAACATCAACCGAAACTACAATGATTCAGTTTAAAACTTTATAAATTAAGTTCAATTAAATTTTAAAACAAAATTTAATCTGGTTAAGTTTTATTAGATTCAATTACCATAATGCTTCTAAAATACTCCACTTGAAGATCCCAAGTTGAGATTTTGTGTACTAGTACTTGTAGTGGACCATCTTTTGCTTCTTATCTGCATGGCCAAACTGTCCTTTCGTTTATCTTTGATCATTTTTTGGAATATAAGCTCTTAATTCTTTTTATCAAATATTCCAAAAACGATATTTATGGAAATTGAGATTTAATTTTGGAAAGATAAAAATGGTAAAGCTGCCGGGAATTAAACTTGAATATTGCTGGATTTGCAGAGATGCCTGCATTTTGGATTAATGAAAAATGGACCCCTAGAAAAGGTTGGGTTGATAAGTCCTAAAAAAGATGATAGCGTGCAGCCCTCTCACCAAAGAAATGAATAAAGTGTGCAGCTATGTCTCGTCCATTATATTTGTTCTTCCTCTAAGCTACAAATCTCTTTTAATCAATTTATGTTTTTTTTTCTTAATAATTACAAACCTTGCATTTTATTTTGAGGAAAATACATATTAGAATTTACAAAAAGAAATGTTTTATATATACTGATTTTTGTTATGGGTAGTTTATTTCATAGACTAGGGGAGGATACAGTGGCGGAAATCAGAATCTTGATTTGGGGGTGGAATTCTATCGCTTTGTTATTCAAAAATCAACTCAAACATCATGAGCTATTTAAAATAAATAGACCAAACAATGTGTCGTTTAACTATTTCTAAATGTTGTTTTGGGTAAAACGACATGTTTGGTCAAAATATTTCAAAAAATAGAGGGAAAAAAATGAAAATATAGTCAGTGAAGAAGATACGAAAAAATAGGGGGATTGTTTCTTATTTTATCCTCGATGTGTCGTTAGCTGCGTTTTTTAGTTTTAAATGTGTCAAACGACTATAAAAATACTACAATACGTAATACTGTAATAGTGTTGGTTTCAGGGTTGCAACTGTTTTAGCCATGAAATCAAAGACACTAAGGAATCAACTCGGGGGAAGCTCGGAACTCCCTACTAGTCCTTGGAGTCTTGCCGGACAGCGTCCCCTGGTTTTGCCCCTATATGAATATGGTTCGGTTCGATAATTTAATACAATTTGAAATCAAACTATATTTTAAAAAGTTAAATAAAACTTAAATAATGCTAGATATATATATGGTTTGTTTAATTAAAATTTGCCGTCAACTTAATTTGATTTAATTAAAATAAATTTTAAAAAATTTATATATATCAAATTAAAAATTAGGAGAGTGATTCAGTTGTTGTTTTTGAGCGCTGGTTGAGAGAGTAATAATGTTGGAAATGCAAAGCAGCTGTGGAGCAAAGAGCAGTGAAATGGGAAGTAGGAGAGGGGTTGGCTTCTTCTGCTGCCAACTTCTAACCTTTTCCGATTTAGGTTCCACCCACCTACTCACCCTCTCTTTCTCTTATCCTTTCCACCATTTCTGTTTTTTTTTTTTTTTAATTTTAACTATTTTATTTCATATTTTTGGCCTTATTCTATCAATACCATGGACCTTCTGTGTTCAATTTTAAAATTTTAACTAAAATAATCGCGATCATTTGTGTTTAAAGAAAAAAAATTGATTGTGCATAATTCGCTTTTTCAGTAGAATATTTTGTATATGATGAATTCTATATTTAAAACCGTATATACAACGAAAAATAATAAAGAAGAATGGTAGATTTGTATCAATGTAATGAATGTGATAGACAAATTAAACTTCAAAGTTTTTATTTTCATCTTGCAAAATTACTTATGAAGAGATTGTAATTAGATTAACTAATGGTTTTCTGTTAATTTGATATTGGAAAGACAATAATCAACAGAAAAAATTATAGGAGTAAAAATTTAAGTAATCATTTTTATTCTAGTTTTTAATTTAATTTATTTAGAAAAATTTACTTTTTTTATCCAAAATGTCTATCAATTTGGAGAAATTCATATGTGGATTTAGTCCATCAGGTTATTCGTGAACTAAACCTATCACAAAATGACACGTCGTTAAAATGATGACAATCAATATTACTATTTAAATGTATAAATAAGTAACAAATAAATTTACAAAATTGTCATTATTTTAATGATGTGTCATTTTATAATAGGTTTAGTTCATAGATGACGTGATAGACTGAGTTTATGCAAGAATTTCTCATCAATTTGATGAAAGAAGTAATAATTTTTGAAAAAAAAAAATCAAACCAGTTGATTTGGTTAATTTTTTTGGTCCAATTCGATTTTTAATTCAATTTATACTAAATGTGACTAATATTTTTTATGTTTAAAATCAAAACAAATTTATTATTATATACAATTCAACTGTTTCTAACCAAATTTAACTTTTTAATTTGATTTTTGCATACGCTAATAGGAAGCATACAAGAACAAAACTTAAAAGCATCTAAATTACTTATTGAGTTGGCTTATTTTTAGGGTGACATCTGGTCGCCTAGACCAGTCATCTCCGTTGTTGATGATGTGTATCGTGGCAAAAAGGAGGACAAAACGCCGCCAAAGATATTCTTTTTCTTTTTAAATTTGTACGGACATAGTGACGTAAGCTATTTTTGTTTTCAATTTCCGAGTAAAAATAGAGAGGTGTGGTGGTGTTCTGGATACAGCTGGATTTCTATCGCCGTGAGATTCTAGATTTCTCCACGTTTTTATTATTTTTGATTTTATTTATTTACAATAAATGAGATTTTTTTTTTTGAAAATATAAATGAGAATTTTTAAAATGACACTATATGCGAGAAATTCTCCAAGATTTTTTTTTAATCTCAAAAGAACTTCATTAATGACAATTCAAAACAGTTACAGACGTAATAAATTCAAAAAAATTAGAGAACCAATCCCGATAACCTGACAAAGAACGAGTATTATGCGCTAAACAGTGCGCAGTTAGATTCTTTAAATCACTAAATTGAGACATATATATTATTTAAAAATTATATTTAAATACTTAAATACATCTTATTCGAGTATATTATTTTATAAAAATATATGTAGTGATTGAATGTTGTATATTCAAATTCAGTTTAACTAATTATTTTATACATTTTTTTATTCATTTTGAGTTGTAGTCTTTTTAACATTATTATTAACTCGTTTCCTGTAATGATGTTAAAGGAATTGAAAGTACACTCTTATTTGAACGTCTCTTGATATGAAAAATTATCCAATACAGCCATTCTATAATATCATTCGTGCAATAAATCAAACGTGCATTAGTCATGTAGAATTTTCAATGATTAAAAAAATAAATAAATTAAAAGATATCCTATCACCAAAACTCATTGACTTGTTGTAAATATAACATGGCACAATCATGCATGATATAAACTCTCCTCTTGATATAGATAGAATTGTTGTATCTTAACATTTAAAATTAATTTGAAAAATAAAATTACTTTTATTAACGGTTAGTATCAACAAAACACCAAATTTTTGCGAGTTCCGTCAGTTATATCCAATTTTTTTTAAAATCAGCCAGTTTGGACAATTTTGAAATATTTTAAACATTTGTTAGCCATTCATGAATCGACATAAAAGTTGTCACCTCACTCGCTATATCGCTGCCAACTTAGTAAAAGTCATTGAAATAAAATATTAAACTTTCGCGAATTTTTTCAGTTTGTAAAATTCCAACTTAGCAGAAAGACGACATCGATAAAACCATCAGAAGAAAGACGAGAACGAGGAAACCACTTGAAAAAAGACGACGACGTAACCACCGAAAAAAGATGAAAACTATGGAACCACCAGAAGAAGACGATAATGATGGAACCACATGAATAAAGACGATAACGATGAAACCACCTGAAAAAAGACAACAACGATGATCATTGTGCTCATAGATTTGAGAAGCGGTGACTTTTTGTACTCGTAGATTTCATATTAAATTATATTAATATTAATTTTTTATATTTTAAAAATGTTATTTTTATAATATTTACATAACTGAATTCTTTTTATAAGAGAACCTTAATTAGTTAATATTTAAATATTAAAAGGAAAATAACATTTATTTTAAATACAGATGCGTAACTATCACTTTAAGTTTATATATAGGAGGGATTGGATTGTCATAATTTTGAAAATTATGCAAATTATTGCTATTTGATGATGAAGGAAGTTTCTTTATTGGAGCCTCCCTACCAGTAGGCCAAAGGCCTAATATGTCTCTCAATTTAGATATTAAGTTTGATGTTGGTATCCTATTGTAATTATTATATAATTTAGATATTAAATTTAATGTTGGTATCCTATTGTAATGATTATATAAGATTTTAAATTGATGTCGGTAATACTAATGTAATGATTTTTTCATTTGGATAACTGTAACAAGGCTACACAACTATATAAAAAAAGAAAAAGAAAATCAATCGAGTAAGATTCCTATAAAATAAAATTAAGGGTAGGTTTCAATAAATTAATATACCCATTCTTAAAAGAAAAATTTACAAGTTCATGATTTTAAAATATATTAGTGTCGCTTTACGTGTTTCACACGTGTCTCGTAATGTGACTCGTCTTTATCAAATTATATTTAAAATAATAGTTAATTAGTAATAGCTTATTTTATTTAATATTATAAATAATTTATTAATAGTTTAATATTTTAAATTAATTCTAAATTTATATTTATAGAAGTTTAAATAGAAAAAATCAAATAATAATTAAATTATTAATAAAAACAGTTTATTTTATTTAAAATTTTATATGATTAAAAAATAATTAAAATAGTAACTATTAAAAATTTTGAGTAGTCCATTTTAATTAGTACTTTAGAATATTATCTTAACATAATAGTTTATTTTAGTCAGTATTCTAATTTTAAAAGTCTATTTTAGTTAGTACTCTAACTTTAATATTATTTTAATAGTTTTTAATAATATGGCGGCAACATGTGGAGATTTCCGTTGAGTGGTTTGATTTGCATGAGTTATGTTTGATTTAGTTAGATAAATGGATTTATGTTTGATTTTTATTTTTTTAAGGGTATTTTGATCATGTTTGGGGCGGGGCGGTTTGTTGGGGCGGTGCAAAAAGGGTTTTATTGATAAAAAAAAACGACAACGTAAAGGGTTAAGTGTAAGGGTATTCTAAACTGGAGTGTCATGGTTGATTATTAACCTTTTTTACACATTTTTTTACTTTTTTTTGCTTTCCTTTAAATTTAGTAGTCTTTGAATTTACCTGAATATTGATTATAATTTCCTTTTTAATCATTTTTAGCATATATTTAAATTTTATTATATTTTAGTGATTTAGTTGAGCTAGTCCAGTTTAATCTAAATTAAAATTAATTTCATTTTTTTTTTCATTTTACAGATAAAGATACAAAATACTGCATTTTAAAATAGTTGGATCTTTAAAACAATTGTAGTCATCATTTTATAGTGGATGCAACCAAATGAAGGAGTGTTTTTCGTTAACAATAATGTTAGTTTCAACGTCAAAAAGAACATATATACCATCGCAGCGGTAGTTAAGGACTGTAATGGCAAAATTAGGGTTGCTAGTTATAGCAGTTGTACAATTTAATATGATATTATTTTGCTAATAAAATCCAATGTAATTCAATTTGATTTAAATGTTGTAATTGATATTTTCGACGATATTCCTTCACTTTTTAATAACATTGATTTAATAGTATAATAATGTTTTAGTTTGATGGAGAATAATATGTATAAAAAAGCATCTATATAATCTTTACGGTTTGAATAAATAGATTTTAATTGTCCTTCAGTATATCAATTTTAGTGATTTAGTTGAGTAGTCCGGTTTAATCTAAATTAAAATTAATTTCATTTTTTTTATTTTTACAGTTAAAGATACAAAATACTGCATTTTAAAATAGTTGGATCTTAAAAACAACTGCAGTCATCATTTTATAGTGGATGCAACCAAATAAAGGAGTGTTTTTCGTTAACAATAATGCTAGTTTCAACGTCAAAGAGAGCATATATACCATCGCAGCGGTAGTTAAGGACTGTAATGGCAAAATTAGGGTTGCTAGTTATAGCAGTTGTACAATTAAATATGATATTATTTTGCTAATAAAATCCAATGTAATTCAATTTGATTTAAATGTTGTAATTGATATTTTCGACGATATTCCTTCACTTTTTAATAACATTGATTTAATAGTATAATAATGTTTTAGTTTGATGGAGAATAATATGTATAAAAAAGCATCTATATAATCTTTACGGTTTGAATAAATAGATTTTAATTGTCCTTCAGTATATCAATTTTAGTGATTTAGTTGAGTAGTCCGGTTTAATCTAAATTAAAATTAATTTCATTTTTTTTAATAATTTAGTGATTTAGTTGAGTAGTCCGGTTTAATCTAAATTAAAATTAATTTCATTTTTTTTATTTTTACAGTTAAAGATACAAAATACTGCATTTTAAAATAGTTGGATCTTTAAAACAACTGCAGTCATCATTTTATAGTGGATGCAACCAAATAAAGGAGCGTTTTTCGTTAACAATAATGCTAGTTTCAACGTCAAAGAGAGCATATATACCATCACAGCGGTAGTTAAGGACTGTAATGGCAAAATTAGGGTTGCTAGTTATAGCAGTTGTACAATTAAATATGATATTATTTTGCTAATAAAATCCAATGTAATTCAATTTGATTTAAATGTTGTAATTGATATTTTCGACGATATTCCTTCACTTTTTAATAACATTGATTTAACAGTATAATAATGTTTTAGTTTGATGGAGAATAATATGTATAAAAAAGCATCTATATAATCTTTACGGTTTGAATAAATAGATTTTAATTGTCCTTCAGTATATCAATTTTAGTGATTTAGTTGAGTAGTCCGGTTTAATCTAAATTAAAATTAATTTCATTTTTTTTAATAATTTAGTGATTTAGTTGAGTAGTCCGGTTTAATCTAAATTAAAATTAATTTCATTTTTTTTATTTTTACAGTTAAAGATACAAAATACTGCATTTTAAAATAGTTGGATCTTTAAAACAACTGTAGTCATCATTTTATAGTGGATGCAACCAAATAAAGGAGCGTTTTTCGTTAACAATAATGCTAGTTTCAACGTCAAAGAGAGCATATATACCATCGCAGCGGTAGTTAAGGACTGTAATGGCAAAATTAGGGTTGCTAGTTATAGCAGTTGTACAATTAAATATGATATTATTTTGCTAATAAAATCCAATGTAATTCAATTTGATTTAAATGTTGTAATTGATATTTTCGACGATATTCCTTCACTTTTTAATAACATTGATTTAACAGTATAATAATGTTTTAGTTTGATGGAGAATAATATGTATAAAAAAGCATCTATATAATCTTTATGGTTTGTATGAACAGATTTGATTTATCCTTCAGTATATCAATTTTTTATATACTGGTTGGTCGATAAGTTTCCTATTAATGAATTTTTTTTAATAAAACAACCCTATTTTAATTTTTTGTATCGATTCTCTTGAGTTTTAAATTTTACCTTAAGATGAAAAGCTTCATAATTTCGAGATGATTTTTCAGTATTTTGTTTGTGAGTATTTAGTTTCATAGCATAGCCATTGAACAAAATCAAAGATATAATTAAAATCATACTGGTTTGATTTGACATATTAAAACTCCTAATTGAAACTCAGTTAAGGTTATGGTCTTAGAACATGATCGTTACTCTCTACATAGTACATAGTATATAAATAATACAATCCAAAAACTTACCCTCATATCGTAAATACTTTGAGTGGATGGACGGTGCTTGAAAAGGAAGAATATAAATCACAAAACTTGGTTTGTCATCTTTGTTGAATTATTTTGATGGGCCATAACACATCGGTCTATTTATGTTTTTATATGGGGAAGATTAGTTTTTTCTGATTTAGTGGACACTTAAAATGATTTTGACCACTTTTTGCAACAAAACAAGAAATGGCTAACCACTTCAACAATTTGATCCCTTTCTTTGCCTATAAACAAACAAACTTGTCTCCTCTTATGCCTTCTATTCATTCGTGGCCATTCTCCACCAAGTCTTTTGCATGGTTCTCTTTGTAAAACCAACAATCAAAATTAGAATATTTTTGGCAGATTTCCAATATTGTTTATCACTAAACTAAAATATAAATATCACTTTTTTTAACTTTTTAAAAATTTATTACAACTCTAATTCTATTTTAAATTTTTCCAAAAAATATATTGTGTTAATGGATTATAATTAGGTATATATATAAAGCTTGTAGTATCTTTTTTAAGTTATCATAATTAAAATTCCATAAATTTTATATTGGAGTATTCACTAATCAATAATATCATAAGTCAAATCAAATGATATTTGTCGATTAGATTAATTGATAATAGTGTCTTATTTAACATTTATAGATCCTAGACTCTGATCATTTTAAAATATGAATGAACTTTTTTAAGTCATAATGTTCTTATATATCCAACTATAACATGTTTCCTAAATATACAATAATTTTAAAATTATGTGAGTTGATTCATTATTTATTTGATATATGTAAAATATATCCAAAACTTCTTTGGAGTATCAAAACGCCATAGTTTGAGATAATTTATTTTTTTGTTATTTATATATTTAAATCATATTTCAAAAAAATTATGAATATATCTGGCACATGTTGAATAAATGATGGATCAAACTGATACAATTTTAAAATTAGAGTATATTTGGCAAACATAGTTATTGGTATTATAAGAATATCTTTTCTGTTTTCAATAATCTTGTAAAGAAGAAAAGAAAATGAAAAAAATGTCATAGTATTATAGTAAAGGGTATTGAAATTGATGGACTTAATTCAATTGTGGATTCAGTTAATTGCTTTAACCGTACTTCCTTGAACCTTTTCATCAATAAAATGTGTGCCATTTTGTATCCATTTAGTATATCATCTTAATCTCTAATTTGTAGCTACCATTGGTGGCTTCTTATCCGATGTCTCAAAATTCAATGTTTATTCACTCCAACTGTACACAGATTTTTCTTGGATTTGCACAGTTGTAAAAATCACTATTTCACGAAGCTGTCTACAAGATATGAACATCTATATTGAAAATGATAATACCAATCAAGTAATCTTACGCAAGTTTTGGGCTGCGATCCGAGAAATTTACTTGAACATGAAATATTATATTCAACAAATCAACATATTCTTTTTTTTTTAATGCAAAGGTACAAATAAATAAAAAATGAATCTATTTTAATTAAGTTAATTTATACCTTTTATTTTATACAAAAATATGAAGAGTAAATTATTATGAAACCCCTATATTTGTCATAATTCACACTTTAGTCCCTCCTGTTTGAAAATCAAACGATATAATCTTTCACTTTTGTTTCCGTCAATTAGTCCTTCCATCCATTTTTGGTGGTAGTCTATTTTCTTAAGGAAAATTACAAAAACAATTCAAAAAATGGAAAATAATTACAAAAATATGCACTTTCCAAAAAAATTTACATTTAATAATTAATTTTTTTTTATAAAATACGAAATAGATTTTCACTTCTTGATGTATTGATAATGTATAATATAAATATAAAACATGTATCAAAAATATATTTTTTAAATAGTAAAAAAAGTACGTAAATTATATAAATTTTTAGATAAAATTAATTTTTTTGGCTAAGCACACATTTTTGTAAATTAAGTGATTTTTTAAGTTAGGTTTTTTAGTTATCCCGAAAACATATGTTCAATCCCCCGAGAATTGTTAAGACTAAAGAAAAGAGTTGATGTAGCTTTAGTCCATGGGCCTAATAAGCCACTTTGTGCTACTCCTATGGTCTTTTGGATTGTCTTTTCTGGCCCATCATTTAATTGTTTTCTTGACATTTCCCATAAACTTATTATCTGAAATTAATAACAGTTTCATTGTTTAATCTAAAAAAAAAAGATATATGTAGGTTGTGACATGGTATGGTAGAATGTAAGTATCTTATAATTACAAAGGATATAAATCAAAAGTAGAAAAAAAACTATTATTAAATTTTAAATTTATGAGGTCATGTTATACGTAGGTTCGTGACATTGTAGAGTAGGATGTTATTTGAATTAGATAATAAAGTGGTAAATTGAGTTTTATCCCAATTGACTTCAAATTAATTTGAGCTACAATGGCAGATAAAAAAAAGATGAATTGAAACATGAACAATGCGGCTTGCTTATCCTAGGAGTAGGAGTGTTCTTAACAATCAATATATTCCCCAAAACAAAAGCTTGAAATCCAATTTTGGACAACAAAGTATAACATTCGATTCCTTACTTTATATTTATTTCCATTGATTATTAATCATTGCTCTTCTCATTTCCTTTCCAAGTTTTCTCCCACTTTTTCAAGTCACATTTTTCATTAATGTTTTTGGATTTAATTTCGTTTTTGTCAGCTAAGAACACATGTTTAAATCAAAAGAAACATGTCGAGACATAATCATATTGCGCGAAGAACGCGAAGAATCTTCAATTCCGAAGAAATCGAAATTGGCAAAAGTCAAGATTATTAAATCCATTCATCCGCCAATTGAATCCTACTATCTTCTTCCTTCTGCAGAAGAAACCAAGGCTTCTTCATCTATCTCGGGTATCAAGTCAATGTTGATTAAGCCTTTCAAGATTCGAGATTCGTTGAAGAAATATGGAAGGACCGAAAGCTTGAAGGATGTTCTTGAAGGAACTCATGATCCTAGAGATGAACAACGTGTTGAAGCTTTTCGAAAATTGTTGTTTCTTGAAGGTTATTTACTAGGGAATAAGCATAATGACTATCACACTCTTTTAAGGTCAGTTTACTCATACTAGAATATGTGTTTTTATGTCGATCAATTTTACATTAATTTCCATTGATCTACTTAAAATACCAAATGTACCATTTTTAAGTATTTGGAACATGGAGCAATTTTCGATAAAAAATTTGTTGATATAACGTCGGAACAATATATATTCAGTTCTTTATATCAACATCTTTTTATAGGAATAGAAAAATGTACAGTCTTTTGAATTGTAAAAAAATTGATAGTTCGTGTTTTAAATTGTCTAAGTTAAAATTTTGTGTTAAAATTACAAAATATACTAAAGTTCATAATTTATTATGCAATATCCTATTATTTTTGTGGTGTTAGATTTCTACGGATGAGGGACTTTGATCTTTCAAAAGCAAAGGAAATGTTCATAAATTATCTCAAGTGGCGTGATGATTATAAGGTTGACGCAATCCCAAAGGTGACTTAATTTGTAAAGGAATTAATCCTGATATGCAAATTTTATTGCCCTTTTAGAAACAATGTCTTCTTCATATATTTGTTCTATGCTAGTTTGCTATGCGTAAACTTTCGTGTTTTATTTCCGTTTATAAATGCTTTTGAATTTAATATCTAAAAACTCATTCTGATAAAAAAAATATTGTTGGGCTGTGGCATGTGTTTCACATGTTTCTGTTTCCTTCTTGTTCCAGGAATTTAAATTTAAGGAGCACACAGAAGTAAAGAAATGCTATCCTCACGGGTTCCATGGGGTTGATAAATGTGGCAGACCATTATACATTGAAAGGATTGGAATGGTAGATTTAATTACACTATTCCAAGTTACAAACATTGAAAAATTTGTAAAGTATCACGTCTCTGAACAAGAAAAGACTTTGAATTTGAGGTTTCCCGCATGTTCGATGGCAGCTAAGATGCATATCGCATCAACGACAAGTATTCTAGATGTCAAAGGAGTGGTAAGCACCACATATTGTGGAATCAAATGGATCCATTTGAATCGAAGTTATAAATTTTTGAATCTATTTGGCCTTAATGAATGAAATTGGATGTAATTGGCCCATCACATAAGTTTATGGTCTGAAATAGTTATTTTCTCGATGAATTTATGTTGTTAGGGAATGTCCAACTTCTCAAAGCCTGCAAGATGTCTGTTTATGGAAATTCAGAAAATCGACAGTAACTACTATCCTGAGGTATAAAAATGTGAAATTCCTTTCAAGGTTTTTATTTGATTCTGATCGGTCTTAAGTATGACATAAATTTTCAGACATTAAATCAACTATTTATAGTGAATGCTGGATCTGGATTCAGGATGTTATGGAAAGCTCTGAAAGCTTTTCTTGATGTCCGTACATTAGCAAAGATTCAAGTAAGAATTTTATTCTTCTTTAATTGCACACGAAGGACTATTAACACATAATTTCATTTTTTTGTCAATTAATTCCTTGAATTTGCCTATTTTTGTCAATTAGACAAATGTATCATTTTGAAAAAAAAAAAAACTGCATGCCACTAATTGACAAAAAAAATCTGAGTTAAATGATAAAATTTAATAAGTTCATGGGCCTAATTGATAAAAAAACTATTATTTTGGTGTTAAATAATCCGTAGCGTGCAATTAAAGAGGTAAATTAGTATTTAAGTTTTATCTTTCATCAAGAACATATTAGTGTTAAATTTCAGGTATTGGGATCCAACTACCAGAATAATCTGCTTGAAGTTATAGATGCAAGGTGGAATATTTATTTATATATGTATGTATTTATACATTGAAGTTTCACCTGCATAATTGAGTTTTCTAATTCATAATTATGCAGTAATCTGCCAAGTTTCTTGGGCGGAAATTGTACATGTTCTGATTACGGTGGTTGCTTATTTAGTGACAAAGGACCCTGGAACAATCCGGATATTACAGAAATGCTTCAGGTTAACTTTTCATCTGGCAGAAACTTCTTTACTGTTTGAACCAGAAATACTTTAATCAAAAATATCAAAAAAAAAAAAACATGAAGAATAATAGATTATAAATATAATTTGAAGTTTCAGATTTTTTTAAAATAAACTTAAAATACATAAAAATAAAAATCTAGTTATACAATGTAGTTGTGAAGCTGAAGAATGGATATTTAGTACTTACATTTTGTTTCATGCAGATTGTTTCTGAAGCTGAGGAAATTAATAATGGACAGAACAATGACATAGTTTCAAAAGAGGTACCCGCATAGTCACATGATTTCTGGATTTTCAAAAAAGGCAGTCGAGTGCGATTAATTTTAGAGAAAAAAATAAATTCCGATCAACAAACTTGTTTTGCATCATTTAATAAACTAGTTTCGCATTACGTGCTATGCACGTGGCTCGTAACGTAACTCGTCAATGAACATATTAATAAATTTATTATAATTATATCAATTTTTTATTTATAATTAATATTAAATTAGTTAAGAATTTTTGTAAAAGTAAATATAATATATTCGGTTATTAATTTTTTTTTCTATACTGAATTTATTCTTATTTTAATTTTATAATAATTATAATTAAATAATTTAATTTTATTAATAATATCTTTAAAAATAATAAGATAGAAATTTAAATAATATTATACTGACCAAATATAGTATTTTAATTTTGTAGTTCAATCAAACTAAAAAATAGGTATTCCTACTAATTTAGAGACAATTTAGTTATTTTTTACATACTAAAAACTAAATTGGAGATGATTTAGCTACCTATTCTAATTAGGATTTTAATTATAATAGTGATTAATTAAATAACCAATTAGTTAATGACTATAAAACCTTTATTTAGTAGTAAACTGAAAAGGATTATTAAGTAAATTTGCCTGTCCCCCCATCCGTGCTTTTATATATAGTATAGATTGAGGCCAAGTTGATTCAAAATTTTGTAAAATCAGATCAAACAGATTCAAATGATACAAATTGAGATGGAATTATAAGAACATTTGAGTTTATTTGATATGGAATTACTATAAATTTTCAAGTTCATTTGACTTTAATGAATGAAACTAGACAAAATTGATCATGACATTGACACATGTTTATGGATCAAAATGACTTATTTTCTCTTTAGTTTTAAGTTCCTGCTTTGTTGATCAATGCATTTTGAAGTTTCTCGAAATTTCAGGGTGGCGAAAATACAGAAATTGATACAAGACAAGATGATTCTGAAAATGGAAAAACAAAATCTCTTGAGAAAAAGAAGCTTCAGGCTCAAAAAATCCAAGCACTTGAAGCTTCTCTTACACAAACTAACCTTGTGAGTTATACTGTCCAAAATATTTGTTTCATGCAATTGTCTCAAGTCTTATGCAGAATTCTGATGCTGAATGATCTTTATCTACCAGAAACTCAAAGCATTGGAATTAGCTCTTCAAGAAACCAAGATGGTTAGTCTCTATAGTTTTATGCTCAGAAGCACGAAAACTTTAAAATTGCCAACATTTTTGTGCTTGAAACTTTTTAAAATCCAAAATTCTTTGGGAACTTAAGGATACATATAACTTCAATAAAAAAAATTCAATTTTTTTTTGAAACTTTGACATTTAAAATAATAAAATTCCTATTTAAAGAATAATTATTGATTTTCTCTAGTTTTATAAGAATAAATGTCATTGCGGTTTTTAAATTTGTGATCAGATTCAATTAACTCACGTAATAATTTTAATTAAGTAGAATAATATTCTCTTAGGTCAATAAACTTTCAAATCAGGTCTTCGCTGCTTGTGAACGCATTCACTATGCACAATTTGCAGGTTAATCGATCTAAACATGATGATATTGTCTCTAATTGATTAAAATTACTAAGCGTGAGTTAATTAATCCCGACACACAAATTTAACAACCGCGATGAACCTTTTTAATAGTCCTAATTATTTAAAAATTAATACTTCAATAAAATAATAAATACTCACACATAAAGCGTTTTTCAATGTTTCATTTCATATCGTATCATAGACGTGTCATTCTGAGTTTCCAAATTATTCAGCTTTTATGTTGAAACCGACTATACAATTTCTCAACTCTGTCAGGTATTGGAAGAACTTGCACTACAGTTAGCAGCACTTAGAAATTGAATCATTGCATCATCACTGTGGATTAAACCAAACACTGTTTTTTCTGTTGCTGAAAAACCCAAAAAGCAAAGAAAAGAACATAAATGTATTGTTCATAATTTCATTTTCTCATGAGTCGCATACAATACTTAATTCATATCTGAAGAGTTCTACAAACAATTATTGTAAGATGTTTAATGATGAGATCAATTTTATGGCTCATAATTAAACTTTCCAACTCCAGATTCAACCCAAAAAGTACCAAAAAGATATGGGGTTTAAAGAACATTCAATTTCTTGCTCCATTTACATTATTTAGTGTGTTTCTTCCTCTTTTACGTTTTAACTTTAGATAGATGCCTACGAGTTGTAGCTTAAATGATATAAGCATTGGGCAGCAAACTGTTAAAATCGTGGGTTCAAATTCTCCCATAAATGCTCCTCTTTCCCAATTTTCACAAAAATAACTATATTTCCGTTTGTTATGGGTGTGCAATATTCGGTTATAACCGAATTAGTCGACCGAATCAAACCAAAATTTTAGTTTGGTTCGGCTTTTAGTTAATTTAGTTCGTAACGGTTACGGTTAATAAAATTATTTTTTTTAGTTAATTCCGTTCTGTACGATTTTTTTGGCAAATATACCCTTTTTTAATAGTTTATTAGTAGATTATTGGTACTTCAATGGTACATTAAAGGTAAAATGAGTACTTTTATAAAAATTCCAAAAAATGAAATATGAAGGGTAATTTTCCAAATATATTATTTCACTTTGTCTACTGTCTGATTTTAAAGTAATGTGATTTCTATTTGGTTATGGAAGACCGTACAATTTTAATTTTGGTTATCTCAATTTCGGTTATGTTAGGCGGCCGAACCGACCAATACACACACCCTAAATTTAGGGACAGAGACATTATATTTTTATGTTTAATTTATCCATTGCGATAGTAATAAAAAAAGCTAGATGATTCTTGCTTAAAATATTAAATGAACAAATAGGGAAATCTCATGAATTGGGAAGACTTTTTCCTTTACTTTTTGTAAAAATATTTGATTATTTTATAATTAGTGGATGTGTGGTGGAATTAAATTTCTTACTTAGCAAAGAGGCAAGCTTATTGAGAGCAATGGTACAGCTACATACCAGCTAGAGTGTCTCCATTCGGAGAAATTTCTAGACCAGTGAAAGGGCTTTTCTTTTTCAAATGTGAACCAAAAGTTCTTTCAAATAAATAAATAATGTCTACTTTTTCCTCAAAAATACTATTTTCCTTTATCATACAAAGTAAACTAATTTTAGGAAACATTATCTAGATAGAAAACTAATACACCTATGGAAATAAAATGAAATACTATACCAATAAATTTTAAAATAGTCTTAACCCTGTTAATAGTTAGATAATTCATTTGTTACACTTTTTAAAAGTTAAGATACTAAATAATAAAAAATAAAATTTGAGACACTAAATAACATATTATATAAAACAATGATTAGAAACCGGCCAGTTGTTCGGTCTGATTGATCATAAAAGTCATAAAATTGATCGAAAAAAGTTGGACCGGATTAAACCGGTTATCCAAATTGAACTAACGGTTGAACTGTATTTGACCCTGTTGAGCCAACAGTTGAACAGGTAATTTAACCGCTTAGATCTTAATTCATATCTAAGTATCTTTTAGTGTAATTTATTCAACCAGTTGAACCGATAAATCGATGAAAATGGTTGATTACCGCACTAATGTTTTACACTTATTTGCAATTACAAGATATTGTAATATACATCCACGTATTGTCACATGATTGGTCGGTGTACTGCTTTGATAAAAGTTAGTGTATTAATTGTCAAATTCCAAACTTTGTGTTATAATTATAAATTAAAGTAAAGTTTGAGTATTAATTTACAATTAACCTAAATTATATGAAAATGATACAAGAGATTGCAATTTAGAAAAATGTAAATTTATCACTATTCTAAGTCTGTATACAGAGATTTAAATCTTTTTGGATATATAGAGCAAAGACTGTAAGGTTAGAGATTTAGGTGTGGCATTAATTATATTAGGTCCCAACAAAATAGCAGACACTTGTTCATGAATTAGGTCACATTATAGCAGATGATAAATCATTGAAAAAGATATGGGCATTTGTCTCAATTCCAATTATTTATGCTATGGCATGGACAGTCTCTTTTTTCAATATGATATTGAATACATTTCCAAAATCACGTCCTAGTAAAAATAATTAAATTGAAACTGAATATCATCAAGATAATATAATTATTTAGCTGTGAACAAATTTAAGTCCTTCGCATTACTTCATCATATGATAGTTTAACTTTTGAAATATTGTGTATTCAAATTATTATATGATGTTAATTTCTGCAAATTTAAAAAATTCAAGAAAACGTCTTTACAATTTAGTCCCACAATATCAATATGGAAAATTTTTTAATTTTCTTACCATTCAACTAATATAATGAAATTTTTATGTAGACTCAGTCCACTACGTCATCTGTGAACTAAGTCTATCACATTCTGACACGTTATTAGAATGACGACAATCTTATAAATTCGTTTATTACTTATTTACACATTTAAATAGGAATATTATAAGATTGCCATCATTTTAATGACATGTCATAATGTGATAGACTTAGTTCACGAATGACATGATGAACTGAGTCTATCTAAAAATTTCTCCTAACTATATAGATATAAGATTTTCAAAT
Source organism: Mercurialis annua (assembly GCF_937616625.2). Classification (NCBI taxonomy): domain Eukaryota; kingdom Viridiplantae; phylum Streptophyta; class Magnoliopsida; order Malpighiales; family Euphorbiaceae; genus Mercurialis; species Mercurialis annua. The sequence continues at coordinate 32,210,735 of NC_065573.1, read as the reverse complement.
TCTATTGAAAGGTGCATGTGCAATAAATAATACTACTTTCGTTTTAAAATGACAGGACGTTTAGACAAATACAATAATTAGAGAATATAATTAAGTTGATGAAAGCTTGTTATTTTATTAAGTCTTTTAATTTTTTTTATAATCTTTCAAATATATAAATAATATATTAGTAACTAATTTTTTTATTGCTATATTGTTATTGGTACTAAAAATAATATTCTATGTTGAAATATGAAAGAATTATTCATTAGATGATTTTGTATCACTCTCACATAGTTGTAATTTTTAGTGTGCAACTAGTTTGACACTTTTTGTGCGAAAATTTTATATACATTAGTTTTTTTAGCTATTTCTTGTGGCCCTTTATAAAATTTTCTTTCATAATAACCGAAGAAATTAATTTAATTTTTTTTATTTCAATTACGGTTACATTTTTTCTTTTGACTAAATTAAATTATAGTTTTATGCATGTTTATTTATTGCATGACACATTAACGTTAATAAAAAAGACAAACACCAAAAAATACATTCATTAATAACTACTATCATAGTAAAATCAAATAAAATTGATTAAATTAGACAAATTTGACTATTGAAAGAAATTCTTTAAATTACAAAAAAGATAAAAACATTAGTTCAAATTCATCAAAGTTACAAATATTTGAATTGTTGTATTCCTTTTTATTCTTGTATTGCCTATTTGAATGGGGTAAGCAATCATAACATGCTGCCCAACAAAAATAGAATTAGTGCTTCTTTTTTAGGTCACCAATTCAAAACCCCAACTTGGACATGAGACCTAAAAGTCCCATAGAATTGAAAAGGTAGAAAATAACAATAATTTAGATGAGAAAACTAATGAAAATTTCTCAATTGCATGAGATTCAAAGCTAACCCAAAATCTACTTTTAAAACATAATTCATAGTATAACCTTTAAGTTACAAAAGGTTTATAGCATGATATGTAATGATAATAATAATAACAGTTGAATGATAAATACGCAAAAACTCAAAAGATCAATGAATTGTGAATACAATATTATGTCAATCCATCATTGGTAACTTTTTCAAAATTTTCAATTCAATGGATTTATTTTAAAATTGTTGAAGTTTATTTAGTTTGATTGATTTTCAAAATTAAAATAAATAAACTAAATCGAAAATCAAACGATATATAGTTATATAAATTATTATGTTTGAATATATTTTTATATGCTTTCAAATATTTCACTTCCAATTATCAAATAAAAATAAAATATTTTAGGACAGTTTAAGAATTCAGTTCAGTTTAGTTCTAGTTATTGATACATTTTTTTTTATTTGAATAATTTATGAACCAGACCTACCAAGTTGATCGACACATATATTAATATTGTATGATACAAAAAATGTTTTTTAGTAATAAAATTATTCTGAATTCAACTCCATTTTTAAAAAATTAGTGAAATTTGTAATTATTCACCACACACGAATTCAATTTATATATTAATTTGATTTTGGTTTCTATGAAACTGAAAAAAATTAATATGAACACTACTATGGTCGTCGTACATTACAATTAACGCACGTTTACCGTTTAACAACCAGAAATAAAAACACAAAAAAGAAGGAAAAGAAAAACAAAATAAAACGACAATAGGCGACGCAAGAACACTCAATTTTCCAACCTCTTTTCTCTCTCTCGATCTCTCCGCTTATCGTTTAAAAATTAAACCAAACTATTTTTTATTTTTTTAAAGAAAAAAAAAACAGAATCCACACGCTCTCATATAATTCCGGATCTTCTTCAAATAATTCCTCTTTTGAATAAAAACAACAAATCTTTTTTGTTTTTCTTGAGAAATTTGTAATTTATTCAAGATGAGCACTGGCGACCTTCTTAGCATCGAACCCGTCGAGCTTAAATTTCCATGTCAGTTAATTTTTCGATCTGTTTTGTACTAATTAATGTGTTCACTGTTCGCTAATTTGTTTTTATTTTTTATTTTTGGATTAGTTGAATTGAAGAAGCAGATCTCTTGTTCTCTTCAGTTATCTAATAAAACCGACAGTTATGTTGCTTTCAAGGTTTGTTTTTTTCCTTAATTTTTTTTCTTGATCATATTTTGAAAATTGGGGATTACCCATATTGTGTAAGAATTAGAGATACCCAGATGAAAAAATAACTATATATTTGAAAATGCAGATTTGGGTTGTGGTTGCATTGTTTTGCAGTTCAGTTTTTTTAGTAGTAATTATATTGGTATTTTTAGGTTAAGACAACAAATCCGAAGAAGTATTGTGTTCGACCAAATGCTGGGATCGTGTTGCCTCGATCCACTTGTGATGTTATAGGTGTGCATTTTGTTCTTTTAGTGCTCGTAATTTCGTTTACTGGCTGTGATGTTATGATGTATAAATTGGTAGTTACAAATGGATTGGATTTGTTAAACGTTGGATTTGAATTCAGTTACAATGCAAGCACAAAAGGAGGCCCCTCCTGATCTGCAATGTAAGGACAAGTTCTTACTCCAGAGTGTGAAAACGCATGACGGCGCAACGGCAAAGGATATCAATGCGGAAATGGTGATTATGATATTTGATTATTATGTTTGTTATTTCTGTGAGTGTGAGTTTTGGAGATTATATGAGTTTTATTTGTTGGTCTTGTAGTTCAATAAGGAGTCAGGGCATATTGTTGAGGAGTGTAAATTGAGAGTGCTTTATGTTTCTCCACCTCAACCGCCTTCTCCTGTTCCTGAAGGTTCTGATGAAGGGTCTTCGCCTAGAGGTTCTGTGTCGGAAAATGGGAATGCAAACGGTGCCGAGTTCTCAAATGTGAGTACTTGAAAGTGATCCTTATGGGTTAAATGTTTTAGCCTGAAGTTATTGTTTGGTGTTGATTTGAATTTTTTTCATGCATATAGGCCTCGAGAGCATTTGGTGAGCGATCTGAACCTCAAGAAAAATCTCCAGAGGTAAAAACCATTTTGATATCTTTGCATGTTGTTCTAGCTTACTGGTACACTGAACTGATCTTCTGCCTTTCTCCACCTTAATTACACTCGTTTGTCTCTTTGAATAATAAGAGATAGCCATAATTGCTAGATTGATCAGATCAAATACTGAGTAACTGTTAGACTTGTTCATGAGCCCACTGGGTTTATCTTTTGCATATTTAACCAGGCCTAGGTAGAGGATTCTTATGGATTTTTGGTTATTGTAATTCAAGTGGATAGCTTGTTTGACTTGAAGGATTACAGTTTCTTTATCACTGTAGACTTTTATCCGAGTTATCGTGAAATGTATGAGAGATATGGTGTTGCATCTGTTGGTTGATACAGGACTATAAATGAATATGAGGCTGGCACCATCTCTTAAGGTTTTATCATTACTCTTGGTTGGAGATGTAGATATGGAGTTTACTCTGACAAACATAGGGGTGAACTGTGAACAAAAATCAATGGTGTGCATATGTTTTTAGAGTCTCAGACTTAGGTTGTGAAAACTAGACAAGAAGATGTGATGTTATGTAAGTTTATTCTAGCATTTCAATGAAGTTATATACAGTCTGGCAATTGCCATATTGAGTTGCCACAATGGTACTGCAAGGACCATGAAATTAGTGATGATGCTGTTAGAATCTAATGGTATTAAAGAGTAGGACGAGGGGCGAGAAGGGCTTAATCTTCTATGGAGACATATTTGTGTTATGCTTTTCAGTGATTCAATGATAAATAGGTACTGTGAGTTTTTTTTTTTGTACTTCCATGAAATAAATCCTTTAAAATGTTTTATGAAGTTGAATATTGGAGCTTTTTTTATTGTTTGTTAAATATTTTATCTCTGTCACTTACATACACACACTAATTCATTTGTGTTTCTGTTGACAATATTACAAGTTTCTATTTCTGCTGTATTTATGAATTTCCAATATAGTTTACTTTCTCATATGAATGTCTTGTGTTCATCAAAAGAACTGTCTTTTGTGTTCAATGGTTGCCATGAATGGAGCTTTCTTGGCAAAAAGGAGAATACCTGTTTGGGGAGTAGAGATAGACTGATAGAGCATAGAAATATAAATTGTCTTATGTAATAATATAATTTAAAGGATGATCATGTCTATGGTTTTGATGTAAACGATAATGCTTGGTCTACTTGCAGGCAAAGTCTCTCATTTCAAAGCTGACCGAGGAAAAAAATAATGCAATTCAACTAAATTCCAAGCTTCGTCAGGAATTGGTAAGCCTATTAAGTTTGTGGAGATTATGGTTTATTCATCGTCACCTAGGCTCAGGATTCTAAATATGTTTTACAAGTTTGGACCTCAGTAGTCAGTACAATATGGGGCAGTTTCTGTTGTCTGTCTGTGTTATCTCCCGGGCTTTCGTTATATATTCTTCTTTCTTTTATCTATGCTATTATTTTTAAAATTCCTTCCAATCATTTTTAAAACTATTAGGAAATTGGGAAAATTATGTTGGATATTCTCTTTGGGAACCAGCTGACTGATAATTAATGAGGCTATTGACAATACTTTGAGAGTTCAGATTGAATATATTAAGCAGGAAAAACCAATAGGTAAAAACCTTGGTTGTTGCACATAGAGTTTGTAAGCAATAAGTGAAAATTTGGAAAAGTTCAAAATTCAGATACTAGAGAACCATGTTTCCATGAGAGCACAGAAGCCGCTAAATGTCAGAATTAAATGAGAGTTCGACGTGTCAAACTCAAACTGCAATGAATGGATTGGTTCGTTTACATGATTTTACCTAGACACTCGAAACATTTAATTTAGAAGAAGTAATCGAGGCTACACAAGTTTCTGAACTTCTTTATGCTGTTATGCATGAGTAAATGATTAGATTCACATCTTATCCATCTGTTTCTTTTTGTATGCAAATATGGGGATACAGAGAGTAGGAAAGAAAGGTAAATTAGAATTACATGACACGTAATTTTGTTGGCTGTTTATTGTCATGTCTAAGGTGGATTATATGTTGTGATGAAAATTTACGGGGTCTGATACATTTTCCTTCCATTATGATAATTGAAAATTTATTAATTGGAATTGTTTATATATGAAATTGCCACATGCAGGAACTTCTAAGACGCGAAGGAAACAAAAACCGTGCAACTGTCTCATTTATGTTCGTCATATTTGTTGGCATACTTGGCATAGTTTTGGGGTATCTCATGAAGAAGTAGTAAGCAACGGGTTTCAATTGATCGATCGGTAGCCGTAATTTTCCTCTTAATTTCCCTTTCTGTCACCAGTCAAGTCAAAGAATGATGATGATGAAAGGCAAAGAAACTAATGACCAAAGCATGATGCATTTTCTTAGTTAGCATTTTTAATGGGTTTAGCCAACTTGGTTTAGGTCAGATGATGTGTTTGTAGTTGATGAAGTGCATTCTAATGACTCATATGCTTTTGTTGACGTGCATTCTTTTTGTAACTTAAGATGATCTGTGTTTTTGTTTTTAATTTTTTGTGCTTCATTTTGGGAGATTCTGGTATTCTTACTTACTAAAAAGGGACTTAATATACTCCAATCCACTATGCTTTGGAATTAATTATTTTTCTGTCATGCTCATGAGCATGTTTGGATTATTAGGAGGATAACATTTTTTTTGTTGTCCTGGTCTTCTATCCCGGACAAGATTAGAGATAAATTATTTTTCAATTTATGTATTTGAATTAATAATTTCATTGAAGCATAAAGACCAGCCTTCCAATTTGGCTTTAAAGAGGAATACATTAATCAGAGATCAAGTTTCTTTTTACTTCAGTGTGGATACAAATCAGCAATTGAGCTACTTATTTTGTTAATATTTTCACTTAATTACGCTCTTTTGGTTCAAAACTGATATATTCTATCTAAATTTTGTTCTTTCGTATTATAGACACTTAATTATTACTTATATTCCATATATATTCTTATAAGTTAAAATAGAGTATATTAAAAAAATTATGTCTATTATATAGAGTTAAATGCAATTGTTTTATAAATTAATTTATTTTATCTAAATAAATTAAGTATTTAATATTCACATTTGTTATAAATAGTCAATCGGAGACTTACCAGACGAATAATAATCACTATAAAATTCCACACTGTTCAACTTTTAGTTTGAAAAGAAAATAGAAATGTATAGTAAAAATCCAGAAAGAATGGGATAATCTAGAGCCGAACCGAACTCAATAGGTCTGGAACTTTCTGTCCCCTTCTCAAAACCTCTATAATAATCCGTATTTCTTTCCTATATATCACCCAAAATTTGCATCATTCGAACCCACCATACAATAATCAAGAATCAAGCTCATACACCTAAAACAAATGGCTTCATCAGCTCTAAGAAGAGCCACCTCTTCAAAACTCTTCTCCAAGCTCAACCCTTTCCGCTCTACTTCCAGAGCAGCTGCTGCTCGATCCTTTAGCACCGACACCCAGATCACCCACACTGGCAACGATGATCTCGGTACTGTCAACGTCGACCGTCGCACCTCCGCTGATCGCGGCCTCTCTCGCCGCCGTGACACATCTCCAACCTTCTTCCCCTTCGGTACGTACGTAGTCATATATTTACTTCATCTCAAAGTTATTACACCCTCAGTAAAATATTAGGTTTTAATATTTGTTCTTCTTTCAACAGATGTGATCGACCCTTTTTCACCGACAAGAACACTCGGCCAAGTGTTTAACATGATGGACCAGTTGATGGACTTCCCGCTATCGCCCCGCGGCGGCGGGAGAGGGTGGGACGTGAAAGAGGACGAGAAAGCTTTGTATTTGAAGATGGAAATGCCTGGCTTAAGCAAAGAGGACGTGAAAATTAACGTGGAAGGTGATACTCTGGTTATAAAAGGTGAAGGGCCGGGTGAAGAAGAAGATGGCGGCGGAAGGAAATACAGCAGTAGGCTTCAGTTGAGCTTAAATGGTTACAAGTTGGATGAGATTAAAGCTGAAATGAAGAATGGTGTTCTGAAAATTGTTGTGCTTAAGGTTTCAGAGGATGAGAAAAAGGATGTTGTTGAGGTTCCAATTGAGTAGAATTGTTGATAGCTGAATATGAACTATTTTTATAGATTAGTGAAAAATAGTTTAAGTGTGTTGGTTTCGATTGTTGTTATGATGTGTGTAATATTGTTGATTTAAGAGGTTCTTTTTTAAATGGAGTTACAGAGATAGTTTTGTATATTTGGCCAAAATGTTTTTAAATTTGAACTTAAATTTTTACATTTTATATTAATTACAATAAAACTTTTTATAAGTTGGACAATATTTCTAAAGTTGGTTGTATTAAATAAAAAAATTTAAAAGTTTCAAAATTCTATATATAATAGATTAAATAAAATTATAAAAATATTAATAATCAATAACAAACAGAGCATAGATCCCCCCCTCCCTTCAATTTGGAACAATATATCAAACCAATCAATCTTAACCATTTTTGATATAAACAGATATAAAATTTGTTCGTATAAAAAAAATTCCGTAATTTATTTTTTTGTATTAAAAAAACCTCATAACACAAAAAAGAGAGTGCATTAATTAATTATAAATTTTAAACTTAATTAAACCTAATTTAATACTAATTTAACACAACTAAAAATGTATTTGACATTAACTAAATCTAATTAAAACTAACCTAATACTATTGAATACCGCCGTCACCGCCGCCCATAAATCCTTCATCTCAAAAAAAAGGGATGAAAGATAGCAGAGGCGTGTACGGTGGTCGGAGCAGAAGTGTACGACGTGGGCGAACAGTAGCTGGAGAAAGAAAAAGAGAAGAAAGAAGAAAAGAAAAATAACGAGAAAAAATTCCTAAATTTTTATTATAAATTAAAATAATACTTTAATTTTTAAATTATAAAGTTATAATCGAATACTAAAAATATTAAGGATTGATTTAAGAGACAAATAAAATATGAAAAGTCTTTTTAATTTTTTATATTTTTTTATAGAGAGTTCAACTAACTTGTTTGGGTGAGAGTGGAAAAAGTTTTTTTGATACGAAAATGTAACTTTTAGGTTGTATCAAAAGTAGTAAAATTTACTGATTTGATTTGATATTTTGTACCAAGTTACGAAAACGATTTGACCATTTATTAAACAATTTTTTAAGAGAGGTAGATATATTGTTTAAATAAAAAAGAAGAGAATAGTTTTACATAATAGTATACAAACCTTCAAATTAAATACTGTGAAATATTTTGATTGTTGTGCCAATTATGTTATGTGCATGTGTGTTTTGATTTCTCAGGACAAACTGGAATTTAGTTGCAATGAAGGTTTGTTTGTAGATGTCATATATCTTTACAAATATTCTGAATAGCCGGATCGTGCAAATGCGGAAATTAATTATTGTGGATATTTGGGGAATATTGCCTTCAAAAATAATTCGATTCCAGCCTTTTAAAATTGGCCAATTCATCGTTTCCCTTAACACTAAAAATTCGAAAATCCCTGCATCTCAAATGTAGCAGAATAAAACTGAGTATTTGCCCATTGGAATTTGGTCGGATCCTTTAGAAACTACACCAATACAGCCTTGTTGACGAATGTTATCGACCGCCGCCGTATAATAATTTAATTTGATAAAACATGGAGGGTGCGGGGAACGCAATAATATCATTTGGAGTAAAATGTTAAAATAACATGGGGGTGGGGGACGCAATAATATCATTTGGAGTAAAATGTTAGAACCTGTTCAATATTTTAAATATTATTATTAATATTAATTTTATTAATCAATAAATATTTTATAAATAAAATTATATATAAAGTCATTCATTAGAACAAATGATTTAAAAGTTGATAATTCTAATCATTTTAAAAATTTAAGAGGATAAAATTAATTGATAAAGCTCCCTCGATCCATAATATTTATTGCATTTAACTTTGACATAAAAATTAAGAAACTAATTAATACTTCCTCTGTTCCATTCTAATTGAGAAAATTCTCATTGCACCTTATTTAAGAAATTTCAGTAATTTGTCTTCTATATCCTCACATTACATTAAATGCTTCACAATTTTTTTTTAAAATGCTTTTAAAATAAATTAATTGTTGAGGGTAAAAGAAGAAAAGTAGTGTGAAAAATATTCTATAAATAAATTTTTTTTAAATAGAATGGGACATCCAAAATAAAAAAAATTGGTCAAATAGAATGGGACGGAGGGTGTATGACTTAATTTATAAATACTTCTACTAAGTTAATCTTACATTAAAACGTGTTTATATTTATAACTATTATTTTTATTTATTTATTAATTTTTTTAATAAATTAATGGGGGGCAGAAAAATAGCAATTAATATTTTTTTAATATTTTAAAGTGATAAATATTACTCCGGGTGGAGATTTTTGCACTCCACCGGTTTGTAACCGCACTCCAATATTGAACAAATAGACTAAAATATCCTTATGTTTTTTTTTTTATCACAAAGCCTTATGGTCACAGTGTCCGCCGTTTTTTGTTCCACCCCCTTCAAATATAATCATTCTTCAAATTGTATACTCCCTCTTTCCCACTTTAGAAGTCCCATTTGACTTTACACACAGATTAAGAAAATATTAATTATTCTTGTCTTTTCATGTTTTTTTATGTTTTGCCCCTATTAATGATAGTGGAATTTTCCATAAAACTCTTTTAAGATAACTAAAATAAGGGTAAAATGGGGTATTCAATGGAAAAGTATTCTAAAAATAGTAATGGGACTTTTTAAATGGGACATCCCAAAATAGAATATGGGACTTCTTAAACGGGACGGAGGGAGTATTTTCTAGAAACTTTGTATTCATAACTTTTCAATCCTTCTTAAAAGGTGCAGAAAATTATTTCTCAATACAAAACTAATTCTCCTATTTTTGATTAAACTTATATAAATATTTTTTTTAATTTGATTTTTTTCATCATACAAAATTCATTAAATATATAAATTATTTGAAGTTATCGTTATTTATTCAAAAAATTGATTTTATATTCACTAGTTACTAAAACCATTTTCTTTAGTAAAACTATTAATTACCAACTCATAAGAGTTTTGTTTTGTTATACTATTTAGTAGTTAGACTGAATAAATTTTTTAAAATTCTTAATATTAAATTGTAATTTAAATGTGAAATTTAAATATTAAAACACAATACTTTAATTAAATTTAAAATGTGATACAAAATGATAATATTTAAAGTATGTATTTAATTAATTATAAAATGTATTTTTTTTTGTATATATTGACTATAATATATGATGGTGTAATGATATGAATTTATTATTCCTATTTTAGAAATCCAATTAAACAAACTAGCTAATCAAATTTAGATTCAAAAATATATATTAAATAATTACAAAATGAACTATAGTCCTTTCTTAAAAGGTGCAGAAAATTATTTCTCAAGATAGCTCTCAAAATGAAGGTAATCTTGCACTGAGACGTTGCAGGAGGGCATATTGGCCTATTTGAAAATATATGGAGCGCAGTTATAAGTCTTTGGAGCGCGAAAATCCGTTCGCTAATTCTCCCTCTGTTTTTATTTAGTTTAGCTAATATTACTCATATTAAGAAAATAGACTGTTTGTCTTAAATTATAGGAGTAAATACTAGTATAACCTTACTTTTTAATAAATACTTTGTAAATTAAATCATAGAGTCATTTATTAAAAAGAGATAAATTTGAAAAATAATAGCTAAAGTCATCTTGAAATTCAAAATGAACAAGTAAATATAGACAAATTCATTTGGTTAAATGGACAAATAAAACAAATGGAGGGAGTATTAACTATTATTTTAAAAAATGCGATAAATATTATGAATCGGAAAGAGTATTTTATAAAATGGATCTGAATTTTTTTATACCGTAATTTTTTTGGTACGCTTGTAAGCTTAACAGCTATTGGTAATTGGTACAATTATAGTTGGCTTTTTCTGTGCTGTGATCTATAAGAATTGAAAATCCGAGCTAACCTTAATAAGTTACAATAAGAGCAGCCTTTCACCAGTTTGGCAACTGTGAGGCTCATGCTTTTCCACTTCTGCTTTTGCAGGAAAGAGTATGGTTTCAACAATTTAGAGACTGAATTTGAAACACTTGCAGCTGATTATTATTTGATATTTCATTTTTTTTTTAATAGAATTAAACATATAAATATTTTTGCAATTGTTTTTTTTATCGAAAGATGTAATTTCCATTAAGAAAAGAAACGACTACAAGATCTCGATTTTAACCATATCAATTGTGCTAGATCGTGACAACGGAACGAATCATCTCTAAGGGATTTCTCGGCTATAGAGTGAGCCGTCCAATTACTACCGCAAATAAAACTAAAGGAAACTAACATAAATGATTGACATAAAATACGACAATCATGCAAAATAACATCACACGCCACATCTGTTTTTGCTCCGCTGCTCATGACTTCAATAATGCCTTTGACATCCCCCTCAAAAATAACTTGTAAAAGCCTCATATGTCCTGTTAACTGAATAGCTTCTCCCAAGGCCAAAGCCTCAACCACCGCCGGCGAGCAAGCATAATTGTATCTCCGAGCTGCAGGAGCAATGGGTTTTCCTGTATGGTCTCTAGCTACATAAGCACCAATTTTAAAAATGTTATTTTAATTTTATGTTTTTCATTGTAATTTTGTCCAATTTTTTTAGTATCAATCCAATTTTGTTGGCGTGGCAATACCACATTGCACAATCTATTTTTATAATTATAGTCTTTATAAAAAAAGTTTTGGATTTAAAAAGCCCACATTGTACATATGCTCTTATTAGTACTAACTATCTATATTTTAAAATGTTTATATTTTCACTTAACATGAAAAATTGAAAAATTGTTTGGTCCTGCTTTTGGATTTGTTTTCGATCATGCATTGCATGGAATGGATGTTACGTTGTCATGATTAATTACAAATTTTTGCTGCCTGCTTTTTTGATAGATTATTATTATCTATATATCATCTCCTTAATTATTGGGTTAATTTAAGCAAACATGAATTCATAAGAGGAGAGCTTGTAAAAAAAAAAATTAACCCTTAATATTAACAAATTACTGTTCATCGATTATACTATTTGAGTTATTGCTTGTTAGTAAATTATTTTAATATTTAAATTTAAATTTTATTTTAATAAAAATAATTTCTTATGATAAAATTTATTTTATTTTGATGATTACACATCATGCTTGTTAAATTAAAATTTTATCACCAAATTAAAATATACTAAAGTTTAGTCATTAAAAGAATACAAAAATTTATTGACATGATTAATTTAGGCTTTCCTTTTAGGAAAATAAGCAAAAATAAAATATGCTACGGTATAAATTTAATTGTAATTTTAAAGAGCAAAATTAGAAAACTGATAAAAGATTTTATTTCTAAAAAAAGGATAAAAAGATTCTAAAATAAATTATAATCGAAGTTTTGGTTAGTAATTTTCAAATTGGCGGACTGAAGTACGGTTAGTTGCCATTTTGTGTGTGCGTCTTATCACAATGAAACGCTGCTTACTGCAAGACTGTCTTTCACCATTTTGACAAGTTTCAGGCTCATGATTTCCGTATGTGCCACGTGATTGGCTGTAATTTACTGCTGAATATATAAAAAAACAAATTAAAATTATCCACCAATAAAAATACAATTCTCTGTTTGAAGACTAACAATTTTATTTCTATATTAGAATTTTGAAAGTTTATTCAGTTTTTCTTTACGAAAAAATTATTTGTCTGCTGCCCATAGAAAGTTTCTTGGGTAGTAAGTAACTGTAATTTTTTAAAGCTTGCATGTAATTGAGAAGTTTTAATTGATAATTTGCTTTTTTATTTTCATACGTTGACCTAAATCAGACAATGCATTTGGAATAATTAAATTAACTGTCTTAATTTTTTTCAATTTGTTAATGTGCTTAAATTTTTATATTCAAAAATACTTCAAACATAAAAATTATTGTGAGCATGCTAAAAAACCAAAGATAATTTTCAATTACATCAAAATAATTTAAATTAAATCTTAAAAATTACTATAAAAATTAAAGAACTAACATAATTAATCTAAATTAGTTTATTAATGCTAAACCATAAAAAACATCCCTATCCATCAGTAATCCTTATCCACTTGTGTATTACCTTTTCAGCAGGTAGCCAGTAGCCTGTACGAAGAACCCCTCTAAAACCCTAGCCAGCTAAAACTTCAAATCAAACATTACAAAGCTACCACCTTTTAGCCACTCTAATCTCTGTATCTTCCTCCACCATGGCTACCCAAGAAGCTCCTCGCCAACCTCTCAGCATTCAGATTCCTCATTCTTCAGGTCATAATCTTAACCTAATCATGAAAAGACTCTCATTTTCTTGAAAAAATATATGTATATTTTCTCATTTCTTGTTTATTATCTCGTTGTTGCAGGTGGGTACTTTGCAACGAACAACCAGTTCTTGAAGAAGGGACCAAAAGGATTTTCAGAGTTTAAAATATTGGATAATGACGGTGGTATGTTCACAAGGATGGATTTTCCTGGCGTTAACAAGGCGAACTTGAAATTCTCCATTGATGAAGACAAGAAATCTGTTACCTTCGAAGGTGAAGCGCCGAAAGAATCTCCATACGAAGAGGAAGGCCGTACCTATGTCTGGAAGACGATGCCTCTCCAGTGTGACTGCTGTCACATCTCCGGTGTTACTGCTGATGTCAAACTTGGAGTTCTCCGGGTGGTTCTTCAGAAAACCGACGCTAGCGACTTCGACGGCGGAATGGGTGAAGGTATCATTATTTTTCCTTTTTTTATTGTCTGCTTTCTTGATTTATATCATATGGTTCATGACCTTGTTTTTAATTTTGTTTTGTTTTAGGTAATGCGGCTGCATTGGCGAGGCTGTCTCCATGTAAGTATACATATTCTAAATCTAAATGAAGTATAGATAATTTATTAAGCTTGATTCGATCTTTTGTGTGTTTGTTTTCAGTCGGACGAGCTTTTGTGAAGATGACAATGGAGGGGAAGATATCAACAGTACAGTGTAATTTCTTTCACAATTATTAAAATTGGATTTTAATTCGCTAGCTTGAGTTTATGATTGTATTTTGTATGTTACAGTGGGATCCAGCGGGCACTCCTTAGAGCAGCATCCACAAGTGACGAAGGGCTCCGGAGATGCGTTCGAGTGGAAAAGGACCGAGGACGGTGGGCTTTTTGTGCGCATTGATATGCCTGGAGTTGGCAAGAAGAAGGCCGAGGTGGTCGTGGAAGGAGGGACCGTCAGATTCTCCGGCAAAGCTAAGAAAGGGGAGCATGACTGCGGTGGCCGGCAGTACTCAGGCAGCTTCTCGTTGTCGCCGCAGAGGACTGACCTTGAGGGGAAGATTACGCACACCTTGAAGAATGGTGTGCTGAGAATCGTAATTCCTGCTGCTTGATCACTACCTGGTTACCTTTTTTTAACTGCTTCTTAAAGTACTACTAGCTATAGTAGTAAAACTTGGTAGTTTGTTTTAAGTTTTAAGTTTTTTATCTTGTGATTTTATTACTTTATCATGCATGGGGTATGATTGCTATAGTAATACATGATGAAATGATCCTGCCTTAAGCTTCTGTTTTTACAATATGTTTTTCTTTTGGCCAAATGTCGTAAAAAGGCCAAACCTTCATAAAAGTTTCACAAAATTCCTGACCTTTCAATTTTGTCGATTTTGGCCAAAGACAAATTATTTTGTTTCAATTGTGGTCAATTCTCAATTTGATTTCAATTTGCCTATGTGACGCCTATGTGGCACGTCAAATATTAAAAGATCAAGACTTTTGTGAAACCAAATAATTCATTTTTGGCCAAAATCGACAAAATTGAAAGGTCAGGACTTTTGTGAAACCAAATAATCAGTTTTTGGCCAAAATCGACAAAATCGAAAGGTAAGGACTTTTGTGAAACGTTTATGAAAGGTTTGGTCTTTTTACAACATTTGGCCTTTTCTTTTCTATATCTTAGCATTCTTTAATTTCTTTTTACGGATATGAAGTCACTTATTAAATACTCATCCCGTCTTAAATTGTGATAATCCGTTTAGACGAATAACAAAATTAAACAATAAATAGCTAAATTAATTTAAATTAGTTTTTGATTTTATTCCTTTAATTTTTTTTAGATATGTAAATAGTAATACTAATGACTATTTAAATACTATTATCTTCATGAATATAGTTTTAAACTATTTTTTTTCCTTCAATTTTAAAAAATCAATATGATCCCTTTAACATTTTTATTTTACATAACTAAAACCCCTTTATGTATAGCTATGATCCCTTTAACATTTTTATTTTATTTTTAATTAATTTTTATTATTATTTTCTTATATAATATTTATTTAACAAGTCTCACCTGATCATTCAAATTTCATCTTGTCTACTACAAAATAAATAAAAATAAATATTAAATTAAATAAAAATAATTATTTAATAAATTTTAACTATTTTTTACTAGAGTTTTATTAGAATTGATAATATATACAAAATAAACAGTATCATTTTAACAAATAGTATATAAAGTATGGAAACACAATATTTTATTATTATTAATTATTAATTAAACTAAATATATATTAAAAATAAAATGTAAATTAAAATAAATTTAAAACTCTCAAGTTCATGGGTTAAAAATGATAATTTAAATAAGTTTAGAGGTGTGATGTGTTAAACAAAATATTTAGGGGTCAAATAGGTAAATTAGTATAAATTCAAGGGTCAAACAATGTATTAAGCGTTATATTTTTCGTGATGTGGCAAACGAGCTGGCAGCCCAGTCAAAGGTGTTTTGCCACGTCAGCGCGTTTGAGACTCAATTTCCGTTTCAGAGGTTAAAAAGAATTATTTAACAAGTTCAAAAGTTCGATAGGATACACGTTAAATTTAGAGGTTAGATAGGTAAAAGGGTACAAGTTTAGGGGGTTAACTATATATTATGCCTTTAATTAAGTACATCATTTGAGCAAATGGGATGGATGTCATTGGCAATCCAAAAGAATTAGGCCCAATTGGAAGAAAAACCATTATCAAAAGTCATATTCATTCATTCATGGGCTTTTTTCAAAAATGTCTTCTTTTTTGAAATTTTTACAAAAATGTTCTTTTTTTTACTTTACAATTTTTTTTAAAATAAGATGTAGAAGATAATTTCCCTTCATTCATGCACCTTTAAAGAAACAACTTAGAAATGATCCAAATATCAATTTTACATGATAACAACAATGTTCTTTTCTCAATTCTCTAATGGAAAAATCCTTTTCTTCTCCATTGTGTTTATATGTAAATTCCCCCTTCACAATTACTTGTTTCTTCTTCACATCCACTGTATATTCTCTTAGTCCTGCAAAATTTACATTTAATTACATCTCAAGACCTAACATTTTCCATCTAATAAATTATTCTACTTCAATTGTATATAAATGTATGATACAGATTAAACTTCAAACTAACCAGTAATCTTGGAAATAATATTAGACACTCTTTGTGTACATCCAGCACATCCTAAGTTTCCGTTCACTACTATTTCCTGAAACTATAGAAACGAAGAATAAAAATCAATATTATACGTCGGGTCGGTAGAAATGCATTTTTAACGTCGTAACTGCTTATTATACAATCCTCACAATCAAATGAGAACCATAATTCATGGTTATGAATGACATTACAAGATTATGAAGCAATTTATTTATATACAATAAAAATGAAAAGAAACTGCAATCATCAATACAATTTCTTTGGTTTAGTCACTCAATTTCAAGCACTAACACCGGAAATCTGAAATCTAGTTGGTCCAAATATATGAACGATTAAAATTTACCTACCGAATTTTAATAATGTTGCAGACTTATTTCTCAAACTTAAAATCTTTAATTGAACTAAAATAATCTTGTGTCAGTTGATTTATACGGTATTATCTTTCGTAATTTTTTTTTTCAATTGCAAGAAAATATGAGATTTCGTAAACATACCTTAGGCAGAGTTAAATCCTCAAGAAACATGAGAGATTTGTTAGACAACATCACAATGATAACAATTCCACCGAGAAATTTTCTTCTTCTTCTTCAAATGGGTTAATGAGATTACTAATTTTAATCAATCCACCACTTTATATATCTTTTCCAAAAGCTCCGCTACTTTTTCAACATTTTTATAATAATTTTGCAAATATTATGTTAGAATAAAGAAATATAAATTCAACAACTTGAGCCTTGATGTGCTTGTGAGCATCTTTGTTTTTGGATAATATTAGTTTTAATTCTCCTTTGGGAAGTTAATTAATATCTTTTTTGCAACATGCACTTACAAATTCTAGGCATTTTAATTAGGATTTCTTTAAGCAAATTTTAATTTGCACGTTAAGACCACCAAAACTTTATTATCCCACTTGCTTTTAGCTAGTGTGGACTTCATGATCTAAGTTTAACTATATTCTATATTGGGATAAAAAAGAGGGTGACATGGGAAAAATAATTATAATTATATAATTATTTGTCTAAAAGGTAAATAAAATTAACTAGACATGGACAAATTGATATTTTAGAGCTTACCTACAATCAATTAAGAACTAATTTTTTTGATAGTGTAATTTTGGCAATAATAAGAATTTCAGGAATAAGGGCTGCTTGACTAGGTCATCAATTCACCAATGGTAAGCCACCCAACTGAACATATATAATGCATAATACATATATAGAGTGAACAAATTAGAATTTTACGAGAATATAATAAAAGGGAGAAAAGCGACCGATAACTGAAAAAAAAAATGATATAAAATCATAAAATATGATATGAAAAGAATGAAAAAGGCTTAATTTATTCTAAAATCTTACTTTTCAATTGGTAACTTATGTTGTGAAAAAATGTTTTTATTTTTGTCCTATTTTTAAGTTGTCCTTTTATGTTATTTCAAAATAACATAAATCCCACATAGGAAGTGTAGAGTTTCAATAATGAGTTTATAAGGGTTTATGTAATATAGGCTCATAAGTGTGTTGAGAGGGAAGCAATGGGCTCGCGCCCTCCCTCTCCGGAGTAGGTTTGTGGGTTGGGGTTAGGGATGAAAGTCAAGTGGACTTGTCCGAGGCTTGACTAATCTTTTTGCTACCCGATTTTATTATTATTTATTATTTATTATTTATTAAATAATAATTATAGCCTTATGTGAGAAGGCCCTATTTTAGCATGTGTAGAATTATTTTTGGTTGAGGCCTAAAAATCCGGGAACAAACTTTGACTAAACTTTATTACCTTCAGTTTAATTAAAACGTTTTATTTAAATTTAACCACGTTTGATTACTGCTCCTCCACTAAGATTTTCGGTTTTGTTTAACTTAACCAATTTTATGTCTACATTCATTTACTCGATAATTAAGTTTGATTTTAAACTTTAAATCATGGCTCGCTAGATTAAAGGAGATACTTTTTTTTGATGATAGGGGAGATACTTGATTCGTATCAAATATTTAATACTGCTTTTCATGCTTCCAATTATATAATTGAAGAGCTTGTTGTATCCTGGGAGATATCGCACATACTGCGAAATATTTTTTAAAGGAAGTGACATCACGCCTCAAGCAATAATCAATAGAACTCTGTATTTCTGTTTTACACAACAACTTATATTGAAGAAGCATTCAAACAGACATCCACTCTTTTCTCTTCAATTCATTTCTACATACATATACAATTACTAATCTAAAACTTCGAAGCATTCAAATTGATATTTTTATTATAACTATATCAAAAATAACATATAATTAGACCATCTCCATTGCATATGCTATATTTTTATTAAGATAGCACAGATATAGCATATTCAATGGAGATGGTTTAATTATATGTTATTTTTGATATAGTTATAATAAAAATATCAATTTTTTTTATCAAAGGTTAAAATAAAATATCAATATCTTTCGTATAAGAAAAAGTTGTTGGTGTACAAATTTTGAATTATAAAATTAAAGTTTTATGATCATACAAATTAAATGTAAATAAAAAAATTAACTTTGTCTAATTTTTTTAAATCAATTATTGTCTAGTTTATCTGAATTTATGCAAGTGTTTGGATTTGTTTTATTTTAATTGCCTAGAATTAAAATAAAAGAAATGAAAATTAACTTTAATTATTACTGTTACATAATTTAGATATTTAAAATTGAAATTCTCGTTAAACATTTGATTTATTTAGTCATTAAATTTTGGATTAATTCCATGTAAAATTACTACCTTTACACGTTTTTTCATTTTAATCACGTTCTTTAAAAAGTGTCAAAAAAATCACCATCTTTTATTTTGTAAAATGAGAAAATCGGGTGTCTTTTTCCTCCCAAATAAATATCCTAATTTTATTAATGCTCTAATTAATATACAAAAAAAATCTTTCTCTTACTCTTTTTTTGTTGATATTGGTTGTCAAGTCAAAATACACTAAATTTTCACATTTATAATAGATTTGCAAAAAAATAAAAGATGATGATTTTATTTGACACTTTTTAAAGAACGTGATTAAAATAAAAAACGTATAAAGGTGGTGATTTTATATGAAATTGACTCTTAAATTTTAGACTTAAACATCAACGATTCCTAATCTTTTAGGAAAATACTTGCAAATTACATATACAAAAGTCTATATGTTTTAAAACTTTATTTAAAAATGAAATCGTAGACTTAGATTGGTATAGGAAGCTGATAATAAAACAATTGATGTTGGCTTTGAGCAAAAAATTAAGTTATGTTCGTCATTTGAAACATTCTCCAAATCAAAAAGCAGTCGCCTACGCCATTGATTGTGTGAAATTTCGCAATATTTACTTACAATAATTGTATAAACCACCAGTTCACTTAAAAATATAATTTACTTTGATTATGTCCATTATATAATTCGCAAATATATCTAGTACATTTTTTATTTATTCTTAAATAATATTAATAATATGATAAAATCAGTTATTATTTTTTATTAATTTTAGGAAGAATGGTATATGCCTCTAACATTTGAGCTCAAGATCATGAATATCCTCATGATTCAAAATATCTGCAAATATAAATCTAATCTTTTTAAGTGGGCTCATTTAGGCACTAATGTTTTTTAAAAAATGTTATGTATGTCCCTAATCGTGTTAAATGTAAAACCCTAAATAAATCCCTAAATAAATCCATTTATAAGCGTTAGAATATATATGCACATCCTCTCCACAAAAAAAAAATATATATATATATATATATATATGCACATTCTTAAATTATGAGGGTCAATGATAGAGGGAAGGGGAGGCATGGGATGGTCATAGCCCCCTCCAAACTTTTCAAAAATGTCAAAATTATAACCCAAACTTCTAATATTTTATAATTTGACCCTCTCTAATTTTTAAAAGTGTCTCATCCATATAATACATATTACAATTTGGTCATTTCAATGTTGAAATGTTGGCTGCTCTATAATTGATGAGGGCATATATGATTTCAAACTCAAATATTAGGGGTATATATGAACCTTATCCCTTTATTTTATAATGTAATATAGTTTTATTGGCTCTATTTATGGTTGACACAATAAATAAAAATTATCTTTTAACCCATTAAAATTTCGAGGGGAAATGGCCAAAACCAATTATTTCGGTTCTGAATTAGAACTCAAAATAACTGCAAACCCTTTTGAATCTAGAACTCCTAAAACTATTGAGGTTCGAGATTCATTAAGAGCACCGAAAAGAGTAGGGACATGCGGAGTTTTTAGAAATTAGTGTAATTTTGCTCACCAATGTTTTTGCTCGTGTGGAGTTTTTAAAAATTATTGTAATTTGGCTCGCAAATGTTTTTGCTCATATGGAGTTTTTAGAAAATATTGTAATTTCGCTGGCCAATGTTTTTGCCATTTCCCCTCGAAAATTGCTTTGCTTTCGAAGTAGAGCTTGCGACTATTTTTTTGCAATTAAGTAGGCTTAAATAATGGCTGATATCGAATTTGGATTGAATGTGATTCAATGATGACTGTCCGCGGTTTGAGATATCGGATTTTCAACCTTCTTTTTGGCAATGAAAGGCCGATTCACATCGTTGTTTTAAAATTTATTTTAGGCCGATTTTTAATACTTTATAGAAAAGACAATATTATTCCTAACATATTATCTAAAAAAAGCTTTATCTTCTTTATCTTTCCCGCGCGCATTGGTGGAGTTCAACTCCTAATTTCTTTAGCTTAAATGGCAATTGTATAGCTACTTACTAAAATTTATTTTATTTTTAACAAGAAAAATTACATCAAAGACGTCTAAACTTTTTCAAATCTTTTATTTTGGTGTTCGACTGTTTATTTCCTTTATATTAATATTTTTAGCATTTTTCGGATCACTAATGGGCTAAAAGACTCCTTTTATTTCAAATTATATGTCATATAAGTAAAATAAATGACGGTTGTTTACGCAATGGTACACTTATATTTTTAAAATTAAAATATCAAATCATATCAACAAATTTAAAAATTATTTTTAGTCTTAGTAGTTTAATGATTGAAAATTACTAAAAATATGCTTTTAAAAAATTGAAACACAAAAATAAAATAAAAATTCCGATACTCAAATGGAATATTTTAAAAAGTTTAGACACTGTTGGTATAATTTATCATCTTTAAAAGTAATTTTTAGGAGTGAATTGATTGAATAATGAGATGTTGAAGAGGTATTAGCCTATCTGAGATGTTTAGATGTATGGCTGATGAGTTTAATTAAAATTATTGCAATTGTTTTTCTTTGGGTGTACTGCCCGTTAGAATACTTTTAAAAGAAATTCAAACACAGGGCATAAGAAAATCAGACAAAAATGGTTAAAGAAAACCTAGTCAACCGCTCTCATATGAACTAACAATGGCTTTCTACGTTCAAAATATAAGCAGGCTGTTATCACCAAGAACCCAAACCAAACAATCACTTCAACTTCAGATTTTGAACATCACCTCCTCATCGTCACCTTACCTTTCGAAGCTTTTCCACAAGCATTTCGCCGCCAGTAATTCACTAAATGGTAATATTTCTCATCTATTAGTTTTACACGCTCTTTGAATTATGAGATCTCAGATGAAAGATTTTACAAAATCCGTAAAACTTGCTAATTTAATATTTTATAACAATTACAACCATCTTTACATTGTCTTAATTTGTACGACTTGCTAATTTTTTTCCATAAAACCAGATACTATAGCAAAGCTCTCGGTAGAGAGTCCCGGCAATGATATATACGAGCACCCAATAGATCTAGAAGAAGATAAAAACAGGTTATGTATAACATATCGAATGACGGATATATCAAAAAAGGACGTGAAGTTATATTTGGATAAGAATGAGAATGGCCTTCATATCCAAGTAGACAAACCTGTCGATCGGCATTGCAGCGTGAATTCTGCAAAGGTTGTTAATTTGATTCCTAGTGTTTATAAGACTGACCAGATCAAGGCTAAGATGAATTGTGGAGATCTCAAAATTTTCATACCTAAGATCAACGGCGAGGAGAAGCTTGAGGAGAAGCCTGGTGTAGTTCCAGTGTCTATTGATTAATAGTCAACTTAGGACTAGTTCGGTTGATTTTTCCGATTTGATTTGTACCGAAATTGAACTTTTTTTTTGCACTCAAAACCAAACCAAACCAAACTGCAAATCTGAATTTGTTTGTAATATCAAACCAAACCAAAACAAAACAAATTTTTCGTTCTGTTTACTTATTCAGTTTGATTCGATTTATGCAGACCCTAGCAATAAGGCTTTTAGCCAAATCAATACTATAGCATCTGTCAATCTACAATTACCTTTCAATTGCATGCTATTTTCAAAGTTCAAACACTAGATAATTGATTGAATATGAAAAAATAACAGACTAAATCGGCTAAAATTGGTAAGCATAAACATCATGCTTGCAAATTGTTTCCATAATTAAAATAATACTTAATTGGCATTGCTTTTTCATTGCAAATGTAAGAAAAATGAAGTTACAAACAATGAGATTCAAAGTACAACGAATAAAAAAAATCAAGTTCAATCTTTATGGTTAAATGCTTTTAATTGTACTAGACAGCCTAATCACAGGCCTTCACATTTATATTCAGCTTATAAAGCCAAATGCAGACTATAGAAAATATAGAACACGACCAGCAGATCAAAAGACTTCCTTGACACAGACAATTACTGAAACCAATTTTTTTTGATAATTTCAAACTGACATAACCCAATTTGATACCCCTAAATAAGGATATTGCCCCAAACCGCACATGCATATCATCTCATTAAGTAAATGTATACTCTTAATCTTAAATCTACTATAGGAGGCACTTTATGGATAAACATTAATATTCATACCAGAATAAGATGCCTCAAATTAATAGTAAAAATATTTAGCCCCTAATCTTCATGCTAGATGCTGCCAACTGAACAAGTAAGACACTGGAACTAAAAGAATTTTATGAGTTAATGATGTTGGACGAGCTTAAATAAAATGTGCAGACAACTCTATTATTAACATTAGAACAAAATGCTGCATAATCTTTTCCAGTATTACAGATGATTCGAAGACAAATAAAAATAGTTGAAACTCAAATTTTCACTTGTTTAGACGTAAGATCAAAGTAGCTTGAATGACCTAATCCGAGAGGCCTATAAAACTTACGAGTGTTTTGTACAGCCCAAGCAAGTTAACAGCAGGACTAATTCGCACTTTCATGAAGAAATTGCTAAGAGGCTATGGACCAACTAATTCTAAAGAAGTACTAATTGCCGAGCATCTATGAACTAGTCAAAGGCAAATAGGCAATCTACTAGAGCTTAAAGGTTTCGTTCATTTATAACTAATGATCAGCAGTGGAAATCAAGTTAATAACTAATTTCATTGCTGGAATTGAAGAGCTAATATACATCAAGCAGTAGACTCGAGCAGCAGCAAATATTAATTTATAACATTAAAATCTAAAATGTAACTTTTAACAACCTCACCTCCGGGAAAAACCTCGACTCTTTATACTTTCCTCTCGCATCCTCTTCTCCAACAATGCTCGTTCCCTCTCCTTCTCTCGCTTTTCCCTCTTCAATCTTTCTTCTCTTAGCTCTTCCAATGTCTTCTTCCCACCCTTCTTCATATCCTTTTCCCCTCGAGTTGACCTATCATTTCCGCTCTCCTTGTCTTTAGCATTATCATTCGCTTTCTCAAGGTACCACGGCAGCTTAACTCCTTTACCAGCAAGACCATAACCTAGCCTATACTTCTCATCCTCCGCGGTCACAACTCTCACCTCTTCTTTCTTCATCTTCTTTTTCTTAGACCCCTCTCCTTCATTCTCCAACGTCTTAATCGGATCAAAAATCTTAATCCCCTCAAATAAATTAATGTGATTCGACTTTGATTCCGACTCGTCATTCTCCACTTTGTTCGGACTCTCAGGTTTTATTAACGGAGCCAATCCGCGTGCAACACGAAGCTGCTCGAGGCGAAACTCAGTATCGCGCTTTCGAGCCTGCTCGCGCTTTAGTTGCTCCTCTTTTGCAGCTTCTTCTTCGTCTTTTTTAACTTTCTCTCGGTTATCGAAGTTATACACATTCCACCGCTTTTGAGGGAGAATGTTAAGACCTCCATGACCTCCCATAACTGAATATATCAACTTTATAAATCAATCACCTGCAAGATTAGACAGCTACTTTAAATCTTGAATAACAGTCTGCACAGAATTAAAATTAGTAGGTTTTCTAACCCTAATTCATACAAATTTGTCCTTATAGATTAATTTTACAATTTCGTAATCCGAAATCAATAGTCATCGATTTTCAATCAAATTACAAGGTAATTAATTATGATAGTTGCGAAACGAAATTCAGCGGAAACGGAATAGTAAATCCCTAATCAGAAATTGAATAAAAAATAATAATAAGGAAAAGGAAAAGGAAATTACGAACTCAAAAGATGAAATCGAGACAATTAGACTAAAAAAACGCCAATCTTTTTCTCCCAATTCTCAACTGAAAAGAAGTAGAAAATTCTATTTATAATCTCACAAAAAAAAAATTCTATTTATAAGTCACCACAACAAGGTGTCGTTTTTTTTTTATCAGGAGTACTTATTTTTTATTGGGTCGGTTTGTAACTTTGGGTGGTTCATTATATTTACTGTTTACAATTTACATAAACAAATTCACCTACTTTGTTCGCTGATACAATCAATTCTTCTAAAAGAATAATAAGCAAACTGTAGAGTTTAGAAGTGTTTATGCTATGTAGAGAGAGAGAGAAGGAATTTAGTTTTACTGTTTTTCCTCTCTCTTTCTTTACTCAATTATTTATGGCTAATTAGATTAAAACAATTTGTAATTAAATTATCAAATGATGTTAAAGAAAATAGGATTTAAGTACCTTAAAATTTTAAGATAAGAAAGAAAGTCAAAGAAATTTCGCAAATTCTCTCATTCAATCTCTCGTTATTTCGCTCAAAATTTAATTGGCATTGTAGTATGTTTGGACGCAATTTTATATGGTTCATAAAATTATAATTAAAAGTTTCACTCCAGTTAAATTACCAGATGACAACATGCGTTCCTAGCTAAATTACAACGTCCTCAGAATTACGGCTAATAATCACCGACGGTCCTCGACTTTTACCCCAAGCTTCCCAAAACCCTCTATACTTTCAAAAGCTTCCCTAAACCCCCCAACCTTTGTGGCGGCGCCATTCACGGCCCTTATAGACGAAAATACCCCTCAGCGC